>NW_022681456.1:7833055-10233055 GCF_009764315.1 Trachypithecus francoisi | reverse complement strand
GCTGGCTCCACCCAGGATGCTTGGGTTGATCCTTTCTCTCAGGGTCTGAAGTCTCCCAGGGTCCCCATCAGGAGAGGTGGCCCCTCCACAGCACTGCAGGAGCCCAGCCACCTCCACTGGCTCCTCTGGGTAGCACTGTCTTCCCTGGGCATGGAGGGGAAGCGTTGGGGAACCTGCTGGGGCAGGGCCCAGGCTTCCCCGTGTGGGAGGACTAGCCCAGGGCTCTGACTCCCTCTGGGCTTGGTGCCTCAATGTCCATGGGAAAGGACTCTGAGGAGGTGCAGTGATCCAGCAGTAGGTGGGGCTGCCTTGCAATGAGGGACCTTGAGTGTGGATGGCAGGTGGCGCAGGGGCTCACCTCCCCGCTTGGACGACCGAGACGACTTGGAGGATGTGGACCACTGTTTCTTGAGGCCCCGCCCCACCAGGGGCTCCCCGTTGCTGCTGCTGGGCTCCGGGGGCTCCCCAGAGGCCTGGTCCGAGGCGGCTTCATGCTTGATGAGCTCAGTGGCCTCCTCACCATCCTCATTGAACTGGGCCATCTTACGGGAAAGCATGAGCTGCGCCTCCTTCTCCAGCTCCCGGATGTTCTCCATGCTCAGCCCATACCACTCGTCCTGCCAGCACCAGGCCTGCCGGT
The DNA here is from genome assembly GCF_009764315.1 of Trachypithecus francoisi. NCBI lineage: Eukaryota > Metazoa > Chordata > Mammalia > Primates > Cercopithecidae > Trachypithecus > Trachypithecus francoisi. The sequence continues at coordinate 10,232,415 of NW_022681456.1, read as the reverse complement.
GAGCCCGCACCATCACCCTCCGTAGTCCTGTGCCCCACAGGGATTGGAGAGGAAGAGAGACGAGGGAAGCAGGTCAGCGCAGGAGCCTGCACGGAGGTGTGGGCCCAGGCAGGGGCTTTGGGAGGCTGCACTCATGTTGCAGGTCAGACTAAAGTCACTGCCTGTCTGTGCCTCAGTTTCCCCATTTGTAAAATAAGGGGACTGGCTCACAGATGTTCTCACAAGCTCATGGTGGTTCTATAATTAGAGTGGAGGGGCCTCCCAAAGCAATGTGTCCGGTCAGAAGCCATAGTTGGAAGGGTGCAGTGGCTCATGCCTGTAATCCCAACACTTTGAGAGGATGAGGTGGGAGGACAGCTTGAGCCCAAGAGTTCAAGATCAGCCTGGGCAATGAAGCAAGACCCTGTCTCTATAAAAAAAAAAAAAATTTAAATTAGCCAGGCGTGCTGGTGTGTGCTTGTAGTCCCAGCTACTCTAGAGGCCGAGGTGGGAGGATCACTTGAGCTCAGGAGTTTAAGACTGCAGTAAGCTATGACTGTGCCACTGCATTCCAGCCTGGATAACAGAGTGGGACCCTATCTCTAAATAGATAAATAAATAAGAAGCCACAGTTAATTTTCTGGGAGTTTCCTGCCACAGGGGAGGTAGAATAGGACTTCCTGAGAGTCTCCTGTCTCAGTGTCTGGTATATTTTTCCTGTTGAATTTCCCATGGAAAATCCAGTTCAAGTTCAAACTGGGTTGGTTCTCCTTTTCTTTTGTTTTTTAAAAAATGCTTTTAGCAGAATATATTATGTACGTGACATATATAAGAATATATTATACATATAAATTAAGATGTAGAATAACGTAAAAAATATATACCTTTTAAAGTGTAAACAACAATTAAAGGGCCAGGCATGGTAGCTCACACCTGTAATCCCAGCACTTTGGGAGCTGAGGTGAGAGTATGACTTGAGGCCAGGAGTTTCAGACCAGCCTGGGCAACACAGGGAGATCCCCCATCTCTACCAAAAAAGACAACAACAACAACAAAAAAATAGCCAGGCATGGTGTTGTGCGTCTGTGGTCCCAGCTACTTGAGAGGTAGAGGTGGGGGGATGGCTTGAGCCCAGGAGTTTAAGGCTGCAGTGAGCCATGATCATGCCACTGCACTCCAGCCTGGGTGACAGAGTAAGACCCTGTCTCAAAATAGTAATAATAATAATAATAATAGAATTATAAAGATTAAAAGCAGACTGGGGATTGCCTTGGGCCAGGGTGGGATGGGGATGACGTGAAATGGGAACAAAGGACCTTCTGGGGTGATGAATGCTCTGAAGTTGTGCCCAGCTGTGAATATATTAAAACTTACCAAACTGTTATCTTACAATGAGTGAATCATATGGTATCTAAAATTATGCCTCAATAAAGCTGTTTAAAAAACATTAAAAAGCAATGAGACATCCACATCCACAGCCCCGGCGAAGGAACACACCATCACCAGCGACAGGGAGCCCTCCACTCTCCCGGTCCCTGACAGTCGGTCCCGAATTTTGCTTGTCATGTGCTTTGCCTTCTGGTCTCAGCACACAGATGTGTTTTCCTGCACACTGTATCAGGCTGGTGTGGCTGTTGCTGAATTTCGCAGCTATGTGTCACGCTGTATTTTTCTGCCACTTGCTTCTCTGGGTGAGTTTTGTCCATGGATGCGCGCGTGGGGGCTTTGGCTCATCAAGCTGGGACCGTGTGGCATCCGTGTGTGTGTGAAATGCCACATTTCATTGATTCCTTTTCCTGCCAATGGGCTTTTGGCTAATTTGCATTGTTTCTCCATTTTGCTTTCACGAACCTGCTGCTCTGAACATTCCAGAACAGGCATGGGGATTTCTCCAGGGGACAAACCCGGGAGAAGCAATCTCAGGGCATGTACCCCTGCCTCCCCTAGAGCATGCTGAGCGGCTTTGCGAGCAGTTGGGCCACACCAGCCTCCCAGGCTGGTCTCCTGTGCACCCTCTTTTCCTGCCTCCTCAATTCCCACCTCTGGCTTTGCTGAGTCTTCCTTTCTAAATCCCATCCATTCTTAAAGACATCTCTGTGGGATGGAGTCCTGTGTCCCCTGCCAAGTCCCAGGGGGGCCTCAGGTGCGGCACACTGAAGAGCCTTGGTTTCCTTTTCTGGGACTGTCTGCTGGCCTCACAGGGCTGCCAGGAAGGGCCGCATCCCTTGCTTTACCCTATATAGGGAAATGCCTCCTCCTGGGGTGAACGGAAGGGCTGGGACATGCACAACATCTGGGGCCAGGCAGTAATGAGGACAGCTGAGAGCTGTCCCAACTCCCAGGAGTCACCTCCTCAAGGTCCCCAAGAAGCTCAGCCCAGCTCACGTGAGTTCATGAGATCATCCCCGTGATATTATAGGACTAGTGCTCACAGTTGTCATCAAGCCCTACCTATGTGCCACACCCCATCTTCGGTTCTGAACTCACGGTCTCAGCCCATAACAGTCCAATAGAATTGGTGTCATTTCACCCATTTTACAGAAGATAAAAACAAAGCTCAGTGAGGCTGACAGACCACAGAACCACTACGTGTGAATCAGGCCTGGACTCTAAAGTTGTCTTCTTTCTTCCCACCAGCCACAAGTTCCTGCTTTCTGAGGGGAGAACTGACTTTCAGGGAGCAGGGGAGTCTCTGCAGCTTGGCCAGGATCTCAGCTGCTGCGTAGGGCTGGGGAGGGTCAATGGGACCCACAGAGCCGGAGTGCCAGGAGCTGCAGCCTTAGTAGGTCTGCTGGGTGTCCTGTGCAGGGCTGAACCTAGAGAAGCCTTGAGGAGAGAACCCTCAAGTCACCAGCACTGATGTATTCAGGTTCCTGAGGTCGAGAAGGGCGGTAGGGGACGCCTTGCCCAGGATCGGTGAGCTCCTCCCAGTCCTGCCCATATGCTCCTCCACTCCTCATATTCCCTGGGAAGTGAGAACCACCATTCCCATTTTGGGACTTCAGCACTAGGTTTGCAGGTCCCAGTCTCTGAGCCCTGGGTAATGGAGAGAGGCAGGTTTGGGCCAATCTAAGCTCCTAAGGGGTTAGAGAGATGGATTGCAGGAATGCATCCCTCTCAATGGATGGGATAGCTTCTTTCTCTTCCTGTCACCTCTCCCAGCTGCTGACTGACACTGCGGTAGCCCTTCTGGAAAAAGAATGGTGGACAATGTGTCTGAGGGTTTTGCCCTGGGGATGGAGGTGGTGACATCATCACACCTGTCGAGGCCCTGTCCATGTCTCTGTTTCTCCAAATGGAAGACCGTGTCCTCAGACCCCAACCCTTTTGGGTACACACCCAACCTTCCCTTGGGGTCGCAGCCTCAACACTGAACATGGCTGTCTAGTGAGACACCCCCCTTGCTGATGCTAAGAACAGGAGGATGTTAATTCAGGACGAGGGTGGCTGGGATGGGAGGCAGATCTCGTTCAGCCCATGTTGGGTCCCTGCTTCCTCCTGCATAAGTGGGGTGACAATGCCTACCTTCATGGGTCATCATGAGCCTGTGTCACAAGCGTGATGTGTACTGTCAACAGTGTGGCTCTGTTCATTCTTAAATTAAGTCACCCTTGCTCATGGCATCACAAGGTGTCTGGCTGGGGTGCCTTTTGAATCATGGGCCTCAGGGACTGGAACCAGCCCTTGGACTGACGTCATGTTATAACCTCGGCAGAGTGGGGCTGAGGGCTCTAGGTGAGGAAATGGCACTCACTGCACCAGGACACCCAGGCCATCTGCTGTCTACCTGTTCCATGGGCACCTACTCTGGCTAGGCTGGTGTGGGTGTGAAGGCCCCTATGGAGTCTGAGACACCCTGCTCCTGGGAGCTTCCAGCCCAAAGAGGGAGGCTGAGCTGTGGCCCTGGGTTCTGGGCCTCCTCGAGTAGAGGAAACAAAGGCCTGGGAGCCCAGAGGCCCAGGTGAGCAGCAAGGAAGCTGTCCCCAGGGGCTACTCAGACCTGTGGAGCGTGGGCTACACTTTATCAAATGCGAACCAGGTCAGGAATGTCTGGGGGCAGTGCCTACGGCTTCTTCATCCAGTAACACATACTGCTTGTCTCTGCAGGTGCTCGTACGTATTCATGGATGCCCAAGATAACACATGGTTGTGGGGCAGTGGGGAAGCTGGACACGGGCTTTGGTGTCACCTTCCCAGAACAACAGAAATGCAGACTCCCAGGCAGACATGCAGAGACAGGAGGCAGACAGGCAGGTGACAGGAGACAGAGGGGTTGGGTAGCCTGGCCACTGCCCACCCGGAACGGGGTGTGCTCACCGGTGTCATGGATGAACCTCTCGATCTTGGACTGCATGCCCCAGTAGCGGAACTCCACCTTGCAGAGCTTGTATGCACACATGATGGGGAAGACCTGCTTCTTGTACTCCTCGATCCAGTTGTCTGACAGGGGCCCCCGCTGGGTCTTGGTTGACTGGAACAGTTTGGGGTCCTCTTCTGTCTTATACTCGTTGTGGGGCACAGGGTCTTTGACAATGTCGATGAAGTCTGTGGGAAAACCCTTAGAGTAGCCACTTCAGCCCTGACCTCAACCTCCACCCACATCTCCTCTCCATGTTCCTCCACCCCCAAATCCTCCCAGGATTCTGCGCCTTGCCCTGCCAGAGGGACTCTGAGGAGTAAGGATCATGTTCTGGGCAGCTCTGACCTCAATATACTTGACAATGGGGCTTGCAGTTTCCTTGGTGCATTCATTCATTCAGACAGGGGTCCTGCTATGTTGCCCAGGCTCAAGCACTCCTCCCACCTCAGCCTCCCAAAGTGCTGAGATTACAGGTGTAAGCCAATGCACCTGGTCCCTTGTTGCCTTTTTAAGTCATTTCAGCAAAACAGCAAAAAATGTTCTGAGTGCACCACCTCTTGGCAAAGCAGATAAATAAGGCAATGAGGAAACACTGGGGAGATGAATTTCCATGAATACGGGGTGTGAGGAACAGAAGAGAAGGCTGGGAAAAGCTTCCCACGAAGATGGTGTTTCAGCCAGAGGGGTGGAATCGAGAGGTCAAGAATGTCCCAGTAGCACTGGCCCTTGAACAAGAGGTGGGGGGTTCTGGGGAAGGAACCACCAGGGTGTCTGCATGGGGAGAAGGATGGCAGTGGTCACAGAGCAATGGGAATGCCCTGGACATGCTGGCCATTTCTCTCCAAGCTAGGAGCCCAGGTAGTGCCCTGAGGGCCAAGTCGACCCAGGTATAGGTCTGAGGCTGAGAGGGACGCAGGCAGGCCGACCTGTTGGAAAAGCCTTCCTGGACAGAGACCAGAAGAGATGTCTGAAGAAGCCTATAGGGGGTGTCTGGCCAAGCTTGCTCTGGGCTGGGCCTGAGAGCAGGGGCAGATGCCACAGAGGTAGGAGTGCAGAAAACAGGGTTAGGGGCTGACAGGACCTGGTGATGGTGACAAGAAGAAGGGTGATGGCTCTGGGCAGGACGTAGGCCAGGCCACTTATGATCACAGGCTTCCCCTCCACAGGGGCATCTCAGAGCCCTCCCATGGCCTCCTCCCACGGCGGAGGCAGAGCCCTCCTGTGTGCTCACTCCTGAGGCACATGTGTGTTGGACAGGACTGGAGCACTCACTGGGTGAGAAAGAGCTCTAGGAAAGGGTGTGTGGCTCACAGAGGCCTTTTTTATGGTTGGGTCAGCTCTAGCCAGGCCCTTGGCTACCTCATTTTCTCCAATGCACGGGCCCCTCTGTATCCAGGCTGCAGACTGCAGACACTGACATCAGCTCCACCAAACCAGAAGGGTCAGGAGTGAGTCTGAGAACCACAGAATGCCAGGAAGGATGAGCGCTCTTCCTGGAGCAGACCACATGCCCTGACCATGCGGGCTGGCACAGGAAATGTCACAGAGACTTAGGACCCATGGCAGCTGGCCTCAGAGGGAGCCTGCAGAGCTCTGGCAGTATCAGGGCTGCCTGCTATGGGAAGAGCTATGTACCCCCCCAACCCCAATTCCTATGCTGAAGTATTAAACCCAGTGCCTCAGAATGTGATCTTATCTAGAGATAAGGTTTTCAAAGAGGTAATCAAGTTAAAAGTAAGGCCATTAAGGTGGGTCCTAATCCAGTATGACTGGTGTTCTTATAAGAAAAGGAGACACAGAGGCAGACAGACACAGAGGGGAGTGACCATGTGGCGACCGAGGCAGAGATTGAGGGATGCTTCTACAAGTCAAGGAGCACCAAGGACTGCCCACAAGCACAGACACTGAAGGGGCCTGAACAGAGTCTCCCCCAGGGGGAAGAGCCCACATGCTGTGATCTCAGACTTCTGGCCTCCAGAGCCCTAAGAGAATAACTGTGTGTTGTACAAGCCACTCGTGCTATGATGCTTTGTTCCGCAGACCCAGGAAATCCCAGCAGAGGTAGGGGGTTGGGCCTGGAGCAGCTCCTGGGGCATGGACACCCACCCCCAACCTGGCATGTCCTGCTGAGATGCCTCCACGGTGACTTGGGCCTTGCACTCAGAGGTTGCAGGAGGGTGGCTGCTGAGCTGCACTGCCCCGCATATGTGTTTTGTTTGACTGGCATAAATTTATTTACAAAGATTTCTAATTGGTCACTAACATTTAGTATTGGGAGATTTCTCATGAAAATCCTTATCACTGGCTTCTCTTGAAAGTGAAGATCTGGCCGGGCGCGGTGGCTCAAGCCTGTAATCCCAGCACTTTGGGAGGCCGAGACGGGCGGATCACGAGGTCAGGAGATCGAGACCATCCTGGCTAACACGGTGAAACCCCGTCTCTACTAAAAATACAAAAACTAGCCGGGCGAGGTGGCGGGCGCCTGTAGTCCCAGCTACTCGGGAGGCTGAGGCAGGAGAATGGCGTAAACCCGGGAGGCGGAGCTTGCAGTGAGCTGAGATCCGGCCACTGCACTCCAGTCCAGGAGACAGAGCGAGACTCCGCCTCAAAAAAAAAAAGAAAGTGAAGATCTAACAAATGGGGCCCATTCCCTGCATGTCACTGTCATCTGGAAGCAGTGGGTAGGGCATCCACCATCAGGAGGTCATAGACCTCATCGTGTGCCAGGGGCACTTGTGCATGGCTGTCAGCTAGAGATGGATCCCCAAGCACACGTGTACTTCTGCGGAGTAGGGATCCCTACATGGGATGGAGGGAAGTGACGCTGGGGACTCTGGGTAGAAAAAGCACTTGGACTTGGTGTATATGTCAGGAGAATGGGCTGAGGAGGCCTGTCCTGCCTCCCCCATGGGCCCCATGCGTGCTCCAACTCTGACCTGCCTGCCCAGGACAGGGCCAGGTCTGGAGTCTACCAGGTGTGGGGAAAAGGGGCAGGACAAGAGGGGCCTGTGGGTAGGAAATCCAGAGTACAGCCCTGTGGGGCTCTGCCCTTCCTGGTTACCGATTGTCAGCTGGTTCTTTTCCACAGGAGAGAGGTTGAACACGTCGGGGTTTTCTCCAGCATCAGTTTTATAAAATGTTTCAATGTCGATGGAGAATTTCTCCACGAAAGGGCAGGTGAACCTGTGTGGGAAGGAAAGCATCCATCAGGACCTGTCATTGGAGAGGCCCAGTGTGTCTGGTCAGGGCCTGTTGACCCACTGGGTAGGAGTGGAGCCATGAGTGGGCATAGAAGGAGGGTGGAGGGTAGCCAAGACTCGCCTGCCCTGTCCACCTCCTGGACCGCCACTTTGTCCCAAGAACAGCCAGGATGGGGGCAGGGAAGGATTTAGGGGGAGAGGAAGACAGTGCATCTTTGGTGGCTTCTAGAAGCCCCATGTCCAATGTCCACAGCATGGCAGGAACACAGGAACAGCTATGGCAGCACACTGCCAAGCAGGAGGAAGCTGGGGTGCTCCATGGGGCATGCCACCCCTAGTTCCCAAGAAGCCAGCTCTGGCAATGGGGGAATAGCCTCTCTCTAGGCTGGAGATGAGCTTAGAGGGGAAAGTACTACTGGGAAGAGGAACAAGCTCTGTGGATCCCTAAGTAAGCTCCAGGTGCCTACCAGTGTGGGGAAGGGAGCCCCAGGAGATTTGTGGGGACTCTACCTGCTCAGCAGTAGGCAGCTGGTGGGACCAGCCCCCATCTATCCAACTCAGCAGTGCTGAGCTACACACTGGGGGACACAGAGTGAAGAACCCTCTGCCAGGGGATCCCAAGGACAGCCCTGCTCAGCATGGGATGTGGGACAACACTGTCACAGCAGCTGAAGGTCTCCGAGTTGGAAGGGACCTCTGTGTCATCTGGTCTACCCTCAGTTTCTTTCCAGCAGGCTGTCTCGGCCTTCTTAGGGAGCCTGAAGTGGGTTTATATTCCCTGCATCTTCTGGGATGGCAAAGGAGTCTCCAACAGCCCTCGCTTGACTCATGCCTTCATGGCCTCCACACATGAGGAGTCAGGAGGCATTTAGGGGTGCATCCTTCCCTCTCTTGCCTGTGCCTGCTCTGGGTGACCTTCGGGGCACCTGTATGGAACAAAGCCTGGGCTCCCTGGGGTTATGGGGTGTTGAGCCTGCTTGAAGGCTGATCCCATCCCCTGGATCTATGCCACAAGGCTGCTTCCTGCCAGATGGCATGTGGAGATGGGAGGCACATGGAGGCCAAAGCAGGCGCACCTGGTTCGGGTGTAGGGGTAGGCATTCCAGGACTCCTCCACCACCCGCAGGGCTGCCTTGGGCAGGATGGAGCGGAACCAGCTGGGGATGTGCATGCCCACATGATACACCTTGTGTGTGTACTGCCCAGAGCCGCCTGGGCCATCTGTGTACGGCCGGTTCTCCAGGATCTCCACGCCGCTGCCTTCACCATATGTCTCGTTACGGCTCTTCTTCTGTGGGGACAAAAGCACCTGCAATGTGTGTGGGGCCAGAGCACTTTTCAGGAGGGAAGGGGCACAGGAGACTGGGCCCAGGGGTGTGGAAAGGGAGGAGGGGCTTTGGTCAACAAGGCTGGCTCCCCCTGTGTCACTTCCAGATCCCCAAATCTATATGCCAGGGTTTGTGCAAGAGGCTGAAGGGGCCACAGACTCCCTCTCCCAGACCTAGTGCTGCACATACAAGTCCTATATTTTGACTCCCACCTGTCCCAGGACTAAAAGCATTCCCAAGATCAGGAACAAGACAAGGATGCCCACTTACTTGCTTCTCCTCAACACTGTGCTATAAGTTCTAGCTAGAGCAATTAGACAAGAAAAAGACATAATAAGAGGCGACTGGGCACAGTGGCTCACGCCTGTAATCCCAGCACCTTGGGAGGCTGAAGTGGGCAGATCACTTAAGGTCAGGGGTTTGAGACCAGCCTGGGCAACATGGTGAAACCTCGTCTCTACTAAAAACAGAAGAATTGGCCAGGCATGTTGGCACATGCCTGTAGCCCCAGCTACTCAAAGGCTGAGACAGGAGAATCGCTTGAACCTGGGAGGCAGAGGTTGCAGTGAGCTGAGATCATGCCTCTGCACTCCAGCCTTGGTGACAAAGTAAGACTCTGTCTCAAAAAAACCAACCAACCAACCAACCAACAAACAAAAAACAAAACAAACAAAGAATAAGAGGCATTCAAATTGGAAAGATAGAAGTAAAACTATTTTGAATTCCTGATGCCATAATCTTATATATGGAAAATGCTAAACAATCTCCACCAAAGCCTGTTAGACCTAATAAATAAATTCAACAAAATTGTAGAATATAAAATGACACACAGAAATGAACAATGTCAAAGAAAATTAAGAAACAATTCCTTTTATAGCAGCCTCTGAAAGAATAAATACCTAGGAATATAATATATTTAACCAAGAGGTGAAAGACCTGTGCACTTAAAACTACAAAATGTTGCTGAAAGAAATTAAAGTCCTAAATAAATGGAAAGACATTCCATGTTGATGGACTGGAAGATTTAATATTGTTAAGATGGCAACACTGCCCCAAACAACCTACAGATATAATGCAATCTTTATCAAAATCCCGGCAGCCTTATTTGTAGAAATGGAACAGCTGATCCTAAAATTCATATGGAATTACAGGAGACCCCAAAGAGCCAAAACAATTTTGAAAACAAAACAAAACCAAGTTGGAGGACTCACACTTCCCTATATCAAACCTTACTACAAAACTACTGTAACCAAAAAAGTGTAGCACTGGCATAGGATAGATGAATAGCTCAACAGACAGACAGATAGATAGAATATAATTGAGGGTCTAGAAATAAACCATATATCTATGATCAATTAATTAATTTTGAGAAGGGTGCCAAGACCATCCAATGTAGAAATAATAGTCTTTAAAAAATGGTGCTGGGACAATTGAATAACAACATGTAAAAGAATGAAGCTGGACCCTATCTCACAGCAGATACAAAAACTCGATATGAATCAAAGGTTTACAAATAAGAACCAAAACTATAAAAGTATAAGATGCTTGAGAAATGGTAGTTTAAAAAAAGAAATAAAATCACAAAATGATAAAACAGAAGAAAACTGGGGCAAACAAGGTCATCTTTATGACCTTAGATTTGGCAATGCTTTCTTAAATATGACACCAAAAGCACAAGCAACAAAAGAAAAAATAGATGAACTGGACTTAATCAAAATTAAAAACCTTAGTGTATCAAAGAGCACTATGAAGAGAGAAACAGACAACCCACCAAATGGGAGAAGACATTTGCATACCATGTATCTGACAAGGGACTTGTATCCAGAATATATAAAGAACTCCTACAACTCAACAATAAAACAAACAACACAATTCAAAAATGAGCAAAGGACTTGAATAGCCATTTCTCCAAAGAAGATATACGAATGGCCAATAAGCACATGAAAAGATGTTCAACATCACTATTCATGAGGAAATGCAAATCAAAACCACCATGAGGGCTGCGCATGTTGGCTTATGCCTATAATCCCAGCAATTTGGGAGGCTGAGGCAGGCAGATCACTTGAGGCCAGGAGTTAGAGACCAGCCTAGCCGACATGGTAAAACCCCATCTCTACTGAAAATACAAAAAGTAGCTGGATGTGGTGGTGTGCACCTGTAATCCCAGCTACTCGGGAGGCTCAGGTAGGAGAATCGCTTGAACCCAGGAGGCAGAGGTTGCAGTGAGCCGGGATCGCGCCACTGCAGTCCAGCCTGGGTGACAGAGTGAGACTTATCTCTCTCCTTTTTTTTTTTTTTTGATATAGAGTCTCACTCTGTCACCAGGGTGGAGTGCAGTGGCGCGATCTTGGCTCACTGCAACCTCTGCCTCCTGGGTTCAAGCGATTCTCCTGCCTCAGCCTCCCAAATAGCTGGTACTATAGGTGCCCGCCACCACATCCAGCTAATTTTTTGTATTTTTAGTAGAGATGGGGTTTCACCATGTTGGCCAGGATGGTCTTGATCTCTTGACCTCGTGATCCGCCCGCCTCGGCCTAAGACTCTGTCTCAAAAACAAACAAACAAAGCAAACAAACAAAAAACACAATGAGATAGCACCTCACACCCATTAAGGTGGCCAGTATTAAAAAAAAAAAAAAACCTGGAAAAAGGAATCAATGTTGGTTGGCATGTGGAGAAACTGGAACCCTACTGGTGGGAATATAAAATGGTGGGAATGTAAAACTGTTGAAAATAGTTTAGTAGGCCAGGTGTGGTGGCTCACACCTGTAATCTTAGCACTTTGGGAGGCCGAGGTGGCCGGATCACGAAGTCAGGAGTTCAAGACCAGCCTGGCCAGCATGGTGAAACCCCATCTCTACTAAAAAAATACAGAAAGTAGCTGGACATGGTGGCACACACCTGTAGTCCCAGCTACTCAGGAGGATGAGGCAGGAGAATCGCCTGAACCTGGGAGGCGGAGGTTGCAGTGAGCTGAGATTGTGCCACTGCACTCCAGCCTGGGCAACAGAGTGAGACTCCATCTCAAAAAAAATAAAATAAAATAATAATAAAAAAAGAAAAGATAATAGTTTAGCAGGGCAGGCATGGTGGCTCACTCCTGTAATCCCAGCACTTTGGGAGGCTGAGGCGGGTGGATCACTTGAAGTCAGGAGTTCAATGCTAGCCTGGCCAAAATGGTGAAACACCGTCTCTACTAAAAAAATTCAAAAATTAGCCGTGTGTGGTAGCGCATGCCTGCAATCCCAGCTATTTGGGAGGCTGAGGCAGGAGAATTGCTTGAACCCAGGAGGCAGAGGCCACAGTGAGCTGAGATCGTGCCACTGTACTCTAGCCTGGGTGACAGTGAGACTCCATCTCAAAAAAAAAAAAAAAGTTTATCACTTTCTCAAAAAGTTAAACATAGCATTACCATATGACCAGCAATTCCACTTCTGGGTATGCACCCAAAATAACTGAAAACAGGGACTCGAACAGATACTTGTACACCAAGCCTTCAGATGACTCCAGCCCTACCAGCTGCTGCCAAGTATTCACAGAAAAACCTGTACAACAATGTTCGTTGCAGTATTATTCACAATAGTCAAAAGGTGTAAACAACTCAAGCATCCATCAACAGATGAATGAATAAAATGTGGTCTATTCATACAATAATAGAATATTATTCAGTCACAAAGAGGAATGAAGTAATGCTACATACCACAACATGGATGAACCTTGAAAAGATTATAGTAAGTGAAACAAGCCAGACACAAAGGACCACATATCCTGTGATTCCATTTACATGGAAAGTACAGAAAAGGAAAATATATATAGACGGAAAGTGAATTAGTGGCGGCCTACTGCTGGGGAACACGGGGGAAATGAGGAGTGACTGCTAATGGGCGCAGGTCCCTCCCTCCCTCCCTCCATCCTTTCCTCCCTCTCTCCTTCTTTCCTTTCCTTAATTTTTTCTTTCTTCCCTTTCTCTCGCTTTTCCTTCCTTCCTTCCTCCCTCCCTCTCTTCCTCCCTCACTCCCTGCCTCTCTTCTCTTCCTCTCTCTTTTCCTTCCTTCCTTCCTCTCTTATCTTCCTCTCTTTTCTGTCCTTCCTTCCTCCCTTCCTCTCTTCCTCTCTTTTCCTTCCTTCTTCCTCCCTCCCTCTCTTCTCTCCCTCTCTCTTCCTTCTTCCTTCCTTCCTCTCTTATCTTCCTCTCTTTTCTGTCCTTCCTTCCTCCCTCCCTCCCTCTCTTCTCTCCCTCTCTCTTCCTTCCTTCCTCCCTCCTCTCTTTTCCTTCCGTCCTTCTTCCTTCCTCCCTCCCTCTCTTCTCTCCCTCTCTCTCTTCCTTCCTCCTCCCTCTCTCTTTTCCTTCCGTCCTTCTTTCCTTCCTCCCTCCCTCTCTTCTCTCCCTCTCTCTCTTCCTTCCTTCCTCCCTCTCTCTTTTCCTTCCGTCCTTCTTTCCTTCCTCCCTCCCTCTCTTCTCTCCCTTTCTCTCTTTCTCTCCCTTCCCTCCTTCCTCCCTCCCACCCTCTCTTCTCTCCCTCTCTCTCTTTTCCTTTCCTTCCTTCCTTCCTTCCTTCCTTCCTTCCTTCCTCCCTCCCTCCCTCCCTCCCTCCCTCTCTTCTCTCCCTCTTTCTTTCTCTTTCTCTCTTCCTTCCCGCTCTGTCACCCAGGCTGGAGTGCACCGGCATGATCACAGCTTGTTGTAACCTCTAACTCTTGGGCTCTAGTGATCCTCCCACCTCAACCACCTGAGTAGCTGAGACTACAGGACCATTCCACCACACCTGGTTTTTTTTTTTTTTTATCGTTTTTCTTTCTTTCTTTCTTTCTTTTTTTTTTTTGAGACAGAGTCTCATTCTGTCACACAGGCTGGAGTGCAGTGGCGCGATCTAGGCTGACTGCAACCTCAGCCTCCCAGGCTCAACTGATTATCCTGCCTCAGCCTCCCAAGTAGCTGGGATTACAGGCATGCACCACCATGCCTGACTAATTTTTGTATTATTAGTAAAGACAGTGTTTTGCTATGTTGGCCAGGCTGGACTCAAACTCCTGACTCCAAGTGATCCGCCTGCCTCGGCCTCCTAAAGTGCTGGGATTACAGGCATGAGCCACCATGCCCAGCCATGCTCGGTTAATTAAAAACTTTCTTTTCTAGAGAATGGAGTCTCACTATGTTGCCCAGGCTTGTCTCAAACTCTTGGCCTCAAGTAACCCTCCTGTCTCAACCTTCCAAAGCTTTGGCATCACAGGCGTGAGCCACTGCACTTAGCTGGTAAAGGTTTCTTTTTCTTTTCTTTTCTTTTTGTTTTTGTTTTTTGAGACAGAGTCTCACTCTGTCTCCCAGGCTGGAGTGCAGTGGCGAGATCTCAGCTCACTGCAACCTCCGCCTCCCAGGCTCAAGTGATTCTCCTGCCTCAGCTGCCCAAGTAGCTGGGATTACAGGTGTGCGCTACCAAGCCTGGCTAATTTTCATATTATTAGTAGAGAAAGGGTTTTGCCATGTCAGCCAGGCTGGTCTCAAACTCTTGACCCCAAGTGATCCATCTGCCTCGGCCTCCCAAAGTGCTGGGATTACAGGAATGAGCCACCGTGCCTGGCTGGTACAGGTTTCTTTTGAGGAGATGAAAGTGCTCTGGAATTAGGTAGTGGTGATGGTTGCACAGCTCTGTGAATATACCAAGAACCTTTGAACTGTACACTTTAAGTGAGTGAATTATATGGTATATGAATTATAGCTCAAGTAGCTGTCAAGTTACTTAAAAATCCCATGGGTCAAGGGGCCCTGAGGGGTTTGCTGAAGAATGTTCTGTTGCTTGGCCTGGTGCTGGCTACACAGTCATATTCACTTTTTGCAAGACCATCAGGATAGACACTTATGAATCATAAACTTTTCTGTATATATACAACACTTGAATAAAAAGTGAAAAAGAATTAGGAATGAAACTGGGAAAGAAAAGTCTGCAGGCTGCTCAGAGTACCCCACCTTCAGAACACCAGGCCGATGAGGGCCCTGCCACTCAGAGCCATCTCCCTGACAAACCTCTGGCACACCACTATGAGCTGACTTTTGCCAGGCAGCAGGGTCTCTGAGAATGAGCAAGCGCTCCTCTCTCCCTCCAGGAAAGCCACAAGCCCCATTGGTCAAATCGTTAAAGCTGAAATAACCCCAGAGAGCAAAATCCCCTACCCAGTGGAGGGCCTGTGCAGGCCTCACCCAGAGGAGTTCACAGAAAGTAGAAGAAAGAGATGTCATTGTCCAGGCTGGTCCGCTTTGGGAAGAATCATCCCTGCTCCAGACTTGGGGTATGTGGAAGACATACCCCAAAGAGAACGACTATCATGTGATGAGGGATTAGAAGACATGAGGGGAGGCCTTCACTCAGCCTCAGCGGGGTCAGGGAAAGTGACCTGCAGGGGAGCTGAGAGGTGAGGAGGCACTCACTAGGCAGGGTTAGATAGGACAGATATGCTGGGTAGGGAGGCAGGTGACAGAGCGAAAGGTGTGTGTCTGGAGGGAGCCCTGGAAGTGTGTGGACTCAGTTGCCTGGGTGTAGGCTGCGAGGCAGGAAGTGGCAGGGAAGGGCCTGGGAGCTAGGCAGAAGCTAGATCACAAAAGTTTTTGTTTGTTTGTTTATTTTGAGACAGATGAGACAGAGTCTGGCTCTGTCGTCCAGGCTGGAGTGCAATGGCACGATCTCGGCTCACTGCAACCTCTGCCTCCCAGGTTCAAGTGATTCTCCCACCTCAGCCTCTTGAATAGCTGGGATTACAGTCACGCGCCACCACACCCGGCTAATTTTTGTATTTTTAGTAGAGACGGGGTTTCACCATGTTGGCCAGGCTGGTCTCACACTCCTGACCTCAAGTGATCTGCCTGCCTCTGCCTCCCAAAGTGCTGGGATTACAGGAGTGAGCAACCGTGCCTGGCCATAAAAGGAGCACAGTTTTGATGCTAAGGGAAGAAAAGGGTTTAAGCAGGAGAGGAGCACAATCGAATCTGGGTCCCAGGAAGAACGCCCTGGTACGTGTATGGAGAATGGAAGATCCCCTGGCATGGGCAGCTGCCCACAGGGGTGTTCTTTCCTGGGTTTAGATAGGAGGTGAGGCCCCCAGCTCTGGGAGCAGCAGGAGATGCCTCTGTGCTCAGCAGGTAGGCCAGGTACTTAGTGGCTTTATGAACATGAAATCTTGGTAGCTGAGAGCAAAGGGGAAAAGGGAGAGGCCAGGCTGCAGGTGAAAGTGGTCAGTGGGCCAGGCACAGTGGCTCAAGCCTGTAATCCCAGCACTTTGGGAGGCTGAGGCAGGCAGATCACCTGAGGTCAGGAGTTCGAGTCTAGCCTGGCCAACATGGCAAAACCGTGTCTCTACTAAAAATAAAAAAAAAACAGCCAGGCATGGTGGTGGGCGCCACTAATCCCAGCTACTTGGAAGGCTGAGGCAGGAGAATCACTTGAACCCAGGAGGCGGAGGTTGCAGTGAGCTGAGATTGTGCCATTGCACTCCAGCCTGGGTGACAAGAATGAAATTCCACCTCAAAAAAAAAAAAAAAAAAAAAGGGCCGGGTGCGGTGGCTCAAGCCTGTAATCCCAGCACTTTTGGAGGCCGAGACGGGCGGATCACGAGGTCAGGAGATGGAGACCATCCTGGCGAACACGGTGAAACCCTGTCTCTACTAAAAATACAAAAAACTAGCCGGGCGAGGTGGCGGGCGCCTGTAGTCCCAGCTACTCGGGAGGCTGAGGCAGGAGAATGGCGTAAACCCGGGAGGCGGAGCTTGCAGTGAGCTGAGATCCGGCCACTGCACTCCAGCCTGGGCGACAGAGCGAGACTCCGTCTCAAAAAAAAAAAAAAAAAAGGGCCGGGCGCGGTGGCTCAGGCCTGTAATCCCAGCACTTTGGGAGGCCAAGGCGGGCAGATCACGAGGTGAGGAGATCGAGACCATCCTGGCTAACGCAGTGAAACCTCGTCTCTACTAAAAATACAAAAAAAAATTAGCCGGGCGCGGTGGCCGGCGCCTGTAGTCCCAGCTACTCAGGAGGCTGAGGCAGGAGAATGGTGTGAACCCGGGAGGTGGAGCTTACAGTGAACTGAGATCAGGCCACTGCACTCCAGCCTGGGTGACAGAGCAAGACTCCGTCTCAGAAAAAGAAAGAAAGAAAGAAAGTGGTTAGTGAGCCCAGGTACACTCTACAGACTAGTGACTCAGCCTTTTCCTGCCTACCATGGTGGGACAGAGGCCCCATGCCCCTGAGCAGCCACCCACCCTGCCCATGGGCTGAGATCTGCTCCTCACCCTGTGCCCAGACCTGTCCTGTGCTCAAACTGGGTAGAGGCCACAGGGTCCAGGCAAAAGGGAGCCACATATTTACCATCTGGGTTGCAGGGGCCCCAGCGCTGTTTACTGAGGACCCACCTGCTGCAAATTTCAGTTTATTTATTTATTTATGAGATAGGGTCTCACTCTGTCCCCCAGGCTGAAGTACAATAGCATGATCATGGCTCACTGCAGCCTTGACCCCCCAGGCTCAAGCAATCCTTCTGACTCAGACTGTAGAGCAGCTGGGACTACAGGTGTGCACCCCACCACACCTGGCTAATTTTTTATTTTTTTGTTGAGTGCCTTGGTCTCTCAAAATGCTGGGATTACAGGAGTAAGCCTTTGTGTTCAGCCTGCGAAACAGTTTCTAAATCAAGCTCCATTGCAGTGTCAGGTGAAGACCATGACCATTCCGCTTGAACAGCAAGCTGCCCTTTCCCGAGGATGTGGGGCATGGAGTTTACCTTCAGCTATCAGGGTCCAAGAGGGGCTCCCTCTCAGGGAGGTGGCAGAACATGCGGGCTCAGAGCATAGTTTCTGCAGTTCAAATGTCTGGGTGCAAACCTTCCTCTTTTTCTTTCTTTTTGTGTGGTCTCTGATAAGTTAACCTCTATATGTCATCACCTCCCCATCTGTAAGAGGAGGAGAAGCAATGGTACTGGCTGGGTTGTTGAGAAAATTAGATGCGAGCACGTGTAGTTGACGTACACAGGATGAGTTCAGGATGTGTGTGCTCAGCAACAGGGAGCATCATTCCAGGATGCCGCGCCCTGCTTTACCCCAGCAGGGAGACTGGCAGGGGAATCGTCCTGGCTCCAAAGGCAGATGTCTCCATGGCTTCAAAGTTCCCCTGAAGGATGGAGTGAAGAGCCAGGCCTGGAAAACCCTTCATTTCCGGTGCTCAGAGGCTCCTGGTACAGCCAAGAGGTGTGGGGAAGGGTGGTGAGGAGGGCCCAGGCAGCATGGCTCTCTGCTCAGCCTTTGTCTAGGCCTGGATCAGCCATTGATATCAGCACTTGGGCTACAAGGACAGGGTAGAGGAGTGCAGCCGGGTTTCAGCTGTGTCTCTGAGCAGGATGCGGCTGGGGAGGAAGGCCCTTTTCATAGCTATAGGCACCAGGCCTGCTTGGAAGACCCGCAGAGCATCAGACACCGGCACTCCTGGTGCATGCTGGGGCTGAGACTCAGATAGTGGCCTCAGCTGCTCAACTGTCATTATCGGGAGCCAATGCAGGCAGGGAGAGAGGGCTTCCTGGAAAAAGAGGCTACCAGGAGAGGCAAAGAGCATGAACGAGAGCCCCAAGCAGAGATTTCCAGACCCTGTCTCAATTTACAGCTTGCCTTTGCAACCGCCTATTCTCCTCTGCACTTCAGAGCCCTGAGATATTGTGGGATCATGCTCCCTACTCCACAAGTGGCGAAAATGAGGCACAGAGTACTGGAGTCAACTCACCCAAGGTGACAGCCAAGTCTCCCAGGCCATGAGTGACTGTGGTAGTGCAGAGACAGAGAAGAAGCCACAGATTGCATTAAACTGCAGAAACCCGCGTGTGCATCAGACCTCCCAACCCCTACCTAACAGGGGCCAGGCATGGTGGGTGGCTGGTCTGGCAGGAATTGAGGGGAAGGGGAGGTCTGTTCCTGAAGGAGGGGCACTGGCCAGATGCCACATCTACACTCAGGGATCTGATGTGCCCTGCCTCTTCCCCTAGGGCCCTTCACCCAAGCCTCTCTCCCCAGAGCCCCACCAGGACCAAGCAAGGCAGGATCTGCTCTGCTTGTTCTCCCAGCTCCCTGTCACAGGGGCATGGCCCTGTCTCCTGGCTAGGCCAGCAGCTTCTCCTGCTCATTAGCCTTGACATGGAATTTACTGCACAGCTGAATGAGGCAGGCAGCTTGAAGCACAGGCTGGGCTGGGGCCAGCTCACTGGAGGGAGGGGACAGCTAGGAGTGGCCCTTGCTGCCAAACAGCCTGACCCCAGGGTAGAAATGTGTCTCCTGGACTTAGTGTATGGCTCAGGGGACTGAGGGCTATGCCCCCTGTGCTGGGCTCACTGAAGCTGCCACTCAGGATGTCAGTGCGCAGGCATGCATGTGTGCACACACATGTGGCGTGTGTGTGGGTGCAGGAGCCAAGGCCCATGGATTCAAGGCTCCTCTGGGTGGAGCAGAAGGTGTACGTGACCAGAGCCATCTCTAGAGAAGGCAAAGAATGGAACCAGGAGGACACTTACAAAGACATCCTCAAGATGACCTACTTGTGGTATACTTGGGGAAACTGAGGGCCAGGGACTGGAAGCAACATGTTCGGGTCATACAGCTGGAGGGCCAGAGGTGGCTGGGGAGGCAGGAGGGATTCTGGTGGGACTCCTGGGCAATGCACAAGTCCACAGACATCCCCAGAGGATGCCACCTTCTCACTGGCTGCTGCCAACAGCTCATTAAAAACACAGCTTAAAAAAAACTAAATGTAAGGGCTCAAACTATAAAACTCTTAGGAGAAAACATAGGCATAAGTTCTATGACCTTGAATTAGGCAACGGTTTTGGAGCCATGACAACAAAAGCACAAGCAACAAAAGAAAAGATAGATACACTGGACCTCATCAAAATTAACAGCTTTTATGCTTCAAAGGACACTAAAAAGAAAGTGAAAAAACAACCTACAGAATGGGAGAGAATTTTTATTAACAATATATCTTATAGTAACTTGTATCCAAAATATATAAAGAACTCCTCCAATGCAACAACAAAGAAACAACAACCCCATTCAAAAACTGGCAAAGGAGCTGGGCATGGTGTTGTACACCTGTAGACCCAGCTACTCCAGGGGTGAAGTTGGCAGGATGGCTGGAGCCCAGGAGTTCAGGGTCAGCCTAAGCGGCATAGCAAGACTCCATCTCTAAAACAATAATAAGAATAATAAAGGCAAAGAACTTGAACAGACATTTCTACAAAAAGATTATACAAATGGTCACTGAGCAAATGAAAAGATGCTCAACATCATCTGTCATTAGGGAAATGCGAATCAAAACCATAATGAGATACCACTTCACACTCACTGGGGTGGTTAAAAAGACACACAGCAGCAAGTGTTGTTCAGGGTGTGGAGCAATGGAACCCTTGTACATTGATGGTGGGAACGTAAAATGGTGCAGCTGCTGTGGCAAACAGTTTGGTGGTTCCTCAAAAAGTTAAACATAGAGTTACCATATGACCCAGCAATTCCACTCGAGGTAAATATCCAAGAAGAGGAAAACATATGTCCACATAAAAACTTATACACGAATATTTATGGCAGCATTATTCACTGTAGCCAAAAAGTGGAAACAACCCAAATGTCCACCAACAGATGAACGGGTAAACAAACTGTGGCCTACCATGGAATGGAATATTATTCGGCCATAGAAAGTAATGGAGCACTGACACATGATACAACAGGGATGAAACCTGGAAATATTATGCTGAGTGAAAGAAGCCAGACACAAAAGGACACATATTGTATGATTCCATTTATATAAAATGCCCAGAATAGTGGAATCTATAGAGACAGAAAGCACATTATTGGTTGCCTGGGGCTGGGGTGAAAATAGTGATTTCCTTTTTGGGGTAATAGAAATGTTCTAAAATTGATTCTGGTGATGGTTGTACAACTCTGAATAGGCTAAAAATCACCGAACTGTGCACTTTAAATGGATGAGTCATGTGGTGTGTGACTTATATCTCAATAAAGCTGTTATAAAACAAAATGAACAGAAACCAATCCTGCCTCTTGCACTTACTAAGATCAAAAAAATCAAATATGGCAAGCAGGAAGGGGCCTTGCTGGCACTGTGAGAGACAGATGGGTCACCTCTAAGCATCTCTCTGCCACGAATGTCCCTCCTAGTGTCCAAAAGCTCAGTTTTCTGCTTATGCAGGAAACCTCATGTTTGAGGCAGTGGCGACTTTAAGCTGAGCATCTGTTGCCATGGTGACATGACGGGCTAGCCAAGGGCATCCTCGGTCAGCTTCCTGAACAGCAGGTGTGTGTGTGTGTGCGTGCATACATGTAGGCACACGGATGCACATGCATACACAGGCACAGGCCTCTCTAAGGCACAAAAATGTGCTATATCTCCATGGCCCAGAGCAACTAAGTCCCCTTCCAAAACAAAAAACAGGCAAGACTCTGGGTGAGGCCATAGGTGAGGTCAGGGCAGGCATATGCCATCTCTCCCTCTTTAAAAGAGCTCCTGGAATGTGGACCGGATTTTTCTTTTCTTTTTTTTTGAGACAAAGTTTCGCTCCTCTTGCCCAGGCTAGAGTGCAATGGCGCGATCTTGGCTCACTGCAACCTCCGCCTCCCGGGTTCAAGCGATTCCCCGCCTCAGCCTCCTGAGTAGCTGGGATTACAGGCATGGGCCACCACACCCGGCTAACGGGGTTTCACCATGTTGGTCAGGCTGGTCTCAAACTCCCAACCTCAGGTGATCTGCCCACCTCAGCCTCCCAAAGTGCTGGGATTACAGGTGTGAGCCACTGCACCCGGCCTATGCGGACCAGATTTGTAGTGAAAACAGCAAGCACTTCCTGGGTGCTCTAAGCTCCCACCTCTTCCAGTAGCATCATTTATTTGTGGCTATGTTAAGTGCTTTGCATGTAAGTTCTCCTTTGGTTACTGCAACATCCCCTTAGGAAAGGTGTATTAGTACTATTACCCCCAAGTCACAGATAAGATGATCAAGGCTATGAGAGGCTCAAACTTGTCCAAGGTCACACAGTTACTAAATGGCACAGCCAGGCTGTGAATTCAGACCTGTGTCATTCCAGAGCCTGCTCAGCCCATAGCACCAAGGTGTCTCAACGAAAAGACTTCAGCATAAGGTGGGTGCTCTGTAAATTCTTACTGAACAAATAAATGAACTCTAGTCCCAACTCTGACCAACTCCCTCTCCTGGACAAGTTGCTTCTCTCTGGTGTCAATTTCCAAACTATAAGTGGAGACAGGACTACCTATTGGCCCATGCCCTGGTGTAATGGGTGGAATGTCCCCACAAGGCCCTTGGAATGTGGCCTTATTTGGAAATAGGGTCTTTGCCGATATAATTGGAGTGACATGGCCACAAGCTAAGGAATGCTTGGAGCCACCAGAAGCTGGAAGAGACAAGGAAGGGTCTACCCGTAGAACCTTTGGAGGAAGTGCAGCCCTGCAGACACCTGCCTCTCCGGTTTCTGGCCTCCAGAACTGTGAAAGAATAAATGTCTATTCTTTCAAGCTATGCAGTTTGTGGTTCTTTGTTATGGTAGCACCAAGAAGTAAGATACTTGGGATGCTGGCAGGCTCAGTGAGAAGGTGTGCAGGACAGGGGGTCCAGAGCTGCCTGCAGGAGTCTCTTTGGGCAGAGGCCTGGTGACCCACCTGCCAGCAGCTGAGGGTGGAGCCAGGACAGGGTCCAGGAGGGTCCCTTCCACCTTGGCCTTGCTGGGTGGCTGCGCAGAAGCCCCTGCCCACTCAGGCAGACTTCATGCCTTTCCCAGGACAGCAGGCTCACCCAGCAGCATCCTGTGCGGGCTCTGGGGAGGATACCTCCTGTCTCTTCCAGCTGCTGCTGGCTCCCGGTGCTCCTCGGCCCATGCTATATCTCTTCAATCTCTGCTTCATCTTTCCTGTGTCTCAGTCCTTTCCTTTTCTTATAGGGAAAATAGTCCTTCATTCAGGGACCTCTCTAAATCCAGAATGATCTCATTTCAAGATCCTTAACAAATTACATCTTCAGACACCCTATTTCAAAATAAGGTCACATTCTGAGATTGCAGGTGGATGCAGATTCTGGGGGGCACACTGGTCACCAGTGGGGTGTGTGCCCACAATGGCCTCCTGTGAGTGAGCTTCAGCCTGTCTGCTGGAGAAACAAGCGCACTACCCTGATGGCCCCCCCACCTGTCTCTCATCTCTCGGTGGGGCAGGTGGGGTCCTCACCACCTCCCACCCAGCCCTTGGTCACATACGTCTTCAGTCACCAGCACTTTCCCCAGTGTATGGCAACTCTTCATGCTGACCCCAGCACCCCTGGCCTTGCTGCCCATAGGTGACCCTGGGCTATGTGTAGTTCTGAGTATTCGAGCACTGGAAGGCAGAGCTGTGAAAGGGAGAGCACTGGCTTCAGAGTCAGACAGGGTGGAGAGCATGTAACCTCCAACAGCTGGAACTTCAGAGAAGGGGTGGACAAGGAGACCTCAAGTGCTCCACTAAAAGCAATGTGAAAAAGGCAGCCCACCACATCTCTGGGCAGACTGGTATCATTAGGCCAGCTATGTACCCTTGGGCAAGTTCCTTGACATCTCTGAGCCTCAAGCTGTCATCTGGGGATGGGGATGAGTGGGGATGAGTACCACCAACTGTGCAGGTTATCGTGAGGATTAAAGCAGGTTCTGATCACTTGCTGGACACTGATTCAGTGGGCTGTGGAGGGGTGTGAGGGCTGCAGTCAGTGGCAGAGCCGCTGGGACCCAGACGGGACCCCCTGTATAGCACTTTGGTATTTTGTGAAATAGATGCTAGGTAAAGACTGGTCGAAGGAAGAATGGATTCTAGTTCCACCTGTCACCAGGAACTTCAACGCTGGCATCACCAAGGGCAGCCAGTCCTCCCCAAGCTGACCTCTGGCTCCCTACCAGTGATGGCGTCTGAAGGGGGCAGGCCTCTCCTGACACAGCTACTCAGTCATGCCACGTAGGAGCAAGCTCTTCTCAAGTCACTCTGATCTCTGCCACATGAGCAGCCACCCCATTGTCCCTGCCGACCATTCCCCTAAACAGTGCTGCAGTGCTGTTTTCAGAGATGGTGGCAGTTGGACAGCAGAGACAGGCCTGGCTCCCCAGGGGCTGATGAAGGAGTTTGGGGGAAGATGCAAAGAAAAACCAAGACCTAGAAACCCCTGAAAGCAGCCGCTCCCAGGGTCCTGGCCAGGCCACCTCTGGCCACTCCCTTGGCAGCACACATTCGCTGAACACCTCAGACGGACGGCCCTCTCCCAGCCAGGCAGATGATTTTGTTTTCTCACCTTTAACACGGTGTATATTGAGTGCTGCTCCAACAGGGTGCCAGGCACTTTGACACGCGAGCCCAGCCCATCTTTTTCACAACCTTCCAGTTGGGCAGCTCGCACAGAGGAAGGCCTATTCCTAGCTGCCACTGGCTGGCAAGCGGCACAAGTGGAAAATGATGAACTAAGGTCTTCTTATTATTCTTTCCACAAAAATGCAGCAGCCTTCTTGAGGGCCTGTCCATCTCAGGAGGCCAGTGCAGACTGTGCCCTTGAGCCTGTGCTGAAACGTACGTGAAATCTATCTTCCCAGAGAATAGGAAGCGCTTTCTTTCATCCCCCTCTGCAACTCGGCCCTCGGCACAGGCAGGGCACAGGAAAGTCTAGTGACTTCAACTTACTTTTTAGCAGTGTTACTGAGGTATGACTGACATACAATAAGCTGTACACATGTAAAGGAGCAGCTGGTGATTCTGACGTATGTTCACACTTTTGAGTCCATCACCCTACGGTGACAAGAGCCCTAGGAACCGTGGGTTAGAAAAAGGCCAAAGCGGGGACAGACAGGCAGGTGGGGCTGAGAAGAACGAGTGCCCTCAGGACCCAGAGGGGCAGAGGAAGCTGCCTGGAGGAGGGGCATTCACACCAGCCCTGTGGGAGGGGCAAAAGCTCTCAAGATGGAAATTGGGCTGAGAGTAGGGGTCTTGGTGGCAGGAAGGGCACAGGTCGTGCCTCCGGTCTCCAAGTCGGGGTGGCCTGAACCTCTCCCCTCCTGCCCACCTGCTCTGCCCTAAGGCCTGGGAGCCACAGCACAGGCTGGGGGTGAGAGGGGAGATCCCTCCCAATACTGCCTCCTCCCCAATCTAGATACTGGCACCTCCTGGTCCTCTCAGCCTGCCAGGGTGCCCTCACCTCTGAGATTGGCAGCAGCCTCCCTTGGCCTACTAGGGGTCCCAAAGAGGCCACCTAGGAGCCCAGAGATCTGAACTCCAACCCTGGCTGTGGGCCTCAATTTCCCCATATGTAAAATGGGAAACTATGCTCTCTGAGAGCCTAGCTTAAGTTACAGATAAAGAAACTGACCGGGCGTGGTGGCTCATGCCTATAATCCCAGCACTTTGGGAGACTGAGGTGGGCGGATCACCTGAGGTCAGGAGTTTGAGACCAGCCTGGCCAACACGGTGAAACCCCATCTCTACTAAAAATATAAAAATTAGACAGGCATGGAGGCGGGCGCCTGTAATTCTAGCTACTTGGAAGGCTGAGGCAGGAGAATCGCTTGAACCCAGGAGGCAAAGGTTGCAGTGAGCTGAGATTATACCACTGCACTTCAGCCTGGGGAACAGAGTGAGACTTTGTCTCAAAAAAAAAAAAAAAAAGAAAAAGCAACCAACAGGAGCACTACCCCCTTGGGTCTAGTGGGGTGTGTGTGTGTGTGTGTGTGTGTGTGTCTGAGTAGGTGCATGTATACATGTGCACATATGTGCACATGCTGTGTGCATGCACGTGTCTGTGTAGGTATGTGCATGTATCTGCATGTATTTGTATACATACCTGTATGCATAGGTGGCTGTGCTTGCATGTACATATGTTGTGTGTGGACACACACGTGTGTGTGTGCACTAGAGCCATCGGTGAGGATGGAAGGAGCAGCCCATGTACACCAAAGAGGATATGAGCCAGAAACTGGGAAAACAGACCCACAGACCTAAACCCTGCCGGGCGACACTCACTGTCCAGCAGTAAGCAGACAGACACCCACAAAGAGCGTGGAAGGCACTAGGTGCCCAGGTGTGGGACCGACAGGAAACTGCGAGGATTCAGGGAAAGAAATCACTCATGCTGCCCGTGGAGATCAGACAAGCCTCTGAGAATGACACAGCATGCGGGCTGGTCAGAAAGACGGGCAGAAGGACCCTTGAGATAACCTGGGGACTCTTCTGTTTCAAAACATACTCACTAGGGTAGCATTATTTAAAAAGAGGACAGTAAGTGCTGGTGAGGATGTGAAGAAACTGGAAACTTTATACATTCCCAGTAGGAATGTAAAATAGTGCAGCCACTGTGGAAAACAGTCTGCTGGTTCCTCCAGACATCAAGCATAGGGTCACCATGTGACCCAGAAATTCCCTTCCTAGGTGTAGACCAGGAAGAACTGAAAACAGATACTTGTATGCTAATGTCAACCCAAATATCCATCAATGGATGAATGGATAAGCAAAAC
The DNA here is from genome assembly GCF_009764315.1 of Trachypithecus francoisi. Lineage (NCBI taxonomy): Eukaryota > Metazoa > Chordata > Mammalia > Primates > Cercopithecidae > Trachypithecus > Trachypithecus francoisi. Next base: position 10,205,998 of record NW_022681456.1, on the reverse strand, counting down.
GTGATCTGTTCATACAATGAAATATGATTCAGCCATAAAACGTAATGAGGCACTGACACATGCTCTGACATGGATGAACCCCAACAACATGATGCTGAGTGAAAGAAGCCAGACACAAAGAGCAACACAGTGAAGGATTCCATGTGTATGAAACACCCAGAACAGGCAAACCCAGGGAGACAGGTAGTACATTAGTGATTGCCAGGGGGTGGGGAGGGGGAATGAGGAATGACTGTTTAATGGATATGGGGTTTCTTTCTGAGGTGATGAAAGTGTTTTGGAACTAAAGTTAGTGGCTGCACAACATTGTGAGTATACTGAATGCCACTGAATTGTTCACTTAAAAATGGTTGTTTATGTTATGTGAATTTCACCTCAATAAAAGCAAAACAAGACAACACCCAATCAAGTAAGCCCAGACCCCCTAGTCCCAAAAGAATTTCTTCCAAATGCTATAGAGAGCTGACAACCTGAGCCCCATCCATGCAGACAGTAAGCAGGCCAGCGCCTTGCCCCTCAGAGGGCACAGGACCCACAGGCTTGCAATATCTTGGAGCTCATTTTGTTGGAGCTCGAACTGGGGGCTGTGGAGGCCAGAACCCAGCGATGCATCTGCCTAAGACCCAGCTGGGGCGGGGCTGGCCAGCAGGGGCCTTAAGTACATGGGAAACTTCCCAGTCAGTAGTTCTCGCAGGAACCTATGGCTTCCTGGTAACGACGTGAGGGCAGCAGCACCTCAGACACAGCAATTAGTCCTCAGGCCAGAGACAGCACACACCAAGAACACAGAGGACACAGGTGCAGGGCACTAGCACCTGCGATGTGCAGCAGACCCCCTGCCCCATCATCAAGCTGTCTATCCCACACTCCCAGCCTCCAGGCCTGCCCAGAGGAAAAGTGCCCAGCCAGCCAGCCTGAGCAGGAACAGCAATAACCTCACCCCCAATCTCCCCTCCAAGCATGCTAGCGCCTGTCACAGAAGCACCTCTCCCGGCAATACCTGGCTTCTTTCACCTTTCTTTTTTAACAGGAAAGCAGATGTGTGCACACATGCTTGCTGACCCAGAAGGGGCACAGGGAAAGGCTCTGGAAGCTCAGAGCAGCCGCAATAACTCCAGCCAGCCCTTAGAGGCCACGGTAGCTCTCCCTAGCTGGGAAGGATGCCCATCTGTCCAACAGGATCTCATGAGAGTGCTGCTGCTCATGATGTGTGAGGTGGGAGATGTTTCCATCCTGCCACAATCCTAATCAATGGAGCTTCTCAAAAGACACTGCATGTGTCGGCTAGATGGATGGGGCCTGGCTGCACAGGTGCAGGGAGGTCTGAGCATCTAACAGGGAACTATATGATGCTTAACAATTACATTCATTGGCGGCATAAGGATAGGTGTTCAAAAAAACCCTGGAGTGGCCGGGCGTGGTGGCTCACGCCTGTAATCCCAGCACTTTGGGAGGCCAAGGTGAGTAGATCACAAGGTCGGGAGATCGAGACCATCCTGGCCAACACGGTGAAACCCCGTCTCTACTAAAAATACGAAAATTAGCTGGGTGTGGTAGCATGTGCCTGGAATCCCAGCTACTTGGGAGGCTGAGGCATGATAATTGCTTGAACCCAGGAGGCGGAGGTTGCAGTGAGCCGAGATCATGACACTGCATTCCAGCCTGGTGACACAGCGAGACTCCGTCTCAAAAAAAACAAAACAAAACAAAACAAACAAACAAACAACAACAACAAAAACCTGGAGTGACAGGTGTTTTGAGGAGCCCAGAGGTGATTCTATGCCCAGAACAGCTTTGGGATCTCCTAGGGGCTGGAGGTCAGTCCTCCCAATCTTGACAGCCACCAGGAGGCCAGGTGGAGCTGAGGGGCTGCTGTGGTCTGGGCTCATCCTGGCTTGGGTGGGAATTGAGAAGCAGTAAGACAACAGCAGCACTGGCAGATCAGCCTGGTCCTTGAATAGGCTGAGCTATTTCCAGAGTGCTCAGAGATGGGGGGCTGATTTAAGCCTCTTCCTCTCTCTCCACTCTCTAGAAATAATTATGGGGTAAGTGGTTCAAGAGGGAATTGAGTGGCCTTCTGAAGCAGCTCAGAGCAAACAGCCCCCCAGAGAGGCTGGGTTCACCTTCCGTTCTTTTCCCAGCCAAGGCTCCCACATAGGGGAGCCTGGACAAACCCATGCAACTTCCTCAAGCTCCTCCCAAAAGGTGGCTGGGGCTGTAGGCTCTGCTGGGAGCTCATAGCTACCTCCCCTGACCTGGGTGGAAGGTGGGAGCCCAACAGGTGAAGCCAGAGATGGGAGGTGGAGGCCCTGCCTGACGAAGCCTCTCCCCAACACCAACGACTCAGTCTGATGCTGTAATTAAGGGGCTGTACAGCAAGAAGCTGGAGGAGGGCAAGCCCCACTGGGTCACAGGGACTGGAGGCACTGATTTGCCCAGAGGAGCCAGAGCCAGGCCGACAGCAAGTTCATGATAAGTGTGGGAGGCCCAAAGACACCCAGGGACCCAGGGTGCAAGCCTGCAAGCCTTGGCTAGGGAATGATCTGGAGGAAAGCTGCCGGGCTAGGCCATGCCAAGCACTGAGGGTGGACAGGAGGCCAGCAGGAGAGCTGGGATGGAACCTCTACATAGAAAGGACTGCAGCCGGAACCGCAGCAAGTGGGAGCAGTGGTCCCATCTGGGGTCAGCCAGAGGCAGCCAGGTCTTGTGTTCCAGGTTGGTCAGGCACTGAGTAGCGAGACTGGAGGTGTCTCCTAAGCAAGAGTCTCTGGCTCATCAAAGGAGCCTGTCATCCTCAAACTCCTGCGAGCATCTGTAAGTGAGCCACATGTCTGACACTGCTGTTTTGCAAGCAGTCAGGGTGGTGAGGAAAGCATGGAGCTGGGAGCTAGGAGACAGGCCCTGTGCTCCTTGGCAAGAATTTAACATCTCTGGGCCTCACGTGCCTTCCTGTCTGTAGAATGGGGTGTTATGGACTGAATGTCTGTGTCCCTCCAAAAGGCCTGACCCCCAGTGTGATGGTATTTGGAGAAGGGGCCTTTGGGTGGTAATCAGGTCTAGATGAGATCATATGGGTGGGGCCCTCACAATGGGACTGGTGTCCTTAGAAGAAAAGGAAGGGGGCCGGGCGCGGTGGCTCAAGCCTGTAATCCCAGCACTTTGGGAGGCCGAGATGGGCGGATCACGAGGTCAGGAGATCGAGACTATCCTGGCTAACATGGGGAAACCCCGTCTCTACTAAAAAATACAAAAAACTAGCCGGGCGAGGTGGCGGACGCCTGTAGTCCCAGCTACTCGGGAGGCTGAGGCAGAAGAATGACGTAAACCTGGGAGGCGGAGCTTGCAGTGAGCTGAGATCCAGCCACTGCACTCCAGCCTGGGCGGCAGAGCGAGACTCCATCTCAAAAAAAAAAAAAAAAAAAAGAAGAAAAGGAAGGCTGGAAGATGAGGGATTACTTAATGAGTACGGTGTATTTGAGTGACAGATACCCTACAAGCACCATTTTCCAATCTGCGCATGCAACAAAGTTACAGTTGTATCCTATACATTTACACAAATAAAAACAGAAGAGAAAAAGAAAGAGAGAAGACACCAGAGGCTGCTCACTCCCTGCCATGTTAGGAAACAGGGAGAAGGTGCCCATGTGCAAGCAAGGAAGAGGGCCCTCACCAGAAACTGCACCTGCCAGGCCTTCATCTGGGACTTCCGGCCCCCAGAACTGTGAGGAAGTATGTTCCTCTACACCCCCACTTTGTGGTATTTAGTGATGGCAGCCCAGGCAAACTGAAACATAGGGAAACACAGGGATACGTCTGGGCCAGGGAGATAATGGTGCTGAATGCAAGGGCAAGTGTTCACGTTGTAGGTGGTAGGACACAGCACCGGAAAGCAATCCAATGCCATGTGCCCATGGTGTGCCCTGTGTGCCTAGCACCGTGCCTAGCGGCCAGGGGTCCAGCACAATTCACACTTACCAGGAAGTTCTGGGGCAGGCACTGCGCTGTGAAGGCCACAACTCCACCTAACCCACATGTGGTGTCTGTGCGCTGGCACGACCCACCCTTACCCCATGACCCACCCTTGCCCCACGACCCACCTGTATCATGTACAGCTGGGCAATGCGGTACTCCTCCACGGTCATTGGCAGAGGAATCCGATATTCCTTTATAATCATCTTGGAGTCCAAGCCTTCCCGTCAATGGGGAACTGCAAGTTGGGACTTCTAGGCAAGGTTCCTTAAATAACCATTACAAAATTCACCAAGGACCCCTGGGAGAGAGAGAGGACAGAACAGGACAGTCACTTTTTGCAAAGGCTGGTGAATACCGTAGCACAGAGGAAAGGCCCGGTCTAGACCTGAGGCTGGAATTCTGGCCTCTGATCAGGCATGATCCAACGGTGCAACTTCGATTGAGCAGGTTCTCTCCTTTCCAACCTTTATTTTTCTTGTTTGCTAACAGCTACCAAAAGTACAAGTGAGAGGCTGTGTTTAAGCTCTCTGATCAATAAACAGTCACAGGGAAGTAAAGAATTGTCACTCCATTAGCAAGGGCCAGGGTAAGAACACTGTGCTCTTGTTTTACTCACAATCCTAACAAGCTACAGCATCTATTTCCCTGGTACTGACACAGCGAGTAATGATAGCTGGTCATGGAAAAGCAGCCAGATCAAATAAAACTAAGAAGCACAGACATAAGACATTCACAAGTCAGCGGTCTGAGCCATGCCATTAGGGGCAGATGACATCACTGCATCCCAAGGGGAGACTCTGAGTGATTTAAAGTTTGGTTTCAGTTCAATCCAATAAGAAACATTTATTGGCATCTATTTTATTCCTTCCATTGGGCTATGTCTGGGAAGTAGATGAAACAAGATAAGCACAGAGTGCACTCATAGCAACCTCTATTTAAGTGACAAAGAATATATTTGATGAAGATTTGCCCCTAAGCAATCACTTTTTTTTTTTTTTAAACTGGGCTGGGCGCAATGGCTCACACTTGTAATCCCAACACTTTGGGAGGCCAAGGCAGGCAGATCACTTGAGGTCTGGAGTTCAAGATCAGCTGGCCAACATGGTGAAACCCCGTCTCTACTAAAAATACAAAAATTAGCCATGGGTGGTTGCAGGAGCCTGTGGTCCCAACTACTTGGGAGGCTAAGGGAGAAGAATCGCTTGAACCCAGGAGGTAGAGGCTGCAGTGAGCTGAGATCGCGCCATTGCACTCCAGCCTGGGGGACAAGAGTGAAACTCCGTCTCAAAAAAAAAAAAAAAGAAAAGAAAACAGTGCTTGGAAGAGGCTCATACTCAGTTATCTGGAAAATGAAACCACGCCTTAAAACCCAAGCCCCAGATGGCTGAAGTTTTGCCATAAATATCATTTGGTCACCTCCAAAGGTCATATACTGTTAACATGAAGCCAAGGGAAGGTTTTCAGGATGGACGATAAATAAATTTTATATTTATTTATTGTTTAAAGACAAGATCTCACTCTGCACCCAGGCCAGAGTGCAATGGTGCAATCCCAGCTCACTGCAGCCTTAATCTCCTGGGCTCAAGCTATCCTTCTACCTCAGCCTCCAGAGTAGCTGGGACTACAGGTGCACGCCACCCACACCCGGCTAAGGATAGTATTTCAGCAAGATTACTCCAAGGACCGCAGCCAGGGAGAATTCACAGTGACAACAGGCAAGACTCCTGCTAAGTGATAAAAGCAAGGGCCTGGCCAGTCAGGCGACTTCCCCGGGGTATGGCTCTCTATTGGACATTGGAGCGTCACCCAGGTGCTAAAGCATTACTGGGTAGCTAACAAGGTTGAGAAAAACATTTACGAGAACTCTCAGGAATACCAGTAGACACGGTTGAAAGAAGTTCTTAAATAAGCCACTTAGGGAGAGAGACAGAGAGAGGAAAAGTCTGATAAAGGGGCTCCATCCCTTGCGTTGGCCTAAAACAGTGGCCCCCAGTTGTTTAGTTCACAGCAAGTAGGAACGTCAGCCTGAAGTCCATTCAAATTCTCACACCCATCCTGGCATTATGGGAAGCCAAGGCAGGAGGACTGCTTGAGGCCAAGCAAGCTCAAGACCAGCCTGGGAAACATACCAAGACCCTCCTCTCTATTAAAAAAGAACCCAATTCTCACATCCAGTTGCTTTAAATATAGTCCAAGCGAAGCTCTTTTTTAGCCAGTTAGAGCCTAGATACTTTATATACTCCAGAAACTGCACCCAACATCTGCTGGCTGTAGATAAGATAACCCTGGATCCCAGACCCTGACTTCCCCTTGGAGGTCTCTGACCCAGACTCCCCACGGTGCTGCTGAGCAACATCACCCAGACACAGAAATCCCCCTGGGAAGTTTCCTTGCCCTGCTTCCCTCCTTGGGGTGGCTCCAGGCCCTGTTATAACCAGAAGGACTCTTGCTAGGAGGGGCTTCCCCTCTCCTGTAACCTGTCCACCAATCTTTCTGATCCCTGATCAACCCCAAAGCCCCCCAGAGGCTGTGCTCAAGTGAAAAGAGACCATTGCTGACCTTCTTCAAGGTCAATGGGTCTAGTTAATAGTCCATGGGACCTGCAAGTTTAGGGCCTGGGGCCTTGTGGAGTTCTTCCCCATACTCCCAGACTCAGCTCCACCTGCCTAGGCCCACATGTCTATCCTCAAACCTGGCTGGAAGCTGAGGCCACAGGAGAGAGAAGCAATGGCCCTACAGTCCCCAGGCTGCACTTTATCCTGTGAGGTATGAAACAAGAGCTGGCTCAGCCAAAGTAGCAAGGGACCCAAGTCTGACACCTGGCACCTGGATGGACTTCCAGCTGGTTGGGAGGGTAGCACAGGCACCTGATCTGGGAAACTTACATACACAAAGGAGAGAGAGCTTTATGTTTGAGGGAAGTTGGAGAAAAACAGGGTTGGAGACAGGAAGGGAAAACTGAAGTTCAATGGGGGTTGTTTCTGAAGCTTCTTCACATGGTTCTTCATTGAAGTCCCAGAATCGCCCAACCAGGAAGGCACAGCAGGGGCTTGGTGTCAAGCAGCACACCTGTGTGACGTGCAGCACCCACCCCACCTCTGTGGGGCCTCAGGTGGGCTCCTTTACTGTGGCGCAAATGCAGCGACTCAGAGTGTGCAAGTCTCATTTAGTCATCTAAATAACAACATGGTCAGACACAGACTCTAAATGTTCTTCAGAAACCTTAGGAGTCTAAGCACTCTGCCCTTTCAGAGTCTTAACCCCTCCAGGGTACATGACCTGCCCTGCTCATCCCCATGTAAATCAGTCCTTTCTCAATCCTCTCAGATTCCAGGCCCACCAGGCACTAGCAAGGCAGAACCCCCTGGGCCAGATTCATCATGTTCCTTAAATGTCTCCATCTCCTCAAATAACAATCAGGGGTGAAATCTCACAGCCTGAGCCAGCACCCAGACACTGGCTTGGGTCTCTGATTTCAGAGGCTCTGTAAGCACATGTCTGGAACAGATACCTAATGATGTTCCCCCACAGACAAGCTGTCAGGTGAGCTGTAATTGCACAGGTGCTGTCCACAGCTCCGCTGGGATATTTTTGCGTGTGGGCAGAGGGACAGAGACAGAGAGGGAACATGCACCTGGAGGGCCCAGAGGCCTCTTGGAGGCTCCTGGCACCTGGGTGGAGCGGGGCAAAGCTTAGGACTGTGCAGGGGCAGCAGCCACATGGTGGAAGAGCATCAGAAAGTGCAAGTGCTCAGGATGCAATTCCATCAACGCTGGCTTAGGGAAAAGCAACTGTGTTTCTGCCCGCGAAGAACTAAAGAGCTGTAGAGATAAGTAAGTAGGTAGATATATGGATAGGAAGAAGGAAAGAACAAATAAATGGTTCTATATCTTACAGTTAAGTGCACGGGTGACTAATAGGAGAGGACTCAGAACTCTAAGAGTGACACAGAATGTGAGGGGAGGTGACAGTTTGGAGCTCGCTCTGGGATCTGACTACAAAGCCTCACAATGCCTTTACCAGCTGTGTGACCTCCTGGAAAAGCCCTTGTACCTGCTGAGCCTCGGTCTCTCCATATATAAAGTGGGGATAATACTATCTGACTTCTGGAATTACCATGAGCGTCATGAAAACAAGGTAAGTCCCTCAGTCCAGAGGGATCTCAGGAAAGGCTTCATGGAAGGTGGAGCCAGGCTCTCTGAGATCCATGGGATTCTGCTCGGCAGAGCTGAGGGCAGGTGTGAGAAGGACTCAATCCAGTAAGAAGGAACAGCGTGAGCAAAGGCCCCTGGGCAGGAACGTGGGGCTCCATTGAGTGGCTTCCCACCATGTACGCCGGCATGGCTGGGCTGCATCCTGGGGAGATAAGGTGGGGCTCTCTGAAGCATGAGTTTAGGGGCTTAGATATCCTTAAAGTCCTCTAAAAAATAATTACCTGGCTGGGCACAGTGGCTCACACTTATAATCCCAGCACTTTGGGAAACCAAGGCAGGAGGATTGCCTGAGCCCAGGAGTTAAAGACCAGCCTGGGCAATACAGTGAGATCCTGTCTCTTCAAAAAATCATACACTTAAAAAAATTTAGCTGGGCATCGGCAGCAGATGCCTGTAATCCAGACACTTAGGGAGGCTAAGGGCAGAGCTGAGGGTAGGTGTGAGAAGGACTCAATCCAGTAAGAAGGAACAGCGTGAGCAAAGGCCCCAGGGCAGGAACGTAGGGCTCCATCGAGTGGCCTCTCACCATGCACCTCTGGCATGGCCGGGCGGCATCCTGGGGAGATGAGGTGGGAGGATGGCTTGAGCACAGGAGGTCAGGGCTGCAGTGAGCCATGTTTGCGCTACTGCACTCCAGCCTGAATGACAGAGCAAGGCCCTGTCTCAAAAATAAATAAATAAAATTTTTTAAAAAAGAAAAAATTATCTGATGTTGAAATCCACTAACCAAAAGATAAGTCAAAATGAGGTCATAAATGGAGAAATCCTGATGAACATGGCATTGATATGTTTGAAATCATGGCAATTATGTGATTGAATTGAATATCAAAACCTCAACACTGTACACAAATGATAACACAACTAAGACAAATCTGGAGCAGAACAACAAAGGTGGAAATACAGTTTCCTCAACTTTCATAGCATAGAAGTTGGTTCATTCAGTAGGTAGAAAAATTAGTGAGAGATGAACAGGCAGAGAATGGAGAATTTTTAGGGCAATAAAAGTACTCTGTGGGATACTACAATGGCGGATGCATGTCCTCACACGTTTGTCCAAACCTATATAAAGTACAACATCAAGAGTGAGCCCTCATGTAATCTATGGGCTCTGGGTGATACCATGTCACTGCAGGCTCATTCATTGTAACAAATAGGGCACACTGGTGTGGGATGCTGAGAGTGGGGGAAGGGGCATATGGGAACTCCGTACTTGCCACTCAATTTTGCTGTGAATCTAAAACGGCTCTTAAAAAAATAAAGTTTAGGTGGCTCACGCCTTAATCCCAGTACTTTGGGAGGCCAAGATAGGCAGATCACTTGAGGTCAGGAGTTTGAGACCAGCCTGGGCAACATGGTGAAACCCCATCTCTACAAAAAATACAATAGTTAGCCAGGTGTGGTGGAGTGCCTGTAGTCCCAGCTACTTGGGAGGCTGAGGTGGGAGGATCCCTTGAGCCTGGGAGGTGGAGGTTGCAGTGAGCCAAGATTGTGCCACTGCACTCCAGCCTGAGTGACAGAGTGAGACCTTGTCTCAAAAAATAAATAAAGTTTATTATTAAAAAAATAATGACTTTAACCTTTTAAAAGTTGTTCTCTCAGAAAATAGATTAGAGGTCACCAGGGTCTGGGGTTGGAGGAAGTGGGAGTAGCTGTTTAATAACTACAGAGTTTCTATTTGGGTGATAAAAAAGCTTTGGAAGTGGTAGTGGTGATGGTTGCTCAACATTGTGAATATACTCACTGTGATGAAATAGTACACTTAAAAACTGTTAAAATGGCAAAGTTTATGTTATATATATATACTTACCACAATTTAAAAAAATCAATAATATACCAAAACCATTGAATTGTATACTTTAAATGAGCATATGTATGGTATGTCATTATACTTCAATCAAGCTATTTTCAAAAGTTTTTCTCTTACCTTTAATCTTTTAGGACTATTACCACTTACAATAAAGAAATCTTTTTCCTCAGGTTAGCAACTCCCATTTCACTTAAGATACATGAAAATTGATACATTTGTCTAGTTAAATTCAAATAACATTAAATTAATTTTTACTTTAAAAATTCATGTAGAACATGATACTTTTTTTAAAAAAAAGATTATTACTACTCTGTATATGTCTGTCTGGATGAAGAGTGTGGAATAAATGTTCACTGAATGCTGGAGAGGGTTCCATCAGATGGATGGAATTTGTGGGCAACTTTTACCTGCACTTTATTACCTGATGTTTCAAAAGGCAGCAGCTGCAGCATTTGAGTGGTGTGTGTGTAAACAGACAGAGAAGGGCTGGTAGTGTTGTGATTAAAATAAAATAATCAGCTAGACCTTCTGCCACCTCCCAGCTGTGACTGTGGGCAAACTGCTTAATCCTTTGAGCTTCCGTTTTGTCTTCTGGGGGTAAGAACTACCCTGCCCACAGACACCCCGGGGTGTCTGTGGATTAAATGAGCTGATGCACATGAAGTGCTCAGCCCTTTTCCAACCAGCGTTCAACTACCAGGAGCGAGCAAAAAGGTGGCACTGCTGTCCCCAGCAGGGTCTGGAAGGCGGGTCCCTGAGACACAGGGCCTGTGGGCTTCCTGGTAGAGCTGCTTACCCCCAGGTGCAGACAAGAAACCCAGACCTGAAGGAGGAGCAGCCCTGCTGTGGTGCTGGCTGGCCTTACAGCAAGACATGGGCCTGCTGGGGTGAGACAGAGTCCTCCTCACTTTCTCCCTGGTTGAGTTGAGGCCAGGGAGAGGCACGGCAGACCCTCCCCGTATCAGAGCAGTGTGACTTGTGTGTGTGTTTCTCCCTGGAGCCCCCTTGGCCCGAAGATGAACCCTCACTCAGACAATCTCATTACACCCAGTCTGGCTGCCTGGGTGCAAGTGAGACAGACACACATTTCATCTCGTCTCTGCTGGAGTCGTGATGGGTTAGACAGAATTATGTTTTACTGCTGTCTACAGGGCATCTTTTGGGGCCTGGCACAGCCAGAGGAAAAAAGACACATACAGGTCTCCAGAGGCCCTTCAGGGAAGAAGGCCAGGCAAGGGGTCTGGGTGGCCGCCCACACGCACAGCCCACATGGCTCTGCTCCAGGGATGACGGGACTCTTCCCTGGGGCTTCAAATGTGGCACCTGGGCCCTGGCTCTTAGAAAAGTCTTCAGGTTCCAGACCCCAGCATTCACGACCCTAGAAAGAACCCCCAGCCCCATGTTCATTGATGTCTTTGAGGAAACACCTGGCCAGACCATGTCAGAGTGGGGCCACTCAGGGTGGCCATGGAGCAAGAGACCAGCTGTGGGCAAGGTGCGAGGTACAGGCTGCATCCGGACCAGGGTTCCAGGCACAGGCAGACAAAAAAGAAGAGCTATGAGGGATGTCACCCAAAGATTCAAGGGCATGACTTCCCACCAAGACACAGAGCACCAGCTGGGCCTCCCAGGGTGGAGCCCAGAGATCTTCCTGAACCACCCAGGCAGTAGAGGAGAAAAGCGACACAGAAAGAGCTTCAGGTTCACGAGGCAGGGGTGGCCAGGTTGGAGGCATGTGACGAAGATGAATAATGAAGTGGATTATTGGGGTTTGGCCCAGGATGAGGTGGGGTGGACGGGGCAGGGAGGTGGACAGCTCCTTTGAGCAGAGGCCATGAGACACCCTGACTGGGAGGGAAAGCACGAGAATTGAGTTTACAGAACTTAATCTGTTTTTCCATGATTAGCAGGGGTCTGACGTCACAGATGGAATTTAGGAGTGAGGCTGTGCAAAGTCAAGCGGGGATGGAATCCATCCAAATGCAGTTCAGCTGCATTCTGGCTATTAAATCTGGAAGCTACTCCAAGCCAGGCCAGCAGGAGCTCCGGCTTTTGCAGCAGTGGGAAGCAAGGGAGCCGCCAGCAGGTCTGGGGGCTTGGGACTCAGGACTGCGGGTATCCATAACCTCCTTCTGCCTCCCTTGAGTCCCTTGCCTCTTGCTCTAAGAGAGCTTCCTTCTTCTGCTCTCTGCTTCCCAAACCTACTGGGCCCCAATCAGGATCTGAAGCAGGCAATGGTAAAACCACTTCTTCTCCAGATGCAGCCAGACAAGGCTCCCCAGGCTTCCCCCAACCATCTATGTGTATCCAGGGACCCAAAGCTCTGGATAAATGGGAGGCAGCACAGAGGGATAAGAGACTATTCTTTGTGTCCAGCAACCAGCCCCTACGCCTGGGCTGGGGTTGAGGGAGTGTGTGGCTGCTCTGCAGGTGTGTGTTATGAGGTTAGCACTGATCAGCTGCCTCTCTGTGTCCTGAAGCTGAAAGCAGGAGAGGTCACACACCCACAGAATCGTCCAATCCCTGCCCTAGAGTAGTTCTACCTTTATGTGTTAGACACGAGGCTTCCAGCAGAGATTTCTTTTGAAGAAAGGATTTCTGGGCTAAGAAACAAGCAGAGGACCCTGCTGCAGGCGAACCCTCCCTTTACAAATGAGGAGACTAAGGCTCAGGAAACGGGCAGAGAGCTGGGTTGGGAATCAGGACCCTGACTCCCAGCTTCTTCCTCCACCCAGTCATACCTCCAGGCAATAGAGGAGAAAAGCGACACAGAAAGAGCTTCAGGTTCATGAGGCAGGGGTGGCCAGGCTGAAGGGGCAAGGACCAAGGAGACTTTGAGCAGGAGGACACAGCTCCTACCCCCGCCCCCTACAGTTTCCTCGACACCTATAAGCAGGACGTGACTCCTTCCTCTAACGCTGGCCTGGGCAGTGAAGGGGGGTCCCAGAGAGCCTTAAAGCCCTGGGCACTGCTGCAGTTACCCCAAATCCCACAGAAAGTCATGAATCTCACCATTGTACGCCTGGAGTGCCAAACTGGGGCAACTGCCAAGCCACTGCAGAAGTTGGCCACCAGACCCCACAGCACAGCAGCCACCTGGGGGCACCGTGGGGCTTGCAGTGCTCTGCAGCTCCAAGAGCAGGAGTGGGATGGTAGAGTTGTGAGACATCTCTATGTAATGCCTCACCCAAACAACAGCCCCAGGGAAGCAGTGGTGCAGACCACAGAGCAGGCTCCCAAAGGGCGCATCCTGCTTAAGGACTGGGGCAAGGCAAGGGAGCTCTGTTTTTATGACTCCTCCTCCCTGGCTGTGGCTGTCAGCATAGCACCCTCAGTTGGGTGGAAAAGGGCACAGATGTGCATGTGAGGAAATAAGCTTGAAACTGAGCCTCCAAGATGATGAGCATGGCACGAAGGAGAATTATCTGGAACTCACCTCCTACCTCGGTCCTCTGGGGACCCTGCTGGTCACGGAGCTACTACCACTACCATACTGGCCTCCAGGGTTGGTGCTCCCCTAATTTAACACTGAGTATGGCTGAAATAAGGCTGGGCCCTTAAACAAAATGCCACAGAAGGCTCAGATGTGACAACAGAAACAAGCCCAGAGGGGACCTTGGCCCCAGCAGTTAGGGTCTAAGCTGTGGCTACAAAATCATAGGCTGGGGTTTGCTCAGAGGCCTTCCTTTCTCACTCCTAGTCACCTCCCTGAGGCCACCACCATTTCAGCAGCAGCACCCAGACCATCCTCCTACATAAGAAGTGCCGAGGTTTTTCAGGAGGCCATTGGCCTTAGAAATGGCCAGTCCTTTGGGGTGAAAGCTCCCAGCTTCTGGGGCAGGCAGGAGGGAGGGCCCCCTGAGATGCTTAGAGGCTGGGAGCCCATTGGCAGAAAGCTGGCTATGCTGCAGGCCCTGTCCCTAAGCAAAACTCAGCTCGATCAATTCTCCAGGGAAATCAGAGCTTTCCGGAACCATCCAAGACACCAGAGTTGATAAGAGGCACTGCTGAGATTTTCACCCGGGTTACTCCTGAACTGGTGATAAGCCCTTGTGATGACAGAGAAGATATATAATGAGAATACAAAGCCCCTGAGTGCTTACTCCTCTGGGCCAGCCTTCAAAACTCTGACAGGACACCCCAGGAGGGCCCAGCTCCTACAGTCCTACTTCACTGATTCAGTTCCTTCACTATTTCCCACTCCTGATTTTATACCTTCTCTCCATCTTGAGTCTTCTTTACTTTTTTATTATTAATTCTTTTGGAGATGGAGTCTCACTCTTTGCCCAGGCTAGATAGAGCACAGTGGTGCAATCCTAGCTAACTGCAGCCTCCAACTCCCGGGCTCAAGTGATTTTCCTGCCTCAGCCTCCTAAGTAGCTGGGACCACAGGCCTGTGTACCATGTCTGGCTCCACTCTTCTTTGTTTCCTCAAATTCCCATCATCAAATGGACTGACTCACTGCACCAATCCGCTAGCTGCTGTTGCAATGCATGGGCATCTCTACTCCCATTGAAGGCCGACTCTCTGTCACTGGGGTCCAAGCCTTCTGTCATTTCTCCCAAAATGCTCCCCTCTCGTCTCCCTAATGGACCTCCCCATTCACCATCAGCATTCAAACATGCAAGTTATAGCTCCCATATCTGCAAAAACAAAACAAAACAAGACCTCACAGCCCCCTCACTCTATCTCCTTGGCACCATCCCGCTTCCTTGATCCCCTTTATAGCAAATCCTCCTCAAGCTTAGCTATACTTGCTGTTTCCACTGTCTCACCTCCTGATCTCTTTCCAACCCACTTTGACCACCCCCACTCCACCGAAACCATATTGGTCAAGGTCACAAATGACCTCCACGTGGCTAAGTCGGCAGACAATTCCCATCAAATTCAGTCTTTCCTTAATTCCTGCATTTAACATAAATGGACTGAATGTTGGCTGCAGATGCCTCCCCATGGCTTGTGAGCAGGTGGGCACAGTCCCAGGATCGAGTTTTTCCCTGGATAAGGTTCTCCTCTTTACTCGGCCAACATACCTCCCAATAAACTTCCACTTAGAGCCCACCATGTGCAAGATTCCAGCACTGAGGCTCTCAGCCAACTTATTCGGGTGCCTGTTAGTTATCAGCTGCAAGTAATGAATTTTTGTTGTTCCAAAACAACAGCTGGTATTGTGCAGCCTGCAAGGAGCGCTGTGGGGCCAACCTCAAGTCCAGAGAGGCACAAATGCCATGCTGGAGTCTCAGCAGCCAGTGTCCCTAGTCCTGCCTCCTTAAGCCCACTCTACACATGGTACCAAAGGTGCACTAGCCCACTACTCTGAGCCCCCGTGGCTCCTTCTGCAATAGCTACAGCTGAGCGGGGTGCAGACCCAGTCGTCCCTGGGTGTTGCAGCGAGGGTGTCACAGTCCTTTAGCTCAGAAAAATTGCCCACAGCTCCCTGTGCTGCCTAAGACAGGGTTTCCCGAACTTACATTACAACAGTCCACTGGAGTTAACTCCTTAAAGACACAGATGCCAGAGCAGCTGAACAGTCAGAGACTTAGTCCCCACCCTGACCCTGGCCCCCCCATTCTTCATGCATCCTGTGAGGAGGAGGGTGTAGGAGAAAATACACAGTCTGCCCAGCCCTGCCTTTCCTGAAGGCATTCCCAGTGAATGGTCCCCTCTTGTAAATGGTACCAGGGTCTCATCAGAACCCACACCCCAACAGCCCCCACTCTCTGATGGGCACATCTGGCAACCAGACTCTTCTGCTTGGTCCTTGGTTTATGAATCCAGCCCATGGTTCCGGCCCATGGTTTTACACACTTGGGCCCTATTAATACATTGTAAGTGACTTAATCCTCACAACTCCCCGGAGTTAGATGTAGTGACCCCACTTATTTAAGTATTTTATTGCAATATAATTCACATGCCATGTAATTCACCCCTTTAAAGTGGTTTTTAGTATACTCACAGAATATACTTACAGAGGAAAATTCCAGAACATTTTCCTCACCCAAAGAGAAAGCCCGTTTCTCATTAAGCTCATTAAGCAGTCACTTCCCATTACCCCAGCCCCTGGCACCAACTAAGCTGCTTTCTGTTTTGATGGATTTGCCTGTTCCGGACATTTCTTATTGGTGGAGTCATACAATATGTGCTTTCTGTGTCTGGGCTTTTTCACTTGGCATCATGTTTTTGAGGTTCATGTTGTAGCATTGCGAGAACTTCATTGCTTTTTATGACTGAATAATTCTGTGCTGCAAGGCCCCATTTTTATAACTAAGGAGACCCAGGGCTTTGTGTCATTATGGCACCTTGCCCCCATTACTCAGTAAGTGGTAGAGTCAGGTGTATCTTACTGTACAGCCAGGATAGTAAATAGCTTAAGAATTGAACCGTCATCTCCTATACTTAAATCAATTTATATACATATACACCCCTAGCATTGATAGTAGCGTTTTATGACTTACAAATGCTTTTAGCCTTTTTATTCTTGCTTCTTCAGAATGATCTCCTGAGGTGGAAAAGGTAACGATGCTCCCATCTTTGGAAGAAATGAAAGCCCCCACAATTTAAGTGATATATTCCAGGCTAGAGCTATGTATTGATGCATGAACGGTGGCTGCACCTGACTCTGGATACAACACAAGCTAACAGAGCTGCTTTAATGCTTTTTAATAAAGATGCATGATTTAGAGGAACAATTTTTGTTTTTTTCTTTCAGAATATTTTGTAGTAAGTACAAATCTTCTGGCTGAGGGAAAACCCCACTTAAACTTCATCAGAGAGTGGTTACTTGTTTTTATTCTAATATTCTTAAATGATCTAGGAAATAAAGGTTAATATCTCTTTCAAAATACAGGCTTCTTGGTTCTAGCCCAAAACAGCTGCATTGCAAAGGGAAAGACCTGGGAATAAGAATTTTTAACAAGTCCCCCAGGTGGCTTGGATCAACAGAAACATTTGCCTAGAAGCCAAAGCTCCACAGTCTGGCAAATAAAGTCTTTAATATTGTCATCTCAACGCCAACCCCCTCTTTCAGTAAGAATTCTAGTCACTCTGAACTCTATGGACCTAACAAATGTTCATTAAGTGCCTCTTAGGGGCCAGGTTCTATGATGGGTGCTAAGGATACAGGGGACCAAGACAGAGGCCTCAGGGAGCCTCAGGCTCCAAGGGAGATAGACATCACATGAGTTATCAAAACCTAATGAGAAAAAAAGGGTGGGGGGAACGTGATGGGAAATACTATTCAGCCTCAAAAAGAGACAGAATTGGCCAGGTGCAATGGCTCATGCCTGTAATCCCAGCACTTTGGGAGGCCAAGGCGGGCAGATCACGAGGTCAGAAGATCGAGACCATCCTGGCCAACATGGTGAAACCCTGTATCTACTAAAAATAACAAAAATTAGCCAGGCATTGTGGTACGTGCTTGTAGTCCCAGCTACCCGGGAGGCTGAGGCAGGAGAATCACTTGAACCCGGGAGGTGGAGGTTGCAGTGAGCCAAGATTGCACAAATGTACTCCAGCCTGGGTGACAGAGCAAGACTCTGTTTCAAAAAAAAAAGACAGACAGACCAACATCACATGAGTCATCAAAACCTAATGAGAAAAAAAGGGTGGGAAGAACCTGATGGGAAATATTATTCAGCCTCAAAAAGGAAGGACATTCTGACACATGCTACAACATGGATGAACTCTGAAGACATTAAGCAAAGTGAAATAAACCAGACACAAAAGGACAAATACTGCATGATTTCACCTACAGGAAGTCCCTAGAGTGTCAAATTCATAGAGACAGAAAGTAGAATGGTGGGTGCTAGGGACTTGGGGAAAGGAGAATGGGTAGTTGGTGTTTAATGAGGACAGAGTTTTAGTTTGGGAAGATGAAAGAGTCCTAAAGATGGATGGTGGTTATGGTTGTATAACAGTGTGAATGTCCTTAAAGTCACAGAACTGTATGCTTAAAAATGGTCAACATGGGACTAGGCACAGTGGCTCATGCATATAATCCCACTGTTTTGGGAGACTGAGACAGGAGGATCACTGGAGGCCAGGAGTTTGAGGCCAACCTGGGCAACATAGTGAGACCCCATTTCTCCAAAAAAGAATAAAATTAGCCCAGCATGGTGGCATGTACCTGTAGTCCCAGCTACTCAGAAGGCTGAGGCTGGAGGATCTCTTGAGCCCAGGAGTTTGAGGCTACACTGAGCTATGATTGTGCCACTGCACTCCAGCCCGAGCAACAGAGCAAGACCCTGTCTCTGAAACACACACACATACACACCCCTCCTACAAAAGCTCTGAGAGGAGCCACAGTGGAGAAGCCAGTGCTGCCTGAGGGTTCCATAACCAGAGAGACCCGACAACAGCTCCCAAGTGTGCTTGTCCAGGAGGGTTCCGTGCCTAGGCCGCCCTTCACCTTGCCTTGTCTCCTCCCAATCCTGTCTCTCACCCACAGGACTTTGTGCATCCCTCAGTTCCATTTACTTCCAGGTTCTAGGTCTGTAAGATCCCGTGTGCCCCGTCTGCCTGCTCATGAGCCACAGCTCCTCCACCACCACTCTCTAGTCACATGGATGCTTGCTTTGCTAGGAACCCACTATGTTAGCTCTCCATTCCAGCTGCTGCCATGCCCGGGAAGCACCCATTCCCCAGGCCAGGGAACAGCTGCTCCCTTACTGTCTGGCATCAACCAGGTCTGGGCACAAATGCCATGCCCTCCCTTCTGCAGTGTAGCTTTCCTCTCCTGCCCAGTTCAGTCCCATTGCCATGCTTTGCAATGATCTGATTTGTGTACCTGAAGATTGCCTCCCTCCATCCCAGCACAGGTGACAGGAGGGTAGGGAACCTGTCTGTCTTATTTGTTGCCATAATCCCAGTAACTAGAACGGTGCCTGGACAAAAGAAAAGGATAACACATTTCATTTGTCTCTCCATTCACAAGAGGTGCTAGGCAGCCAGGGCCTGGCACTTAGTAGGTACTTAAGAAGGGTAATTGGTAAATGTTCACAAAAAAACCCTCTACAGGCAGATAACGCCGCCGCCAAGCAGCCAAAGTGCTAATTACAAACTGCTCTGTTAGCTGTTCCTTAGCACAGCTAAGATTCTCCAAGAATAGTGCACGCTCCCTGCCATGTCCCTGTTTCTTGACAGCGTCTGTGACTCAGACTTTTCATGGAGCCAGACTTGCCCTCCTCAAGAGCATGTGCAGGGCATAAATGTCAAACAGGACAACTGGATGTTGCTGTCCACGGTGTGGGCTGGCGGTGGGGGTATCTGAAGTCATCTCAGCCCTTTCTGATGGGCAGGTCTGGGAGAGATAAGCTGGGCCCTGAATGAGACATGGCAATGCCATGCGGCCCAAATGCCCTTAGTATAACTACCACCCCCTCTCAGACACACTCAGTGCAGCTCAGTTTATAAACACTCTGCCGCAACAATCTCGCTGGAAACTCAATGCTCAGAAGCAGTCAGGGCAAGATGGGAAGACAAAAGCCCAGAGGGACTGAGTCATTTGACAAGGCCACACAGTGAGTCAGGGCAGAACGGTCCCAGACTCTGTACCTCCTGGGCTGTGACCCAGGCCTGATCTACTGCACTGTTAGGTGAGCAGAAATCTCAGGCGTCTCAGGTCACCAATAATCAGGTCCAAATGCTCGACTCAGAAGGGAGCAAGCAGGCAGAGCCAGAGGACCTAGAGGACAATGAAAGGCCCAGCCAGTGTCCTTAGGGGAGGTAGGGACAGGCACATTCACATGTCTGTACAACTTCACCCAGGCCTTGCTCCATAGCACTGTGAGCGGTGTGGCCTTTACAGTCCAGCCTCCCAGGGCTGCCAGAAACACAACATGCCTGGAAAGTTTCCCAGGTAACTGGCTCTTCTTTACAGAGCTATTAGCTTCCCTTTATCATGCCATAAAATCCTCCAGCCGACGACAGATCTCATCCTTCTCCAGGGAGGGAAACAGGGAGGAAACGAAACACATAGGAAAAAACCACTGATCAAACTTGGAAAGTCCCATGGGCATAACTTGGGCAGAAAAGGCATCAGAGATAGCTGGGTTGCTGCGTTCAGCTGCACAGGCTATGCACTGTCCAACTCCAAGCGATGACATTCTCATGTACTACAGTACGAATGATATTCCCTTGAGTTAGGAAGTGCAGGGAAAGGACCTTGCATGATTTTGGGCAATGTCTTCAATATCCTCAAGGCCCACCCCTCACTGACACCTTGTCCTAGGCCTCTCAGTTCTCAGGAACTGCTCGTTGATATCCCTCTTGCAGGAAGAAATGACCAAGGTTGGGGAGGAGTCAAGGCAAAGGGTTTGGCATCTATTTCGTGAGCCACTCGACTGGCTGGGCTGAAATCAAGCACTAAGCCCAGGACTACAGAGAAATATTAGCCATCTTTTAAGGGCTGAATCTCACTTACATAGACTTTGTTCTATTTCTCTCTTCTCTTTCTGGCTCTCTAATTAGATAAACGTTAGACTTTCTCCATGTATGTGTCTTATCCTCTCTGCAGCTTCCTTTTCTTCCCGTGCTGTATTCTGGATTTCTCCATGTTTGACTTAAAGTTCTGTTTCGTTGTTCAAATCTGCTTCATCATTCTTTAGAGCTTTTAATTCCCTGCACATATTCTCAACTTTGCCTTTTACTTATTTAAATGCACTGAACAGTTATTTTATTGGCTATGCTTAAATATTGTAGCATCTGAAGTCTCCAGAGTCTGTTTCTGCTGTAAATTGTTCATGCTGGCTCTGGCTCTTAGTGCTTTATCTCCTCTTGTACTCAGTTATTTCTGACTAAGAACTGCTCATTTTCCGGGGAAGATATTTGTAGAAATTCTTTTGAGGCTTAGGATGAGGGTCTGTTTTTCCAGAGAGGGCTTATATTTGCTCCAGCAAATGCCTGGGTTAATACCCATCTGCAATCACTCTAAATTCTCAGGTAGAGGTTCGTGTGAACCAGCAGGTCATGTAAGTTCACCTTTCTCGTTTTTCCATTCTATTCTTTTTTTTTTTTTTTTTTTGAGACAGAATCTCATTCTGTTGCCCATGCTAGAGTGCAGTGGTGCCATCTCAGCTCATTGCAACCTCTGCCTCCTGGATTCAAGCAAGTCTCCTGCCTGAGTCTCCTGAGCAGCTGAGATTACAGGTGCATACCATCATGTCCGGTTACTTTTTTTTTATTTTTTATTTTTAGTATTTTTAGTAGAGACCTGGTTTCACCATGTTGGCCAGGCTGGTCTTGAACTCCTGACCTCAAATGATCTGCCTGCCTCGGCTTCCCAAAGTGCTGGGATTACAGTGTGAGCCGTGGTGCCCGGTCTAGTTTTTCCATTCTATTCTAACCCTGGAATAGACAGCGGGTATGTTTGTTTCCTAGGGCAACCATCACAAAATGCCACAAACTGAGTGGCTTTAAACAAAATAAATTTATTCTCTTACAGTTCTGGAGGCCAGAAGTCTGAAATGAAGATGTCAGTAAGGCTGGTGGATTTCTTGAGGCCAAGAGTTTAAGAACAGCCTGAGCAAAATAGGGATACCTCATCTCTACAAAAAATTTTAAAAATTAGCTGGGCATGGTGTGCCTGTAATCCTAGCTACTTGGGAAGCTGAGGTTGGAAGCTCACTTGAACCCAGGTGATCAAGCTGCATGAGCCATGATCACACAACTGCACCCCAGCTAGAGCGAGAGAGCAAGAATCTTGTCTCAATCAATCAATAATAATATAAAATTTTAAAACAGCCAATATAATAAATTAGACGAAAATTCTTTTCTACTCTTGAATCTCCCTTCCATTATTGGAATAAATCCTATTTGGTCATGCTGTAATAATACATTCAGTTGAATGAAATTTGCTAATATTTTATTTAAGTTTTTTTTTGTGTGTTTTTTGAGACGGAGTCTCGCTCTGTCGCCCAGGCTGGAGTGCAGTGGCCAGATCTCAGCTCACTGCAAGCTCTGCCTCCTGGGTTCATGCCATTCTCCTGCCTCAGCCTCCTGAGTAGCTGGGATTACAGGTGCTCGCCACCTCGCCTGGCTAGTTTTTTTTGTATTTTTTAAGTAGAGATGGGGTTTCACTGTGTTAGCCAGGATGGTCTCGATCTCCTGACCTCGTGATCTGCCCGCCTCGGCCTCCCAAAGTGCTGGGATTACAGGCGTGAGCCACCGCGCCCGGCCATTTGTTTTTTTTTTTTTTTTAAGTGAAACCAGCCTGTAGTTTTGTGGAGTTACTGAATTCTCCTTCTTTGATTTTGGTAACAGGGTTCCCTGTAAAAGAGCTGTAACATTTATTTGTATATTATTTATTTTTTACTCTGTACCCCAGCTGGGGTGCAGTCGCACTATCACAGCTCACAGCAGCCTCAACCTCCTGAGTTCAAGCAACCCTCCCCCTTCAGCCTCCCAAGTAGCCAGGACTACAGGTGCGCACCACCACACCACACCTGGCTAATTTTTTATTTTTTGTAGTAGCTAGGACTACAGGTGCACACCACCACACCTGACTAATTTTTTATTTTTTGTAGTAGCTAGGACTACAGGTGTGCACCACCACACACCTGGCTAATTTTTTATTTTTTGTAGAGACAGGGTCTATGTTGCCAGGGCTGGTCTCCAACACCTAGACTCAAGGAATCCTTCTCCCTCGGCCTCCCAAAGTGCTGGGATTACAGGTGTAAGCCACCTTGCCTGGCCCTTTTTAACCCCTTTGAATTTACTTATCTTTCTAGCTTCTTGAATTGAAAGCTGAGTTCAATAATTTTTAACTTGACTTGTCTCTGAATAAAATGAATTTAGGGCTATATATTTTCCTTTGAGTACTGATTTGGCTTCATCCCATAGGTTTTTACATCCAGTGTACTTACTGCCATTTAGTTCAAACACTGCCGTTTAAAATTTTCATTTTGACATCCCCATTTAAACTAACAGTTATTTAGATTTTTGTAACTAATCTGTTACTCCCAAGAGATTTTTTTATTGAAATTTTTATTGATAATTGTAAATTCACATGCAGCTGTAAGCAATAGCACAAAGCGATCCCTTGTATACTTTGTCTAGTGTCCCCCAATAGTGACATCTTTTTTTTTTTTTTTTTGAGACGGAATTTCGCTCTTGTTGCCCAGGCTGGAGTGCAATGGCGTGATCTCGGCTCACCACAACCTCCACCTCCTGGGTTCAAGTGATTCTCCTGCCTCAGCCTCCTGAGTAGCTAGGATTACAGGCATGCACCACCACGCCCGGCCAATTTTGTATTTTTAGTAGAGATGGGGTTTCTGCATGTTGGTCAGGCTGGTCTTGAGCTCCCGACCGCAGGTGATCCACCCGCCTCAGCCTCCCAAAGTGCTGGGATTACAGGTGGTGACATCTTACAAAACTACAATATTACTGTCAGGATATTGACACTGATACATTCTATAGACTTCAGCCAGATTTGCCAGTTTTACTTGTATTTATTTGTGTGTGCAGTGTGTGTATGTATTAAGTTCTATATAATTTTATCACTTATGTAGGTTTGTATATATAATAAAATACCTATCCTGGATTTTAAAAACTCTACATTATTCACTCTATATCTGTCATTTTTACACTTGCTATATCATCAATTTATTTATTTATAATTTTTTTTTTTTATTTTTTATCCTAGAGACAGGGTCTTACACTCTGTCGCCCAGACTGGAGTGTAGTGGCACAATCATAGCTCACTGCAGCCTCACACTCCTGGGCTCAAGTGATCCACACCTAGAAACCTCTCTACCTCCTGAGTACAATCTTGGCTATTGTTTCCTTTCTCAGTTGAATCCCATTTTCACTGCATCTTTTCAGGATTCTGCATGATTTCTTAGCCCCTAAAGGCATTTCTCTGCCTGCATGGATATGGGCTTTTAATAATATTTGTTCTATCAGATTTAGGGATTTGGAGCACGTCCTCAATCTGCAGCCATGATCTCACCCCTGCTTACATTTCCCAGGGATTTTCTTTTTTAAACTTGGGGTCAAAGAGAGAATGTGGGTCAATCCTTCACCGGTGGCAAAGGCAGGGAAGCTGTCAGCAGCTGTGTCCTCTTCCATGCAGTCCAAGAGAATCCTGGGCTCCAGCAGTTGCTGTCCTTCCACGGATGGTGAACATGAGCATTCCAATTAGGTCTCCTTTTTGCCTGAGTTTGAACTGGATTTCTGTTGCACTCAGGAAAGTCCTGACTAAGAGTAGGATGATACGTCTTCCTTTGACCTTCTGCATGTTATTCACTTGCGAAGCAAACCCTTTCCTCCTGAAGGGCAGGATACATTTATGCTCAGGTATGGTGGCTCATGCCTGTAATCCTAGCACTTTGGGATGCCAAGGCAACAGGATCACCCGAGGTCAGGAGTTTAAGACCAGCCTGGACAACACAGTGAAAACCCATCTCTACTAAAAATACAAAAATTAGCCTGGCATAGTGGGGTACGCTTGTCATCCCAGCTACTCAGGAGGCTGAGGCAGGAGAATCACTTGAATCCAGGAGGCAGAGGTTGAAGTGAGCTGAGATCACACCACAGCGCTCCAGCCTGGGTGAGAGAGCAAAACTCCATCTCAAAAAAAAAGAAAAGGTACATTTCACTTTACCCTAAGGTCAAAAAATGGTTGAAAACTCCAAATAAGTTAAGGTGTTTTTTCTTTGTATGATGGTTCTGAAGTCTCAAAGTCTGTCCTCCGAGTCCACAGAAGACGTGGTGTGAATCTGGTCAGGGGAAAGACACTGCAGCTGGTTGGGGTAAAGGGCAGATGCAGCTCGACATAAAGTCCAGTGTTCCCAATGTGCCACCCTTTCATCATGTACAGACTCTTTCTGCAAAATGACCACCCGTGAAATATGAGCTTTCTGTGAATCTGGGGAGTTGCTCTGGGCCCAGCACATGGGGCTTGGAACTACCTCAAAGGCTTCTCCTGTGTAGGAAGCAGTAAACGCCACTAGCTCAGCCTGCCCAGCGTGCACACGGCACCATGCTGACTGGGTGCTAAACAGATACAATACTTGGAACTAAAATAAAACCCAACTCAGTGACATCTTGATGCAGCTTTGTAGGAACAGCAGGCTCCTGTGTACACACCGTTCTGCTCTGCACGTCTATTTGTAAATTAATCACACATCAGTAGACTTGGCTCAGATTCACATGCTTCTGGACCACTGTGAGGGTAGCTCGGGCTATGGGATCTTCCATTCAGCTTCAAAACAAGATCCTTTCAGCAGATTCTGGGTGAGAATTCTTCTTGCCAGGCTCTCTTAAGCCATCCGCATCTTGCTCCCTTCGCCAGCAGAAGCATACAGGATAGAGGGAACGGTGATTCCCCACAAGCCCCCTCCATAAAAGCATCCCCGATATACTAATATGATAGTCTGAAGACACACACACACACACACACACACACACACTTACAAGATGTTAATGAAAGCACGATGAAAACAAATAGAGTGGCACCTTTTTAAGATGTGTTCACACTCCACCAGCCAATGTCCTGCCTCCGCCTCTCCCTGGGGTTCTTTCCTGTGGTGTTAATCTCACCTCTGCTTCACCTGGATCTTAGAATACTGCCCAGTCCCAAGCCCACCTGGGCAGTTCATTCTGATGGGCCCTGCAGCTTGCGTTCCAGGCTCTGGCCCTGATGTCAAGGCAGTGGTGATGAGTCACAGCTGTGGGTCAGTGGAAAGTGGCTGCAGCATCAGGCCAAGCTTGGCCACTTACATGTCTGACATGACAGTGGCCTCAGTGTACTCGTCTGAGAAGAAGAGCTATCACCTGAGCGCTCTGGAGAACTTAGCCCGAGCTTTTAGGCAGTCTGGGAGCCTACATAGAGGCGTGTAGGCTGATGTCTCATGTCCATGTTGCCTGGGAGACAAATTTCTATTTAGAGCTGCCCCAAAATGTTCTGCACCAGCTTCTCACTGTGGCGGCTTCACCTGAGCATACAGGTATGTGGATGGCCACTGTGCTGGCTCGCCCTGGACGCTGCCTTCATGGGCCTGGGTCGGGTTCTTGGTCAGCAGCTCTTGCCAACTCCAGGAGGCCCAGAGCCAGAAGTGGCCTCCTGCTGCCGGACCCCAGGTGGGAAAGAGCTGAGCTGTCCAGCCCTCCTCTTCTAACAAGCCCTCCTGGGTTGACAAAGAAAGGCTGTCCCTGCACTGGGTGACACTGGACACTGTCCCTGTCCTCTCCCAGGAGGTCCCGGGCCAGGGGCTGGGATAGTATCAGGGCCTGGCTCTCTCCATACCCAGCCCAATCAGGGGTCCTGTGCCCAAGATCCTATCAAGATGGGTGCTAAGAATCACAGAGAATGGGGACACCCTGCAGGTCTCTGCAGGACTTTGCAGACCCAGGAGATGGCAGTTCACTGAGGTCTAGTCCCTGGCCTTGAATGGGAACCAAGCAGGTGTGAACTGGAGTAGAGGCCACTGATCTGCTACTCAGAAGCCTCAGATCCCAAATGTGAAAGAGAAAAGCGCGTCTGAACGTATGTGAGAATTCCTTCCTAACCGGTGAGCATATCTTCAGGGCAACTTCGGGTAAAAAATCTAAATTCAGGCCAGACGTGGTGGCTCATGCCTATAATCCCAGCATTTTGAGAGGCCGAGGCGGGTGGATCACCTGAGGTAGGGAGTTCAAGACCAGCCTGACCAACATGAAGAAACCCCATCTCTACTAAAAATACAAAATTAGCTGGGCATGGTGGTGCATGCCTGTCATCCCAGCTACTTGGGAGGCTGAGGCAGGAGAATCACTTGAACCTGGGAGGTGTAGGTTGTGGTGAGCCGAGATCACACCATTGCATTCCAGCCTGGGCAACAAAAGCAAAACTCCATCTCAATAAATAAATACATAAATTAATAAATTAATTCAAACACAAAAAGAACTTCTTCCTAATAGGAACACAGAAGAGCTAAGGAAAGAATGTTCTTGAGAGTGCAAACGGTACCATTGGTCTCCTTACCCTATAAGTATTTACAAAGTGCCCTAGACAAGACCCCATCTGAAATCAAAGCTGGGCGGGAGGCAGGACCTGTGGTTTCTCAGGGCTCTCTCCACTTCCCCAGGCAATGGGCCTATGGATTCTGAAGTTGGGGTGCCTGGCCAGAACCTGGAGCCCCAGGGCCCATAGAGGCTGTAGGCTCTGGTGGTGATGGCTCATCTGAGTTACAAGTGGCTGAGCCTCCTGGGCTCCCCACCCCCATGCCCACCCCTAGCTGAGGAACACGCCCTAGGAGGCTATGGGAGAGAAGGAAGGGGAAAGCAGAGCCATCTGGCTCGTCCTGAATTATTAACCACAGAGGAGGAGGTACAGCCAAGGCCCTGGGGGAATCAGGTGCAGCTGCTCTCAGAGTTGGAGAGGAGAACTGGGACCGTTTTGCAGACCCAAGGGATCCAGAAGTTGGAATGTGACCCTCCGTGCCAGTTGGGCCCCAAGTCCCGGGGACACCTCCTGTATACCTGACAGGTGCTCCCTCCTCTCTGGGCCACTAGGCAGCAAAAAACAAACTATGCCTTCATCCCCTGACCTTTTACTCTTCAAAGTACTTACAAACCCACGTTCTTTGCTTCTTCTTTTTGGGCATTTTGTCGGAAGGATAAACCAAGGAGAGATCAGACAATTCAGCCAAGGTTGTAGGGCTGCCAGGGAGGCGGTCATGATGTACACCAGGTCTCCGTCTCCAGTGCCACCATGGGGTCCCCTCCCTGAAAATTCCAAGTCACCCATGGCTGAGCCATGGGAAGAACACTTGCTATGTCTCGCTCTAATTTGCCCTCTGCCTCCATCCCTCTTGATTCTGGCCCTCACCAGCACTCTCTGGGTGTCAGAGACAGCCTTCTAATTGGTCTCCATGCTTCCAGTTTGGTTCCCCTGAAATCCTCCTTCTAGAAACCATTAGAGGACATCTTCCCAATGCAGATCCAACTGTGTTTGCCAGCTCCCCAGAATGTCACTGGAAGCCATTGTGCCCCACCCACAGCCTCTCCAGGTCCTCTCTCATTCCACCATTCTTGCTGTTCCCAACTACCTGCTGTTCCCTACTGTCATTCTTGCTGTTCCCTGTTTGCGGTCCTCAGCTCCAAAGCCCTCAAGAGCAGCACCTGCCTCTTACACTTTGGCCCCAAGTGCTGCAGAAGCTGGTAACCGTTGCCTGAGGCATTTGCTCAAGTGCTCAAGTTCACCCCTGCTGGTTCTTTTGTGGAAAAAGCTCTTTCCCACGGGGTCCACCTGGAAAATTTCCAGTGTCTATTAAGAATCAGCTTACACAGCACTCACTCTAAGAAGCTCTCCGAGACTACTCTGGGCAAAGCTGAGTACCCAGGTGCACTGAGAGCACCTCAGCCCCAGCTCCCACCACACCCCATTCCCACTGTCAGTCCCCAAATCATGAAGCTCAGGGCAGCGCCCGCATCTGCATCATTTCTGCATCTTCAGGGCCAAGCCCACAGCTAGGTGTTCTACAGATCTCCATAAGTACTTAGGGGAGGCACAGCTGTGGGGGCAGAGGTCAGCATCTGGGCAGGGAGAGAACCAGGCAGGGAGAAGGCCAACCAAGGATATCACAGGCTGAAGAGCCCACGTGTTTCCAAACAGTCAGAGAGGAGGTGCTCACAAGCATGGGACCTTTTCTGGGGGCTCTTCCAAGGGTCACTGGAGAGCAGTGAGTCACAGCCACCTCCTATGTGGCTCAGCCCCTGCCCCTTTCCATAGCAGCACTGAGCCACTTAGCCTGAATTTGGTAAAAGGTCTCAGACGTGGGGCAGAGGGCCCAGAGAAGGTCAGGGAGGAACCTGCCTGGGAAGCCAGATGCCCACAAGGCTCTGTGACTTCACTTCCAGGGCTGGGTCTGCACTCTCTGCAGTCAGGGGCACTGTCCCAGCTTTACCACCTTCTGGCCCTTTAGCACCTGGCCACATACACCCACTAATGCCTCCAGAAGGGTGGAGACCCGCTTCTCCCCCAGAACAAGCTTGACTGATTCATTTTCATATCATCTGAGCTTCTCTCTTGGACAGTCAGAGGCTGGGAGCTCCACCCAGGCTACACACAGGACTGGACTGAGGGCCACAGAGCAGGAAATATATGGTGAGCTTGTAGCACAGCAGGGACAAGGCAGAGCCTAAGAAAGGGCCCAGTGTCCAGTGTATGCCTGATTCTGTGGCTATGAAACATCCAGAATAGACAAATCCATAGAGCTAGGACACAGATAGATGGTGGTCAGGAGCTGAGGGGAGGGAGGAATGGGGAGTGACTGCTTCATAGGGACAGGGGTTCCTTTCAGGGTGATGGAAATGTTTTAGAACTAGATAGAGATGGTGGCTGCACAACCTTGTGAGCATACTATATGCCACTGAATTGTGCACTTTTAACATGTTTAAGCTTATTGAATTTCACCTAAAAAAAAAAAAAACGAGGAAAGAAAGGTCAGGCAGAACTCCAAGTATCAGTTTCCTTTTTTTCTCCAAGTACTGGCAGCACTCCCTTTTCTGCAAGCTAGCATCCTGGCTCTTTTTATCAACCCCCAGGCCCCAAGGGCTCAGAGCACAAATCAAGGGTGAGTTTTCCGTGTTGACCTTTATTTTTGTATTTTTAACCAAAGATGCTCCAGCATACTGCAGGAGAAAGAACTTGACTGGGTCACCTCCTGGTTAAAACCCTTCAAGAATTCACCTTCGTTCACTAAAGCACCCCTGAGCTCCTTGCCTTGGCACTGGAAGTCTTTGCACAGGCTGGCGAACTGACACCCTCACCTGTGGAGACCCAGCCCATCTGGGTGCCATCACCTGGGTCTCCCCCTCCACCAGGAAATCCTGACCTACTGAGCTGACCTAGCTCCTGACCTAACTCAAGAGCCACCTTGGCAGTAAAGTCGCCCTGGCCCTGTGACAGTCCTTCTGCCAAGCCCCCAGCGCATGACACTTCCATCCAGTGCTCACTCAGCAGCTCATCCTGCATGAATGCAGAGTGGCCTGGAGGAAAGTGACTGCACACAGGACATACAGACCCCCCCCAACACAAATAAACAAGTGATTCTGTCAACAAAAGAGCCAGAAGAAAACTGCACCCCTATTGGAAAGGGATGAGGTGCGCAGAGACTCCAAGGAGGGTACCAGGTCAGAGCTGGGAAGGCCCAAGGCAGGGTGGAAGGTAGAACTCAGAGAGGGTTCCAGGGTCCCTGGGTATAGGCATGGTCCTCCTTATAGGTCACCACCTAAGGGGGCAGCAGTCCTTAAGAGTGCCAGGTTGACACAGATGGGGTCACAAACCTCAGAAACTGAAGAACTTGTAATCCAACCCTATCATTGGGTAGATGGAAAAATTAAGGCCCAGGAAAGGGCAGAGAGTTGATTTACTCATCCTTCCACCTATACATCCCTACTCGCATCTACCCATGCATCCCTCCACCCAGGCATCCACCTATCCATCTACCCATGTAGCTACTGAGCCATTCATTCATGCATGCATCCACGGATCCATCCACCCATGTATCCATCCACCATCTACATAGGGCAGGGCTGGGACTGGAGCCCAGAGCCTCTGCCTCTAAACCCAAAGTTCTTCACAACAGGTCACAGTTGACGTCTTTACACTCATGGCAGCTCTGAGAAACTTTCTGACCCTTTAAGGGGTATACAGGAAGAAAGGCCTTGCTAGTGGAATGGGAATCAGGGCTCATGACAAGGCATGGTCTATGCAGGGTGCCAGTCCTAAGGCCAATCCTCATCAACAGCTCTGTGAGGGCAGCCAACCCTAAGCCCACTCTGCAGATGAGGAAACAGGAAACAAGCTCTGGAGAGGTCTGCTGATGTGCCTACCACCCAAGGACGGCTAACCACTACAGCCATAACCCTTTCCCAGATCTCTCCACTGTCCAAGAGCAGGCCCTCTCACTGCACTACAGCATGTCAGGCATGGCTTGGGCAGAGTGGATAGGAGGCGTCCCAGTGAGTAAAAGGCTTCTCAGACCAAAGGCTTCTGAGCCAGGGCCAATGTGGTGGATGGTGGGAGTCATTGGTCATCACAAGATGATGCGTCTCACAGGAAATGGGAAAGAACTTGTACACTGGAGAGTCAGAAGAAGGGGGAAGCCTGGGGCTTTCAGACCCTGACAAAGTTCCTGCGTCCAAGGGAGTTTCTGAAGGTTGTGGGGGAAGGTGGCTGCTAGCAGGGTCCCCAAGAACAGCTGCCAACAGAGTCTGGACAAAGTTATGCCATCTCCCTGTATGCCAGTGACTTCAGAGAGTTCTGGAAGAAAGACCTGACAGCTGGAGCCCAGCTATGAGTGCCATGGGCTGCTGGCTGCTGGGAAGAGATGGAGTTGGGTGTGGAGGAAGGCACAAGTATTCTAACAAAGGGACTCTGAGAAGCAGGGACTACGGTGTAGAGATAGGCGGTAGGTTCCTAGGGAGGCCCTGCAGCAGCCAAGGGGCCCCTGCTCCTCCTCCTCCTCCCTGCCAAGTGGAGCAGCCTGGCTTGCATCTGTCTGCTCCCCTCTGGTGCACCTGGGACCCTGTCGCTTGCTGCCTCCCATTTCAACAAATCCAGGGAGACAGATTGCTGAGTCCCCAGACTCCCTCCCAGACAGGCAGCTGGGTAGAAGGGAAAGTTTGGGGTCCAGTGCCTGCACTTCTCATCTCTCCGTCCTTAGATCCGATACTTGCAACTGAGCCTTGGTTTACTCATCTGTAAAGGGAGGTGGTAATACATCCAGTGAGGCGGTTAGACAGCATGGAGAACACTATGCCTGGTAACCAAGATGTGTTCTATCGCCCACGGGAATACTAAAAATATCTAACGGCTGGGCACTGCTGCTGGTTGTGGGGCTGGGGGAATCCTGGAGGTGCCTGTGGACAGCATTGCCCACTTAGCTCCAGGAATCCCAGGGAAGGGACACTAAGGGGGATGGGGCAGGGGCAGAGGCTATTTACAACCAGCAAAAAAAAGTACAGCACTCTTGCTCTTGGGGCCAGATGTATCTAGGATTTCAGAATATCCTGAACTTTAGACAGGTAAAGCTACATATCTCAGCAGCATCCAATAAATAAATACACTGAACTCTCTGCAGTGAAAGACGTGAATATAGAATACATAAAGGCTATAAACAGCCTCACTTGGACTATAAATAGCCTCACCTCAGTTCAGGCAAAATTTTGCTGCCAAATGAGTTACAAAAAAGTGTCTGGTTTTCAGAGTGTGCTGGATTTTGGAATTGAGGATAAGGAATTGTGGATCTGCACATCAATGTTTTTACCACATATCAGTGTGAACCAACTGCACATCACCTCTGCTTCATCCCACTACCAATGCAGGACAAATGAGGGATTACATATGCTCTGCCTCTAAAACTCACCAGGCCCTGTGACCTTGGGGAACACAGTACAAAGAGACGAGTCACATACGAAAGCAAATGTGCACACACACACACAAACAGCAATGCCTATAAATATATTCATAACACAGGCCTGCGGGCACACAGGTCCACAAGGACGCAGAGCCCAGCTCTGCTGATGGAACCTGTGTTGCTCCAGGGCCCGCTGACCCCTGCTCAGGGCAAGGCCTGTGTTTCCAGGCCTGAGCCTGGGCAAGCAAGGGCAGACAGGAATGAGGAACAGGGCAGTGCTTGGTGGTTGAGAGCTTCCTCATCTCTGCAGTGTGGAGGAGGGGCAGGTATGCCAGGCAGACCTGGCTCTAGTACCAGCACTGCCACTGCCTAGCCGGTGGCCTTAGATGGGTGGCCTTGGGCAGATGGTCTGCACCCCTGGCTGGGCTGCATTTCTTCACCTGCAAATTCTGAGTGATACAGGCCTCTTGGGCTTGGTGAGGGGCACACAGGAGCCCCCAGGGCTTAGCACACAGTGGTGCTTAGGAAGTGCTTGCTGACTCTGTTCTGTGACATTGCTTAAATGCATAATATTTAAAAGAGGGGGCTAAAATGAGTGGCCTCTTCAGTCCCAGAAACATCTCCCTCTCCCCCAGGGCTCTCTTTTGAGGCAGAGCCGCTTGTGGATCTCTGTCCTATACCAGGGCTCTCTCCTCAGAATGCAGAGGGGACCTACTGTATGCTCTGGCTGCCAAGAGCAGCCCCCAAGAGACCAGGCTCCAGGCCTGGAAGGAAAAGCCTAGAGCAGGGACCCCTGGAGGAGGGGTCACAGCACTGCAGGCAAAACTCAGGCTCTGACATCAGAACGATGCTCTGATCACAACTCCTCCCTTGGTCACTTGGTCTTAAGGAAGTTACTTAAACTCTCTGAGCCTCAGTTCTTCATTTTATAAGACTAGGTCCAATACCACATAAACCTCATAGGGTAGTAGGGGGAATAAATTAAAAGACAAGGAATGTAAAGCACACAGCACACAACACCCAAGCAACAGCAGCAGCCGCTATTATTACTATAATGATGATAGTGACGTGGTTGTGATGGTGATGCTGAGGATCAGCCCTGCTAAAGAACTGCGTCCCCACGCTCAAAACACTCAGGACTAGGAGAAATAACTCACTGATATCATTTTGTCACTATGCATTATCGCCAGCCTTCCCAGGGTTGGGACCGTTGCTCACTGTTTCGACCCTCCCAGCAACACTGCCAGCAGGCAGACAGAGGTACTCTCCCCATTCCAAAATGGAAGCCAAGAGAGCACCAGGGACTTGGTCAAGGTCATCGGGCAAGTCAGTAACAGGGAAGGGATGAGAACTCCTGATTCTGGGCCCAGGGTGACACCAAACCAATCCCAACCAGCACCCCAAGGCCTGCAGCCCACAGGAGCCTCTCAGCCACCATGGGGCACAGGTATGTGCAGGAGCGTCAAGACCTGGGCTGGGGGGTGGCACAGGGCAGGGGAGCTGTGGGCAGTAGGGAACTGAGTCATCTTTCAACTGGCCCAAGCCCATGGAGCACAGTCTGGCTCCTCTATCTTTGGCGGGGAGCCTGGGGCTATTTCGGGAAGCTCTGCACACAGCCCGCCACTTCCCTGCCAGGCTGACTGGGTCAAAAACAAAACGAGCCCAGCAACAGCCCTGTGTCAACAGGGTGGGAAGTGAGGAGGCACTGAACAGTCCCAAATCCAAGAGCAGGAATGGGAGAAAATCAGGGAAGGTTGTAGGGGTAAGCACATCATCCTCACCCTGCAAAAAAAAGCTAGTGAGAAACAAACACCACAATGAATCAGAAGCAGCAGGACACAGGGAGTGACTAGCTTTGGGACCAGACCACGTTCACATTCAAGCCTTATCTTTGAGCAAGTCCTTTACCTGCTCCAGGCCTCAGTGTACCCATTTGTGTACCACCACCCACCTTGGAGGGTTGAGTGGGATTAAATGAGGTGATAGTGAGGCACTGGGCACCTGAGATGTCTTCCGCCTGGGCCTGCCATGCCCTGCTCACCCTTCAGAGCCTTACTTGGAGCCTCCCAGTGGGACAGCTGAGCTACAGCCCCCATTCTGCAGGCACTTGCCACCCACAGCCACTGGAAGCCCCTGGACGGCTGCACAAGGCCCTGTCCATCCTTGTGCAACTGCAGTGCTGAGCCTGGAGCAGCTGCCTCATCCGTCTGTGAGGTCAAGCCCAAGGGGCCACCCAGAAGGCTCTCCGAGAGCATCCAAAAAACCAGAGGAAAGGGTGAAGAGGTCCCCCATGGTATCCAGGGTTCCCCATAGCCCTCCAGTCACTGTCATGGGGCAGGCAGCAGGTCTCAGCTCATTCCTAGCTGCTGCTTTGCAGGGGCAGCGTGAGAGCCACATGGTGCCAGGAATGCAGCACAAGGCTCTGCCGAGAGCATGTGCACGGCAGACACTGGAGACGGAGTCAATGGGGAACCAATGGGGCTGGCAGGAGAGGCAGGAGGACGCAACACAGGAACAACCATTTATGGGGTATTTCCAAGGCACCAGGCTCCGTGGGAGCAGCTGACACACCTTGTCCCAGAAGATATGTCTTTTTGACAGGTAAAAGCAAGGGGCCCAGAAAATCGAAAGGATTTTGGCAAGTTGGTGTGAGACTTGCAGGAGGTCAGGAGGCTCAGAAGGGCTGTTCATTTTAAATGATTAATTGTATGTAAAGCCTGTGGGTGTGAGGGTAAGGAGGCAGCTCCCCAACAGGCACCCTGGGCCAGCCTGGGAGCCCTAGGGGACATCATCCCCAAGGTGGTCTGTTGGTTCTCAGAGCAGGAGGATGGGAAGGAATGGATGGTGGTCAGGCAGTCACAGGGGCACTGGTACTGGCAACACTCAGCACTTTCTGCATTTAGAGGCATCCTCTGTCATCCTGGACAGCAGAGACTTCTAGAAGTCAGATGCAGGAAGTGCTTCCCAGAGCAACATTGTCTTTCATTAACCGCTGGAGACATGGGGCAGAGACTCGCCCAAGGTCTACAGCAGACCTAAGCCTTGTCCCTTGTTGTATCCAGCCCTGTATGCACGCGCGCGCGCGTGTGTGTGTGTAGACCGATGTCACCTTCACAGCTGAGGTGTCAGTGCATCTCATCTGTGATGGGCCAGCAGAAGGAGAAGAAAGCTCTTGCAGGTGCCAAGTGTTGAGATGGCCACTGGACCACGTGCCCAGTGATGTGTTCGAGAGGAGCTCAGGGAGCCAGGGCTGGACGCAGGCAGAGAAACTGGCTAGGAAGGAGGACAAGTGTCAAGACCGAGCGAGGGAAGGGCCTGATGAGAGAAGACCCAGCTGGGAAACAGATGGAGTGGGCTGGTGCAGGCAGGGGCAGAAGGTGAGGAGCCCTAAAGACTAAGCATTGTGGGTACTCCCCACAACTCACAAACCCATAAGCCAGCCAGGAGCAAGAGCAGGGGTCTGGCTATGTATGCCACCATCATCCCCACTGCCTTTGGGGAGTGAGTCCCTGACCTCACCCCACAGCTGTTGGGGCTGGGGGCATGAACCTCTGAGACAAGCACAGACTGACAGCTGGGAGAAAGATGGACTCCTCTCTGCAAAGCCCACCCTGTGAGAGGGGCTTAACCACCCCCTGGGATAGGCTACAAGGTATGGCTATTATAGAAATTTCCTATACTGAACAGAGTTTGCCCCCCTGGGACTCAACCTGGGGTCTTGATTGACTTTTTGGAGCCACATGCAGCCTTTCTCCTGCAGGACACCTTAAAATACGTGTCTGACTAGTACACCCTCTCCACAGTGGCTGCCCACTGGGCCCCCTCTGCTGCTCTGGGCTCTCTGATTCTATTCATGGAGGCAAAGTTGCCCCTGCTGATGACAGGGCCTAAGGCTGCTAAAAGCCCTGGGTGTGTTTCCTGGGACCTACTGCCAGGCCACCCTCCCCGGCTGGTGTAGCAGGTTTGCCCTTTATCTGGTGACATTCGCCTGCTGGGTGCAAGGGGAATAGTGCAGCCCCCTCCCCAAATTCACATCTAACTAGAGCCTCAGAACATGACCTTATTTGGAAATAGGGTCTCTGTGGATATGATTAGTGAAGGATTTCTAGATGAAATCATACTGGATTGAGGATGGGCTCAAAACCCAATGACTGGTGTTCTTATAAAAAGAGGAGAGAGTCTACAGCCATGGCCAGGTATGATGGCTCATGCCTGTAATCACAGCACTTTGGAAGGCCAAGGTGGCTGAACACCTGAGGTCAGGAGTTCGAGACCAGCATGGGCAACATGAGGAAACCCCGTTTCTACCAAAAACACAAAAATTAGCTGGGCGTGGTTGCATGTGCCTGTAATCCCAACTACTCAGGAGGCTGAGGCAGGAGAATTGCTTGAACCCAGAAGGCGGAGGTTGCAATGAGCTGAGATAGTGCCACTGCACTGCACTCCAGCCTGGGTGACAAGAGAGAAACTCCGTCTCAAAAAAAAAAAAAAAAAAAAAGGAGGAGAGGACACAAGGCCATGTGAAGGCAGAGGCAGAGACTGCAGCGATGCAGCCACAAGTCAAAGAACACTTGGGGCCACCAGAAGCTGCAAGAGGCAAGGAAGGATTCTCCTTAGAGCCCTCAGAGGGAGTGTGGCCCTGCTGACATCTTGATGTGAGACTTCTGGCCTCCAGAACTGTGAGAGAATAAATTTCTGCTGTTTAGACTATGCAGTTTGTGGTCATTTATGACGGCAGCCCCAGGAAACCAGTACATTGGGTTTGTGGCATTAGGAAACAGGACATACTCTGAGTTGACCACATATAGGTCAGCTAGTGTCCCTTGCTCCGGGCACCCTGCAGGAGAAGAACCAATGGGCCTTCTGGCTGGGAGGGTGACACTAGCGTCTGGGCAGGACTGAGCCAGCCTGTCACCAGGCTGTTAGCAGGACTGCAGCCCAATTAGCTCAGGGCACGTGAGGAGTCAACGGTGAGAAGCCCGTCTGCATCCAGGCTCTTAAGACACTTGAGGGGAAGTAGTCATGTGGCTCAGAATGCACCGGCCTCCCCCTGCCCAGCCTCCCCGCTTTCTCCACCTCCCCCAAACAGCTTTTTCTAGGCCCCCACGTCAGGTCAGGCCAGCTCAGCTTTGCTAAAAATCCTCGGGCACAGCCGGCCACAGTAGCTCACGCCTGTAATCCCAGCACTTTGGGAGGCTGAGGTGGCTGAATCACTTGAGGTCAGGAGCTCCAGACCAGCCTGGCCAACATGGTAAAACCCTGTCTCTACTAAAAATTACAAAAATTAGCCAGGCATAGTGGCGCATGCCTGTAATCCCAGCTACTCAGGAAGCTGAGGCAGAAGAATCACTTGAACCTGGGAAGCGGAGGTTACAGTGAGCCAAGATTGCATCACTGCACTCCAGCCTGGGCAATAGAGTGAGACTCCATCTCAAAAACTAACTAACTAACTAACTAACTAACTAACTAACTAATAATAATCCTTGGGCACACCAGCCCTAAGCAGACAGCCTTAAGAAGTAACCCAGGGATTGCAGGTATTTCTGATCAGAAATGCTTGAAGCGAGACCTGAGAAATACTTAACACCCCCCTATCCCCAAGGGGCTCAGCATCTCCTAGCTGTCTCCACTTTTGGAGGCCCTCCCATAATGGGGAGCTGAGGGAGCTGGCCAAGACTTTTGGAAGCTTTAGGACTAAGACCAATGGTTTCTCTGAGATTCTGCAGAGTTTGGGAT
This sequence comes from Trachypithecus francoisi, assembly GCF_009764315.1. Classification (NCBI taxonomy): domain Eukaryota; kingdom Metazoa; phylum Chordata; class Mammalia; order Primates; family Cercopithecidae; genus Trachypithecus; species Trachypithecus francoisi. The sequence continues at coordinate 10,167,928 of NW_022681456.1, read as the reverse complement.
CTCAGAGAGCTCCAACATTTGCAAACCCCAGGCACCTCCACCATCCCAACAGCATAGGCTCTGCCCACATCAAGGGACATGGTTGGGACCATTGTAGGACTGATAATGTCAGAGCCAAGATGGTTGAGTCCAGCTTTTCTCAAACTGAAGTATAGGGATGAGCTGCTTTAGAAACACCTAGTGAGATTGTTTAAAATGCAGATTCCAGGGCCAGGTATAGTGGCTCACACCTATAATCCCAGCACTTTGGGAGGCTGAGGTGGGAGGATCGCTTAAGACCAGGAGTTTGAGACTAGCCTGGGCAACATGGTGAGCCACCATCTATACAAAAAAATTAAAAATTAGCCAGAAGTGGTGGATCGTGCCTGTAGAAGTAGCTACTCAGGGGATTGAGGTAGGAGGATGGCTTGAGCCCAGGAGGCTGCAATGAGCTACGACTGCACTACCGCACTCTAGCCTGGACAACAGAGTAAGACCCTCTCTCTAAAAAAAAAAAAAAGGGGGGGGGAAATGCAGATTCCTGTGCCCTGCTCCCAGACCTGCTAAATCAGAACCTCTGTGTGACAGGCCCCGGAACCTGCATTTTAAACACATCTCCTGAGGTTATCAGGAAACCCTCCAGAGAATGAAAACACGTGGCCTGGTACAATCTCCCTTGCAGATAGACAGACAGACTGGAGACAGGACAGGGATTGCTGCAGGCCACGTAGTAAAGCCAAGGCCAGAGTCCACACCTCTTCTGGGCTTGCTGGGGTCCCCATAGGCCTGGAATCAGATGGCCAGAGTCCTCTGTGCTCAAACAGCCCTTTCCCCAGGTGAAGCTTCCTCGCCGTTCAGGCCCCCGGAAGCCTTCCCAAGTCCCGTGGGCTGAGTTAGCCCCCCAGGCACCTTGCACCCACTTTCCTTTCGGTGTTTATCAAACTGTACTATAGCCGCATGTTTGTCTTGGCGCTCAGGGCCCGAGCCTCGTTCAAAGTTGTGTCCCTAGGGCTCGGCCACAGCAGTTGCTTAATAAAGGTAGGTACCCAGCAAATATTTGTGAGATAAAAGATTTTAGGCTGGGCGTGGTGGCTCACGCCTGTAATCCCAGCACTTTGGGAGGCCGAGACGGGCGGATCACAAGGTCAGGAGATCGAGACCATGGTGAAACCCATCTCTACTAAAAATACAAAAAATTAGCCGGGCGAGGTGGCGGGCGCCTGTAGTCCCAGCTACTCAGGAGGCTGAGGCAGGAGAATGGCGTGAACTCGGGAGGCGGAGCTTGCAGTGAGCCGAGATCGCGCCACTGCACTCCAGCCTGGGCGACAGAGCGAGACTCCGTCTCAAAAAAAAAAAAAAAAAAGATTTTAATTCCAAACTCTGTCCCAGAACAGTTATCTGATCTTGGGCAGGTGATCCAACTTCCAGGTGCCTTCCTGGAACAGATTCTGGTCATCTGCCCTGACTGTTTACCAAGGCCACAGTGAAAAGCCAGATGCAATGCACTCGGGAAGCTGCCCAGCAGTGGGGCTCTGCATCTGGGGCTCACATGAGAAGCAGGGGCTCACTGAGTGACTGGCAAGTAGCTAAGAGTCCCCAGGGTGGCAAGACCCAGCCAGGAGAGTCTGCTGATAGATAGAGTCCAGGGACAGGTGAGTCCAGAGGTTCTACTAGCCTTGAGCCTGGGGCGAGAGGTCACCATGCCCTGGTCCCTTGCCCAGCTCTGTTCACTGCTCTTGGGGCTTAAGTCATGCCCTAAGCCCATGTCCACTGTGGGGAGCAGGGACTGGGCCCTGAAAGCTATCAGGCTGCACACAGAAGCTCACATCAAGTAGTGGTAACAAGGGCCTGGGAGCTGGAGCAGGTCCCAGCTGGGCAGCCCAGAGGAATGTGACAGGCGCTGAGTCTGGGAAGCAGGCATCGTGCCCCCTCCCAGCTCCACTGGCTGCCCTGAGGAGCAGAGCTGCCCACGGGATGGGCCCCCCATGGGACAGGAGGCTCCTCGGTATGCCACTTCCTCAAGCCAGGCAGTCACAGCTTACACAGGCCAGGCCTCTTCCAAGGAGGAGCTTGGGAGCTTAGGCCTGCCCCCCATGCCTTCTAAATCACCCCACAGGACCAACCGGTTCTTCAGCCCAGGCTAGTTGTGGGGCAGCCCTAAGGGCCCCGCATCAACATGCCCCTTTGTGCATCTGCCCAACCCAGAGAATGCCATGACGTGTGACTCATGTTGGGGCTGCATGGAAGGGATGTCACCGAGTCACTAGCTCAGCCCTTCCTAGCTGCAAATGGGGGGATACAGGGGAGGAGGTCAGCAGAGACAGGGAGTTGAACTCTGTTCTGCCTCCAGGAGCCTGTCCAGCTGGCCCAGCTCAGTGTGATTCCAAGTGACTCAGGAAAGCTGCCCTGGGTCTGTCTGGGTCAGTGTCCTCATCTGTCAGGTCTGACTTGGGATCCTCGAGTGTCCACTATTGCCTGAGAGGGAGCAACAGGCTGAACTCTTGAGTAGGGTGGGCAGAGGGATGCAGGCAGCAGAGGGGGACAGGCATGCTGGCTCTTCTCCTCTAAGTTGAAGCTGCCAGATGGTGTCTTAGGCCTAACTTCCAGCCCCTGGTCTGGGTCCAGGGGAGGCCCCTCCTTGGCACTGTGGCCATACCCAAACTCCAGCCATGAAATACGGAGCTGCTCATCTTTTCCCTGTGCTCTCCATGAGCCACACTGCTGACCATGTGTTGTGCTTCCTGGCGTGGAGGACAGCCAGCGAGAGACCTGCAAGCTGGAGAACTCTGCTGCCCACCTTCCCCTGAAGGCAAGCTCAGCTCAGGGAGTGGCTCTGGGTTCAGGTGGCTGGCAGGGCACAAATGGCTCAATGATCACACCTCCTGACAGAAAGCTCTGCTGGCTGAGACACCGCACTGGCTCTCCAAACATTTGGGAGCACGAAAAGCAGCGGTTGGCTTGGCCCTGATCCTAGGACAGCCTCTGGTACAGAGCAATCTGACACTGGAGGAGAGCCCTACAAGACAATCATCCACTTCACACACTCCTGCGACAAGGCAGGCAAGAAGCACAGACTCTTGAATTTTCGCACAATGCCCATGGAGGGACCATCACTCCCATTCCACACAATAGGAAACTGAGGTGCAATGGGGATTAAGCAGCTTCTGTGGGTCACACAGCCAGGGCTCAAACCCGAGCCTATATGACTACCAAGTTTTGCTCTTCCTACCAGCTGAGGAAGGTCCTAGAGCAGCCCAGTCCCAATCCTTTCCATCTCAGGAAACTAAAGTCCTAGAAAAGGGACTTCAGCCATGCAATTAGCACAGGCCCAGCAGGCAAATGAAGTCAGGCGGAAGGAGTGTTTTAAATTTACCCATTCCCCATTCCCTGTCTGCACAGGCTTGACAAAGACTGTTCACAGCCACAGGCTGTGATAATGGTGTGCCCACGCCTAGAAAGCTGTGAAGTGCTTTAGAAGGGCACAGGGTGATGGGAAAAGTGAGGACGCTGGCATGAAACAAAGTGCTGGGCACACTTTGTCCTTCCCATTCTCCTGAGGGCACCCATTGCTAACCCTGCTGTGCACATCAGGAAACTGAGGCTCTGAGAGGCCAAAGGAATTCTCCAAGATCTTATAACCAGGCTGATGGCAGACAGAGGACAGGGACAAGGTCTTCTAACTTGCATTCTCCCCTCCCCTCCAGCCCCTGAGCATAGTCTTGCTTAGAGAAAGGTGATGGGGACTTGATGAGGAAAATTCCTGTCACTAGGCAACAAGGTGGGGAAACTGAGGCACAAAGTAGACAGCAAGTTAAGGCCGGCAATTGTCTCCATCCTATCTTCTCCCAAGACACACCTACCATTTGCACAGTAACAGAGCATGTTCAAGTCCCTCGTTCATTCATTTCCACCAAACCTGGCTTTGTCAGGAAGACAGTCAGGGCTCAGAGAGGTCCACTGGGGCAGAGATGGGACCCCAGACTCTTGGACTCCAGGTCTAGTGCTCCCTGTCAACAGGTGCTCAAGGGTTTGAAGTTAAACATTCATCTGAAAGGGGCTTTCAGGATGCCAGCGGCAGCAGAGAGGGGCACAAAGCTGACCTACTGGGTAAACCTGCAACTGCACGTTGGACCAAATAAAACCAGCACCGAGTCAGGAAACCATCATAAGATACAACTTTCCCTCACCTGGAGCTCTGGAAGAAGAGGCTCTGGCCACCTGGCAAGGGCCCTGGGGAAGTCATCCAAGTCAGAATCCGGAGCTCCAACAGGGATCAGGGAAGAAGCCTGATTTCTGAAGCCTGGTGTTTAGGGAGAGCCCTGCTTCTTGAGAGTTTGGCTGGTGTGATTCCATCGCCTGCCCGCCTCCCCAGAGCTCCCTGTCCCCTTCAGGGATGACCAGCTGTCTCCAGCTTCCATGAGGATGGAGCTTCCGTTTTATTCACTTGGCTTCTCATGGGTCATTAAGGTACAAACCCTCTGCTGTTTGTTACATCAATATTCTGTCAACCTCTTAGGAAGAGTTCTTAAATGAATGAATCCTTTTTTCTATATTTCATTTTCCATATAGGCTCTAAGCTACGGAAAAATTGCAAAACTAACACAAGAACTCCCCTCTACACTCTGCCCAAAAGCAGCAATTGCTTCCTTTTCGTTTCACCTGCCTTGCATCTGTGCCCCTCCTACTCTCTGTGTGCATCTCTGGGCATAAACACTCCTGACCTATTGAAGAGTAAGTTACGGGAATGCCTGATCTCTAACAACAGCCTACCATTTGCCACTGCCCACACAGGTGGTTCATCTCCAAGCACGTCACACCTGTTCTCTGGGTTGAGATACGTGAAGTAGACAGTGTTATCTCCAGGTTACAGATGAGGAAACTGAGGCACATATCTCCTCATGTGCAGTACTGTTCCTACTACCCTGAGCCACCAATGCTGAAATCCTCAGCCTAAAACACGTAGACCCCACGATGCAGACTATCTTTCTGATGATATAGGATGTAGCAATTTTTAAAAGGAAGGGAGACAGACGCTCTGCTCCTATAGCAGAATAACAGTGGATCAGGATCAGAGTGACCCGGATTTCCACAGTGTAGAGTGGCCTCATGCACTCTGGGTGGAAGCCCTGGGGCAAGTGACTGGTAGGGCAGATGCAGGGGGCTCTCCTCCGGCTCAGCCCCAGGCTGCCTGCTCCTTCCTCTCACTACTTCCTTCCTTTTCTCTTCTTAGACAACTAAGGTGGGTGGCCATGGAGTGCAGGGAGAGTGAGCATCCCCCAGCTCTCCTCACCCAACCTCCTCAGCCTCCTCCCATATGGGGCTCCCACTGAAAGACAAGGGCTGAATATAGTCTTCAGGCCAAGAGCTCAGCAGCCGTGCCTGGTGCAGAGCAGGTTGCATGTATAACTAATGAGTGAGGGAGAGGGAGGAGGGAGTAAAGGAGTGAAAGAGCCAGGGATCCAAGTTCTGGTTCTGCCTTCACAGGTGGCAGGCTACTCAACCCTCTGAGACTCGGTTTGCTTTCCTGTAAAATGGGAACAACACCAAGGACTTCTAGGGTGGTTGCAAACTGTTAAATCAGATGAGACCTGGGAAAGTGTCTGTGACGTGGATTTAAGATCCCAGTGCAGATATGGGTTAAGGAGTTTGCTGAGCCCTGCTCTGGGAATTGAAGCAGAAAATGGGGAGAAACAGAATGAAAAGCTAAAGATGCCCAAATACAAATGCCACATTCACACTCACTGCACACACTCTCACATACCCCGCAGGCACACACAGGCATATATACATGCCACACACATGCACACACCTCACACACACAACATACCACACATACACATATAAATACACACATGTCCATATGCACACACCACACACACTCACATATACACCCCCCCACATGCACACACCACACACGCATATGCAAACACATCACACACCTCACATGGACACACACATGCCTACACATACACCCCCCCCACACACACACACACGGCCTTACAGCTCAGCACACCTTAAGCTTATCAGTCTCTGATGAATCCCTTCCCTTTGGGCTGGTGGTCCTCAGAAGCCCTGGACAGAAAGCCAGCACCCAGAGGCTCCCCTGCAGACACAAACATGCCAATCTCTATAACACCCCAGACCATGCAGCAGAGCACCAGGGAGGAAAAAAGGGAACAGAGGCAGCTCTTTCCAGAAGTGGACAGGGACTGTTGTCTCACTCAGGTAAGACACTGAGCTTTAAAGCGATGCATAAAAAGGACAGCTGTCTGATCTTACCAATCCTGGGAACCGTTTACATGGGATCACGTTAGCATGAGAACAATGCCAAATGGTAGGTACACCCCTGCTAGCAGGCAGGGAAAACATATTTGTGTGTGTGTGCATGTGTGTGTGAGCTTGTGAGTTGCATGTGTGTGCCTGCATGGCATGTGCACATGTATTTGTGTGAGTGTGCATGTGGGGAGGCTGTGTATCTGCAAGCATATGTGCACTTGTGTATGTGCACAAGTGGGCAAGGGCGTATATGTGCATGTATAAGTATGTGTGTGTTCAGGAAACTCACAAGAGAGACCGGGGGAGAGTTTAATGTTCATGAGCTTCTCTCTTCCTGCAGTTTATCATGCAACACCACCAACAGACTTTTTCAAAGCTAGGCACAGGCTGGGCGGGGGCCAAGGCAGATGTTCTGAGTCCCAGAATCTCTGACCCACATCAGAGCTGCCTGTCCTGCCCAGCACAGCCTGGGTGGTGGACCCCACCATGCTGCGAGCCAGGCCAGGGGAAAATAAATCAGACTTTCTCCTGGGAGCTTCACTGGCTTCGTGAGGTCTGTCTGAACCACAGGGCTTCCCACCACGCCCTTCCCTGAATCCCAGAGCTCTTGTCAAATTAAAGAAAGAACCACTCACCGCCTGAAAGCCAGCCAATGCAGTGATTATTCCAATTTTCCTGGAATGAGCTTTCCACACTTTCACGGGCTGGAGCCATCGGCAGCCCAGGCTCCCACCTCTCCAAGCTGCTCTCATGCCCCCTGCGGCTCCTTTCAAGTTAAGTCACCACTACGTGAAATGACACTTCAGAGCAGTCGCTGAGAAAGCACACAGGAGGGCGAAGAGGCCGGGGCAGAGCACTCAGGATCTACCTCAGGCAAATGCAGCTAGGCTGGAGGAGCCGGGCTCTCTCCTCAAAAGCCAGCTTGGCTCAGGCTGTTCTTTTGACTTTTGGGCTTGCCGACTGAACACTCACTTGCATTGCCCTGGGCTCACATGAAAGCCCTCAGGGCAGAGGAAGCCCAGCTGGAACAGCAGGGCCAGGTGCCTCCCATAGAGGCTGAGAGCAGAGATGAGGATCGGGTGCTGCCACTAGTGGGCTGGCCTTTAAGGTGTCACATCAGATTTTCCGCTCGCTAGCAAACCAAAACCAAACCAAACAAAACTAGCACATGGCCTCCCCACCCATCACATAACTCGTAAACCCATCAGAATTCCCAGCAACCAACCAGAATCCAGACGCCCATTATGTCATTAAGAAGCCTGCACACTGCCCAGATGCCAAGAGGGTCTGGGTGAGTCTGCAGCTCCAAAGCAGAGGAAGAAACAGCACAGACCTGTGCAGACACAAGAGCGTTCCTCTCATCCTGCCCAGTCGTAACCCATCTGATTGCTCAAAGAGAAGCACCAAGAATTCAGGGTCTCTGGGGGGCTCAAAGGCAGCTTTAAAGAAACAGGGCTTTGGGGAGATAAACATAGTTTAAAGATGCCCAACCACAGAACCACACAGGGAGTCCTGTCTCAGGCCACCTTTGAAGCTCCGATGCTGTTATTAAAACAATCTGACAGAGAAAATGCTGAAACAAAAAACAGAATCCAATCAGATGCTCATGAGGCTGAAGTCCTACATTCAACTATTCACTCTGTGAACCAACTCTGGTCCCACCCTGAATCCGCTGCACCCTGAGGCACAGACACATACCTGAACATCTAGACTTCTCTGCAGTCAGCCCTCCAAGTTGGGTGCCTCTTTCAGAGTTGACTATGGGTTCCCTGGTACCTGAACTTTGAAGCTCCCTGGTGAGTCAGACGGGGCTACTTGGTGTACACTTTCTATTTAAAGATCAGACAGGGCTTACTCTCAGACACCATTCAACCCATGACTTCTAAGAACTGGGTGCTAAATCCGGTTTCTTTGGCCCTCACTTTCCATCAACACGGGAGCTGTTCTCGTTGACAACTAGGGGTTCTTTTTTCCATTGCCTGCTGCACAGGAAGCAGAAGTCACGGTGGGACCCATGCCGGGCATGGGTCGGAGCGTGTCTCCCAGGCTGCGCTGCTGAGGGGTTAGCCTCACAGATTCCCTCTGGGAAAGCCATTTAAGAGTCATTCTGAATGCATCTACTGGGGATGGGGAAGAAATGATGCAGAATGTTGACCTACTGGGTAGCAGGTTTGAAATCCTGCCTGAACCAAACTGTGCCGAGGGGCTGTCCCAAACAGATGGTGCTATCCAGACAGACACTCTTGCAAAGCCGCTCTGCCTGAAGCCAGCCGGCAAACAATCCTCCCTACACCACCTTCTTGGAAATCTTGATTATGGGGGATATCGGGGTGGGGAGGGACAAAACATTTCCTCACTGAACTCTCACTTTCAGACAATGAAGGATTGTCTGGAGAGAGAGCCAATGAGTGGCCAACAATCACCACTCCAGAGCCCTGACCCATCTAGGGCGCACGTGCATGCCTCTAAATTTTCTCCCCTCTCCTTGGTCCAACCACAGTCTAGGAAAGCAGATTTTCTATGCTCCATGGCAATCACAGTGGAAAATGGAAGTACAACGGAGCGCTGTACCTACCTGAGCACCAGGAGGCAGGAGCCGAGCTACTCACAGACTCCCTAGAGGAGAACCCCACGCACCCAAACTCTGCTGTGCCCCCTCTGAGCTCTGAACATGCCAGGCGAGGCCTCTCCCTCTCTCTCCCTCCATCCCAGCTCTTTGGAGAGAATGCAAGCAGCCCGCATGACCAGACGGAGCCTTCCTTGCTACTAAACCCCTCCTGAGGCTGTGACATGTTTCAGAAGGAGCAGAAAATTACCTTTTAGGAAGCCAATGTGAGGGAAGGGGTGGGGGGACAAAGTATCAGAGCCAGGAGGTGTGCACCACAGGAGCCGGGCTGGGGTCGCACAGCAGCCCCCCATCCCTGCAGAGGTCCGCTGAGCTCCCCATGCTGCCAGCCTCAGGGGGCCGCCCCCAGCGCACGGCTCTCCCAGCAGCCCATGCCTAGAGACAGAGGACGCTGAGGAGCACGCGTGTCCCCGGGACGGGTGGACGGAGGAGCTGCGAGCCTGGGCAGGGATGCTGGAGGAAGGGAGAAAGGCAGGCCGGAGAGGAAGGGGTGGGGAGCGGAGAGGGAGGGCGGGAAGGAGGGAGAATTGATTTTCTCTCCTCCACTGGGACCACTGAGCTGAGTTGCCATGGAGAAAGGGGAGCCGCTGGCAGAGCCCAAGGCGGGCGGAGGAGCCATATGTCGGAGGGAAGGCATCAGCAGAGAGCCAATCCAACAGTTCTGCTGCTGCAGCCTCCCCCATACCAGGCCTCAGGGTCCAGGTGGCCAGGCAGGGAGGAGTACTGGCTGGACCAGCGGGCAAAAGCAGCAGCTGGTGGCCACCACGCCAAGGAAAAGGGAGGAGATGGGGGCTTTCTCTCCTGGCCCGTGGTGCTCTGCTGCCCCAAGAGCCTGGGCCCTCCGTCTCATGCCACGCTGCCGGGTCAGAGCCTGAAGTCGGGACCCCAGAGAGTAAAGTGACCCTTTCCCCGGGCTTAGGTGTTACCTGGTGTTTGGGGAGGCATTGCAGATTTCCACCTGCCCAGCCTCCCTGTTTCTAAAATTCTGTTGCCAAATCCTGAGTCATATCTTCCCACCCTCAGGGATGAGGGGATACCCACCTATGGAATGGCTCTGATGGCCCAGTGCCACCCATGTGGGAAGCAGAGGAGAAGGGAGGCTGCTGGGCACAGCAGGGGGAGGGGGCTCTCCTGGACACACTGACAGGTGGATGGGAACTCCCAGGCTCCCCACGCTGGGTGGCGTCTCCCATCACACCTGTGCCAGCCTCTCTGCTGCAGCTGCCCACGTCCCAGCTTCAATACTGGCTTCAGCCACCTGGCCCCACTCATACTGGGAGAAGTGAAATGGGGCTGGGGAGAGAGCCACGAGACCTCGGTGGGGTCTCAGTCTCTCTCCTTGGAGATCACAGGACCAGGGGCAAGTCTGGTCACTTCCTTGAGCTTCTATGTCCTTATTACAGACAGAGATGATACCATGTTCTACCAACCGGCACTCCCAGGCACTCAGACATGGCAGGACTTGGGGAAGGCTCAGGGCAGGCACTAGTGCTGTCCTGGGTCCATCTCAGGAGCTGTGATCTCCTTAGGGCTAGGAGCACAGTAGCAGCATCCCCCAGCCTCCTATCTCTCCCTGATCACTTGGCAGATCCCTCAGGACTAAGACTCCAGCAGGCTTGCAGCCGGCACCAGAGCCTACAAGACCCGGCTGCCCTGACACAGAGACATCTGAGTTGGGGGGCAGCCCAATCCTGTCGCTTTCTCCCTCAGTGTTTTATTTCATTTCTTTTTCTTTTTTCTTCTTTTTCTTTTCTTTTTTTTTTTTTTTTTTTGAGACAGAGGCTGGAGGACAGTGGTGTGATCACGGCTCACTGCAACCTCCACGTCCCGGGCTCAAAGCAATTCTCCTGCCTCAGCCCAAGTAGCTGGGATTATAGGTGTCCACCACCACGCCTGGCTAATTTTTTGTATTTTTAGTAGAGACAGGTTTCACCATGTTGGCCAGGCTGGTCTTGAACTCCTGACCTCCGGTGATCCGCCCATCTCGGCCTCCCAAAGTACTGGGATTACAGGCATGAGCCACCATGCCCGGCCTCTCTCTCAGTGTTTTATGATGAAAGTGTTCAAGCATATGGCAAAGTTGAAAACATTTTATAACGAACATCCATATATTCACCATCTAGATTCTACCGCTTCTTCTCACTTTTTTTATTGCAGTAAAATACATATAACACAAAATTTACCATTTTAACCATTTTAAAGTGTTCACTTCAGTGGCATTGAGTATATTCACAATGATGTACAACCACCACCTCTATCTAGTCCCAGAGTTTCAGCAACCCAAAAGGAGACCCATTAGCAGTCTCTCTCCAGTTCCCTCTCCCCCAGGCCCTGTCAACAAAAAATCTACTGTTTGTCTCTATGGATTTGCCTATTCTGGACATTTCATATAAATGGACTCATAAACTACATGGCCTTCTGTGTCTGGCTTCTTTCACTCAGTATCTGTTTTCGAGGTCCATCCATGTTGTGGCGTGTGTCAGTTCTTCATTCTCTTTTATGACTGAATTGTACCCCAGTACATGGATGGACCACATTCGGCTTATGCATTATCCATCAGCCAATGGCGTGTGAGCTGTTTCCACCTTTAGCTATTGTTGTCACATTTTTTTTTTAAGAGACAGGGTCTCGCTCTGTTGCCCAGGCTGGAGTGCAGAGCAGTGGTGTGATTATAGGTTACTGCAGCCTCAACCTCCTGGATTCATGATCCTCCCGCCTCAGTCTCCTGAGTATCTGGGACTACAGGCCAGGGTCACACCACTGTGCTCAGCTTCTCACTTTTCAAATGAAGTTTTCAGAGCCCAGTGAAATGTCCTAGAGCCCCTCCTAAGGGATTTGTTCCCAAAGTTGCAGGCCCAGAGGCCCCAAAGTGAGTGCTCACCTCACCCTGCCTTTCCACTAAAGCAATGCTCCTCATGGGTGACCAAGTAAGGGAGGCTCCGGCTGGCCCTGGGGCCCAATGCAGAAATCCTAAAAGCCTGTGTGTAGCCTGCAAGTGGGCCTCCAGCCTCCTCCATCCCGTCCCAGGTAAGCAGTCAGCTGGGCAGGGAGAAACATGCATGTGCCAACCCCACACTCATGCTTTGAGACCAAATGAACCCAGTGCCAGGACCACTGGCACTCACTGACTACATGACTAGCCAGTCATCACCCCTCTCTGAGCTTCAGCTTATTCAGCTGTGAAATGGGGCAACAATCTCTACCCCATGGGGTTGCTCTAGAGACGAGGCTGGCGCTGCCCAGTAGAACTTTCCCCAATGACGAATATGTTACACACCTGCGCTGTCCAGTGCAGCCACCATGACCTGCCACTGTCCCCAGGTGGCTACTGAGCACCTGAAATGTGATGAATGGGAGAGAGGAATAGAATTTTTCCATTTTATTTCACTTTAATTAACAATTGAACTTAAATAGTCACACGAGACTGGTGGTCAGTTCTAAGGCCTGAAGAGATGACAAGTGTGAAAGGACGCATGGTCCAGGCCCAGGCCTAGCTCCTGGTCTCTTCCCTCAACCCCTCCTCTCCTACTTACCCCACAGTGTCTGGGCAGGGGAGCACGCTCTGTCCACAGCCCAGCTCCAAAGGCACCTCTAAAAGGACAGAAGGTGGATGGTGGGGCTCTCAGGGAACAGCACAGACACCAACTGGGGAGTGGGCACCACAGACTCCATAATGACGTGGGTCTGGAACCGCAGGCCTCTCCTCTGCCCTGTTCTAGAACCCCACAACTGCTGTTTCCCCTAGCAACTCCTGAGGTTATCCCTGGAATATCTGGGCAAGGGCTGTACAATTGGAACATGTCCCCCCCAGTCCCTCATGTGGTGGCAGAGACCCCTGAGGAGATGTACAGAGGGCCTTGGTTCTTGGCTAGGCTGTGGAGTAGGCACTCAGGGAAAGCTTTGTATAGCCACGAAGCTGCTCTCTCAGGCTCCTCTGAAAGGGAGCGTCAGGACAAGAATCCAGACCTGACTGCCACCCGGCCCTCTCACTTTGCAGATGCAAAAATCCAGACTCAGAAAGGGAAGTAATGGCCGGGCATGGTGGCTCCCACCTGTAATCCCAGCACTTTGGGAGGCCGAGGTGGGTGGATCACAGGGTCAGGAGATGGAGACCATCCTGGCTAACACGGTGAAACCCCGTCTCTACTAAAAAATACAAAAAAAAATTAGCCAGGCGTGGTGGTGGGCGCCTGTAGTCCCAGCTACTCGGGAGGCTGAGGCAGGAGAATGGCATGAACCCGGGAGGCGGAGCTTGCAGTGAGCCGAAATCACGCCATTGCACTCCAGCCTGGGTGACAGAGCGAGACTGAGTCTCAAAAAAAAAAAGAAAGAAAGAAAGGGAAGTAACTTCTCCAACAGGACAGGGTCTGAAGCCCAGGGTCCCGACCCCACTGAGCTGGCCCTGCAGGAGCCTCCTGAGAGGTGTCTCGGGAGCAGACCCAGGGGCAGGGGGCACTGTGCACCCTTGCTGGGTAGGCAAAAGTCTGTCTCCTTCTCTATAGCTGTGTGGCTTCAAAGCCCAGACATCAGGGACTGAAGCCTGAGCAAGCCATCCCTCTCTTGTCCCAGACCCACCTGGACCCACCAAAGCTGGGAAAGGAGGGGTAGTGGAGATTCCAGAAAAACAGGAAAAATTTAAACACAACCACTAAGTAAAGCATCGTTAACTCCTGCTGTGCTGAGCCCACAAACAGGTAGGAGTCATGCAGAGGTGGGAGCTGCAGCTGAGGATGGGCCTGTACCCCCACCCTGCAAAGCCTTCTCCTGGCTCCCTCAACAGACTGGCCAGAAGGACCAGGACATGCTCAAAGCCCTGAATGGCCTCTCTCCACCCTCTCAGAGTGAGGGCCTGAAGGCTCCGCCCTGCTACCTCTCCGCCCTGGCAAGGCCTTGGGCAAGTTCCCGCCTTGGGGCATCTGTACTTGCCACTCTCCCTCCCCTCTGCTCAAGGGCCTCCTCCCACTAAGGCCTTCCTTGACACCCTGATGTAAAACTTGGCCCTGACTCTAACCCTGGCATTCCTCTGACCCCTTCTAATTTTCTTCAGAGCGTTGATTGTTATCTGGTACCCGACTTAGTTTTCTTTCTTCTTTCCTTCTTATTTTAAAAATTGTGGTAAAATACATGTAACATAAAATTTACCATCTTAGCCACTTCTTTATTTTTGCTTTTTGAGACAGAGTCTTGCCCAGGTTGGAGTGCAGTGGCACGATCTCAGCTCACTGCAACCTCTGCCTCCCGGTTCAAGTGATTCTCCTGCCTCAGCCTCCAAGTAGCTGGGATTACAGGCGCCCACCACCATGCCCAGCTAATTTTTATATTTTTAGTAAGATGGGGTTTCACCATGTTGGTCAGGCTGGTCTCAAACTCCTGACCTCAACTGATCCGCCTGCCTTGGCCTCCCAAAGTGCTAGGATTATAGGGGTAGCCACCATGCCTGACCCATCTTAGCCACTCCCAAGTGCACAGTTCCAGGGCATTAAGCACATTCACATTGTTGTGCAACATCCCCACCATCCTTCTCCAGAACCAACTCACCTTCCTCAATTGAACTCTCTATGCATTCAACACTAACTCCCCATTCCCCCTTCACCAGTCTGTTCTACTGTCTGTCACTGTGCATTTGACAACTCTAGGGACCTCATCATATAATCATGGTAAGTGGAATCATACAGTATTTATCCTTTTGTGTCTGGTTTCTTTCACCAAGCATGTCTTATGGGTTCATTCATGTGTTGTAGCATGTTCTATTTATCCTTTTGTGTCTGGTTTCTTTCACCAAGCATGTCTTATGGGTTCATTCACGTGTTGTAGCATGTTCTTTTTAAAATATTATCTGCCCAGGCACAGTAGCATATGCTTGTAGTCCTAGCTGCTGGAGGCTGCGGTGGGAGGATTGTTTGACCCAGGAGTTTGAGTCCAGCCCCCCTGGGCAACATAGTGAGACCCTATCTCTAAAAAAAAAAAAAACACAAAAAAAGTTTTTCACTGTCTGTCTCTCCTACTAGAATGGAGTCTCTGTGAGGGCAGCGATGTTGGTTGGCTGTATCCTTGGGCTGGAAGAGTACCAGCAAGCAGCAGGCACTGAATAGAATTTCTAAATACACAAACAGATGAACCAATGGATGGATGGATGAATGAAGACCCTGTATAGGTTAGTGCCTCAAATGTCTGTGCCTGGCCTTGAGTTATGTCCCTCATCCCCACTGTAGACTAACTCCTGGTCCCACACTACAGCTTTGGAACTGAAGCTCCAGGCCTACCATCCCTGAGAGGCAGCTGTGCTCAGCGTGGCAGGATGCCCCATTTGATGGTAGGCTTCTCCCAGATGGCTAACTGCTTCAAGTCTTTCCCCCAGTTACATCCCCCAGATGTAACATGTCTATGGGAGAATTATGACATGGGCAGATGAGAGTCCCAGCCATGGAGGTGACAAGGTGCCTTGGAGCCTCACAGGGCAGCAGCCACCAGAAAGAGACATGGAGGCCAGGAAGGTCCTGGAACACCAGAATTCGGCCAACAGAGCCTGAGGCCAGCACGTTGTGGAGGGGAAGCAGCCTGGGGGCATTCGGGAGACCTGGAGATGTGGCAGCTGGCCAGGAGTTGGGCTACAACCTTGACAATCACTAACTTCTCACCTTTTCCTCGTCCTGCCGGGATATTTATAGCCTCCCTCTCTCTGAAAACTCCTTCACCCATTTTTCTGAGCTTAACAAGCTTGGTGAATTGAAGTCAGGTGGACCACCCCCCTCAACTTCAGCAAGCCTGCTGGGGTGACTGCACTCAGGCCAGGCTTGCTGACAGCTCCTGCTCCATGACAGGGACCCTTGAGGGCCTGCTGAGAGTCACAGGGTTGGGGCGTCCCCAGAAAGATGACATCTAAAGAGAGGGCAGCAGCTGGGCACCCAGGCATACCTCAGCCAGAGATGCTGGAGGATGGTGACCCCAGAAGGGCTCAGCTCACCCCAGGCCTCCTCCCTGCTTTAGGAAAAACAAACAGATTGGGACAGTGGAAAAACAGCTGTACCTTTAAATTATCTGGCCCACAGATACGAAAAATATTTGCATGTTGAAGCTGTTTGCATCTTCGGTTATTTTTAGGGTGAACCCAGTTCCCTCCCCTTGGAACCGGATGAAGCCCCAGAGGCACGTAGTCCTTTTTCCCAGGCGGGGGTCCTGGTCCTGTTTCCCTGGGAATGAGGCTTGAGCATGAGCTCTCTGGGACCCAGCCCCCAACCAGAACCAAGCGGTGCATTCAGACTCCCGGGAGGAACTGGAGCACCAGGGAGCCAAGGCTGCAACTTTGAAGATTTGCCACTGCTGACATCATGGCCACCCACCTGGGGCCAGAAAGAGCCCCTCCGCTGCCCCTAGAGCATGGGTGAAGAGACGAACGCTTAGCCTACTGCCGCCTCTCATGCCAGGCCCAGCTGATGGGAATATTTTGCTGAGATATTTCTAGAGCCAGCAGCAATTAAAGCAGATTTTCTCTTCCACTCCCCTTCCCCAAAACAAGAATAAATCAGTTCTACCAATTTCCCAGCTAATGATTTCCTCCATTAAATTAAAAAGAAGAAGAAAATGTTTTCTTAAATGGATTACCAGCCCTGTGCTTTCAGAGACCATGTGACCTGTCAACTCCTTTTAAGGTCTGATACATCAAAGTCCCTGAATTAATTTTTAATAAATAAAAAAGTCATAGTCTAAGAAGCACCACCCCACATACCCCCTTTCCCCATCAAAGGTCAGCTCCGAGCTGACTCTGGGAAACCAGCTTAATCAGGCCAAGTACGGCTCTTAATAGAGCACCAGATCCATTCCACAGGTGGGAGAGATGAGGCTGAGAGATGTCAGGTGCCCAAGCATAGAAATCAGGCCCTGAGATGAACCTAGAGTTGTGGCATGCACCGTGGAGTCCTACATGTGGAACTGAGTCCTTGATTTCGAGCGGCGCCTGCCTGGAGAGATGCAAACAGGTAGATCCAGGAGCTGAGGAGTAACTAAGTAGGTGTGAGCTAGCGCCATTTGTGTGACCCAGATGGAGGCTCCTGGGCAGGACCTGGGCTTCTCTTCCTCTTTTGCTCCCTGGCAACACCTGGTATAGGGTCAGCACACAGTGCTGACATCCCCTTTGCTTCAAAAAGTCCACCCCCTACAACACAGACAAACCTCAAAAACATGATGCTGAGCAAAAGAAGCCAGACACAAAAGGCCACATATTGCAGGACTCCATTCCTATGAAACATCGAGAAGACGCAAATCCATAGAGACAGAGAGTATGGCAGAGGCTACTGGGGGTGAGGAAAAGGGTTGGGAGTTGTTAGTTAACGGGTGCAGTTTCTGTTTGAGATGATAAAAAAAATTCTGGAAATGGATAGGGTTGATGGTTGCACCCATTGTAAAGGTACTTATGCCAATGAACTATACACATAAAAGTGGTTAACACAGTAAATTTTATGTTATGTATATCTTACCACAATAAAAAAAAAAATACAAGGAGAAAAAAGCCCACTCTCCAGAATGCAACTTGAAGATACAGGATGGCCAACAACTCCATAGGGACGATGGTGGGACCCTCTGCAAATTGCACCCAGCCAGACTCAATGCTTAAAGCACAGCTCAGAGGCTCACAGGGCCTGTCTTGTCATGTAGGAACACTAGGGACCTTCAGAGAAGGGCTCTTTGTGTGAGCCAGCATGACTGAGCCAGGATGCCCTGTCTCCCTGGCGGCCAGCCAGATGCCACAGGGCAAGCAGGGGCTGAGAAGTCTCCATGGACCCCTCCCTGGAAGGCACCTCCTGGTCTCTGCATTCGCTGCGCCCTCTTCCTGAAATGCACTTCCCAGATATTCCGTAACTTGCTTCCTACGTTTATTTAGGTTTTCACAGGGAGGTCCTCTCTGACCATCTACAGTCGGAAAAATACAGGGAAGATTGCTGGAGCCAGGCAAGGTAGCCATGAGCAAGAAAAGGAAAGCCAGGGCCCCAACACTATGACATGCCAGCACCTTCATGCTCCCTGGCTCCAGAAAAGCAGCTTGCAGGGGGCATCAGGTCTGGGCTCCATCATTTACCAGCTAGGGGGCCTTGGCCAGTTCCTTCAACCCCCTAAACCTTGGTTTTCTCTTCTACAAAATGGGGGTGAAGACAGTGTTTGTCTCTTGGGCTTTTCTGAGGACTACAATGAGATGATGTATAGTAAATGTTTAGCATATGGCTGGGACATGGTCAAAGGTCGGTAAATGGTAACGATACATGGATTATAATGGAAGTACAACATTAATCCCATAAGGCTGGCCAGGATGTGTGGGTCAGCGATCCTGAAGGCAGGGGAAGGGGCCAGTAGGGCCAGATCACAACCACAACTACACTTCTCAGCATGTGAATTAACTGATTGAATCCTTTTGTCCCCATGTTGCATATGAGGAAACTGAAGCACAGAGGATAGTGACTTGCCCCAGGACACACAGCCAAGAGATGGTGGAGCCCAGATTCAAATTCCAGTCATCTGGCTACAGGCCTGAGCTGGCCACCACTGTTCCATAGGGTGTCTCAGGGAAGTGTGGAAGGAGGCTCAGAGAAGAGTCTCTGGCATGCAGAGGCAGACCCACAGCCAGCTTGCACAGCTCTGACTTCCGGACATGAGTCTCTGGAGGTCCTAGGGAAAGGTTTCAGAGCAGGTCCCTCAGGGAAGCCCACAGAATGGTTGGACTGGCCTGGTTCTGCTCAAGGTTCTTCTCAGGCCCAAGACCTTGGTACTCAGTTCTGCTCAGCCCAGCCACTTTGATTAGCACTCAAGGGTGCAATTAACTCCTTCAGAACCAAGGCTAGGGCACTAAAAGGAAGGAGTATCTCAATGTTCTGGCTTATGAGGCTTTCCTTAGATACCGTCAGAGAGACTGGAGACAACTAGAGACCCAAATCCTTCCAGGGACTAGAAATAGCGGGCCCTGTACACTCACGGGAGACTCTGTGTGTCCTGCTGAAGGGCAAGCTGCTTCCAACTCCTTCTCAAAGGGAATGAATTTCCCTCAATGCAACTTTCTTTTTTTTTTTTGAGATGGTCTCACTCTGTTGCCCAGACTGCTGGAGTGCAGTGGTGCGATCTCAGCTCACCAGCAAACTCCACCTCCCAGGCTCAAGCAATTCTCCTGCCTCAGCCTCCCGAGTAGCGGGGATTACAGGCGCATGCCACTACCGTCCGGCTAATTTTTTTAGTAGAGACAGGGTTTCGCTATGCTGGCCAGGCTCCTGACCTCAAATGATCTACCAATTTTGGACTCCCAAAGTGCTGGGATTACAGGCGTGAGCCACTGTGCCTAGCCCTCAATGCAATTTTCTAAAAAATGCCTACTACAAACCTCTTAACTAATGACTCTCTTAGGCTACTGCAATAGAGAATTTCTTTTTTTCTTTTTTTTTTTTTTTTAGAGACAGGGTCTCGCTCTGTCACCCAGGCTGGAGCACAATGGCACAATCACAGCTCACTGGAGCCTCAAACTCCTGAGCTCAGGCAATCCTCCCATCTCAGCCTCCCAAATAGCTGGGATTACAAGTGTGCACCACCATCCCTGGGCAATTTTAAAATTTTTTGCAGAGACAGGGTCTCGCTATGTTGCCCAGGTCGGCCTCAAACTGCTAGACTCAAGCGATCCTCTGGCCTTGGCCTCCCACAGTGCTGGGAGCTACCATGCCCAGCCAGCAATACAGAATTTCTAACTAGTCTCTCTCCTTTCCACTCCAGCCTCTACAAGGTGGCCCAAGTGAGCATGTTAAAATAAAAACACAAATGAGATTGTGTTACTCTCTACCTCAGAATCCTCCAAGAACTCTGTTCACACTTTGCATCAAGTCCAGCATCTTTACAATGACCTGCCAAGTCCTCCAAGGTTGAGCCCCTGACTCTCTCTCCATCATTTCCAATCACCTTTCCTCTCTTGTTCTGTTCCAACCACACTGCCTTCCTTGCTTGCCTCAAACTTGCCAGGACACTTCAACCTCAGGGCCTTTGCACCTGCTGTTTCCTCTTTCCCAGATATTACATGACTTGCTTTCTAAATTTATTTAAGTTTCTACAAAGAGGTCCTTTCTGACTATCCAAGCTCTCGTCCCCCACCACCCCACACCTCTCTCTTCCCTCCCTTTGCTTACTTTTCTTCCTGGCATTTAGCACCACCAAAGAGTTTATTTTAGGAAGGAATTTCATTTGGTTCATTGATGAATCTGTGCTTAGAATAACACCAGACACATGAGTGGTGTTCAAAACCTCTGCTGATGGCTTTAGAAGTGAGAATGATTGGTGGAAGGTAGTGACTGGATGTGGAGGGGTGTGGGGGTGGCAGGAGGGTGGTGTGGGGCTTTTGAGAATTGGTGAAAGAAGAAAAACTTTGAATAAATGAACATGAAATAAGTTAAAATGGTAATCAAAGATCTTCCCTGCTCCCCCCAAAATATCCCCAGGCCCAGAGAGTTCTATAGGTGATGCTAGCAAACTTTCTAGAAGTTCAGAAGGAAAGGTCACTCTTTGTTGGGGGAAGGGGGACAAATAAAACAAAAAACAGGCCCATCTTCATGATCAAGATGCCATCTGAGTAGACCCTAAAGTAAGATTTGAAGCCACGACAGCAACAACTTGGAATCCCCCAGGGAACCATGTGTATGTCTCCTTTGCACTAATGTTGCCACCTCCAGAAATGCCCTTCTCCACCTTGCCTCTGGTCTGAACCCTCTGTTCTCCTTACTAAACCTGCTCTATTACTCTGGACATCCAAGCACACAGTGAGCACTGCATAAATGTTAGCTGCTGTTGGGCTTACTTGCTTACATGTCCGAGTCTCTGGCTAATTTGTATCCCCAGTGCCTGACACCATAGCAAGTATACAAAAAATGATAGACGAAATGAACAAGGCACACAAAAAGCCTAGCAAAAGCGACATATTTAATCTAAAAAAACTTTTGGGCACAGCTGCTGTAGGCATACAAACCAAGGCATCCAGGCTGCACAGCCCTGAGCCCACCTTCAAACTCTTGGCCCCATGAAATGAGGCAATAGGGGCCCTAGGTGAGCCAGAGGCACTGAACTTTGCCTCAAAATTAGCGCTTCCTGATATGAGCAAGGAGGTGACAGCAGCCAGAAATCGCTACCCTCTCTGCACCCAATGAAGCTGATAGAAAGTTCTGGGTGACTCAAGGCTCTAAAATGTAACATTTGTCTGGCTGTTTACTTCCCCTTTACGCAGCTCAACTTCTTAGATCCTTCTTCCTACTAGTGGAAGATGGATCCCAGTGGCGAGAAAAGAGCAAACCAAGTCCTAGAGTCTCAGGGGTCTTTAAAGCTGAGCCGAAGGAAGACAGAGATGAAAAAAGATGGAGGAAGTAGAGAACATAATTTTTCCTCCCATACTTACACAAAAAAGGATCTCGAATACCCCTGCTTCATCCCCAACTATCACCACTCATGCAAACAAAGTCAGAGAAACCCCTGGATTAGCTACTGCTCTAAGAACTGACTGTGTCTTTCTCCCTCACCCATGAATCCCCTACCAGCCTTCAAACTCAGATCAAAATTCCATGGAGCAGGAAAGCAGGTAAGACCTGGGTTCTGAGTGTGACAAACCACTATCCTCTGTGAAAAGGTCTTGCTGTGAGCCATCAAGACCACAAGCATGAGTCAGAGCCAACAAATGGACATCTTTTGCAGCCAGTGGAGAGACAGTGAGCTTTGCCCATGAACAAAGATGCCTCAGTGGAGCCGCAGAAAGGAAATCAACATTTATGGAGTATTCTCGGAGTTATCCACAGCTGTATAACACATTAACCCAAAACTTAGCAGTCTAAAACAAGAAAAAGTTATTATTTCATGCTGTTTCTGTGGATTAGGAAGCTGAGTGTGGCTTGGCTGAGCGTTTCAGGGTCTTCCATGGGGTCACAGTCAAGATGTTGACCAGGGCTGTAGTCATCTAAAGGTTTGGCTGAGGCTGACAGAGTCACTTCTAAGTCAACTCTAAGTCAACTCATGTACGTGATTGATAAGTTAGTATATGGTTTTTGGCAAGAGGTCTGTCTCAGTTCCTCACATTTCTGGACCTTTCCGGAGAGCTTGAGTGTCCTCACAAGATGGCGACTGGTTTCCCAGAGAAAGTGATCCAAGAGAAAGGACAGCAGAAATCACATTTTCTTTTTTTAGAGACAGAGTCTCACTCTGTTGCCCAGGCTGGAGTGCAGTGGCACAATCTCGGCTCACTGCAACCTCCACTTCTCAGGTTCAAGTGATTCTCCTGGCTCAGCCTCCTGAGTAGCTGGGACTACAAGCACAGGCACCAACACACCTGGCTAATTTTTTTTTTTTTTTTTTGTATTTTTAGTAGAGATAGGGTTTCACCATGTTGGCCAGGCTGGTCTAGAACTCCTGACCTCAAGTGATCTGCTTGGCTCAGCCTCCCAAAGTACTGGGTTTACATGCATGAGCTGCCACACCTGGCCCACACTGTCTTTTATAGGGCCTTGGAATTCACACTCGGTCATTTCCAATACCCTATAAGATACACAGGTAGCCCGATTCAGTATAGGAAGGGACTGCACAGGGGTATGACTACAGGGATGGGAGACTGAAGCCAGCCTGGAGGTGGCCAGCACAGCCACATTGTAGTCTTCCTAACCCTTGATCTAGACCATCTTCTTTCATCCTCAAGACAGCCCTTGAAGGCAGGCATTTTCATTTTATAGACATAGGTTCCTGCATACCCGCACTGACCTGAGCCTCTTGTCCAGCCTCCTTGGGGCAGAGAGAACGAATCGGTGATGAGTCATGTAGTGAGAATATAGTTGCAGGAATCCAGGAGGAAGGAGGCTCAGGAGAAGTGCAGGGTTCAGCTACTCACACGGTCACCGCTTTGCTACCAGAAACAGGCCACCCAGCCACTGATGGCATTACAGAAACAGTAAGGAGCATCTGCTCTCTCGGTTCTGCCACCTTGTCCCCTCCCGAGGTGCCTGACTTCACAGCAGGATTGCCGTCCTGCAGCCAGTTCATTAGGTGGCCCCCTGTGCAAGGCGCCTAAGCGATCTGTGGCTGCAGGTGCCACCTCGTGGGATTTGCAATTTATAGTCATTCAGAGGCGGAGGACACAGGTGAAGAAGGCGTCAGTCCCACCAGCTGCCAAAGCTGCCTTGTCTCTCAGGAAAACACGACTGAGGCTTATCAATTTCCCCCATTTCATTCTCACCACCACAGACAGGGAAGAAGAACTGATTAAGTCCATAAATCTAACTTCTCCACCCAGGGCTGGATGGTTCTCAAGGACAGTTATTCCTCCTCTGTACAGGCCTGGAGTGGGGGTGCTGAGTGTGGGTCGTGGAATGGAGACACAAGTTGGTATCACCACCTCCAGGATCAAATCCATTTCCCTATGGCACAAATGCAGAGAAGTGCATTTGAGCACTACAAGGACTAGGGTCAGCTTTGCTGATATTTTGGAAGAGGCCATGCCATTATGACCCCCCAGGTGAGCCACAATGATTCACACTGGAAGGCGCCTTCCTGCTGTCACCCAGAGCATATAGGAGCCTGGCCTGAGTTTCTACACAGAAGATCTGTAGAAACACATCTTTGGGCTGCCTTGTCATGTAGAGAAGACCTTGGCCTTGGAGAAACAGAGCTGTCCTGATCCACTTCCAAGCCGTGAGACCTCCTTGCACCCTGAGTCCTCATCTCTCACCCTGCCTTGTGGGGCTGGTTCAAGGGGGAAGTGGTATGATGTGCACAGAGGCCCCAACACAGCACTCACCAGGGGGAAGACAGTCAACACTGAGCTGTTTCTCCATTCTTCCTTGCCCTCTTGCTTTGTTTTGAAACCTAAGGGATCCCTGGAGTAAGGTGGCCCAGCAGAGAAATCCCTTAAAGAGCGTTCTGCACCTACACACTGGAGTGGGTACGACGGACCCCACTTGGATGCTGCAGATTGTTTCCTGCAACCCCTGGTTCCAGCCTTGGAACAAGAACCAAGGACTGGCTCTGGGGTGGCCCAGCAGAAAGCTGAGCAGGGCAGTTAATTTTAATAAAAGGACTCCAGGTCTGGCACCATGGCTCACGCCTGTAATCCCAACACTTTGGGAGGCCCAGGCAGGTAGATGGCTTGAGGCCAAGAGTACGAGACCAGCCTAGGCAACATAGTTAAAAACCTCATCTCTATTTTTTCAAAACAAACAAAAAGGACTCCATCCACCGGAAAGCACTGCCACACTGCAGCCTCAAACAGGACTACTAAATCGCTGTTTGAAAAGACAAAGCAAGAGTAAACAAATACTTAACTGCCCTCATCTGCTTCCCTGGGCTGTGATCAGTCAGGCTAATCTAGTCTTGCTGGATTCCCAGATCTGCCCAAAAGCCTCCTCAAGGCTTTAGATCTTCTTCTCAAAGCAGGGCCTGAGGCCAGACACAGCTGGCTCCCCAGGTTTGGCCTGCAGACACCTTCGGCCTCCTCCAGCAGAGCCACCTCTGCCTTTGCCATGCCCTCTCCTAACCCATCCCAGGTCTCCGAAAGAGCGAGGAAAAACTGCCAGAAAACTGGAAAGAAATCCTTTCCTTCCTGATCTCTGCAACTCTTCCTCCCTCTCAGTGGCTGCTCAAAGGAAGGACATCGCCTCCCGACCTCGACCTCTCCCTGCAGTCCCTGGAGCCCCTCTGGGAAGCTACAGTTTATGTCACTTACAGTCACTGCTGTATGTCCTCTGACCCTCTTGCCAACTGAGAACTGTGTTTGAGATGTAAAAGCACCCTTTAAAAATGCACTTGTGATCCATGGATGTGTGGATTGACAAAATGTGGTCTTATATACACAGTAGAAGATGATTCCACCATGAGAAGGAATGAAGCTCAGATGCATGCTCCTACATGAACTTGAAATCATGATGCTCAGTGGAAGAAATCAGACACAAAAGGCCACATGGTGTATCACTCCATTCATACAAAATGTCCAGGATAGGCAAATCCAGAGATAGAAAGTAGATTAGTGGTTGCCAGGGGCTGGGGGTTTGGGGACAAATGAGGGATAACATCTATCTAGGAGCTCATTTTTGGTGTGATGAAAGTGTTCTTTTTTAAAAACCTTTATTTATTTTTATACATTGTAAGAGAATAAAAGAAAATGTCCTAAAAGTAACTGTGGTGTTCACTGTACAACTCTGTGAACATACTAGAAACCACTGAATTGTACACTTTCAATGGGTGAATTGTATGGCATGTGAACTATATCTCAATAAAGCTGTTATTTAAAAATACACACACACACACGCACACACACACACATACCTTGAAATAATCATCTGTAATCAACAGAGTCTGGCCGCTGCAGTGGAGCAACCCTCTGCTCCTGAGCCCCTTAGTCCTGCCACTTGGCAGCCCCTCCAGAGCCAACTTCCCACTCCCCCCAACCTTAAGTACTCACTCTGGGGGCCAGCCCTGGGAAGGAGAACAAGCAAAAGACTCAGCCCCTTTCCCAGACTCTGAGGATGGAGCCAGAGGCCCCAGAAGACAGGCTGCTGCAGCCCAGGAGAGACTGCTCTTCCAGGGCTTTAATACCTCCAACCCTGAGACCAGGAGCCCCAAGACACCAACATCCAGTTGGTTTGTGAATGACTGTGAGGAACCTGGAGTCTGTGGAAGGACACAGAGCCAGGAGGCCTGGGCCAGAGCCCAACACCACCAGAACCCCCTGGGTAGAGGCATCCCCACCCACACTCAGGATCAGCCCCCTCATCTCAGGGACAAACCCAGCGAGAGGCCCCTCAGGCTGGGCTCCGAGGCCACGGCTGGCCCAGTGCAGCAGGCCTGGGGATGCTATGTGGTTGTGAGAAAGGCCTGATTAGGGCCCACATGGACACAAAGCATTGTCAAACACTCCAGGTATCACTGGACCATGGCAGCTGCTTCTCTTGTGGCACTGCTGGCTTAGCCAACCGAGCCAGGTGACATATTTCAGGAATACTTGTCTTATTTGAGCCTCATCAGACCAGGGCTGGCTATAGACTTTAAGGGGGATGACCAAGGTGACAGGTCCGCCAGCCAGAGGAATGGAACTCAAGTGGTGCAGGGGGTCCCAGAGCACCGGGAAGCCAGTCCAAGGCTCTCAGAGAGCTCAGGGAGGTTCCTGAGGGTGGTGACCCTGTCTGACCTCGGAAAGGCCTCATGTCTTCACCCAGCAGGCTGAAGCGGAGCCCAGCCAAGGCCTGCGAGGCTGTGCTTCCTGCCAGGCTTATCCTCTGGCTCACTGGGCTCACACACAATGCCACTGAAGTCTCCATCATCTGCTCTGCCCCAGGAAAGTGGGCTGAGTCCCCTCTGGGGACGTTACCCAAACAGCTGCCTCAAACTCTGGCCATAAAGCCAGGAACTTGGGAAGCTGGTAATTGGAGAAACTCTTCTCCTTCCCCACAGGACCATAAATCACCGTCCTCCATCTGCAAAGATGTATCAAAGGCCCAGACAGCCTTCTCCGAAACCAAGCACAGGCAGTGGGGTGGGGTCCTGGGGTCACCCTCCACCTCCCAGAAGCAGCTCCCAGGTGGGGCCAAGGGCAGGGAAGGGCAGGTTCCCATCTGAGAATTGAAGGCCTTGGACTGAGCGACCTCTTGGCTCTGACCCCACGTCTGACTCACAGTTGGGAACAAACATCTACCCCCAAGGCAAGATTGCAGCCACACAACCTCTCCTTTCTTCACTCTATTTATCAGTACACCCTCGCAGAACCACAGACACGTGAAAATATTTATATGACCAGATTAACTCCTGGGCTTCATGGCACACTGAAGCAAGCATGTTTATCCTTCCCTCACACAACACTTTTTGCTCAGTCACTTCTTTTTCGAGGCGCTGGGGCTCACAGCACAGCAGTGCATCCACATTAGGGTGGTTGGTGGGGAACCAAGACCTTCCACCCCACGATCCTTACACAGTAGGCTGATTCAGGGCTTGAAACGTGGTGAGGGGGCCTGGGGGAATAAGCTGGTCCCCTGGGGAGTCAGCTATCTCTGCTCCAGACCCTGGCTCCTGGCAGTAGCCAAGCTTGCTGGACAGTCACCCCTGTGGTGACAGCGAGAGCCAAGCAAATCGGAACCGACAGCCCTGTGCTGGGCACAGATCCTGTTTGGCAGCCCCTGCTGACGACCGCTCTGTGCTGCCATCTTTAGAAACAATCGTTTCTTGGGTATGCACCCACATGTGTACATCTCGATTTTACAGGCTCTGTTAAAAGCGCAAAGATCTTTCAGGTACTCAACAAAGCAAGATGTCGTGATGTTGCCACCAGCCTGCCCCCTCCTCCCCCGGCCTCCGACCTGTCACCCAGATGAAGTGAGATGAAGTGTCTTCCAATACACACATCAGAGTGTGTCACTTCTCTGATTAAAGCCCCTCAACGCTCCCCTTGGGTTTCAAGGCAACATCTAAGCTCCTTAACCAGGGCACAAGGCCCCCAACCTGGTTCTTCCTGCAGCTCAGCCCCAGCCAGGCTCTCACAGACAGGAGCCCATGGGGCTCCTGCCTCGGGGCCTTGCGAAGGCGGTTCCCTCTACCCTCGTTTACACCCACCCTGCCTCCTGTGTTGTGTGAACTTGGCACCCCACAGGGTCTAGACCAAGCATCAGCACCCTGAGGCTCGCTCCATGGGCTCCACACCCCAGGGGCAGACCCCCCAACCCCACTTCCACAGGGCTTGGCACTATCGTAAGGATCACCACCGCCCATGACTGATGCCTCTGATGGCCTGAGAGCTCCTTGAGAGTGGGGGGCTGAAACTGATTCACTCTGCAGCCCTGTAGCTCAGAGCCCATACTCAGGGCTGAAAGATGAATACATACACTTGTTGCCTGCTCAGGGAGCCAAAGTGGCCCCATGGCTTGTCCCCTGAAGCCTAGCACCAGGAATACACTGGGAATTGGGACAGGAGGACAGACCCCTCCTTTGAGGGACTGGCCCCACTCCCATGTGATGGCAGCTCACTCCCCATCTGTAGCCAGCAAGCACGCCCAGGCACCATTTATTTATGCAATATTAACACATCCCCTGCTTGCATACCCCAGCTCTCAGCCCTGGTTAAATGAGGCCACAGAAGAGGAACGGGCTTGTGGGAAGCCATTTCCCATGATTGGTGACTGCACAGCAACCATATTTTATTCACGGTGAGTTCCCAGGATTCTTGCCAGCTTACCGACTTCAATCCTTTTCCATGAAAAGTGTGTCTTGGGCATGCGTTCTGTTCCTCACCCAATGCCAGAATCTGCTTCTAGCTAGGAAGAGGCAGTGGGAAGATGGGGAGGGGGGCGAGGAATGAGAGAGAATGCAAAAGGACATGGAGAAGGAAGAAAGAGGGAGGAAGGTGTGAGGAAGGAGCAGAGAGGAACAGGGAAGGAGCCAGCCGCAGGCCCGGGGGCATCTGGAATCCCTCCCCCTGCACCACTAGCCTAAACAAGCGTCCCCAACACCAGCCAGCCTGGGTTGGGCAGTGATGACCTGCAACCAGAAGGCAAAGCTGTACTCTTGTCAAGAGGAGGGATCCAGGCAGGGCAGAAGCAGAAAAAAGACACAGGAAGGTGGCTTGTGGAAGCCAGGAGCCACCCAGCAGGATGGCAGGCTGGCCATAGAATCCTCCAGGCCCACCAGGTTCTCCCGGCCCCTCTGCAGCAAAAACGAGGCCCAGGGAAGCTAGGGAAACGAAAGGATGTTGGACTGGTGCCACTGTGCTTAGCGCAACTCCCCAGGGTGGGGCCACCCTGCCATCTCTCTTTATTATTATTATTTTATGTATTATTATTATTATTTTACTATTATTTTTTGGTACGACGTCTTGCTCTTGTCGCCTACGCTGGAGTGCAGTAGTGCAATCTCGGCTCGCTACAACCTCTGCCTCCCGGGTTCAAGCGATTCTCCTGCCTCAGCCTCCTGAGTAGCTGGGATTACAGGTGCCCGCCACCACGCCCAGCTAATTTTTGTACTTTTAGTAGAGATGGAGTTTCACCATGTTGGCCAGGCTGGTCTTGAACTCTTCACCTCAGGTGATCCACCTGCCTTGGCCTCCCAAAGTGCTGGGATTACAGGCTTGAGTCACCATGCCCAGTCTGCCATCTCCCTTTTATTAGTGATTGCAAAGTGCTAAGGGGAAAAGACTTTCAGCAGCCCACTTTTCTGCACAGTCCTCAAGAGGCCAGCACCTCCTTTCCTCTCCTTGGCAGACCCTCCCTCGCTCCTCTACCCTTGACCCCACAGGCACGAGTGAGCTGTGGCTGGGAGTCAGGGGGGAGAGTGTCTTTCTTAAGGCACACACACGCTCAGCAGTGGTGGCATGGATGGGGAGGGTTCCAGCAGACTTATTTATAGCCAAGCAGTCTGTCCACACACTCTCCAGTGTGGCCTGCCTCACTTGCCTGCCTGCCTGCCTTCCACTGGGGCTTTTCAATCTGTGTCTATATTTATCACCCAAAACCATTGGGATAATGGCAAGAACAGAAATAGCCTTGAAGACATTCACGTGAAGATGATAGGCAGGTCCCCAGCTCCTGGGCTGACCTCGCCCCTACATCTGCCACTTGGCAGTGGGTATGCGGAACAGCTGGACAGAGCTCGGGAAGCGGCTGCAGCCAGATGGGAACAACATAATCCTCCTTTCTCTGCTGGCCTTGGCCCTCTGTAGTGATGCAGGGGACATGTCGAAAGTGATACATTACAGCTGCCAGGCCACAGGGAGACCAAAGGTGACAGAGATTCCTGACGTCAGTGTGCTAAGCAGAGCAGACAGTCCAGAGAAAGAGAGAAGAATCAAAGGCAGCAGCACAGCCTCACAGAAAGCAGGTCACCCCAAGGACCCAGGTTGCAGGGAGATGCCCTCCTGTCTGACTTCTTGCACCTGGACAACAGAATCATGGGCCCATTTCCCATTTCTGTCCTCTGGGATGAGTGCTGGTCCACAGGCTCTGGGAGATACTCTCAGGGGAACAAGGATCTGGGTCCTAAAGAGGCCTGGAATGGGTCAGGGCTCATGGGAGGAGGAAGAAGGCGCCAGATGTAAGTCAGGACCAGGATGGGGAGCTGGACATCTAGGCAGGGTGGAGGGTGTCAGGGATCACCAGCTGGAGCCCTATCATAGAAGGGCAGCAGTGCGAGAAAAGAAACATGTGCAGGCCGGGCACAGTGGCTCACACCTGTAATCCCAGCACTTTGGGAAACTGGGAGGATCACTTGAGCTCAGGAGTTCAAGACCAGCCTGGGCAACATAGTAAGACTCTGTCTCTACAAAAAGAGAATTTTTTTTTTAATTAGCCAGGCACAGTGGCCTGCATCTGTAGTCCCAGCTACTCCAGAGGCATAGGCGGGAGGATTGCTTGAGCCCAGGAGTTCAAGGCTGCAGTGAGCTAATATGCAAATGGAGAAAAGGAAGCCCCTCCTAATTAGAAGCAAACACACAGATGCCATAGAGACAGCCACAAGGTTGGTGAGTGAGTCCCTCAAATCCCACGGGCTCCCAAGTGTCCACTCCTGAGAGCTGAGCTCAGGGGCCAGCTTCCTTCCCAGCCCGATCTCCATCCTGCCAGCCTTTGTCTCTGCACTTCAAGAACCTGAAACTTCTCAGCACTCCCCAAAGATACCATGCACTTAGAGTACTGAAGGCTGAGAGGGCTGCCTTTCCCCCTTTACTCCTGATAAACTCCTCCACATCCTTCAAAGCCCATTTGAAATGCTCCCTCTTCTATGAAATTTTCTCCATCGGATGTCAGCTGCTGCCTTCTCTCTGCTCTAGCTGTACTCTGTGCCTCCCGTCTGTGCATGTGCTATGCATTCTAACACGTGTCTATATCCCCATCCCAGGGGCTGAGTTCCCCTTCCTCACTGGATCTCACTGATTCAGTAGGCAGAGCAAGCACCTGCCAGATAAGGGAGGCAACTGAGTCCCTCCTTCACGCTCACCCAGAACTGTCGATTTTGCCAAAAAAAAAAAATATATATATATATATATATTTAATATATATATAATATATAAATATATATATATATATGTTTTTAAAGAATGAAACCTCATACATACCAGAACTCCTTTGGAGATGAGGGCAAAGGCAAGTCTGGCTCTCTGAATCTGCCTCCCTATGCTCCTCGGAGAGCACCCAGTGCAGCAAGATTGGGAAGCTACTGTTCAGCCAGGGCTTGGCTGGCGGGACAAGCGAGATACTCCTCTATGGAGAGGGAGCAGACCCACCTTTGTGCCTATGGGCTGGCGAAGCCCTGGGGGCTCTGGGCCACACCTGCAGCACTGGCAGACTTCCCACAGGCTCCTGGCCTGAACACCATCTCCTTCCACATGGCTGATCATAGAGTAGGAGACCAGGGCAGAGGAGAACTAGGCACGTAGCTAAGGGCTGGGTTAACCTTCTCCACGCTGCTTTTTTAAAGACCCAAACAGGTCCTGGCTCCTGGATGCCTGGCTCCGGGTCCCGCTGTGTGCCTGGATTTAGATGCCTCTCCATGCTGGCACTGTTCCAAGTCCCACCCACAGCCTCTCAGATCCCACAGCTGGCGCACTACCCTCAGGAAGCCCCTCCAGCTGAGGAGAGAGATGCACAGATGTGCCAGGCACTGATAGCCTGGGAGGCCTATTCCCAGGGGCAATCAGAAGACTAGAAAGCACTGAAAAAGGCAGTGCCCTGTAAGGACAACTCTACATCCACAGAAAACACCACTGACAGAGCACCCAGGCATGCAGGCACCTATGCCCGGGTTAAGTCAGAATTGCAGGTGACACGCACACAGCCTTACCAAGGACTCTGCAGACACCCACTCCTTTCCTCCACATGATCACATGCAATAAGGACTACTAAGGTCTGCATTTCACAGGTGAAGAAACTGAGGTGCAGTGAGTTGAGGGGACTTGCCCAAGGTGTCCCAGGCAGTTAGGTTCTGGAACCTGCATTAACCACCACACTATACGATTCTCCATGCAGATAAAACAATGTGGAACGTAAAATGCTGCAGCCTCTCTGGAAAACAGTCTGGCAATTCCTCAAATATGCTGAACACAGAGTTACCATAAGACCCAGCAATGCCACTTGTAGGCATATGCACAAGAGAAATGAAACATGTCCAATAATAAAAACTTGTACGCAAGCTGGGCACGGTGGCTCACACCTGTAATCCCAGCACTTTGGGAGGCTGAGGTGGGTGGATCACCTGAGGTCAAGAGATCGAGACCAGCCTGACCAACATGGTGAAACCCTGTCTCTACTAAAAATACAAAAATGAGCTGGACGTGGTGGCAGACGTCTATAATCCCAGCTACTTGGGAGGCTGAGGGAGGAGAATCGCTTGAGCCTGCTAGGCGGAGCTTGCAGTGAGCCGAGATCACGCCACTGCACTCCAGTCTGGGCAACAGAGAGAGACTCTGTCTCAATATAAATAAATAAATAAAGTAATGCAGCACTGACACAAGGTACAGCACGGATGAACCATGAAAACACGATGCTGAGTGAAAGAAGCCAGACACAGATGCAAAAGACCACATCATATAGGACTCCATTCATATGAAATGTCCAGAAAAGGCATTAGCCATTCTTCTTCTCTATCAGAAAAGACTGAGACCCAGTCAGACTCACCTGAGGCAGGAACAGCATCTAACACCACTCTTTCCACTGTGTTTCTATAACTCCACATAATGTCTAGAACTCCCTGGTTCCAGAATCCTTTCCTGACTTTACATATGAAGGAATTGATCATTTCATGTGCCCCATTCCCCACACATACCCCACACTGACATTGATCAGAGAGCTCTGCCAGCCAGGTGCACGGCCACCTTTCCCAGGCATACCCCACACTGACACTGATCAGAGAGCTCTGCCAGTCAGGTGCACGGCCACCTTTCCCAGGCATACCCCACACTGGCATGGATCAGAGAGCTCTGCCAGCCAGGTGCACGGCCACCTTTCCCAGGCATACCCCGCACTGACACTGATCAGAGAGCTCTGGCAGCCAGGTGCACGGCCACCTTTACCAGGCATACCCCGCACTGACACTGATCAGAGAGCTCTGGCAGCCAGGTGCACGGCCACCTTTACCAGGCATACCCCGCACTGACACTGATCACAGAGCTCTGGCAGCCAGGTGCACGGCCACCTTTCCCAGGCATATCCCGGACTGACACTGATCAGAGAGCTCTGCCAGCCAGGTGCACGGCCACCTTTCCCAGGTAGCTGGAAGTGCCAGGAGCCATGGCCACTCCTATTTGTTCTAGGGAAGAACATCCTTTATTGAGCACTTAGTAAGTGCCTGACACAGTGCACAGGTGCTCTGTACTGGTTTTCTTATTTGTTTTCTTTCCTTTGGTCAAAGTATTTTCAAACCTAGGCCATTTTTGGGAGATGCTTTAATGTTTCAAAAACACACACTTACGACCTCAAATATCCCCTTGCAGTGGGACATAGTGTGGGCTGACCCTGGGCCAACTTGTGATGTAGGACAAGCTCCCTCCTGCCGAGATGCCACCTCCGCACTCCTATCTCACTGTCATCAACTTGCCCTGCTTCTTGGTTCACTCAATAAACATATCCACAGTGAAGTATCAAAGAGTGAATGCAACATATTTCCCAATAGTATTTATCATTTGAATGAAAACTAGAAAGAGGGCAATGCTTGACTAAAAGGAATAAGGGACCAATAGTGAAATTTCAGGCACTGGAGGGATAATGGAGAAGTGGCTCTCCTTCCCAAGCCCCTCAAAGCACAACATTTACATATTACTTTTACCTCCAGCACATAGTGCAGTTCAGGCACACAGAAGGTGCTTAGTACATGTTTGTCATGTGTTAAGTGGCCTACCTAAGGCCACTCCTCCCATCTGGGAACCTGTGCCCTAGAAAGCTCGAGTGCAAGCGCCATGGGGACAAGCCATCAAGTTCCCTTTTCCTGGGGGTGGTGGAGTGAGTTCTAAAACCCACTACCAGTCCGGCATGGTGGCTCATGTCTGTAATTCCAGCACTTTGAGAGGCCAAGGTGGGAGGATCACTTGAGGATGGGAGTTCAAGACCAGCCTGGGCAACATAGCGAGATCCCATCTCTACATAAAATTTAAAAATTAGCTGGGTGTGGTATGCATCTGTGACATGCAAGTTCGAGACTGCAGTGAGCTAAGATCGCACCATTGTACTCCAGCCTGGGTGACAGAGTGATCTTGCCTCTAAAAAACAAATTCTTAAAAATTATAGTGCCCACTACTAATTTGGAGGCACAACCTAAATATAGCACTCAACCTCAGTTGTCACAGAACCATGTCTACACCTGAGAATTGCCACAGAAAATGCAAGGAAGTCCCCAGCAAGGTGTGTTAGAATGCTGCATCCCAGAGCAGGAGGGAGGAGGCTGGGGAGAGGAAGGAAAAGGCTGAACAACATGTGCTGTGGGGGAAGATGCTGCCCTGAGCTATTTAAGGGCAGAGAGCTTGTCTCCAGTTTCCTCACTGTCTCCGCTCCCTCGTCCAGCCTCAGAAGAAAACACTAAGAACTCGCCTTCTGCAAGGACATGGGGCTAGCCCAACACCAAGCCCAGTCAGGCCTCAGCCTGCCTCCTGGCTCTGCCTGCTCCACCTCTGGGCACTGTGTCCTTAGCCATGTCCTGTAATCACCTGTGAGCACCAGGGCATTCCCCAGAGCAAAGGGCAGTTGAGAATGGTTTACCGGGGCAGCCCATACACCAATGAATGGACGTAATTTCCAAGTTGTCATTCCTCAACAATACATTTACTGTGATGGGGACGATGAATTAAAAAACTGAAAGAAAAAGCAAACTGGATTTCCCTCCCCTTTGGCCTATAGATTCAACTCCTCCCAGGAGAGCAAAAGCAGAATCTTTCCCTCCCATCCCCCACAGGCAGCCCTCATGCTGAGACGTGTAAAGACGACACCTGATTCTTCCCATGCTGAGCTGGGAACTTCACAGGTCTCATTCCGAATCCCACCAGCCACAGGAGATCTTAAAACTTGTCATTACAGCAGCCTTGCACACTAAAAAAGAAAAGTACCAGCTTTCTTCACAAAGAAGCAAACGGAAGTCATCCAATGCAATGCGAGGACACCCCACAGTGATCAACCTAAGTGTATGGTCCTGGCGGTTTAAGGGAAACCTGTTCTTGGTGACACAGTTACCTGTAGGGCAGTCAGATCTCAGTCCCCACCGACCTTCTTTGCCTGTTGTATTCCAAGAGACTGAATCATGAATTTGTCTATTTAGAGACAGGTCTCACTCTGTCGCCCAGGCTGGAGTGCAATGAGGTAATCATAGCCACTACAGCCTTGACCTCCTGGCCTAAAGCAATCCTCCCACCTCAGCCTCCTGAGTAGCTGGGACTACATGTGCACACCACCACACCAGGCTAACTGAATCATGGTTTTAAACAAACCACCTTGGTAGACACAAGGCCTCTGGTTTGTGTTCCCTGGGGCATCTGGCAGCAACAGAAGTTGTTTTCATGACTGTCCTTACAGTGATGATCCCCTGGCCTTGGCCATTTCCCTGCATATGCCTCTAACACGAACCTATGACCCTGATCATACAGGCTCCCTGGGTTTGCTCGTCTGTCTCCCTTGAACTGTTGGCGCCTTCACAGCAAGACTCTCTTATTTGTTCGGGCCTGACACTCCATGGAGGCTCGGCATGAGCCAAGTGAATAATGCACAGGAGCACTGACTTTGATCTGCCCAAGGCCTGACATCGTCAAGACTTCAGCACAGCTAAGGTCAAAATGCTGGTCCAGCGAGAGCTGCTGAAGGCCCAGAGTACCAAGAATCCTCAGCTCACAAAGCCTCAGGCTCCTGCCAGCCAGTGGAGGCTGCCACCCTGGCCACTGTAGGTGCTGTCAGGACCCTGCGGCTTGGCTCTGGGACCTTGGGGCCAGTCCTTCTTCCCTTGGACCTCAACTTCACTGGAACCATTCATTGTTTCAGCTGTAAAAACACTGCACCTGCATTCCAGAAGCCCAAACCTTGGCTCTGCAACTAGCCAGTTTGCCATGAAACTTTGGACAAGTCACTTCTTTTCTTAGGCCTCAGTTTTCCAGTGGGTTAGGTGTAAAGGTCGGCCTAGATGACTTCTTGCGTCTTCTTCTTTTAAGCAAGGGGCATCCAATGCCTCAGAATTCCTCTAGGCTCTACATTTATTTTTTTATTTATATGTATGTATGTATGTATGCATGTATGCTGAGACAGAGTTTCGCTCTTGTTGCCCAGGCTGGAGTGCAATGGTGTGATCTTGGCTCACCGCAAGCTCCACCTCTCGGGTTCAAGTGATTCTCCTGACTCAGCCTCCCAAGTAGCTGGGACTACAGGCATGCACCACCACATCTGGCTAATTTTTGTATTTTTAGTAGAGACAGGGTTTCTCCGTGTTAGTCAGGCTGGAGGCTGGTCTTGAACTCCCAACCTCAGGTGATCCGCCTGCCTCAGCCTCCCAAACTGCTGGGATTACAGGCTAGGGCCACCACGCCCGGCCTGGCTCTACCTTTAGAACATACCTGGGGCCCAACAAGCTTGCAGCCCCCACACATCCACTGCCTCTCCCTATTGCAATCGTTTCCCCACAGTCCCCCAGCTTCCTCCCTTCCTCCCATCCAGCCTGCTCTCATCACCATAGCCAGAAACCATCTTTTTGGATCCTGACCCTCTACTGCTCAAACACTTCCGAAGCTTCAGGTCACTCAGAGTCAGGGCCAAAGTCCTGATACAGCCTATAAGGGGGCCCTCAATATTCTCCGACCTCCTCCCCTGCTTCTCTTCCCCTCACTCACTCACTCCAGTTTCCTTAACATCCTAGACAAGCTCCTGCCTCAGGGCCTTTCTCCCTTAGCTACCGTCCTGGCTCACTCCCCATGTCCTTCAGGTCTTCACCTAAATGTCCCCAGTTTGGGAGGCCTTCCTTTCCCCTGCTTCTGCAGCTCTGATCACCATCTGATGTGCTTACAGGTTTTACTGCCTATTTGTCTATCGAATGTCTACCCCCCACTACAATACAAGCTGCAGGAGGGCCAGAAGTTTTTAACGTTTTATCACATCTTTATGCCCAGCTCCTAGAATAGTAGGTACTCACTAAATATGAGTGGAATGAATCGCTGTTGATCCACTGAGGCAATCATGCTGCTGAAATGAAGAGTCTCAAGCTATTCAACCCCCCGGCTTGAATGGCGCCATCTCAGGAATCCCTCTGAGAATTCCAAGCTCAGAACACTGTCTCCAGGAACAAAAGCAATTGTTCCAGGCAGGGTTCGTGTCTCAGGAAGTGTGTGAAGAAACAAAGAAAGGAAGTGACACAGATCCAGAAAGTTCCTGCTGACGACACCTGGCTACTGGGGGGCATGAAGACTCAGCGCATATGGGAATGCCTGCAGGCACCTGGGGTGCTGAGCCCTCATGCCTCCAGCTGCCTCCTTGCAGGCGGGATGAGGTCATCAACTGGGGTGCACTGGACACCCACCATGGAGAAGTACCAGAAATGAACCGAAGACAAGAGCTAGCCAAGGAAAAACAGAAACGAGAGGAAGAAAGAGAAGAAAGGTGGTGAGAAAGAGTTTCCCATGCTAAGAACCTACAGGCAGAGATCCAGAGACACCCCCCAGCCCCAGACCACCACTGACCGAGACAGCAGGGTACCCGGCCTCACAAACCGTCAGGTAGGCCAGGCCAGCTTCCTTCCTGGCCCTGAACAGCACAAGTGAAGTAGACCCATGTCCATTCCCCTGCAAGCATGGTATGCCTGCACAAACCTCAACAAGTGACCAAAAGCATCGCCCAGAAACACAACTGTCTCGCCACAGGCCCCCTGCTTCCTCTCTTCACCCCAGCTAGCCTGCTGTCAACACAGCAGCCAGAAGACATCCTTCTGAAGCACAATTCAACACAAGCCAGAGGAATGCAGGCTTCTGCCACCTGGTTGAAAGTAAAATACATTCTGGGCCAGGTGTGGTAGCATGTACCTGTAGTCCCAGCTACACAGGAGGCTGAGGTGGGAGGATTGCTTAAGCCTGGGAATTCAAGGCTGCAGTGAGCCATGATCATACCACTGCACTCCAGCCTGGGTGGCAGAGCAAGACTCCATCTCTAAAATAAGTAAATAAATAATTCTTTTTAAAAAAAAAGGAAGAAAAGAAAGTACAGTCTCAGGAAGACATGCTGCATCAGAGCAAACAAGGCAAATGTAGGGGTGGGTCCCCAGAGCTCCGGGGAACAGGAAGAAGAGGAGACTGAGAAGAGCCAGCAATTTCTGGCTGAAGCCCCGCGTACTGAGCAGCGTCGGGTGTGTGTCAAAGAACCATGTCGATAAATGAAATGTAGAAAGGAGCAGTCAGGAGGGGCACAGGTGACAGAGCTGGCCAGGGCATGACATGGGTCATCAGATTGTGCCCAGCTTCCTACCAAGCTCTGTGGGGACAGCAAAGGAACTGAGGAGGAGCTCTCTGCGGACCTGAGGGCAGCATCTTTGCTCCAGGGCATGAGGGTGCTCAGCCCTCTACTTCCTCTCCATAGCCTCTACATGCTCTGGGCTCTCTGGGCAGCCTTCTAATATGTGAGACTTATCACAGACCTAAACCTCACAGGGACGGACAGGCCCATGTTCCCATGTGGGACCTGGGGCTGCCTGAGAGGAGGGACTAGGAAGCAAGGCCCTCGTTGTGGGTAGGGCTCCAATGCTGCTGCGGGTGGAGAGAAGCCCCTTCTTCGCCTGGGATGGGACTTCATCCAAAGGGCTGGAGGTGGGGGTGGGGGTACAGCATGGGGAGGTAGGGACGTGCCCTGGAAAGTTTGTGTGGTTGCTGCTGTGGTCTGAGGCCCTGCCCATGTCATGAGCTCTCTTTCTCCTCAGGAGACAGTGACCTTCTAAGGCCTGTCACAGAAACAATGGCAGGAAGTGCCCCTCCCTGCCTGAGCCACGGGGAGTCCGAGTCCGGAAGGAAGCCACTGCCTGGGCCCAGGACCCTCCCCGCTGAGCTCCTGCCCGAGGGACACTGAGGCTCACGGCAATGCCAGAAGCTCTGCTCACCAATGCCGAATGGCAAACGTCTTCAACTGTGGGGGCTGAGGGCAAATATTCTCCTTGGCTAGGACCCTCATCTTTAAGGCAGACCCCTTCTGTGAAAGACAGCCAGGCAGTACTAGTACAACCCCAGTACAACCCCAGCTACCCCCGCCCACCACCTGCCACCCCCACCTTCTGGAAGGAAGGGCTCTGGGTTCCTCCACAGCAAAGAGCTTTTCTAAAAATAAACCCTGGTCCGGCCGGGGGCGGTGGCTCAAGCCTGTAATCCCAGCACTTTGG
Source organism: Trachypithecus francoisi (assembly GCF_009764315.1). NCBI lineage: Eukaryota > Metazoa > Chordata > Mammalia > Primates > Cercopithecidae > Trachypithecus > Trachypithecus francoisi. Next base: position 10,128,717 of record NW_022681456.1, on the reverse strand, counting down.
GAGGCCGAGAGGGGCGGATCACGAGGTCAGGAGATCGAGACCATCCTGGCTAACACAGTGAAACCCCGTCTCTACTAAAAATACAAAACTAGCCGGGCGAGGTGGCAGGCGCCTGTAGTCCCAGCTACTCGGGAGGCTGAGGCAGGAGAATGGCGTAAACCCGGGAGGCAGAGCTTGCAGTGAGCTGAGATGCGGCCACTGCACTCCAGTCCGGGCGACAGAGCGAGACTGCCTCAAAAAAAAAAAATAATAAATAAATAAATAAATAAATAAACCCTGGTCCTTGAGCCCTTTCCTTCCTCAGTCCCCTGTGCAGGAGAGAGGAGAAGGAAATATCTCGTTCTTAGCCGACCCCAGGGAGTGTGGCCTCCCTTCACCCATGACTCTTGCTACCAGGGCCTGGTGGTCACTATGCCACAAACTCCCAAGCGGGGGTGCAGAGGTGTGGAGGGGGCAATCCTAATCATCCTCACATGGGCCCTGCCATTTTCTGGGTCTGGGTGGGTTTTGAGAAAAGCAGGTGGTACCAGCTCTCTAGTCTAGGATCTGCGGGGAAAGGATGGCACCCAAAGGCAAGTCTCCCACGTTACAGGGCTCCCAGGCCAACAGCAGACACAGACACTTACCGAAATATTTCCGGGAAAATCATGCCAAGAATTCTATGAGGTTCAAGCAGTATGCCATGACAGCACAGAGGGAGGAAGAAGAGGCTAATGTGGACCCAGGTCTTGCAAAGACATTTAGAGGAAAGGAGCTGTTTGAAATGAACTTGGAAGGGGAAACAGGAACCTGACAGGTAGAGGTGGGAAGAGGGAACTTCAGGATGCTGGAACTGCATAAGCAAAGCGCAGAGAATGTACCAGCGTATAAACTAGATGCGGGCAGGGACGCCTGTCTGGGCAGGACGCCTGTTCACAGTGGCGTCTCTGGCAGCTGGAATAGTCCCTGGTGCATACTAAGTAACAATAAATACTTTATGGACAAATGAGTGGAGCAGAACAATTCCTGAAGACATTTTAGGTCTAAGTGAAGACCTTCGGATGAGGTGGGCTGCAAGGCCATGGTCTCTGCAAAGTCACTGCACTCTGGAATGCAGTTGTTAAGAAGGAAAAGAACCTCCTTCCTATAAGAAAGGAGACAGGAGACCAAGGCCATGTTGAAGCAGGGTCCCCCAGAGCAATATGAGTGCTCAGGCCATGCAGGGCAGAAGGGCTCTCACTGGGCCCTGCCTCGACTTGGCAGCCAAGACCTTTGGCAACAGGACAACCACGAGCCCCAACCCCGCAGAACCCAAGTGACCCCTGGAGAAGCTGCAAGTCAGGGCTGAGTGTTACTATGCGCCCTCCCCTACACCCACTCTCAGTAGCTGGGACACCTTGGAAAGTGAATTAAAACAAAACAGAACAACAAAAAATACAACATAGCACTCTCTCTTCTTAGCACTTGGAGGCCTTTTCACAGCAACTGAAAAGAATGAGCAATTAGAGAAGATAACAGCCCACAGTGCCAGCCTGGAACTACGGAGCCAGAGGCAACTTAAGAGGCCCCATCACAATGTGCCCCGTCTTCCCAGAGAAGATATGGGCACCTGGAGAAGGGAGGGGACTTACCTGAGATCAGACAGCAAGTGACGGTTGAGCCTGGGCTGAACCAAGGGCCCTGTGAGTCACGGGCCAAATTTGGAAAACCATGCCATGTGCTTTCAAGTCAAGACTCGTTCCAATCCCAATCCCACTACTGACTAGCTGTGCAACCTGGAGCTGATATCTGCCATCTCTGAGCCTCGGCTTCCTGTGTAAAAAGGGACCCTAACAGGCACAGCTCATGGTTACTGTGGGACTTAGCCCCATGCAGCATGGGCTGGGTACATTAAACCATTAATCCCCACCAGCATCCTCAACTTGGCTTTGCTAGCTTCCCTTGATGGAACATCCATCCTCTGTGCCTCCAAAGCTGAAACTAGCCAATGAGTGCACAGGGAGAAGGATTCATCAAAATTTAGAAAAAAAGAAGGAAAAATCACTTTACCTCCTGTTCCACCCAACAAAGGCCTTGGCATAGAAAATGAGGCTGGCCAGGCGCGGTGGCTCAAGCCTGTAATCCCAGCACTTTGGGAGGCCGAGACGGGCGGATCACAAGGTCAGGAGATCAAGACCATCCTGGCTAACATGGTGAAACCCCGTCTCTACTAAAAAATATAAAAAACTAGCCGGGCGAGGTGGCGGGCGCTTGTAGTCCCAGCTACTCGGGAGGCTGAGGCAGGAGAATGGCGTGAATCCGGGAGGCGGAGCTTGCAGTGAGCTGAGATCCGGCCATTGCACTCCAGCCCAGGCGACAGAGCGAGACTCCGTCTCAAAAAAAAAAAGAAAATGAGGCCAAGGCCAGGGTTTGTGCCTGAGACTCAGAAATACGAAATGGAAAGAAGCTTGGGAGGCCAGGGGCTCCTGCTGTCAGCTGGGGGTGGGAGGGGAGAGACTGCATCTCCCTGGGCCATTCAATCTCTAGACCTGGCACTCCCTGAGACTCAAGACAGAGGCTCAGGCCCGCCCTCCACTCAGCTTTGGTTTCTCACTGTGCATCCAGAGGGATGGTGCATTAAAAAACACACTCATGCTTGTTTCTGGGCCACTGACCATGACTTGTGGGCAGCTGAGCAAGGCAGCAGCCCAGCCTCTGCTCTCTGCCAAAGCCAGGGAGTAGCCAGAGCCTGAGCTTCCCAGCCAAGGCACAGAAGAAGCAAAACTCCTGCCTGTCCTGTTCCATGTACTAAGGGTAGAGCAGGTCAGGCTGAGCCTCAACAGCAAACAGAAAAGAGCCACCCTGGGGTGCTCTATAAACAGGAGAATAGCAGCCATTGGGGACTCAAAGGCTGACCCAAGGAGTTTTTATCGTATTTGGAATCGAAAGCTACCAGAGGCAAAACATCGGTCTTTCCTATTTAGTGAAGAGAAGTCAATATTTGCAAAAGCATAATCAATAAATACAATCTACCCCACATTAATCAGATAAAGTCAGGTTTTTAGTGTTTTTTTAAGAGACGCGGTCTCACTGTGTTACTTAGGCTGGAGTGAAATAGTGCGACTATGGCTTACTGCAGCCTCGAACTCCTGGGCTCAAGTGATCGTCCCACATCAGCCTCCCCAGTAGCTGGGACTATAGGCATGTGGCACCTCACCTAGTAAATTTTTTTTTTTTTTTTTTTGTAGAGATGCAGTCTCACTATGTTGCCCAGGCTGGTCTTGAAATCCTGGTCTCCAGTGATCCTCCTGCCTCAGCCTCCCAAAGTGCTGGGATTATAGGTGTGAGCCACTGTGCCCAACAACAGTCCGGTTTTTAGGGGAAAAAGGAAACAGCAATAAAGTCTCTGTACCCTCAAACTCCAAAGGCTAGGGTGGCCTACAGAGCCTCAGCTCTGGGAAGTAGCATGCTACTGCACAGGTGGACGGCTTTACCTGTGGGTCTGAGACGGTTCCACCGATGTCCCTGTCACAGGAGGAGAAATGGGTCCCTAGGCTCACAGAAGGGTGTCAAGGACCAGGACACACGTGCCAGCATTCTGCAGGGAGAAGCACAATGGGAGAGGAGATGAGACACCTGGACTCTGATCACTCCACACCAATCCAACTGGGAGACTCACAATGCCGCTGGACCAAGAGGGTTGAACAGGGGACATCTGACTAAAGGTGTCTCCATTTTACAAAGGGACCCAGTCCAGGACCATTCAGGAGGCAAGTTCCTAACTCAGTATTGGCGACAGATACACCCCAACATTGCCTGGCACCCCTTCTACTTAGGAAAACGCTCAGGGAGCGGCAACTGAGACTACCAACACATACCATAAGCCATCTTATTTCAGAAGCCCCTTGGAGCTCTGTCTCAAACCTTGATTTTCACTCATGAACCCCACTGGGATTGGAGGACTTCAGACCGCAGAGGGGAGGCTGGAAAATAAGATAATGCAGGAAGAAGAGTGGGAGACATAGTCCGAGAGGATGGCATCCTGATGCCGGGGCAGGGGTGTGGTCATATTGTGGGGTGATGCAAATGGCTTCCAGCCTTCCAGCAAGCCCCTCCATCTGGGCAGAGTGTGATCTGACTACACAGAGGCCAGAGACAAGCATTCAAAACAAAATGAAAAAAACTGGAGAAACGGACTTCCAAAGAGTCCCAGGTCCAACAGCCTCAGAGACAACAGTCTTCACAGGTACCACTGAAGCCACCACCCAACCCAGGGCTCCTACAGGGACCACAGACAAGGCGGGTAGCCCACCTCGCAGCTCAATACACATTCTTGTTTGCCTGACACACATACAAGCCTCCTGACCCTGGGCCTAGAGAGCAGGTAGCAGCCTACAGGGCTCTCCAATGACCATGACAGAGAGGCCGCTTGTCTGCTGGTTATGGAAGCTGGGAGTGTTTCAGGAACTGATGCCCAATTCCAGGGCAACCCTGCTTTAAGAGCTGAGGACAGGCATAGTGGGGGTCTCCTTAGACACCAGTCCATGCCTGCTAGGGGCAAGCATGGCCCAAACAAAGGGAAATGGAATGGTGGCTAGGGATGGCAAAGTCATCAACTGCCAAGTGAGTGGCCAGACAGTAAGAGCCAGAGGAGGAAGAGTGGAATTGGGGAGGTGCGAAGATAGCTAGCAATGCACAGCAGTGGGAGGTGTGGCTGCAGGGAGCGGGCGGCTCTTCACGCACCCAACCCCGCCACCGCCACTGCGTCCTGCATGCCCACCCCCGCGCAGGCTCCTCTGTGGGACTGAGGCTCCATCACTGTCCTGCCCCAGCCCCTTGTCTTCACGGCTACATGTACACACCCACATACACCCTCGACCCCCAGAACAAATGAAACAGCCCAGGCACCCACTCTGCTGTGGAGCAGAGTGGATGCAGGTCCCAGCCCTCCCAGTGACCATGAGCAAGCTGGCCTTCCAGCCTCGCCTCTACAAGCCACCGTAGGCCACAGCTGAGGCCAGCAACTCTGAAGTCTCCCCATGTTTGAGGTGAGGAAAAGCTGTTGAGAGGGTTGAGGGTTTGCCGTGGTAACACACCCATCAATGGCGAGCCAGATTTGGTAGTCCAGCCCCGCTCCAGCCCACCACAATGCTTCTCAGCAGGTGAGAAGGGCAGTGGTGACTCACACCTCGCAGAATCAGATCCACAGGGGCTATGAGAAAAAAGCACTCTCGGAATGCAAAGACAGGCACTGAAGGGAATTATGTTTCTGACTAAAAGTATTAAAAGTGAAAAAAGTGAATGCAGGGTCAGGCTAAGGAGCCAACCCAGTAGGCAGCTATTTGGGGAACAGACCTCTAGGGGCAGGGGGCTCAAAACATCCCTGGAAAGAAATTAAAATTAAAACTAATTCAGTTTTCCTCCAGTGACCCCTCACATAAATGGTAAACAGTGAATCTGTCCACTGCCCTAAGGGGACATGGAAAGTCACAACAAAACATAATTCCTTGCTGGGGTTTGTTACGCGTAATGTACGTTCCATACACGTGTAGTCACAGTCCTGGAGGGGAGCAGTGCATCCAAGACCAAATAATACATCGTGTTGCTATTTCCCAGGAACAAATGTCATTTCATTCCTTTAAATTTTAAATCTAAATCTTCAATACACTTTTTTTTTTTTTTTTTTTGAGACGGAGTCTCACTCTTGTCACCCAGGCTAGAGTGCAGTGGCGCAATCTCAGCCCACTGCAAGCTCCACCTCCCGGGTTCACACCATTCTCCTGCCTCAGCCTCCTGAGTAGCTGGGACTACAGGCACCCACCACCATGCCCAGCTAAATTTTTTTGTATTTTTTTAGCAGAGATGGGGTTTCACCATGTTAGCCAGGATGGTCTTTATCTCCTGACCTCGTGATCCACCCGCCTCGGCCTCCCAAACTGCTGGGATTACAGGTGTGAGCCACCGCGCCTGGCCTAAATCTTCAATATACTTCTTGAATGATTTGGAAAACTGCAGGGGAAAGAAAAACAAAACAAAAAGATACCTTAGGAGATAAGAACAGCAGAAGTCAGAATCGCTTTCCTCAAAATTTTTCAGATCCCTGACTCTGTTTCAGTCCATGGAAGTGAATTAGCAAGTGAATCTGTTTCTCTATATGATTCCTATTAATAGAATATCAGTCTCTCCTCATCCCCACTAAATAAATGTCAAACAAACACTTAAAGAGTACCAGTTTGATGGGGTGCCAGCTACTAGCCTGCCCAGACGTCCACACGTCTCAGGCTGGCCCTTGTGGAAAGTGTAAGTTCCAAATGAGTGGGTAGTGCTGCCGAAGTTAAACACTGCTGTCTCCAGCCTCTGTTGACATGGCGACCGTGAGGCAGGTGGCTAAAGAATGGGTAGAGAGAGACCCATACATATGGTAGGTGGCACCACGGCAAACTCTCCAGAGTGCTGACAACATACTATGGCCTTTGACTCCATCTGGAGGCATGGTTCCTAATTTTTTTCAATTTAGATATAATTCACACACCATAAAACCCGCCCTTTTAGCCAGGTGCCATGGCTCATGCTTGTAATCCCAGCACTTAGAGAGGCCGAGGCAGGAGGATCATTTGAGCTTGGGAGTTCAAGATAAGCCTGGGCAACATAGTGACACCCCCCATCTTTAGAAAAATTCATAAATTAGCTGGGTGTGGTGGCACATGCCTGTAATTCCAGCTACTCAGGAGGCTGAGTTGGGAGGATAACTTGAGTCTGGGAGATCAAGGCCACAGTGAACTGTGATCACACCACTGCACTCCAGCCTGAGTGACACAGCAAGACCATCTATAAACCCAACAAAACCCCACCCTTTCAAAGTATATAGGTCAATGGTTATTAGTCTACTTACAGTGTTGTACAACCATCACCACTATCTGATACCAGAACATTTTCATCACCCCAAAAAGAAAGCTTGTACCCATAAGCAATCACTTCCCATCCTCCCCTCCTCCCTGCCCCTGGCAACCACTAATCTTTCTGCCTCTATGGGTTTGCCTATTCTAGATACTTCACATAAATGGAATCATACAATATGTATCCTTTTGTGTCTGGCATCCCTCATTTAGCATAATGTTTTTGAGGTTCACCAATGTTATAGCATGTGTTGGTACTTCATTTCTTTTCATGACGGAGTAACATTCCATTATATACACTACACCTTGTTTACCCATTCATCCATTGATGGACATCTGGGTTGGTTCCACCTTTTAGTTATTGTGAACAAATGCTACTGTGAACACTGCTGTACAAATTTTTGTGTGAACATTTGTTTTTAATTCTTTTGGGTATATACCTAGTTGTTCCTCATTTTTTAATAAGATAACATCACTTAATTTAAGACAAGGAATGCATCTGTATTTTGAAAACTTTCAAAACTCAAAAGGACAAAATGGGTAGAGGGTGAGAGTAAGTTTCTCTCTTGTCCCTGTTCCCCAGCACCCAGTTCCCTGCCCAGAGGCAAATTCCAGTTTCTGGCTAATCCTCCCAGAGACCGCCTATACATATACACCCTGCTTTATTTTAAAGACAGCTTGCATGGGAGGAATTTGGCAACTAGATCAGGCCGGAATCAGGCTGGAATCAGCCCAGTAATGCCAGGGAATGAGCACAGTCTAAGTGCCATCTCTCCCCTTTGTCCCAGTGTGCCCCTTGGAAAGCCATGTAGCCTAGAAGAGGCCACGGAAGTGGGTGGCAAGAGGAGTCCTGGAGGTAGATGGGTTCTGAAATGTGGCCCTCCATTTCACAGTTATGAGGCCTCACTCAAGCAAGCTGCTTAACCTCTCTGGGACTTGGTTTCTCTATTTAAAAAAGAGAGTGGATAGTGGTACCTAATTCATAGAATGGCTGAAGAGTCAATGAGCTAACAAAAGCAAGTGCTTAGCACCATGCCTGGCACACAGTAAGTGCTCAGTGTTTTGCTACTGCTGTGATTACTACTGCTGCTCCACCTCACTGAGCTGATCTTCAGCTTCCTCCTCAGGAAAATGAAGGGAGGCACCTCCCAGGCACAGTTATGGTGTAGACCCGAGATCCCTGCGTGAGGGACAGGAGTGCTACAGCCTCTGAGCAGCAGGGACTCAGGGAAAGTCAGGTGGCTGAGATGTGTCTCCAGCTCCCTGCATGCTGCTCCAGGCCCTTCTGAGGCTAGGTCTCCATCCTCTCACCAGCCCACCTCCCTATGTTCTCCCAAGAACAGCTCTGAAGCTTCCACCATCATCCACCCCCTCACAGGCCGAGAGGAGGAGCTGGCATCATGGACCCCATGCCTTGGGCAGGCTGGCTGGCTGGATTTCTTATTTCATGACCCTACTCTGCCTCCCTTCCAGCTTCTTCAACAAACACTCTACTCCGGAGCTGAGCTTCTCTTTCAGAAGCCCAGATTATTAGAGGCAGCAGGGAAACCCTCAGAGACCTTCAAAGTGGAGAGACCTCCAGTGAAGGCGGAAGCATTTGCAGAGCCATTAAAAGGCTGTTAGGAGCAATTTTTCTCTCTGCTGGCAAGTGGCAAAAGCAGAGCCCAAAGAACCAAACCCAGACCTGGGAAAGCAGAGCAAGGGAAGAGAAACGGAACAAGCCTTGCTTAATCGTGCAGAAGTTGATGGAGGGAAAAAACCCAACACACGCGCACACACATACACACACACACATAACAAAGAGGAGAAATTCTTAGCCTGCAGCAGTTGGTAGCATTATGTAAAATCCCAAGCCCACAAAAATATCATTTGGATGATAAAAAGTTAAATTTAGCTAAGTACAGAGTGACTAATACTATGAGGGAGAGGCAGCACCCCCAGTTGCCTGGAGCTGATACAGCTGGCTTTTAGAAACTTTTGACAAGTAACCAGGGCCTTGTGCAGCACAAAATAACAGATTATGTAATAGGAGGCACCACCATCAGCAATACAAAACACAGCACAAGCGTGCAGCCTTCTCCAAGGGAGGGAACAGTTGGGATCTGGCTTGAGTGGCTCCAGTAGGACCTTGCTTGGGCCACGGGAACCTGGATATTCCAGGGGCATCCAGCAGCACAGCCAGGCTTTGGAAGGGTTTGTGTGAGTGGGTCTGCAAAGATCTTTTCCCAGGGTGGTTGTCAGGGACTGTTACTTTGATGGCTTTCAATGAGCCATGCCGTCGTGGAGTCCCCTCCCTTTTAATCTAGCCTGGCCTTGTGGCCTGTTTTAACCAAGAGTATGCGGTGGAAGTAACACTGTGCCAGATTTGTACCCCTAAGCTTAGGGAGGCCTGGCTAAGAATTGAAAGCAGGATGCAAACAGGTATTTGTGCACCAATGTTCACAATAGCCAAAAGGTGGGCACAACCCAGGCATCCACAAACAGATGAACAGATAAAAAATGTAGTCTATCCACACAACGGAATGTTAGCCTTAAAAAAGATGGACATTCTGGCCAGGAGTGGTGGTTCACATGTGTAGTCCCAGTGCTTCGGGAGGCCAAGGTAAGAGGATCACTTGAGGGCAGGAGTCCAAGACCAGCCTGGGCAACACAGAGAAAGCCCATCTCTACAAAAAATACAAAATTTAACCAGGTACAGTGGCACACTACCGCGTCTCAGCTACTCAGGAGGCTGAAGCAGGATAATTCACTGAGCCTAGGAGGTTGAGGCTGCAGTGAGCCATGATTATGCCACTGCACTCTAGCCTGGTGACAGGGCAAGACCTTGTTTAAAAAAAAAAAGGGCAAGGGGAGGGGTGAAGAGAATGAAGTGGTGGTGGTGGCCTGGATGCTTCTGCATTTGAACTCTAGGGAAGCTGAAGCCAGGTAAGAAGCCAACCACCTGTACCTCACCCAAGGGATGATGAGGAGGGGAACAGATGTCCCAGTCAGCAGCCCTAGCAGATACAGCCAGCACCAGTACCACCTCACCAGCCACAGGAGTGCAGCCAGCCACCTTGTCAATAGGTCCTCCACCCCAAGTAGTCAAGTTGTTCCAGCTGACACCAGTGGCGCAGGGATGAGCTAAGCTTACCACTGGGCCCTGCCCAAATTGACACATTGTGAGCAAATAAATAAAATGGCTAGTGTTTTGCATCACTATGTTTAGACGCACTCTGTTAAGCAGCAATAGGTAACTGACGGTGGCCAAGCTCTCTAGTGGGTTTGCAGGAATTTCTGTTCCTATCATAAGACTCATGAAAACCTTTTGCATCCTCACATATGAGAGTCGCTGAGAGATACTAGTGCTTAAATGAGTCTTAGGAAGAGCAGTCTTCCACTCCCAATATCCCAATGGAGTGAATGCTGAAATGAAGCCGGTGCTGAGTCTCAAACAGTTGTTGTAAGGCTGGGGAATTTCTCCAGTGATCCTATGGAGTAAGCAGGCCATCAGATGATCAACTCAAGCTGTCACTTAATTACATGACTCTCCATCTCGCTGTGCAGAGCAGGGGTTTGCACATTGTGGACAGAGATATGGATGGGATTCCCTGAGAGAAGTGAAGTGATCATTGGCATGGGATTGAGACCAGAGTTCTGGCTGCTGACTCTGGGTGAGTCAGCTCTGCTCACTGGGCCTCTGTTTCCCCATCTGTAGCGTAAGGAGGCTGGGCTTGGTGATCTCTGAAAGGGCTCTCAGTTCGGCTCCAACATTCTACAATCCTATGATTTGGACAGAAGGAAATGCTGGCCTATAATCCAAAGCCCTGTACCAAGTCCAGTGACTTGCATCTAGGTTTACAAGGCAGACACATGTGTTCACTGGGCTCCTCACATGTGTACTCCTGGAGCTCTGCTCTGCTCTCTGTGTCCTTCATGGATTTGTTCATTCATTGTTCAATATCTCACTGTGGCAGACTCTGGCTTGGTCCAATTTCCTCTTCCTAAATCACATGTTTAGCCCCCTGGACTCTAGGTGAGGCTATGGGACTAGTTATATGAGTAGGGGAGGTCCACCACTTCAAAGCCTGGCCCCCAGAATGCCCCATGCAATCTCCTATGCTCCCTCTTTCTCTGCTTACCAGTCAGCTGACTGCACAGATTCACTGGAGAACTCCAGGGAAGCCCCAGGGGATGGGAGAGCCACAGTATGAAAGGACCCTGGGTCCCCAATTCACCACATGGAGGTCACTCATAGAGCATGAAATTCAACTAAGACAAGAGTGGGGATAAGCCTTTATTGTGATAAGCCACTGAGACTAGAGGATTGTCTAGCAGTTAGCATTACTTAACTAATACATTCACCAAATTGATACTAAGTGTCAGATATGTAGGAGATACATAAGAGAATTAGGCTGAGGTCTAATCTTAGCCTTCTTAGAACTACCAGTCTATGTGATTGTTCAGGGAGATTGGATACAGACCAGTTCTGTACTCTGCAATCATGATGGGAACCTGTTAAAGCTCTATTCATACTGCCTGCTTCCAAAAACCTTACAACATAGACTCACCACATTTTCCCACCAAACATGAGATGAGCAAAGAAAGAAACCAACGAAATAGGAGGGAGAAAATCTCTATCAAGGTTCCAAATTGAGAACAATCTAAAAGCAAATAAGTAAAAATCTTACCTGTGTGCTTCCTGGTAGGCAAAGCAAAGAGGGAAATATGCTGGGTCACAAAGCTCTTCCCAATAGTGGAAAACATATTAGTTCATGATGCGAAACAAACATTGTGCTTGGGAAGAGCTCTGAGGGGAATGTCCACGGGGCCAGTGTGTGAGGCAATTTGTGCCTGGGCAGGAGGCAGCAAGAGGAAACCAAGCTAGCTTGGAAAGCTGTCAGCCTCCAGGGTGTAGGGACAGCTTTGCAGCCCCGCCTGCGGTCTGACTGGCTCTTAATGGAGAGCTCCTCAGAGTAATTCTTCATCCTCGTTAATGTCAATACAGCAGCACCATGATAATGACGGAAAATATTTACATACCATACCACTGATGGGTTGTTTAGACCATCTGGCTACTGGACGTGGTAAGTATTGTCGAACACATGGCCCTTCCGCAAATGCTGTGCCTTAGTGCTGATGGAGGCCAGGCTGCAGGGATGTGAAACAGTGTCACTCGGCTGTGTCCCTGTGGCCTGTGCCCACGGTGTCAGCTTCAGTCACCTCCAGGTCAGGGGCAGAGATCTCCAGCTCCCACTCCCAGATCTATCTGGGCTCAGCAATGATGACAATAGTCTAACTATTCCCTTTATCAAGGGCCTCTTCAGGACTCAAGTGCTCCAACAAGACTTAATGCAGCAAGACAGCTCTGATTCTGTGGCCACCTGGGGGATTTCTCCAATGATCTCCTGGGACCACTGAGAATTCTCAGAGGAAAATTCAGCACAGTTCATTTGTGTTTGAAGCAGCTTCTGCCTAAGCTTTGGCACACTCGGGAGGTAGGGACAAGGATTAGGTAGCACAACTAAAGGTTGTGCTCTATCTAGAAGGATAGAGGATGGTGATCATAATCGCACCTAAACGAGAATTTCTTCGTTCCATCCATGTGGCTCCATGAGCACTAATACCCGGCTGAATACAGAGGTTTTTTTGTGGGTTGATGTTAAATATTTCTTCTTCTTTTTTTTTTTGAGTTTGGGGTGTTGGGTGGCTTGTTTTATTATTATTTTCTTACTTTTAGTAAGCGAGAAAAAGTTCTGTTGGGAGCCCGTTCAAAAGTAGCAATTTTCTTAATGGGAAGCATACGCTTGCCACCCACGTGAGGAGGCTGTGTCAGCTCAGCAACCATACTGCCCTGTGAATATGGTGAAGTCGTGTTACCTACTTGACAACCGGTGAGTCAAAGGGAAACTCATCACAGGTGCCTACATGGCCTGCCGGGGTTTTGCTGCACAGCTGACAAGGGCCTTCTGAGGGCACACCTGCAGCAAAGGCCTGGCTTTGGTTTTGTCAAATATGAACCCGCAGATTTAAGGTCACCTTATAACTAACACCCTCTAAGATTTAAAATGTCCCAACCAGAGCATTCAGGACCTGAGTTCACGGACTGGGTTCAAGAGCCAGTTCTGACTCTAACTGGCTGTGAGCTTGGACAGCCCCTCACCTCCTGGAATCTGTGTTTTGGCTGTGAAAGGAGGGGTAAGACGACAGGGGTCTAAGCAGCATCCTGGTCTAATAGTCACAGGTTGGCTGGGAGGCACTGGCTCACGGCAGCAGCCTCCTTGTGGTCAAGAGTGCAATAGGGGTTCCTTGGTCTTCTATAGGACTAGTGCCTGTCTCTCTGCAAGTAGAGTGATGACCACAGACCTCTCATATGGAGAGTGGATTATGGAAGAGTCAGAGCCCTCAGTCAGATGTAGCATAAAGCTAATTCACTGTTAGTCACACCCTGGCCAGTGAGAGTGAGCTCACATCCACACCCTCTAAAGGCACTGAGATTTAGTGGCACGTGTTTACTGAAAGTAATTACAGTCTGGGATGATGACCTTTGCTGGTACAACACCTAGCACCTTAGTGAGGCAGGATGGCTGTGCAGAGGCCACGCAATACCTCTGCAAAGCTCCTCCCTGCCAGTCAGACCCACAGCCCCAGCAGGGACAACCTCTTTGAGCACCTACTCTGACCTACCATGTCATTCTAAACAAACATCTGCTCTGCTCACCTGCTCTTTTTGCAAAAGTTATCTGAGCCCCTGGGGAAACTGGAAAATCATAACGAAGACCACACCCAGATCACTGGGTGCTTCACTTGAACCAGCCTCCAAAACATCCGGCAGCAGGCCAGGGACACACTTTTTGTTTAAAAACAGAGAAATGAGACAGCCCCAGGTCTCCCAAGTTAAGGAACAGAATCTTTTCTCAGAACACACAGCTTCTCCAGGCCCAGCCCAGGCTCCTTCTCTGGGGAGCTGACTCTGGCTCCAGCCCTCAGAGGCCTCTCTGCTGACTCCCAAACCCCAGTGAGCAGGTCAGCGCCAGGCCTGGCCAAGCTCTCACCAGTTCAAGGAGAAATGAGAACATGGCTAATGGGCCAAGCTGCTCAAAGAGCTACGGTTAGGCGGGGCATGGTGGCTCACACCTGCGATCCCAACACTTTATGAGGCTGAGATAGAAGGATCTCTTGAACCCAGGAGTTTGAGGCTGCAGTAGGACATGATCATGCCCTCCAGCCTGGGCAACAGAACAAGACCATGTGTCAAAACAAAAGAACAAAAATCAAAAAGCTCCACTTAGTTTCTTTATTCTAAGATTTTTCCTACTTCTTAGTGTTCCTTTTGTTCATGAGATGATAGCTACAGTGAATCATACCATTTTTGTGTTTGTGGTTAAATACGCATAAAATAACAATTACCATATTAACTTTTTTATTTTATTTATTTATTTTTTTGAGACAGGGTCTCACTCTGTCTCCCAGGCTGGAGTGCAGGGGCATGATTACCGGTCATTGCAACCTTGAATTCCTGGCTCAAACAAACCTCCTGCCTCAGCCTCCTGAGTAGGTGGGACTACAGGCACGCACCACTACATCTGACTTTAACACATTTTTTTTTTTTTTTTTTGAGACGGAGTCTCGCTCTGTCGCCCGGGCTGGAGTGAGTGGCGCGATCTCAGCTCACTGCAAGCTCCGCCTCCCGGGTTCCCGCTATTCTCCTGCCTCAGCCTCCCGAGTAGCTGGGACTACAGGCACCGCCACCTCGCCCGGCTAATTTTTTGTATTTTTAGGAGAGACGGGGGTTTCACCGTGTTAGCCAGGATGGTCTCGATCTCCTGACCTCGTGATCTGCCCACCTCGGCCTCCCAAAGTGCTGGGATTACAGGCTTAAGCCACCGCGCCCGGCCACAAATTTTTTTTTTTTTTTTGTAGAGAAAAGGTCTATGTTGTCCAGGGTGGTCTCTAACTCCTGGCCTCAAGCAATCTTCCCACCTCTGCCTCCTGAGTCACTGAGATTACAGGCTTGGACTACCATGCCTAGCCCATGTCAACCTTCCGTTTGTTTGTTTTTGAAACAGGGTTTCACTCTGTCACCCAGGCTGGAGTGTAGTGGCATGATCTTGGCTCACTGCAACCTCTGCCTCCCAGGCTCAAGTGATTCTCCTGCCTCAGCCTCACAAGTATTATAGTTGGGACTACAGGCACACGCCACCATGCCCAGCTAACATGTCAACCATTTTTAAGTGTACAGTTCAATGGTTTGAAGGACATTCACAATGTTGCATAATCATCACTGCCATCTACCTCCAGAACTTCATCTTCCCAAACTGAACTCTGTACCTATCAAATACTAACTCTCCATTCCTCCTGCCTCCAGCTCCCTGGGGAACCTCTTTAGAGATGATGTCAAATTGGCCTGGCACGGTGGCTCACGCCTGTAATCCCAGCACTTTAGGAGGCTGAGGCGGGCAGATCATCTGAGGTCAGGAGTTTGAGACCAGCCTGGCCAACATGGTGAAACTCGGTCTCTACTAAAAATACAAAAATTAGCCAGGCGTGATGGTTCATACCTGTAATCTCAACTACTCAGGAGGCAGAGGCAGAAGAATCGCTTGAACCTGGGAGGCGGAGGCTGCAGTGAGCCAAGATCATGTCATTGCACTCCAACCTGGGCAACAGAGCAAGATTCCGTCTCCAAAAAAAAAAAAAAAAGAAATGACATCAACTTACAGATCTGGGAAATCCAAGTCACAAGCCTGTTGACAGGCCTCGTGGTCACATCTGAGCTCCCCCAAAAACATAACCTCCCTGAAGGTAAGCTTCTGGTGTTTCTTAGATACTTGGTGATAAACAAGTTGACAGAGGAGGGGCAAGGCAGCTGCTGCCCCCACCCTTTACCAGGAATGAACCTTCCAGACCACAACCTGACTACAAGAATCCAAAAACCCAAGAGCCCCTCAGTGATGTGCAAGTTGGCAGCTAATGGGAATGAACAGTCTTAACTGGCTATGCCAGGAACTACCCTACAGCCTGCCCTTTGCGGTAGAAAAGGCTCTCACACAGAAGGAGTTTTCTCCAGATTTTTATTTTACTTAAAAGCTCTTCCTTGCCTGGGGTTTTGAGGTTGAAAACCACTGCCTCACAGTCACACATTGTAAGTGGGAGTGTAAATCGGTACTACCTTTATGGAGAACAATTTAGCAATTGCTAACAAAAATAAAAGAAAAACACGCCTTGACCCAGCAATACTACTTCTGGAAATTTATTCTACAGACATGAGAGTATATCTGCATGAAAACCTACTTATTGAGAAGCTTGCTACAGCACTGTTTGCTTCCCACCTTCTGCTATTACAATCTAAAACCCCATCAACAGGGACCTGGTTTAACACATGATGGTCCATCCATGAGCAGAATACTAAGCCCACCATTACAAGAACTGAGCAACACTACATGAGCCAACAGAGAACCATCTGCAGGATTTATGTATTGTAAAGTCAAAAAAAAAGATGCACAACAATAAGCAGTCATTTGTGTTTAGCTTTGTTTTTAAGTAATATAGGCCAGGCAAGGTTGATCACGCCTATAATCCCAACACTCTAGGAGGCTGAGGTGAGAGGACTGCTTGAAGCCAGGAGTTTAAGACCAGCCTGGGCAACACAGCAAGACTCCATGTCTACAAAAGTAAAAAAATTAACCAGGTGCAGCAGCACATGACAATAGTCCCAGCTACTCAAGAGGCTGAGGCGGGAGGACTGCTTGAGCCCAGGAGTTCGAGGCTGCAGTGAGCTATGATCACATCACTGCTCTCTACCTTGGGTAACAGAGCAAACCCTCTCTCTAAAGAAAAATAAAATTAAATTAAATTTTTAGGCCGGGAGCGTTGGCTCCTGCCTATAATCCCAGCACTTTGGGAGGCTGAGGCAGGTAGATCACTTGAGGCCAGGAGTGGGAGACCAGTCTAGCCAACATGGCAAAACCCTGGCTCTACTAAAAAATACAAAAATTAGCCAGGTGTGGGGGATGCATTCCTGTAATCCCAGCTACTTGGGAGGCTGAGGCACAAGAATCGCTTGAACCCAGGAGGCAGAGGTTGTAGTGAGTGGAGATCGCACCACCGCACTCTACCCTGGGCAACAGAGTAAGATTCTGCCTCAAAAAAAAAAAAAAAGGGCCGGGCGCGGTGGCTCAAGCCTGTAATCCCAGCACTTTGGGAGGCCGAGACGGGCGGATCACGAGGTCAGGAGATCGAGACCATCCTGGCTAACACGGTGAAACCCCGTCTCTACTAAAAATACAAAAAAAACTAGCCGGGTGAGGTGGCAGGCGCCTGTAGTCCCAGCTACTCGGGAGGCTGAGGCAGGAGAATGGTGTAAACCCGGGAGGCGGAGCTTGCAGTGAGCTGAGATCTGGCCACTGCACTCCAGTCCGGGCAACAGAGCGAGACTCCGCCTCAAAAAAAAAAAAAAAAAAAAAGTAAATTTAAAATTTAAAAAGTGGCCGGGCACGGTGGCTTACACCTGTAATCCCACCACTTTGGGAGGCCGAGGTGGGTCGATCACCTGAGGTCAGGAGTTCAAGACCAGCCTGGCCAATATGGCAAAACCCCATCTCTACTAAAAATACAAAAAATTGGCCTGGTGCGGTGGCTCACACCTGTAATCCCAGCACTTTGGGAGGCCGAGTCAGGTGGATCATGAGGTCAGGAGATTGAGACCATCCTGGCTAACACAGTGAAACTCCATCTCTACTAAAAATACAAAAAATTAGCTGGGTGTGGTGGCGGGTGCCTGTAACCCCAGCTACTCGGGAGGCTGAGGCAAGAGAATAGCTTGGACCTGGGAGGTGGAGGTTGCAGTGAGCCCAAGATTGTGCACTGCACTCCAGCCTGGGCGACAGAGTGAGACTCTGTCTCAAAAAAAAAAAAAATAATAAAATAAAATAATAAAATAAAATAAAATAAAAATAAAAATACAAAAAATTAGCCAGGCATGGTGGTGTGCACCTGTAATTTCAGCTACTTGGGAGACTGAGGCAGGAGAATCGCTTGAATCCAGGAGACAGAAGCTGCAGTGAGCCAAGATCACACCACTGCACTCCAACCTGAGCAACGGAGCGAGACTCCGTCTCAGAAAAAAAAAAATTTAAAAAGTAATATACATTAATATACAGAGAGAATCTCTCTGAAAGAGGACACACACACAAAACTAGCAACCATTGCTGTTTCTGGGAAGGAAAACTAAGATATTGAAGACGGGGTGGCAAGTCTTATGTTTGCCTGTAGCTGCTTTTCACTTCGGTACCAAGTATAATGCATTACTTACTTACACAAATAATATTTAATATATACATGATCTTTATATTTTATTACTTAACTGTAATCTATGAGTTTGTAAGTTCCATAAGGAATGTATCTAATTTATCTTCAGAATCTTCCTAATGTCTGGTACAATGTCATGCATAGCCTTTTCAGTGTTTTGTTAAAAAAAAATTTTTTTTGAGACAGAGTTTCGCTCTGTAGTCCAGGCTGGAGTGCAGTGGTGAGATCACAGCTCACTGCAGCCTCGACCTCTTGGGTTCCCTTGATCCTCCTGCTTCAGCCTCCCGAGTAGCTGGGAATACAGGCATGTGTCACCACGCCCCGCTAATTTTTGTATTTTTTTGTAGAGATGAGGTCTTGCCATGTTGCCGAGGTTGATCTGAAACTCTTGGGCTCAAGCAATCTGCCCACCTCAACCTCGCAAATGTTAAATGTTTTTTAATAAGTGAAAGAATGAATGAGTAAATGATTCTAAAGCACTCACAAAACAATGTTCTTTGAATCCTAGAAAACTGTGAGTCTTGAATTACTAGAGAAGGAAGAAGTTATGTAGAAACAAAAACAAATCAATAATTGATATCTGGGTACAAAAAGCAGACTCAGTCATATCAAAGGATGATGTACACCACTGATGGTTCATCTAAGTTGATGTTACAGATTTAACAGGAGTTTTTATTTTTATTTTTATTTATTTATTTATTTATTTTATTTTTTATTTTTTTATTTTTTTTCCGAGACAGAGTCTTGCTCTGTCACCCTGGCTGGAGTGCAGTGGCGCGATCTCGGCTCATTGCAGGCTCCGCCTCCTGGGATCACGCCATTCTCCCGCCTCAGCCTCCTGAGTAGCTGGGACTACAGGTGCCCGCCACCGCGCCCGGCTAATTTTTTGTATTTTTAGTAGAGACGGGGTTTCACCGTGGTCTCGATCTCCTGACCTTGTGATCCGCCCGCCTCGGCCTCCCAAAGTGCTGGGATTACAGGTGTGAGCCACCACGCCCGGCTAACAGGAGTTTTTAAAATTTCAATTCTAATAACTTTTTATGTTTCAAAATGCCAATATTTAGTATTTCTTTTGGAATAGCAGAATGCAAAGAAAATGTATGGTCCAGGCCGGGTGTGGTGGCTCACACCTGTAATCCCAGCACTTTGGGAGGCTGAGGCGGGCGGATCACGAGGTCAGGAGTTCGAGACCAGCCTGACCAACATGGTGAAACCCTCATCTCTATTAAAAATACAAAAATTAGCTGGGCGCGGTGGCATGCACCTGTAATCCCAGCTACTCAGGAAGCTTAGGCAGGAGAATCGCTCGAACTTGGGAGGCAGAAGTTGCAGTGAGCCGAGATCACGCCACTGCACTCTAGCCTGGGTGACAGAGTAAGACTCCAACTCAAAAAAAAAAAAAAAAAAGGAAACAAAGAAAACGTATGGTCCAAAACAATTTTAAAATCCATTCTTTAAAACCACATTAGGGGCCTGGCGCAGTGGCTCACACCTATAATCCCGACACTTTGGGAGGCTGACACAGGCGGCTCATCAGGTCGGGAGTTCAAGACCAGCCTGACCAACATAGTGAAACCTCGTCTCTACTAAAAATACAAAAAAATTAGCCGGGCATGGTGGTGCGCACCTATAACCCCAGCTCTCAGGAGGCTGAGGCAGGAAAATCGCTTGAACCCGGGAGGCCGAGGTTGCAGTGAGCCAAGACTGCACCACTGTACTCCAGCCTAGGCGACAGAGCAAGACTCCGTCTCAAAAAAAAAAAAAAAAAAATTAGGGTCCTGTGACCCTCACATCCCTAAAGAATCAGAAAGAAGATCTAAAAACCAAGCAGACCCTTCAGTGAGTTGAATAGAACTGCAAAGCGTTCTGCAGGTATTGATGCATATCCTTGGGTAAGCTTGGGAACTCTTGCCTTACTAACCTGTCACTCTTGCCCTACTATTCTCCACAATCCAGTCTGGCAAGCAGGCTGCCTACAACCCCCACCATTTAGAAGAGGGCCAACTTGCAGATCAGACCACGAAGCTTCAGGAAAAAAGCTGTCACAAAGCCAGAGGGCTTTAGTCCTAGGAGAACTGCACTGACCCCTCTGGTGGTCATGCAAACCACTATGGTTAAAATAAGGCAGAAAATTAAAAGTAGCAAAACCACACCGAGGAGAGAAAAGAAACAGAACTAGGGAGGAGGGAGGATGACTTAGGAAGTATGGCCAGCATGATGGGTTCAGCCTGAAGGACATCTGGCAGACACACATCCATCCGCCCCTTCCGTGGCCTCCGAGAACAGCCTGGTTCATGATATTGGAACTTAAGCTTCATCGTGGTAGCCTCAGTCAGCTAAATGACTCAGCAATCCCTCAACGACTGAATTATCTCTAGGGTTCTCTGTTGATTGAAAGAGAGGCAAGAATTGCCTTTGAGAAAGATCAGGATAATGACTGGGGAAATGTGATGAAGCTTGCATGAATGACGGCAGTGATGAAGCAGTGTCTGTTCTCTGGTTTCCAGCAGGAGCGAAAGATTTACTTCCAATAACCAGGCTCTGTTCATTGGGGTCTCGTCCAAACACTGCCCTCGCTCCTACTCAACACGGTGGTCTGGGGGATGCCAGGGCAAGGGACCACAAAGCTACAGGGAATTTCTGAGAGCCCTGCCCTTGGAGAATGCACGAATGGTTCATACCTCCTCAAGTTACATCCATCATCCAGGATGAGTTTGAAATAATGGACTTCCAGGCTCTGTGATAACGACTTAATGGTGCAAAAATACGTTCAAAACATTCTGGAAGAGTCCTCAGAATAACCCCGATGAGAGATGCTGAACATCCTGCATCACACCACTTACACTGCTGCCCTCCATTTCCTGCGAGTCCAGGTCACAGGGGGCCCAGGAGGCGCCGGCAGCCGCCTCAACTGCTTCTAAACAGAAAATAAGGTCACTGGCTTGTTGACGCCCAAGCACACAGGTTTCAGAGGTGCTCCTTCCCATCAAATTCACCAATGGTTTCCACTGACGCATAGAAAAACAATGGTGTTTGCCTACTTATTTTGCAACAGGCTGCCATACTGTCTTATTCTAATTAATTTTCAGTTTGTCTACTTTGAAACCCTAAGACAACAGTTGTATCCACTCAAAACACTCATTTTGCAACCTCTTATCTGAGAGTTAGGTCCTGCCTCTTTTTCCTAGCCTGTTGCATTGGCTTGAGTCTAGAATAACGATCAGTACTAATGAGAGAGAAGGCATGCTTTTCTTGCAACAGACATTAAAAGGCATGTGTCTTAGAGCAGCAGTACTTTCTAGATGTTATTTGTCCCTGGAATGCTTTTTAATGCAATACCCAGGAGCATTCTGTGTTCCTCAAACATACTTCGGAAAATGCTACTAAAGCGTTTGACTATTAAGGATAAAGTGGCTGAGTGTGGTTGCTCATGTCCATAATCCTACCACTTTGGGAGGCCGAGGGGGATCACTTAAGGTCAGGCATTCAAGACAAGCCTGGTAAACACGGCGAAACCCCATCTGTAGAAAAAAAAAAAAAAGCTGGCTGGCACCTGTAGTCCCGCTATTTAGGAGGCTGAGGTGGGAGAATCACTTGAGCATAGGAGGTGGAGGTTGCAGTGAGCTAAATCATGCCACTGCACTCCAGCCTGGGTGACAGAGCAAGACCCTGTCTCAAGTAAAAAAAAAAAAAAAAAAAAGGCAGGAGGGGCAGGTGCAGTGGCTCATGCCTGTAATCCCAGCACTTTGGGAGGCTGAGGCAGATCACAAGGTCAGAAGATTGAGACCATCTTGGCTAACATGGCGAAACCCCATCTCTACTAAAAATACAAAAAATTAGTTGGGCGTGGTGGCACGCGTCTGTAGTCCCAGCTACTTGGGAGACTGAGGCAGGAGAATCGCGTGAACCCAGAGGCGGAGGTTGCAGTGAGCCAAGATCACACCACTGCACTCCAGCCTGGGCAACAGAGCAAGACTCCATCTCAAAAACAAAACAAAACAAAACAAAAAGCGGACAAAGTAGCTACTGATGGGAGATATTCCTTATCATGTTGAAATCTTTGCCTATCCTTCAGTCTCTACATTTTTAAGAGTAATGAGGCTGAGGCCGGTGGCTCACGCCTGTAATCCCAGCAGTTGGGAGACCAAGGTGGGCGTATCACCTGAGGTCAGGAATTCAAGATTAGTCTGGCCAACATGATGAAATCCCGTCTTTACTAAAAATACAAAAATCAGCCAGGTGTGGTGGTGAGCACCTGTAATTCCAGCTACTCAGGAGGCTGAGGCACGAGAATTGCTTGAACCCGGGAGGCAGAGACTGCAGTGAGCCAAGATCACTGCCATTGCACTCCAGCCTGGGGAACAAAAGCGAAACTCCATCAAAAAAAAAGGAGTAACGAGGCTGGGCATGGTGGCGCACATTTGTAGTCCCAGCTACTCGGGAGGCTGAGGGAGGAGAATCCCTTAAGCCCAGAAGTTAAGGCCAGCCTGGGCAACATGGGAGTCCTCTCTCTAAAAAAATTAAAAAGTAATGGATAGTGAACTTTATCAGATGCTTTTCTGACATCAACTGAAAGCATATTAGTTGTTTTAATTGTATTTTTTTCCTTTTTTCTTTTAGTAGATCTCCTAATATTTAACCTATGTTTTTGAGGCTGGCCCACAACTCAGCATAATGAGCCCTGTGCTGGGTACTTGTACTGGGGAAACACAGAGACACAGAAAAATGCATAGAGTTCTTGCCTACAGAAGGAAGAGAGGGGAGAGGAAGATGGGGAAAACAACACACACATGCACACGCACACTCCTGCAATACCATCTGAACAGCAGGCTAGTACTTGTGAATTTTGTTTTTCGTGTGTTGTTTTTGAGATGAGGTTTTGCTCTGTGGCCTAAGCTGGAGTGCAGTGGTACGATCATAGCTCGCTGCAGCCTCAAATTCTTGGGCTCAAGCGATCCTCCTGCCTTGGCCTCCCAAAGTGCTGGGACTACAGGTACACACCCAGCTAATTTTTGAAATTTTTTGCAGAGATGGGGTCTCGGTAAGTCGCCCAGGCTAGTAGTACTTGTGAATTAATGTGTCACATACAGGGCACAGTGAGGACCCCAGGGAACCACATATGAATCATGCTAATCCCACAGGGCTTCCAGGAGGTGGCACAGAGCATTTGGGGACAGGCTGGAAATGAGGGCCTATGGATTTCAGTCCTACCTTGTGTGGGACGGAAGGGCACACTTTCCTGGCCCACAATTATCTCAGCAGTAAAACAGTAGAAATAATTATAGATGGAAAAGACCATTGGAAACACCCAGCTCTGCCTCCTTCATTTGAAAACAGAAGCTAAGGTTGGGGGCAGGGTTCATTTGCCCAATGCCACCGAGCCATCCCTATGTCCATCTTGGCTCCAAGGGGAAGGGAAAGAGAAACAAAAGAGCTTTGAGATGCTGGGCAGAAAGGAAGATGAGAACAGCTTTCCCTATAATAGATGTAATTGCTTCTACCTGAAAAACTGGCTGAGTCAGGAGGTGACCAGGGTGCTAGGCTTAGGGTGTAGAGGACAGAAAGAGGAGAGGCTTGGACAGGAAAAGGAGATGATCCTGGTGCTGTCCCCCACCCCACCCCCACATGCCTAGGTCACCAGAGACATCCCCACCTTCTATTCTACATCAATACACCTGAGCAGATGTGTGAGGATGGCTTTCACATTCATTCATTCATTCATTCATTCATTTATTCATTCAACAAATATGGAGATTATACTGGGTTGAAGAATGTCCTCCCAAAACTCATATTGTTGTCAGAAACTCAGAATGTGACTTTACTTGGAAACAGGGTCACTGCAGATGTCATTAGTTAAGGTGAGGTCACACTGGAGTAGGGTGAGCCCTAAATCCAATGACTGGTGCCCTTATAAAAGTCACAGAGGCAGATAGACATAGAGGGAGACAACCATGTGACAACTTAAGCAGAGGTTGGAATTATGTGTCTTCAAGTCAAGGAACACCAAGAATGGCCTGCAACCACCAGAAGCTAGGAGGGAGGCTGGGAACAGATACTCTTTTCGGTCTCTAGAAGGAACCAAACTGCTGAAACCCAAAATTTGGATGTGTGGCCTCCAGTACTGTGAGATAATACATTTTCATTGTTTTAAGCCATCCAGTTCTGGTGGGTTGTTATGGCAGCCCTAGGGAATTAACACAAAGAGATGGTAGTACACAAGCCCCTGCATGCCTGCCCTAGGAGCAGAGGCTCCAGGAGGCAGAGGGAGGGTCTGGTTCCATCTGGAATCCCTCAAGGACATCACCCTTACTCTTGCCCCAATCACAAAGCCTCACTCTGCCAGCCAGCCACACCTTCCACTGCTCTTCCAGAGCAGCTCCTAGCCTGTGTCTGTGCAAGGTCCTGACAGAAGCAGCAGACCCAGGCCGACTGTGACTGCTTACTGGAAGGGACCATCACATGGGCCAGACACAAGGATGAATCCAAGCGCATGTCAAGCTCTGGGAGGTGCCAGGAACTGTGCTAGGCCCTTTCACATACATTCTCCTTTAAACCTCAGGACCAACCAGAGGCAGGAAGGAAAGACGAGCTCTGAGAAAGCATGTGACCTGCTCAGGGTCCCACAGCATGTCCGTGGCAGAACCCTGCTCCACATTCAGGCTGGCTGTATGAGGGCTGTTGGGTTCTCAGCACACCCAGTGCCCGAATCCCCCAGGGCTGAAGCACCTGCCCCTCGACAGAACTGTCTCCCACTCGCTCTGCAGCTGTGGATGTCAGGGACCGCAGGCAGTTGGCATCTGCTCTTTGAAAAGGTATTTATCTTTCCACTCACTGAGAGCAAGCGAGAGCCATATAAGGACATGCCCAACGTCAGGTGCACAAGTGTTCCAGAGACAGATGTCATTCATACGCAGGGACCAGACATGGCCGTTAACTGCCAGGAACACCCCCCTCCACTCCCCCAAGAGCATGGCGAGTACACTGTTGAGCAAGGAGCTCTCAGCTGGGCCACAGGTGTAGGGTTGCCTCTCGCAGCGCCTGGGACTGCCAGCGCTCCATAAACACAGGGCAAGGTGTGGTCTAGCCCCAAGAGCCACTGGAGGTTCTAAGCAGTATTCATGAACAGCCTTATAAGCCTGAAATTTTTGTTTGTTGTCATTCTTTTGTTCTTTTCTTTCTTTCCTTTTTTTTTTTTTAACCATTTTGACAATTTATAAGTGTAAAATTTAGTGGCATCAAGGGCATTCACAATGTTGTACAACCACCGCCACTATCCATTTCCAGAGCATTTTCATTATCCCAACCAGAAGCTTTGTACCCACTAAACACTCATTCCCCATCTCCCTTCCCCAATCCCTGATAACCACTATTCTACTTTCTCTATCTGTGTATTTGCCTACTCTAGGTACCTCATATAAGTAGAGTTATACAATATTGTCCTTTTGTGTCTGACTTCTTTCATTTAAAATGTTTTCAAGGTTCATCCATGGTTCATTCAATACTTGGCCAATATTATTTGGCCATAAAGAGGAATGGAATGCTGACACATATTGTTTGATGGAACCAAACAGTATGGCGTATGAACAGACCACATTCTGTTTACCCACTCATCAACTGCTGGACACATGAGTTGTTTCTACCTTTTGGCCACTGAGAACAGCACTACTATGAATATTAAGCTACAAGTATCTGTTCAAGTCCCTGCTTTCAAGTCTCTTGGGTATAGACCTAGAACAAGGTGTGGATCTACTGTGTCATATGGGGATTTTGTGTTTAACCACTTGAGGAACCACCAAATTGTCTTCCACAGCAGCTGCAACCATTTCACATTCCCACCAGAAACACACAAAGGTTTCAATTTCTCCACATCCTTGCCAATACTTGCCAAAACTGAAATTTTAGAGGCAGGGAAGAGGCAAGTCCCATAAGAGCCCCAGATATGGCTCCATGGCAAATCCCTGCCATCTGCCTACTTCATTCCTGCCATTGTGTACAGAGCAGCAGAAAGAAGAAGAATGCTGGCTGTAGGGTCAGGAAAATCCAATTTTAGTTCCAGCTCTGTGGCCTGCTGGCTGTGTGACCCTGAATAAATACATCGATTGCTCAGAGCCTCAATTATGTTCACTATGGGAATAGAGCCAATGCACCAAGGTCGCTTCCCACCAAAGGCAGGGCTGTGAATCTGATGCCAACGGAAGACAGAGAATTTGAGTGTTTTCTTAAACTCTGTGGGACGACAGTAGGTGGTGGCAAGAAGAGACTGTTTCGATCTCCCTTGATAAACCTTTCATGATAATGTTTGGAAAGGACTAGAATACTTTCCCCTTCAACCTCCTCCTCTTTCCCTGCATTCGAATGGAGAATCCAAAATATAGGAAAAAGTAGAAACATGAGGAATGGGGAAAAAAATATCTAGAGGAACTACCGAAGGCAACCTTAGCATCACATAATTAATGAACACACACACACATACACACACACACACACAATCATCCCTCGCTGTACACGAAAAAGTTTGCCCAAATCTCTATGTCCCCAGATCCATGGTAGCCAGACTAATCTTGAACTCCTGACCTTAGGTGATATGCCCACCTTGGCCTCCCAAGTGCTGGGAATACAGGTGTGAGCCACCGCATCCGGCCCCAGCCTCATTACTCTTAAAAACATAGAGACTGAGGGATAGGCAAAGATTTCAACATGATAAGGAATATCTCCAATTAGGAGCTACTTTATCCGTTTGTTTGTTTGTTTGTTTTGTTTTTTGAAGTGGAGTTTCGCTCTGTTGCCCAGGCTGGAGTGTAGTGGTGCAATCTTGGCTCACTGCAACCTCTGCCTCTGGGTTCAAGCGATTCTCCTGCCTCAGTCTCCCAAGTAGCTGGGATTACAGACGCGTGCCACCATGCCCGGCTAATTTTTTGTATTTTTAGTAGAGACGGGGTTTCACCATGTTAGCCAAGATGGTCTCAATCTTCTGACCTTGTGAGCTGCCTGCCTTGGCCTCCCAAAGTGCTGGGGTTCTGCCAAGCCCAGTGACCACCCCTGAGCCATATGACCAGGTAAGAGTACACCCAGGACACTGGTGATGTGATGGAAACCACCACTCCACACCTCCTGCAAGAGTCTGCAGCGGTGTCACCCACAGGGTCCTGGACAAATGGGCTTCGCATGAGTCAGTGCCAGGAAGCCCTCCAGGCACAACCGTTTTTGCACACACAAATGTCTCCTTCAAACCAGGCTGCAGGGAGGCTCCTCTCAAGCCTTGAAAACATGAAGTGTTCCTTCTGGGGTGCGCCCGGGACAGGCTTTCCCACTTACAAGGGAAAAAAAAAATGGTTTTACAAAATGCTTAGATTCCAAAAGCCTATTTAACTCCAAACTAGGCCTGTTGTGTGGTGAACTGTCAAAAGCAGCACTTTAACATAAAGCTCAGGGCCAGGTGACCTAAATTTGAATCTGTTAGCCATGGGACCTTGAGGAAGTAAGGCCTCTGTGGGACTGTTTTCTCATCTGTACAACAGAGTTCATTACAGAGGGTTGTTGTGGGCTGAAGTGAGCCTCTGGTATTCAGTAAGTTCCCCAACAAGCACAGGTGCTGTAGCTGGTAGGCCTAGCAGGACAAAACTCAGAAATTCAGCTGCATGGTGGATCATGTTTTGTTAGTGGGCTAGCCAGGGAACCTAAGCATGTGGACAGACATTCTCATGGAAAGCAGCCTTTCGCAGTGCCCACTGTGTGTCAGCTGGAAACGCCCCGCACCAGCCAGCACTTTACACACGCTGAATTAAATCTGGCCACACCCAGCCTAGGAGACCACAAAGGCAGAAGTCAAGCAAAGACATCCAGGGTGAAGGTGGGACCCTTCCCAGTGGCAGGAACAAACCTGCAACCTGCAAGTTGAGCTTCCATTTTTGTAAAAAAGCAAAAATAAAACATGTTTATAGCTAGGAATAATGTACTTTCATTTTAAATATTTTTAAACCATTTGACTTTTTAAAAATTTTATTGTGATAAGCATATGACCTCCCCCTTACCAAAACTTAAGTGTAAAATACGTTATTGTTGACTATAAATACAATGTTGTATAGCAGATCCCTAGAGCTTATTCATCTCACTTGACTAAAACATTATGCCCATAGATTACTAACTCCCCATTGCTTCCTCCCCTCAGACCCTGGCAACCACCATTCCGCTCTCTGACTCTATGAATTTGACTACTCTAGGTACCTTGTATAAGTGAGATCATGCAGCATTTGTCTTTCTGTGACTGTTCTATTTCATGTAACATAATGTCCTACAGGTTCATCCATGTTATTCCATATGGCAAGATTTCCTTCTTTGTTTGGTGTTTTAGAGACAGGGTCTCGCTATGCTGCCCAGGCTGGAGTGCAGTAGCTATTAACAGGCGAGATCATAGCAGACCATAGCCCCAAACTCCTGAGCTCAAGCGATCCTTCCAAGTAGCTGGGATTGCAAACCTGTGCTACCCTACCCAGTTTAGGATCTTCTTCTTTTTTATGGCTGAATACTATTTTGATGAATGTATATACCACATTTTCTTTACCCATTCATCAGTTGATGGACATTTTTTAATTATTTGATTTTTAAACTTATCTTTGTTAATTTCCCATGAACACATATTACTTACAAATTTTTTGGCCAGGCACAGTGGCTCACGCCTATAATCCCAGCACTTTGGGAGGCCAAGGTGGGTGGATCACGAGGTCTGATGGAGACCATCCTGGCTAACACGGTGAAACCTCGTCTCTACTAAAAATACAAAAAAATTAGCCGGGTGTGGTGGTGGGCACCTGTAGTCCCAGCTACCCGGGAGGTTAAGGCAGGAGAATGGCATGAACCTGGGAGGCGGAGCTTATAGTGAGCCGAGATCGCACCACTGCACTCCAGCCTGGGCAACAGAGCAAGACTCCGTCTCAAAAAAAAAAAAAAAAAAATTAAACACATTTATAAAAACCAGAAAAAGTAACAAAAAATAAAAAATTTAACTTGGTATTAAAGAAAGGGGCCCCCTGCAGGCCAGGCGCAGTGGCTCAAGCCTGTAATCCCAGCACTCTGGGAGGCCGAGGCAGGCAGATCACGAGGTCAGAAGATCGAGACCATTCTGGCTAACACGGTGACACCCCGCCTCTACTAAAACTACAAAAAAATTAGCCAGGCGTGGTGGTGGGCGCCTGTAGTCCCAGCTACTCAGGAGGCTGAGGCAGGAGATTGGCGTGAACCTGGGAGGCGGAGCTTGCAGTGAGCAGAGATCGCGCCACTGCACTTCAGCCTGTGCGACAGTGAGACTCCGTCTCTGAAAAAAAAAAAAAAGAAAAAGAAAGGGGCCTCCTGCTTGTTCTTTCTGACTCCCCCTCAATCTCAATCCACATGGCCTTCAATAAATCAACCCGTTGGCCTCACCTTATCTTCCATGTAATCTAGAACACAGATCACACAGATTAAGAGTATGATTATGGGCCAGGCGCGGAGGCTCAAGCCTGTAATCCCAGCACTTTGGAAGGCCGAGACAGGCGGATCACAAGGTCAGGAGACCGAGACCATCCTGGCTAACACGGTGAAACCCCGTCTTTACTAAAAATACAAAGAAACTAGCCGGGCGAGGTGGCGGGCGCCTGTAGTCCCAGCTACTCGGGAGGCTGAGGCAGGAGAATGGCATGAACCCGGGAGGCAGAGCTTGCAGTGAGCTGAGATCCGCCACCGCACTCCAGCCTGGGCTACAGAGCGAGACTCCGTCTCAAAAAAAAAAAAAAAAAAAAAAAGAGTATGATTATTTACCATATTACAGCTAATTCACAAATGGCCTTAAAATTCTCAGAGCATGTTGAATGCAACTCCTCTTTAGTCACCCAGCCCTAAATTAATAATTAAGCACTCGGCCAGGCATGGTGGTTCATGCCTGTAATCCCAGCATTCTGGGAGGCCAAGGTGGGCGGATCACGAGGTCAGGAGATCCAGACCTTCCTGGCTAACACAGTGAAACTCCATCTCTACTAAATATACAAAAAATTAGCCAGGCGTGGTGGCTTCTGCCTGTAGTCCCAGCTATTTGGGAGGCTGAGGCAGAAGAATCGCTTGAACCCAGGAGGCAGGAATTGCAGTGAGCCGAGATCACGCCACTGCACTCCGGCCAGAGAGAGTGAGACTCCATCTCAAAAAAATAATAATAATAATTAAGCACCTTTAAATTGGTGAATATGGAAATGTACAGCACAGCATCGTAGGCACCACCGCACACAAAACTGACCCCGGCCTGATAATGGATTTCCTAAGTCACTTGCTTATGGGGCACTTTCTCATCGAAAGTTAATTAGCCTAATGAGGGCAAGTGTGACTTTGTGAATGCCAGACTGACTTTCTGATCTGAGTCAGCCACCCAGGAGGCTGCCTATGTCATCCTCCTGGATTCATTTCCTGGAGCACCAAAAAGGCCGACCAAGGGGACAGAACTACAGGAGGCCATGTGCCCTGTGCCTTCTCTACTACTATCTGCTAGGAATCAGCACACATTCCAAAGGCCACCGAGAGCCAGGACACGTACCTGCCACCTTTTCCTGGAGCTGGCCCCAGAACCACTGCAGGAAAGGGGACCGTCTGGCAGACAGAGTCACAGGTGAGCCCCTCTGGCTCCTTCCAGACCACAGAAGGCCCAGGTGGGCAGAAGAAGGCTATGCCTTACCAACCCTCATACCCATGACTGATGAATACCTCTCTGTGCCTGACCAAGACAACAGCAGCTCATGATTGTACTTGATAGATCATAAAGCCACCCTCCCAGCCAGTCTCTCTGAATCCACACAGCAGCCTTGAGAGGGACCACTGCTACTGTCACCAGGTGAGTATTGGAACCAAGGCATAGAAAGGTGCTCTCGTGGCTGGGCGCAGTGGCTCACACCTATAGTCCCAGCACTTTGGGAGGCCGAGGAGGAGGATCACTTGAGGCCAAGAATTTAAGACCAGCCTGGCGAACATAGTAAAACCCCATCTCCACTAAAAATACAAAAATTAGTGGGACATGGTGGTGTGCGCCTGTAGTCCTAGCTACTCAGGAGGCTGAGGCAAGAAAATCACTTGAACCTGGGAGGTGGAGGCTGCAGTGAGCCAAGTTCACGCTACTGCACTCCAGCCTGGGTGACAGAGTGAGATTCCGTCTCAAAAAAAAAAAAAAGAAGAAGGGGAAGGGGAAGGGGAAGAAGAGGAAGAAGAAGGAGGAGGAGGAGGAAAGAAAAAAAAGAAAGATGCAACTGTCAATGGTCACTTACCTTGGAAATGGGACAACTGATGTCCCTAAACCCTCCTAGTTCAGTTGTCTTTTGTTGTTCCTCATCCAGAGGCAAACTAAAGTCAAAACTTCACTGGCCCAGAAACACCTAAATGTCTATAAATGGACAAATGAAGAAAGAAAATGCAGTGTATGCCTACAAGGAACCATTAGTCAGTCTTAAAAAGAAAAGACAGCTAGCTGGTGCAATGGCTCATGCCAGTAATCTCAACACTTTGGGAGGCTGAGGTGGGTGGATCACTTGAGCTCAGGAGTTCAAGACCAGCCTGGATAACATGGCAAAACCCCATCTCTGCAAAAAAATACAAAAATTATCCAGACATGGTGGTGCGTGCCTGTAGTCCCAGCTACTTGGGAGGCTGAGGCAAGAGGATCACTTGAGCCCAGGAGTTCGAGGTTGCAGTAAGCTGTGTTGGTGTCACTGCACAAGTGACAGAGAGAGACCCTGTTTCAAAAATAAAAATGCTTAAAATGGTACATTTTATATTATGTATATTTTACCACAAAAAAAAAGGAATGAAGTACTGATCCATGATATGACATGGTT
Organism: Trachypithecus francoisi; assembly: GCF_009764315.1. Classification (NCBI taxonomy): domain Eukaryota; kingdom Metazoa; phylum Chordata; class Mammalia; order Primates; family Cercopithecidae; genus Trachypithecus; species Trachypithecus francoisi. The sequence continues at coordinate 10,096,730 of NW_022681456.1, read as the reverse complement.
GAACCTTGAAAAATTATGTTATGTGAAAGAAACCAGACACAAAAGGCCAAACATGCTGGGTGTGGTGGCTCACGCCTGTAATCCCAGCACTTTGGGAGGCTGAGGTGGGCGGATCACGAGGTCAGGAGATCGAGACCATCCTGGCTAACACAGTGAAACCCCATCTCTACTAAAAATACAAAAAAAGGCCGGGCGCGGTGGCTCAAGCCTGTAATCCCAGCACTTTGGGAGGCCGAGACGGGCGGATCATGAGGTCAGGAGATCGAGACCATCCTGGCTAACACGGTGAAACCCCGTCTCTACTAAAAATACAAAAAAAAAAAAAAACTAGCCGGGCGACGTGGCGGGCGCCTGTAGTCCCAGCGACTCGGGAGGCTGAGGCAGGAGAACGGCGTAAACCCGGGAGGCGGAGCTTGCAGTGAGCTGAGATCCGGCCACTGCACTCCAGCCTGGGCGACAGAGCGAGACTCCGCCTCAAAAAAAAAAAAAAATTAGCCGGGTGTGGTGGCGGGCGTCTGTAGTCCCAGCTACTCAGGAGGCTGAGGCAGGAGAATGGCGTGAACCTGGGAGGCAGAGCTTGCAGTGAGCCGAGATTACGCCACTGCATTCCAGTCTGGGCCACAGAGTGAGACTCCGTCTCAAAACAAAAAACAAAAAACACAAAAAAAAGCCAAACATTATATGATTCCATGTATATGAAATGTTCAGAATAGGTAAATCAATAGAAACAGAAAGTAGATGAGTTGTTGCCAGGGGGCTGGGAGAGGGAAGAATGGGGAGTGACTGCCCATGGGTGTAGGGTTTCCTTCTGGAGTGATGAAAGTGTTCTGGAATTCGATAGAGCCAATGGGTGCACACTGTTATGAATATACTATATAACACTGAATTATATACTTTAAAAATATTTTTAATTTTATAAAATTAAATTTTAATTTTCAAATTAAAATATTTTTAATTTTATAAAATTAAATTTTAATTTTCAAATTAAAATACTTTTAATTTTATAAAATTAAATTTTAATTTTCAAATTAAAATACTTTTAATTTTATAAAATTAAATTTTAATTTTCAAATTAAAATACTTTTAATTTTATAGGATGGGCACAGTGGTTCACATCTGTAATCACAGCACTTTGAGAGGCCCAGGCAGGAGGATCACTTGAAGCCAGGAGTTCAAGACCAGCCTGGGCAACATAGCAAGACCCTGCCTCTACAAAAAATTAGGCAATTAGCCAGGCACTGTGATGCAAGCCTGTAGTCCCAGCTACTTGGGAGGCTGAGGCAGGAGGATCCCTTGAGCTCAAGTGGTTGAGGTTGCAGTGAGCTACGATTGTGCTACTGTACCCCAGCCTGGGTGAGAGAGTAAGATCCTGTCTCAAAAATAAATAAATAAATAAATAAAATGTTTAATTTCATATCATGTGTAAATTCACCTCAATTTTTAAAAACAGACAATCATTGGCTGGGCACGGTAGCTCACACCTGTAATCCCAGCACTTTGGGAGGCTGAGGCAGGTGGATCACGAGGTCAGGAGATCAAGATCCTGGCTAACACAGTGAAACCACGTCTCTACTAAAAATACAAAAACATTAGCTGGGCGTGGCAGCGGGCACCTGTAGTCCCTGCTACTCGGGAGGCTGAGGCAGGAGAATGGCGTGAACCTGGGAGGCAGAGCTTGCAATGAGCCGAGATCGTACTACTGCACTCCAGTCTGAGCGACAATGCGAGATTCTCTCTCAAAAAAAAAAATAACAGACAATCGCACATCTCTGCCTTCTTTCCTGTTCTGTCCAAAGCCTCATCTGGTGCCTCTCTTTTTCCACTGGCTTCCAGAGACCCTTCCTGTCCTCTCCCACACACCACATCTGCTGGAATCTATTGCATTTTCTCTCTGCATCTCCAGCCTTAACATGGCCAGAAACTTGGAATCCTTCTGGGTTATTCCAAGCACCTAGGCAAGACTATAGTGAGAGTAGGAATAAACTGGCAATCCACCACCTGGAGAGCAGGAAGGCCCAGCCCTGAGACCTCACTGTTTGCTTTTTGGGGGAATCCTGGCCATCCCAGAGGCCAAATAGTCCACTTCTACTTTTCTAGGTATGACTTATTATCACTCCTTCCCCACAGACCACCTCCCCCAAGTTTTCTTTCATCCAGAGATTTAATTAAATCCCTCTTTCAAATTTAGAACCAACTTAGGCAACCTGAGGGAACATAAAAAGGGATAATTCAGTGTCCCCAGGCACCCCACCAGCTGGCTGGGACACCCAGGCCCTGGGAGCTAAATCAAGAGGACAGCAATGCAGGTTTAATTCTAGATGGTCTGAGAAGTTCAAGGGATGTGTCTCTATCTAGATGAAGAACCCAGGTTCAGCTGCTCCAGACATGCCCTCTTAGGCTCCCGGGGAACGCAGGCCCTATGACTCCTGCTCAGGGGACCCGAGTCAGAGATTCCCACACTGGGCCCACCTGCATAACCTCTTAATCCTCTTAGCCCACTGGCCACAGGCCCTTCTGCTCCTTCAGCCCAGAAGAGCCCAGAGACAGCAAGGAAGGTGGGCACCCCCAGAGGACGCAGCCACGAGTTCCAGCCTCCTCCTCCCCAACCTGGCTTCCTGTTGCCCTATTCCTGAGGTCAGCTCTGGGCCCCTGCTTCTTCTTTAATGAGTCAGAGAACAAGGAAAAGAGCAAAAGTGAGCAGGTTCAGGGAAAGATGGAGACCAAGCTGGCCCTGGCTGAAGGTGAGCGAGGCCCCTCCTCCAGGACAAGCTGCTAGGAACTGTGCTCTTTTTTAAAAAATCCCCTGCCCCACCCCCTAACAGAAAGGAGGCCATAAACAGGGATCTGCTTGACCAGCTGTCACCCAGCCAGTCTGAATGTCATTCTCCCCTAAAGGGAGAAAAAGGCAGCAACTCTCAAGTAAGACTCCTAAACCCCCCAGGACCACACCCCAGAGGCCTAGGTAGACCCCACTCCTGCTCTCTAACCTCCAGCCTACAGGTGCATGTCTGGACAACTTCACAAGTAGGTCCGAATTTGGCCTCAAAGTCACATAAACAGATGTGATCCCAGAGCATGCAATCCTGTCTTAGTGAATCTGCTCTAAGTCCATGCATCCCTTTGGCCTCTTTGAAAAGGAACAAACAGAAGAGGAATTCTGTTTTCCTCTTGGAAAAAAGAAAAGGAAAAAAAACAAAAAACAAAAACCCACACAAACCCAAATGGAAAGGTACTTTGTACTGCTTAAACTCAACCAGATCAGGAAATACTGATGTTTTAAAACAACAGCACAGGCTGTGTAACAGAACATGACCAAATACAAGCATGAACATGAGGGATCAGGTCTAGAGTCCAGTCAGCAGTTAACTCCCTGTGCGGTGAGGCCTAAGTCATGACCTCTCTGAGTCTTAGGGTCCCCATCTGTGAGACACAACAAATGAAAGCACTGGGGGCCACACCATGACTTCTCTGAGCCTCAGTTTCCTCACCTGTAAAATGGGCACAGCAACATTTGTGAGAGTCCTGTGAAGCACAATGCGCAGAAGTATGCCATGCACTGTGGTGTCTCAGATAAAAGGTGGGTAAGCGGGAAAGGCCCCTCCTCTCTGTACCTCCAGCCACTGCCTCTGCAAGAACAATCCACAGACACTGGATCGCCACCATGCCACTGCGCCCGGCACCAGCAACTCAAACACAAATAGCTGAGATCCCCTCAGCCTGAGAAGCAGCTAGGATAGACCAGGGATGCCTCTGGTTTGGAGGCTTCCCAGGAGAGGGAAGAGTAGCCGTCTCCTGGAGCAGGAATCTTAAGCACTGGAAAAGCCCATAACACAGAGTCGATAAGGCTGGGTATGGTATGGGAGCCACTGGCCTGAACCCTGCAAACTCCAGTCCTACAGCTCCCAGGCCACCAAGACAAACCTGAGTGAGCTGCATGTCCCAGATTTTATGAGCCGGCCTCCAGTTCACTAGCTGTGTCCTTGAGTCTTAATCCCGCTCCACTGCCAACACCCCACACCCAGCCCTGTGATCTTAGGGTTTCAGGGAAATGGAAAGTCATTCCTCTTTGTGGAAAGGTCAAACCGTTGGGCTCGGTTTTTTCCAATGCTCCTTCTGGCTCTCCTATTTGTTTGATTCTAAATTCCTTTATCCCCCCTGCTGGAAAGTCAGAACATTCCTCAGGAAAGAGAACTTTTAGCGGGGGTGTGGTGGGGAGGAATAATTGAGGTAAAATGAAAAATGGGTGAAATCAGGTACTATAAAATCTTGGTACTCAAAGAGTGCACAACAAATTGCACCGGTCAGCAGTCATTACCGTGAACTCACAATGCTTTGGTGAGTCACCCAAGGCTGGGAACTGAAATCAAACTAACACTCTCTATCACAGTACAGGACAGGAGCTCAGCTGCATACTAATGGCAAGAATCCGCTAAACGCATCCCTTGCTATTCCCAGCAGCAAATGCATAAGCTACTTCATACTCAAATATAAATTAGTGAGCTATTTTCCTTGCTGGGTTAATACAAATCGTGCTCTGGACCAATTAAGTAAGCCACTTCAAAACTTTGCTTCAGCATATTGGAAAATGTCCCGCTTAGGGGAAGAATGAAGTCTCGGGTGATGCATGCCCAATTGATGGCGAAATAGGTGAGAGTGCTTTCAGAATTATTGAGGATTTTGTTATTAATGGTGTTTCAGTGTTGGCTTCTTAAACACATCAAACAAATTTCCTTTAAACTAGTAGTTCCTGACTGCCACGGGGAAGGCTGCAGGCCTCCCACCTCCCAGATGGTTCAACCACAATAAACGTTTGGCCTGTCAGATGCACAACATTGACGAACTAATTGAAATATGCTGCAACAAGCAAATCCAAAATAAATGTGGAATAATTGTTTCCTTACATGATAACCCGCTGAAGTGCCTCCACGTCTGGCCACCCCTGCTGACTGAATGTTCCCCCTGCTCTGTGAGCCTCACTTATGTGTGGTTTTCAAGGGAGTTAAATGCTTCTTTCTAGTGTGATTACCCACATGGGAAAAATTCTAATTGCAAAAAATGTTGAGTTTTTCTCCCTCTTATGGAAAAAAAAAAAAAAGCAAGTGAAAAGTCAACTGTTATAAAGTACCAAGGAAAGCAATTAAATGGGCCCTTCAGTGTGAGAGAGAGATTGTCCTCCTGTTCTCCAGAGCACGATGGCCAAGCCAGCGTTAACCATGCATCCACACCTGCGGGGAAGCCCTGCCTGTCAGACAACCTCACGCCACTGATGGAAGCTGGGAATGGCCACCTATTTCTACCCTGACACACACATCCCTATTCCCCTCTCCCCCCTCTTCCCTTCCTCCAAGGGGCTGTCTAGAGAGACAGCAGAGGGTGGAGGCCAGCAGTACTCACAACAAGGCCCCCCACGGGCTCACAAACTCATGCAGCACACTGGTGCCCAGTGAGCCCTCCCTAGGGGGCCGGGAGGCCGAAGGGCCTGATTCTAATCCCAGGAGGACAACAGAAGCAAAGTGCGGGCCAGGCGCGGTGGCTCACGCCTGTAATCCAAGCACTTTGGGAGGCTGAGGTGGGCGGATCACGAGGTCAGGAGATAGAGATCATCCTGGCTAACACGGTGAAACCTGTCTTTACTAAAAATACAAAAAATTAGCCGGGGGAGGTGGCGGGCACCTGTAGTCCCAGCTACTCGGGAGGCTGAGGCAGGAGAATGATGTGAACCCGGGAGGCAGAGCTTGTAGTGAGCTGAGATCATGCCACTGCACTCCAGCCTGAGCAACAGTGCAAGACTCCCTCTCAAAAAAAAAAAAAGAAGCAAAGTGCACAGCCCTGCTCCATGGCACAGCCTGTGCCTCAGACTTGGGAGGGAAGTCCCCCAGCTGCCAAAAGATAAAATTCAGGCCCTCCCCAGGAATCACCTCTCAAACGGAAATAAACAGCTCTGCAGAGGAGAAACAGTAATAATCTGTATGAATTAGGTACCAACTCTTAAGAGGGCACACAATAGGCAAAAGACTTGGGAAAGGTTCCTCTGAGAGAGCCCAGGCATAAGAATGCCACAATTTGAGGCATGGGGGCCCCAGGAACCCCCCACCTTGGCCTGAAACACCTCCGTAAGAGGATTATTCCTTTGGGCGAAGGATTGGTCTCAGCTCCTCTTAAGAAAGGCCAAGTCTGTTGCAGGGCTGCCACCAGAACCCTCAGCATGAAAGTACAGAGTCCCTCCTACCTGGAGACTTGAGCAGAGAGAGATGGGCACCATTCTGCTGGCAACAGCCCTTCTAGAAGAAGCTACAGCAGGGCTGAGGGAGGACAGCTTGTCTTTCTCTCGCACCTAAGACAAGCAAACACAAGAATCTGCCCACAGCCTCACCCCGCAGCTCCAGCCTTCATCCATTAAGTACCATCAGCATTGTGAGGTGCCCTGAGCTAGGCTGGATACACTATGGGGGCTGACATGAGGCCAAAGGTGGCAGATCCTCACTATCCATGGATTCCATATTTGTGAATTAACCTACTCACTAAAATGTATCTGTAGCCCCAAAATCAATGCTCATGGTACTTTCAAATTCATTTTCGAATCTGTGCAGACTGGCAAAAAATTTAAGTTGCCTGATGGCACATTCCCTGCTGAGGTTGAACGAGGGGACATTATCTTCCCATCTCAGCTCTCCTAATGGAAACAAGGGTCCTTTTTGTGGTCTGTCCAGTGCCACATTTTTGGCACTTGTGTGCTCTGTGTTGGTGATTTTGCTGTTTGGAATGGCCCCAATCATAGTGCTGAGGTGCAGTCTAGTTCTTGGGTGCAAGATGGTTATGACATGCAGAGAAAATCTGTATGTTAGAGAAGCTTCATTCAGGCATGAGTCACAGTGTTGATGGCCAGGAGTTTAATGTTAATGAATCAATAATACATACTAAATAGGGTGTCTTTTTTGTTGTTGTTTTGAGACAGAGTCTCACTCTGTTGCCAGGCCAGAGTGCAGTGGCACAATCTCGGCTCACTGCAACCTCCACCTCCTGGGTTCAAGCAATTCTCCTGCCTCAGCCTCCTGAGTAGCTGAGACTACAGATGCACGCCATCACACCCAGCTAATTTTTGTGTTTTTAGTAGAGACGGGGTTTCACCATGTTGACCAGGATGGTCTCGATCTCTTGACCTCATTATCCACTCATCTTGGCCTCCCAAAGTGCTGGGATTACAGGCATGAGCCACCGCGCCAGAACTCTTTCAACAGAAACATACACAACATAAGATTACATATGGATTGGTTAAAGAAAATGTTGTGCCCGCAGGCTCAAAGGAGCCTAACCCTGTGTTTTTCCCTAGGAGCAGTGGTTCAGTGTTCACTAACTCAGTGTTTTAAGTGGGACTTTATAGAACATAACTATGTTAGCCAGCATGGTGCACATGTCTGTAGTCCCAGCTACTCAGGAGGCTGAGGCAGGAGGATCATTGGGCCCAGGAGTTTGAGGCTGCAGTGAGCAATGATTACGCCACTGCACTCCAGCCTGGGAGACAGAGAGAGACCCTGTCTCAAAACATAAGAAAAAAAAAGAACCTAACTATGGCCAACAATATGAATCAAATGACTATGCATACATGTATGCATAGTCAGGATATACTTTCCTCAGACAGAGCTATTCCACCCTGCAGTCATGTGCTCCTAAGGCTGCAGGTTGCCATGTCCACACCCAACAGGGAGTCTGAGCTGTCAGCTTCTGCTCCAAGATTGGAATCAGCCTCAAGGTCTCTTGGGTCCTCCCACTGTTCTGATAACACTCTGCCTTTTCCCTGGACCCATGACTCCCACTGACGTCCCTGATCATGACCTCTGATCTTTCTGACTAGCAGGGTCTTAATAAGACCCCTTTCCACAATAGAGATAAGGGACTGCAGGGGCAAGGGCACTCAAGGAAAAGCTTTGTGAAGGATGGAGAACTTCAACAAGGAGAGTGTGAAACTCATCTTTCCATGCTCTCTCTCCAAGGTTGTCTTGGGTTTTTGATTTGTCTGTTACCGGAACTCTGCCTGTTAGTTTATTTCCTGTGTCCTCTGGCAAGGGCAGTTGTTAATATAATTTGACCAGGTGCAATGGCTTACACCTGTAATCCCAACACTTAGAGAGGCCCAGGCAAGAGGACTGCTTGAACCTGGGAGTTCCAGACCAGTCTGGGCAACACAGCAAGACATCGTCTCTACTAAAAATATCCTTCTATCATAAAGATACAGGCATGCGTATGTTCACTGAAGCGCTATTCACAATAGCAAGGACATGGAATCAACCTAAATGCCCCATCAATGGTAAACTGGAAAAGAAAATGTGGTATATATACACATGTATAGAATACTATACAGTCATAAAAAAGAATGAGATCATGTCATTTGCAGGAACATGGATGCAATTGGAGGCCATTATTCTTAGCAAACTAATGAAGGAACAGAAAACCAAACACCACAAGTTCTCACTTATAAGTGGGAGCTAAAGGTGAGAACACATGGACACATAGAGGAGGGCAACACACACTGGGACCTATTGGAGGGTGAAGGGTGGGAGGAGGGAAAGGATCAGGAAAAATAACTAATGGGTACTAGGTTTAGGTACTAATGGGTACTAGTACCTGAGTGACAAAATGATCTGTATAACAAGCCTTCATGACACAAGTCTACCGATGCAACAAACCTGCACTTGTATCCCTGAACTTAAAAGTTAACAGCTGGGCGCGGTGCCTCATGCCTGTAATCCCAGCACTTTGGGAGGCTCAGGGCAGATCACCTGAGGTCAGGAGTTCAAGACCAGCCTGGCCAACATGGCGAAAACCTGTCTCTACTAAAAATACAAAAATTAGTTGGGCATGGTGGTGGGCGCCTGTAATCCCAGCTACTTGGGAGGCTGAGGTAGGATAATCACTTGAACCTGGGAGGCGGAGGTTGCAGTGAGCCAAGATCACACCATTGCACTCCAGCCTGGGCAACAAGAGCGAAACTCCATCTAAAAATGGTAATTTTTAAAAAAATAAAAATTAAAAAAAAAAAAGTAATTTAAGCAAATGCCAGCATGCCCCTCCTAACAGCACTCGTCATGTGTTTGACCATAAACGTTTAGCAGAGATTTGTCCTGGTGTTGCCAGACTGGGCGTGAGGAGGTCAGTGCTCCATACTCACTTTACAGGAATCAAGGACCCACGTACAGAGCTGTCACTTTAAAAAAAGAGCACTAAACTGGTAATCAGGGACTTGGGTTCCAGGCTAGCAGAGAGGTCTTGCGCAAATCACTTCTATTCTGCCAGCCTCTGCCTCTCATCCTCAACAGGGTGCAGGCCCTCCCAGCTCCAGTGTTCTGGGATCCTCCATCAAGGATACAGAAGATTTGAAGAAGGCATCACTAGGCTCCCCACTTTAGTATCTGGACCAATTCTCTCCTTTCCCACCAGAAGACCTGTCCTGCAGGGCCATCATGATAACCACAGATTTTAGAATGTGAGTCCTACACACCTTTACAGTTGCTGTGGACTATCAAAACTACCCATTCTTCAAGGCTTCCTTCAAGTCCCACTTCTTTCAGGAAGTCAACCCTGACTGCCTTACCCAGAAAGGGCATCTACCCCTCTGAACTCTACCTTCAACAACTCTTATCACACATACCCTTTGTTACCTGTGGACTCATCTCCCTAACCACACTGTGAGTTAGTGAGTTAGGTACAATGTTACCTTTTTATTTTTATTTATTTTTTCTTTTAGAGACAGGGTCTCTCACTCTGCTGCCCAGGCTGGAGTGCAGTGGCACAAGCATAACTCACCGCAGCCTCACACTCCTAGGCTAAAGGGAGCCTCCCACCTCAGCTGCAGGCGCACACCACCATGCCCAGCGAGCAATGTTACTTACTATATTCAATTCTCTTACCCATACAGTTTTCCAGAAACCTTTTGTGATGACTTTATAAAGAGCATAGAGAGAGAGATTTACACATAAACACACACACAGAAAAAAGTGTCCAGGAAAGCAGAAATAAATATGCTGATGTTGAGGGCAAGTGAATATAGTTGCTAGACAGAATATCACATTGTGTGCTGAGCAGCCTAGAAGCCAAGGAGAAGAGGAGAAACATAATCAGTTGGAAAGATAGTGTGGTATAGAAAGAGCCACACATAGTGTATCAAAGAAGCAGAACTGAACACAAATCCAGGGAAACTTGGGCAAGTTAGCTGACCTCTCTGTGTGTCTTAACTTCTTTCTCTGGAAAAAAAGCAGCAGAATACAACCTACCCTGCAGGGTGTGTCAGGGAGGCCCAAGCACACACTGCATGGTGCAAAGTATACAAACAAAACATGTTTTCCTTCCCCACTTTCCTTTTCATTATCAAAGGAGAAAGAAACCTAGTTTCCTGGGGGAAGGAAAAGTTTGCCTGGCCCTAAATTCTAAAAGAAATTTTTAATATGGGTCACTGTAAGAAGCCTTTAGAAAAGCGGAAAATGCCTCAGATTATGGTTTTAGAGTAAACCAGATGAGGATTTGCCATGGCTCTATTTGATAACATTCCAGGGTACCCAGTAAAAGCTTAATAAACATCAACCAAATGACCTACAGAGAAGCTGGGCAAAGACCACTTAGCCACATCTGTGTTTGGAGGCAGGGAGTCCTGTTAAGCAGCTTTCAGGGTGACTGTCTGCAAAGGGATTGATCTCATCTAAGCAAAGTTGAGAACTGGCATACAAGAACTCAATGGCTCATTTTGGATTGCCCTTGCGGTCATAAGCAGTGGCTCCTCCTGCCTATGGCCAAAGACACTGGAGCAATACCACTACGTTTACTTTAAAGAGCACATGGCCCCCAACATCTTTTCCAAAAACAGCAAGGCAGTGATCTGGAAGTACCAGACGTTTCCTCTGCTAATCTCTACAGATAACTGCACATCCTCTATGACTGGTCTTCTCGAAGACCAAGTTGGAAAGACTAACTGGATGGGCTGGTTAGGAGAGCATCTATCTACTTGGTGTTAAAACAGGCCTCTAGACACGGAGGAAGGCAATGGGTCTCCATAACAGAGAATGTATAAGCAATCGACTCTGGACAAGAAGGGCTATCAGTGCTCATCTATGCCAACCCTCTCACTATTTTCCTAAGTGCCTTACTGTGCAGCTAAGCACTGGGGACACAGAGAAACGTGAAGCAGCACTGACCGCCCAGGAGCTCATGGTCTAGTGGGGGGCACATGTAAACAGATAAGGGCCATTCTGTGTGGCAGGCAAGTCAGACTAGGGTGGTTCGAAAATCAGAAGGGGGACCAGTTCCACCTGCGAAGGCCAAGACTGGGTCTCAACCAGTGAAGAGTTGAAGGTACCTGGGGAGATGGAGGGCATGGGAGCACCAAGTCTTTGAAAGCCTCTAGGTAGCCTGAGAGGACTGCAGCTTAGAGTATGAATGAAATGCTAGCAGAGGAGGCAGAAAAGGTAGACAGGACCCAGATCCCAAGAGGCCTTAGATACGCAGAGGAATTCTTTCAGATTCCATAAGGTGCAACCACAACCAAGAGAAACCAAGCGACGTAGTTAAGCTCCTATAGCAAGTTATGGGAAAAGCCAGGCCTGGAACCCCAGCCCCTTCTCCCCTCTCCCGCAGTCCCCTCTCTCCCCTACTGCCTCCCATGCCTGAGCAGCTGGAGAAGGCCAGGAGAGAGAATGGCCCATTCAACACTCACTACCGAGAGAATCTAGAGTCTGTGCCTGGCCATCTTCAGGGCAGAGGATGTACTGTCCTGTTCACATGAAGCCACTCCTTACAACAAAAACAGTCCTTCCTAGCTCACTGTGTTTCTCTCTGCAGTGGGAGAGGGCTGGAAGTCCATTCCAACCACAGAATACAGTCTCTTCATGGAAGAAAAATAATTTAACAGCAACAGTCCAGGAATCAGAAAAGCTAGGGATCCAGAGGCAAGCCTTGGAAGGGCCTTCTGCTCCATGGAGACACTGACTGCACGCAGGGTACTGACCAGAGCAGGGGACCAGAGATGAATCAGCTCCAGCCAGGGAGCTCACCATCCAGCAGGGGAGATAAGGCAGATGGAAAAGTAACTATAAAATAAGGCAGACGTCGATAAGAGTTACACAGGAGATACAGATAGGAGGCAGTGGGAGTTCAGAGCAGAGAGGAGTCTGGGGGATGGGTGTTAGAGAAGATTCAGATGAAGGGGAGCACTTACTGCCTTCCCTCCAGAAGTGGGGGGTCTATCAGCAGCTCTGGTCACTCCCAGATGGGGGCCGGGGAGAGAGCTGGTCGTGAATAAAGACAGATGCTCCAGTGAGGTCTCCTTTGAAGAATCCAGATTCTGGGTGGGGGAGGCAGGTAGGCCAGGGTGTTTGGAGAGGCGCCCAGCCCACACTTCAGAGGGAGGGAGAGGAGTGCAGAATGTCTGCAGGAGCAAGTCGGTGGAAAGGGGACAAGCCTGGAGGACTTGCCTTGAAATGACATTTGCACCGCACGCACGATGTTCACCTGCACTGGCCGTTTGGGATTTCTTGCGGGGAGTCAGTGCACACTGGGGCGGGGGACACTGAACTTTCCCTCTCCCCAAGCCCCCCTCCCCCATCAGCCCTCCCACGGATAAGAAAGGATTCGGGGTGTGAAGAAGACAGAGGCGGCACCCCCATAACAACAGGAAGGGGGCACTGAGGATGGAGACGGGCCACACCCCAACCCCGGGCCCCCGACACGCAGAGGTCACGGCCCGGGCCTGGGGACGTTGAGCTGGAGGCGGGAAGCAGAGAAGGCGGGCCAGGGGGCTCACCTCCGTTTCCTGCCGACAGCCCCTTCCTCGCCCTGGCACCGGCACTGCCCACGCCTGCCCCCCGACCGCTATGACACTTGTCCCTGGCGGGGGTCCCCCACGCGGCCGCGACCGACGGAAATTCGGAAATCAGCGTTTCGGGCACGAATCCGGAGCCGGCGACTCATTGAGGCCATCTCCTGAGCGGGGTTCCCGCACGCCACACCCTCCTCCCTGCCCGGGTCTCCGCTCCCTCCTCCAGCCCCGGCGGCTCGAGGGCGGGCGGGCCGGGGCCTCTCTGGGAGCCGCCGCCCCAGATCCCCAGGTCCCCGGCCCGCGCCCGGCACTGCGGGACTAGCCACGGGCCTGCGGAGCGGCCGCCTGGACGCACTCACCCCGCTCAGCGCGGCCGCGGGCTCCGTCCTCTTCGGCCCCGGCTGGGCAGCCGCCACCTCACGCTACCTCACGGGGAGCGCCCGCCCCGCGGCCCCGGCCCGGCCGGCTGCGCCCCGCGCGCCCCCGCCGCCTGCTGGCCCCGGGCGAGCGGCAGGGCCCCGGCAGGCATTGCTCCCGGGCGTCGCAGGCGGGCGGCGGCGGCGCACGTGCTGGCGGGCAGCTCTCGCTGCGGCGGCCGCGGGCTGAGGAGGAAACGCCGGGCGGGCGGGCGGGCGGGCAGCTGGGGCCGCCTGGACAGCTCTACGCCGCGGCGCCGCCGTGCCCCGCGCACCCCAGCGGCCGCTGCTGCCCGCGCGCGCCGGGCCGGGCTCGCATTCCCTCAGTGGCGGCGGCGCCTCCTCAGGCCGCGCGGGGGAGCGGCGGCGGCGGCGGCGGCGGGGGCGCGTCCCTGAGGAGTACCGGCCCGGCCCCGCCGCCTCCGCCGGAAGAAACCTCTCCGACTCCGGCAGCCCGCCTGGTTCCTCAGCCCCGCCGCGGCGCCCCCGCTCCTCCCCAGCTCGCCCGTGTCCTCACACCCCGGGACTGCACTCGGGGGCGGCGGCGCGGATCCCCACCTCGGGGTCCTCGCCCACCGTCCGCAGCAGCCAAGCGCACTCGGAGGCGGGAACCTGCCGACTTGCGGCCACTGTGACTCTTACAACAGCCTCATTTTAAAAAATGAAGTTTCTTAGGAGCGAAATGGCAAACCAGGGAGGGCAGAGCGTAGCGGGCCGCTCACCGAAGCCCAGCCCCGGACGCGGTGCTCGCCACACGCCGGGTCCGCGCTCTCCCCTCAGGATGCCCGGGCCGCGGCCCAAGGAACGGCAGAGCCGGGAGCGCAACCGCCCCGGTTCCCACCTCAGGGAGTAGCTGGAAGAGGATCACGAACAGCTTAATCCCGATGATCTGGCACGACAGGGCTCTCCAATGGGAAGAGCCCCCGGTGGGGGGGCGTCTGGTGACATTCCTTAAAAACATGAGGTGTTTGTTAGGTTGAGCCAGGGTGGACTTGTTTGGCAAAATCTGAAGTCATGGAACTAAAGAGGGCACACCTAAAACTTAGTGATGGGCGACTCATCCCTACTTATCACCTTATAAGGCTGAGGAGCCGGCGGTGCTCCCCTGGAGAGGACAAGCTAAAATTAAGGCAGCCCAGATGACTCCAGATGGAGCCGGGGAGGCCGAGCCCCTGACGGCTGCTCACCTCCTGTGGTCACGGCAGAACCCAGCCTCTGCCGAACGGGCCAGGAAGGCCCTCGTTCCGACTCGCCTCCAGGTGCCCCTGACCATGACTAGGCAGAGGAGGACCAAGGCGTCCCATCATCACTTAGAACGCCTCAGCTCCTTCCCTCCACCAAGAGGTGCCCTAGGATCCATCCAGAAAGATCTGCGGAGCCCACAGAGCCCCAGCGGGAACTGTACTCCTGGATGGACGCCCCTTAACCCGTAACTCAAGGACTTCTCTATGCCTGGGACTTAAAATCACCAACAACCCGCTCCCACAGCCAACTAGCAGAAATAAACACACGAAGGCCACACGCCAGTTCACAGCCACGAGTATTTATTGAGTGCCTGTTGTGCAAGAGATGGTCCCTGCTCCCGCAGAGCTTACATCTTCACGACTCCAGCATCTGTCTAGATTAACAAACAGCTGCAGCAAACACTTGTCTATCCACCAGCAGCACTGTATAAAGCACATTTTTCACATTATCGGTCACTGTTACAGTGAAATTGTTAGATGTAAAAATTATCCTTGAAATCTGTAGTCATAGAGATGACATGGTATATAATGTCCAGCAAATGCACATTTATGGCTTGATTCCTCACATATCTGAGAGGTCTATGGAAATAAAGCACAAATCAGGCAGAAAAGACTTAGTAACACAGTTTCTAATAATACTGGGGTAGTAGTTTATTATCAAACTACCATAGAGCTCTTGGCAGGGCGGGAAATTATTTCCAGCAAAATTTGTGCAATATAGTGGATTTAATCAAACCTGCAACTGTCAACCATACATGATCCCCCATGACAGGTAAATATAATCTACCTGTCTGAATCCTAAAAGGCTACAGGTGTGCATTTATTTTTTAAAGCTTCTTAAATACTCATAGCACAAGTGGCACATTGAAATCTAGTGAAAACTTCTGAGATAATCTAAAAATTAAAGTGACAAAAGTGTCTAATTTTACCACATATTTAGGTGCAGAGTTCAGATTTCAAGCAGCATCCAGCAAAGCATGTGGCTTTTCTGGGTTAGAAGGGGACAGTTTTTGATTGGCTATCACAGGCTCCACATACATTTCCTAACGCCCACTGGCAGGCACTTCCGGCGCGTGGTTCTGCCCACAGGCCATCACCTTTACACGAAACATTTGAAGGGGCAATTATTTGGAGGATATTGGCAATAACTTTTAGAAAAACAGCCCATATTTATATCAAATAACTCCCAAGTCACTAATAAGACCAAAGTGCTTTCTGAACTTACACTTGATAGGTTATCAAATTTGTTAAATTTTTGGTGGTTAAAAAACCAAACACACCAGAAGGAAGCTCAATTTAAACTCCAAAAAACTCATGGTTTTTGCAAAGGGTGAAGAGAACTAACAAATGTCAGTCCAAGGCAGTTTTCAGGTCAACTGCTTGGGACATAATCTACTTTTTTATTTCAAGTATGCTACCTCAAGGCTGGGCACAGTGGCTCATACCTGTAATTCCAACACTTTGGGAGGCCAAGGCAGGGGGATCATTTGGGGTCAGGAGTTTAAGACCAGGATGGCCAACATGGTGAGAACCCCGTCTCTACTGAAAATACAAAAATTAGCCAGGCGTGGTACGCACCTATAATCCCAGCTACACGGGAGGCTGAGGCAGGAGAATAGCTTGAACCTAGGAGACAGAGGTTGCAGTGAGCCAGAACCACACTACTAGACTCCAGCCTGGACAACAGAGCTAGTAGACTCCATCTCAAAAAAAAAAAAAGTATGCTACCTCAAAAGCCTACTCAACTCAATGAATCTGAAATGTAGTATTTCTTGAGCACTTACTAAGCACCAGGCACTTTACAAAATCTCCCTTAATGAACGGAGTTTTCGGCCAGGCGCAGTGGCTCACGCCTGTAATCCCAGCACTTTGGGAGGCCGAGGCGGGCAGATCACGAGGTCAGGAGATGGAGACCATCCTGGCTAACACAGTGAAACCCCGTCTCTACTAAAAATACAAAAAATTGGCCGGGCGTGGTGGCTCAAGCCTGTAATCCCAGCACTTTGGGAGGCCGAGACGGGCGGATCACGAGGTCAGGAGATCAAGACCATCCTGGCTAACACGGTGAAACCCCGTCTCTACTAAAAAAAAAATACAAAAAACTAGCCAGGCGAGGTGGCGGGTGCCTGTAGTCCCAGCTACTCGGGAGGCTGAGGCAGGAGAATGGCGTAAACCCGGGAGGTGAAGCTTGCAGTGAGCTGAGATCCGGTCACTGCACTCCAGCCTGGGCGACAGAGCGAGACTCCGTCTCAAAAAAAAAAAAAAAAAAAAATACAAAAATTAGCCGGGTGTGGTGGTGGCCACCTGTAGTCCCAGCTACTTGGGAGGCTGAGGCAGGAGAATGGCATGAACCCAGGAGGCGGAGTTTGCAGTGAGCTGAGATTGCGCCACTGCACTCCAGCCTGGGTGGCAGAGTGAGACTCCGTCTCAAAAAAAAATGAAAGGAGTTTTCTTATTTCTGAGGAAGGCAGGCCTGTGCCAGGATGTGACCCAGGTCTCTCTGGCTCCAAGTCTCTCCCGTCTTGTCCCAAGACCAGCTCTGCACAGCCCTAGCACGGCCATTTTAGCTATATCTGTTGCTTCAGTTGGAAAAGTCCTTTGGTCACAAAGGCCACTTCCATATCTCAGGAGTAGCTCCTGCAAACAGAGGTTTAGAAAGGGAGACATCAGGAGAGAGTTCACTTTCTATTTGATCTTAAAAGGCACTTCCCAGAAGTGGCAGATTTGCTTAGGGTTTTTTTTTTTTTTTAACTATTAATACCTGTAGCACAGCCCCAAGCCAACAAAAATAGTTTACCCCCTGGGATAATAGCTGCTATTTAGAAATGCCATCTTTCCTACTTTTAGGTGGAGTGTTTTTTCAGTTGAGTGTTCATAAGACAAGCATTACCAAAGAGAAAGATAGCAGAAAGAATTTTCCTGGGTTTCCCTCTTCACAGCTATGAAGAAAAAATAATAATTTTTTAAAAAATAAGTGACTGATAGCTCCAATATATTATACACTTCAAATATCAAAGCATATGCTTTCTGAGAGAGAGGCACAGAAGATGTTCTGATGGAGCTTAATGCTTTTTGGAATAAGCCAATATAGGCTACTAAGAAGATAATTCCTTGGCAAGATAAAACTATCATCTCTTCTGAAACGGCATTTTTTTATTCTTAAGAATGTAGTAGACTTTACAATAAAAGTAGGGAACAAGGAAATATCCTAACAATTTTCAAGTTAGTTTTTAATGTCATATCCAGGAACACATTAAAGGGGGTCTTTACTAGGTCTTGACACAAGCTGTACTGGAGCTTGATTAAAATGAACATTTTATTTACTGAGACTAAATTTTTTTTTTTTAAAGGCTAGAAAACCAAGAATAAAGAATACCAAGAATAGGCCGGGTGTGGTGGCTCCCGCCTGTAATCCCAGCACTTTGGGGGGCTGAGGCAGGCGGATCACATGAGTTCAGGAGTTTGAGACCAGCCTGGCCAACGTGGTGAAACACCATCTCTACTAAAAAAAAAAAAAAAGAAATACATATATACACACACATACACACACACACAGACACACATATTCACATACAAAATTAGCCAGGTGTGGTGATAGATGCCTGTGATCCCCGCTACCTGGGAGGCTGAGGCAGGAGAATCCCTTGAACCCAGGAGGCAGAGGTGGCAGTAAGCTGAGATCATGCCATTGCACCCTAGCCTGGGCAACAAGGGTGAAACTCTGTCTCAAAAAAAAGAGGCTGGGCGCGGTGGCTCAAGCCTGTAATCCCAGCACTTTGGGAGGCCGAGATGGACGGATCACGAGGTCAGGAGATCGTGACCATCCTGGCTAACACGGTGAAACCCCGTCTCTACTAAAAATACAAAAACTAGCCGGGCGAGGTGGCGGGCGCCTGTAGTCCCAGCTACTCGGGAGGCTGAGGCAGGAGAATGGCGTAAACCCGGGAGGCGGAGCTTGCAGTGAGCTGAGATCTGGCCACTGCACTCCAGCCCCGGCAACAGAGTGAGACTCTGCCTCAAAAAAAAAAAAAAAAAAGAATAAAGGCACTTGATTCTAATTGTAAGTAATTTTGATTAGCCTGAAGTCTTCAAAAGTTGCAGGAGTAGGGAGCAAAGGTTCAACTGCACTGTCAGGCCACCCACCTTGCTGAGAAGGGAGCAGGGCTGTGGACCTCTGGCCTGGGGACCAGCCAGGTGAAGGGTGCTCAAAGGTCATTTGAGAGCCTGCTTGGAATAATTGTGATGGCTTGGTTCATTCTAACTACTTATTAAGAGCCACGTAAGGAGGAAAAGCTCAAAAGCAAACCAAAATTTAAAACCTGAGCATGTTTAGTACAAATCCACTTTGAAAGTTTGGACGAGACTGTTTATCAACATGTACCAAGCTGGAATACGTGGGGCACTGCGTTCTGACTGGCTACAAAGAAGTGAGTGGTTACACAGCTCCAACTTAACCAGTAGTCCCAACACAAACCTGTAATGCTCCTGGATCAGAGGAGAGCTTCCTGCCCACGTGCTACTTCTGAGAGCCAGCGGCTACCACAGAGGCAGTGGGCTGGAGCCCTCTGCAAGGCCAGGGGGAAGGCACCAGGCTTCATCCAGACACACTCCCTGTCCATTAACAAATACAGTAGATTATGATGATCTAAAGTCTAGTGTTCTTACAGACCTACAATGGAAATATTTTTCTTTTTGGCCAGGGTGAAGGAGTGGAAAGGGGTGAACATGTCCAGATGATAACTATGAAGGACAGCTGAAGCCACGCACACTAAGAAAACCAGGCTGCCCTCTTAATCCCTCATGGGGTGGTGGCTTGTATTTCAAAGGGTTTATCTGTCCATTTATTGTCCAGGGTGGGACACAAGTTAATTCAGAACAATGGGCAGAGAGTTACTCTGAGAGCCCTCCAGAGAGGGCTCTCCAATTGTTTAACTTTTTTAGAAAGATAAAATTAGAGAATTACAATCCCTCTCATTTTTCTCTTATAAACAATAAAGTTTAAAGAAAATGAGTTATATTCATGTAGTTTTCAAAGCTTTCCAAGAGTCCATTATTACTATTCTGATACTCAAAGACATGTTTCAAATAGGAATTGCATTATCATTTTTTAAAAACCTCAACACAACTGAAATCCAGGGTACACTGTAATTGTTTATGTATTCAGCATGTACTAGTCTATCATTATGGAAGCTATTAAGCTTTATTGTTTTAAAAAATGAATTGTATTTACAATGTAGAACAAGTTTATAAAATTGGTGTGTAAAGTTAATTGTAAAAGGATAACACTATTTGTTTAGAAACAAGCTGCTTCCCCTGCTGATATTTCCTTATTCTTGATATAAATTGGAGACACATACTATTTAAAAATAATGCTTTTTAAATAGTAAAATATACAAGAGATTCCTGAGCATAACAAAAATATCTTGAAAATATGTGGCCATTTGAAGTATAAAATAGCAAGTGTAAGAATAGCATGATTGTAAAACTACTGTTTGAAGGCTTATAAACAGTACAAAATAGTTTGCCTTTTCTGACTGCATAATTACACATTAGTGCAAACAAAAATGTCTCAAAATTTAATGGCTACAAATCTCAAAGATTTGCAGAGGTACGCAAAACATGGAATTTCTTTAGCGTCATGCGAACTGAACCCAGTTCTCGATTAATCCTTTCCAAACGATCTTCCAAGGCTTCCTAGGTAAAAACAATGGGAAAAGTTTAATTAGAATTCTCTATCAAGTTCTATAATCGCCACCAAACTGACCTTTCTTTTGGCAAAAGAGCAAGTATAAACACTAAAATTACAATTATTTTGCTTTCTACACAAATCATCTTACGATTTCTTTTAAACTGAACAATATAAATTAGCTTTTCAACTATTCCAAATAACTGCTCCACTTTAAAATATTCTCAATATGTTTGACACATTGAGGTATATGGAAATTCTAGTAATAGCAATACAACCAACTGGAAAGGGATAATTCTTTGGCTCTGAAGTGAGAACAGTACAAGAGGAACCTAGGAGGTGCTTCACACATTTCACCAGAAGAAATGGACACATTTGATCAGTGCTGCATCCCACACATACATAGATCAAATAACTTTCTTCTCACCAAAATTTCTAAGTTAAAAAGGAAAAAAAGGCCGGGTGCGGTGGCTCAAGCCTGTAATCCCAGCACTTTGGGAGGCTGAGACGGGCGGATCACGAGATCAGGAAATCGAGACCATCCTGGCTAACACGGTGAAACCCCATCTCTACTAAAAATTACAAAAAACTAGCCGGGCGAGGTGGCGGGCGCCTGTAGTCCCAGCTACTCGGGAGGCTGAGGCAGGAGAATGGCGTAAACCCGGGAGGCGGAGCTTGCAGTGAGCTGAGATCCGGCCACTGCACTCCAGCCTGGGCGACAGAGTGAGACTCCATCTTAAAAAAACGAAAAAAAAAAAGAACACTGAAGGATACTTTTATACTTTTCTAAAAAAAAATAGATTTCACAACGAATTAACAATTGCTATTTTAAAATAAACAATATTACTGTTAAATAATACCTGAACTATATATCATTATAGATACTACTGTGTTTTTCTATACATTATAGATACTACTGTGTTGAGACAGGGTCTTGCTCTGTCACCCAAAGCTGAACCGCAGTGGCACGAGCATAGCTTACTGCAGCCTCAAACTCCTGGACTCAAACAATCCTTCCACCTTAGCCTCTTGAGTATTTGAAACTACCACCACACCTGGCTGATTTTAAACTTTTTTTTTTTTGCAGAGACAGGGTCTCATTATGTCACCCAGGTTGGTCTTGAACTCTAGGCCTCAAGTGATCCACCCACCTCGGCCTCCCAAAGTGCTGGGATTATAGGCATAAGCCACCGCACCAGCCTCATTTTAATTTATTCAGTATTGATTCCAATGGTGTCCTGAAATAAAACTTAAAATGTTTTTATTTAATTATAAAAGGATTCATTATAGAACATCTAGAATACAGAAAACTTTGAAGATAAATAAGCAAAAAAAAAAAAAAAAAAAAAAACTGTTCTCTTTCCTATTTTTTCTGCATACATATATATGCATACCACTTTTTCACTTTTTTTTTGTTTTGTTTTGGGAGACAGAGTCTCACTCTGTTGCCCAGGCTGGGGTGCAGTGGCACAATCTCAACTCACTGTAACCTCTGCCTCCTGCATTCAAGCGATTCTCCTGCCTCAGCTTCACAAGTAGCTGGGATTACAGGTGCCCACCACCATACCCGGCTAATTTTTATATTTTTAGTAGAGACAGTGTTTCGCCATATTGGCCAAGTTGGTCTTGAACTCCTGACTGCAGGTGATCTCATCTGTCCACCTCAGCCTCCCAAAGTGCTGGGATTACAGGCATGAGCCACCACACCCAGCCGCGTACCATTTTTTAAAAGAAAAACAGGCCGGGTGCGGTGGCTCAAGCCTGTAATCCCAGCACTTTGGGAGGCCGAGACGGGCGGATCACGAGGTCAGGAGTTCGAGACCATCCTGGCTAACACGGTGAAACCCCGTCTCTACTAAAAAATACAAAAAAAAGCTGGCCGGGCGAGGTGGCTGGCGCCTGTAGTCCCAGCTACTCGGGAGCTGAAGCAGGAGAATGGCGTAAACCCGGGAGGCGGAGCTTGCCGTGAGCTGAGATCCGGCCACTGCACTCCAGCCTGGGCGACAGAGCGAGACTCCGTCTCAAAAAAAAAAAAGGAAAAACAAGGCAAAGCATGGTAGCTCACGCCTGTAATCCTAGCACTTTGGGAGACCAACATGGTAGAATTACTTATGGCCAGGAGTTCAAGACCAGCCTGGGCAACACTGCAAGCCCCTGACTCTACAAAAAATTTTTAAAAATTAGCCAAGTGTGGTGGTGCATGCCTGCTGTCCTAGCTATTGAAGGGGCTGAGGTGAGAGGATTGCTTGAGCCTCAGAGGTCAAGACTACAGTGAGCTATGACTGTGCCAGTGCACTCCAGCCTGAGTTACAGAATGAGACTCTGTCTCAAAAAAATTAAGAGAGAAACCTAAGAAGAGAATCAAACTCTATCTCAAAAATTTTGTTTTTTGAGACACAGTCTCACTCTGTCGCCCAGATGGGAGTGCAGTGATGCGATCTCAGCTCACTGCAGCCTCCAACTCTTGGGTTCAAGTGAACCTCCTGCCTCAGCCTCCAAATAGCTGAGATTACAAGCACACCACCACAGCCGGCTAATTTTTTTGTATTTTTAATAGAGACAGGGTTTCACCACGTCAGCCAGGCTGGCCTCGAACACCTGACCTCAAGTGATCCGCCCACTTCGGCCTCCCAAAGTGCTGAGATTACAGGCATGGGACACTGTGCTCAGCCTCAAAATATCTTTCAATTAGACTGGGCCCATGTGCCTGTAATCCCAGCTACTCGGGGAGGCTGAGGCAGGAGAAACAGTTGAACCAGGTTGTTGGAGGCTGCAGCGAGCCGAGATTGCGCAACTACGCTCCAGCCTGGCGGCAGAGCGAGACTCCGTCTCCAAAATAAATAAATAAAAGATTAGCCAAGACAACCTCACACCTTTTAAAAAACGATCACATTGGCAGGTATTTTATTATTATTATTATTCTTTTTCGGAGATGGAGTCTTGCTCTGTCACCCAGGCTGAGTGCAGTGGCACAATCTCAGCTCACTGCAACCTCCACCACCCGGGTTCAAGTGATTCTCATGTCTCAGTCTCCCGAGTAGCTGGGACTGCAGGTGTGCGCTACCACGCCTGGCTAATTTTTTGTATTTTTAGTAGAGATGGGGTTTTGCCATGTTGGCCAGGGTGGTCTCAACTCCTAACCTCGTGATCCGCCCACCTCAGCCTCCCAAAGTGCTGGGATTACAGGCATGAGCCATCACACCAGGCCATGGCAGGTTTTTGTTGTTGTTGTTTTCCCCAAAAAAATACAGGTTTCAGGATGGGGAAGAGCTTATCTTCATACACTGCAGGTGGGAGTAGAAATTGTCTCAAACATCCTGGTTACAACTTGACATATATCCAAAGCCTTAGAAATTTGCATTTCTTTGGTCCTAGCATTTTTACTTCGGGGAATGATTCCTAAGGCAATACTTACATGTGCAAAGCGATATGTTTAAGAACTTTATTGCAGCCTTATTTACGATATCCAAAATTAGAAGCAACCCAAATTTCTAATAAAAGATTATTGGTTAAATATGTTGCTGCTGATGGAATATTGTAGGTTAATTTAAAAGGATGTTATAGAAGGATATTTCTTTTTTTTTTTTGAGACGGAGTCTTGCTCTGTCGCCCAGGCTGGAGTGCAGTGGCCGGATCTCAGCTCACTGCAAGCTCTGCCTCCCGGGTTCACGCCATTCTCCTGCCTCAGCCTCCGGAGTAGCTGGGACTACAGGCGCCCATCACCTCGCCCGGCTAGTTTTTTTGTATTTTTTTTAGTAGAGACGGGGTTTCACCGTGTTAGCCAGGATGGTCTCGATCTCCTGACCTCGTGATCCGCCCGTCTCGGCCTCCCAAAGTGCTGGGATTACAGGCTTGAGCCACCGCGCCCCCTCAGCCAGAAGGATATTTCATAACATGAAAAATTCAGTTGAAGGATTTTTTTTTTTTTTGGAGACTGTGTCTCTCTCTATTACCCAGGCTGAAGTGCAGTGGTGCGATCTTCTGCAACCTCCGCCTTCCAGGTTCGAGCAATTCTCCTGCCTCAGCCTCCCGAGTAGCTGGAATTACAGGCGCCCCCCAACCACACCTGGCTAAATTTTGTACTTTTAGTAGAGATGGGGTTTCACCATGTTGGCCAGGCTAGTCTCAAACTCCTGACCTCAGGTGATCAGTCCACCTTGGCCTCCCAAAGTGCTGGGATTACAGGCATGAGCCACCAGGCCCAGCCTATAAATTACTGACTAAAATTTATCAGAACAAAAAGACAAAGTCAGAAAAAAAGAAGTTGGGGGCTGGGCGCAGTGGCTGGAATTCCTGACCTCAGGTGATACACCCGCCTCAGCCTCCCAAAGTGCTGGGAGCCCCTGTGCCTGGCCCACAGCTCACTTTTTAAACCTCTACAGCCATTCAGTTTCCAAAGTGTAACCATTTTATCTGCTTGCTAATGGAAAGGAGTTCAGAAATAAATTACAGATCTGAGGAGAGAAATCAAACAAAAAGAGAGGCAATCTGTGAGCACTAACTTAATGTAAAATCTGTTGAAAAGCATACTGCCATTTGCTCTCAAGTTAGTTTCTTGAAAATACAAGTGCATGAACACCTTCTTCTCTAAGTCTAAAGGTAAAATCAATTTTTATTCCTGAAAGCTAGCTTGCAGTTACAAAATTGCTATAATCAAACACTTCCTGTAAAAGCTAAAAGTTTTGACTGCTGCTTCAGTGTGTCTAATTTTCACTGTGCCATGATTTTTTAAACCCCTCTTAGATAAATGGAACACTGACTGGCATCAAGCCTCTAAAGTAGATTCAAGCTAAGACATTTCACCTGATTTAATCTTGTCTGTAAAGTGATTCGTCCTCCAGGAGAAGGCATCCTGCTTAGTGCTGCCTCAATCTGTTAACACATGAAAAAAAAAAAGTTTAAATTACTGGTAGAGAAGTTTATCACACAGAATGGAAAGAAAAGATTTTGGCTTAGTATTTCCTTATCCATTTCATCTCAACTTAATTTCCCTCTGTCTATTAGTAACGACCACATGGCTTAAATCCGTTGCTAGCACAGCTCTGGTATGTTATCCTGTTGTAATTTCCTGAGACAGTTTGATTCAGTAATTCCCTTCTCCTTAGACATAAACATTAAGTTCAGAAAACAATTTTAAAAAATTTTTTTTGTTTTTACCTGGTCCTTTTCTTTTGTAAGTTCATCAAAAAATCGTTCTGTTTCAGCTAGGGTCCTAATTTTTGCTGTGTATTCAAAATCATTCCCCTGTGGAATGACTGAAACCGGCTTACACTGTTCATAGCTAACTGATTTATTCTTCTCCCAGGCTGTTCTCACAGATACTTTCTTCACTCCATTTGGCACCGGTTCAGGGCAAGAGCTATGATTAACATGGTTATCGGTGGCTTTCTCAGAATATGTTTTTTCTGTCAGAGAGGAGAGAAATTGCTTATATTTCTTACCAATTTTTTGTGTAGGTTGCATATATATTAAATATGTTGCCCAATTTCACTTTCTGGATATAGTTGCTATATGGCCCAAAAAAGTAATGAAAAGAGATACAATAATCAATCATATTTACTCAGTGCTTTTTTCTCCAAAGAATTCTGAAAGTTTTGCCCTCTGTTTGACAATCTTTGCAACTTCCCTTAATGAACTTAAGCAAACTTCATGTAAACATAAATGAATTTTAAGTAAACTTAAAGCAAAAAAAAGTTTAAAAACTAAATAATACATTACATTTAGTGGACATACACCAACACTAAACAGTTAACGTTTTGAGAGCCTACCCAAGTGACTTCACATACATTGTCTTATAGCTGTATTCCAAATTTAGAATATAAATGAGAAAAAAAAGTTACCCAAAGCCTAAGTTGCATATAGAGAATAAAAATAAAGAGAATAACTGAATAGTGTGGCCCTGGTAGTTAAACATCAACATTCCCTGTACCTCAGTTTCCCAACTTTTCAATGAGGATAACAACATTGACATAACAACACGTAGCATCATGAGTGCTTAGTTTCAGAGGCCCTTGAGTAGGAAAATATTTAAGTGCAGGATATTATAATATTTAGAACATTGAGAGATACCAGAATCTCAAAAAATGAATGACTAAAACCATAACTAATATTTTTTAGGAAAAGATACCTTCCGAGTCATCTAGAGGAAGAAACTGGAGTTGCTTTCTTGGATTGGTACGTTGTAATGTAGACACAGGAACAGTATCTAAATCATCCAAAAGTATATCAAATCTATTGAATGAAGCAAGTTACTTGTGAGAAAAAAATGTTAACTGATTTTCCCTATCTCCACTACAAAGATGAGCTGGCATCCAGCTAACTCACATATTTATGTATTTTCTTAAAAGAAAGCTGGTTATATAATTGTCTAAAACTGAAATTTAATTTCTATTTTCTAACAAAATTGTATTTACATACTAAAGACTTAAAACACTTACCCGTACATTATGTCATTTGATCTTTATAAAAACCTTATGAAATAAGCAGGGTAGTGATTATTATCCCCGTTTTATAGAAGAGGAAACTGAGGTTCAATGTGCTTAACTCATCTCTGCAAGAGCCTGACAGAGTTGGGTCTAGAACCAAGAAGCAACATCCCTCCCCATCAACAGCACACACAGCTGCCCACACTTCGGAGGGGACAAATTCTCAGCAGCATAGGTAAACATGCATTTGGTGCCAGGGCCATACCAGTAAAGCCCACTTTCTTGTACAAATGGCCCAAAAGTTTTCCTGTATCATAAATCTTTTCAGGAAAACAAAGAACTATCTATCATTCTACATACAAAAGCTGAAAGGGGTGCTGAGGTGATATTTAAAATCTAGCAATAGCAAGTTTACAGTTAAAAACTGTGTTCATTGTACTGCAGTACTTTAGTTGTAGTATGACATTCACTTAAGATTTAAATGAAATCCACAGAGTTCCCACTGGCAACTGAAAAATTAGTGATAGCTAGAGACATAAGTCAACATTTGGAAAAAAATCACTAATATAGTAAACTTTATTTTACAATTTTAGAGAACTTACCGAATTGGACTGCTCTCATTTTTGCTAAGCAGATGACTAAATCCTGGGGACAAGTTTTCTTTAGGGGATCGCTTTGGACTATAAGCCACAGTCACTGGTGTTAGCATAATCTCTCTTTTTGCTATAGAAGAAAATGAAGAGGAAATATTCTTTTCCTTCTATATATATCAGCATAAGTTTCTTTTTCAGTATTTTTTTCTAATTTTGAAAGGAATATAATTTCAACGTAAAACTTTGAAAGAGAAATAAGAGTGTACAAAAAAATAAAACCACTCATAATCCTAATACCTAGAGGTAACCACTGTAACACTGTAGTATATCAGACAGTACTTTCAGCACTCTGACTCAAAACTGGTTTTTCAGGATTTTAGAAGTCGACTGGAAATAAGATGGGAACAGCAGCACACTACTGAACATTCCTATAACACAGTAAGAAGAATCTCCTCAGCTGCCGTGAAAATGGAAATTCAGGACAGAAATTCAATGCTTCAACTTTAAAACCAAACCTGTAATGAATTGGCTAAAGAAAAGTGGTGACTAATGCTGAGTACTTGAGATCAAATACATAAGAAGTATATTTGCAGACTAGCTTGGATTAATTTGATTTAATTATCTGGATAGTTATCTACGATCTTAAAAATTCTGCAGTATTTTTAAGTATTAGTTGCAAACAATTTAGTGGACACAATAAATTATTAGTATTAGTTGTAAACAATTTACTGGGCACAATAAAAAAATCTCACTTTAATAAACAGATTTCTTCATTTACATTTGTAGTATCTGTGTGATCAATTTTATTTATGAACAAGATCTTATTTAGGGGTCCTCTGCCCAGAGTACTCTACTAGGTGCTGAGGATACAAGAGAAACCGGAAATGGGTAAGCAGTGGGCACAGCTCAGAAGTCACGCTTTTGAACCCAAGAGATGTATGTACACATCTAATTCTTACTTGGAGTACTTGATTTACGACTTGAAGGTGGTAAAGATGATGATCTCTGTGAGGCTGAATTAAGTCTCTTTTGTCTCTGTTGGGCACACTTTTCTGGAGAACGACTTGCATTAACTGAAGTTTCAGTTTGCCGAGGATTTACTACAGCAGACCAAAAAAAAGCAAAACAAAAAACAAATCAAAACAAGCCTCAGCTTCAGTTATCCACCTTTATTAATAGGTGGTTACACATGGTTACACACCAAGCCACACAGCTTAGGTTCTGTTCAAAGCATTTATTCTCACTAGCTAGGTTATAATTACTATTTGCAAATGCACCGCATTATAATGATAAAAAATGTTCGATGAAGAAAAATATGGGAGTTTATAATGAATTCATTCTGGTTCCCTGTTTACAATCGGCATTCAAGGTGATTTTCAAGAGGGTTATTTTTAGAAAGCAGGTTATTAATTTATTTACTAAGAGACACTGCTTGGGAGATGTAACCCCAAAGACACTGGCAGGATGACTAAGGGGTCTGAGCAAGCAAACATAGAGGAAAAGGAGAGAAACATATTGGTGACCTGGACCTGTGAAGAAACACAGTATTAAAGACACTGCTTGCCTTATCTACAGATGCTCAGTAACCAAGAAAGAAGAGGAAATGTTGTATCTCACTTCATGAATATCAAATGCCTATCACAGCTTTCTGATGTGTGCAAGTAAGACAGACTGACAGGAATTTTTCAAATATCCTTACGAATGCCATGTAAGGCCAGGAAAAGTGGTTCAAGCCTGTAATCACAACACTTTGGGAGGCCAAGGCGGGTGGACCACTTGAAGCCAGGAGTTTGAGACCAACCTGGCCAACATGGTGAAACTCCATCTCTATTAAAAATATTAAAATTAGCCAAGGGTGGTGGAGGGCACCTGTAATTCTAGGTACTTGAGAGGCTGAGGCAGGAGGATCAGTTGAATGCAGGAGGTGGAGTTTGCAGTGAGCCGAGATTACACACTGCACTCCAGCCTGGGCAAAAGAGCGAGACTCTGTCTCAAAAAAAAAAAAAAAAAAAAAATGCCATGTAAACCTTTTTCATAATCAGAATGTAAGATGCAATTGGCTTTGAAGGTACATGTTACGCCAGAACTGTGATAAATTATTAACTAGGACATTCAATTCTCTTTTTTTTTTTTTTTTTTTTTTGAGACGGAGTCTCGCTCTGTCGCCCAGGCTGGAGTGCAGTGGCCGGGGTTCTCAGCTCACTGCAAGCTCCGCCTCCCGGGTTCATGCCATTCTCCTGCCTCAGCCTCCTAGTAGCTGGGACTACAGGCGCCCGCCACCTCGCCCCGCTAGTTTTTTGTATTTTTTAGTAGAGACGGGGTTTCACCGTGTTAGCCAGGATGGTCTCGATCTCCTGACCTCGTGATCCGCCCGTCTCAGCCTCCCAAAGTGCTGGGATTACAGGCTTGAGCCACCGCGCCCGGCGGACATTCAATTCTCTATGAAATGGGGCTGAAGTAGCAGTAAAATAGCAAGTTTACAGAGTTAAAACTTCTAATTTCATTACCTAAAGATTTTAATTTTAACGAAGGTAATATAAATGGGGAAAGATATCTATATCCTATCTATCTCAACAAAGAAATAGTCAAACCAAGAAATACTCACTATTGGAGGTGTCCTCTTTCTCTGTCTGTGTCCCCCAATTTTTAAATATTTTTCCTTCATCAAGTTCTTGTAAAGCTCTCATGATCGGTGTGTCTGAAGTCTCTCTTTGCTTTTTTATCAACAAGCTTGTTGATGAACTTCCAGGTGAAGAATCCTTTTCCAGAGGTGAATGGTGCCTTAAACAATAATTTTAAGACATAGTGCTATGGACTGAACGTCTGTGTCTTGCCCTCCACCCCCACACCAAACATACACGTTGAAGCCCTAATCTTCAATGTGATTGTATCTGGAGGTGGGGCCTTTACGAGGTAATTAGGATTGGGTGAGGTCATGAAGATGAAGCTCCCATGATGGGATTAATGCCCTTATGAAAAAGGGAAAAAGGCAGGAGCACTCTCTTTGTGCACACACACCAAGGAAAGGCCACGTGAGGACATAACCAGGAAGAGGGCCCTCACCAAACACTCAGCACCCTGATCTTGTACTTCCAGCCTTCAGAGGTAAAGAAAGAAATGTGTGTTGTTTATGCCCCCAGTCTGTGGTAACTTGTTACAACAGTCCAAGCTAAAACACACACTTTACTGGTGTTGTTAGGGGAATAACAGAGTTGACAATTATACTCCACAATGAGCATGCTTTGCAATGCAAATAAATTAAACCTGCATACAGTGCTTTCCCATCCTTCTAACATCCTACACTTAGAGGAACAGCATCTGCACAGTACCCTGGAGTAAGCAGCTGAGGCTGCTCAGGCAGGCTCGGGGCTCAGGCTGGCCAGAGCCATCTGAAGCAGGAGAGGATCTACATCTTTTGTTTGTTTTTAGACAAGGTCTCACTCTGTCACCCAGGCTGGAGTGCAGTGGCACAATCATAGCTCACTGTAGCCTTGAGCTCCCCAGGCTCAGGTAATCCTCCCACCTCAGCCTCCCAAGTAGCTAAAACTACAGGCGCATGTCACCACGCCCGGCTAATACATTTATTTTTTGTAGAGGTGGGATTTTGTCATGCTGCCCAGGCTGGTCTCGAACTCCTGGGCTCAAGCGATCCTCCATGTTGCCCTCCCAAAGTGTTGGGATTACAGGTGTGAGCCACCGTATCTGGCCCGAGGATTGACATCCTATCCTAATCACAAACCCATACTGTGCCACTGAGCACAGGTGGGGAAGCTCAGCAGAGCTCATGGAAGTAAAATATTCTAAAAGTAGTAGCCTTTCAAAGTAAAATAAAAGTCATCTTCTCAAAATTAAGACATTAAACAACCAAAGAGATGGCTTCCTGAACATTTAAAAGCAATTGAAATTTCTAAGAAAACATAACATCCCTAAATAGAATCTTTAGCAAAGTTATCTCACCCAGTGCTACAGGTCTCCTCCAGCTGGTTATCCACGTTACTGTCCTGGGTGTCCAGAGGCTGGCCAGTAAAGATGGAATACTCTGCACCTGGAATCAGCCACTTCCGCCTGCTGACGTCTGAAGTTGCTAGTGTGCTATTAGAATGAAAACAGGCATTATAAAGGTCTGCACTTCAATTCAGATTGCATGTGCGTATAAAACAATCTGCTTATTTACACATTTGTACAGTAATTTTAAAACCACATGTAACAATCTATATTTTAGATACAATTTATTTTACAGTTTTATGATTCAACTTAACTGTTCTAGGTTTCTGTTACTCCTGAATCTCAGTCAAGATTCAGGTACTTGTGGCTCTGAACATTCCCCTCACTGTCTCTCAGGCATTTCACACCCTTTACGCTCTGTGCCCCTACTGTAGCTGAAGGTAAGGCGTTGAATGAAGCAGGGCTGCCCTTCTTGTTCCCTTCAGACCAGCACTGTCCAACAGAGTCTTCTGCAAAACCAGAAACGCTATCTGCAGTGTCCAATGCAGCAGTCACAAGTCAGGTGTCACTACTGAACTCCTGAAATGTGGCTGGTGAGACTGAAGAACCAATTATAATATCTTAATTTTAATAAAGGAAGTTTTCAGTATCAAAATGGAGTCACTAAAGTCAAACTCCCACAAAATGGAGCTGGGAGGCACAAAGGAGCAGCCCTCGCACACTGATGCTGATTATGGGAACTATTCTGAATTCCTCAGAACCACAGTATTCCAGATAATAAGCTGTTTGTACAAGGAAACATCCCTAACAAGGGATGTCTCCACCACTGAGCTAATGCTAATGCCTACAACATGCTCCTGTAACCAGTGGTCTTGGTTTTAAAATAGCTTAGTGGACTGTGGACTGCCCTTTGTCTTTTAAAGTTTCCTGTGTCCCAACCCCTTTGGACATGCTTATGGTTCACCACAGCATGCGTACTTCAGATTGCAAACCCCCAACATTTCCAAATAAATTTCTTTGGAGAGTCAGTCTCTGTTGCTCCTTTTAGCTTGACATGATTGATTTAAATAGTAATAGTGGCTGTTGGCAGGACTGTACTGAACAGTGCAGTTCTAGACTATTGCTCTCCCAGGTCATCTGAGGTTCCCACCATCCTGTTAACCCCCAGTCATTCCCCAGACTTTGGAGCCTGCCTTGTTTTCTCCACACCTATTCCTGTTCTCATACTAGGCAACTTCCTGACCGCTCTCTCCAGTGAGGTGACCCTCTACTCCTCAGCTAGCAACCTCAGAGGGTACTTGCTGGCTTTTGTTATAACCAGAGAACACACTCCCCTTAAGAAACCAATACTCCAAAGACTCCGCCCCTATTCTGCCTCCAGCCCTCAAGCATCAGCAGGGTGACCTACGATCCTTGGCCTCTCCACTTTCCGTTTATCAACCCCTCCTAGCCTGACTAGGTCCTCTTGATCTACACTGGAGTCCACACTCATACTTTCTTGCTCACCTTTCGCCACACCTGACCGGCAGCAAAATCTGAGGACTGGCTGACTACAAAGGCTGTGTGTCAGGGTCTAAACTACCACTGAGCTTTGCTGCAAAAAAGCCACCAGCTGGGCAGACTCATCAACACCTCAGGCGGACACCCCAAACCGCCTGGCAACATGACTTTCTGTAACCAACAAGCTTCAGTTCTCCAAACATGACTATCTCATACCCTTTCCACCCTCCTCAAACCTCCCATCCCACCTTCGTTGACAGGTGAAACTTTTGAGTCAAACTGCAAAGAAACACCAGAAACCATGAAACAACGCTTGTCTTCTCTGTCCCCTTTCACAACCAAACATTTTAGAGCTGTCTCTTTTATCTACATTTACTTCAACTTCAGTTACTCTTCCCCCCCCACCTTTTTTTTTTTTTTTTGAGACGTAGTCTCGCTCTGTCACCCAGGCTGGAGTGCAGTGGTGTGATCTTGGCTCACTGCAAGGTCCGCCTCCTGGGTTCACGCCATTCTCCTGCTTCAGCCTCCCGAGTAGCTGGGACTACAGGCGCCCGCCACCATGCCCAGCTAATTTTTTGTATTTTTAGTAGTGACAGGGTTTCACCGTGTTAGCCAGGATGGTCTCAATCTCCTGACCTCGTGATCCGCCCACCTCGGCCTCCCAAAGTGCTGGGATTACACGCCCGGCCCAGTTTCTAAATTAAGAACTATTTCAGGGCCGGGCGCGTTGGCTCATGCCTGTAATCCTAGCACTCTGGGAGGTCAAGGTGGGCAGATCACAAGGTCAAGAGATCGAGACCATCCTGGCTAACATCCTGGCTAACACAGTGAAACCCCATCTCTACTAAAAATACAAAAAAAAATTAGGTGGGCGTGGTGGTGGGCACCTGTAGTCCCAGCTACTTGGGAGGCTGAGGCAGGAAAATGGCGTGAACCCAGGAGGCGGAGTTTGCAGTGAGCCAAGATCGCGCCACTGCACTCCAGCCTGGGCGACAGAGCAAGACTCCATCTAAAAAAAAAAAAAAAAAAGCTATTTCAAACATTCTTGGAAAATTACAAAGAATACAATAACAAGCATCTACTCACCCATTCTCAGTTTTAATAAATGCTAAGATCTTGCCAATTTTTTTTTTTTCTTGAGACGGAGTTTTGCTCTTTCACCCAGGCTAGAGTGCAGTGGTGTGATCTCGGCTCCCTGCAACCTCTGCCTACCGGGTTCAAGCAATTCTCCTGCCTCAGCCTCCAGAGTAGCTGGGATTATAGGGGCCCACCACTGTGCCCAGCTAAGTTTTGTATTTTTAGTAGTGATGGGGTTTCATCATGTTGGCCAAACTCCTGACCTCAAGTGATCTGCCCACCTCAGCCTCCCAAAGTTCTGGGATTACAGGAGTGAGCCACAGTGACTAGCCCAATCTTGCCAAATTTGTATTTAATTAGAAGACCAAGTTTTATGTATATAGTTGTATTTTTTTTAATTACACAGAAGGCATAATGTATTAATAAACATTTTAAATGTCTTTTGGTTTTTTTGAGACAGGGTTTTACCCTGTCCCCCAGGCTGAAGTATAGTGGCATGATCATGGCTCAGTACAGCCTCGACCCTCAGGCTCAAGCGATTCTCCCACCTCAGCCTCCCAAGCAGCTGGAACCACCAACCACCACACGCAGCTTTTTTTTTTTAAAGACAGAGTCTCGCTCTGTCGCCCAGGCTAGAGTGCAGTGGCTCGATGTTGGCTCACTGCAACCTCTGCCTCCCAGGTTCAAGCAATTCTGCCTCAGCCCTGCGAATAGCTGGGATTACAGGTGCATGCCACCACACTCAGCTAATTTTTTTGTATTTTTAGTAGAGACGGGGTTTCACCATGTTGGTAAGGCTGATCTCAAATTCCTGACTTCATGATCCACCTGCCTCAGCCTACCAAAGTGCTGGGATTACAGGCGTGAGCCACCGCGTCCGACCACTAACTTTTTGTATTTTTTGTAGAGATGGGGTTTTGCCAGGCTGGTCTCAAACTCCTGGGCTCAAGCGATTTCCCCACCTTGGCCTCCCAAAATGCTGAAATTACAGGCGTGAGCCACCACACCTGGCCTTTAATGCTTTCTCTGTTCAATGTTATGCTTGAAATTTATCTGTGTTAGTACATATAAGCTCTATTCATTTTAATCATTTACCAATAGTATGAATATATTTGTCCTTTCTCCCTGCAGTGGAAATGTGGTTTTTAATATGCAGCCTTTCGACAATGCTAAAATTAACACGTGTGAAAATTCCTCTAAGGCAAACATCTTAACATGGAAGTGTGGGATTTGGGGCGTGCACATCTTCAACCTCTCTGGATGTTGCCAAATCACTCTCTAGACAAGATGTATCAACTGTCATTCATTACTTTGAGAGTTCCTGTTTCTCCATATCTTTTGCCAAACGTTAAAGTGATCCAATTTTAAGTCTGACCTGTCCGATGGTGTGAATTGTATCTTATTGTTTTAATGTGCATTTTCATGACAATTAACATGTTTTCATTTTTATTAGCCATCACGGTTCTATGAACTGCTTGTTATACTCTTTTACCATTTTTTGTTGAGAAAGTTATCCTTTTCTTATTGATTTGTAAGTTCTTTCAGGGCTGGGCACGGTGGCTCAAGCCTGTAATCCCAGCACTTTGGGAGGCCGAGACGGGCGGATCACGAGGTCAGGAGATCGAGACCATCCTGGCTAACACGGTGAAACCTCGTCTCTACTAAAAAATACAAAAAAACTAGCCGGGCGAGGTGGTGGGCGCCTACAGTCCCAGCTACTTGGGAGGCTGAGGCAGGAGAATGGCATAAACCCGGGAGGTGGAGCTTGCAGTGAGCCGAGATCCGGCCACTGCACTCCAGCCTGGGTGACAGAGCAAGACTCCGTCTCAAAAAAAAAAAAAGAGTTCTTTCATCTTCTGGATACTTTTCCTTTATTCGTTCCTGTTCACTTTAAAAATATATCAGCCAGAGCCAGGTACAGTGACTCACATCTGTAATCCCAGCACTTTGGGAAGCCGAGGCAGGCGGATCACTTAAGGTCAGGAGTTTGAGACCAGCCTGGCCAACAAGGTAAAACCCCATCTCTACTAAAAATACAAAATTTAGCGGGCATGGTGGCATGTGCCTGTAGTCTCAGCTACTTGGGAGGCTGAGGTGGGAGAATCGTTTGAACTCGGGAGGCAAAGGTTGCAGTGAGCCAAGACTGTGCCATTGCACTCCAGCCTGGGCGACAGAGCGAGACTTTGTCTCAAAAATAAAATAAAATGTCAGCCAGGAACTGTGGCTCACGCCTATAATCCCAGTACTTTGGGAGGCTGAGGTAGGCAGATCACTTGAGGTCAGGAGTTTGAGACCAGCCTGGCCGACATGGCAAAACCCCATCTCTACTAAAAATATAAAAATTAACTGGACATGGTAGCGGGCACCTGTAATCCCAGTTACTCAGGAGGCTGAGGCAGGAGAATTGCTTGAACATGGGAAGCAGAGGTTATGGGGAGCCGAGATTGTGCCACTGCACTCCAGCCTGGGTGACAGAGCGAGACTCCATCTCAAAAAAAAAAAGAAAATTTATATATATATACACATATACACACACACATATATATACACACACATATATATGTATGTGTGTATATATATATATAATATCTCAAGCACATATAGACATACAGGTAATACTCATGCACCAACCATCCAGCTTTATAAAATCTTGGTTATATATTCTTTAAATTAAGAGTAGAACACTATAAAGACAACTAAAGCCCCTGTGCACCTCTCTAATCTCATTCTTTCCCTCCCAAAAGCAAACATTTATTCTAAATTTGTGTTCAGCATTCCCATGCAAGTTTTCATACTTTTACTATGTTTGCATGAACCTATAAGAAATACAAAATTGGCCGGGCGCAGTGGCTCAAGCCTGTAATCCCAGCACTTTGGGAGGCCGAGACGGGCAGATCACGAGGTACGAAGTTCGAGACCATCCTGGCTAACACGGTGAAACCCCGTCTCTACTAAAAAATACAAAAAGCTAGCCGGGCGAGGTGGCTGGTGCCTGTAGTCCCAGCTACTCGGGAGGCGGAGGCAGGAGAATGGCGTGAACCCGGGAGGCAGAGCTTGCAGTGAGCTGAGATCCGGCCACTGCACTCCAGCCTGGGCTACAGAGCGAGACTCCGTCTCAAAAAAAAGAAATACAAAATTGCTTCACATGCTAAAGTCAATATAAATAGTATCCTATTTCTTCTGCAACTCATTTTTTGTTGTTCTATATTATGTCCTTAAGATTAATCCATGTTGACCATCTAGCTGAGGATCAGCAAATTCTCTCTGTAAAGGGCCAGATAGTAAACACTTAAGGTTTTATGGGCCAGTGTCTGTTGCAACTACTTCACTTTGCTGTTGCACAAAAGCAGCCAAAGACGATATGTAAGTGAATAAGCTTGCATTCCATAAAAATTTTATTTGTGGACACCAAAATTTGAACAGTTTTCTTTTTTTTTTTTTTTGGGACAGAGTCTCACTTTCTCACCCAGGCTGGAATGCAGTGGTGCAATCTTGGCTCACTGGAATCTCCGCCTCCCAGGTTCAAGCGATTCTCCTGCCTCAGCCTCTTGAGTAGCTGGGACTATGGGTGCGTGCCACCACACCCAGATAATTTTTGTATTTTTAGTAGAGATGAGGTTTTGCCATGTTGGCCAGGCTGGTCTCGAACTCCTGACCTCAGGTGATCCACCCACCTCAGCCTCCCAAAGTTCTGGGATTACAGGTGTGAGCCACCACGCCCAGCCTGCATTCACTCTTGAGTACACTCTGAATGGGCTTCTACTGATAATCACTCTATCCAAACTGTTCACTAAGCATTAGCCTCCAGCTTGCAAAGACCTTGCAGTCTTCACCTTGATCTCTCAAACAGCAATGTGAGATTATGACATATATTATACATCAGTTTTCGTCCACAATTCCTGGCTCATAACTTCCATATCCCTTGTTGCAGTCAATAGAATCTCTAACCTTCTCCTGTCTTCCTTTTACCTTACCAGGGTAGGACTCTAATCTGATTATGGGTCATAAGACTCTCATTCAAATCAGAGAGGGTCCTACTTCATCCTCTGGAGGAAGGAATGCTGCACAAAGAGGCCAAGAAGGATCTGAACAGACAGGCCTTGCTACGTTTAGATCACATCCTTTCTGTCCAATCACATTTCAACACAGCTGTCCAAGCTTCAATCAGGCCTGTCCAATGAAGCCTCCATAAAATGCCCAAGAAGACAGGGCTCCAGAGCTTCTGGAGAGCTGAACAAAAGCTCATCCACGCGCTGGGGGGCGTGGCATACCCCATCTCTATAGGGAATGAAATTCCTGTGCTGGAGATCCTTCCAGACCTTACTCTGTATCTCTTCAATTGGCTGTTTTTTTGTATCCTTTAAAATATCATCTGTAATAAATTGGTAAACATGTTTCTCTGAGTCATAGGAGCCACTCTGGCAAATTAATCAAACCCAAAGAGAGGGTTATGGGAACCTCAACTTGAAGCCAGTTGGTTAGATGTTCTGGAGGCCTGGACTTGCAAATGGTGTCTGAAACGGGGTAGTCTTTGGGACTGAGCCCTCAGCTTATGGGATCTGACCCTATCTCTGGGTAGATAGTATCAGAGATGAATGGGAGGCCACCCAGCTGGGTCCCAAGAAGAACTGATTGCTCGCTTGCTGGTGAGGAGAAATACCACACATTCTGGGTCACAAAAGTCTTCTGAGTCTATTGTTGCGCTGGTGTGAGAGCATGGGGAAAACACAGGTTGGGTTTTACACTCCATACCGGTAGCTGCTTGTTTTCCTGTAGCTTTTTGGCAGCGCTTTCTCGGGTTCCTTTGCCAGCTCTCTCTATCCAACACCAGTGTCACAGTTCTTGCCCCAGGCCTGCTTCTCACTAAACATACTCAGTTGGCATCCATTCTACAACTTTAGGCATCATCTAGAAAGAGATGACTCCAATTTTTTTTTTTTTTGAGATGGAGTCTCACTCTGTCGCCCAGGCTAGAGTGCAGTGGCGTGATCTCGGCTCACTGTAAGCTTCGCCTCCCGGGTTCACACCATTCTCCTGCCTCAGCCTCCCGAGTGGCTGGGACTACAGGCGGCCGCCACCACGCCTGGCTAATTTTTTGTATTTTTAGTAGAGACAGGGTTCCACCATGTTAGCCAGGATGGTCTCGATCTCCTGACCTCGTGATCTGCCTGCCTCGGCCTCCCAAAGTGCTGGGATTACAGGCGTGAGCCACCACGCCCAGCACGACTCCAAAATTTATCACCCCATCCTAAAACCTTATTTTTGAGCTCCAAACTCATTTATAATTGCCTATTTGATTTCCACTTGGAATCGATATGAAAAATATTCAAGATGGAAATTCTGATCTCTTCCCTAAGTTCAACATATGAACTAGGTACCTTTAGTTGTTTGAGACAGAAACCAAGGAATTATTCCAACACCTCCCTTTCTTACCTTGCCATCCAATCCACAACCATATCCTATAGATCCTACCTCTAGAATCTCTCCCAAAGATTCTCTTTTGTCTATTTCTGTGACCACCACCCAGCTAACACCATCTCTCTCCTAGCACTGCACCAGCCTAACCAGTCTCTTGCTTCCATTCCTACTCCTTCTTCTTTCCTACTTCTTTCCTACTTCTCCTGCTTCTTTCCTACTCCATCTTCTCATGACAGGTACCTTAATAACAATTAGATAACATCATTTTACCACATAAAAACCTTCAAAGGCTTCCCAGTGGACTTAGGGCAAGATCCAACTCTTAACCATGGCTTAGAAAGCTATAAATGTTCAATCTCTGATTTCATCTAGGGCGATTTTGCCTCTTGCTGGAAATATTCAGGCCACACTAAACTCCCTTAGGCTCTTCAAACATGCTAAGCTCTTTCCTACCTGAGGACTTAGCAAGGCAATTTCTCTGCATGGACCACCTCCCAGACACCCCACCCTGCCTATCCCTCACCCCACACCTCCTGCTCCAGCAACTCTATGCACAGGTGACTCCTCTGCTTATGAGCCTCCTCTAAAGAAAGGTCTTCCCTGGCCCCCAACCTGAAGCTCTCTCTTTTATCTCTCTCAAATGTTCAATTTGTTACTTACATCTTTTCTTTAAAAAAAAAAAGAAGAAGAATTTTCCATGTTCTACTAAAATTAATTAACAAAGACTTAGAAAAAGCTTTTCTTAAAATTTATTTTATTTTATAGAGATGGTCTCTCGCCATGTTGTCCTGACTGGTCTGGAACTCCTGGGCTCTAGCGATCCTCCCACCTTGGCTTTCCAAAATGCTGGAATTACAGACATGAACCACCGTGCCCAGCCCTAGGAAGAGCTCCTCATTTGACAATTACAACGTGAGTCACAAATTACAATTTAAAATCATTTTTCTGATAAACGTTATTATAAAGTTATTATTTACTTATTAATATTCTTCATTTACACCAAAATCATAATAAAAGCCAGTTCTAATATAAAAATAATGTATTCTAGCCGGGCGCGGTGGCTCAAGCCTGTAATCCCAGCACTTTGGGAGGCCGAGACGGGTGGATCACGAGGTCAGGAGTTCGAGACCATCCTGGCTAACACGGTGAAACCCCGTCTCTACTAAAAAATACAAAAAGCTAGCCGGGCGAGGTGGCTGGTGCCTGTAGTCCCAGCTACTCGGGAGGCTGAGGCAGGAGAATAGCGTAAACCCGGGAGGCGGAGCTTGCAGTGAGCTGAGATCCAGCCACTGCACTCCAGACTGGGCGACAGAGCGAGACACCGTCTCAAAATAAATAAATAAATAAATAATGTATTCTGTAATGGTATCACCAAGACAATGCTGGGATTATAGCCAAGCTAATTCTGAAAGAACTAAAAAACTAGAAAGAAAACCCACACAATCTAATGAAGATCGATCTTCATAGTTCCTTCCATTAACATGGGAATAAAACATCTAAAACTTTAGGGCTAAAAGACCTTTTGAGATGTTCTAGCCTCTTGTCCTTATTTTTACAGATAATAAAAATGAATTCCAAAAATGGTAAGTGACTTGCCTAAGGTCACACAGCTGGGCAAAGAACAAAATACATTCCAAGGATCCCAATTTGATCCTACTATATTTCCTCATTTTAGCAAATGCCTCCACATAAGAGGGTTTACAATGTTCAGTAATTAACTTAACACATCTAAGTTCTGTAATGACATTTAACCCTGACTTTCTTATGATTTAGACAGATGAGCTTCTCGTCTTAATAAAAGCATGCACCTATTTCTAGCCTTATAGAGAGTAAATGAAATAACTTACTTGGCACGCGAGGGTCTCACATGAATTCTAGAATTGTGACGAAGGCTTAACATATTTTCATGTTCTACTTGCTTGACCTGAGCTTCAAGTTTTGAAATCATTCTAATTCAAAAGCAATAAAAAAAATTAAATACATTTCAACAAATTTAAAATATAGCTCAACCACAGTTTAACAGGTCTTCCTAAAAAATGGGTGGTAAAAGAGTTGCAAGTCCATGGCCGGGAACACTGGCTCACCCCTGTAATCCCAGCACTTTGGGAGGCCGACACAGGTGGATCACAAGGTCAAGAGATAGAGACCATCCCGGTCAAGGTGGTGAAATCCTGTCTCTACTAAAAATACAAAAATTAGCTGGGCGTGGTGGTGCACACCTGTAGTCCCAGCTACTCGGGGGGCTGAAGCAGGAGAATCACTTGAACCCGGGAGGTGGAGGTTGCAGTGAGCCAAGATCACACCAGCCTGGCAACAGAGTGAGACTCTCTCTCAAAAAAAAAAGAGTTGCAAGTCCATAAACCTTTTTCATAGTAAAACATCACCATTATTTAAAAAGCTAAATAGGCCAGGTGCGGTGGCTCACGCCTGTAATCCCAACACTTTGGTAGGCTGAGATGGGTGGATCATCTGAGGTCAGGAGTTCAAGACCAGCCTGGCCAGCACGGTGAAACCCCCATCTCTACTAAAAACACAAAAATCAGCCAGGTGTGGTGGCATTCGCCTGTAATCCCAGTTACTTGGGAGACCAAGGCAGGAGAATCAGCTTGAACCCGGGAGGTGGAGGTTGCAGGGAGCCCTTATCACGCCACTTCACTCCAGCCTGGGCAAAAGAGCAAGACTCCGTCTCAAAAAATAAATAAATAAAACAAAAGCTAAACAAAAATCAGTGACTATAAATAGAAAAACAGAAAAACAAATACATTAAAACTCTACAAAGGAACATTTCACATACAACTGAATAAAAAGGAACAAATGGACTTAATATCACAAGTTATATAAATTTGACTACAGATCAAAACATAACACTTATAAATAAAAATAAAATTAAATTGTCAAATAAACTGCATTCTAATGTGTTTAATCCTAATATGTATATAACCATGCATACAATAGGTAACACTTTCACAAACGAGGAAGTAGGCTTAACTTCCAAAAACAGAGCTTTAAAAAAAAATTTAAAAAAAAAAAAACCCTTTCTAATTTTTAAAAGAGGCCAAGGCTAAAATATTGCAAACAACCTACAGGTCTTTCACCTGATTTGTGCCATGTTCAAAATAAAAGCCTATTTTCAAGTTTACCAACAGGAAATAACTACTCTGGCCAACTGACTATTTTAAAGATATCCTGGCATTCATGCTGTTCTTTCTCCCCCCCCTTTAAGAGATGAGGTCTTACTCTGTCACCCAGGCTGGAGTGCACTGGCATGATCATTGCTTGCTGCAGCCTCAAACCCCTGTTCTTAAGAGATGCTCTTGCCTCAGTCTCCCAAGTAGCTCGGAGTACAGGTGCACGCTGCCATGCCTGGCTTGTTCTTTTAAGCTCTGTGTATGACTTCATCTTACCTTTCAAACTCGAATTCTTACCTACTTTGATGCAAGGAAGGTTTGAGAAATAATAGCTCTAACAAGGCTGATGTTTTATACCAATCTGATAAGAAAGTTATCACGGCCGGGCGCGGTGGCTCAAGCCTGTAATCCCAGCACTTTGGGAGGCCGAGACGGGCGGATCACGAGGTCAGGAGATCGAGACCATCCTGGCGAACACGGTGAAACCCCATCTCTACTAAAAAATACAAAAAAAAAAAAAAACTAGCCGGGCGAGGTGGTGGGCGCCTGTAGTCCCAGCTACTCGGGAAGCTGAGGCAGAAGAATGGCATAAACCCGGGAGGTGGAGCTTGTAGTGA
Source organism: Trachypithecus francoisi (assembly GCF_009764315.1). NCBI lineage: Eukaryota > Metazoa > Chordata > Mammalia > Primates > Cercopithecidae > Trachypithecus > Trachypithecus francoisi. The sequence continues at coordinate 10,053,879 of NW_022681456.1, read as the reverse complement.
GCTGAGATCCGGCCACTGCACTCCAGCCTGGGCCACAGAGCGAGACTCCGTCTCAAAAAAAAAAAAACAAAAACAAAAACAAAACAAAACAAAACAAAAAAAAAAAAGAAAGTTATCACTAGAACTGAATGAATCACAGAAGAGAGGCAGATGAGAAACCTAGACAGCATTTCTGTTCTTCTCTATGAGAACTTAAGACTGCAGTAGAATTTCTAAATAAGGGATATTACTTATATCCAAATACAAACATAAAATTTGCTTTTGAACCAGTTTAAATATTTCTCTTTTCTATCTTTCATTTTTTTAGGGGGCGAGGGCAGTAGGGGGGAGACAGTCTTGCTCTGTCACCCAGGCTGGAGTGCAGTGGCATGATCTTGGCTCACTGCAACCTCTGTCTCCAGAGTTCAAGCGATTCTCCTGCCTCACCCTCCTGAGTAGCAGGGATTACAGGCGTGCACCACCATGCCCAGCTAATTTTTGTATTTTTAGTAGAGAAAGGGTTTGCCATGTTGGCCAGGCTGGTCTTGAACTCCCGATCTCAGGTAATCTTCCCACCTCAGCCTCCCAAAGTGCTGAGATTACAGGCGTGAGCCACTGCACCCAACCCAGTTCGGATATTTCTAATCATTTGCAATAGATACCATTTACGATTCTGTCCCTACCTAATTAAACAAATCAGATCATTAATACAGTCTCCAACCAGGTCTTTCTGAAAGTAGATGACCATAATTTTGGTGTTAATGTTGTTTCCTTTTTGAAGCACAAACATAATTCCGTGAACTAAACTGCTTCTTAAAAGTTCTTTCCAGTGGTTAAATATCATTTGGATTTTAACCTATGCTGAAAAAAATACATAATGTTTAGGAAAATATCCACCTCTGAGGCACAACCACCAATACCTTTTAATCACTTAAAACATCTTGTTTGAAACCAGGTGCAGTAGCGCATGCCTGTAATCCCAGCACTTTGTGTGGATGAGGCGAGAGGATCACTTGAGGCCGAGAGAGTGAGACCAGCCAGGGCAACATAGCAAAACCCTACTTCTAAAAAAAGTTTTTAAATATCAGCCAGGCTTGCTAGGCTCCATGGCTTATGCCTATAATCCCAGCCGTCTGGCAAGCCGAGGCAGGTGGATTACTTGAGGTCAGGGGTTCAAGACCAGCCTGGCCAATATGGCGAAACCCTGTCTGTATCAAAAATACAAAAAATTAGCTGGGTGTGGTGGCGCACTCCTATAGTCCCAGCTACTCAGGAGGCTGAGGCAGGAGAATTGCTTGAACCTAAGAGGAGGAGGTTGCAGTGAGCTGAGATTGTGCCACTGCACTCCAGCCTGAGTGACAGAATAAGACTCTGTATCAACGACAACAAAAAAAAAAATCAGCCAGGCATGATGATGAGCACCTGTAGTCCCAACTATTCAGGAAGCTGAGGCAGGAAGATTGCTTGAGCCCAGGAATTCACAGTCAACCTAGGCAACATATTGAGACCCTGTCTCTTAAAAAAAAAAAAAAAAAAAAAAAAGACAGAGAGAGAAATCTTGTTTGGCTAAAATGAAATGTATTTCCATGTCAAGGGAAAATTAAGATAAAACTAGTTCTCAAACTGCTTAAGAATCCTCAAGAAAAAATTCCTTCTCATCATGTTCAATACAGACACATAAAAGAACAACTGAGGTATGTGTACATTAGTAAGATAATACATTTTACCTTTTCAAATCAGAAATCTGAGTATATGCATCAAGCAATTTGTTCTCAGTTGTATTTAATGCATCCTATGGAAATAAAGGAAAAATTCAGATAACTGAAGACAAATATTCAGATGTATCATTTTAAAATGCATAAAAGAAAATGAATCTAAGGCTAAATCGACTAGCTACAAACCATACTCAGCAAGTAGGGCATAAACCATACAGCCAGGACCAACAGTTCAAGGAAAACAAATGAGAGGAAAGCACCGGCCTATACAAGTCACTCATGTAAGTTCCATGGGTAACAGATACAGCCTTATACTTTGCTTAATTAGAAACAAACCAGTGTTAAAATAACTTGACTAAAACCTCAGAAGGATGGTAAAACAAATATTTTCAATGAGATTAGATATCATGGGATCTGCTCCTGAACCCTCAGAACGGTTTGACTGCCAAGCTATGCAGGCCTTTTTGCTAAGCTTCAATAACCACAACCCTCCATTCTGTGCAACAGAAATACTTGGGCCCCACTTACACCATCGTCGAAGGATTTTACTGAATGCAAATACGTACAGCTTTCATAAAGAATTCAAACATAATCGATAAACTCAACCCTACCAAAAGCTAATGAAGTGAAAATCAAAGCTTGATATTTAATCAGTATTAAAGGGCTGGGTGCAGTGGCTCATGCCTGTAATCCCAGCACTCAGGGAGGCTGACACGGGTGGATCACTTGAGGTCAGGAATTGGAGACCAGCCTGGCCAACGTGGTGAAATCCCATCTCTACTAAAAATATAAAAATTAGCTGGGCATGGTGGCACACACCTGTAATCCCAGCTACTCGGGAAGCTAAGGCAGAAGAATCGCTTGAACCCAGGAGGCAGAGGTTGTGGTGAGCTGAGATCACACCACCGCACTCCAACCTGGGTGTCACAAAACAAACAGTATTAAATAATAATTTGCATCTGTATGGTACCTTATACTCTTTTGAACAATTTCATTTCAAATGCAATAGCCATTCAATAAATATTTGTTAGATGAATGAATCTAACAAACTTGTCAGTTAAAAGGGGCAGGTATTTGAAAATAAGGATACTGAAACAGGATGAGCAAGGTTCCAGTTCCAACATCTACGGAGGGTGCACGAAGGGGTGCAAGGAGGAGGAAGAGTCAGATCCCTTGATTTCCAATCCAATGTTTCTGCCTCTGCTTGAAATCTGCATGAAATCTAGAACATAAACCATTACCCCTTACCTTTACTCTCCTGTGTTCTTTTCCAAGGGACTCATATTCTCCTAAAAGCTACAAGGAAAAAAAAATACCACAAATTTCAACGTTTTTCTACCAGCTGAGGTATAGTCTACAAAATAACTGCCTATAGCCTTCAAAAATGCCAATGTCATGAAAGAGAAAGGTCAATAGAGAACTGGTGATTCCATGTAAAGGGAATGGGACAATTCTCAATTTCTGGAACGGTTTCTGTACATTTGATATTATTTAATTATCAAATATTATTTAAATATCAAATAATATTTAAATAAAGGTGGATGTAGTGGCTCACACCTATAATCCCAACACTTTGGGAGGCTGAGGAGAGAGGATCACTTGAGGCCAGGAGCTGGAGATCAGCCTAGGGAACAGAGCAAGACCTTGCCTCTTCAAAAAAAAAAAGAGCTGGGCTCAGTGGCTCACGCCTGTAATCCTAGCACTTTGGGAGGCTGAGGTGGAAGGACTGCTTGAGCCTGAAAGTTCAAGAGTTCAAGGCTACAGTGAGCTATGATCGTGCCACTGCATTCTAACCTGGGGGACAAAGAGAGACTCCGTCTTAAAATAAAAATAGCTGAACATGCCAGGCGCGGTGGCTCAAGCCTGTAATCCCAGCACTTTGGGAGGCCGAGACGGGCGGATCACGAGGTCAGGAGATCGAGACCATCCTGGCGAACACGGTGAAACCTCGTCTCTACTAAAAACTACAAAAAACTAGCCGGGCGAGGTGGCGGCGCCTGTAGTCCCAGCTACCTGGGAGGCTGAGGCAGGAGAATGGCGTGAACCCGGGAGGCGGAGCTTGCAGTGAGCTGAGATCCGGCCACAGCACTCTAGCCTGGGTGACAGAGCGAGACTCCGTCTTAAAAAAAAAAAAAAGACATTTTGGCCGGGCGCGGTGGCTCAAGCCTGTAATCCCAGCACTTTGGGAGGCCGAGACGGGCGGATCACGAGGTCAGGAGATCGAGACCATCCTGGCTAACATGGTGAAACCCCGTCTCTACTAAAAACTACAAAAAACTAGCCGGGCGAGGTGGCGGCGCCTGTAGTCCCAGCTACCTGGGAGGCTGAGGCAGGAGAATGGCGTGAACCCGGGAGGCGGAGCTTGCAGTGAGCTGAGATCCGGCCACAGCACTCTAGCCTGGGTGACAGAGCGAGACTCCGTCTTAAAAAAAAAAAAAAGACATTTTGGCCGGGCGCGGTGGCTCAAGCCTGTAATCCCAGCACTTTGGGAGGCCGAGACGGGCGGATCACGAGGTCAGGAGATCGAGACCATCCTGGCTAACATGGTGAAACCCCGTCTCTACTAAAAATACAAAAAACTAGCCGGGCGACCTGGCGGGTGCCTGTAGTCCCAGCTACTTGGGAGGCTGAGGCAGGAGAATGGCGTGAACCTGGGAGGCAGAGCTTGCAGTGAGCTGAGATCTGGCCACTGCACTCCAGCCTGGGCGACAGAGCGAAACTCCGTCTCAAAAAAAAAAAAAAAAAAATAGCTGAACATGGGGATACATGCTTATAGATTCAGGAGGCTCACTTGAGCCTGGGAGGTTGAGACTGCAGTGAGCTTGTAGTGAGGCTTGCAGTGAGACTGCGCCACTGCACTCCAGCCTGGGCCACAGAACAAGACCCTGTCTCAAAATAAAATATTATACCATTTAAGTATTTTAAAAGACTAAAATTTGCATTGCTCTTTTTGGAACTATTACTTTTACTTTTTATTTTTTTAGATGGAGTCTTGCTCTGTCGCCAGGCTGATGTGCAGTGGCTCACCGCAACCTCTGCCTCCCTGGTTCAAGCAATTCTCCTGCCTCAGCCTCCCGAGTAGCTGAGACTACAGGCGCCTGCCACCAGGCCCGGCTAATTTGTGTATTTTTAGTAGAGACAGGGTTTCATCATGTTGGCCAGGATGGTCTCGATCTCTTGACCTCATATCCGCCCGCCTCAGCATCCCAAAGTGCTGGGATTACAGGTGTGCACCACCATGTTCAGCCTTCTTTTTTTTTTTTTTTTTTTTGAGCTGGAGTCTCACTCCATCACCCAGCCTGAAATGCAGTGGCATGATCTCAGCTCACTGCAACCTCCACCTCCCGGATTCAAGCAATTCTCCCACCTCAGCCTCCTGAGTAGCTGGGATTACATGCATGTGCCACCGTGCTCAGCTAATTTTTGTATTTTTAGTAGAGACGGCGTCTGATCATGTTGGCCAGGCTTGTCTCGAACTCCTGACCTCAAGAGATCCACCTGCCTTGGCCTCCCAAAGTGCTGGGATTATAGGTGTGAGCCTCTACACCTGGCCTATTGTATATTACTTTTTGCTAAGTTAGTTCTACACAGTAAAAGCACAATGCCAAAGTCTTTATTTTAAAATATATATATATATGTGAGGCTGGGCACAGAGGCTCACGCCTGCAATCTCAGCTCTTTGGGAGGCCAAGGTGGGCGGATCACTTGAGCTGAGGAGTTCAAGACCAGCCTGGCCAACATAGCGAAACCTTGTCTCTACTAAAAATATAAAAAGATTAGCTGGGTGCAGTGGTGCCTGCCTGTAATCCTGCCTACTTGGGTGGCGGAGGTGGGAGAATTGCTTGAACCCAGGAGGCAGAGATTGTAGTGAGCCAAGACGGCACTACTGCACTCTAGCCTGGGTGACAGAGCGACAACCTCCTGTCTCAAAAATAAATAAGAGGCTGGGTGCGGTGGCTGACACCTGTAATCCTAGCACTTTGGGAGGCCAAAGCAGGAGGATCACTTGAGGTCAGGAGTTCGAGACTAGCCTGGCCAATATGGTGAAACTCCATCTCTACCAAAAATATTTTTTGTTTTTTTCTTTTTTCTTTTGAGACGGAGTCCCACTCTGTCACCCAGGCTGGCATGCAGTAGCATGATCTCGGCTCATCACGACCTTCACCTTCCGAGTTCAAGCGATTCTCCTGCCTCAGCCTCCCAAGTAGCTGGAATTACAGGCATGCACCACCACGCCCAACTAATTTTGTATTTTTAGTAGAGACAGGGTTTCTCCATGTTGGTCAGGCTGGTCTCGAACTCCTGACCTCAGGTGATCCGCCCGCCTTGGCCTCCCAAAATGCTGGAATTACAGGCGTGAGCCACCGTGCCTAGCCCAAAAATATTTTAAAAAATAAAAATAGACCGGGTGTGGTGACTCATGCCTGTAATCCCAGCACTTTGGGAGGCCAAGGCGGCCGAATCACAGGGTCAGGAGATCGAGACCATCCTGGCTAACATGCTGAAACCCCGTCTCTACTAAAAATAGAAAAAATTAGCCGGGCGTGGTGGCGGGCACCTGTAGCCCCAGCTACTCAGGAGGCCGAGGCAGGAGAATGGCGTGAAGGTGGCGGAGGTGGAGCTTGCAGTGAGCCGAGATCGCGCCACTGCACTTCAGCCTGGGTGACAGAGTGAGACTCTGTCTCAAAAATAAATAAATAAATAAACAAAAATAAATAAAGAATACATATGTGAGATTTCTAGTTAAAGATGACAAATGAAAAATAGAATTTTCTCCTCTTCACCTTGAGAGTCCACTAAACTAACAATGAAGAAATTAAAGAGAAAACAAAAGAGGTGACAGTAACAGGTGAGAGATTTCAATAAAAGTCTTAGAAGATTGAAAAGAAAACAAAGTGCCAACCGCGCACAGTGGCTCACGCCTGTAATCCCAGCACTTTGGGAGGCCGAGGCGGGCGGATCACCTGAGGCCAGGAGTTCAAGACCAGACTGGCCAACAGGGTGAAACCCCGTCTCTACTAAAAATACAAAAATTAGCCAGCTGTGGTGGCATACACCTGTAGTCCCAGCTACTCGGGAGGCTGAGGCAAGAAAATTGCTTGAACTTGGGAGGCAGGGCTTACAGTGAACCGAGATAGCACCACTGCACTCCAGCCTGGGTGACAGAGCAAGACTCCATCTCGGAAAAAAAAAAAGAAAAGAAAAAGAAACAAAGTGCTTTAGTAGGGTGGAGGGAGATACAACCCCAAGTGCCTGAATCCGGGAATGCTGATGAAAAGTAGGCTGATGTTGGCATCACGGTGACAGGGGCCCACCTTGAAACCCAGGTTTAGAGATGGACAGGGTTGAGGCACAGGGCTGACCACAGAGAACTGGTTGAAATTCCTTATGTAGTCAGAGCCCAGGACACATCCCATACACCAGTAGACTGTTCACCCAGGTGGCAGGACAGTAGGAGAAAATGAATAGGGAGAGAAATGGAACTTTGGAAATCCAAGGATAATAGTGGAGTGGGAGGCAGAGGATAAAGAGAAAATGACTAAGTAAAAGACTTCAAAAACACCCAGGGCAGGTCACACCTATAATCCTAGCACTTTGAGAGGCCGAGGAATATCACTTGAGCCCAAGAATTGGAGACCAGCCTGCGCAATATAGCAAGACGCCATCTCTACAAAAAATTTAAAAATTAGCCAGTCCTGGTGGTATGTGACTATAGTCCCAGCTACTCAGGAGGCTGAGGCAGGAAGATTCCTCGAGCCCAGGGGGTTGAAGATGCAGTGAACTATGATCACACCACTGCACTCCAGTCTAGGTGACAAGGTGAGACCTGTCTCTAAAACAAATATATTAATAAACAATTTTTTTCTTTTTAAAAAGGCTGACTTCCCGCTCCTCCACTGCCAGAGTCTGACTGATAGGTCCCAGGCAAGAGACTGTAAGACTTGTCTTTAGGAAAACTGAACAACCCCAGAAAAAAAGCTTCTAAACATTCACATCTGGAGGTCCTCTAACAAAATGGCTGGCACGCGACTCTACAATTGCCTGAAAATGAAGGCTACCAAGAACTAAGTCCCATCCATGCACTCAGAGTCTTTTTTTTTTTTTTTGAGACGGAGTTTCGCTCTGTCACCCAGGCTGGAGTGCAGTGGCGGGATCTCAGCTCACTGCAAGCTCCGCCTCCCGGGTTCACGCCATTCTCCTGCCTCAGCCTCCCGAGTAGCTGGGACTACAGGAGCCCACCACCTCGCCCGGCTAGTTTTTTGTATTTTTTAGTAGAGACGAGGTTTCACCGGGTTAGCTAGGATGGTCTCGATCTCCTGACCTCGTGATCCGCCCGTCTCGGCCTCCCAAAGTGCTGGGATTACAGGCTTGAGCCACCGCGCCCGTCCCAGAGTCTTTCAATAGCTTTTTATACTGCTTCACTTTTATTTATTTAATTTATTTTTTATCTTTTGAGACAGAGTCTCACTCTGTCACCCAGGCTGGAGTGCAGTGGTGTGATCTCAACTCACTGCAACCTCCACCTCTTGGGTTCAAGCAATTCTCATGCTTTAGGCCTCCTGAGTAGCTGGGATTACAGATGTGGACCACCACGCCCAGCTAATTTTTCTATTTTCAGTGGAGACAGGGTTTCGCCATGTTGGCCAGGCTGGTCTCAAATTCCTGGTCTCAAGTGATTCACCCATCTCGGCCTCCCAAAGCGCTGAGATTATAGGCATGAGCCACCACACCCAGCCTAGTAGTGCCCCTTAAATGTGAGCCTGCAAAAGAACAAACACTTTGAAAAATACATTAATATGAAACATACTTCAAATCAAAACAAAAGGTTAAGTCCAGGCGCGGTGGCTCACGCCTATAATACCAGCACTTTGGGAGGCCAAGGCAGGTGGATCACGAGGTCAGGAGATCGAGACCATCCTGGCCAACATTGTGAAACCCCGTCTCTACTAAACATACAAAAAAAATTAGCCAGGGGTGGCTGCGGGCGCCTGTAGTCCCACCTACTCGGGAGGCTGAGGCAGGAGAATGGCGAGAACCTGGGAGGCAGAGCTTGCAGTGAGCCGAGATCCTGCCACTGCACTCCAGCCTGGGCAACAGAGCGAGACTCCATCTCAAAAAAAAAGGTTAACTAAGAATAATGAACACTACAGAAACTGTCTAATGGAAGCCATAATATTCACAAAGAAATAACATTAGTCTCAAAACAGGAATATACTAAAAATGATCAATCAGAAAAAGAGTTACTAGAAACTTAAAAAAAAAAAAAATTATTATTATTTTTTTTTTTTTTTTTTTTTTTTGAGACGGAGTCTCGCTCTGTCGCCCAGGCTGGAGTGCAGTGGCCGGATCTCAGCTCACTGCAAGCTCCGACTCCCGGGTTCACGCCATTCTCCTGCCTCAGCCTCCGGAGTAGCTGGGACTACAGGCGCCCGCCACCTCGCCCGGCTAGTTTTTTGTATTTTTTAGTAGAGACGGGGTTTCACAGTGTTAGCCAGGATGGTCTCGATCTCCTGACCTCGTGATCCGCCCGTCTCGGCCTCCCAAAGTGCTGGGATTACAGGCTTGAGCCACCGCGCCCGGCCCAAATATTATTAGAAAATTTCGGCATACCAAGGATAAAAAGATGATCCTAAAAAACTTCCAGAAAGAGAAAAAAAGAACTACATTCAAAAGGAATGAGAAACATGATTATTAAATGCAATGTGGGCCAGGCACATTGGCTCATGCCTGTAATTCCAGCACTTTGGGAAGTCAGTGTGGGAGTATCACTTGAGCTCAGGAGTTGGAGACCAGCAAGGGCAACATAGTGAGACCTCATCTCTACAAAAAAATAAAACTAGCCAGGTGTGATAGCCTGTAGTGCCTGTAGTCTCAGCTATCCGAGAGGCTGAGGTAAGAGGATCACTTGAGCCCTGGAGGTTGAGGCTGCAGTGAGCTATGAATATGCCTACTGTACTCCAGCCTGGGTGACAGAGTGAGACCCTGTCTCAAAAAATAATAACAATAAATGCAGTGTGTGATCCTTGATTGGATTCTGGATTAAAAAGTAAAAAACAAAAACATCTATAAAGGATATTATTTAGATAACTGGCAACATTTGAATATAGACAATGTATTTAAATATTAGTATTATATCAATGTTAAGTTTCCTGAGGATGAAAAGTACATTGAGATTACACAGGAGAATCTCTCTGTTCTTCAGAGATACCTGTTGAGGTATTTAAGGGTAAATTATCATAGTGTCTAATTTACTCTCAAATATAGTTCAGCAAAAGAAAAAAGTTTGTATCTCTATGGAGACAAAGCAATGCTGTTAGATACTCACAACTGGTAAATCTAGGTAAAGAATATACAAGGGTTTTCATTGTATCATTCTTACAATTTTTCTGCTGTCTTGAAACTTTGAAAGCCATGGGAAGGGAGAGAAAGGAAAAGAATCGATCATGTCATAGGCAATAAAACAAAGCCTTCGAATCTGAAGAAAACATATACCCAGAATCACAATCAGGATCTGGATTTTCATCTTCAGCTAGGACCTAGATCTTCATCCACCACAATTACAAATAATATGTAAAATTCAAGAAATAATAATATCAAGCTGGCCGCAGGGGCTCATACGTATAATCCCAGCCCTTCGGGAGGCCAAGGCAGGTGGATCACCTGAGGTCAGGAGTTCAAGGCCAGCCTGGCCAATATGGTGAAACCCTGTCTTTACTAAAAATGCAAAAAATAGCTAGGCAGCTAGGCATGGTGGCATGCGCCTGTAACCCCAGCTACTCAGGAGGCTGAGGCAAGAAAATCGTTTGAACCTAGGAAGTGGAGGTTGCAGTGAGCCGAGATCATGTCACTGCCCTCCAGCCTGGGCGACAGAACAAGACTCCGTGTCAAAAAAGAAAGAAAGAGGCCAGGCGCAGTGGCTTACGCCTGTAATCCCAGCACCTTAGGAGGCTGAGGTGGGCGGATCACCTGAGGTCAGGAGTCCGAGACCAGCCATGGCTAACATGGTGAAACCCTGTTTCCACTAAAAATGCAAAAAACTAGCCAGGCGTGGTGACGCACGCCTATAATCCCAGCTACTTGGTAGGCTGAGGCAGGAGAATCGCTTGAACCCAGGAGGTAGAGGCTGCGGTGCGCTGAGATTGCGCCATTGCACTCCAGCTTGTGCAATATAAGAGCAAAACTCCGTCTCAAAAAAAAGAAAGAAAGAACAACATCAGTACATTATTTAGAAATACATAAATACTAGAATACGATATACTTCGAGAAAAAAATGAACAAAGGATGTAAAAGGCCTTAATTTTTAAAAAAGAAAAATACTTGAGATATAAACCACGTTCACATATGGGAAGAATCAGTATTTCAAGTCTCAGCTGTCTCCAAATAAATCTGTAAATTCAGTGCAATTCCAATCAAAAGCAGAGTGACATACTGACAGTATTACTTGTATGAAACAAAATAAAGTCAAGAATAGACAAAATAATTTTTACAAGAGCAAAAAAACGAGATAAGGAAATGACACCAAAAATCAACACTTGTTATAAAATACTAATAATTAACATGATGTGGTTCTAATTCAGAGACAGACCAATGGAACAGCTCAGAGCCTCAAAACAGATTTACACGAGAAGGAAATATAATGTACAACAGAAGTCCGTAAGGGAAGCATAATCTATTAAAAAATGATTTCTGGGACAACTGGTTAATCATCGGGGGCAGGAAAGATCAAGTTCCATTCCTACTCATATTATACAAGAGGTAATTCTGGGCTGGATGCAGTGGCTTGTGCCTGTAATCCCAACACTTTGGCAGACTGAGGCGGGAGAATCACCTGAGGTCAGGAGTTCAAGACCAGCCTGGCCAACATGGTGAAACTCCGTCTGTACTAAAAATACAAAAAAACAAATTAGCCAGGCGTGGTGATGGGCGCCTGTGATCCCAGCTATTTGGGAGGTTGAGGCAGGAGATGGCTTGAAGCCGGGAGGCAGAGGTTGCAGTGAACCAAGATTGCGCCATTGCACTCCAGCCTGGACAACAAGAGCAAGACTCCGTCTCAAAAACACAAAAAACAGCCAAAACGTGTATCCCATAAAAATACCACAAATAAAGTGAAAAGCAAGCCGCAGGCCAAAAGAAGATGTATGCAATACGTATAACCATTTCCTCTTAATCACACTTGAAAAATTAAAAGTCTTGACAATACCAAGTACTGGACATAATCTAGAAAAATAAGAATTATCATACAATACTGGCAGGAAAATAAACTGGTACAACCATTTCAGAGAGCAATTTAGCAATATCTAAAAAAGATAACAAAGCTCATATTCTATGTCCCAGTTGCTGCATTCAGAGAAAGAGACTATTATAACAGGCTATATTTCTCAGTAACAGCCACAGCAATATTTCCAGTCCCATAAGCTCTTGCAGAATCTTGCTGTGTTCCATTAAGAGATGATATCCATTTTCCCTCCCCTTGAACCTATGCAGGACTTTGGGATTGTTTAAAAAATAGAACAGACGCCGGGCACAGTGGCTCATGCCTGTAATCCAGCACTTTGGGAGGCTGAGGTGGGTAGATCACCTGAGATCAGGAGATCGAGACCATTCTGGTCAACATTGTGAAAACCCGTCTCTACTAAAATACAAAAAATGAACCAGGCGTGGTGGTGCGCACCTGTACTCCCAGCTACGCAGGAAGCTGAGGCAAGGGAATCCCTTGAACCTGGGAGGCAGAGGTTGCAGTGAGCCGAGATAGCGCCACTGCACTCCTGCATGGACAACAAGAGCAAAACTCCATCTCAATAAAAGAAAAGAAAACAAAACAAAATAAAAGAAAACAAATAGTAAACATAAAAGTAAATAATTACCCAGGTGTGGTGGCATACGCCTATAGTCCTAGCTACTCAGAGGGCTCAGGCAGGAGGATTACTTGAGTCCAAAACGTCAAGGCTCCAATAAGCTATAATCAACCCACTGCACTCCAGCTTGAATGATAGAGTAAGACCCTGTCTCAAAAAAATAGAATGTGGAGGCCGGGCGCGGTGGCTCAAGCCTGTAATCCCAGCACTTTGGGAGGCTGAGACGGGCGGATCACGAGGTCAGGAGATCGAGACCATCCTGGCTAACACGGTGAAACCCCGTCTCTACTAAAAATACAAAAAAAAAAACTAGCCGGGCGAGGTGGCGGGCACCTGTATTCCCAGCTACTCCGGAGGCTGAGGCAGGAGAATGGCGTAAACCCGGGAGTCGGAGCTTGCAGTAAGCTGAGATCTGGCCACTGCACTCCAGCCCAGGCGACAGAGCAAGACTCCGTCTCAAAAAACAAACAAACAAACAAACAAAAAAATTGAATGTGGTACAAGTAATGCTGTACAGTTTCCAAGGCAAGGTCATAAAAGGCAATGTAGCTCTTTCAGGACATTTGTCTTTAGTTCTAAGCCATCATGTTGCAAAGAAACCCAACCTAACCACACAGAGGAACTGTGGCCTTAGCTGACAGCCACCATTCATGATGAAACACGCCCTTCAGAAGATTCCAACACCCAGTCCTTAAGTTTCTAGCTGAGGTCCTAGATACTGCAAAGCAGGCAGGCTGTCCCTGCTGGGCCCAGTACAAGCTCCTGAACAACAGAGTTCATGAGCAGAATATGTCAAGATTTAAGGTTATGAGTTTTAGAGCTATGGCAGCTAGAACAATACCCTAGAGGTGCTTCCACACATTGGCATAGGGAGCCACATAGTAGAAATGTTCATAGTAGTGTTGCTCCTAACAGCAGTGACAAACTGGCAAAAGGAAAGTGGATAAATATACTGTGGAAGAGCCACATGATGGACGACACAGGAACGAACACAAATTAAGTTGTGCTACTACTACATGTATTCAGTTAGGCAAATATCACAAGTGAAAAAAGTTGCAAAACAGTAAAGACAGTATTAAGGCCAGGCGCGGTGGCTCAGGCCTGTAATCCCAGCACTTCAGGAGGCCAAGGTGGGTGGATCACGAGGTCAGGAGATCGAGATCATCCTGACTAACACAGTAGAAAAAAAAAAAAAAAAGTAAAGACAGTATTAACAGCATTTTTTTTTTTTTTTTTGAGACGGAGTCTCATTCTGTCACCCAGGCTCCGAGTGCAGAGGCGCAATCTCGGCTCACTGCAAGCTCTGCCTCCCGGGTTCACATCATTCTCCTGCCTCAGCCTCCCGAGCAGCTGGGACTACAGGCACCCACCACCACACCCGGCTAATTTTTTGTATTTTTTTTTAGTAGAGACGGGGTTTCACCATGGTCTTAATCTCCTGACCTCATGATCCACTCGCCTTGGCCTCCCAAAGTGCTGGGATTACAGGTGTGAGTCACCGCACCTGGCCCAGTACTGATAGCATTTATAAAAGTTTCAAGATATGCCAAAGAAGTAACACTAATTAAGGATACATACATACACATATGACCATACAAAGACAAGGGAATGATATTTACACAATTTAGATCAGTTACTCCCAGGAAGACAGAATTGATCAGAAAAGGGTGCACAGGGGATGTCAACCGCATTTGTAGTATTTTATTTCTTAAGATGGGTGGTAAATTCATACGTATGTTACATTATTCTTTATATCTTTTTATGTACCTAAAATATTTCAAATGTAAATGTTTAAATTGAAATGAATCAATAAAAGCTGAATGTGTCAACATGGCAATCTCAGAAACAATGTTGAAAGGGAAAAAAACAGGTTGCGGCAGGATATATGCAATGCAATACAATTCATACATAGCTCAAGAACACATAAAACATTACTAAACATTGTTTACAAACACATGCATATGTAGTAGAAGCAAAAAGAACCACATGAGGATAACAGAACACATTTAACAAAGTGGGTACCTCTAGGGTGGAAAAGAGAGGAATAGAAGACAGTGTTTCATTCTATCTAGAGAAGGCTAAAACGGTATTCGTTATATTATTCTCCATACTTTTCTGTATGCTTGAAATGTTAGATATGATAAATGCCAAGTTAGTGTATCACTGGCTACATTAATACAATTTCAGCTAAAAACAACGCATTCTAGCTATCCTTTGCTGCTTCATCACTACTCAAACATAATTGTGGTGGGTTTGTGAATAATTAGAAACAATGACATCCCAGGCCGGGCGCGGTGGCTCACGCCTGTAATCTCAGCACTTTGGGAGGCTGAGGCAGGCAGATTACTTGAGGTCAGGAGTTCGAGACCAGCCTGACCAATATGGAGAAACCCCATCTCTACTAAAAATACAAAATTATCTGGGCATGGTAGTGCCAGCCTGAAATCCCAGCTACTCAGGAGGCTAAGGCAGAATTGCTTGAACCTGGGAGGTGAAGGTTGCGGTGAGCCAAGATTGCGCCATTGCACTGTAGCCTGGGCAACAAGAGTGAAACTTTGTCTCAAAAAAAAAAGAAACAATGACATCCCAGTAGCAATGAATATACTTAGTACCAGTTCAAGTGATTCTCCTGCCTCAGCACCCCGAGTAGCTGGGACTACAGGCATGCACCACTATGCCTAGCTAATGTTTTGTACTTTTAGTAGAGATGAGGGTTTCACCACATTGGCCAGGCTGGTCTCGAACTCCTGACCTCAGGTGATCCGCCCGCCTCAGCCATCCAAAGTGCTGGGATCATAGGTGTGAGCCATCACACTCAGCCTAGTACCAGATCTTAATGTCTGAATACCATTTTCCATGAAAAGAAACCACAACTCAACAGAAAAAATGACTGATTCTAGGCCGGGGCTTTGAAAAGTACAAGATGAGCCTGGAACACAGTGCTGTGCCAGGAAATATGGACATGCTCAAAGAATGACAAAAGCATGTCAAAAAGATACGGGACCAGCCTAATGTGTCTTCCACTGGCCAAACTTGGGACACCATAAGTATCAAAATAATCATGGTAAAGAACCGTAATTCACTGAGTAAAATAAGAATCCATCAATCTTATTTACTGATATAACAAAGTAAAGGACATGCGCTTTAGTAGTAGGATCCTAGCTACTCAGGAGTCTAAGGCAGAAGGATTGTTTACTCCAGCCTGGACAACAGAGCAAGGACCTGTCTCTAAAGTCAAGGAAAGAGGGAAGCTCCTTTCAGTCAAATGCAGAAGGAATACAAAATTAGAAAAAAAACACCACAGTATGTGCTTCTTTGAGGCGAGACTCCTCCATGGAAGCTAAAACTAGGAGGCAAAAGCTTGACGAGAAAAAGGCTGGGTGCAGTGGCACATGCCTGTAATCCCTGCACTTTGAGAGGCTGAGGCGGGAGGAACACGTGAGCCCAAGAGTTTGAGACCAGCCTGGGCAACATGGTGAAACCCTGTCTCTACCAATGATACAAAAATTAGCCAAGTGTGGTGGCGTGCACCTGTAATCCCAGCTACTCAGGAGGCTGAGGCAGGGGCATCACTTGAACCTGGGAAGCACAGGTTACAGTGAGTCGAGATCATGCCACTGTACTCCAGCCTGGGCAACCAGGCAAGACTCCATCTCAAAAAAAAAAAAAAAAAAAAAGTTAAATAATTGTCCAGGCATAGTGGCACGTGCCTGTAGTCCTAGCAACTTGGGAAGCCAAGGTGGAAGAATCACCTGAGCCCAGGGAGGTTGAGGCTTCAGTGAGCTGTGATCGCACCACTGCACTCCAGCCTGGGCAACAGAGTGAGACCCTGTCTCAAAAAAAAAAAAAAAAAAAAGAAAAAAGAAAAAAAGAAAAGGAAACATAATATGTAATTACAGTATACTACCACAGCTTAACTATGAACAATATTTATACAGATGTAATAAATGACATATAATTTCCATTTTAAGACACCATTGATTATAAATCGCACCACTATTTTACAAATTACTAAAAGAAAAAAATACTGCTTCACGCCTATAATCTCAGCACTTTGGGAGGCCAAGGCGGGCAAATCAAGAGGTCAAGAGATCGAGACCAGCCTGGCCAGCATGGTGAAACTACATCTCTACTGAAATACAAAAATTAGCTGGTGGCGCGCGCCTGTAGTCCCAGCTACTCAGGGGGTTGAGGCAGAATTGCTTGAACCTGGGAGGCAGAGTTTGCAGTGAGCCAAAATCATGCCACTGCACTCCAGCCTGGGCGACAGAGAGGGATTCTATCTCAAAAATATATATATATACATATACACACACACACACATACATGAACCACATGGAAAGGAGCAGAAGTGTCTGTGTTGCAGCAAATGGTATAAGAAATCCACACTGTGACCCTGCAGAGGAGAAAGTCAGTATGTATGAAACTGATGGAAAAAAATGAGAGTGCAATATAAGAATATTATTTGTAAACATGGAGGAAAATGCTAGAAGAAATAGCTAGCAGAGCTGAAAGTAACAGCCTCTAGGGTAGGATACTAAAAGGTAAGTAGGGAAGACTGCTGTTTTTCATGAGATGCAAATCTAAAGCAATTAGATAGAAAATTTCAACAGCCTAAATACTTCCAGATTACTTATGTATCATAATATCCTGAAAAGGGACGTTAAGAAAAATTTAGAAGCCAGGTACAGTGGCACACACCTGTAGACCCAGCTACTCAGAAGGCTGAGAGGAGACTGTGTGAGCCCAGGGGCTTGAGGCCAGCCTGGACAACATGGCGAGATCCTGTCTCTCAGAACAAAAAGAAAGAAAAATTTAGAAAAAAATAAGCAACCTGAAACCTCATCTAGTTTCACTGTTATACAAATCCAAATTTTAAGTGAAATTATACCAAAGTGAAAAAATATGATCAAACCTGCTCTAAATCTGGTTCATAGCATTTTTATCCTGCCAGACACACAGATGTTAAGAGAGCTTGAAAGTTGACCTGACGCAGACACAGGCATTTTTTTTTTTTAAGTTGACCTGCTAGAAACAGAAAAGATCTGGGAGTGATGCCATCGTTCTAAGTATCTGACTTCTTGCTGCAAGGCAAGACCCAATTGGCTCCATTAAGAAGGTACATATTCACAGTTGCTGCAAAGTTATGTAAAACTAAAATAAAGGCCAGGTGCAGTGGCTCATGCCTGTAATCCCAGCACTTTTGGAGGCCGAGGCAGGTGAATCACCTGAGGTCAGGAGTTTGAGACCATCCTGGCCAACATGGGGAAACCCCATCTCTACTAACAATACAAAAATTAGCTGGGCGCAGTGGTAGGCACCTGTAATTCCAGCTACTCGGGAAGCTGAGGTGAGAGGATCGCTTGAGCCCAGAAGGTCAAAGCTGCAGTGAGTTAAGCTTGTGCCACTGCACTCCAGCCTGGGTGTCAGAGTGAGACTCTGTTTCAAAATAAATCAATAAATAATAAAATAAGCCTAGAAAGTCATAATCACTTGTAAGAGTATAATACCTAAATTACTTTTAGCCAATCACATCATTAAGTTACTATTATTCGTTACTTACATCTTGAAACATTTTGTTCTCTTGTTTTAGTTCAGCTTCTTTATCATCTGAGAGTTTGTAAGCATTCTCAAATGCTTCTTCTAAATCTTGCAGTCTAGATTTTAGTCGAATGATGGTATTGTCTTTTTCTTTACTGCTTGTTCTCATTTCCTCAATTCGTTCCTGCAAAATTTTGGAAGCACTGCTGGCTGCACTGAAGCGTTCTCTCAAATCATTCTACAAAACAAAGACAAACATTTTTTTTTCTTTTTTTGAGATGGGAGTCTTGCTCTGTTGCCCAAACTGGAGTACCATGGTGCAATCTCGGCCTACTGCAACCTCCACCTCCTGGGTTCAAACAATTCTCCTGTCTCAGCCTCCTGAGAGCTGGGATTACAGGCGCCCACCACCACTCCTGGCTAATTTTTTGTATTTTTGGTAGAGACAGGGTTTCACTATGTTGGCCAGGCTGGTCTCAAAAGCCTGACCTCAAGTAATCCACAGGTCTCAGCCTCCCAAAGTGCTGGGATTACAGGCATGAGCTACCATGCCCAGCCCAAAATTTATTTTAAATGAAAAAATACATGCCTCAATAAGAGCTAATAAATTATGGGCATTTAAAAATGAACAAAACATAGAAATGGAAATAAAAAATCTATTTTGTTGTATTCTGAGATGGAGAGTCCAGAAAGAATGGTTCTACTGGAATACCAGCCCCTGACATTATCATACGGTATACAGGAAACTATCATCTATGGCACTTTGATTCTAGGACTCACCTAATAGCTCCTACAGTTCACTTTAATAAGGAAAAAATAACCACTGCTATTAGGGAAATTATTTTGAAAGCATAGCTGGACTTTGTTGCCCAACATCAACATTTAGAGAGGAGAAGAACATTTCATACCCTCTCACTATGAAAACAGAGGAAATTCAAAAGCCATCTGATATGTTAATATTCATTCAACAATCATTTCTAGAATACCCACTAGGTGCCAGGCACTAGGTTGCTAGAAATGTTAAGATTAACAAAAAAGATAATAGTCCCTAATGTCATGAAGCTTAGGAGGAGAGGAACTAAAAAAGCAAACAGGCCAGGCACTGTGGCTCACAGCGGAAATCCCAGCACTTTGGGAGGACTGCTAGAGCCCAGGAGTTTAAGACCAGCCTGGGCCACATAGCCTGTCTTGACAAAAAATTTTAAAAATCAGTCGGGTGTGGTGGTGCGTGCCTATAGTCCCAACTACTCAGGAGGCTGAGGTGGGAGGATAACTTGAGCCTGAGAGGTTGAGACTCAAGTGGAGCCATGACGGCTCCATAGCACTCTAGCCTGGGTGACGAAGTGAGACCCTGTCTCCAAAAAAAAAAAAAAAGGCAAAGATAAAAACAACATATAAAACAAAATAGGCTGGGTGCCTGTAACCCCAGCACTTGGGGAGGCTGAAGCGGGCAGATCACCTGAGGTCAGGAGTTCGAGACCAGCCTGGCCAACATAGTGAAAACCTGTCTCTACTAAAAATACAAAAATTAGCTGGGCTTGGTGGTGGGCATCTGTAATCCCAGCTATTCAGGAGGCTGAGCAGGAGAATCCCTTGAACCAGGGAGGCAGAGGTTGCAGTGAGCCAAGATCGCACCATTGCACTCCAGCCTGGGCAACAAGGGCGAGACTCCGTCTCAACAGAAAACCAAAATAGACATTTTCCACCAAAATTTTGTTAATAAGGTTATATGTATCTCATACATACTCTGTGATAGCTATTATGCATTTCATCTTCTAATAGATATTAAAAATACGACTTGTAAACAGACTTTGAGAAACTTTTGACCCTTAAAAAGACTGCCTTACACAAAGGTAATACACAAAGATTGCCTTACAAAAGGGAATAACAAAGGTCTTTGTTCAGAAAGAAAAAAAGTTATGTGTAAAAAAATAAAACTTGGTAATGTGTGGGGGTAAAAAGTAATTTTAGCATAAAAAGTTTATGCACTTCTAGTTATATACCAAGAAAACTAAAAACTTATGTGGCACATAAAATCTTATAGACAAACACTCATAGCAATATAATTTAAATAGCAAGTAAGTATATAATCTAAACATTACCTGATGAATGTAAACAAAAATGGGGTATTATTCACAGAATGAAACATACTCAGCCATAAAAAGGAATGAATACTGATATGTTACAACATGGATGAACCTTGAAAATATGCTAAGTGAAGAAGTCAGACATGAAAAGTCAGTCTAGGATTTCATTTATATCAATGTTCAGAAAACACAAATGCACAGAGAAAGAAAACTGAGTAGTGGTTGCCAGAGTGTGGAAGGACAGAATGAGCGGGGGGTGACGGCTAAGGGGTGTGGATTTTTTTTTTTGAGGAAAATGTCCTAAAATTGATTATGGTGGATGCCCAACTCTAAATATACTAAAATTCATGGAATTGTATACTTTAAAAGGGTAAGTTTTATGGTATGCAAATTATATCGCAAAAAATTTAAAAAACAATTTTTGAGACAGGGTCGTGCTCTCTTGCCCAGGCTACAGTGCTGTGGCACAATCATGGTCACTGCAGCCTCAACTTCCTGGGATTAAGTCATCCTCCTGTCTCAGCCTCCTAAGTAGCTGGGACGACAGCTGTGCACCACCATGCCCGGCTAATTTGTAGAGACAGAGGTCTCTGTATGTTACCCAGGCTGGTCTCGAACTCCTGGGCTCAAGCAATCCTCTCACCTCAGTCTCCCAAAGTGCTAGGATTACTGACATGAGCCACCGCACCCGGCCAAAGGTAAGTTTTAAAAGGGTAAAGTTTAGGCCAGGTGCAGTGGCTCACACCTGTAATCCCAGCACTTTGGGAGGCCGAGGCAGGTAGATCACAAGGTCAGGTGTTGGAGACCAGCCTGACTCAAATGGCGAAATCCCGTCTCTACTAAAAATACAAAAATTAGCCCGGCGCAGTGGCATGCACCTGTAGTCCCAGCTACTAGGGACACTGAGGCAGGAGAATCACTTGAAACTGGGAGGCAAAGGTTGCAGTGAGCCAAAATTGCACAACTGCACTCTAGCCTGGGTAACAGAGTGAGACTCCATCTCAAAAAAAAAAAAGGCGCAGTGGCTCACGCCTGTAATCCCAGCACTTGGGAAGCCGAGGCAGGAGGACCACAAGGTCAGGAGATCAAGACCATCCTGGCTAACATGGTGAAAACCCATCTCCACTAAAAAATACAAAAAATTAGCCAGGCGTGGTGGCGGACTCCTGCAGTCCCAGCTACTCAGGAAGCTAAGGCAGTCGACAATGGTGTGAACCCGGGAGGTGGAGCTTGCAGTGAGCCAAGATTGCGCCACTGCACTCCAGCCTGGACGACAGAGCAAAACTCCGTCTCAAAAAAAAAAAACAAAAAAGGTAAAGTTTATAGTATTATATGAAGCCAACAGCACTAAAAATACAAACTTCATAAGCCTTCCTTAAAAAGACAAGAAACATAACTGATGTTATCATGAAATAATTCGTCTTACCAGAACTCCCACCAAAAAAAGAGTACTTACCACTTCAATTTCCAGTAAGTTATTCTTATTTTCAAGTGTTCTCATGCGACTAGTAGCTTCATGCAAAGCACCATCTAATTGGCCACATCTAAAAACCATAAATTCAGTTTCAATTAGAAGATAAAATTATTACCTTTAAAAGTATTACATAAATCTAACCAATTATCTAATATATAACATAAGACAAATTCTCCAGTGTTAGCTAAGACTCAGGATGCCATTTTAGTGGAATATATCCAATGAATCTAATAATATAGTATGTAGAGAAAAGACTAAAATTGGCCAGGCACCGTGGCTCACACCTGTAATACCAACACTTTGGGAGGCTGAGGCAGGCAGATCACTTGAGGCCAGGAGTTCGAGATCAGCCTGGCCAACATGGTGAAACCCCATCTCTACCAAAAATACAAAACTTAGCTGGGCATTGTGGCATGTGCCTGTAGTCCCAGCTACTCAGGAGGCTGAGGTGGGAGGGTGGCTTGAACCTGGGAGGCTGAGGTTGCAGTGGGCTGAGATCACGCCACTGCACTCCAGCCTGAGTGACAGAGTGAGAACCTGTCTCAAAAAAAAAAAGCCTAAAATTATTTTTTAAAATATAAAAAAAAGATGTACATAAAATAGCTTGGTCTTAGTTATGAAAAAAAATCTGTATCTACACATATGCATTATGATTTCTGGAAAAATGCAAAAAATTAAATTTGGGATTTTGGGACTAGAGGTTGGGGTAGGGAGATTTACTTTTTTTTTTTATTTTTTGGAGACAGGATCTCACTCTGTAACCCAGGCTCAAGTACAGTGGTGCAATCACGGTTCACTACAGCCTCAACCTTCTGGGCTCAAGCAAGTCTCCTGCCTCAACCTCCTGAATATGCACCACCACATATAGCTAACTTGATTTTTTGTAGAGATGGGATCTCACTTTGTTGCCCAGACTGGTCTCAAACTCCTGGACTCAAGCGATCGTAATTTACTTTTCATATTAGGTCCTTCTGTACTATTTCGAATTTAGCATGAATATAACTATTCTTATAATTAACTTCCTTTGTAAAGTTAATTATCACAGACCCTCAAAATAACAAGATACACAGAATTCAGTTACCATTTTGACTCAGTGTTTAACACAGTATGAATAATAAAAGCTTTATTTAGGCCGGGCGCGGTGGCTCAAGCCTGTAATCCCAGCACTTTGGGAGGCCGAGACGGGCGGATCACGAGGTCGGGAGATCGAGACCATCCTGGCGAACATGGTGAAACCTCGTCTCTACTAAAAAATACAAAAAACTAGCCGGGCGAGGTGGCGGGCGCCTGTAGTCCCAGCTTCTCGGGAGGCTGAGGCAGGAGAATGGCGTAAACACAGGAGGCGGAGCTTGCAGTGAGCTGAGATCCGGCCACTGCACTCCAGCCTGGGCAACAGAGCGAGACTCCGTCTCAAAAAAAAAAAAGAAAAAAGCTTTATTTAGCACTGACTATACACCAGGTCTTTAAGCACGTTCCATTTATCCTCACAATTCTGTCCATTAAGATTACCATTGGTCCCAGCTGGGTGTGGTGGCTCACGCCTGTAATCCCAGCACTTTGGGAGGCCGGGGCGGGTGGATCATGAGGTCAGGAGATCAAGACCATCCTGGCTAACACGGTGAAACCCTGTCTCTACTAAAATACAAAAAATTAGCTGGGCGTGGTGGTGGGCACCTGTAGTCCCAGCTATTTGGGAGGCTGAGGCAGGAGAATGACGTGAACCTGGGAGGAGGAGCTTGCAGTGAGCCGAGATCGCACCACTGCACTCCAGCCTGGGCAACAGAGAGAGATTCCGTCTCAAAAAAAAAAAAAGAAAGAAAGAAAAAACAGATTATCATTGGTCCCATTTTACAGTTGAGAAAACAAAAACAGTTCCTCACTGAAAGTCACACAGGTTGTAAGCAGTCACACTGGGAGCATAAGCTGGGCACTCGGAGTTGATGCTCCTAACCGCTGTGCATTAATGCGGCTCAGACGCGAAATACTGATAAGACTATTCTTTAAAAAAAAAAAACCACTCAAATAGTTAAGTGTGTTAATTGTATTTGACTTTTTTCAGTACTATGGATTCTAATGTGCCAGGGGATCACTGTCCCAAGTTTCAAATCCGTAACATAGTAATCTGATATCACAGCTGGCTAATGGCTACACTTGTAACACCACGGGAATTCTCCAATTTGCAATTTTAAGTTTGAAAAACAATCAGTGTATATGCTGATAACAATGGTTTTTATCTTGGGGGAATCATTTCTCCAGTTCTAAATGACTGCCATTTATTTTGTTTCTACAGTCCTCTGTAACACAGCTTTTTTTTTAACCATAAGCCAGAACAAATCTTTTTTGGGAAGAGGAGAAAATAATGTACTGCTATTCATTTCACACAGTGATTACATCTGCTCCAGTAACCAAGCCTGCCACTGTTAACTGCTATAACACAGCCATTTACTTAAAAGCCTGGCTTCCAATTTGCTCCACCTATATTTGCTCATTGCTCTATATGCTCAAACACCTTCTAGTCATAAAAATGTTTTAACTGGTTATAATTTACTCTAGGTACCTTCTTTAGGACTCTGTGTTTAACCTTCAAAAGTTCACTGGTGGGCTTCTTTCATACTTGTTTTCCTACAGGAAGTAACTGCAGTCATCTTTGCCTTTTTTTTTTTTTTGAAACTGAGTCTCACTCTGTCACCCAGGCTGGAGTGCAGTGACACAATCTCGGCTCACTGCAATCTCCGCCTCCCGGGTTCAAGCGATTCTCCCGCCTCAGTCTCCTGAGTATCTGGGATTACAGGTGAGCACCACCACATCCAGCTACTTTTTGTATATTCAGTAGAGACAGGGTTTCAATATGTTGTCTAGGCTGGTCTTGAACTCCTGACCTCAAGTGATCTGCCTGCCTCAGCCTCCCAAAGTACTGGGATTACAGGTGTGAGCCACCACACTCAGCCTCATCTTTGCCTTCTAAACAAAAACAACAACAAAAAACCCAACTTCCATAACCTGCTATCTACTGTTTTTGTCCTAAAAAACCTAAACCTGTCTCTTCTTTTGGTTTGGCTCTTTTTCAAATTACTTTTCCCTACCATCGTACCCCCACACCACCAAATGCAAAATGAAAGCTACAGAAACATTCAAGAATAAGACAGCCATGTTAACTACCAGCAACCAAAACTACTTACAGTATAAAGGCTAGTTTTCCCATAACTTTGAAAGTTAAACTGTTAACCAGATGGAAGATTTTAGTTCCCTCCTAAGCTCTTTGAAGTGAGCTTTGTCTTTTCTCCTTAGAGAATTCCTTGCTATCAGCTAGACCTGCATCAATTTTCAATCTATTTAAGTCCTGTTTATTTATTTAGAGACAGGCTGTCGCTCTGTCACCCAGGCTGGAGTGCAGTGGCACAACCTCAGTTCACTGCAGCCTCGACCTCCTGAGCTCAAGCAATCCTCTCACCTCAGCCTCCCCAGTAAGTGGGACCACAGGTACACGCCACCATGCCCAGCTAATGTTTTAATTTTTTGTAGAGACAGGGTTCCATTATGTTGCCCAGGTTGGTCTTGAACTCCTGAGCTCAAGACATCTGCCTGCCTCTGCCTCCCAAAGTGCTGAGTTACAGATATGAGCCACCATGCCTGACCAAGTCCCATTTAACTGTAAAGTATGTTGCAAGGACTCTGTTACTAATACTAGTGAAAGCATCAAATTTTCTAAGTGATTCTAATATAAGTGTGAAGCTATCCTGAATATAAGGTCATTCTCCCCTGTATTTCTTTGTGGGTTTTTTTGGAATGGGAACTACAGTATTTTAATGGGCCTATTAAAAATGTTGAGAATTGCCACAGGACATAAGCCATAGACTTATTAGGAAGTCCATAGTACTGCTCCTCCCATCAATGACATTACTCTGCATATACAAAATTCACTAAACTGTTTCAGCATTTTGCCCATGTGAAACAAATGGCTCCATGTCAGTTATTAGTGTATTATAAGAGGGGGGTTCATAGCTTCAAAAATACTTAGGCAAACATGACTGTTAAAATTTCAAATCCAAAGTACATGTTTTCAATGTGTTTTCTCACATTATACTTCTGTGAAAATAACACATCCAAGGTGGAGAAAACTTCACAGCTAAATTATAAATTTTACCTGTCCATAAGAATTTGATTGGTTATCTTCCAATCTTCAACTGCAGAGATTTCTTTTGCCTCCAACTTCTGTTTCAAACTATTTATTTCTGATTCATAATAAGCTCGAAGATCCGCGATGTGTCGAGCATGCTTTTCCTTCAGGTTCTGCCTAATCCTTATTCGTTGAGAATAAAAAATACATATTAGGAAAGCTATCCTCAGTCTCCATCCACAAGAGAAACTAAGAACACAATGATTCTCATGGGCAAAAATACAGCATATTTCCTTTGCTACAAAATATATAGATTAATACACAAAAAGTTGACAATCAAGTGAAAGAGTTTTTATATGCTCCACCTTAAAAATGCTAAATCTCTAAGAATTTATGCAATACTTAAGTTCAATAAAGATCATTTTCAATCAGACATCACAGAAAAGCTATTAACATTACAAGCCATTCACTGAAATACATACTTAGACAATATCACAGGATCTTCCAAGGAAGTCAATGAAATGCATTCTGGGACACTGTTGGCTGTACCTGGAAGCTGGGACTGACTGACTGAGGCCGAAGCGACCATGACAGTGTTTTCTTCATCTACAGTGTTGACCGAGATATCATTACTAGTAATGGTATATACTGACGGAAACGTGGAACTGGTCCTACTTTCGTTTTGGAATGTCTGATTTTTCCAAGAGTCCACCGGAGAAGCTTTTGTGTGTGAGGGATATTTTGGAAATCCAGGTAACTGAGAAGTGACATTACTTGCTTGTGAAAATGAGTCTATGTCAGAGGGACTAGACATACTAGGCTCTAGAACAGAGTCCGGGGAAAAGGATATTCTGTCATCAAGGGCATTCGGAAGGCCATGCGGTTGAATCCCTGAAATCTGCTGCTTTGGCTTCATGTGTAACGTAGGATCTAGAGTCAGGACCTAGAAACAAGACAACAAGGAAGTCTTACCCTCAGAACTCAGCTTTGTTTTGCTTGTTTTCAAGTGAGTAGGTTTTAGATCTCCTAGGGAAAATGAAGCTTGAGGTAAAAGTTAGAGTCAGGAAGCATTGTTCATGTTCACTCGGCAGAATGTGGACAACTTTACCTCTGGTGGATGATTTGGGTTGGAAGCAGAAGTGAGATTCCTCTCAGGTAACTGCTTGTTTTCCCTTTGTTTTTTATAATAAATATCCTTCAGTGACGGTAGCTTCATCTCATTACTAGTATTAGACTTAAAGATACGAAACAAAATTAAATGGTGTTATCAATAATGAAACAAATTAATGATATCAAAATAAGCACCATAAAAAGATTTTTGAAAGACTTTAAGCAAAGTGAAAATGGAGACTGTCAGATTTGTAACACAAGCTTGGAAGTCATTACCTAGTATGATGAGTCTACCTCAGAATGGAAAGATGTTTGGATCTCCTAACTATTTAAGACACTAAGGGGATAATGTGAATGTTAATTATTTAGCAGCTTATGAATACTTCCAAATAATGAAATTCTTAGTAGTTCTCCCACTCAAAATAAGAGCCAATTTTTTGGGTTTCTTTGACAAAGGGTCTCACTCTGTTACCCAGGCTGGAGTGCAGTGGTGTGATCACGGTTCACTGCAGCCTCAATTTTGCAGGCTAAGGTGATCTTCCTGCCTCAGCCTCCTAAGTTGCTAGGACTACACAAGTGCGCCACCACATCCAGCTAATTTTTGTATTTTTTTTTTGTAGAGACAGGGTCTTGCCATGTTGCCCAGGCTAGTCTCAAACTCCTGAGCTCAAGCAATCCTCCCACCTTAGCTTCCCAAAGTGCTGGAATTACAGGCATGAGCCACCACGCCTAGCCAATAACCAAGTTTTGAGGTAAGAAAATACTTCATAGGCTGGGCACGGTGGCTCATGCCTGTAATCCCAGCACTTCAGGAGGCCAGGGCGGGCGATCACTTGAGGTGATCAGCCTGGCCAACATGGAGAAACCCCATCTCTACCAAAAATACAAAATTAGCCAGGCAAGGTGGCGCATGACTGTAATCCCAGCTACAAGGGAGGCTGAGGCAGGAGAATCGCTTGAACCTGGAAGGTGGAGGGTGCGGTGAGCCGAGATCACGCCATTGCACTCCAGCCTGGGCAACAAGAGCGAAACTCAGTCTCAAAAAAAAAGAAGGCCAGGTGTGGTGGCTCATGCCTGTAATCCCAGCACTTTGGGAGGCTGAGGTGGGCAGATCACAAGGTCAAGAGATCGAGATCATCCTGGCTAACACGGTGAAACCCCATCTCTACTAAAAATACAAAACATTAGCCGGGCGTGGTGGTGAGTGCCTGTAGTCCCAGCTACTTGGGAGGATGAGGCAGGAGAGTGGCGTGAACCTGGGAAGCGGAGCTTGCAGTGAGCCAAGATCGCGCCACTGCACTCCATCCAGCCTGGGCGACAGAGTGAGACTCCGTCTCAAAAAAAAAGAAAACAAAAAAGGAAAAAAAGAAAAGAAAATACTTCATAATGAATAACAGAAGGATGAGAAAACTTTTGGCCAAATTAATTTCATATGCCTGAAGTAAAATGCACCAAGAGGTGGAGTTCCTTATCTATGTAGTTACAAGCATGTTTGTTTAAAGAGTTGGCCAACCAAAACTAGGTGTCACAAAGTGACCCAATGAAAATAAGTACCCCCCATCACTTCTCAGCCTTTTGGCTAAGATCAAGTGAAAATAAGTCCCTTTATTCATCAGTAAAATAAGAAGATATGACCCTAGGCTAGACATGGTGGCTCACGCCTGTAATCCCAGCACTTTGGGAGGCTGAGGCAGGTAGATCGCCTGAGGTCGGGAGTTCGAGACCAGTCTGGCTGATATGGTGAAACCCTGTCTCTACTAAAAATACAAAAAATAGTTTGGAGTGGTGGCACAGGCCTGTAATCCCAGTGACACAGGAGACTGAAATGGGACGATCACTTGAACCCAGGAGGCAGAGGTTGCAGTGAGCCAGGATCATGCCCCTGCACTCCTTCACTCTAGCCTGGACAACAGACCAAGACGCTGTCTCAAAAAACAGAAGATAGGACCCTAATTTCGAAAAACTGAAATCAGGGCTTCACTACACTAAAACTGTTGCAGAGAGGTCTAGGCTCTAAACATTAAAACTTTGGGCTTAAATTATTTCAAGGTGGGACATATTATAGGGTGTGAGAGGAGAACCAATTAACCTTGGGCCTCAAATTTAAACTGTGAACATTGTCACAAATGAGATTACAGATTCAACAATAGATACACTGAAAACACTGAAAGAACATTAATCATGTAGCTTTAAATGTATGTCCCATTTCTAGACCCTATATAGGCTGCAGAGCACCACAAATATATATTTTTAAAACCTTGTAACTGCCTTGTGAGTGTGTGCATTGAAGGCATTAATTTGTTACATCTAAACCTTTAAAATACACTGTGGTGGCTCACGCCTGTAATTCTAGCACTTTGGGAGGCCAAGGCGGGTGGATCACTTGAGGTCAGAAGTTTGACACCAGCCTGGCCAATATAGTGAAACCTCATCTCTACTAAAAACACAAAAATTAGCCAGGCGTGGCAGCACGTGCCTGTAATCCCAGCTACTTGGGAGGTTGAAGCAAGAGAATCGCTTGAACCCAGGAGGCAGAGGATGCAGTGAGCCGAGATCACACCACTGCATTCCAGCCTATGAAACAGAGAGAGATTCTGCCTCAAAAAAGTACCACAATTCCCATAATCCTGCTGTAGAATTCATTCCTTACATGCCAACAACCTAAAGAAGCCTTTTCAAGACCTGAAGCCTGTGAAAAGTGGATTACTCTGGCTATGGCCACAGCCTGGTGGCCTGGGGGAATAGTTGGGGTTATTCTATTCAAAGCTCATGGGAACAGAAAAGTACTACTTTTCACCACTTTTGTTCCTGTCACGTTAACATCTCTAAAGTAGGGATGACTCTTGTAATTAATGGCATCTTATAATTGCTTTGGGCCAAGTTGTGGTTGTGATAGACTGTCATTCCCTGCTTATGAGCTCAGAATTGGCCAAATAGGTATCAGCAGCTTGGAAGACAAACCGACACACTACAATGAAGCTCCTGAGGACCAATATTTAAGAGAAGGGTGAATCAGACATGTTTAGCAACATATTCCACATGGGAGTCCAAAGCAGGCTAGTTCTACATGCTACTAAGCCAGGTAAAAAGCAGAAAGGCCTTTCCATTCTTTTTAAAGAAATGCAGAATAGGCCGGGCGCGGTGGCTCAAGCCTGTAGTCCCAGCACTTTGGGAGGCCAAGACGAGCGGATTACCAGGTCAGGAGATCGAGACCGTCCTGGCTAACACGGTGAAACCCCGTCTCTACTAAAAATACAAAAAACTAGCCGGGCGAGGTGGCAGGCGCCTGTAATCCCAGCTACTCAGGAGGCTGAGGCAGGAGAATGGTGTAAACCTGGGAGGCGGAGCTTGCAGTGAGCTGAGATCTGGCCACTGCACTCCAGACTGGGCTACAGAGGGAGACTCCGTCTCAAAAAAAAAAAAAAAAAGAAATGCAGAATCACTGATGCTCTTGTCCCAGCACTTTGGGAGGCTGAGGCAGGAGGATTGCTTGAGTCCAGGAGTTCAAGAGACCAGCCTGGGCAACATAGAGAGACTTTGCCTCTACTAAAAAAAAAAAAAAAAAAAAAAGAGCCAGTGTGGTTACACATGACTGTAGTATCAGCTACACAGGAGACTGAGGCAAGACGATCGCCTGAGCCCAGGAGGTTGAGTCTGCATTGATTTATGATCAAGCTGCTATACTCCAGCCTGGGCAACAGAGTGAGACCGTGAAGAAAGAGAGAAAGAGAGAAACAGAAGAGAAGAGATAACCCTCTGAGAAGGAAAGAATTTTAGCCACTTTCATTTCACTTATGTCTTCCTTTTTATTTATTTAGTTATTTATTTGTTTATTTTTATTTATTTTTTTTTGAGACAGAGTCTCGCTCTGCCGCCCAGGCTGGAGTGCAGTGGCCGGATCTCAGCTCACTGCAAACTCCGCCTCCTGGGTTTACGCCATTCTCCTGCCTCAGCCTCCGGAGTAGCTGGGACTACAGGCGCCCGCCACCTCGCCCAGCTAGTTTTTTGTATTTTTTAGTAGAGACGGGGTTTCACCGCGTTAGCCAGGATGGTCTCGATCTCCTGACCTCGTGATCCACCCGTCTCGGCCTCCCAAAGTGCTGGGATTACAGGCTTGAGCCACTACGCCCGGCCATGTCTTCCTTTTTAAAGTATGCATAAGGGTTATATAATAAGCCAGGCACAGTGGCTCACATCTGTAATCCCGGCACTTTGGGAGGCTGAGGCAGGTGAGTCACAAGGTCAGGAGCTCGAGACCATCCTGGCCAACATGATGGAACCTTGTCTCTACTAAAAACAGAAAAAAATTAGCTGGGCATGGCAGTAGCGTCCCAGCTACTTAGAAGGCTAAGGCAGGAGAATCGCTTGAACCCAGGAGGTGGAGGTTGCAGTGAGCCGAGATCACACCACTGCACTCCAGCCTGGTGACAGAGCAAGACTCCGTTTCAAAAAAAAAATTAATAAATTTTAAAAATAAAAAATAAAATATATATAAAAATAAAATAAAATAATAAAATAAATAGAATAAAGCAATTAGACTTGTCAGCAGGGGAATCACTTGAGCCTAGGAGTTTGAGACCAACCTAGGCAACACAGCAAAAATCCCATCTCTATTAAAAAAAAACAAAAAGTTACTGATACATAATAAAATCTATGTTTAAGTCTAAAGACTCTTTCCATGAGAACAATATATAAATTCTAAAGCGGTAAAAAAAAAAAAAAAGCATTGTATCAGTCTAATTTATAAATGTTTCTTGGTAGAACATGAAATGGGAAACGTTGAAGTTAACAATACTATACAGTCAACATAATGCAGGATCCACTTACTGATGTTCAAGATCAAGTTAACACTGTGAATGAACCCTGCAACTGCAAAGCCTACTAAGCCTGCCTTGCCCCCTACAATCTTACCTGCCTCGTACTTCATTTCTCTGTGTTGACCTGTGTCTTTTTGTTCCTTTCATGCAGTATAGAACTGTCCTTTCAGACAGTTTCTGTCACTGAGACTCTGATGCTTACAAGTACATTGCCCCGTCTGTCTGTACATGTCATACATTTTTATGTCTCTTGGTTAGTTTAATAGTATCTCTCCTTTTCCCCAGCTACTCCTTCATTACCTGATCAAAATACAGGAGGCTGGGTGCAGTAGCTCACGCCTGTAATCCCAGCACTTTGGGAGGCCAAGGCGGGCAGATCACCTGAGGTCAGGAGTTTTGAGAGCAGCCTGGCCAACATGGTGAAATCCCGTCTCTACACAAATACAAAACTCAGCTGGGCATAATGACACGTGCCTGTAATCCCAGCTACTCAGGAGGTTGAGGCAGGAGAATCGCTTGAACCTGGGAGGCAGAGGTTGCAGTGAGCAGAGATCACACCACTACACTCCAGCCTGGGCGACAGAGCAAGATTCCGTCTCAAAGAAAAAAAAAGAAAAAATACAAAGGTGAGATATGTACATATGAAATTTTTAATTCCACTTTTTTCTGTTGTTGTTTTTGCTGAGACGGAGTCTCGCTCTGTCACCCAGGCTAGAGTGCAGTGGCACCACCTTGGCTCACTGCAATCTCCACCTCCTGGGTTCAAGTGATTCTCCTGCCTCAGCCACCTGAGTAGCTGGGTTTACAAGTACATGCCACCACGTCCAGCTAATTTTTGTATTTTTAGTAGAGATAAGGTTTCATCATGTTGACCAGGCTGGTCTTGAACTCCCAACCTCAGGTGATCCGCCTGCCTTGGCTTACCAAAGTGCTGGGATTACAGGCTTCAGTCATGGCACCCAGCCTTCAATTCCACTTTTAAGAAGCACTGCTGGCCGGGCGCGGTGGCTCAAGCCTGTAATCCCAGCACTTTGGGAGGCCGAGACGGGCGAATCACGAGGTCAGGAGTTCGAGACCATCCTGGCTAACACGGTGAAACCCCGTCTCTACTAAAAAAAATACAAAAAGCTAGCCGGGCGAGGTGGCTGACGCCTGTAGTCCCAGCTACTTGGGAGGCTGAGGCAGGAGAATGGCGTAAACCCGGGAGGCGGAGTTTGCAGTGAGCTGAGATCCGGCCACTGCACTCCAGGCCGGGCGACAGAGCGAGACTCCGTCTCAAAAAAAAAAAAAAAAAAAAAAAAAGAAGCACTGCTAAGATTACATAAGGAAAACATGACAGACTAAATTTGAAAACAAGTGAGTATGATTCTAAAGCCCATACTTTTTCCAGTATTTTAGAAGTTGAAAAATAAAATTTATACTTGAGTACCTGGTAACAATTATAAAACACAAACACACACAATTTTTTCTTTCTTTGAGATGGAGTTTTACTCTTGTTGTCCAACCTGGAGTGCAATGGCACAATCTCAGTTCACTACAACCTCCGCCTCCCAGGTTCAAGTGATTCTCCTGCCTCAGCCTCCCAAGTAGCTGGGATTAACAGGCGCGCGCCAACACATCTGGCTAATTTTTTTGTATTTTTAGTACAAACAGGGTTTCACCGTGTTAGCCAGGCTGGTCTTGAACTCCTGACCTCAGATGATCCACCCACCTCAGCCTCCCAAAGTGCTGGGATTAAGGCGTGAGCCACAGCGCCCAGCCCACAGGTTTTTAAATTACCTGGTTTGGTGACACATCTGTGGAAGACAATGATACAAACGTCTTCTCTAAAGTTTCAGGCAAAGAGTGGTGTATATCCTTTTCCTCTAGTTTCCAGTAAGTCAATCCTGATGTGCACAAATACACAGAATAGAAAAGAGTGAGGAAAAAACAAAAATGCTTTCTAGAATAACATTTCTATCTAAAGGAAATTAAATATGGGAAGAAACTAATTTTGAGTTAAAGTAATTTGAATTTTGATGGAAAAAAGTTATCTAAATTCTGTATTATGTATAAGAGTCCTAACTGGATGCGAATGTTTAAAACTGAAATATAAAAAGTCAAGATGAGTTGGTACAATTTAAAATATATATTTTTGGCCAGGCGCGGTAGCTCACACCTGTAATCCCAGCACTTTGGGAAGCTGAGGCAGGAGGATTACCTAACGTCAGGAGTTTGAGACCAGCCTGGCCAACATGGTGAAACCCCATCTCTACTAAAAATCCAAAAATCAGCCAGGTGTGGTGGCACACACTGTAATCCCAGCTACTTGGGAGGCTGAGGCATGACAATCGCTTGAACCCAGGAGACAGAGGCTGTAATGAGCTGAGAAAGTGCCACTGTACTCCAGCCTGAGTGACAAAGTGAGACCCTGTCTCAAAAAAAAATTAAAATAATAATAAAATTTTTTTTTATTTTTTATTTGAGAAAGGGTCTCACTCTGTCACCCAGGTTGGAGTGCAGTGGTGCCATCTCAGTCTACTGTGGTCTCTTTTTTTGAGACAGAGTCTTGATCTGTTGCCCAAGATGGAATGGAGTGATCTCGGCTTATTGCAACTTCCGCCTCCCGAGTTCAAGCGATTCTCCTGCCTCAGCCTCCTGAGCAGTTGGAATTACAGGTGTGCTGCGCCACCACAACCAGCTAATTTTTGGGTTGTTTTTTCTTTTTTTCTTTTTCTTTTCTTTTTTTTTTTTTTTTTTTGAGACAGTCTCCCTCTGTTGCCCAGGCTGGAGTACAATGGTGCGAGTTCGGCTCACTGCAACCTCCGCCTCCCAGGTTCAAGTGATTCTCCTGCCTCAACCTCCTGAGTAGCTGAGGTTACAGGCATGCACCACCACGCCCAGCTAATTTTTGTATTTTTAGCAGAGACAAGGTTTTGCCATTTTGGCCAGACTGGTCTCAAACTC
Organism: Trachypithecus francoisi; assembly: GCF_009764315.1. Taxonomy (NCBI): domain Eukaryota; kingdom Metazoa; phylum Chordata; class Mammalia; order Primates; family Cercopithecidae; genus Trachypithecus; species Trachypithecus francoisi. The sequence continues at coordinate 10,019,237 of NW_022681456.1, read as the reverse complement.
CTGACTCAAGTGATCTGCCCACCTAGGCCTCCCAAAGTGCTGGGATAACAGGTGTGAGCCACCGTGCCCAGACTAATTTTTGTATTTTTAGTAGAGATGGGGCTTCACATGTTGGCCAGGCTGGTCTTGAACTCCTGATCTCAACTGATTCTCCCGCCTCGGCCTCCCAAAGTGCTGGGATTATAGCCATGGGCCACTGCGCCCAGTCCAGCTCACTGGAGTCTCAACCTTCCAGGTTCAAGACATCCTCCTGCCTTAGCCCCACAAGAAGCTGGGACTACAGGCACACACCACCAAGCCCTCCTAAATTTTTTTTGTACTTTCATTAGAGACAGGATTTTGTCATGTTACCCAGGCCGGTCTCGAACTCCAGAACTCAAGCAATCCACCCTCCTCGGCCTCCCAAAGTGCTAGGATTATAGTTGTGAGCTACCAGGTCCAACCTTAAAATATATTTTAAAATAGACAATTTCTTTCTTTCTTTCTTTCTTTTTTTTGAGACAGGGCCTCAATCTGTCTCCCAGGCTGGAGTACAGTGGTGCAATCACAGCTCACTACAGCCCCGACCTCCTGAGCTCAAACCATCATTCTCCTTCAGCCTCCCAAGTAGCTGGGACTATAAGCTCACACCACCACACCCAGCTAATTTTTGTATTTTGTGTACAGACGAAGTTTTGCTATGTTGCCCAGGCTGGTCTCCACCTCTTGAGGTCAAGTGATCTGCCCACCTTGGCTTCCCAAAGTGCTGGGATCACAGGTGTGAGCCACCATGCCCAGCTGACAATTTCTTTGTGAATAGTATAGACATATAGAATCAATGTAAATAATTCAGTAATTCAAATGTTTATTGAGCACCTATAGTGCCAGGCTGGGGAGGCAGGAGGAGTGAGATAAGAAAAGTAAGTAAATCATGCAGTATATAGATGGTAAGCACTCTGATGAGATTTTAAAACAGGATAAAGGGGATATGTAGTGGGGTGTGGGGTAGGCAGGCACTAGTTTTGAATTAGGTGAACAGGGTTGGCTACTGAGAGGATAATTAAGAGGTCATCAGCCATTTTAGCCATGTATGAGGGAGCTCCCTCATACAGGGGGAAGAACATTTCAAGTATAGAAAACAGCCAATGCAAAAGTCCTAAAACATATCTGGGACATTTGAGCAGACAGTCTCCCTTCTCATCAAAGAAACAGACAGAGCACAGCCGGGAGCAGTGGCTCATGCCTGTAATCTCAGCACTCTGGGAGGCTGAGGCAGGCAGATCGCCTGAGGTCAGGAGTTCAAGACCAGCCTGACCAACATGGACAAACTCCATCTCTACTAAAACTACAAAATTAACTGGGCATGGTGGTGCGTGCCTGTAATCCCAGCTACTTGGGAGGCTAAAGGCTGAGGCAGGAGAATTACTTGAACCTGGGAGGTGGAGGTTGCAGTGAGCCGGGATCACACCATCACACTCCAGCCCAGGCAACAAGAGCAAAACTCTGTCTCAAAAAAAAAAAAAAAAAGAAAGAAAGAAAGGGACAGAGTACAATCACCAACCTACAATGGTTCGACTCATTTTTTTTTTTTTTTTTTACTTTATCATGGTGCAAAAGCAATATGCAGTCAGTAGAAACCATACTTTGAGTACCTGTATGACCATTCTGTTTTCACTCTCAGTAAAGTTTAGGAAATAGTCAACACTTTATTATAAAATACTTTGTGTTAGATAACTTTGCCCAACTGTAGGCTAATGTAAGCGTTCTGAGCACATTTAATGTACACTAGGCTAAGCTATGATGTTTAATAAGCTAGGTGTACTAAATGCATTTTCAATTTTTTTTTTTCCTTGAGACGAGGTCTTGGTGTTGCCCAGGCTGGAGTGCAGTGATGTGATCATGGCTCACTGCAGCCTTGACCTCCCAGACTCAAGCAATCTTCCCATCTCAGCTTTCCAAGTAGCTAGCACTACAGGTGCATCACCACCACTGGCTAATGTTTTAACTCTTTTGTAGAGATGGGGTCTCAACTTGTTGCTCAAGCTGGTCTCAAACTCATGGCCTCAAGCAATCCTCACACCTTGGCCTCTCAAAGTGCTGGGATTACAGGCATGAGCCACTGTGCCCAGCCCATTTTCAACTTATGATATTTTCAATTTATGGTGAGTTTATCAGGACATAACCCCACTGTAATTCGAGGAACAACTCAGTATAAAGTGAGGTCAAAGAGGTAACAGGGCTAGGTTGTTAGGCCCTGTGGGCCCCTGTAAGGACTCTGAACAACAGGGTTTGGAGCGGAGGAGTCACATGATGTGACTGAACTTTTCAGAGGATCACTTTGTTTACTATGTTGAGAACAGACTGAAGCGTGCAAGAGTGGAAGTGGGGAGGCTGGTTAAGAAGACAGCAGCAACCCAGGTGATAGATGAGAGGCCACTCTTAGGCTAGAAGCCGTGGAGGTGGTGAGAAGTGGTGGGATTCTAGAAAGTTTTGTAAGGCAAAGCTAATTCATCCTGATGAATTGGATGTGGGATATGGGGGGAAAAGAAAAGTATGTATATAAAGCAATTAAGATTGAAATAAGCTCACCATGGACTGTAAAGGATGGCTCAGAGGGTTTGAATTTAATTCATTTTGAACTTCCCAAAAAAGGTTGATAATTTTTATAGCTGTTCAAAACAACTGCAAAAGTACTTCTTCATTGTCTTTACAGCTCTTATAACATAAATTAAGACAAGAAAGGTGGCTGGATGTGGTGGCTGAAGTCTGTAATTCCAGCACTTTGAGAAACTGAGGCAGGTGGATTGCTTACACCCAGGAGTTCACAACCAGCTGAGGCAACACGGCGAAACCCTGTCTCTACAAAAAAATACAAAACGTAGCTGGGCATGGTGGTGCCGCCAGTTGTCCCAGCTATTCTTGGAAAGCTGAGGTGGGAGGATCACTTGAGCACAGGAGGTTGAGGCTGCAGTGAGCTGTGATCACACCACTGCACCCCAGCCTGGGCAACAGAGTGAGACCCTGTCTCAAAAAACAAAACAAACAAAGGTAAGGCTGCTACCAGAGAACACCACAACACATAACATATTTACAAAACTATACTACTATACAGTATCATCCTATAAGGAGAAATGTAGGCAAGTTGTTTTCTAAAAATAATGCTCTAAAAAACTAAGTACCTTCCTCTGAGTGTAGCTTAGATTAAAAAAATAAAAATTTAAGTATCATACCTGTTCCTGAATCAGACATCCAAGCATTTGGAGTTTCATCTGGTTTACTGAGGTAAAAAGCACGAGAATGTGTAGCAGCAGCAAAATCAGACTACAAGAAAGAAAACTATTGGTTGACAGCTAAAAGTCATTAGGCACCATCTGCTGACCCAAGGAACAAGAGCCAGGCGTCAAACCAGGTGTAGAGAAACCTTCAGAGGGTTCACAAAGAAGAAAGCCTAGGCCAGGTGCGGTGGTTCACGCCTGTAATCCCAGTACTTTGGGAGGCTGAGGCGGGTGGATCACGAGGTCAAAAGTTCGAAACCAGCCTGGTCAAGATGACGAAACCCCCGTCTCTACTAAAAATACAAAAATTAGCTGGGCACAGTAGTGGGTGCCTATAAGCCCAGCTACTCTGGAGGCTGAGGCACAAGAATCACTTGAACCCGGGAGGCAGAGGTCACAGTGAGCCAAGATCGCACCACGGCACTCTAGCCTGGGCAACAGAGCAAGACTCTGTCACAAAAAAAGAAAAAAGCCTGGTTTCCCTATGGTTACAAGAATGCTAACCAATAGGAATTCACTGTCAAATATTTTTTTTTTGCCTGTGTAATTTACAAAAGTTTATTTCGGTTCTCTGTGGAGCTGGAAGGAGAAAAATGGGGGCAGGTATTATTTCGTGAGTTCAGACCTAAAATGTATTTATAATTTGTCATTTACTTCCAAAACAAATTTGAGGTGCCTAGAATTAAAGTCATTTAGTATAAAAATTAATTTAAAAGCTCTAACAATTTATTTTATCATTATAATTGCAATAAATCAGATTAACTCTAAAAATCATAAATCAATAATATGAGCCTTAAGTAGTAGACTACTTCCTATATACAAACAATTGGTTACTAGTCCCTGCTTACTTATCAATTCTAGTAAAAATTCTGAGCAAATCAATCCTCACAACATCTCTGACACTGTCACAAGAAATGTTTCCAGAGATATGTGATGAGAATATTCCTATCGGAATTTATCTTATCAGGTCCCTCATCAAACTTTTAATTCCTGTAAAGAGTATGTAACCATCCATGAACCCACTGCCAAAGTAAAATCACACTAAGATAACACTACCTACCAAGAAGGGGGATTAACACATCAGTCTTATAAGGCACCACTTATTTTCTTTCTCATCAAGGAAGAAATTCCACCTGTTTCAATTTGTCTCCCTACTTGAGACCAAGAGAAGGCCGGGTGCGGTGGCTCATGTCTGTAATCCCAACACTTTGGGAGGCTGAGGCGGGCAGATCACAAGGTCAGCAGATCGAGACCATCCTGGCTAACAGGGTGAAACCCCGTCCCCACTAAAAATACAAAAAATTAGCCAGTCGTGGTGGTGGGTGCCTGTAGTCCCAGCTACTTGGGAGGCTGAGGCAAGAGAATGGCATAAACCCGGGGGGTGGAACTTGTCGAGATCGCCCCACTGTACTCCAGCCTGGGCGACAGAGCGAGACTCCGTCAAAAAAAAAAAAAAAAAAAAATCGAGAAGGTGATTGGAAAAGTAAAAGTCCAAGTCAAACAATCCCAAGCAAAATATTTTGTCCTCGTCTGGATTCTGAGATGCAAATTCAGTGCACTCGGCTGCCGCACACACACAGTGGGCTGGCAGGGGCTTACCTTACAGAGCCGCCTGCTGTACTCTTCTGGGGAAACAAGGCATCCACTGAAGAAAACAGGCCCAGCTTTTAATTAAAAGTAAAAGTAGGGTGCAATGAAAAGCCCTTCTAAAAATAAACCCTCTTAGCCCAAGAAGCCGGCCTAAGCTTAGCACAAGGACCTTAATGAGTTTTAGTAACCATATTAGCCCATCTGAAAAACCACCACCGAAGCCCCTCGGCCTGTGAAATGGGGAAAGTCAAGTCTGTCCAAGACAAAGGACCAAGGAAACAAAGAGCAACTCAAGCCCTGGAAAATCCTTCTGCTAAACAACACGCAATTTCAAAATTACTTCAAAGGTGCTATTTACCCAAAATAAACTACCATTTTATAAAAAGAAAATTGGATAAGAGAATCCGGTTAACAAGCATTCTCTGCTTTAGACTGAAACTGAAACCAATGAGAGAAGAAAAATAACTAAATAAAGAGGAAAGTTCTAACTTTTTTTTTTTTTTGAGACGGAGTCTCGCTCTGTCGCCCAGGGTGGAGTGCAGTGGCGCGATCTCGGCTCACTGCAAGCCCCACCTCCTGGGTTCACACCATTCTCCTGCCTCAGCCTCCCGAGCAGCTGGGATTATAGGCGCCCACCACACGCCCAGCTAAGTTTTTGTATTTTTAGTAGAGACAGGGTTTCACCATGTTAGCCAGGATGGTCTCGATCTCCTGATCTCATGATCCGCCCGCCTCGGCCTCCCAAAGTGCTGGGATTACAGGCATGAGCCACTACACCCGGCCAGTTCTAACTTTTGTGAATCCAGAATCACGTAAGAAGTGCATTTCAGGAGGCGGGGGGCGTCTCTGATTCAACAACCACCATGAGCTCAAAATCATTTAGCGTTCAGAAATATCAAAGAAACTTGATTTCCCCTAGTAATTTAATACCGAATATTTCAATTACCCAAAAAAAGGAAAACTAAAACTTGTCCAGGAGCTGAGCAAAGAAAGACTCAGAGGGAATCACTGCCTCCACTTTCTGCCCTATGATCACAAGAGGTAGAAGATGTGAGCAGAAGAGCATTTCAAAGGCAGGGCCAGACCATGGGCAGCTGGTCTGATTCTCCACTGAATATAAGGAAAATTAGGCAGTGGCCTAATTAACCAGCGGCTCCTAGAATCTACCGCACATCAGCATCACCTGATTAAAGTCCCAAAACACAGGTTAGCACCTAGGCTTGGAAGCCAGGAGAAGCAGAGTTTTAAATCTCCTCAGGTGAGTCTAATGTGCAGCAAAGGCAGAACCATGGGGCTACATGGCATATACTGAGCTACAATCACAAAGGACAGCGAGAACATCGGGGGACCCACAGAGTACATAACCACAAGGCCAAAGTTTATCAGAAGCGGAAGTCTGCACAAGAAGACCTGTAATCTTAGAAAAAACAGAAGAAAAGAAACTACTGTGTATGAAAACATTCTCCCTTTATACCAATCTATCCCAACGAGAAAAAGCAATTTTTACCCATCTCCAAATGTTTTTCTGCTGTCATACCAAACAAGGATACACCATCCTTGATGGCACAGAGAGTCAACAGAATAGAACTACCAACACAGTTCTAAACTAAAGGGCTTTTCTAGGCCGGGCACGGTGGCTCAAGCCTGTAATCCCAGCACTTTGGGAGGCCGAGACGGGCGGATCACAAGGTCAGGAGATCGAGACCATCCTGGCTAATACGGTGAAACCCCGTCTCTACTAAAAAATACAAAAAACTAGCCGGGCGAGGTGGCGGGCGCCTGTAGTCCCAGCTACTCGGGAGGCTGAGGCAGGAGAATGGCGTAAACCCAGGAGGCGGAGCTTGCAGTGAGCTGAGATCCGGCCACTGCAGTCCAGCCTGGGCGACAGAGCCAGACTCCGTTTCAAAAAATAAATAAATAAATAAAAAATAAAGGGCTTTTCTAAAATAGACCTACCAATTCACTATTAAATTACTTTTATAAAACAGAACACAGTGCTAAATGGCTTTTCTAAAATAGAACTAACTGGTAGCTCCTGCCTGTAATCCCAGCATTTGGGAGGCCGAGGCGGGCGGATCACCTGAGATCAGGAGTTCCAGACCAGCCTGGCCAACATGGTGAAACCCCGTCTTTGCTAAAGATACAAAAAAATCAATCGGGGGCCAGGTGCGGTGGCTCACGCCTGTAATCCCAGCACTATGGGAGGCTGAGGCGGGAGAATCACAAGGTCAGGAGATCGAGACCACAGTGAAATCCCATCTCTACTAAATATACAAAAAATTAGCCAGGCACGGTGGTGGGCACCTGTAGTCCCAGCTACTTGGGAGGCTGAGGCAGGAGAATGGCATGAACCCGGGAGGCGGAGCTTGCACTGAGCCGAGATCATGCCACTGCACTCCAGCCTGGGACAGAGTGAGACTCCGTCTCAAAAAAAAAAAAAAAAAAATTAGTTGGGCATGGTGGCACATGCCTGTAATCCCAGCTACTCGGGAGGCTGAGGCAGGAGAATGGCGTGAACCTGGGAGGCAGAGCTTGCAGTGAGCCGAGATCGCGCCACTGCACTCCAGCCTGGGGGACAGAGCAAGACTCCGTCTCAAAAAATAATAATAATAAAAAATTAAAAATTAAAATTAAAAAAAGAAAGTTTATTTTAAACAATTAAATGGGTTACTCTCTGCCTAAATGTAAACATTTGCAGTACAAAGAGAAATAGGACCTTTGCAAATGATTCATTTTCATAATATTTTATCCTCTATTAGCCTTGATTTCCATCCTACTAAAGAAGAAACACTTACAGCAAATCATTATTTCTAATCCTCTGAAACACCAAAAGAAAGATATATAAACGGGCTGGGCGTGATGGCTCATGCCTGTAATCCCTGCACTTTGGGAGGCCAAAGTGGGTGGATCACCTTAGGTCAGGAGTTCAAGACCAGCCTGGCCAACATGATGAAACCCCGGCTCTACTAAAAATACAAAACTTGGCCAGGCATGGTGGCATACGCCTGTAATCCCAGGTACTCAGGGAGATGAGACAGGAGAATCGCTTCAACCAGGGAGGCGGAAGTTGAAGTGAGCCGAGATCACGCCATTGTACTCTAGCCTGGGCCACAAGAGTGAAACTCCATCTCAAAAAAAAAAAAAAAAAAATGTATAAATGAACAAATTAACAATATAAAAGAAAGGGCATGAGAATTTTGTTCATGAGCATGTACTAAACCCACACAATCATCAGTACTGGAGCCCGCAGGGAGAGTGATTTTTCACCTACTTTCTCAATTGGTGTCTTCTTGTTTTGCGCATTTCCTTGTTGAGATCTTGAACCTCCATCTTCTACATGTGCTCTCTTTGGTTGGTTCTGTTTCAGTTTTTGTGCCCATGATGTTATAGCATTACTATTTAAGAAGAGAAAACCAAAATTACTTTTTTTTGATTTTGAGACAGAGTCTTGCTGTGTCACCCAGGCTGGAGTACAGTGGCGCAATCTCAGCTCACTGCAACCTCCATCTCCTAGGTTCAAGCAATTCTTGTGCCTCAGTCTCCTGAATAGGTAGGAATACAGACGTACTACCACACTCAGCTAATTTTTGTATTTTTACTAGAGATGGGGTTTCACCATGTTGGCCAGACTGGTCTCAAACTCCTGACCTCTGCCTGCCTCAGTCTCCCAAAGTACTGGGATGACAGGCATGAGCCACCACACTGGGTTCCAAAATTACTTCTTTAGATATTGTACTTCATATATAAAGCTAACCACCAGTTGCTTTCAGTTGTTTCTCTTTTTTTTTTTTTAATAGAGACCCTCTCTAACACCCAGGTTAGAATGCAGTGGCAGTCGTGCAATCACAGCTCACTGCAGCCTGACCTTCCTCAGCTCAAGTGATCCTCCCACCTCAGCCTCCCGAGTAGCTGGGACCACAGGTGGGCACCACCACATCCAGCTAATTTTTGTATTTTTTTTTTTTGTAGAGACAGGGTCTTGCCATGTTGCCCAGGCCGATCTCGAACTCCTGGGCTCAAGGGATCCACACGTCTCAGTCTCCTAAAGTGCTGGGATTACAAGTGTGAGCCACTGTGCCCAGCCAGCTGTTTTTTCTAATAGTGGTAAGATAATGAATTTTTATTAATTCACCTACATCGCTTTTTCAATTTCTTATTATCAAAGGCAAAGTAAACAAAGAGACTAACAGTGATTGGCCGGGCGCGATGGCTCACGTCTGTAATCCCAGCACTTTGGGAGGCCGAGGCGGGTGGATCACAAGGTCAGGAGATCGAGACCATTCTGGCTAACATGGTGAAACCCCATCTCTACTAAAAGCTACTCAGGAGGCTGAGGCAAGAGAATGGCATGAACCCGGGAGGCAGAGCTTGCAGTGAGCCGAGATCACACCACTGTACTCCAGCCTGGGCAACAGAGTGAGACTCCATCTCAAAAAAAAAAAAAAAAAAGACTAACAGTGACTAATAATACACAAAGTCGGCCAGGCGTGGTGGCTCAAGCCTGTAATCCCAGCACTTTGGGAGGCCGAGACAGGCGGATCACGAGATCAGGAGATCGAGACCATCCTGCCATCCTGGCTAACACGGTGAAATCCCGTCTCTACTAAAAAATACAAAAAACTAGCCGGGAGTGGTGGCGGGCGCCTGTAGTCCCACCTACTCGGGAGGCTGAGGCAGGAGCATGGTGTAAACTCGGGAGGCGGAGCTTGCAGTGAGCTGAGATCCGGCCACTGCACTCCAGCCTGGGTGACAGGGCGAGACTCCGTCTCAAAAAAAAAAAAGAAAAAAAATAATAATAATAATACACAAAATCTGTAGCCATAGACTAGAGCAAAAACCACTACATTTGCCTTTCCAAGTGCTAAATGTATCTCTACAATGAAAGTGTATTTGTTGGCATAAACCAATCATTATACTTGAACATACATAAGATTTGTGTTGCTTTAGATGACACAATTCAGGGATATGAAACTAAAAATTTGGGATAAAATTATGAAATTTTTAAGGATTGTTTTACAAACATTCAGCCAGTTTACCAAAAAGCCTCCTTTGTCATGAAATGTCACTAAATTTATAAAAATTCTTTTTATACATAACAAACATTCAGGTCGGGCACAGTGGTTCACGCCTATAATCCCAGCACTTCGGGAGGCCTAGGTGGGCAGATCACTTGAGGTCAGGAGTCCGAGACCAGCCTGGCCAACACGGCAAAACCCGGTCTCTACTAAAAATACAAAAATTAGCTGGACGTGGTGGTACATGCCTGTAGTCCCAGCTACTCAGGAGGCTGAGGCAGGAGAATCATACCAACCTGGGAGGTAGAGGTTGCAGTGAGCTACAATCGTACCACTGCACTCCAGCCTGAGTGACAGAGTGAGACTCTGTCTTAAAAAATAAATAAATAAAAACAAAACAAAAGAAACAAACAAAAACATTCAGCAGGATACAGACTAGAAAAAAGAAAATAAAAAACATAAAATCGGGGCCAGGAGCAGTGGCTTACACCGTAATCCCAGCACTTTGGGAGGCCGAGGTGGGCAGATCACCTGAGGTCAGGAGACAGACCAGCCTGCCCAGCATAGTGGAACTATGTCTCTACTAAAAATACACAAACTAGCCGGGTGTGGTGGCCCGCACCTACAATCCCAGCTACTCAGGAGGCTTAAGGCAGGAGTATCACTTGAACCAGGGAGGCAGAGGTTGCAGTGAGCTGAGATTGCGTCACTACACTCCAGCCTGGGAGACAGAGCAAGACTCCATCTCAAAAATAAAACAAAAAACATAAAATTGGGTGACCCCGTATCTAATTTTCGGTTTCAGCTAGACATGATAACGTAGCATGCACTCATAGTCCTAGCTACTCAGGAGGATCACTTGAGCCCAGGAATTCTAGGTTACAGTGAGCTATGATCGCACCACTGCACACCAGCTTGAGCAACAAAGCAAGACCCCCACCTTTAAAAAAAAAATTATTCAAATTACATGAACATGTATGAAAAACTTCCACTATTGATACAGTCCTGTCTGCTAAAAATATCTTTTCTATTTTCTGGCAAAGTTTCCGACCTTAAGAGTTTAGCAGTCTTACAACATTAGAGATGGGAAGAAAGTCAGTATCATTAGAATATAGTGTGGTGTGATTTGTTTATTTCAATTTTCTACAGGCAACAAACTGATAAATGTTCAAATACATCCCATTCTATTATAGTCCATTAAAAGGAACTTTATTTACTAGATTCTAAATGTAATAAACTCCCTTCGAATGATGGAAATTCTACTTACCTATTTGTTTTCCCACTGTATACTTCAGAAACCTTATTTTCACCAAGAAAATTATGTTCAAATTCACCAGGAAAAATGGATACATCTTCCTTTAAAGACGCACAGCACTCTTCAGGAGTCTGTATATAAAAACTCTTATTTTTCACACCATCTACAAGTGAATCGGCCGGCACCGCAGGTGCTACATACTGTCCTTTGGGAACATCTATGTGCTCCATGAACTCCCTAGGGTCTTTAGATTTGTACGGATTTAAATCTGAGATACAAAAGGTGCCATATCCACTGCTTACTGAGCTACTATCCACATTGCAGTCTGGTTGTGACGTGGACATTTCTTGCTGTATTTCAGGTTCTGTGGATTCAGGATAATGGATAACAGATTCATTTCTCTCACTGCTTTCAGAAAAAAAACCCATTTGACTTTCCGAAGATACTTGTTTGTTTGAAGAATTTCCTTCACAGGAAGCACTACTAGTCTGTAATTTGACTAAATTTTTTATCTCCTCCTGTATATGCTGGAAATAAAAAGTTACAGATTTGGGTAAGAAAGTATATTAAACATCATATTTTTATGACTGTTACAAGAATATCATGTTTCAAAATATGATGAAATACTATTCTAAAAAAATGTGATGCTTTATCTTTAGTTTATAAACAAAATTGAGGCTGGTGCCCAGGCACAGTGGCTCATGCCTGTAATCCCAACACTTTGGGAGGGCGAGGTGGGCAGATCACAAGGTCAGGAGCTCAAGACCAGCCTAGCCAACATGGTGAAACCCTGACTCTACTAAAAATTAGCCAGACATGGTGGTGCGCATCTGTAATTCCAGCTACTCAGGAGGCTGAGGCACGAAAATTTCTTGAACCCAGGAGGTGGAGGTTGCAGTCAGCTAAAATCGTGTCACTGCACACCAGCCTGGGTGACAGAGTGAGACCTTGTCTCAAAAAACAAAAATTGATACAACATATTGTTTTTTCTTACAAATATAAAAAAGGACGCTGGGCGTGGTGGCTCATGCCTGTAATCCCAGCACTTTTGGGAGGCCGAGGCGGGCAGATCACGAGGTCAGGAGTTCAAGATCAGCCTGGCCAACATGATGAAACCCTGTCTCTACTAAAAATACAAAAATTAGCCAGTTATGGTGGCACACACCTGTATTCTCAGCTACTCAGGAGGCTGGGGCAAGAGAATTGCTTGAACCTGGGAGGCGGAGGTTGCAGTGAGCCAAGACCATGCCATTGCACTCCAGCCTGGGCAACAGAGTGAGACTTCATCTCAAAAAAAATAATAAAAATAAAATTTAAAAAGTGCCAGGCAGGAGGCCGAGGCGGGTGGATCACCTGAGGTCAGGAGTTCGAGAGCAGCCTGGCGAACATGGCAAAATCCCATCTCTACTAAAAATACCAAAATTAGCCAGGCGTGTTGGCGGGTGCCTGTAATCTCACCTACTTGGGACGCTGAGGCAGGAGAATGGCTTGAACCCAGGAGGCAGAGGTTACAGTGAGCTGAGATCACGCCACTGCACTCCAACCTGGGCAACAAGAGTGAGACTCCATTTCTATATGTGTTGTGTATGTATATGTAGATGTATATAAAAAAGGAATCAATGTAAATGACAACTTACTTGAATTTGGTTGTGGAACTGCTCCTGCTGGGCAACTATCTGTTCTTGGCATTGTTTTTCCACCAAATTGAATAGCTGTAACCACCTGGTCTATTAAATTATAAAATATGTTAGTTAAAAATAATTTTTTGACTTAACATTTCACAGAACAATTCCTCCAGTGTAAAATAGCCCTTTCTAGGTCATGATCCATCCCGAATCCCAAGAGCCATCAGCACTCTCATAGCTGGAGTATGCCAGCCCGTCACACCAAGGGAGCAGGGAGTTCTACAGAAGGCTACATTCAGCCTCAAGGCTGGGAGACTTTCAGCCACAGATCATATGCAGCAATACACAACAGCAGGAAGTGGCTATGAAAACTACCTGCTTGCGTAAAGCCTTTCAGCATCTTTCTACTCCTAAGCTCTCCTTAGACGGCTCTGCACTGTGTGGCTCCTACGCACCTCCCCACTTCACCCCAGCCCTCTGTCCTTTGCTGGCTGCGCACCTGCCTCCCGGGCATCCTGTTCTTGAGCATGCCACAATTGTCTCCCACCTCACAGCTGAGCACCTGCTGTGCCCGCCACCTGGCAAGCTCTTGCTCAGCTCTCACCATGGCTACTGTCTTCCCATCCTGACTGCTGTCTTCCCACCCTGCAATTTCAGCCTAATTGTCATCTTCTCAAACCATCCTAACAGTTCCTTTCTTTCTTATCATCCTATGTATTTCCTTCATAACATTTGCCACATCAGAAAGTCTCTTAATTGTTCACTTTGTGAACTCTGTCTCCTACTCCTGCCCCACTCCAAGCTCTCCATTAAAAACTTGTGGGGCCCTGGACAAATTTATTTGTACCTCAGTTTCCTCCTTTATAAAATGGGAATAACAACATCTCATAGGTGGCTAAGAGGATTAAGTTTTATTTATTTATTTTTTGAGACGGGGTCTCTCGCTCTCTCACCCAGGCTGGAGTGCAGTGGCATGATCTGGGCTCACTGCAACCTCTGACTCCCGAGTTCAAGCAATTCTCGTGCCTCAGCCTCCCAAGTAGCTGAGAAGACAGGCATGTGTCACCATGTTTGGCTAGTTTTTATATTTTTTAGTAGAGACACGGTTTTACCATGTTGGCCAGGCTGTTCTCGAACTCCTGACCTCAACTGATCCATCTGCCTCGGTCTCCTGAAGTGCTGGGATTACAGGCCTAAGTTTTAAATTTAAATATGATGCAGTGATCTCAATGGGGAAGGAACTCCATGTTGGAAATCTGTAAGGTCACAGTCACGACAAAGCTGGGGGGACGTCACTGGCATTTAGTGGGCAGGGTCCAGGTATGCAGATCACAGGGCAGTCCCCCATGATGAAGAATTGTCCTGTGTCCATTTTATATTACAAAACAATAAATATTTTGCATAGTATTCATAACATCAAAACAAACTTGTTTCAAAATCTCATGAGAAGTTGGTCACCCTTTCAGAAAAGCATGTCACCAGTGAAGGTGCTGTATACAATACCTGGATCATCAACACACCATTGCTACATCGATCTGTGTTCAGCTGCTGAATTCACAGTGAGTCTACATACAGGTAAACATGACTACTTCATTATGTCTTCTAATGAACATGTGCCTCACATGGATATATCCAAATACATGTTATTGATTTTTTAAAGTGGGTACAGGTAGGTTATTTTACCTATGAATTTCATTTTAGGATAATATAAATTGACGTTATTTTGAAAGCTGTTATAAAAAGAGAGCTCAGAGGCTGGGCACAGCGGCTCATGCCTGTAATTCCAGCACTTTGGGAGGCCAAGGTGGGTGGATCATTTGAGTTCATGAGTTCAAGACTAACCTAGGCAACATAGCAAAACCTCGTCCCAACAAAAAATACAAAAATTAGCTGGGCATGGTGGTATGCACCTGTAGTCCCAGCTACTCGGGAGGCTGACGTGGGAGGATGGCTTGAGCCCAAGAGGTTGAAGATGCAGTGAACAGAGATTGTGCCACTGCACTCCAGCCTGGGTGACAGAGTGAGACCCTATTTCAAAAAAAAAAAAAAGAGAGAGAATGAAAGAGGAGAAAAAGAAACAAAGAGAAGGAAGGAAGGGAGGGAGGGAAGGAGGGAGGTGGGAGGGAAGGGAGGGGAGAGGTATGGAGGGTAATATATTCTGATTCTGACTTAAGATGCTGATGTCAGGCCGGGCGCGGTGGCTCAAGCCTGTAATCCCAGCACTTTGGGAGGCCGAGACGGGCGGATCACGAGGTCAGGAGATCGAGACCATCCTGGCTAACATGGTGAAACCCCGTCTCTACTAAAAAATACAAAACTAGCTGGGCGAGGTGGCGGGCGCCTGTAGTCCCAGCTACTCAGGAGGCTGAGGCAGGAGAATGGCGTAAACCCGGGAGGTAGAGCTTGCAGTGAGCTGAGATCCGGCCACTGCACTCCAGCCTGGGCAACAGAGCGAGACTCCGTCTCAAAAAAAAAAAAAGATGCTGATGTCAAAAAAAAAATGTTGATTTCAAATTGTTAAAAGTAACAATTTCTAGTTAAACACAAATTTTCCAGAAGTTAAACTACATTATGGCAATGCCTCCTTTGTTCTAAAGCATGTTAATTCAGGTATCAAAAGCTAATGAGGGGCCGGGCACGGTGGCTCAAGCCTGTAATCCCAGCACTTTGGGAGGCCGAGACGGGTGGATCACGAGGTCAGGAGATCGAGACCATCCTGGCTAACACGGTGAAACCCCCTCTCTACTAAAAATATACAAAAAACTAGCCGGTCGAGGTGGCGGGCGCCTGTAGTCCCAGCTACTCCGGAGGCTGAGGCAGGAGAATGGCGTAAACCCGGGAGGCGGAGCTTGCAGTGAGCTGAGATTCCGCCACTGCACTCCAGCCTGGGCAACAGAGACTCCGTTTCAAAAAAAAAAAAAGCTAATGAGGGCCAGCCATGGTGGCTTATGCCTGTGCCTGTAATCCCAGCACTTTGGGAAGCCAAGGCAGGCAGATTACCTGAGGTCAGGAGTTCGAGACCAGCCTGGCCAACATGGCAAAACCCCTTCTCTACTAAAAATATAAAAATTAGGTGGGCATGGTGGCGCTCGCCTGTGATCTCGGCTACTCGAGGCAGGAGAATCACTTGAAACTGGGAGACAGCGGTTGCTATGAGCCAAGATCGCACCACAGCACTCCAGCCTGGGCAATAGAGCAAGACTCTGTCTTAAAAACAAACAAACAAAAAGCTAATGAGTAGATACATTAGGGGAAACATTTAATATATTTAATAAAACATTCCATTTTTAATTGCATTTGTACGGGCATTTTTAAAGATCTTTCACATTAGTACATACTGATTATTATATGCAAACAAGCATAAAGTATAAAAACTGAAAACTCAATTTTTTAAAGCATATAGTAATACTTTCTTATAATTCCAATAATTACGGATAATGGATATAAATAATTACACCTAGCAGTTGCTGCTATTGAATTCTTAAACCAGGTAATCTTTCATTTCGCTTACTCTACTTACTAATAAATAACACAAATTATGCTTTTAAAAGTATAATTAATATTTAAAATAAGATCTAGTGCTTTCTAAGAATAATGGTTTATACATTTCTATTAAAAACTATCAAATTCAGCCTTAAGAAAGTCTATCTTGAGCATTATTCTATGAAACAAAATTTATATGTAAGGTTTTTTTTGTTGTTTTTTTTGTTGTTGTTGTTGTTGTTTTTACTGAGGGGGTCTAGTTATGTTGCCCAAGCAGGTCGCAAACTCCTAGGATCAAGCTATCTACCTCTGCCTCCTTAAGTGCTGGGATTACAGGTTCTCTATTTTTAGAGAGAGAGAGACAGGGTCTCAGTCTGTCACCTAGACTGCAGTGTAGTGCTGTGATCATAGCTCACTGCAACCCTGACCTCCTGGGTTCAAGTGATCCTCCCACATCAGCCTCCCAAGTAGCTACGACTACAGACCCCATGCCACCATGCCCAGCTAATTTAAGTATGTATTTATATTTGTAGAGACAGGGTCTCGCTATCTTGCCCAGGCTAGTCTCAAACTCCTGGCCTCAACCAAACCTCCCACCTTGGCCGCCTAAAGTGAAAGGATTATAGGCGTGAGCCACTGTGTTTGGCCATGTAAGTATTCTTTTAACTGTCACATTTTTATATCACAGTTTAACCTATGAACCAAAGAAAGAACCACTGATCTGAAAACAATATAATGGAATGTATCACAGCTGAATATGGTAAGGTACTAAATAGAAGCTTCAATTTATAATTAGAACATTGAAAATATTTCAAAGTGGATTTAGGTTTTTTAAAATGATGACAATTCCATATAAGTTACTGACAACATTACAATTAGTAACAATTTTAATAATTTTGGGATTCTCAGGTTCTGAATGAAGACAATGTTTTAGTTCATATTTAATATACAAATTAGAATGTCTAATCAGTAATATATTGTTAAAAAATACTTTTGACCACCTTTTTCCCATTCATTCAATATCATTCCCAAATTAATATACTTGACCACTTTAGCATTAACTTAAAAGTGTCATGCTCTTCAGGACATAAATTTCTAATAATTTAGAGTTTAGTAGAGGTATGTTTTAATACAATTATTTTAAAATTACAAAAATAAAACAAAATTAGATACCTCACAGCTTTTCCAAAGTTCCGAATCAGTCTTTCCACTGTTTTGTAGCTCTTGCATTAAAGAAGTTAGAACTTCAACTGTACCTTGAATTACAGATGGTCTGGTCTTCCCTGAGAAAGAGGATACCCCATTTGTACTAAGGTGGGGACTACTTCTGTTGAAACATAAATAATTCAAATGGTTTTCTTCACTCTATCAAAGTGTTGAATAATTCAGCAGTTCAAGATTTAGCAGAGCAGTACAAAACCACTGATATTTAATCCTTCTAATGGCACCTCATTTGTTGAAAATCTGATCACAAGTTGGTTCACAAAAGGAAAAGGGCAGTAAAAAGACCGCACTGTATTCTTTTTAAGAACACAACAGAAAGACCTTTTCCAGAAGTGAGAGAACACTCCAAAGGATCAGCAGAAAATAAAAAAAGTCTGTGCTAAACAATAAGATTTAATTTCCAGTTTCTCTGATCTCCCCTATTTCAGAGGATTATTTCCCCCAACTTTAAGAACAGCCCTTCATTGTGCAGTGGGGATTCTTTCTCCACTGCCCCAAATGACAGTCAAATCTTGTTCACTGGATACCCATAATTTGGTATGATAAGCTGATACCTATCTCGGCACTATCGCTGAATAAAAGTCGTGCCAAGCAAATTAGCAGCAAGTATTCAGGACTTACTTAACCTACTCAGTGTGTAAAACAGCACTGATTCTTTCCAGGAGTACTGCTTTTCCAAACTTCAGGTAAGTTATTTTGGATTTGTTTTATAAACACACAATATATTTCAGAACATTAAAATGTACTTAAAATCTAGTCACAAAAAGATCATTTTCATTTATTTACTGCTTGATATCCTGCTTTCTTTCACAAAGAATTTGTTTTAAAAATAAATAAATAAAAATAACAGTAAAATAATAGTTAGGACCAGTGAAAACATTACTAAAAATTCAAAGGAGGCCAGGCACAGTGGCTCACGCCTGTAATCCCAGCAGTTGGGGAGGCCGAGGCGGGCGGATCACAAGCTCAGGAAATGGAGACCATCCTGGCCAACATGGTGAAACCCCATCTCTACTAAAATACAAAAAATTAGCCGGGTGTGGTGGTGCACGCCTGCAGTCCCAGCTAATTAGGAGGCTGAGGCAGGGGAACCCCTTGAACCCAGGAGGCGCAGACTGCAATGAGCTGAGATCGTGCCACTGCACTCCAGCCTAGCGACAGAGCAAGACTCCTGTCTCAAAAAAAAAAAAAAAAAAAAAAATGGAAAGGGAAGAACATATGTTATCAGTAAAGGGTTTTACATAGCTGCAATAATCGAGTTTAAATGTGGCCAATTTACCTGCCAGTCACAATGAAAAGGGAGACAAGTTTAATTGCCTAATTTTCACTAGCAAGGCACAGCTTCCTCCACCCAAATCAAACACTGTTCTCACAGGAATTTCTTCTAGAAGTGTACTTTAAAGGGACCACCAAGTAATACAAGAACCAAAATGCGAGGCCAACTTTCAGCAACATATAGATTACTGTAGGACCATTCCCTGTGCCTTTTAAAATGTACTTTCTCGTTTTACTTCACATATTCCTTTGTTTTTTACAACTCCCCACCCCCATTGTTTTATATACCCATGTAAGCTGCCTTAAATTCCTCCTGAAAAGGGCAGAGAATTAACAATTTTTTGGCCGGGCACGGTGGCTCAAGCCTGTAATCCCAGCACTTTGGAAGGCCGAGACGGGCGGATCACAAGGTCAGGACATCGAGACCATCCTGGCGTAACACGGTGAAACCCCGTCTCTACTAAAAAAACACAAAAAACTAGCCGGGCGAGGTGGCGGGCTCCTGTAGTCCCAGCTACTCGGGAGGCTGAGGCAGGAGAATGGCGGAAACCCGGGAGGCGGAGCTTGCAGTGAGCTGAGATCCGGCCACTGCACTCCAGCCTGGGCGACAGAGCGAGACTCCGTCTCAAAAAAAAAAAAAAAAAAACAATTTTTTAAGTAATGTATTTATTTATAATTATAATACACAATTTCTTCAAGACCTACTGTGTTTAAAAGTTCCTTGCCCCTTTACCAGTAAGGCCCCAAAACCGCTGTTTTCCTTTCTTCTACATGCTGTTTATAGATGCTCTCCTCTCTTACAGTCCTTGCCTCTTTGCTGTTGCTACACTACTATAAATTTAGAAACCCAATAACCAAACTTGCCAGACTATGTGCAAATTGAAAGTAAACAGGCTGATGAAAAACAAACTAACCAATCTGTGTTAAGACCATTAAAAAATATAAACAGGCCGGGCGCGGTGGCTCAAGCCTGTAATCCCAGCACTTTGGGAGGCTGAGACGGGCAGATCACGAGGTCAGGAGATCGAGACCATCCTGGCTAACATGGTGAAACCCCGTCTCTACTAAAAATACAAAAAACTAGCCGGGCAAGGTGGCGGGCACCTGTAGTCCCAGCTACTTGGGAGGCTGAGACAGGAGAATGGCATAAACCCAGGAGGCAGAACTTGCAGTGAGCTGAGATCTGGTCACTGCACTCCAGCCTGGGCTACAGAGCGAGACTCCATCTCAAAAAAATAAATAAATAAATAAAAATAAAAAATAAAAATAAAAATAAAAACAAACCAATCATAGGATAGTTTAAAAATAAAATGCATGGCCGGGTGCGGTGGCTCAAGCCTGTAATCCCAGCACTTTGGGAGGCCGAGACGGGCGGATCACGAGGTCAGGAGATCGAGACCATCCTGGCTAACATGGTGAAACCCCGTCTCTACTAAAAAATACAAAAAACTAGCCAGGCGAGGTGGCGGGCGCCTGTAGTCCCAGCTACTCAGGAGGCTGAGGCAGGAGAATGGCGTAAACCCGGGAGGCGGAGCTTGCAGTGAGCTGAGATCCGCCCACTGCACTCCTGCCTGGGCGACAGAGCGAGACTCCGTCTCAAAAAAAATAAAATAAAATAAAATAAAATGCATTTAAAAAAAATAAATAAAATGCATAAAACACACTTTGAGGCCGGGCGCGGTGGCTCAAGCCTGTAATCCCAGCACTTTGGGAGGCCGAGACGGGCGGATCACGAGGTCAGGAGATCGAGACCATCCTGGCTAATACGGTGAAACCCTGTCTCTACTTAAAAATACAAAAAACTAGCCGGGCGACGAGGCGGGCGCCTGTAGTCCCAGCTACTCGGGAGGCTGAGGCAGGAGAATGGCGTAAACCCGGGAGGCGGAGCTTGCAGTGAGCTGAGATCCGGCCACTGCACTCCAGCCTGGGTGGCAGAGCAAGACTCCGTCTACAAAAAAAAAAAAAAAAAAAAACACACTTTGATAACATCTATTTAGTCCACTATTTTGTCTACTTAGAGTCTGGTTTTGTCTTAACTTCCTAATACTCAACTTTAATTGCTGCTTCCCACATTGGTGAAGTATTTCTGCAACATAAAACATCATTTATCCCAATTATTTAAAAATGAAGAAATAATATTTAGGCAACTAAATGTTAAGGATACGCTTGTAATTTACAAAAATAAACAAAAAAGTGTAAAGGAAAGTAAAACAAGCAAAACAAGTTCTTTTTCAGAATGCTTTCCATGCAAAAGTACGTATCTCTGGGAGAAATGAAAAACATGAAAATACTAAACCTATTCCTGACTTAAACAACTGTCCTTGAACATTCTTTCTTTTTTCTTTTTTTTTTTTTTTTTTGAGATGGAGTCTCGCTCTGTTGCCCAGGCTGGAATGCAGTGGCGCCATCTCAGCTCACTGCAAGCTCCGCCTCCCAGGATCACGCCATCCTCCTGCCTCAGCCTCCCGAGTAGCTGGGACTACAGGCTCCCACCACCACGCCCAGCTAATTTTTTTTTTTTCTGTATTTTTAGTAGAGATGGGGTTTCACCATGTTAGCCAGGATGGTCTCGATCTCCTGACCTTGTGACCCGCCCGCCTTGGCCTCCCAAAGTGCTGGGACTACAGGCGTGAGCCACTGTGCCTAGCCTCTTTTTTTTTATTTTTAAGACAGAGTCTTGCTCTGTTGCCCAGGTTGGAGTGCAGTGGTGCAATCCTGGCTCATTGCAACCTCTGCCTCCCAGGTTCCAGCAATTCTCCTGCCTCAGCCTCCCAAGTAGCTGGAGGTGCACACCACCACACCTGGCTAATTTTTGTATTTTTAGTAGAGACCAGGTTTCACCATGTTAGCCAGGCTCGTCTCCAACTCCTGGTCTCAGGTGATCCACCCGCGTCAGCCTCCCAAGGTGCTGGGATTACAGGCATGAGTTACCGCGCCCAGCCTCCCTGAATATTCTTGATAGGTTAAAAAATAATAATAATGACAATAATTCAAATCAGTAACTATGACACTATTTGGATAAACTGGTAAATGTATGCAAATAAGGTTATTCTGATTTGTTACATTTTCTAAAATCCCATTCTTACCTATCAGTATTTAAGTTCAGTCCAAGAGAATGAAGAGAATTTTTATCAGATTCTACAGAAGATGAAGTTTTGTGTAAGGTTTTCACCAAGTCAAACTCTTCCATAGTGTAAAGAAATTGTTATATTCTCTTATTTGAAAATAAAGGTTCTTGGACTGTTTGAGGAGAGTGAATCCGTATCGTCTTCAGAGGCTTCATCGTCTACTGGCATTTTCAGTGGCTAACATTCAGAACTGTGAAATATCCTCAACTTCCAAGAGAGTCTGAAAATGAATGGGGGAAAAGAAACTACTATAAAAAGCCACTAAACCTAGCAACTGCTTTTACATAACTTTGGAAACCTTAACTTCTTTCATGCAGATCTCCATTAAGGATAGCAACAGTATTCATAATAATCAAAATGTAGAAACCACCCAAATGTCCATCAGTGGCTAAATGGATAAACGAATGAAGCATATCCATAGAACAGGATAGGATTCAGCCATAAAAAGACATATGCTACAACACAGAAGAACACTGAAGATACTATGCTAAGTAAAAAAAGCCAGTCACAAAAGACCACAGACTATATGATTTCACTGATATGAGATATCTTGAATTGGCAAATTCATAGACAAATGGCTGCCAGGAGCTACAGTAAGGAGAGAATCTGAGTGAGTGCAGTTGGTATGGAGTTTCTTTTGGGGTGATAAAAAAATTCTGGAATTAGTGATGATGGCTGGACAACCTTGTGAACTAAAAACCACTAAATTGTACACTTTTAAAAGGCTGAATTTTATGGTATATGAATTATGTATCTCAAAAATCTACATCAAGGATTATTTGCAAAAGTAGCATCACCTTTTTCAGGTAGTATTTCAGATTTTTATATGTTTAATAATCAATGTTCTTTTTTTTAGAGACAGCATCTTGCTACATTGCCCAGGCTGGTCAACAACTCCTGGCCTCAAGTGCTCAGCCTTCCGAGCAGGGGGGATTACAGTGCAAACCATTTTGCCAGGCTGTACAATGAAGGTTCTAGATACAATTCTATTATGTAACAGTTGGAATACTTGCATGCCTTGTTCATTTGTTTAATAAATTCTACCAAGTACATATGTTTGTTGACTTATACAGAGACTAGAAGAACTAAACAACTTAATATTTAATTTGTTTTTAAAAGCCAATTAAACTGTTAACAACCATAGCTTCCCCATTGTCTGGAAGTACATTTTGAACTATATATATGGTCTTTTGTCTCTGTGCAGCTATTCTTAGAAAATAAACCAACTGGACACACTGGAGCCTGCCTGCTGCTACTGGGAGCATGTCCCAGCTACTCTGGAGGCTGAGGTGGGAGGATCACTTGAGCCCAGGAGTTCAAGGCTGCAGTGAGCTATAATCCTGCCACTGCACTCCAGCTTGGGCAACAGAGCGAGACCCCATCTCCTAAAAAATAAAAATAAAAATACTAAATAAAAAAATTATTTGCCAGGCCAACTAAAATTTCACTGAAGCCGGGTATATACGATGGCAAATTGGCTGTAACAGGTCAAACAAGATGCCTCCTTCCTGGGGAATTCATGCATTTATAAAAGAGCAAGGGAGCAAGAAGAAAAAGGAGAAATAAAGGGAAAAAAAACTTCAGCTGCTTACAAACAGAAAAGCTTAGAGAGTGCAACAGGAATACTGTCTAGTATTCCGCTTCCGCTAGATTCCCACTTTTAGGTCCTGCTTCTATAAAGCATTACACAAAAACAGGGACCATTTCCTTCAGGGACAGGAGTGAATGCAAAGGGTAACCGGACCTAACTAAATGGACTTTTCCCCAGTGGCTCAGCCCATCACCCACGACAAATGGGGCACTGAAACAGTCAAGGGCTGCCCCTTCCAACTGGCAACAGAAATACCTGGATTCCAATTACCGTGCTGTTATGCCAGGAAAACACAAGCTCTCCAGGGAGATGGACCTGCAACCCCATCTATTATTTCCCCTGCTGAGGTAATCCGGATCCGGATGCAGATCCAGATGGAAAACCACTACAAATTCAAGGATGCTTCTCCATTGGAGTGGAGGTGCTGGGGGGAGGGCAGGGAAGTAAGAGGGAAAAATCCTTAAACACCCACATATACAAAGCAAAAAAAATTTTTTTTATTTTGATACAGAATGAATATAAGAGCAGAGCTTTTCTATTTCTCAGCAACAAGATATGACGCTTTTGGTGTCCCCACCCCCTAGCAAAAAAAGGGAGCTGGGCAAAAGGAACGATTGGCGGTTATGAAACATGAAAGTTAACTGGGCGCTCCGCCTTGCCGGGAGGCTTGGGGGAGAGGAAGAGATTTCAGACAGGGATGAGACCAGATCCTGACATTCTGGGGCTCACAGCCAGCCCGCAATGGCTGGTGGCCGCCATGGGGTCAAAGTGGGAAGGAGAGGGAGAATCCATGCAGTCACCTAAGCTACGGAAAGCAAGGGGGACGGAGAAAAGCCACCGCTCCTGCAACTACAACCGCGATCCCAAAAGGAAGCCGGGACACCTTGGCAAAAAATGGGGGGAAAAAAATAAATAAATAAAACCACAACCCCCCCCCGCCCCTCGGGAAGGGCGCTCCGCTATTGGGCCGCGCGAGTGTCACTCAAGGGCGCCGAGTCTAGAAAAGGCGCACCGCGGCAGGTCAAAGCTCCCACACCGCGAAGGGCTCCGGTTGGGTCAAGTTTATCGGCTGCCGTCTCCTCACACCCCAGCCCATCACCACACTCAGGGGGCCGCTAAGACGGTGTCTCCTAAGTCTCGTCCCCTGTCCCCAGCGGCCTACAGCTCCCTGCAGGCTGGCGGCCGCTTACCTGGCCGCCGCTCCCACTGCCGATGTCAGGGTCAGGAGAGCGGCCTCTCGCGACCGTTACTCGAGCGAGCGCGCGCGCGCGCGCGCGCCCGGCGTCTCGCCGTTGATTGGCTGCCCGGAAGGAGGCGGAGACAGCCAAAGGTGGTGCGCGCGTCCACCTCGCCCTTCCCCCTCGCGCAGCTCCAACCAAAGAGAGATGTCCAACCCCGGGGGTGTGACAAGGGAGTGGGAGTGCTATGAAACCCTCTTCTCTGATTGGCTCTCTGGAAGCCAGCCGCTGCCACGAGGGAAAGAAGCTTCAGTTTGTCGCATGCGCAGTGAGTAAACATGAGCCTCTGGTAGATGAGGGAAACCGCGATCAGAGTACGGCGCGTGCGCAGATCAGGGATCGCGATTGCGAGTCCACTGCTGCGGTGATTCGGGTTCCTCTAGAACGTTGAGGGCACAAGTCGGGTCCTGAGACCAGGTAAGCGTCTGCGGAGAAGTCAGGGAACCGTACGGCTGCCGACGACTGTCAAGGGCTCCGGAGAGAGGACTGGGAGCCGGGACGCCTGGGTTTTTCCCGTCTTGCGACCCCGAGTGGCGCAGCCAGTTTACCTGAGGCCGCGCTAGCGGTGGGGTGGGGCCGGCCCTGACACCCTAGCTCAGTTTTCTCGAGACCTGATTT
The DNA here is from genome assembly GCF_009764315.1 of Trachypithecus francoisi. Lineage (NCBI taxonomy): Eukaryota > Metazoa > Chordata > Mammalia > Primates > Cercopithecidae > Trachypithecus > Trachypithecus francoisi. The sequence goes on along the minus strand of NW_022681456.1, from coordinate 9,993,941 downwards.
ACGCTAGGTGCTGTGGATCGGCCCTGGGGCTGTTCAAGCACTTAGGGCAGGGGAGAGGAGAGACTACCGTCCTGGAGAAAACGGTTCCACGGAGGCCCAAGGCGAAACGGAAGGATCCTCATGTACTTAGCTGAGTGGAGCTGTGAGCACGCATCAGGTGCTGTTTCAGGCCTGGCACGTAGTAGGGGTCAGCACTGCCCTCGCTAGGCTTCTGCAGAGATATTTGTTTTTTTAAATAGACGTGGCGGCGGGGGGGGGGGTCTCACCATGTTGCCCAGGCTGGTCTTGAACTCCTGGCCTCAAGCAATCCTCCTTCCTCGGCCTCCCAAAGTGCTGGGATCACAGGCGCCAGCCACCCCGCCCTACTTTTGAAGGACCTAAGGGAACCCGCTCTCCTCCCCGTGGGTCCCCAGCCCATTTCATGTGCACTGTGCAGGCCACATTCTTCAGCCTAGTTAACCTTTAAGGTCCTTCCAGCTCCTCGATTTCCCTCCAGGAGTTCTGGCTCACAGTAAAGGGACTTCCCTGGCACTATCACTTAGGCCTCCACGACCCAGGAGATGGATTTGCCCTTGGAATGACAGATTTGCCAGGAGGCCTTCCATCTCATTGGAGCTTCCTAAGTATACCTACCAATTTTTATTTTTTACTTTTTTTTATTTTTTGGGGGGGTGGGGACAGGGTCTCAGTCTGTCACCCAGACTGGAGGGCAATGGCGTGATCTCGGCTCACTTTAACCTCTGCCTCCCGGGTTCAAGCGGTTCTTCTGCTTCAGCCTCCCAAGTAGCTGGGAATACTGGTGCCCACCACCACATCCGGCTAATTTTTTGTATTTTCAGTAGAGACGGGGTTTTGCTGTATTGGCCAGGCTGGTCTCAAACACCTGACCTCAGGTCATCCTCCTGCCTCGGCCACCCAAAGTGCTGGGATTATAGGCATGAGCCACCACACCTGGCAATTTTTAAAGGGTAAATTTGATATTATCCTGTTTTTCGTGATTTTTTAAATTATATTACATAATTCCAAAATATATTTTGTTTAAACCAGGACTTGCTTCATTGAAGATGGTTTTATCTTTCAGTGCGAGCCTGCTGGGAAGTCAGGCTATATTTTTGGCATCACAGTGATCTCCCTAGTACTTGATTTCACAGACCAGAATTATGACCCCACCAAATAACATGTTTTCAGTAATGTCATGACTTCTCAAGTACTTCTTAAATTGGACCATACCAAGTAAAATAATTTACAAGCCACTGTTTTAGATGCCTTTTCACCCTAAGCTCTAAAACAAAGGCCCATGAAATAATCAGTTCCTAGACTGGGTTTGTGTCATAAGATCACAGTGTATGTGGTGTGTCATTCCGAAGTTCCTCAGCCTTGTAGTTGAGAGATCTGACATGCTCCCATTTAGTGAGCACTAAGTACTTTACATTTATGGCAACATGTATGATTTTGTTCTCACTCTAGGTAGTAGTATCTCCATTTTACAGATGAGGAAATAGAGCCAAAGTTGCCCAGTAAGTAAATTGTGGCATTGAGACATTGAATGCAGGTCTATTGGCCACAGAGCTTGCACTCCTCGGCAGTAAGACCTTTTTGGGACAAAAGAAAAAATGAGAGGAGTCGTCAAATACAGAATGTGAGTTACCTTTTTTTTTTTTTTTTTTTCAGTGAGCCGGTGTCTCGTTCTCTCGCCCAGGCTGGAGTCCAGTGGCGCTCTCTCGGCTCACTGCAAGCTCCACCCCCCAGGTTCACGTCATTCTCCTGCCTCAGCCTCCCTAGTAGCTGAGACTACAGGCGCCCACTACCACGCCCAGTTATTTATTTATTTATTTATTTTGTATTTTTAGTAAAGACAGGGTTTCACCGTGTTAGCCAGGATGGTCTCGATCTCCTGACCTCGTGATCCACCTGCCTCAGCCTCCCAAAGTGCTGGGATTACAGGCGTGAGCCACTGCGCCCAGCCTAGTAGTGAGTTATCTTAATTGTTCACAGTCACAGATCAAGCTTCTTGTTCTACTCTTTGCCTCTTCTCTACTGTACTTGATTAGTCTTTTTAAAAAGAGAAAGTTGGCCGGGCGTGGTGGCTCATGCTTATACTCCCAGCACTTTGGGAGGCCAAGGCAGGCGGATCACTTGAGGTCAGGAGTTGGAGACCAGCCTGGTCAACATGGTGAAATCCCATCTCTACTAAAAATACAAAAATTAGCTGGGCGTGGTGTCTGGTGCCTATAATCCCAGCTACTTGGGAGGCTGAGGCAGGAGAATCGCTGGAACCTGGGAGGCATAGGTTGTAGTGACCCAGGATCACGCCACTGCACTCCAACCTGGGCAACAGAGTGAGACTCTGTCTCAAAAAAATAAATTAATTAAAACAGAAAAAGTTAAGGAAGAAGATCTAACATTGCCTAAGGAACTGGAAAAAGATCTGGAGATACTATGAAAGGTAACGAAACAAGGTGTAGAAAGGATAATTTAGTTTCAAAAATTGAAAACCTAATGGTCTTCCAAGATAGGTCTTCCTGAGATAATCAGGAAGTGTGCATCTCTTATTTTCTTTATTTGTATTAAATACAATAATGTATCTGAAAGTACTTTGCAGCTGGATGTGGTGGCTCACACCTGTAATCCCATCACTTTGGGAGGCTAAGGCAGGAGGATTGCTTGAGCCCATGAGTTCGAGACCTGCCTGGGCAACATGGCAAGACCCCATCTCTATAGAAAATTAAAAACTAGCCAGGTATGGTGGTACACACCTGTGGCCCCAGCTACTGGGGAGGCTGAGGCGAAGAAGCTTGCTTGAGCCCAGGAGGACAAGGCTGCACTGAGCCATTTTTACGCCACTGCACTCCACTTGGGTGACAGAGGGAGACCCTGTCTCAAAAAAAAAAAAAAAAGAAGAAAGTGCTTTGGTTTGGGTATCTTTAAGTGCTAAACAAACACAAGGCATCATTAATAGAAATACAGGCTTTGAGACTTTTAGAAGAAAATATACAGTGGTGGTGTTGCTGCTTTTTCAATGTGTTTCTGTTTTAATAGTATAGTTGATAAATTATAAAGTTCCTGTTAGATGCCATAAATAGAACACATATGAGGCTGGGCACAGTGGCTCACACTTCCCAGCACTTTGGGAGGCCGAGGCAGGCAGATCACGTGAGTTCAGGAGTTCAACACCAGCCTAGGCAACACGGTGAATCCCCATCTCTACTAAAAATACAAAAAATTAGCTAAGCATGGTGGCATGCGCCTGTAGTCCCAGCTACTTGGGAGGCTGAGGCAGGAGAATTGCTTGAATCTGGAAGGTGGAGGTTTCAGTGAACCGAGATTGTGCCACTGCACTCCAGACTGGGCGACAGAGCGAGACTCCGTCTGAAAAAAAAAAAAAAAAAGAAGAAATATGATACACACAAATAGGACAGGTGTAATTATGTGGATTCAAAGTTTTCTGCTTAAAAAAAAATAAACAGGGCCAGGCACTGTGGCTCACGCCTGTAATCCCAGCACTACCGGAGGCCAAGGCAGGCACTTCACCTGACGTCAGGAGTTTGAGACCAGCCTGGCCAACATGGTGAAACCCCGGCTCTACTAAAAATACAAAATTAGCTGGGCGTGATGGCAGGTGCCTGTAATCCCAGATACTCAGGAGGCTGAGACAGGAGAATCACTTGAACCCGGGAGGCAGAGGTTGCAGTGAGCCAAGATCACGCCATTGCACTCTAGCCTGGGTGACGAGCGAAACTCCAGCTCAAAAATAAAATAAAAATGAACAAGATATTGGGATTATGTGAAGGGAATGTTTTCCTCTTTATTTCATTAGCTAGCTCTTGAATTCTGCAGCATTAAGCATTCAAGCATTAAGCCTGTTAAATTTAGGCCAGACCTAGAGTAGTCTCCTTTTCCTCCTGTCCCCCAAAATCAAAGACAACAGCTCTGCATTTCCTGCTCACTCTATTATGTTTTCCTTGTTTGAAACGTAATTATCTGCACTTACTGTGAGTGAAGGGTGCTTTACCTTTAGTGTAAAACCCCAAATCTAGGAAATGGCATGGTCTGTTTCAAACCTGACCAGCAATACTCACTAGTTCCATTTGAGAGGTTTCAGCCCTTAAGGATCTCAGGCACCTACAGCAGGAGGATGAGCTAACAGGAGGATGTGAAAGACAGAGAAAGGCTACTTTCTTTTTAACTACCATTTTACAGAGAGCACCAAAACACTTTTTTTGTACCCTGTACCCAGGGTGGAGTGCAGTGACCTCAGCCCACTGCAACCTCCGCCTCCAGGGTTCAATCCATTATTCTGCCGCAGCCTCCCGAGTAGCGCGGACTACAGGTGTGCACCACCACACCTGGCTAATTTTTTTTTTTTTTTTTTTTTTGAGACGGAGTCTTGCTCTGTCACCCAGGCTGGAATGCAGTGGCTGGATCTCAGCTCACTGCAAGCTCCGCCTCCCGGGTTTACGCCATTCTCCTGCCTCAGCCTCCCGAGTAGCTGGGACTACAGGCGCCCGCCACCTCGCCCGGCTAGTTTTTGTATTTTTAGTAGAGACGGGGTTCACGGTGTTAGCCAGGATGGTCTCGATCTCCTGACCTCATGATCCGCCCGTCTCGGCCTCCCAAAGTGCTGGGATTACAGGCTTGAGCCACCGCGCCCGGCCCGATTTTTTGTATTTTAGTAGAGGGGGTTTCACTGTGTTGCCCAGGCTAGTCTGGAACTCCTGAGCTCAGGCAGTCCACCCTCCTCAGCCTCCCAAAGTGTTAGGATTACAGGCATGAGCCACCACACCTAGCCCCAAAACACGTTTTTGAAACATGAATTATCATTAAGCATTTCTCAGAAAATCATTTTCCCCTCACTTAGCTTCTGGCACCACCTGCTGGCTGTTTTGTCTTTTCAAAGCGGCAACATTGCACGTTGGTCTGTTTAAGCTCAATATTGTTTGGCCCTTAACTGTTAGGTCATTGTTTTGAGACCTACGGTTTCATCTCCTTCTTAAGGAAGAAACAAGATGGAATAAGCAGGTAATCAGCCCTCCTGAATTCTTGTCTCAGTTTCTTTTTTTTTTTTTTTTTTTTTTGAGGCGGAGTCTCGCTCTGTCTCCCGGACTGGAGTGCAGTGGCCGGATCTCAGCTCACTGCAAGCTCCGCCTCCCGGGTTTACGCCATTCTCCTGCCTCAGCCTCCCGAGTAGCTGGGACTACAGGCGCCCGCCACCTCGCCCAGCTAGTTTTTGTATTTTTAGTAGAGACGGGGTTTCACCGTGTTAGCCAGGATGGTCTCGATCTCCTGACCTCGTGATCCGCCCGTCTCGGCCTCCCAAAGTGCTGGGATTACAGGCTTGAGCCACCGCGCCCGGCCTTGTCTCAGTTTCTTAAATGTTATATAAATAAGAAACACGCTGGGCATGGTGGCTCACGACTGTAATCCCAGCACTTTGTGAGACCGAGGCAAGCAGATTGCTTGAGCTCAGGAGTTTGAGACCAGCCTGGGCAACATGATGAAACCCCATCTCTACTTTTTTAGAAAAGAAAAAGAAAAGCTTTTAAAAGTGTCTGTCCTAGCAATCAGAAGAACTTGCTGATTCCTGTGTTCTGGAACAATGCTTGTCAAATTTTATGTGCCTCTGCATCACCTGAGGATCTTGTTAAGCTGCAGGTTCTCACTTGGTAGGTCAGAGCAGGGCCTGAAATCTTCATTCCTGACCATCCTCCACGTGGTGCTTTTGCCCCTACTCTGTGGACCACACTTTGGGTAGCAAGATTCTAGAGCTACATTGTCCCATAAAGTAGCCACCAGCACATGTGGCTAGTGAGCACATGTGGTCCAAACTGAGATGTTCTGTAAGTATGACTATACCCTAGATTTTGAAGCCTTCATATTTAGGGAGGGGAAAAAGAATATCTCAATTTAAAAATATTGGCTGGGTGCAGTGGCTCACGCTTGTAATCCCAACACTTTGGAAGACCGAGGTAGGCAGATCGCTTGAACTTGAGTTCCAGACCAGCAACATGGTGAAACCTCATCTCTACAAAAAAATTGAAAAATTAGCCAGGCATGGTGGTACATGCCTGTAGTTCCAGCTACTCAGGAGGCTGAAGTAGCGAGCCTGGAAGGCATAGATTGCAGTGAGCTGAGATGGCACCACTATACTCCAGCCTGGATGATGGAGCCAGACCTTGTCTCAGAATAATAATAAAATATTGATCACTTGTTGAAATAATGTTTTTGATATATTGGGTTAAATAAAATATAAATTTCATCACTTTCTTATTTCTTTTCTAATGTAACTGCTAGAAAATTTAGAATTTCACATGTGGGTAGCATTAGTTTTGTTTTTTGGTTTTGTTTTTTTTTTTTTTTTGGAGACAGTCTTACTCTGTCACTAGGCTAGAGTGCAATGGCGCGATCTCAGCTCACCGCAACCTCCGCCTCCCAAGTTCAAGAGATTCTCCTGCCTCAGCCTCCCGAGTAGCTGGGACTACAGCTATGTGCCACCACACCTAGCTAATTTTTTGTGTTTTTGGTAGAGACGGGGTTTCACCGTGTTAGCCAGGATGGTCTCAAGCTTCTGACCTCATGATCTGCCCGCCTCTGCCTCCCAAAGTGCTAGGATTACAGGCATGAGCTACCGCGCCCAGCCCGGTAGCATTAGTTTCTATTGGACAACACTGTTCTAGAACATTAACACAATAGAGGTGACATTTTTGATGTTTTTTTTTCCCCATATGACCCAGTTTCCCAATCTCCTTGTTTCCATGTCACCATCTCTGCTAGCTCAAATCAGTATTTGTTTAATCCTTTTCTTGGGATGATTTCCTTGCCCTCCCATAACACTCCTTTACACCTTTTCAGCCTTCACCATTGCCATAATGATCCCAGGGCTCTCATCAAGCAGTGGACAGTCGTATGTGCCAGAATACAGGCAGTAGTACCCTTGTGTAAAGCGCTTAGCCTTGCCACGGGGTGTGGGGCCTGGACCAGCAGCAACAGCCTCATCTGTGAGCTGGTTAGAAATGCAGAGCCTCGCTGGGCACGGTGGCTCACGTCTGTAATCCTAGCACTTTGGAAGGCTGAGGCTTGTGAATCACCTGAGGTCAGGAGTTTGAGACCACCCTGACCAACATGGTGAAACCCCATCTCTATTAAAAATACAAAAAAAAAGCCGGGCGTGGTGGCTCAAGCCTGTAATCCCAGCACTTTGGGAGGCCGAGACGGGCGGATCACGAGGTCAGGAGATCGAGACCATCCTGGCTAACACTGTGAAACCCCGTCTCTACTAAAAAAAATACAAAAAACTAGCCGGGCGAGGTGGCGGGCGCCTGTAGTCCCAGCTACTCGGGAGGCTGAGGCAGGAGAATGGCGTAAACACAGGAGGCAGAGCTTGCAGTGAGCTGAGATCCGGCCACTGCACTCCAGCCCCGGTGACAGAGTGAGACTCCGTCTCAAAAAAAAAAAAAAAAAAAAAAAAAAAGCTGGACGTGGTGGTGGGCAACGGAAGCCCAGCTACTTGGGATGCTGAGGCAGAAGAATTGCTAGAACCCAGGAGGCAGGGGTTGCAGTGAGCCGAGATCGTGCCATTGCACTCCAGCCTTGGAGACAGAGCACGAGACTCCGTCTCAAAAAAAAAAAAAAAAAAAAATGCAGAGCTTCGGCTGTGCACAGTGGCTCACGCCTGTAATCCTAGCACTTTGGGAGGCCGAGGCAGGTGGATCCCCTGAGGTCAGGAGTTTGAGACCATCCTGGCCATCATGGCAAATCCCTGTGTCTACTAAAAATACAAAAATTAGCCGGGCATGGTAGCGTAGCTACTCGAGAGGCTGAGGCAGGAGAATTGCTTGAACCCAGGAGGCGGAGGTTGCAGTGAGCTGAGATCACACCAGTGCACTCCAGTCAGGGCGACAGAGTGAGACTCCGTCTAAAAAAAAAAAAGAAACCCAGAGCCTCAGGTCTCGTCCCAGATCTAATGAACCAGCATCACAAGTCACAAGACTCCCAGGTGATTTGTATGCACATTGAAGTTTGCATTGTGAGACTGGCTGGTGAGCACTTTAACAATCTTGCTAAAGCACGCTGTTTCAGGTAGTCTCCGCACCTGTTCCTTCTGTTTTAATGATGTTTCTGCAAGGTTGATATACCATGAAAGTTGTAGGTAAGGTAAACTAGTGCTTTACCTTTCAAAAAAAAAAAACAAACAGTGAATTTTAGATAAATGGCGTCCAGAAGGCAGGTCCAGAGATTGACATCTCATGCTTTCCTGAAAATAGATTAAATATCCTTTATTTTATTGACTTTTTTTTTTGAGACAAAGTCTCGCTCTGTAGCCCAGGCTGGAGTGCAGTGGCGTGATCTTGGCTCACCACAATCTCTGCCTCCCGAGTTCAAGCGATTCTCCTGCCTCAGCTCAGCATACCACTGCACCCAGTTTATTTTTTTGTATTTTTAGTAGAGATGGGATTTCACTATGTTGGCCAGACTGGTCTTGAACTCCTGACCTCAGGTAATCTGCCCACCTTGGCCTCCCAAAGTGCTAGGATTACAGGTGTGAGCCACCACGCCCAGCCTCAAATATCCTTTATCCTTTTCAGAGACATGAAATGAAAGGCATTACCATACTCTTTACTTCTCTCCAAAGTGAGAGCTGTTGATGACACAGCATCACCTCCTACATCTAGGCTTTTATTTTTGTGTTTTTGTTTTTGTTTTTTAATAAAAGATACGGAGTCTCACTATGTTGCCCAAGCTGATCATGAACTCCCAGCTTCATGGGATCATCCCACCTCAGCCTCCCAATATGCTGGGATCAGGCGTGAGCCACCATACCCAGCATTTTTTTTTTTTGTATTATTTTTTTTTTTACTGTATTTTTTATTTTACTGTTTTTGTTTGTTTTTGAGACAGAGTTTCGCTCCTTCAGTCTTCGCCCAGGCTGGAGTGCAATGGCGCAATCTCAGCTCACTACAACCTCTGCCTCCCGGGTTCAAGCAGTTCTCCTGCCTCAGTCCTCCCAAGTAGCTGGGACTACAAGTGCCCACTACCACCCCCAGCTAATTTTTTGTATTTTTAGTAGAGACGGGATTTCACCATGTTGGCCAGGGTGGTCTCGAACTCCTGACCTCAGGTGATCCACCTGCTTCAGCCTCCCAAAGTGCTGGGATTACAAGGCACAAACCACCATGCCCGGCCTATTTTGTTTTTTAGAGATGAGGTCTCCCCATGTTGCACAGTCTGGAGACAGCTTCTGGGCTCAAGCCATCCTCCCACCTCAGCCTCCCAAGTAGCTGGGACTGTAAGCTATTATCTTCTAGTTTTCATCTGCAGTTGTTTGCTCCAGCCACAGGCCTTGTTGTAGAGTTGAACATGCCATCCCTGCAGATAGCCTGTCTTGGTTTGAGTTGAATGTGGAAGCTGGAGGAGGGGTGTGCTGACCAGATCCAGTCATGAGGAAGGCCACTCAGTAGCGCATAGGTTTCAAATCCTGACAGCAAGCTCTCCAAGAGGAAGAGGGGCATAGAAAGTTTGAGAACCACTGCTCTGTAGTATGTTATCCATCCTCAGCTATGGCACATACCCTGTTTGTGCCCGTCTTCATTTCACTTTTATGCTATAGACTCTTCAGGCTCCCTGAAGCCCATGTCTGACACTCAATAGATGTTTAAAATATTCTTGCACAAATTAATGTTCCCTTTTGTAAATTCCTTAGACCTGTTATCTCTGAACTTAACCAAGTTGGAAGGGACTCAGGCAACAACAGGAGCTTTCACCTTAACTGGGATCAGCCATTTAGTGCAGAAGCCATCATCAAAGGAAAAGTAGAGCCTAGGGAGTCAGGGTAGAGCGCCAGCCCTACACTGAAGCTCACATTTGAAGAAAGGAACTGGGGCAGAGCTGTCATGACTGCTGGTTTCCTCTTACTAGCACTTCTCTGTACCATTTTCCTTTTTCTCTTTTTTCATGTCACAATGAACTATAATTTGAGCTGCTTTTATTGTTCCCTAAAGACTTTGGATTACTCTGTATCACAAAAACTGAAATCCAATTCGTATTTTTTTGACCTTTGGGGAAGTGGAACCATGGGTGTGTTTGTCATTTTTAGCAGTCATTGGAGTAGGGCCAAAGCTCCAGGAGATACTAAAAGTGTCTAGAATTGTCTGATTGGCTGTTGGAATCAACTGTTAAACAAAGCAGCCAGTAACTGAACACCGGGGACCTTCTTGAACTCCAGTTGGGTGGGAGACCTTCCAGTGTGTCTGGCAGCTCTGAACTAGGACAGAAAGGAAGTAGAGATTCAAACAGTGGACTGGTGACAAAGCAGCTGATAAAAGCACTCTCCTTTCCATTCTTTGTCTGGGAGTCTCGCCTTGCCTTGGAATCACTTCCTCTCTTTTTCACTGCACTGGTATGTGCCAGTACTGTCCTGCCTGGTCAGATTTAGCAGCTAGCGGATGAGAGAGATGCGGGGCTCATGTTCCATAATGAATTTAATCCGGGACTACAGGCTGCCTGATACACAAATGAATTTTGTTTTGTGGATTGAAAACAGGAATAAAGAAAGATAAGTTTTGGACATTGACTTAGTCTACTCAATCATTCGTAGGTAAGGCAATTCTTTGTCCTAGAGAGTTCAGAGAAAGTGCCTGGGTTTATCATTTATCTTTTTATAAGGTATTTGATTTTATACACATTTCACACACGTTAAACAAAACCAGTTTTTAAAGCACCACTTTCCTTGGCACACTCTATTTCAAAGTATATCCCTTCATAGTCATGGAGCACCTTGCCAGTATCATCTTTTAAAACAAATTTTTCTTTTTTGGCTAGGCGCAGTGGCTCATACCTGTAATCCCAGCACTTTGGGAGGCCGAGGTGGGCAGATCACAAGGACAGGAGATCAACACCATCCTGGCTAACACGGTGAAACCCCATCTCTACTAAAAAAAAAAAAAAATACAAATTAGCCTGGCGTGGTAGTGCTCACCTGTAGGCCCAGCTACTCAGGAGGCTGAGGCAGGAGAATGGTGTGAACCCGGGAGGCGGAGGTTGCAGTGAGCTGAGATCCGGCCACTGCACTCCAATCCCGGGCGACAGAGCGAGACTCCGTCTCAAAAAAAAAAAAAAATACAATTAGCCTGGCGTGGTAGTGCTCACCTGTAGGCCCAGCTACTCAGGAGGCTGAGGCAGGAGAATGGTGTGAACCCGGGAGGCGGAGCTTGCAGTGAGCTGAGATCCGGCCACTGCACTCCAATCCCGGGCGACAGAGCGAGACTCCGTCTCAAAAAAAAAAAAAAATACAATTAGCCTGGCGTGGTAGTGCTCACCTGTAGGCCCAGCTACTCAGGAGGCTGAGGCAGGAGAATGGCGTAAACCCGGGAGGCGGAGGTTGCAGTGAGCTGGTGATCGTGCTACTGCACTCCAGCCTGGTGACAGAGCAAGCCTCCATCTCAAAAAGCTTTTTTTGCTTTTCTTTGTGTTTTTTTTTGTTGTTGTTTGTTTTGAGACGGAGTCTCACTCTGTCACCCAGGCTCTAGTGCGGTGGCGTGATCTCGGCTCACTGCAACCACTGCTTCCCAGGTTCAAGCAGTTCTCCTGCCTCAGCCTCCTGAGTAGCTGGAAGGCGTGCGCTGCCACGCCCAGCTAATTTTTTGTATTTTAGTAGAGACAGGGTTTCACTGAATTGCCCAGGCTGATCACAAACTCCTGAGCTCAGACAATCTGCCTGCCTCAGCTTCCCAAAGTGCTGGGATTACAGGCGTGAGCCACCATGCCCGGCTTGTTTTGTTTTTGAGACAGGGTCTCACTCTGTCACTCAGGCTGAATGCAATGGCATTATCACGGCTAACTGCAGCCTCAACCTCCCTCCCACTACTTGGGACTACAGGCTGAAACCACCACACCCAGCTAATTTTTTTATTTTTTGTAGAGGCGGGGTCTCACTATGTTGCCCGGGCTGTGCTTTTCTTTTTTTACACTACACAGATGTAGGCAGTACCATCTTAATTATTCACTCGCTGGGACTGACAACACATTGACTTAGATCATAATGTTAGTCATGGAACTAAAAACCAGCATTGGCATTATATTTATTTCCCATAGAAATAGCAGAAGTAGTGGGCCGGATGCGGTGGCTCAAGCCTGTAATCCCAGCACTTTGGGAGGCCGAGACGGGCGGATCACGAGGTCAGGAGATCGAGACCATCCTGGCTAACACGGTGAAACCCCGTCTCTACTAAAAAAATACAAAAATCCAGCCGTGCCTGTAGTCCCAGCTACTCCGGAGGCTGAGGCAGGAGAATGGCGTAAACCCGGGAGGCGGAGCTTGCAGTGAGCTGAGATCCGGCCACTGCACTCCAATCCCGGGCGACAGAGCGAGACTCCGTCTCAAAAAAAAAAAAAAAAAAAAAAAAAAGAGCAGAAGTAGGCTGGGCGCAGTGGCTCCCATCTGTAATCACAGCACTTTGGGAGGCCAAGGCGGGCAGATCATGAGGTCAAGAGATCGAGACTACCCTGGCCAACATGGTAAAACCCCATCTCTACTAAAAATACAAAAATTATCTGGGTGTGGTGGCTTGTGCCTGCAGTCCCAGCTACTCGGGAGGGTGAGGCAGGAGAATCGCTTGAACCTGGGAGGTGGAGGTTGCAGTGAGCCGAGATCATGCCACTCTACTCCAGCCTGGCAACAGAGCAAGACTCCATCTCAAAATAAAAAAAAAAAAAAGAAATAGCAGAAGTAGAGATGAAGGATATCATACTGTCATTCTAAAGGTGTGACCAGTGTCATCTCAGTATCACTGTACTGGTTACTAACCTAGAATCTTACATGTAAAGTAACAGGAAATACACATATTTACAAGAAAGCAATGCCTGATCCCGTGTCTCCACCCCGCTTCCTCTTCAGTGGGTATCCATCTGGATCTCACAGTGGGCTCAGGAGACAGCAGCAGGCTCAGGGAAGTTGACCGAGGGTGAGGTGGACGGGCTAGGAGCAAACCTATGGAGTAACTGCTGGATGTCTCGTTACCTTAGAAGCTGGCTCCCACCTAGATCGGACACCAATTGCATGACTACAGTTTATGAAGTTTCAAATAGTAAAAGAAGCTATTTAGAGCCTCGTATGAGGCAGTTGTTTAATAAGAGCAGCACAGGCCAGGTGGGGTGCGGCTCACTCCTGTAATCCCAGCACTTTGGGAGGCCGAGGCAGGTGGATCACCTCAGGTCGGGAGTTCAAGACCAGTCTGACCAACATGGAGAAACCCTGTCTCTACTAAAAATACAAAATTAGCCAGGTGTGGTGGCACATGCCTGTAGTCTTAGCTACTCGGGAGGCTGAGGCAGGAGAATCACTTGAACCCAGGAGGCAGAGGTTGCGGTGAGCCAAGATCGCGCCATCGCACTCCAGGCTGGGCAGCAAGAGTGAAACTCCATCTCAAAAAAAAAAAAAAAAAAAAAAAGCACAACTGTATTTAGTGCCTACGTAATCTTCAATAAAGATGCTGTAACCAAGTGGTACTTTTGCAGTTCCCATAATCCACATGGATGACAGAGATTTTACTACAAATCAGTCTCAAGCCTTGAAAGGAATCAACAAAGCCCTTTCTAGAATACTGTTTTCTGTGATTTTTTTTTCTTTTTTTTTTTTTGAGATAGAGTCTCCCTCTGTTACCCAGGCTGGAGTGCAATGGTGCAATCTCAGCTCACTGCAACCTCTGCTTCACGGATTCAAGCGATTCTCCTGCCTCAGCCTCCCAAGTAGCTGGGATTACAGGTGCGTGCCACCACACCCAGCTAATTTTTATATTTTTTAGTAGAGATAGGGTTTCACCATGTTGGTCAGGCTGGTCTCGAACTCCTGACCTTGTGATCCACCCACCTCGGCCTCCCAAAGTGCTGGGATTACAGGTATGAGCCACCGTGCCTGGCCTCATTGTATCATTTTTATGCCTTTGCATCCTCATAGCTTAGCTCCCACATATCAGCGGGGATATACAATGTTTGGTTTTTCATTCCTGAGTTACTTCACTTAGAATAATAGTCTCCAGTCTCATCCAGGTCACTGCAAATGCTGTTCATTCATTCCTTTTTATGGCTGCATAGTATTCCATTGTATATAATACCAGTTTGTTTATTTACTTGTTGATTGATGGGCATTTGGGTTGGTTCCACGATTTTGCAATTGTGAATTGTGCTGCTATAAACATGCTTGTGCAAGTATCTTTTTCAAATAATGATTTCTTTTCCTCTGGGTAGATACCCGGGATTGATGGATCAAATGGTAATTCTCCTTTTGGTTCTTTAAGGAATCTCCACACTGTTTTCCATAGTGACTGTACTAGTTTACATTCCCACCAGCAGTGTAGAAGTGTTCCCTGTTCACCTCATCCACGCCAACATCTACTGTTTTTTGATTTTTTGATTATGGCAGTTCTTGCAGGAGTAAGGTGGTATTGCATTGTGGTTTTGACTTGCATTTCCCTGATCATTAGTGATGTTAAGCATTTTTTCATATGTTTGTTGACCATTTGTATATCTTTTTTTGAGAATTGTCTGTTCATATCCTTAGCCGACTTTGTGATGGGATTTTTTCTTCTTTTTTTTTTTTTTTTTTTGAGACAGAGTCTCACTTTGTTGCCCAGGCTGGAGTGCAGTGGCATGATCTCGGCTCACTGCAAGCTCTGCCTCCCAGGTTCACACCATTCTCCTGCCTCAGCCTCCCAAGTAGCTGGGACTACAGGTGCCCGCCACTACGCCCAGCTAATTTTTTTGTATTTTCAGTAGAGATGGGGTTTCACTGTGTTAGCCAGGATGGTCTTGATCTCCTGACCTCATGATCCGCCCGCCTCGACCTCCCAAAGTGCTGGGATTACAGGCATGAGCCACTGCGCCTGGCCAAGTAATTTTTTTTTTTTTTTTTTTTTGAGACGGAGTCTTGCTCTGTCGCCCAGGCTGGAGTGCAGTGGCCGGATCTCAGCTCACTGCAAGCTCCGCCTCCCGGGTTCACGCCATTCTCCTGCCTCAGCCTCCCGAGTAGCTGGGACTACAGGCGCCCGCCACCTTGCCTGGCTAGTTTTTTGTATTTTTTAGTAGAGACGAGGTTTCACCGCGTTAGCCAGGATGGTCTCGATCTCCTGACCTCGTGATCCACTCATCTCGGCCTCCCAAAGTGCTGGGATTACAGGCTTGAGCCACCGCGCCCGGCCCCAAGTTGATTTTTATATAAGGTGAGAGATCAGGATCCAGTTTCATTCCTCTACAGGTGGCTAGCCAATTATCCCAGCATTTATTGAAAAAGGTGTCCTTTCTGCACCTTATGTTTTTGTTTGCTTTGTTGAAGATCAGTTGGCTGTAAGTATTTGGGTTTATTTCTGGGTTCTCTATTCTGTTCCATTGGTCTATGTGCCTATTTTTATACCAGTACCACACTGTTTTGGTGACTATGGCCTTATAGTATAGTTTGAAATCAGGTAATGTGATACCTCCAGATTTGTACTTTTTGCTTAGTCTTGCCTTAGCTATGTGGGCTGTTTTTTGGTTCCATATGAATTTTAGAATTTTTTTTTTTCTAATTCTGTGAAGAATGATGGTGGTGGTATTTTGATGGGGATTGTGTTGAATTTGTAGACTGCTTTTGGCAGTGTGGTCATTTTCACAATATTGATTCCACCCATCCATGAGCATGGGATGTGTTTCCATTTGTTTGTGTTGTCTATGATTCCTTTTGGCAGTTTTGTAGTTTTCCTTGTAGAGGTCTTTCGACTCCTTTGTTACGTATATTCCTAAGTTTTTGTTTTGTTTTGTTTTGTTTGTTTTTTGCAGCTATTGTAAAAGGGGTTGAGTTCTTGTTCTTGATTTGATTCTCCGCTTGGTCGCTGTTGGTGTATAGAAAAGCTACTGATTTGTGTACGTTAATCTTGTATCCAGAAACTTTGCTGAATTCTTTTATCAGTTCTAGGAGCTTTCTGGAGGAGTCCTTAGGGTTTTCAAGGTAAACGATCATATCATTAGCAAACAGTGACAGTTTGAGTTCGTCTTTATGGATGTAGATGCCCTTTCTTTCTTTCTCTTGTATGATTGCTCTAGCTAGGACTTCCATACTGTGTTGAAGAGAAGTGATGAGAGTGGGAATCCTTGTCTTGTTCCAATTCTCAGGGGGAACAGTTTCAGCTTTTCCCCATTGAGTATTATGTTGGCTGTGGGTTTGTCATAGATGGGTTTTTTTGCTTGTTTTGTTTTGTTTTGTTTGAGATGGAGTCTCGCTGTTACCCAGGCTGGAGTGCAGTGGGGCGATCTCAGCTCACTGCAACCTCCACCTCCCGGGTTCAAGGGGTTCTCCTGCCTCAGCCTCCCGAGTAGCTGGGATTACAGGCATGGGCCACCACGCCCGGCTAATTTTGTATTTTCAGTAGAGACGGGGTTTCACCTTGTTGGTCAGGCTGGTCTCGAACTCCCGACCTCAGGTGATCCGCCCGCCTCAGCCTCCCAAAGTGCTGAGCCACTGCACCCAGCCTCAATTTGAAAAATTTTTTAATCTCCATCTTGATTTCGTTTTTGACCTAATGCTCATTCAGGAGCAGGTTATTTGATTTACATGTATTTGCATTTTTTGTTTGTGGGTTTTTTTTGGTGCTTTGTTTTGAAACGGAGTTTTGCTCTTGCTCTTGTCGCCCATGTTGGAGTGCAATGGCACAATCTCGGCTCACTGCAACCTCCACCTCCCAGGTTCAAGCAATTCTCCTGCCTCAGTCTCCCAAGTAGCTGGGATTACAGGTGCCTGCCACTACACCCAGCTAATTTATTTGCATAGTTTTGAAAGTTCCTTTTGGAGTTGATTTCCAGTTTTATTCCACTGTGCTCTTAGAGAGTGCTTGATAGAATTTCAATTTTGTTAAATTTATTGAGGCTCATTTTACGGCCTGTCATATGATCTGTCTTGGAGAAAAGTTCCATGTACTGTTGAATAGAATGTATATTCTGTGGTTGTTGAATGAAATGTTCTATATATATCTATTAAGTCCGTTTGTTCCAAGGTATAGTTTAAATCCATTCTTTGTTGACTTTTCGTTTTGATGACCTGTCTGGTGCTGTCAGTAGAGTATTGAAGTCCCGCACTATTATTGTGCTGCTGTCTATCTCATTCTTTTTTTTTTTTTTTTTTTTTTTTTTTTTTTTTTTTTTGAGGCGGAGTCTCGCTCTGTCGCCCGGACTGGAGTGCAGTGGCCGGATCTCAGCTCACTGCAAGCTCCACCTCCTGGGTTTACGCCATTCTCCTGCCTCAGCCTCCCGAGTAGCTGGGACTACAGGCGCCCGCCACCTCGCCCGGCTAGTTTTTGTATTTTTAGTAGAGACGGGGTTTCACCGTGTTAGCCAGGATGGTCTCGATCTCCTGACCTCGTGATTCGCCGTCTCGGCCTCCCAAAGTGCTGGGATTACAGGCTTGAGCCACCGCGCCCGGCCTGTCTATCTCATTTCTTAGGTCTGTTGGTAATTGTTTTATAAATTTGGGAGCTCCAGTGTTAGGTTTATATATGTTTAGGATTGTGATATCTTCCTGTGACAAGGCCTTATTACCATTATATATATAATGTCCCTCTTTGTCTCTTTTAACTGCTGTTGCTTTAAAGTTTGTTTTGTCTGATATAAGAATAGCTATCCCTGCTTGGTTTTGGTGTCTATTTGCATGAAATGCCTTTTTCCACCCCTTTAAGTTTATGTGAGTCCTTATGTGTTAGGTGAGTCTTCTGAGGGCAGCAGATGGTTGGTGAGTTCTTATCCATTCTGCAGTTCTGTATCTTTTAAGTGGAGTGTTTAGGCCATTCACATTCAGTGTTAGTATTGAAATGTGAGGTACCATTGCCTTCATCGTGCTCTTTATTGCCTGTGTACTTCAGGGGTTTTTTGGTTTTTTGGTTTTGCTTTTTAACTTGTATTTTTGTTTTATAGGTCCTGTGTGATTTATGCTTTAAAGAGGTTCTGTTTTGATGTGTTTCCAGGAATTGTTTCAAGATTTAGAGCTCCTTTTAGCAGTTCTTGTAGTGGTGGCTTGGAAATGGTGAATTCTCGGCCGGGCGCGGTGGCTCAAGCCTGTAATCCCAGCACTTTGGGAGGCCGAGACGGGCGGATCACGAGGTCAGGAGATCGAGACCATCCTGGCTAACACGGTGAAACACCGTCTCTACTAAAAATACAAAAAAATTAGCCGGCGAGGTGGCGGGCGCCTATAATCCCGCTACTCGGGAGGCTGAGACAGGAGAATGGCGTGAACCCGGGAGGCGGAGCTTGCAGTGAGCTGAGATCTGGCCACAGCACTCCAGCCTGGGCGGCAGAGCGAGACTCCGTCTCAAAAAAAAAAAAAAAAAAAAAAAAGGAAATGGTGAATTCTCTCAGCATTGTTTGTCTGAAAATGACTATCTTTTCTTCATAAGTGATACTTACTTTTTCGCTGGATACAAAATTCTTGGCTGATAGTTGTTTTGTTTGAGGAGGCTGAACATAGGGCCCCAATCCCTTCTAGCTTGTAGGGTTTCTTCTGAGAAATCTGCTGTTAATCTGATAAGTTTTCCTTTATAGGTTACCTCGTGCTTCTGCCTCACAGCTCTTAAAATTCTTTCCTTCATTTTAAGTTTGGATAACCTGATGACAATGTGCCTAGGTAAAGATCTTTTGGTGATGAATTTCCCAGGTGTCCTTTGTGCTGCTTGAATTTGGCTGTCTAGGTCTCTAGTGAGGCCGGGGAAGTTTTCCTTGATTATTCCCCCAAATATGTTTTCCAAGCTTTTAGAATTTTCTTCTTCCTCAGGAACACCAGTTATTCTTAGGTTTGGTCGTTTAACATAATCCCAGACTTCTTGGAGCCTTTGTTCATATTTTCTTACTCTTTTTTCTTTGTCTTTGTTGGATTGGGTTAATGTGAAGACCTTGTCTTCAAGCTCTGAATTTCTTTCTTCTACTTGTTGAATTCTATTGCTGAGACTTTCCAGAGCATTTCGCATTTCTAAAGGTGTGTCCAAAGTTTCCTGAATTTTTTATTGTTTTTTCTTTATCTATTTCCCTGAATGATTTCTCCCTTCACTTCTTGTATCATTTTTTGGATTTCCTTACATTGGGCTTCACCTTTCTCTGGTCCTTCCCTGATTAATAACTAACCTCCTAAATTCTTTTTCAGGTAAATCAGGGATTTCTTCTTGGTTTGGATCCATTGCTGGTGAACTAGTGCGTTTTTTGGGGAGTGTTGAAGAGTCTTGTTTTGTCGTATTACCGGGGTTTTTTTCTGGATCCTTCTCATTTGGGTAAGCTCTGTCAGAGGGAAGGTCTAGGGCTGAAGGCTGTTCCAATTCTTTTGTCCCATGGGTTGTTCTCTTCATGTAGTACTCTGTCCCTTTTCCTATGGATGTGGCTTCCTGTGAGCCAACTTACTTGCAGTGATTGTTGTCTCTCTTCTGGGTCTAGCCACCCAGTGAGTCTTCCCAGTTCCGGGCTGGTACTGGAGGTTATCTGCAGAGTCCGGTGATGTGAACCATCTATGGGTCTCTCAGCCATGGATACCAGTGCCTGTTCGGTGGATGTGGCCGAGGGTACAATGGACTCCATGAAGGTCCTTAGCTTTGGTGGTTTAATGGTCTGTTTTTTTTCTGGTTGGCCTCCTGCCAGGAGGTGGTGCTTTTCAGAAAGCATCAGCTGTGGTAGGGGAGGAACCAGCAGTGGGTGGGGCCCTAGAACTCCCAAGATTATTTGCCCTTTGTCTTCCTGCCAGGGTGGATAGGGAAGGATAATTAGGTGGCGGTAGTGCTAGGCGTGTCTGAGCTCAGACTTTCCTAGGGCAGGTCTTGCTGCGGCTGCTGTAGGGAATGGGGGTGAGATTCCCAGGTCACTGGAGTTCTGTACCTAGTAGAGTTATGGCTGCCTCTGCTGAGTCATGCAGGTTGTCAGGGGGAAGTAGGGGAAAGCCAGCAGTCACAGGCCTCACCCAGCTCCCACACAAACCGAAAGGCCAGTCTTACTCCCACCGTGTCCCCCAACAACTGCCCTGAGTCTGCTCACCTGAGGGTGAGACTGACCTGAAAATTTGCCTGAGGCTGTTCGCCTTCCAGCTGCAAAAGAAAAGGGCTGTAGTTCTTCCCCCACCTGTGAAGTCTGCATGCCGGATTCCTGCCCTTCCCCGAGTTCTGGCCAGGAGCCTTCTCGCCCTGTTTAAATTTTTACAGAGTTCGACTAGAAATTTTGAATTCCTTCTCCCTGTGGAGTTTTACCCCCTGCTCCTCTGGCCAACCTCCCTCTGGATCCCTGTGGGGTCAGGCAGGAATGGGCTGCCTGGGGACCCAGCAAGCTCCCACTGCCTTTCTGCTGCTTCCTCTACCCCTGTATTTCGCTGGCCTGAGTCTGACTTAGCTCCAGGTAAAGTCAGAAATTTCTCCTGCAAACAGACCTTCAGCCTCTCCAGTGCGGGGGGTGTGTTTTGGAGAGGAGGATCTCCCTTTCCCACTTCCACAGTTGGGGCACTCACAGTATTTGGGGGTCTCCCGGCCCTGCAGGAGCAATCTGCTTCCTTCAGAGGGTCTGTGGGTCCTCTCAGGATTGCTGGCTTGTTCTTGCAGTTGATCTGGAGCTAAAATTCACAATGTAAGCCTCTGCATGCTGCTCTGTCTGAAGCTGCAATCTAGTCCTGCCTCCTGTTCGCCATGATCCCAGGAGTTCCCCTGCAAATAAATTATGATCACAAGGTCCTAACATAGGCTGTTTGCAAGCTGAGGAGCAAGGAGAGCCAGACCGAGTCCCAAAACTGAAGAACGTGGAGTCCGATGTTCGAGGGCAGGGAGCATCCAGCATGGGAGAAAGATGTAGGCAGGGAGTCTAGGCCCATCTCATCTGTCTTTTAATATCTTTTCTAACTAACCTGTAAACTCCATGAAGACAGTCTAGCTCTTTTTCTTTTTTTTCTTTCTTTTTTTTTTTTTTTTTTTTTTTGAGACGGAGTCTTGCTCTGTCGCCCAGGCTGGAGTGCAGTGGCCGGATCTCAGCTCACTGCAAGCTCCGCCTCCCGGGTTCACGCTATTCTCCTGCCTCAGCCTCCGGAGTAGCTGGGACTACAGGCGCCTGCCACCTCGCCCGGCTAGTTTTTTTGTATTTTTTAGTAGAGACGTGGTTTCACCGTGTTAGCCAGGATGGTCTCGATCTCCTGACCTCGTGATCCGCCCGTCTCGGCCTCCCAAAGTGCTAGGATTACAGGCTTGAGCCACCGCGCCCGGCCCTAGCTCTTTTTCATCTCATGTCCCTCACTATACCTAACAAGGACCTTATTAAAAGTGAGTTGACTGGCTGGGTGCAGTGGCTCACGCCTGTAATCCCAGCATATGGGGAGGCTGAGGCAGGTGGATTACTTGACCTTAGGGAGTTCAAGACCAGCCTGGGCAACATGGCGAAACCCTATCTCTACAAAAAATAATTACCCGGCTGTGGTGGGGTGTGCCTGTAATCTCAGGTACTACGGAGCCTGAGATGAGAGAATCGCCTGACCCTGGGGAGGTCAAGGCTGCAGAAAGCTGTGATCACGCCACTGCAGTACAGCCTGGGCGATAGAGTGGGACTCTGTCCCAAAAAAAAAAAAAAATTAGTTGACTTGGTAGTTCCAACAACGAGTACCAGTTGGACCATATTATTGGCAGTGCATCCAGGGGAACAGATGTTCACATTCAAATCCATGAAACTGGAAACAAAAAACAACAATCATGACATTGATTGATAGTGATGTTTACTATGTCAGACTGTTTAAGCTCAGCTATAAAATAGACTCTCAGCCGGGGTTGGGGTGGCTCATGCTTGTAATCCCAGCACTTTGGGAGGCCAAGGCGGGCAGATCACCTGAGGTCAGGAATTTGAGACCAGCCTGGCCAACATGGTGAATGAATCCCCACCTCTACTAAAAATACAAAAATTAGCCAGGCATGGTGGCACGCACCTGTAATCCCAGCTACTCGGGAGGCTGAGACAGGAGAATCACTTGAACCTGGGAGGCAGAGGTTGCAGTGAGCCAAGATCATGCCATCACACTCCAGCCTGGGCAACAGAGCAAGATTCCATCTCAAAAAATAAAATAGACTCTCATACTGTCATCTTTACATTTTGATTTCAGAGATTCTCAGACATTTAAATACTGGCACTTGACCCAGATGTTAATTCTTGCTTGGTGCACTATTTATCTGTATCAAATTATAGTCCTGTTCCTTTGAAGTTCTTTTTTTTTTTTTTTTTTGAGACAGTGTCTCACTCTGTTGCCCAGGCTGGAGTGCAGTGGCTCTGCCTCAGCCTCCCGAGCAGCTGAGATTACAGGCACCCACCACCAAGCCTGGCTAATATTTGTACTTTTAGTAGAGATAGAGTGTCACCATCTTGGCCAGGCTGGTCTTGAACTCCTGACCTTGTGATCCACCTGCGTCAGCCTCCCAAAGTGCTTGGATTACAGGCGTGAGCCACCACGCCTGGCCTGAATTTCACACTCAAAACCTCTCCTTCCTGAGAAAACAGCACCCCTGGGTGCTTGGAAGATATTTTTGGTCTGTTGCAAGAAAATATGTATTAGCTGGCAGGGCATGTCCTGGTAACCTGGCAGACAGTGCAAGGGTAAGGAGAGTGGTGTCTTGCTGAATAATGTGTCTCCACTCATTTCCTAAATTCCCTTGGTAACAGATGGGTCATCATTTGAATTGCTTTATAAAAAGCTGTCTTCGAATCTGAAGCACAGTCTTGAGGGCAGATGCCTCTTTCTGAAAGCTCTCCTCCTTATTCATCTAACCCAGGTCCTCAGCCAGCAGAGCCATGTGCCCCATGAGCACCGCAGGTTTATTTCATTTTCCTGCATCACTGACCCGAATATGCCGGCCGCCATGGGGACTCCGGCTTTGGGAGAAGCTGACGTTGTTATCCCCAGAAACAGCTGTCACTCCGGTCCAGATGGCAGGCAAGAAGGACTACCCTACACTGCTTTCCTTGGATGAGAATGAGCTCGAAGAGCAGTTTGTGAAAGGACACGGTCCAGGGGGCCAGGCAACTAACAAAACCAGCAACTGTGTGGTGCTGAAGCACATCCCCTCGGGCATCGTTGTAAAGGTAGACAACAGAAGGCCGCTGAGGGGAGAGGCCCCGCCCAAGGGTCCCACAGCCTCCAGAGATTTCTCCCAAGCATGAATGGGATCAGCTGAAGGGCATTCTTTTTCTGGCTCGGGCCACCCTTTACCAGCCAGGCAGTAGAGGGCACTGCAGATCTCGTCCCATCCCTAAGCTATTCCTCCCTAAGGCAGAACCACCTACAACAGCCTGGGAAGCCTGCTTCCAGGATCTTTTGGAGCCAGGGTATGGCTGCCATCCTTGAATTTGGCAGGCAGCACTGGTGCTTGGCTGCTGCCCCGGAAGCAACATCTTGACAAAGCTAAGCAGTGGCTGATAAAGGCAGGCGCCTGGGCAGCATGGTTCTTTCAAATCCATTCCCACTTCAGGAAGGCTGCCGAGATCCCCAGCATTGCTGTGGACTCCAAGTCCCTGAGGAGGCAGCAAGCAGGCCTGGGTTGTCGGCTAGGGGTCCCAGCCCTTAGCTGTCCTGGCTGTGGCTAACATTAGCGTGGCCACGTCCTCCATGCCTCTCTGTCCCCTTTGGTAAATGTCAGTGATACCTCCCCTTCTGGACAGAGAGGACTGAGGGTGAGATCATGGAGGATCATGGAGGCCAGGCATTTTCCAACCTCAGAAGAAAAAATGCTGTGCACAGCTGCCTATGGGAGTCTTCCTTCTTTACATAAAAAAACAAGTCTCGGGCCAGGCACAGTGGCTCACGCCTATAAACCCAGCACTTTGAGAGGCCGAGGTGGGTGGATTACCTGAGGTCAGGAGTTCGAGACCAGTCTGGTCAACATGGCAAAACCCCATCTCTACTAAAAATACAAAAATTAGCCGGGCGTGGTGGCGCGTGCCTGTAATCCCAGCTACTCAGGAGGCTAATGCAGGAGAATCGCTTGAACCCTGGAGGCAGACATTGCAGTGAGCCGAGATCACGCTACTGCACACCAGCCTGGGCAACAGACAAGATTCCCTCTTAAAAAAAAAAAAAGGCCGGGCGCGGTGGCTCAAGCCTGTAATCCCAGCACTTTGGGAGGCCGAGACAGGCGGATAACGAGGTCAGGAGATGGAGACCATTCTGGCTAACACGGTGAAACCCCGTCTCTACTAAAAAATACAAAAAAACTAGCCGGGCGAGGTGGTGGGCGCTTGTAGTCC
Source organism: Trachypithecus francoisi (assembly GCF_009764315.1). Taxonomy (NCBI): domain Eukaryota; kingdom Metazoa; phylum Chordata; class Mammalia; order Primates; family Cercopithecidae; genus Trachypithecus; species Trachypithecus francoisi. Next base: position 9,969,692 of record NW_022681456.1, on the reverse strand, counting down.
CAGCTACTCGGGAGGCTGAGCAAGAGAATGGTAAACCCGGGAGGCGGAGCTTGTAGTGAGCTGAGATCCGGCCGCTGCACTCCAGCCTGGGCAACAGAGCGAGACTCCGTCTCAAAAAAAAAAAGACAAGCCTGATCAGAGGGGCTCCCAGTCCATCTGCCTCATGGACTGGAAGCAGCACAGAAAAGAGATAGCCAAGGCAGGTGTTTCATGTATAACAATACTGGCAGCAGATACTTACAGACCATGGAAACGTGTGGGAGGAACTGTTCTAAGCAGCATTAACTCTGCAGTCCCCATAACTCCATGTTCATGATTCCCATCACAGTACAGGTGTGGAATCTGGGACACAGAGAGGCTAAGTGACCTGCCCAAGGTCCTGCCACTTAATAGTTCAAACCATACCCCAAGTCCATGTACCTAACAGCTGCACTTCACTGCTGGGTTTTTGAGCCACGAGCATATCATGTAAAACCTCAATCATTTTTCCTCCTTGAAAAGTGTCATTCATGAGTAACAAAATTCTGAAACATGAGAGTTAAGTTTTGTTTAACCTATTTTACATAACTCATTCCAAACTTGCTTTCAGTATTATTCTTTCACTGTAATTTCATATAATTTTTTTTTTTTTTTTAAGAGACAGGGTCTTGCTTTGTCAGCCAGGCTGGAGTGCAGTGGTACAATCATGGCTCAGTGTAGCCTCAGACACCTGGGCTCGAGCAATCCTCCCGCCTCAGCCTCCTGAGTAGCTGGGACTTAAGGCATGCACCACCACACTGAGTTTTGTTTTGTTTTGTTTTTTTGAGACAGTCTTGCTCTATTGCCCAGTCTGGAGTACAGTGGTGCCATCTCAGCTCACTGCAACCTCCGCCTCCTGGGTTCAAGCAATTCTCCTGCCTCAGCCTCCCGAGTGGCTGGGATTACAGGTGCCCATCACTACGCCCAGCTAATTTTTTTGTATTTTTACTAGAGATGGGGTTTCACCATGTTGGCCAGGCTGGTTTCGAACTCCTGACCTCAAGTGATCCGCCCATCTTGGCCTCCCAGAGTGCTAGGATTACAGGCATGAGCCACCGTGTCCGGTCACCCAATTTTTACATTTTTGGTGGAGATGGGGGGTCTTGCTATGTTGCCCATGCTGGTCTCAAACTCCAGCCCTCAAGTGATCCTCCCATTTCAGCCCCCAAAGCACTGAGATTATAGGTGTGAGCCACTATGCCTGGCTTAGGATGTATCTTTTATCAGACAGCTTTGCAAGGCACTCACCTGTAATAACTAAGGCATTACATATTGAATGAGTTATGATTGACTAATAATAAAAATGCTATTTTCTTCCTTCAGACGGAACTTTATGCTTATGAATGGTGCACACAAAGTGGTTGTTCACTGGCCACAAGCTAGATACATAGTTGATATTTTTATAATTATTTTGGGACTTTATTTGAAGGCCACTGTTGCTTCTAAACAAAATAGCACTCCTAAGATTAAAACAAATGGCCAGGCGCGGTGGCTCAAGCCTGTAATCCTAGCACTTTGGGAGGCCGAGACGGGTGGATCACGAGGTCAGGAGATCGAGACCATCTTGGCTAACACGGTGAAACCCCGTCTCTACTAAAAAACAAACAACTATAGCCGGGCGAGGTGGCGGGCGCCTGTAGTCCCAGCTACTTGGGAGGCTAAGGCAGGAGAATAGCGTAAACCCGGGAGGCGGAGCTTGCAGTGAGCTGAGATCCGGCCACTGCACTCCAGCCTGGGCGACAGAGCAAGACTCTGTCTCAAAAAAAAAAAAAAAGATTAAAACAATCACAGTGAAAGCCACATAATACAACAAGGGTGTGGGACACGGGCCAGAGGCAGGAAAGGGGCTGGTCTTCACTGTTACTGACTCATGGGGACTCCTGATAAGGGGCTTTGCCTTCCAGGTTTGTCCCTCTCTATAAAGTGAACAGGTTGTCGTGACCAACCTGACCAACATGGTGAAACCTCATCTCTACTAAAAATACAAAAATTAACTGGGCATGGTGGCATGCGCCTGTAATCCCAGCTACTTGAGAGGCTGAGGCAAGAGAATCGCTTGGACCCAGGAGGCAGAGATTGCAGTGAGCCAAGATCACTCCATTGCACTCTAGCCTGGGTGACAAGAACGAAACTCTGTCTCAATAAATAAATAAATAAATAATAAGCGAACAGGTTCAATTTAATGACTTCTGAGGTCCTGTCTGGTTTGTAACATCCTGTGGTTTTCACATTATAAAATATTATCTCTTATAGTGCCATCAGACAAGATCAGTTGATCAGAACAGAAAGCTAGCTCGGAAAATCCTACAAGAGAAAGTAGATGTTTTCTACAATGGTGAAAACAGTCCTGTTCACAAAGAAAAACAAGAAGCAGCGAAGAAAAAACAAGAAAGGAAAAAAAGAGCAAAGGAGACCCTGGAAAAAAAGAAGCTACTGAAAGAACTGTGGGAGTCAAGTAAAAAGGTCCACTGAGAAAAGAATTACAGATTCCAACTGACAGAATCTGCCAGAAGCTCCCAGGGAATAATGGCGGTGAGTTCCATCACCAGCATTATTACAGTGCTTCAAAAGAAGTATTTTTGATGAACTTAAAAGACAACAAAGTTATTTAAATGGTGCACTAAACTATAGTGAACAGAGACATGCATGACTCAAGAATAAAACTCGGCGGGCACGGTGGACAGTGCCTCACACCTGTAATCCCAGCACTTTGGGAGGCCGAGGCGGGCAGATCACCTGAGGTCAGCAGTTTGAGAGCAGCCTGGCCAATATGGTGAAACCCCGTCTCCACTAAAAATACAAAAACTTAGCCAGGCATGGTGGTGGGCGCCTGTAATCCCAGCTACTTGGGAGGCTGAGGCAGGAGAATTGCTTGAACCTGGGAGGCGGAGGTTGCAGTGAGCTGAGATTGCGCCACTGCACTCCAGCCTGGGCAACACCTGGATGACAGAGCAAGACTCCATCTCAAAAAAATAAATACATAAAACTAGGTTGAGCACAATGACACACGCATGTAATCCCAGCACTTTGGGAGGCTAAGGCAGGAAGATCACCTGAGCCCAGGAGCTCAAGATTGCACCGAGCTATGAACACCACTGCACTCCACCTGTCCACTTGTTCTTGTGTGACAAAACAAGACCCTGTCTCTTAAAAAATAAGATAAAACCATAAAGAAACACAAAGTCAGTACTCTAAAAGGATAATGGCTACTTCTAGAGGGAAGAAAGGAGTTGTCATTGTGATGAGGCACTTGGAGGGGCTCTGGGGTGCCTGACAAAGTTCTATTTCTTCACCTGGGTGGTAGTTAGAAGGGTATACCCATATTTCAAGTTGTACCTTTGTGTGATTGTATCCGTTTTGTCATAAATTTTTTTTGAAATTAGTAAAGTCAGTTTTTATGGAGAACTGGAGAATTGAGTCAAACATTAATAGCATTTGGTGGCAACTTCTCATCTGCTGGGAAGTTATCCCGATGTCAGCTCAAGACAGTAAAAGAGAAAACAAGGGCGGGGCACGGTGGCTCATGCCTGTAATCCCAGCACTTTGGGAGGCCAAAGCAGGGTGGATCATGAGGTCAGGAGTTCGAGACCAGCCTGACCAACACGGTGAAACCCTGTCTCTACTAAAAATAAAAAAATTAGCCAGGCATGGTGGCGGGCGCCTATAATCCCAGCTACTCGGGAGGCTGAGGCAGGAGAGTTGCTTGAATCCGGGAGGCGGAGGTTGCAGTGAGCTGAGATTGTGCCACTGCACTCCAGCGTGAGTGACGGAGCAAGATTCTTGTCCCAAAAAAAAAAAAGAAAACAAGATGGTTGGAAGAGTTAAAGGCTCCATTCTTTCTCCATGTGCTCCATTAGCTTCTAGGCTGCATGATGCCCAGTTGTGCCTCTGATGTAGAAATACATTCCCTGCGTGTTGATTTGCAAGATTTGTAAAGGTGAGGTTCCACAATCTGATTGCTTATAAATTTACATTACTCAAGCTGGATTTGACCTTAGAGTTTTTTTTTTGTTTTTTTTTTTTTTTAAGCCATGCTTAATAACTTGGCTTGTTAGAACTCTTCTGGAGTCCACCTAGAAAACAAATAGGGAAAAATACTGGGAGGTGAGAGGGCCATTGTGAGATTGCCAGTTGCAGGGCCTGCTTCAGTTCTGCAGTCTGTCCAGCAGCCTAGGCTGCACGTCCAGTGCATACATTCAAGCACACCTTTCTCTTTGAGGCTGCCAATGAAGGCTCTTCTCACCTCAGTGACAGCTTTGGATGCTTACACATTCAATGCAGGGCTCATTCCACACCTCCTGTTGCGAGTGTACAGGACCCTCCCCAGCCCAAACTCCCTTTAGAAAATAAAGTCTCAGGCTGGGCGTGGTGGCTCAAGCCTGTAATCCCAGCACTTTGGGAGGCCGAGACGGGCGGATCACGAGGTCAGAAGATCGAGACCATCCTGGCTAACACGGTGAAACCCCGTCTCTACTAAAAAATACAAAAAACTAGCCGGGCGAGGTGGCGGGCGCCTGTAGTCCCAGCTACTCGGGAGGCTGAGGCAGGAGAATGGCGTAAACCCGGGAGGCAGAGCTTGCAGTGAGCCGAGATCCGGCCACTGCACTCCAGCCTGGGCCACAGAGCCAGACTCTATCTCAAAAAAAAAAAAAACAAAAAAACAAAAAATAATAAAATAAAAATAAAGTCTCTAGAATGACACCTAAGAAACCAGTAGTAGTGGGAAGGGAAATTTGGAGCTGGAGATGAGGGACAGTGGTTCCCATTTGTCTCCTCTCATACCTTTGCAACTTTCTGCCACATGCAGGAAGGGGACACAGCACCCATTTCCCTAGAGCCTGTTCCTGCTGGCCTTCTGCCTTGTCACAGCTGAGAATTTGCCTGATGCCTGCATCAAAGACAAGTCTCATTTGTCTTTGTCTACTGCTCAGCAAAGCAAATTCTCATTACAGGCATTTAGGGCCTAAGATACAGAGTAAGAATTAAAATCCCTTTGAAAGGCATTGTCAGAGACCACCAGGTGGATTCTCAACCCATCCAGTGCAGCCCATCTTTTTCCCTGGCACCAAAGCAGATGATTCTTCCAGTGAGCACCTTATGAAGTAGCTTGAATTTAGGGGCCGCACTTTATGAAAAAGGTTCCTCTAGCACCCAGCAAAAGCTCACAGGATAAGCACCTATGAACTGAGAATGGCCTAACCATGGGGCAATAGGCCAACTCAATAATACTGCTTCTGGCTGGGCAGGGTGGCTCACACCTGTAATCCCAGCACTTCGGGAGGCCAAGGCGGGTGGGTCACCTGAGGTCAGGAGTTCAAGACCAGCCTGACCAACATGGTAAAATCCCATCTCTACTAAAAATACAAAAATTAGCTGGGAGTGGTAGCACACTCCTATAATCCCAGCTACTCCGGAGGCTAAGGTGGGAGAATCGCTTGAACCTGGGAGGCAGAGATTGCAGTGAACCAACATCAAGCCACTGCACTCTAGCGCAGGCAACAGAGGGAGACTCCATCTAAAAAAAACAAATTAAAAAAAAAAAAAAACTGCTTCTGGTATTTTTTTTTCCTAGCATACACTTACATTTGCTGCTGCATTTAAAATATACCGATAATGCAACTTCACTTTATCCCTACCTCTGACTTAGCAAACACATTCTTTCCCCAGCCAACTGTGCTAATGATGTCATCACCAAAATGTTTCTGGGTCAGGTGGGAAAATATACTTTGAACAGGTATCTCCTACCTCTTGTAAAAAGTAAAGCAGAGGTTCCTCAGGCCGGGCGCGGTGGCTCAAGCCTGTAATCCCAGCACTTTGGGAGGCCGAGACGGGCGGATCACGAGGTCAGGAGATCGAGACCATCCTGGCTAACACAGTGAAACCCCGTCTCTACTAAAAATACAAAAAACTAGCCGGGCGAGATGGCGGGCGCCTGTAGTCCCAGCTACTTGGGAGGCTGAGGCAGGAGAATGGCGTGAACCCGGGAGGCGGAGCTTGCAGTGAGCTGAGATCCGGTCACTGCACTCCAGCCCGGGCGACAGAGCGAGACTCCGCCTCAAAAAAAAAAAAAAAAAAAAAAAAGTAAAGCAGAGGTTCCTCTCCAAAGACTTTCTTCCCCATTTAATTTGGAATAAATAGTAACTTCTCTTAGAAGCAAAATTTATTCAAAGACCTGTGCTAACATTCTTAATTATCTGCTAGCCGTGGTAAAGAAATCAATGTACTTTATGTTCTTAGCTCCCACAATTTAGCCTCAATATTTGCCTGGCATGCTTATAAAGCAAGCATTAGGTCATAGCCTGTTCCTCTTCCTTATTTTTTTTTTTTTTTTTTTTTTTTTGAGGCGGAGTCTCGCTCTGTCGCCCGGACTGGAGTGCAGTGGCCAGATCTCAGCTCACTGCAAGCTCCGCCTCCTGGGTTTCCGCCATTCTCCTGCCTCAGCCTCCCAAGTAGCTGGGACTACAGGCGCCCGCCACCTCGCCCGGCTAGTTTTTTGTATTTTTAGTAGAGACGGGGTTTCACCGTATTAGCCAGGATGGTCTCGATCTCCTGACCTCGTGATCCGCCCGTCTCGGCCTCCCAAAGTGCTGCTCTTCCTTATTTAAAGATGTTTTTACCTTTCTCACCATTCCACAAATTACTTCCTCCTTCCTTTGTTCTCCTCTGCCTTTGCCTCTTTTAAAAAGTTCTAAGTTGGCTCGCCAATCAGGACAAATACAGAAAGTGAGGTCCCGTTCCAGCCAATGGAAACCAGACACAGCAGCAGGGTGGACGCGTCAGGTCATAAATGACCCTGTCTCTTTGTTCAGTGTACTCTCATGGCAAAACTGGCGAGCGTACCCTTTCTGCAAGAAGTAAAACTGGGGCCGGGCGCGGTGGCTCAAGCCTGTAATCCCAGCACTTTGGGAGGCCGAGACGGGCGGATCACGAGGTCAGGAGATCGAGACCATCCTGGCTAACACGGTGAAACCCCGTCTCTACTAAAAAATACAAAAACTAGCCGGGCAAGTGGCGGGCGCCTGTAGTCCCAGCTACTCGGGAGGCTGAGGCAGGAGAATGGCATAAACCTGGGAGGCAGAGCTTGCAGTGAGCTGAGATCTGGCCACTGCACTCCAGTCCGGGCGACAGAGTGAGACTCCGCCTCAAAAAAAAAAAACAAAAAAGAAGTAAAACTGGCCTTGCTAAGTAAATGGGGGAACAAGCATTTCAAACACTTTCATGAGAGATTATTTAAAACAGCACTTCTTTAGATGAGGCATGGTGGCTCACACCTATAATCCCAGTACTTTGAGAGGCTAAGGTGGAAGGATCACTTGAGCCCAGGATCCAACCTAGGCAACATAGTGAGACCTTATCTCTACAAAAAAAGTTTTTTGTTTTTTTTTTTCACACACCCATTCATTCAATACAAAAAGTATTTTAAAAATTATTCAGCCGTAGTGGCACACGCCTGTAGTTCCAGCCACTAGGAAGGCTGAGGTGGGAGGATTGCTTGAAGAAGGCTGAGGCTGTGGTGAGCCAAGATTACATTACTGCACTCCAGCCTGGGTAACAAAACAAGACCCTGTCTCAAAAAAATAAAACCACGTAAGAATTCAAGGAACCCACATTTTAATACAAATTGTTAATGAAAATAAGCTTTATTACATCAAGTAATAAATACATACAAAGATGCAAACAGTTTTAGTCATTTTCTTCCAGATGTTTTTATCAACTTACAATAAACGCGGAACTGAGATCTACTTACAGTCTTAGTATGAAAATGTTCGGGGGTCCTTGTTAGGTTTGATGGGTTGCTCTTTCTTCTGTATTTATAACTTGTGCATTTTTAAAAATTGACTTTGAAGCACTAATAGTCATGCAAATGCTTAAGCAAAAAAGAAGTTACATTAAGCAGAACCTACACTGTATGGCAAATGGGAACCAGCTACTAAGTAAAGGGTGCTGTCAGTATGCATTAAAAACAAAATCTCTAGAGTGGTATTAGCTTATGAAAAGGAATAAAGAACACCGTGGGTAACAAATGCATTCAAAAGAGAAGATTCAAGGGAGACAATGGTGTCTTGGAGGCAAACTACAGTTTGCTGTAAGATAACTTTACGTGCATCTTTTAAATCAATGCTAAAAAAAAAAACAAAAAAACCTGGGCAGTTCCTAACTACTTAAAATGCAAATCCTAATTAACAGCAAAATCTTTTCTCAATCTTTGAGACTGTAGGTTCAGAGCCAAGTGAACCATGGGAGGAAAAAACAAACTGTAACCATTTTGAAAACAAGGGTTTCATCTGAACAGGGGAGATGAACTGTAACTTCTCATCTTGTAAAAAGATGGAAATCCTTCAAAATCAACAAGGCAGCTAGGATCTGGCATTCCGTTCTGTTTCTGCTAAGCACTCCCGAACCAGTCCTCTAGCGTGAATGATGCCTGAAAGAAAGGCAGAGACCCGAGATCAGCCGGTGCACAGGACCAGCCAGGAGAGCCCATTCAGGAACAGGAAGAGGATCCATCCTTCCACAGCCTGTCCACAAAACCCTCAGACAGAAAGGGAACTGGGGGAACCTATATCCAAGCAACCCTGAAGGATGCTAACAATCCCATCCCCCTAAAGCCCTTCCCTCCTCACCACAACTCTTCACGTCTCTCTCAACATTTTTTCCTGCATTCAAGGTGGCACCAGCAAGCTGTCCTTCCATGACACTGTTGGATGAAAGACGTGTCTCCACCCAAATTCTTTTGCTTGACCCACTGTTGAGATTTTTCTCTGGCTTCTTCAGTCTGAATTCTAGAAAGGGCTTGACCAGTGTAAGTAAGCAAGAGAATGGCTCCAGCTACACACGTGAGGGCGCAGAGGACTGACTGCTGCCCATGCAGGACCCTGGGTCCACGGGGACACCCCCACAAGACTCTGCAGCTACCTTCTGCCCAATGAATCTTCCCCAGTCTTCTGTCTCTATGGTTTGGTGGTTACCTTTTTTTCTTTCTGCCTCTACTGACCTTCATGAAATACTATCTTTTAATAGACACTAAGGATTCTGTTCCTTCTAATCCATGACTCCCAGAGGCCACTGGGAATGACATCCCACATCATTGCCCCACAAATCTTAGAATCTAACTCGGAGCCTTGGAGAATGTTTTCTGTGAGGACCAGACAGCAAATATTTTGGGCTCTGCAGGCTACACAGTCTCTGTCACAACTACTACACTCAAATGTTTTTTGAGACAGCATCTTGCTGTCACCCAGGATGGAGTGCAGTGGCCACAATCACAGTTCACTGCAGCCTCAACCTCCCAGGATCAGATCACCTGATCACCTCCCACCTCAGCCTCTGGAGAAGCTGGGACTATAGGCACACACCACCATGCCTGGCTGTTTTATTATTATTTGTTGAGATGGGAGTCTCACTATGTTGCTCAGGCTGAACTCGAGCTCCTGGATTCAGCCTCCCAAACTGCTGGATTACAGGCGTGCACCACCACACCTAGCCCCACACACCTTTATTTATGAATACTGAAGTCTGAATTTCACATAACTTTCACACGTCCCAAAATCATTTTTTTTTCAACCATTAAGAACGATGCCTGTCACGGTGGCTCACACCTGTAATCCCAGCACTTTTAGAGGCAAGAGCGGGTTAGCCACTTGAGGTCAGGAGTTTGAGACCAGCCTGGCCAACATGGTAAAACCCCATCTCTACTGAAAATACAAAAATTAGCTGGGCGTGATTGTGGGCACCTATAATCCCAGCTACTCAGGACGCTGAGGCAGGAGAATTGCTTGAACCCAGGAGAAAGGGGTTGCAGTGAGCCAAGATCGCACCACTGCATTCCAGCCTGGGTGACAGAGCGAGACTCCGTCTCAAAAAAAAAAGAAAAAAACACTATTCTTGGCTCTTGGCTCATGGGCTGCAGTTGCCAACCAACCTACAATGCTCCTATCTATGCTCCTAACTCCCTGACCCCTCTATGACATGTTTTCACCCTGCTGTGACATGAGCTTGGTCAGCTTGGGCTTGGGCTGTTGGCCAAGGGGTGGCACTGGGTCTTCCTTGTTACTGCAAGACTGGCAGCTTGTACGCATTTGCTGACTTGAAGCAGTGCCTTTTATGGGTAACTGCAAATCACCTGTTGGACTTTGGGACCCAGCATCTTCCCAGGAATTTCCATTCGGGTACCCAGCAGCCCTGCTACCAGAGAGCAGCCCTGGGACCACCCAACTCTCTGGGCGAGACCAGGATTGGGCTCTGCATCCCTTCCCTAGGCCCTCTTCAATCACATCCTCTAACCCTGCTGGTCCCAACCTAGCTTTGAGATCCGTCAACCTCTTCACAAAGGTTGCAGAACTCCAGAGCAACCCCGCTCCTGGCAGCAGCCTGTCCTCAACTGGCCCTCGTGTCACTGGGGTCATGACTTCAACTACAGCCCCCATTTATCCTACAGATTTACAACCAAAGAATGTTCCTCTCCCAGGCCAGGCGTGGTGGCTCACGCCTGTAATTCCAGCACTTTGGGAGGCCGAGGTGGGTAGATCACAAGGTCAAGAAATTGAGACCATCCTGGCCAACCAACATGGTGAAACCTGGTCTCTACTAAAAATACAAAAACTAGCTGGGCGTAGTGGCGCACGTCTGTAGTCCCAGCTACTTGGGAGGCTGAGGCAGGAGAATCGCTTGAACCTGGGAGGTGGAGGTTGCAGTGAGCCAAGATTGCGCCACTGCACTCCAGCCTGGGTGACAGAGCAAGACTCTGTCTCAAAAAAAAAAAAAAAAAAAGTTCCCCTCCCAGGTCGCTCGCTTCTCTAGCCTTTTTAAGAACCCCAAGTTGGCCGGGCACGGTGGCTCAAGCCTGTAATCCCAGCACTTTGGGAGGCTGAGACGGGCGGATCACGAGGTCAGGAGATCAAGACCATCCTGGCTAACACGGTGAAACCCCGTCTCTACTAAAAAATACAAAAATCTAGCCGGGCGAGGTGGCGGACACCTGTAGTCCCAGCTACTCGGGAGGCTGAGGCAGGAGAATGGTGTGAACCCGGGAGGTGGAGCTTGTAGTGAGCTGAGATCCGGCCACTGCACTCCAGCCTGGGCGACAGAACAAGACTCTGTCTCAAAAAAAAAAAAAGAACCCCAAGTCCCAGGCCAGGCACAGTGGCTCACGCCTGTAATGCCAGCACTTTGAGTGGCCAAGGCAGGTGGATCACCTGAGGTTGGGAGTTCAAGACCAGCCTAACAACATGGAGAAACCCCGTCTCTACTGAAAATACAAAAAATTAGCTGGGCCTGGTGGCACATGCCTGTAATCCCAGCTACTTAGTAGGCTGAGGCAGGAGAATCGCTTGAACCCGGGCAGAGGTTGCGGTGAGCCAAAATTGCACCATTGCACTGCAGCCTGGGCAACAAGAGTAAAACTCTGTCTCCCCAAAAAAAAAAAAAAAAAAAGCATCAGTCTCCCCTCATCTTGAATGAGTTCATGGGCTATGGCTCCGCTGCACTATTGCCTTCTAAAATAGAAATCCTGCTCTCCCTCCATTCCCTTTTTATTTCAGGAGATAGCAATCTATTTAACCTCCTTTCAAAATCAGCCGGGCAGTCACACCTTAACATGAGTTCCCTTGAAGACTGTCATCTCCTGCCTGCCCTCCCTCTCCAGTCATTAAAGAACAAAGTGCTCTCAGCCTCCCTCCCCAGACCCACACACTTCCTTGGGTCTCGCTCCAAAGAGGTGACAGCAGAGGGCAGTGCAGGCACCAAAGAATCCTGAGCTTGGCTTCCCTAGGACCAGTGTCCGCCAACAGGAGCAGACCAGGCAGGAGGCAGGAGGGAGAGCGGTGGCAGCCAGGATGGGGGGGGCGGGCAGGGGGGTGGTTTGAACACACCCTTGAAAGCCAGCAGACCCCCTGGCAGCACACAGGGCAAGAAGGGCTCCCTGGCTGGGCTGCCCTTCCCGGAAGACCCCTCTGAAGGCATCCGGCCCCCCAGGCCCCTCGCCACCAGACCCACCGCCCACCTGAGGCCTCCACAGCAGACAGCAACTCTGTGACAAGACAGGAGCTCCGATGAATGAGCCCCATCCCCAGCCTGGCCTCCCACGTTTTCCCTAAAAGTCTTTCCAGAGTTAGAGGCCTAGCACTGTGGTCACCGGCAGGGCAGCGGGGCCGGGCTTACCGCGTTTCAGTCTCTCCATGGCACTCTTGCTCCCCGCATACGTGGGTCTGATCTCCTTCCCCAGCTCTTCAATGATGGCCAGCAGCTCCGCGTATTTGCTTTGGGGCACTTGGCTGTTCCCAGTTCCCTAGAATCAGAAAGAAATTGGTTCAGCAAAATTAGCTGGGCATGGTGGTGGGCGCCTGTAGTCCCAGTTACTCAGGAGGCTGAGGCAGGAGAACTGCTTGGACAGGACCCACGAGGCAGAGGTTGCAGTGAGCCAAGATCGCTCCACTGCACTCCAGCCTGGGCGACAGAGCAAGACTCCATCTCAACATCTCAAAAAAAAAAAAAAGGGTTCAGCAGCCTGACCCCAAGGCCACAGGCAGGTGGGTGGAGAGGTCCCTGGGCCGGTCAGAGGAGGGAACGCAGTCCAGCCTTAGACTCCTGGGGTAGCCACCTCAGCTGGGCCAAGGCACGTCCCATTCTAGGGGACAACTACAGGTTAGGGGGATGGTCCTCACCCTCCTATCCTCACACACTCAGGAAGACCACCCAGTCGCCTCCAGGAAGGAAGTGTATCATCTCCAATGAACAAAACGGGAACCAGCTCATCTTGGCACAAAAGAGTCCAAACAGCATTTCCCAGGATGCAGATGAGTAGGAGGGCACATCCCAGGTGCTGAGCCTCCAAGCCAGTGGGGAGACAGAGCCACACCTGGGCCACCAGGACCACAGCCATTGGCCATGGCCCCGCCAGAGCCTGAAATGCATTCCCTTCTCTCATCCTCCCACCAACAGGGCCCACCCCCAAGAAAACCTTTCCTCCCACCACCACTGGGAGCCCCACAGCAAGCACCCCGATCAGCGAGGCTGGGCTCCTGGCAAGCCCGCAAGCCCAGACCACCTCCCCTTGGCTGCCTCCTCCCAGAGCTGCGCCAGCTCCCTGGGCAAGGTCCTCGCCTCCTCCCTCCTCCACCGCCGCCTCTGTCCCCTGGCCTTGCGCTCTGTCCTCCTGTCCTCATCTTGGTCCAGCTGCTCTGCCTCCCCACGGCACTGCCTCCAAGCCTCACGGGCCTCCCGCCTGTCCTGGCGCCGCCGTCGCATGGCCAGAATGTGGCACTGCCACTCCCGGCTGCGCCTCTGCCTGGCCTCCCGCAGCCACCGCTTCTTCAGCTGGTCCCGCTCACGGGTCCGCACCTGCTTCTCCTCCTGGGGCAGGACGGCCTGGCGGGGCATGGCCGGGGAGCCGCCCACTCAGCAAGGAACAGGCTCCGTGGCAACCTCAGAACACTGGCACTGGGGCCCAGCCAGGGAGAGCATCTTCCCACTGGGACCTTCGACAGGACGGCTCATCCCTTGGAGATGTGGGGTGCAGCTGACATAGTGGCTACCCCATTCCTGCTGTTCCCCAGCCTGGGCTGGGGGTACTAGGATCACCCTTGGGCTGATGAGGAGCCCAGGTCTTGGGCAGTTACCAAGTGGAGGTCACAGTCTGGAAAGTGGTGGAACCAGGGAGCGGCCTCGCCTGGGCCACACTCTCAAACACTGGCCCTCGACAAGAGGCAACTTGGCTCTCGAGACAAGGCCACCTCCTCTCTGCTGGGCCCACGCCCATGGAAAGCAAGTGGGAACCGGCCGTCTTCTGTCCCAGCTTGGAGAGCCAGGGTCAAGGTCAGGCCTCACTTGCCCAGGAAAGAGGAGTGAGGAGACCCATCAGAGGAGCGCGTGGGGTGGGGGCCTCAGCGCAGCTCGGGCTGCTGCCCCTTCCTGGTGCTCTCCTGTCCGCTCCACCTCACATGTCCCCGGGAAGCACAGTCCCCAGTGCCCTCCATTCTTTTTTTTTTTTTTTTTGAGACGGAGTCTCGCTGTGTCGCCCAGGCTGGAATGCAGTGGCCAGATCTCAGCTCACTGCAAGCTCCGCCTCCCAGGTTTACGCCATTCTCCTGCCTCAGCCTCCCGAGTAGCTGGGACTACAGGCGCCTGCCACCTCGCCCGGCTAGTTTTTTTGTATTTTTTTAGTAGAGACAGGGTTTCACCGTGTTAGCCAGGATGGTCTCGATCTCCTGACCTCGTGATTCGCCCGTCTCGGCCTCCCAAAGTGCTGGGATTACAGGCTTGAGCCACCGCGCCCGGCCCCCTCCATTCTGATGTGTTCTGAGCTGGAGCCCAGTCAGGGCCTTGGGCTGAGAAAGCTCCATCCCATACTTTCTGCTCCTTCGTCTCTTCCACCAGCTTCTCTCCTCTGATGGTGGGGAGCATGTCTCCCCCCAGCCCTCCCACCATGCCATCACCCCCATTGCCATACCTGGGTGTAGCCTAGGGATGGTGGCCCGTAGTCACTGAGCAGCTGGCGGTACTGTGAAGACGCCATGCTGGTGGAAGGAGAGTGGACACTCCCAGCTGTGGGGTGGGGGGAGAGAGGCCAGGAGTCAGCTCAGCCAGTTGTACCAAGGCAAGGACTCCAGGTCCTGCAATGGCCCTTGCCCAGGACCCACACCACCAACTATAGCAGGATAGAGAACCTGCTCTCCACCTCCAGTTTGACCAGCGTAGAAGACGGATAATGAAATGTAGCTACAAGGCACTCGGCCATCCCCAGCTCTGCAGCCGCTGCTGGTCCTCACACAGCTCCGTCCCGTCCAACCAGAACCTTCCAAGCAGCAGGGCTGCTCCCAAAGATAAAATTACTGCCACTCCTGGCCTCATCCCTGCCCATCCCCTCTCCCTGTGTCCTGGTCCCCAGAGGCTGAGAACCTAGAGGCCACATCACACCACAAGAGCCCACTGCCATGGAGGCTGGTCCAAACCAGGCTGAGCTTCCAAGCCTTTTTGCTCCTATGTGCCCAAATCTCAGCTGTGCTCAATGACGGGGAAGATGGGAAGGCCTTAGAGTATTTGAGACCCAACCCTGGCTGGAGACAGGCATGCTGGACATCAAATTAGGAATCGAGAGAACACCACGGCCTCTGTGTGCCCCAGATAAAGCCCCTCAACCTCTCTGTGCCTGTCTCCCCCTCCCCAAAGAGGGGCCCAGACTCTTGGCAGTCTATGCCCCAAGGGCTCTGCATTCCAAGAGAGGAGGGTTGAGGCTCCACATATGGGATGCAACACTGGGGCCTGTCCACGGCTGCAGTCAGTGACCAAGCAGGGCCCAGCCCAGAACGCAGCCTCCTGGATCTGGGAGGGGAGTCTGTGGCTGGGAGCACGCGGCCCCGCAATGGCGTCCCAGTGGCCATTAGCGGGTAAAGGATATCCTGCAGAATGACAAACAGCGGTAACCATGGAGAATTTACCTAGTCCTCCTCGGCAGCTGCCCGCCTGCCGCCCCCAGAGCCACACGGTCTCTCTCTCACACACACAGCGGGCGCTGCAGACTTGGCCTCGGGGACGGACAGCTGGTGCCAGGCTGGCCAAACCCACCAGCTGCTCGCTTGGTGTGGGTGAGGGGAGGGGCAGAGGAGGAAGGAAGTTCAGGGCCTCAGGCTGGGGGAGCCGGGAGGAGCCCTGGAGAACCCTGTCTCCAGGCCCCTCTATTTAGAGACATGGACCTGAGGGAGTTGCCCCAGGGCACACAGCATAGCACCTGCCCCTCCATGCAGGGAGCCAGCTACCTCACCACCTGCCCCTCCGTCCGGGAGCGTCCGGGAGCGGGGACAGTCCCGAATTGTCTCCCTGAGTCTCAGGCCAGCCCTGGATGCCGCCACTGCAGCCCAGGGTGATGCTCCAGCTTGGGCTGGACCTGGAAACGTGGACTTGGATCCTGAACTGGGCAGAGCACCGTGCCACTCCAAGCCTCAGTTTCCATGCCTCCCACGTGGGGATGACGAGACACGTGTGCTACAGGGACGGGCTGCTTGGGATGGGGAAGCACTACGCCCACGATATCCGGCACGTCCACGGCCACTGCAGGAATTGGGAAGGGCGATGTCCCCCAGTGCCCCCTCACCACATCAGCCAAACCCCAGTTTCCTGAGCTTCCGATGTGGCAGCAAGCGTGGCATGGGGAACACAGGCTCTGCTGGCAGAGACCTGGGTTTCGATCCTGGTAGCTACACCTCTCTGGCCTCGAGGGCCAGTCTCTGGGAGGAACCATCGAGCACAGCAACCTGGGCGTTTGCAAGATCCCAGCACACTGGCAGGAGGGGCGCTAGCCACTTCCCACGCACCCTCGAATCAACTTGGTGTGCCCGCGTCCTCTTCCCCAACTGCTTTGCCCACTGCTCCTCACCTCATTTTCTGTCCTCCCCACTGGACTTGGCGCCAGCCCCAGCTGTGCCACTCCTGGCTGTGTGACCTCAGACAGGCCCCCAGCCCTCCAGTCCTCAGTTTCTCCATTTGTTAGAGGCAGTGCTTCCCAAGAGAAAGTGTACGGGCTCCAGACCCTACTATTTGATGATACTGGGGTTAGGTTTTGCGGGGCTGAGAGGAAGGAGGAATGAGGAATTGTCCCATTTTGGCTGGGGGGACGAGGAGCAATAGCTCGGTGACTCCAATGCTCTGTCCAGGCCAGGCCCTTGTTCAGGGTTGGGTAGGGGGTGTCTAGTCCTGGAGAGAGATGGCGGAAATGCCCCGAGTTCCACTCATGGTCACTCCTTCCTGCAGACACAGGGACCGGGACACAGGGACCACGTCAGCGCAGGCCGTCTCGGCGCATCTCAGACAATGAGCGCAGTGTGCAGGAGCGAGGGGTTGGCAGAGGCCAGGAAGCTCCTGGGGCCAGGCGCGGCTCCCCGCCCCCACGCCAGACAAAGAGCGCCGGGGCCTGGGGAGCTGGCGGCCTTCCCGCCACTTGGGGCGCCTGGGGGGCTCTGGGGCGGGGGAGGCGGGGGCTTTGTCTAACTCCGCCACTGCCACCACCGGCCAGGCCGCGGCTTGGCAACCCGTGAGCAGGAGGCAGGGCTGCAGGGCGTGAGGGATGATGACAAGGAAGCCGGAGGAGCAGCGGCGGCAGCGGAGAGTCCATCTTGGATGCAAATGGCAGGAGGGGAGCTGAGGTTCTGCAAAAGGGTCCATGGGGGAGAGGGAGGGGCACCAAAAAGCCCAGATCTGGGGATCTCGGCACTTCTGAAATTCTCCACAGGAGAAAGAGAAGAAAAGCTGAATACAGGTGCAGCCAGCTCGGAACAGGACTTCAGGGGTCCTCGTGAGTGCCGCTGTCCCTGTGACCCCAAACCCCGAAGGTCCCAGTTTAGGGCCCCGGCCCCAATGACACCAGGGCAAGCCTGAGCTGTCAGCCTTGCCCAGGCTGGCCACACCAGCCCCTGCCCTCCCCACAGGCCAGAGGAAGAACGCTGCTGGCAGTCCTACCTGGCAACAAAGCCCGTCTTTGTAAGGTCTGCGGACCCCAGAAGGGGTGAGAATGTTTGAGAAGAAAACA
Source organism: Trachypithecus francoisi (assembly GCF_009764315.1). NCBI lineage: Eukaryota > Metazoa > Chordata > Mammalia > Primates > Cercopithecidae > Trachypithecus > Trachypithecus francoisi. Next base: position 9,952,156 of record NW_022681456.1, on the reverse strand, counting down.
GTGGCTGTTTGCTCTTGGGGACTCCGAGCCCACAAGTGAGCAATTCAACTCTCCCTCAGCACCCTGACGCTTAACCCTTTCCTGCCCCTACACCTCAGTGTCCAAGGTTTTTTTAAGTATCGTTTTTATGGGTCCTACTTCGGATGTGGGAGGTTTATGAAGTCAACGTTCGCAAACAAGGCCCAAAACTCGAGCAGGAGAGCCAGCATGGCACCGGTGACCAACGGGGCCACTCCTTTCCCTCCGAGTCCTTCCCCCCACCACGCCCCGCAACACAACCGCCTTTTGGGAAGTCTGTTTCCGACCAAGTGTCAGAAAAGAGGGGCCCCAGTGAGGTCACAAAGCCCGGCACCTACCAATCCCTCAATGTTGCGCCCACTCCCCATGGCTTCCTCGGTCCCCTGGGCTCAGCCCGAAGCTACCTGACAACTTCTGGAGGAGTTTCCTGGGAGCGCCCGGCTGCCGCCGCAGCCCCAGGAAGGTCGAGGGGAGCCCCTCCCGGCTTCTGCATCGAGGGCCTTCCCGGGTCAGCCCTGGGGGCTCCCAGATGGGGCGTCCGCGTGACCCGCTGCCCCCACGCCCGCGCGCGGGCCCTAGCAGCCCCAGGGCTGCGCCAACTTCGTTCACTCCGCGCACACCTTACGGGGATCCCCGCGTGACCGCATGGGGCAGCCCCTGCTCCCACGCGCCCGGCCGAGGCCCCCGGCCTCCGAGTCCGCTGCCCACCGGCGACCCCATCCCGGTCCCAGTCTCGGCGGCCCCGCGACCTCAGGGCCCGCGGCAGCCCCGCAGCCCTCCTCCCGCGCCGGCCCGCGCGGGGCCTGGCCCTGCCCGCAGCGTCCCCCGCCCGGGCCGCTCCACGACCCAGCTCCCCAGGGCGGCGGGGCCCCGCGACCCGCTCCACGCTCCCGGCGCGGCCCGGGCCGCTCCCGACTCCCGCCGGCAGGGGCCCTCGCCGAGCCGCCCAGAAGCGGGAGGAAAAAGGAGACGAGAACAAGCCTCCCCCGCCCTCGCCCTCGCCCGCCGCGCTCCCTGCGATCCGCAGCCGCCGGCGCGGGGGTCACCCCAGGCCGCCCGCCCCGCACCCCCAGCCGAGGCCCTCGGCGTGCGGGGCGCACCAGCGAACTTTGGCGGCGCGGGCTCGGGAATCATGGCGGCGGCAGCGCTGCCCCGGGCCGGGACCCTGAGCCCCACGCCCCCGGCCTCCGCGGGCGCCCACGGCATCCCCGGGCCGGGGCTGGGCGCGCGGACCCCCAACTTGGCGGCGCTCGGGGCGCGTCGCACGCGGCTCACTCACCGGCATTGAGGGCGGCGGCGGGCATGTGCGCGGCCAAGTTCGGTTTGTAAGACATCCCCCCGGGCGGCGGGCGCGCCGGGCGCGGCCGGGCCAGGCCGCGAGGGCGGCGGCGGCGGCGAGGCTGGGCGGCAGCGCGGCAGCCCCGCGCCCGTCCGAGCGCCCGCCGAGCGCCCGCGCACTTTTTGTTGTCGGCGGCTCGGGCCGCGCCGGCAAATATGGCCGTCCGCGCCCTGCCGCCGCCGCAGTCTCACCCAGGCCCCGGGCGCGGCGCAGGGGCGGCCGCAAACTTTCCGCGGAGCCGGCGGGGCGGCCGGGGCCGGGAGGGGGCGGCCCGGCGTCAGGGGGCGGCTCCGCCTGCGGCCGCGCCCCGCGCCTCCGGGTGCGCTCGGCGCCCGCAACTTGCCAAAGTTTGGGGGGCTGGGGTCCCGGCGACGCCTGAGGCCCGCGCGCGTCCGGGCGGCTGCCCCGCGCTGGGCGCTCCAGAGGTGCGCTGGGGGCCGCCCCCGCGGCAGCTGCAGGAGGCCAGGGCGGCCGGGATCCGAGGAGCACTTTCTTCCCCTTGATGGTGGGGGCAGGGATGGAAAATTACCTGGAGAAAATGGTGGCGAGTGGTGTATTTAAGCACGTAGATCATTCCAGACGCCCAGGTCTGGCCAAGCCCCAGGATTCGAATAACTGATGCTTGACATTGATTTCAAATAAATTTCATGTCTCTGTATGTATGAAGTGGTTTTTAACCCTTTGGGGATCCAAGACTCCTGTGAGACTGACAAAAGCTAGAGGCCTTCTCCACCCCTCATCCCCCTTCCCGGAAAACTCACCCCTGAATCGCACAATTTCGTGCGTAGACTCACGCCAGTATTTAAGGGAAGCACCTACTATGCGCCACTCACTGTTCCAAGCGCTGAGGATACAAGAACTGAACTTGGCAAAGTTTCTACCCCCTGGAGTTTACGGGGCAATTTTAGATCTTCCTTCGACCCCACCCCCAGCCCATTTTCGGATCTGATTGAAATGTAATCATCGAGTGTATTTTGGATTTGGATTAGATGAATAACCTGAAGGTTGTGGGTTTGTTCTCTTTTTTTTCTTTTTCTATTTTTTTTTTTTTTTTTTTTTTTGGAGTTCTGCCGAAGTAGTAAAGCTCGTTAAAATACATAAGATGCCCACCCTTTTCTGTTGTTTTTAATCGCCATGGTTTGCAGATTTAATTAGACACAGGCGTGCAAGCATCATCTCCGGATCTGGTAACAAAAGCACCCACCTAGGGATGCCCACCCAGGCCTGCCTTTTCCTTTAGGACCAAAGGTGCAGGCGACGACATCCCCTCCCCAGCTTAACCCCCACCCTTGAGATCAGCTGTAGACCAGCACTAGCGAAGGATGCTCAGTGAAACCTTATTCCATTAATAAATTAATGCCACCCATGTGGCTGGTCCCAGGCGCCCAGTCCTCTAGAGCAGCATTGTCCAATGGAAATAACATGCCAGCCACATAAGTAATTTTCAATTTTTCAGTAGTCACATTTGAGAAAGTAAAAAAACACTGGTGAAATTGATTTTAACATGTTTTATTTAACAATAGCTCCAGAACAGCGTGATTTCACTATATAATGAATTAAAAAGAATTTTATAAGACACTTTACATTCTCTTATACTAAGTCTTCGCAATCCAGTGTGTGTTTTATACTTACAGCACATTTTAATTCAGAGTAGCCACGTTTCAGCGCTCAGTAGCCACCACAGCTAGGGGTCAACATCTTGAACAGTGCAGGGCTGCAGATACTAGCAGAGGGCTCCTGAGACGGACACACCGGGTACTGACTCTGACTCCACCACCCAGTGACTGTTTGACTAGGCCTCCATTTCCTCAGGGCAAGAATCCAGATCTCACTGGCAGGCCCAGTCCCTTCTATGAGTGCTCTGAACCGATCTATTTCCACATTGTCTCCCTCTGTCACCCAGGCTGGAGTGCAGTGGCTTGATCACAGCTTACTGTAGCTTCGAACTATTGGGCTCAAGTGATCCTCCCGCCTCCACCTCTACCTCGAAGCACTGGGATTACAAGTGTCAGCCAATAGTGTTGTGTTTTTTCCATTGTCCCCACTCCTGACTCTAAGTCCATGACATCATTTAAAAACTGTTGGCTGAGCAAGGTGGCTCACACCTGTAATCCCAGCACTTTGAGAGGCCGAGGCGGGTGGATTATGAGGTCAGGAGATCGAGACCATCCTGGCTAACACGATGAAACCCCATCTCTACTAAAAATACAAAAAAATTAGCCGGGCATGGTGGCGGGTGCCTGTGGTCCCAGCTACTCGGGAGGCTAAGGCAGGAGAATGGTGTGAACCCGGGAGGCGGAGCTTGCAGTGAGCCCAGATCGCACCACTGCACTCCAGCCTGGGTGAGAGAGTGAGATTCCATCTCAAAAATATAAAAATAATAAAAATAGAAAAAATTAGCCGGGCGTGGTTGTGGGCACCTGTAATCCCAGCTACTTGGGAGGCTGAGACAAGAGAATCACTTGAACCCGGGAGGAGGTTGCAGTGAGCTGAGATCCTGCCACTTGCGCTCCAGCCTGGGTGACAGAGCAAGATTCCGCCTCAGGAAAAAAAAAAAAAAAAAAGTTTCAGCTCACTCCTGTAATTCCAGCACTTTGGGAGACTGAGGCGGGCGGATCACCTGAGGTCAGGAGATTGAGACTAGCCAGGCCAACATGGTGAAACCCCATCTTAACTAAAAATACAAAAATTAGGTGGGTGTGGTGGCGCATGCTTCAGTCCCAGCTATTCAGGAGGCTGAGGTAGAATTGCTTGAACCCAGGAGGTGAAGGTTGCAGTGAGCCGAGATCAAGCCACTGCACTCAAACCTGGGTGACAGAGCGAGACTCCATCTCAAAGAAAAACAAAATGTTTCAGCTGGGCACGATGGCTCACTTCTGTAATCCCAGCACTATGGAAGTTCAAGGCAGGCAGATTAGTTGAGCCCAGGGGTTCAAGACCAGCATGGGCAACACAGAAATGAACCCATCTCTACTAAAAATACAAAAATTAGCTAGGGCACAGTGACATGCGCCCATGGTCCCAGCTGCTCTGGAGGCTGAGGTGCTGTGGTGGGAGGATCACTGGAGCCCAGAAAGCAGAGGTTTCACTGACCTGTAATGGCACCACTGCTCCAGCCTGGGCGATTGAGCAAAACTGTGTCTCAAAAAAAAAAAAAAAAAGAAAGAAAATTTTAAAATGTTTCCATTTTTTATTATAATTGAGATATTATTCACTTAGCATAAAATTCACCCTTTAAAAGTATACAACTTAGAGGCCGGATGCGGAGGCTCAAGCCTGTAATCCCAGCACTTTGGGAGACAGAGGCGGGCGGATCACAAGGTCAGGAGATCGAGACCATCCTGGCTAACATGATGAAATCCCATCTCTACTAAAAATACAAAAAAGTTAGCCAGGTGTGGTGGCAGGGGCCTGTAGTCCCAGCTACTCGAGAGGCTGAGGCAGGAGAATCACTTGAACCTGGGAGGCGGAGCTTGCAGTGAGCTGAGATAGCACCACTGCACTCCAGCCTGGGAGACAGAGCGAGACTCTGTCTCAAAATATATATATATATATATATACAACTCGGCCAGACACGATGGCTCACACCTGTAATCCCAACACTTCGGGAGGCCGAGGTGGGCGGATCACAAGGTCAGGAGATCAAGACCATCCTGACCAACATGGTGAAACCCGTCTCTACTAAAAATACAAAAAAGTTAGCCAGGTGTGGTGGCAGGGGCCTGTAGTCCCAGCTACTCGAGAGGCTGAGGCAGGAGAATCACTTGAACCTGGGAGGCGGAGCTTGCAGTGAGCTGAGATAGCACCACTGCACTCCAGCCTGGGAGACAGAGCGAGACTCTGTCTCAAAATATATATATATATATATATACAACTCGGCCAGACACGATGGCTCACACCTGTAATCCCAACACTTCGGGAGGCCGAGGTGGGCGGATCACAAGTCAGGAGATCAAGACCATCCTGACCAACATGGTGAAACCCGTCTCTACTAAAATACCAAAAAAAAAAAAAAAAAGCCGGGCCTGATGGTGCGCGCCTGTAATCCCAGCACTTTGTGAGGCTAAGGTGGGCAGATCTCTTGAGCCCAAGAGTCTGAGACCAGCCTAGGAAACATAACAAGACCACATCTCTACTAAACATTAGCCGAGAGTAGAGGCTAACCTGTAGTCCCAGCTACTCAGGAGGCTGAGGTAGGAGGATCACCTAACTTTGGGGAGGTCGAGGCTGCAGTGAGCCAAGATCAGGGCACTGCACTTCAGCCTGGGTGACAGTGAGACTCTGTCCCCTAACCCCCTGAAAAAGTATGTAATTCAGTGATTTTTAGCGTATTCACAGAGTTGTGCAACTCTAATGCACTATCTAATTCTAGAACTTTTTTTTTTTTTTTGAGATGGAGTCTTGCTCTGCTGCCCAGGCTGGAGTGCAGGGGCGCAATTTTGGCTCACTGCAAGCTCTGCCTCCCGGGTTCATGCCATTCTCCCACCTCAGCCTCCTCCCGCCCGCCACCACACTCGGCTAATTCTTTTGTTTTTGTATTTTTTGTGGAGACGGGATTTCACCATGTTAGCCAGGATGGTCTTGATCTCCTGACCTCGTGATCCGCTCGCCTCGGCCTCCCAAAGTGCTGGGATTACAGGCGTGAGCCACCACAAGCGGCCAATATTTCTTATTCAAATTAATACCCAGCAGGGTGCATTGGCTCACACATGTAATCCCAGCACTTCGGGGGGCCAAAGCAGAACATTATCATCACCCTGTTTTATTTTATTTTTTTATTTTTATTTTTATTTTTTTGAGATGGAGTCTCGCTCTTGTTGCCCAGACTGGAGTGCAATGGCACAATCCTGGCTCACTGCAACCTCCACCTCCCAGGTTCAAGCGATTCGCCTGCCTCGGCCTCTCCAGTAGCTGGGATTACAAGCACCCACCACCATGCCTGGCTAATTTTGATATTTTGGGTAGAGACGGGGTTTCACCATGTTAACCAGGCTGGTCTCGAACTGCTGACCTCAGGTGATCTGCCCGCCTTGGCCTCCCACCATGCTGGGATTACAGGTGTGAGCCACCACTCCCAGCCCACCTCATTTGATATTTATTTATTTATTTATTTATTTATTTATTTAAAGACAAAGTCTCGATCTGTCACCCAGGCTGGAGTACAGTGGCAGGATCTCAGCTCACTGCAGGCTCCACTTCCTGGGTTCATGCCATTCTCCTGCCTCAACCTCCTGAAGTTGCAGTGAGCCAAGATCGTGCCACTGCACTCCAGCCTGGGTGATGGAACAAGACCCCGCCTCAAAAAAAAATTAATTAATTAAATAAAATAAAAAGGAACTTCATACCCAGTAGTAGTCACTTCTCATTCCTCATTCTCTCCAGCTTTAGGCAATGACTAATTTACTTGGATTTCCTATTCAGGACATTTCATGTAAATAGTATGGTACGTTATATGGCCTTTTCCACTTGCCATACATAACGTTTCAGGGTTCATCCATGCTGTAGTAGGTAGCATTCCAGCATTTCCTTCCTCTTCAGGGCTGAATATTCCATGGTATGAATGTACCCCATTTTGTTTATCCATTAATCAGTTGATTGACATTTGAGTTATTTGTACTTTTTGGCTATGGTGGCTATGACGAAGAGTGCTGCTGTGCTCATTTGTGTACAAGCTTTTGTGAGAACATGTTTTCAGCTCCTTTGGGTTTATACTCAGAAATGGAGCTGGTGGGTCAAATGATAACTGTTTCACTTTTTGAGGAATTGCCAAACTGCTTTCCATAGTGACTGCACTGCACCTCTATTTTATTTTATTTTATTTTTTTAAGAGACAGGGTCTCTGTCACCCAGGCTGGAGTGCAATGGCATGACCCTAGCTCCCTGCAACCCGGAACTCTTGGGCTGAAGCAATCCTCCTGCATCAGTCTCTCAAGTAGCTGGGACTACAGGTATAGGCCACCACAACTGGCTTTTATATTTTTTTCGTATTTCTTTTTTTTTTTTTTTTTTGTAGGAACAGGGGCTCCTTCCGTTGCCCAGGCTGGTCTTGAACTCTTTTTTTTGAGACAAGCTCTCACTCTGTCGCTCAGGCTGGAGTGCAGTGGTACAATCTCGACTCACGGCAACCCCCGCCTCCCAGGTTCAAGTGATTCTCCTGCTTCAGCATCCCAAGTAGCTGGGATTACAGGCGTGTGCCACCACGCCCAGCTAATTTTTGTATTTTTAGTAGAGATGGGGTTTCACCATGTTGGCCAGGCTGGTCTCAAACTCCTGACCTCAGGTGATCCCCCACCTCGGGCTCCCAAAGTGCTGGGATTACAAGCCACCCACCCAGCCTCACCCATTTTATTTGAAGAGTTTTATATAGTTTTTGTTCTTTTTTTCTGAGATGGAGTCTTGCTCTGTTGCCCAGGCTGGAGTGCAGTGGTGCAATCTCAGCTCACTGCAACCTCCGCCTCCAGGGTTCAAGCCATTCTCCTGCCTCTGCCTCCTGAGTAGCTGGGATTACAGGCGCCCGCCACCACACTCGGTGAATTTTTTGAATTTTTAGTAGAGATGGAGTTTCACCGTGTTAGCCAGGATGGTCTCAATCACCTGACTAGTGATCCGCCCACCTCAGCCTCCCAAAGTGCTGTATTACAGGCATGTGCCACCATGCCCAGCCTAGTTTTTTTTTTGAGAGAGTTTCACTCTTGTTGACTACGCTGCAGTGCAATGGCACAGTCTCAGCTCATCCCAACCTCTGCCTCCCAGGTTCATTCAAGCGATTCTCCTGCCTCAGCTTCCCTAGTAACTGGGATTACAGGCATATGCCACCATGCCCGGCTAATTTTGTACTTTTAGTGGAGACAGGGTTTCTCCATGTTGGTCAGGCTGGTCTCAAACTCCCGACCTCAGGTTATCCACCCACCCTGGCCTCCCAAAGTGCTGGGATTACAGGCATAAGCCACCGTGCCCAGCCCCTAATTTTGTTTTCTTTTTTTTTTTTTTTTGACACAGAGTCTCGCTCTGTCGCCCAGGCTGGAGTGCAGTGGCGTGATCTTGGCTCACTGCAAGCTCCGCCTCCCGGGTTCACACCACTCTCCTGCCTCAGCCCCCCAAGTAGCTGGGACTACAGGCGCCTGCCACCACACCTGGCCAATTTTTTGTATTTTTTTTAGTAGAGACGGGGTTTCACCGTGTTGGCCAGGATGGTCTCCATCTCTTGATCTCGTGATCCACCTGACTGGCCTCCCAAAGTACTGGGATTACAAGCGTGAGCCAACACGCCCAGCCTCTAGTTTTCTTTTTAAGACAGTCTTGCCCTGTTGCCCAGGCTGGAGCACAATGGCATGATCTTGGCTCACTACAGCCTCTGCCTTCTGGGTTCAAGCGATTCTCCCACCTCAGCCTCCCAAGTAGCTGGGATTAGAGGCACTGCAATTGTGCCTGGCTAACTTTTGTATTTTTGTAGAGATGGGGTTTCACCATGTTGGCCAGGCTGGTCTTGAATGCCATGTGGCTACCAGCCCTTTTTTTTTTTTTTTTTTTTTTTTTTTGAGATGGAGTCTCACTCTGTCGCCCAGGCTGGAGTGCAGTGGCGCGATCTCGGCTTACTGCAACCTCTGCCTCCTGGGTTCAAGCAATTATCTGCCTCGGCCTCTCAAGTAGCTGGGATTACAGGTGTCTGCCACCACGCCCGGCTAATTTTTTGTATTTTTAGTAGAGACGGGGTTTCACCATCTTGGCCAGGCTGGTCTTGAACTTCTCTCAGCAATTTTGTTGAAAAAACTATTCCTTTCCTTCACAGAATTGTCTTGATACCATTGTTGGAAATCAATTGATGATGAGTGTGAAGGTTTATTTCCAGCCTCTCGATTCTATTCCACTGTTCAACTTGTTTATCCCTATTCTAGTACCACACTGCCTCGATTTCTGTAGTTTTTTTTTTTTTGAGACGGAGTCTCGCTCTGTCGCCCAGGCTGGAGGGCAGTGGCCGGATCTCAACTCACTGCAAGCTCCGCCTCCCGGGTTCACGCCATTGTCCTGCCTCACCCTCCCGAGTAGCTGGGACTACAGGCGCCGCCACCTCGCCCGGCTAGTTTTTTGTATTTTTTAGTACAGATGGGGTTTCACCATGTTAGCCAGGATGGTCTCGATCTCCTGACCTCGTGATCCGCCCGTCTCAGCCTCCCAAAGTGCTGGGATTACAGGCTTGAGCCACCGTGCCCGGCCAATTTCTGTAGTTTTATAGTAAGTTTTGAAATCGGGAAGTATGACTCTCCCAACTTTGTTCTTCTTTTTCAAGACTGCTTTTGGCTATTTTGGGTTACTTGCATTTATTTCCATATGAGTTTTAGGATCAGCTTGTCCCTTTCTGGGGAAAAAAAAACAAAACACACACACACACAATTGGAATTTTGATGAACTTGTATTAAATCTGTGTATCTATTCAGGAGTATTGCTATTTTAATTGCAATATTGTCTTCCAATCCATGAACACAGGATCTCCTTCCATATTTTAGGTCTTATTTAATTTTTTTAACTTCAACAATGTTCTATAGTTTTCAACGTAATGTCTTTATTTTTTTTATTTATTTATTTTTTTTGAGACGGAGTCTCGCTCTGTTGCCCGGGCTGGAGTGCAGTGGCCGGATCTCAGCTCACTGCAAGCTCCGCCTCCCGGGTTTATGCCATTCTCCTGCCTCAGCCTCCCGAGTAGCTGGGACTACAGACGCCCGCCACCTCGCCCGGCCAGTTTTTTGTATTTTTTAGTAGAGACGGGGTTTCACCATGCTAGCCAGGATGGTCTCGATCTCCTGACTTCGTGATCCACCCGTCTCGGCCTCCCAAAGTCCTGGGATTACAGGCTTGAGCCACCGCGCCCGGCCGTAATGTCTTTATTTTTATTTTTATTTATTTATTTTTTGAGACAGAGTCTTGCTCTGTCGCCAGGCTGGAGAGCAGTGGTGCAATCTCGGCTCACTGCAACCTCTGCCTCCTGGGTTCAAGTGATTCTCCTGCCTCAGTCTCCCAAGTAGCTGGGACTACAGGCGCGTGCCACCACGCTCAGATAATTTTTGTATTTTTAGTAGAGATGGGATTTCTCCATGTTGGTCAGGCTGGTCTCGAACCCCTGACCTCAAGTGATCCGCCCGCTTCAGCTTCCCAAAGTGCTGGAACTGCTGGCGTGAGCCACCACGCCCGCCTTTTTGTATTTTTAGTGGAGGTGAAATTTCACCATGTTGCCCAAACTGGTCTTGAACTCCTGGGCTCAAGCAATCCTTCGGCCTCTGCCTCCCAAAGTGCTGGGATAACAGACGTGAGCCATTGTGACTTGCCTAGAATGGTTCTTTACTGGTTCAATGGATATTTCACAGAGTGGCTTTCCAGGGAGCAAGCAGGTAAATGCAGAGAGGAGGGGAAGCCCAGGGAATGAGTGTAGCATGAGGAACATCAGGAGACACAAGCTTTAGCTCCAGATCTGCCATAAAACCTTCTCTAGGCCTCAAAGAACTTGCTTGACATCCCTAGGCCTTAGTTTCATCTGTAAGATCAGGGAGGTTTGATAGGATGGATCACTAAGGATTCTCTCAACACTTCACATAGTAAGAAGACAGGTAACACATGCGCCATTTTCTAACACAAAACACCAGCACTTGGCCAGGCACAGTGGCTCATGCCTATAATCTCAGCACTTTGGGAGGCCAAGGCGCACAAATCACTTGAGGTCAGGAGTTTGAGACCAGCCTGAGCAACATAGCAAAACCCCATCTCTACCAAAAACACAAAATTTAGCTGAGTGTGGTGGCGCATGCCTGTAATCACAGCTACTTGAGAGAGTGAGGCAGGAGGATCGCTTGAACCGGGGAGGTACAGGTTGCAGTGAGCCAACCTCTGCAAGTGGCAAGGTCACGCCACTGCACTCCAGCCTGTGCAACACATGAGACCCCATGTCAACCAACCAACTAGCCTAGAAAGGAGGTTTTTATTTTTATTATTTATTTTTTTGAGATGGAGTCTTGGCTTTGTCACCCAGGCTGGAGTGCAATGGCGCGATCTCAGCTCACTGCAACCTCTGCCTCCCGGGTTCAACTAATTCTCCTGCTTCAGCCTCCTGAGTAGCTGGGATTAAAGCTGCCCACCACCACACCTGGCTTTTTTTTTTTTTTTTTTTGTAGTTTTAGTAGAGATGGGGTTTCACCATGTTGGCCAGGCTGGTCTTGACCTCCTGGCCTCAAGTGATCTGCCTGCCTCGGCCTTCCAAAGTGCTGGGGTTACAGCCGTGAGCTATCGTGCCAGGTCAACCTTTATTTTTTAAAAAATATCTTTTTTTCTCTCCAATACTGTAAGATTTAGGTATAGCCTACGGCACCTAGTATCCCGAGGTGGTCTGCCATCCAAGTACTAAAGAAGCCTCACCTTGCTTAGTTTCCAAGATCAGCTGAGACCAAGGACGTTCAGGGAAGTATGGCCATAGAGAAAGCCCTTATTCTGGAAATGATTCCAACACTGAAAAACATTCTGAAGCAATCAGCTCCATCGAGAACTGTGCCTACCCCAGGTGGTGAGAATGGTGACCCATAGAAGGGAATATTAGAGCTCCTATTTATGTGGGATATACAGTGTACATATCAGGACAGCAGCCACTATAGCTTACAAGTAAATTAGTAAGCAATACTAGAGGTGGAGGTATGCACTGGAAACCTTTTTTTCCAGACAGTGTCCTTCACTGTTACCCAGGCTGGAGAGCAGTGGCACTATCTCGGCTCACTGCAGCCCCAGCCTCCCAGGCTCAAGAAATCCTCCCACCCCAGCCTCCCAGGTAGCTGGGGCTACAGGCGTGCACCACCACGCCCAACTAATTTTTGCATTTTTTTGTAGAGATGGGGTCTTGCCAAGTTGCCTAGGCTGGTCTTGAACTCCTGGGCTCGAGATCTTCCCAGCTCAGCCTCCCAAAGTGCTGAGATTACAGGCGTGAGCCACTGTGCCCGCCCTAGAAATCTTTTTAATCTGGAGTATGTGACCAAAAAGGCTTGAAGACCAGTGATGTAAGAAACCAGTTATGTAGGTTTCTTATTTGATAACCTAACAAACAGGTGGGTGAAGCGTCACAACTAAGACGTCGCGGTTGCTGAGTCCAGCGTGGTCTGTGCATTCGGGACATACAACCATTCCTTCTATCAATCTGGGCTATGACCAGGGGTCTACTCCCAAATTTACTTATTATTTTTTACTTCCTGAGCTCCCAAGATCCTCCCTCCTCAGCCTCCAAGTGTAAGCCACCATGCCCCGTTAATTTTTATTTTTTGTAGAGATGGGGGGGGGTCTTCCTATGTTGCCCAGGCTGGTCTCGAACTCCTGGTCTCAAGCAATTCACCCACCTTGCCCTCCCACAGTGCTGGGATAACAGGCAGGAGCCACCCCTTCCAGCCCTAATTTTCAGTTTTGTTTCTGCCATGTATTCTTGTTTTTTGTTTGTTGTTTTTGAGATCGAGTCTCGCTCTGTCGCCCAGGCTGGAGTGTAGTGGCACGATTTCGGCTCACTGCAATCTCCACCTATCAGGTTCAACTGATTCTCCTATTTCAGCCTCCCGAGTAGCTGGGATTACAGGCGCATGCTGCCATGCCCAGTCAATTTTTTATATTTTAGTAGAGACAGGGTTTCACTGCGTTGCCCAGGATGGTATCAAACTCCTGAGCTCAATCCGCCTGCCTTGCCCTCCCAAAATGCTAGGATTACAGGCGTGAGACACCGTGCCCAGCCCGTTATTCTTGTTTTTAGACCAGGAGCTGACAAGCCTTTTACATAAAGGGTTGGATAGCAAATATTAATACTTCAGGCTTTGTAGGCCATACAGGCTCTGTAACTATGCAACGGTGCTGTCGCAGCTCTAACGCTGCCAGAGACAATACATAAGAGAATGGGCATGGCTGTGTTCCAATAAAACTTTATTTATGGACACTGAAATTTGAATTTCACATATTTCTCACGTTAGAAAATATTCTTTTTATTTTTTCCAACCATTTAAAAATGTTCTCAAAACCATTCTCAGCTTACAAGGCCAATGAAAAACAGGTGGCAGGCTGGACTTGACCCACGGACCGACCATAGTTGGCCAGTTCCTGTTTTAGTCCACATGAGTTTCTTTTTTTCTTTTTTTTGAGATGGAGTTTCACTCTTATTGCCAGGCTGGAGTGCAATGGTGCGATCTCAGCTCACCACAACCTCTGCCTCCCAGGCTCAAGTGATTCTCCTGCCTCAGCCTCGCGAGTAGCTGGGATGACAGGCATGTGTGCCACCACGCCCGGCTAATTTTGTAATTTTAGTAGAGACAGTTTTCTCCATGTTGGTCAGGCTGGTCTCAAACTCCCGACCTCAGGTGATCCGCCCGCCTTGGCCTCCCAAAGTGCTGGGATTACAGGCGTGAGCCGCCCCACCAGACATTTTTTTTTTTTTTGAGCTGGAGTTTTGCTCTTGTTGCCCAGGTTGAAAAGGGCGCTATCTTGCCTCATCACAACCTCCACCTCCCGGGTTCAAGTGATTCTTCTGGCTCAGCCTCCCAAGTAGCTGGAATTTACAGGCGCCCACCACCATGTCTAATTTTTGTATTTTTAGTAGAGACAGGGTTTCACCATGTTGGCCAGGCTGGTCCCGAACTCCTGACCTCACACCTGAGGCCCGCCTCGGTCTCCCAGTGTTGGGATTACAGGCGTGAGCCACTGCGCCTGGCCACAAATTTGTTTCTTAAGTCTATTTCCCCATAGGCAGGGAGGGAAAAAATGGGACATTTGAGGACATAATAAACCTATCTTCACATCAGTACGTTCAAATAAGACACACACAGAAAGTACAAACTGTGGGAACAGAAAGCTGAACAGAAATCTGCCATCAGTACAGGAACTGAGAGCTTTGTATAATTTACCTGTATCCAGGAGTAGAGGTGGAAGAGATTGTAGGGCTTCTTGTTCCTACCACCAGTAGGTATCTTCACAAAACATGACTTCCAGGTTCATGCTATTGATTGTTCCTACCACCAGTAGGTATCTTCACAAAACATGACTTCCAGGTTCATGCTGTTGAATTACCTACAATTAATATGGTTTGGGCTGGGCACAGTGGCTCACGCCTATAATCCCAGCTCTTTGGGAGGCCGAGGTGGGCGGATCACGACATCAGGAGTTCGAGGCCAACCTGGCCAAGATGGTGAAATCCCGTCTTTACTAAAAATACAGAGAGTGAGACTGTCTCAAAAAAAGAAAAAAAAAAAAGTAGCATGAAGTATTTAACAGGCATCTAGCCCATCTTACCTTTGCATGACACTGTGATTTTTTTTTTTTTTTTTTTGAGATGGAGTCTTGCTTTGTCACCCAGGCTGGAGTGCAGTGGCGTGTTCTCAGCTCACTGCAACCTCTGCCTCCCGCCTCAATCAATTCTCCTGCCTCAGCCTCCTGAGTACCTGGGATTATAGGTGCCTGCCACCACGCTCAGCTAATTTTTTGTATTTTTAGTAGAGATGGGGTTTTGCCATGTTGGACAGGCTAGACTTGAACACTCGACCTCAGGTGATCCGCCTGCTTCAACCTCTCAAAGTGCTGGGATTACAGGCATGAGCCACCTTGCCCCGCCATCATCATCTTTTAATTAGAAAGTATCACTGTGGCTGGGCACGGTGGCTCACACCTGTAATCCCAGCACTTTGGGAGGCTGAGGTGGGAGGATTGTGAGGTCAGGAGTTGAAGACCAGCCTAGCCAACATGGAGAAACCCCGTCTCTACTAAAAATACAAAAATTAGCTAGGCGTGGTGGTGCGCACCTGTAGTCCCAGGTACTCGGGAAGCTGAGGCAGGAGAATTGCTTGAACCTGGGAGGCGGAGGTTGCAGTGAGCCGAGATGGCGCCACTGCACTCCAGCCTGGGTGACAAGAGCGAAACTCCGGCTCAAAAAAAAAAAAAAAGATGATTCGGACCCAATAGTGTGTCCCTTACCCCTCTCAACCCAGTAAGGCACTGACCACCCAGAGTGGGCAGCTTTAGAGGACGGAGCCAACTTACTGAGAATTGGACTCTAAAAATAAACATTCTGCACATTTCGTTTAGCCTCTTCTCTCTCATAAAGGCCTCCACAGATGGCTTCTTTACATCATGCTCTCAAATGACTAGCTGATAAATATTCATACTTATGGAAATTGTATTGTACATACTCCAAACTCCCAGCCAGTTAACATTTGTATTTTCTGTATCTCGGGGGTGGTGCCCTTTGTTCGCAAGACTTGTTCTATGTAAAAAGCACACATGCACATGTACACACACACACAACCAGCTTTCTCCTCTATGACTAATTTGCCTACAGCAGTGATTCTCAACCAGGATTGATTTTGCCCCCCAGGGGACATTTGCCAATGTCTGGAGAGATTTTGGCTTGTTACAAATGTGGGGATGTGTGCTCCTGGCATCTGCGGCTGGAGGCCAGGGATGCTGCTCAACATCCACCAGTGCCCAGGATCCCTCCACAGCAAAGAATGACTTGGCTCAAATGTCAACAGGGCCAGGCCAACCCAAGGTGAAGCAAAAACGAGATTGAGGGAGAACAAAACCCTGAGGGAAGGAAGGTCAAAGCAGCCTGGAATTTTAACAGTAAAACACAAGCGGGCTGGCGGAGGCACGATCCAAAGATCGCTTTCATCTTTTACCCTCTAAGACAGGGTCTTACTGTCACGCAGGCCGGAGTGCAGTGGTGCAATCATGGCTCACCGTAGCTTCCACCTCCCCGACTCAGGCAATCCTGCCCCTCAGCTTCCCAAGTAGGTGGGACTACAGGCACATGGCACCATGCCCAGCTGATTTTTTAATATTTTTTGTAGAAGCAGGGTTTCGCCGTGTTAGCCAGGTTGGTCTCCAACTCCTGGCCTCAAGTGATCCACCCACCTTGGCCTCCCAAAGTGCTGGAATTACAGGTATGAGACACCACAAGCGGCCATTATTTCTTATTTAAATTAATACCCAGTAGGGTGCATTGGCTCACACATGTAATCCCAGCACTTTGGAGGGCCAAGGCAGGTGGATCACTTGAGGCCAACAGTTCGACATCAGCCTGGCCAACATGGTGAAACCCCACCTCCACTAAAAATACAAAAATTAGCTAGGCATGGTGGCGGGCGCCTGTAATCCCAGATACTTGAGAGGCTGAGGCAGGAGAATCCCTTGAACTTGGGAGACAGAGGTTGCAGTGAGCTGAGATCACACCATAGCACTCCAGCCTGGGCAACAGAGGGAGACTCTTGTCTCAAAAACAAAAACAAAAAACAGCCAAGCGTGGTGGCTCACGCCTATAATCCCAGCACTTTGGGAGGCCGAGGCAGGCGGATCACCTGAGGTCAGGAGTTTGAGACCAGCCTGGCCAACATGGTGAAACCCCATTTCTACTAAAAATACAAAAATTAGCCAGGCATGGTGGTATGTGCCTGTAATCCCAGCTACTCGGGAGGCTGAGGCAGGAGAATCGCTTGAACTCTCTCAAAACAAAACACAAACACAAACAAAAAAAAAATCCTCCCCCCCAAACAAATTCAATACCCAATTTATTTTTTATTTTTTGAGATGGAGTTTTGCTATTGTTGCCCAGGCTGGAATGCAATGGCGCAATCTCGGCTCACTGCCACCTCTGCCTCCCAGGTTCAGGTTTCTCCTGCCTCAGCCTCCCAAGTAGCTGGGATTACAGGTGTCTGCCACCTCACCAGCTAACTTTCAGAAGAGACGAGGTTTCACCACGTTGGCCAGGCTGGTCTCGAACTCCTGACCTCAGGTGATCCGCTCGCCTCGGCCTCCCAAGTGCTGGGATTACACGTGTGAGTCACTGTGCCTGGCCAATACCCAATCTATTAAGGTTTTACATTTAAAAGGCTGTTTCAGTTTTCAGACTCAAAAATACTGAGTCAAATTTTAGTTAAAACACTCCCTCCTTTTGACTTGTTCCTCAAGTAATGTTCAATTATCTCATATATTCGGGAGGTTAAATCCCCCCTAACTATTAACGCTATTTACAAATTTGATGGAATACCCTTATGCATTTCAAGCTAAAAACTGAATATCCTTCTCCCAAGTATTTCAAACATCACAGAAAAACTCCCAGACAAGCCATGCACTAAACGCTGCTCAGATTCCCACTGGCATCCCAGCCCTTTCTCCCTCCCACCACTTTCCGCAGCAGTCCGCGACAGCAGCCCACTCTGAGACAGCAGCCCACTCTGGGCCCACACACTGCACCTGGGCTGGGCACCGCCCCACCCTGGTTGGCTCCCTGACTCAGTGCCTGTGCCATCTGCAAAGGCACGGTGACAGCACTTACACTTGATAAAGACACTATGAAGATGTTCGTGAGATCTGTGAAGACAGCGCCCAAAGGAAGCACAACCAGTGACTCATATTTAATTTATTGAGAATCTTACAAAAACAAAAACAAAAAACAGCCAAGCGTGGTGGCTCACGCCTATAATCCCAGCACTTTGGAGGCCGAGGCAGGCGGATCACCTGAGGTCAGGAGTTTGAGACCAGCCTGGCCAACATGGTGAAACCCCATTTCTACTAAAAATACAAAAATTAGCCAGGCATGGTGGTATGTGCCTGTAATCCCAGCTACTCGGGAGCTGAGGCAGGAGAATCGCTTGAACTCTCTCAAAACAAAACACAAACACAAACAAAAAAAAAATCCTCCCCCCCAAACAAATTCAATACCCAATTTATTTTTATTTTTTGAGATGGAGTTTTGCTATTGTTGCCCAGGCTGGAATGCAATGGCGCAATCTCGGCTCACTGCCACCTCTGCCTCCCAGGTTCAGGTTTCTCCTGCCTCAGCCTCCCAAGTAGCTGGGATTACAGGTGTCTGCCACCTCACCAGCTAACTTTCAGAAGAGACGAGGTTTCACCACGTTGGCCAGGCTGGTCTCGAACTCCTGACCTCAGGTGATCCGCTCGCCTCGGCCTCCCAAAGTGCTGGGATTACACGTGTGAGTCACTGTGCCTGGCCAATACCCAATCTATTAAGGTTTTACATTTAAAAGGCTGTTTCAGTTTTCAGACTCAAAAATACTGAGTCAAATTTTAGTTAAAACACTCCCTCCTTTTGACTTGTTCCTCAAGTAATGTTCAATTATCTCATATATTCGGGAGGTTAAATCCCCCCTAACTATTAACGCTATTTACAAATTTGATGGAATACCCTTATGCATTTCAAGCTAAAAACTGAATATCCTTCTCCCAAGTATTTCAAACATCACAGAAAAACTCCCAGACAAGCCATGCACTAAACGCTGCTCAGATTCCCACTGGCATCCCAGCCCTTTCTCCCTCCCACCACTTTCCGCAGCAGTCCGCGACAGCAGCCCACTCTGAGACAGCAGCCCACTCTGGGCCCACACACTGCACCTGGGCTGGGCACCGCCCCACCCTGGTTGGCTCCCTGACTCAGTGCCTGTGCCATCTGCAAAGGCACGGTGACAGCACTTACACTTGATAAAGACACTATGAAGATGTTCGTGAGATCTGTGAAGACAGCGCCCAAAGGAAGCACAACCAGTGACTCATATTTAATTTATTGAGAATCTTACAAAAACAAAAAACAAAACAAAAACCACAACAACAAAAGAAACTAAATACAGAATTTGTTACGCTTCACGGTTGATCGTTTTTACTTGCAAGAGTAAACCTTGCTAAAATGCAGCCAGTACATTTTTATTGCATGAGACCAAATTTTTCAGTTACATATCAAAAGTGGTCAGGATAATCAATTCCGGACACTTGGTACTGTGCCCCCACGAAAGGCTGGATGCAGCAATGCAGTATCGTTAGAACAGGGCGTACCCTTCACACACTGATGGACACGCTACAACAGGAGCGGTAACAAAAGGGAGATTTAAAAAAGAGAACGAAATGAAAACAAACCAAGAGCTGACAACCGCCTTTGTTTCAAGTTGTCTTTGGATTCCATCAGACGTTGTCTCCAGATGCACCATGTCAGATTAGTAAAGGAGAACGATCTATGCCTACATAGAAAAGTATCCTTTGCTCAGAGGAGGTAGAACCTGGCAAAAGTTTTATTGCAGAGATACAGTGTACCTCTTCCCACCTCTCATGGATGATGGAAGATACAAGTGGTTATTGAAAACTCATATCAGTAGTTTGCAAATTCAGTATAAACCATGAACAGGATGTTTTTCCGATAGCGGTGAGACTGCGATGTGCTATGTAGAAAAAAGGCTCTCTCTGTCCCATACAGTGGGAGTCAGAAAGAGGGCTCAAGCTTCTTTATCCTCTTCAGTGCCATAAATACTGTCAGAGCAAAAAGGCCTTCAGTGTCTGCTGGCCAGAAACATCTGCCCAGGCACAAATGGGCCGCAAGGGCAGGGTACTGGTTAGGGGCCCACAGTGGAAAAGCCAGGCAGGTTCTCACCAGGGGCCTGCAGAGTGGCCTTCACTCTGGAGGACACCTGAATTACAAGTACCAAAAAGAACCTGCTTTTTTGGGCTTCTTCTTTTCCTAGCTTAGCCCTGCACTGAAGGGCAGTCTTGCTGGACTGCCACGTTGCTGCAGCCCAGATGGCCACACTGCCAACCACAGCACAGCTTCTCCATGGGCTCCAGAGGGAGAATGAGCAAGGAGGGTCTGAGTGGTGGATGCACACTGGAGGCAATCTGTGACAGGCCCCAATTGACGACAAATTTAGTTCCCAAGACTGATCCAAATACGGAATGCTTTTACATTTTCACCAAGTCTACCAAGTTGAATAGTAATGAATGAAACTTGTACATGAATGAAAGGCCCAAAGACGCTCACGGCAATCCTTCCTGAAAGCTATAAAGGAACATGCTCTTACAGGTGCAAAACTGTGAACAAATACCCAACGTCTGCCTCCGGGTGCCGAACACCACCATTTTCATGAGCCATCCGGGTCTTCCCAACTCCAATTATTAAAAACACCTCGATCCAGCTCTGCTTCTAGGCTTATGGCTGATGCAGTCAAGATCCACTCACCGATACAAGGGTGGAGAGCACAACCGCTCAGGGGACCCTAGGGGCCAGTGCTGCAATGGGCACCTGCCTCTCTCACCCTCCAGCAGAGTCAGCCTAGGAGGCTCCACAGCAGTTGCTTGGCTCTCTTTTGGAGGACAATTGTTCCTTAATGTACATTCTTTTTTTTTTTTTTGAGACAGAGTCTAGCTCTGTTGCCCAGACTAGAGTGCAGTGGTGCCATCTCGGCTTACTGCAAACTCTGACTCCTGGGTTCACGCCATTCTCCTGCCTCAGCCTCCCGAGTAGCTGGGACTACAGGCGCCCGCCACCACGCCCGGCTAATTTTTTTTTGTATTTTTAGTGGAGACAGGGTTTCACCACGTTAGCCAGGATGGTCTTGATCTCCTGACCTCGTGCTTCGCCCTCGTCAGCTTCCCAAAGTGCTGGGATTACAGGCTTGAGCCACCATGCCCCGCCGATGTACATTCTCTAAAGTCACCTGTCAATAACACACCAGGTCTGCCTCCTGCCTGCTATAAATATCCTCAACAGGTTATAAACAGTAGCAGGCTACCTGTGTTCATTGCAAGTATCACTCATTATTTGTAGGCTAAAAGTATAGGCCCAACTTCTTAAATAAACATAGGGAATTTGCTGCAGCAGCAGGCCAGAAACCACTGTTTCAAATCTGCTAGATTTTCCTATCAGGTGGGAAGCCAGAGATAAGAAATACGGTTAAGGCCTGAAAAACTGCAAAAGTAGGAGCAAGTCAGGTTTGCTGATCTAAGAGCTACGTTTGATCCCAAATGCACTGAAGAAGTTAGAGGAGCTTAAAGAAGTCTCAGGAAGCATTTTTTAAAATGTGAAAACATCAGGCTCACTATAGCTTCCAAAGAACAACATAAATGAGCATGAGCAGTCATACAATGTCAGTATCAGAAATGGCACTCAAGTACATCCCCCCAGTACAATGCATTGCACACAATCAAAATGCAGAACACAGTAAGACGTAGTAAAAAACATTAACACAAAACAGGAATTCTACAGCAAAGATGCAAAACTGAATTCTAAAATACAGGAACAAATACTTTTCTAAATGAAAAGTTTTCCATACTTTTCTAAATGAAAAACAAAAAACAAAAAAAATCGTAAGATGCCCCATATGGGAAAGTCAAGAAAAGAATAAATAGAGCTGAAGGGAAGAGGGAAAAGGGAGAAACAGGTGGGCGGAGTCCCAATTTACAAGAATTATTTACATTCAGAATCCAGAAGAACTCGACATTTCTATATATATACATTTATGTACATATATATAAATACAGCATAAAATTAGAGGGTGGGTTTTGGATTTTATCTCAAGTACTCAAAAAAAAAAAAAATGCTAGCGAGCTTGAGTTGCAGGTATTTAGGTGTGTTTCTGTCACTTAAAAGACACTGCATTGGTATCAGACAACTGGCATCCAATGAGACTTTTTTTCTACAGTTTTTGCTCTCAGCTGTAGCTGACATGAAACGCTCGTTATGTTTCTGCAGCAAAGTGGGCCAAGCGCAGTACGCACAGGTGTGGTGTTAGCCAGGGAGACCGAAGCCACAAAGGAGGGAGTCAGTAAATGTCCATCTCCACGGTGTGTGCCTTTGCCACTGGGAAGCCTGAACTAACCAAACGTTCATTAATAGGATCCCAGCCTAATAGCAACGCTTATGTAGCACCATTCTCAGAAACTACCAAGTATCACACAGGGACATGTGTATGGGGACCTTCCTCTTGACTGCTTGTCAAGAAAAGGATCCAGAGGGAACTTCTGCCCCTACTTTCATGAAGTGAGATGCAACAATCATTTCCAATCGTTTTTTTTCTCTCATGCTAAAATGAAAGCGGAAGGGAGAGGGAAGAAGGCTCCCATTCAGCAACTGTAAGTGCTGTCCTGGTGCCCTTTCTTCTCCTGGTACCCTTTCTTCTCTTGCTGGCTAACAGTTGTTCTAACAGCATCCCATGGAGGCCAGCAAATGAATGCCGCAGGGGCTACAGCCAGAAAATTGTGCCTGTAAAATATCATATTCCTCTGGAGCTTGGTAATACAGAACTTTTACCTCTACAGATGAAGCAAACTAAAATATTGTTGTAACTCAAAAAGGCTTCTGAAGTGCTGAGTTAGAATAAATATATATAGATACATACACACACTACTACATTGCTTTGAATGCAGGTTCTTACTAATTTATATACACGTGTAAAGAGAAGATACTGAAGTGTCTAACTGGAATTTAGCAGCAGGAAAAGAAAACTGCTTAACATATCTGCTTCTTAATCAAGTCATGTTTAAAGAAAGCATTAATACATCTATGAATTTGTATCACTGATAGTGTATCTGGATAATCCCAGTAACTACAGATAGAGACCTTGTGGTACGGAGGTTGCTAAATTAGGGGAACACTAATTCCCCCAGAGATAACATCTGAGCTGCTTTAGACTCTGGAAGTGGTTTTCAGTACAACCGACACTGTAAACTCTGAAAACCTGAACATGATTTCCAATCAAATCTTTGTGCTCAGAGCCATATTGCTAAAAAGAAGAAAAAGGCATTGCAGAGGCAAAGAGGACATGGGGTTAATTAAACAAGGCCTCTGAAGTCAGGTGTGACATTTAGATCCTGCAATGAATGGACCCATTTTACAGAAGTTAGCGGCTAATTTTTTGTATTTATTGACAGAGATGGGGTTTCGCCATGTTGGCCAGGCTGGTCTCGAACTCCTAGCCTCAAGTGATCTGCCAGTCTCAGCCTCCCCAAGTGCTGGGATTACAGGCGTGAGCCACCGCGCCCAGCCAAGAGTTGGGTTTTAACAGAAGAGGACCTTGAATGCTCAAGTTTCACAGGGCAGCCAAACTGAACTTGCTGAGTTTTGTAAGACCACAGTGTAAAGGTCGGATATCCACCTGAAGGGGTGGGTGCAACTCTCTGGGTGCTGCACACACCATGACCAGCCTGGGCATGCATCGCCCCAGCTCCCATCCATTCAACACTGGTTGCCTTTTTGAGGTCCGTTTTGAGAGGGCTTTCAGAGGCCTTTTAAATGAAAAGAACAACAAAAAAAAGCTGTTCTACAAAGAACCTAATATACATACACTCCTATGTATCAAGATGGCTAGTCCAGAGCAAACATTACATCATGGGCCGTGGGGGTTGTCAATTAGCTGCATGCTAAGAACCCTCATATGCTGCTTTGAAAACGCCATAAAAAACTAAGATGCCCTCACACACAGAAAGAGGAGTTGGGTCAACAGCCTGTGAGAGAAGATCCTTCCCAACTCTGCCATTCTGTCTCACTGCAGGGTTTGTAATGCTTCCCTTCCTCAGGTCCAGCGACTGTACCTCTGCTGGAGTGGGGGACACTTCCATTGCTGATGGAAGCTGACTACTGCTTTAAAAACACACACATGAGCTGAGAAGTTCTGCTGAAGGTGGGGACAGTGCTGCTCTTGGCTGCCAGCCGGGTCTAGTGGCCCTAACAAGGAAAACTGGCTGATATAAAATGGATCACTGCCTGAGATATATGAACTGCACTGAGGATAGAAGTTGCATCCACTGGGCAAAATGTGCCAAAGAACAGAAAGTACTTTCAATTTATTCTTTTAGGCACCAAGAATAAATAAATCCTAAGAAAACTTACGGTAAGCTTGACATAACCAAACTCAGGCTAAAGGAGACACAAGAGGATGAATGCCCTAAGCTTTCAGCCAGGTTTGTCAGTTTTAACACACATCTCACCCAATTCTGCAAGAACTTTAAAAAGTTAACACAGCAAATAATTCAACTTAAAAAACACTCGGAAGTACTATCATTATACCCCTTCCCTCAACGCCATCTCAAATTTTAGGGATAAGTTTTAAGCCAAACTATAAGGCTACCTGGAATGCTGAGGCAACACACAAGTTCTGCTGAGTCCCCGTCACAGACTACTTCTGAAGGTCACCAGTGAGGGCCTAAACAAGAGTCCACTTCTTGTTAGTATAATAACTTTTTATTTGACATCTACAAGATTTTGGCATCTTGCAGCTTTTTACCAGGTTTATACAATCTCGATTTTTCAATAGTGCAACCTGTGTAAGCAAAAAAAAAAAAAAAAAAAAAAAAAACCGAAAAAAGAAAAAAAAAAAAAAAAAAGAAAGAAAGAAAAGGAAATAAAAAGACCAACTGTCCCCTCACTTGTTTTTATAAACATCTATTATAGGCGAAACAAAACTTACCCATATTATATAGATAAGTGTCTATTCACATTTGTACATTACCATTTTTAACAGCTTGAGATAAACTCTACAATGTCTTACAACACATTAAACAATATTCAAGTTACTGAGTAACAACAATAACAGTAACAAAAAAACATACAGCAGAAGCCTCAAGTGTTTCCTCATTGTCTACAACTCAAGTATGGTTTCCTTTTTATGAGTGATAAAGCAAATTAAGCTAATTAAGTAAAAAACGATTGTTTGCAAGATGAAAGCCAATTTGTACTTCTTTCTAAAACTACCTTTAAGTTGAAAATGTAAATTTAAGAGGCTTATAGCCATTTCTGCAGCACACATTAGGAATACTATTAATACATTAAAATTAACTTTTAAGAGTTTTATCACAGAAAAATGTATGTACTCATTACCTTGACCAGAAACCTAGGGCAGGGAGAAGGGGCAGGAGGGGTCTGCAGGATTTGAAGCAATACCCAGGTATAAACACTATAAAAATGCAATAACCAATGCTGTACATCTAACAAATGTTTCTCTCTGTTACTCAACTTCTGTGTTAATCTTGTTTACGCATGCTTTCAAAGACATGCACTGTCAGAACAAAAATTAGAAAATAACCTGAATGCATGATATGCAACCTTTCATTTCATGCTTTAATAAACCTATTAAGCTGGAAAAAGAAACCAATATATATTTTCTATATTTATAGACTCAAAACACATGCATCCGGGGATACCTCCCACAGCAATGGCATGGATGTACTGCGTTAACCCTGAGCACTGTATAAACATAAAGTAAAGCCAGTTTGGGAAGTTCCAAGCATTTTAAACCAACTGTGGTCTGTAGCCTTTAACACACTCACAAACAGACTGACACACACGCACGCACACATCCCGCTCTGCTCACCCAAAGTAAAAGCAGATGGGAAGTACCAGGGGAGAAGCAAAAGGAAAGACATATGTACCACCATCAGCACTGCTGATTTTCAGTTTTGCTATCTATTCCAGGTTTGTCCTTACTTCCAAAAAAACTAACTAGAGAGAGCACAACTGAAAAAAATATATAATTCTTTGGAAACTGTCCCTGATTTTTATGCAAATGATATGCTTCAACAGCATTTCAGATCCATCCATGTTGAAACCTGTCTGTTCTTTATGCGTTGCTCAAGTTGGTGATGCTCTGAGGGTGATGCTGTTGCCATAGCTGTTTCTGTTGGACCGCAAGCTGTTGAGACTGGTCTGAAGTTGATAGGAGATTTACAAGAGGAGACACACAATTTGCCGGAATGATCAAACCTGTAATTCGTAACAAGAATTTATAAAGTTGTGTCCAGAAGAAACCACGCTGTATAGCTTCACAGCAGATTCCAAATGAGGCATAATATTAAGCGTAATGAACAAGAAGTTCACACAAAAATTAAACGACTACCTAATAAATGAAATGGCCATTGAGATGTAGTCTGATTCTTCAAACGCTTTTCCCACAAATACCCAAGCATATGCATGTGTTTAGTGTAATGCCATCTTGTTGGAGGAATAGGAGGTCAAGAATATCTATTATTCTCAGGAGGCTGAGGCAGGAGAATGGCGTGAACCCGGGAGGCGGAGGTTGCAGTGAGCCGAGACCGTGCCACTGCACTCCAGCCTGGGCAACACAGCGAGACTCTGCCTCAAAAAAAACCAAAAAAGCAAAAAAACAAAAAACCCACAAAATCTATTATTCTTTTTTTTTTGAGACGGAGTCTCGCTCTGTCGCCCAGGCTGGAGTGCAGTGGCCGGATCTCAGCTCACTGCAAGCTCCGCCTCCCGGGTTTACGCCATTCTCCTGCCTCAGCCTCCCGAGTAGCTGGGACTACAGGCGCCCGCCACCTCGCCCGGCTAGTTTCTTGTATTTTTTAGTAGAGACGGGGTTTCGCCGTGTTAGCTAGGTTGGTCTCGATCTCCTGACCTCGCGATCCATCCGTCTCGGCCTCCCAAAGTGCTGGGATTACAGGCTTGAGCCACCGCGCCCGGCTATTATTCTCTTTTTAATAGGAGGTCAAGAATATCTATTATTCTATGTATTATCTGTTTAAGCTCCACAAACATGCAAATATCACTTGTCATGTACTAATGCACCAAAAAGACACAGAAAAAAAGTTGTAAATTCAAATGCTAACTGAAATAGGTAAATTTTGAAGAGTAGATACTAGCAAACTGGAAAGGATACTCTCTGGGTGCTAGTTAAGGGAACTTAAAAGTACTGCATGTGGGATTAAAGGCTCAATGTTCCAGATAAAATTGCATGCATATATATATTTTTTTGAGACAGAGTCTCGCTCTGTCTCCAGGCTGGAGTGCTGTGGCACAATCTTGGCTCATTGCAACCTCCACCTTCCCGATTCAAGTGATTCTCCTGCCTCAGTCTCCCAAGTAGCTGGGACTACAGGTGCATGCCACCATGCCTGGCTAATTTTTGTATTTTTAGTAGAGATAGGGTTTTTTTTTTTTTTGAGGTGGAGTCTCGCTCTGTCTCCCGGACTGGAGTGCAGTGGCCAGATCTCAGCTCACTGCAAGCTCCGCCTCCCGGGTTTACGCCATTCTCCTGCCTCAGCCTCCCGAGTAGCTGGGACTACAGGCGCCCGCCACCTCGCCCAGCTAGTTTTTGTATTTTTAGTAGAGATGGGGTTTCACCGTGTTAGCCAGGATGGTCTCGATCTCCTGACCTCGTGATCCACCCGTCTCGGCCTCCCAAAGTGCTGGGATTACAGGCTTGAGCCACCGCGCCCGGCCGAGATAGGGTTTCAACATGCTGGCCAGGCTGGTCTTGATCTCTTTGACTTCGTGATCCACCCGCCTCGGCCTCCTGAAGTGCTGGGATTATCGGCATAAACCACCTTGCCCAGTTCTAATTTTTTTTTTTTTTTTTTTTTTGAGACGGAGTCTTGCTCTGTCGCCGGGGCTGGAGTGTAGTGGCCGGATCTCAGCTCACTGCAAGCTCCGCCTCCCGGGTTTACGCCATTCTCCTGCCTCAGCCTCCTGAGTAGCTGGGACTACAGGCGCCCACCACCTTGCCCGGCTAGTTTTTTGTATTTTTTTAGTAGAGACGGGGTTTCACCATGTTAGCCAGGATGGTCTCGATCTCCTAACCTTGTGATCCGCCCGTCTCGGCCTCCCAAAATGCTGGAATTACAGGCTTGAGCCACCGCGCCCGGCCCTAATTTTTTTTTTAATAGAGACAAGGTCTCACTGTGCTGCCTAGGCTGGTCTCAAACTCCTGGGCTAAAGCAATCCTCCTGCCTCAGGCTCCCAAAGTGCTGGGATTACAAGTATGAACCACCATGTCCAGCTGATGGGCTGCTTTTGGAACCGGAAATCTAGACTTTAAAATCAAACCTCTTTTTTAAACGTTGGCAATTAATTCAAATGAGGCCAGGCGCAGTGGCTCACACCTATAATCCCAGCACTTTGGGAAGCCAAGGTGGGCAGATCACTTGAGGTCAGGAGTTCGAGACTAGCTTGCCCAACATGGTGAAAACCCATCTCTACTAAAAAAAAATACAAAAATTAGCCGGGTGTGGTGGTGCATGCCTGTAATCCCAGCTACTCAGGAGGTGGAGGATACAGTGAGCCAGGAACACGCCACTGCACTCCAGCCTGGGCAACACAGTAAGACTCAGTCTCAAAAAAAAAAAAAAATAATAATTCAAATGAAAACCTACAACATCCCAAAACACTCAAGTGTCCAAAAAAAAAAAAAAAATCCATGGACTGATTTTGGCCCATGAACTGCCGATATGCAACTCGTGGTAGAGGAAAGCTGCTGTAAGTGAAACCAAGATAAACAAACAGAGTTCAATTGCTGGTCTGCTTCCTGGATACCTGTAGTTGAGCACACGGTGGGAACAGCTGGCCTAGTCTGCCCTTGCTCCCTGCAGGACACCAAGCCATCCTCCGTGCACAGTGGCTTTTGAGTTCCAGAGTCTTAAGCTAGCTCAATGGAGAACTCCTGGGCAAGAGACTGAACTGTCTTCACACCAGGGAGCCTGCACAGCCACCAAGAGTAGAGAAGGAGAGAGCAAGAGCAGCTGAGAGCAGCATCAAAGAGATGACCATATCATAACTTCAACCAGAACCAACAATGTCTGTTTGAAGGCTTAACTTCTGTTCAACCTTGTAAGAAATATAAAACGGGTCCCATACCCACTACTGGAGGAGATGTTAGATGCATGTAGAACAGAGCTAAGATATTAGCAATGAGAAAAAAGTCAGATCTGATTTTTTCCTGCAACTCAAACCAAAACAAAAATTAGACTCACCTACAATCCGTTGCCCATCTTCCGTTCTTAGCCGCACAATCTGCATCTTCACGTTTGTGCCACTGACAGATGCTAGAACACCCTCAACTTTTGTCCAGACACTCAGCACTGAACCACATAACACATAATATGTACGGCAACGAAGACCTATTTCACAAACTAACCCCAAGCTTGCTTTTTTGCAATTGCCGCGCCTAAGAAAAATGGGAAAGAAATACATATATGTGAGTGTCTATATGCACACAGACACATGTTTCTGAAAGGTTTACAAGGTCAACTCAAATTTCTTTTCTTTTTTTTTTTGAGATGGAGTTTCACTCTTGTTGCCTACACTGGAGTGCAGTGGCACGATCTTGGTTCATTGCAACCTCCGCCTCCCAGGTTCAAGAGATTCTCCTGCCTCAGCCTCCCGAGTAGTTGGGAATTTCTTTTTTTCTTGTATTTTTAGTAGAGACGGGGTTTTGCCATGTTGGGCAGGCTGATCTCAAACTCTTGACCTCTGGTGATCCGCCCTTGGCTTCCCAAAGGGTTGGGATTACAGGCGTGAGCCACCGCTCCTGGCCGCAAGTTTCAAATAAACAATGTTTTAGCAGTATTTGCCTTTATTATTATAAGTCTGTTGGCCTACTGGGTTACCATTTCCAATTTAAGGTATCAGCGCTGATTTTTAAAACCACAATTTTTTCAGGGGCCTGCCTCCCTATAAAAAGGGTTGAATTTTTTTTTTTTTTTTTTTTTTTTTTTTTTTTTTTTTTTTGAGGCGGAGTCTCGCTCTGTCGCCCGGACTGGAGTGCAGTGGCCAGATCTCAGCTCACTGCAAGCTCCGCCTCCTGGGTTTCCGCCATTCTCCTGCCTCAGCCTCCCAAGTAGCTGGGACTACAGGCGCCCGCCACCTCGCCCGGCTAGTTTTTGTATTTTTAGTAGAGACGGGGTTTCACCATATTAGCCAGGATGGTCTCGATCTCCTGACCTCGTGATCCGCCCGTCTCGGCCTCCCAAAGTGCTGGGATTACAGGCTTGAGCCACCGCGCCCGGCCAAAAGGGTTGAATTTAATGTGTTTGCTATCTGTTGAAGCATTTTAGTTATTTTAACATCCATTATTTTACTGTAGTATTGATAGTTTATAAAATGATCTTGCTAGCCTAGCCGGGCATGGTGGCTCATGCCTGTAGTCATAGCTCTTTGGGAGGTTGAGGGGGGAGTATTGTTTGACTTCAGGAGTTTGAGACCAGCCTGTGCAACATGGCCAGGCTCTATCTCTACAAAAAGTTTAAAATAATGAGGCATGGTGGCTCATGCCAGTAACCCCAGCACTTGGGGAAGCTGAGGCCTGCGGACAGCTTGAGGCCAGGAGTTTGAGAACAGCCTGGCCAACATGGAGAAACCACATTTCTACTGAAAATACAAAAAGTAGCCAGGTGTGGGCTGGGCACGATGGCTCATGCCTATAATCCCAGCACTTTGGGAGGACAAGGTGGGCAGATCACGAGGTCAGGAGATCAAAACCATCCTGGCTAACATGGTGAAACCTGGTCTCTACTAAGAACACCAAAACATTAGCCAGGCTTGGTGGCAGGCACCTGTAGTCCCAGCTACTCGGGAGGCTGAGGCAGGAGAATGGCGTGAACCTGGAAGGCAGAGCTTGCAGTGAGCCGAGATAGTGCCACTGCACTCCAGCCTGGGCAACAGAGGAGACTCTGTCTCAAAAAAAAAAATAAAAATAAAAATAAAAAAAAAGCCGGGTGTGGTGGCACATGCCAGTAATCCCAGCTACTCAGGTGGTGGAGGCATGAGAATCGCTTGAACCTGGGAGGTGGAGGTTGCAGTGAGCCAAGATGGTGCCATTGCACTCAAGTCCTCTGTTTAAAAAAGAAAAAAAGATCTTGAGACATCCTGCCATGAAAAAACAAGCAACACCTATGAAAACAAAAGAAGGGCCGGGGGGGAAGATCCTGCCAGTTATTTCTACATTATGAAACTACTGATATACTGGTTCTAAATCACATTAGTGGGAAGGACTCAGCAATCTAGAGGGGGGACGGAAAGGGGTGCAAGGGGAGGGAGAGGTTACATGTAAGTTTAAGAAGAAAAGAGAAAAAGGGAGAAATACCACCAATGTTTTATGGTTAAAATTATTTTCAGAATTCATCAATAAAGATGTCCTTCTGGTTAGTACTAATTCAAGATGAATCTAATACACAGTGTTAAACGTACACGTATAGGACACTTTTCTTACTGTAACTCAAAGCAAATGTTTGTTGTTTTTTATTTTTTTATTTTTATTTATTTTATTTTATTTTATTTTATTTTGAGGCGGAGTCTCGCTCTATCGCCCGGACTGGAGTGCAGTGGCCAGATCTCAGCTCACTGCAAGCTCCACCTCCCGGGTTTACGCCATTCTCCTGCCTCAGCCTCCCGAGTAGCTGGGACTACAGGCACCCGCCACCTCGCCCGGCTAGTTTTTGTATTTTTAGTGGAGACGGGGTTTCACTGTGTTAGCCAGGATGGTCTCGATCTCCTGACCTCGTGATCCGCCCGTCTCGGCCTCCCAAAGTGCTGGGATTACAGGCTTGAGCCACCGTGCCCGGCCGTTTGTTGTTTTTTAAGTTAATTTTTTTGTAGAGATGGAGTCTCGCTGTGTTGAGGAGGTTGGTCTCAAACTCCTGGCCTCAAGCAATCCTCTCATCGTGATCTCCCAAACTGCTAGGAGCCACTGCACTGTCCCCAGAGGAAATGTTTTAGAAAATGTTAGGGGCAAGGCACGGTGGCTAATGCCTGTAATCCCTGCACTTTGGGAGGCCGTGGTGGGCAGATCACAAAGTCAAGAGCTCGAGACCAGCTTGGCCAACATGGTGAAATGAAACCCTGTCTCTGGCCGGGCGTGGTGGCTCAAGCCTGTAATCCTGGCACTTTGGGAGGCCGAGACAGGTGGATCACGAGGTCGGGAGATCGAGACCATCCTGGCTAACATGGTGAAACCCCGTCTCTAATAAAAAATACAAAAAACTAGCCAGGCGAGGTGGCGGGCGCCTGTAGTCCCAGCTACTCAGGTGGCTGAGGCAGGAGAATGGCATAAACCTGGGAGACGGAGCTTGCAGTGAGCTGAGATCCGGCCACTGCACTCTAGCCTGGGCGACAGAGCGAGACTCTGTCTCAAAAAAAAAAAAAAAAAAAGAAACCCTGTCTCTACTAAAAATACAAAAATTAGTTGGGCATGGTGGTGGGTGCCTGTAGTCCCAGCTACTCAGGAGGCTGAGGCAGGAGAACTGCTTGAACCTGGGAGGCAGAGGTTGCAGTGAGCCGAGATCGTGCCACTGCACTCCAGCCTGGGAGACAGAGCAAGGACCCCATCTCCAAAAAAAAAAAAAAAACAAAAAAGTTTGTAGGTTAACTTTTAAAACTTTTTTTTTTTTTTTTGAGATCGAGTCTCGCTGTCACCCAGGCAGGGGTGCAGTGCCACGATCTCAGTTCACTGCAACTTCTGCCTCCCAGGATCAAGCGATCCTCGTGCCTCAGCCTCCCAAGCAGCTGGGATTACAGGCGTCTGCTACCATGCCCTGCTAATTTTTGTATTTTTAGTAGATACGTGGTTTCACCATGTTGGCCGGGCTGGTCTTAAACTCCTGGCCTCATGTGATCTATCTTGACCTCTCAAGGTGACGGTACTCCCGGCAAGCCAATGGCACCTAGCCGGCCTACCTTTTAAAACATTTTATCTTACAGACTTTCTCTAATTTTCAGTGGCACTAATTTACTCTCATAATGAAAACCAAAAGCACTACTCACATCAAAGCCAACTTATGCACCTACAGAAGGAGCCCAAACCATCAAAAAACAAACAAAAAAAACCCCTCAAGCTAAAATTCATTTACACCTTATATTCCTTTTCATGAAGTGGGTCAGATACCGCAAGAGCATTAACTACTTAATGAGGGAGAAAACTATGATTTGCAGATATGAGAATATACGAGGTCACAAAGTGAACACTGCAAGTTAAGGGGTGAGGGGGCACAGCAAGCGCTCCAAGACTCAACAACAAAAGTTTGCGTGTGCTGTGCTGTTAACTTTGGGCATCTCCCTGGTTTCTTAGACATTCCCTAGATCTGGGACACCAGTAAAGCTTTTTTAAAAAAGAAAGGAAGAAAGAAAAGAGCCCAGCTACTCAGGAGGCCGAGATGGGAGGGGTTTGAGGCTGCAGTGAGCTGCACTGTTCTCCAGCCTAGATGATAATAGTGAGACTGTCCTTTGAAATAACCAACCAACAAAAAAACACGGAGAGTGACAGGAGGAGGGCGAAAAAGTGTTTTGTTTTTTTTTTGAGACACAGTTTTGCTCTTGTTGCCCAGGCTATAGTGCAATGGCGCAATCTCAGTTCACCGCAACCCCCGCCTCCTGGGTTCAAGCAATTCTCCTGCCTCGGCCTCCTGAGTAGCTCGGATTAAAGTAGAGACGGGGTTTCTCCATGTTGGTCAGGCTGGTCCCGAACTCCCAACCTTAGGTGATCCGTCTGCCTCAGCCTCCGAAAACGCTGGGATTACAGGCATGAGTCACCGCGCCAGGCCTGATTTTTTTTTTTTCTTTTTAAAATGGAGTCTCGCTCTGTCACCCAGGCTGGAGGCAAGGGCGCAATTTCGACTCACTGCCAACTTCCACCTTCTGGGTTCAAGCAATTCTCCTGCCTCAGCCTCCCAAGTAGCTTGGATTACAGGCGCCTGCCACCACACTGGCTAATTGTTTTGTATTTTTAGTAAAGATGGGGTTTCACCATGTTGGCCAGGACGGTCTTGAACTCCTGACCTCAGGTGATCCGCCCACCTCAGCCTCCCAAAGTGCTGCGATTACAGGCGTGAGCCACCACGCCCGGCCATGAAAAAGCAAGTTCTAACATGAAGGATGACTGTTAAAGTCACGCCGCCAGACAACAGTTGGCTGGAAATAAGAAAGCATCAGTGAAGAGTAAGGAGGTACATAAACTAAACAGTTTCATAAACAGTACATAAACTACAACCGTCCAGTGAATATCCCTGATGGAACACACCACGCCTGACAATACTTAATCTGTTAGTTAATTCATGAGGACATACTGGTAAAGAGTGAAGGTGTATTTAAATCTCAATTAAAATTTGGAAAATATGGTAGCAAATATGAAAATACTAACCAATAAGCATGAGTACAAGTATCTGCAGATGAATTATACTGATCTAACCAGTGCATCAGGGCATCATCTGAGACGACCTGTAAAAATGAGAAAAATTTCACTGAAAACAGTATTGCTTTAAATAAACTGGTTACCTAGTCTCGTCTATAATTCTAAGAGGCAACCAATTTAAAATAATCTCTACACAAAAAGCCTTACCGTTGCCATTAACTGAATCTGAATGCCATTTGATAAGTTCTGTCATGCTGGTTCCTCTTATACAATATATTTTTCAAATAACTACTTAACTTTGTTTTCAAATCAGAATGGCTACAAATAATAATATAAGGTAATATTAATAAAATAAAACCTAATAGTAAATGCTAGGAAAAATAGCCGCTTACTGTTTTCTATAAATCATTGCAAAATATAAACATAGAGGCATCCTCACAATAAAACTAAGAGGTAGTGAGAAGGGCTTTAATCATTCTAACTTTTGTGATTAGCACTGGAAGCTTCCTTTACTGAAGAGGTAAGCTATTTCAAATAATCATTTTAGGCTGGGCACGGTGGTTCATGCCTATAATCCCAGCACTCTGGGAGACTGAGGCGGGTGATCACTTAAGGCCAGGAGTTCAAGACCAGACTGGCTAACATGGCAAAACTCTGTCTCTACTAAACATACAAAAAAAAATGAGCCAGGTGTGTGGCACATGCCTGTAATCCCAGCTACTTGGGAAGCTGAGGCACGAGAATCACTTGAACCCGTGAGGCGAAGGTTACAGTGAGCCGAGATCGCGCTACTACACTCCGCCTGGGCAACAGGAGGAGGCACCTTAGAAGTTTCTTGAGGCTGGTAGCATGAAGACTGTGATATCAGCATTCCAAAAGCTGACACTTTCCTTAAACCAGGCTGGGTGCGGTGGCTGACACCTGTTAATTCTAGAACTTTGGGGGGCAGAGGTGGAAGAATTGCTTGAGCCCATGAGTTCCAGACCAGTCCAGCCTTTGCAACATAGTGAGACCTCATTAATAAAAAAAAAAAAGGAAAATATAACGTCATACCTAGAAAAGCTATCTTAAACAATTTCAATATATTATAAAATAAGTGTGTTTTTTGTTTTTTGAGACAGAGTCTTGCTCTGTCACCCTGGCTGGAGTGCAGTGGGGCAATCTCGGCTTACTGCAGCCTCCATGTCCCAGGTTTAAGTGATTCTCCTGCCTCAGCCTCCTGAGTAGCTGGGACTACAGGCGTGCGCCACCACACCTGACTATCTTTTGTATCTTTAGTAGAGACGAGGTTTCACCATGTTGGCCAGGCTGGTCTCGAAATCCTGACCTCCAGTGATCCAACTGCCTCGGCCTCCCAAAGTGCTAGGATTACAGGCATGAGCCACCACGCCCAGCCAAAATAAGTATTCTTTTTCTTTTTGAGATGAAGTTTCACTCTTGTTGCTCAGGCTGGAGTGCAATGGTTCCACCTTGGCTCACTGCAACCTCCGCCTCCTGGGTTCAAGCGATTCTCCTATTTCGGCCTCCTGAGTAGCTGCGATTACAGGTATGCATCACCATCCCAGGCTAATATGTTGCATTTTCAGGAGAGACGGGGTTTCTCCATGTTGGTCAGGCTGGTCTCAAACTCCCAACCTTAGATGATCCGCCTGCCTCGGCCTCCCAAAGTGCTGGGATTACAGGTGTGAGCCACTGCGCCTCACCCAAAATAAGTGTTCTTATATAATATAAAGTACAAATGAGAAAATACCTTCTTATATTTCTTTTTTAGATCAGCATAAATTTCTAATTTGAGCTGTTTCCCAGTATTTGGTCGATAAACTAAGAAAAGTTTCTTTTTAGGATTCACTTCTTTAACTAAGATGGCAGTTTTCTTGTTGTTCCTTATCTGTTTAAAGAAAATGACAAAATATAAAGATTTTACAACACATACTTTAAGACATGTTTTTGTATCATCATGTCAGCAAATATAATCATTTGAGACTGTAACACTAAGTAAGTACATAGATACGTAACTTCAAAAAACACCAAAACTGCTTGTTTAAAAGACTGTAACATGGCCACACCCAAAGCGCAGTTATTGGATCTTAATTCTGGCTAAAACGAAGGTTAAAGACCAAAGTTATCTTCAGAAAACTATGTGGAATTAGCTTTAATGCACAAATGTCCAATACAGATCATTTTGCTTCTTTTATTTCCTGTACCTAGAATCCCAGTCAAGCAGCCTCAGAGAGATAAGAAAAACCAAGTGTAATAAAATGTTAACAGCAGAATCCAGGTAGTAGGCATTAGGGGTCTTCAGAGAAAGTTCTTTTAGCTGTGCTGTATGTTTTTAAACATTTCTCAGTAAAATGGAAAAAGAAATGTTACTCTCCTTTCAGGTTAACAATAGAATTCAAGTTTCTCTAAGCTAAGGCCTTGGATAGCCCCAGTGCTCTGCGCTTGTCTACTCTGCCAGTACTGCCTTTCCTGATGTCACAGGGTTTTGAAGGGCAAAGTGAGAGATCACCTGATAAAGTGTTCTGTAAACAGCAAAGCTATGGCAGCAGAAAGCAAAAATGTTGAACAAAATGTCCACATATATGGAGATAAAAATGGAAGAAAGGGAAGCATTAGAGAAATGTTGGAATCCAGGTATGTATTTTTAACTTTTTTATTTATTTTTTTTTGAGACAGAGTCTCGCCTGTCACCAGTCTGGAGTATAGTGGCACGATCTTGGCTCACTGCAAGCTCCATCTCCCAGGTTCAAGGCGATTCTCCTGCCTCAGCCTCCCAAGTAGCTGGGACTACAGGTACCCACCACCATGCCCAGCTAATTTTGTATTTTCAGTAGAGACAAGGTTTCTCCATGTTGGCCAGGCTGGTCTCGAACTCCCGACCTCAGGTGATCTGCCTGCCTCAGTCTCCCAAAGTGTTAAGATTATAGGTGTGAGCCACCATGCTTAGCCTACTTTTAACTTTTTTTTTTTTTTTTTGAGATGGAGTCTCGCTCTGTCACCCGGGCTGGAGTGCAGTGGCCGAATCTCAGCTCACTGCAAGCTCCGCCTCCCGGGTTTATGCCATTCTCCTGCCTCAGCCTCCCGAGTAGCTGGGACTACAGGCACCCGCCACCTCGCCCGGCTTTTTTTTATTTTTTAGTAGAGACGGGGTTTCACCGTGTTAGCCAGGATGGCCTCGAACTCCTGACCTCGTGATCCGCCCATCTCAGCCTCCCAAAGTGCTGGGATTACAGGCTTGAGCCACCGCACCCGGCCGACTTTTAACTTTTTAAAGTTGGATTTTATGAGAGAAACTTTAAGAGAAAGGAGTTACTCTTAAAACTCCATTTAACTCAAGGAAAAACAACTGGAAAATTCATTTCTTCCATAATGAAGACTGAACAGCTTCTAAACAATCATTTCTGGAGCAACACGGAAGGAAAAAGTTTCAAAGTAAAACCATTTTCCCAGCCCTCTACACAATAAATCATTGTTTGCGGGACTATTAACTTTTTATATTAATTCTTTTTTTTTTTTTTTTTTTTGAGACGGATTCTTGCTCTGCCGCCCAGGCTGGAGTGCAGTGGCCGGATCTCAGCTCACTGCAAGCTCCGCCTCCCGGGTTCACGCCATTCTCCTGTCTCAGCCTCCCGAGTAGCTGGGACTACAGGCGCCCGCCTCGTCGCCCGGCTAGTTTTTTGTATTTTTTAGTAGAGACGGGGTTTCACCGTATTAGCCAGGATGGTCTCGATCTCCTGACCTCGTGATCCGCCCGTCTCGGCCTCCCAAAGTGCTGGGATTATAGGCTTGAGCCACCGTGCCCGGCCTATATTAATTCTTATAATAAAAAACATAATCTTTTACTTTCTTCTTCATGAATATTAAAGACCCTTGGTCTCTTACTTTTTCCAACGAATTGAAACATTGTTTATATAATTACTGTAAAGTCATAAAACAATGGTTAAGGTGAAGATTATATTTAAAATTATTTATCAGCTGACAGGAAACATCCAAACCTATACTTACAGGATAGTGTTTAGACACTTAAGAATAGGCTCTGTCTTGACAGTGTCAGGTTAATTATACATCATCACAGAACAGTGGAAAGCAATTCTGACACTGACTTCCTAATGGCAGCACAGGTTACACACACTGAAAAGTATGGTGGCCTAATGCTGTGAAGGTTCAAAGGCAAACGAAGACCAGGAATGAGGTCTCTAGGGCCACCACTCCTCTGTTGCCACGCAGAGAATGAAGGACCAGTATTACCACATCCTTCAACCTAAGGGAAACTGGGGATCAGGACTTTCATCACAATCTACCAACAGCGATATTCTGGCAATACTTTCAAATTAAAACTAATAACCAAGAGCCAGGTGCAGCGGTGCATGCCTGTAATCCCAGACATTCAGGTGGTCAAGGTTGAGAGGATGGATCAAGCCCAGGAGGAGTTTGAGACTGTCCTGAAAACAATAACCAACACCCTATGTGGACCAATCAAAATGGCACCTATGGGGGAAAGCCGAGTAAAATACGTGAATTCTACCAATGTCAACATCTTGGTTGTGATATCACACTACAGTTTTGAAAAATATTACCACTGGGGGAACTGATAAAAGTATGCAAGATGTTTATCTGTATCGTTTCTTATCATGACATGCAAATCAACCTACAGTTCAATCAGTATTTCAAAAACCCCAAAACCACCAAGGCACAGTAGCTCACAACTGTAATCCAGCACTTTGGGAGGCCGAGGTGGGAGCATTTAAGCCTATGAGTTTGAGACCAGCCTGGACAACACCGTGAGATATCAACCGCATTAAAAAAAAAAAAAAAAAAACTAGCCAAGTGTGGTGGAGTGTACCTGTGGTCCCAGCTACTCAGGAAGATGAGGTGCGAGGACTGTCTGAGCCCAGGAAGTTGAAGCTACAGTAAGCCGTGATCACGCATGCCACTGCATATCAGCCTGGGTGACAGTGCGAGCAACATCCCATTACAAAAAACAAAACCAAACCAGAAAACCCCAACTCAACTAGGAGCCAGAACCTTTGAGAGCTTTTCTCTAGATCAAGGATCAACAGCTTAGGCCTGTGGAATAAATCTAGCCTGGCGCTTCTAAACTGAAGTAAGTTTTAAGAAGGAATGAAGGGGCCAGGTGCGGTGGCTCACGCCTGTAATCCCAGCACTTTGGGAGGCGGAGGCGGGGGGATCATAAGGTCAGGAGATCGAGGCCATCCTGGCTAACATAGTGAAACCTCGTCTCCACTAAAACTAAAAAACTTAGCTGGGCGTGGTGGCACACGCCTGTAGTCTCAGCTACTCAGGAGGCTGTGACAGAAGAATCGCTTGAACGTGGGAGGCGGAGGTTGCAGTGAGCCAAGATCGCGCCACTGCACTCCAGCCTGGGTGACAGACTGAAACTGTCACAAAAAACAAAACAAAACAACCCCAAATATCTTAAGAGAACTGGTGAAATAAAAATTATGTTGTCTAAAGTAAGTCAATATGAATCTCAAGATACTGTTAAGTATCTATACATATATGTATAGTTATGTGTGCACACACACACCCCTTAGTTCTGTCCACAGAAACAAATCATAACTGAAATAATGCAGCTGTTTTACTAACTGAAAAACGAGTCTTCAAGATATAAAGCATTATTAAGACTAAAGCAAGTCTCTGTCTTATGAAAAATGCTTGATTTAAGAAAGTGTTGGCCGGGTGCGGTGGCTCACGCCTGTAATCCCAGCACTTTGGGAGGCTGAGGTGGGCAAATCACGAGGTAAGGAGATTGAGACCATCTTGGCTAACACGGTGAAACCCCATCTCTACTAAAAATGCAAAAAATAATTAGCCGGGTGTGGTGGCAGGCACCTATAGTCCCAGCTACTCGGGAGGCTGAGGCAGGAGAATGGCATGAACCTGGGAGGCGAAGCTAGCAGTGAGCTGAGACTGCACCATTGGACTCCAGCCTGGGCGACAGAGAGAGACTCCGTCTTTTCTTAAAAAAAATAAAATAAAATAAACAAAAAAAATAAAAACAATAAAGAAAATGTTAACAATTCAGCCGGGCGTGGTGGCTCACACCTGTAATTCCAGCACTTTGGGAGGCCAAGACAGGCAGATGATCTGAGGTCAGGAGATCAAGACCAGCCTGGCCAACATGGTGAAACTTCGCCTCTACTAGAAATACAAAAATTTGGCAGGGTGATGTGTCTCACACCTGTAATCCCAGCACTTTGGAAGGCTGAGGCAGGCAGATCACCTGAGGTCGGGAGTTCGAGACCAGCTTGACCAACATGAAGAAACCCTGTCTCTACTAAAAATACAAAATCAGCCAGGCCTAGTGGCACATGCCTCTGATTTCAGCTACTCGGGAGGCAGAGGATGCGGTGAGCCGAGATAGCACCATTGCACTCCAGCCTGGGCAACAAAGAGCGAAACTCTGCCTCAAAAAAAAAAAGAAAAAGAAAAAAAGAAAATGTAACAATTCTAAACTCGCATCTAATAACATCCTTTAAAATACATTAAGTAAAAACGTAATACAAATGGACAAATCCACAATTACAATCATAAATTACCAAAACAGAGAAGGCTAAACACAACTGGGAAACAGGTACAAAGTGAAGAGACAATTACAATGTTGGCCATTAAAAAGTATTATATATCTGAATAGCATTTAAAGAAAAAGTCGTACTTGCAATGACAAGTAAAAGCCATCGTCTGGTCCTGTCAGCTCAGCCCAAATCTTGGTAGCTTCCTCCCATGACATTCCCCTCTCTACACTAATCTGTAAGAGAAACAACAAAATTTAAACTCATTTCTGTAAATGCATCTCATGGGAAGACGATAATTCCACATGCACAACATTTTCTAAACTTACTGTGTATAATTCTACGTGGCCAGAGGTTGAATACCCTGGAGTCAGAAACTTTTTAACATCACTTTTCCTCACCTTTTCATCTCCAGAACCAAGATCTTGAACAAGAGAAAGAAACATATAAATGTAAAAAGAACATTTTTATCAGGTACACACATTTAAAGAATTTCTCTACTCCACATTTTCCCTGGGGACGTTAGGAGGGATATTTTCCCTACTTACCTAAGATTCCCATATCATATCTTCCATTTTTTTTGGCATTTTGAACAACTGCAGTAAGTGTGTCCGCAAAATACTGAAATAATGCATTCTGCTGGTGTACCTCCATGCCTAAAATTCTATTTAAGAATTTTCCTATGTTGTTATAATCTGTAAAGACAAAAGATGAATGTTTTCATGCATTCAAATAATTAAACATTTTTTATTCATCTAGGCTTAGTTTGAGTCCCACTTTCTCTTCTAAAAGTCTTCCTTCTTAACTCTTACACTGTCCTCACAAGGCTGTAATCTGCCCATTTCTCTCTCTAGGAATTAGCACCACTGCAGGATATGCTCAAAAGAGGTTTGTCAAATTGAATGTTTGCATCTTCAGCCTCACTTATGGAAAGCATGAACACAATTCAGTACATAGGAAACTCTCCAACACTGACTTCTCAACTGTAGCGGCACAATTAGAATGTCTGGGAGCTTTGGCAAACTACAAATGTCTAGGCTCCACTCGTGACTTCAGTAATTTTTTGTTTTGTTTGGTTTTTTGAGAGAGAGTCTTGCTCTGCTGTTGCCCAGGCTGGAGTGCAATAGCGCAATCTTGGCTCACTGCAACCTCCCTACTCCAGATTCAAGTTCTCCTGCCTCAGCCTCCCAAGTAGCTGGGATTACAGATGTCCGCCACCACACCTGGCTAATTTTTGTATTTTTAGTAGAGATGGATTTCCACCATCTTGGTCAGGATAGTCCTGGACTCCTGACCTTGTGATCTGCCTGTCTTGGCCTCCCAAAGTAATGGTATTACAGGCATGAGCCATCATGCCCAACCATTTTTTTTTCTTTAGACAGAGTCTCGCTCTACTGTTGCCCAGGCTGTAGTGCAGTGGTGCAATCTTGGCTCACTGCAACCTCTGCCTTGCGTGTTCAAGCCCCACAGCAGCCAAAACCACCCAGAATGTTTTCAGAACATGAAGCTTCCCCTTTGGCTCAAAAGCATACATCATAATGGACTTTAATACTATAGCAACAGTTACGTGCCTACAGAAAGTTACCTTTATCGAGAGTAAGAATTCCCGAGCGATCTTCTACATTTATCAGGCCAACTCCTATCAGTCCTTGTCGAACATCTGTAAGAACAGGATCAACTCTGACTCATAAATTACAAGGGATGTCTACAATGTACCCCTAAGTGAGAAAAGTATGTTGCAAGTAACACCATGCCATTTTAAAAAAACCTTGATACTTATATAAACATGGAGCAAATGTAGAGAGAACTGCCCCTGTTCACACTGTCATCTGTGACCTAAGAAGGTGAGAATGGAAGGAGGGTTAAGGGGACCACATTCTCTCTTCATTATACATGTTAAAATTCTTTTCTTTGAGTCTCACTCTGTCACACAGGCTGGAGCACAGGATGTGATCTCAGCTCACTGCAACCTCTGCCTCATGGTTTCAAGCAATTCTCCTGCCTCAGCCTCCCGAGTAGCTGGGACTACAGGCTAATTTTTGTATTTTTAGTAGAGACAGGGTTTCGCCATGTTGGCCAGGCTGGTCTCAAACTCCTAACCTGGAGATCCACCCAGCTCGGCCTCCCAAAGTGCTGAGATTACAGGTGTGAGCCACTGTACCAGGCTGCAACATTATTGTCATTACTTATAATTAACAAGTTATCTATCTATCTATCCATCCATCCATCTATGTATTTTTTGAGACAGAGTCTCACTATGTCGCCCAGGCTGGAGTGCAATGGCATCGTCTTGGCTTACTGCAACCTCTACGTCCCAGGCTCAAGGGATCCTCTCACCTCAGCTTCCTGAGTAGCTGGGACTACAAGCGTGCACCACTGTGCCTGGCTAATTTTTTTGTAATTTTTTTAGAGAGGGGGTTTCTCCATGTTGCTCAGGCTTGTCTTGATCTCCTGAGTTTAAATGATCCACCTGTCTTGGCCTCCCAAAGTGCTGAGATTACAGGTGAGCCACTGCGCCTAGCCATAACCTGTAATTTTAAGAAGTTAGAAATAAATCAAGGAGTTTTTTTTTCCCTGAGACAGGGTCTCTGTCACCCAGGCTGGAATGCAGTGGTGCCATCACAGCTCACTACAGCCTCCACCTCCTAGGCTCCAGCAATCCTCACACCTCAGCCTCCCGAAGTGCTGGGATTACAGGCATGAATCACTGCCCCCACCCCAGGGAGTTGTTTCCGACGCTGCTGATGTCAAAAGGAGTGAAGATATAGGGTTAAGACTTAACTGCTTTTGTGGAAAGCCGAGAGTACTGATGGACACCCCTAACTGGTATGCCAATAGGAACTGTTAAGAACACATATCAGTATGTGTTAATATACTAAAAGGACTTTCTAGTGAAAAATGCTAACTCCCTCTGGGTGCGCTGGCTCACGTCTGTAATCCCAGCACTGTGAGAGGCTGAGGTGGGAGGATCACATGAGGCCAGGATTTCAAGACCAGCCTAGTCAACATGACAAAACCCCATCTCTATTGAAAATACAAAAATTAGCCAGGTATAGTGGCAGGCACCTGTAATCCCAGCTACTCGGAGATTCAGGCAGGAGAATCCTTTGAACCTGGTGGTGGAGGCTGTATGAGCCAAGATCATGCCATTGCATTCCAGCCCAGGTGACAGTGCGAGACCTCGTATCAAAAAAAAAAAGAAAGGGAAAAAAAAAGACATTTACAAATACATGAACGAAAAAAGGCTATGCTATGAGCCACATGTATCCATCACCCAGTTTAAACAACTGTGAATTCATGGCCAGTTTTGTTTCATCCAAACCTCCCACCCCTACCAATCAATCCTCAAAGATTCCTTACTAGGTACTTTTTCAACTTTAAATTGAATTTTAAAAGTTATTTGGGGCTGGGCACGGTAGCTCATGCCTGTAATCCCAGCACTTTGGGAGGCTGAGGCGGAGAGATCACAAGGTCAGGAGATCGAGACCATCCTGGCCAATATGGTGCAACCCTGTCTCTACTAAAAATATAAAAATTAGCTGGGCATGGTGGCTTGTGCCTGTAATCTTAGCTAACCGGGAGGTTGAGGCAGGAGAATGGCTTGAACCAGGGAGTTGGAGGTTGCAGTGAGCCGAGATCACACCACTGCACTCCAGCCTGGCGACAGAGCGAGACTCGGTCTTAAAAAAAAAAACGGCTATTTGGCAAAGTGATTTTACTTAATGTACTAAAATGACTTTCCTCTGTTAAATCTATTATTAGACAAACATGCTTTCACTATATCAACAGTAAGAGCACCTTCATTTGAATAAAATTTGCTTTAATAAATCTGTTTAATACAAGATACTTATGTGTCCTAATAACCATTAATTTCAAAGTTTTATACAATTTATGTCCAAAGAAAAAAACTAATATAACAGCAAACGTTACAACAGGTTCGAGTACATCTTTGTCAATAATCATTGTCGTTGTTATGAATATTTTTAGAAGTTACCTTTAAAAAATTCTCCAGGATAGTCTGGAGGTGGTGACACCATAGGA
Organism: Trachypithecus francoisi; assembly: GCF_009764315.1. NCBI lineage: Eukaryota > Metazoa > Chordata > Mammalia > Primates > Cercopithecidae > Trachypithecus > Trachypithecus francoisi. Next base: position 9,907,547 of record NW_022681456.1, on the reverse strand, counting down.
GAATCCAAGTTTACAATGGATTTCATGACAATTTCTAAAGCATTTCTTCCATACTGCAAAAAAATTCAAAACCTTTAACCACTTTCAGCATTTGGATACTCTTCAATCACATTACCACCTAAATACTATAAAAACTATTGGCTGGGCACAGTGGCTCACGCCTGTAATCCCAGCACTTTGGGAAGTTGAGGCGGGTGGATCCCTTGAGGTTGGGAGTTCAAGATCAACCTGACCAACATGGTGAAACTCCATCTCTACTACAAAAATTCAGCTGGGTGTGGTGGCAGACACCTGGAATCCCAGCTACTCGGAAGGCTGAGGCAGGAGAATTGCTTGAACCTGGGAGGCAGAGGCTGTAGTGAGCCAAGATGGCGTCATTGTGCTCCAGCCTGCGCGACAAGAGCAAAAAACTCTCTCAACAAAACCCCCAAAAAACCACAAACTATTATTGTACCAAAGATTCAAAAAAGCAATTCTCAATTATCTTTATACTTATTTACTTTTTCTTCTTTTGGAGACAAGAGTTTCGCTCATCACCCAGGCTGGAGTGTAATGTCACGATCTCCACTCACTGCAACCTCTGCCTCCCGGGTTCAAGCGGTTCTCTGCCTCAGCCTCCCAAGAAGCTGGGACTACAGGTGCCTGTGGCCACCATGCCCAATTTTTTTTTCCTTTGAGACTGAGTCTTGCTCTGTCGACAGGCTGGAGAGCAGTGGTATAAACTCGGCTCACGGCAACCTCTGTATCCCAGGTTGAAGTGATTTTCCTGCCTCAGCCTCCTGAGTAGGTAGGACTACAGGCTTGAGTCACCACGCCCAGCTAATTGTTTTATTTTTAGTAGAGACAGGGTTTCACCACGTTGGCCAGGATGGTCTCGATCTCTTGACCTCATGATCCACCCACCTTGGTCTCCCAAAGTGCTGGGATTACAGGCGTGAGCCACTGTGCCCAGCCACACCCAACTAATTTTTATATGATTTTTTGAGACACAGTTTTGCCCCACTGCCCAGGCTGGAATGCAGTGGCATGATCTCGGCTCACTGCAACCTCCGCCTCCTAAGTAGCTGAGACTGCAGGTGCGTGCCACCACGCCCAGCTAATTTGCTGTATTTTTAACAGAGACAGGGTTTCACTATGTTGGTCAGGCTGGTCTCGAACTCCTGACCTCAGGTGATCCACCTGCCTTGGCCTCCCAAAGTGGTCGGATTACAGGTGTGAGCAACCGATTCCGGCCTAATTTTTGTTTTTTGTTTTTTTTTTTTTTTTTTAAGTACAGATGTGGTTGCACCATGTTGGCCAGGCTGGTCTCGAACGCCTGACCTCAGGTAATCCACCAACCTGGGCCTCCCAAAGCGCTGGGATTACAGGCATGAGCCATTGCGCCTGGCCTTTATATATATTTTATACTGCCTAGTTCATGTCTCTACACATAGCAAACGTGAGAAAAATTAACTTCCTTTACTTCTGAGAACTCACAGTTAATTCATTCTCATTTGTTCTTGTTTTCCAAAAGGAATAAAGACAACCACATTGCTGTACTGATACTTAACATGTGATCTAACTTATATGTGAAATTCTGTCTTACAGGAAGTCATGATTTTAAAGCAAATGCATATGAGAGGCAGTTTTGTTTTAGACAGTAACTACCTTTCTTTCATGTTCCCTACAGCTACCATACACTATCCTAAGTTTTCAAAGATACTGAAAGTTGAAATGTACCTTATTATCAAAGTTGAACCTGCTCAGATCCCTAGATTCTGTTGCTCTTCTATCGCCATGTGTAAGTGCCCCCTATTAAAAAAAAAATTTCAATCAAGGCACAGGTAACCTTTTACCAGAAAACAGGTACAACAGATCACCTTTTACACACAGCCCACAACTCCAAAACTCACCAAACTCTCAAGTCTTTTAGCAACAATAGATGCAAATCTTTGTTCTCCTGCCAGTTCAGAAATCAGAAAGACATATTCAGGAGCAGTCACTTGGTTTGATCTATGAGTTCGTCCTGCAACGAAATTTTTTTTTTAAAGATCATTGATTTTGTTCGCTGAACAGAGAATATTCTGAGATGTATTCCTAGCATTTAATACTGAACTGGTATTGGGAAACCACTAAACAATAAAAATTACAGATAATGTTAAATTACCAAAACACACATAAAACTTCTCAAAGATAGAAGTATTAGCGTTGCTATCCCAATTTTGCTTAACTACATGTTACTGATACAGTTACTCTGGATTTTCCCACAATTGTTTTTCAAATCATTGGTCACAAGAATATGAAGATGGAGGGAGGAGTTGTGTGCCTTCAGTGAAGCTACTGAGGTTGGAAAAGCATATGGAAGTAGCAGCTTCTGATATGGACCTAATACATCCTTAAGTTTTATAAGGACACTCCTTGAGGAGCCCTGTTCTTGGAACCCCACAAATTCCCACCATATATATATTTTTTACAACTTGTAAGCAGGCAAAAAATGAATTCATAATGCACCATATACTATAAGGTACATATAACACTCGTTAAATGCAAGATCTGAGATTTCGAGTTATAAGATACAAGACACTGGCCGGGCACGGTGGCTCAAGCCTGTAATCCCAGCACTTTGGGAGGCGGAGGTGGGCAGATCACAAGGTCAGGAGATCGAGACCATCCTGGCCAGCACGGTGAAACCCCGTCTCTACTAAAAAAATACAAAAGATTAGCCGGGTGTGGTGGTGGGCGCCTGTAGTCCCAGCTGCTCAGGAGGCTGAGGCATGAGAATGGCATGAACCCAGGAGGCAGAGCTTGCAGTGAGCCGAGATCGCGCCACTGCACTCCAGCCTGGGCGACAGAGCGAGACTCCATCTCAAAAAAAAAGAAAAAAGACATTAAACAGGATTTGTTGTTGTTGTTGTTAGAGTTTCGCTCTTGTTGCTGAGGCTAGAGTGCAATGGCTCGATCTCAGCTCACTGCAACCTCTGCCTCCTGGGTTTAAGCGATTCTCCTGCCTCAGTCTCCCGAGTAGCTGGGATTACAGGCGTAAGCCACCACACCTGGCTAATTTTGTATTTTTAGTAGAGACAGGGTTTCTTCATGTTGGTCAGGCTGGTCGCGAACTCCTGACCTCAGGTGATCCGCCCACCTCAGCCTGCCAAAGTGCTGGGATTACAGGCATGAGTCACTGCGCCCAGCCTGTTTTTGTTTTTGGAGACAAAGTCACACTTTGTCACTCAGGCTGGAGTGCAGTGGTGAAATCATATCTCACCGCAACCTTGAACTCAAGTAATCCTCCCACCTCAGCCTCCTGAGTAGCTGGGACTACAGGCATATGCCACCACATCCAGCCAATTTTTCTTCTCTTCTCTTTTCTTTTTTTTTTTTTCTGAGATGCAATCTCCCTATGTTGCCCAGGCTGGAGTGCAATGGCGTGATCTCAGCTCACTGCAGCCTGCGCCTCCCAGATTCAAGCGATTCTCTGCCTCAGCCTCCCGAGCAGCTGGGAGTACAGGTGCGTGCCAACACACCCAGTTAATTTTTGTATTTGTATTTTTAGTAGAGGCTGGGTTTCATCATGTTGACCAGGCTGGTCTCAAAGTATTACCTCAAGTGATGCACCCACCTTGGCCTCCTAAAGTGCTGGGGTTACAGGCACAAGTCACTGCTCTCAGCTCAGTTTTTCTTTTCTTTTGATAGAGACAGGGTCTCACTATGTTGCCCAGGCTGGTCTCAAACTCCTGGACTCAAGTTATCCTCCCACCGTGGCCTCCCAAAATATTGGGATTACAGGCATTAGCCACTGTGCCTGGCCTAAACCTAGGTTTTGATATGCACAAATTTACCCAATGATTCCTAGCTGGATAATTAAGTGAAATCCAGTTGTAGGAACTTACCGAATTGTTGAATTGCTCTATCAGCACTCCAGGGTAATTCTAAAGTCATATGAACTCTTCGTCTTTGATTTTTAGCTCTCCTATCTGCTTGTAATGAAATACCTGAGCTGGCAGCTTCTGAGATGATAGCAATATTCTGTGTCAAATATAAGAAAAATAAAGTCACCTTTGCATAAGAACAAGCAGGCCAGTGCCTTAAATGAAGTCCTTCAGCAGACTGCTTACTCTCTCCTTCTTTCTCAACAATAAGACTCCCAATTTTATTTCTCAGTCTCCCTTACAGCTAAGTGTGAACATTCTCCAGCCGGAAAGGTGTAGGTAAAATGTATGATGTACAGAAAATGTCCTTAAAAGCAGGCGACATGCCCTTCTCATCCCCTTGTCTCCTCTCTTTTAGGTGAAATGTAGAGGTAGTGACAGAGTCCGAAGCAGGTATCTTGGAATACAAAGGTAACTTGGAAATGGAGGCCCACGTAATTTAATGAACAACACGGAAGATGCCTGGGCTTCAAGGCCGCATACCAGCCCTGCTCCACCTGCCCAAATGTGTCCATGGGAGAAATAATCTTCCCTCTTATTGAAACGAATATTTAACAGACTTTGTGTTTTCTGTTATTTAGCAACCAAAACTAATTCCAACTAATGTAATTCCTAATGCATAAGGGTGTAGATTAATGAAGCAATTACATAAAATAACTAATACCTGTACCTACAATCTTGAAAATATGTATCATTAGCTTTTTGTATATATATATTTTTTGAGACAGGGTCTCACTGTGTCACACAAGCTGGAGTGCAGTGGTGCAATCATAGCTCTCCACAGTTTTCACCTCTCAAGCTCAAGCGATCCTTTCACCTCAGCCTCCCAGTAGCTGGGACTGTGGGCATGTACCACCATGTGACTATTTTCCCTGTACGGGGGGAGGGGTGTCCCACTATGTTGCCCAGGCTGGTCTCAAACTCTTGTAATCCTAGCACTTTTGAGAAGTTGAGGTGAATGGATCATTTGAGGTCAGGAGTTCAAGACCAGCCTGGCCAACATGGCAAAACCCTGTCTCTATTAAATATACAAAAATTAGCCAGGTGTGGTGGTTTGTGCCTGTATTCCCAGCTACTTAGGAGGCTGAGGCAGAGAACTGCTTGAACCCAGGAGGTGGAGGTGGCAATGAGCCGAGATCGCACCACTGCATTCCAGCCTGGGGGACAAAGTGATGGTCCTTCTCAAACAAACAAAAAGTCTACAGAAAGAGTCTTTGGGTCAGCACAGTAGCTCACGCCTATAATCTCGGCATTTTGGGAGGCAGAGGTGGGCACACCACTTGAGGTCAGGAGTTCAAGACAAGCCTTGTCAATATGGTGAAACCTGTCTCTGTCAAAAAATACAAAAATTAGCCAGGCGTGGTGGCACGTGCCTGTAGTCCCAGCTACTCGGGAGGCTGAGGCACGAGAATCACTTTGACCCAGGAGGCGGAGGTAACAGAGTTAAGATCACACCACTGCACTGCACTCTAGCCTGGGCAACAGAATGAGACTCTGTCTCAAAAAAAAAAAAAAAAAAAAATGGAGTCTCTGGAGGCACCCAAAATCTCTACAATGGTTGGATATGGGAATGTAATCTATAAGCCATTTACAGTAAATCATCTTAATATAACATGATACAGCAATAAAATACAGTGAAACCAAAGTTACTAGTAATATGGACACACATAAATATTTTAGACTCAAAATCAGAATGACACTACAATGACATCAGATGTCACAACACCAAGACGAACTAAGAGAACATTTTTTTTTTTTTTGAGAGAGTTGCCCAGGTTGGAGTGCAATGGTGCAGTCTTGGCTCACTGCAACCTCCGCTTCCCAGGTTCAAGCTATTCTGCTGCCTCAGCCTCCTGAGTAGCTGGGACTACAGGCACCTGCCACCATGCCCGATCAATTTTTGTATTTTTAGTAGAGGTGGGGTTTCACCATGTTTGCCAGGCTGGACTTGAACTCCTGACCTCATGATCCGCTCGTCTTGGCCTCCCAAAGTGCTGGGATTACAGGCGTAAGCCACCATGCCCGGCGTGAACGAAGTGTTTTACATAATGATTAAATATTTCAAAAGCCTCCAAAGCACTCAAGAGCCATATCTAATTCTATGCATTATACACAATACTTATTATATTCAATGATAAAATAATAAAAACATGTAAAATATTCAGTGAGTAAGGGCAATTACTAAAAAAAATATGTGTAATAGCTCTGTTACCCAGGCTGGAGTGTAATGGTGCGATCTCGGCTCACTGCAACCTGCGCCACCAAGGGTTAAGCTATTCTCCCATCTCTGCCTTCTGAGTAGCTGGGACTACAGGTATGCACTACCACACCCAGCTAATTTTTTGTATTTTCAGTAGACACGGGGTTTCACCATGCTACCCAGACTGGTCTCAAACTCCACAGCTCAAACGATCTACCCGCCCTGGCCTCCCAAAATGCTGGGATTACAGGCCTGAGCCACTGCACCTGGCCAATACTTATTATATTTAATGACAAAATAATAAAAACACAAACAATATTCAGTATGTACAATTACTAAAAAATACAGAATGACAATACTCAATGGACATAACTTATATTAAAAGGAAAAAACTCTTCTGAAGCTTAATCTAAATATACGGGCATTGTTCTTTTCACTGAGAAGCATCCCAGTAAAACATACCTTATCTCCATCCATAAATCGCTGTTTTTCTGTGATGTTTAGTATTTCCACAGGCACATCAAGTTCAGATCTTGACTCATAAGATATGCTTCCATCATCATTGCTGACAACCCGTCCCTTGCGGCCGGTCATCTGAGAAGCCAAACAATGTCATTACAATGAAGGTATCTGACTGCGGTGGATGGACTCAGTGCCTCTTTCCTTAAAGACACTTGGGAGATAAGAGCACAGGCTATGTATGCTGCACCAGGCACTGGAGGATACAGAACACTGTAACATAGTCCCTGGAAAAAGCTTGACACATGGCCACGATCACAAAAGATGCGTGACAAGTGCAGTAACTAGGACCAGTGGCTTGGGACAGACACTCAGATACTGGAGGCAGCAGTTCATTGGGTGCAGGATGGCAACAAAAGTAGAACAATTCTATGATCTAAGAAATTCTATGATCTAATTCTATGATCTAAGAAATTTAGATTATTATGTGATACTATACATGCAACTCATTTTACAGGGGTTCAAATGGCAAAAATGTCACCAAGAGATACAGGCCTATTTACCTCAGCAACGTTCTCAGGGCCACCAAGTTCATCGATAAGTTCATCCAGGGTATTAGGGGGGAGGTCTTCAGCTAATTTTTCTAGCTTATCAAGCAGGTCTTTCTTCATCTGCTGAGCCCTTTCCACAGCATCCTGACTTGTTATAAGGCTATTGTTACTGTTGGTATTACTGTTAGCTAGGTAAAGAACATTTGTTAAAAGTTAGTACAAAGTTTAAATATTTTTATTTAAGAGTATTTCAAAAAGGAAGTTTCTATATGGATACCTGGTGTACTGTTAGGAGCAGGTGAGATAACTGGTGTAGATGAAAAACTAGGTCGTTTTGATCCAAGACCTGATGCTAATAAGGCACTTTGAATAGAATCTGGATCTATACTTTTCTTCTTTTTTTTCTCTTTGTTTTTCTTGTGGTCTTTTCTGATTAACCAGGGATCTGAGTATTAAGGAAAGATATATGTCAAATTACTTGCAAGTACAAGATCTTCAAAGGAAACAGCCTTTGAAATTTTTTCTTTTTTTTTTTTTTTTTTGAGACGGAGTCTCGCTCTGCCGCCCAGGCTGGAGTGCAGTGGCCGGATCTCAGCTCACTGCAAGCTCCGCCTCCCGGGTTCACGCCATTCTCCTGCCTCAGCCTCCCGAGTAGCTGGGACTACAGGCGCCCGCCACGTCGCCCGGCTAGTTTTTTGTATTTTTAGTAGAGACGGGGTTTCACCATGTTAGCCAGGATGGTCTCGATCTCCTGACCTCGTGATCCGCCCGTCTCGGCCTCCCAAAGTGCTGGGATTACAGGCTTGAGCCACCACGCCCGGCCGAAATTTTTTCTTTTTTGAGACAGAGTTTCACTCTTGTTGCCCAGGCTGGAGTGCAATAGCGCAATCTCAGCTCACTGCAACCTCCACATCCCAGGTTCAAGTGATTCTCCTGCATCAGCCTCTGAGTAGCTGGGATTACAGGCATGTGCCACCACACCTGGCTAATTTTGTATTTTTAGTAGAGACAGGGTTTCTCCACGTTGGTTAGGCTGGTCTTGAACTCCCAGCCTCAAGTGATCCGCCCACCTCAGCCTCCCAAATCGCTGGCATTACAGGCATGAGCCACCGCGCCTGGATGAAGTTTTTTATATTGTTAACCGATAATTGATCACCACCTACATTAGTCATCCATACACCAAAGGGTACAAATCCATGTTTTCAAGTTAAAAATAACTGCACAAAATTGAGGTTATCTTCTCACATATATGAGGCTGAAACCTCCAGAAGGTAGATAAGCCTGGAGCTCTCCACCAAGCAAAGATTAGAATCTGTGTGATCATTTGTACTGTATAGAAGAAAAGGTTTCGCCGGGCACGGTGGCTCAAGCCTGTAATCCCAGCACTTTGGGAGGTCAAGACAGGCGGATCACAAGGTCAGGAGATCGAGACCATCTGGCTAATATGGTGAAACCCCGTCTCTACTAAAAAATACAAAAAACTAGCTGGGCGAGGTGGTGGGCGCCTGTAGTCCCAGCTACTCGGGAGGCTGAGGCAGGAGAATGGCGTAAACCCAGGGGGTGGAGCTTGCAGTGAGCTGAGATCGGCCACTGCACTCTAGCCTGGGCGACAGAGCAAGACTCCGTCTCAAAAAAAAAAAAAAAAACGAAGAAGAAAAGGTTTCATATCCCATTTTCAAATACACTGAAACATTAATTATGCCTTCGTGCACATTTAATATACTGAACTTACCATTTTCATCATCCTCACTAGACTCATCTCTAAATGGGTTGAAATCGTCATCATCTCCAGAACTCATGTTTTTAGAACTCTCATAGTCACTTTCTTCATTATCAGAGGCATCAGATTCACTTCCACTGTCATCAGAACTGCTACCAGTAAGGCCACCTACTTTTCGTGCTTTTTTGGCTTCTCGAGTTATTTCTTCACCTACCCCCAGGCACAAACAAGAGGGTCAGCCCAAATTCAATGTTTCTTAAGATCCAGTACATCATATTTAGTTCATGAATTCAAATGAAAAGTGCAGAGGAAAAGTATTTATGTAAGTCAAAGAACAAACAGAATTCACAAGCCAGTGCTAACCTTTTGGACTCCCATAAAAAATAAGGTTATAAACATTTATTCTGAAGAAGAGACTGGATACAGAAGTACTAAGTCAAGACCGCCTTCAAGTGTACCAGTTTCAAAACAAACTCAGGACAACAGAGTAAAAGCAGAAACTCTGGCACAGTCACAATTTGTGTATTGGATTTGAGAAGAGACCTAATAATTATAGGTTTACAGACACAGACTACTTAGAAAATCAACAGAAAATCAATTTATAAAACCTTTTTATTTTTGGAGATAGGGCCTCACTCTGCTGCCCAGCCTGGAGTGCAGTGCCATAATCATAGCTCACTGCAGCCTCAACTTCCCTGGCTCATGTGATCCTCCCACCTCAGCCCCTCAAATACCTGGGACTACAGGCACATGCCACCATGACCAGATATTTTTTGTTCCCAGTGTCTCACTCTGTCTCCCAGGCTAAAGTGTAGTGGCATAATCTTGGCTCACTGCAACCTCCGGCCCCCGAGTTCAAGTGATTCTAATACCTCAGCCTCCCGTGTAGCTGGGATTATAAAGTGCCCTGCCACCAGGCCCGGCTAAGTTTTGTATTTTAAGTAGAGATGGGGTTTCGCCATATTGGCCAGGCTGGTCTTGAACTCCTGACCTCAGGTGATCCACCTGCCTCAGCCTCCCAAAGAGCTGGAATTACAGGCGTGAGCCACCGTGCCCAGCAAAAAGTCAACTTCTAAAACCCAAACAGGGCTAGGTGGGATGGCTCACACCTGTAATCCCAGCACTTTGGGAGGCCTAGGCGGGCGCACTGCTTAAGCTCAGGAGTTCAAGACCAGCCTGGCTAACATGGCGAAACCCCGTCTCTACTAAAAATACAAAAAACTAGCTGGGCGAGGTGGTGGGCGCCTGTAGTCCCAGCTACTCGGGAGGCTGAGGCAGGAGAATGGCGTAAACCCAGGGGGTGGAGCTTGCAGTGAGCTGAGATCGGCCACTGCACTCTAGCCTGGGCGACAGAGCAAGACTCCGTCTCAAAAAAAAAAAAAAAAACGAAGAAGAAAAGGTTTCATATCCCATTTTCAAATACACTGAAACATTAATTATGCCTTCGTGCACATTTAATATACTGAACTTACCATTTTCATCATCCTCACTAGACTCATCTCTAAATGGGTTGAAATCGTCATCATCTCCAGAACTCATGTTTTTAGAACTCTCATAGTCACTTTCTTCATTATCAGAGGCATCAGATTCACTTCCACTGTCATCAGAACTGCTACCAGTAAGGCCACCTACTTTTCGTGCTTTTTTGGCTTCTCGAGTTATTTCTTCACCTACCCCCAGGCACAAACAAGAGGGTCAGCCCAAATCAATGTTTCTTAAGATCCAGTACATCATATTTAGTTCATGAATTCAAATGAAAAGTGCAGAGGAAAAGTATTTATGTAAGTCAAAGAACAAACAGAATTCACAAGCCAGTGCTAACCTTTTGGACTCCCATAAAAAATAAGGTTATAAACATTTATTCTGAAGAAGAGACTGGATACAGAAGTACTAAGTCAAGACCGCCTTCAAGTGTACCAGTTTCAAAACAACTCAGGACAACAGAGTAAAAGCAGAAACTCTGGCACAGTCACAATTTGTGTATTGGATTTGAGAAGAGACCTAATAATTATAGGTTTACAGACACAGACTACTTAGAAAATCAACAGAAAATCAATTTATAAAACCTTTTTATTTTTGGAGATAGGGCCTCACTCTGCTGCCCAGCCTGGAGTGCAGTGCCATAATCATAGCTCACTGCAGCCTCAACTTCCCTGGCTCATGTGATCCTCCCACCTCAGCCCCTCAAATACCTGGGACTACAGGCACATGCCACCATGACCAGATATTTTTTGTTCCCAGTGTCTCACTCTGTCTCCCAGGCTAAAGTGTAGTGGCATAATCTTGGCTCACTGCAACCTCCGGCCCCCGAGTTCAAGTGATTCTAATACCTCAGCCTCCCGTGTAGCTGGGATTATAAAGTGCCCTGCCACCAGGCCCGGCTAAGTTTTGTATTTTAAGTAGAGATGGGGTTTCGCCATATTGGCCAGGCTGGTCTTGAACTCCTGACCTCAGGTGATCCACCTGCCTCAGCCTCCCAAAGAGCTGGAATTACAGGCGTGAGCCACCGTGCCCAGCAAAAAGTCAACTTCTAAAACCCAAACAGGGCTAGGTGGGATGGCTCACACCTGTAATCCCAGCACTTTGGGAGGCCTAGGCGGGCGCACTGCTTAAGCTCAGGAGTTCAAGACCAGCCTGGCTAACATGGCGAAACCCCGTCTCTACTAAAAATACAAAAATTAGCAGGGCACGGTGGTGCAGCCCTGTAATCCCAGCTCCTTGAACCCAGGAGGCAAGAGTTGCAGTGAGCCAAGATGGTGCCACTGTACTCCAGCTCAGGTGACAGGGACCCTGTCACCAAAAAAAAAAAAAAAAAAAAAAAAAAAAAAAAAAGGCTCTTTTAAAGAAGACTACTGAAACACCCAGCTCTCTCTCTCTCTCTCTCTCTCTATATATATATATATATTTTTTGAGACGGAGTCTGGCTCTGTCGCCCAGGCTGGAGTGCAGTGGCCGGATCTCAGCTCACTGCAAGCTCCGCCTCCCGGGTTTATGCCATTCTCCTGCCTCAGCCTCCCGAGTAGCTGGGACTACAGGTGCCCGCCACCTCGCCCGGCTAGTTTTTTTTTGTATTTTTAGTAGAGACGGGGTTTCACCGTGTTAGCCAGGATGGTCTCAATCTCCTGACCTCGTGATCCGCCCGTCTCGGCCTCCCAAAGTGCTGGGATTACAGGCTTGAGCCACCACGCCCGGCCGATCTAATTTCATATGGACCTCTGCCAGGTTATATGGTAGAATGTATATAGCCAAGTGCTTAACACACTGCCAACCACCAGTGAATTGCTCAATTCCTAATTTAAAACGGGGATAACTTGTGCATTCAAAATTGTACAAGTGACAGTGAAAATTTGGAATCATTTGTGAATTCATGGAAGGCAGTTCATTCCCAAAATATAGCCACTTTAAAATACTTATGTTTGTGGTATTTTTGACATCAACTATTCTTTTTTTTTTTTTTTTTGAGATGGAGTCTTGCTCTGTCATCCAGGCTGGAGTGCAGTGGTGCAATCTCGGTTCACTGCAAACTCCGCCTCCCGGGTTCACGCCATTCTCCTGCCTCAGCCTCTCGAGTAGCTGGGACTACAAGTGCCCACCATGACGCCCGGCTATTTTTTTGTATTTTTAGTAGAGACGAGGTTTCACCGTGTTAGCCAGGATGGTCTCAATCTCCTGACCTTGTGTCTCCTGACCTTGTGATCTGCCCGCCTCAGCCTCCCAAAGTGCTGGGATTACAGGCGTGAGCCACCGCGCCCAGCCTATTTTTCCTTTTTTAAAGTACTCACCTTTCCGCTTCTTTATTTTATTTTCTTTACAAGGACTATCTCTTGGTGAACTGTTGTTACTTGGAGCTGTCAAATCGATTCCTAGCAAACTATAAAGTTTTTTCCTGTCTGGAGCAGGAAAATGTTTTTCAATGAGTGACTGCAACACACCTCTGTAGGAGAGAAACAGTGACAATTACTGCTTCAGTTGACAAAGTAATTACATGTAAAGTCTTATTAAAATATATTGAAATATACCTTGCTCAGTTTTACAAAATACTGATAAACAAGCTAAATAAATGTTAATTTTCTAGCCCAAGGCTGTCCAACTAAATAGTAAGAATGCAAGCCAAACCACATACACAATTATTACATTTTCTGATCGCTTACATTAAAAAAGTAAAAATAAATAAATAAAACCGGTGGAACTAACTTTAATAATACATGTTATTTAACTCAATGTACCACGTCAACACATATATTTTACATTATTTTTTTCTTAAGGAGTCTTTGAAACCTGGCTCAGTACACACATATAAAAACATCTCAATATGGACCGGTCATTTTCAACTGCTCAATAGCCACATGTGATGAGAGGCTGCCATTCTGGACACGATAGTTCTAGGTAATCATGTACAGAAAAATATAGATTAGCAGGCATGTGTCTTGCTTTTTTTTTTTTTTTTTTTTTTGAGACAGAGTCTTTGTCACCCCCGGCTGGAGTGCAATGGTCCAATCTCGGCTCACTGCAACCTCTATCTCCTGGGTTCAAGCAGTTCTCCTGCCTCAGCCTCTCAGGTGCCCGCCACCATGCCTGGCTAATTTCTGTATTTTTAGTAGGACGGGGTTTCACCATGTTGGCCAAGCTGGTCTCAAACTCCTGACGTCTGGTGATCCGCCCGACTCAGCCTTCCAAAGTACTTGGATTACAGGGATAAGCCCCATGTATTGCTTTTAAAAGGAGCATTTGAATGCATCCCCAGGCACAAAATAGTAGAGCAGGAAGTTTATTTTGCTCAATTTACTACCAGAGTTTGAATCTGGAGGTTAGGCAAACTAAAAACAAGGCCTAAAACATTTTAAAATCTATTTCTGAAGAGCTCATGCTTATTTTCAACTTTATAGCAGACTTTCTTTTTTTTTTTTTGAGACAGGGTCTCACTCTGCTGCCCAGAGTGCAGTGGAGTGGTGCAGAGTGCTCACTGCAACCTCCACCTCCCGGGTTGGGTTCAAGGGATTCTCCTGTCTCAGCCTCCCAGGTAGGTGGGACTACAAGGCGTGTACCACCACGCCCAGCTAATTTTTGTATTTTTACTAGAGATGGGGTTTCACCATTTTGGCCAGGCTGGTCTTCAACTACCGACCTTAAATGATGCGCCCACCTCGGCCTCCTAATAGTGCTGAGCTTACAGGTGTGAGGCACCACGCTCAGTCAACTTACAAAGTAGACTTCGTTACATCAGGACAAACTATAGTTACTGTTCCTGTAGATAATGGTATTTCAAATACAGAACACTAAAACTGAAACTAAACCAAGCTGTCACAGATTTCCAAGATGTACAAGACAAACAAAACCAAGCCCTTCTGTTAGTTCACATACTCTTATGTAATATTGGCAAAACGCTTAACATTTTAGGATTATAAGATTTCTGGTATTCCTTTCCAACAGATACACCATCACAGAAAAGTAGAAAACTCAGATCAAGAAAACTCAAAGATGATGCAGGTGAATCAAAAGTTTTGTCTCCAGGCAACGCCCACATTGGAACTAATCTAAGTAAGAACTCAAAAAGAAAAACAAAAACATTACTTGGCAGTTGAAACAAAATCATTCAATTCTCCCCCGCCCTCTTCCAAAGCTTCTAATGTTCTAGCTTCTCCTGTAGACTGCAGACCAATTACAACACACTGGAGAAAAAAGAAAACATGTTAATTACAAATAATGTTTGTGGTTTCTTACCAAGACATATTTTAAATATTTAGCTAAACAAAGATTTCAAACAAGAATGTCCCCATTATTATAAAACACACATTTGTTTTACTTATTTCTTCTATATATTTGAGACAGGTTATGTGTCAAAAATTTAGGCAGGAGACAGGATTACAGACAGTAGTAAGCATGAGTGAAGCACCTGCCCTTGTAGAGTTTATAGTATCTTATCCTTTAAGTAGATAAACATTCACCAAAAAGAAAAAACCTTAATGCAATACACATCCATATGCTACCAGTGCTACCAGCTATGGATGACCAATTATAGTGATGTTTACTTTGTTACACTTTTCTGAACTCTCTAAATTTTCTAAGCAGGCATTGCTTTTATAATTTTAGGAAATGTGTTTTTTATAAAGTTCTACTATCCTTTAGGAAAACCCGATTTTACAAGCAGAAAACCTCAGCACCCACAAAGACTAAATAACATAACCCAAAAACAATAAATCTTTTAATGTGTTCTTCTACTTACTTTTCCATTCTTGATTTCCTCTCGAGCTAGTTGTACAACCCTTTTAACTTTGGATGCTATGCATAAGTATTTGAAGAACCTCTGGTGAGCAGACCAGAACTGACCCCACATGGACTTCTTCATTCGTTGCTCGGCATCAATCAGATCTGCAGCTTGCTGAAACCGCTCTCTGGCGATGACCCACTGAAGATACACAATCAACATTTTAGACACTTCATCTTTGAATCTAGTTATTTAAAAATACCAATTAAATCAAAATAATGTTAAGTGCAAGACCATTTAATATTAATTTAATAAATCATCTTTAGTAACCTGGGAATCTATTTCTCAGGATACTCACACAGTTGTCTCAAGTTTCTTATTACCTAATGCAGTTATTTTACAAAATAATATGATTTTAAGAACTATGCAACTGAAATAAATGGCTCTAACTTATGAATTACCTTAGCAAAATGAAAACATGGAAAATCTGAAATATAAGAACATTGGTTAGGCCAGGCGCAGTGGCTGAGGCCTGTAATCCCAGCACTTTGGGACGCTGAGGCAGGTGAATCACTTGAGCCCAGATCAGGCTGAGCAACACTGTAAAATCTCATCTCTGCCAAAAAATACAAAAATTAGCCAGGCACGGTGGCATGTGCCTGCAGTCCCTGTTACTCAGGAGGCAGAGTTGGGAGGACTCCTTGAACCTGATTGGTAAAGGTTGCAGTAAGCCAAGATCACACCACTGTACTCCAGTCTGGGCGACAGAGTAAGACCCTGCCTAAAAAAAAAAAAAAAAAAAAAAAAAAAAAAAAAAAAACAAACCACATTGGTTAAACAGCCTATCATCTGGTAACTCATCTGGTTTTTTTGTTTTGTTTTGGTTTTTGTTTTGCGATGGAGTCTCCCTCTGTTACCCAAGCTGGAGTGCAGTGGCACAATCTTGGTTCACTGCAACCTCCACCTCCTGGGTTCAAGCAATTCTCCTGCCTCAGCCTCCCCAAGTAGTTGGCACTACAGGCCCATGCCACCATGCCTGGTTAATTTTTTTTTTGTACTTTTAGTAGAGATGAGGTTTCAACATGTAGGCCAGGCTGGTCTCGAACTCTTGACCTCAGGTGATCCGCTTGCCTCAGCCTCCCAAGTGCTGGCATTAGGCATGAGCCACCGCGCCTGGCTTCATCTGCTGTTTTATAGCAGAAATACATTCCCACGGGCAGGAGGCATCACAATCACCAAAACTAACAGAAACATTATCAGATACATTAAATAAACACTAGGAAAGAAGAAAAATTCCTCACCAGCTTGACGGCTTTGTTATACATTTTAACATAGCTCTGAGAAAGAAGAACTTCCTCAATTTTGAAGGTCACTCCAGTAAAGCTCAGCTGTCGAGCAATGTACATTCCTCTAAGCTTCATATCCATAGCAACTATTTCCATGGCACCAACTCCTCTGAATAAAATTAAAACATACAGTAACTACCAATAAAGTAGAATTTTAACATACACAGAACGGGCTTTAGGAATAACACATTTCTTAGACTGCTACTGAAAACAGTATATACCGTAAACTGCATTACCTCCGTTCTACTGCTTGAATAAAATCACTGAATTCTCTAAATGGAGTACCCTCACCCCATATGCCAAGACGGTTCATATAGGCCATGTTGCGTGGTTCAGAAGCACCTGAAAATCCCACAAATGAAATATATTATAGTTGAAAAAATAACCTATAATATATATTTTTAAATAAATAACTACTCACCAGTTGCACTAGCATAAACAACTCTGGCTTTTGGTAATTTGTTCTGAAGCTCTAAAACTGCTAAGCCTGTCTTGGTTGGCTTTGAAGAACCAACAGGACATAAGTTTTTGGCTTTATGACACTCATCAAACACTATCTAAATGGAATGAATTAAGGAATGTACCACAACAATATTAAGTATCTCCAGTCTTTCAAGAAGAGTTAACTTTTATTTCCCTGATGTCTTCTGATTGTCTACTTTATGACTACAAATACAAAGGAAGTCCTATGGGCCTTTTCCCAGTGACATCCTCCTCCCTCTCTAGCCTCAAAGACATTCACTGAATTTGGAATTTATCTAAACCAGCAATTTGCTTCTAAATTAAAACAGAGAAAAGAGCCCACTGCAGCAAGAAGTTGTTATTTGGTAACTTGTATCAGCAGAAGCATGATTGGTAACCAACTTAATCAGCATTTCAAAAAGTGACGTTCCTCATGCAGGACAGTTAAAAGACATACTATGAACAAGTTTGGGACCACTAAGTTCTAACAGTTTTCTTTCTCTTAATCTTCTCAGGTATTCTGCTATGTAAATATGCAATGTTAATCCTCAAAAGGGGAATACAGTATTCAGTATTCCTCACATCTATTAACATTTTTCTAAACCAGGAGGTAGTTTCCTATCTGACAGGTAAAAAACCGAATCAACTTTCCAATCCCTTTGTACTCTAGGTAATCATTAAAGTTTACACTCCAGCAGTTCGTTTAATCTCAAGATTCTTGTTTCCCAAAAGTCTACCCTTTTACAATGTTGTTATCATTTAAAAATAGAAAAATATTTGCCATAAAGGATACCACTCCATCGAAGTCATCACCACACCAGTGCAGAAGTTGTTTTAACCTAGTTTTGTACTTGCCGCCAGACTGGCTTTCACCAATAAGTGAAGAGTAAGTAGCAAAAATAACACCCTTTTTCACACTCCCATTATGTTTGGAAGAAATTTTTCCATATTTAAACTAAAAAAGAAAAGAAAAGAAAAGAATTTAGTTAATTAGCCTACCTTTCTCTCTGAAACATTTATCCCAACTAAACATTCACAAGGAGGAACTCTTGTTAGGCACATGACAGGCTTCAGAAAACAAAAGTACAAGGAGACACAAATTTCTTTGTATAGATGTACATAACACAAACACACAACTTTATAGTACAAAAATCCAGTTTTTGGTAGAGCACAGTGGCTCACGCCTGTAATCCCAACACTTTGGGAGGTCAAGGTGGGTGGATCGCTTGAGCTCAGGAGTTCAAGACCAGCCTGGCGAATACAGTGAAACCCCATCTCTGCAAAAAATACAAAAATTAGCCAGGCATCATGGAGCATGTCTGTAGTCCCAGCTACACCAGAGGCTGAGGAGGGAGAATTGCTTGAGCCTGGGAGACAGAGGTTGCAGTGAGCGGAGATTGCGCCACTGCACTTCAGTCTGGGAGACAGAGCTGAGATCTTAAAAAAAAAAAAATCCAGTTTTCAAAGTCTTAAAAACTTTATTACCATGAAAAAAACATTAAAAACCAGACAAACTCCCCTATAAGAAAAAAAACTCACAACTTACATTTATTGTGCACTTACTATATGCAAAACACCGTGATTAATTTCTGATACATAAGAATTATGAGTAGTTGTTAATGCGCCCTTCTAATACTACTCTGAAATAAAAAAAAAAAATTCTAGATGCCAGTTACATCCTTTTAGTTCTGAACTATACACAGTCATTCATGACACAGTATTTTACAGCCACAAATCCACCCAGTAAAACCCACCCTAACAAGACACTGTTTAGGGCAACACTAAATTGAACTTAGGACTCACATGGGAAGTAGAGGTGCAGTTACTTACTTTCAAAGGGCTACTAGGGAGGCCCTTCCAGGAACCCTATCAGTCTATTTTAACCTTATAACACCAACAACTGGTATATGCAGAGTAAGTCAGTAAAGATTTGCTAACTGAACCTCAACATTCTAAAACACACTGGTACACGTTGTCTTTCACCTTACAGAACTGTTTTCACATAAGCAAAGGTATGGGTAACTCAAGTCCATTAGCTGTAAAAATACTGAAACTGGTCTGCCCAAGCCATAACTATCTACATCACGTGGGATTTGATGACCTGTAGTGCAAGGTATCCCAACTGTCTACACCGCAGCCTTATAACATATAAACTATAGAAGACAGACACAAGTAACACTGAAAATTGAGAGAATCGACTGGTGTGCACTGTACACTTAGAGCACATCTCAATTCAAACTAGTCATTTACATTGCTCAATAGCCACATGTGATGAGTGGCTACTGCGTCAGCGTTTAGCACACAGGAATCCACAAACCAACAATAGTGGCTAGCACTCACTATGCTTTTTGTGGAGTAACATCAAAGTTTTCAAAAAAGTTTCCCCTTCTATAGATAGCTATTATTATTCTTATCTCACAGATGAGTCAATATTTATTGAATGACCAACTGAATAAAAAGATTTCATACCTTATTTAATGAATGAACCAAAATGTTTTTTGCTCCAATATCCCTTAAATCTCTTTCAGCATCATACTTTAAGTCATTTGAAACACTAAACCTGCCAAAATATTAAAAAGCACAAATTAAATACAAATTATATTATTCTGGAATTCAGGAATTTTTTTTTTTTTTTGAGACGGAGTCTGGCTCTGTCGCCCAGGCTGGAGTGCAGTGGCCGGATCTCAGCTCACTGCAAGCTCTGCCTCCTAGGTTTACGCCATTCTCCTGCCTCAGCCTCCCGAGTAGCTGGGACTACAGGTGCCTGCCACCTCGCCCGGCTAGTTTTTTTTTTTTTTTTTTTTGAGACGGAGTCTCGCTCTGTCGCCCAGGCTGGAGTGCAGTGGCCGGATCTCAGCTCACTGCAAGCTCCGCCTCCCGGGTTTACGCCATTCTCCTGCCTCAGCCTCCCGAGTAGCTGGGACTACAGGCGCCCGCCACCACGCCCGGCTAGTTTTTTGTATTTTTTAGTAGAGACGGGATTTCACCGTGTTAGCCAGGACGGTCTCGATCTCCTGACCTCATGATCCGCCCATCTCAACCTCCCAAAGTGCTGGGACTACAAGCTTGAGCCACCGCGCCTGGCCGGAATTCAGGAATTAATAAAGCCAGGTCGTGACACTTCAAAAAAAAAAAGAAAAATACACTTACTCATTGAAACCAATCCCACTGAGTGCAGTGGCTCACAACCGTAATCCCAGCACTTTGGGAGCCTGAGGCAGGAGGACTGCTTGAGCCCAGGAGTTCAAGACCAGCCTGGGCAACACAACAAGAACCCGTATCTACAAAAATTTAGCCAAGCATGGTAGTAGTGTACGCCTGTAGTCCCAGCTACTCAGGAAGCTGAGGCAGGAGAATTGCTTGAGCCCCAGAGGTGAGGCTGCAGTAAGCCAGGAATGTGCCACAGCACTCCAGCCTGGGTGACAAAGACTCTGTCTTGAGGGGAAGGGGGATGCCATCCCCACATGCTAAAGTAATTATTCACTAACAAAAGCTTCCACAGCCAGTTTTTTTTTTTTCTTTTTTCTTTTTGAGATGGTGTCTCACTCTGTCACCCAGGCTGGAGTGCAGTGGCGCAATCTCGGCTCACTGCAAACTCTGCCTCCCGGATTCACGCCATTCTCCTGCCTCAGCCTCCTGAGGAGCTGGGATTACAGGCACCAACCACGACGCCTGGCTAATTTTTTTTATTTTTAGTAGAGATGGAGTTTCACTGTTGTTAGCCAGGATGGTCTTGATCTCCTGACCTCGTGATCAGCTGCGCCCAGCCCAGAGCCAGTTTTTAAACACTTACCACAACGCTCGTTTTCTACTCAACAAATAATTTTCATAGATGATTCCTGCTATCGTCCTTCCTTTTCCTACACCAGCACCATCACCTATTAAGAAGCCAGCACGATCTCCATTAGGTAGGAAAGTTTCATGTTGCTGAAAAACAAAAAGCTGATAATTAATATAATCCTTCAGATATTTTGGTGATCAATCTTTCATACACTGTTTTTAGGAACAGAAGTATATTGATGTTATCTGTTTTTTGTTTTGTATATATATTTTGTGACTTTGTTTTTACATAAATTTCATACAGTTTTCGATTTTTTTTTTTTTTTGAGACAGAGTCTTGCTCTGTCGCGCAGGCTGGAGTGCAGTGGCGCAATCTCGGCTCACTGCAAACTCTGCCTCCCGGGTTCACGCCATTCTCCTGCCTCAGCCTCCTGAGTAGCTGGGGCTACAGGCACCCGCCACCACACCTGGCTAAATTTTTGTATTTTTAGTAGAGACGGGGTTTCACCACATTAGCCAGGATGGTCTCGATCTCCTGACCTCGTGATCCGCCTGCCTCAGCTTCCCAAAGTGCTGAGATTACAGGCATGAGCCACCACGCCCGGCCAAATTTCAAAGTTTTGGCTTTTAATGTGGATACTTTCTTTTTTCTTTTCTTTTTCTGAGATGAAGTCTCGCTCTGTCACCAGGATGAAGTGCAGTGGCACAATCTTGGCTCACTGCAACCTCCGACTCCCTACTGAAGCTATTTTCCTGCCTCAGCCTCCTGAGTATCTGGGATGACAGGCAGGCACCACCACGTCAGGCTAACTTTTTGTATCTTTACGAGGTGGGTTTCACCGTGTTGACCAGGATGGTCTCGATCTCCTGACCTCATGATGCGCACGCCTTGGCCTCCCAAAGTGCTGTAATTACAGGCGTGAGCCACCGTGCTCAGCTTAATGTGGATACTTTCTACATATTTACTGTATATTATTTCCTGATACTCTCCCATGCATCAGGTAACTAAAGTTAACCAACTGGTGAGCCCGCCTACTCCCCTCATCAACACTTGCAGAATCAAATAGAAAGATTTTTTTTTTTTGGAGACAGAGTTTCGCTCTTGTTGCCCAGGCTGGAGTGCAATGGCACAATTTCGGCTTATCGCAACCTCCGCCTCCTGAGTTCAAGCGATTCTCCTGCCTCACCCTCCCAAGTAGCTGGGATTACAGGTGTGTGCCACCATGCATGGCTAGTTTTGTATTTTAAGTAGAGACGGGGTTTCACCATGTTGGCCAGGCTGTTCTCAAACTCCCGACCCGCCCACCTCAGCCTTCCAAAGTGCTGGGATTATAGGCGTGAGCCACCACACCCGGCCAGTGGTTTGTTTTCTGTTTTTTTTTTTTTTTTTTTTTTTGAGACAGTCTCAGCTCACTGCAACCTCCACATCCTGGATTTAAGCGACTCTCCTTAGGTTCCCGAGTAGCTGGGACTACAGGTGTGCACCACCATGCCTGGCTAATTTTTGTATTTTTGGTAGAGACAGAGTTTCACCACGTTGGCCAGGCTGGTCTCAAATTCCTGACCTCAGGATGACCCAACTGACTCGGCCTCCCAAACTGCTGGGACTGGGCCGGGCATGGTGGCTCACGCCTGTAATCCCAGCACTTTGGGAGGCTGAGGTGGGTGGATCACGAGGTCAGGAAATCGAGACCATCCTGGCTAACATGGTGAAACCCCAACTCCACTAAAAGTAGAAAAAATTAGCCAGGTGTGGTGACGGGCACCTCTAGTCCCAGCTACTCGGGAGGCTGAGGAAGGAGAATGGCGTGAACCTCGGGAGGCAGAGGCTCCAGTGAGCCTAGATTGCACCACTGCACTCCAGCCTGGGTGACACAGCGAGACTCCATCTCAATAAGTTTTGTATCACATAAAATATGGAGGATAAATGGCTATTTTGGTCATTACTTATTTTACAGATACGGAATATGACTGAAATCACTTCAAGACAACCGTTTAACTCTACCTCACATCATTTTAAAAGCCCACACAACACCCCACAGTCCAATAATATCACAGTTTATGCAATCACCCCTCAACAATGTGGATGCTCAAATCTTTTCCAGTTGGGGGGACCAAAGGTACAACAAATATCATTCTGCATATGTTCTTATCTACAGTTCTAGGGAACACACTCCTAGGAATGGGTATATATATACACACACACACACACACATACGCATACATAATCTTTTTTTTTTTTTTTTTTTTTGAGACAGGGTCTTGTTCCCATCACCCAGGCTGGAAGTGACAAGATCACAGCTTATTGCAGCCTCGACTTCCCTGGCTGAGGTGATTCCCCTACCTCAGCCTCCCGAGAAACTGGGACTATAGGCGCATGCCACTACACTCAGCTAATTTTTTGTATTTTTAGTAGAGCTGATGTTTCACCATGTTACCCAGACTGGTCCTGAACTCCTGGACTCAAGCACCCAGCTCAGCCTCCAAAAGTGCTGGGACTGGAGAAATGAGCCATTGCGCCCAGTCGATATACTTTTTTTTTTTTTTTTTGAGATGGAGTCTCGCTCTGTTGCCCAGGTTGGAGTGCTGTGGCGTCATCTCGGCTCACTGCAAGCTCCGCCTCCCAGGTTCAAGCCATTCTCCTGCCTCAGCCTCCGAGTAGCTGGGAATACAGCCGCCCGCCACCACGTCCTGCTAATTTTTTTGTATTTTTAGTAGAGACGGGGTTTCACTGTGTTAGCCAGGATGGTCTCGATCTCCTAACCTCGTGATCCGCCCGTCTCGGCCTCACAAAGTGCTGGGATTACAGGCGTAAGCCATCGTGTTTTTAATTTTAATAGATACTCTCAGTAAATTCCAAGAAAGTTATAACATTTGCCATTTCCACTGGAAATGCACTACCTGTATCTCTTCTACACTTCTAAATTTAATTTTCCAACACACTAAACTTTCATAAAAATCACACTTACAAGGTTTTCATACAAGGAAAAGTTACCTTTAGATTGAAACAACTATGTTATATGGAATAGGATAAAATAATTATTGTAATAATTATGAAATATTATTGCTTACCTGGGCTGCATATGTAATTGCCTCAAGCTGCAATGCTGATAACCAGCCATTATCAATGGTTTCCTCAGAAATGGATGTTTTGTACCAAACATCAGGAGGAGTAACACTGGATAAAGAGCTGGTTTCCACTACAGCATCCGGATGACGCAGGCCAATTTTTACTAAACAAAAAATGTAGAAACAAAATATTTTAATTATTCTAAGTAATAACATTTCTAGTTTCATTATAAGATATTTTAATGTTTTTCTTTTTTTTTTTTTTGAGACGGAGTCTTGCTCTGTTGCCCGGGCTGGAGTGCAGTGGCCGGATCTCAGCTCACTGCAAGCTCCGTCTCCCGGGTTTACGCCATTCTCCTGCCTCAGCCTCCCGAGTAGCTGGGACTACAGGCGCCGCCACCTCGCCCGGCTAGTTTTTTGTAGTTTTTAGTAGAGACGGGGTTTCACCGTGTTAGCCAGGATGGTCTCGATCTCCTGACCTCGTGATCCGCCCGTCTCGGCCTCCCAAAGTGCTGGGATTACAGGCTTGAGCCACCGCGCCGGGCAATGTTTTTCTTATGACAAAGAAAATAATTAAAAAGTATTCACTCTGGGCTTCTATAAAAAGTCACTGATGATAAAGTAGTATCTATATTTGATTAAAATAATTTATCAACTACATATGGTTAAAATAGAGATATGGGCCAGCTGGGTGGCTCATGCCTGTAATCCCAGCACTTTGGGAGGCTGAGGGATCACTTGAGGTCAAGCATTCAAGACCAGCCTGGCCAACATAGCAAAACCTTGTCTCTACTAAAAATACAAAAATTAGCTGGGCATGTTGGCACACGCCTGTAATTCTAGCTACTCAGGAGGCTGAGGAATAAGAATTGCTTGAACCCAGGAGATGGAGGTTGCAATGAGCCAAGACTGCGCCACTGCACTCCAGCCTGAGTGGAGTGAGCCTCTGTTTCAAAAAATATATAAACTTAAATAATAAATAAAATAAAATAAAATAGAGATTTGCTGATAAAAAAAGATCTAAAAAAACACCAACTTGGTTCATACCAAGCAGGTTCTCTAGTAGTAACAGAACATCATGCCAGATTAAGGAGTTCAGTTACTTCAATCCTTCTCTCAGTAAAACAAAAGTTTGCAATATAATTATACTTTGAGGCTAGGCATGAAGGCTCATGCTTATAATCTCAGCACTTTGGGAGGCCAAAGCAGGAGTATCATTTGAGGCCAAGAGTTTAAGACCAGCCTCCCCAACATAGTGAGACCTTCATCTCTACAATTAAAATCCAAAAATTAGCTGAGCATGGTGGTGAGACTTGTGGTCTGAGCTACTCAGGAGGCTGAGGTGGGAGGACTGCTTGAGCCTTGAAGGCTGAGGCTGCAGTGAGCTAAGATTGCGCCACTGCCTGGCTGGGTGTGGTGGCTCACGCCTGTAATCCCAGGACTTTGGGAGGCTAAGGTGGGCAGATCTCCCGAGGTCAGGCATTCAAGACCAGCCTAGCCAACACGGTGAAACCCTATCTCTACTAAAAATACAAAATCAGCCAGGTATGGTGGTGCACACCTGTAATCCTAGCTACTCAGGAGACTGAGCCACGAGAATTGCTTGAATCCAGGAGGGATCCTGGGAGGCGGAGGTTGCAGTGAGGCGAGAGCATGCCACTGCACTCCAGACTGAGTAAAGAACCAGACCCCGTGTTAAAAATAATAATATATTTTACTTTGAAACGTATTTGAAAGACAAACTTGGCTATAAAATTAAACAACCAAGTCCCCAAAATGTACAATATGAATACATTAAAATAATGATCAGGGAACTTTTTCTGTAAAGGGTCTGAGAATGATTTTGCCATTTTAGGCCATCCTGTCTCCTGTACAACTACTTAACATTGCTGTTGTAGTGTCAATGCAGCCATAGATAATATGTAAACCAATAAACATGCCTATGTTATAATAAAACTTTATTTACTATAAAAGAGGGAGTGGTCCAGATTGAGTTTGCTGCCCTCTGGTTTAAAGGGCCATGAACTCTTTCAATCCTTTTGCAAAATCATTATTGGAATAAAAAAAACAGAAGTTCAGATAGGACCCCTAAAATTCATTATAGGTGACCAGAAAAGGATGGAATTTTGGATTCTATGAGTAGTTCATAAAAAGAGAATTGTAGTTCAATTCAAATGGTATTATTAGTGGCTTTTTATAGAAACCAAGACTACACGAAAGACAAATTCTAGACAACAGATTTGTTTCCTATAACGAAAAAGTGAAAATTTTATGCAAATACTAAAAACCTAATTTTCAACTTCATACAGTGGCTGCTAAAAAAAAGAATCATGGTTATACAAAAGAGAGAAAGTTAATTAAAAACTATGGAATTCAAATAGCACAATTATTTTTATAATTTCAATGTTTTAACAATTTTTGACAAGTTGTATTAAATATGTATCTTAGCTTTATATATCTTTACAATTACCTTTGATTTTTATAATCACTACTCCTACGAACAAAATTAACTTAAAATGAAATCCAAGCTTCTTTAGTTTTGGTTTTAAAAGACTCTGACCTAAAAAGATTCTAAATGTATATGGAAAAAAACAAAACAAAACAAAAAGCAGCAAAGAAACCACAGTAAAACTTTGATGTAAGTAACTGACAAATCCCGAAGACATACATTTTATTGGCATGTATTCTGCATAGGTTTCTGCATGACCCATTTCTTCTTCATCTTCTTCCTCTGGTTCATCATCTTCTTTTACAACAGGAACCTTCTGTAATACAGAAAGAGTACAATTAATCCCAAATCCAGGGACCAGACGCCAAGCCAACACACAGAAAAACTCTCTTGTAGGAACACCTATGATTTTCCATCATGGAAACACGAGGCACCACCTTAATACTCTCCTAAAATCTGGGCCACACTTCGTGGCTTTCCTGCTTCTCCAATAATGAGCACAGACAACGAGGACCTACTCTGTCTCTTACCCACAAATGGGTCACCACAAGACTCCATGTCCTTCCGGCCACCATCATGTCAAGCTGCTTTCCCGTTCAATACTGCCTACCATCCCTCCTTGATGCCCAGAACTCTCTCTGCACTCAGACTTCACCTTCATTCTAGTTCCAGGAGAAAGAGCAAGCAGTGTGCCTGACTCTTCCTAGTGCAGAACTGGAGTGAACCCTAGCAAAGGTGGATGGGCCCCAAAGGACCCTGCATCACCACAAGCAGGACCTCTCAGTCTCACATCCCACCTTCTTCTCAGTTCACTTCTATTTGTCTGCTTTCTCGCATATCCTAAAACCAAAACCCCAGAAGACTGGAGTTTATTTTAAAGGCTCTTATGAAGAACAGAAAAATTTACCTCAGACTTCTGTGTCTCCACAGGTGCAATCATGATCATATATAAGATGGCCATATAGGGCTGGGCGCGGTGGCTCAAGCCTGTAATCCCAGGACTTTGGGAGACCGAGACGGGTGGATCACGAGGTCAGGAGATCGAGACCATCCTGGCTAACACGGTGAAACCCCGTCTCTACTAAAAAAATACAAAAAACTAGCCGGGCGAGGTGGTGGGCGCCTGTAATCCCAGCTACTCGGGAGGCTGAGGCAGGAGAATGGCGTGAATCCGGGAGGCGGAGCTTGCAGTGAGCCGAGATCATGCCACTGCACTCCAGCCTGGGTGACAGAGCGAGACTCCGTCTCAAAAAAAAAAAAAAAAAAAAAAAAAAGATGGCCATATAATTTATTCTCGAAACCCTGGCACATTTGAGTTGGGGAGCTACTGAGGATTACACTGAGAAAACAGAAGGAAACCCAGACTGTCCTCGGCAAACCAAGTGAATGGTCACCACTGTTATGCTTCCCGATTCTTCCTCTACAGGATCTTAAAGGAATAAAGGAAGATCCGGAGCAAGCCACTTTTCATTACCAGTACAATCCTTAGGCAATTGTTTATCAGCGTGCACTTGTCCAGAGAAGAATATAAAGAAACTGTTGGGAAACTCAGTATGCCAAGGGAAAAGGAGAACAAAAACCTACAGGTTAAGACAAATTAAGGCAAGATGAAGACAGCATTAAAAGTTAAGGACAGCCGGGCGCAGTGGCTCACGCCTGTAATCCCAGCACTTTGGGAGGCTGAGACGGGCGGATCACGAGGTCAGGAGATCGAGTCCATCCTGGCTAACACAGTGAAACCCTGTCTTGGCCGGGCGCGGTGGCTCAAGCCTGTAATCCCAGCACTTTGGGAGGCCGAGACGGGCGGATCACAAGGTCGGGAGATCGAGACCATCCTGGCTAATACGGTGAAACCCCGTCTCTACTAAAAAATACAAAAAACTAGCCGGGCGAGGTGGCGGGCGCCTGTAGTCCCAGCTACTCGGAGGCTGAGGCAGGAGAATGGCGGAAACCCGGGAGGCGGAGCTTGCAGTGAGCTGAGATCTGGCCACTGCACTCCAGTCCGGGCGACAGAGCGAGACTCCGCCTCAAAAAAAAAAAAAAAAAAAAAGAAACCCTGTCTCTACTGAAAATACAAAAAATTAGCCGGGCGTAGTGGTGCGTGCCTGTATTCCCAGCTACTCGGAGGCTGAGGCAGGAGAATGGCATGAACCCAGGAGGCAGAGCTTGCAGTGAGCCAAGATGGTGCCACTGCACTCCAGCCTGGGCGACAAAGCGAGACTCCGTCTCAAAAAAAAAAAAAAAAAAAAAGTTAAGGACAGGCTCTTTTTTCATTTACCTCAGAATCTAGAGCAGAATATGGGTTGCAAATAGATAATAAATGTGAAATGGAAAAGAGGTGAGACATAACCATCCAATCAACATTAACCCATGGAGTCTTTAGATAAAATCTAAGAACTTGGAATGTTCTCAGAAATTATGCTAAAATAAAACTCAATTTCAGAAATTTGAGGCAAAATAGGACTGGCCAAAGGAATAGATTTGAATCTCAATTCTGCTGTTATTTAACTGTGTAGTCTGTTTTTAATTTAGGCAAATTACCTAAATTCTGGGTCCTCTCCACCCCGACCATCTAACCCTGTCCTCGCTTATAAAATAGAAATCTATTCTATGCTAAGATAAACAGCCTCCTTTCTCCCTCCATCCTTTATTCTTCTACCTAGAGTTTTTAAAATCATCATAAAATCGGCCAGGCGCGGTGGCTCAAGCCTGTAATCCCAGCACTTTGGGAGGCCGAGATGGGTGGATCACAAGGTCAGGAGATCGAGACCATCCTGGCTAACACAGTGAAACCCCATCTCTACTAAAAAATACAAAAAACTAGCTGGGCATGGTGGCGGGCACCTGTAGTCCCAGATACTCGGGAGGCTGAGGCAGGAGAATGGCGTGAACCCAGGAGGCGGAGCTTGCAGTGAGCTGAGATCCGGCCACTGCACTCCAGCCTGGGCGACAGAGCGAGACTCCGTCTCAAAAAAAAAAAAAAAAGAAGAAAAAAAAATCATAAAATCGATGATAATTGAATAACTGAAGGATAAGTTGGTAATACTGAAGGACCACTATATCCAGGGAACAAACAAGTGACACCTTGAAGCCAGGTGCATGTGAGATGGCAACTGACATCAAATTCAGGTCAAACAGATAACTCGGGTGAGGGAGACCATGGTACCTGGGAAATATTTGCCCGGGCGTAGTGGCTTACGCCTGTAATCCCAGCACTTGGGCGGCAGGGGCTGGCGGATCACCTGAGGTCAGGAGTTCAAGACCAGCCTAGCCAACATGGCAAAACCCCATCTCTACTAAAACATACAGGCCAGGTGGTGCCTCACGCCTGAAATCCCAGCACTTCAGGAGGCCGAGGCGGGTGAATCACGAGGTCAGGAGTTATTTAAGACCAGCCTGGCCAAGATGGTGAAACCCCGTCTCTACTAAAAAATCCAAAAAAAAAAAAAATTGCAGGGTGTAGTGGCAAGCGCCTGTAATCCCAGGTACTTGGGAGGCTGAGGCAGAGAACTGCTTGAACCCAGGAAGGGGAGGATGCAGCGAGCCAAGACTGCACCAATGCACTCCAGCCTGTGTGATAGAGTGAGACTTCATCTAAAAATAAATAAATAAATAAAATAAAAAATACAAAAATTATCTGGGTATGGCAGGGAAGAAGCAGGGGGACCGCCTGTAATTCCAGCTCCTCAGGAGGCTGAGGCAGGACAACCACTTGAACCTGGGAGGCAGAGGTTGCAGTGAACTGAGATCGTGCCACTGCCCTCCAGCCTGGGTGACACAGCAAGACACCATCTTAAAACACACACACACACACACACACACACACACACACACATTTGTCGACTACTTTGGTTCATGGGCTATCAGTCTGCAGTCTCTCTGAGATGTTACTTAACTGCTAGGCCAATAAAAAACTTATAGCATATAATGGACTGAAATGGAAATGGTGAGAACCACATAAAACATTTCTTGAAGAAATATGCATTCTTGGTTTCCAAAAATCACCTTCCAAGTGCTGTTGGTAGAAAATCACTAAGTAAACTGGGTAGTGCCAGTGGCACTATTGTTCTCCTGGTCCCCATTCAAAACCTCAGCTACAGTTTGCTGTATTGCCTCCAATTCTATATTCTAGAACCAAGTCCCAAAATTATTTCGGTATCGTTATGTACAGTTATCTCTCTTTTGCCTTTCCCCTCTCCCTTTTCCAATCCCCTCTGCGAGGTCTCTAGTATGCCCTTTCTTGCTTCCCCTTTACGTTAACCAACTTTCCAACGTATCTCTTTTGCCTACTCCTACTCATCCTGAATCTGTCTTCCCTATCCCCTTACTGAGTCTGCACCCCAACTTCTCCTGAATCACTAACATCTCTACTGGCTCAGTGGTGCTAGACTAAGTCCAAAGTCCTTCAAACTCAATTCAGCACAGGGCACCTTGGCCTTCCAGCACTTTGAGAGGCTGAGATGGAGGGATCACTTGAGGTTAGGCATTCAAGACCAGTCTGGCCAATGTGGTAAAACCCTGTCTCTACTAAAAATACAAAAATAAGCCAGGCATGGTGGCGGGCACCTGTAATCCCAGATACTCAGGAGGCTGAGGCAGAAGAATCACTTGAACCTGGGAGGAAGAGGTTGCAGTGAGCCAAGATCACACCACTACACTCCAGCCTGGGCAACAGAGCAAGACTCCATCTCAAAACAAATCAAAACAAACAACAACAACAAAAACAAACAACAACAACAACAAAAAAAAAAAACCTCAATTCAGGACCCTCCATGGAGCCCAGACCTACTATTCCCATTTCTTTCTACAAGCTAAGCTTTCTGGCTTATTTTCACCAAAGCACATAGTCACTACCTCCTCTGTGCCTATTAATCCTTTAGCTCCCTTCCTAAAATCCCACCTCAAAGACTCATCATTCATCATACTCAAAACCCAAGCTCCATTGCTGCTCCATAAAGTCCACCAGGCCACTAGAGTTCACGAAGGTCACCTGTTCCTCCAATTTTTTTTTTTTTTTTTTGAGACAGAGTCCCGCTCTGTCACGCAGGCTGGAGTGCAGTGGCCGGATCTCGGCTCACTGCAAGGTCCGCCTCCCGGGCTCCTGCCATTCTCTTGCCTCAGCCTCCTGAGTAGCTGGGACTACAGGCGCCGCCACCTGGCCCGGCTAGTGTTTTTGTGTTTTTTTTTTTTTTTTTTTTTTTTTTGAGACAGAGTCTCGCTGTGTCGCCCAGGCTGGAGTGCAGTGGCACGATCTCGGCTCACTGCAAGCTCCGCCTCCCGGGTTCCCGCCATTCTCCCGCCTCAGCCTCCGAGTACCTGGGACTACAGGCGCCCGCCACTGCGCCCGGCTAGTTTTTTGTATTTTTTAGTAGAGACGGGGTTTCACCGTGTTAGCCAGGAGGATCTCGATCTCCTGACCTCGTGATCCGCCCGCCTCGGCCTCCCAAAGTGCTGGGATTACAGGCTTGAGCCACCGCGCCCGGCCGTGTTTTTGTGTTTTTTTTAGTAGAGATGGGGTTTCACCGGGTTAGCCAGGATGGTCTCGATCTCCTGACCTCATGATCCGCCCGTCTCGGCCTCCCAAAGTGCTGGGATTACAGGCTTGAGCCACCGCGCCTGGCCTGTTCCTCCAAATTCTTAACCTTTATTGTGAGTACACTGTATCTTTTGATGTACTTTTCATTATTACTACTTAATCCAGATGGTTGTCAAATTTTGTTTATTGAAGGTAGAATCATGTAATAAATATACTTCGTATAGAAACCTACTACATATTAACAATGTTATACATAGAGAATTTATTAAATAAACGTATGGAATCAACTGATCCAAAGCATAGAGCATTTTCTTTTTTTTTTGAGACGGAGTCTCGCTCCGTCGCCCGGGCTGGAGTGCAGTGGCTCGGTCTTGGCTCACTGCATGCTCTGCCTTCCAGGTTCACGCCATTCTCCTGCCTCAGCCTCCCGAGTAGCTGGGACTACAGGCACCCACCACCACGCCTGGCTAATTTTTTTTTTTATTTTTTGGTAGAGACGGGGTTTTAACATGTTAGCCAGGATGGTACTGATCTCCTGACCTCATGATCCACCCGCCTCAGTCTCCCAAAGTGCTGGGATTACAGGCGTGAGCCACCACGCCCGGCCGAGCCTTTTCAAAATGTTAAGAATTATAACCAGATCAAGTGCAGTGGCTCACACCTGTAATCTCAGCACTTTTGGAGGCTGAGGCGGGCGGATAACCTGAGGTCAGGAGTGCGAGACTACCTGACCAACATTGTGAAACCCCATTTCTACCAAAAACACAAAAATTAGCCAGGCATGGTGGCAGACGCCTGTAATCCCAGCTACTCGAAAGGCTGAGGTGGGAGAATCGCTTGAACCTGGGAGGCGGAGGTTGCAGCGAGCCAGGACAGCACCACTGCACTCCAGCCTGTGCGATAAGAATGAGATTCTGTCTCAAAAAAAAAAAAAAGAATTACTGATACCACACCATTATATGATCTGTCAGTACATTACGAGCTATCTGGTCAAGTTCGATCCTAAAATGAACAGTTATCAAATACTTTTGGTTAACCCCACATTGTCTTTTTGTCTGCTCACATGAGATTTTTAACAGTAAGATATCAGTACTGCATGTTAGTGCCACACTCCATCAAATCGGCAAGTTTTAACCACCCTGGTTAGTATCTATATTATTCCAGCAAGGTTTAAGTGCAGCCATTAGTTTCCATGCCTGTATAGCTTCTCCCCAACCCAAAAACAGTTTTCTGAGGGTTGTTCCGTATAGAACACTTTTAGTTGAGTACACTCTCATACTACACAAAAATAAAGACACAGCTATTTGAAACTCACCATGGTTGGGGAAAAACTCCTCATTTTCATGTCGTTTATCCACATTCTAGCTCCTTCTTTATTAGAAGATTCTTTCTTTACTGTACCATTGCTTACATCAGCTGAGGAGGAAAAAGTCAATTTACATTTAGAAGAAAATTCTGAACTTATTTTCCCATTATTTAAAAATCCAGAAGTTTAAGGCCAGTGCAGTGGCTCACGCCTGTAATCCCAGCACTTTGGGACACTGAGGCGGGTGGATAACAAGGTCAAGAGTTCAAGACCAGCCTGGCCAAGATGGTGAAACCCACTCTCTAGTAAAAATACAGAAACAAGCTGGGTGTGGTGAGGGGTGCCTGTAGTCCTAGCTACTCAGGAGGCTGAAGTAGGAGAACAGTGTGAACCCAGGAGGCAGAGCTTGCAGGGAGCTGAGACAGCGCCACTAGACTCCAGCCTGGGCGACAAAGCGAGACCCCGTCTCAAAAAAAAAAAAAAAAAGGGCCAGGAGAAGTGGCTCACGCCTGTAATCACAGCACTTTAGGAGGCCAAGGCAGGTGGATCACCTGAGGTCAGGAGTTTGAGACCAGCCTGACCAACATGGAGAAACCCCATCTCTACTAAAAATACAAAATTAGCCAGGCATGGTGGCACATGCTCATAACCCCAGCTACTCGGGAGGCTGAGGCAGACAACTGCTTGAACCCGGGAGGCGGAGGTTGCAGTGAGCAGGAGATTGCGCCACTGTACTCCAGTGTGGGCAACAAGAGCAAAACTCTGTCTCTAAAAATAAATAAATAAACAAATAAATATTAAAAAATAAAAATACAAAAAAAAATTAGCCAGGCGTGGTGGCAGGCGCCTGTAGTCCCAGCTACTCGGGAGGCTGAGGCCGGAGAATGGCGTGAAATCATGAGGTGGAGCCTGCTCTGAGCCAAGATCACGCCACTCCAGGCGTTCCAGCCTGGACGACAGAGCAAGACTCCGTCTCAAGAAAAGAAAGAAAAGAAAACCAAAAAAACCCAAAACCTGGGGTTATCACCCAAAAGGAATCAATTTCATGTGATCTGGTGGTACTTGCTAATTTTCAAGGAAAAATAATTATTTCTAGAAGAAGAAAAATGTATTTTGGGACTCCTTACTTCCTCGTGCTCCCAGAGTAAAGATCCAAACAATGAACTTTCTTCTTCTATACCACTGGTTTTCAAACTCTTTTAAATATAGCAATAAAATCTCAGAATCCACTTATCAATCATCAGAGCTGCTTGACTGAATGGGGTGGGGATATCCAGTCCAGAACCCCTGGAACCACCCTTCAGCCTCCAAGGATCCCTGAAGTCCTCACAGTACCTGGAATTCTTGAGACAGAGGTGTGGAAATCACTGCCTTTAGGGAAGAGAGTGCTAACACCAGGAGGGCTGATCAGCATTTCATCTATTCTAGCAAAAGATGAAGAGTATTTGGGAGGACTATCACTTGGACTCTAAAACGAGTACAACTAATTCAAGCATTCACAGGATAGGCGCGGTGGCTCACGCCTGTAATCCCAGAACTTTGGGAGGCCAAGGTGGGCTGATCACTTGAGGTCAGGAGTTCAAGACCAGCATGGCCAACGTGGTGGAACCCCGTCTCTACTTAAAATAGCCAGGCTTGGTGGCTCATGCCTGTAATCCCAGCTATTCGGGAGGCTGAAGCAGGAGAATCACTTTTTTTTTTTTTTTTGAGACGGAGTCTCGCTCTGTCGCCCAGGCTGGAGTGCAGTGGCCGGATCTCAGCTCACTGCAAGCTCTGCCTCCCAGGTTTACGCCATTCTCCTGCCTCAGCCTCCCGAGTAGCTGGGACTACAGGCGTCCGCCACCTTGCCCAGCTAGTTTTTTTGTATTTTTTAGTAGAGACGGGGTTTCACCGTGTTAGCCAGGATGGTCTCGATCTCCTGATCTCGTGATCCGCCCATCTCGGCCTCCCAAAGTGCTGGGATTACAGGCTTGAGCCACCGCGCCCGGCCGAGAATCACTTTAACTCAAGAAGCAGAGGTTACAGTGAGCCGATCATGTCATTGCACTCCAGCCTGGGTGATGGAATGAGACTCCGTCTTACAAAAAAAATAAAAAATAAAAATAAAGTATTAACAAAACAAGGCAACTAGAACAGAGATGATATTTGGAGGCATGATTTGTTTATTATAATTGTGAAAGAGCCAGTGATCAGCTCCTAGTTTTAAGACCAGAGAAAGTGACGGGTTAGAAATCTAAAGGGGTAATAACCACACAGAAAAGAGGTAGAACATGCAACACCCTTGCTTTCTACAGTTCCATATTTTCAATGTTTTTCCCCTTCAGTAAAAAGAGGACCATCTCCTACAACAAAAAACTTTATCTTCAGCATTCACTTACCATATTATTATTTTTTTTTTTGAGACAGTCTTGCTCTGTTGCCCAGGCTGGAGTACAGTGGCGCCATCTCAGCTCACTGCAACCTCTGCCTCCTGGGTTCAAGCAATTCCCTTCCAAGTAGTTGAGATTACAGACGCCTGTCGCCATGCCCAGCTAATTTTTGTATTTTTAGTAGAGACGGGGTTTCACCGTCTTGGCCAGGCTGGTCTTGAACTCCTGACCTCATGATCCACCCACCTCGGGCTCCAAACATGCTGGGATTACAGGCATGAGCCACCGCGCCCAGCCCATCTTTGTTTCTTAGTTGTGATCTAGCTTGACAGTTTCTCAGGCTTCTATACAAGGACAGTCTTGCTATGCAGCCTTATAAATGCCTGCCTTTGTCTTTTAAAAATCACTACCTTAAATATGGGAGAATTTACTGTACTAGGTATCTTGTTCAGCCAGCTCCAAATCCATCCTGTTTTCTGTTTTGGTCTCTAAATTCTTCCCTCACAATAGCATACATCCACTCCTTTAAGTTAAGATGGCATATGCTGATGTGAGGAAGCCACTCATACAAGAAGCAGGCTTCCTCATTAAATCCAAAGACCCTAACAAGAAGCATCTTCCTCCAACTGTCGACCATCCCGAAATCCCTTGCAAGTGATTCCAGAAGCTGCCCTGCATCTCAGCCAGGTCAAGGTCACAGCGCTGCACTCCACAGCAGAAAATGGAATCAGTCCTAAAGACAGCTAAAATGATTTCCCAACTTGCATCTCACTGCCAGGTTGCAGTCAGTTCAGGACAATGACCTTGAGAGGAAAACAAAAAAACAAAAACCAAAAAACAAAAAACTACAGCCACAAGGACACAATGGTATGGACCCAAACATAAAAACCAGATGATCTGAAAATTTTTGTTACATCTGTCACCTAAGACAAAGTTCTACATTTTCCTATCAACACTTATCACCCATTCTTTTAGAATGCTCTTAGCCCTCTATTTCAGAAAAACACAAGCAGGCCGGGCGTGGTAGCTCACGCCTGTAATTCCAACACCACTCTGGGAGGCTAAGATGGGCAGACTGCCTGAGCTCAGGAGTTCGAGACCAACCTGGCCAACACAGTGAAACCCCGTCTCCAGTAAAAATACAAAAATTAGTTGGGCGTGGTGGCACGCTCCTATAATCCCAGCTACTCGGGAGGCGGAGGCAGGAGAATGGCCTGAACCCATGAGACGGAGGTTACAGTGAGCGGAGACTGCACCACTGCACTCCAGTCTGGGTGACAGACTGAAAGTCTGTCTCAAAAAAAGAAAAAAGAAATGCAGAATTGTAGGCTCTACTGAGAATCAGATTCTGCTTTCAAACAAGATCCACAGATGAGTCATAGGTAAATAAAGTGTAAGACGCACTGATTTGTAAAGGATTAAGAAAAATGTTAACTGACTACCTATAATATATAAAATTGGTAAGATTTCATGTTGCTAATGTAGCTACCTGATAATCCCAGAAATTTCATTTCAAAGCTAAACATTCTACCCAAGGCATCTAAACTTTTGCTTCCCTTGAATTGTGTTAAAGACTGTAAGTATGCAAAACAATGCAGATAAACACCCTTTAATGCCCAGTTTTTTAAAAACTCAAGCAAATGGTTTAAAAAACACGCTGACATAGCTTACCAAAGGGAGAAATTTGATACTATTGAAAACAGACTTACTAGCTGCTGTTGCTACGGGCTGAGCAATATTAGCAGGTGGCTTTAGTTTCATGAGTTCATTAAGACTATTATTTTTCAGTAGATCCTTCAGCTGAACTTGGTCTTTTGAAGATGCACAAGTCATGGCATTTCGTACTATTGGTGCTGAGACTGACGGGCGTGTGCTTGCAGTAGTCTGGATAAACTTAGTTAAAGTGATGGTTTGCCTGTTGGTTGTTACAGGTGGTGTTTTAGTCATTACAATTGTAGATCCCAAGGGTGGAAGATGATTTATTTGATTCAGCACAAACGTTGTAGTAGATGGAGGCTGCTGCTAGACAGAAAACAAAGAACAATACACCACTGAAAAATGCTTTATTCTCTAACGAAGCTTATATCCATAAACCTGGAAGAACAACTAAAAATCTAAAATGTACTTTTATCATTGCTTTTTTCTTTCTTTGAAACATAGTCTCATTCTGTCACCCAGGCTGAAGTGGGATCATAGCTCACTGCAGCCTCGCCCAACCAGGTTCAAGTGATTCTTGCACCTCAACCTCTCATGTAGCTGGGACTACAGGTGCAAGCCACTATGCGTGGCAAATTTTTTTTAGAGATAAGAGTCTATGTTGCTCAGGTTGGTCTCAAACTCCTGGGCTCAAGCCATTATCCTACCTCAACCTCCCAAAGTGCTGGGATTACAGGCATGAGCCACTGTGCCCAGCCTTGCCTAAATATTAGTACTTCATTTCTGATTTGATTAGCTATAAATTACCAAGTTAAAATGCACAACTTTGATGAAAAGAAGATATAGTAGTAATATAACCCTTTCTAAAACTATCAGGGATGGCAAGCATAAAATGGAACTATCCCACACAAACTGAAAATAATAGGCCTAAGCCAGGCACAGTGGTGTGCACCTGCATTTCCAGCTACTTGGGAGGGTGACACAGGAGGCTCACTTGACTTTAAGACCAGCCTTGGCAAAATAGCAAGACGCCCTCCCACCCCAGTCTCCCCAAAAGACTAGTAACAGAAAGTTTCCAATGCCTTGATTGATGACATTTTCACTTTTTTCCTCCTCAACACTATTTGCTGTTTCTCCATGACTCCTTTAATAATGAGTCTTTAATAAAGAGTCTACTATTTACAACTTTTTTTTTCAATATTTTGACTTGTCATCAACTAACATGCTATATATCTTCACATACAAATCTGTTTTTAAAAATATCTTTGTGGGGCGGGGAAGGGTGGCTCACACCTGTAATCCCAGCACTTTGGGACACTGAGGCAGGCACATTACCTGAGGTCAGGAGTTCAAGACCAGCCTGGCCAACATGGTAAAACCCTGTCTCTATGAAAGATACAAAAATTAGCCAGGGTATGGTGGTGGGCACTTACAGTCCCAGCGACTCGGGAGGCTGAAGCAGAAGAATTGCTTGAACCCAGGAGGCAGAGGTTGCAGTGAGCCGAGATGGCGCCACTGCACTCCAGCCTGGGCAACAAAGTGAGACTCCATCTCAAAAAAAAAAAATGAAACAAGAATGAAAGACATGTGTCACAAAGTAGGATATTGGGAGAGTGGCAAAAAGCAGAACGAGAGAGAGAGGTTATTTTTAAATTAATTATGCTTTTTTTTTTCTTTTTGAGACAGTCTCGCTGTGTCGTCCAGCCTGGAGTGCAGTGGCTCCATTTCAGCTTACTGCAAGCTCCGCCTCCCAGGTTCACGCCATTCTCCTGCCTCAGCCTCCCGAGTAGCTGGGACTACAGGCGCCCGCCACCACGCCCAGCTAATTTTTTGTATTTTTAGTAGAGATGGAGTTTCACCATGTTAGCCAGGATGGTCTCGATCTCCTGACCTTGTGATCCACCCGCCCCAGCCTCCAAAAGTGTTGGGATTACAGGCATGAGCCACTACGCCCAACCTCTTTTTTTCATTTTTTGCTATGAAGTCTTGCTCTGTCACCCAGGCTAGAGTGCAGTGGTTTGGTCTCGGCTCACTGCAACCTCCACTTCCTGGGTTCAAGAGATTCTCCTGCCTCAGCCTCCCAAGTAGCTATGACTATAGGCGTGCACCGCCACACCCAGCTAATTTTTGTATTTTTAGTAGAGATAGAGATGGGGTTTCACCATGTTGGCCAGGCTGGTCTTGAACTCCTGACCTCAAGTGATCCATCCACCTTGGCCTCCCAAAGTGCCAGGATTATAGGTATGAACCACCATGCACAGCCCGTTTCTTCTTTTATAGAGATGGGGTTGGGCCGGGCGCGGTGGCTCAAGCCTGCAATTCCAGCACTTTGGGAGGCCGAGACGGGCAGATCACGAGGTCAGGAGATCGAGACCATCCTGGCTAACATGGTGAAACCTCGTCTCTACTAAAAAATACAAAAAACTAGCCAGGCGAGGTGGCGGCGCCTGTAGTCCCAGCTACTCGGGAGGCTGAGGCAGGAGAATGGCGTAAACCTGGGAGGCGGAGCTTGCAGTGAGCTGAGATCCGGCCACTGCACTCCAGCCTGGGCGACAGAGGGAGACTCCGTCTCAAAAAATAAAAAATAAAAAAAGAGAGATGGGGTCTTGCCATTTTGCTCAAGCTGGTCTTGAATTCTTTGGCTCAAGCAATCCTCCTACCTCAGCCTCTCAAAGTGCTGCGAATACAGGTGCGAACCACCACACCTGGCCATGTTTTCTCACTACAATTCTAAACTATTTTAGAAGTAAGGACAAATCTAAGTAATTCTTACCCTCACATTTAATAGTGCTGGAGTAGGTACAGCCTCTGGTTCTTGTTTAACAGGAACTGCTGCTTCGGTCTCCAAACCTAGTTCTAATGCACTAAGTGGCACTGACTGGAGAGAAAACAACATCAGACAAAATATAAAGGACAGCAGTAAATTCTGTTTCAAGGACAAGATTTGCATTTGTTAAAAAATATCAAGCTTAACATTCAAACGGAGGTGAAATCACTAACAGCAGATATAATGTAACAATCTCTGCAAGCACAAGATCTCCACAAAACTATACTAACAATTCCTTTTTAAAAACATTTTTGTAGGCCGGGTGTGGTGGCTCATGCCTATAATCTCAACACTTTGGGAGGCCAAGGCAGGTGGATCACAAGGTCAGGAGATTGAGACCCTCCTGGCTGACACGGTGAAACTCCGTATCTACTAAAAATACAAAAAATCAGCCAAGTGTAGTGGTGAGCACCTGTAGTCCCGGCCACTCAGGAGGCTAAAGCAGGAGAATGGCATGAACCTGGGAGGCAGAGCTTGCAGTGAGTGGAGATCGTGCCACTGCATTCCGGCCTAGGCGACAGAGGGAGACTCAGTCTCAAAAAAATAAATATATAAATAAAACAAAAAATAAAAACATTAGCCAGGCGTGGAGGCAGGCACCTGTAATCCCAGCTACTCGGGGGGCTGAGGCAGGAGAACTGCTTGAACCTGAGAGTTGGAGGTTGCAGTAAGCCAAGATCGTGCCACTGCACTCCAGCCTGGGTGACAGAGTGAGACTCTGTCTCAAAAACAAAAAACAAAAATTTTTTTTAGTCTTTTTTTTTTTAAGGTTAGTCAGGTGGGAGTAGAGGAGAAGAAATCTGTAACTGGCTGTGATCAATTAGCTATAAACAACACTGAACTCGGACCAGTCTATTTTTTTATTTTTCAGAAACAAGGTCTTGCTGTATCACACCCAGGCTAAAGTACAGTGGCACGATAACAACTCACAACAGCCTCAAACTCCTGAGCTCAAGCGATCCTCCCACCTTAGCCTCCTGGGTAGCTGGGACATCAAGCACACACAACTACGGCCAGCTAATTTTATTTAACTTTTGTAGAGACAAGGTCTCACTACATTGCCCAGGCTGGTCTCAAATTCCTGGGCTCAAGCAATCCTTCAGTCTCAGCCTCCCTAAGTGCTGGGATTACTGGCATGAGACACCGTGCCCAGCCAGAATCTTACATTTTTGCTTTCAGAGAATGTATATGGTGAAGTCACAGAAGAATATCCCTAAATAATTAAACAACTATTAAGGAAATTAAAGATACTCCCACAAGAACACTAAACATCTCTTACACTGTCTGTACATTTATAATATCAAAGCAGAAAAAGTGTTATTTTTTGCCTCATAAATCAAAGTGAGTATCAACATAAAAATAACATTCAGCCGGGCACAGTGGCTCACACCTGTAATCCCAGCACTTTGGGAGGCTGAGGCAGGCAGATCACAAGGTCAGGAGTTCAAGACCAGCCTGAACAACATGGTAAAACCCCATCTCTACTGAAAATACAAAAATTAGCCGGGCATGGTGGCCCACGCCTATAATCCCAACTACTCAGGAGGCTGAGGCAAGAGAATTCTGAACCCAGGAGGGAGAGGTCGCAGTGAGCCGAGATGGCACCACTGCACTCCAGCCTGCGCAACAGAGTGAGACTCTGTCTCCAAAAAAAAAAATTAACACATGTATCTAAAATTAAGGCTTCACAAGTATATTTAAAATTGGGCCGAGCTTGGCTCGCACCTGTAATCCCAACACTTTGGGAGGCTGAGGTGGGCAATCGCTTGAGCTCAGGAGTTCAAGGCCAGCCTGGGGCAACATGGCAAATGCTGTCTCTACAAAAAAGACAAAAAATTAGCTGGGCGTGGTGGCGTGTGCCTATAGTCCCAGCTACTTAAGGGGCTGAGGCAGAAGGATTGCTTGGGCCTGGGAGGTCGAGCCATGATTGCACCACTGCACTCCAGTCTGGGCCACAGAGTGAGACTATCTCAAAAAAAAAAAAGAAAAAAAAGTACTGTAAGCAGAAATCGCCAAGAAAGAGAGGCTTTGGAAAACTCTTACCTGCTGAACTGACGGGGTAGGCATTGGAGTTGCAAGCCCTGCATCTCCACCATCAATATCAAAGAGGTCATTCGGACTAATTCCACTCTCACTCAAAGCAGCAAGCAGTAAATCTTGCCCTGGTTCCACCATCTTTAAAATGAAATATTAAATATTAACATAAAAAACAAAAATGACAAATATTAACTCCCCTCTAAATATAAACAATCCAACAATCTCTACTAGACCCATTCATTCAATATTAATGAAGAACCTGCCATGTGTCAGGCAAAGAGGATAAAAGAGAAATAGTCTTGGATCCC
The DNA here is from genome assembly GCF_009764315.1 of Trachypithecus francoisi. Taxonomy (NCBI): domain Eukaryota; kingdom Metazoa; phylum Chordata; class Mammalia; order Primates; family Cercopithecidae; genus Trachypithecus; species Trachypithecus francoisi. Next base: position 9,865,359 of record NW_022681456.1, on the reverse strand, counting down.
AAGCTCACTCAAAAATAGAAAGGATAAAGAAGTACATAAATCACAGCATGAGTATATGTCTACAAAAGGCTACGGGAACAGAGAAGGAAATAATGAACTTTGTGGAAGCAGAGATGTTATAAAGATGACAAAGCAGCAGAGCCTCAGGGAATCATCAGGTGGACCAGGATCCTCTGGACTATGCATTCAAAACATAGAGGCATGAAAGAATTTGACATGCTTTAAAAACTATGGCTGGAGGCGGCAGGGCACGTGGCTCACGCCTGTAATCCCAGCACTTCAGGAGGCTGAGGCAGGTGGATCACAAGGTCAGGAGATCGAGACCATCCTGGTTAACATGGTGAAACCCTGTTTCTACTAAAAATAGAAAAATTGGCCAGGCGTGGTGGCGGGCACCTGTAGTCCCAGGCACTCGGGAGGCTGAGGCAGGAGAATGGTGTGAACCCGGGAGGTGGAGCTTGCGGTGAGCCGAGATCACGCCACTGCACTCCGGCCTGGGTGACAGAACCAGACTCTGTCTCAAAAAAAAAAAAAAAAAACAACTATGGCTGGAGGCCAGGTGCAATGGCTCACACCTGTAATCCCAGCACACTGGGAGGCCAAGCCAGGTGGATCACCTGAGTTCAGAAGTTTGAGACCAGCCTGGCCAAAATGGTGAAAACTTGCCTCTACCAAAAATACAAAAATTAGCCACACGTACTGGCGGGTGCCTGTAATCCCAGCTTCTCTGGAGGCTGAGGCAGGAAAAATCGCTTGAACCAAGAGGTGGAGGTTGCAGTGAGCCAAGATTGTACCACTGCACTCCAGCCTGGGTGACAGAGCGAGACTGCATCTCAAAAGAAAAAAAAAAAAAGAAAAGAAAAGAGAAAACCTCTGGAGTTAATTCAACATGGCTACGGTATGGAAGCTCAGAACAGAAGTATGGGTCTCAGGTAGGAAATGGCAAGAGATGAAGTATCACCTACAGCTTTGTACGGCACGGCGGAGAGTCCACTTGCTCCTGTGGGAAACAGGGATTACTAACAAGTTTTCTGATTGAAGACTACTTGACACAGTAGATTTGTGACTTAGAAAGATTACTCATAAAAAAAAAAAAAAAAAGAAAGATTACTCATCGGGGCACTGTGGCTCAAGTCTGTAATCCCAGCACCAAAGTGGAGGTACAGGAGGTTAGCTTGAGGCCAGGAGTTCAAGACCTGCCTGGAGACCCCAAATCTAATTTTAAAAAAATTTTTTTAATTAGCCAAGTGTGGTGGTGCAGGCCTGTAGTCCCAGCCACTTGGGAGGAACCTGAGCCCAGGAATTGGAGACAGCAGGGAGCTGTGATGGCACTACTGCACTCCAGCCTGGGCTACAGAGTAAGACGCCCCCGCCCAACTCAGTAAAGAAAGAAGAAAATAGAAAGATTTGTCAACAGCAATGTGGAAACAAACTAAGAGGGGGCAGAACAAGACCTGGAGTAGAAAGACATCTTGGGAAACTGCCACAGCTGACCATGAGAGAGATGTATTATAACTGTATGGGGCAGAGAGAAGCGGAAATGGAATCCAAGATACTTAGGGAGCTAAATCCATCAGATTTAGCTTAAATACTCAAAATGGAAGCGAGAATATGAAGCACACCAGAGAAAAAGTATGAGCTGATGAATGGTTAGATCTAAGACAAGAGAAAAGAAAAAAAAAACGTTGAGCCTGGAAGACTTGAAGGATGAATTCTATGGAGTTTGAGGGGGGCAGGGGGTTGGGGAGGGACTAAAGCCAATTTAAAGTAGACAGATTTTAGTTTGGAGGTTTTTCCAACTATAATCTCAGGGGCCAGACTAAAGTATTCTGCTGCCATGGATTTTTCCCCATTTTATAGGGGGGAAAAAGAGCTTTCTAAATTTTAACTTTTCTCATTAATTTCTCTGAAATAACCAATTTACATATACAAACATACTTATGAAAATTCTGTACTCTTCTCAGAAAACTAATTTCACATTACATAAATATACTGATTTTCAGCTAGTCCATTTGTTCTGACTGTGATAAAATTAAATGTCAGTGTTTCGTGATGTCCTACAAAAATGGCATTAGCCAAGAGCACAATGAGCATGACTACGCAGTTTCGCTCTTGTTGCCCAAGGGGGAGTACAATGGCACGGTCTCCGCTCACTGCAACCTCTGCCTCCTGGGCTGATGCTCCTGCCTCACCCTCCCAAGTAGTGCCCGCCAACACGCCTGGTTAATTTTTGTATTTTTTTTTTTTTTTTGAGACGGAGTCTCGCTTTGTTGCCTAGACTGGAGTGCAGTGGCACCATCTCAGCTCACTGCAAGCTCCACCTCCCGGGTTCACGCCATTCTCCTGCCTCAGCCTCCAAGTAGCTGGGACGACAGGTGCGCACCACCACGCCCGGCTAATTTTTTGTATTTTTAGTAGAGACGGGGTTTCACTGTGTTAGCCAGGATCGTCTCGATCTCCTGACCTCGTGATCCGCCCACCTCGGCCTCCCAAAGTGCTGGGATTACAGGCGTGAGCCACTGCGCCCGGCAATTCTTGTATTTTTTAGTAAAGACAGGGTTTCACGATGTTGGCCAGGCTGGTCTCGAACTCCTGACCGCAGGTGAACTACCCACCTTGGCCTCCCTAAGTGCTGGGATTACAGGCCGTGAGCCACTGTGCCTGGCCCAAGCATGACTTCTAGCACGTAATAACTGCTTCAGGTGAAAGCATTTAACAAAGAAATCCTCTACTGTGTCTATGTCACCTACGTTTGTGTATCATTTAGACAGATGTTCTAATGGAAACATGAGTGAGTTTAAGGTGAAAACCAGATATCCAGAATGAAACTGAGGGCAGACCACTGTGTAAAAGTGTGGGAGGAAGAGCAGATACCCCAAAGGAGATTTTTTGGAGACAGAGTCTCCCTCTGTCTCCCAGGCTGGAGTGCAGCGATGCGATCTCGGCTCATTGCAAACTCCGCCTTCCAGGTTCAAGCAATGCTCCTGCCTCAGCCTCTTGAGTAACTGGACTACAGCCGCCCGCCACTATGCCTGGCTAATTTCTTGTATTTTAGTAGAGATGGAGTTTCACCGTGTTGCCCAGGCTGGTCTCAAACTCCTGGGCTCAGGCAGTCCGCCCGCCTCGGCCTCCCAAAGCTCTAGGATCACAGGTGTGCGCCACCATGCCCAGCCTTCCAAAGGAGATTTCTCCAGAATTTTCCAGAAAAAGGAAAAGCAACCTAAGGAAGAAAACCATTTTGGGCAGGGAGTGAGGAAGGAAGGAAACAAGCCTAACACAGTGTTAAATTCTTCATAAACATTATCATACTCAAGCCCAAAACAACCCTGAGTGAGATCGGTAATATAATTTAAGAGCTGAAACTGAGGGTCAGAAAACTTAAATTATCTATCGAAGTTCACTCACGCAGGGAGTGGTAGAAGATTAGAAACTAGATAGTTCAAACTCCCAAAGTCCATGAAGTTTTCCTTCCAATGAGTAGATGAAGTTGATGTTGGTAAACTACGCTATTTCATTATTTCAGAATAAACGCCAGATTGAAATTAAAATTGGAGGGGGGATAAAGTATTAGACAGCAAGATATAAATAACATGAACTAAATGACAGAGGAAACAGGAGAAATGTCCCAATATAGATTTCAAATAAAGTTGTTTGCCTGATGACTTATGATTCAAAAAAGACCAAGTTAACTAATTTTTCTGATATACACGCATTTGACCGTACTTTTACAAATTATCCTACTGCATAATATGAACAAGTACCTAGAGCTCTAAATCAATGCTTTTAACATTTTCAATCATAAAATACTTCATTGAGACCAAAATACAGTCTTGGCCCACTGGCTACAGATAATCTTGACCCAGATTAATAGAACTCTGGAGACTATCAAAATGTCATCTCTTTAAAACAAAAACTGGAAACGATTTATTTATATTTGAAACAGAAGTACATTGTTTTAATCCAGTGACTTCCAAAACTACAGACATAGAGCCCCTGCAGGCCACGGGATCCATCAGTTCATGAACTATACAAGCCCTATCTAATAATATTCAAAAGTGTAGAGATGCCATTAATGAAATGCATATTCACTGCAAAGTATTAGTTCATGAGAGTTTTCTGAATTATGTTTTCTTTTTTTTTTTTTTTTTTGAGACGGAGTCTTGTTTTGTCGCCCAGACTGGAGTACAGTGGCTGGATCGCAGCTCACTGCAAGCTCCGCCTCCCGAGTTTACGCCATTCTCCTCCCTCAGCCTCCGGAGTAGCTGGGACTACAGGCGCCCGCCACCTCGCCCAGCTAAGTTTTTTTTTTTTTTGTATTTTTAGTAGAGACGGGGTTTCACCGTGTTAGCCAGGATCGTCTTCATCTCCTGACCTCGTGATCCGCCCATCTCGGGCTCCCAAAGTGCTGGGATTACAGGCTTGAGCCACCACGCCCGGCCTGAAATATGTTTTCTTAACAATGACCATTTAAGTACAAAAAAATTTTACTGAGAAACTTTTTGATGTTCATGTAAGAAAGATAGCAATGGTTACAAATAACTATCAGTGACCAGCTTAGAACTCACTCGTAGGAATCACAATTTGACTTAGCCATTCCAAAATGTATATGTATATATACGTAAATATGTTGTTCACCATATAGATAATTTTTACTGGTCAATTAAAATAAATAACAGTTGAAGACCCTCTAATCTGATGAATGACCTGGGAATAACAATGTCTGTAAAAGACACTGTCTTTTACAAGCTATTAATGAAAGAGATTTTAATCTTAATATACATCTTATACATAAATGGAATACTAGGGATCATTTCTCAGCCAAACAGGCACAAATTCTCTATTTGTTCTTTTTTTGCAGAGTGAAGGAGGAAAAAGGGATAGAGAGAGAACATCTATCCCATTCTCTAACTCCATTAGGCAAAAACCCTTAGTATTTAATCATATTTCCACTCTGAAACTATTACAGACTCACAGAATTTTGGTGCTCAAGCTGAGAGCCCTTAAAAACATATTAGCCAATCTCCTCCTCATTCTACCAATAAGACCTGTTCACAAGAGGAAAAACATTTTCACTCTGAAGCCACAAAGCACAATATAAATGCAAATACTGTGAGGTACAAGAGAACTGTGCTAGTGTGTCTACAAAGGAGTTCATAGACCTCAGATGACATTTACCATGGAGCAGTCTAACAAACCCAAGTTACTAACTACAGAAGGTCTCTCTCTCTCAAACAATGGACCAAAAAAAGAGTTCAATTTTTATGATAAATACATGTGAAAGCTGGGTGTGGTGACTCACACCTATAATCCGAGCACTTTGGGAGGCTAAGGAAGGAGGATCACTTCAGTCCAGAAGTTTGAAACCAGTCTGGGCAACAAAGGGAGACCGTTTTTCTTTTTTTTTTTTTTGAGACGGAGTCTTGCTCTGTCGCCCAGGCTGGAGTGCAGTGGCGCGATCTCAGTTCACTGCACCCTCTGCCTCCCAGGTTCAAGCAATTCTCCTGCCTCACCCTCCCAAGTGGCTGGGACTACAGGCCCACACCACCACGCCCAGCTAATTTTTGTACTTCTAGTAGAGACAGGGTTTCACCGTGTTGGCCAGGATGGTCTCAATCTGCTGACCTCGTGATCCGCCCGCCTCAGCCTCCCAAAGTGCTGGGATTACAAGCATAAGCCACCATGCCCGGCTGAGACCCTGTTTCTTAAAAATAAATAAAAAATAATAAAAATTTTAAAATGCTGGGCACGGTGGCTCACCTGAGGTCATGAGTTTGAGACTATCCTGGCCAACGTGGTAAAACTCCGTCTCCTCTAAAAATACAAAAAATAGCCAGGCGTGGTGGTGGGCGCCTGTAATCCCAGCATTTCAGGAGGCTGAGGCAGGAGAATTGCTTGAACCGAGGAGGCGGAGGTTGCAGTGAGCCAAGATCACACCACTGCACTCCAGCCTGGGTGACAGAGTGAGACTCCGTCTCAAAAAAATAACTAAAAACAAACCTCGAAAAATTAGCTGGGCGCAGTGACATGTGGCTGTGGCCCCAGCTACTTGGAAGGCTGAGACAAGAGGATCCCTTGAGCCTAATAGGTTGAAGCTGCAGTGAGGCATGTTCATGGCACTGCATTCCAGGCTGGGTGACAGAGTGAGACCTTGTGCCCCAAAAATGAAAAATAAACAAATGCATTTGAAAACATGACCTATTTCAAAATAGTACACCTCTGAAAACTTCTATGATAAATAAGACACAAAGCTACAGCAGTAGAGAAAAACTTAAGTGCTAGTTTTGGCAGGAAGAGAATACTGAGAAACAACAGCCAACCAGAAGAATGAAAGGATACAGTTCCCATTCAGAATATCAACACAGAAAGTTACCAAGGGGGACAAGGTTCCTCTTGCTCAGACCTACAACGAATCTCCACAGCTCTGAGCAGACATGAGGGATATGTCCGCAACAGCAGTAGCACACCACAGTGGCTGAGGAGATTATGGAGTTGGACAAAATACCTAGGTTCAAATACTGGCTGCACTGCCCACTAGTAGTATGATATGGTCAAGTGAGAACCTCTCTGACTCAGTTTCCTCATCTTAAAATAATACAAATATAACTTCCTTCATAGGATTGCTGTGTCAAGTAAATGTAATACCAGGAGTAAGTGTTAACTACTAGCTAGCTACTATCATTTTTATATATATTAGTATTTCATCCAAAAAAGATGTTTACTCCCACATCACTGATTCAGCACTTTATTCCCCAGAATACAAACTTTGTTAGCAATCCATTAAATAATTAACTTTCATACTAGTCTTTGGGTTTTTTTGTTTGTTTTTTTGAGATGGAGTCTCGTTCCGCCACCCAAGCTGGAGTGCAATGGCACCATCTTGGCTCACTGCAACCTTGAATATGCCCGGCCGGGTTCAAGCAATTCTCCTGCCTCAGACTCCAGAATAGCTGGTATTACAGGCACGTGCCACCACGCCCAGCTAATTTTTTTGTATTTTTAGTAGAGACGGGTTTTACCATGTTGGCCAGGCTGGTCTCAAACTCCTGACCTCAAGTGATCCATCCGCCTCAGCCTCCCACAGTGCTGGGATTACAAGCGTGAGCCACCATGCCCTGCTCATATTAATTATATAAAATACTAGTCCCTTTTTATCTAGAACTGTTACTGCTACACATCCAACTTGACCAATCAGTTATTAAATCTAGAACAAACTGGTGGACATTTTAAAATGTGCACAGATAGTATCACTTAGCAAATATCTTCACCTTAGCTAATAACAAAGAGGATTTTTTTCTCCTTAGAATGCTAAGCATGTCTGATTCAAGATTCAGCTTTATCTGTGTTTTTATGCAGCTGTGATATGACTGACATTTAGTTTAAGAATTTTAAGATAATGGGGTTGGGCACGGTGGCTCACGCCTGTAATCCCAGCACTTTGGAGGCCGAGGTGGGCAGATCACCTGAGGTCGGGAGTTCGAGACCAGCCTGACCAAATGGAGAAACCCCATCTCTACTAGAAATACAAAATTAGCCGGGTGTGGTGGCGGATGCCTGTAATAGCAGCTACTTGGGAGGCTGAGGCAGGAGAATCACTTAAACCTGGGAGGCAGAGGTTGCAGTGAGCCGAGATCGTGACACTGCACTTCAGCCTGGGCAGCAAAAGTGAAATTCTGTTTCCAAAAAAAAAAAAAGAATTTTAGGATAATGATCCAGTTAAGAGATGCAGTTCATCAATATATATTAAGTGTCTACTGTGTGCAGTAGACTCTTAAGACCAGGAGAAAGAAGCAGCTGTTACAAATAAGTTAGTTTACAAGAATTTCCTTTACCTAAAAGAATGTAATCTGGTCTGGGCACGGTGGCTCATGCCTGTACTCCCAGCAATTTGGGAGGGCAAGATGAGCAGATCACCTGAGGTCAGGAGTTCAAAACCTGACCAGCCTGTCAACATGGTGAAACCCCATCTCTACTAAAAATACAAAAAGTAGCCAGGCATGGTGGCGCACACCTGTAATAAGAGGCTGAGGCAGGAGAATCACCAGAACGCAGGGGGTGAAGGTTGCAGTGAGCCGAGATTGCGCCATTGCACTCCAGCCTGGGCGACAGAGTGGGACTCCATCTCAAAACAACAAACAGCCAGGCATGGTGGCTCACACCTGTAATCCTAGCACTTTGGGAGGCTGAGGCAGGCAGATCATGAGGTCAAGAGATTGAGACCATCCTGGCCAACATGATGAAACTCCATCTCTACGAAAAATACAAAAACTAGCTGGGCATGTTGGCGGGTGCCTGTAGTCCCAGCTACTCGGGAGGCTGAGGCAGGAGAATTGCCTGAACCCGGAAGGTGGAGGTTACAGTGAGCTGAGGTCGCGCCACTGCACTCCAACCTGGCAAAAGAGCAAGACTCCATCTCAAAAACAAACAAAACAAAAACAACAAAGAATGCAACGTATACTTTTCAACACCTGCCCTTCACAGGACCTTGCTTGGTCAAGTACCCCACTGCAAAACCTGCAGGAAGAAGATACTTACAAAAGAATGTGCAAATTATATACAAAGCCACAAAAGTCCCTTACAAAAGCAATACACAAATAATTGAGTTGGGGGAATTAAACAACTTCCTTGATTATCACTAGTCAAATTCAGACGATCAATTGTCTTGATTTTTACTATAGGCTGAGCTTCCTGTATCTGAAACTTGGAACCAGAAGTAACCTAGGGTTTTTTGTATTTTGGAATACCTGCACATACATAATGAGGTATCTTAGAGATGGAACCCAAATCTAAACACAAAATACACTAATGCTTCATATACACCTGATAGACATAGCCTGAAGATAATTTTATACAATACCTTAAAACGTACACAAAGTGTTGACTGCATTTTGGACTGTGATCACTAATGTGAGGTCAAGAGTGGAATTTCCCACTTGTGGCATCATGTCAGTGCTGCAAGTTTCAGATTTTGAACATCTCAGATTTTGAATATTCAGATTAGGGATGCTCAACCCATGTGTGGCTGGGCTTTTTTCTTTTAACCCTCAAGACAACCATGAGTATCAAATGCTAACCCATTATCTCTTTGTCACATTTAAGAAACTAAGGCTTAGAAAAATGAAATACAACAAAGTAACAACAAAGCGAGCTTGGAATAGAACTACAAATTCAGAAGGTCTGACACCACAGTCACTCCAAGATCCTGTACTCCCAACCCTGTTCCAGTACTTTTCAAACTACTGATCACAACACATTAGCAGGTTGTCAAATCAATTTAGTGTTTTGTTTTGTTTTTTTGAGACAGAGTCTCGCTGTCACCCAGGCTGGAGTGCAGTAGCGAGATCTTGGCTCACTGCAAGCTCTGCTTCCCGGGTTCAAGTGAGTCTCCTGCCTTAGTCTGCTAAGTAGCTGAGACTATAGGCACCCACCACCATGCCCGGCTAATTTTTTTGTATTTTTACTAGAGACAGGGTTTCACTGGGTTAGCCAGGATGGTTTCGATCTCCCGACCTCGTGATCAGCCCGCCTTGGCCTCCCAAAGTGTCAGGATTACAGGCATGAGCCACTGCACCCAGTCTACTGTATCAGCATCTTAAAATATCTCAGTATAGGCCGAGTGCAGTGGCTCACTCCCGTAATCCCAGCACTTTGGGAGGCCAAGACGAGGTCATTTGAAGCCAGGAGTTCGAGACCAGCCTGGCCAACACATACACCGGTCAACGTATACATATACGTCTTTACTAAATACACAAAAAAATTAGCTGGGCGTGGTGGCATACCTGTAATCCCAGTTACTTGAAATGCTGAGGTGGGAGAATCACTTGAACCCAGGAGGCGGAGGTTGCGGTGAGCCAAGATTGCACTCCTGCACTCCAGACTGGGCAACAGAGCGAGACTCCGTCTCAAAAAATATATATATATTTATATGTGTATATATATACTAGGTCACAACGTAAACCACATTTCTTACTGCGGGATGCAATAAAAATATTTGAAAACCATGGCTCTAATCTATATAGTGCCTCCCAATAAATAAGTTAATTTGTTATGTTTCATACCGTATCTTATTTGTAAAAGAGAATTCCTGATCTTCAAGAGCCCATCCTTTCCATTTAAGGAAATTTCAATGGAATCTCTAAGGTTGTCTTATTACTTGGTGAGTTCAAGCCACAACAAATTGGATCTGTCAATCAGCATATAAAAACAAAGACAACTGCAAAAACTTTAGGATTACATCATTTTAGACAGTTATTAATTGGTGTTTAATGCAAAAGTAATTACTCTTATTAAATTATCTTTGGCCAGGCATGGTGGCTCAATCCTGTAATCCCAGCAGTTTGGGAGGCCAAGCCAGTTGGTCACCTGAGGTCAGGAGTTTGACATCAGCCTGGCCAACATGGTGAAACCCCATCTCTACTGAAAATACAAAAAAAATTAGTCAGGTGTAGTGGTGGGCGCCTGTTAATCCCAGCTACTTGGGAGGCTGAGGCAGGAGAATTCCTTGAACCTGGGATGCGGAGCTTGCAGGTGAGCCACGGTTGCGCCATTGCACTCCAGCCTGGGTGACAAGAGAGAAACACCATCTTAAAAAAAAAAAAAAAAAAAAAAAAAAGGCAAAGCATGGGAACCTACAGAGCATCATGGAATGTGCGGTTACTCAGTAAGTCTAGTCCTGAGTGTTCTCCATCTTCACAGGTGGTAAGTCACAAATCAAAGCTCAATTTAGATGCTAAGAAATGCCCAAACATATCTGTAGCTAAACTCTTTGAGACAAACCACTATTTTTTTTCTTTTGAGACAGAGTCTCACTGTGTCAACAAAGCTGGAGTGCAGTGGCCGAATCTCGGCTCACTGCAACCTCTGCCTCTCGGGTTCAAGTGATTCTCCTACCTCAGCCTCCTGAGTAGCTGGGATTACAGGTGCAGGTCACCACACCCATCTAACTTTTTGCATTTTTAACAGACGGGGGTTGTTAGCCAGGATGGTCTGGATCTTCTGATCTCGTGATCCACCAGTCTTAGCCCCCCAAAGTAGCGGGATTACAGGCATGCACCACTGCGCTCGGTCGAGGCAAACCACTTTTTAAAGCATAAAATGAATCTGCACGCTGCCCCTTTTTAAATAGTACTTTCAGCAAGGCACTTAAAACATACAGGCTGGGCACAGTGGCTCACGCCTGTAATCTCAGCACTTTGGGAGGCCAACTCGGACAGACCACCGGATCAGATCGAGACCATTCTGGCCATCATGGTGAAGTCCTGTCCCTATTAAAAATACAAAAATTGGCCAGGCGCAGAGACTCATGCCTATAATCCCAGCACTTTGGCAGGCTGAGGCAGGCAGATCACAAGGTCAAGAGATTGAAACCATCCTGGCCAAAATGTGAAAACCTCGTCTCCACTAAAAATACAAAAATTAGGCCGGGCGCAGTAGCTCATGCCTGTAATCCCAGCACTTTGAGAGGCCAAGGCGGGTGGATCACGAGGTCAGGAGATCGAGACCATCCTGGCTAACATTGTGAAACCCTGTCTCTACTAAAAGCACAAAAAATCAGCCAGGCGTGGCGGCAGGCATCTGTAGTCCCAGCTACTCAGGAGGTTGAGGTGGGAGAATGGTGTGAACCCAGGAGGCGGAGCTTGCAGTGAGCTGAGATAGCGCCACTGCACTCCAGCCTGGACAACAGAGTGAGACTCTGTCTCAAAAACAAAAAACAGCCGGGCACGGTGGCTCACGCCTGTAATCCCAGCACTTTGGGAGGCTGAGGCAGGCGGATCACGAGGTCAGGAGATCAAGACCATCCTGGCAAATATGGTGAAACCCCGTCTCTACTAAAAATACAAAAAAATTAGCCGGGCGCGCTGGCAGGTGCCTGTAGTCCCAGCTTCTAGGGAGGCTGAGGCAGGAGAATGGCATGAACCCGGGAGGCGGCAGAGCTTGCAGTGAGTGGAGATCGCGCCACTGCACTCCAACCTGGGCGACAGAGCGAGACTCCGTCTCAAAAAAAAAAAAACAAAAATACAAAAAACAAAACTTAGCCGGGTGTGGTGGCGCACGCCTGTAATCCCAGCTACTTGGGGGGCTAAGGCAGGAGAATAGCTTGAACCTGGGTGGCGGAGGTTGCAGCGAGCAGAGATCACACCACTGCGCTCCAGCCTGGGTGACAGAGCAAGACTCTGTCTCAAAAAAATAAAAAATAAAAAATTTTTAAAAAGGCTGGGCGCGGTGGCTCACGCCTGTAATCCCAATTTGGGAGGCTGAGGTGGGTGGATCACCTCAGGTCGGGAATTCAAGAACAGCTTGACCAACGTGCAGAAACCCCGTCTCTACTAAAAATAGGAAATTAGCCAGGCATGGTGGCTCATGCCTGTAATCCCAGCTACTCAGGAGGCTGAGGCAGGAGAATCGCTTGAACCCAGGAGGCGGAGGTTGCGGTGAGCCGAGATCACACCGCTGCACTCCACCCTGGTGACAGAGCGACGCAGTCGGAAAAAAAATTACAAAATTGCCTGACATATAACCGCATTCAATGAATGAATAGTACGCCACTAACTCAGTCTCTCCCCTTTAGCAACTAAAGTTAAGTTTTATTTAAGATTCTGAGGCCGGGCGCGGTGGCTCACACTTGTAATCCCAGCACTTTGGGAGGCCAAGGCAGGTGGATCACCAGGTCAGGAGTTTGAGACCAGCCTGGTCAATATGGTGAAACCCCGTCTCTACTAAAAATACGAAAATTAGCCGGGCATGGTGGCACACGCCTGTAGTCCCAGCTACTGGGGAGGCTGAGGCAGGAGAATCGCTTAAACGCGGGAGGCGGAGGCTGCAGTGAGCCAAGGCTGTGACACTGCACTCCAGCCTGGGCGACACAGCAAGACTCCACCTGAAAAAAAAAAAAAAGATTCTGATGGGGGGCCAAGGGCGGTGGCTCACAGCTGTAATCCCAGCACTCTGGGAGACAGAGGTGAGAGGATCACTTGAGGTCACTAGTGTGAGATCAGCCTGGCCAACAGGGTGAAACTCCTTTCTGCCAAATATATAAAAAAAAATTAGCCAGGTGTGGTGGTACATGCCTGCAATCCCGGCTACTAGGGAGACTGAGGCAGGAAAATCGTTTGAACCCGGGAGGCAGAGGTTGCGGTGAGCCGAGTTCGTACCACTGCCTTCCTGTCTGGGTAACAAAGTGAGACTCCGTCTCAAAAAAAAAAAAAAGATTCTGAAGGGGCCAGGCACTATGGCTCATGACTGTAATCCCACCACTTTGGGAAGCGGAGGCCTGAGGATTGCTTGAGGCCAGTAGCTGCCTCCCAACATGGTCAGACCCCCGCCTCTCTACAAAAAAATTTACTACAAAAAAATTTAAAAAATCAGCTGCTGTAGTGGTGCACATCTGTAGTCCCAGCTACTCCGGAGGCTGAAGTGGGACGATTGCTTGAGCCCAAGAGTTCAAGCTGCAGTGAGCTATGACCAGGTCACTGCACTCCAGCTTGAGCAACAGAGGGGACCCTGTCTCAAAAATTAAAAAATAACATAAATATTATAAAGCCAATTATATGGAACAAACTTGGAATGGAATATAAAATGCAAAAGCCAGAGAAAAAAAGTAAAGTCTCCCATAGGAAAAATTTTGGAAACAACTTCTCTAAAAGATGAGAGAAAATGTTCCCTTTCTTGCAAAATTAATGTCCCACTTAAGTCACCAGTAGGAAATTCTGCTATTTTCTGTTCAACGATGATAGCTTTCCCCACGCTTACGAAAACCAATTCTGATTGCTAGAAAATATGGTGGAAAATAGAATCCCTCTGTACTGTCACCTCACAGAATTGTCTGCAAGTGTTAAGTCAACTCCTGCTGGGGCACTCTGGATGTGACAGCTCTCTGTACCCTCCTGGCTGACTGACTCTTTAGAAGCCATATTCCATGCCTAATTCTGGCTGTCTGGAATATACGAAACATTTAACTCAACATAAAATGATAATAGCCAACTTTCAAAGGTCAAAGGGGACCAGTTTATAACCTTCCCTCAACACGTGTTCAGTACAAACTTCCGGGTGCACTTACAATTGGCTGCGCAATTCAATGGATAAAAACGTTGCTTTATTTGTCTCTCATTTTCTGGCCCGTTCTTTTCCCACGTTTCTCAACCAGCGACTCCCCAAAACAAAAGCCTCCCACAGTAAACGGAGCACTCACATGAAAAGAGCTTCTCTGTGCGAGGATCAAGTTAGTGGTCCGCAAACATTAACCAAACAGAAGCACAAAGCAAGGGTGGGAAGGGGAGGAGCTAGATGCCAGGGTAAGGAAAGAAACAATCAGAAGGGTTTAGGAACATCCAAATCTCCTCAGCGGTTAAACCGAACCCAAGCCACTTCTGGGAAACCACCGGTATCCACTGCTTTGGGGAACTCTGGATGCTCGTTATGCCAAACGCTCTCAAAGTAAGCAAATTCCCAACTGCCGTTCCCCTCTGTGTGTATTCTTAGAGACGGTCTGGGAGGCGAGCTCGCCCGCCGAGACAGAACTACGCGAGTCGCCGGGAGAGGCGTGAAGGGAGCCTGCACGTGTCCACCGCGGCTTCCCTACCGCCCCAAGAGTGGGGCATGCACGAGACCGCCACTGTGGGGTTCAGATTTAGGAAGGACGACCCTGTCGCCTGCCTCCCTCCCTCGCCCAGAGCCGGGAGCAACGCTGGGGCAGGAGAGAAGACTTGGGAAGGATGTGAACCTTACTTTCCTCGCGGGTCCCGGACCCGCAGCCCCCGGGTTGTGAGGCGGAAGCCAAAGGGGCAAACCCAGTGGAGTCAGAGTGCACGGACCCTACCCCGCGGTCCAAGGGGGATGCCTCCGGCCCGGGACAGCGGGGCTCCCCGGAGCCCGAAAGCCCCATGAGCGTCGACAGCAGGGCCCTGCGCTGACGAGCGGAGGAAGCGGGCACAACGGCGCCGCCGCCGGGACCAAGCACCGAGGGCCCCGGAGCGCGCGGCAGCGGGGGGCGGCGAGCGGCGAGGGAGGCCCCAAGCCGGGGCGAGGTGTCTGTCCCCCCAGCCTGGCCCCGCACGGCCCCCCAAGGAGGGTGGGAGTGGGAGGCTGTCCGGGAGGGGGAGTGTGGAAGGAGAAAAGGGCCAAGGGAAGCACTTACTTTCCCCGCGAGACCCGGCGCCAGGACAGCTCCTCCCGGGAGGTGCGAGTTTGAAGGACCGGAGGCGACTGGCGCGGAGGCGGCGGTGGCGGCGGCAGCAGCGGCGTCCGGCTCTGCCTACCTCCCCGCCGCCATCTTGACGCCCCTCCCCCAGCCCCCCCGCCCCGCCGGGAGGGGCGGGGGAGGGGCAACGGATGAGGCGCCGCGCGCACGCAGCGCCTTCACGTGACTTCCTCCCTCCTCCCCCACCCGCTTCTCTGCGCCTCTCTCCGCCCCGCCTCCCTCCTAGGTGAAAGAAGATGATTCCCCCCCATCTTGACCACCCCCCAGCTTTCGCCGCCAAAAACAAACTCCGCCGGCTCTCCTCGGCCCGGTACCAGTTGTTGGATCCAAGAGAATTCCGGAACCCAAACGGTCCACTACCGCGGCTCTGGGGTGGGCGAGGGGTGAGGGGGCCGGGTTTCCGAGAAGGGGGAGGGGGGAAGGCGAAGGCCACCTAGGAGAGTCACATGACTACTGTTTCCGCCGGCGCTCACGGAGAGCTCGCGGTAATTCTGTTTCTCCGCCCTTTTTTCCCCGCCGCCTGTCGGGAAGAAGGTCCGCGTGCCAGGGCTACGGGAGGTCGGCCGGAGGGCCGCGCGCATGCGCCCCGCGCCTGCTTTCAAACGGGCTAGGAAGGGCCTGGAGCTATTTTCAGAACCTGCTAGGGTGGGTAACTACGGCCCAGGAAGTTACCTAGCAGCGTTTCTGTCACTTGGAAAATCTCTTCGTTACCTAGTTAGTCCTAGAAACAAAATGTTTACATATTCATTGCTTGTTAGGCTCGCTGAAAGCACTTTTTTGGCAGTAAAACCGCAAGTAACCCGGAGCCCTCGGCATGTCCACGGCTAGAATCAGAGCCTAAGGCGTGTGAGCTCGGCCATCCCACGCCTGTCTTCTCACTTACCCGCAAGCCCAACGCACCGGGGCTCCCAGTTAATGAATACTGAAGTGTAGGGCTGTCCCCACTGCTTCTTACTTCCTTGTTTTCATTTTTTCGTTTTTATTAAGCTACCTAACGCAATAAACATATTACCTTGTTGGTAATCCTTTTGTAAAGTCATTCTGAAAGTGCTGTTTGACTCCGTTGCTTGGGTAATAAGCACGCCTGGGTGATTCTTGCCCCCTACTGGCTGCGCATCCTACAAGCCTTGTGCTGAAAGCAAACCAAGTAGCTCGAACAGTTGGAGGTTACAGTGTGAACTCTTCCAGAGACAGTATTCGGGGAATGAAAGGAAAAAGTAGGCACAGAAAGAATAGGAAACTTCAGTGTATGTACACATAAATATGTATTATATATCGATGTATACGTTTATAAATATTTTTAAAGTGATGACTAATCGCTTTACTAATCACATTATTTCATTTAATCCTCTCACACACATAGGAAAAAACCTATAAAGACAAAAATATTTTAGACCGGGTGCAGTGGCTCACGCTTGTAATCCCAGCACTTTGGGAGGCCGAGGTGGGCGGACCACCTGAGGTCAGGAGTTCGAGACCAGCCTGGCCAACATGGTGAAACCCCATCTCTGCTAAAAGTACAAAATATAGCCGGGCGTGGTGGCGGGCACCTGTAATCCCAGCTACTCGGGAGGCTGAGGCAGGAGAATCGCTTGAACCCAGGAGGCGAAAGTTGCAGTGAGCGGAGATCGTGCCATTGCACTCCAGCCTGGGTGACAGAGCGAGAATTCGTCTAAAAAACAAACAAAAAAAAAAAACTTTAGGCACAGGCCCGGTGTGGCGGCTCACGCCTCTAATCCCAACACTTTAGGAGGCTGAAACGGGGATCTCAGCCAGCCAGGAGTTTGAGACCAGACTGGGTAACAAAGTATAACCTCGTCCCGACAAAAAACTTATTTTATTTTTGTTTTTGTTTTGAGACGGAGTGTCGCTCTGTTGCCCAGGCTGGAGTGCAGTGGCATGATCTCCGCTAACTGAAAGCTCCACCTCCTGGGTTCACGCCATTCTCCTGCCTCAGCCTCCCGAGTAGCTGGGACTACAGGCGCCCACCACCACGCCCGGCTAATTTTTTATATTTTTAGTAAAGACGTGGTTTCACCATGTTAGCCAGGATGGTTGCCATCTACCTCGTGATCCGCCTGTCTCGGCCTCCCAAAGTGCTGGGATTACAGGCATGAACCACCACGCCCAGCCTCGACAAAAACCTTTTAATTAGCCAAGTGTGATACCTAGTCCCAGCTACTCAGGAGGCTGAGGTAGGAGAATCACTTGATTGCCAAGAAGTTTGAGGCTACAGGGGGCAATAATCGTGCCACTGCACTCCAGCCTGGGTAACAAAGTGAAACTCTATTTTTTTAATTTTTTTTTTTTTTTTTTTTGAGACAGTTTTGCTCTTGTTGCCCAAGCCGGTTTGCAATGGCATGATCTCAGCTCACTGCAACCTCCACCTCCTGGATTCCAGCGATTCTCCTGCCTCAGCCTACCGAGTAGCTGGGATTATGAGTGCCCACCACGACGCACGGCTAATTTTTTGTATATTTAGTAGAAGCAGGGTTTCACCATGTTAGCCAGACTGGTCTCAAACTCCTGACCTCAGGTGATCTGCCCGCCTCAGCCTCCCAAAGTGCTGGGATTACAGGTGTGAGCCACTGCACCAGGCCTTATTTATTTATTTATTTATTTATTTATTTATTGAGACGGGATCTCACTCTATCTCACCCAGGCTGGAGTGCAGTGGTACGATCTCGGCTCACTGCAGCCTCTGCTTCCCAGGTTCAAGCAATTCTCCTGTCTCAGCCTCCCGAGTAGCTGGGACTACAGGCGTGTGCCACCACACCCAGCTAGTTTTATATTTTTAGTAGAGATGGGGTTTCACCATATTGGCCAGGCTGGTCTCAAACTCCTGACCTCAGGTAATCCACCTGCCTCAGCCTCCCAAAGTGCTGGTAGTACAGGCATGAGCCACTGCGCCTGGCAAAACTCTGTCTGAAAAAAAAAAAAAAAATTCTTAGGCTTGCAACTGACAGTGATGTTACACCACATTCTATTGGTCAACAAGGCAGCCAAATTTGACTCGGGAAAGGCAACACAAGGGTATGACTAGTGGGAAGTGTTGTTCACTAGAGGCCACCAAAGTAAATCGTAAGGAATTTTGAGGGTGAGGGACCTTTGGGACATCCAAGTGGAGATACTTAGGAAGCAATTGAATTCTACAGCTTGGGGATCCAGATGGATATTAATGTGAGATAAGATAAAACTATACTAGGATAGGCTGGGCACGGTGGTTCACACCTGTAATCCAGGCACTTTGGGAGGCAAAGGTGCGTGGATCACCTGAGGTCAGGAGTTCAAGACCAGCCTTGCCAACATGGTGAAACCCTGTCTCTACTGAAAATACAAAAATTAGCCAGGTGTGGTGGTGCGCACCTGTAATCCCAACTACTTGGGAGGCTACGGTAGGAGAATCACTTGAACCCAGGAGGTGGAGATTGCAATGAGCCGAGATCATGCCACTGCACTCCAGCCTGGGCAACAGAGTGAGACTTTGTCTCAAAAAAAAAAAAAAAAACTAGGAGAGAATGCAGAGAGGAGAGCCAGAAGCAGAGCTAAGGTTCTGTGTCTAAGAAGTGAGAACCAGGCCAAGTGCGGTGGCTCATATCTGTAATCCCAGCACTTTCGGAGGCCAAGGTGGGTGGATCACAAGGTCAAGAGTTCGAGACCAGCCTGGCCAACATGGTGAAACCCTGTCTGTACTAAAAAATACAAAAAATTAGGCCGGGTGCGGTGGCTCAAGCCTGTAATCCCAGCACTTTGGGAGGCCGAGACGGGTGGATCGCGAGGTCAGGAGATCGAGACCAACCTAGCTAACACGGCGAAACCCCGTCTCTACTAAAAAATACAAAAAACTAGGCGGGCGAGTTGGCGGGCGCCTGTAGTCCCAGCTACTTGGGAGGCTGAGGCAGGAGAATGGCGTAAACCCGGGAGGCGGAGCTTGCAGTGAGCTGAGATCCGGCCACTGCGCTCCAGCCTGGGCTACAGAGCGAGACTCCGTCTCAAAAAAAAAAAAAAAAAAATACAAAAATTAGCCGGGCATGGTGGCACGTGCCTGTAATCCCAGCTACTTGGGAGGCTGAGGCAAGAGAATCGCTTGAACACAGATGGCAAAAGTTACGGTGAGTGGAGATGGCCCCATTGCACTCCAACCTGGGCAACAGAGCAAGACTCTGTCTCAACAACAACAACAAAAAAGAAGTGAGCACCAGGCCAGGTGTGGTGGCTCACGCCTGTATCCCAGCACTTTGGGAGGCCAAGACAGGAGGATCACGAGATCAAGAGATTGAAAACATCCTGTCCAACCTGGTGAAATCCCGTCTTTACTAAAAATAACAAAAATTGGCTGGGTGTGGTGGCATGTGCCTGTAATCCCATGTACTCAGGAGGCTGAGGTAGGAGAATCACTTCAACCCAGGAGGTGGAGATTGCAATCAGCCAAGATCACACCACTGCACTCCAGCCTGGTGACAGAGTGAGACTCCAAAAAAAAGTGAGCACCCAGTGAGCCTGAGAAAGGTCAATCAAGAGGTCAAAGCAGAATCAAGGAGAGATTATATCATGGATGCAAGGGAGTAGTCATCCCAGCAACACTTCTTCACCCTGGCAGCTGCACTTCTGTCCAATAGCATCAGCTATACCCAGTTTGCAGTTTTCTGCACACTCGCTGAACTAGCCTTATCATGCCAAATCCTTCCCTGAGACACCAGGACCAATCACAGCCCCCATAAGGCCACCCTCTAATTCAGAGACACTAGCACCAGCAATGTCTAATGCAGCAGAGAGCACCAGTGTGTGGCTGAAGCCATCTATCGGATTATTCAAGATGGCAAACACTGTGATAGACAGTTACTGTTTTTGACTGCCCAGAATCTGTGGTTCTTTCTTCAGAGAGCCGCATCTTAGTTTTATCTCCCTCTCTCAAAGTCCATGTGGTGTGGAGAGCGCTAACCATGTCTCATACACATCACTCCAGAATTGAGTGTGCAAGCCAGGTCTAGTTGATTAGAATACTGGATCCACAGCCATAGTGATCGATTTAGTGCCAGGCCAGTGAGTCACAGTTCTAGTACTTTGCATTGAAAATATCAGGGAAAAAGATACTCACTTGCCTCTGAAGTTGCTAAGACAGTGTTGGGAAGTTGGGGCAGAGGGCCTGTGGGGCAGGAGGCCACACTGATAATGAGGTCAACCCCGAGAACAGCAGGGCAAAGACTTAGGTAGGATGGGGAGGCACTGGAATCTGATGGCATCTGCTGAGTCCTGGGACCCTGTCAAACCTGAAGCGATTTCTAGCCCGGAGCTTTTTTGGTTTTTCGGTTTTCTTTTTTTCTTTCTTCTTTTCTTTTTTTTTTTTTTTTTTTTTTTGAGAAGGAGTCTCACTCCATTGCTCAGATGGAAGTGCAGTGGCATGATCTCAGCTCACTGCAACCTTCGCCTCCTGGGTTTAAGCAATTCTCTGTCTCAGCCTCCCAAGTAGCTGGGACTACAGGCACCTGCCATTATGCCTGGCTAATTTTTGTGTTTTTAGTAGAGATGGGGTTTTACCTTGTTGATCAGGCTGATCTCGAACTCCTAACCTCAGGTGATCCACCCGCCTCGGCCTCCCAAAGTGCTAGGATTACAGGTGGGAGCCACAGTGCTTGGCCCTGGTTTTCTTTTTATTTTTTTTGGTTTTTTTTTTTTGTTTGTTTGTTTTTTTTTTTTTTGTTGAGACGGAGTCTCGCTCTGTCGCCCAGGCTGGAGTGCAGTGGCCGGATCTCAGCTCACTGCAAGCTCCGCCTCCCGGGTTTACGCCATTCTCTCGCCTCAGCCTCCCAAGTAGCTGGGACTACAGGCGCCCGCCATCTCGCCCGGCTAATTTTTTGTATTTTTTTAGTAGAGACGGGGTTTCACCGTGTTAGCCAGGATGGTCTCGATCTCCTGACCTCGTGATCCGCCCGTCTCGGCCTCCCAAAGTGCTGGGATTACAGGCTTGAGCCACCGCGCCCGGCCGGTTTTCTTTTTATAGAGATAAAGTCTCGCCATGTTGCCCAGGCTGGTCTCGAACTTCTGAACTCAAGTGATCCTCCTGCTTTGGCCTCCGAAAGTGCTAGGATTACAGGTGGGAACACCGTGCTCAGCCTTTTTTGATATACTTTTTTGATATACGAGTCAATACAACTTTTTTGATATACGAGTCAATACAAGAAAGAAAAAAGAAAACGAGTGAATACAGTCTGGACTGGGCGCGGTGGCTCAGGCCTGTAATCCCAGCACTTTGGGAGGCCAAGGCGGGTGGACCACCTGAGGTCGGGAGTTCAAGACCAGCCTAGCCAACATGGTGAAACCCCGTCTCTACTAAAAATACAAAAAATTGGCTGGGTGCAGTGGCTCACGCCTGTAATCCCAGTGCTTTGGGAGGCTGAGGCGGGTGGATCACGAGGTCAGAAGTTCAAGACTAACTTGGCCAAGATGATGAAACCCCGTCCTTACTAAAAATACAAAAATTAACCAGGCGCAATGGCAGGCACCTGTAATCCCAGCTACTCGGGAGGCTAAGGCAGGAGAATCCCTTGAACCCAGCGGGGTGGAGGTTGCAGTGAACCTAGATTGCGCCACTGCACTCCAGCCTGGGTGACATAGTGAGATGCCATTTGAACAAAAAAAAAAATTAGCCGGGCGTGGTGGCAGGCACCTGTAATCCCAGCTACTTGGGAGGGTGAGGCAGGAGAATCACTTGAACCCAGGAGGCGGAAGCTGCTGTGAGTCGAGGTCGTGCCACCGCACTCTAGCCTGGGCTACAGAGGGAGACTCGGTCTCAAAAAAAAAAAAAGACAAGAAAAGAAGAAAGAGAGAGAGTCAATACAGGCCAGGCACAGTGGCTCAGTCCTGTAATCCCACTACTTTGGGAGGCCAAGGCAGGTGGGTCACCTGAGGTTAGGAGTTCCAGACCACCCTGGCCAACATGGCAAAACCCCGTCTCTACTAACAAACCCACACAAAAAAATTAGCTGGGCGTGGTGGCAGGCTCCTGTAATCCCAGCTGCTTGGGAGGCCGAGGCAGGAGAATTGCTTGAACCTGGAGGCAGAAGTTGCAGTGAGCTGAGATCGCACCACTGCACTCCAGCCTAGGCAACAGAGGGAGACTCAGTCTCAAAAAAACAAAACAAAAAAAAAACCAGGCCAGGGGCTGAGTGCAGTGACTCACGCTGGTAATCCCAACACTTTGGGAGGCCAAGACAGGAGGGCAGGAATTTGAGACCAGCCTGGGCAACACAGTGAGACGCCATCTCTACAAAAATAAAATCAAGAAAATTGGCTGGGCATGGTGGCACACATGTATGGTCCCAACTACTCGGGAGGCTGAGACACAGAATCCCTTGAGTCCAGGAGGTCGATGCTGCAGTGAACCATCTTTGTGCCACTGCGTGAACTCCAGCCTGGGTGACAGAGTGAAATCCTGAAATCTTGAAAAAATAATAAATAAAAAATACCCTCCTTTATTTTCTTGAATCAGATTTAGTTGAGTTTCCCTTGTTTACAATTCAAAACAATCCGGAACAATACAGATACTAACTGAATTACAATGCTGAAAGCTTCAATTATCAATTTAAATTAAGCTTTAAAGGTTTTTACTGGCCCCGATTATCTACGTTTTTGTGAGTATGGACTGATATGAACTCAAGTTGTTCCAAGAAAGTAGGCATTCCCACTGTCTGTTGTCTGTTGCCCAGGCTGAGCTGGAGCGCAGTGGCACAATCATAGCACCTGTAGTCCCAACTACTCGACACCCTGCCTCAAAAAAAAAAAAAAAGAGGCCGGGCGCAGTGGCTCAAGCCTGTAATCCCAGCACTTTGGGAGGCCGAGACGGGCGGATCACGAGGTCAGGAGATCGAGACCATCCTGGCTAACACGGTGAAACCCCGTCTCTACTAAAAATACAAAAACTAGCCGGGCGAGGTGGCCGGCGCCTGTAGTCCCAGCTACTCGGGAGGCTGAGGCAGGAGAATGGCGTAAACCCGGGAGGCGGAGCTTGCAGTGAGCTGAGATCTGGCCACTGCACTCCAGTCCGGGCGACAGAGCGAGACTCCGCCTCAGAAAAAAAAAAAAAAAAAGAGACCAGCCTGGCCAATATGGTGAAACCCCGTCTGTACATACTAAAAATACAAATATTAGCCAGGTGTAGTGGCATGTACATGTGATCTCAGCTACTCAGGTGACTGAGGCAAGAGTAGCTGAGATCACAAAATCGCTTGAACCCGGGAGGCGGAGGTTGCAATAGGCCGAGATCATGACACCAGGCAACAGAGCGAGACTGTCTCAAAAAAAAAAAAAAAAAAACCCAGGGACGATTTTTATGTTTTTATAATGGAAACATTGCTGTTAATGTTTGTAAACTTTCCCTTAAGTCACATTTAAAATATCTAAACATTTTGTTTTGTTTTTTTGAGACAGGATCTTGCTCTGTCATGCAGGCTGGAATAAGTGGTGAGATCATGGCTCACTGCAGCCTTGAACTCAGAGGCTCAAGCAATCCTTTCAACCCCAGCTTCCCGAGTAACTGGGACTACAGGCATGTGCCACCATATCGGGCTAATTTGTAAACTTTTTTTTTTTCTTTCTAAGACTGAGTCTCACTCTGTCACCCATTCTGGAGCGCAGTGGCATGATCTCAGCACACTGCAACCTCCGCCTCCTGGGCTCAAGTGATTCTCCTGCCTCAGCCTCCTGAATAGCTGGGATTACAGGTGCCTGCCACCATGCCTGGCTAATTTTTTTTTTTTTTGACAGTGTCTCACTTTGTCACCCAGGCTGGAGTCCAGTGGTGCGATCTTGGCTCACTTCAACCTCTGCCTCCCAGGTTCAGGCAGTTCTCCTGCCTCAGTGTCCCAAGTAGCTGGAATTACAGGCGTGCGCAGCCACACCCGGCTAATTTTTGTATTTTTAATAGAGATGGGGTTTCAACATGTTGGCCAGTCTGGTCTCGAGCTTCTGATGTCAAGTGATCTGCCCACCTCAGCCTCCCAAAACTTTGGGATTACAGGCATGAGATTGTGCCTATTCAAATTTGTAAATTTTTTTGTGGAGACAAGGCCTCCCTATGTTACCCAGGCTGATCTTGAATTCCCGGCCTCAAGTGATGCTCCCACTTTAGCCTCCCAAAGCACTGGTATTACAGGTATGAACCACCACATTTGGCCTTAAAATACCTAAATTAGGCTGCGCACAGTGGCTCACGCCTGTAATCACAGCAGTTTGGGAGGCTGAGGCGGGCAGATCACCTGAGGTCCGGAGGTCAAGACCAGCCTGACCAACGTGGAGAAATCCTGTCTCTACTAAAATACAAAATTACCTGGGCGTGGTGGCACATGCCTGTAATCCTAGCTACTCAGGAGGCTGAGGCAGGAGAATCACTTGAACTCAGGAGGCGAGGTTGCAGTGAGCAGAGATCGTGCCACTGCACTCCAGCCTGGGCAACAAGAGCAACACTCTGTCTCAAAAAAAAAAAAAAAATTATTTTTTTTACTAACACTCTTGCTGTGGGTTGCATTATGTCCCCCACAATTTCATATGTTGCATTATGTCCCCCACAATTTCATATGTTGAAGTTCTGCTCTAACTCCCAGTACCTCAGAACGAGACCTTATTTGGAGATGTTTTTATAGATCTAGTCAAGCTAAAATGAGGTCATTGGCCTTAATCCAACATAACAGTGTCCTTGTAGAGGGAGAACACTCTGTGAAGATGCAGGCACAGATCTGGGTGATACTTCTACCTTCTACAAGCCAGGGAACGTCCGATTGTCTGCTCACCACCAGAAGCTACGGGAGAGGCATGCGAGAGACCACTGCTCACAGCATTCAGGAGGAACCAACCTGCCAACACTTTGATTTTGAACTTCTGGCCCCCAGAACTGTATGACAATACATTTCTGTGGCTTAAGTCACTTATTTTGCAGTATTTGGTTACAGTAACCAGCAAATCATACATCTATTAAGAACATCTCCCAGAACCAAAATGATGATATTCATTCATTCCTTCAGACTCACCTATTGAAGACTAAAAAAAGAGAAAAAAAGCCCACACAGGAAAAAATTAAGGAAAACCACATTCTGGGCCGGGTGCCATGGCTCACACCTGTAATCCCAGAATGCTGGGAGGTGGAGGCGGGCAGATCATTGGAGACCAGGACTTAGAGACCAGCTTGGGCAACATGGCAAGACCCTGTCTCTACAAAAACTGCAAAAAATAGCCAGGTGTGGTGGTGTACGCCTGTCACCCCAGCCACTCAGGACGCTGAGGTGGGAGGATCGCTTGAGCTTGGGAGGTTGAGGCTGCAGTGACCTGTGATGGCACCCCCGCACCACAGCCTGGGTAACATTTGAGACCCTGTCTCAAAAACAAAAAAACAAAAACAAACTGCCCTTTCTCATCAATAAATACATTTTCCATGTGATTTTATAATAAAATGATAATTTTTATTTCATTTATTTGTGTTTATTTTGAGACAGCATCTCTCTCTGTTGCCCAGGCTAGAGTGAAGTGGCATGATCTCGGCTCACTGCAACCTCTGCCTTCCGGGTTCAAGCGATTCTCCTGTGTCAGACCTGCAAGTAGCTGGGACTACAGGTGTGTGCCACCATGCTCTGCTAATTTTTGTATTTTTAGTAGAGACGGGGTTTCACCATGTTAACCAGGCTGGTCTTAAACTCCTGACCTCAAACGATCCACCTGCCTTGGCCTCTCAGAATGGTGGGATTATAAGCG
The DNA here is from genome assembly GCF_009764315.1 of Trachypithecus francoisi. Lineage (NCBI taxonomy): Eukaryota > Metazoa > Chordata > Mammalia > Primates > Cercopithecidae > Trachypithecus > Trachypithecus francoisi. The sequence goes on along the minus strand of NW_022681456.1, from coordinate 9,839,426 downwards.
TGAGCCACCACAGACAGACATAAAATAATTTTTTTTTTTTAGAGACAAGAGTTTCGCTCTTGTTGCCCAGACGAGTGCAATGATGCGATCTTGGCTCACCACAACCTCCTCTTCCCGGGTTCAAGTGATTCTCCTGCCTCAGCCTCCTGAGTAGCTGGTATTTTTAGTAGAGACAGGGTTTCTCCATGTTGGTCAGGCTGGTTTCAAACTCCTTAACTCAGGTGATCTGCCCACCTTGGCCTCCCAAAGTGCTGAGATTACAGGTGTGAGCTATGGCACCCGGCCTGATAGTTGTTTTTTTTCTTTCTTTTTTTTTTTTTTTTTTTGGTTGTTTGTTTTGAGACAGTCTCCATCTGTGCCCAGACTGGAGTGCAGTGGCAGATCTAGGCTCACTGCAACCTCTGCCTCCCGGGTTCACGCCATTCTCCTGCCTCAGCCTCCTGAGTAGCTGGGACTACAGGCGCCTGCCACCACGCCCGGCTAATTTTTTTTGTATTTTTTAGTAGAGACGGGGTTTCTCCATGTTGGTCAGGCTGGTCTTGAACTCCAGACCTCAGGTGATCCGCCCTCCTCGGCCTCCCAAAGTGCTGGGATTACAGGCGTGAGCCACTGTGCCTGGCCCCGGCCTGATAATTTTTAAAACTGTAAGGAATTCCCAATATGTTGTACAACTAGTTTAATAATACCTTTCCTTTAAGATAAAATGTGGGGAGAAAAGTAGCTATATCCATTTGACAGAGAAGCAAAAAGCCTCATTGTGCATAAAAGCTATTTGGGGTTGAATGCAGTAGCTCACACTTGTAATTGTAGCACTTTGAGAGGCCAATGTGGGAGTCGGCTTGAATCCAAGAGTTCAAGACAAGCAACATAACATGACCCTGTCTTTTTTTTTTTTTTTTGAGATGGAGTCTCAAACTTTTGTCACCCAGGCTGAAGTGCAGTGGCATGATGTCAGCTCACTGGGGTTCAAGTGATCATCCTGCCTCAGCCTCTCATGTAGCTGGTATTACAAGCAAGTGCCACCATGTCTGGGTAATTGTTTTTGTTTTTTTTTTAAGACGGAGTCTTCACTCTGTCGCCCAGGCTGGAGTGCAGTGGCACAATCTCAGCTCACTGCAAGCTCCGCCTCCCGGGTTCACGCCATTCTCCTGCCTCAGCCTCCCGAGTAGCTGGGACTACAGGTGCCCACCACCACGCCTAGCTATTTTTTTTTTTTTTTGTATTTTTTAGTAGAGACGGGGTTTCACCATGTTAGCCAGGATGGTCTCAGTCTCCTGACCTCATGATCCGCCCACCTCAGTGCTGGGATTACAGGCATGAACCACCGTGCCCAGCCATTTTTTTTTGTATTTTTAGTACAGAAAGGGTTTCGCCATGTTTACCAGGGTGATCTTGAACTCCTGATCTGAGGTGATCCACCTGCCTCACCCTCCCAAAGTGCTGAGATTACAGGTGTAAACCACCACGCCCAGCCCTCATTTTTGTATTTTTAGTAGAGACAGGGTTTCACCATGTTGGACAGGCTAGTCCTGAACTCCTGACCTCAAGTGATCTGCCCACCTCGGCCTCCCAAAGGGCTGGGATAATAGGCGTGAGCTACCGCACCCGGCTGAGACCCTGTCTTTTGTGTCTTTTTTTTTGAGACAGAATCTCCCTCTGTTGCCCAAGCTGGAGTACAATGGCGTGATCTCGGCTCACTGCAACCTCTGCCTCCTGGGTTCAAGTGATTCTCCTGCCTCAGCCTCCCGAGTAGTTGGGATTACGGGCGCCTGCCACCATGCCTGGCTAATTTGTGTATTTTTAGTAGAGACGGGGGTTTCACCATGTTGGCCAGGCTGGTCTCGAATTCCTGACCTCAGGTGATCTGCCCGCCTTGGCCTCCCAAAGTGCTGCAATTACAGGCGTGAGGCATAGCACCTGGCATATTGTACATACATTATACATATTAATATATGTGTGTATATAGAGAAAGGAAATTTTAGGCCAGGCATAGTGGCTCGGGCCTAAAGGAGGTTGGAGAAGCGCTTGAAGCCAGTTCAAGACCAACTTTGGCAACGTAGTGAAACCTGGTCTCTATTAAGACAAAAAAAAAAAAAAAAAAGCCGGGCGCGGTGGCACACGCCTGTATTCCCAGCACTTTGGGAGGCCGAGACGGGTGGATCACGAGGTCAGGAGATCGAGACCATCCTGGCTAACACAGTGAAACCCCATCTCCAGTAAAAACACAAAAAAATTAGCCAAGCGTAGTGGCGGGTGCCTGTAGTCCCAGCTACTCGGGAGGCTGAGGCAGAAGAATGGCATGAACCCGGGAAGCAGAGCTTGCAGTGAGCTGAGATCATGCCACTGCACTCCAGCCTGGGCAACTAACTGAGTGAGACTCTGTCTCAAAAAAAAAAAAAAAAAAAAACAAGAAGAGGCGGGCGCAGTGCCTGACGCCTGTAATCCCAACATTTTGGGAGGCTGAGGCGGGCGGATCACGAGATCAAGAGATAGAGACCATCCTGGCCAACATGGTGAATCCTCATCTCTACTAAAAATACAAAAATTAGCTGGGCATGGTGGAGTGCAGTTATCATCTCAGCTACTCAGGAGGGTGAGGCAGGAGAATCACTTGAACCCAGGAGATGGAGGTTGCAATGTGAGCTGAGATCGTGCCATTGCCCTCCAGCCTGGCGACAGAGCGAGACTCTATCTCAAAAAAAAAAAAAAAAACAAAGGAAAAAAGAAAGATAGTTACATATATTTATATATATTTGCACATCCTGTATCATATATATATATATATATATTTTTTTTTTTTTTTCTGTTTTTTGAGATGGAGTTTTGCTCTTGTTGCCCAGGCTAGAGTGCAATGGCACGATCTCACCTCACTGCAACCTCTGCCTCCCGGGTTCAAGCAATTCTCCTGCCTCAGCCTCTTGAGTAGCTGAGATTACATGCATGCCCCACCATGCCTGGCTAATTTTGTATTTTCGGTAGAGACAAGGTTTCTCCATGTTGGTCAGGCTGGTCTTGAACTCCTGACCTGAGGTGATCCACCTGCCTCTGCCTCCCAAAGTGCTGGGATTATAGGCGTGAGCCACCATGCCTGGCCATATATGTTTTTTGAGTCTCACTTTGTTATTCAGGCTGGGGCGCAGTGGTGTAATCTCAGCTCACCGCAACCTCTGCCTCCCAGGTTCAAGCGATTCTCCTGCCTCAGCATCCTAAGTAGCTGGGATTACAGGTGTGAGCCACCATACCCTGCTAATTTTTTTGTGTTTTTCGTAGAGACTGGGTTTCACCATGTTGGCCACGCTGGTCTTGAACTCCCGACCTCAAGTCATATTCCTGCCTGGGCCTCCCAAAGTGCTGGGGTTAGAGGCATGAGCCACCATGCCCAGTGTCGGTAATTATAAGAGTAATTATAATGTACTCTTTGCAATAAATTACTATTCAGATTTACAATCTATCAATCTACCCTTTGCTTAAAACCATTTAGTGGCTTCCCATTGGACTGGAGTAAAAATCTAAGTCTTCCTAGGGCCTTTCTGTAAGTCGGCATCCAGTTAGGAAAACAGAGAGAAGTTAAAATAGGAAATTCATTAAACAGGCGACAGAGGACTGAGAAGACAGAAAGGGAACACCGAGGTAATGTAAATAGCAACTAGAGGAAATAGCTACCACCTCCAAAGCTGGAGATGAAAAAAAAAAAACCCAAAAAAACAAGTTGGGGTTAGCAGAGCTAGCAAAATTGGAGGAAGAGCCCCAGAGAGCTCGTTCTCACCCCTCTAAGAAAGACACACATAGCCAGGCACCATGGTTCGTGCCTGTAATCCCAGCACTTTCAAAGGCCGAGGTGGGCGTATCACTTGAGGTCAGGAGTTTGAGACCAGCCTGACCAACATGCAAAACCCTGTCTCTACTAAAAATACAAAAAATGAGCTTGGTGTGGTGGTGCATGCTGGTCATTCCAGCTATGTGGGAGGCTGAGGCAGGAGAATCGTTTGAACCCAGAAGGCAGAGGCTGCAGTGAGCTGAGATTGTGCTACTGCACTCCAGCACAGGTGACAGAGTGAGGCTCTGTCTCAAAACAAACAAACAAACAAACAAACAAAAAAACAAAGACAGAAAGGAAAAAAGAAAGAGGCACGACCAGATTGGTGCTGGGCCTCCCAGAGCCCTGCCTAGTTGGGACTCAAAACTCTGAGGAGGAGTCTGCCGTTGGTGCCTCCACGGGAGCACAAGGAGACTGTTTCTGGGAGTGTGCAAATAATCTGGAGACTGAACCAAATGCTACTGCCAGATGCAGTGTTATTACTGAGGGAACATGCTAGGAGTAGCAGGCAAACCAGGCAAGAAAAGTCCCCTCTCTTCCTCCTGCCTCCCAGGCTTCTTGTATCTGCTCTCATTGGAAGAACCTAACATTAACTGAGAACGGGGAATTATGGTTTGCTGTCCTGTATCACAGAACAGGGTAGAAAAGTGGATATTACCCAGGCTGGTCTCAAACTCATGAGATCAAGCGATACACCTGCCATGGACTCCCAAAGTGCTAGGATTACAGGCATGAGCCACCGGGCCTGGCCCGCCTTTTTTCCTTATAGCATTAATCACTATTTAAAATGATCTTTTGGGCTGGATGTGGTGGCTTACGCCTGTAATCCTAGCAATTTGGAAGGCCAAGGTAGGCAGATCACTTGAGGTCAGGAGTTTGAGACCAGCCTGGCCAACATGGCAAAACCCCATCTCTGCTAAAAATACAAAAATTAGCCGGGTGTGGTGGCGGGCGCCTGTAATCCCAGCTATCTGGGAGGCTAAGGCAGGAGAATCTCTTGAACCCGGGAGGCATAGGTTGTGGTAAGCCAAGATCCTGCCACTTTACCCCAGCCTGGGCGACAGAGCGAGACTCTGTCTCAAAAAATAAATAAATAGGCCGGGTGCAGTAGCTCATGCCTGTAATCCCAGCACTTTGGGAGGCCAAGGCGGACTGATCACCTGAGGTCAGGAGTTTGAGACCAGCCTGCCAGCCTGACCAACATGGAGAAACCTTGTCTCTACTAAAAATACAAAATTAGCCGTGCATCATGGTACGCATGCCTGTAATCCCAGCTACTCTGGAGGTTGAGGCAGGAGAATCGCTTGAACCTGAGAGGTGGAGGTCGTGGTAAGCCGAGATTGTACCATTGCACTCCAGCCTGGGCAACAAGAGCGAAACTCTGTCTCAAAAAATAAATAAATAAATACATAAATAAAATAATCTTTTGGATGGGTGTGGTGGCTCACGCCTGTAATCCCAACATTTTGGGAAGCCAAGGCAGGTAGATCATTTGAGGTCAGGAATTCAAGACCAGCCTGGCCAACGTGGTGAAACCCCTTTTCTACTAAAAATATAAAAATATGGCCGGGTGCAGTGGCTCATGCCTGTAAGCCAAGCACTTTGGGAGGCTGAGGCGGGCAGATCACTTGAGGTCAGGAGTTCAAGACTAGCCTGGGAAACATGGTGAAACCCCATCCGTACTAAAAATACAAAAAAATAGCCGGGTGTTTTGGCACATGCCTATAATCCCAGCTACTCGGGAAGCTGAGGCAGGAGAATTGCTTGAACTTAGGAGGCAGAGGTTGCAGTGAGCCGAGATCACGCCATTGCACTCCAGCCTGGGTGACATGGGTGACAGAGCGAGACTCCGTCTCAAAAAAAAAAAAAAAAAGGTAGGCATGATTGGCACACTCTTGTAATCCCAACTACTTGGGAGGTGGAGGCAGGAGAATTGCTTGAGCCCAGGAGGTGGAGGTTGCAGTGAGCCGAGAATGCGCCCCTGTACTCTAGCCTGGATGACAGAATGAGACTCTGTCTCAAAAAATAAATAAAATAAAATAATCTTTTAGGCTGGGGGTGGTGGGCTCACGCCTGTAATCCTAGCACTTTGGAAGACTGAGGCGGGCAGATCACATGATGCCAGGAGTTTGAGACTAGCCTGGCCAACATGGTGAAACACTATCTCTATTAAAAATAAAAAAATTGGGGGGGGGAGGGATAGCATTAGGAGATATACCTAATGTAAATGACGAGTTAATGGGTGCAGCACACCAACATGGCACATGTATACATATGTAACAAACCTGCACGTTTGTGCACATGTACCCTAGAACTTAAAGTATAATAATAATAATAATAATAATAAAACTGGGCTGAGCGCAGTGGGTCATGCCTCTAATCCCAGCACTCTGGGAGACTGAGGCTATCAGATCAATTGAGGTCAGGAGTTCAAATCCAGCCTGGCCAACATGGTGAAACCCCCACTAAAAATACAAAAATTAGGCCGGGCGCGGTGGCTCAAGCCTGTAATCCCAGCACTTTGGGAGGCCGAGACGGGCGGATCACGAGGTCAGGAGTTTGAGACCATCCTGGCTAACACGGTGAAACCCCGTCTCTACTAAAAAAATACAAAAAGCTAGCCGGGCGAGGTGGCGGGCGCCTGTAGTCCCAGCTACTCGGGAGGCTGAGGCAGGAGAATGGCGTGAACCCGGGAGGCGGAGCTTTCAGTGAGCTGAGATCCGGCCACTGCACTCCAGCCCGGGCGACAAAGCAAGACTCCGTCTCAAAAAATAAATAAATAAATACAAAAATTAGCCAGGCATGGTGGTGGGCGCCTATAATTCCAGCTACTCAGGATGCTGAGGCAGGAGAATTGCTTGAGCCCAGGAGGTAGATGTTGTAGTGAGCCGAGATCAAACCACTGTACTCCAGCCTAGGACAACAGAGAGAGGCTTCATCTCAAGAAAAATAAAAATAAATAAATAAAATGATCTTTTTTTTTTTTTTTTTTGAGATGGAGTCTCGCTGTGTTGCCCAGGCTGGAGTGCAGTGGTGCAATCTCGGCTCACTGCAAGCTCCACCTCCCAGGTTCATGCCATTCTCCTGCCTCAGCCTCCCGAGTAGCTGGGACTACAGATGCCTGCCACCCACGCCCGGCTAATTTTTTTTTGTATTTTTAGTAGAGATGGGGTTTCACCGTGTTAGTCAGGATGGTCTCAATCTCCTGACCTGGTGATCCGCCTGCCTCAGCCTCCACACGTCTACATATTTATGGAAGCTGTAAGGCACGTTGGAGATTGTGGCACCAGCTCCTCCATTTGACAACTAGGGAAATGGAAGGCCAGAGAGCTGAACTGATGTGCCAAGTGACACAATGACTTTGTGACAAAAGTGTCCTTTTCTACCTTTCCCAGTGCTTTCACATATATCATTTTATTTTCCTTTCCTATTTTCCTGGTGCTTTGGCAGGGTCCTTGGGCATTGGTTGGGTCTCCAAAATCTTTTCAGCTACCAAAGAGACAGGACGGATTAGTGACCTCATCCCCCACACGCCTCGGAGGGGCCCCAGGGAAGAGCAGTAGTAACTGGACACCTTCCCTGAGTCCAAAGCAAAGACACTCCAGGACACCTGATCCTCTGGGAACATACTGACTGAGCCCCCTCTCTCAGAGGGGAACAGCGAATACTTGCTTCCCTGGGGTTAAGGTAGCCATTTAGTGTTTGAACAGTGGAGAGACTGATCCAGGCCCTGCAATTACATTGCTGGGTGACCTTGGGCAGTGCATAGGTGACCCACTTCCTCTATTGCCCCATCGGTAAAATGGGTGGGTGTGAAGCATTAGGATATCTGCGGTCCTGGAAGGACCTCTACTGACCCAGTTAGTTGGTAGGAGTTGTGCCTGTGGGTTTTGAATACTGGAATATTCAATAAACCTTTTTTTTTTTTTTTGAGACAGTGTTTCGCTCTTGTTGCCCAGGCTAGAGTGCAATGTCGCCATCTCGGCTCAGTAACCTCTGCCTCCTGGCTTCAAGTTACTCTCTTGCCTCAGCCTTCTGAGTAGCTGGGATTACATGCATGCGCCACCACGCCAAGCTAATTTTGTATTTTTAGTAGAGACTGGGTTTCTCCATGTTGGTCAGGCTGGTCTCGAACTACGGACCTCAGGTGATCCGCCCGCCTCAGCCTCCAAAAGTGCTGGGATTACAGGCGTGAACCACCTCGCCCGGCTAAACCTTTCAAACCTGAGAATGAAAGGATCAAACTTCCGGAGGGGGCCGGGCGCGGTGGCTCAAGCCTGTAATCCCAGCACTTTGGGAGGCCGAGACGGGTGGATCACGAGGTCAGGAGATCGAGACCATCCTGGCTAACACGGTGAAACCCCGTCTCTACTAAAAAAATACAAAAAAATTAGCCGGGCGAGATGGCGGGCGCCTGTAGTCCCAGCTACTCGGGAGGCTGAGGCAGGAGAATGGCGTAACCCGGGAGGCGGAGCTTGCAGTGAGCCGAGATCGCGCCACTGCACTCCAGCCTGGGTGACAGAGCGAGACTCCATCTCAAAAAAAAAAAAAAAAAAAAAAAAAAACTTCCGGAGGGGTCGATGTGCTGGAGTTGCTAAACTGCTGGGAGACTCAGGTTTCGCAGCTCATTAGGAGGTATCAGGGGTCAAAGGTCGGGTTCCGGTCAAGCCCGCGGAGAACCGGAAGTCCCGGATCCGGTCGGCTCTGAGCCGGGGGCTCCTGATGGGCGACTCACGCTCCGGAGGCGGAGCTTCAGCAGCGGGAGGGGGAGGAGCCTAGGGCCTCCCAATGGCAGCTCGGGTGTCTTCCATCGCAGCCAATCAACGTCGGGCGACGGTCAAATTTAAACCCCCCCCCCCCCCCGGACCTGTCGGGAAAGCGTTTGTAGTTAGTGCGACGGCTGGACCCGCCCAGCCGCCTAAGAGGCGGGAGAAGGGCGTGGTCTCCCTCCGAGTTCGCCTATCACGACGGGCAACCTGCGGAGAGGCGGGCGGCGGCGCCAATCGGGGCGAACAGCTGGAGCCCTGCGGAGCAGTTGGCTGCAGTTGTTGCAACTTTTTTCGAAAGCTGGGTTTCCCGGGAGATCCCAGGCGGTGACAGAGTGGGGTCATGGCTAGAGGTATTTGCCCAAGTGGCCGGCGCCGGGGCGGCTGGGTCGGGGGTCGTGCTGGAGGGGTAGCCGGGGTGGCGGCAGCGGCTGCGGGGAGGCGTCCTCCTCGGGTGGCTCGGGGCGAGCTTGGGGACCCGCGTGGGGGGTGTAGGGGTGCTGCTTCGGAACCCGCCGGCCCCCCCTGAGTCTCCAGATGCCCCCAGAAACCCCTCCCACTGCCGTGCTTGTTTCCCCTCTATGAAGTGAGCACCTGCGGGCCTGCCTCTCCGCGGCAGCAGATCCATATGTCACAGCTCTTTGGAAACTAAAGCGCAGGGCACCTCCAGGGAATAGGTGTTATTGATAGAAGTGGGGCGGGGGCGGGAGTGAGGCTTCGCCCACTTTGGGGCCTCTCTTTTTGGGAAAGGAGGTGATCCCAAGGCGAAGGTGCAGATCGATAACCTGCATGTTGGGGTGCGCGTCAGGGTGGACACCGCGGCAGGCGCCTTTCCTCCTTCCCCACGTCCTGAGTCAGCTCTGCGCCGCCGGAGCTAGGGCCGGGCCCTGCTGGCCCACTTTGGGGTGAAACGGGTTCATGGTACCTCGCGGGCGCGGTCGTTCGCCCCGCATCTGGTCAGGACTTAACCCCTCGGTAGATGGCTTGGGTGGGCTTGTACAGCCCTGGGAGGCGATGTCCTGCCTGAAATCCTTTGCATACTTAGTTGGCTGTCAGGCCAGTGCCTCCCAGGTATGCGGCAAAGAGCTCTCCAACCGCTTGGTCATTTCCAGCCACTGCGTCTCCTTCACGCTAAAGGGCCAAAAACTTGAGCGTGAAAGTTGAGTAGAATTAGTTTTTTTAAAAAATCAGTTGGGGTATTATATTTTTCTAAAAATTCCAAGGCATCAAGTGTTAGTAGGAATTTGCTTTAGTGCAGTATGCTCCCTATAGCAATAACAATGAATAAAATAATGATTCATTCAACAAATATATATTGGGTCCCTTTGTTTTCAGGCCCTGAAATCAGTTGCATCATTTATTCTCCCAGCATCCCTAGAGGGTCTTTTGGATTAAGACTTCCCCAGAGCCTGATGAAAAAATGAGGCATAGTAAACTTCAGGTTTTAGAGCTTCATCACCCAACTCATGGAGAAAATTAAGACTAATATTTTTCCTCAGAAAAGTGTTAAGCATCTAAAAGTATATTTAACATTATCTAACTAATTTATCTGACAAATTTTAATAAAACTATGCTTCCTGGGTTCATTTTTCTCATCACAGTACAATCATTTAAACTATTTGTTTTAAAAGTAGTGCATTAATGAATTTATGAAGAAAACTAACCATCTATCATTGAAATACTTAAAATATGGCTAACTAATAATTATGGCTGGGCACGATGGCTCACACCTGTAATCCAAACACTTTGGGAGGCAGAGGCAGTCGGATCACCTGAGGTCGGGAGTTCGAGACCAGCCTGACCAACATGGAGAAACCCCATCTCTACTAAAAATACAAAATTAGCCGGGCATGGCAGTGCATGTCTGTAATCCCAGCTACTTGAGAGGCTGAGGCAGGGAGAATTGCTTGAACCAGGGAGGCGGAGCTTGCAGTGAGCTGAGATCGCGCCACTGCACTCCAGCCTGGGCAACAGAGTGAGACTCCATCTCAAAAAAACAAACAACAACAACAACAAATAATAATAATAATTACCACTAAGGGCCAGGCACTTTATTAACTCAATTCATCTTTACAAATTGTTATTCTCATTTTTTAGAGGAGGAAGCCTGAAGTCCAAACTTGCTGTCCAGACTCTAGCTTGGCTGGGTCTTTGCTTGTGCCACGCACCCTCCCTTACTTACCCAAAGCAAAGATAATGTTTGTCAGCTCCTCCCATGGTCAGCTTACAAATCACCTATGTAATTATTAGTTATTGATTCTCACTGTCTCACTTGACCCCAAAATTAGTTGCCTGTTTCTTAGGCTTTATTGCCCTTGCAAGCTATTAAATTGGATATTTAGATCTAGATTTTTTTTTTTTTCTTGAGACAGAGGCTCACTCTGTTGCCCAGGCTGGAGTGCAGTGGAGTGATTTCAGCTCACTGCACCCTCCCTCTCCTGTGTTCAAGTGATTTTTTTTTTTTTTTTTTTTTTTTTTTTTTGAGACGAAGTCTCGCTCTGTCACCCAGGCTGGAGTGCAGTGGCCGGATCTCAGCTTACTGCAAGCTCCGCCTCCCAGATTTACGCCATTCTCCTGCCTCAGCCTCCCGAGTAGCTGGGACTACAGGCGCCCGCCACCTTGCCCGGCTAGTTTTTTTTTTGTATTCTTTAGTAGAGACGGGGTTTCACCGTGCCAGCCAGGATGGTCTCGATCTCCTGACCTCGTGATCCGCCCGTCTCGGCCTCCCAAAGTGCTGGGATTACAGGCTTGAGCCACCGCGCCCGGCCTCAAGTGATTCTTGTGCCTCAGCCTCCCAAGTAGCTGGGATTACAGGCATCTGTCACCACACCCAGCTAATTTTTGTATTTTTAGTAGAGACAGAGTTTCGCCATGTTGGCCAGGCTAGTCTTGAATTCCTGACCTCAGGTTATACGCCAGCCTTGGCCTCCCAAAGTGCTGGGATTACAGGCATAAGCCACCATGCCTGGCCAATATTTAGACTGTAAATACCAATGCATTTATAGCACTTCAAATGAACAGTCTTTTTCTTCTAGAAAATTGGGCTTTGAACTTGCAATTCACTTTGAGAGCCCTGCTGGTTCACAAAAACAAACTGTTCAGATGCCAGGCAATGCCTCACTCATTTTGAAGTTTTATAATCATGCAAATATTTACAATTCCAATATATTAGTCTCGGGGGTCAGTCCACCTACCTTTCGCTATTTCTACTGCCATTGTTGAATGGTCTCTTAGTTGGTAGACCTCCTCATTTTGCCGTCTCCAGTTCATTATCCCTTAGCGCCTGGTGGGGGGGGGTCTCCAAAAATACAGACTTTTTTTTTGGGGGGGAGACAGAATCTCACTCTGTCACCCAGGATAGAGTGCAGTGGCATGATCTTGGCTCACTGCAACCTCTGCCTCCCGGGTTCAAGTGATTCTCCTGCCTGAGCCTCCCAAGTAGCTGGGATTACAGGCACGCACAACCATGCCAAGCTAATTTTTGTATTTTTAGTAGAAATGGGGTTTCGCCATGTTGGCCAGGCTGGTCTCAAACTCCCGACGTCAGGTGATTTGCCCACCTTGGCCTCCCAAAGTGCTGGGATTACAGGTGTGAGCCACGACGCCCAGCCAGTATATTTGTTGTATACGTATAAACTTGCAGAGAAAGGACTGTTTTGAAACTTAGTTGAATGATCTGTGTTTACATCTTCTAGGTACTGGAGCTGCAGAATTGAGAGGAATAGGTGCTAGACTTGTAATGTGTCCCCTGCAATTGGGGGCTCAAATGCAGAGAAAACTATGACCATGAGTAGGGTGTGGGGTATGGCTCGGTATACTAGTATGTGAAATGGACAAGATGATCTATGTGGGTGCTTCCTGCTCCAAAACCATGATTCTCATGGTAATTAAGCTGCAAAACTTCTCTGCCTTGCAGAAGTGGAAGACACTTTCAAATGGCTCAACCTGGTTATCAGAGTGTCACTTTCGAATTCTCTTTCACCCTCTGGGTAATCTTTTGGATATTCAACTGTAGTAGGCTCTGCAGAGGACGTGGGCAGAGTACCTAGCCCACTGGAGTTAGTGGTTGGGCTGGAGGACCCTGCCTTGAAGGATGCTAAAGCATGAGCTGATTTGGGAGGGACTGTCTGAGCAGTGACCTGTCACCACCTAATCCTACGCAGTCTTATCCGTTCTAATGGGAGGCGAGGGAGGCCAGGTCAGGGGATGGCTACAAACAGCCATTTGTATATCTGTGGATGTTGGAAGGTGTTCCGGTGGATTATGGAATTCAAGGTTCTTGGTTTTTACCCATGAGGACACTGAGGCCCCGACTGGGGAAGTGACTTGGCGATGGTCACAAAACACCTCTGGGCAGATGCAGGGAAATAAGTCCAGCCCCTGACTCCCAGGCCATGGCCCAGGCTGCAGAAGCTGGATGCCTTGAAGTGTCTTGTTTGCATCTATGACTTTGCACAAATACAGTGAATCTGGCTGTGGGCCCTCAAGCCTTAATGGCCACAGCATAATGGTGCAGGGCAGTGAGCTATGCTGAAACAGCCATCAGAGTGACAGGAACCTCATCTGCCTATGGGGCATTTTCTCACGGCGGAATAGGAGAACAAGGTGACTTGTTAAACCCTTCTGTAAGACCATTTGCTCCTCCCAACCTCCATTTCCTCCTCGGTAACCAGGAAGGGTAGTGGCTGGGAGGGCAGGCCTTGGGGTCAGTTGGCCGGGGCTGGAAACCCATCTAGTTCTGAGAACTTGGCCAAGCTCCTCACTTTCTCCATCTGTTGAAATGAGATAATAATGGTGTCTACCTTTGCAGGGCTGCTGTGAGGTTTCAATGAGATAGCGGCAAAAGACTCGCCCAGGAAACCGATCATTATAACCCCTGGCTATGTCTCCCCAGGGCTTCCTACCGGTCAAGTATAGCCCTTCTGGGTTTGACACCTGGCCCCATCACTTCCTAGTTTTGTGGCCTGGGACAAACCCCAGCACTTCCCTTGAGTCACGGTGTCACCATTGTAAGCTGGGATGCCGACAGGACCTGCCCCCGCGGGCGTGCGGGGAGGATTCAATGCCTGTGAAACTCTCGGTGGGCACAGCGCCGGGCACACCCGAGGGCCTGGCCTGGCGCGTTCACCGCTGCTGATTTCGCCTGGCACAAACCGGGCTCCCAAAATATCCGCGGAGCCAGCGGAAAAAGGAGCCGGGCGGGCTGGCGGGCGGGCGGGCGGGAGTCTGGGCTGTCATGACAGTGTTTCCCACCCCTTCCTCCGCGAGTGGCTGAGGCCGCGCGCGAGGGGGCGCGCCCGAGCCGGGATTCGCCGAGCCCGCCCGCCCGCCCTCCGGAGCGGCCTGGCGGCGCCGCCCCTGCCAGCCCCCTCCCCGGGCCGGGCGCCGGACAGTGGGCGGCTGCGAGCGAGCGGGCGGGCGGGCTGCGGAGGACGCGCCGCCTGCGCCTCCTTCCCTGCGTGCCTCTCCCCGGGCGGCCCGGGGCTGCCGCGGTGCGCGGGTGCGGGGCCCTGCCTCACCGGCCATGGGGGAAGGGGGCGCCGTGGGGCGCCGCCGGCCCTTCCCCGGGGCGCCGCGGCGGCGCTGGTGGCGGCGGCAGCAACAGCAGCAGCGGCAGCGGCAGCGGTGGTGGCCGGGCCGCGGCGGCGGCGGCGAGAGCGCGGGGCGCGCCGCCATGGGCCTGGCCGGGCTGCAGGTGGGTGTGTCGGGCCCGGCCGCGCGGGGGGCGGGCGGCGCGCGGGGCCCGGCTGGGCCGGGCGGCGGGAGGGCGACGCGGGCTCCGGCCCGGCCCTCCCGGCGGCGCCGGCGGCTCACCAGCGCCGGGGCCTCGAAATATGGCTGCGGCGGGAGGCGCCGTCGCGGCGCCCGGCCCGGGCGGCCCCGCTCCCCGCCCCGCCGCGCCCTGAGCGCCCCCTCCCCCGCTTCCCCCGGGTCCCCCTCTCCAGGCAGGAAGATGTCCAAGCCCCGCGCGGTGGAGGCGGCGGCGGCGGCGGCGGCGGTGGCAGCGACGGCCCCGGGCCCGGAGATGGTGGAGCGGAGGGGCCCGGGGAGGCCCCGCACCGACGGGGTAAGCAGGCACCCTCCCCGCACCCCTGCGGCGCGCCCGCCGGGCCGGGGCCGCGAGCACATGGGCGATCCCGGGTCCCTGCCCGCGCCGCCCCGGGGCCCCCGGCCGGGCCGCTCCCTTTGCTGCCGCCTGGCTGGGAGTGGCGCCCACACGGCTCCGCCATGAGCCTGGCGGTGTTTGACCTCGGAAAAGTTTGACTGCGCCTTCATGGCGTCTCCGCAGCCAGAGACCCTACTTCCCCGGAGGTGGCCGCCGTTCCAGGCTGTGCGGGGCCTGCCCGGGCCCCTCGGAGAGGTCACGGGTCTCGCCGCCTCGGTGTTGAATGGTCCCCGAGGCGGCCAGGGCCCCGCTTTGCTTCTGGGGACGCCCTCCTCCGTCTGCTTACTCAGAGGAGGGGCCGGCCCCACGCCCAGAGACGCCCGCAGTGACCTGAACCGCCCCACCGCCCCGTCCTCTCTCTTACGCCCAGGTGCGGCTTGCGACAGAGTGGCCGCCCCGAATGCGCTGGTTGTGGCTCCTGCTCTTCCCAGCTTCCCTAGTCACCCTGAGAGAAGTTCTTCCGTCGCAGCCCTGGGAGGCTGCGGGGCTGCAGTGATTTGAGAGGGGTCAGGCTCCGGCACGCATGGGGCTCTGGCTGTACTGACAGGCCCTCCAGCCGCCCTCAGCACCAAGTGGTTAATCAGGTTCCCCGGGGCCTGTTTCTGTGCTGAGTCCCTGCGGCTCCTGCCAGGGGAGTGAACTCCTAAAGATAGCCTAGCTCTTCACATGCCCAGGTCCTTTTGACCTCCCTGTTGCGGGTAGGCTGTCTTCTTCCTATATAGACCTTGGTTGCAGCCGGCTCTCCTGCTGGCCAGCTGTCCCCTTAGTGAATTAGAGACCAGCGCGTTCAGGAAACGTTTCACTGGACCTGGGATTCTAAACCTGCCAGTGCTCTCCTGAGACAACTGGGGCTGGCATCCCCTGGTAGCCCAGTTTTTGAAAAACGGTGTTGTCTGATTTTCATCTTTTGTATTCCTCCTCCTCGTGAATGCTCTAGGATCTTCTTTTTCAAGCCTCTTTCAGAATATGCTTTTGTCTTTTTAGGAGAATGTGTTTACCGGGCAGTCAAAGATCTATTCCTACATGAGCCCGAACAAATGCTCTGGAATGCGTTTCCCCCTTCAGGAAGAGAACTCAGTTACACATCCCGAAGTCAAATGCCAGGGGAAACCATTAGCTGGAATCTACAGGAAACGAGAAGGTAAGCTTTTGAAATGGCCTCGTTCTGATCCCAGCTGGTCGGGTTGCAGAAGCCTCTCTCTTCTGCAAGAATGCACATAAATATTTATCCAGCCGTTTCAGTCTCAGGTTCGAGAGGTTTGAGCCATGTTCTGTCTTGCTGCTAAAAGAGTGGCTTGTCCCAGGGTGTGTGCCCTGTTGGTCTGACAGGTTCTCCCTGCTTTCACAAGAGTTAGCATGTCCTTCAAGCTTGATTATCTTGCCTAGTTGCAAAAATAACATACCTGACCCACAATTAGAGAGGCTCACAAGTGCTGAAAGTGCAGAAGTCATGAATTCAGGTTGTATAGACCAGGCAATTGCAGACCTAACTAATGTGTTCATGCAGGGAACTGACTTCCTTCCCTTTTATGAGCTGGCCTTGACCCCATTTCTTTTTCTTTTTTTGAGACGGATTTCTGCTCTTGTCCGCCAGGCTGGAGTGCAGTGGCACGATCTCAGCTCACTGCAACCTCCACCTCCTGGGCTCAAGCGATTCTCCTGCCTCAGTCTCCTGAGTAGCTGGGATTACAAGCGGCCACCACCACTCCCACCTAATTTTTGTATTTTTGGTAGAGATGGGATTTCACCATGTTGGCCAGACTGGTCTTGAACTCCTGACCTCAGTTGATCCACCCGCCTTGGCCTCCCAAAATGCTGAGATTACAGGCATGAGCCACCGCGCCTAGCTGTCTTGACCCCATTTCTATAGTTTCTTGCCACTCAGGCGTTCCATGTTAGTCTCTGAAGCAGTATCCTATGCAATGAGATTTGGAGTTAAAATGTTGAACAAGAAAATACAGGGTTAATGAAGACTGTCTGGTCTTACAAAACAAACTGAAACGTCTTCGACATCTTGCTCTAATCCAAATATTCCCTTTCAAAGCTGCAGTGGGGAGTGTCAACTTTCCCCAATTCACCATGCTGTCTTCTAATTAAAACTTGTCTGAAAGAAGCAAAGCCTCTGGCTGCCAGCAGCTCTATACAAGGAAGCCTTGTGTTCGCTAACAGAAAGTGTCATAAATGATGATTTGGCGTGACTTCTGGGGCCGGATCTGAGAACCAGGGCTGGGCAAGCCCTGAACTGGGGACAGGAGCTCACCCTGGGCTTGATTTCCCCTGGTACACAGGGCAATATTGTTTTATTTGTTCTTCAAATGACTTGGGTTCCAATCTTAAGTTTGCCACCCGAAAGAAGGAGGCTTAGATAGGTTGCTGCTCTCTTCTGAGCCTCCGTTCTCTCATCTGTAAATGGGGAGAGAGGAGTCTGATCTTACACACACAGGACTGTTTTGAAGGGTGGTTGCAGCATGGATGCCAAAGGGCTTTGTGATGGGCTCCATGTGCCAGCTTTTCACCCCTGGACTGCCAGCTCATCCCTGGACCTGCGGCACTTAGAATTCCTGCCCATAGGATTGGGGAGAGGCACTGTCTATAAATGGTAGTTGCCCAGACTCTAGTCCTTTAAAATAGGGCAGTCTTGGCTGGGCGCGGTGGCTCACGCCTGTAATCCCAGCACTTTGGGAGGCCGAGGCAGGCGGATCATGAGGTCAGGAGATCGAGACCATCCTGGACAACATGGTGAAACCCCGTCTCTACTAAAAATACAAAAAATTAGCCGGGCGTGGTGGCAGGTGCCTGTAGTCTCAGCTACTCGGGAGGCTGAGGCAGGAGAATGGCGTGAACCCGGGAGGCAGAACTTGCAGTGAGCTGAGTTCGTGCCACTGCACTCCAGCCTGGGTGACAGAGCAAGACTCCGTCTCAAAAAAAAAAAAAAATATATATATATATATGTATATATATGGCAGTCCATACATTGTGCCAAATGGTGGCCTGGTATATAAGCTAGTGTATTTGGCTCATGGTTTTACTAAATGGCCATGATTAGAATCTTGGGTCAGAGTCTGGGCATGGTGGCTCAGGCTTGTAATTCCAGCACTTTGGTAGGCCAAGGCAGGAGGATCACTTGAGCCTAGGAGTTTGAGACCAACCTGGGCAACATAGTGAGGCCTCGTCTCTACAAAAATGAAAATAAAAAAAATTTGCTTGGCATGGTGGCATGCATCTGTAGTCCCAGCTGCTTGGGAGGCTAAGGCACAAGAATTCCTAGAGCCCAGGAGTTTAAAGCTGCAGTGAGCTATGATCATGCCACTGCACTCCAGCCTGGGCAACAGAGAGAAACCCCATCTCTAATTTAAAAATAAAAAGAATTTAGGTAAGCTGGACTCTGGAGACCCCAAGGTCCAGGCTCTTCTTGTCCATGATTCTGCTGTGATACAGCCTGAGTGACAGATGATGTTCACGGGCAGCACACACTCGTGGGCCTGATGTCCTGGCTTTCATTCTCTCTGATTTTACCCAGGAAGGCGTGTAGAGGAGGAAGAAAGATCTGGATGGTTTTAATGGGTTTTTTTGTTTGTTTGTTTGAGACAGAATCTCGCTCTGTTGCACAGTCTGGAGTGCAGTGGTGTGATCTTGGCTCACTGCAAACCTCCATGTCCTGGGTTCCAGCAATTATCCTGCCTCAGCCTCCCAAGTAGCTGAGGTTACAGGCATCCGCCACCACACTCAGCTAATTTTTTGTATTTTTAGTAGAGATGGGGTTTCACCATGTTGGCCAGGCTGGTCTTGAACTCCTGACCTCAGGTGGCCTACCCGTGTTGGCCTCCCAAAGTGCTGGGATTAGCACAGACGGGAGTCATTGCACCCGGCCTAATGTATGTATTTATTTTTCTGTTTTGTTAATCTAGATATAGTTAATATATCATCATGTTCATTTTAAAGCATATGAGTCGGTGGTTTTTAGTATATTCACAGAGTTGTGCAACCATTACCACGGTCTACTTCCAGAACGTTTCTATCACCCCAGAAAGGTACCCATTAGGTGTCACCTTTGAGTCCCCTATCCCTCTAGTCCAAGGCAACCATTGAAGTACTTTCTGTCTCTATGGATTTGCCTGTTCTGGACATTTCATATGGATGGAATCACAAAATACGTGGCCCTTGGTGTCTGGCTTCTTTCACTGAGCATCATATTTTCAAGGTCCATCCATGGTGTAATAAGTATCAGTGCTTCAATCCTTTTTTTTATTTTTGAGAAGGAGTCTCTCTCTGTCGCCCAGGCTGGAGGGTAGTAGTGCAATCTTGGCTCACTGCAACCTCCGCCTCCCAGATTCAAGTGGTTCTCCTGCCTCAGCCTCCCAAGTAGCTGGGATTATAGGTGCGCACCACCACGCCTGGCTCATATTTTTATATTTTTAGTAGAGATGGGGGGGGGGTCTTACCATGTTGGCCAGGCTGGTCTCGAACTCCTGACCTCCGGGGAGCCACCCTGCCCAGCCCTTCATTCCTTTTTGTGGCTGGATAATATTCCTTTGTATGGATAGTCCACATTTTGTTTATTCATCTGTTGATGGACATTTGGGTTGTTTTCACTTTTTGGCTGTTCCAAATAAGCTGTTATATTCCTGCATAGATTTTTTGGGGGACATGTGTTTTTAATTCTCTGGAATAGATGCCTAGGAGTGAAATTGCTGGGTCATATGGTAACTCTATGTTTAACTTTTTGGGAAGATGCCAAACTGTTTCTAAACCGGCTGTACCATTTTACATCTGTGAGCAGCGTGCTATTTACTTAATTTTTTTTTTTTTTTTTTTTTTGAGACAGACTCTCACTCTGTCACCCAGGCTGGAGTGCAATATGCTTGGCCCACTGTAACTTCCACCTCCCAGGTTCAAGCAGTTCTCCTGCCTCAGCCTCTTGAGTAGCTGAGATTACAAGTCCCTGCCAGTACGCCTGGCTAATTTTTGTATTTTTAGTGGAGATGGGGTTTTACCATGTTGGCCAGGCTGGTCTCGAACTCCCGACCTCAGGTGATCCACCCACCTTGGCCTCCCAAAGTGCTGGGATTACAGGCATGAGCCACTGTGTTGAGCCTATTTACTTAGTTTTTTAAAAGGAAAACATTTTTTAAAAAGATAAGCAGTTTTCCAACACTGGCACTCCACAAGTGTTTTAAGTGACAGATCATTGTCGTGTGTCTCCTGATACCCAGGCCAGTCTGCTGGGCACCATGCTGAGAACTGCTGTGAACCTGGGGCTTCAACCCTACTAGAAGGGGGCCTTCTTTTTCTTTAGAGTCTGAAATGAAGGGTGCCAGGCAGCTCTTGGGGAAGAGTTTCTGCTTTGTCACCTTACTCCTGTCCCTTAATGCTGTCCCAGCCTTCAGGAATGAAGCTTTTGATCTGAGTCTGCAGCCTGATTCCTGAGAGTTATTGATCAAGCGCCCTTGCCAGCATCTCTGTCTCTGGTGCCTCTGCCTCACAGGCTCTCTATCTCCCACGTCAAAACGCAGTAGTCTAAAACCTCTGTCCAGTGTCTTGGTCAAAAAATCGAGCTGGAGCTAGGCACTCCTCCCGTCATAGCCCATAGCAGACACAGGGCTTAGCAGGCCAAGGGCACTCCTGCCTGACAAACCCAGGATCCTCTCTTCTCAAAGCCTGTCTTAGAATGCAGCTGGTGGTCTAGAAACTGAGAGACAGAGTACAGAATAAACCCCTGTCTTTCCCCACCTCCGCCTGCAGAGAAAAGAAATGCTGGGAATGCAGTACGGAGCGCCATGAAGTCCGAGGAACAGAAGATCAAAGACGCCAGGAGAGGTCCCCTGGCACCTTTTCCAAACCAAAAATCTGAAGCAGCAGAACCTCCAAAAACTCCACCCTCATCTTGTGATTCCACCAATGCAGCCGTCACCAAGCAAGCCCTGAAAAAGCCCATCAAGGGCAAGCAGGGCCCCCGGAAAAAGTAAGTGCCCCTCAGTCCTCTTCCTAACGGGGAGCGGTTTGCTTCCTCTGACCCCAGGGAAGCCTGCTCAGGTGCCCGTGGGGGTTCAGTGGCCACCTCTCAGCCTCTCTTACGTCAGAGACTCACGTGCTCCGAGTCATCAGCTGCGATGCCACTGTTTGTCAGTTTCTGGATCTGGCATGGGTCCAGAGTTCAAGAGCCTCTCCTTCCTCCCCTCCTCACCCACCCCAGCATAAGCAGCCCTTCTTTTTCAAATTTATGTTTTTGTTTGATTTTTTGGTGGTTGGTGTTTTTTTTTGTTGTTTTGTTTTTTTTTTGAGACAGAGTCTCTGTCGCCCAAGTTGGAGTGCAGTAGTGCAGTCTCGGCTCACTGCAAACTCCACCTCCTGTGTTCAAGCGATTCTCCTGCCTCAGCCTCCTGAGTAGCGGGGATTACAGGTGCCTACCACCACGCCCTGCTTATTTTTGTATTTTTGTTAGAGACAGGGTTTCACCATGTTGATCAGGCTGGTCTCAAACTCCTGACCTCGTGATCTGCCCGCCTCAGCCTCCCAAAGTGCTGGGATTACAGGTGTGAGCCACCACACCCGACTTGTGTTTTTTGAGACAGGGTCTTATTCTGTCACCCAGGCTGGAGTGCAGTAGCTCACTGCAGCCTCAACCTCTTGGGACCAAGTGATCCTCCTACTTCAGCCTTCCGAGTAGTTGGGACCATAGGTGTGCACCACTATGCCTGGCTAATTTCTTTCCTTTTTTCAGAGACGGGGTTTTGCTGTGTTGCCTGGGTTGGTCTCGAACTCCTGGGCTCAAGTGATCCTCCCGCCTCAGCCTCCCAGAGTGTTGGGCTTACAGGCATGAGCCACTGCGCCCAGCCAGCAGCCTGTCTTTGAAACTCCTCTGAGGCCCTCAAGGGCAGTTGAACTGAGTGACCCGCAGGCTCCAGTGGACAAAGGAGTTTAAGTGACATCATCTTCAAGGAGCTGTGTGCCTCCTTGGTGTGTGCCTTCTCCTAAGGGGCTGTGTGCCTCTAGGTTTTCAGTCCTGATATTTATTTTCTCCTCTTCCCCTCTTACCCAGAGCTCAAGGAAAAACGCAACAGAATCGCAAACTTACGGATTTCTACCCTGTCCGAAGGAGCTCCAGGAAGAGTAAAGCCGAGCTGCAGGTAGTCACATGCTTTAAATTCCAGTTCGTGGAGGGGCAGGGTGGCCCACTGGGCAGTGCTTGGTGTGTGCGTGTGTGTGTGTGTGTCCTGAGCCTTGTTTTCGTCAAGTCTCTTGGCCCCTCTGGACTTGGTTTTCTCCTGGATCTATCGAGGATCCTCACAAAGCTTGTCCTGCCTTTCTGATGGGGTCACTGCAGGGCTTGGTTAAGATACTTGTGTGAAGGAACCTTGTGACTTGTGGCATGTGACAGGGAAAGCCCGGCGCAACTGTGAAGGTGGATTTTCCAGGGCTTGTTGGCAGAGCCATTGGGAGCCTGGGACTGTGGGAAAGGCTGCCTGTTCTTTCAGAGGCTTTTCTTAACTGTTTTCTGGAAGTTTCCATGTTGTGGCCCAGGGTGGTAAAGAGCAGTGGCTTGGAGCCACTTGCTGGTTGCATAGCCTCGGGCCAGTCACTTACCCTGTCCATGCCTTGGCTCTCCAGTCTGTAAAATGGTACAATAAAGTAGTACCTGCTAGGGCTGTGGTGAGCATTCAGTAAATGTGCTCGTGCAAGAGGAACCTTTAGAACCATGCTTGACACTCAGTAAGTGCCAGCTAACTGTTACTATCGCCACCACTGCTTCCTCAGCGTTGTCACTCCTGTCTGCTCTTTCCCATGCTGCTGCCATGCTAGGAGCCTGCAGACCAGTGAGCAGCACCGGCTGGCAGGCCGGCTGGCCTGTGCGGGCCTCTGCTCCCATGTTTGCAGAGGGCTGAGCTATGCAGCAGGCAGTCAATATTTGCTGCAGTGAGGTGTGGTTATTGCTTTTCTGTGAAGGAAACCCAGGGTGTGGCAGGTCCCTCTGCTCTTCCCCCTCAGGGACACCTGGGGCTGCCCCTCCGCTCTCCCTCACCCCCACAGTGACCACCAGGTTGGGAGAGGCACTCAAGATTGCATCCTACACAGAGGTGGGGACCCCAGCTTTGGCAGTTTCAGCATTTCAACCCTCATGCAGACTCCTTCAGTGTTCTTGATGTTAAATGTTCAGATACACAGTGGTCTAGTATTCTTTCTCTTTTTCTTTTAATTGATGAAGCTTCATTAAAAAAAAAAATAAAGTCCATTTTCTTCCCCACAGAGAGCAGCTTTGGTTTTATTGCCTGAAAAAGGCAATGTCTTTCAGCCAAGAATGAGCTGTTTAAAACATTTGCGGCAGTGGGAGACTGTGCTAGGTCACTTTTTTTTTTTCTTTTTGAGATGGTGTTTTGCTCTTGTTGCCCAGGCTGGAATGCAGTGGCATGATCTCGACTCACCACAACCTCCACCTGTTGGGTTCACGTGATTCTCCTGTCTCAGCCTCCTGAGTAGCTGGGACTACAGGTTTTTGCTGCCACACCTGGCTAATTTTGTATTTTTTTTCTTTTAGTAGAGACGGGGGTTTGTCCATGTTGGTCAGGCTGGTCTCGAAGTCCCGACGTAGGGTGATCCGCCCACCTGAGCCTCCCAAAGTGCTGGGATCACAGACGTGAGCCACCACGCCTGGCCTGCTAGGTCTCTCTTAAAGACAGCACTGGGCCAGGTGTGGTGGCGCATGCCTGTAATCCTAGCACTTTGGGAGGCTCAGGTGGGCGGATCACCTGAGGTCAGGAGTTCGAGACCAGCCTGGCCAACATGGTGAAACCCTGTCTCTACTAAAATACAAAAATTAGCCGGGCGTGATGGCAGGTGCCTGTAATCCCCGCTACTCGGGAGGCTGAGACAGGAGAATCACTTGAACCCTGGAGTTGGTGGTTGCAGTGAGCCGAGATCACGCCACTGCACTCCAGCCTGGGTGGCTAAGCGAGGCTCCGTCTTTAAAAGAAAAAAAAAAGACAGCACTGCAAAGGGTGAGGTGGTGCCAGGCCACAGAATCCCAGACACCTCCCAGCAAGGGCTGGAGCTGTGGCGTGCCCACACAGAGGGCCCCTACTGAGCGCCCATCAAGGGCTGCTGTGGACTTTAGGGTGGGGAGAGCTGAGTGGCCTTGTTAATAAGAAGCAAGAGTTTGTGCTGGGCAGAGTGAAGGCTGCGATGGGACAGGATGCAGGTCTGCTAAATCTTGCGGCAGATAAGCAGAAGGGAAGGATGCACTTGCTTCCCTAAAGCATGGTCTGCAAACACAAGAAAGCTTGCCCTGTTCCTGGACCAGGAGCTGTGCTGTGCCCCGACTGTTTGTGTTGGCTCTGCTGAGTGCAGCCATGGAAGTTGTTGCTGGCCAGGGCAGGGAGGCCGTAGCTGGCCGGGATGACGTGGCTGAAGCTGGTTAGGGTGGAGTATTTTCTGACTGCACAGATAAAGCTCAAGAATGGGACAGCTGGGGCTCATCTGAAGGATGGGGTCAGTCCTGACCTGACTGCCATGTTGGGCCCAGGCTGTGAGTCCAGGAGGGTGGGGCATAATAGAGCCTGTTGTTGGCCAGATGGTCTGGGGCGAAATTGCAGTTCAGAGCCTCTTGTATACCTCCACTGAGGCTGAAGGCAGCAGCCAGGGCGGGCGTAGCGCCAGGGCGTGGGTCCTGGGCAACCGGGTGGGATAAGGGCTGCTGGGTTTGGACACAAGGTGGGCTTTGGAGAGATGCCCTACCCGCCGAGTGCTTCACTACTGGGGCCCCTTGGCTGGCCAGCCTGGCTGCGGGTGGGGTGGCAGCCAGCAGCAGGGCAGGGACCATGCCTCTTGGCAATGCCTGGGCTTCTTCATGCCCAGCTCGACCCCAGGGCCAGATGTGCAAGCAGTCTGCTGATTCCACTCGGGAAGGTCCGCTCCTTCCTTGTCACAGGTGCTCCTCACCAACCCTAGTTCCGACCTTGTATTGCTCCCACTCCATCTGCCTCTAGGCCTATCTGTGGGCTTCTGCCAGAATTCCCTTTAGGAAGCCCAGGGCTGGTTGTTTGCAGGCTCCAAACTCCAGGCCTTTGGGAGACTCAGCCTCCCTGGCTTTGTGCTGGGGCATCTGGCCTCGTCCCAGCTTCCCTCTGCGCATCTCCTACCTGCCGTGTTCGGTCCCAGCAGAAAAACCCCCATTCCATTACTGCGGTCTTTCTATGATCACTCCCATTTCCATGGGCCCCCGTACTGCTCAGCACTCTCTGCACAGTTGTAATGAATGGGTCACGCAGCAAGGCGGTGGTGTGTGTGATGGCGGTGGTGTTGCTTTGAGGGCCTGCTGTGTGCACTGTTCTAGACCAGGAGATTCCACAGTAAACTAGACCAGCCCCTGGGACTCATGGGGCTTATTTTCAAATGGGGAGTAATTAACAACAAAAAAGACACCAGCTACTTGGGAGGCTGACGTGGGAGGATTACTTGAAAGCAGGAGTTCAGCACCAACCTGGGCAACATCGTGAGACCCCATCTTTTTTGGCTGGTTGGTTGATTTGTTTTTGAGACAGAGTTTCACGTTGTCACCTGGCCTGGAGTGCAATGGCGCGATCTCGGCTCACTGCAACCTCCACCTCCCGAGTTCAAATGATTCTCCTGCCTCAGTCTCCCAAGTACTGAGATTAGAGGCGCGCACCACCACACCCAGCTAATTTTTTGTATTTTCAGTAGAGATGGTGTTTCACTATGTTGGCCAGGCTGGTCTCAAACGCCTGACCTTGTGATCCACCCACCTCGGCCTCCCAAAGTGCTGGGATTACAGGCGTGAGCCACTGAGCCTGGCTGTGAGACCCCATCTTAAAAAATAATTAAAAAGGCCAGACGTGGGGGCTCACACCTGTAATCCCAGCACTTTAGGAGGCTGAGGCGGGCGGATCATGAGGTCAGGAAATGGAGACCATCCTGGCTAACACGGTGAAACCCCATTTCTACTAAAAATACAAAAAATTAGCTGGGCATGGTGATGGGCGCCTGTGGTCCCAGCTACTTAGGAGGCTGAGGCAGGAGAATGGCGTGAACACAGGAGGCGGAGCTGGGACTCCAGGCGCCGGCCACCACGCCTGGCCAATTTTTTGTATTTTTAGTAGAAACGGGGTTTCACCATGTTAAGTCAGGATGGTCTCGATCTCCTGACTTTGTGATCCGCCTGCTCGGCCTCTCAAAGTGCTGAGATTACAGACGTATATCTTTCTTTCTTTTAACCTTCTTGACCTTTATCTTCCATATCTTTTAAGTGGAAAATTTAGTCCATTTATGTGAAAGGTTAATATTGATATGTGAGGTTTTGTTAGGTATGTTACTATTAAGTAAGTTTATGGGAAGGTTTTTTTGGTTTTTGTTTGTTTCTTTCTTTTTGAGACGGAGTCTTGCTCTGTCTCCCAGGCTGGAGTGCAGTAGTGCGATCTTGGCCTACTGCAAACGCCACCTCCTGGGTTCAAACGATTCTGCTGCCTCAGCCTCCTGAGTAGCTGGGATTACAGGCATGCACCACCATGCCCAACTAATTTTTGTGTCTTTAGTAGAGACGGGGTTTCGCCACTAGGCTGGTCTCAAACTCCTAACCTCAAGTGATCTGCCCACCTCAGCCTCCCAAAGTGCTGGGATAGCAGACGTGAGCCACCATGCCTGGTCACGTTTTCTGTTTTTTTAAGACAGGGTCTCACTCTGTTGCCCAGGCTGGAGTGCAGTGGCGCAATCATGGCTCACTGCAGCCTCAGCCCCCTGGGTTCCAGCAATCCTCCTTCCTCACCCTCTAGAGTAGCTGGGACCAAAGGTGTGTGCCACCACACCCAGCTTATTTATTTTTTGTAGGGACAGGGTTTGGATCTGTTGCTTAGGCTGGTCTCTAACTCCTGTCCTTAAGCAATCCCTCCTCCTGGTCCTCCTGATATGTTAGGATTATAGGAGAGAGCCATCGCACCTGGCTTCATTTACATTTTATTTTATTTTATTTTTTATTTTATTTTATTTTATTTTATTTTATTTATTTTATTTTATTTATTTTATTTTATTTTTGGAGACGGAGTCTCGCTCTGTCGCCCAGGCTGGAGTGCAGTGGCCAGATCTCAGCTCACTGCAAGCTCTGCCTCCAGGGTTTACGCCATTCTCCTGCCTCAGCCTCCCGAGTAGCTGGGACTACAGGCGCCCGCCACCTCGCCCGGCTAGTTTTTTGTATTTTTTTTTTTTTTTTTTTTTTAGTAGAGACGGGGTTTCACCATGTTAGCCAGGATGGTCTCGATCTCCTGACCTCGTGATCCGCCGGCCTCGGCCTCCCAAAGTGCTGGGATTACAGGCTTGAGCCACCACGCCCGGCCTCATTTACATTTTAAAAGACCCCTCTGGCTGCCCTGTGGAGAACTGAGTGTTCTCTGGGGTCAGAGTGGAAGCCTGGTGACTAGCGAGGGGGCGGGGCCATGGCTGGGCTGCTGGGCAGCTGTGGAAATGGAGATGGAGAGGAGGTGGCAGGATTTGGAACTGTCCTTGAGGTTACTCATTCACAATTGTTCCCAGCACAGACTGCAGGGCCTGGCACGTTGCAGGTGTGGACTGAGTGCCTGGAAAAGCTGCAAGCTGGTTTGGGCCTCTGTGTAGGGGGAGTGGGTTGAGCTCAGCAGTTGGTGTCAGGCTCCTGACATGTGCCATCTGGTTTGGTGAAAGTCTGTGCCAGCAAGACATGCTGGTTTGGGGTGAGCCACACTGGTTTGGAGCTTCTGGTCTGTCTTCATTTGGTTCCCTTTTGCTCCGTAGTATCTGTGCGATGGCAGAACAGTAGAACCCAGGGATAGGGATGGAGGTAGGTGCAGGAGGGGTGGCCTTAGAGGAGAGGTGGATCCCTGGGTGCCCCCTTCCTGTTCTCTGTTCAGGGCTGTATTGACCCTCGGGATTGGAGGCCCTCTTCCCATCCATGGTGGTGGCCTCCATACAGGTGAACCTCAGAGATCCTAAACATTTTGATAGCAGTACGCGCCATCAGACCAGAGGGATGTGGACCACGTGTGTCCCATCCAAAGGGCACAGCCTCTGATCTGCTGTACCCGATTTTCTTTTTTTTTTTTTTTGAGACAGAGTCTTGCTCTGTCACCTAGGCTGGAGTGCAGTGGCACAATCTCAGCTCACTGCAACCTCCACCTCCCAGGTTCAAGCGATTCTCCTGCCTCAGCCTCCCTAGTAACTGGGACTACAGGCTCCTGCCACCACACCTGGCTAATTTTTGTATCTTTAATAGAGACAGGGTTTTACCATATTTGCCAGGCTGGTCTCGAACTCCTGACCTTACGATCCGCCTGCCTTGGCCTCCCAAAGTGTTGGGATTACAGGCATGAGCCACCACACCTGGCCCGCTGTACCTGATTTTCTATGAAGTCAGAGGCCTGATTTTCAGGTGTGGGCAAGTTGGACATTTTTTAACGTGCTGCATGGGCAACAGAACATATCTACAAGCCCCATTCTGTTCTTGGGTCCTCACTGTTTCCCCCCGATCCAGTTGAACCTCAGGTGACAGATCTTCCACAACAGATGGGTGATGAGAAAAGGAGGGATACTTGGGAGCTTTGCCATCAGTGGGGACCCGTCATCCCCAGTGATGCCAAATGAGGCCGACTGTGGCCCTGTGGGCATGGCCTGGGGCAGTCAGGGCTCAAGACCATGAAGCTACCCATGACGGGCCTGGGAGAGGATACTGATGCTGCTTTTCTTTCTCTCCACCCAGTCTGAAGAAAGGAAAAGAATAGATGAATTGATTGAGAGTGGAAAGGAAGAAGGGATGAAGGTAAGGGGCTGCTTACTTGCTGCATCGTAGCTGAAGCTGGAAGAGCTCACCTTCCCTGGTCCCGTGGCTGAGAGTGGCCACCGTGTGGCTTTAACCCTCTAATGGCCATGGTGACCAGGCAGACTCTCTTAGGTTGTCAAAGAGCCAAATACTAAAACTTGTTAAGGAAATGTCTTATGAAGGAAACATAAATGGACTTTGTATATAAATGCTATCCAGGGGAAACTTTTCTTAGAAATTGTGGTTAAAAAATTCAGTGACTTTTTGTACATTCACAATGCAATACAACCATCATCCCTGTCTAATTTCAGAATTTTTTCATCCTCCCAAACGGAAACCCTTACCCATTACTTAGCACTGCCCACCATCCCTGCCTGTCCCCTGCCCAGCCCCTGACAGCCACTCAGCTGCTTTCTGTCTCAGTGGAATTGATCTTCTGTACACTTCATATAAATGGGATTATACAATATATAGCTGATGCCCAGGAAAACTTTTTTTTTTTTTTTTTTTTTGAGACGGAGTCTCGCCCTGTTGCCGGGCTGGAGTGCAGTGGCCGGATCTCAGCTCACTGCAAGCTCCGCCTCCCGGGTTCATGCCATTCTCCTGCCTCAGCCTCCAGAGTAGCTGGGACTACAGGCACCCGCCACCTCGCCCGGCTAGTTTTTTGTATTTTTTTTTTTTTTTAGTAGAGACGGGGTTTCACCGTGTTAGCCAGGATGGTCTCGATCTCCTGACCTCGTGATCCGCCCGTCTCGGCCTCCCAAAGTGTAAAAGGAGAAACTAATACATTTTTAAACTCTGTTTTCCCAGATAGTGACAATGCCCAAGAAATGTGCTTTTCTCTTACTGTATTTCAAACATACGCAGTTTGGGCAAGAGGAGAACTCTACAGGGGGGCTCAGATTGGGCCTAGACTAGGGCTCAGGGCTCAGAAAGCTTCCACTTCCAACCACCACCTAGGGAGATTCCAGCTTAAGTCCTGGGCCCCTAAGAGCAACCCCATCCAACTCCATGTAGGATAGAGTGAGGAGACAGAGGAGAGAAACTGTGGAACGAGTCAGAGACCCAGACCACTGGGCCTGCTGTTCCCCTAGGAAGGCATAGCGCACAGCCCCTAGACAGAGAAACCAAGTGTGTGGATTTGAGCTGTGTCACTGCCTAGCTGTGTGGCCTCAGACACGTGGCTGTGCCTCTTTTAAGCCTCAGTTTCCTCATCTACAAAATGGGGCAGTCTCCACCTAGCAGATCTCTCACGAGCTCTGATATAACTGCTTTGCAGATGAGCACCAAGGAATCACGTTTGTGGAGTGAGGGAAATGTTCTACAGCTGGCCTGTAGTGACGGTTGCACAGGTGTATACACTTCATAAAACCCATCAACCTGTACATGTAAAGCAAGTGAATTTTATGGCATAGCTCAGTACAGCTGTTAAAGATTGGGGTAAGCCCCCAGCTCCCCAGAGACCTGCCGTGGACAGTGGCATCCATTGCTATTATGAACCAACACACTCTCTTATCACTTCCTGACAGATTGACCTCATCGATGGCAAAGGCAGGGGTGTGATTGCCACCAAGCAGTTCTCCCGAGGTGACTTTGTGGTGGAATACCACGGGGACCTCATCGAGATCACCGACGCCAAGAAACGGGAGGCTCTGTATGCACAGGACCCTTCCACGGGCTGTTACATGTACTATTTTCAGTATCTGAGCAAAACCTATTGGTGAGTCCACTGTTGCTTTGAGTGGCTTTTCTGTCCTCTGGGCAGTGAGGAAAGTCCAAAGGGCCAGGAACTCCTGATTCTGTTTGGTGGCCAGTCTTCTGGTTTTATTGTTGTTGACTTTTTTTTTTTTTGAGACAGAGTCTTGCTCTGTTGCCTAGCCTGGAGTGCAGTGGCGTGATCTCAGCTCACTGCAACCTCCTCTCGGTCTCAAGGAATTCTCCTGCCTCAGCCTCTGGAGTAGCCCGGCTAATTTTTTTTTTTTGCATTTTTAGTAGAGATGGACTTTTGCCGCATTGGCCAAGCTGGTCTTGAACGACCTCAGACGATCCACCTGCCTTGGTCTTCCAAAGTGCTAGGATTACAGGCGTGAGCCACTGTGCCTGGCCTGTTACTGCCTTTTTTCAAAGCTGTGATGCAGCTATCCCCTGCTTCCCTTTTTTTTGAGTTTCAATCTGTCGCCCAAGCTGGAGTGCAGTGGCACAATCTTGGCTCACTGCAACCTCCTCCTCCCAGGTTCAAGGGATTCTCCTGCCTCAGCCTCCCACAGAGCTGGGATTACAGGTATGTGTCACCATGCCCAGCTAGTTTTTGTATTTTTTTTAGTAGAGATGGGGTTTCATTATGTTGGCCAGGCTGGTCTGACCTCAGATAGTCCGCCCGCCTCAGCCTCCCAAAGCGCTGGGATTACAGGTGTGAGCCACTGCGCCTGGCCCCCGCTTCCCTCGAGACGGAGTCTCTCTCTGTTGCCCAGGCTGGAGTGCAGTGGCACAATCTTGGCTCACTGCAACCTCTGCCTCCCGGGTTCAAGTGATTCTCCTGCCTCAGCCTCTTGAGTAGCTGGGACTACACACACATGCCACCATGCCCGGCTAATTTTTTGTATTTTTAGTAGAGATAAAGTTTCATTGTGTTAGCCGGAATAGTCTCGATCTCTCAACCTTGTGATCCACCTGCCTTAGTCTCCCAAAGTGCTGGGATTACAGGCATGAGCCACTGTGCCTGGCCACCAGCTTCTTCCCATTTTTAATCTTTGGAATTGGAGCTGTCCTGGATGTTATCTCATCCAACGAAGGGGAGAAGTGGACTAGTCACATGAAAACCTGTTAAGCAGCTCACCTGGCTCTCCTTCAGGGCATTTGGCCTGAGCAGCTCTGGAAATCACTAATTGCTTTTTCCTGGCTATGACCAGTGGTGTTGATTTTTTTTTTTTTTCTTTTTTTTTTTGAGATGGAGTTTCACTTTTGTTGTCCAGGCTGGAGGGCAGTGGCGTGATCTTGGCTCACTGCAACCTCCACTTTCCAAGTTCAAGCGATTCTCCTGCCTCAGTCTCCCGAGTAACTGGGATTACAGGCAAGCACCACCATGCCCAGCTAATTTTGTATTTTTAGCACAGACAGGGTTTCACCATGCTGGCCAGGCTGGTTTTGAAATCCAGACCTCAGGTAATCCACCTGCCTCAGCCTCCCAAAGTGCTGGGGTTACAGGCGTGAGCCACCACCCCTGGCGGGGTTGATTTTTTTAATCCATGTATTTGTTTTGGGAAACTCTACCATTTCCTCCTGTGCCTCCATAAAGAGCCGTTTGGGTCCCACCCCATCCCCCCACCCAGGTCCTGTGCAGGCTCTCAAAAATAGCTTTGTGGGCCAGGCGTGGGTGCTCATGCCTGTGATCCCAGCCCTTTGGGTGGCTGAGGTGGATGCATCATGAGGTCAGGAGTTTGAGACCAACATGGCGAAACTCCGTCTCTACTAAAAATACAAAAAAATTAGCCTGGCGTGGTGGTGCACACTTCTAATCCCAGTGACTCAGGAGGCTGAGGCAGGAGAATTGCCTTAACCCGGGAGGCAGAGGTTGCTGTGAGCTGAGATCGTGCCACTGCACTCCAGCTTAGGCGACAGAGCAAGACTCTGTCTCAGGAAAAAAAAAAATAGCTTTGTCAATTGGGCCAGGTGCAGTGGCTGATGCCTGTAATCCCAGTACTTTTGGAGGCTGAGGCAGGAAGATTGATAGAACCCAGGAGTTTGAGACTTGGGCAACATAGGGATATATCCTGCCTCTACAAAAATTTTAAAAATTTTTAAAAATTAGCCAGCCTTGGTGGTGAACACCTGTAGTCCTAGCAACTCAGGAGGCTGAGGTAGGATGATCACTTGAGCCTAGGAGGTTGAGGTTACAATGAGCCATGATCGTCCCACTGCACTCCAGCCTGGGTGACAGAGTGAGACCCTGTCTCAAAAAATACATTTAAAGGCCGGGCGCGGTGGCTCAAGCCTGTAATCCCAGCACTTTGGGAGGCCGAGACGGGCGGATCACAAGGTCAGGAGATCGAGACCATCCTGGCTAACACGGTGAAACCCCGTCTCTACTAAAAATACAAAAACTAGCCGGGCGAGATGGCGGGCGCCTGTAGTCCCAGCTACTCGGGAGGCTGAGGCAGGAGAATGGCGTAAACCCGGGAGGCGGAGCTTGCAGTGAGCTGAGATCTGGCCACTGCACTCCAGTCCCGGCGACAGAGCGAGACTCCGCCTCAAAAAAAAAAAAAAAAAAAACATTTAAAAACAATGCTGGCCGTGCGTGGTGCCTCACACCTGTTATCCTAGCACTTTGGGAGGCCAAGGCGGGCTGATTACCTGAGGTCAGGAGTTCGAGACCAGCCTCACCAACATGGTAAAGCCATGTTTCTGCTAAAAATACAAAAATTAGCTGGGCATATTGGTGTGCACCTATAGTCCCAGCTACTTGGTAGGCTGAGACAGGAGAATCTCTTGACAGGAGAATCTCTTGAAGCTGGGAGGTGGAGGTTGCAGTGAGCCAAGATCGTGCCACTGCACTCCAGCCTGGGCAACAGAGTGAGACTCTGTCTCAAAAAAAAAGAAATCCCGTCTCTACTAAAAATACAAAAATTAGCTGGGTGTGGTGGCGCATGCCTGTAGTCCCAGCTACTTGGGAGGCTGAGGCAGGAGAAACACTTGAACCTGGGAGGCAGAGGTTGCAGTGAGCCGAGATCACGCCACTGCACTCCAGCCTGGGTGACAGAGCGACGAGACTCCCTCTCAAAAAAAAACAGACCTAGTGGCTCATGCTTGTAATCTCAAAAACTCAGGACGCCAAGGCCAGAGGATCACTTGAGCCCAGGAGTTGGAGACCAGCCTGGGCAATGTAGGGAGACCTTGTCTCTACAAAAACAATTAAAAATTAGCCTGATGTTGTGGCATGTACCTGTGGTCAAAGATACTGGGGAGGTTGAGGTAGGAAGATGACTGGAGCCTGGGAGGTGGAGGAGGTTGCAGTGAGCTGTGATCGTGCCACTGCTCTCCAGCCTGGGTGACACAGCGAGCCCCCTCTAAAAAGGAAAAAGAAAATAGCTTTGTGAACTGAATCTTTCCAAAACACGTGGCTTTAAATCAACATCCCACCAGAGCTGAGCACAAGTGTGACTCTCTCCGGGTTAAAAAGCCTCTTTATCAATTTAATCCTCTCTGGCCCTCCCTCCCCTCCAGCGTGGATGCAACTAGAGAGACAAATCGCCTAGGAAGACTGATCAATCATAGCAAATGTGGGAACTGCCAAACCAAACTGCACGACATTGACGGCGTACCTCACCTCATCCTCATCGCCTCCCGAGACATCGCGGCTGGGGAGGAGCTCCTGTATGACTATGGGGACCGCAGCAAGGCTTCCATTGAAGCTCACCCGTGGCTGAAGCATTAACCGGCTGACCCCACACCCTCCCCACCCCACCTTCCCTTCTGCAAAGGACAAAGTGCCCTCAAAGGGAATTGAATTTTTTTTTTTACACACTTACTTAATCTTAGCGGATTACTTCAGATGTTTTTAAAAAGTATATTAAGATGCCTTTTCACTGTAGTATTTAAATATCTGTTACAGGTTTCCAAGGTGGACTTGAACAGATGGCCTTACATTACCAAAACTTTTATATTCTAGTTGTTTTTGTACTTTTTTTGCATACAAGCCGAACGTTTGTGCTTCCCGTGCATGCAGTCAAAGACTCAGCACAGGTTTTAGAGGAAAGAGTCAAACATGAACTAGGAAGCCAGGTGAGTCTCCTTTCTCCAGTGGAAGAGCCGGGGACCTTCCCCCTGCACCCCTGACATCCAGGGACGGGGTGTGAGGAAGACGCTGCCTCCCAATGGCCTGGACGGGATGTTTCCAAGCTCTTGTTCTCCTAACGTCTCGACAGGCGCTCACTGAAGTGTATGAATATTTTTTAAAAAGGTTTTGCAGTAAACTAGTCTTCCTCTCTGCTTTCTCGAAAGCTTACTGAGCCCTGGGCCCTGAGCCTGGGCGGGGCATAGATTTCCTCTTCCACAAGCTGCCGCTTTTCTGGGCACCTTGAAGCATCAGGGCGCGAAATCGAATTAGATGTGGGCAGGGAGAGTGTTGCTTACCTGCCCTGCGGGGGCCGGGTTTCCTGAAACTGGGTTAATTCTTTATAGAAATGTGAACACTGAATTTATTTTAAAAAAAATAATAAAAATTAAAAAAAATTAAAAATAAAAAAAAAAAAAACCACAGAAAACAACTTACATGTATATAGGTCTTGAAGTGAGTGAAGTGGCTGCTTTTTTTTTCTTTTTCTTTTGCTTTTTTTTTGCTTTTTGTAGAAGAGATTGAGAATGGTACTCTAATCAAAAATAAAGTTTTGTAGTGGGACCAGAAATTACTTACCTAACATCCACCCCCATTTCCCCTCATCCTGCTGGGGTTGAAGGTTCCAGACCTGCTGTCAAGGCCTTGTGTTTGTCAGACACCCGGCATCCTTCTGCAAGGACGCAACTGTGAGCTGAGGTGTGAGCCTAGGAGCCCAGGAGCCCTGACCCCAGCCGCTGCTGCCAGCCTCCGAAAGGCACCCAGGTGTGCAGGGGAGCACACAGGGCCTGGCGGCCCCCAGGAATCACAGATAGGGTCAAGGTTTTCACCTTAACTGTGAAGGCAGGAGTAGGTGGCTGCCTCCTCCCGTCCTTCACAGAACTGATCCTCACTCTCTGTCCCTTCAGCCCGGGGGGCCAGGGCTCAGGAGCCATGACCTGGTGTCTCCTGCCAACCTGGTCCCAGGTAAATGTGAATGGAGACAGGTATGAGAGCCCGTCCTAGTCTTTGATTCCCCCCCAACCCCACCTTGGGCCTCGCGACGGTGCTACCTAAGAAAGTCTTCCCTCCCACCCCCGGCTAGCCTGGTCAGTGGTCAGCAAATTGGAAGAGGATCCGACAGGAGTGTAAATGTGAGACACAATGTCGATTATACCTATTTGTGGTTTAGCTTTGTATTTAAACAAGGAAATAAACTTGAAAATTATTTGTCATCATAAAAATGAAACAAACATTAAAATATTTATTGCCAGGCAAGGCCACCTGTGTGTCTTTCTGTTTTTACAATTTGACTGTGTCACACCAACATGAGTCTCAGCTTTGGTAAGCGTCCTCCTGGGGAACCAGAAAAGCGTACTGATGTGATTTTGAGCATGTTTTCTAGAACTCTTGAGTTCTTTGGTTTCCTTATCTGTATACTGGGGACCATAGGGTATGTGAAGATTAAAAGGTAATGCTTTTTTTTTGGAGACAGTCTCTGTTACCTAGGCTGGAGTTCATGGGGCAATCTCAGCTCACTGCAACCTCCTAGGTTCAAGCGATTCTCGTGCCTCGGCCACCTGAATATCTGGGATTACAGGCATACGCCACCACACCCAGCCTTTTCTCTTTTCTTTGAGATGGAATTTCGCTGTATCGCCCAGGCTGGAGTGCAGTGGCACGATCTGGGCTCACTGCAACCTTCACCTCCCAAGTTCAAGCGATTCTGCCTCAGCCTCCCAAGTAGCTGGGATCATAGGCGCCCGCCACCATACCCAGCTAATTTTTTTGTATTTTTAGTAGAGACGGTCTTTCACCATGTTGACCAGGCTGGTTTCGAACTTCTGACCTCAAGTGATCTGCCCGCCTTGGCCTCCCAAACTGCTAGGATTACAGGTGTGAGCCAGTGCACCCGGCCACAGTAGAGACGGTTTCCCCATGTTGGCCAGGCTGATCTCAAACTCCTGACCTTAAGTGATCCCCCTGCCTTGGCCTCCCAAAATTCTGGGATTACAGGCATGAACCACCACACCCAGCTTAAAAGTTAATGCATTTTGAGCCTTAGAACAGTGCCTGGCACATAATAAGCATCATAAATTTTAGCTGATGTAATTGTCATTGTGACTTATAATTTACTAGACTTGATGATTCTCAGGACGCTCTGAATCATCACTGCACCTGTCTTGTGTTGGAAGTCCCTATTACCAGCCCAGATCCCTGTCCCCTCCATGCTTGGGCACTGGTGGCAGATTGGAACGGTGGTGAGTAGAGCCCTTGGTTTAGATACAAGAGATCCAGTTCCAGCATTAGTTTTAAGTGTTTGTCAGCTGTGTGACATTGGTCAATTCCCCTCTCTGAAACTTGCCTGTCAAATAGAGATAATCTCTGCCCACTTGACTTGCCTCCTCCCCCAATGATTCAGGCATCAGTATTATAGCCTCACCTTGGAGGGGGCATGTGGCTGCTGGAACAGAACCTCTGCTTCCAATCCACTGCTGTGTAACTCGGGCAGGTACGTAGTCTCCTTGTGCATCAGTTTCCCTCCCTGTAACATGGAGACGGTAATAATACTTGTACGGGGCCAGGCGCGGTGGCTCATGCCTGTAATCCCAGGACTTTGGGAGGCTGAGGTGGGCGGATCATGAGGTCAGGAGATCGAGACCATCCTGGCTAATAAGGTGAAACCCCATCTCTACTAAAAATACAAAAAAAAAAAATTAGCTGGGCGTGGTGGCGGGTGCCTGTAGTCCCAGCTACTCAGGAGGCTGAGGCAGGAGAATGGCATGAACCCAGGAGGTGGAGCTTGAAGTGAGCTGAGATTGCGCCACTGCACTCCAGCCTGGGTGACAGAGCTAGACTGCATCTCAATAAATAAATAAATAAATAAATAAATAAATAAATAAAAGTAATACTTGTATGGGGTGATTGCGAGGATTTAATGAGTTAATACGAAAAAAAAAGCACTTGGAACAGTGCCTTGCACATAGACAATCTTCAGTAATCAGTATTAGCTATTATTAGAATTAAAAATTTGGCTAGCTTCTATTCAGTGTTTACAAGTGCTCAGGACTAATAGCTAATAAGTGCCTCCAGGTTCTGATATGTAGTTGCTATATTTATTTGTTCATTTTATTTTTTGTAGAGATAGGGTCTCATTATGTTGCCCAAGCTAGTCTCAAACTCCTGGCCTCAAGCGATTCTCATGTCTCACCCTCCCACAGGGCTGTGATTACAGGCATGCGTGAGCCACTGTGCCTGACCTATTTGTTCTTTTTCTTTTTTTTTTTTTTTTTTTTTGAGATGGAGTCTTGGTCTGTCTGTTGCCCAGGCTGGAGTGCAGAGGCGCAATCTCAGCTCACTGAAACCTCCACCTCCTGGGTTCAAGCAATTCTCCTGCCTCAGCCTCCTGAGTAGCTAGGATTACAGGTGTGCGCCACCACACTCAGCTAATTTTTGTACTTTTAGTAGAGATGAGGTTTCACCATGTTGGCCAGCCTTGTCTCCTGACCTCGTGATCTGCCCATCTCCCAAAGTGCTAGGATTACAGATGTGAGCCACTGCGCCCGGCCTTATTTGTTCATTATAAAAGATGACTGCTGGCAGGGCACGGTGGCTCACGCCTGTAATCCCACCACTTTGGGAGGGCGAGGCAGGCGGATCATGAGGTCAGGAGCTGATATCGTGCCACTGCACTCCAGCCTGGGCGACAGAGCGAGACTCCGTCTCAAATAAGTAAATAAAATAAAAGATTATTGCTACAGCAACTACTTCCTGTGCCTTCTGAGGCTTGGCTTGAAAATCTACTTCTTTTTTTTTTTTTTTTTTTTTTTTGAGATGGAGTCTCACTCTGTCGCCCAGGCTGGAGTGCAGTGGTGTGATCTCAGTTCACTGCAACCTCTGCCATCCAGGTTCAAGCAATTCTCCTGCCTTAGCCTCCTGAATAGCTAATTTTTGTATTTTTAGTAGAGACAGGGTTTCACCATCTTGGCAAGGCTGGTCTTGAATTCCTGACCTTGTGATCCACCCACCTCAGCCTCCCAAAGTGCTAGGATTACAAGCGTGAGCCACTGCACCCAGCAACAAACCTACTTCTAAGCCTGTTCCCCCTCCCCAGGCTAGGTTTGTAGTTGGAATCCTGCAGTGTGAGAACCGCCAGAGCTCAACTGACGTCACAACTCTGTTATCTGTGGTCAAGCTAGGCCCGTCTCTGGGAGAATCACCCCCCAGGACTTACTTTCCAGAATGCCCACCTGCCAGCATCGGATTTTACCAAGAGTTGCACTCCAGGCATTTCTCACCGTAACTTTTTTTAGTCTTTTTTTAGTACCAGAGCCACCCGTGCCATCTTAACCTGGCATTTCTTTCGGAGTGGGTTCTCCCACCCTATCTATCCCCACAGGGAGGCAGGGGAGCATTTATATATTTGGAGACAGGGTCTCACTCGGTCACTCAGGCTGGAGTGCAGTGGTGTGATCATAACTCACTGCAGCCTTAAACTCCCGGGCTCAATTCATCTTCTGGCCTCAGCCTCCCCAGTACCTGGGACTACAGGTGCTCACCACCATGCCTGGCTAATTTTTTATTTTTTTGTAAAGACAGGGTCTTACTATGTTGCCCAGGCTGGTCTTGAACTCCTGGGCTCAAGCAATTCTCTCACCTTGGCCTCCCAAAGTTCTGGAATAACGGGCTTGAACCACTATGCCTGGCCAGGGTTGCAGTGTTACACAGGGTTCTAGGGATCAGGAGCCCTGATCTAACGATGCTGTTGAAACAGTGTTATGGACTAGACTCTTAAACACTGCCAACTCTTCCTGGAAGGCAGAGTGGTTGAAGCCTGGGTCTGGACTTTGTATCTGGGCTGAAGTCCTGCTTCTACCACTTTCTAGCTGAGGATCTTGGATAAGTCTTTTCACCCATGATGCCTTAATCTCCTTGGGAGGACCCCAAGGACAAGGACAACAGTGATCCCCATCCCACAAAGGCATGTGAGACAGCGTCAGAAAGGTACTTAGAATGATGCAGGCAAAGTATACAGTAACTTATTAATATTAAATTATTAATATTAGACTTGCCAGTGACTCTGGACCCATAGAGCTTGGCAGCTCCCAGCCTGGGCCTTGGAATCAGGCCTGCATTTGCCTCCTGGGCAAGCTGCTTCCTAGCTCCACAGCCAGAGTTTCAGTTTCTTTTTTTTTTTTTTTTTTGGGACAGAGTCTTGCTCTGTCGCCCAGGCTGGAGTGCAGTGGCCAGATCTCAGCTCACTGCAAGCTCCGCCTCCCGGGTTTACGCCATTCTCCTGCCTCAGCCTCCCGAGTAGCTGGGACTACAGGCGCCGCCACCTCGTCCGGCTAGTTTTTGTATTTTTTAGTAGAGACGGGGTTTCACCGTGTTCACCAGGATGGTCTCGAACTCCTGACCTGGTGATCCGCCCGTCTCGGCCCCCCAAAGTGCTGGGATTACAGGCTTGAGCCACCGCGCCCGGCCCAGAGTTTCAGTTTCTAAACCTATAAACTGGCCGGGCACGGTGGCTCATGCCTGTAATCCCAGCATTTTAGGAGGCTGAGGCAGGCAGATCATGAGGTCAGGAGTTCGAGACCAGCCTGACCAATATGGTGAACCCCCATCTCTACTAAAAATACAAAAATCAACCCAGTGTGGTGGCACATGCCTGTAGTCCCAGCTACTTGGGAGGCTGAGGCAGGAGAATCACTTGAATCTGGGAGGCAGAGGTTGAAGTGAACCCAGATGGTGCCACTGCACTCCAGTCTGGGCAAGACTCTGTCCCCTGCCTCAAAAAAAAGCCAGGAACGGTGGCTCACGCCTGTAATCCCAGCACTTTGGGAGGCCGAGGTGGGCGGATCACGAGGTCAGGAGATCGAGACAATTGTGGCTAACACGGTGAAACCCCGTCTCTACTAAAAATACGAAAAAATTAGCCGGGTGTGGTGTCGGGCGCCTGTAGTCCCAGCTACTCGGGAGGCTGAGGCAGGAGAATGGCGTGAACCCGGGAGGTGGAGCTTGCAGTGAGCTGAGATCACGCCACTGCACTCCAGCCTGGGCAAGAGAGAGAGACTCCATCTCAAAAAAAAAAAAAAAAAATCTATAAACTGGTGCACCAGTACCAGTTCCCATCTACCCAGGTTATAAGGAACAAATGAGATAAGCCACAGAGCAGGTGAAACACACTGAGTAAGCCACTGTTCTTTACTAAGAGGACAGGCTCACAGAATGGGTGCGGTAGCCTCATTAGTTCCTTTGCAAAGTGCAGACACCGACTCTGTTCCATTGATTCCTAAATGCATTTTGTTCACATCTTAACACCTCTGAAATCAGGATGAGTCCTAAAATCAATAGCTTCTTAACATTTTAGTTTGCAGCAATCTTTCCCTTCATAGTGACACCAAATAATGATTTATTGCTTAGATTCAATGAATGCAATTGATTCATTATACAATGAAATGTATATATGTGACATATACACATATACATCACCGTGTATACCATCATAACTAAGAGACCACTCTAGATAAGCTATAGAAAGTATAAAAGTCATTTTACTTTAATACAAAATCACATAAAGAAAGGCATGTTGGCTAAATCAAATATTCACTAAATATCAGTGAAGTCACCACTGGAATATCAATAGCACATTTTCCTGCTTTCTTTTCTCCTTTCTGCTAAACATTGAAGACCAGGGTCATCCCTGGGAGCAGATGAATAGGACATGCATCTGCACGCTGGAGGCCCTGGGGGTTGACGGGGGAGCAGGAAGTGGGCCCCAACCCTCACACATCCCTTCTGTTTTTCTTGATTTCTGCTTCACTGGCCCAGGCCAAGTCTTCAAGGGTGTCTAGTTCCGCAGTCAGGGAGAAAGTGATGCCAAGAGAACCTTGTCTCCTCCCTCCTCAGTCTGCTTTGAAGGGGAAATGAACACACAGGCCCAGTGTGTCTGTGTGGCACAGAGAGGTGGCTTTGCCAGGCATCTTGGAAGGCTGTCATCTAGAATCAGAGCCATAGCTTTAGTTGTGGCCTTGGATCTAGGTATGTTTCCCCGATCGAAAAAAGAACCTGGTGTGGAGAGAGAGAGGGGTCAGGGTAAGCAGAAGGTACAAAGCAAGGGGTGCAGAACCCCTGTAAAATCTCTAAGTAGCTCTTGCAACTGTTGACTCAAAAATATGTCTAGGCCAGGTGTGGTTCACGCCTGTAATCCTATCACTTTGGGAGGCTGAGGCAAGAGGATGAGAATCACTTAATCCCAGGAGTCTGAGACATGCCTGGGCAGCATAGTGAGACCCCCCATCTCTAAAAAAAAAAAAAAAAACTAGCCGGGCATGGTGGCGTGCACCTGTAATCCCAGCTACTCAGGAGGCTAAGGCAGGAGAACTGCTTGAACCCGGGAGGCAGAGGTTGCAGTGAGCCGAGATTGCGCCACAGCACTCCAGCCTGGGCAACAGAGCAAGATCCTATCTCAAAAAAAAAAAAAAAAACCCGGGTGCGGTGGCTCACGCCTATAATCCCAGCACTTTGGGAGGTGGAGGCGGGTGGATCACAAGGTCAGGAGATCGAGACCATCCTGGCTCACACAGTGAAACCCCGTCTCTACTAAAAATACAAAAAATTAGCCGGGCGTGGTGGCGGGCACCTGTAGTCCTAGCTGCCTCAGGAGGCTGAGGCGGGAGAATGGCGTAAACCCGGGAGGCGGAGCTTGCAGTGAGCTGAGATTGCACCACTGCACTCCAGCCTGGGCGACAGAGTGAGACTTTGTCTCAAAAAAATAAAACAAAACAAAAAAAACCACTCATTCATTCATTCATTCATTCACTCATTCATTCTAGTAGCTCATTAAGTTTATCTGAACCTGAAAGGGTGGCCTCACGTTCATTAGCCACTAGCCACATGTCCTCAGGCTAGCTCATGCACAGAACACACACTTCACTTTTGCCCTATCAGGCTCAAACTCCACTTAGGTGTCCTAAGCTCCCGTAGAAGGACGCTGAAATAAACCAGTCGTTTA
The DNA here is from genome assembly GCF_009764315.1 of Trachypithecus francoisi. Classification (NCBI taxonomy): domain Eukaryota; kingdom Metazoa; phylum Chordata; class Mammalia; order Primates; family Cercopithecidae; genus Trachypithecus; species Trachypithecus francoisi. Next base: position 9,797,062 of record NW_022681456.1, on the reverse strand, counting down.
TGCCTTCTGGAAGCCTGATTTGCAACAAGATAGCCAGTGAAAGTCCTAAATGAATACCTTCAGGTCTGACACGGGGTGGAGGTGCGCTTTCATTATCTTACCTCAGAAGACCCTTCCTTGTGGAAGAAACACTTCTATTAGGCTGGGTGCAGTGACTTATGCCCCTAATCCTAGCGCTTTGGGAGGCTGAGGCGGGCAGATTGCTTGAGCTCAGGAGTTCCAGACCAGCCTGAGAAACATGGAGAAACCCCATCTTTACCAAAAATACAAAAATTAGCTGGGCATGGTGGTGAACATCTGTGGTCCCAGCTACTTGGGAAGCTGAGGTGGGAGGATCACTTGAACCTGGGAGGCGGAGGTTGCAGTGAGCTGAGATCGAGCCACCACACGCCAGCCTGGGTGACAGAGTGAGACCCCATCTCAAAAAAAAAAAGGAAAGAGAAACACCCACCTTGGCCTTGCTTTGACCCTGTCTCCCAACCCTTCTCCACAAGGCAATCAGAGTGAGCTTTTTCTGTGTAAATACTGTCATGTTACTCTCCAGCTTAAAACCATCCAATGTCTCTTCCCAATGCACCTAGAATAAAATCCACAGTCAGCACCAGAATCCAGGTGGCCCTGGGTGACCCAGCCCCTCCCACCTCTCCAATCTTGCCTTCATTCTCTTCCCTGTTCCAGTCACCATGGTCTTCTGTTCTGAAAATTTCTTTTTTTTTTTTAAGACAGAGTTTCACTCTGGTTGCCAGGCTCAAGTGTAATGGCAAGATCTCGGCTCACCGCAACCTCCGCCTACCAGGGTTCAAGCAATTCTTCTGCCTCAGCCTCCTGAGTAGCTGGGATTACAGGCGTCTGCCACCACGCCTGGTTAATTTTGTATTTTTAGTTGAGACGGGGTTTCTCCATGTTGGCCAGGCTGGTCTCGAACTCCTGACCTCAGGTGATCCACCCGCCTTGGCCTCCCAAAGTGCTGGGATTACTTGATTTCTGAGAATCTGAATTCCACACAAGCACCTCACTCTTGGTATAAGAGGCAGCATCTGAAGAACTATGGGATCAACCCCGGTGCACAGACATGAGGGAAGCATTCAGAGGAAAGTGCATAGCATGTTCCAATGCTGGGACATGGGCTCATTCAAGAGGAGTGGTCCCAAGTGGGACAGGGAGAGATCCTCGGGCATTCCCCACAGCCAGGCTGAAACTGCCTGTTGCTCCTGTTCTATTCTGGTTAGCAAGACGACATTGACTTCCCTTTTTTTTTTTTTTTTTGAAATGGAGTCTTGCTCTATCGCCCAGGCTGGAGTGCGGGGGTGAGATCTCAGCTCACTGCAACCTCCTCCTCCCAGGTTCAAGTGATTATTCTACTTCAGCCTTCTGAGTAGCTGGAATTACTACAGAAATTACTACAGAGGCCACCGCCACACCTGGCTAATTTTGTATTTTTATTTATTTATTATTTATTTATTTATTTTATTTTTATCTATTTATTTATTTTTTTGAGACAGAGTCTGGCTCTGTCGCCCAGGCTGGAGTGCAGTGGTGCAATCTCGGCCCACTGCAACCTCTGCCTCCCAGGTTCAAGCAGTTCTCCTGCCTCAGCCTCCTGTGTAGCTGGGACTACAGGCATGTGCCACCACACCCAGCTAATTTTTGTATTTTTAGTAGAGATGGGGTTTCACCATGTTGGCCAGGATGGTCTCGATCTCTTGACCTGGTGATCCACCTGCCTTGGCTTCCCAAAGTGTTGGAATTACAGGTGTAAGCCACTGTGCCCGGCCGATTTTTATTTTTTTGAGACAGTCTTGTTTTGTTGCCTAGGCTGGAGTGCAGTGGTGCAATCTCAGTTCATTGCAACCTCTGCCTCCTGGGCTGAGGCAATTCTCCTGCCTCAGCCTCCCGAGTAGCTGGGATTACAGGCACCCGCCACCAGGCCCGGCTAATTTTTGTATTTTTAGTAGAGACGGGGCTTCACCACGTTGGCCAGGCTGGTCTCGAACTCCTGACCTCAGGTGATCCTCCCACCTCAGCCTCCCGAAGTGCTGGGTTTACAGGCATGAGCCACCGTGCCCGGCCGAGTTTGACTCTTGATTCCATTTCCCGGGCATCACCATGTGCAGCAGGAAACATTCTGGAAAGGGGTTTTTCCTGCCGTAGATTCTATGTAGCCCAAGATTAAGGGCGAATGAACTTAGGAGGTAAATAGATGCAGCTTCAGGTCTGAGTTTCACCACCACCAACCCGCTGTGTAACCTTTGCAAGTCACTGATCTTCTCTGACTCTCAGTTTGCCCATCTGTAAAACGGACCTCCTGACTAGATGTTGACTCAGCTCAGTGTATGGCACATAGCAAATGCTCACTAAGTGGGAGCTATGGTGAATCTTTTTTCTTTTTTTTTGAGACAGGGTCTCACTGTCACTCTGTCACTCAGACTGGAGTGCAGTGGCACCATCTCTGCTCACCTCAACCTCCACCTCCCAAGCTCAAGTGATTCTCCTGCTTCAGCCTCCTGAGTAGCTGGGATTACAGGCGCATGCCACTACCACCCCGCTAATTTCTGTATTTTTTAGTAGAGTCAGGGTTTCACCATGGTGGCCAGGCTGGTCTCAAACTCCTGACCTTAAATGATCCAGCCACCTCGGCCTTCTCAAGTGCTGGGATTACAGGTGTAAGCCACTGCACCTGGCTCAGCTATGGTGAATCTTAAGGTACAGGGAATTATCTTTTCCTTTCCTCAGTCCTGCTTTATCTCCTCAAATTAAACCAACAGCCTCTGAGTAATACTGGGAAGAAAACTGCTATTTCCTTGCCCACCATACTGAGCTCACATGAACCACTGCCCCCAGAGGAAGAACCATGACTCTGCTCTCCGGAAGCTACATGCCTGGCTGCCTCTTCCTTTGCTTCTTTCCGGAGCTGCTGCTGCTGCTGCTGCTGCTGCTGGGCCAGAGGTGTTCTCCTCTGTGCTCCTGCCCTTTGCCCTCTGCCCCCTGCTCCCTCCCAAGATCCTCAAGGTCCTGTCCCTGAGAAAGAAGGCCTGGGATATTCCTTTTTTTTTTTTCGAGTCTCGCTCTGTCACCCAGGCTGGAGTGCAGTGGCATGATCTTGGTTCACTGCAACCTTTACCTCTCGGGCTCGAGCGATTCTCCTGCCTCAGCCTCCTGATTAGCTGGTATTACAGGCATCTGCCACCATGCCCGGCTAATTTTTGGATTTTTAGTAGAGATGAGGTTTTGCCATGTTGGCCAGGCTGGTCTCAAACTCCTGACCTCAGGTGATCTGCCCGCCTCAGCCTCCCAAAGTGCTTTGATTACAGGAGTGAGCCACAACGCCCGGTCATCGTTATTCTCATTTTTGTTTTCTTTCTTTTCTTTTTTGTTTCTTTTTTTTCTTTCCTTTCTTTTCTCTCTCTCTCTCTTTCTTTTTCTTTCTTTTTCTGTCTCTCTCTCTCTCTTTCTTTCCTTCCTTCCTTTTTTTTTTCTTTTTCTTTTTGTTTTTTCTTTGAGATAGGGGCACGCTCTGCTACCCAGGCTGGAGTGCAGTGGTGTGATAATAGCGATAATACCTTACTGTAGCCTCGAACTCCTGGGCTTAGGTAATCCTCCAGTCTCATCCTCCTGAGTGGCTGGGACCACAGGTGCAGGACATCACACCCAGCTAACTTCACTTGATCTCAGCCAAAAGTCTGACAAATGATACCAGCTAATTAAAAAAAAAAAAAAATTGGCTAGGCTCAGTGGCTCAAGCCTGTAATCCCAGCACTTTGGGAGGCTGAGGCAGGTTGGTCACGAGGAGTTCGAGACCAGCTGGACTAACATGGTGAAACCCCATCTCTACTAAAAATACAAAAATTAGCCAGGCATGGTGGTGCATGCCTGTAATCCTAGCTACTCAGTAGGCTGAGGCAGGAGAATTGCTTGAACCCGGGAGGTGGAGGTTGCAGTGAGCTGAGATTGTGCCGCTGCACTCCAGCCTGGGCGACAGGGCAAGACTTTGTCTCAAAAAAAAAAAATTTTTTTTGGTTGACATGGGGTCTCACTTTGTTGTCCAGGCTAGTCTCAAACTCCTGGCTTCAAGTGATCCTCTTGCCTCAGCCTCCTGTAATCTCTGTTGAGATTACAGGTGTGAGCCATGTACCCAGCCTGGTCAAACATCACAGAGAGGCCGGGCGCGGTGGCTCAAGCCTGTAATCCCAGCACTTTGGGAGGCCGAAACGGGCGGATCACGAGGTCAGGAGATCGAGACCATCCTGGCTAACACGGTGAAACCCCGTCTCTACTAAAAAATACAAAAAACTAGCCGGGCGAGGTGGCGGGCACCTGTAGTCCCAGCTACTCGGGAGGCTGAGGCAGGAGAATGGCGTAAACCCGGGAGGTGGAGCTTGCAGTGAGCTGAGATCCGGCCACTGCACTCCAGCCTGGGCAATAGAGTGAGACTCCGTCTCAAAAAAAAAAAAAAAAAAAAAAAGAAAAAAACATCACAGGGAGGCAGTAGAGTGTAGAAGCCAGATTTCCTTGGGTTCCTGACTTCACTATTTACCATCTGTGCGACCTTGGGCAAATTACCTTACCTCTCAGTAGCTATTTCTCCACCTGTAAAATAGTATCTACCTTGTAGGGTCACTGTGATGATTCGATGAATATATGCCAAGTGCCTAGGCTACTGCCTGGCAGATATCATTATAATACACTGGCATTGAGTTTTCCCATGAGCTGCAGCACCACAGCCGGGCGAGTGGAGGCAGCTGCCCACCTGCCCTGGGCAGCTGGCCAGCCTCTTCTTGCCCCCAACTACTTCCTTGAGTTATTATTTAGCGCGACCGGGGGGCAGCAAGGTGACACTTACAGCTTTTTTATGATTGTCTTCTCCTCCTTGTTCCTGCCAGCATTGTTGGCCCTAGTAACCACAGCATCTTTTTCTCTTCTTCCTCCTGGGCCTTCTCTTGGTGGAATCAGGCCACTGGAAAATGGGGCAAAAAATAAATGGATTATTTTTTATTACAGACCTTTTTTTTTTGAGTTGGAGTCTTGCTCTGTTGCCCAGGCTGGAAGGCAGTGGCGCCATCTCAGCTCACTGCAACCTCCGCCTCCCGGGTTCAAGCAATTCTCCTGCTTCAGCCTCCTGAGTAGCTAGGACTACAGGGGCCCGCCACCATGCCCAGCTAAGTTTTGTATTTTTAGTAGAGATGGGCTTCACCATGTTGTCCAGGCTGGTCTCAAACTCTTGACCTCAAGTGATCCATCTGTCTCAACCACCCAAAGTGCTGGGATTACAGGCATGAACCATTGAGCCTGGCTTTTATTACAGACCTCTTATCTTTGCAGCTCTGAAAATAAAGGGTCTTAATGATGATGATGATTATAGTAATATTATGGTTGAAAGAACTAGAGTCAGAGAAATTCTGTTTATTTTATTTTATTTTATTTTTTTTGAGACGGAGTCTCGCTGTGTCGCCCAGGCTGGAGTGCAGTGGCCGGATCTCAGCTCACTGCAAGCTCCGCCTCCTGGGTTCACGCCATTCTCCTGCCTCAGCCTCCCGAGTAGCTGGGACTACAGGCGCCCGCCACCATGTCTGGCTAATTTTTTTGTATTTTTAGTAGAGACGAGGTTTCACCATGTTAGCCAGGATGGTCTTGATCTCCTGACCTCGTGATCCACCCGCCTCAGCCTCCCAAAGTGCTGGGATTACAGGGTTGAGCCACCACGCCTGGCCAAAATTCTGTTTAAAATTAGAATCTTCCCTCTACCTTTCCAATGTGATGCCTCTTATTTCTTTCTCTTACCTAATTGCATTGGCTACTGCTTCAAGCTTCTCGGTTTTCTAGGAACATGATTGTGTATAAATTCTCTAACTTAAGCCTTGGTTTCCTAACCTATAAAATGAGTCTAATAATAGTACCTACCTCAAAGGATTGAGAGATTATGTAAGATAATACATAGTGATTAACATTCAACAAATATTTATTAAGCTACCTACTGTGGTTAATACATATTTTGTCTCTGAACTGTTTTTTCTCTGAACAAAATAGACAAAATATCTTCTCTCAAGTAATCTATATTCCAGTGGGAGAAGGAAACAGTCAATAAAGAAATAAGTAAAATAAAAGTACAAATTGTAAGACAGATGGTGTTAAGAGTTAGATTTTTTTTTTTTTTTTTGAGACAGTTTCACTCTTGTTGCCCAGGCTGGAGTGCAGTGGCATGATCTCGACTCACCATAACCTCCTCCTCCTGGGTTCAAATGATTCTCCTGCCTCAGCCTCCCAAGTAGCTGGGATTACAGGTGTGCATCACCATGCCTGCCTAATTTTTTATTTTTAGTAGAGATGGGGTTTCTTCATGTTGGTCAGGCTGGTCTCAAACTCCCAACCTCAGGTGATCCACCCACCTTGGCCTCCCAAAGTGCTGGGATTACAGGTATGAGCCACTGCGCCCACTCATTACTTAATATTATCAATAATTAAAAAAAATTTTTTGAGACAGGGTCTTGATCCATCACCCAGGCTCGTCTTAAACTCCTGGGCTCAAGTGTTCCTCCTACCTCAGACTCCCAAAGTGTTGGGATTACAGGCATGAGCCACCGCACCCAGCCTAAATTTTTGTAATTATAAAATATTATATTATTTATATTCTAATTTTATTTTATTTTTGAGACAGAGTCTCACTCTATCGCCCAAGCTGGAGTGCAGTGGCAAAATCTCTGCTCACTGCAACCCCCACCTCCTGGGTTCAAGTGATTCTTGTGCCTCAGCCTTTTGAGTAACTGGGGTTATAGGTGTGCGCCACCACACCCAGCTAACTTTTGTATTTTTAGTATTGACAAAGTTTTGCCATGTTGGCCAGGCTGGTGTTGATTGAACTCCTGACCTTAGGTGATCCACCCTCTTTGGCCCCCCAAAGTGTTGGGATTACAAGTGTGAGCCGCCCACCCAGCTGATATTTTATTATAGATACTTATTATAATAATGGTTTAACAAGAAGCATCATCTAACATTTCCATTTTTCCATGATCTATTATTACATAAATTAAACCTGGTGACTAAAAACAACGGTGACATAATCTCCAATGATGACTCTTTCTTATAATTGGCTTTTTTTTTTTTTTTTTTTAGATCAGGTCTTACTGTGTTGCCCAGGCTGGAGTGCAGCTGGTCACAGGTGCAATCATTGTCCACTGAAGCCGCACATTCCTGGTCTCGTGGGATCCTCCTGCCTCAGCCTCCCAAGTAGCTGAGACTATATGCACTGAGACTATAGGTGCACGCTGCTGTGCCTGGCTTCCTATGGTTGGCTCTGTGGTCCTGCTAGCCTGAACTTCTCACTTGGCTGTGTTCAGTGGGGCATCGGCAGAGGGCTGTGCACAGCTGGGGCTGTCCACAGGTGCGCCCTGGTTCTCCTTCCCATGACCTCTCCATGGGACTCCACCTTGAGCTTCCTCACAGAATGGTGGTCTCAAGGCAGGATTCTAAGAGCACAGAAACAGAAGCAAGACCTCTTACCACCTTAACCCCAGAAGCCTAACAGCGCCACTTCCCCTTCCACTTCCCGCAGTCCAAGCAAGTCACAGAGCCAGCCTACATGCAAAGAGAGGGAACACAAAATCCACCTCTTGAGGAAAGGAGTGGCAAAGTCTCACTGCAAAGTACGCAGGGTGGGAAACACTGCTGCGGCTCTCTTTGGAAGCAACTTACCATATTTCCCTGGAATTACAATTTTTTTTTTTTGTGATAGAGTCTCACTCTGTCGCCCAGGCTGGAGTGCAGTGACACATCTTGGCTCAAGGCAACCTAAGCCTCCTGGGTACAAGCAGTTCTCCTGCCTCTGTAGCTGGGACTACAGGCGTGTGCCACCATGCCTGGCTAATAATTTTTGTATTTTTAGTAAAGACGGAGTTTCACCATGTTGCCCAGGCTGATGACGAACTCCTGACCTCAGGCAATGTGCCCACCTCGGCCTCCCAAAGTGCTGGGATTACAGGTGTGAGCCACCTTGCCCAGCTGTAATCACGATTTATTACCAGTATATTATCTGTATGAGTTTGTACCTTCGAATGGATGCAGTTGCCATGAGAACATCTCAGTTGGCATGCTGGCTTCTCTAGAATATCTAACACTAGAGACAAAGCTGAATCCTGCCTCTCTTGGCCTGTGCCAGATGGAAAGTGTACGTCTCTTGTTCTCTGAGAATTCAAAACTAGAAAGTGTGTGGTTTTGCCCACTAACAAGCTGCTCATGACACCAGCAGCTTGGCAGTTTCTCTTTTTAACTACCTGTGCCTGGCCGGGCGCGGTGGCTCAAGCCTGTAATCCCAGCACTTTGGGAGGCCGAGACGGGCGGATCACGAGGTCAGGAGATCGAGACCATCCTGGCTAACACGGTGAAACCCCGTCTCTACTAAAAAAATACAAAAAACTAGCCGGGCGAGGTGGCGGGCGCCTGTAGTCCCAGCTACTCGGGAGGCTGAGGCAGGAGAATGGCGTAAACCCGGGAGGCGGAGCTTGCAGTGAGCTGAGATCCGGCCACTGCACTCCAGTCCGAGCGACAGAGCGAGACTCCGCCTCAAAAAACAAACAAACAAACAAACAAACAAAAAAAAAAAACTACCTGTGCCTGAACTACTTATTAAATGAGACGAAGGTCTTTCCATGAACACGGTCCCAGCCTTAGCAAAAGAGAGACAATAAATTTGGCTTCTTACAATGCTTCTGCTGTATCTCTGCTCTCTTAAAGGTGCTACATTTAAAGAATTTAAAGAATCATATCACTTGGGCTTTGTTTCATTTTTGATCAGGGTACATCCTTAATTCCAAGCTGTCATGATCTAAATGCGGCATGCTAATTAAAAGCACAGGCTCTGATGTCACACTGTCTGAGGTCACATCACCGCTGTTGCCACCACCGTTTAAGCAGGTGCCCACCTCTCTGGTCCTCAGCTCACCATAGTGATAACATCACCTCTACTCACAGTCTTGCTGTGAGAACTAATTGAAATGATGTTTGGGATACATTTAGCAGAGTGCCTGGCACATGGTGAGTATCAATAAATACTAGCTAACGTGACATTTGTATTTCTCTGGTTTTTCCTTCCTCTACCTATAAGAAAACATGCTTTGTTTAACTCGGTGTTTCCCAGAATTATTTGACAATAGCCGGGCGCGGTGGCTCAAGCCTGTAATCCCAGCACTTTGGGAGGCCGAGACGGGCGGATCACAAGGTCAGGAGATCGAGACCATCCTGGCTAACACGGTGAAACCCCGTCTCTACTAAAAAATACAAAAAACTAGCCGGGCGAGGTGGCGGGCGCCTGTAGTCCCAGCTACTCGGGAGGCTGAGGCAGGAGAATGGCGTGAACCCGGGAGACGGAGCTTGCAGTGAGCTGAGATCCGGCCACTGCACTCCAGCCCGGGCAACACAGCAAGACTCCGTCTCAAAAAAAAAAAAAAAAAAAAAAGACAATAGACCCTCCTTTTCAAAAAATACCTATGTAAAGGAAACCATTTTGGGAATAACACAAATGGAAACAGCTACGAGTCCCAACGTGATTATGGCAACAGCTTTTTTACAGCCTCTCTTGCTTGTCCCACAATCTATTCTGTCTGTGGTACCACTGCAGTCTTTTTTAACTTTCCTTATTATTCTTTTTTAAATTTCTCTTTAGAGACAGGGTCTTGCTGTGTTGCCCAGGCTGGCCTCCAACCCTCGGGCTCAAGTGATTCTCCCGCTTCAGGCTCCCTAAGAGCTGGGATGTAACACTGCACTAGGCGTTTTTGTTTTTGTTTTTGTTTCGTTTTGTTTTTGAGACAGAGTTTTTGCTCTTTCGCCCAGGCTGCAGTGCAGTGGCGCAATCTCGGCTCACTGCAACCTCCACCTTCTGGTTTCAAGTGATTCTCCTGCCTCAGCTTCCCGAGTAGTTGGGATTACAGGTGTCCGCCACCATGCCTGGCTAAGTTTTGTATTTTTTAGTAGAGATGGGGTTTCACCATGTTGGCCAGGCTGGTCTCGAACTCCTGACCTTGTGATCTACCTGCCTCGGCCTCCAAAGTGCTGGGATTACAAGGGTGAGCCACCGCGCCCAACTGTGTTTTTTTTTTTTTTTTTTTTGAGACAGAGTCTTGCTCTGTCACCTAGGTTGGAGTGCAGAGGCACAATCTTGGCTCATTGCAACTTCTGCCTCCCAGGTTCAAGTGATTCTCCTGCCTCCCTCTACCGAGTAGCTGGGACTACAGGCATGTGCCACCACGCCCAGCTGATTTTTGTATTTTTAATGGAAACTGGCCTCTTGTCATTCTCTTGATCAAAACCTTCTAATGGCGAGGTGCGGTGGTTCACACCTGTAATCCCAGCACTTTGGGGAGGCTGAGGCAGGTAGATCACTTGAGTCCAAGAGTTTGACACTAGCCTGGGCAACATGGTGAGACCCTGTCTCTATAAAAAATACAAAAATTAGCCGGGCATGGTGGCATGCACCTGTGGTCCCAGCTACATGGGTGGCTGAGGTGGGAGGATCACCTGAGTTTGGGGAGGTCAAGACGACGGTGAGCCGTGATCATGTCACTGTGCTACTGTGCTCCACCCTCAGTGACAGAGTGAGACTCAAAACAAAGAAACACTTTCCAGTGGTCACCTGAAATCCCATCACTTTGGGAGGCCACGGTGCGAGGATCACTTGAGCTCAAGAGATCGAGACCAGCCTGAGCAACATAGCAAGACTTGTCTCTGAAAAAAAAAAAAAAAGGTTAATTAGCTGGGCATTGTGGCACATGCCTGTGTTCCCAGCTACTCGGGATGCCAAGGTGAGAGGATTGGTTGAACCCAGCAGGTCGAGGTTGCAGTGAGCTGTTATTGCACCCCTGCATTCCAGCCTGGGCAACAGAGCAAGATTCTGTCTCAACAAAACAAAACAAACCAAAACCTTGCAATGACTTCTCATTACACTCACAATAAAGTGAAAGCTCAGCCAGGAGGGATGGCTCATGCCTGTAATCCCAGCACTTTGGGAGACTAAGACAGGTGAATCACTTGAGGCCAGGAGTTCAAGACCAGTCTGGCCAACATGGTGAAACCCCATCTCTACTAAAAATACAAAAAATTAGCCGTGCGTGGTGGTGGGTGTCTGTAGTCTCAGCTACTCCGGAGGCTGAGGCAGGAGAATCGCTTGAACTCGGGAGACGGAGGTTGCAGTGAGCCGACATCGTACCACTGCACTCCAGCCTAGGCGACAGAGCAAGACTCTGTCTCAAAAAAAAAAGATAATAATAATAATAAAATAAATTAATTAATAAAGTGAAAGCTCCTTCCTGCAGCCAAAAAGGCGTACGCTCCTAGTTTCTTTCCAACCATCTTCCCCCTGGCTTTCCTGGTTTCGCCTTCTTGGGCCCGTTTAGTGTAAATTAGCCAAGCTGGTTCCCACCGCAGGGTCTCTGCACTTCCCGCTCCATTTTTGCGCCATCAAATCTTGACAGGGTTGCCTCCTTTTCATCTTTCCTGAGAGAGGTCTGTCCTGACCACCCCTCTAAGACAGGCCCTGCCCCTCCCACGTCCCTGCTGGCCACATAGTCTTGTGCCTCCTTCAGAGTACCTGCCACCATCCCCACGTGTTTATTTTGGGTTTCCTTGTTGATTGCTTGTCTCTGGCACTGGACTAGCAAGGATTTCCACTCACTTCGTTTTGTTCACTGCAGTGCCCCTGGGCCCGGCACAGTGTCTGACACATATTAGATCTTCAATGAATTGGTTGAATGAACATATAACAACAAATCCGGGCTGGGCGCGGTGGCTTCCGCCTGTAATGCCAGCACTTGGGGAGGCCGAGGCGGGCAGATCATGAGGTCAGGAAATCGAGACCATGGTGAAACCCCGTCTCTACTAAAAATACAAAAAAATTAGCCGGGTACGGTGGTGGGCGCCTGTAGTCACAGCTACTCGGGAGGCTGAGGCAGGAGAATCACTTGAACCTGGGAGGCAGAAGTTGCAGTGAGCCAAGATCGCACCACTGCACTCCAGCCTGGGGGACAGAGTGAGACTCCATCTCAAAAAAACACAAAAAACAAAACCCAAAAAACAAATACGTAACCTAGCAAGGAATTCTGGGCCAGGTCTGGGTGCAGGACCCTCCAGGCGGTAGAGCCCACCTCTTGTAGCACTGCAGCTCTTCCTGCACCACCAGCAGCTGCGACTTGAGTTTGTTGCGTTCCTGCAGCACATCCCTTAGCTCCTGCAGAGTGAAGCGGGGTCGGTTGGGATCTGTCAAGTCAACCACCATTTTATTTGGGCTCAGGTTCACCTGGAAGAAAAGATGCAACCTTTGCAAGCAACTCTATATAATTAAATTATTATTATTAATATATATATATGTTTTAGATGGAGTCTCTGTTGCCCAGGCTGGAGTGCAATGGCACAATCTTGGCTCCCTGAAACTTCTGCCTCCCAGGTTCAAGCGATTCTCCTGCCTGAGTCGCTGGGATTATAGGCGCCCACCATCATGCTTGGCTAATTTTTGTATTTTTATTAGAGACAGGGTTTTTCCTTGTTGGCGAGGTTGGTTTCAAACTTCTGACCTCAGGTGATCTGCCCGCCTTGGCCTCCCAAAGTGCTGGGATTACAGGCGTGAGCCACCGTGCCTGTAGCATGGCCATTCTTTTAAAAATTAAAAATAGAATTACGATTTGATCCAGCAATTCCAATTCTGTGTATGTTTCTGGAGCACTGAAGGCAGGACCTAAAGAGATATTTGCACACCCATGTTCATAGCAGCACTATTTATTTATTTATTTTTGAGATGGAGTCTTGCTCTGTCACTCAGGCTGAAGTGCAGTGGCATGATCTTGTCTCACTGCAACCTCCGCCTCCTGGGTTCAAACGATTCTCCTGCCTCAGTCTACTGAGTAGCTGGGATTACAAGTGTGTGCCACCACGCCTGGCTAATTTTGTATTTTTAGTAGAGATGCGGTTTCACCATGTTGTCCAGGCTGGTCTCAAACTCCTGGCCTCATGTGATCCGCCTGCCTTGGCCTCTCACCACAGCAGCACTATTTACAGCAGCCAAGGGGTAGTAGTAGCAACCCAAGTGTCCATCAACAAATGAATAGATAAACAAGTGTCCATCAACAAATGAATAAACAAAGTATAGTATATGCCTCCAACAGAGTATTATTTGGCCTTCAAAGGCAAGGAAATTCTGACATGTGCCACAACATGAATCAATCTTGAGGACATTATGCTGAGTGAAATAAGCCAGGCACTTAAGACAAATACATGATTTCACTGATATGAACAACCTACAATAGGTAGATTTAGAGGGACAGAAAGTAGAAAAGTAGTTACTGGGGGCTGGGGGAGGGGAAGGAGAAGTTGTTACTTAACACGTTAGAGTTTCAGTTTTGCAAATTGAAGAGAGTTCTGGAGACAGATGGTAGTGATGGCTGCACAACAGTGTGAATGGACTTCATGAAGCTGAACTGTACACTTAAAAATAGTTAAGATGGGCCGGGCGCAGTGGCTCACGCCTGTGTAATCCCAGCACTTTGGGAGGCCGAGGCGGGCGGATGACGAGGTCAGGAGATCGAGACCATCCTGGCTAACATGGTGAAACCCCGTCTCTACTAAAAAAATACAAAAAAGTTAGCTGGGCGTGGTGGCAAGCCCCTGTAGTCCCAGCTACTCGGGAGGCTGAGGCAGGAGAATGGTGTGAACCTGGGAGGCGGAGCTTGCAGTGAGCTGAGATCGCACCACCGCACTCCAGCCTGGGCGACAGAGCAAAACTCCATCTCAAAAATAAAAAAAGTTAAGATGGTAAATTTTATGTTACTTGTATTTTACTACTTTTTTTTTTTTTTTTTTTTGAGGCGGAGTCTCGCTCTGTCGCCCAGACTGGAGTGCAGTGGCGCAATCTCGGCTCACTGCAAGCTCCGCCTCCCGGGTTCACGCCATTCTCCTGCCTCAGCCTCCCAAGTAGCTGGGACTACAGGCGCCCGCCTCCTCGCCCGGCTAGTTTTTTGTATTTTTAGTAGAGACGGGGTTTCACCATGCTAGCCAGGATGGTCTCGATCTCCTGACCTCGTGATCCGCCCGTCTCGGCCTCCCAAAGTGCTGGGATTACAGGCTTGAGCCACCGCGCCCGGCGTATTTTACTACATTTTATTTTATTTTATTTTTTTCTTTTGAGACAGTCTTGCTCTGTTGCCCACGTTGGAGTGCAGTGGCATTATCTCAGCTCACTGCAACCTCTGTCTCCCAGATTTAAGCAATTCTTCTGCCTCAGCCTCCCTAGTAGCTGGGATTACAGATGCCTGCCACCACGACCAGCAAATTTTTTGTATTTTTAGTAGAAATGGGATTTCACCATGTTGGCCAGGTTGGTCTTGAACTCTGACCTCAGGTGACCTGCGCCCACCTTGGCCTCCCAGAGTGCTGGGATTACAGGCATGAGCCACTACACCCAGCTTTACTACAATTTAAAAAACCAAAAAGAGGTCAGGAATAGTGGCTCACACCTGTAATCCCAGAACTTTGGGAGGCTAGGGAGGGTGGATCGTTTGAGCCCAGGAGTTTGAGACCAGCCTGGACAACATGGGAAAACCTCATCTCTAGAAAAAATACAAAAATTAGGTGGCCGGCCGGGCGCGGTGGCTCAAGCCTGTAATCCCAGCACTTTGGGAGGCCGAGACGGGTGGATCACGAGGTCAGGAGATCGAGACCATCCTGGTCTACACGGTGAAACCCCGTCTCTACTAAAAATACAAAAAACTAGCCGGGCGAGGTGGCGGGCGCCTGTAGTCCCAGCTACTCGGGAGGCTGAGGCAGGAGAATGGTGTAAACCCGGGAGGCGGAGCTTGCAGTGAGCTGAGATCTGGCCACTGCACTCCAGTCCGGGCGACAGAGCAAGACTCCACCTCAAAAAAAAAAAAAAAAAAAAAAAAAAAAAAAAATTAGGTGGCCATAGTGGCGTACGCTTATAGTCTCAGCTACTAGGGAGGCTGAGGTGGGAGACGTGAGCCCAGGGAGGTTGAAGCTGCAGTGAGCAGTGTTCAAACCACTGCATGCCAGCCTGGATGACAAAGTGAGACCCTGTCTCAAAACATACAAAGGAAAAAACAAGGCATATTTTTGTGAACTGTCTAGTGGCACTAAACATTCATTTTCTTAATTCATGCATTTTTCCCTATCCCAGTTCTTAAGGCTGCGGTTTGGGAAGAAAATATGCCATCTCATCTGCCGCCCGATGAAACTTGTCCACCTTGCCCCATACGGGAAACTACCCAGCCCCTGTGCACACCACACTGTTCTCAGCTCATAATGGGACTTCCTCCATATCCTTGTGCCCGGAGATGGAGGCAAAAATAACACAGAATGTGGCTGAGCAATCCTGTGCAAGTCATTCAACTTTCCTTGACTCTCAAAAGCCAGGATACAAGTCATCACACTTAACCATGTCACTTGACAGATACTAAAGTAGAATATTATCTAGAAATACAATTGTCACCATCACTTAGGAATAGGTGAAATAAACTACCGGGCTCAGAGAAAGTATGAGGTAAATAATAATAACAATTAAAAAGAAGAAGAAGAAGGAAAAAAAAAAGTTACCAGAGAAGCTACTGGGAAACTTCACACTTCCCTGTGAATCTCAGTGACTCCGTTCCTGTTCTTTCTAGGCTTACTTCTTGGTTTGTATACTTTTTTTTTTTTTTAAGACAAAATCGTCTCGCTCGGTTGCCAGGCTGGAATGCAGTGGCGTGATCTCAGCTCAATGCAACCTCCCCCTCCCAGGTTCAAGCGATTCTCTTGCCTCAGCCTCCCAAGTAGCTGGGAATACGGGCGCGTGCCACCATGTCCAGCTAATTTTTGTATTTTTAGTAGACGTGGAGTATGTTGGCCAGGATGGTCTCGATCTCTTGACCTCCTGATCTGCCTGCCTCGGCCTCCCAAAGTGTTGGGATTACAGGCATCAGCCACCGCGCCCAGCCTTGGTTTGTATACTTGGTTTTTGTTTGTTTGTTTGTTTTTGAGACAGTCTTGCTCTGTCGCCCCGGATGGAGTCCAGTGGCATAATCTCGGCTCACTGCAACCTCCGCCTCCCGGGTTCAAGTGATTCTCGTGCCTCAGCCTCTGAGTAGCTGGGATTACAGGCGTGTGCCACCAGGTCCAGCTAATTTTGTATTTTTAGTAGAGACAGGGTTTCACATGTTGCTCAGGCTGGTCCCGAACTCCTGGCCTCAAGTGATCTGCCTGCCTCGGCCCCGCAAAGTGTTGGTATTACAGGTGTGAGCCACTGCGCCTGGCCTGGTTTGTATACTTGTGTCCTGGTTCTAGGACTGTGTGTCTGGCCTCTCCCACTAGATGTGAGCTTCTTGAGGGCAGGGACCTTGTCTACTTTATCTCCATAGCCCCAGAGCCTAGCATCAGTTACTGCACTCACTCATCAAATGTTAGTACAACAAGTAAGGTCAAATGTCTGTATTTGCCGGGGGCGGTGGCTCAAGCCTGTAATCCTAGCACTTTGGGAGGCTGAGATGGGTGGATCACGAGGTCAGGAGATCGAGACCATCCTGGCTAACATGGTGAAACCCCGTCTCTACAAAAAATACAAAAAACTAGCCGGGTGAGGTGGTGGGCGCCTGTAGTCCCAGCTACTCGGGAGGCTGAGGCAGGAGAATGGTGTAACCTGGGAGGCGGCCTTGCAGTGAGCTAAGATCCGGCCACTGCACTCCAGCCTGGGCGACAGAGCGAGACTCCGTCTCAAAAAAAAAAAAAAAAAAGTCTGTATTTTAGGATGGAGTATTTAGGACTAGCATCTCTGAATGAAGATCCTGACTTCACCTCTTACTTGCCGTTAAGTCCTTAGGCAAATTACTTAATTGTTCTGTGCCTCAGTTTTGTAAAACAATAATAGTGTGAAGATTAAAAAAGACATCGTCCACTTCCAGCAGCTTTTTTTTTTTTTAACTGTGGCTGGAGACATGCTAGTAGGTCATAACATTAATGAGTTTCGACAAGAATTTTAAAAAACTAGGACGAGTGCGGTGGCTCACACCTGTAATCCCAGCACTTTGGAAGGCTGAGGTAGGCATATCACTTAAGCCTAAGAGTTTGAGACCAGCCTAGGCAACATGGTGATACCTCGTCTCTACAAAAAATACAAAAGTTAGCCAGGCGGTTGGTGTGTGCCTATAGTCCTAGCTACTCGAGAGGCTGAGGTGGGAGGACTGCTTGAACTCAGGAGTTTGAGGCCTCAGTGAGCTGTGATCACACCACTGTACTCCAGCCTGGATGACAGAGAAAGACCCTATACCCTAAAAAAAGAATTTTTTTTTGAGACGAAATCTCGCTCTGTCACCCAAGCTGGAGTGCAGTGGTACGATCTCGGCTCAGTGCAACCTCTGTCTTCTGGTTTCAAGTGATTCTCCTGCCTCAGCCTCCCAAGTAGCTGGGATTACAGGTACCCGCCACCATGCCCGACTAATTTTTTTTGTAGTTTTAGTAGAGACTGGGTTTCACCATGTTGGCCAGGCTGGTCTCGAAATCCTGACCTCGCGATCTGCCCGCCTCGACCTCCCAAAGTGCTGAGATTACAGGTATGAGTCACAGCGCCCAGCCAGATGATTTTTTTTTTTTTTTTTTTGAGACGGAGTCTTGCTCTGTCGCCCAGGCTGGAGTGCAGTGGCCGGATCTCAGCTCACTGCAAGCTCCGCCTCCCGGGTTTACGCCATTCTCCTGCCTCAGCCTCCCGAGTAGCTGGGACTACAGGCGCCCGCCTCGTCGCCCGGCTAGTTTTTTGTATTTTTAAGTAGAGACAGTGTTTCACTGTATTAGCCAGAATGGTCTCGATCTCCTGACCTCGTGATCTGCCCGCCTCGACCTCCCAAAGTGCTGAGATTACAGGCATGAGTCACAGCGCCCGGCCCGGATGATTTTTAACATATGTGTAGATCCCTATAACCATACCCTGATTAGGATATAGGACACTTCTAGCTCTCTATCAATTTCCCTTCCATTCCCCCCACTGCCAATTTGCCTTCTACAACTATAAATTATTTTGCCTGTCCCTGAATTTTATTTAAATGTACAGTAGGGCCAGGTGAGGTGGCTCACGCCTGTAATCCCAGCACTTTGGAAGGCTGAGGTGGGTGGGTAACTTGAGGCCAGGAGTTTGAGATCAGCCTGGCCAACATGGCGAAACCCCGTCTCTACTAAAAACGAAAAAAAAAAAAATTAGCCAGGCATGGTGGCAAGCGCCTGTAATCCCAGCTGCTCAGGAGGCTGAGGCAGGAGAATTGCTTGAACCCAGGAGGTGGAGGTTGCAGTGAGTCGAGGTCACGCGACTGAACTACTACACCTGGGCAACAGAGCAAGACTCTGACTCGAAAAAAAAAAAATCTACAGTAGTTTCTCTTTTGTGCCTGGCTTCTTTCTCTCAATGTAACATCTGTGAGATTCATTCACACTGCTATGTGTATCAGCACCCTGTTCTTTTTCTGTTGCACAGTATTCCATATATCACAATTTCAAAACTCAAACTGGGTTGCATTTAGATTGTTTCCAGTTTGGCAGTTGAGACTAAAGCTGCTCGGAATCTTCTTGTCTATGTCTTTTTGTGGTCATATGCACTAATTTCTCTTTAGGTAAAATGTGTTTCTTGCCCAAGTGTGGTGGCTCACATCTGCAATCCCAGCACTTTGGGAGGCCAAGGCAGGAGGATTCCTTGAGCTCAGGAGTTTGAGACCAGCCTGGGTAACGGTGAGACCCCCATCTCTACAAAACATCAAAACAGTTAGCC
Organism: Trachypithecus francoisi; assembly: GCF_009764315.1. NCBI lineage: Eukaryota > Metazoa > Chordata > Mammalia > Primates > Cercopithecidae > Trachypithecus > Trachypithecus francoisi. The sequence continues at coordinate 9,778,293 of NW_022681456.1, read as the reverse complement.
AGGCATGGTGGCACATGCCTGTACTCCCAGCTACTTGGAAGGCTGAGGCAGGAGAATTGCTTGAGCCTAAGAGGCCAAGGCTGTAGGTGAGCCGTGTTTGCACCACTGTACTCTAGCCTGGGCGACAGAGCAAGACCCTGTGTCAAAAAAAAAAAAAAATTGTGTTTGTTGCTCTAGGTCAAAGGTTCTCAAACTGTGGACCCTGGGCCAACAGCATCAGCATTAACTGGGAACTCGTTAGAAATACAGATTCTGGCCAGGCAAGGTGGCTCACACCTGTAAACCCAGTACTCTAGGAGGCTGAGGCTGGAGGATCACTTGAAGCCAGGAGTTTGAGACCAGCCTGGGCAACACAGAGAGATCCCATTTCTTTAAAAAAAAAAAAAAAAAAGGAAAAGAAAGGAAAGGAAAGGAAAGGAAAGAAAAAGAAAAGAAAAGAAAATAAGGTGTCTTCCTGCTAGTAGGCGCCCTCCTACGCCCCGCAGGCGCTGTGGGCCCAACACCCTTGCGCTATGGGCCCAACACTCACCTCCCGGCTGGTCGGAGGGTCCTGTCTCCGCAGCCCCTCCACCTCCTTCCTGAGGTTGTCCCTCTCCATCTTCAGCTCCTCCAGCGCCAGGCTGCCCTCATTCACCAGCGCCTCCAGCATCTCCAGGACGCGGACGACTTTGAACTGCAGCTGCGTCACCCGGGGGTCGCTGCCCAGGGCCATAAGTTCGCGGCCCAACAGGTAGGAGATGTCATACACGTCCTCGGCGGTCAGCTGGAAGGGGCTCTTGCCCAGCGCCCCTTCGGGCCCAGCCTCGTCCCTCTCCTCGTCCTCAGTCTCGTCCCTCTCCTCGTCCTCCTCTCCCTCCTCCTCTTCCTCTTCTCGCACAGGGGGCTCCTCCATGGCCACCCAGACCCCCGCCGACCCCGGAGCTGCTGTCCTGGAGTCTCCCAAAGGTTGAACTTCCTCCCGGCACCCAAAACTTTCCGCTGGGCAGAGTCCCTACCTGCCCAATCAGCGCGGCCCGAGGGTGGGCCCGGGGTGGGGGTGGGGGATGGAAAAAGGGGCCGCGCACGCGACTCTAGGGCCCACGCCTCGGGTGCACCGTCTCCTCTGCAGGCCGCGCGGGCAAGTGCGCTCCAGGATGTGATTTGGGGCGCGAAGGGACAACGGAAAAGGAGGGCGGCCGAGAAGAGGAAAGTTCAGTGGTGAGGGCAATCGCCCCAGCCTGGGAACAGTTGCAGCCCGCGGGGGAGAGCCGCCCTGAGCCCCGCCCCTGGCGACCGCTGCCGGGAGGCGCGTTCCCGTGGAGACGGACTTTCCACCGCGCAATCGAGAGCAGGGCAAAAAGAACGCAACTTTTTCCTTTCTACCTTCGTGCTTTCCAGCCGTAGAATTTGCATCGTACGTGATGGAAGATCCGGGTCTCTCTTTGAGGGAGTTTTCTGGAACCTGCGGCCAAATAGAAAGCAGCTGTTGTGGGCAGCGCGACAGAGTCCCCAAGGCTTGAGGATCTGGAAAACTCCCAGCAAATTGTCATTAGGGTCTGGGGCATCTGACTTCTGTGACTCTCAATAAAATGGAGAATTCCTACCCTGCTCACTTCGCTGGGTCCTCGGCTCCTCCACGTAACCAGCGCTGACACCTTGGCAAGTTACTTAACGTCTCCAAACCTCAGTCTCCTCTTCTGTAAAATGGGGGCAATAGCGGGACCCAGGTGGCAGGGTTGCTGCGAGGAACATGAACTTATGAGATCATGTGTGTGACACCTCACGTACTTAGGAAGCACTTACATATGTGATTGTGATCCTTCATTCTTTCTTCCACAGCGCTAGGGAGGAATTGCTGGTGTTGGAGACACCTTGCTACTTGCGTGAGAGAAGGAGGTGTAATTAACAAGAGAGAAACCCCTGTCTGAAAATCACAAAGCATTCGACACATATGCAGAATCCATATTACTGAGAATATTAGCAGTGTGGCTTAGAAACTTGAGTTATTCGCTGTGGCTCATGCCTTAATCTCTACACTTTAGGAGGCTGTGGCAGGAGGATTGCTTGAGCCCAGGAATTCGAGACTAGCCTGGGCATCATAGTGAGACCCTATCTCTACAAAAAGTAAACAAAATTAGGTGGACACGGTGGTTCATGCCTGTAGTGGCAGGTACTCGGGAGGCTGAGGTGGGAGGATCGCTTGATCTCAGGATGTTGAGGCTCCAGCGAGCCAAGATCGCACCATAGAGTGGTGCCTGTGACGGAGTGAGACCATGGTGACAGAGTGAGACCATGTTTCAAAACAAAAGCACAACAAATCTCAAGTTATTTTAGGTTCCATTGGAGGTCTGTGATAGTCTCAGGCAGAAAGCTCAGCAACAGGCAGTCTCAGGCAGAAAGTTCAGCTTATCTTTCCTAGGAATGTATTGGCAGCTTTCCTTGTGATAGGTGTGTCCATTTTCTTCACACTGAGGTACTAGAATCTCAATGGAGAATGTACACGGATTAAACCAACCAACTAAAGCAAAGCAAATTAACAAAACATGACCGGGCGCGGTGGCTGAAGCCTGTAATCCCAGCACTCTGGGAGGCCGAGATGGGCGGATCACGAGGACAGGAGATCGAGACCATCCTGGCTAACAACGGTGAAACCCCGTCTCTACTAAAAACTACAAAAAACTAGCCGGGCAAGGTGGCGGCGCCTGTAGTCCCAGCTACCCGGGAGGCTGAGGCAGGAGAATGGCATAAACCCGGGAGGCGGAGCTTGCAGTGAGCTGAGATCCGGCCACAGCACTCCAGCCTGGGTGACAGAGTGAGACTCCGTCTCAAAAAAAACCAAAAAGATAGGCCGGGCGCGGTGGCTCAAGCCTGTAATCCCAGCACTTTGGGAGGCCGAGACGGGCGGATCACGAGGTCAGGAGATCGAGACCATCCTGGCTAACACGGTGAAACCCCGTCTCTACTAAAAAATACAAAAAACTAGCCGGGCGAGGTGGCGGGTGCCTGTAGTCCCAGCTACTCGGGAGGCTGAGGCAGGAGAATGGCATAAACCCGGGAGGCGGAGCTTGCAGTGAGCTGAGATCCGGCCACTGCACTCCAGCCTGGGCGACACAGCGAGACTCCGTCTCCAAAACAAACAAAAAAAAAACAAAAAAAAAAACAAAAAACAAACAAACAACAACAACAACAAAAAAAAACCATACTATTTTCAGAGGGCCGTTTTTATTTTATTTACTTATTTATATATTTTTAGTTTTACTTATTTATTTTTTTTGAGACGGAGTCTTGCTCTGTTGCCCAGGCTGGAGTGCAGTGGCACAATCTCAGCTCACTGCAACCTCCACCTCCCAGGTTCAAGCAATTCTCCTACCTCAGCCTCCCGAGTAGCTGGGACTACAGGCGCATGCCGCCACGCCCAGCTGATTTTTTCTATTTTAGTAGAGATGGGGTTTCACCGTGTTGCCCAGACTGGTTGTGAACTCTTGAGCTCAGGCAATCCTCCCACCTGGGTCTCCCAAAGTGCTGGGATTACCGGTGCACGCCACCATGCATGGCTAATTTTTTGTATTTTTAGTAGAGATGGAATTTTATCATGTTGCCCAGGCTGGTCTTGAACTCCTGACCTCAGGGTGATCCACCAGCCTTGGCCTCCCAAAGTGCTGGGATTACAGGCGTGAGCCACCGTGCTTGGCCTTTCTTCTTCTTCTTTTTTTTCTTTTTTTGAGACGGAGTTTTGCTCTTGTAGCCCAGACTGGAGTGCAGTGGCACGATCTTGGCTCATTGCAACCTCTGCCTCCTGGGTTCAAGCAATTCTCCTGCCTCAGCCTTGCAGGTAGCTAGGATTACAGACATGAGCCACCACACCCAACTAAGTTTTATATTTTTAGTAGAGATAGGGTTTCACCATGTTGGCCAGGCTGGTCTTGAACTCCTGACCTCAGGTGATCTGCCCCCCTCACCCTCCCAAAGTGCTGGGATTACAGGTGTGAGCCACCGTGCCCAGCCCATTTTTTCTTAAGAGATGAGGCCTTGCTCTGTCACCCCAGCTGGAGTGCAGTGGCATGATCACAGTTCACTGCAGCCTTGAACTCCTGGGCTTAGGTGATCCTCCCACCTCAGCCTCCCGAGTAGCTGGGACTACAGGTGCTTGCCACCATACCTGGCTTTTTTTTTTTTTTTTTTTTTTTAAAGAGACAAGGCCTCATTCTGTTGACCTGGCTGGTCTCAAAATCCTGGCCTCAAGCAATCCTCCCACTTCGGCCTCCCAAAGTGCTAGGATTACAGGAATGAGCCACTGTGCCCCGCCACCAATGTTGTAATAATCAAAACAAAGCTCCTGGGCAAGGGACTAAAAGCCCACAAATCACAGAGTGACAACATCCAGTGGTTAAATACTGAGATGAAACATTAGGCCTGCCATACGTAAAAGAAGGTATGTCTATCCAATAGAATAGTATTCAACCGTAACAAAGAATGGAAAATAAAATAGAGAGCTGATAAATAAATGCTTGCACATATTGGCAAATGATTTTCAATAAGGGAGCTAAGATCATTCAATGGGGCAAGGACAGTCTTTTCAACCAATGTAGTTCACCATATACAAAAAATTAACTCAAAGTGCATGTAAAGGGCCATCACAGTGGCCAGGAGTTGGAGACCAGTCTGGGCAATACAGTGAGAACCCTCTCTACAAAAAATAAAAAAGGAGCCAGGCGCCGTGGCTCATACCTGTAATCCCAACACTTTGGGAGATGTAAGTGTGCAGATCATTTGAGGTCAGGAGTTCGAGACCAGCCTGGCCAACCTGGTGACGGAGAATGGAGAGTTGTTGTTTAATGGGAATAGAGTTTCAGTTTTGCAATCAGAAAGTTCTGGAGATTCGTTGCATTCGTTGCATGTGTGCCCGGCCAAGAGGTGTTAATTTTGAGCAGCCTGGTGGCTCATGCCTGTAATCCCATAGCACTTTGGGAGGATTATTTGAGGCCAGGAGTTCCAGACCAGCCTAGGCAACAAAGTGAGATCCCATCTCTACTAAAAAAAACAAAAAAATTAGCTGGGTGTGATAGTGCATATTTGTGGTCCCAGCTACTTGGGAAGCTGGGGTGGGAGAATCACTTGAGCCTGAGTTCTAGGCTGCAGTGAGCCGTGATCATGCCACTGCACTCTAGCATGAGCAGCAGAGCAAGACTTAGTCTCAAGAAAAAAAAAAAATTAAAATAAATAAATAAATAAATAAGTAAAATAAAGCTGGGTGTAGTGGCTAATACCTGTAATCCCAGCACTTTGGGAGGCCGAGGTGGGTGGATTGCTTGAGGCCAGGAGTTTGAGACCAGCCTGGCCAACATGGTGAAATTCTGTCTTTACCAAAAATACAAGAATTAGCAGGGCTTGTGCTAAGCACCTGCAATCTCAGTTACTTGGGAAGCTGAGGTGCAAGAATCACTTGAACCTGGAAGGGGAAGTTGCAGTGAGCCGAGATCATGCCACTGCACTCTAGCCTGGCTGACAGAGCAAGACTCAGTCTCGAAAACAAAAAAAAGGCCGGGCGCGGTGGCTCAAGCCTGTAATCCCAGCACTTTGGGAGGCCGAGACGGGCGGATCACGAGGTCAGGAGATCGAGACCATCCTGGCTAACACGGTGAAACCCCATCTCTACTAAAAACTACAAAAAACTAGCCGGGCGAGGTGGCGGGTGCCTGTAGTCCCAGCTACTCGGGAGGCTGAGGCAGGAGAATGGCGTAAACCCGGGAGGCGGAGCTTGCAGTGAGCTGAGATCCGGCCACTGCACTCCAGCCTGGGCGACAGAGCAAGACTCCGTCTCAAACAAAACAAAACAAAACAAAAAAACATAAAATAAAGACGTATGAATTTGATTAAACAGTTTATCTTCAATAACCTAGACATGAGTCCACAGATGGCTTCTATGGTTTCATAGCTGTCTCTCACAGCTTTGGTGAGTTTGTTTTCTGACTTTCAGTCACGTGCTTCTAAACTCAACAAGAAACTCCCTCACCGCAGCTGGGCTTCTCACTGCCCTAACTTTTCAGACAAATCAAAGACCCAACCAGTGCTACAGTCTGCAGTGGTAAGCCCGCTCGAGGAACTCGGCGTATTTGCCCAGGATTTAGTCCACAAACACTCAAGCAATTTGCAATTCAAAGAAGATTTGAAATATAAAGACTTCCAAGGCATCATATGCTCGCCCGTTTATGATAAAGGATGTTTCGGAGGATATAGATGAAAGTGAGGAATGCGGGGAGGGGGCAGAGCTCCCAGGCCCTCCCCAGGGCACCACCCTCCAGGGACCTCCCCTTGTTCAGCTGTACGGAAGCTCAAAGAAGGTACTATATCTTGCTCTTGGTGGAGGTCACATGAGTATACACGAAGGTAAAAAGTTGAGGTTGGGCAGGGTGGCTTACGCCTGTTGTCCCAGCATTTTGGGAAGTTGAAGTGGGAGGATCGTTTCAACCCAGGAGTTCAAGACCAGCTTGGGCAACATAGTGAGATCTTGTCTGCATAAATAATTAAACAATTAGGCAAGCGTGGTGGTGTGCACCGGTGGTTCCATCCATTTGGGGGGCCAAGGTAGGAGAATTGCTTGAGCCTGGGAGGCCGAGGGTGCAGTGAGCCATGACGGAACCACCGCACTCCAGCCTGGGTGACAGAGCGAGACTATCTCTAAACAAATAGCCGGGCACAGTGGCTCATGCCTGTAATCCCAGCACTTTGGGAGGCCCAGGTGGGCGGATCACGAGGTCAGGAGATCGAGTCCATCCTGGCTAACACGGTGAAACCCCGTCTCTACTAAAAATACAAAAAGAAAAAAAAAAAGTTAGCCAGGTGTAGCAGTATGAGCCTGTAGTCCCAGCTACTGGGGGGTGCTGAGGCCACAGAATGGCGTGAACCTGGGAGGCAGAGCTTGCAGTGAGCCGAGATGGCGCCACTGCACTCCAGCCTGGGTGACAGAGCGAGACTCCATCTCTAAAATAAATAAATAAATAAACAAATAAATAACAAAAAACTGTGGAACTATTCACTTATCTGTGCATTTCCTTTAGGTAAATTCTGTCTCGATAAAGTGCTGGGGAGAAAGGAATGAAGCACTGGCATACGCTACACCAAGGATGAACCTCGAGAACACCATGCTGAGTGAAAGACGCCAGACACAAAAGTCTGCGTAGTGTATGCTTCTATTTACATGTAATAGCCAGAAGAGGTTAAATCCATAGACACAGAGTACATTAGTACCCAGTCTAGCCTCATTCTAGGGCTGGGAAAAATGGGAAATGACTATTTCTGTGTATGGGGTTTCTTTTTTTTTTTCTTTTTGAGACATAGTCTCACTCTATCGCCCAGGCTGGAGTGCAGTGGCCGGATCTCAGCTCACTGCAAGCTCCGCCTCCCGGGTTCACGCCATTCTCCTGCCTCAGCCTCCCGAGTAGCTGGGACTACAGGCGCCCGCCACCGCGCCCGGCTAGTTTTTTGTATTTTTAGTAGAGATGGGGTTTCACCGTGTTAGCCAGGATGGTCTTGATCTCCTGACCTCGTGATCCGCCCGTCTCGGCCTCCCAGAGTGCTGGGATTACAGGCTTGAGCCACCGTGCCCGGCCTATATGGGGTTTCTTTTGGGGGGTGATGACAATGTACTAAAATTAGATTGTGGTGATGGTTGCACAACTCTGAATACACTAAAAACACCGAACTGTGTATTTTAAACAGGTTGATTTTATATGTAAATAATGCTCAATTCTGTTGAGTGGAATTAGCCTTCCTAGAACAATGCCATCAGGAAGAATTAAAAGTGAGTTTCAGCTGGGCACATGCCTGTAATCCCAGCACTGTGGGAGGCCGGGCTGGGCAGATCACGAGGTCAGGAGTTTGAGACCAGCTGGGCCAACATAGTGAAACTCCGTCTCTACTAAAGATACAAAAAATTAGCTGGGGTGGTGGTGCGTGCTTATAATCCCAGCTACTCTGGAGGTTGGGGCCAGAGAATCGTTTGAATTTAGGAGGCAGAGGTTACAGTGAGCTGAGATTGCACCATTGCACTCCAGCCTGGGCGACAGGGCTAGAATCTGTCTCAAAAAAAAAAAGTTTCCTTTAACTTTCACTGCTCCTACTCTTCACTGCTGGAATTGTCCACGTCAAAAGTTTCTTCTGGGCCCAGTGTGGTGGCTCATGCCTGTAATTCCAGCATTTTGGGAGGCTGTGGCAGGCGGATCACAAGCTCAGGAGTTTGAGACCAGCCTGACCAACATGGTGAAGCCCTCATCTCTACTAAAAATACAAAAATTAGCAGGGCGTGGTGGCATGCGCCTATAATCCCAGGTACTCAGGAGGCTGAGGCAGGAGAATCACTTGAACCTGGGAGGTGGAGTTTGTAGTGAGCCGAGATCACACCATTGCACTCCAGCCTGGGTGACAGAGCGGGACTCTGTCTCAAAAAAAAAAAATTTCCTTCTGGGCCAGGCACAGTAGCTCACATCTATAATCCCAGTGCTGCAGGAAGCCAAGGCAGGAGGATCACTTGAATCCAGGAGTTCGAGACCAGCTTAGGCAACATGGGGAAACCCCATCTCTACAAAAAAAAAAAAAAACAAAAAAAACACGAAAATTAGTCGGGCATGGTGACACACACCTGTAGTCCTGGCTACTTGGGAGGCTGAAGCCAGAGGATCTCTTGAGGCAAGGAGGTCGAGTCTGCAGTGAGCCTTGACTGCATCACTGCACTCCAGCCTGGGCAACAGATTAAGACTCTGTCTCAAAACAAAACAAAACAAACAAACAAAAAACAAAGAATCTGTTTATTCATTAATGATTATTGTATTGAGATTATTGAGATTATTGTTCAAAGGCTGAAATGTCCTACAAGGCTGTAGAGTTAAGCAGTCTTTGCTTTGAACCTCCCAATTGCTACATACTTGCTGATTCACAAACTTGATCGAATTTCCTCATCTCTCCAAATCCAGTTTCCTCACTGTACACTGGGAAAAATAAAAATATCTGTTTCCCAAGACTGATGTAAGGATTGTATAATACAATGCATAAAAGTGTCTAGGATACTATAAGCATCAATGGATGTTGGCTACTATTACAAAGTGTTAAGAAACCTAACTCTTAGATCCCTCATAGAATTGGACAATCTGTTGATAGGTAATGATGGCCCTTCTCTCTCCACTGGGAAATTATGGAAACAATTACAAGTTATAGCGGAAGTTCTTTTTTTATTTCCCCCAGAGACAGGATCTTGCTTGGTCACTCAGGTTGGAGTGCAGTGACATGAACATAGCTCACTGCAGCCTTGAGCTCCAGGGTTCAAGAGCTCCTCCTGCCTCAGACTGCCGAGGAGCTGGGACTACGAGTGCCTGCCACCACACCTGGCTAATTTTTCAAAAATTTTTTGTAAGCCGGGCACGGTGGCTCACACCTGTAATCCCAGCACTTTCGGAGGCCGAGGCAGGTGGATCACCTGAGGTCGGGAGTTCGAAACCAGCCTGGTCAACATGGTGAAATCCTGTCTCTACTAAAAATACAAAATCAGCTGGGTGTGGTGGTGCATGCCTGTATCCCCAGCTACTCGGGAGGCTGAGGCAGGAGAATCACTTGAACCTGGGAGGCAGAGGTTGCAGTGATTCAAGATCATGCCATTGCACTCCATCCTGGGCAACAAGAGCCTTTGAAACTCCATCTCAAAAAAAAAAAATTTTTTTTTGTAGAGGCAGGGTCTCCCTATGTTGCCCAGGCTGGTCTCCCACTCCTGGCCCCAAGCAATCCTCCTGCTTCAGCCTCCCAATGTGCTAGGGTTACAGATGTGAGCCGCTGTGTCTGGCCGATAGCAGAAGTTTTAAAGTGTGGTCCCAGGGTCAGCCCCATTAGCATCACTTGGAAACTTTTTAGAAATGCAAATTCTTGACCCACTGATTCAGAAACATTGAGGGAGGGCTCCAGCATCTGTGTTTTAAAGCCCTGTAGATGATTCTAGTGTGTGCTTAAGTTTGAAAACCAGTGAGTGATAGCAGAGTGTTCAGGAGGCTGACTTTGGCTGGGTACAATGGCTCATGCCTGCAATCCAAGCACTTTAGGAGACCGAGGCAGGCAGATCACTTGAGCATAGTAGTTCGAGACCAGCCTTGGCAACATGGCAAAAAACCGTCTCTACAAAAAATACAAAAAATTAGCCAGGCATGGTGGCATGTGGCTGTGGTCCCAGCTACTCGGGAGGCTGAGGTGGGAGGATCACTTGGATCACTGGAGCCCAGGAGGTCAAGGCTTCAGTGAGCCAAGATTGAGCCACTGCACTCCAGCCTGGGTGACAGAGCGAGACCCTGTCTCAAATTTTTTTATTATTATTTTTAAATTTTTAAAATTATACTTTAAGTTCTAGGGTACATGTGCACAACGTGCAGGTTTGTTACATATGTATACATGTGCCATGTTGGTGTGCTGCACCCATTAACTCGTCATTTACATTAATTATATCTCCTAATGCTATCCCTTCCCCCTCCCCGCACCCCACAACAGGCCCCGGTGTGTGATGTTCCCCACCCTGTGTCCAAGTGTTCTCATTGTTCAATTCCCACCTATGAGTGAGAACATGTGGTGTTTGGTTTTCTGTTCTTGCGATAGTTTGCTGAGAATGATGGTTTCCAGCTGCATCCATGTCCCTACAAAGGACACAAACTCATCCTTTTTTGTGGCTGCCTAGTATTCCATGGTGTATATGTGCCACATTTTCTTAATCTAGTCTGTCATTGATGGACATTGGGTTGATTCCAAGTCTTTGCTATTGTGAATAGTGCCGCAATAAACATACGTGGGCATGTCTTTATAGCATCATGATTTATAATCCTTTGGATATATACCAGTAATGGGATGACTGGGTCAAATTGTATTTCTAGTTCCAGATCCTTGAGGAGTCACCACACTGTTTTCCACAATGGCTGAACTGGTCTGTAGTCCCACCAACAGTGTAAAAGTGTTCCTATGTCTCCACATCCTCTCCAGCACCTGTTGTTTCTAGGTAATACCATTGAGGACATAGGCATGGGCAAAGACTTCATGGCTAAAACACCAAAAGCAATGACAACACAAGCCAAAATCCCTGTCTCAAATTTTAAAAAAAGAAAGAAAAGAGTCTGGCTTCTAGAGCCAGAGCATAAATCTTAACTCTCCTTCTTGCAAGCAAATTAATCCCCTGCTCCAGAGCTCAAGTCTCCCAACTATAAAATTAGGATAAGAATAGAACATACTTCTTAGTGTTTTTTTGTTTGTTTGTTTGTTTGTTTTTTGAGACAGGGTCTCCCTCTGTCACCCTGGCTGGAGAGCAGTGGCACAATCTCGGCTCACTGCAACCTCCACCTCCCAAATTCAAGCGATTCTCCTGCCTCAGCCTCCTGAGTAGCTGGGATTACATATGCATGCCACCACGCCCGGCAAATTTTGGTATTTTTAGTAGAGACGAGGGTTTCACAGTGTTGGCCAGGCTGGTCTCGAACTCCTGACTTCAGGAGATTCGCTTGCCTTGGCCTCCCAAAGTGCTGTGATTACAGGTATGGGCCACTGCCCCCAGTCTGTACTTCCTGAGATTGTTGTGAAGTAAGCATTTAGAACAGTGTCTGGGCCAGGTGCAGGTGCAATGGCTCACATCTTATAATCCCAGAACTTTCAGAGGCCAAGGCAGGAGGACTGCTTGAACCCAGGAGTTCAAGACCAGCCTGGGCAACATAGTGAGTCCCTGTTTCTATTTTAATAAATATATATTTTATATATATATAAAAAAAGAAGGGGCCGGGTGTTGTGGCTCACATCTGTAATCCCAGCACTTTGGGAGGCTGAGGCAGATGGATCACTTGAGGTCAAAAGTTCCAGACCAGCCTGGCCAACATGGCAAAACCCCATCTCTACTAAAAATACAAAAATTTGGTTGGGTGCGGTGGCTCACATCCATAATCCCAGCACTTTGGGAGGTTGAGGTGGGCAGATCACGAGGCCAGGAGATCAAGACCATCTTGGCTAACACGGTGAACCCCGTCTCTACTAAAAATACAAAAAATTGGCTGGTCATGGTGGCAGGTGCCTGAAGTCCCAGCTACTCAGGAGGCTGAGGCAGGAGAATCGCTTGAACCCAGGAGGCAGAGGTTGCAGTGAGCCGAGATCGTACCACTGCACTGCAGCCTGGCAACAACAGCAAAACTCTGTCTCAAAAAAAAAAAAAAAAGAAAAGAAAAGAAAAAAAAGAAAAGACTTATTCTGCTTGGTGTACCAAACACAACCACCAGCTACTTGCCATTGGAAACGTCCTATTTGTGGACATTCGCCCCGAAAACATTTACTGTTCCGTTTGTATTGCATGACCCACCCATCTGCTTTTTTTTTTTCCATTTCACTTTTTCCTTTGTTTAACCAAAAATACGGCATGATCTTCTGTCTTGTTGCCTTTTTAGTCCCTCTTTGGTTTTCCGCTCAAAGGTGGGGCAGGGAAGGGACGAGGGGAGTTCCGTCACATACTGCGGCATACCTGTCTTAAATCTCAGGGGAAGTGTGTTCTGGAAATTCTTTTTAAAACTTTGTATAATGATGTATCATTTGGAATTTTTAAAGGCTTTATTTTGGCAATAGATGTAGTTTGCAATAATAATAGCTAACATTTATTGACAACTTACTATGTGCCGGACACTGTCCTTTCTTGATTTTTTATTTTTATTTATTTCTTTTTGAGACGGAGTCTTGCTCTGTCGCCCAGGCTGGAGTGCAATGGCACGATTGCTGCTCACTCCAACTTCAGCCTGCCAGGTTCAAGTGATTCTCCTGCCTCAGCCTCCTGAGTAGGTGGGATTACAGGCATGCATCACCAAGCCCGGCTAATTTTGTACTTTTAGTGGAGATGGGGTTTCTCCATGTTGATCAGGCTGGTCTCGAACTCCCGACCTCAGGTGATCCGCCCGCCTCGGCCTCCCAAAGTGCTGGGATTACAGATGTGAGCCACCGCGCCCGGCACCAAGCAGAATCAGTCTTAAGGTCTTTTGCATATAGTAGTGCCATTTATTTATTTCCCAAGTGGTACACTCAGGATGGCTTCCTTCCTGTTCGCTCTGTTATTTTCAGGTCTTGTTATTCTTAAATCATACGTGGAAACAACAAGGATTTTGGAGATTTCCCAGCCTAGTTTAAATGCCTGGGATGCTCAGTCAATGATTTTATCTGGAGCAGTTTAGGGGAAGGAATCTAGCTACAGGAAGGGTGGTGCCCAGGGCACTGTTTTGAGTCTGTGTTTGCATAAGGCAACAGTAAAAAAAAAACAATTGTGATTTGTTTATTCAGCGTGGTGGGTGGGAGGGCATTATAACTGAAGTTCTCTGCTCTCCCCTCCAAGTCGGCCCTTGCTGCACCACTGGAATGCAACAATCCCCTCCTTACAGAGCAGTTAAGGGAATGAAATGAGCTTGGCCCAGGGCCAGGTAGTGAACGCTAAATGTTCCTTTGAGATTCTATTAGTGTGAAACTTCTGTAGAAATATCTGCCTTCCCTAGTGCCCTCCAGTCTCCTGCTTGGTTTGTAAAATGTTTTATAATAAATGTTTAGCTATATAGACTTAGCAGTCCTGGAGATGCACCTATCTGATTGCCTTTCAAGAGACTAACAGGGGCCGGGCGTGGTGGCTCACGTCTGTAATCCCAGCACTGTGGGAGACTGAGGCAGGAGAATTGCTTGAACCCAGCAGGCAGAGGTTGCAGTGAGCTGAGATGGCACCACTGCACTCCAGCTTAGATGACAGAGCAAGACTCCATCTCTAAATAAACAAACAAATAAATAAATGTAGAATTCCATGTGATCCAGAAATTCCCCTTCTGGGTGTGTACCCAGAAGAATTGAAAACAGGATCTTTTTTTTTTTTTTTTTTTTGAGGTGGAGTCTCGCTCTGTCGCCCAGCTGGAGTGCAGTGGCGCAATCTCGGCTCACTGCAAGCTCCGCCTCCCGGGTTCACGCCATTCTCCTGCCTCAGCCTCCCAAGTAGCTGGGACTACAGGCGCCCGCCACCTCGCCCGGCTAGTTTTTTGTATTTTTAGTAGAGACGGGGTTTCACCATGTTAGCCAGGATGGTCTCGATCTCCTGACCTCGTGATCCGCCCGTCTCGGCCTCCCGAAGTGCTGGGATTACAGGCTTGAGCCACCGCGCCCGGCCGAAAACAGGATCTTAAAGAGATATTTGGGCACCCATGTTCATAACAGCACTACTCACAATAGCCAAGGGGTGGAAGTAACCCAAGTGTTTATCAGTGGATCAATGGAGAATGTGGTCTGTCTATACAGTGGACGTGATTCAGCTTAAAAAGGAAGCTGAATCTACAACATAGATAAACCTTGAAGACGTTATTCTTAGTGAAAGAAGCCAGTCACAAAAAGACAAACACTACGTGATTCTGTGTACAGGAAGTCATACGCATATAGGAAGTCATACGCATATAGGAAGTCATACGTGGAATCATGTCGTATTTGTCATAGAGACAGAAGGTAGAATGTTGGGTGCCAGGGGCTAGGGTGGGGGAAAAGGGAGTTAACGGGGAGAGAGTTTCAGCTTTGCAAGATGAAAGAGTTCTGGAGATGGGTTGCACAATAGTGTAAATATACTTAACACTACTGAACTGTACACTCAGAAATGATTAAGATTATACATTTTATGTTATGTGTTTTTCTTACCATAGTTAAAAAAATATGGCTGGGGCCGGGCACGGTGGCTCAAGCCTGTAATCCCAGCACTTTGGGAGGCCGAGACGGGCGGATCACGAGGTCAGCAGATCGAGACCATCCTGGCTAACACGGTGAAACCCCATCTCTACTAAAAATACAAAAACTAGCTGGGCGAAGTGGCGGGCGCCTGTAGTCCCAGCTACTCGGGAGGCTGAGGCAGGAGAATGGTGTAAACCCGGGAGGCGGAGCTTGCAGTGAGCTGAGATCCGGCCACTGCACTCCAGTCCGGGCGACAGAGCGAGACTCCGCCTCAAAAAAAAAAAAAAAAAAAAAAAAAAATATGGCTGGGCGTGGTAGCTCACGCCTGTAATCCCAGCACTTTGGTAGGCCAAGGCAGGAGGATCACCTGAGGTCAGGAGTTCAAGACCAGCCTGGGAAACATGGCAAAACCCCCTCTCTACTACAAATACAAAAGAATTAGCCAGGCATGGTGGCGGACACCTGTAGTCCCAGCTACTCAGGAGGATGAAGCAGGAGAATCACTTGAACCTGGGAGGTGGAGATTGCAGTAAGCTGAGATTGCGCCACTACACTCCAGCCTGGGTGACAGAACGAGACTCCAAATTGAAAAATAAAATAAAATAAAAATAAATAAATACATAAATATTTTAAAAAAATATTTAAAAAGAGCTTGCGAGTGAGTGCAAGGAGTACAGTTGCCTCCTCCAGCTGCAGCACCTTCCATCCTGCTGGGAACACCATTTTCACAGGCAGCCCTCTGTCCATGACTAAGCCCAGCCGGGCCATTTCTGCCCAACAAGGGACAACTCTATCGGCGATCTTTACCCTGGAGTAACCCCTTGGGTTTGTCAAGCCTGTGCTGTAGTCTGAGGCCCTTGTTTCCTGACTGCTTTCTCCCGTTTCCATTCTCAGATGTCAGATGGCATCAGAGTCCAGGGCTTTCCCTGCCCAACCCTGCTTCATCACTCTTTGTGAGTCACAGGTCATAAGCCTCCACTCACCCTAGCCCTATGTAGCCCTGACCCTTACATTACTAACTGGTCCTGACTCTCTGCATACTGGAGGACCCAAGTAACACAAGAGACAAATTGGGGTCCATGCCTCACACCTGTAATCCCAGCACTTTAGGAGGCCTAAAGGAGGTGGGAGGATCACTTGAGTCCAGGGGTTTGAGTTTAGCCTGGACAATATAGTGAGACACTGTGTCTACAAAAAATGCAAATATTAGTCAGATGTGGTGGCACGTGCCTACCGTCCCAGCTGCTGGAGAGGCTGAAGTGGGAGGGTCACTTGAGCCTAGAAGGTTGAGGCTATAGTGAGCCATGATTATACCACTGCATTCCAGCTTGGGCAACAGAGGGAGACTCAGTTTCAAGAGAAAAAAAAAAAAGAAATAAAAGAAGAAAAAACATGAATACCTGCTTATTGTAAAAAGTGTGAAATGTTACTAAGTAGTATAATTAGAAGTGAGAGTAAGGAAGGAGACCACTACTGCTCCTGTTGCCCTCTTCTCCCCACCTTGCCTAGTTCACAAGACAGGAGGAAAGAGAGAAAGAAACAAAAGTAAGATAAATAGCCAGACAACCTTGGCACTACCACCCGGCCCTAGGAGTTAAAAAAAAGTAATAATAATAACATCAACCCCTCACCTAAACTACTTGTGTTACCTGTAAATTCCAGACACCGTACGAAAAAAAGCATTGTAAAACTTTTTGTTCTGTTAGCTGATGCATGTAGGCCCAGTCACGTTTCCCACGCTTGCTTGATTTATCACGACCCTTTCACGTTGACCCCTTAAAATTGTAAGACTTTAAAAAGGCCAAGGATTTCTTTTTCGGGGAGCTTGGCTTTTAAGACGCGAGTCTGCCGAGGCTCCCGGCCGAATAAAAAACCTCTTCCTTCTTTAATCCGGTGTCCGAGGAGTTTTGTCTGTGGCTCTTCCTGCTACAAGAGGTCTTCCTCCACAATGCCACCATGATCCCCAAGCAACTACTGTTAACAGTTTGATGTAACCTTTTAGACCTATTACAGTAGCCACCAGCATGTCACTGCCAAGCACTTGAAATGTAGTGAGTCCTAATTGAGATGAGCTGTAAGTATAAAAATACATCTTGAATTTCATCTGGGTGTGGTGGCTCATGCCTTCAATCCGAGCACTTTGGAGGCCAAGGCGGGTGGATCATAAGGTCAGGAGCTCGAGACCAGCCTCACCAAGATGGTGAAACTCCGTCTCTACTAAAAATACAAAAAATTAGCCAGGCATGGTGGCGGGCACCTGTAATCCCAGCTACTCAGAAGGCTGAGGCAGGGGAATTGCTTGAACCCGGAGGCAGAAGTTGCAGTGAGCTGAGATGGCGCCACTACACTCTAGCCTGAGTGACAGAACAAGACTTTGTCTCAAAAAAAAAAAAAAAAAATCTTGACTTTCGTCTGGGTGTGGTGGCTCATGCTTGTAATCCCAGCACTTTGGGAAGCCAAGGTGGGCAGATTACCTGTAGTCAGGAGTTCAAGACCAGCCCGGCCAACATGGCAAAATCCTGTCTCTACTAAAAATACAAAAATTAGCCAGATGTGCCTGTAATCCCAGCTAGTTGGGAGGCTGAGGCAGGAGAACCGCTTGAACTCGGGAGGCTGAGGTTGTAGTGAGCTGAGATCGCGCCACTGCACTCTAGCCTGGATGACAGAACGACACTCTGTCTCAAAAAAAAAAAGAAAAGAAAAGAAAAAAAAAACCTTGCATTTCTTTTTTGTTGTTGTTTTGAGACACCAAGGCTGGGGTGTAGTGATACAATCTCAGCTCACTATAATCTCAACCTCCCGGGCTCAAGTAATTCTCTTGCGTCACTCTCTGGAGTAGCTGGGACTACTGACACATGGCACCACACCTAGATTTTATATATATATATATATATTTTTTTTTTTTTGAGATGGAGTCTCACTCTGTCGCCCAGGCTGGAGTGCAGTGGCATGATCTTGGCTCACTGCAAGCTCCGTCTCATGAGTTCACATCATTCTCCTGCCTCAGCCTCCCAAGTAGCTGGGACTACAGGCACCCGCCACCACGCCCGGCTAATTTTTTGTATTTTTAGTAGAGAGGGGTTTCACGGTGTTAGCCAGGATGGTCTCGATCTCCTGACCTCGTGATCCGCCCACCTTGGCCTCTCAAAGTGCTGGGATTACAGGCGTGAGCCACCGCGCCCGGCCATTTTTTTGTATTTTTTTTTTTTTGAGATGGAGTCTTGCTGTGTCGCCCGGGCTGGAGTGCAGTGGCCGGATCTCAGCTCACTGCAAGCTCCGCCTCCCGGGTTTATGCCATTCTCCTGCCTCAGCCTCCGGAGTAGCTGGGACTACAGGCGCCCGCCGCCTCGCCCGGCTAATTTTTTTGTATTTTTAGTAGAGACGGGGTTTCACTGTGTTAGCCAGGATGGTCTCGATCTCCTGACCTCGTGATCCACCCATCTCGGCCTCCCAAAGTGCTGGGATTACAGGCTTGAGCCACCGCGCCCGGCCTTTTTGTATTTTTTCTAGAAATGGGAGTTTCACCATGTTGCCCAGGCTGGTCTTGAACTCCTGGACTCAAGTGATCATCCCACCTCAGCCTCCCAAAGTGCGTGTACTGGATTTCTAAGACAGCACCAGAAAGAGAAAAAAAAAGATCTCACTAATAATGTATCTACTGATTGCCATGTTGAAACAATGCTTTGGATATTTTGGGATAAATAAAATACTTGTTGAAATTAGCTTCTTTGTTTCTTTTTACCTTTTCAATGTGGCTACTAGAAAATACAATGCCACATGTGGCTCACACTTGATTTCTTTTCTTTTTCTTTTTTTGAGACGGAGTTTCGCTCTTGTTGCCTAGGCTGGAGTGCAATGGCACTGTCTCCACTCACCACAACATCTGCCTCCCGGGTTCAAGTGATTCTCCTGCCTCGGCCTCCTGAGTAGCTGGGAAACTATAGGCATTTGCCACCACGCCCGGCTAATTTTGTATTTTTAGTAGGGACGGGGTTTCTCCATGTTGGCCAGGCTGGTCTCAAACTCCGGACCTCATGTGGTCCGCCCGCCTTAGCCTCCCAAAGTGCTGGGATTACAGGCGTGAGCCACCATGCCTGACCAAGCTCACACTTGATTTCTATGGAACAGCACTGTCCTACACCATGCCATCTGACAGGACTTACTACAATGATGAAATGTTCTGTACCTGCACTGTCCAGTACAAGGGCCTGCAGTGGTTCAGGCCTGTGATTATTACAATACATCATTTGGCAATGTTGTGACGAGAGAATTGCTTGAGGCCAGGAGTTCAAGACCAGCTTCGGCAACATAGTGAGATGCAATCTCTACAAAAATGACAAATATTAGGCCGGGCGCAGTGGCTCACGCCTGTAATCCCAGGACTTTGGGAGGCCGAGGCAGGCGGATCACGAGGTCAGGAGATCGAGATCATCCTGGCTAACATGGTGAAACCCCGTCTCTACTAAAAATGCGAAAAATTAGCTGGGTGTGGTGGCGGGCGTCTGTAGTCCCAGCTACTCGGGAGGCTGAGGCAGGAGAATGGCATGAACCCAGGAGGCGGAGCTTGTAGTGAGCCCAGATTGCACCACTGTTCTCCAGCCTGGGCGACAGAAGGAGACTCCATCTCAAAAAAAAAAAAAGACAAATATTAGCTAGGTATGGTGGCACATGCCTATAGTTGAGTTAGAGGTCACAGTGAGCTAAGATCTGGCCACTATGCTGCTGTACTCCAGCTTGGGTGACTGAGCAAGACCGTGTCTCAAAAAAAAAAAAAAAAAAAAAAAAAAAAAGGCGGCTTATGCCTGTAATCCAGCACTTTGGGAACCTAGGTAGGACAATGGCTTGAGCTCAGAAGTTGGAGGACCAGCTGGGCAACATAGTGAGACCTTCCCTCTACTAAAAAAAATTAACTGGGTGTGGTGGCATGAGCCTATAGTCCCAGCTACTTGGGAGACTGAGGCAAGAGGGTCACTTGAGTCTGGGAGG
Source organism: Trachypithecus francoisi (assembly GCF_009764315.1). Classification (NCBI taxonomy): domain Eukaryota; kingdom Metazoa; phylum Chordata; class Mammalia; order Primates; family Cercopithecidae; genus Trachypithecus; species Trachypithecus francoisi. The sequence goes on along the minus strand of NW_022681456.1, from coordinate 9,758,601 downwards.
TTGAGGCTGCAGTGAGCCATGATTGTGCCACTGAACTCCAGCCTGGATAACAGAGAAAGAGCTTGTCTCAAAAAAATGGATAGCTGGGCACGGTGGCTCATGCCTGTAATACCAGGACTTTGGGAGGCTGAGGTGGGTGGATCACCTGAGGTCAGGAGTTTGAGACCAGTCTGGCCAACATGGTGAAACCCAGTCTCTGCTAAAAATACAAAAATTAGCTGAGTGTGAGAGGCTGAGGCAGGAGAATTGCTTGAACATGGGAGGCAGAGGTTGTAGTGAGCCAAGATCATGTCACTGTACTCCAGCCTGGGTGAGTGAGACTGTCTCCAAAATATATATATAGTAGCCACTAGCCACATGAGGCTATTAAGTGCTGGAAATGAGGCTGGTACAACTGAGAAACTAAGCTTGTATTTATTTATTTAAAACTTTAAGTTTTTTGTAGACATGGGATCTTGCTAAGTTTCCCAGGCTGGTCTCGAATGCCTGCACTCAAGTGATCCTCCTGCTTTGGCGTGAGCCACGGTGCCTGGTCTAATTTTTTTTTTTTTTTTTTGTGTAGAAATGAGTTCTTACTATGTTGCCTAGGCATGCTCTACTTTCTGGGGAGTGGAGTTATGTCCGTAAGTTATTTGCAGTTCTGCGTGGGAGATTTGCCTCTTCTCTCCACTTTATTTATTCAATCACTTATTTATATCAGTAGGGACTGGTGGACATTTATTTATTTATTTAGAGACGGAGTTTCGCGCTTGTTACCCAGGCTGGAGTGCAATGGCGTGATCTTAGCTCACTGCAACCTCCGCCTTCTGGGTTCAAGCGATTCTCCTGCTTCAGCCTCCCGAGTAGCTGGGATTACAGGCGCCCTCCACCACGCCCGGCTAAGTTTTTGTATTTTTAGTAGAGACGGGGTTCCATCATGTTGGCCAGGCTGGTCTTGAACTCCTGACCTCACGTGATCCACACGCCTTGGCCTCCCAAAGTGCAGGGATTACAGGTGTGAGCCACTGTGCCTGGTCTGATATTTATTTTATTATTATTATATTTTGAGACAGAGTCTCACTCTGTTGCCCAGGCTGGAGTGCAGTGGAGCAATCTCTGCTCACTGCAACCTCTACCTCCCAGGTTCAAGCGATTCTCCTGCCTCAGCCTCGTGAGTAGCTGGGATTACAGGTGACTGCCACCATGCCCAGTTAAGTTTTGTATTTTTTTTTTTTTTGAGATGGAGTCTCGCTCTGTCTCCCAGGCTGGAGTGCAGTGGCACAATCTCAGCTCACTGCAAGCTGCGCCTCCCGGGTTCACGCCATTCTCCTGCCTCAGCCTCCCAAGTAGCTGGGACTACAGGCACCCGCCACCATGCCCGGCTAATTTTTTGTATTTTTAGTAGAGATGGGGTTCCACCGTGTTAGCCAGGATGGTCTCAATCTCCTGACCTCGTGATCCACCCACCTCAGCCTCCCAAAGTGCTGGGATTACAGTTGTGAGCTACCATGATTGGGCGAATTTTTTATTTTTTATTTTTTTGAGACAGGGTCTCACTCCAGCTGGAGTGCAATGGTACTCTCTTTGCTCACTGCAGCCTCAAGCTCCTCGGCTCAAGCAATCCTCCCACCTTAGCCTCCTGAGATGCTGGGAGTACAGGCATGCACCAACAGGCCTGGCTAATTTTGTACTTTTTGTGGAGACGGGGTTTCATCATGTTGCCCAGGCTGGTCTTGAACTCCTGAGCTCCAGTGATCCACCCGCCTCAGCCTCCCAAAGTGCTGGGATTATAGGCGTGAGCCACTGCACCTGGCCTTCTTGTGTATTTTTTATCCCAGTTCTAGAGTCAGCTATTTCTCCAAGGAGCACTGGTTACTTTCATTGGAGAATGATACCAGAAACCAAGATCTTGGAGCTAGGTTATGCTCATTGCTACCAGGGTACACAGACATTTTAATGTATATGTAACATGAAATTTACCTTTTTGACTTCATTTTCATTTATTTATTTATTTTTTGAGACGGACTTTGCTCTGTCGCCCAGGCTGGAGGGCAGTGGCGCGATCTCGGCTCACTGCAACGCCTCCTGGGTTCAAGTGATTCTCCTGCCTCAGCCTCCTGAGGAGCTGGGATTACAGGCACACGCCACCACACCTGGCTAATTTTTGTATTTTTAGTAGAGACAGGGTTTCACCAAGTTGGTGAGACTAGTCTTGAACTCCTGACTTTGGCCACCTCGGCCTCCTAAAGTGCTGGGATTACAGGCTTGGGCCACCACGCCCAGCCTTTTTTTTTTTCTCCAATACCGGGTCTCCCTCTGTCGGGCTGGAGTAAAGTGGTATACTTTTAGCTCATTGCAGCCTCGAACTCCCGGGCTCAAGTGATCCACCCACCTGAGCCTCCCAAAGTGTTAGGATTATATAGGCGTGAGCCATGGCACTCGGCTTCGTTTTCACTATTTTTTTTTTTTTTTGAGTCATAGTCTCACTCTGTTGCCCAGGCTGGAGTGCGGTGGCCTGATCTTGGCTGACTGCAACCTCTGCCTCCCAGGTTCAAGGGATTCTTGTGCCTCAGCCTCCCGAGTAGCTAGGATTAAGGGTGTGCGCCACAACCCCTGGCTAATTTTTGTATTTTTAGTAGAGACGGGGCTTCACCATGTTGGCATGGCTGGTCTTGAACTCCTGGCCTCAGGCCTCTGCCTTCCTTGGCCTCCCAAAGTGCTGAGATTATAGGCGTAAGACACTGTGCCTGGCACTTTTTTTTTTTTTTTTGAGATAGATTTTTGCTGTGTCACCTAGGCTGGAGTGCAGTGACACAATCTTGGCTCACTGCAACCTCTGACTCCCAGGTTCAAGCTATTCTCCTGCTTCAGCCTCCCAAGTAGCTGGGACTACAGGCGCCTGCCATCACACCCAGCTAATTTTTGTATTTTTAGCAGAGATGGGGTTTCACTATGTTGGCCAGGCTGGTCTTGATCTCCTGACCTCGTGACCCTCCCAACTTGGTCTCCCAATTACAGGACTTAGCCACCTCGCCCGGCCGGTTTGTTTTAACTATTAAATAACATTAGGTAGATTCACATTGTTATGAAACCATCTGTACTATCTATTTCCAGAACTTCTTCTTCATCTCAAATTGAACCTCTGTATCTGTTAAACAATAACTCACCATTCTCCTAACACCCACAGCAGCCCCTGATAACCACTATTGTACTTTCCAACCATGAATTTGACTATCCTAGGTCCCTCATATAAATGGAACCATACAGTATTTGTCCTTATGTTTCTTTCACTTAGCATGGTTCATCCATGAACTAGGTTCATCCATGATGTTGTAGCAATTAGAATTTCATTCCTTTTTAAGGAGAAATAGTATTTCATTGCATGTACTGTACATACAACTCGTGTGTGTGTGTGTCTGTATGTTTAAAAGCATAGGAGTTGGCAGGGCGTGGTGGCTCACACCGGTAATCCCAGCACTTTGGGAGGCTGAGGCAGGTGGATCACCTGAGGTCGGGAGTTCAAGACCAGCCTGACCGACATGGAAAAACCCCGTCTCTACTAAAAATACAAAATTAGCCGGGCATGGTGGCGCATGCCTGTCATCCCAGCGACTCGTGAGGCTGAGTCAGGAGAATCGCTTGAACCTGGGAGGTGGAGGTTGCAGTCAGCCAAGATCACACCATTGCACTCCAGTCTGGGCAACAAGAGTGAAACTAAAACAAAACAAAACAAAACACAAACAAAAAAAACAAACATAGGGGTCTTGCTCTGCTGCCCAGGCTGACAGGCTGAACTTGAACTCCTGGCCTCAAGCCTCATCGCTCAGCCTCCCTAGTGGCTGAAACTGCAGATGGCCTCCACCAACAATGGCTAGCATACATTTTCAAACATGAAATTTTAAGGTATAGATGTTGCTTTTTTTTTTTTGAGATGGAGTCTTGCTCTGCCACCCAGGCCGCGGTGCAGTGGCATGATCTCGGCTCACTGCAAGCTTCGCCTCCCGGATTCATGCCATTCTCCTGCCTCAGCCTCCCAAGTAACTGGGACTACAGGCGCCGGCCACCACGCCGGGGTTTCACTGTTTTAGCCAGGATGGTCTTGGTCTCATGACCTCATGATCTGCCCGACTGGGCCTCCCAAAGTGCTGGAATTATAGGCGTGAGCCACCGCGCCTGGCCTTTTTTTTTTTTTTTTTTTTTTTTTTTTTTAAGAAATTGGGGCCGGGCGCGATGGCTCACACCTGTAATTCCAGTACTTTGGGAGGCTGAGGCAGGCGGATCACTTGAGGTCAGGAGTTCGAGACCAGTTTGGCCAACATGGCGAAACCCCGTCTCTACTAAAAATACAAAAAATAGCCGGGAATGGTGGCGGGCGCCTGTAATCCCAGCTACTCGGGAGGCTGAGGCAGGAAAATCGCTTGAACCCGGGAGGCAGAAGTTGCAGGGAGCCGAGTTCGCACCACTGCACTCCAGCCTGGGCGACAGAAGGGTGTCTCCGTCTCAAGAAAAAATAATAAATAAAAATAAATAAATAATAAAGTAAAATGCCCCAGGTAACTGCATATTCGATAGTCTTTCTTTCAACTTAGTTGTTGAATTAGCAATTTTTCTCTTAAAATTTTTTTTATTTTAAATAAAGCTTATTGTCTTCGAAGATAACAACCTCGACGCACGCGAGTAAAACTTTAAAGATAAAACAAACAGGAAATGGGCGTCGGCGGCGAATCTGCTGTTACCAATGTAAAGGTCGGGCCCAGGCCGGCGCGGGGAATCTGCCGTCACCTGCAGCCGCTCGTCTGTCTCCGCGGGAAGGGAGCCCGAGCTTTGCTGAGGTAAGTGGAAGCGGCTCGGAGGGAGCGGGCCCCAAGCTGGAGAGAAGGAAGAGGGAGTGCAGCCCAGACGCTGTGCCCGCGCTTGTGTGGGGCGCCATGTTGGAACCTGGCAAAGGGGACGACATTCTGGGTTGCGTTGCGGGGAGTGGGCACGAGAGCTGGGTTGGAAGGATGGCCCCTTACTCCCTGCGACCCCCACAGAAGGAGAGGGGTAGGGGGCCGGCCTCAGGGCCGGCGGCCAAGCTGGACGCTGCATGGGAAGGATAGGCTTTTCCACAGAAACACGTGTTTGCCTCCGAGGCCCACTGCGCATGCCCTGGAGGGCTCTGTGGGTCCTGCCTTCAGTTTTGCTTTGCACAAAAAGGAGAGGAGGGGCAAAGTTTTTTTTTTTTTTTTGAGACAGAGTCGTGCTCTGCCGCCCAGGCTGGAGTGCAGTGGCGCGATCTCGGCTCACTGCAACCTCCGCTTCCTGGGTTCAAGCGATTCCACTGCCTCAGCCTCCCGAGTAGCTGGGACTACAGGCGTGCACCACCACGCCCGGCTAATTTTTTTGTATTTTAGTAGAGATGGGGTTTTACCAGGTTGGGGAGGGTGGTCTCGATCTCCTGACCTCGTGATCCGCCCGCCTCGGCCTCCCTAAGTGCTGGGATTATAGGCGTGAACCACCGCGCCTGGCCAGGAGGGGCAGGGTCTTACCCCGAAGACCCAGGAAGAGGCAATTTATTTTTTTGTTTTTCCCCAGAGACAGGGAGTCGTCCAGGCTGGAGAGTGGTGGCGCGATCTTGGCTCACTGCAGCGTCAACATCTCGGGTCAAGTGGTCCTCCCGCCTCAGCCTTCCAAGTATCTGGGACGATAGGCACGACCCCACCCCCGGAGAATTGATTGATTGATTGACTGATGGAAACGGAGTCTCACTTTGTTGCCCAGACTGGCCTCGAATTTCTGGGCTCAAGCGATCCTCCAGCCTCGGCCTCTCAAAGTGCTGGTATTACAGGCGTGAGCCACGGCGTGCCTGGCCAAAATTTTTCTAAATTTGTATAATAATTTATAATTGTAAAGCATTTTTGTGGACACCATATGATCTAATCTTCACAAAAACCTAGTGAAATGACATTTGGCTACATTTCACAGTAAGAAACCTGAAGCTTAAAATTTACTGACCTCAAATGATCCACCAATCTCAGCCTTCCAAAGTGTTGGGATTACAGGCGTGACCCACCGCACCTGGCCCCCACCATTCATTTCTGGTCTCATCCCCTGTATGAATAAAATGAGAGAATGAGGCCGGGCTTGGTGCTTCACACCTGTTATCCCAGCACTTTGGGAGGCTGAGGCAGGCTGGTCATCTGAGGTCAGGAGTTTGAGACCAGCCTGGCCAACATGGTGAAATCCTATCTCTACTAAAAATACAAAAATTAGCTGGGCATGGTGGCGGGCACCTGTCATCCCAGCTACTTGGGAGGCTGAGGCAGGAAAATCACTTGAACCCAGGAGGCAGAAGTTGCAGTGAGCCGAGACTGGCCATTGCACTCCAGCCTGGGTGACAGAGCGAGACTTTGTCTCTAAATAAATAAATAAATAAATAAAGTAAAAAAGAGAATGTAAAAATCGAAAGAGACTGTTGTAGGAAATCTCAACCTAATGCTGCCCGGGAGGAAGTGCACCAGGAAAGATTAATGAGAAACAGTGAAACCAGCTATTAGTATCTATAGAAGCATGCAGATGAGAGAGAGAACAAAATCCATGCTTATCCCTTTGTAATTCTCTTCCATTTTAATTTGAAGAAGTCTTAAAGCTTTGAACAGGAGCTTTGTGTACAATAATATCAGTTTTATTTGGTAGATCTTTGTGACTCCTGACTTCAAATGATCCACCCATCTTGGCCTCCCAAAGTGCTAGGATTACTAGCGTGAGCCATCACACCAGGCCCCTTGTGACTTTTTTTTTTTTTTTTTTTTTTGAGACGGAGTCTGGCTCTGTCGCCCAGGCTGGAGTGCAGTAGTGCGATCTCAGCTCACTGCAGGCTCCGCCACCCGGATTCATGCCATTCTCCTGCCTCAGCCTCCCGAGTAGCTGGGACTACAGGCAACGGCCACCACACCCGGCTAATTTTTTTTTGTATTTTTAGTGGAGACGGGGTTTCACTGTGTTTGCCAGGATGGTCTGGATCTCCTGACCTTGTGATCCACCCACCTCGGCCTCCCAAAGTGCTGGGATTACAGGCGTGAGCCACCGCGCCCAGCCCCCTTGTGACTTTTTAAGGTTGAATGGGGAGGGGTTCTTTTCCTTCAGGAGAGGAGGGATGGGTCTCAGCCTCAGACACCCAGAATACTGGTTTGTGTTTTTCTTTTTCTCATCTTTATCTCCAAAACCTTATATTTTATGAAAAGCATCAGAGGAAATTGATTGAGAGCTTTAGCTCTGGAGTCCACACTGCCCATGATTCTAACTCCTCCACTGGGCTACTTCTTAGCTTTAGGATTTTGGGCAAAGGTTGCCTTTTTGTGTCTGATCTTTCACATCTGAAAAGGCAATAATAATATAGTACCTAAGTCCTGGTATTGTTGAGAAGTGAGAGGAGTTAAGAGGTTAGTACAGGCTGGGTTCAGCGGCTCACACCTGTAATCCCAGCACTTTGGGAGGCTGAGGCAGGAGGATAGCTTGAGCCCAGGAGTTCAAGACCAGCTTATGCAATATAGTGAGACTCCATCTCTTAAAAAAAAAAAAAAAAGTTAGCTGGGTATGGTGGCGCATAGTGAGTAATTCCAGGTACTCACGAGGCTGGGGTGGGAAGATTGCTTGAGCCCAGGAGGTTGAGGCTGCAGTGAGCCATGACTGTGCCACTGTACTCCAGTCTGGGCAACAGCAAGACCCTGTCTCAAAAAAAAATTCAAGCGATTCTCCTGCCTCAGCCTCCCGAATAGCTGGGATTACAGGCATGCATCACCACGCCTGGCTAATTTTGTATTTTTAGTAGAGACGGGGTTACTCCATGTTGGTCAGGCGGGTCTCGAAGTCCCAACCTCAGACAGTCTGACCACCTCTGCTTCCCCAAGTGCTGGGATTACAGGCGTGAGCTGCCGCACCCGGCCTTTTTTTTTTTTTTTTTTTTTTAAATAGAGACAGGGTCTCACTATGTTTCCCATGTTGCCCAGGTTAGTCTTGAACTCCTGGGCTCAAGGGATCCTCCTATTTTGGCCTCCCAAAGTGATGGGATTACAGGCATGAGCCACCACGCCCAGCCTCTTCTTTTTTTCACATGGAGAAATTCCAGCCATGAGAGAAAACACAAATTGAGTTAGAGCCAGAGCCCAGACCAGGACTGAAACTGTCTCCCTCTCATCCTGTGCTCCTTCTGTCACTCCATCTGTTTTTCATTCTTTTACTGACAGCGGAGAGGCAGCCTCTGCACAGTTGCTTCTTGATGATGACAGACATATTGCCCTCCTTTTACCGTGTGGTGGTAAACAGTGTCATTATCCCGCTTCTCATTTCTCAACGATCAGGTTTGCCTGATTTGGACTAAAAAAAGTTCTATGATTTTTTTTTTTGAGACGGAGTATTGCTGTGTTGCCCAGGCTGGAGTGTAGTGGCATAATCTCAGCTCGCTGCAACCTCTGACTCCAGGTTTCAGGTGATTCTCCTGCCTCAGCCTCCCAAGTAGCTGGGATTACAGGCACCCGCCGCCACACCCAGCTAATTTTTGTAGTTTTAGTAGAGATGGGGTTTCGCTATGTTGCTGAGGCTGGTCTTGAGCTCCTGACCTCGTGATCCCGCCCGCCTTGGCCTCCCAAGGTGCTGGGATTACAGGCAAGAGCCACCGCGCTGGGCCAGTTCTATGATTTTTTTTTTTTTTTTTTTTTTTAGAGAGAATCTTGCTTTGTTGCCAGGCTGGAGTGCAGTGGCACCATCCCTGTTCACCACAACCTCCGTCTCCCGGGTTCAAGCAGTCCTCATGCCTCAGCCTCCAGAGTAGCTGGGATAACAGATGCATGCCACTACCGCCCAGATAATTTTTGTATTTTTTGTAGAGATGGAGTTTCACCATGTTGACCAGGCTGGTCTCGAACTCCTGACGTCTGGTGATCCACCCACCTCGGCCTCCTAAAGTGCTGGGATTACAGGCGTGAGCCACTGCGCTGGGCCAGTTCTATGATTTTTGACTGGAGTTGGTTCAGTTCCCCAGCATTTATCAGAAAGCATCCTAGGATCTGGAGCCACCAGCCTGAAGAGTGTTTACTGTGTGTTGGGCAAAGCATGATCAGGACTTTAGAAGGTTCAGTGAGCTGTGGGAGAGACACAATTGCTTCATGATGGAAGGAGCTGAAGCTGGACTTGACAGGCCCAGGAGAATTCCTGCAAGTGGATATGGGAGAGAGAGGCAGGGAGAGGATATTCCCAGGAGAGGAAATCATCCTGAGATGTTTGCACTAATGGTTTAGGCCAAAAAAAAAGAAAAAATGTACTGGGAAAGGCATGGGGCTGGGGAATCAGGGCACATTCAAGGAAGGAGGAGCAAGCCTGGGTAGTTTACAAACAGGCTTTGTTCCTGTTGAAGGGATCAGGAAAAAAGTAGAATACGTTTTATGATGGGACATGGTGAGAGGCTAAGTGAGGGTCAGAGATCTTTTTTTTTTTCTTCTGAGACAGGAGTCTCACTCTGTTGCCCAGGCTGGAGTGCAGTGGCATGATCTCGGCTCACTGCAACCTTCGCCTCCTGGGTTCAAGTGATTCTCCTACCTCAGCCTCTCAAGTAGCTGGGACTACAGGTGTGCACCACCATGCCAGCTAATTTTTTGTATTTTTAGTAGATAGGGGTTTCACCATGTTGGCCAGGCTGGTCTTGAACTCCTGACCTCAAGTGATCCTCCATCTTAGCCTTCTAAAGTGCTGGGATTATAGGTGTGAGCCACCGTGCCTGGTCTAGGGTCAGAGGTCTTGAGTGCAGTGCCATTGATTTTGGATTTTATTCTTTTTTTTTTTTTTTTTGATACGGAGTCTCGCTCTGTCACCCGGGCTGGAGTGTAGTGGCTGGATCTCAGCTCACTGCAAGCTCCGCCTCCCGGGTTTACGCCATTCTCCTGCCTCAGCCTCCCGAGTAGCTGGGACTACAGGCGCCCGCCACCTCGCCCGGCTAGTTTTTTGTATTTTTTAGTAGAAACGGGGTTTCACCATGTTAGCCAGGATGGTCTCGATCTCCTGACCTCGTGATCCACCTATCTCGGCCTCCCAAAGTGCTGGGATTACAGGCTTGAGCCACCGTGCCCGGCCAATTTTGGATTTTATTCTGTAGGTGTTTGGCTTTTTTACTGAGGAAAAAAAAACCTCACAGTGCACCTGTAAGTAATCACTCCCCTATATAACCCATCAACTGAGGAAGAAATAAAGCAGAAAGATCCTTGAGGAAAATTTGAGTAAGAGGAAAAATGTTATAGATATTTTAATAAATATTATGGAAAAATGCTGTTAGGAATAACTACTGTACATATTTCACAGAAACCTGGTTTTTTGTTTTTGTTTTTTTTTTGAGACAGGGTCTCACTCTGTTACCCACACTGGAGTACCGTGGCATGATCAAGGCTCACTGCCGCCTCAAGTTCCAAGGCTCAAGCCATCCTCCTGTCTCAGCCCCCCTAGTAGCTGGGACTACAGGCGTGCACCACCATGCCTGGCTGATATTTTTGAATTTTAGTAGAGATGAGGTCTTGATATGTTGCCCAGTCTGGTCTTCAACTCCTGAGCTCAAGTGAACCTCCCACTTTGGCCTCCTAAAGTATTGGGATTACAGTTGTGAGCCACTGCGCCAGGCCAAGTTTTTTTTTTTCTTTTTTCTTTTTTTTTTTTTTTTGTGAGACGGAGTCTCGCTCTGTCGCCCAGGCTGGAGTGCAGTGGCCGGATCTCAGCTCACTGCAAGCTCCGCCTCCGGGTTCACGCCATTCTCCTGCCTCAGCCTCCCGAGTAGCTGGGACTACAGGAGCCCGCCACCTCACCGGCTAGTTTTTTGTATTTTTTAGTAGAGACGGGGTTTCACTGTGTTAGCCAGGATGGTCTCGATCTCCTGACCTCGTGATCCACCCGTCTCGGCCTCCCAAAGTGCTGGGATTACAGGCTTGAGCCACTGCGCCCGGCCTAAGTTTTTTTTTTTTTTTCTTTTTTTTTTTTTTTTTGTGAGACGGAGTCTCGCTCTGTCGCCCAGGCTGGAGTGCAGTGGCCGGATCTCAGCTCACTGCAAGCTCCGCCTCCCGGGTTCACGCCATTCTCCTGCCTCAGCCTCCCGAGTAGCTGGGACTACAGGAGCCCGCCACCTCACCCGGCTAGTTTTTTGTATTTTTTAGTAGAGACGGGGTTTCACTGTGTTAGCCAGGATGGTCTCGATCTCCTGACCTCGTGATCCACCCGTCTCGGCCTCCCAAAGTGCTGGGATTACAGGCTTGAGCCACTGCGCCCGGCCTAAGTTTTTTTTTTTCTTTCTTCTTTTTTTTTTTTTTGAGACAGACTCTTGCTCTGTTGTCCAGTCTGGAGTGCGATTATGTGACCTTGGCTCACTGCAACCTCCGCCTCCCGGGTTCACGCCATTCTCCTGCCTCAACTTCCTGAGTAGCTGGGACTGCAGGCGCATGTCACCATGCCTAATTTTTTTTTTTTTTTTTGAGACAGAGTCTCGCTCTGTCACCCAGGCTGGAGTGCAGTGGCCGGATCTCAGCTCACTGCAAGCTCCGCCTCCCGGGTTCCCGCCATTCTCCTGCCTCAGCCTCCCGAGTAGCTGGGACTACAGGCGCCTGCCACCGCGCCCGGCTAGTTTTTTGTATTTTTTTAGTAGAGATGGGGTTTCACCGTATTAGCCAGGATGGTCTCGATCTCCTGACCTCGTGATCCGCCCGTCTCGGCCTCCCAAAGTGCTGGGATTACAGGCTTGAGCCACCGCGCCCGGCCGTCCTAATTTTTTTATTTTTAGTAGAGACGGGGTTTCACCATGTTGTCCAGACTGGTCTCAAACTCCTTGACCAGAATGGTCTCAAACTCCTGACCTCGTGATCTGCCCTCCTTGGCCTCCCAAATTGCTGTGATTACAGGTGTGAGCTACTGTGCCTGCCAGTTTTTTTTTCTCTTAACTTTTGGAACTTCTTCCAGGAAAAAGCTGGTTTTTTTTTTTTTTTTTTTGGGACGGAGTCTCCATCTGTTGCCCAGGCTGGAGTGCAGTGGCGCGATCTCGGCTGACTGCAAGCTCCGCCTCCTGCGTTCACGCCATTCTTCTGCCTCAGCCTCCCAAGTAGCTGGGACTACAGGTGCCCACCACCATGCCCAGCTAATTTTTTTGTATTTTTAGTAGAGACGGGTTTTTTCCGTGTTAGCCAGGATGGTCTCGGTCTCCTGACCTCGTAATCCTCCCGCCTCGGCCTCTCAAAGTGCTGGAATTACAGGCGTGAGCCACTGTGCCTGGCCGGAAAGACCTGGTTTTTAGTGGTTGGTTTTTTTTTTTTTTTTTTTTTTTTTGGAGACAGAGCCTCGCTTTGTTGCCCAGGTTGGAGTGCAGTGGTGCAATTTCGGCTCACTGCAACCTCCGCCTCCTGGGTTCAAGCCATTCTCCTGCCTCAGCCTCCTGAGTAGTTGGGATTACAGGCACCCACCACCTTGCCTGGCTGTTTTTTTTTTTTTTTTTTGAGATGGAATTTTGCTCTTGTTGCCCAGGCTGGAGTGCAGCGGCGCCATCTTGGCTCACCACAACCTCCACCAACCCGGTTCAAGCGATTCTTCTGCCTCAGCCTCCTGAGTAGCTGGGATTACAGGCATCTGCAACCGTGCCCGGCTAATTTTGTATTTTTAGTTGAGATGGGGTTTCTCCATGTTGGTCAGGCTGGTCTTGAACTCCTGACCTCAGGTGATCCACCCACCTCAGCCTCCCCAAGTGCTGGGATTATAGGCCTGAGCCACTGTGCCCAGCCAGCCAAGGTTTTTAAGTAACATATTTCAGCATTGGCTCTACAGCTTTGCAGGTTGGTCACATAAGCATTAGCCGGGTCTGAAATGTTAGTAAGCATTTTATTATTCCAGCAAAGATTCACATGAATTAATTATGTATCAGAAGGCATGACAACTGAAGTGCGCTTGCTGGGCAAAAAATTACCATTGCAGTAAATTATCATGCTCCCAGGCTAAATGGATTACCAGCCAGGCAGCTGAGAAGAAATCCCGTGTTCCTTTTGAACCAAATAACTCCCTGCTGGTCACTGTAGCCTTAGTTTTGTTGTCTGTTTACTGCAGAATGGTGCATCCAAATCCCCATTTTCTCTTGTACTTTTTAAAAGGTCTGTATCTTTTAATGATGCGTAGTAAAAACTTTCCACATGAACGATGCAATATCTAGCATTTGTTTCAGAATTATCTGGGGGCAGCTTATTCTGGCCACATGTGCATGGTGGTGCTAGTTGAGCCAGGTGAGTTTGTGGAGGGTTATTATATGATTCTCTATGTTGGCATTTGTTTGAAATTCTTGGTAGTAGAGTTTTTAAAATGCCATTTTCCACCAGCAGTTCCTGGGCTAGTTTTCCTATGATCATTTTTAAGGTTCTGAAAGGGAAGTCTGGTTTTGATCCACGCTGCCACATTGTAATGTATTCTTAGTTGGTAAGTGCCCTCCCGTGGCTGAGCCAGATGATGCATATATGGATGAAACCCAAGCACGCCTCCCTCTGCTTCCCAAGAGGGCATTTGCAGGAGTGGGTAAGGGCTTCTCTGGAGCACAATTGCCTGGCTTTGATGCTGTCTCCCCCACTTACTAGCGGGAAGGACTTAGCCTCTGTGGGTGTTCCCTTCCTTTCCTGTCTTCAAGAAGGGGTGAATGATAGTATCCATTTCATGGGGTTGTAAGGGTTGAATGAGTGGCTTGGAGTAGATGCTCCATCCATGCTTGCTCTTATTCTTAGAACATGAATGATTGGATGCCCATCGCCAAGGAGTATGATCCACTCAAAGCGGGCAGCATCGATGGCACCGATGAAGACCCACATGACCGTGCGGTCTGGAGGGCAATGCTGGCACGATATGTCCCCAACAAAGGTGTCATAGGAGATCCCCTCCTCACCCTGTTTGTGGCCAGACTAAACTTGCAGACCAAGGAGGACAAATTAAAGGAAGTCTTTTCCCGCTATGGTGACATCCGGCGGCTTCGGCTGGTCAGGGACTTGGTCACAGGCTTTTCAAAGGGCTACGCCTTCATCGAATACAAGGAGGAGCGTGCTGTGATCAAAGCTTACCGAGATGCTGACGGCCTGGTTATTGACCAGCATGAGATATTTGTGGACTACGAGCTGGAAAGGACTCTCAAAGGGTGGATCCCTCGGCGACTTGGAGGCGGTCTGGGGGGAAAAAAGGAGTCTGGACAACTGAGATTTGGGGGACGGGACCGGCCTTTTCGAAAACCTATTAACTTGCCAGTTGTTAAAAACGACCTCTATAGAGAGGCAAAACGGGAAAGGCGGGAGCGATCTCGATCCCGAGAAAGACACTGGGACTCGAGGACAAGGGATCGAGACCATGACAGGGGCCGGGAGAAGAGATGGCAAGAAAGAGAGCCCACGAGGTTGTGGCCTGACAATGACTGGGAGAGAGAGAGGGACTTCAGAGATGACAGGGTCAAAGGGAGGGAGAAGAAGGAAAGAGGGAAGTAGAGGCCCAACAGCAGACCCCAAAGTGAAGATACACTGGGAATGAGTGGAGGGGGATTGTCTTTCAACGCAGCTCGAGTCTAATGGTTGAATAAAACTTCCTGATGATCATGGGGTTTGGAATAGTTTTCTTTCCAGTCTGGAACTTTGGTTCAAGCTGATATGAATTTGTCATCTTCCTCACATAGTTCTAAGGACATGTTATTTAAGAGGATCAAGAAGCAATTTTGTCGTTACTGGCATCTGTACAGAAGGGCAATTTCTTTTCTTTTCTTTTCTTTTTTTTTTGAGACAGAGTCGCACTCTGTTGCCAGAGCTGGAGTGCAGTGGCGTGATCTTGGCTCACTGCAACCTTCACTTCCTGGGTTCAGGTGATCCTCCTGCCTCAGCCTCCCCAGTAGTTGGGATTACAGGCATGTGCTGCCATGCCCGGCTGATTTTTGTATTTTTAGTAGAGACAGGGTTTCACCATGTTGGTCAGGCTGATCTCCAACTCTTTTTTTTTTTTGAGACAGTTTCACTCTAGTTCCCCAGGCTGGAGTGCAATGGCGTGATCTTGGCTCACTGCAACTTCTGCCTCCCAGTTCAAGTGATTCTTCTGCCTCAGCCTCCCAAGTAGCTGGGATTACAGGCACGTGCCACCGTGCCCAGCTAATTTTTGTATTTTTAGTAGAGACGAGGTTTCACCATGTTAGCCAGACTGTTCTCGAACTCCTGACCTCAGGTGATCCACCTGCCTCGGCCTCCCAAAGTGCTGGGATTACAGGTGTGAGCCACCGGTCCTGGCCTGGTCTCCAACTCTTGACCTCAAATGATCCACCTGCCTCAGCCTCCCAAAGTGCTAGGACTACAGGCATGAGCCACTGCGTCCGGCCAGAAGGGCATTTGTAAGGAGCTAGTATTCAAATTTAATTTGGCAGTAGAGAATGTGATTCTCTCCCATCTATTTGAAATGATCATCTTGAGTACGTGGCAAAAAGAGGTTATGATGTAATCACACTCCTCTGAGACTCCTGAGAGGAGGAACACTAAACTGGTCAGAATAAATTGGATCCTTTTTATCTTTATATCCATAGCCCAAGGGTTTGCTGAATTGAAATAAAAATGGGATAGAAAAGTGAATCCAAGGAGAATGTCCAGAGTCCTAATACCAGAAGGCAGTCTGCACAGCCAGGTCAGCATTCTTGAACAAATGTACCTCCACTCTCACTTAAAATGCCGACTGCCTTTCTTCTTTTTCTGGCTGACATTTAAAATTAAAAACCAAAGTTGCTGGGCTGTGATCTATGGCAGCCTTCCAGCCCTTTGAAAAGATAAAGTTCGACAGAAGTGGTGGTGAAATGAAAATGAAGAATAAGGAGTGGTCAGGATCAGTGAAAGAATTACAGCCAATTCTGATGGATTGATTTTTCCTTTCTCTCTTGATTATCTAGTCTCTGGTGTGCTTGAGAGCTGGATCTGCTGACCTTAACTTCTGAGGACTTTGAGCAAGTACCATACTGTTCAGATGATTTTCAAAAAAGTGACATTTAGCATTTTGATAAATGGCTGTCTTTGAAAGTTCACATTGTGAAAATTCAAGATGTTTCATGCAAAATAAATGATTTAGTACCATTGCTAGGTTTTCACATAGGAGTTTGAATCTCTCGTGATATTACGCAGGAACTGGACCAACCTGCTGTGGCTTAAAATTGTTGTCAGCTGTTAGAACAGTTTTAGAAAAATAGGCACTTCGTGAATTTCCGGTACAGATTTTTATTATTTCCCAAGTCTCAGAAAACAACCTTGCAGGAAACCTCTCTGATTTCACTCACATTTCATTTACAAAGTGTTCCCTTATTAGGGCTCCAGAAGTGTGTTGTGGACAAGGGTTGGTAGGTTGTCTAGAAAGTAAGACTGACTGCATTAGGGAAGCCTTGTGAGATACCATCAGGACAAAAAGCAAAGCCAGTTGCAGTGTTTGTATAGTTGTCAACTCTGAGCATCAGAACAGGAAGAGATTGAAAACATGCACACTCGGCTAGGCATGATGGCTCAGAGCTGTAATCCCAGCACTTTGGGAGGCTGAG
The DNA here is from genome assembly GCF_009764315.1 of Trachypithecus francoisi. Classification (NCBI taxonomy): domain Eukaryota; kingdom Metazoa; phylum Chordata; class Mammalia; order Primates; family Cercopithecidae; genus Trachypithecus; species Trachypithecus francoisi. The sequence continues at coordinate 9,742,055 of NW_022681456.1, read as the reverse complement.
GCGGGTGGATCACCTGAGGCCAGGAGTTAGAGACCATCCTGGCCAACATGGTAAAATCCCGTCTACTAAAAATACAAAACTTAGCCGGGCGTGGTGGCGGGAGCCTGTAATCCCAGCTACTCAGGAGGCTGAGGCAGGAGAATGGCTTGAACCTGGGAGGCGGCGGTTGCAGTGAGCCAAGACCATGCCACTGTACTCCAGCCTGGTGACAGAGCAAGACTCTGTCTCAAAAAAAAAAAAAAAGAAAAGAAAAAACAAAACATGCACACTCAGGCTGGGTGGTGATGGCTCATGGCTGTAATTCCAGCACTTTGGGAGGCCATGGCAGGTATATCGCTTGGAGCTCAGCACTTCAAGACCAGTCTGGGCAATGTGGTGAAAACCTGTCTTTATGAAAAACAAAAATTAGCCTGGTTTTGGTGGTACGTGCCCATAGTCCCACCTACTCGGGAGGCTGAGGCTGGAGAATTGCTTGAGCCCGGGAAGCGGAGGTTGCAGTGAGCTGAGATTGTGCCACTGCACTCCAACCCGGGTGACAGTGAGACCCACCCTGTCTCAACACAAAAAGCATGCACACTCAGACTCCAACACTGTACATTTGGGCTTAGTGGTCTATGGGCTGTGGTGACTTTGAAAGAAAAACAATGGTACAGCTTCCATGGCAGTCTCCATGAACATGACAGAAGCAAGGACTCTTTGACTTAGCAATTCTGCTTCTAGTTTATTCTGTAGACCTCTGTGTGTGTGACAGTGTGCAACACTTTTTGAGAGTAAAGGATTGGAAGGAAGCTACCTGTCCGTCAGTGGCCTTAGATAAACATTAATACATATCACCTCCATATGGTAGACCAGGGCACTGCAGGATGTTCACTAGCACCTTGCTTGGTGTTCATCCATAGATGACAGTATCCTCTCTCCCCCTCGAGTTGTGACAACCAAAAATGTCTCCAGACTGCCAAATGTCCCCTGGGGGGCTCAGTCATCCGTGGTTGAGAGCCACTGTCTTTTATTTCTTTTTTTTTTTTGAGACGGAGTCTTGCTCTGTCGCCCAGGCTGGAGTGCAGTGGTGCAATCTCGGCTCACTGCAAGCTCCGCCTCCCGGGTTCAAGCAATTCTGCCTCAGCCTCCCGAGTAGCTGGGACTACAGGTGCCTGCCACCACGCCTGGCTAATTTTTTTGTGTGTATGTGTGTATATTTGGTAGAGACGGGGTTTCACTGTGTTAGCCAGGATGGTCTCGATCTCCTGACCTTGTGATCCGCCTGCCTCAGCCTCCCAAAGTGCTGGGATTATAGGTATGAACCACCACTCCTGGCCATGAGAGCCACTGTCTTATGTACTTACATGGAGTTATTGCTAGAATTTTTTTCTTTTTTGAGGCAGGGTCTCACTCTGTCTCCCAGGCTGGAGTGCAGTGGTGTGATTACAGCTCACTGCAGCCTTGAACTCCTGGGCTCAAGGGATCCTCCTGTCTTAGCCTCCCAAGTAGCTGAGATCACAGGTGTGTACCACCACACCCACCTATTTTTTTAATTAATGTTTTGTAGAGATGGGTTATTGCTATGTCACCTAGGTTAGTCTTTTTTTTTTTTTTTTTTTTGAGACGGAGTCTCGCTCTGTCACCCAAGCTGGAGTGCACTGGCCAGATCTCAGCTCACTGCAAGCTCCGCCTCCTGGGTTCACGCCATTCTCCTGCCTCAGCCTCCCGAGTAGCTGGGACTACAGGCGCCCGCCACCTCGCCCGGCTAGTTTTTCGTATTTTTTAGTAGAGACAGGGTTTCACCGTGTTAGCCAGGATGGTCTCGATCTCCTGACCTTGTGATCCGCCCGCCTCGGCCTCCCAAAGTGCTGGGATTACAGGCTTGAACCACCACGCCCGGCACCTAGGTTAGTCTTGAACTCCTGGGGTCAATTGATCCTCCCTACTTGACCTCCCAAAATGTGGGGATTATAGGTGTGACCCACTCACCTGGCCCTCTCTAGGATATTTCAAGTGGAAAAAAGAAAAGCACAGAATAGCATGTATATATTAGGCTGCCATTTAAATAAAAAGAAGGGCCAGGTATGGTGGCTCATGTCTGTGGTCCCATCTGCTCGGGAGGCTGAGGCAGGAGGATTGCTTGAGGCCGGGAGTTTGGGACCAGCCTTGGTGACATAATAAGACCCTGTCCCTTAAGAGAAAAGGAAAGAAGGAATATATACACACATATACATGTATATGTGCTTTTTGTTCTTGATTATTTTTTACATAATTGCATGTATAAACTTTCTGATGGATTGATTTTTCCTTTGTCTCGATTATCTAACCTCTGATTTGCTCAAGAGCTGGATCTGCTGACTTACCAAAAAAGTGACATTTGGCCGGGCACAGTGGCTCACACCTGAATTCCCAGCACTTTGGGAGGCTGGGGTGTGAGGATCACTTGAGCCCAGGAGTTTGAGACCAGCTTGGGCAACAAAGTTAAGACCTTGTCTCTACAAAACATAATTAGCTGGGCATGGTGGTGCACATCATTAGTACCAGCTACTTGGGAGGCTGAGGTGGGAGGATTGCTTAGCTGCAATGAGCTATGATAGCGCCACTGTACTCCAGCCTGGGTGATAGAGCAAGACCCTGTGTCCAAAAAAAAAAAAGGCCAGCCACAGTGGCTTACACCTGTAATCCCAGCACTTCAAGAGGCCAAGGCAGGTGGATCGCTTGAGGTCAGGAGTTTGAGACCCTGAGACCAGCCTAGCCAACATGGTGAAACCCCGTCTCTACTAAAAATAGAAAAATTAGTCAGGTATGGTGGCACACACATGTAGTCCCAGCTACTTGGGAGGCTGAGGCATGAGAATTGCTTGAACTCAAGAGGCGCAGGTTGCAGCAAGCGGAGATGGTGCCACTGTACTCTGGCTTGGGTGACAGAGCAAGACTCTATCTCAAAAAAAAAAAAAAAAGGGGGGACATTTACTGTTTAGGAAAGATAACCAAGAAACTGGCAATTTTGGTTACCTGTTGGAAAGGCAACAAAGGTGGCCGGGGTGGGAGAGGAATTTATCAGTATACCTACTTCTATATTCTTTGAGAATAAATTCTAGTAATTCCAATGGGCACTCAGGTTTGAAAACCACTGCTCTAACGCAGCAGTAATTACCCTGTCTGATCTTTTTTTGTGTGTTTTTCAGCAATCTGGAAGCAGAGTCCATTCTAAAATCTGCAAATTCACCTGATGGTTTCTTTTTTTTTTTTTTTTTTAAGATGAAGTCTTGCTCTGTCGCCCAGGCTGGAGTACAATGGCACGATCTAGGCTCACTGCAACCTCTGCCTCCTAGGTTCAAGGGATTCTCCTGTCTCAGCCTCCTGAGTAAGCTGGGATTATAGGTGTGCACCACCACACCTGGCTAAGTTTTTTGTATTTTTGTAGAGATGGGGTTTCACCATTTTGGCCAGGCTGGTCTTGAACTCCAGACCTCAAGTGACCCACCCAGCTCGGCCTCCCAAAGTGCTGGGATTACAGGCGTGAGCCACTGTGCCCGGCCTCACTGATGGTTTCTTAGCAAACTTCAGTAGAATGTTTAGAATGTGGCCTTGATAAACCTGAATGCTGGTAGGAGGTGCTACCTCGCTCAATCTATGAGCACCCAGCCCTGTGCCCTGGATGCTTGGCAGGTGGAGAGAAAGACAGTGTTATGTGGGCAAGCCTCCAACTCACCAGTTGCAGCAGAGCATCTGGCTCTCCGTCTGCTGCTGTAGCCCTGTGAGTCAGTCAGACGTGTGGCCCCCAAGTCAGCTTCCCACCTAGCACCCTTGTTCTGCTACAGCTCCCCCACCTGCCCTCCTGCATTGCCTAGGATCCCACGCTTCACTTTCAATCTGCTATGGGACGTTTGTCGTCTTCTTTGCAGGGGACTAAGTATATGACTTAATGAATCCTAAAAGGAAAAAAAAAGATGTCAGGAAAAAAAAGGCACACAAGAAATGTTGCAACATCTCATCCTTAGCAACTTTGTTTGGTTAGTACTGCATAACTCACAGCAGATTCCAAGGCACCTGCCTTGAACATTGCTACATGCTCTAGGCATTATCAGGAATGCAGCCAGGGTGCCTGCAAAGTTGTCTCCAGTTTCTGCGTAGGAGGACCATCATCCATATTGTCTGTGGCTTTGTGTCTGAGTTGGGCTACTGAGCCTGTGACTTCAGACCCCTTGTCTGCCTGATGGATACATTCTGTTTAAGATGCTGCCATCACAATTTCATGAATCTAACTAATGAAGATCTAGCCCTTCCATGCCTCCTGCTGAACTATGTCACCTGTGATAATAACACCTCTCCACATAGCATTTTATAGAAAGCAAGTCAAACAGCAATGATAGTGGCAAGTGATGTATTTGGCTTAAAGAAGCTTGTGTTACTGAAGTTAACGCAGAAGTCTGGCCTCCGTCTGTGGGATTATTAAATATATATCCTATGGAATCAGAGTCATCTATTAGAAACAGTGATAGCCCTGGGTATAAATAAACATTTCTTTAGAGTTTGGCGTCAGTTTTTCAATGTCCATCCTCAAATCAGTCAGTCTGTTTGATGGGTCGTTTTCCGGGTGCACCTGCACCGAGAGGCTTGAGGCAGCAACGACCCTGGGCTGCGGTTCGGCTGCAGGCGCTGGTGGCGGGCAGTCCAGGTTGGAGGGTGGAGATGGGCCAAGGTCACAGGTGCTGCAGGGCTTCCTGTCCTTGCTCTGTGTAACCGTCATCACGGTGGGTGTTTGCCCACTGTCCAAAGGACTCCTGGATGTGCACGTTTCTCTGCGTGTTGGCCAGGCGCTTCTTATCTCGGGAGAAGAAGCTAAACCTTTGGAAGGGAAAGCAAACACAGAAATGAGAACTGACCCTTTGCTGTGCACGTCACATTTTTTGCAGTGCCGGAGACAAACAGCAGCAAACTCAGAAGAGAGCAAATCAATTCAAGGTGTGAAAGACACAGTCGGGGGTGCAGGTCAAAGTTATTCTAAGAAAGCAGCGGGGTATTCTGCGTGTCATTTGGACACGGTACCTTGGAGGTCACGCGGTATGGTCAAGGCATGCATGTTGATGTGATGTGTGAGGTGTCCTCCACCTTAGCCGCTACGGAGGATTTATCCCGTTACCAGTGGAAATCAAAAGCTACTGAAACAAGTCATGGGTTTCTTTAATTACTGTAACGATGCAGAGGAAAGAAAACTTGAAAGCCATGTGGAATATAAGAAGATTCTGTTGTAAACAGATGCGTATTTTTAATTTCAATAGTTCTGTATTTGTTTAATGTCAGGAAACTGTGGCCCAGAGTTCATGGACATTACTGCTCAGGATGAGGCTAAAGGATGTATTTAAGAAAAATGAGACAATAAAAAATATATTATGGGCTGGGCGCAGTGGCTCACGCCTGTAATCCCAGCACTTTGGGAGGTCGAGGCAGGCAGATCACTTGAGGTCAGGAGTTTGAGACCAGCCTGGCCAACATGGTGACACCCTGTCTCTACTAAAAATACAAAAATTATTCAGGCATGGTGGCTCATTCCTGTAATCCTAGCTACTTGGGAGGCTGAGGCAGGAGAATCGCTTGAATCTGGGAGGCGGAGGTTCCAGTGAGACAAGATCATGCCACTGCACTCCAGCTTGGGCAACAGAACGAGACTCTGTCTAAAAAAAAAAAAAGAAATATATATATATGTGTGTGTGTGTGTGTGTGTGTGTATATATGTAAAACGTGGTATGCATGCTTCTCTGATACAAAATTTGGGAAACATCAATTTGCACTTTCAAAAATGGATTTAATGGTAAAAGCCTTTAGACTGTATCACTGTAACCAGCTACAGAGCCACAGTTAGTCTGGCCTCAGACTTTAACTGAGGTAGACCAATAGGTCTTTTTAAAAGAGCTGTGACTGTTGCATATTGATCAGAGAGAGCCATCAGGAACTTTCAGATGCCTGAAAGATGAAGGCAGAAGTCACAAGCATACTTGAGTTTGTTACTGTAGAAAAAAGAAAGAAATAAAAACAAAAGAAAAAAAAGTCACAAGCAAAAACCTTGCAAGGTAGTCCATTTATTTTATTTTATTATTTTTGAGATGGGGTTTCGCTGTCTTTGCCCAGGCTGGAGTGCAATGGTGCGATCACGGCTCACTGCAACCTCCGCCACCCCGGTTCAAGCGATTCTCCTGCCTCAGCCTCCTGAGTAGCTGGGATTACAAGCACCCGCCACCACACCTGGCTAAGTTTTTGTATTTTTAGTAGAGATGGGGTTTCGCCATGCTGGCCAGGGTGGTCTCAAACTCCTGACCTCAGGTGATCCACCTGCCTCGGCCTCCCAAAGTGCTGGAATTACAGGCGTGAGCCACTGCGCCCGGCCAAAGTATCCATTTAAAACAAGATCTGCTTTGAGGTCATGTAAACGAACTAGGACCCTGGTCAGTGAACCTGAAATTGGCCTACCTTGAGGAATTCCCAAAAGCTCTTCCTAAAACTGTCCTTTGATACTACCAGGATCTACTAAGATTCATTCTGTTGTCATCAAGTTCTAATACTTTTTTTTTTTTTTTTTTTGTGATATGGAGTCTCGCTTTGTCGTCCAGGCTGCAATGCAGTGGCTTGATCTCAGTTCACCGTAACCATTGCCTCCCGAGTTCAAGCGATTCTCCTGCCACAGCCTCCCAAGCAGCTGGGATTACAGGTGCACACCACCGCCCCAGCTAATTTTTTTGTATTTTTAGTAGAGATGAGTTTCACCATGTTGGTCAGGCTGGTGTCAAACTCCTGACCGCAAATGATCCACCTGCCTCAGCCTCCCAAAGTGGGTGCTGTGATTACAGGCATGAGCTGTTGAGCCCAGCTGTCACCAACGCCTGGGATTACAGGCGTTCGCCACTATGTGAATGATGGCTCTGAACTTGGTAAGAGATATCATATAATAGCTATGTTATGTTTCCTGGGAGGCAAGAATAGGAACAAAGCCACTGTGAAATCAAAGCTTCAGATAAACTATTTTTGATTGCCTCTGTTTGCTGGTTGCTAATGTTGCAGCCTGTAGAGTTTAGTTTTAATCACACCTGGGTGAAAATGATTTCACTCTTCTATGGTTACTGGATCCTACAATCACTTTCTACCAGAAATAAACTGATCTTTCATTGCAAAGCTACGGCAAGCCAAGTTTATCTGATGAAACTCTCCCTAGCAACTAAGATGCCTTTTCTCTGTGACAGGTAAGTGTGCTGGTGAATGAAGGCGTGATTCTCACACCGGGTTATTTGTGAGCTCTTTCCATAGGGTAATCCAGGCAATTAGCTGGCCAAAAATACAGCAGCAACACATCACGATTATGCTTCACCTCTCCCTGACTCAGGTAAGCAGGAAGGCCACTTAGCACTTCCGACAGACAGAATCAAAACACTGGTCCCTCCTCTGCCTTTCTTTTTAAAACAAGATCAAATGGCTGACTTGAAGATGGCTTGGAAAACAAAGCAGTTTAGAAAGCTACAGGGCGAACAAAAACACAGGGTTAGTGTCACTCGGGGACCGCAGTGGGCGTTGATTACTGACCCGTCACTTAAAGGACCTTCTTTACTGGATCATGGGCAAGGTGGTTTTAGAACAGAAACAGAAGAGACAAAAAGAATGGTCGGTAACAGAGCCGAGAATTCTGAGGCTTCGCTCGAGTAGACTGAGCACAGCCATGGCACAGCTGAAATCACACTCAACATCCACTTCAAATGGAGCACACTGGTGGTGGCCATGCAGCTTCAGTGGCCAGGGGAGACAGGTCAGCCCCAGCAGTAGCCGAAGCAGACATTCCAAGGGCATAGCTCAAACAAAACCCAAAACACACACGGTGCCTACAAGGGAAACAAGCCGTCGGACAGGCTGCAGTGTGGGGTCATCTATTATCAGTCCAGCTGCTACCATAGGCATTATGGCTGTAAAGATCCTGGTTAGAGAAGTACAGATAGACACAGAGAAGATAAAAACAGGGGAGGGATGAAAAAGAAACACTTCACAGACACCAGTGGAAGGGTTTGATGAGGGTCTAAGATGGGGGTTGAATTGTGTCCTCTGTCTCTAAATTCACTTAAATTTTCTTTCTTTTTTTTTTTTTTTTTTATGAGATGGAATCTCACTGTCTCATCCAGGCTGGAGTGTGGTGGCACAATCTCAGCTCACTGCAACCTCCTCCTCCTGGGTTCAAACGATTCTCCTGCCTTAGCCTCCCAAGTGGCTAGGGATTACAGGCGTTTGCCACCACGCCCAGCTAATTTTTGCATTTTTGGTAGAGACAGGGTGTTACCATGTTGGCCAAGCTGGTCTTGAACTCCTGACCTCAGGTGATCTGCCAGTCTCAGCCTCCCAAAGTCTGGGATTACAGGTGTGAGCCACCGTACCTGGCTATTTCTAAAAAAAAATTTTTCGAGGCTGGGCGTGGTGGCCCACGCCTGTAATCCCAGCACTTTGGGAGGCTGAGGGGGGCGGATCACCTGAGGTTGGGAGTGCAAGACCAACCAGATCAACATGGAGAAACCTCGTCTCTACTAAAAATACAAAATTAGCCAGGTGTGGTGGCGCACGCCTGTAATCCCAGCTACTCAGGAGGCTGAGGCAGAAGAATTGCTTGAACCTGGGAGGTGGAAGTTGTGGTGAGCTGAGATCACACCATTGCACTCCAGCCTGGGCAACAAGAGCAGAACTCCATCTAAAAAAAAAAAAAAGGCCGGGCGCGGTGGCTCAAGCCTGTAATCCCAGCACTTGGGAGGCTGAGGGGGGCGGATCACCTGAGGTTGGGAGTGCAAGACCAACCAGATCAACATGGAGAAACTTCGTCTCTACTAAAAATACAAAATTAGCCAGGTGTGGTGGCGCACGCCTGTAATCCCAGCTACTCAGGAGGCTGAGGCAGAAGAATTGCTTGAACCTGGGAGGTGGAAGTTGTGGTGAGCTGAGATCACACCATTGCACTCCAGCCTGGGCAACAAGAGCAGAACTCCATCTAAAAAAAAAAAAAAGGCCGGGCGCGGTGGCTCAAGCCTGTAATCCCAGCACTTTGGGAGGCGAGATGGGCGGATCACGAGGTCGGGAGATTGAGACCATCCTGGCTAACATGGTGAAACCCCATTTCTACTAAAAAATACAAAAAACTAGCCGGGCGAGGTGGCGGGCGCCTGTAGTCCCAGCTACTCCGGAGGCTGAGGCAGGAGAATGGCGTAAAACCCGGGAGGCGGAGCTTGCAGTGAGCTGAGATCCGGCCACTGCACTCCAGCCGGGCGACAGAGCGAGACTCTGTCTCAAAAAAAAAAAAAAAAAAAGAAAGAAAGAAATAGGGTCCTTACAAATGTAACTAGTTAAGATGAGGTTATCCTGGAGTAGGGTGGGTTCTAATCCAGTATGACTGGTATTCTTATAAAAGGGGGATATCTGGACAGAGATAGCACGTGAGGAAGGTGGAAATGGATATTGAGGTGAGGCTTCTGCAGGCCGAGGACTGCCAATGACCGCCAGCAGCCACCAGAAATGGAGAGAGGTGTGGGGCAGATTCTCCCTTACAGTCCGCAGAAGGAGCTGGCCCTGCTGACGCCTTCATCACGGCCTTCTGGCCTCCGGAAGTGGGAGGCTATACCTGACTGTCGTTGAAGCCCCTGAGTCTGCAGTACTTTGTTACAGCAGCTCTAGAAACTGATGCAGTATATATGACAGCCAGCAAGGGACGACAGATTGGCTCCCCGGGGCTAAAATGCAGGGTTGTGTGTGGGGAACAAAGAAGGCAAAACATGCCTTGGGGAGGTGGTGGTGATGCCCTGGCAAGGGGGCCTTTCAGTGTCCTCCTGAACTGCGATGAGCTGCAGGCACCATGACCCTAAGCCCAGGGGAGAACTAGGAGAGACCGTGAGGCAGAGAGGGGCCAGGCAGGACAAGGGCTCAGGCAGAGCCTGCAGAATCATCAGATATTCTGGTCCAAGCCCACAGTAAATAAATGCTCATCTGTTCCTCAGCTGGGCAGAGGAAATGAAGATGAAACGCCAACCATGCCACTACAGCTTATTTTGAAAAGCTATACTTTTTAAAAAAAAGTTGGTTGGGGCCGGGCGTGGTGGCTCAAGCCTGTAATCCCAGCACTTTGGGAGGCCGAGACGGGCGGATCACGAGGTCAGGAGATCGAGACCATCCTGGCTAACACGGTGAAACCCCGTCTCTATTAAAAAATAGAGAAAAACCAGCCGGGCGCGGTGGTTCAACCCTGTAATCCCAGCACTTTGGGAGGCCGAGACGGGCGGATCACGAGGTCAGGAGATCGAGACTATCTTGGCTAACATGGTGAAACCCCGTCTCTACTAAAAAATACAAAAAACTAGCCGGGCGAGGTGGCGGGCGCCTGTAGTCCCAGCTACTTGGGAGGCTGAGGCAGGAGAATGGTGTGAACCCAGGAGGCGGAGCTTGCAATGAGCTGAGATCCGGCCACTGCACTCCAGCCGGGCGAGGTGGCAGGCGCCTGTAATCCCAGCTACTCAGGAGGCTGAGGCAGGAGAATGGCGTAAACCCAGGAGGCGAAGCTTGCTGCGAACTGAGATCCAGCCACTGCACTCCAGCCTGGGTGACACAGCGAGACTCCGTCTCAAAAAAAAAAAAAAAAATTCGTTGGATAAAGATAAAATAATTATCTCAAATGAGGTTTGGAGATGCTCCAGGTGTTTGGATCACCTCTGATGTGCTTCACAGAGTAGCTGGGAATTGGTGTCTTTTCTTTTCTTTTCTTTTTTTTTTTTTTTTGAGACAGAGTCTCGCTTTGTCACCCAGGCTGGAGTGCAGTGGCACAATCTCTGCTCACTGCAACCTCCACCTCCTGGGTTCAAGTGATTCTCCTGCCTCAGCCTCCCGAGTGGCTGGGACTACAGGCGTGCGCCACCCTGCTGGGCTAATTTTTGTATTTTTAGTAGAGATGGGGTTTCCCTGTGTTGGCCAGGCTGGTCTTGAATTCCTGGCATCAAGTCATCCACCCACCTTGGCCTCCCAAAGCGCTGGGGTGAGCAACCACGCCTGGCCAGGAGTTGGTGTCTTTGCAGAACCTCCTGGATGGTTTCTCAGGATGACATGGAGAAGATGAGATGCCTTCTGCTAAGTGAATGGGCCCCAGAGGCCAGGCTACTGGGCACAGTTAGCTTTCCAGGGTCTCCAAACCACACCATTTTATAACCACCTTTGCCACGACACCCAAAGAGGGTGCCCACAAAGATACGGTCATTGTGTGGGAAGTGGCCTTAAATACAGAGATGTTACCACCGGAATGCTGGACTTTGTTTAGGGCCTTGTCAGGGGGTGACCAATGCTCAGGGGCCTGGGACACCTGGAGTGTTCGGACGGAGTTACTCCATCTGTGTGTCTTTTTTTTTTTTTTTTTTTTTTTCAGAGACAGGTCTTGCTTTGTTGCTCAGCTGGAGTGCAGTGGCGCAATCTGGGCTCACTGCAGCCTCGACCTCCTGGGCTCAAGTGATCTTCCTGCTTCAGCTTCCTTAGTAGCTGGGACTACAAGCATGTGCCACTGCGCCCAGCCAATTAAAAAAAATTTTTTTTTTTAGAGATGGGGTCTTGCTATGTTGCCCAGGCTTATCTCCCCACCTCGGCCTCCCAAAGTGTTGGGATTACAGGCATGAGCCACTGCGCCCGGCCCTGTCTGTGTCTTGCTGGGCTCACTGAGTGGGCAGCCCCTCCCCTTACTATTCCAGGGGCTGCCTCCTCTAGAGGTACAGCAATTTCCATAAAAACATTGACTTGTTTTGGCCCGAAGTTTGTCTTGAATACCCTGTAGCTGGTTTTAACTCCCCACTCCCCGCCAAATATTTCTGGAAGACTCAAACCAAATGAACAGTGGCATTTCAGGCAGTGTAATGGGCGGCTGTGAAGAAGCTATTCCTGGGCTGGAACGAGGGGGTGGTGGGTGGGAGGACAGGGATAGAATGCACTGTCATGGCTACCCTTGGACACCTGGGTGGCCACCCACTCCAAAGCCAACCTTTCCGGTCCTCGAGGCCAGTTCCCATCCCTTGCTTCTCCGGCCCCCTCTACCTCCACCTGTCTTCTTATTTCCCAATCAGCCCCTGGCCCCTGCCCTGCAAAAGGCAGCTGTGTGCGTCGATGGGACCATGACTGAGAGACAGGGACCACACAGAGGGGGGCACTGGTGCCTGGTGTTCACTGGGGACGAGGCTGAAGTCACTCCAGCACTCCCTCGTGACCTTCCTGGGCAGTGCCAGCCTGGCCTCTCTGGCCAGCAGCTGCTCAATCACAAACTATTCTTGGAACATCTTCGGGGCACACTGTTTTGACTGGCAGCAGGAGTTTCTGGTTCCCTCGTCCGGTTCAGTCTAGAAATGTGAAGTCTGACGCCTGTGACTCATGGTGCACTGTGCAGACAAGGGGCCACCACCAGGGACTCGGGGAGGAGAGCGGGAAAACGGTGGGGGTGGTGTGGGAGCAGAAAAGGCATGGGTTCAAATCTGAAGACAGCCTTCCCAACAGTTTGATCTAAATGAGGTCAGTGGGCTTCTCTGGGCCTCAGTTCCCTCATCTGAGAAATGGGGATAATTATCCCAGCTCTGGGTCCCCGACAGGATGGAAGATACCTTAGTTCAAGTGCTCTAAGCTGCCAAGGCCCCTGAACCCTCCTTGGCTGCTATGAATTGCTGCAGGAGGAGGGGTGGGATAAATAAGTTAACAATGTGAAGCAGAGCTGAAGAGTCGCCCTGAGCGACCGCATGGCTGATACTCTCTGGACGAAGGGCGGAAGAGACCCGGCAGACCAGGTGGGTGCAGGAGGACTGAAGGATGGGAGGATGCTCAGAACCGCCTCAGAAACTGTCATTTCCTGCCCCAGCCCAGGGAAGTCTGTCCCTGCCCAGGCTCCTCCCAGCCTCTGGGCTCACAGGCCACACTGGTATAGCTTCCAGCCAGCAGTAGAGGTGGACAAAGGCGACCAGTGTCCGGCCTGCACTGGTCAAAAGCCCTTTGTGCCAGATTGCTCTCCCAGTTATCCCCCAGCAAGTGGGGCTGCCACGGGACTGGTCACCCACACCCTGTGGCTGGGAGGTTCTGGTCTCACTCTCTTGTCTTTCTCTTGGGCTCCCTGATTCCAGCTGCTGTCCATGCCAGGCTCAGAGCCCCACATTTTCCTGAGCAACCAGAAGCCAACCTAAGTGGGGAAGAGTTCTGAAAACAGGGCCCCAGGGTCCTTTCTGGAACAATCTGGAAAAGAAGGACAGACACCACAGCCTATTCAGTTGTGGGCAGAAGAACTAGTGGAAAGATTCGCTGGCTAATTCTGATGACTTTCCTCTGGATTTCACCCAATACAAAATTTGCAAAGCCAACTTAATAGTCTGTTTAGAGAAAGAGGCCCAGAGTAGAAAATTACAGTTAGAAAAACTCGGCTCTGGAAGGAATTTTTAGAATTACATCTGACTGTGGGTGCTGGAGGCTCTGAATCCTGCACATTGGAAGTGAAAGTGAAGGTGCTAGAAAGGCTGAGTTTTTTTTTTTTTTTTTTGAGATGGGGTCTCGCTCTGTTGTCCAGGCTTGAGTGCAGTGGTGTGATCTCGGCTCACTGCAACCTCCTCCTCTGGAGTTCAAGCAATTTTCCTGCCTCAGTCTCCTGAGTAGCTGAGATTACAGGCACCCGCCACCACACCTGGCTAATTTTTTTGTACTTTTAGTCGAGACGGGGGTTTCACCATGTTGGTCACACTGGTCTCAAACTCCTGACCTTGTGATCCACCTGCCTCAGCCTCCCACAGTGCTGGGATCATGGATGTGAGTCACTGGGCCTGACCTGAAAGGCTAATTCTTTTTTTTTTTTTTTTGAGACGGAGTCTCGCTCTGTCGCCCAGGCTGGAGTGCAGTGGCCGGATCTCAGCTCACTGCAAGCTCTGCCTCCCGGGTTTACGCCATTCTCCTGCCTCAGCCTCCCGAGTAGCTGGGACTATAGGCGCCTGCCACCTCGCCCGGCTAATTTTTTGTATTTTTTAGTAGAGACGGGGTTTCACCAAGTTAGCCAGGATGGTCTCGATCTCCTGACCTTGTGATCCGCCCGTCTCGGCCTCCCAAAGTGCTGGGATTACAGGCTTGAGCCACCGCGCCCGGCCTGAAAGGCTAATTCTTAATGACCTGGGAACAAATGGCTGAAGGATGCAGAGCAGAATTCTCTTGGTCTCCCCCTCCCTCAGCCCATGCAGAGACTATCTGGGCTCATGAAGCTTCTTGCAGTTTCTCCAGGCCTGAAACTCAAAGTTGTAGCTATCAAAGCCTACAAGATAGATTCTGCTCTTTCTCACATAGGAGTGGGGCTGGCGAGTGAGTCGGAGTTTAAGCAAAGCCAGTCCCATTTCCGAACAAGCACTGGATGAGAAACTTTTCCTGGCACTAAGTACTGCACAGAATCAAGACTGAAGGGGCTTCCTCCTCCCAAGGTGAGGCTACCTCCTCCCAAGGAGTGTCTATCTAGCACTCTGATCTTGCTTGGGGACCTGTCCCTTCCCCTACTTTCAGGCCACATGAACTAGAAAAGTGCTTTGAGCCTCAGGGGTGAGAAGGAGTCACAGGCCTGGACAATCAATATGCTGTCCTGTGATTGGGTTAGGGACAGTCATGTGACCCAGCTGGAGCCAACGGGACTCATTTCTGTGACTGATGGAAATCTTGGGAACAGAGAATCTGTACTGGAGTTTCAGACGGAAGAAAATGAAACCTGGCTGGGTGCGGTGGCTCGTTCCTGTAATCCCAGCACTCGGGGAGGCTGAGGCGGGTGGATCACCTGAGGTCAGGAGTTCGAGAGACCAGCCTGGCCAACATGCAGAAACCCCGTCTCTACTAAAATTACAAAAATTAGCCGGACGTAGAGGCAGATGCCTGCAATCCCAGCTACTTGGGAGGCTGAGGCAGAAGAGAACTGCTTGAACCTGGGAGGCAGAGGCTGCAGTGAGCTGAGATTGTGCCACTGCACTCCAGCCTCAGCAATGGAGTGAGACTCCGTCTCAAAAGAAAAAAAAAACAAAAAAAACAAAAGAAAAATGAAACTTGAGCCAAGGGCTGCCATGCTGCCATCCTCAGGCTGGAAAGGACACCCAAGAATGGTGCCCACAGACGAAAACCAAGTCAGGGGTGGAGGAAACAAGGCCTGGATCCAGCTGAGCCCCACGCTGTGGCAAGTTGGAACTTTTAGTTCCTTAGCCAAATTTGTTTTCTTCTTTTTTTCTTTTTTCTTTTTTTTTTTTGAGACGGAGTTTCACTCTTGTTGCCCAAGCTGGAGTGCAGTGGTACGATCTTGGCTCACAGCAACCTCTGTCTCCCAGGTTCAAGTGATTCTCCTGCCTCAGCCTCCCAAGTAGCTGGGATTACAGATGCATGCCACCGTGCCTGGCTAATTTTTTTATTTTTAGTGGAGATGGGGTTTCTCCATATTGGTCAGGCTGGTCTCGAACTCCCGACCTCAGTTGATCCACTCGCCTAGGCCTCCCAAATTGCTGGGATTACAGGCGTGAGCCACCGAACCTGGCCCCAAATTTGTTTTGTTTTCTGTTTTTGAGACGGAGTCTCACTCTGTCGCTCAAGCTGGAGTGCAATGGCACAATCTCAGCTCACTGCAACCTCCCTCTCCCGGGTTCAAGCAATTTTCCTGCCTCAGCCTCCTGAGTAGCTGGGACTACAGGCAAGCGACCGCCATGCCCAACCACGCCCAGCTAATTTTTGTAGTTTTAGTAGAAATGGGGTTTCACCATGTTGGTCAGGATGGTCTTGAACTCCTGACTTCGTGATCCACCCACCTAGGCCTCCCAAAATGCTGGGATTACAGGCGTAAGCCGCCGCGCCTAGGCCTCCAAATTCGTTTTCTTAGGTCACTTTGAGTTGAGTTTCAATTGCAAATGGAAGGTTACTACTGAATCCATGATCTAAATGGTGTTGGGATCTAGAGGAAGCTTTTCTGGCGCTATGCTTCTTCCCTAGGAAATGTTCATCTCTAACCAGAACTGGGGCCACACTCCCTCCCCAGTGCATCAGGGACCTGGGGCCAAACTCCTAAGCAGCCTGAATGAAGCTGGAAGGGAGTCATGTACCAGCCTGTACTCTCTAGGAATATCGGGCCAATTTAAAATTTTTTTGTAGAGACAGGGTCTCACTCTGTGGCCCAGGTTGGTCTCAAACTCCTGGCCTCAAGTGATCCTCCTGCCTTGGCCTCTCAGAGTGCTGGGATTACAGATGTGAGCTGCCATGCCCAGCCAAGGGCAAGGCATCATTTTCTTTCTTTCTTTTTTATCACTCTCTCTTTTCTTACCCTTTTTGTGTGTGTGTGTGACAGGGTTTCACTCTGTCACCCTAGTTGGAGTGCAGTAGTACAATCTTGGCTCACTGAAGCCTCGACCTCCTGGGATCAAGCAATCCTCCCACTTCAGTCTCCTGAGTAGCTGGGACCACAAGTGCATGCCACCATACCCAGCTAATTCTTGTACTTTTTGTAGAGAGGTGGTTTCACCGTGTTGCCCAGGTTGGTCTTGAACTCCTGAACTCAAGTGATCCTCCCACCTCTGCCTCCCAAAGTGCTGAGATTACAGGTGTGAGCCACTGCACCCAGCCCCAAGGGCACCAATTTCTTTTTTTTTTTTTTTTTTTTTTTTTTTTTTTTTTTTGAGACGGAGTCTCGCTCTGTCGCCCAGGCTGGAGTGCAGTGGCCGGATCTCAGCTCACTGCAAGCTCCGCCTCCCGGGTTCACGCCATTCTCCTGCCTCAGCCTCCCGAGTAGCTGGGACTACAGGCGCCCACCACCTCGCCCGGCTAGTTTTTTTGTATTTTTTAGTAGAGACGGGGTTTCACCGTGTTAGTCAGGATGGTCTCGATCTCCTGACCTCGTGATCCGCCCGTCTCGGCCTCCCAAAGTGCTGGGATTACAGGCTTGAGCCACCGCGCCCGGCCAAGGGCACCAATTTCTAAGAGGAGAGGGCCCAGCAGTGACAAACCCGCACGGTTCTGCATTGTCAACTCACAGGGCAAGAACTAACCAAAAATTTCCAAACATAACTGGATTTTAAAGGTTGGGGCATATGGGTAACACTCCGCTTCTTCTCCCTACACAATCCATCTGGCTTTCCAACCCACATGCCCTGTTTTCACAAAGTTTCTTCTGGGTTTTGGAGGAAAGAACTGAAGCCTCTTCTGTACTAAGCCTTGGATAGAACTGGAAGGCAGGCCCAGAGCCTAGAAGACCCTCTCAGGGGAGAGAATGCAGCTCCAACACTGCAGGCACAAGGCTGTCTTGCAAAGAGCTCACAGCGTGGGCTCTGGGGCCAGGCTACCTGGGTTTGAGCCCTGGCTCTGCCTCTTCTGAGCTGAATGACCCTAGGCCGGCGCCTCCATTTCCTTAACTATAAAATGGGAATGATGATGCCTCCACCCCACAACACCACGCTGAGGGCTCAGGGAGATATTCTGTGGGAACAGGACCCAGCGCGTGTTAGCTTCTTAGTAGATACTGTCTAACGAGACCAGAGGTGTTAACCCTGTATCTGAAGAGCCTTGGGGGTCCATGAACCTCCTGAAATTGACACAAATTTTACAGATTTCTCTGGGGGAAATTTCAGGAGGTTTTATCAGAACCTCAAAGGAATCTGTTGATGCCAAGAACCAAGAACCACTGAAGTAGCTGAAAGTCTAGTTGAGGGCAGGGACTGGGTCACTCTCTTTTGGGGGTTCTCCTGAAGGCCTGACTCTGCATGCATAATGCAGTAACCCATGCTTAATGGACAGAGGGCTACACAGATGAGTCATCAGAGAACTGCATAGACGGGGTGGACCCAGGGCCACTCGACATCTCAAGAGCTGAGGTCTCAAGCTTAAAATGCACAAACCACCCTCTACCTCCCTACCCTTATTTCCTGTCCTCAAAGGCCTAGAGATGCACCCCACCCCCCGAAACACACTCAAGCAAGCTCCTGAGTATCAGCCACTGGCCCAAGCCTCTCTCCTCTCACCTCCCGCACTCCCCAAACTTCTCTGCCCAGAGACCCCCCGGAGGAACTCAGCATTCGGGAAGGGAGATGAACTCAAAAAGTCGGAAGCCAGGCCAGACGTCTCAGCAGGATGTGGTTAGTGACAAGCCTGGCCCTGGGAGCAGGTGCCAGGGAGGAAAAGTCAAAGGACACGTGAACCTCCAGGTCAGCCGAGCGCAGAAGCCGGCAGCGCATCACTTACAGTCGCTTGATGCCCGACTCCGGCTGGGGGGACGTCCTCGGGTGGGCAATGGGTGGGGGTTGGGGTATTCGATTTTCCTCTTCCATTTCTTCACTGGAAGGAGATGACAGGCATGAGATAAAAGAGTCAAAAGTTCCTTGAAAACTGGAACATTCCAAAAGAGAACTGTCTGAGGGTCTGAGAGGGTGCACGCTTTTTAGGGGACCCGCATCTATATTTCCAGTTTATTCTGAAGAGTCCAGCCAAATAGAACCACTCCCCGTTTCCTGTCTTTACACAGGCTTCCCTGTCTCTACACCTCTGTGGTTTCTTCTACCCAGAATATACCCGTCACCCCTCAACATCTCCCATATCTAAATACTACCCTATCCCTCCAGGAAGGCCCAGTTCAAATGCTGCCTCCTCCAGGAGGCCCTCCAATTTCCACCCCATCTACAAACCAGATCTCTGCCACTCTCCCATCTTTTTTTTTTTTTTGAGACAGGGTCTCATTCTATTGCCCAGGCTGGAGTGCAGTGGTACAAATATAGCTCACTGCAGCCTTGACCCTGGGCTGAAATGATCCTCCTGCTTCAGCCTCCCAAGTGGCTGGGACTACAGGGTGAGCCACCACACCTGGCTAATTTTTCAAAATTTTTGTGTAGAGATGGGGGTCCCACTACATTGCCCAGGCTGGTTTTGAGCTCCTGGGTTCAAGTGATCCGCCTGCCTTGGCCTCGCAAAGTGCTGGAGTGACAGGCGTGAGCTACCGCGCCCCGCCTCTCCCATCTTTGAACATCCAGTGTACAGTCAGTAAACCTTTCTTTTTTTTTTTTTTTTTTTTTTGAGACGGAGTCTGGCTCTGTTACCCGGGCTGGAGTGCAGTGGCCGGATCTCAGCTCACTGTAAGCTCCGCCTCCTGGGTTCCCACCATTCTCTTGCCTCAGCCTCCGGAGTAGCTGGGACTACAGGCACCCACCACCTCGCCCGGCTAGTTTTTTGTATTTTTTTAGTAGAGACGGGGTTTCACCGTGTTAGCCAGGATGGTTTCGATCTCCTGACCTCGTGATCCGCCCGTCTCGGCCTCCCAAAGTGCTGGGATTACAGGCTTGAGCCACCGCGCCCGGCCAAACCTTTCAATAAAAATGTGTGGTATTATATTTTTTATGCATCTCTGATCTTCCCCACTGGAGCAGCGACCACCTCTGGTGCATGGGTCCTTCCTTCCAGCTTCCTATTCAACAGCTATTTGTTGTGCACCTACTATGTGCCAAGCTCCATTCTAAGTACTGGGAACTTAGCCATGGACAAGATAAATAAGACTTCTGGTCTCATGTTGCTTGTGGTCTCATGTGGAAACCAACAATAAAGCAAGCATGAGAGTGAACAGGATAATGGAGGAGGTGAAAAGGGTCACAAAGACAGTAACCACGGGACCGGGTTTTATTCATTCATTCATTTAAAAAAGAGATGAGGTCTCGCTTTGTTGCCCAGGCTCGTCTCGAATACCTGGGCTCAAGCCATCTTTCCGCCTCAGCCTCCCAAAATACTGGAATTAAAGGTGTGAGCCCCGGTGCCTGGCCTGGGCCCAGGAGTTTCAGAAAGGGGTTGTGAGCTTGTATGTAAGTTCTTTAGGCCGGAGAGGGTACCCAAAACAGACACTGATGAAATGCTTGTCCTCCAGGGGGTGAGAAGGTAACTGTACAGAAACTGGCTAACCTCAGGAAGGAGCCAGCTTGGGCCGCCCAGCCCCAGGGACACTTGCCTCTTGTAGTAAGCCAGCTCCTCCTGCAATAAGAACACCTTGGACTTGAGCTCGTTCCTCTCGTGCAGCACATCCCGCAGCTCCTGCAGGGTGAACCGGGGGCGGTTGGGGTCCTTGAGCTCCATAGCCACCTTCTCTGCGTCGGAGATGCTCTCCTCTCCAACCGGCTCTGTCTGGAGGAGGCAGAGATGCTGCTAATGAATTCTTGGCAGCCACTGCCGGCACCCACTCTCTATCCTGAAGGAGCCCGAATTCTCCCCCTCCCCGGGCGCCAGCAGCCTGCGGAGGGTACTATTTTCAGCACTCGCGGGCGGCCCCTGCTCACGTTCTGTACAGTTTCCCTCTGGAGGTGGAAACCAGCGGCCACCTGTTCATTGTTCGCCTTCCCAATAGCCGAACCCACGGACCCCGCACCTCCCCACTTGACTCGGGGTTTCATTACAAACATGACAAGGCGTCCAGGGAGGAGCTGTCACACCTCCCCTGCCCCCACCCTCGTACATCTGCTGCTTCCCCTTCCAGGCCTCCTTTCATCTCCTTACTAAGACCACTGCTAATTTGGCCAGAGTGGCTGGAATCTCAGCCCACACACAATTCTCCATTCCTTTTTCATTTGACAGTAAGTCATATCCAGTTTCCCTGTTGTTACGGGCCTTCTGGTTAAGTCCTTTCCTCCCCAGTGGCTTTGGGTATCTGGAGTTCAGTGGAAGCCCGACGGGGGTGCACACTCAGCCATTTCTCTGTGATGCAGGTGACAGACAGATCCCAGCATCATGCTAAGTCACCTGCCCAGGTCACACCCACACCCACCCTCTCACCTTCTTGCACAGGAAGGGAGCCTTTTAAAAAAAAAGTGGTAAAATATACATAATCTACAATTTACCATTTGAACCTTTTAAAGTGAACAATTTGGAGGTGGCATTTAGTATACTCGCATGTCACACAACCACCACCTCTGTCCAGTTCTAGAACATTTTCTTCACACCAAAAGGAAAACCAGTACTTATTATTATTTTATTTTTTTCTGAAATGGAGTTTCACTCTGTCACCCAGGCTGGAGTGCAGTGGCATGATCTCAGCTCACTGCAACCTCCACCTCTTGGGTTCAAGCGATTCTTATGCCTCAGCCTCCCAAGCAGCTGGGATTACAGGTGTGCACGCCACACCAGGCAAATTATTTTTTTTTGAGGTGGAATCTCACTCTGTCACCCAGGCTGGAGTGCAGAGGCATGATCTCAGCTCACGGCAAACTCCGCCTCCCAGGTTCAAGCCATCCTTCTACCTCAGCCTCCCAAGTAGCTGAGTTTACAGGCGCCTGCCATTATGCCTGGCTAATTTTTGTATTTTTAGTAGAGACAGGGTTTCACCATGTTAGCCAGACTGGTCTTGAACCCCTGACCTCAAGTGATCCACCCACCTTGGCCTCCCAAAGTGCTGGGATTACAGGCACGAGCCACCGCACCCTGCTGAAAACCTGTACTTATGAAGCAGTCACTCTCTACTTCCCTATCCTGAGCCCTTGGCAAATGCCAATGTACTTTCGATGGACTGCCTACCGTGGACATTTCCCAGAAACAGAATCATACACTAAGCGGCCTTTTGTGCCTGGTTCCTTTCACTTAGCATGGTGTTTCCAAGGTTCATTCATGTTGCAGCACACACTAGCACTTCACTTTTTTTTTTTTTTTTCTGTGAGATGGCATCTCACTCTGTCACCCAGGCTGGAGTGCAATGGCATGATCTCAGCTCACTCCAACCTGTGCCTCCTAGGTTCAAGCAATTCTTCCGCCTCGGCTTCCTGAGTAGCTGGGATTACAAGCACCTGCCATCATGCCTGGGCTAATTTTTGTATTTTTGTAGAGAGAGGGTTTCACCATGTTGGTCAGGCTAGTCTTGAACTCCCAGCCTCAGGGGATCCACTCGCCTCAGCCTCCCAAAGTGCTGGGATTACAGGGGTGAGCCACCGTGCTGGCTCACTTCACTCTTTTTTTTTTTTTTTTGAGACAGAGTCTTGCTCTGTTGCACAGGCTGGATGGAGTACAGTGGCACGATCTCGGCTCACTGCAAGATCCGCCTCCTGGGTTCACACCATTCTCCTGCCTCAGCCTCCCGAGTAGCTGGGACTACAGGCGCCGGCCACCACGCCCAGCTAATTTTTTGTATTTTTAGTAGCGACGGGTTTCACCGTGTTAGCCAGGATGATCTCAATTTCCTGACCTCGTGATTCACCCGCCTCGGCCTCCCAAAGTGCTGGGATCACAGGCGTGAGCCACCGCGCCGGCTCACTTCACTCCTTTTGATGGCTGAACCACGTTCCACTGTACAGACGTGCCACAGTGTGTTTATCCGTTCTGCAGTGGATGGACATCTGGGTGGTTTCCACTCTTCGGCTAATGTGAACAGCAATGCTCAGAAGTTTATCAGTGTGGACACCTGTTTTCAGTTCTTCTGGGTGTTTACCTGGGAGTGGGACTGCTGGGTCATAGGCTAAGTCTGTGTGTAACTGGCTGAGGAACTGTCAAACCGTTTCCCACAGCAGCTGCTCTATTTTACAGCAATGCACAAGGGTTCCAATTTCTCTACATTCTTGCCAACAGTTATTTTCCTTTTTTTTTTTTTTTAATCACAAGGAAGCTTTTGCAAGTCAGCCAGTCAATCTACAGGTGGCTCACACTCTCAAGGTAATGGAGCGTCCCCAACACTCCTAAGCCACCAATGTCCCATGACCAACCAGGAGTGGACAGAGGTCAGAACAGCAGCGAAAAAGCTCCAGAACGGGGAAAGGGAGAGGGAAATAGACGTCCCTCCCCACCTCAAGAAAAACTCCATAGGCCTGGCACCACGGCTCACACTTGTTAATTCTAGCACTTTGGGAGGCTGAGGCAGGAGGATCACTAGAGCCCAGGAGTTTCAGACCAGCCTGGGCAACATAGCAAGACCACATGTCTACAAAATAGAAAAGAAGGAAGATTAGCTGGGCATGGTGGCTTGCCCCTGTAGTCCCAGTTACACAGGAGGCGGAGGCATGAGGATCGCCTGAGCCCAGGAAGTGGAGGCTGCAGTGAGCCGAGATTGTGCCACTGCACTTAAGGCAGTGTCTCCAACGAAGTGAGACCCTGTCTCAAAAAAACAAAACAAAACAAACAAAAAAACCCCATAGCAGCACAGGGAGAAGGGGACTAACTCCAGCCTGGATGTGCCCTGGACAGGAGGCTGAGGGATTCCAGAAGGCAGAGCTGAGATGCTTCACACCCTGGGGGAGGCTGGAACCGGCTGTTCTGGGAAAGGACGTGTGAAAGGAGACACCACCCACTGCTGGGGCACTTCAGGTGCCAGCAGAGCCATGCAGCAGGCCCAGGTTGGGGGAGCAAGCTGATGCTGCCCAGCCTTGGGATCGGAGTCAGCACGGGGCAACAGAAGAGGGGCCTCTATGCAGCGGGAAGCTGAAATCTGGCCTGCGCCGCCGTCGCAAGCTGTGGGCAGCTGAGGGGCCTTTTCCCACCCAAGAACAAGGGGAGGAAATGTTGGAGGATTTAATTTCCAAAGAAAGTATTCTAGGCGTCTGCTGATACCACAATTTAGGCGGGCTGTGTCCTCAGAGGACATCTTCAACGTCCGATCTCCTCTGCAGCGCCTCCAGGGATGCTCTGGAACCACCCGGCAGCCATACACTCCATGTCTCCACCCAAGACCACATAGAGCAGGTGACGGATACGTGGCCGGCATTCAACCGCACCAGTTCTCCTCTTTCCCTGGCCCAGCTTTACCAAGGAGCAACCCTGGACATCTAATTAGCCAATGCTTACTGAGAGCTAACTTTGTGCCTTGCCAGCCACAAAGCTCAGCCCTGGGAACAGAGTCAGACAGATGGGGCTGAACTGAAGAAACACATAAATAGAAACTTATGGCCAGGTGCGGTGGCTCAACACCTGCAATCCCAGTACTTTGGGAGGCTGAGGCGGGCGGATCACCTGAAGTCAGGAGTTCGAGACCGGCCTGGACAACATGGTGAAACACTATCCCTACTGAAAATACAAAAATTAGCCGGGCAGCTGGGCGCAGTGGCTCATGCCTGTAATCTCAGCACTTTGGGAGGCCGAGGCGGGCAGATCACGAGGTCAGGAGTTCAAGACCAGCCTGGCCAATATGGTGAAACCCCATCTTTACTAAAGAAATACAAAAATTAGCCAGGCGTGGTGGTGCGAGCCTGTAGTCCCAGCTACTCTGGAGGTTGAGGCAGGAGAATCACTTGGACCTGGGAGGCTGAGGTTGCAGTGAGCCAAGATCGCGCCATTGCACTCTAGCGTGGGCGACAGAGTGAGACTTTGTCTCAAAAAAAAAAAAAAAGAGCCAGGCGTGCTGGTGGGCATCTGTAATGCCAGCTACTTGGGAAGCTGAGGCAGCAGTATCGCTTGAACCCAGGAGGTGGAGGTTGCAGTGAGCCAAGGTCATGCCATTGCACTCCAGCCTGGGCGACAAGAGCAAAACTGTCTCAAGAAAAAAAAAAAGAAGAAAGAAAGAAAGAAACTTACAAGGTAGCCTAATAAAAGAGAAAGAGGTGCACCACCGGGCGCGGTGGCTCACGCCTGTAATCCCAGCACTGGTGGGTGAACCACAAAGTCAGGAGATCAAGACCAGTCTGCCCTACATGGTGAAACCCCGTCTCTACTAAAAAATACAAAAATTAGTCAGGCGTAGTGGTGGGCACCTGTCATCCCAGCTACTCGGGAGGCTGAGTCAGGAGAATTGCTTGAACCCCGGAGACGGAGACGGAGATTGCAGTGAGCTGACATGGTGCCACTGCACTCCAGCCTGAGCGACAGAGTTAGACTGTCTCAAAAAAAAGAAAAAAAAAAAAAAGGAAAAAAAAAGGTGCACAGACACCAAATCTAACTGGAGAGAATCAGGGAAGATGTTAATCAGATGTGGTCTCTATGCATGGAGTCTTAAAGAATGTGTAGGAGTTCACCAGGAACTCTGGGCATTAGTGGTATAGACCAGAGGTTGCAAACTAAGTTCTTAGAACATCCCAGTGCTGCTGGCCCACGTTTTGTTTGGCCCTCACTGTGTTCTAAAACTCTGTTGAATTAGCTGCCAACTCTTTCAGATCAGATTTCATCTTGAAGTTTGTGTTTTGGGCTTCCTGTGGAAAGTGCACTGGAAGATCAGGCCCCACTGGCAACGCCAGGCTGTTTCTGAGCAGCAGCTGCTCCCTTTTCCATCCCCTTTCTCCTTCTCCTGCCTGGACCCCACAGGCAGCAGTGGCCCCCGCTGTGGACCTGAACTCTAAGTTTCCTCCAACCCCTTCCTCCCTAGACAGCTTGGGTCCTGCCTTTCATAGCAGGCCAGGGCCTTGCCTCTCCTGTGTCTCTGGGAGGGACCATCTGACAGCCGTCCCCACACCCTGGGGAAAGAGCAAAGCCCTTCAAGGGAACTCCCAAACCCTCACCTCTGGAGAGGCCCCTGGGCAAAGCCACCTGCCCCTCTGTCTGCGCTTTCATCTCCCCATCTAGCCCTTCATAGCCCAGAAACATTGCCAAGGGCCCTTCCCACCCAGGTACCTGGGGATTTCTGTGAACACACTTTCAAAGCCACAGGAATTTCCTGCTCACTCCTATTAGATTTTCCTTAGAAAACCTATCAGGGCTTCCTTAGAACCTGAGTTCTTTTTTTCTGAAGAAGGGACAGTTCATTTCTGGGGAGGAATGGCCTGATTCTTTTAGAGTTTGGGGAAATCCCAGCAAGGTATGCAAAGTCCTTACTCTCTTTTTTCTTATTTATTTTATTTTTATTTCATGAGAGATGGGGTCTCACTTTGTTGCCCAGGCTGGTTTCGGACTCCTGGGCTCAAGCAATCCTCCTGGCTCAGCCTCCCAAAGTGCTGGGATTACAGGCGTGAGCCATTGTGTCTGGCCCCAAAGTCCTGACTCTGTTTTTTTGTTTTTTGTGTTTTTTTGAGAAGAGTTTCTTTCGTTGTCCAGGCTGGAGTGCAATGGTGCAATCTCAGCTCACCGCAACCTCTGCCTCCCAGTTCAAGCGATTCTCCTGCCTCAGTCTCCCAAGTAGCTGGGATGACAGGCATGCGCCACCATGCCTGGCTAATTTTGTATTTTTAGTAGAGACGGGGTTTCGCCATGTTGGCCAGGCTGGTCTCGAACTCCTGACCTCAGGTGATCCACCCGCTTCGGTCTCCCAAAGTGCTGAGATTACAGGTGTGAGGCACCGCGCCTGGCCTGACTTCTAATACTATCACCTGAAAGCACAGGCAGAAGGACAGCCCTGGGCTCCAGCTTCTCCAGAGGCCACCAGGCAGTGACCGCAGTGCCGCGGGCAGCCCAGGACTATCTGGTTCAGACCGAGAGAGACCAAGGAGGCTCTTTCCAAGATGGCAATCAAGCCCCATCGGCCATGGTCCTCCTAGGCTTACTCCATGAGGGACCGGGAGTCGGCTCGAGTTAGCTGAGATAAGCCGGGGCCTCTTCTGTGGGGTGTCTGCTGGTCCCCGGAGGCACTTTGGGCACACCTTCAGGGCGACAGCCTGAGGCCTCGGCTGCCCAGAGGAAGGCCCAAGAGACCAATTAACAAGCCATAGGACTGCCCAGAGGCCTCAGGGAGGCAGCATCCTGGGCCAGGGCCTCCACCCCGAGGCCTTGGGAATGCTCCTCGCTGCCTGCGTGCCTCAAAGCACCCTGCCCTCCCACGGCAGCCCCTTCACGGTACTTCTGAGCAGCCCCTGGCCCAGCAATGGGGAACGACTGTGCTCTGGTCACACTTGGCACCTCCAGGCCTAGCATAAATTCAATGCATAAATTCTGCCTGCCTTTCAGCCAGCGTACGCCTGTCTGCTTTCCCAGTGCAGGCAGCCCGCACTTTACAAAACAAACACAAAACCCGTTACGAAATCAAAACATGTGGCCAGGCACGGTGGCTCACGGGTGTAATCCCAGCACGTTGAGAAGCTGAAGTGGGCGGATCACTGGAGGTCAGGAGTTCGAGACCAGCCCGGGCAACATGGTAAAACCCTGTCTCTACTAAAAATACACAAAAATGAGCTGGGTGTGGTGGCGCACACCTGTAATCCCAGCTGCTCGGGAGGCTGAGGCACAAGAATTGCTTGAACCCAGGAAGCAGAGGGTGCAGTGAGCCAAGATCACGCCATTGCACTCCAGCCTGGGTGACGGAGTGAGACCCTGTCTCAAAAAAGAAAAAAAGAAAAAAATTCATGGCCGGGCGCAGCAGTTCATGCCTATAGTCCCAACACTTTGGGAGGCCGAGGCAGGCAGATCATTTGGGGTCAGCAGTTCAAGAGCAGCCTGGGCAACATGGGGAAACCCTGTCTCTATTAAAAATACAAAACTTAGCCTGTCATGGTGGTGTGCACCTATAGTACCAGCTACTCAGGAGGCTGGGGAAGGAGAATGGCCTGAACCCGGGAGGTGGAGGCTGCAGTGAGCCGAGATTGTGCCACTGCACTCCAGCCTGGGTGATAGAGTGAGCCCCTGTCTAAAAAAAAAAAAAAAAAAAAATATATATATATATATATATACATACACACACACACAGTCTGTGAAAGGCAGGAAACCTTGAGTTGAAATATGAGGACCTGGATTAATGAGAAAACATGCTAAGTGAAAGAAGCCAGGGAGGACCACATGTTGCAGGATCCCACTGATGCCACGTCCTGAACAGGTGAATACACAGAGGGAAACCGCCTGCTGGTGGCCAGGGGCTGGGGGAGGGGAGGAGGCCGCTACCGCAGGAGCAGGGGTTTCTGATGGGGGTGATGGGAATGTTCTGGACAGTGGTGATGAGCACACAAGAGCTAAAGTGCGTGGCATATTAATTACATCTCAATAAGGAAGTTATAAAAATAGAAAGAGCCTTGTCTCCTGGTGATCACACGGCAATGACAGTGACACAGCTCAAAAAGAATTGCGTGGCAATGATGAGAGAGATTCCTTTCTAGCTCTGCAACCCTCCATAGCTCTCACGTCCTCCAAACCCTGCCCTGGGACAAACCCCCACGTTCTCCAGCCTGGCTCACTGTTCCCCCTGCCCGGAATGGCCTGTCCACAGTCCACCCTGGGACACGCTACCTATCCACAGGATCCGGCCTGATGCCTTTGAGATCTGTTCTGACCCGGCCTCTTTTTTTTTTGAGACGAAGTCTTGCTCTGTCATCCAGGCTGGAGTGCAGTGGCTTGATCTTGGCTCAATGCAACCTCCACCTCCCGGGTTCAAGCAATTCTCCTGCCTCTGCCTCCCCGAGTAGCTGGGATTACAGGCACCTACCACCACGCCTGGCTTTTTTTGTATATTTAGTAGAGACGGGGGTTTCATCATGTTGCTTAGGCTGGTCTTGAACTCCTGACCTCAGGTGATCCAACTGCCTCAGCCTTCCCAAGTGCTGGGATTACAGGCGTGAGCCACCGCGCCCAGCCCTGTCCCTTCCTCTTGACTTCACCAAGCCCTCCTCTGATCTTACAGTCCTCTCTCCCAGCTGCGCGAAACAGTGAATCTATGAGTCAAGCTCATTCCCCTTCTTTGTCAGATGGCAAAATTGACCACCAAAGAGATGGACAGGCCCAGGTCACACAGCAGCAAGTGGTGAAGCCACTCACTGCAACCTACAGCTCCCCTGTGTGACTGACAAGCATCCTGAACTCACACAGCTGCAAGGGATGGATGTGAACCCAGCAAAGCTGCCCTGAGCCTGGGAAAGCGCACTGCAAAGCAGCCCTGTGGGTTCACATTACCGCAGCCTGATTTTACTCCCTCATTTCTTCCCTGCGCCGTTGGCTGCCAGACAGGGAAGCTGAAACTGACAGGCAGTCGGGCCAAGGTGTGAAATGTCCCTTGTTGCTAAAGAGTCCTGGAACAGGGCTGGGAGTCTTGATGTTCTTGAGACCTGGGTTTGGCCCGGGGCCTGCCTGGCCAGGAGACTGGCCTGAGCTCTTGTGGGGCCTGAAGGTTGGAAGGGGCACACTAGGAGCAGGGGGCAGGGCAGAGGTGGAGACCGCCCCACGCTGGGCCTGGAGGTTATGTCTTTGGCACCGGCCTCCTTCCCACTGCCACAGATTGAGTTCAGCCCTCACCTTCTCACCTGGGTCACTGCAAACCATGTGTGCCTGGGTCCTGACAACCATGTGTGCCACAAGCTCATTCCCTGTCCTCCTCCAGTGTAACAGCTGAGTGTGTCGCCAGCCTGCTGAACCCCTGCAAGAGACCCGCACCCCCGCTGCTCGGAGCTCTGTGTGGTCCCTGGGTGCCGACTCCCTAGCACTGCAGACCACAGCTGTTGTCTCTGCCTGGCCTTTATCCTTCCCTCAGGTCTTTGCGCTGTCACCGCCGTTTTCTTCTGGAGAAAGACCTTCCTCCCACTTTCAGTCCATGTGGCTTGGGTTGCAAACATGTGACTCAGGAATAAACATGCATATTCTAGGTCTCTGGACACAATAGTTGCTTCAGTGATGGGCCAATGAGGATTCCCTGAGGCTTTTGCTGGGACTCCAGGGAAAGAGGCCATTTCTTTTGACTGGGGTTGCTATGCTGGTCAAATACTAGTGGCGACTGTATGGCAAAGAGCCTGGCTGAGAATAACAACAGCACAGAGGAAAGCAGGGTCTGAGAAGGTCAGAGCCACATTCCCAAGAGCAGCTCGTGAGCACCTGGAGCCAGCCATACCTGAAGCCACCCCTAACTCGGAGCTTTTAGTTACACAGTCAATAAATTCCTTTTTTCCCTCTGAAACCTTTTCTTTTTTTAAAAAAAAAACGGAGTCTCGCTCTGTTGCCCAGGCTGGAGTACAATGGGGCTATCTCAGCTCACTGCAAGCTCTGCCTCCTGGGTTCACGCCATTCTCCTGCCTCAGCCTACCGAGAAGCTGGGACTACAGGTGCCCGCCACCACGCCCAGATAATTTTTTTGCATTTTTAGTAGAGACAGGGTTTCACCATGTTAACCAGGATGGTCTCGATCTCCTGACCTCGTGATCCACCTGCCTCAGCCTCCCAAAGTGCTGGATTACAGGTGTGAGCCACTGCACCCGGCCCCACTTTTTTTTTTTTTTTTTTGAGACAGAGTCTCGCTCTTTTTCCCAGGCTGGAGTGCAGTGGCACAATCTCAGCTCGCAGCAACCTCCACCTCCCGAGTTCAAGCGATCCTCCTGCCTCAGCAACCCCCCCGCCCCCGCCCAGTAGCTGGGATTACAGGCATGCACCACCATGTCCAGCTAACTTTTGTATTTTTAGCAGAGACGGGGTTTCGCCATGTTGGCCAGGCTGGTCTCGAACTCCTGGGCTCAAGTGATCCACCCACCTCAGCCTCTCAAAGTGCTGGGATTACAGGTGTGAGCCATCACGCCTGGCAACTACTCCCTTTTAAGACTTCTCTCCCTGACCTTCCTCATGTGTATCCCAGATGCCTGTCCTGTCCTACAGCAACCCTGGAAGGGTACTGAATGACTGTACTGGGACCTCAACCCACCTGACTGTGAGCTTGTCTGTCCTACCTCCCCTACCTATAACTCAGGTTACTAGCACAGGGTCTGCAAACTTTCTTTTTTTTTCTTTTTTCTTTTTTTTTTTTGAGATGGAGTCTTGGTCAGTTGTCGCCCAGGCTGGAGTGCTGTGGCGTGATCTCGTCTCACTGCAAGCTCCGCCTCCCGGGTTCACGCCACTCTCCTCTCTCAGCCTCCTGAGTAGCTGGGACTACAGGCGCCCGCCACCACGCCCGGCTAATTTTTTTGTATTTTTAGTAGAGACGGGGTTTCACTGTGTTAGCAAGGATGGTCTCTATCTCCTGACCTTGTGATCCGCCCGCCTCAGCCTCCCAAAGTGCTGGGATTACAGGCGTGAGCCACTGCGCCCGGCCTGCGTCTGCAAACTTTCAACAGCTCATAAGTATCTTCTGGGAGAAACCACAAGCCTGAGTGTGCCCCTAAAGTTCACTCTACTTTTGTGAAACAGCATCTCCATTTTCCACATTTCTACCTGTCAAAGTCTTAGCGTTGTTAACACTGATGCCCAGCTTCAGGAACAGCTCTTCCCTGAAGCCCCACCTCCCCACCTCTGCTACGATGAAGGATCTCACCCTCTGTGTTCCTGGCACAGTCTGGGGGCACATTTAAGGATCAGACACCCCTAGTGCCCACCTTGCAGCCCTGGACCTACCTGGATGTTAGCTGTGGCTGTGATGGACAGCTCTGGCCACGCGGACAGTAACGTGCAGTGTTGTGCAACCATCACCAATCTCTAATTCCAGATCATTTCCATCACCTCCAAAGGGAACCCCATGCCCATCAGTGTCACTCCCCATTCCTCCCTCCCCAGCCCCATCCGGACACCCATCTACTTTCTGGCTCTATGGGTTTGCCTGTTCTGGGACATTTCATGCAAATGGAGTCACACACTGGCCTTTTGGGCCTGGCTTCTTTCACTCCACATGATGTTTTCGCGGCTCATCCATGCTACCGCGTGGCCCGGGCTGCATTCCTCTTTAGGGCTGAATCATATCCCCCCATTCATCCATTTATCCGCTGATGGACGTGTGGGGTGTTTCCACCTTTTGGCGACTGTGAATAGTGCTGCTACAGGGTCTTACTCTGTTGCCCAGGCTGGAGTGCAGTGGCTCAATCATGGCTCACTGCAGCCTCCAACTCCTGGGCTCAAGTGATCCTCCTGCCTCATCCTCCCAAGTAACTGGGACTATAGGTGCCACCACACTTAAGTTTTTCTTTTTTTTGAGATGGAGTCTGACCCACTCTGTCGCCCAGGCTAGAGTGCAGTGGCGCAATCTCAGCTCACTGCAACCTCCGCCTCCCAGGTTCAAGCGATTCTCCTGCCTCAGCCTCCCAAGTAGCTGGGATTACAGATGCTCACTACCATACCCAGCTAATTTTTGTATTTTTAGTAGAGATGGGGTTTCACCACGTTGGCCATACTGGTCTCAAACTCCTGACCTCAAGTGATCTGCCTGTCTTGGCCTCCCAAAGTGCTGGGATTACAGGTGTGAGCCACCACACCCGGCCCAAGGTTTTTTTTTTGTTTTGTTTGTTTGTTTTTGAGACGGAGTCTCGCTCTGTCACCCAGGCTGGAGTGCAGTGGCGTGATCTCGGCTCACTGCAACCTCCACCTCTCGGATTCAAGCAATTCTCCTGCCTCAGCCTCCCGAGTAGCTGGGACTACAGGCATGGGCCACCACGCCCGGTTAATTTTTTTGTATTTTTAGTAGAGATGGGGTTTCACCATATTGGCCAGGCTGGTCTCGAACTGCTGATCTTGTGATCCACCCACCTCGACCTCCCAAAGTGCTGGGATTACAGGCATGAGCCACTGCACCCAGTCAAGTTTTTAATTTTTAAAGAATTTTTTGTAGAGATGGGGTCTCACTATGTTGCCCAGGCCAGTCTTCAGCTCCTGGCCTCAAGTGATCTTCTTGATCCCTTTGCCTCAGCCGCTCAAAGGGCTGGGATTACAAGCGCAGGCAACTGCACCTGGCCTTCATGTAAAAGTTTGAACACCTGCTCTCAATTCTTTTGGATATGTGCCTAGGAGTAGCCTGGGCCACAAAGTGAATTGCTGGGTCATATGGTACCGTGTGGTACTGACTAAGGTCTGGACTAATTAATGTCTGCCTCCCACACTAAACTGTAAGCTCCATGTGGACAGGGATCATGTCTGTATTTTGCTCGCTATTTTATCCTCTGGGCCGGCTACATGGTCAACAACCATTGGTATGAATAAATAAATAAATGGCAGGTACCTAATAACCACCACTGAGGTGGGAGAATGCTGGGAGTCTGGGGTTCCAGCCCCTCAGCTGTGTGTCTTCAGGCCAGTAGCTTGACTCTCTGAGCCTCTCGTTTTCTCTCTCTCTCTTTTTTTTTTTTTTTTTGAGACAGGTCTGGCTCTGTTACCCAGGCTGGAGTGCAGTGGTGCAATCACGGCTCACTGCAGCCTTGAACTCCTAGGCTCAAGTGATCCTCCTGCCTAAGCCTCTCAGGCAGCTGGTACTACAGGTGTGCACCACCACGCATGGGCTAATTAAAAAAAAAATGTTTGTAGAGAACTGGGGTCTTGCTATGTTGCCCAGGCTGGCCATTTTCTTAAGTATAAAGGGGAAAACAAGGCAACCCTGCCTGCCTTGAGCCAACCCCCAGACTTACCCTCCACTACCACCTCTGCACCCAGCTTCCTGCTCACCTCAGACTCCTCCTCCCCATTCTGGCTGTGCTCCCCCTGCAGCCTCTCTCGCAACTTCCCCAGCTCTGCTCGCAGACTGCCCATCTCTTGCTCCTTGGTCTGCAGGTCTGCCTCCAGCTCCACCTTCTGTTCGATCAGGGCTTTCCCCTGGGCCTCCACCACCGTGACCCGGTGCCGAAGGTCATGGTTGATCTTCATCAGCCGTGTCTGCTGCTGCTGTAACTGTACAAAAAGGGAGACCATTGTGCAGGGCTGTCACCTGCAGTAGCTCAGGTTGTGCACTGCACAATGGCAAACCATCCTTAGGTGTGCCATTTATATTGCAGACATCTTTGTTTGAAAGTTGTTCATATTCTTATAACTGATGATGCTAGAGATGGGCAATTTGTGTATTTACTATGATAATTTTATGGCAAATGGAAGTGTTTCTTGCTAGAATTAATACATTATGAACATTTCCCAACAGATGGAAGTAACATGCCTTCAGAAAGGGGCATTTTTTTCTGATTTACACAAAAACACTGTATGGGTTCCTGGAGCACGCTGGACCCTGCTAAGTCTGCTCACAGAGAGGCATGAAGTTGGGGAGCTGGAGGAGGCCTTGGGGTCAGAGCTAAGGCTGCCAAGGCCTCGGGACCTTCCCAGGAGGTGGGAGGAGCCTGCTCACTGGGCAGTGCCACGTTCCCTCCTGCTCTGCCAGTGAAGTCTTGCTGTTTCCAGGCTGGGCCCGCCAAGCCATGAACAGGATCCACACCCCACGGAGCCCTAAGAATGAGAGCAAGGGACAGAAGGGACCTGCTGAGTGGAGGGTCTGGTCTCTGGCTGGCACCTACTGGCTGGGAGGGCGGACACAGGTCAGGGGTGTGTCACTCACAGCCTCGACGTCCTCATTTTTCAGGCCCAGCTCCCTGTCCTTGGCACGGATCTCGTCGCGTTGTTTGTCCACCACCTCCTTCAGCTTCTTCATCACCTGCCGCTCCCGCTCTGACATGCCTGGGTGGGCAAGTGAGACCGGCAGGTGAACCCACCTTACTCCTCTGTGGAAATCATCCACTGCTTCTGCTGAGGATGAAACTGAGATCTCAGTGGCCCCCAGCCTCATCCTCTACGCCCTCCACTCACTCCCTTCGCCCTCCCCAGTGCCTGCTTGATATTCCTTGATTCCCTCTGAGCTCATTCCCACCTTGAGGCCTCTTCCTTCTCCATTAGTCCCTTCCTTCTCACCTCCCCATGGCTGGTGTACCTCATTTTTCAGGCCTCAGCTCAAACGTCACCACTTCACAGATGCCTCCCGTCCTCTGACCACCCAGTGACAGCCCCCACCTCCCACCCACCCCACTCGTTCGTTTCCCTCCATCCCTGACCCACCACGTATTACCTTTATGGCACTTTTTTACAATTCCTATGTGTGTCTTACATTCTTTTTTTTTTTTTTTGAGATGGAGTCTTGCTCTGTTGCCCAGGCTGGAGTGCAGAGGCCGGATCTCAGCTCACTGCAAGCTCCGCCTCCCGGGTTTACGCCATTCTCCTGCCTCAGCCTCCCAAGTAGCTGGGACTACAGGCGCCCACCACCTCGCCCGGCTAGTTTTTTGTATTTTTTTAGTAGAGACGGGGTTTCACCGTGTTAGCCAGGATGGTCTCGATCTCCTGACCTCGTGATCCGCCCGTCTCGGCCTCCCAAAGTGCTGGGATTACAGGCTTGAGCCACCCCACCCGGCCACATTCTTTTTTTTTTGAGACGGATTCTCACTTTGTTGCCCAGGCTGGAGCGTAGTGGTGCAGTCTTGGCTTTCTGCAACCTCTGCCTCCTAGGCTCAAGTGATCTTCCCACCTCAGCTTCCCAAGTAGCTTGAGACAACAGAAATGTGCTACCTCGCCTGGCTAATTTTTGTATTTTTAGTAGAGATGGAGTTTCACTATGTTGACCAGGCTAGTCTCAAACTCCTGACTTCAAGGGATCCACCCACCTCGGCCTCCTAAAGTGCTGGGATTACAGGAGTGAGCCACCGCGCCTGGCCTCTTACATTCTTTTATCTGACGAAAGATGACACAGTACAGTGATTCACAGGGTGAGCTCGAGCTCAGACACAGGCTCTCCTGTTTATCAGCGGTTTGGTTTGGAGCTAGTGTCTTTGTGCCTCAGTTTCCACCTCTATAAAGTAGTGATAACAGTCCCCACAACTCATAGGGCTGTTGTGAGGATTGATTGTGTCAACCTAAATAATAAACAGAGAAAGTTCTCTAAAATAAGAGATGGGCCAGGCAAGGTGGCTCATGCCTGTAATCCCAGCACTTTGGGAGGCTGAGGCGGGTGGATCACCTGAGGTCAGGAGCTTGAGACCAGCCTGGCAGACATGGTGAAACCCCGTCTCTACTAAAAATACAAAAACAATTAGCCAGGTGTGGTGGTGCATGCCTGTAATCCCAGCTACTTGGGAGGCTGAAGCAGGAGAATTGCTTGAACCTGGGAGGTGCAGGCTGCAGTGAGCTGAGATCGTGCCATTGGACTCCAGCCTGGGTGACAAGAGCAAGACTCTGTCTCAAAAATAAAAAGTAAATAAAATTTAAAAATAAAATAAAATAAAAGATGGCCATACATGTTGGCTCACGCCTATAATCCCAGTGCTTTGGGAGGCTGAGGCAGGAGGATCACTGAGGCCAGGAGTCTGAGAGCAGCTTAGGCAATATAACGAGACCCTGTTTCTACAAAAATATATATTTTTTAAACTAGCCAAGCGTGGTGGTGTCCACTTGTAGTCTCAGCTATTTAGGAGGCTGATGAGGGAGGATCACTTGAACCCAGGAGTTTGAGGATGCAGTGGGCTCTGACTGTACCACTGTACTCCAGGCCTGGGTGACAGAACAAGACCTTGTCTCAAAAACAAAACAAAACAAAAACAAAAACAACCCAGAAAACAAAACAAAAACTGTAATCCCAGCACTTTGGGTGGCCCAGGCAGGCAGATCACCTAGGTCGGGAGTTCTAGACCAGCCTGACCAACATGGAGAAACCCTGTCTTTACTAAAAATACAAAATTAGCCAGGCGTGGTGGCACATGCCTGTAATCTCAGCTACTCGGGAGGCTGAGGCAGGAGAATCGCTTGAACCCGGGAGGTGGAGGTTGCGGTGAGCGGAGATCGCACCAGTGCACTCCAGCCTGGGCAACAAGAGTGAAACTCCATCTCAAAAAACAAAAAAAAGGAAAAGCTATTTATTTTGGTAGTAGAGTGTTGCAATGGGAATCTGCCTGCCATAGTAAACTATGTGTATTCAGGGAGGTAAAGGAAGACAAAGATTTTCAAAGGAAAAAATAAGGAGGGTTACATAATTGTTTTAAAATATTAATAATTATCCTTGGCTATAAAGATAGATCAATAACAAGGGTGACTGTAGTCTGAGGCTGGACCGGCTACTGCCAGGCAGACGTCCTGGCAGAAGTCTTTTTGTGTAAGGTTACAAAGGCCTTTGTGCAAAGCTGTCGTTTTTCCACAGTCTTTTTTGTTATCGGGCATGCAAGCGTGAAAACCCTCTCTTCATGGCCTTCCCGGGTTCCATGCGTCAGGGTTTTGGGTAACACTGGTGACCCCATTTTGATTCAGACAACTTTCACAGTTAATATACACAGAACCCTGAAGATGATGTCTGGCACACTGCAGGCGGGCGAGGTCCACCCTCATCCCTACCCCCAACTAGACTGTCAGCCACAGGAGGGCAAGGCCCTGTCTGCCCTAGTCACTGTTACATTCCCTGGGCCCCACATGGTGCCTAGCACACCGCAGGTGCCTGTGAAGTTATTGTTGAATTAATGACCTGTGAGGATGGATGCTGTGTCAGTATCCTGCACCTGCTGTAACAAATGACCAATAATTTTGGTATCTCAACACATCAGAAATTTATTTTCTCATAGCTCTAGAAGCCAGAAGGTCCAAATGAGCCTGAAATCAAGGTGTCACCAGGGCCATGGTTCCTCTGGAGCCTCTAAGGGAGATTTTTTTTTTCTTTTTTGAGACAGAGTCTTGCTGTGTCACCCAGGCTGGAGTGCAGTGGCATGATCTTGGCTCACTGCAGCCTCTGCCTCTTGGGTTCCAGTGATTCTCCTGCCTCAGCCTCCCAAGTAGCTGGGATTACAGGCACGTGCCATCATGACTGGCTAATTTTTTCTTTTTTTTTTTTTTTTTTGAGACGGAGTCTCACTCTGTGGCTCAGGCTGGAGTGCAGTGGCATGATCTTGACTCACTACAAGCTCCGCCTCCCAGGTTCACGCCATTCTCCTGCCTCAGCCTCCTGAGTAGCTGGGACTACAGGGGCCTACCACCACGCCTGGCTAATTTTTTGTATTTTCAGTAGAGACAGGGTTTCACCAAGTTAGCCAGGATGGTCTCGATCTCCTGACCTCGTGATCTGCCTGCCTTAGCCTCCTAAAGTGCTGGGGTTTACAGGCGTTGAGTCACTGTGCCCAGCCTTTTTTTTTTTTTTTTTTTTTTTTTTTTGGAGATAGAGTCTCACTCTGTAGCCCAGACTGGAGTGTAGTGGCGTGATCTCAGTTCACTGCAACCTCTGTCTCTGAGGTTCAAGCGAT
This sequence comes from Trachypithecus francoisi, assembly GCF_009764315.1. Taxonomy (NCBI): domain Eukaryota; kingdom Metazoa; phylum Chordata; class Mammalia; order Primates; family Cercopithecidae; genus Trachypithecus; species Trachypithecus francoisi. The sequence goes on along the minus strand of NW_022681456.1, from coordinate 9,704,301 downwards.
TCTCCTGCCTCAGCCTCCCAAGTATCTGGGATTACAGGCGCCCACCACAACCCAGCTACTTTTTTTGTATTTTTAGATTGAGGCCAGGCACGGTGGTTCATGCCTGTAATTCCAGCACTTTGGGAGGCCAAGACAAGAGGATTGCCTGAGCCCAGGAGTTCGAGACCAGCCAGGGCAACATAGGGAGACCCCGTCTCTACAAAAAATTAAAAAATACTAACTGGGTGTGATGGCACACGCCTGTAGTCGCACTTACTCAGGAGGCTGAAGCAGGAGGATTGCTTGAGCCCAGGAGTTTGAGGCTGCAGTGAGCTATGATCGTGCCACTGCATTCCAGCCTGGGTGACAGAATGAGATCAGGTCCCCCCAAAAAAAAGACAGGTAATAGGATGTATGTGTGTATGTATGAGGATTTGGAGAAATTAGAACCCTACTGCTGGTGGGAAGGTAAAATGGTACAGCTAGGCCATGAGTGGTGGCTCACGCCTGTAATCCCAACACTCTGGGTGGTGGCTCACGCCTGTAATCCCAGCACTTTGGGAGGCCAAGGTGGGCAGATCGCTTGAGGTCAGGAGTTTGAGACCAGTCTGGCCAACATGGTAAAACTCCGTCTCTACTAAAAATACAAAAATTAGTTGGGTGTGGTGGCGCATACCTGTAATCCCAGCTATTTGGGAGGCTGAGGCATGAGAATTGCTTCAGCCTGGGAGATGGAGGTTGCAGTGAGCCAAGATCTCACCACTGCACTCCAGCCTGGGCAACAGAGCAAGACTCTTGTCTCAAAAAATAAAATAAAATGGTACAGCTGCTGTGGAAGACAGTGTGGAGGTTAAACACAGAGTTACCATTTAACCCAGCAATTCCAATCTAGGTAGAGACCCCAAAGAACTGAAATCATATGTCCACATAAACACCTGTACACAAACATTCATCACAGCCTAATTCATAATAGCCAAAATGGGAAACAAGCCAAAAGTCCCTCAACAGATGAAAATGAATCAACAAAAAGGGATACATCTTTTTTTTTTTTTTCCCTTCAGACAGAGTCTCACTCTGTGCCCCAGGCTGGAGTGCAGTGGCGCGATCCTGACTCACTGCAACCTCTACCTCCTGGGCTCAAGCGATTCTCCTGCCTCAGCCTTTTGAGTACTGGGATTACAGGCGTGCGCCACCAGACCCGACTAGTTTTTGTGTTTTTAGTAGAGATGGGGTTTCACCATGTTGGCCAGGCTAGTCTTGAACACCTCACCTCAAGTGATCTGCCCACCTTGGCCTCCCAAAGTGCTGGGATTACAGGTATGAGCCACCGCGCCCGGCCATGATGCACTTTTTTTTTTTGAGACAGAGTCTCGTTCAGTCGCCCAGTCTGGAGTGCAGTGGCGCGATCTCGGCTCACTGCAAGCTCTGCCTCCTGGGTTCATGACATTCTCCTGCCTCAGCTTCCTGAGTAGCTGGGACTACAGGTGCCCACCACCACGCCCAGCTAATTTTTTGTATTTTTAGTAGAGACGGAGTTTCACCATGTTAGCCAGGATGGTCTCGATTTCCTGACCTCGTGATCCGCCCACCTCGGCCTCCCAAAGTGCTGTGATTACAGGCATGAGCCACCACGCCCCATGATACATTTTTACAACGGAATATCATGTAGCCATAAAAAGGAATGAAGCACTAATTCATGCTACAACATGAATAAAGCTTGAAAACATGATGCTGAGTGAAAGAAGCCAGGCACAAAGTTGTACGACTCCAGCTACTTGGGAGGCTGAGGTAGGAGGATCACCTGAACTGGGGGGTTTGAGGCTGCAGCGAGCTATGATTGTGCCACTGCTCTTCAGCCTGGGTGACAGAGTGGGACCCTGTGTCAAAAAAACAAAAATGTTGTACGACTCCATTCACATAAAATGTCCAGAATAGGTTAGTCCACAGAGATAGAAAGAAGACCAGTAGCCAGGCACGGGGGCTCCCACCTGTAATCCCAGCACTTTGGGAAGCTGAGGCGGGCGGATTGCACTCCACCTGATGTTGGGAGTTTGAGACTAACCTGATCAACATGGAGAAACCCTGTCTCTACTAAAAATACAAAATTAGCCGGGAGTGGTGGCACAGGCCCGTAATCCCAGCTACTTGGGAGTCTGAGACGGGAGAATCACTTGAACCTGGGAGGTGGAGGTTGCAGTGAGCTGAGATCATGCCACTGCACTCCAGCCTGGGCAACAAGAGTGAAACTCCATCTCAAAAAAAAAAAAAGATGACCAGTGGTTGCCTAGGGCTAGGGGGGAATAGGGTGGATGGGGGATTGCTTTTGGGATGACAAAGATTTCCAAAAATCAGACAGTAGTGAGAGTTGGACAACTTTGTGAATATTCTAAAAACCACTGAGTTAGGCCAGGCGTGGTGGCTCATGCCTGTAATCCCAGCACTTTGGGGGCCAAGGCAGGAGGATCACTGGAACTCAGGAACTCAAGACCAACCTGCGCAAATAATTGAGACTCGTCTCTAATAAAAATAAAACATTTAGCCAGGCGCGGTGGCCCACGCCTATAGTTCCAGCTACTTGGGAGGCTGAGGCAGGAGGATCACCTGAGCTGGGGGGTTCGAGGCTGCAGCGAGCTATGATTGTGCCACTGCTCTTCAGCCTGGGTGACAGAGTGGGACCCTGTGTCAAAAAAAAAAAAAACAAAAACAAAGAACCCACTGAGTTGTCCACATTTAAAAGGGTGAATCTTATGATTTCTCAAATTCCAAAAAGCATATACTGTATGATTCCATGTATATAAAGTTCAAAACAAGGCTGAATTAATCTCTGGAGACAAAGATCAGAGTCAGGGTGACCTTGTAAAGTTTTGTCTGGGAAGGGACGAGAAGGTGCATTCTGGGGTGTTGAACTATTCTCTATCCTGATCTGAACATACATGCAAAAATTCATAGAGCCGTACACTTAAAATGTGTTCACTTCACTCTAAGTTATACCTCAATTTAAAATGTTAAGGCCGGGCACAGTGGATCACGCCTGTGATCCCAGCACTTTGGGAGGACAAGGTGGGAGAATCGCTTGAGCCCAGGAGTTAGAGGCTGCAGTGAGCTATGATTGCATCATTGCACTCTACCTGGGTGACAAACTGAGACCTCATCTCAAAAAAACAAACAAACAAACAAAAACAAAGTTGTTAAAAAAAAACAAAGTTGTTAAAAAAAAACAAAAAAACAATAGCCAAGGCTGCATGTGGTGACTCACACCTGTAATCCCAGCACTTTGGGAAGTGAAGGAGGGCGGATTACTTGAGGTCAGGAGTTGGAAACCATTCTGGCCAACATGGTGAAACCTCGTCTCTACTAATAATACAAAAATGAGCTGGAAATTGCTTGAACCTGGGAGGCAGAGGTTGCAGTGAGCCGAGATCACGCCACTGCACTCCAGCCTGGGCAAGAAAGTGAGATCCAAGACTCTGAGACTCCGTCTCAAAACAACAAACAAACAAAAAAACAATAGCCAAGAGGTGGAAGCAAGCTAAATGTCCATCAACGGATGAATGGAATAAAGAAAATGTGGTCTGTCCATACAATGGAATGTTACTCACCCTTAAAAAAGAAAGGAAGTCGGCTGGGCACTGTGGCTCATGCCTATAATCCCTGCACTTTGGGAGGCCAAGGCGGGTGGATCACCTGAAGTTGGGAGTTTGAGACCAGTCTGACCAACATGGAGAAACCCCATCTCTACTAAAATACAAAATTAGCCAGGCGTGGTGGCGCATCCCTGTAATCCCAGCTACTTGGGAGGTTAAGGCTGGAGAATCACTTGAACCTGAAAGGGGGAGGCTGCAGTGAGCTGAGATAGTGCCACTACACTCCAGCCTGGGCAACAAGAGCAAAACTCCATATAAAAAAAAAAAAAAAGGCCGGGCAGCGGTGGCTCACGCCTGTAATCCCAGCACTTTGGGAGGCCGAGGCGGGCGGATCACGAGGTCAGGAGATCAAGACCATCCTGGTGAACACGGTGAAACCCCATCTCTACTAAAAATACAAAAAAAAACTAGCCAGGCGTGGTGGTGGGCGCCTGTAGTCCCAGCTTCTCGGGAGGCTGAGGCAGGAGAATGGCATGAACCTGGGAGGTGACAGAGCTTGCAGTGAGCGGAGATCGCGCCACTGCACTCCAGCCTGGACACAGCGAGACTCTGTCTCAAAAAAAATAAATAAATAAATAAAAAGAAGGAAATCCTGTCACATGCTGCCACAAGGATGAACTCTGAAGACCTTATGCTCAGTGAAAAGGCCAGGCACAAGGGACAAACGACATATGATTCCACTTACAGGAGGAGCTCCCTAGAGAAGTCAAACCCACAGACACGGACGTGGAGTTTTCGTCGGCAAGATGAAAGCGGTCCAGCGCTCTGCTCTTCACCCTCGTGCACACAGTAAACACCGCTGCCCTGTGCACTTACACAGGTGCAGAGAGGCAATTCTGTGATGTGTTTTCCACCAGAATGTTTAAAAGGAAAAGATAAGAAACACTAGCTGGCCAAGGGCCCTTCTGGTACAATTCATCTCCGCCTGCTGATCGGGGGAGATGATGACCACCGGTCCCTGGAGCGGAGGCCTGGCAGGCGTGGGGCAGGGGCTCCCGACGAGGAAGATGTGGGAAGACAGGGGAAGGCCCCCCGGACCCCTAGGGAGCCCAGCAGCAGGGCAGGGTGTCAGCAGGTGGCCGCGGGAGTTGCTCTGCGTCCACTTTCTCTAAGTGCAGAACCGGCGACCAAGCCGGGCCCCCCGCTTGCAGTTGTGAAGTGGGCCCTCTCCCCGTCAGTCCTGCACTCCTGCCTCCGGCCATGGGTCCTGTGAGGGATCCCCGGGCCACCTGGGGGGCCACCTGTGTCCTCTCTTCTCTCTATGCCCCAGGGCCACTGCTGCAGAGCACTGCTAGGTGGAGCTGGTGGGACCCAGGGACACAGCTAATGCTTCCCAGAAAGGCGACCCTTGGGCACGTGGGGGGTGTGGTGTGAGGTGTGTGTGTGTGTGGGGGGGGTGAGTGTGTGAGGTCTGTGTGTGTGGTATATGTGTGTGATGTGTGTGTGGTGTGTGAGGTCTGTGTGTGTGGTATATGTGTGTGATGTGTGTGTGGTGTGTGAGGTCTGTGTGTGTGGCATATGTGTGTGATGTGTGTGTGGTGAGGTCTGTGTGTGTGGTATATGTGTGTGATGTGTGTGTGGTGTGTGAGGTCTGTGTGTGTGGCATATGTGTGTGATGTGTGTGTGGTGTGTGAGGTCTGTGTGTGTGGTATATGTGTGTGATGTGTGTGTGGTGTGTGAGGTCTGTGTGTGTGGCATATGTGTGTGATGTGTGTGTGGTGTGTGAGGTCTGTGTGTGTGGCATATGTGTGTGATGTTTGTGTGGTGTGTGAGGTCTGTGTGTATGGTATATGTGTGTGATGTGTGTGTAGTATGTGAGGTCTGTGTGTGGTGTGTGTGTGAGGTCTGTGTGTATGGTATATGTGTGTGATGTGTGTGTAGTATGTGAGGTCTGTGTGTGGTGTGTGTGTGAGGTCTGTGTGTGTGAACGTGGGGTCTGTGTGTGTGTGGTATATGTGTGTGATATGTGTGTGGTGTGAGTGTGAGGTCTGTATGTGGTGTGTGTGTGAGGTCTGTGTGTGGTGTGAGTGTGAGGTCTATGCGGTGTCTGTGTGAGGTATGCATGTGTGTGTGGTGCGTGAGGTCTGTGTCTGTGTGTGGTGTATGTAAGATTTGTGTGTATGTGGTGTGTGAAGTCTGTGTGTGTGGTGTGTGCAGTGAGTGTGTATGTCCATGTGGTGGCGTCTGTGTGTGTGGTGTGTGAGGTCTGTGTGTGGTGTGTGAGTCTGTGTGTGTGTGTGAGGTCTGTGTGTGTGTGGTGTGTGAGGTCTGTGTGTGGTGTGTGCAGTGAGTGTGTATGTCCATGTGGTGGCGTCTGTGTGTGTGGTGTGTGAGGTCTGTGTGTGAGGTCTGTGCGTGTGTGTGATATGTGTGAGGTCTGTGTGTGTGGTGTGTGAGGTCTGTGTGTGAGGTCTGTGTGTGTGTGGTGTGTGAGGTCTGCGTGTGTGTGGTGTGTGAGATCTGTGTGTGTGTGGTGTGTGAGGTCTGTGTGTGTGTGAGGTCTGTGTGTGTGTGTGATATGTGTGAGGTCTGTGTGTGTGGTGTGTGAGGTCTGTGGTGTGTGCAGTGTGAGCGTGTATGTCTGTGTGGTGGTGTCTGTGTGTGGTGTGTGAGGTCTGTGTGTGTGTGGTGTGTGTGAGGTCTGTGTGTGTGTGAGGTCTGTGTGTGTGTGGTGTGTGAGGTCTGTGTGGTGTATATAAGGATTGTGTGTATGTGGTGTGTGAGGTCTGTGTGTGTGGTGTGTGAGGTCTGTGTGTGTGTGGTGTGTGTGAGGTCTGTGTGGTGTATGTAAGGGTTGTGTGTATGTGGTGTGTGAGGTCTGTGTGTGTGGTGTGTGCAGTGAGTGTGTATGTCCATGTGGTGGCGTCTGTGTGTGTGGTGTGTGAGGTCTGTGTGTGAGGTCTGTGCGTGTGTGTGAGATGTGTGAGGTCTGTGTGTGTGGTGTGTGAGGTCTGTGTGTGTGTGAGGTCTGTGTGTGAGGTCTGTGCGTGTGTGTGATATGTGTGAGGTCTGTGTGTGTGGTGTGTGTGAGGTCTGTGTGTGTGTGAGGTCTGTGTGTGAGGTCTGTGTGTGGTGTGTGAGGTCTGTGTATGTGTGGTGTGTGTGAGGTCTGTGTGTGTGTGAGGTCTGTGTGTGTGGTGTATATAAGGATTGTGTGTATGTGGTGTGTGAGGTCTGTGTGTGTGGTGTGTGAGGTCTGTGTGTGTGTGGTGTGTGTGAGGTCTGTGTGTGTGTGAGGTCTGTGTGTGTGGTGTATGTAAGGGTTGTGTGTATGTGGTGTGTGAGGTCTGTGTGTGCGGTGTGTGAGGTCTGTGTGTGTGGTGTATGTAAGGGTTGTGTATATGTGGTGTGTGAGGTCTGTGTGTGTGGTGTGTGAGGTCTGTGTGGTGTGTGCAGTGTGAGTGTGTATGTCTGGTGGTGTCTGTGTGTGGTGTGTGAGGTCTGTGCGTGTGGTGTGTGAGGTCTGTGTGTGTGTGGTATGTGCAGTGTGAGTGTGTATGTCTGTGTGGTGGCATCTGTGTGTGTGTGGTGTGTGAGGTCCGTGTGTGTGCGGTGTGACTGTGAGGTCTGTGTGTCTGTGTGTGTCGTGTATGTGGGTGGGTGTGGGTGTATATGTGTGTCTGTGTGTGTGGCGTATGTATGTGACATGTGTGTTTGGGGGCTGAGTTCCCATGTAGACAGAAGTCAGTGCCAAAGCCACAACCCCCCCACCCCCGCCTCCTGTCTGAATACTTGTCCCGACATGCCCTGTGCTGGGGCGCCAGGACCTCTCATTTACTCCTTGCTGGGGCTGCCTTGGCTCTCCAGAGAGAGAGGTGGGCGGCAGGTGAGCATGCGGAGAGAGGGGTGGCTGGGTCCATGTGGAAGCCCAGCAGCCTCATCACCTCCCTGGGCGGCACCGTAGGAGCTCTGAGACCCAGGCAGGAGTCTGGGGCCTGACTCCGATCCTGGCTTCGCCTCTTAGTTGCTTTCCCCTCAGGCCTCGGTGCTCTTGAGAGGCCTGTGCATGGTTCACCCATGTGAAGTGCTCACAGCAGAGGGGCCCAGGGCCACAGTGTCTAAGTGTCTCTTAAGTGCCGGCTGTCATTGTATCCTGCTCACCGCTAAGAGAAAGTACAAGAGTGCTTTGGAAAACTAAAAGAAGGCCAAGTATTCTTAACAGACACTGTTAAAAGCTGAAAGGGTTGTGAGCCGTCGCAGACACCCAGCAATTCAGGATCTGGGGACCTAGATTTTAGGAGACACTTGGGCAGGGGGATCACGGAGAAGCTCGCCTGTGGCTGGCCACGGCAGCCGTGTGTGGGAGTGAGAACCTGGCAGTGAGCTAACGTCCACTTGCAAGGCACCGTCCAGGCAGTGGACACCACGAAACACGACGTGCGATTGAAAACACTGAGATAGACGGTTAAGTGACAAAGTTCACAGCAGCACTATTTGCAACAGATGAAAGATGGAAGCTGGCCGGGCGCGGTGGCTCAAGCCTGTAATCCCAGCACTTTGGGAGGCCGAGACGGGCGGATCACGAGGTCAGGAGATCGAGACCATCCTGGCTAACCCGGTGAAACCCCGTCTCTACTAAAAAAATACAAAAAACTAGCCGGGCGAGGTGGCGGGCGCCTGTAGTCCCAGCTACTCGGGAGGCTGAGGCGGGAGAATGGCGTAAACCCGGGAGGCGGAGCTTGCAGTGAGCTGAGATCCGGCCACAGCACTCCAGCCCGGGCGACAGAGCGAGACTCCGCCTCAAAAAAAAAAAAAAAAAAAAAAAAAAAAGAAAGATGGAAGCCACCCAAATGTCCCCCCGCTGAGAATGGATAAACACAACGTGCTCAGTCCACACAGCAGAGGACGATTCAGCCATAACGAGGAAAGCAGCTCTGACACGCCACCGCACGGATGAACCTCGAAAATGACATGGGGTCTAAGACCAGACCCCAAGGTTGCATACGGTGTGATTCCATCAATAGGAAACGTCCAGAACTGGCAAATCCACAGAGGCAGAAAGCAGATTAGAGGTTACCAGCGGCTCTACCTGCAGGGAGGGAGGGCAGAGACAAGAGGCTGGGGAGAGACCTGACAGGTGCAGAGTCACCTTAGGAAGGTGGTGAAAATGTTTTGGAACAAAACAGGTGATGGTTGTACAACACTATGATAATTTAAAAACAAATTTTTTTTATTTTTGAGAAATAGTCTCACTCTGTTGCCCAGGCTGGTGTACAGTGGCGCAATCTCAGCTCACTGCAACCTCTGCCTCCTGGGTTCAAGCGATTCTCCTGCCTCAGCCTCCGGAGTAGCTGGGACTACAGGCATGTGCCACCACGCCTGGCTAATTTTTGTATTTTTAGTAGAGACGGGGTTTCACCATGTTGGCCAGGCTGATCTCCAACTTCTGACCTCAAGTGATCCACCCGCCTCAGATTCCCAAACTGCTGGGATTACAGGTGTTAGCCACCGCCCCCAGCCCATTGTGAGTAAATTAAATGATATACTACATGCTACTGAATTAAATGATATACTACATGCTACTGAATTGTATGTACTTTAAAATTGTTAATTGTATATTACATGAATTCACCTCAATTAAAAAAACAGACAACCCAAACAATAAATACATAAATACCTTTTTTTAAGAGACAGGGTGTTGCTCTGTTGCCCAAGCTGGAGTGCAGTGGTGTAATCGAGGCTCACTGCAGCCTTGACCTCTTGGGCTCAAGAGATTCTCCCACCTTAGCCTCCTGAGTGGCTGGGACTACAGGTGTGCACCACCATGCCTGGCTAATTTTAAAAATTTTTTGTAGAGACAGGGTCTCACTATGTTGCCCAGACTGGTCTCAAATTCCTGGTCTCAAGCAATCCTCCTGCTTCAGACTCCCAAAGTGTTTAATTTCATAAATTAAAATACATAATTTTAATTAAAATTTATTATTAAAATACATAATTTTAATTTATAAAAAAGGACAAGTAACAATTCAGAGCACAATCTCTTTTATTTTGAAAACAAAATAAACAGAGAATTTGTGTGTAGATGGATAGAAAGGGAAGGTTTTCCTTCCCGCAGCGCGGTGGGGATGAAGCAAAGGGGAGTGTCACGTCTTGTGCATAGTTTTATTTGACTCTTACACAGTAAGAGTAATATATATACTACGGTGTGTTTTTGTTGTTTTTTTGTTTGTTTGTTTGTTTGTTTTTGAGACAGAGTCTTACTCTGTCACCAGGCTGGAGTACAGTGGTGCGATCTCGGCTCACTGAAACCTCTGCCTCCCGGGTTCAAGAGATTCTCCTGCCTCCGTCTCCCGAGTAGCTGGGATTACAGGTGCCTGACACCATGCCCAGCTAATTTTTTTGTATTTTTAGTAGAGATGGGGTTTCACCAGGTTGGCCAGGATGGTCTCGATCTCGTCACCTCGTGATCCGCCTGCCTCGGCCTCCCAAAGTGTTGGGATCACAGGTGTGAGCCACTGATCCAAACACCAGGCTGGGTGTGGTGGCTCACGCCTATAATCCCAGCACTTTGGGAGGGTGAGGCGGGCGGATCACCTGAGGTCAGGAGTTCGAGACCAGCCTCATCAACATGGAGAAACCCTGTCTCTACTAAAAATACAAAATTACCCGCACGCAGTGGCACAGGCCGTAATCCCAGTGACCCAGAACCTCAGGATGCGGTCTTATTTGAAAACAGGGTATTTGCAGATGTAATTAGTTAAGATGAAGTCATGGTGGATGAGGGGTAGGCCCTAAATCCAATGCCTGGTGTCCTTATAAGACAAAGGAGGTTGGGCATCATGCCTCATGCCTGTAATCCCAGCACTTTGGGAGACCAAGGCAGGCAGATCCTTGAGCCCGGGAGCTCGAGACAAGCCTGGGCAACATGGTGAAACCCTGTCTCTACAAAAAGTATAAAAATTAGCTGGGCGTGGTAGCACATGCCTGTAGTCCCAGCTACTTGGGAGGCTGAGGCAGGAGGATTACCTGAGCAGGAGATGAGGGAGGCAGAGGTTGCAGTGAGCTGAGATAGTACCACTGTACTCCAGCCTGCAGGAAAAAACCCCATTAAACAACAAAAGATAAAGGAGAGGGAGATGAGACACATAGACACGGAGGAGAACATTTGGCTGCAGAGGCAGAGACTGGGATGGTGTAGCCACAGGTGAGGATGCCGGCAGCCCCCAGAGGCAAGGAAGGACTCCTGCTGAGAGGCGCTGGAGGGAGTATGGCCTTGCTGACATGAGACTATGAATCTCTGGCCTCCAGAACTATGAGAATAAACTGTTTTCAGCCACCCAGTTTGTGGTCATTTATTATGACAGCCCCAAGAAGCCAATATGGCAAATATATGGAGAAAGGCCCAGACAGAGGGCACAGCAATTTTGGTTTTTTATTTTTGTTTTTGTTTTGAGAGAGTCTCGCTGTGTTGCCCAGGCTGGAGGGCAGTGGTGGCAATCTCAGCTCACTGCAACCTCCGCCTTCCGGGTTCAAGCAGTTCTCGTGCCTCAGCCTCTCGAGTAGCTGGGATTACAGGTGCACGCCAGCACGCCTGGCTACTTTTTGTATTTTTTGTAGAGATGGAGCTTCGCCATGTTGCCCAGGCTGGTCTCAAACTCCTGGCCCCAAGTGATCCACCTGCCTCAGCCTCCCAAAGTGCTGGGGTGACAGGCATGAGCCACCACGCTTCTGACAGCACGGTTGAGCCCCATGTGTCCAATTCGGCAGCCACCAGCAGCCACTGAGCACTTGAAATGGGGCCCATCCAAATGGACATATGCTGCAAGCATAAAATACACATTGCCATTGTCAGCTGACGGATAAACAAACGTAGGCCCTGCACACAATGGAATGTACTCAGCCTTAGAATGGAAGGAGATTCTGACATGGGCTACAACATGGATAAACCTCGAAAACATTGTTAGGTGAAATAAGCCAGACACAAAAGGAAAAATACGATATGACTCCACTTATAGGAGACGCCTACAGTAGTTAAATCCATAGAGACGGTAAGTAGAATGGTGGGTGCCAGGGGCGAGTGGGAAATTAGTGTTTAATGGGACAGTGTTTCAGTTTTGCGAGATGAGAAGAGTTCTGGAGAAACACTGTGAATGTACTTAATGCCCCTGAACTGTACACTTAAAAATGACTAAGACAGGGCCGGGTGTGGTGGCTCACGCCTGTAATTCCAGTACTTTGGGACTCCAAGGCAGGAGGATTGCTTGACGTCAGGAGTTTCAGACCAGCCTGAGCAACACAGTGAGACCCCCATCTCTACCGAAAAAATTTAAAAATTAGCCAGGCATGGTGGTGCACACCTGTCGTCCCAGTTACTTAGAAGACTGAGGTGGGAGACTCTTTTGAGCCCGGGAGGTTGAGACTATGGTGAACTATAATTGCGCCACTGCACTCCAGCCTTGAAGACAAGCCCTGTCTCAAAAAAAAAAAAAAAAAAAAAAGGGAGAGCGGGGGTTAAGATGGTAAATTTTATGTAAAATGTACATTACGTTTTTTTCACAATAGAATATGAATATATACACATATACACATGTATGTATCCTACCAGATTTCAAAGACTTAATATAAAAAAATGCAAAATATCTCATTGATAATCTCAATGATAATTTTTATATTGATTACATGTTACAAGGAAACTTACTGCTTTGGATCTATTGGGTTCAATAAAATATATTATAGAAATTACTTTCATCTGGCCAGGCACCATGGCTCACGCCTATAATCCCAACACTTTGGGAGGCTGAAGCAGGCGGATCATGAGGTCACCATCCTGGCTAGCACAGTGAAACCCCATCTCTGCTAAAAATACATAAATTAGCTGAGCGTGGTGGCACATGCCTGTGGTCCAGGCTACTCGGGAGGCTGAGGCAGGAGAATCACCTGAACCCGGGAGGCGGAGGTTGCAGTGAGCTGAGATCGCCCCACTACACTCTAGCCTGGGTGACAGAGAGAGACTCCATCTCAAAAAGAAAAAGAAAAATTACTTCATCTGTTGCTTTTTTTTTTTGTTTTTTGAGACAGAGTTTCACTCTTGTCACCCAAGCTGGAGTGCAGTGGTGCGATCTCGGCTCACTGCAACCTCTGCCTCCCAGGTTCAAGCGATTCTCCTTGCCTCAGCCTCCCAAGTAGCTGGGATTACAGGCACCAGCCACCATGCCCAGCAAAATTTTTTTTTTTTTTTGAGATGGAGTCTCGCTGTGTCACCCAGGCTGGAGTGCAGCGCCGGATCTCAGCTCACTGCAAGCTCCACCTCCCGGGTTTACGCCATTCTCCTGCCTCAGCCTCCCAAGTAGCTGGGACTACAGGCACCCACCACCTCGCCCGGCTAGTGTTTTTGTATTCTTTTTTTAGTAGAGACGGGGTTTCACTGTGTGAGTCAGGATGGTCTCGATCTCCTGACCTTGTGATCCACCCGTCTCGGCCTCCCAAAGTGCTGGGATTACAGGCTTGAGCCACCGCACCCGGCCTAATTTTTTTTTTTTTTTAAGTAGAGACGTGGTTTCACTATGTTGGCCAGGCTAGTTGTTGGCTAGGCTAGTCTCGAACTCCTGACCTAGTGATTCACCCACCTCGATCTCCCAAAGTGCTGGGATTACAGGAATGAGCCACCGTGCCCAGCCTCTTTTTACTTTTTTGAATGTGCCAAGTAGAAGAATGACAATGACTTCTCTTTTACTGAGCAGTGTTGTTCTGCAATGCCCTTCAGAAAATGACAACGTGGTCAGTTTTCCTCTTTCCCTGGTGACTAAGCTGTTCCTTTAGAGCCCAAAGATTTTTTTCCAGACCCATGAGCAAATCTTCACACCCCATCCCCCGGCACGATGGCTTGCATACCTGTCATTCATTTCTGCATGTGCTAACAAGTTTCTGTGCGCTGCCCTCCAGCTGACAAGCTGGATTTCCACAAACAGCCGGGAGTGAAGTGCTTTTTAATCTGGAGACTTCCGGGGGTAGAGGAGCCTGCCAGGTGCCTCTGAGCACAATGCCACAGTTGAACTGCTGGGAAGGCCATACTGTTCCATGCAGAGCTGGCTCCTCTCAGCACCCCCTCACCTCCTACACAGGAAATGGAGACTGCACCCCCAAGTCCTCAGTCTACCCCTGCCTCTGCCCGGTCCATTCTCAGCCCTCACTTCCCGGGCTCCACCTTCTTCCAAGGACCTTGTTTGTCCCAGGTCTGTTCTCCCAGCACGTGGAAGACATGCTTTGTCCGTGCTGTGTTCCCATGGTTTCCCATGCAAAATAAAAATAACCATGAAAGGCACGCCTGGCATCTGCCTGGTCTTTCCACTCAGGCGGGAGGGCTACTGCCATGTGCCTCCTGAGCTAACCCTTTGGGAGCTAACCCTTTGGGAGCCGGACCCACGCTAGATGCCATTTAAGTGTGTCTCAGATTGCTCACACGTGGGCTGATTCATGACAAGCCCAGCAGGGATGTGGAAGGCTGTGGAAGCAAAGCAAAGCTCCCCAGGTGGAGGGTGCTGCGAGCGTGTGTGCACTGATGCACAGGGAAGCGGCTCAGAGCCCTCAGGTCCAGGCCCTGTGGGTCCCTGAGGCCTCTGGGCTCCCTGCAGAAGTGTCCGAAGTTTAACATAGTTTCCCTATGGCCCAGCAATTGCACTCCTCGGTATACACCCCAAAGAACTGAAAACAGAGGTCCACACAAAAGCTTGAGCGCAATGTTCACAGCAGCATAATTCACAACAGCCAAAAGGTGGTGACGTCTCACAGGTCCATCCACAGATGAATGGGCAAATGACATGCAGTATGGCCACAGAACGGAATATGATTCAGACATGAAAAGGAAAGGCCAGGCACAGTGGCTCACGCCTGTAATCCTAGCACTTTGGGAGGCCAAGGTGGTCAGATCACCTGAGGTCAGAAATTCAAGGCCAGTATGGCCAACATGGTGAAATCCTGTCTCTATTAAAAATAGAAATATTAGATGGATATGGTGGTGCACACCTGTAGTCCCAGCTACTCGGGAGGCTGAGGCAGGAGGCTCACTTGAACTTGGGAGGTGGAGGTTGCAGTGAGCCAAGATTGCACTACTTCATTCCAGCCTGGGTGACGGAGTGAGACTCCATCTCAAAAACAAAACAAAACCAAAAAGTCCTCCTTCTTGGGCTGAAGGAAATTGGGATAGAGTGTCCGGGATCCTCCAGGCCCAGGCTTACTTTGCTGCTAGAAAACTTTCTAATGTGCAAGTCACTGCAGCAGGGAGACCTAAGCCCCAGCATGTGCCTCCCTGCCCTGCCTCCAACCTGGCAAAGTCCAGAACAGGCACAGAGCGGGCACTCCATCCGAGATAAGGAAGACAAAGGAATGCATGGCAGGCCTCTGTCTGGAATCGTAAGCTCTTGGGCCGTGGAACGCCACGGCGGACCAATCCATGGCGGGCGTGATTTCAGTCTCCCCCGCAGCCTTAACCACAGGGTCTCCAGCAGCCCTGGGTCAAAGGGTCCTAGAGAGACATAAGCCTTCCTTCAGGGAGCTGATTTCAGCCGATCTGGGTTCCACTTCTGACTCTGCCACTAACTTGCTGTATGACCTTGAACAAATCACTCTCCCTCTCTGAGTCTAAACTTTTCTCATCTGTTCAATCAGTAGGTTGGACTGGATAACGATAACCCATAGTAATAATAGCTAATACTTGCTGAGTGTACCAGGTAAGATTCTAAGGGGTCTATACAGATTCACTGATTTTACCCTCATGACAAGCTTCTGAGGGAGGTATGGTCATTTCTCCCATTTTTACATGGGGGGGCAACTTAGGCACATGAAGGTCATGTGACTTGATCAAAGTCACATAGCAGGGAGGTTTCAGGGTCAGGACTCAAACCTGAGCCGCCTGGCTCCAGAGACAGTGCTTAGAATCATGAGAACTTTTGTTTTCATTGTTACTAATCACATCTCAACAAAGGAAATCCAAGGAAAAGAGAATCCAGACCTGAATAAAACTTTTCATTTTTCCTTGGTTCCCACAGTCCTTTGCAGTGCCATATATGCTTTTATATATACATTTATATATATATATATATATACACACACACACACTTTTTTTTTCTGAAACAGAGTCTTGCTCTATCGTCCAGGCTGGAGTGCAGTGGTGCAATCTCAGCTCAATGCAACCTCCACCTCCCAGGTTCCAGCGAAATCACCTGCCTCAGCCTCCCGAGTAGCTGGGACTACAGGCACACACCACCACGCCTGGCTAATTTTTGTATTTTTAGTAAAGATGGGGTTTCATCACGTTGGCCAGGCCTCAAACTCCTGACCTCAAATGATCCACCTGCCTCGGCCTCCCAAAGTGCTGGGATTACAGGCGTGAGCCACCGCGCCTGGCCTTCAGTGCCATATTTGATTCTGCAGAGTGGTCACCACACATTCTGAAGTTGGGCACCCACCCAAGGTCCATCCCCATCCCATCAAACATGAGGAGGAGGCTCATGTGGGGAGCCAAGGAGTTTCTCAGAAGTGATGACTCTGAGATTCCTTGGGGTAAACTGTAGGAGGCAGCCCTGCTTTAGCGGGCAGGAAGCTGCAGGGCTGAGCAGAACAGGTACTGCCCACAGTCCCGCCTGGCCCGAATCTTGCGGCCCGTCTGTCCTTTTCCCAGCACCAGAAGAGGCCCTGTATGAAGGTTCTAGACAAGTGCTTACTGGATGAGTGACAGTTCCGGGGCTCCAGCGCCATTCAGGTCTGGGATGCCATCCCAGGCTGCTCACTGGTAAGTGTGTGCCTGTGATAAGAGCCTGCAATCTCTTCCCAGCATAGTTAGAATAAAATCCAAACTTTAGTCTCTACAGAGCTATATGACCTGACCCCTGTGACCTCATCTCCAATCTCCCGAGGCCTCAATCATCTTCTGATACCCTAGCCTTCTTTTTTTCATCTTATTGTCGCTCAGGCTAGAATGCAGTGGTATGATCTCAGCTCACTGCGGCCTCAACCTCCTGGGCTCAAGTGATCCTCCTGTCTCAGCCTTCAAGTAGCTCAGACTACAGGTGTGCACCACTGCACCTGGCTAATTTTTAAAAAAATTTTTTAGTAGAGATGGGGTCTATGTTGCCCAGGCTGGTCTTGAACTCCTGGCCCCAAGTGATCTTCCTGTTCCAGCCTCCCAAAGTGCTGGGATCACAGGTGTGAGCCACCACGCCTGGCCTACACTAGCCTTCTTGGTTTCCCTCAAATGCTCATGTCCCAGGGCCTTTGCACGACTGCCCCTGCAACCCCGACAGAACACGCGCAGATATTTGTGTGGCTCACTCTGTTACTTCATGAGGGTTCAAATGGGACCTCCTCGGAGGCCTTCCCTTACAGCTGTATCCAAAGATGTCCCTACCAAGTCACTCTATCACATGCCCCGCTGCAGCTCTCCCAGAGCACGGCCGCCCCCGGACCTATGGCATCTGTGTGTTTACATGTTAAGCCCCTTTCTCCTCTGCACAGCACACAAGCTTCCCAAGGGCAGGTTTAACACGTATCCCAGGGCCAAGAGAGGAGCCTGACAAACAGAGGGGAACCTGTGACAGTTTGTTGAAAGGACCTCTGTGTTACCATCTGTAAACTGAGGCTACAGTATGTCTCTCTGGCAGGGTTATGGTGTGAATCAATATGACACAGAAGGCAAAGGGCTTTGGGAATCAGCCAGCACTGCATCAACGTCCAGGGGCGGTGGCGACCATCGCTGATGTGGGCGATGAGAAAAGGAACGGCCGGCCCCCTTGCATTGGCGCCGGCCCCCGCTTACCTTCATGCTTCTGGAACTCCTCCTCTGAGAAGTTGACATCCTTGTGGGAGAGGTTGGTCATGAGCTGCTTGTTCTCCTCCTGCAGCTGGGCGATCTGGGAGAGGAGGTCCTGCGCCTCCCCTCGCCACACATCCTCCACCAGCTCCAGCTCCTGCCATGGCGAGGGGACAGCGTGGGGTCACTGCCCGCCCAGGGCGGAGGCTCTACCCACCCCGACCCTCAGGGGCAGCTAGGGTTGCCGGGACTTTAGGCTGTCCCCTTCCTCGTGAGAAGTGGGCATCAGACAGCTGGGCCAGCAAGGCCACCATGAGCCCCATATGGCACCTTTGCAAGAAACAGAAGGCACCTTCCTTGGGGCAGATGCCTGTGTTTATGCTGTTAGGACCTGGCCCAGTGAGAACTGCCCCAAGGACAACTACAAAGCTGGTGCCGCATCTTGGAGCTCTCTTCAGAGCAGACAGAGCTGCCCCAGGATAGAGGGGTTCTAACATTCCCAACCTCTGGGGGCACACCCTCGGTCTCTGGACAGACAGTTGGGACAAATCTCTCTCCAGGAGAGCCAGAGGCCTTGAGAATCCTGGGGATGCCGAGGCAGACAGGGGCCCTGGCCCCAGCGTTCCTTAGGTGTCTGATCCAGGTATCTCTCCATGGGGTCTTCAACCACTGACGTGACCACCCTGAGCCTCAGTTTCCCTCAGTGGGGGAACCAGAACAAAGGCTCACAAAGTGAATGTGAGGATAAATAAAATCGGTCTATTAAAGTTATTTTGTGGGTGGCTGTAGTCAAAGAAGTAGCCAATAACAAGTGCTGACAAGGATAGGAAGAAACTGGAACCCTCCTACACTGCTGGTGGGAATGGAAAATGGTGCGGACGTTTTGGAAAACACTCTGGCAGTTTTGTAAAACATTAACACAGAGTTACCGTAGGACCCAGAGATTCCAGTCCTTGGATCGGCTCAAGAGGTATGAACACAATGTCCACATGAAAACGAACACAATGTCCACGTGAAAACAAACACAATGTCCACATGAAAACGAACACAACGTCCACATGAAAACGCATGCAGGTGAATGTTCCTCACAGCATTACTGCTAGTAGCCAAAAGGCAGAAACAACCCCAGTGTCCATCAACTGACGAACGGGTAAATAAACGTGGCACATCCGAACAATGGAACATTATTTGGCCATGAAAAGGAATGAAAGTCTGACATATGCTGCAACATAGGTGGACCCTGAAAACATTGTGGAAAGAGGCCAGACACAAAAGGTCACATGTTATATGATCAGTTTTAGAAAATGTCTAATATCAGCAAATCCACAGACATAGGAAGCAGACTGGAGGTTGTCTAGAGCCAGAGTGCTAGAGGGGAGACGGGGAATGTCTGTGAACGGGTATGGATTTTCTTTTGGGGGGTGATGAAAATGTTCTAAAATTGATAGTGGCCAGGCACGGTGGCTCACACCTGGAATCCCAGCACTTCGGGAGGCCAAGGCAGGCGGATCACTTGAGATCAGGAGTCTGTGACCAGCCTGGCCAACATGGCAAAACCCCGTCTCTACTAAAAATACAAATATTAGCTGGGCGTGGTGGTGGGCACCTGTAATCCCAGCTACTCGGGAAGCTGAGCCAGGAGAAATGCTTGAACCTGGGAGGCAGAGGCTGCAGTAAGCCGAGATCAAGCCACTGCACTCCAGCCTAGGGCATACAGTGAGACTCCATGTCAAAAAATAAAAAATAATAAAATAAAATAAATAAAAAATAAAATACAATAAAATAAAATAGTGGTTCACTGGAGCCTGCTGACCCAAGTTTGAATCCTGTTTCTGCTGCTTACTAGCTGACCTTGGCGAGTTATTCAACCTTCTGGTGCCCCAGAAATAGGGAAACTAGTGTAGTATCTGCCGGGAAGGGTGGGCATGAGGATTAAATGGTTACTATAAGTAAAGTGCCTGGAACATGCCCGGCACCCAGAAAGCACTAACAATGTGTATGCTGATCTCTGTCCCATCCCTACAATCCATCACAAGTGGCCAGGTGGCCGGATGCTAGGCATGGCCTCTGTCCATCTTCTAAATAAGTTCTCAGACCCATCTCCTTTGTCACAAGCCTGCTGCACTGGGGAAGAGAGGAGTAAGAGCCTAGTATTTGCACAGAGGGCACAAGGTCACCAGGGGAGGTGAAGGGCAGGGCCAGGGTGGAAGTGGTGGTGAAGGGATGGAGAGGGCATGTTGATCTCCCACAAGCAGGTGGGGCCTGGAAGCAGAAAGAGGCTCATCCAGCTCTGTTCCTCTCTGTTCCCAACTGGCACAGGCTGGGCTCACACAGGGCTCAGAGAATATTAGTCAAGTGTAACTGGCTGGGGCAGGCAGAATAACAGCTCCTAAAGTCATCCAAGTCCTAATCCCTGAGAATATGTTAATTTATGTGGCAAAAGGGACTGTGCAGAGCTGATTAAGGATCTCAGACATGGCACGGTGGCTCATACCTATAATCCCTGTAATTTAGGAGGCCGAGATGGGAGCACTGATTTAGGCAAGGGTTTGAGAACAGCCTGGGCAACATGGCAAAGCCCCGTATCTACAAAAAATACAAAAATTAGCTGGGCATGGTAGTGCACGCCTGTAGTACCAGCTACTTGGGAGGCTGAGGTGGAAGGATCACTTGAGCCCAGGAGGTTGAGGCTGTCGTGAGCTGTGACTGTACCACAGCACTCCAGCCTGGGCGACAGAGCAAGATCCCACCTTTTTGAGACGAAGTCTCGCTCTGTCGCCCGAGCTGGAGTGCAGTGGCCGGATCTCAGCTCACTGCAAGCTCCGCCTCCCAAGTAGTTGGGACTACAAGCGCCCGCCACCTCGCCCGGCTAGTTTTTTATATTTTTTAGTAGAGACAGGGTTTCACCAGGTTAGCCAGGATGGTCTCGATATCCTGAACTTGTGATCCGCCTGTCTCGGCCTCCCAAAGTGCTGGGATTACAGGCTTGAGCCACCGCGCCCGGCCCCACCTTTTTTTTTTTTTAAAGGCTCTCGAGGCTAGGCGTGATGGCTCATGCCTATAATCCCAGCAATTTGGGAGGCCAAGGCAGGAAGATCACTTGAGGTCAGGAGTTTGAGACCAGCCTGACCAACACGGCGAACCTCCATCTACTAAAAATACAAAAATTAGCTGGGCTTGGTGGTATGTGCCTGAAATTCCAGCTACTCAGGAGGCTGAAGCATGAGAATCACTTGAACCTGGGAGGTGGAGGTTTCAGTGAGCCAAGATTGTGTCACTGCACTCCAGCCTGGGCGACAGAGTGAAACTGTGTCTCAAAAAATAAAAATAAAAAAAAAAGGCTCATGAGATGGGGAGATGATTCTGGATTATCTGGCTGGATTATCTGGTGGTCTGGTGGGCTGATGTCATGCCAGGGCCTTCATAAGAGGAGGGCAGGTCAGCATTAGAGGAATATGAGGGAGATGGGAAGAAGCTACACTGCTGGCTTTGAAGATGGAGGAAGGGGCCACAAGCCAGGGAATGCAGAGTCCATAAGTTGGGGAAGGCAAAGAAATGGATCTTCCTCCACAGCCCCACAAAGGAGTGGAGCCTTCCCAACACCTTGATTTGAACTCAGTGAGAGCCATTTCTGACTTCTGACGTCCAGAAATTTTTCAGTATTATTCATATTGCTATTACCCGTATGCCTCCATAATACTGTATGACATTGTATCCATAATATTGAATTATCCAGTTCAATAAGACAGTACGTTTCTGGCCAGGCGTGATGGGTCATGCCTGTAATCCTAGTACTTTGGGAGGCTGAGGCAGGAGAATCACTTGAACCTAGGAATCTGCGGCCAGCCGGGGCAACATGGCAAGACCCCATTTCTGCTGAAAATTAAAAAAATTAGCCGGGTGTGGTGGCACACACCTGCAGTACAGCTACTTGGGAAGCTGAGGCGGGAGGATCACTTGAGCCCACGGGGCTGAGGCTGCAGTGAGCCATGGTCACGCCACGGCACTCCAGCCTGGGCAAGAGAGTGAGACGCTGTCTCAGAAAGAAAAAAAAAAAAAAACACATTTCTGCTGTTTTGAGCCACTAAGTTTGTGTTCATTTGTTACAGCAGCCACAGGGGATGAACACAGACTTTAACCCTCAGTTCTCTTTTTTGCTTCTCTCAACGAACTGAAGTTGATGCTGGGGTTGCTGACTCTTGCCTCTGAGTTGACCACTCAGAATCTCACGCTGCCTCCATACCAGCTCAGTGGCTCTCCCGAGAAGTCAGCCCTGATCAGTTATCTCCTTCACGTTCCTCGCTCAGTGCCAAGAGTCCTCAAATTCCTCATCCGAGCCTACAAGCCCCAGCACCTTCCTGATTCATCTCCCAGTTCTCTTCCTCATTCGCTCTGCTCCAGCCACACTGACTCGGTGTTCCTTGAACACACTAAGTGCATTCCCACCTCAGGACCTTTGCACTTCTCACGTCTTCTGCCTGGAATGCCTCTCCCCCAGATCAATCTGTGGCTGGATCCTATCCTTCATTCAGATCTCAGCTCAGATGTCACCTCCTCAGGGAAGCCTTCCTGACTACCCCATCTGTTAGACCACCACCCTAGTGAGTCTCTCTCATATCTCCCAGTTTTATTTCCTTTATGGCACTTATCATAGGCTGATTTTTTTTCTGAGACAAAGTCTCGCTCTGTTGCTCAGGCTGGAGTGCAGTGACATGATCTCGGTTCAATGCAACCTTCACCTCCCAGGTTCAAGCGATTCTCCTGCCTCAGCCTCCTTAGTAGCTGGGATTACAGGCACATGCCACCACCACACCCAGCTAACTTTTGTATTTTTAGTAGAGATGAGGTTTCGCCATATTGGCCAGGATGGTCTCAAACTCCCGATCGCAAGTGATCCAGCTGCTTTGGCCTCCCGAAGTGCTGGAATTACAGGTGTGAACCACTGCGCCCAGCCTGAATTTTTTTTGTTTTTTTAATCTATCTTGACTAGGCACAGTGGCTCACACCCGTAATCCCAGCACTTTGGGAGAACAAGACAGGATGACTGCTCGAGCCCAAGAGTTCAAGACTAGCTTGGGCAACATAGTGAGACCTTGTCTCTAAAGGATAAAAAAAAATTATAGTGTGCCTGTAGGCTTAGCTGCTCAGGAGGCTGAGGTGGGAGGATCACTTGAACCCAGGTGTTCAAGGCTGCGGTGAGCCATGATGCCATCATTGCTCTCTAGCCTGGATAACAGAGTAAGTCCCTGACTCAAAAAAAAAAAAGGAGAAAAAAATCTCTGTCTCCTCCTCATGCTATGGCTGTTGAGCATTTGACATGTGGCTGGTCTGAGTGGAAATGTGCAGCAGGGGTTAAAGACACACCAGATTTCAAAGATGTAGTAGGAAAAAAAGAGTGCAGAATATCAAATTATAAGTTTTTATATTGATTATAGGTTGAAACGAAAATATTTTGGATATATTGGGTCCCATAAGATACATTAAGATTAACCTCACTGGTTTGTTATTTTGTTGTTTTTGAGACAGAGTCTCACTCTGTCACCCAGACTGGAGTGCAGTGGTGCGATCTCGGCTCACTGCAACCTCTGCCTCCTGAGTTCAGGCGATTCTCCTGCCTCAGCCTCCTGAATAGCTGGGATTACAGGCGCCCACTACCATGCCCAGCTAATTTTTGTATTTTTAGTAGAAATGGGGTTTCGCCATGTTGGCCAAGCTGGTCTTGAATTCCTGACCTCAAGTGATCCCCCTGCCTTGGCCTCCCAAAGTGCTGGGATTACAGGTGTGAGCCACCGCACCCAGCCAACCTCATTGTTTTTTATTAACATGGCAAAGCTGCATAATATTTCTATAGTATAGCACTGCACTAAAAAGTCAGGCTCATCAGGGCCAAGACCTCATCTGTCATGGTCATTACTGTCTCCCCAGGGTCCAGAACAACGCCTGGCACACAGTAGGTTCTCAGTAAATATATTTGCTGAATGGGTGAATGAATAGCGTAGTCTGGTATGTTACATGCAAGTGTATCAGCCCAGCCATTGCTTTCTAGAATTTATTTGTGTTTTCCCTTTCTTCCCTGTGACCTGCCTGCTGCCTGACATGAGAATTTGCTTTTCTCTGCAGAGCCATGGCACCAAGAAGGGCAGTGTGTTCACTATGGCCTGTCAACAGGGTTGCAGACTGAGTAACGAGACAGAACATGCCCCAACTGTGGCCTGCATCTGAGGGATGAGTGGAAGTGAGTGAGTGGGTCTGCTGGGAGGAGGAGTGGGGGGAAGAAAGTGCATGTGCTTTACTGGAGCCATAATTGCTGAAAGAGAGAGCAGAAAGGAAGGGGGAGGGGAAGAAGCAGGGGAAAGGGAAGAGGAATGGAGGCAGACAGACTAAACCAGGATATGCCAAAAAGACTTTTGTGGAAATATCACCTTGAAGAGCCTTTGAGACTTCAGGAAAAAAAAAAAAAATCAATACAAGTCTCTCTCCATCCCAAGAATGTGAAGTCAAGGGGTCTGGGGCTGGGGTAGGAAAGGAATGGCATCCTTGATTTAGAGAGGTCATCCTCAGTGTAAGTCAACAAGCCCTGGCCCTGAGCGCACGGTGTTCACTTCCCAGCTGAACGTGTTCCAGAGGCAACAAGTGCAGCTGCTGAGAATTCCATGTGACTTCAGACCTGGTGGCCTCCGACGGCTTCCAAGGATTTCTCCCAGCCCCTCTGCAATGGAACTAAAGAGCCCCAGTTTGGGGACAGTATAGATGCCAGGACTTCTGTGTGATCTGGTCAAAGCCCCTTGGTCCCTGTTAATTAGAGGCGCCACACGAGAGGATTTCCAAGGTCCCTTGCCTCCTTGACCCTCTATGAGAGATGGAAGCCTCTAGGGTAGGAGTAGAGGTGCTTGGGGAGGGGACGGTTTCCTAATATGAGCCTGTGAGCACCTCAATGAATGTCTCTCCAGGCCTGAAAAGAATTTTAACACTTGTAAAGCCCTTGCTATGGGCAGGCTCTGTCCTGAACACTTTCTATGTATTTATATTAACTCCTTTCAACCTCATCACGTTCTACTGGGGGGTACTATTACTATCCCATTTTAGAACTGAGGAAACTGAAGCACAGAGATGCTGGGTGATTTGCCCAAGATCGCACAGCCTGCAAGTGGTAGGGTTTGAAACCAGGCTGTCTAGCTCCAAAGTCCCAGCTTCTAGGAGTCTTGACATTAATTACAGGTAAAAGCATTTTCAGGCTCCCAGATACCCTGGAAATGCTGCTTGGGAGCCTGAGTTTCCTTCTTGCCCCAGGGCATACGAGCACAGTCAACTATGGCAATAGAGCTGCCACCTACCTGTGGGTCTGCCCTCAGGTTAAGGGTTCAGATCCAGCTTTGGCTATTTTCCTCCAAAACACAGAGATCCATCCGAGTATACAACAAGGGATGGCCTGCCCCTGAGGTTCAGAGAGGACAAGTGTATTTCCTGAGGCTGAACAGCAAGCTGGAGACTGCTCAGACACCCTGATCCCTCAAGGAAAGGTGTTTCCTCCCATTCTCAGTCTGAAGGGGCTGCCAAGAGCATCCCTGGCTGAGGTTAGGGCAGGAAACCACATGTCTTTCACTTCCTTTTCTCCAGGAACCTCGTCTGGACTCCAGGCCCAGTGGGGAGGCCTTGATTCTGAGAGGCTCCTGATCACAGGGCAGAGGCTTAGCCTTAAAGCCACCCCAAATCATCCCTCTCCCCCAATTCAAACAGGGTGGGGAGGAGACACGGGGCTGGGACTCTGTCATCACTAATTCGGGACAAATACCTCCTCCCATTGTGACCCTTGGTTTCTGCATCTGTAAAATGAAGATAATCTCTATAGAGTCCTGTGAGGATTAAGGATAAAATCAAAGAGGAGAGAACACAGGTTGCCACAGGTTCACAAGCTAGGGGAGTCCCGGGAAGAAAGTTGCAAGTATGAACTCAGAGACTGGGGGACAGCCTCAGTGGCTGGAGGTCACATTCCCTTTGCTCTGGGGAGACTGGGGGTGGGGGATGAAGAAAGGGTCCTGGGCCTGATGTCACATCTTCTTGGGAAACACGGGAGGGCAAGAGGCTTATTTCATGTCTGGAAAAGAATAATACTGTCTTAAGCACTTAGCTTATATGGCCCCATTTAATTCTTCTAAGGTGGGTCCTATTATGATCACCATTTGACAGGTGAGGAAATAAAGTACAGAGAGGTTAAGTAACTTACCCAAAGTCACACAGCTATTAAACTGTGTGTAAAGGTGGGATCGGAACTCCAGAGAACAGCTCTTAATCTCTCGGGTGGTATCTGCCAGCCACCCCTGGTCGGGCAAAAGAAGGTCAGGGCCTCCCTCCCTCCCCACGTAGGGTCCCCTCTGGTCCGGTCCCCGAACACACACACGTGTGCACCCACAGCTGCCCAATGCGGAAGAGCCCTTGGGTCCCCGCGGTCCCACTGCCCGGACGGACAGACCAAGGCCGCCGCCCACCTTCTGGTGCTTGCGCTCCTTCTCGATGCGGTCCATCCTCTCTAGACGCAGGCGGTCCAGCTCCAGGCGCAGCTCGTCCAGCTCGGGCGCGACGTGGTGGCGGCTGACCAGCACCTCCAGGATCTCCAGGACGCGCACGACCTTGGGCATGAGGCGCGCGATGGCCTCGCAGCCGTGCTGGTCGATGACCCGCTCGAACTCGTGGCCCACAAGCGACGCGATGTCGTACACGTCCATGACGGTCAGCTCGGCCACGTTCTTCTCCAGCGCCGACTCGGCCGCCAGCGCCGACCCCCGCTCCTCCTCCATGGCCGCCCTCCCGGCCTGTCCCCCGCCCCGCAAACTCGTGCAACTCCCAAACTTGCCGCTGTAGAGGGCCGGGCCGGCCGGGCCCAGCCTGGGCCGCGGGCGGGCGCGCTCAGCGGGCGCGGGGGGCGAGAGCGCAGCGGGCGGCGGGTGGCGGGCGGCGGACGGCGGGCGCGGGCACGGGCACGGGCGGCGGCGCGGGGTGCGCGGGGCCGCGGTCTGGGCGCACCGCTCGGCCCGGAGCTGCTCCCGAGTGGGCGGCGGCGGTGGCGGTGGCGGCGGGGAGGGCGCGCGCGTGCGCAGGCCCGCGGCGCCTCCCAAGTTGAGATCAGAGTTGCGCTCAATGGAGCCGGGCCGGGCGCCCCGGGGCGGTGCTGGCCTGAGGGGCGGCAGTGCGCCGGGCCCGAGAGGAAGGGCGGCCCGCGGCTCCTCCGGGAAACTTTGGCGGCGGCGGCGGAGAGGCTGGGTGACCGCTCCCCTGCAGGGAGGCCGCGCGCCCCGCCCCGATCCCGGCCTGGCCAGGGGCGCGCCCACTTTCCACCTCCCGGGGGCGCCCCGGAGTGCCCCCCAGCGCTGACTGCGCAGCCTGCACACCGGGCCCCCTCTCCAGGCGCCGGACCCGCGGCGCCCCTCGCCCGTGCTCCGGCCGCCCCTCCCCCGCCCGGCGCTGGCTCCTCCCACCACCGGTTGCGGAGAGGGGGCCGGGGGGCGCTGGTCTCGCGGGACGATTTGCTGCTCCGGGGAGCAGCCCCGGCCTTGGAAAGGGATGGAGGGGTCACGAGGAGGTCCCCGGGCTGGGGCTCATCCCGGGAAGAAAACGGGGACGCCCCGGCCCGCAGACCCTCCCCGCAGACCCGGCCACCTGCAGAGGCGCCCGGAGCCCCAGGGCGCTCCTCCCCGAGCCACATCCATCACTGGCTCCGTGTGACATAAACGCCACTTCACAGTAGGGCGAAGCCCGCTTGGCATCCCAGCACCACGAGTTTTCTTGTCCCAAGGCCCCCTGTCCATTTGGGCTGTCCAAATCCACTTGTCCATCAGACCCCCTCCCACTCCCGGGAGAACCTTTCCTGAACCCAGAACCCCAGCCACTCTCCCCGCCCCCACGCAGGAGTTAAGGACCCCCTTGCAAACTCACAGTCCCCTGCTTGCCCCACCAAAATTGCTCTTAGCATCCTGAGTTTTCACCGTGTAGTAGCAGATAGGTTTCCACCGTCTGACTGTTAGCTCCTTGAGGGAGGAAATCTTAATGCCCTTGTAGCCATAAAGTGCACCCCAACCTGGCACGTATTGATTAAAAATCTAAAAGTTGGCCGGGCGCGGTGGTTCACGCCTGTAATCCCAGCACTTTGGGAGGCCGAGGCGGGCGGATCACCTGAGGTCGGGAGTTCAAGACCAGCCTGACCAACATGGAGAAACGCTGTCTCTACTAAAAATACAAAATTAGCCGGGCTTGGTGGCACATGCCTGTAATCCCAGCTACTCAGGAGGCTGAGGCAGGAGAATCTCTTGAACCCGGGAGGCGAGGGTTGCAGTGAGCCGAGATTGCACCACTGCACTCCAGCCTGGGCAACAAGAGCAAAACTTCGTCTCAATAAAAAAAAAAAGGTTTTTTTTAAATTAATTTTTTCATAGAGACAGGGGTCTCACTATGTTGCCAAAGCTGGCCTTAAACTCCTAGACTCGAGCGATCCTCCTGCCTCTACCTCCCCAAAGTGTTGGGATTACAGGCGTGAGCCACAGCGCCTGGCCCCAAATTCTAAAAGTTTAAAATATATTGAGTATTTGCTTTACATGTAATTAAAAAATATGCAGTGTTTACTATGTGCCAAGCATTATTCTAAGTGCTTTACTAATATTACCTCATTTAATCCTGACTACATGGCTTCCTAAAGAGTGGCCTAAGGATGGCGGGGATGCCCAGTACCCAAAGGGTCTCTGGGAGGTTGTCCCTTTCTCCAGCTGCAAGTCAGTGTCAGGCTGGGTGTTCCTCATATTCTCAACACGAAACGGCGGATTGCAGTGGACAGTGCAGAAGCGGTGTTGAGGCACCAGCTCCTTTCTAATGAGCAAGATGCTAGAGACTTGCAAAAGCATAAACCAATACCATCGCTGACAAGATTTTTTCAAATTTATTTTGGAGCATAGCGTTATTCTTATTTAAAAAAGTACATATGGGCTGGGTGCAATGGCTCATGCCTGTGATCCTAGTAGTTTGGGAGGCCGAGGTGGGAGGATTTCTTGAGCTCAGGAGTTCGAGACCAGCCTGGGCAATATAGTGAGAACACCCCCCGTCCCTATAAAAAAAAATTAAAAATTAAAAAATTGGCCGGGTGCGGTGGCTCATGCCTGTAATCCCAGCACTTTGGAAGGCTGAAGCAGACGAGGTCAGGAGTTCAAGACCAACCTGGCCAAGATGGTGAAACTCTGTCTCTACTAAAAATACAAAAATTAGCCGGGTGCGATGGCGCATGCCTGTAATCTCAGCAACTCGGGAGGCTGAGGCAGAGAATTGCTTAAACCCGGAAGGCAGAGGTTGCAGCGAGCCGAAATCGCGCCACTGCACTCCAGACTGGGTGACAGAGTGAGACTCCATCTCAAAATAATAATATTAATGATAATATAATAAAATAAATAAATACTAAAAAGATAAAATTAAGGCCAGGCGCGGTGGCTCACACCTTTAATCCTAGCGCTTTGGGAAGCCGAGGTGGGAAAATTTCTTGAGCTCAGGAGTTTGAGACCAGCCTGGCCAACATGGCAAAACCCCGCCTGTACTAAAAACACAAAAATTAACCAGACATGGTGGCATGTGCCTGTAATCTCAGCTACTCAAGAGTTTGAAGTGCGAAAATCATTAGAGCCTGGGAGGCAGAGGTTGCAGTGAGCTGAGATCGTGGCACTGCACTCCACCCAGCTTAGGCAACCAGAGTGAAACTCCGTCTCAAAAAAAAAAAAAAGTAAAATAAAAAATTAGCCAGATGTGCTGGTGAGAGTCTGTAGTCCCAGGTATTCGGGAGGCTGAGGTGGGAAGATCCCTTGAGCCTGGGAGGCAGAGGTTGCAGTGAGTTGAGATCACACCACTATGCTCCAAACTGGGCGACAGAGCAAAACTCTGTCTCAGAAAAATAAAAATAAATAAAAAAATATATAGGCCTGGCCACAGTGGCTCATGCTTGTAATCCTAGCACTTTGGGAGGCCAGGGCTGGAGGATCACTTGAGCCCAGGATTTCAAGACCAGCCTGGGCAGCATGGCAAAACCCCGTCTCTATTTAAAAAAAAAAAAAAAAAAGCTAGTTGCAGTGACTTATGCCTGTAATCTCAGCACTTTGGGAGGTCAAGGGGGGCAGATCCCTTGAGGTTAGGAGTTCAAGATCAGCCTGGCCAATATGGGGAAACCTCATCTCTACAAAAATACAAAAAAAAAAAAAAAAAAAATTAGCCAGGCATGGTGGCAGGCGCCTGTAATCCCAGCTAGGCAGGAGGCTGAGGCAGGAGGATCACTTGAACCCAGGAGGCAGAGGTTGCAGTGAGCTGAGATCGTGCCACTGCACTCCATCCTGGGTGACAAAGCGAGACTCTGTCTCCAAAAAAAAAAAAAAAAAAAAATTACCCGACTGTGGTGGCATGTGCCTGTAGTCCCAGCTACTCAGGAGGCTGAGGTAGAAGGATGACTTGAGTCCCAGTGGGCAGAAGTTGCAGTGAGCTGTGATTGTGCCACTACACTCCAGCCTAAGTGACACAGGGAAACCCTGTCTCAAAAACAACAAAAAAACTTATGTTACCTAGCATTTTGGTGTGAGCCTGTAGTTCCAGCTACTCCAGTGGGAGGATCCCTTGAGTTCAAGAGTTCAAGTCTAGCCTGGGCAATGTAGGTAGACTGTCTCTAAAAAAATAAAAGGTTAAAAAAATTTAGGTTAACATGTAATGTGTTTACTACTTTTTTTTTTTTTTGAGACAGAGTCTTGCTGTGTCACCAGGCTAGAGTGTAGTGGTGCAATCTCGGCTCACTGCAACCTCCATCTCCCTGGGTCAAGCATTTCCTCTGCCTCAGCCCCCCAAGCAGCTGGGATTACAGGTGCACATGGTGTACATGGTGAAACCCTGTCTCTACTAAAAATATAAAAGTTAACTGGTGTGTGGCACGTGCCTGTAATCCCAGCTACTAGGGAGGCTGAGGCACGATAATCTCTTGAACTCAGGAGGCGGAGGTTGCAGTGAGCCAAGAGCGCACCACTTCACTCCAGCCCGGGCAGCAGAGTGAGACTCTGTCTCAAAAAAAAAAAAAAAGTCTTTCAATATTGTTTTAGTGTAAAGAGTTTCTGAGGCCAAAAAGTTTGAGAACTTCTGCCTTATAACATCCTAAGAGGTAAATTTTATTATCTTCTTTTACAAATGAGGAAACTGAGGCACAGAGAGGTTAAAAAGCTCACCCAAGGCCAGGCAGCTGGTGAAGGTAAATTCAGGGTCAGACCTGCGCAGTCTGGCCTCGAGTCTGTGCCATAAATTTCTCATCCTTGTTCCTTACACATGCTAAGCACTCTAAACCTTCTGGATCCTTCCAACAACCCAAATGAAACTGACATATTATTGCTGTCCCCTTTCTTTTCTTTTCTTTTCTTTTTTTTGAGATGGAGTCTCGATCTGTCACCCAAGCTGGAGTGCAGTGGCACAATCTCAGCTCACTTCAATCTCCACCTCCTAGGTTAAAGCATTCTCCTGCCTCAGCCTCCTTAGTAGCTGGGACTACAGGCGCCCGACACCATGCCCAGCTAATTTTTGTATTTTTAGTAGAGACGAAGTTTCACCATATTGGCCAGGCTGGTCTTGAACTCCTGACCTCAGGTGATCCACTTATGTTGGCCTCCCAAAGTGCTGGGATTACAGGTGTGAGCCACTGTGCCTGGCCAGTGCTGTCCCCTTTCCTTTTCTTCTTGTTCTTCTTTTTTTTTTGTTTTTGGAGACGGAGTCTAGCTCCGTTGTCAGGGTGGAGTGCAGTGGTGTGAAAGGGATGGGAGGGTGGGAGAGATGGAAATTACTTTAAGGAGGGAAAGGGGAGGCAGGAGTCCATCTCCTTAGGAGAATGGTGACAAAGTAGGGTGGGAGGGCAGTTGAGTCTAGTGGGTAAGCTTCCAGAGCCACCCCTTTGTGTTTTTTTTTTTTTTCGTTTCTTTTTCTTTTTCTTTTCTTTTTTTTCTGGACAAAGTCTCGCTCTTTTGCTCAGGCTGGAGTGCAGTGGCGCGATCTTGGCTCACTGCAACCTTCACCTCCCGGTTCAAGCAACTCTCCTGCCTCAGCCTCCCGAGCAGCTGGGACTGCAGGTGTGTGCCACCACCTGTAGCACGGCCTCAGCCTCCCAAAGTGCTGGATTACAGGTGTGAGCCACTGTGCCTGGCCAGTGCTGTCCCCTTTCCTTTTCTTCTTGTTCTTCTTTTTTTTTTGTTTTTGGAGACGGAGTCTAGCTCCGTTGTCAGGGTGGAGTGCAGTGGTGTGAAAGGGATGGGAGGGTGGGAGAGATGGAATTACTTTAAGGAGGGAAAGGGGAGGCAGGAGTCCATCTCCTTAGGAGAATGGTGACAAAGTAGGGTGGGAGGGCAGTTGAGTCTAGTGGGTAAGCTTCCAGAGCCACCCCTTTGTGTTTTTTTTTTTTTTTTCGTTTCTTTTTCTTTTTCTTTTCTTTTTTTTCTGGACAAAGTCTCGCTCTTTTGCTCAGGCTGGAGTGCAGTGGCGCGATCTTGGCTCACTGCAACCTTCACCTCCCGGGTTCAAGCAACTCTCCTGCCTCAGCCTCCCGAGCAGCTGGGACTGCAGGTGTGTGCCACCACCTGTAGCACGGCCTCAGCCTCCCAAAGTGCTGGGATTACAGGCGTGAGCCACTGCGCCCGGCCTTATTTTCTTTTTAGAGACAGCGTCTCGCTCTGTCTTCCAGGCTGGAGTGCAGTGGCGCAATCATAGCTCACTGCAGCCTCGACCTCCTGGGCTCCAGGAATCCTCCTACTTCAACCTCTCTAGCAGGTGGGACTATAGTTGTACACCATCACGCCCAGCTAATTTTCTTTTCGTAGAGATGTGGTCTCACTATGTTGCTCAGGCTGGTCTCAAACTTCTGCGCTCAAGCCATTTTCCCGCCTTGGCCTCCCGAAGTGTGGGCATTACAGACATGAGCCACTCGCAGGGTCTATTATTATCGCCGAAACCTGGAGGATGTATCCTTGCTGGGTGTAGATATAAATGTCCAGCTGACAGCTGGAAATGTGGAACTTGAGTTCGGAACTAAAGAAGCTGTGATTCGACCTACATTGACTTCATTCGAAGAGTAAATATTTAGCTCTTTTTTTTTTCTTAAACAGGGTCTTACTCTGTCACCCAGGCTGGAGTGCAGTAGTGTCATCTCGGCTCACTGCAGCTTCCACCTCCCATCTCAGCCTCTCAAGTTGCTGTGACCACAGGCACGCGCCACCACACCTGGCTAATGTTTTTGTATTTTTAGTAGAGATGGGGCTTCACTATGTTGGCCAGGTTTGTCTTGAACTTCTGGGTCAAGCGATCCACCTGACTCTCGGCCTCCCAAAGTGCTGGGATTACAGGCATGCGCCACCACACCTGGCTGACAAATACTACATATATATATATATATTTTGAGATGGAGTCTCGCTCTGTTGCCCAGGCTGGAGTGCAGTGGCACGATCTTGGCTCACTGCAAGCTCTGCCTCCCAGGTTCACGCCATTCTCCTGCCTCAACCTCCCAAGTAGCTGGGACTACAGGCGCCCGCCACCTCGCCCGGCTAATTTTTTTTTTGTATTTTTAGTACAGACGGGGTTTCACCGTGTTAGTCAGGATGGTCTTGATCCTTTGACATAGTGATCTGCCCGTCTCAGCCTCCCAAAGTGCTGGGATTACAGGCGTGAGCCACCGCGCCCGGCTGACAAATACAATATTTTTATATGCATAGACCAAAGCACTATAAAACAATGCTGGGCATCTTCCGTTTGCCCCTCCACTCTCCCTCCTCCACCCCCTGCTCTGTGCCCCAGGAAGCTGACTTATGTGCTCAGGTCAGCAGCCTTCCTTCCTGGCCGGCTTCAGCTGGCATTGTCCACTGGAGAGTCTCATTAGGAGACTGGAGAGTGGGAGGAGAGTGTGAAGGGAGTCTTAATTCCCCAAATTTCTGCTGCGAGGTCACTGCAGGCCGGGTGCCTTCATCCTCCAATCCAATGAGGATCTCCACTCTTCTCTCTGTCTCAGGCTCTGTCTCTTCAGTCCCAGGTGCTGGGATTATAGGCCTGAGCCACCAAGTAACAGCTCCTTGCTCTTGCTACCTCCAAGGTATTGCACCACCCCTTTTGACTCCCTTACACTCTCCCACACCTCTGTACAGAGTCCCAGTGGTGTGTTGGAGTTGGCTTGTACCAAGTTGTGAGAGCCTCTTGTTTGCAACCATAGTTGGAAAGTGCTGGAGGTTGGTAAATCATGGCCATTGACAAGTGCTACAAATCACAGACCCCCCTCTCCACTTTACTAGTAGGTAAGCACACTTCTAAAACAGTCTCCTTCTTAAATTCTTTGCAAATAATCTTATTTCGAATATGCTTTCTTATTCCTGCGTGGACACTGACTAATGCAAGAACACAATTCCTTTTTTTGGTGGGGAGTGCAGTGGTGTGATCATGGCTAACTGCATTCTCAAACTCCTGGGCTCAAGTGATCCTCCTGCCTCAGCCTCATGGGTAGCTAGGACTACTAGTGTATGCCACTAAATTAGGCAAACTTTTTTAAATTAAAAATTCTTTTTGCAGAGATGGGATCTCCCTGTGTTCCCCAGGGTGATCTTGAACTCCTGGCCTCAAGCGATCCTTCCACTTTGGCCTACCAAAATGCTGGGATTACAGGCATGAAGCACTGCGCCCAGCCTACAATTCATTTTTTTTTTTTTTGAAAGGGAGTCTTGCTGTGTTGCCCAGGCTGGAGTGCAGTGGCGTGATCTCGGCTCACTGCAACCTCCGCCTCCCGGGTTCCAGCAATTCTCCTGTCTCAGCCTCCCAAGTAGCTGGGACTATAGGCTCATGCCACCACACCCAACTAGTTTTTGTATTTTTAGTGGAGATGTGTTGGCCTGACTGGTCTTGAACTGTTGACCTCAAGTGATGCGCCTGCCTTGGCTTCCTAAGGTGCTGGGATTATAGATGTGAGCCACTGTGCCCGACCCGAAAATTCTTTTTGAAGAATTTGTAGTATAGGGATAATAATTATAACTATTTATTGAATGTTTATTTCAGGTTTATTTCAAGGACTGTGCTAGGCACTTTATAAATAAACCTGATGCTTTAGGTTTTATTATCCCACTTACAGAAAAGGAAACTGCAGAGGCCCGGAGAAGTTAAGTAACTTGCCCAAGTCGATGAACATCTTTTAGCTACTACATTAGCACAATCTGGTTTCCTATTTATTTATTTTTAAAATTTTTTGTAGAGATGGGGGGGGGTCTTGCTATACTGTCAAGGCTGGTCTCGAACTCCTGGGCTCAAAGCACCCTCTCACCTTGGCCTCCCAAAGTGGTGGGTTTACAGGTGTGAGCCCTCCCACCTGGCTAATTTCCAAATCCCTGCTTAGATAGTTCTTACATGTTCTAAGCATATGTCCATTTAAACTTATTTAGTCCTCATAAAATCCTGGAAGACTCTCTGACTTCAAAACTATCTTTAAAAAATGTTTCGGCAGGGCGCGGTGGCTCACGCCTGTAATCCCAACACTTTGGGAGGCCGAGGCAGGCGGATCACCTGAGATTAGGAGTTTGAGATCAGCTTGGCCAGCAGGTGAAACCCCGTCTCTACTAAAAACTATAAAAATTACCCGGATGTGATGGCGGGCTCCTGTAAGCCCAGCTACTTGGGAGGCTGAGGCAGGAGAATTGCTTGAACCCAGAAGGTGGCGGTTGCAGTGAGCTGAGATGACACCACTGCTCTCCAGCCCGGGCAACAGAGGGGAATTCTGTCTCGGGGAAAAAAAAAAAAGTTTTAAGGTAAACCGTACATACTAAGTCCTCAAATAGCGTTGTTTCATTCAACATTGTTTTCTTATAACATTGGTGAGAAAAAAAATCGATCCCCAGCTGGGGTCATTATCTGTGTGGAGTTTGCACGTTCTTCCCATGTCTCTGTGGGTTTTCTCTGGGTACTCTGTTTTTGTTTGTTTGTTTGTTTGTTTTGTTTGTTTGTTTTTGAGACAGGATCTTGCTCTGTCACCCAGGCTGCAATGCAGTGATGTGATTATAGCTCACTGCAGCCTGCAACTCCTGGGCTCAAGCAATTCTCCCAAGTAGCTGGGACCACAGGTATGTGCCACCATACCTGGCTAATTTTTTTATTTTCTATAGAGGCAGGATCTTCTTATGTTTCCCAGGCTGGTCTTAAACTCCTGGCCTCAAGTGATCCTCCTGCCTTGGCCTCCCAGTGTGTTGGGATTACAGGCGTCAGCCACCACACCTAATCTATTTTAATGTTTAATATTGTAAGTGTTTTGTTTCTTGATTTAGAAGTTAAGTGATGATTTTGTGACCAGAAATATGCCTAGGAACTTAACCCTTGTTTATATCAATTAGCCTATGGTAAAATTTGTTTTGTTACACATAGTTTTACTTAAAATCGCAGTTTCTAAACACCTATCAATGATGTTAATGATGACTTACTGTCCCTGCTTAAAAAAGCAAATATCATAGAAGGATATACAATGATATACAGTGAACATAAGTTGTTGCCAGGCAAAACCCATCTTTTTATTCTCCCCAAAGGTGACACATAAACAATAGTCATACATGTGAATACTGTATCCAACTTTATTGGTTTTTTATTTTTATTTTATTTGTCTCCAACTTTAAACCAAACTATGTGGCATAATCAGGAATGACTTCCTGGAGGCTGCTAACTCTGTGGGTGAGGCCTGGGGGCAGAATAGGCTGTGTGTGTATGTGAGTCAGCAGGCTGGGGCTGGACTGGATGGGGCAGGCTGGGGAACCAAGTTTGCTTGGCTCCAAGGGAAAGGAATTTGAAGACAGAATCAGAAATTGTGGGGACAAGTTCATACGTGCTATAGTAGGAATGTTGTGTGACTTCAGGCAAGTCACTGAATTTTTCTTTCTTTTTTTCATTTGTAAAATGGGAGTAATCTCAGTGGTACCTCCCTCCAGGATTTTTGTGAAAATTAAATGAGTTAAGATGTGTAAAGTGCTTTGAACACAGGCTAGCACACAGTAAGAGCTATGTTAATGTTAGCGATTGCCATGATGATCAATATTGTCATTACTATTACATTTGCAGTTATTGCTACCACTGAAGCATTTCATTCCGAACAACATCATGGAACTAACACGGATATGTGACTGTGATATGAGGGACTGCTAGAGACATTAGAACATTAGGGAAACCAGTCTTACCAAGTTTACCTCCAAAATATCTCTCAAATCCATCCACTATTCTCCACCTCTTTGCTACTATGCTGTCCCAGTTTACTATTATTTCACTTCCTGAAAGGCTACAGTAGGCTTCTGACTGATGATCTGCTTCATCTCTTTGTCTTCATCATCTGTTTTCTTTTTTTGTTTTCTTTTTCCTTTTTTTTTGAGACAGGATCTCACTCTATCACCCAGGCGGGAGTGCCGTGGCGTGATCTTGGCTCACTGGAAACTCCACCTCCCAGGTTCAAGTGATTCTCTTCCCTCAGCCTCCCGAGTAGTTGGAATTACAGGTGTATGTCACCACACCTAGCTAATTTGTGTATTTTTTGTAGAGATATGGTCTCATTATGTTGCCCAGACTGGCCTTAAACTCCTGAGCTAAAACGATCCACCAGCTTCAGCCTCCCAAAGTGCTGGGATTACAGGCATGAGCCACCATGCCTGGCCTCTCATCATCTGTTTTCTACACAGAACTAGTAATCTTGATTTTAAAAACCATAAATTTCTTTATTTTTTATTTTTTTTGAGACGGAGTCTCGCTGTGTCGCCCAAGCTGGAGTGCAGTGGCTAGATCTCAGCTCACTGCAAGCTCCGCCTCCCAGGTTCACGCCATTCTCCCGCCTCAGCCTCCGAGTAGCTGGGACTACAGGCGCCCGCCACCACGTCCGGCTAATTTTTTGTATTTTTAGTAGAGACGGGGTTTCACCATGTTAGCCAGGATGGTCTTGATCTCCTGACCTCGTGATCCACCCGCCTCGGCCTCCCAAAGTGCTGGGATTACAGGCTTGAGCCACCGCGCCCGGCCAAAAACCATAAATTTCATCACACAAGGTGTCTGTGCCAATTTGCAATGAAACCCCAGGTCCTTACCATGGCCAACATGAACTTTCTGTGTCTATTTCACCATCTTCATATCACACCCATCTCCACACTCTCTAAGCACCAGCCATTGTCTGTGATTCATAATTTATCTTTTCTCTTTGTCTTTTGTTTTGTTTTGTTTTGAGACAGGGTCTCACTCTGTTGCCCAGGCTGGAGTGCGGTGGCTTGATCTCAGCTCACTGCAATCTCTGCCTCCCTGCTCAAGTGATCCTCCAACCTCAGCCACCTGATTAGCTGGGACCCCAGGCAAGCGCCACTTTACCTAGCTACTTTGGTATTTTTGGTAGAAATGGGGTTTGCCATGTTACTCAGGCTGGTCTCAAGCTCCAGAGTTCAAACAATCCACCTGCCTCAGCCTCCCAAAGTGCTGGCATTACAGGTGTGAGCCATCATGCCCAGATTTTTTTCTTTTTTTGGACAGAGTCTTGCTCTGTTACCTAGGCTGGAGTGCAGTGGTGTGATCATAGCTCTCTGCAGCCTCAACCTGGGCTCAAATGATCCTCCTGCCTCAGCCTCCTGAGTAGCTGGAACTACAGGCGTGTATCACCATGCCCAGCTGAACCATGATTTGTCTGTTCCAAAATCAGAATTTTGGTAAAGCATCCAAATGGCTGAGCTTGGGTCATAAGCTGTGTGCTGGGCATGAGGATAAGGGAAAGCAGAGATTTAACCTTCTGATTACCTGTAGAAGGAACAGAACCCTGTTTTCATTTTTTTTTTTTTTTTTTTTTTTGAGATGGAGTCTTGCTCTGTCGCCCAGGCTGGAGTGCAGTGGCCAGATCTCAGCTCACTGCAAGTTCCGCCTCCCGGGTTTACACCATTCTCCTGTCTCAGCCTCCTGAGTAGCTGCAACTACAGGCACCCACCACCTCACCTGGCTAGTTTTTTGTATTTTTTAGTAGAGACGGGGTTTTACCCTGTTAGCCAGGATGGTCTCGATCTCCTGACCTCGTGATCCACCCGTCTCGGCCTCCCAAAGTGCTGGGATTACAGGCTTGAGCCACCGCGCCTGGCCCAGAACCCTGTTTTCACCAAGACACATGCTGCTCACAATTAGGAAGGGTATTCAGGTGCTGAGCAGGAAACACATGTGACTTGTTGAGGACAGCATGTAAGTTTGGGCCAGAGCAGAATTGCTGGGGACAATAGAAAGGAGATTCAAGGTTGCTCCACAGGAGAACAACTTTCTCCATTAATTCCACACAGATTACTAGTGAGAGACAGGACTAGCTGGATTTCCTAGGCCAACTAAGAATTCCTTAACCTAGCTGTGAAAGGTGACCACACCCACCTTTAAACATGGGGCTTGTAACTCAACTCACACCCAACCAATCAGGTAGTAAAGAGAGCTCACTAAAATATCAATTAGGCTAAAAGCAGGAGGTAAAGAAATAGTCAATCATCTATTGCCTGAGAGCATAGCGGGAGGGACAATGATCGGGACGTAAACCAGACATTCGAGCTGGCAGTGGCAACCTCCTTTGGGTCCCCTCCCATTGTATGGGAGCTCTGTTTTCACTCTATTAAATCTTGCAACTGCACACTCTTCTGGTCCGTGTTTGTTCCGGCTCAAACTGAGCTTTCGCTTGCCATCCACCACTGCTGATCGCCACCATCATAGACCTGCCACTGACTTCCACCCCTCTGGATCCGGGGTGTCTGCTGCACTTCTGATCCAGTGAGGCACCCATTGCTGTGCCTGATTGGGCTAGAGGCTCGCCATTGTTCCTGTGTGGCTAAGTGCCTGGGTTCATCCTAATCGAGCTGAACACTAGTTGCTGGGTTCCACAGTTCTCTTCCATGACCTATGGCTTCTAATAGAGCTATAACACTCACTGCATGGCCCGAGGTTCCATTCCTTGGAATCCATGGGGCCAAGAACCCCAGGTCAGAGAACAAAAGGCTTGCTGCCATCTTGGGAGTGGCCCGCCACCATCTTGGAAGCTCTAAGAATGAAGACCTGCTGCTAGCATTTGGTGGCCCATACGGGGATTCTCCAAAGTGATGAGTAATACTGGACCATTTTTCCTTGCTATTCTGTCCTATCCTTCCTTAGAATCAGAGGAAAATACAGGGCACCTGTCGGCTGGTTAAAAATGATTAGCGTGGCTGCCAGACTTAAGACTCGGGTATGAGGCTTTCTGGGAAAAGGCTTTCTTTTTTTTTTTTGAGACGGAGTCTCGCTCTGTCGCCCAGGCTGGAGTGCAGTGGCCAGATCTCGGCTCACTGCAAGCTCTGCCTCCTGGGTTTACGCCATTCTCCTGCCTCAGCCTCCCGAGTAGCTGGGACTACAGGCGCCCGCCACCTCGCCCGGCTAGTTTTTTTGTATTTTTTAGTAGAGACGGGGTTTCACCATGTTAGCCAGGATGGTCTCGATCTCCTGACCTCGTGATCTGCCTGCCTGGGCCTCCCAAAGTGCTGGGATTACAGGCTTGAGCCACCGCGCCTGGCCTGGGAAAAGGCTTTCTAACAACCCCCAACCCTTCTGTATTGGGAGCATTGGTCTGCCTGAAACCAGCTTCCACTTTCACAATATTCCTAGGGGAAGCCGAGGGCTGACTAGAGGCAGAAAGCTGTCATCCTGAACTCCCGGCATTGGCCATTTGAGATCATGGTGCAGCCAGAAGACTCTACTCAACAGCCGCCCAGGTGTGCACCCCTACCTCTCCTTCTGACCCATACCTCCTGGGTCCCAACCATGACTTTCTTGAAAGTGTAGCCCCAGGCCAGGCGCGGTGGCTCAAGCCTGTAATCCCAGCACTTTGGGAGGCCGAGACGGGCGGATCACGAGGTCAGGAGATCGAGACCATCCTGGCTAACACGGTGAAACCCCGTCTCTACTAAAAAAAATACAAAAAACTAGCCGGGCGAGGCGGCGGGCGCCTGTAGTCCCAGCTACTTGGGAGGCTGAGGCAGGAGAATGGTGTAAACCCGGGAGGCAGAGCTTGCAGTGAGCTGAGATCCGGCCACTGCACTCCAGCCTGGGCGACAGAGCGATACTCCGTCTCAAAAAAAAAAAAAAAAAAAGAAAGTGTAGCCCCAACATTCTCATTACCTTTGAATCTACTTCCTCCAATCCCTGTCTCCTAGGTACTAATACCTCAGACTTTCACTTCCTCTCCCAAGTATTAGAGCGAGTCGTATCTCCAAAGGGATCTAAGGAAGCACTACACGGCATCCTTAGGCACCTAGGCTATGAACACAGGGAATCTTGCTCCTGATGTCTCTTCCAATTTAGGTATACAGCTCTCAACATGCGCAGTTATGTGGGCCCCGTTCCCCACCACGTTAGCCAGGGCCCCAGGTTCTATTATGAGCTGTGGCCCCAAATTTGTAAATGGCTAGGAGGATTGATCTTCCATTGTGTAAGATGCTCTTCTCCCCCAATTTCTACTCAGCTTAGCCCCCTGTAATACAATCTCCAAGCCTTGGCTCCTTGGCCAGGGCCTTAGAACTGATGACTCAGGACTTGAATAACTGGAACTGGGTCTAAGACAACATAATAGATCAGGATGAAAGCGAACTGAGTAAATTAAAGGGAGGCACATATTCCTATAGTGGCAAATGAGGGCAACGAGCGAATGTTCTTCTGCTGTGTTCCCAAAATCCCTCTACCAAGAGAGAAATGATCTCTCTCACAGCTTTGTCTGGTGATCCTATGTAAGTCAATACTACTGGAAGGACAACATAGTACCCAGAAGTTTACTAACTAGACTTTAGCACATAAAAACCAGGAAGCCCATCCTTTTCTCCTCACTGTCCTTCTCATAGGAAAAAGGCACATAGGATAAACAGGATCCATCACTCATATTTCTTTTTTTTTTTGAGATGGAGTCTCGCTCTGTTGCCCAGGCTGGAGTGCAGTGGCCAGATCTCGGCTCACTGCAAGCTCCGCCTCCTGGGTTTACGTCATTCTCCTGCCTCAGCCTCCTGAGTAGCTGGGACTACAGGCGCCCGCCACCTTGTCCAGATAGTTTTTTGTATATTTTAGTAGAGACGGGGTTTCACCGTATTAGCCAGGATGGTCTCGATCTCCTGACC
Organism: Trachypithecus francoisi; assembly: GCF_009764315.1. NCBI lineage: Eukaryota > Metazoa > Chordata > Mammalia > Primates > Cercopithecidae > Trachypithecus > Trachypithecus francoisi. The sequence continues at coordinate 9,662,767 of NW_022681456.1, read as the reverse complement.
TCGTGATCCGCCTGTCTCAGCCTCCCAAAGTGCTGGGATTACAGGTGTGAGCCACTACGCCTAGCCCATCTCTCACATTTCATATCCAAAATGACTTAATCTGGGGCAACAAGAAGTTTAAGACCGATAATTAGGGCATATTCCTACAAAGGAAAAGAAGGACAAAAGCCCTACTGGGGAAAAACTCTATCTCAATCCTGACTCGAAAGGTTCCCTACACCCTCTCTGAAATGAATTTGCATAGGAACTGTTGCTTATGGGAATGCACCATGAGGGGGCGACTGGGTTGTTATGAAATACTCAGGCACCCAGCCCAGCTCTAGAACTCAGCCCTGAGCACAAAGGCAATGTTGGGCATGCTGGTAAAGGACCACTAGAATCCAGCAGCCCGGACCCCTTTCTTTGTGGTCAAGAAAGGCAGGAAAACAGGTGCAGGATTGCTACATCGGTAAGCATAACTAATCCGATAAGCAGAGGTCCATGGGTGGTTACGCACCCTGGAAAGGAATAAGCATTAGGACCATAGAGGATACTCTAGGATCACTGCTCATCGGAAAATGACTAGGGGTGCTGGCATCCCTACATTCTTATTTCAGATGGGAAACATTTCCCTGGCTCCTTCCCCAACTAATAAGGACCTTCAACCCAAATGGTCCAAAAGGAGATAGACAAAGGGGTAAACAATGAACCAGAGTGCCAATATTCCCCGATTATGCCCCTCCAAGTGGTGGGAGGAGCAGAGTTCGGCCCAGTCAGAGTGCATGAACCTTTTTCCCTCTCAGACTTGAAACAAACTAAAATAGACCTAGATAAATTCTCAGATAACCCTGATGGCTATATTGATGTTTTACATGGGTTAGGACAATCATTTGACCTGACATGGAGAGAGATAATGTTACTGCTAAATCAGACACTAACCCCAAATCAGAGAAGTGCCGCCATAACTGCAGCCCGAGTGTGGCGATCTCTGGTATCTCAGTCAGGTCAACGACAGGATGACAACAGAGGAAAGAGAACGATTCCCCACAGGCCAGCAGGCAGTTCCCAGCGTAGACCCTCATTGGGACGCAGAATCAGAACATGGAGATTGGTGCCGCAGACATTTACTAACTTGTGTGCTAGAAGGACTAAGGGAAACTAGGAAGAAGCCTATGAATTATTCAATGGTGTCCACTATACACAGGGAAAGGAAGAAAATCCTACTGCCTTTCTAGACAGACTGAGGGAGGTATTGAGGAAGCATACCTCTCTGTCAACTGACTGTCATTTTTTTTTTTTTTTTTTTGAGATGGAGTCTCGCTCTGTCGCCCAGGCTGGAGTACAGTGGCCGGATCTCAGCTCACTGCAAGCTCCACCTCCCGGGTTTACGCCATTCTCCTGCCTCAGCCTCCCGAGTAGCTGGGACTACAGGCGCCCGCCACCTCGCCCGGCTAGTTTTTTTGTATTTTTTAGTAGAGACGGGGTTTCACCGTGTTAGCCAGGATGGTCTCGATCTCCTGACCTCGTGATCCACCCGTCTCGACCTCCCAAAGTGCTGGGATTACAGGCTTGAGCCACTGCATCCGGCCTTAACTGACTCTCTTGAAGGCCAACTAATCTTAAAGGATAGGTTTATCGCTCAGTCAGCTGCAGACATTAGAAAAAAACTTCAAAAGTCCACCTTAGGCCTGGAGCAAAACTTAGAAACCCTATTGAACTTGGCAACCTCGGTTTTCTATAATAGAGATCAGGAGGAGCAGGTGGAACAGGACAAACGAGATTAAAAAAAAAAGCCACCGCTTTAGTCATGGCTGTCAGGCAAGCGGACTTTGGAGGCTCTGGAAAAAGGAAAGGCTGGGCAAATCAAACGCCTAATAGGGCTTGCTTCCAGTGTGGTCTACAAGGACACTTTAAAAGAGATTGTCTGAATAGAAATAAGCCGCCCCCTCGTCCATGCCCCTTATGTCAAGGGAATCACTGGAAGGCCCACTGCCCCAGGGGATGAAGGTCCTCTGAGTCAGAAGCCACTAACCAGATGATCCAACAGCAGGACTGAGGGTGCCCGGGGCAAGCGCCAGCCCATGACCTCACCCTCATGGAGTCCTGGGCATGCTTGACCATCGAGGGCCAGGAGGTTAACTGTCTCCTGGACACTGGTGAAGCCTTCTCAGTCTTACTCTCCTGTCCCGGACAACTGTCCTCCAGATCTGTCACTATCCAAAGGTCCTAGGACAGCAGTCACTAGATACTTCTCCCAGCCACTAAGCTGTGACTGGGGACATTTTTTCACATGCCTTTCTAATTATGCCTGAAAGCCCCACTCCTTTGCTGGGGAGAGACAGTCTAGCAAAAGCAGGGGCCATTATACACCCGAACATAGGAGAAAGAACACCCGTTTTTTTTGTCTCCTGCTTGAGGAAAGAATTAATCCTGAAGTCTGGGCAACAGAAGGACAATATGGACGAGTGAAAAATGCCTGTTCCGTTCAAGTTAAACTAAAGGATTCCGACTCCTTTCCCTACCAAAGGCAGCACCCCCTTAGACCCGAGGCCCAACAAGGACTCCGAAGGATTGTTAAGGTCCTAAAAGCCCAAGGCCTAGTAAAACCATGCAATAGCCCCTGCAATACTCCAATTTTAGGAGTACAGAAGCACAACGGGCAGTGGAGGTTAGTGCAAGATCTCAGGATTATCAACGAGGTCATTGTCCCTCTATACCCAGCTGTACCTAACCCTTATACTCTGCTTTCCCAAATACCAGAGGAAGCAGAGTGGTTTACAGTCCTGGACCCTAAAGATGGCTTTTTCTGCATCCCTGTACATCCTGACTCTCAAGTCTTGTTTGCCTTTGAAGATCCTTCGAACTCAATGTCTCAACTCACTTGGATTGTTTTATCCCACGGGTTCAGGGATAGACCCCATCTATTGGCCAGGCATTAGCCCAAGACTTGAGCCAGTTCTCATACCTGGACACTCTTGTCCTTCGGTACGTGGAGGATTTACTTTTAGCTGCCCGTTGAGAAACCTTGTGCCATCAAGTCACCCAAGTGCTCTTAAATTTCCTTGCCACCTGTGGCTACAAGGTTTCCAAACCAAAGGCTCAGCTCTGCTCACAGCAGGTTAAATACTTAGGGCTAAAATTATCCAAAGGCACCAGGGCCCTCAGTGAGGAACGCATCCAGCCTATACTGGCTTATCCTTATCCCCAAACCCTGAAGTAATTGAGAGGGTTCCTTGACATAACAGGCTTCTGCCGAATATAGATTCCCAGGTACGGCGAAATAGCCAGGCCATTATACACACTAATTAAGGAAACTCAGAAAGTCAATACCCATTTAGTAGAATGGATACCTGAAGCAGAAGTGGCTTTCCAGGCCCTAAAGAAGGCCCTACCCAAGCCCCAGTGTTAAGCTTGCCAACGGGGCAAGACTTTTCTTTATATATCACAGAAAAAAACAGGAATAGATCTAGGACTCCTTACACAGGTCCGAGGGACCAGCTTGCAACCCGTGGCATACCTGAGTAAGGTAACTGATGTAGTGGTGAAGGGTTGGCCTCATTGTTTATGGGTAGTGGCAGCAGTAGCAGGCTTAGTATCTGAAACAGTTAAAATGATACAGGGAAGAGATCTTACTCTGTGGACATCTCATGGTGTGAATGGTATACTCACTGCTAAAGGAGACTTGTGGCTGTCAGACAACCGTTCCCTTAAATGTCAGGCTCTATTACTTGAAGGGCCAGTGCTGTGACTGTGCATTGTGCAACTCTTAACCCAGCCACATTTCTTCCAGACAATGAAGAGAAGATGGGGCCGGGCGTGGTGGCTCACGCTTGTAATCCCAGCACTTGGGAGGCCGAGGCAGGTGGATCACAAGGCCAGGAGATCGAGACCATCCTGGATAACACGGTGAAACGCCGTCTCTACTAAAAATACAAAAAATGGGCCGGGTGTGGTGGCGGGCGCCTGTAGTCCCAGTTACTCGGGAGGCTGAGGCAGGAGAATGCCGTGAACCCGGAAGGTGGAGCTTGCAGTGAGCTGAGATCGTGCTACTGCACTCCAGCCTGGGTGACAGAGCAAGACTCTGTCTCAAAAAAAAAAAAAGAAAGAAAGAAAGAAAAGAAAAGATGGAATATAACTGTCAACAAGTGATTGCTCAAACCTACGCTGCTGGAGAGGACCTTCTAGAGGATCCCTTGACTGGTCCTGACCTCAACTTGTATACTGATGGAAGTTCCTTTGTAGAAAAAGGACTTCAAAAGGCGGAGTATGCAGTGGCGAGTGATAATGGAGTACCTGAAAGTAATCCCCTCACTCCGGAAACTAGTGCTCAGCTGGCAGAACTAATAGCCCTCACTTGGGCACTAGAATTAGGAGAAGGAAGAAGGGTGAATATATATACAGACTCTAAGTGTGTTTACCTAGTCCTCCACGCCCATGCAGCAATATGGAGAGAAAGAGAATTCCTAACTTCTGAGGGAGCACCTATCAAACATCAGGAAGCAATTAGGAGATTACTACTGGCTGCACAGAAACCTAAAGAGGTGGCAGCCTTACACTGCCGGGGTCATCAGAAAGGAAAGGAAAGGGAAACAGAAGGGAACCGCCAGCGGATATTGAAGCCAAAAGATCCACAAGGCAGGACCCTCCATTAGAAATGCTTATAGAAGGACCCCTAGAATGGAGTAATTCCCTCCAGGAAACCAAGCCCCAGTACTCAGCAGGAGAAATAGAATGGGGAACCTCACGAGGACATAGTTTCCTCCTTTCAGGATGGCTAGCCACCGAAGAAGGAAAAATACTTCTGCGTGCAGCTAACCAATGGAAATGATTTAAAACGCTTCGCCAAACCTTTCACTTAGGCATTGATAGCACCCATCAGATGGCCAAATCATTATTTACTGGACCAGGCCTTTTCAAAACTATCAATCAGGTAGTCAGGGCCTGTGAAGTGTGCCAAAGAAATAATCCCCTGCCTCATCGCCAAGCTCCTTCAGGAGAACAAAGAACAGGCCATTACCCAGGAGAAGACTGGCAACTAGATTTTACTCACATGCCCAAATCTCAGGGATTTCAGTAGCTACTAGTTTGGGTGGATACTTTCACTGGTTGGGCGGGGGCCTTCCCCTGTAGGACAGAAAAGGCCCAAGAGGTAATAAAGGCACTAATTCATGAAATAATTCTCAGATTCAGACTTCCCCAAGGTTTACAGAGTGACGATGGCCCGCTTTCAAGGCTGCAGTAACCCAGGGAGTATCCCAGGCGTTAGGCATACAATATCACTTACGCAGCGCCTGGAGGTCACAATCCTCAGGAAAAGTCGAGAAAATGAACGAAGCACTCAAAGGACATCGAAAAAAGCTAACCCAGGAAACCCACCTCACATGGCCTGCTCTGTTAGCCTGTAGCCATACTAAGAATCCAAAGCTTTCCTCAAAAAGCAGGACTTAGCCCATTCGAAGTGCTGTATGGATGGCCCTTCCTAACCAATGACCTTGTGCTTGGCCAAGAGACGGCCAACTTAGTTGCAGACATTACCTCCTTAGCCAAGTATCAACAAGGTTTTAAAGCATTACAGGGAGCCTGTCCCCAGGAGGAGGGAAAGGGACTATTCCACCCTGGAGACATGGGATTAGTCAAGTCCCTTCCCTCTAAGTCCCCATCCCTAGACACATCCTGGGAAGGACCCTACCCAGTCATTTTATCTACCCCAACCATGGTTAAACAGGCTGGAGTAGAGTCTTGGATACATTACACTCGAGTCAAACCCTGGATACTGATAAAGGAACCCAAAAATCCAGGAGACAACGCTAGCTATTCCTGTGAACCTCTAGAGGATCTGTACCTTCTCTTCAAGTGACAATCGTGAGGAAAGTAACTGAATCGTAGATCCCCATGGCCCTCCCTTGTCATATTTTTCTCTTTACCATTCTCTTACCCCCTTTCACTCTCAGTGCACCTCGTCCATGCCGCTGTACTACCAGTAGCTCCCCTTACCCAGAGCTTCTATGGAGAATGCGGCTTCCCAGACATATTGGCGTCCCATCGTATAGGAGTTTTTCTAAAGGAAACCCCGCTTTCAGCGCCCACACCCATATGCCCCGCAACTGCTATAACTCTGCCACTCTTTGCATGCATGGAAATACTCATTATTGGACAGGGAAAATAATTCCTAGTTGTCCTGGAGGGCTTGGAGCCACTGTCTGTTGGACTTACTTCACCCATACGTGTATGTCTGATGGGGGTGGAGTTCAAGATCAGGCAAGAGAAAAACAAATAAAGGAAGTAATCTCCCAAATGATGTGAGTACAGAGCTATGTCGGTTTGATGCCACCAACAGATTTGGAGAAAAAAAATGAGCTCTAAGAGACCGCACTGGAGTTCTCAGGGCTGGATGCAGGGGCCCACCATGGTTGGGGCAGGAGGAAGAGCTGTGGTCAGATGACAGATGGTCCCTCCCTCTGTGAGGCACTGGGGCAGGGCATGTGGCAGAGAGAAGCAGTGATTCTGTGGAAGGAGAAGTCACTGCTTCCTGGAAAATCAGACCACAGAGGCCTGAGAAACCACATTAGGAATAGAAAGACGATGGCGGGTACTTGAATGCTTGCCTGTGCTGTGGCCAGTGGCCTCTTTCTTCCTGTTGTTTTATTTTTATTTTTTTGAGATGGAGTCTCGCTCTGTTGCCCTGGTTGGAGTGCAGTGGCACGATCTCGGCTCACTGTAGCCTCCACTCCCCGGGTTCAAGTGATTCTCCTGCCTCAGCCTCCTGAGTAGCTGGGACTACAGGCATGTGGCACCATGCCTGCCTAATTTTTGTGTTTTTAGTAGAGATGGAGTTGCACCATGTTGGCTGGGCTGATCTCGAACTCCTGATCTCAAGTGATCTGCCCGCCTTGGCCTCCCAAAGTGCTGGAATTACAGGCGTGAGCCACTGCGCCTAGCCTCTTTTTTTTTTTGTTTAAAATTTATTTATTTATTTATTTATTTATTATTTATTTATTTAAGACAGGGTCTTGCTCTGTCTTCCAGGCTGGAGTGTGGTGGCAATCATGACTCTGCAGCTTCAAAGTCCTGGGTTCAAACGAGCCTCCCACTTCAGCCTCCTGAGTAGCTGGGACTACAGGCATGTGCCTCCACACCCAACTAAATTTTAGATTTTTTGTAGAGATAGGGTCTTGCTTTGTTGCCCAGGTTGGTTTCAAGCTCCTGGGCTCAAGCAATCCTCCCGCTTCAGCCTCCCAAAGTGCTGGGATTACCGGTGGAAGCCACCGTGCCCGGCCAGGGGACTCTAATGAGCGCTAGCATTTCTCAGGAGTCTGAGCAGTCATCAGGCCACCTGCCTTACCTGTCCTTTCCCAGGGCTAGATTACAAGGCCTGGCAATCTGAAATAGCTGCCCACCCACACACTTCTTCATGACTTTCCACAGTTGCTGCTGTGGCTCTTCATTTATTCTCTTCCATCTCCTCCTCCTCTTCCTCTTTCACTTTGACAGTCTTGGTGGGGGTCGGGGGGCGGGGAGGTCATGGATAATTTTGGTGTCCTCATTGCATTGTGTTTTTTTGTTTTTTTTTTTTCAGACTCTGTCACCTAGGCTGGAGTGCAGTGGCACAATCTCAGCTCACTGCAACCTCCACCTCCCGGGTTCAAGTGCTTCTTCTGCCTCAGCCTCCCAAGTAGCTGGGATTATAGGCGCCCACCACCACACCCGGCTAATTTTGTATTTTCAGTAGAGATGGGGTTTCACCATATTGGCCAGGCTGGTCTCGAACTCCTAACTTCAAGTGATCTGCCCACCTCGGCCTCCCAAGTTGCTGGGATTCAGGCGTGAGACACCATGCCTCGCTGCATTGTTTTTTAATTTTTAAAAATTTTTCACAGGGACAGGGTCTCACTATGTGTGCCTTAGCCTCCCAAAGTGCTGGGATTACAGGCGTGAGCAACAGCGCCCGGCCATCACATCATCTTTAAGCACCAGAAATGTCATTTAGCACTCACGGTCTGTTCTGCACTGCCTTCTGCTTAGTTGCCAGAGCCCATCCCCAAGGACACTGTGTGAGAGATATGATCAGACTCCCCAAAATCCATCTTGGGAAACAAGAACCTTAGCAACCAGATTTTACCTGCATTGGGCACACTTTCTGAATTTCAATGTCTGCTTCTTTCTAAAGAGAGGTTACCAGTAAATGCTATGTTTGTGTAGATTTTTCCATAGGAGTTGCATTAACCTGGTACCACATCTGTGCTTCTGTGCTTTAGAATCTCATTGATTAATGGTTGAGCGCTTCTTTTTTTTTTTTTTTTTTTTTTTAAGACAGGGTCTGGCTCTGTCACTCAGGCTGGAGTGCAGTGATGTGATTTTTGTTCACTGCAACCACTTCTTGGGCTCAAATCCTCACCTCAGCCTCCCAAGCAGCTGGGACTACAGGCGCTTGCCACCACACCCAGATAATTTTTGTATTTCTAGTAGAGACAGGGTTTCACCATGTTGTCCAGGCTGGTCTCAAACTTTTGAGTTCAAGTGAGCCATCGTCTCAACCTCCCAAACTGCTGGGATTACAGGCGTGAGCCACTGTGGCGGGCCAGTGGTTGAGCTCTTAATTTAAACAAATATTGGCCAGGGGCAGTGACTCGTGCCTGTAATCTCAACATTTTGGGAGGCCAAGATGGGCAGATCACTTGAGGTCAGGAGTTCAAGACCAGCCTGGCCAACATGGCGAAACTGCATCTCTACTAAAGATACAAAAGTTAGCCAGGCATGGTAGAAGGCGCCTGTAATCCCAGCTACTCGGGAAGGCTGAAGCAGGAGAATTGCTTGAACCCTGAAGGCAGAGGATGCAGTGAGTCGAGTTTGAGCCACTGCACTCTAGCCTGTGCAACAGAGCAAGACTCCGTCTCAAAAAAAGAAAAAAGATTATTTATTTACTTACTTATTTTTTGAGACAGAGTCTTATTCTGTTGCCCAGGCTGGAGTGCAGTGGTACAATCTCGGCTCACTGCAACCTCTGCCTCCCGGGTTCAAGTGATACTCCTGCCTCAGCCTCCCGATTAGCTGGGATTACAGGCGCCCACCATCACGCCCAGCTAATTTTTGTATTTTTCGTAGAAAAGGGGTTTCACCATGTTGGCCAGTCTGGTCTCGACCTCCAGACCTCAAGTGATTTGCCTGCTTCGGCCTCCCAAAGTGTTGGGATTACAGGTGTGAACCATTGCACCCGGCCAAGAAAAAACATTTAAAGAGAAATATCTAAAAAGTAGAAATCACCCATGTCTTCATTGTTTCCCTAGAAAACAGGGCCTGAGGTGAAGATTAGGAGCTAATGCTTTATTGAAGAGGAGAATGCCAGGGAGGTGAGGGTGAGGGAGAAAGGGAAGGAGGCACAAAAGGAGGGAGAGCAGGCTGGGTGCAGTGGCTCATGCCTGTAAATCCAGCACTTTGGGAGGCTGAGGCAGGTGGATCACGAGGTCAGGAGATCGAAACCATCCTGACCAACATGGTGAAACCCCTTCTCTACTAAAAATACAAACAACTAGCCGGTATGGTGGCACACGCCTGTAGTCCCAGTTACTCAGGAGGCTGAGGCAGGAGAATCGCTTGAACCTGGGAGACAGAGGTTGCAGTGAGCTGAGATCACACCACTGCGCTCCAGCCTGGGCAACAGAGTGAGACTCTGTCTCAAAAAAAGAAAAAAAAGGAGATAGAGCAAGTTCATGACAGAGCATCCTGGAGGTGGCCCCAACTTCACACCAGCACTCAGCCAGTTGCTGGTCTTCTGGGGTGTCTCTGGAGAGGATGTAGGAAAGTAGTGAATCTCAGAATGTTCTGTTAGTGCAGAGTGTAGCATGGGAAATGTGTGGTGGGTATGGGGAGGGAGGTGAACAATTTATCCACCAGCTCCTTCATGTCCTCATTTGTCCTCTCCCTGGGGCATTAGCCTCCCCCCATTTGCAGGTGGAGCTCATCTTGGAGGGTGTTGGTCTTGGGTGCAGAGGTGGCTGCGATTCTTTGCCCCTGACCTTCAGAGACAACTGGAAATGTTAGGAGCTGAAATGACTGTGGCACTGGGCAGAGCTTTACAACCACGGAACAGTGTGAGCCATTGCTGATGTTGTCTGTGCCAGAGAGAAAGGTAAGTATGTGATTTCTGGGGGTGGGGGCGCAGGTGGAATGAATGGATTTGGGTTTGCCATTTCCATAATCCAACATGAGAAAAATTATGTATTTAAGCTGGGCATGGTAGTGCACACCAGTAGTCCCAGCTACTCTAGAGGCTGAGGTGAAAGGAACACTTGAACCCAGGAGTCTGAGGCTGCAGTGAGCTGTGATCAGACCACTGCACTCCAGCCTGGGTGACAGAGGGAGACCCTGTCTAAAAATAAATAAACAAAAAAAAGCGGAAAGTAGCCATGGGAGCTCATGCCTGTAATTCCAGCACTTTGGGAGGCCTAGGTGGGAGAATCACTTGAGCCCAGGAGTTTGAGACCAGCCTGAGCAACATTGTGAGACCTCGTCTCTACAAAAGACACAAAAATTAGCTGGGCATGGTAGTGTGCACCTGTCATCCCAGCTACTTGGGAGGCTGAGGCAGGAGGATCGCTTGAGCCCAGGAAGTCGAGACTGCAGTGAGCCGTGATTGTGCTATTGCACTCCAGCTTGGAAGACACAGGCTGGAGAGAAAATGGAGAAAAAAATAATGTATTTAAAAGAAATCCCTCCCATCTAATTTCTATTCCCAGGTAACTACTGTTGACAGTTTGGTCCATGCTTTTCCTGATAATATAAATATTTACCTATCTGTACACACTGTATGTCTAAACATACACTTAGTTTTAAAATGGAAACATGACATACAAACATACAAAAAAAGCTGTTTGCTTTTTTCACTTCATAATAGCTTGTAATCATTTTTTCTAGCTCTGCACATATAGACCTACCTTGTTTTTAAAAAATAGATAATTCCTGTTTCATTCTTTTATTTATTTAATTATTTGTTTGTTTTGAGCCGGAGTTTCACTCTTGTTGTCCAGGCTGGAGTGCAGTGGTGCAATCTTGGCTCACTGCAACCTCCGCCTCACAGGTTCAAGTGATTCTCGTGCCTGGGCCTCCTGAGTAGCTGGCCTGAGTAGCTGGGATTACAGGCAGGTGCCACCACATGCAGTATATATATATATAATATATACACATGTATTTATATATTTTATATATGTGTATATATATATATATTTTTTGAGATGGAGTCTTGCTCTGTCACCCAGACTGGAGTGCAGTGGCACGATCTCGGCTCACTGCAATCTCTGTCTCCCGGGTTCAAGCGATTCTCCTGCCTCAGCCTCCCGAGTAGCTGGGATTACAGGCTCCTTCCACCACACCAGCTAACGGGGTTTCACCATGTTGTCCAGGCTGGTCTCAAACTCTTGACCTCGGGTTATCTGCCCACCTCATCATTCTTTTAAATGATTGTGCAGTCTTTCATTTTATGGTGTACTGCAATTTGCTTGATCATTGTTCCCTTGGTGGTCATTCACTCTGTTTTCTGGTTTGGACTATTTTAAACAATGTCAAAATGCAAGTTTACACTAAATTTTTGGTCCTCTCAACTTCATGAAAAGTGGCTAAAACACGTTACGTACTCATCTGCCCAGTGCTTTGGTTCCCGCCTATAAATTGGCCACAGAGGAGAAAGGCTAAAGGCAACAGCTCACCACTGCTGAAAGCCCAGAGCATGCTGGGGGCCCCACCTTGCAGCCATGCATCTTTGTTTAAAAAAAACATTTTTTTTTTTTGAGATAGACTCTTGCTCTGTCTCCCACGCTGGAGTACAGTGGCATGATCTCTGCTTGCTGCCACCTCCACCTCTCAGGTTCAAGTGATTCTCCTGCCTCAGCCTCCCGAGTAGCTGGGATTACAGGCATGTGCCACCACACCCGGCCAATTTTTGTATTTTTAGTAGAGACGGGGTTTCGCCATGTTGGCCAGGCTGGTCTTGAACTCCTGACCTCAGGTGATTCGCCCACTTCGGCCTCCCAAGATGCTGGGATTATAGGCGTGAGCCACCGTGCCCGGCCCCACACTAGCCCTTTTTCAGTTTTCCAACTTGTCAATGTCAGTACCCTCATACAGTGCTAGTCAGAATGCAATTGGTAAAACCACTTTGGAAAACTGGTGTGAAAGTTGTCAGAATCAAAATGGAGTCATCTGTGTTACAAAACAAAAAACAAAAACACCTTGACAAGTAGAGCCAGGGAAGCTGATCAATGGACGATGCTCATGCATGAATGCTGGATAACAAAAACTGTCACAAAAGAATGCAAAACCCACAACCTTGCACAAAGGCCATCACAATCTTTCTTTAAAAATGCTTGTCCGAAGACATCTGCCCAGCAACTGCCTATCTAAACTTGGACTGGTGCCACTTTTGTTATTGAGCTCTGTAGCCAAAGATAATTATCTCAAAACAATTATGTACTTCTCATTTTTCCTTTAAAAATCTTTGTCTTCCTTTATTTCCTTGAATACACATATACTTTAGTATGGCATACGTATTCCCGTTGCAACGCCCTATTCCTGAATAAACATCATCTTCTTTTAGAAAGACTCTCTGTCACTTAGGCTGACACTGGCAGTATCTACTAAGTCTAAGTATACACCTCCCCTATCACCCTGCAATTCTATTGCTAGGCTTAAACCCAGCAGAAATCAGAAAATAATGCCCACAACAACTTTGCTCAAAATCATCCAAAACAGGAAATAAGGGGAATGTCCATCAGCAATAGAATGGATACATAAATTCATACAGCGAAATGTCATGCAGCAATGGAAAGTAACAAGCGATTCCCGGATGCAACAGTAGGAAGGACTCTCACAGCTATAATGTTGTGAGAAATTAATCAGGCACAAAGGAGTCCACACTGTATGGCTCCTTCTGTATGAAATTTCTGAACAGGCAAAACTAAGTTCAAGGGATTGAAAGCAGAGTAGTTGCCTGGTGCAGAAATGGGAGTGGGGACTGACTGCAAGGAGGCACAAGGAAGCTTTTCTAGAGTGAAGGAAATGATTGTATCTTGATTGGGGTGAAATTGTGGTTACACACCCGTATTTTTTGTTTTTGTTGTTGTTTTGAGATGGAGTCTCGTTCTGTCTCCCAGGCTGGAGTGCAGTGGTGTGATCTCAGGTCACTGCAGCCTCCACCTCCCGGGTTCAAGCGATTCTCCTGCCTCAGCCTCCCGAGCGGCTGGGATTACAGGTGCTTGCCACCACACCCGGTTAATTTTTGTACTTTTATTTTTTTATTTTTTATTTTTTTTGAGACGGAGTCTCGCTCTGTCGCCCGGGCTGGAGTGCAGTGGCCGGATCTCAGCTCACTGCAAGCTCCGCCTCCCGGGTTCACGCCATTCTCCTGCCTCAGCCTCCGGAGTAGCTGGGACTACAGGCGCCCGCCACCTCGCCCGGCTAGCTTTTTGTATTTTTTTTAGTAGAGATGGGGTTTCACCGTGTTAGCCAGGATGGTCTCGATCTCTTGACCTCGTGATCCGCCCGCCTCGGCCTCCCAAAGTACTGGGATTACAGGCTTGAGCCACCGCGCCCGGCCTTTGTACTTTTAGTAGAGACAGAGTTTCTCCATGTTGGCCAGGCTGGTCTCGAACTCCTGATCTCAAGTGATCCACCCACCTTGGCCTCCCAAAGCTAACACTGTTAGCTCAATGGTGGGCTCTTTCTCTCGTTTGCTGCTGTATCTTTCCCCATCTAGAACAGGATCTGGTGAAGAATTTTATTACTTTAAATATTTCTTCCAACAGATGCATATCACTCATTGAGTCAGCTAATTCAAGTTGTATTTAGCTTACTGGTAAATATATCATGGGGAACTCTATATTAATACTCTTAGAATTACCCTCAGGACCCCTAAGTTTGAGTAGTCTTGCAGACTTAGCTATAATAAGCAGCTGTGATTCTAGCAGAAACTACTAACAGTTAACACATCGAGGTCATGGAGAATACTGCTAATAGGAATTGAGAAAGAGGTAGCGGAGTGACTGAACTCAACCGCAGTCTGTGGAATTTGGAGCTAGACTCCTTGGATTCAAATCACCCTCACCTCACTGAATTCTCTATGCCTCATTTCCTCATCTGTAAAACGGGGACTGTGATAGTACTAGTGTTACAGGCTGTTGTGCAGTTTAAATCAATGAATATGGTTGGGCGTGGTGGCTCACGCCTGTAATCCCAGCACTTTGGGAGGCGGAGGCAGCGGATCGCCTGAAGTCACGAGTTTGAGACCAACCTGGCCAACGTGGTGAAACCCTGTCTCTACTAAAAATACAAAAAATGAGTTGGGTGTGGTGACGTGCGCCTGTAATCCCAGCTACTCAGAAGGCTGAGACAGGCGAATCATTTGAACCTGGGAGGCAGAGGTTGCAGTGAGCCGAGATCACACCATTGCACGCCAACCTGGGAGACAAGAGTAAAAAGCCATCTCAAAAATAAAAATAAAAATAAAAATGAATGAATATATGTAGCACCTGCAATCATAGTACCTAGCATATATTAAGTACTACAAGACAGTTAGTTAGTATCAGCTAACATTTACTAGGCAGTTATTATGGGGCTGGGCCTGGTGGCTCATGCCTATAATCCCAACACTTTGGGAGGCCGAGGTGGGCTGATCACCTGAGATCAGGAGATCGAGACCAGCCTGGGCAACATGGCGAGACTCTACCTCTACTAAAAATACAAAGATTAGCCAGGCCTGGTGGGGCAGGCCTGTAATCCCAGCTATTTGGGAGGCTGAGGTGTGAGAATTGCTTGAATCCAGGAGGCGGAGGTTGCAGTGAGCTGAGATCATGCCATTACACTCCAGCCTGGGCAACAGAGCAAGACTCCATCTCAAAATAAATAAATAAATAAATAAACAAACAAACCGTTACTACGGGCCAGGCACTATGCTAAATGCTTTTCATTTGTGAGAACTGATAGCTTTTCATGACCTATCAGTTCTCACAACCCTGAAAGGTGGGTACCAGTCATTCATTAAACAAATATTTACTGATGACCTCTCAAATGCCAGACATTGTTCTGGGTACTGGAAATATAGTCTCTGTCCTTGAATAATTTTTATTCAGGAGGGTTGAAACTGGACTCGTTCGCTCTTGTGTACTGTCTCCCTGTATGTGGTGTGTGTGTGTGTGTGTGTGTATATACACACATATATGTGAGGGTCTATCTTAATTATTTGCAGTAGTTATGTTTTAAAAGACACTGTAAACATTGAATTATCAAATATGGAACCACGGCTTCTAGGGAATATACAGGGTTAGGTTCCTGGGAGCCTCTAGTCACAATATTCTTATCAACTGATCGATACATAACTTTGTTTTATGTGTGTTTCTGGTTAAAGACACCTTGTTTAATATATGTTGTTGATTCATTAACATTGAGCATGTACACACCTGTGAAACTATCACCACAATCAAGATAGTAAACATTTCCATCATGCCCCAAAATTTCCTCGTGCCTCCCTCCAACCCCTCCCTGCCATAGCACACCCGGGCAACCACTGATCTCCTTTGTCACTACAGATTAGTCGTGTTTTCTAGAATTTTTTAATAAATGGAGTCAATCAGAAAAAAGTTGTACTTTTTCTGGTCCTGCTTCTTTCACTCAGCATAATGATTTTTTCTTTTCTTTTCTTTTCTTTTTTTCTTTTTTTGAGATGGAGTCTCGCTCTATTGCCCAGGCTGGAGTGCAGTGGTGTGAATGCTGCTCACTGCAACCTCTGCCTCCCGGGTTCAAGCGACTCTCCTGCCTCAGCCTCCCGAGTAGCTCGGATTACAGGCACTTGCTACCATGCCCGGCTAATTGATTTTTGTATTTTAAGTAAAACAGGGTTTCCCCATGTTGGCCAGGCTGGTCTCGAACGCCTAACCTCAAGTGATCCACTCGCCTCAGCCTCCCAAAGTGCTGGGATTACAAGTGTGGGCCACCACACTCGGTCTCAGCATAATAATTTTAAAATTTATTCAAATTGTTATGTGTATAAATAGCTCTTTTTTTTTTGTTTTTTGCGACAGTGTCTCGCTTTGTCACCTAACTTGGAGTACACTGGCCTGATCATGGCTCACTGCAGCCTCAACCTCCTGGGCTCAAGTGATCCTCCTGCCTTGGCCTCCTGAGTAGCTGGGACTGCAGGCACCGTGCCACCATGCCCAGCTAATTTTCTTATGTTTTTGTAAAGAGAGGGTCTCGCCATGTTGCCCAGGCTGATCTCCAGCTCCTGGGCTCGAGTGATCCTTCCTCCCTGGCCTGCCAGAGTGTTTAGATTATAGACATGAGCCACCGTGCCCGGCCACTCATTCTTTTTTATTGCTGAGCAGTATTCCGTTGTATGGATATATCACAATTGTTTCATCTATTCACCTGTTGTTGAACATTTGGGTCATTTCCAGTTTTTATCTGGTCTCCCCAAGTGCTGTGAATATTCACATACACGTCTTTGTATGGGCTTGTGCTCTCCCTTCTTTTGGGTAAATACCTAGGAGTGGAATGTCTGGGTTACACAGTAATTGTATGTTTAACTTCTTTTTGAGACGGAGTCTCCTTCTGTTGCCCAGGCTGGAGTGCAATGGCGCCATCTTGGCTCACAACAACCTCCGCCTCCTGTGTTCAAGTGATTCTCCCGCCTCAGCCTCCCAAGTAGCTGGGACTACAGGTTCCTGCCACCATGCCTGGCTAATTTTTGTATTTTTAGTAGAAACAGGATTTCACCATATTGGCCAGGCAGGTCTCGAACCCTTGACCTTGTGATCTGCCCGCCTTGGCCTCCCAAAGTGCTGGCATTATGTATGTTTAACTTTTTTTTTTTTTTTTTTAGTAGGGACGGGGTTTCACCGTGTTAGCCAGGATGGTCTCGATCTCCTGACCTCGTGATCCGCCCGTCTCGGCCTCCCAAAGTGCTGGGATTACAGGCTTGAGCCACTGCGCCCGGCCTGTATGTTTAACTTTTTAAGACGGAGTTTTGCTCTTGTTGCCCAGGCTGGAGTGCAATGATGTGATCTCGGCTCACCGAAACCTCTGCCTCCTGGGTTCAAGCAATTCTCCTGCCTCAGCCTCCTGAGTAGCTGGGATTACAGGCATGTGCCACCATGCCTGACAAATTTTGTGTTTTTTTAGTAGAGACAGGGTTTCTTCATGTTGGTCAGGCTGGTCTCAAACTCCTGACCTCAGGGGATCCGTCTGCCTCAGCCTCCCCATGTGCTGGGATTACAGGCATGAGCCACTACACCCGGCCGTATGTTTAACTTTATAAGAAGTTGCCGGGCCTGGCTCGGTAACTACAGCCGGGTGCAGTGGGTCATGCCTGTAATCCCAGCACTTTGGGAGGCTGAGGTGGGTAGATCGCCTGAGCTCAAGAGTTCAAGACCATGGCCGGGCGCGGTGGCTCAAGCCTGTAATCCCAGGGAGGCCGAGACGGGTGGATCACGAGGTCAGGAGATCGAGACCATCCTGGCCTACACGGTGAAACCCCGTCTCTACTAAAAAATACAAAAAACTAGCCGGGCGAGATGGCGGGCGCCTGTAGTCCCAGCTAATTGGGAGGCTGAGGCAGGAGAATGGTGTAAACCCGGGAGGCGGAGCTTGCAGTGAGCTGAGATTGCACCACTGCACTCCAGCCTGGGCGACAGAGCGAGACTCCGTCTCAAAAAAAAAAAAAAAAAAAAAAAAGGGTTCAAGACCAGTCTGGGCAACATGGTGAAACTCCGTCTGAACTAAAACACAACAAATTAGCCGGCATGGCAGCATGTTCCTGTAATCCCAGTTACTCGGGAGGCTGAGACAGGAGAATTGCTTGAACCTGGGAGGTGGAGGTTGCAGTGAGCCGAGATCAGGCCACTGCACTCCAGCCTGGGGGACAGAGTAAGACTGCATCTCAAAAAAAAAAAAAGAAGAAGAAAAAGCTGCCGAACTGTTTTCCAAAGTGATTGTGCCGTTTGCTGTTTTACATTCCTCTAGCAGTGATGAAGCAGAATAGGCCCGGGCCTTTGTATTTTCAGCAATGTCTGTGGGTGATTCCGCTGCTTACCCAAGTTTGAGAAACATTAGCATAGAGGGTGATAGAATTGGGGAACTTGCCATACAGGAGGTAACATCTGAGCAGAAATCTGCTTAAAGCATGAGAATAGGGTTTTCTTTTGTTTTTTGTTTATTTTTTTGCTTTAGAGAGACAGGGTCTTGCTCTGTTGCCCAGGCTGGAGGCAGGGATCATGACTTACTGCAGCCCCAATCTCCTGGGCTTAAGGGATCTTCCCATTTCAGCCTCTGGAGTAGTTGGGACTACAGGCACACACCACCACACCTGGCTAATTAAAAATTTTTTTCGGCCGGGCGCGGTGGCTCAAGCCTGTAATCCCAGCACTTTGGGAGGCCGAGGCGGGCGGATCACGAGGTCAGGAGATCGAGACCATCCTGGCTAACACTGTGAAACCCCGTCTCTACTAAAAAAAAAAAAAAAAAAAAAAAAAAAAATTTTTTTTCGTAGAGATGGGTTCTCATTATGTTTCCCAGGCTGGTCTCGAACTCCTGGGTTCAATCAGTCTTCTGTTTTGGCCTCCCAAAGTGCTGGGATTACAGACATGAGCCACCATGCCCAGCGTGATTAGTACTTTCTAGCCAAGATCTAGTCTTTGAAAACACAGTCTCCCATGCCCTGTGAACATGTCTAAACCACGCCACCAATTAATTGATCTAAATTATTTTAAAGCATAAATAGCATGAACCCTGCTTATCTCCTCGCCTGGCCATGCTTCTGTAGTCATGAGCATCTCCAGACACGGGGAACATCTCTGTAGTTGTAACACCTTTTGTTTTGGATTTCCATAATTTTTTTGTAATATTTATTATTTATTTTTGAGACAGACTTTCGCTCTTTCGCCCAGGCTGGAGTGAAGTGGTATGATCTTGGCTCACTGCAACCTCTGCCCCCTGGGTTCAAGCAATTCTCCTGCCTCAGCCTCCTGAGTAGCTGTGATTATAGGCACCTGCCACCATGTCTGGCTAATTTTTGTATTTTTAGTTGAGATGGGGTTTTGCCATGTTGGCCGGACTGGTCTCGAACTCCTGACCTCAGGTGATCCACCCGCTTTGGCCTCCCAGTGCTAGGATGACAGGCATGAGCCACCGAGGCTGACTTGGATTTCCACAATTTACCAAAACTCTTCCACACTCAAACTGACTTCAGCAAAAAAGTTACATATGTTAAAAAAAAAAAGAGAAAAAGAAAAAGAAAAGAAAATCCAGGTTATGGACTTCAGGCACAGCTGGATCCAGGAGCTCAGTGACGTCATCTGATTTTTGTTATTCTATGCCCCTCAGCTCCCAGTTTTCACAATGTTTATGTCAGTCTCAAGCAGGCTCTCTTTGTATAGTTGCAAAGGTGGCCTTCAGGACCTCTAGGGTTATATTTTACCAGTTCAATAACTTGAGAAAATTCAGTGAACTTATTTTATTTTATTTTTTTTTTGAGACAGAGTTTTGCTCTTGCTGCCCAGACTGGAGTGCAACGGCACAATCTCGGCTTATCTCAACCTCCGCCTCCTGGGTTCAAGTGATTCTCCTGCCTCAGCCTTGTGAATAGCTGGGATTATAGGCATGCGCCACCATGCCCAGCTAATTTTGTATTTTTCGTAGAGATGGTGTTTCTCCATGTTGGTCAGGCTGGTCTCAAACTTCTGACATCAGGTGATTCGCCTGCCTCGGCCTCCCGAAGTACTGGGATTACGGGCGAGAACCACCATGCCTGGCCACATTCAGTGAACTTTCATTGAATGCCATTTGCTTAGCTGGGGACATGTGCCCACTCCTGGATCAGTCATGGGGCTCGGGGAGATGGAAGTTACTGACTGGCCAGGCTTTGAGTCAGTTGGTGGGGGCCATCCACCTGAATGGCACGGGATAAGGTAGAAGGGAGGTGGATTCTCAACAGGAAATCAGAGTGCTCTCCCAGAGGGGAGAATGGATGTTGATCAGATACAAAATAAATAAGTTAATTAAATCAATATTTAGTCTGAGACCAGGAAGCTTGTAGTGTTTGCTCACATTGAAGAAATGTGGACATGTAATCAACCCAACATTAAAAACTTTTCTTAGACGCTGGGTGCAGTGGCTCACGCCTATAATCCCAGCACTTTAGGAGGCCAAGGTGGGTGGATCACTTGAGGTCAGGAGTTTGAGACCAGACTGGTCAACATGGTGAAACCCTATCTCTACTAAAAATACAAAAAAATTAGCTGGACATGTTGGCGCATGCCTACAATCCCAGCTACTCGGGAGGCTGAGGCAGAAGAATTGCTTGAACCTGGGAGGCGGAGGTTGCAGGGAGCTGAGATGGTGCCACCGCACTCCAGTCTGGGTGACAGACTCTGTCTCAGAAAAAGAAAGAAAAAGAAAAAGAAACCTTTTCTTATTATACTTCAATTTTATCTTCATGTTCTGGACTATCCTCTTCTTTTCACTTCAATTTCCTAAATCTTTCTTTAAGTATTCTTTCTCCCTCTTCACTAATATTCTCTCCCATGGATCCAATAATCAAGAATGCTCCCTTCCAGAGGTTGTAGTGAGCCAAGATCACGCCACTGCACTTCAGCTGGACAACAGAGGGAGACTCTGTCTCAAAAAACAAGCAAGCAAGCAAACAAACAAACAAACAAAACAGTCTGGGTGTGGTGGCTCAGACCTGTAATCCCAGCACTTTGGGAGGCCAAGGCAGGTGGATCACAAGGTCAGGAGTTCGGGACCAGCCTGGCCAATATGGTGAAACCCCATCTCTACTAAAAAAACAAAAATTAGCCGGGTGTGGTGGCGCATGCCTGTAATTCCAGCTCCTCAGGAGGCTGAGGCAGAAGAGTTGCTTGAACCCAGGATGCGGAGGTTGCGGTGAGCTGAGATCACTGGAGCCATGCATGCCAGCCTTGGTGACAGAGCGAGATTCCGTCTCAAAAAAAAAAAAAAAAAAAAAGAGATTCCCCCCTTGGCTGGGCGAAGTGGCTTGCACCTGTAATCTTAACACTTTGGGAGATGGAGGCAGGAGGATCACTTGATCCCAGGAGGTCAAGACCAGCTTAGGCAACACAGGGAGATCCTATCTCCACACACAAAAATAGAAAATTATCCAGGCATAATGGCTTGCACCCATAATCCCAGCTACTCAGGAGGCTGAGGTGGGAGGATAGCTTGAGCCTGGGAGGTTGAATCTATAGTGAGCTGTGATCGTGGCACTGAACTCCAGCCTGGACAGCATAGTGAGACGCTGTCTCCAAAAAATAAAAAATATATAATAATAATAATAAAGAATGTCCTCCCTTCAATACTCCTGTAGCATTTTTTTTTCTCTCTCTCTCAATTTTTTTTTTTCTGAGACGTCATCTTGCTCTGTAGCCTAGGCTGGAGTGCAGTGGCGCGATCTCGGCCACTGCAAGCTCTGTCTCCTGAGTTCAAGTGATTCTCGTGCCTCAGCCTCCCGAGTAGCTGGGATGACAGGCACACGCACCTTGCCTGGCTACCAGGCTGGTCTTGAACTCCTGACCTCAGGTGATTCGCGTGTCTTGGCCTTTCAAAGTGCTGGGATTACAGGCGTGAACCCCCGGGCCCCACTCCCCTGTAGCATTTCTATCTGGATTATACCATTCAGTCTGTGTTCATTACTTCCCGGCTTAGAGTCCATCCCAGGGGCCTGGGGATCCTGCGAACCTGCCTTCACCTTCAGTAAATGCCTCACATTTAGACCTTTCAACTGTTACAGATAGTAACAGACTCCCCACTGTTGATATTGAAAGAAAATGGTGATGTCACCTTTAAATCTGTGTTCCCTCAGCAGACCATACTGCCTATGAATTAACATTTTCCAGAAATCCCATAATTATCTTGTGACCAGCACGGTTACACTGTATTGCATTTTAGTGTTAAAAATGTTGGGTTGGGTGCGGTGGCTCACACCTGTAATCCCAGCACTTTGGGAGGCCGAGGTGGGCGGATCATGTCAGGAGATCGAGACCATCCCGGCTAACACGGTGAAACCCCGTCTCTACTAAAAATACAAAAAACTAGCCGGGCGTGGTGGTGGGCGCCTGTAGTCCCAGCTACCCGGGAGGCTGAGGCAGGAGAATGGCGTGAACCCGGGAGGCGGAGCTTGCCGTGAGCCGAGGTCATGCCACTGCACTCCAGCCTGGGTGACAGAGCGACACTCTGTCTCAAAAAAAAAAATCAAAAACCAAAAAAAACAACAAAAAAAGTGGTAATTTAGGCTGAGTATGGCACATACCTGTAGTCCTAGCACTTTGGGAGGCTGAAGTAGGTGGATTGCTTGAACTCAGGAGTTCAAGCCTGGGCAACATGGCAAAACCTTGTCTCAGTAAAATAAAATAAAATAAAATAAAATATGTTAATTTAATCAGACCCCAATAGATGGTAATTTAATTGTTTCAATTTTTTAGTTGTCATAAAAAATACTGCTATGGGCCAAGCATAAGTAGCTCATGCCTGTAATACTAGCACTTTGGGAAGCCAGGGTGGAGGATTGTTTGAGCCCAGGATTTCAAGACTGCAGTGGACTATGATTTCACCACTGCACTCCAGCCGGGGTGACAGAGTGAAACTCTGTCTCTTAAAAAAAAAAAAGCCGGGTGCGGTGGCTCAAGCCTGTAATCCCAGCACTTTGGGAGGCCAAGGAGGGCGGATCACAAGGTCAGGAGATTGAGACCATCCTGGCTAACACGGTGAAACCCCGTCTCTACTAAAAATGCAAAAAATTAGCCGGGCGTGGTGGCGGGTGCCTGTAGCCCCAGCTACTTGGGAGGCTGAGGCAGGAGAATGGCGTGAACCTGGGAGGCGGAGCTTGCAGTGAGCTGAGATCACACCACTGCACTCCAGCCTGGGCGACAGAGCGAGACTTCGTTTCAAAAAAAAAAAAAAAAAAAGTGCTGTAGGGGCAGTGGCTCACGCCTGTAATCCCAACACTTTGGGATGCCAAGGGCCAAGGCGGGTGGATCACCTGAGGTCAGGAGTTGGAGACCAGCCTGATCAACATGGTAAAACCCCATCTCTACTAATAATACAAAAATTAGCAGGGCATGGTGGTGCACACCTGTAATCCCAGCTACTCTGGAGGCTGAGGCAGGAGAATCACTTGAACCCGGGAGGCAGACGTTGCAGTGAGCTGAGATCACGCCATTGCACTCCATTCTGGGTGACAAGAGTGAAACTCCGTCTTGGAAAAAAAAAAAAGTGCTACTATGAACCTTCCTGCCCTTATACCTTTGGGCACATTTTACTGTATTTCTTTGTACTAGATTCCTAGAATAATGGAATTTGCTGGTTAAAATCTTGATAGATATTACCTAAAAGCCTCCAAAACGATTTCTAATGCATTCCTCCACCAATTGGGTATGAAAGTACCTGTTTCCCTCGCTCCTATCACTGGATATTATTGGAGGTTTAAGTTCTTGCCAGTTACATGGGTGAAGAAATGTGATTTCTTTTCCTTCTTCTTCTCCTCCTCCTCCCCCTTCTTCTTTTCTTTTTTTCTTCTTTCTTCTTTTCATAGAGACAGGGTTTCACTGTGTTGTCGAGGCTGATCACGAACTCTGGGACTCAAGCAATCTGCCTGCCTTGGCCTCCCAAAGTGCCAGGATTACAGGCAGGAGTCACTGCTCCCGGCCAATGCTGATGTTTCCTGTCACAGAAAGTGTCATTTCTTTGATGTGTCACACATTCACACATCTCAATTTCATGTTATATGTATCTATAACTGGATCTAATTTTTTTCTTTTTCTTTTTTTTTTTTTTGAGACAGGGTCTCATTCTGTCACCCAGGCTGGAGTGCAGTGGCATGATCACGGGTCACTGCAGCCTTGAGCTCCCCAGCTCAAGCGATCCTCCCTCCTCAGCCTCCCTAGTAGCTGGGACTATAGACACATGCCACCATATCTCGCTAATCTGTGTTTTTGCAGAGACAAAGACTCGTCATGTTGCCCAGGCTGGTCTCAAACTCCTGTGCTCGAGCAATCCACCTGTCTTGGCCTCCCAAAGTGCTGGGATTACAGGTGTGAGCCACTATGCCTGTACTTTTTTTTCCTCCTTTTTTTGAGACAGGGTCTCATTCTGTGGCCCAGGCTGGAGTGCAGTGGCAAAAACACAGCTCACTGCAGCCTCAACCTCCTGGGCTCAAGCGATTCCCCTACCTCAGTGGCTCCCACACTCAGCCTCCTGAGTAGCTGGGATCACAGACACTCGTCACCACGCCCAGCTAATTTTTGTATTTTTTGTAGAGACAGGGTTTCACTATGTTGCCCAGGCTTGTTTCAGACTCCTGGGCTCAATTGATTCTTCCACCTTAGCTTCCCAAAGCGCTAGGATTATAGGCATGAGCCACTGCTCCCAGCTACCATCTTCCATTTTAAGAGACTCTATTCCCCTTCTTATACATCTTGAGTAGTTTTGTTCCCCCAAACTGTAGCTCTTTCCTTCTAAGCACATGCTGGGCTCCATTTCCCAGCCTCCTTTGCTGCTACAGACAGTCATGTGACTGAGTTCTGATCAGTGGAATGTGGGCAGATGGAATACTCACCACTTCTAGGTCTGGCCCCCCAAAAAAACTCTCACATGATCTTCTTCTACTCTCTTTCATTCCTCACTTACCAGATGGATGCAATGGCTCTAATGGAGAACACTGAAATTCTCCCTTAGGGAATGGTGGGGCTACTGAATCACTGTGAGAAAGGCTTAAGATGGACTGTGCACGGAACTGTGATGCAAGCCTGAAATGGGCTTTTGCTGTGCTGAGCCACTGAAATGCTGAGGTCATGGTTATAGCAGCTCACCTAAGTGTTAGTCAGGCTAAGGCTAGAATATGCTTCAGTAACAGCCTACCCTCAAAACCTGAAAACAGTAAAGATTTACTGCTCCATTTTGTCTGTGTTCTTTCCAGTCATTCAGGGACCCAGGCTGAGTGAGGCTCTATTTTGACACATGCTTCAAAGCCATCAAGTTGGGGGCTGGGTGTGGTTGCTCACACCTGTTATCCCAGCACTTTGGGAGGCTGAAGTGGGCAGATCACTTGAGGTCAGGAGTTTGAGACCAGCCTGGGCAACATGGTGAGACTCTCCACTAAAAATGCAAAAAGTTAGCTGGGCATGGTGGCAGGCACCTGTAATCCCAGCTACTCAGGAGGCTGAGGCAGGAGAATTGCTCGAATCTGGGAGGCGGAGGTTGCAGTGAGTGGAGATTGCACCACTGCACTGCAGCTTGAGTGACACAGCAACACTCTGTCTCAATTAAAAACAAAACAAAACAGAACCCATCAAGTGTGGAAAAGAGAAAAGTTAGAGCAAAACACTGGAAATTAAATGCTTTGTCCTAGGGGTGACACATATTACTTCCATGCACAACAGATTGACAAGACCTCATCACACAGTCCTATTGAATCTGGAAGTTCTGATTCCCTTGTGTTTGGAAGGAGATGAGGAACCATTGAGAAGCTTTGACTATCCTGATAAATGGTCCCTAAACCAGGTGTTACTTCTACTGGGGCAGCCTCTCTTCTTCCTCCCTGCAACAGATGTTGGCTATTTTGGCCAGCCCAGCATCCATTTCCCCTTCCTCTGGGAAAAGCACCTCAGTTTTCCTTGGGAGAAATATTCCTCCCTTCCCGCCTTAGTTGCTGTCAATCAATGTGCCCGCACATTGATGTCTTAGAAGTAGGCACATGACTTGCAATTGACTAATCAGATTCTTTTATGGGAGTTTGGGACTTGAGCAGGTTGGTCAAGGATGGGAACGTTATTTGGAGCGAATTTGCCAAACCCAGGAGACTGAACATTACCTCGTGTCTACACCTTCCAGAGTTTCAACTCATCACCTCATTCATCCCCTATCCCAGGTTGGGTTGGTCAACTTTCCTTTGACCTGTGAGCAGAATTACCTTTTAGAATAGTATTTATTTTCCTTATTTAGCCAGAGTTGATTTCTGTTGCTTGCAGTCAGAGAAGCCTATCAATACCTGATAAGAATTGTTAGCAAAAATGTTCTAAGTCAGAGTTCTGATCATGTCACTTTTTTGCTAAAAATCTCTTGATGGCTTCCTGTTGTCTGTAGCTGGAGTCAGTAAACATTTTCTGTAAGGGGTCAGATAGTAAATATTTTATGTTTTGTGTGG
This sequence comes from Trachypithecus francoisi, assembly GCF_009764315.1. NCBI lineage: Eukaryota > Metazoa > Chordata > Mammalia > Primates > Cercopithecidae > Trachypithecus > Trachypithecus francoisi. Next base: position 9,636,591 of record NW_022681456.1, on the reverse strand, counting down.
TCTCTGATGGTTACTAACTCTGCTATTGTGTCATGAAAGCAGCCACAGTCAATAGGTAGACACATGGATATGGCTGTGTTGCAATAAAACTTCTTTTACAAAAAAAAATTGCTGACCCGTGGTCTCCAGAATAAAGTGAAACTTACTGTGGCATAGAAGATAAAATGTCGGTAGGGTGTGTTGGCTCACACCTATAATCCCAGCACTTTGGGAGGCCGAGGCGGGCGGATTACCTGAGGTCAGTAGTTCGAGACCATCCTGGCCAACATAGCAAAACCCTGTCTCTACTTAAAAATACAAAAATTATCCAGGTGTGGTGGTGTATGCCTGTAGTCCCAGCTACTCAGGAGGCTGAGGCAGGGAGGATCGCTTGAGCCTAAGAGGCAGGGGTTGCAGTGAGCCGAGATTGAACCACTACACTCCAGTCTGGGCGACGGAGTGAGATTCCATCTCAAAAAAAACAAAACAACAACAAAAAGAAGACCTTACGTCTGCCTGCAATTTTTCTTTTATTTTCTTTCTTTTTTTGTTTTTTTTTGAGACGGAGTCTTGCTCTGTCACCCAGGCTGCAGTGCAATAGTGCGATCTCGGCTCACTGCAACCTCTACCTCCTGGGTTCAAGTAATTCTCCTGCTTCAGCTTCCCAAGTAGCTGGGATTACAGGCTCCGGTCACCTTGCTTGGCTATGCAATTTTTCTAATTGTACATTTTACTCTACTTCCCTCCTCCTGGGCACTCTGTGCTCCAGTACCTTGGAATGCCCTGCCTTCCCCAATCACTGCTGAACTGCCTATTCCCTTGCTTTTGCTTGCACTGTGCCTCCTGACTGCAAATCCCTCTCCATCATCTGTCATTGTTCGCTGAAACCCAATTATCTTTCAGCGCCAGCTCATTGCCACCTGTAGTGCACATTATATTTTTGTTGCTTTCCAGATGTTAATTGCATCTTGACTTTGCTTTGCAGAGTCACCTCTCTCCCACTCAAGCCTTCTTCTTTGGGTACTCTTGCATCTGTAAACCTGTCCCCAGAACTGCAGGGGTTGGCATATTTCTCCTCTGGTCACAGTGATTGGGGTGGCATGTGACCCAAACTGGCCCAAGGAGGCCAATCCCAGGACTTTTTGTGGGAAATATTAGGAAAAATGTGCTGTCTTTCAACTGGAATTACTAGGCTGCTGGGGCATAAGATGTAAGACGTAAATCGCTGGCCGGACGTGGTGGCTCATACCTGTAATCCCAGCACTTTGGGAGGCCGAGGTGGGTGGATCACAAGGTCAAGAGATCAAGACCATCCTGGCCAACATGGTGAAACCCCCGTCTCTACTAAAAATACAAAAATTAGCTGGGCATGGTGGTGCGCGCGTGTAGTCCCAGCTACTCGGGAGACTTAGGCAGAAGAATCTCTTGAACCTGGGAAGTGGAGGTTGCAGCGAGCCAAGATCATGCCACTGCACTCCAGCCTGGCGACAGAACAAGACTCTGTATAAAAATAAATAAATAAATAAATAAATACATAAATAAGTAAGTCATTGTCATCCATCCTGACACTGCAGGGGAAATTGCTTTCTGAGAATGAAATCAAGACGGAGGAGAGAGAGAAAGAGATCATAATATCTTTTTTTTTTCTTGAGATGGAGTCTTATTCTGTCATCCATGCTGGAGTGCAGTGGTGTGATCTTGGCTCACTGCAACTTCTGCCTCCCGAGTTCAAGCAATTCTCCTGCCTCAGCTTCCCGAGTAGCTGGGATTAAAGGCACGCCACCATGCCTGGCTAATTTTTTGTATTGTTTAGTAGAGCCAGGGTTTCACTATGTTGGCCAGGCCGGTCTCCAACTCCTGACCTCAGGTGATCCATCTGACTAGGCCTCCCAGAGTGCTGGGATTACAGGTGTGAGCCACCGCGCCGAGCCTCATAACATCCTTTAAGTCCCTGGATTCAGCCATACCTGAACACCTACCCCTTTTTAGCTGAAGCCAGGCTGAGCTCTCCTAGGATAACTCTCACGGTGTCTTCCCATGGCCTTGCTCATTCCTCCTTTGGAAGCAGAATTAGCTTAATCTCAATGCTCAGTTTGGAAGGACAAACTGGGCATGCTTTGCCCAGCCACTTCTCCTCCCCTTTCTCTTGGGAACCAGCTCTTCTGCTCCCTTCTACCATAGTTTTATATGATCAGCTCTGCCCACACAGAAGCTCACTCTCATCCTGAAGTACCTGTAAGGGTACATCACCAAACCGGCCCAGTATGTTTAATTCTGTGCTTCCGTATTCTGTGCAACCATATTTGGCTACATCTATAAGCCACATTCTCCAACATTCACTTACAAGTGATCCTTATAATACTGTCGTGCACTGCATGACAATGTTTCAGTTAATGATGGACTGCATATACAACAGCGGTCTCTTGAAATGATAACACCATATTTTTACTGTACCTTTTCTTTTTTTTTTTTTTTGAGACGGAGTCTCGCTCTGTCGCCCAGGCTGAAGTGCAGTGGCGTGACCTCGGCTCACTGCAAGCTCCACCTCCTGGGTTCATGCCATTCTCTTGCCTCAGCCTCCCAAGTAGCTGGGACTACAGACGCCCACCACTATGCCCGGCTAATTTTTTTGTATTTTTAGTAGAGGCGGGGTTTCACTGTGTTAGCCAGGATGGTCTTGATCTCCTGACCTCATGATCTGCTTGCACACAAATGCCTGTGTGTCACAATTGCCTACAGTATTCAGTACAGTCACATGCTGTGCAGGTTTGCAGCCTAGGAGCAATAGGCTGTACCCCATAGCCTAGGTGTGCAGTAGACTATACCATTTAGTTCTGTGTAAGTAGACGCTGTGATGTTCGCACAACCACAAAATTGTCCAACCATATATTTCTCAGAATATATTGCTGTCATCAAGTAACACATGACTGTATTTAGAGACTCCATCTTCTTTACTCTTTTTTCTTATTTTTTCACTCTTGGTTTACAACTCAGGACAGGAATTTGTATCAGTCAGAAAAATAAAACACACTGCAGGTCTTTCCAACAGAAACGTTTTAATGTAGGAAACATTAAAATATGCATTAGTATCTATTGCTGTATAAGAAGTTAGCTCAAAACATAGTGACTTAAAACAACAATAATCATTTATTGTCTTTCATAGTTTCTGCAGGTCCAGAATTTGGGAGCAACACGGCTGAGCAGTTCTGATACATGGTTTTTCATGATATTGCAGTCAAGATATCAGCTGGGGCTATGGTCATCTGAAGGCTCGACTGGGGCTGGGGAATCTTGCATGGCTGTTGGTGAGAATTCACAGCTTCTTGCTACATGGGATCTCTCCCAGAACTGCTTGAGTGTCCTCATGACATGATAGCTGGTTTCCCAGAGAAAGTGATTCAAAGGAACAAGGCAACAATGTCTTTTAAAAAAAGTGAGGCAGGCCGGGTGCAGGGGCTCATGCCTGTAATCTCAGCACTTTGAGAGGACAAGGCAGGTGGCTCACTTGAGGTCAGGAGTTTGAAACCAGCCTGGCCAACATGGTGAAACCCTGTCAGAGCAGTGGCATGATCTTGGCTCACTGCAAGCTCTGCCTCTCGGATTCAAGTGATTCTCATGCCTTAGCCTCCTGAACAGCTGAGATGACATGCACCACCATGTCCAGTTACATATATATTTTAGTAGAGATGGAGTTTTGCCATCTTGGCCAGGCTGGTCTCAAACTCCTGGCCTCAATTGATCCATCTGCCTCAGCCTCCCAAAGTGCTAGGATTACAGGCGTGAGCTACTGCACCCTGCCAAATGTGTATAGCAGCATTAATAATAGCCAAAATGTGGAAACAACTCAAATATCCATAGACAAAATGTGGTGCATGCATACCATGGAATACAATTAAGCCACAAAAAGAAATGAAATCCTGACACACACTACAATGTAGATGAACCTTGAAACATCATATTGTATGATTTCACTCCAAATCCACAGAACAGAAAGTAGATAAGTAGTGGTTGCCAGGGCTGGGCAGGGGAGGGATTGGGGAATGACTGCTAATGGGTACAGGGTTTCTTTTTCTTTTCTTTTCTTTTTTTTTTTTTTGAGGCAGAGTCTCACTCTGTCGCCCAGGCTGGAGTGCAGTCGTGTGATCTCAGCTCACTGCAAGCTCTGCTCCCGGGTTCACGCCATTCTCCAGCCTCAGCCTCCTGAGTAGCTGGGACTACAGGCGCTTGCCACCACGTCCAGCTAATTTTTTGTATTTTTAGTAGAGACGGGGTTTCACCATGTTAGCCAGGATGGTCTCGATCTCCTGACCTCGTGATCCACCCGCCTCGGCCTTGCAAAGTGCTCGGTTTGGAAGGTCAAACTGGCCTAGCTACTCAGGAAGCTGAGGTAGGAGAATCACTTGAACCCGGGAGGTGGAGGTGGTAGTGAGCTGAGGTTGCACCACTGTACTCCATCCTGGGCAACAAAGCAAGACTCCGTCTCAAAATAAATAAAGTGTTATACTTCAGTGGTTTCTCGTATATTCTCAGAGTTGTTCAAACATCACCACTATCTAATTTCAAAACATCTCATTGCCCCTCAAAAGAAACCCTGTACCCTTGCCGGGTGTGGTGGCTCACGCTGCACCACCCACTGTATAACACTTTAAAAGGATGGATTTTATGGTATATGATTTGTATCTCAATAAGGCAGGATGAAAAGGGAGGGAAGGAGAGAGGGCCCAGTTCATGTTGCACCTCACTGACTGTTGATTATCACCTGGTCGGTTCTGGGCCAGATGGCAGTTAAGAGGTTCATTCATTATCCATCAGATATGTATGGAGTACCCACCATGTGCCAGCTGTTTGAACTGTTGGATGTATTCATGCACCTGATGGCACATGAGCTCATGCCAATCAACCTGTGTTGATAACCTTAAAAATGCACATTTGGCCAGGTGCGGTGGCTCCCGCCTGTAATCCCAGCACTTTGGGAGGCTGAGGCGGGTGGATTGCCCGAGGTCAGTAGTTTGAGATCAGCCTGGCCAACATAGTGAAACCACGTCTCTACTAAAAATACAAAAAATTAGCCAGGCGTGGTGGTGGCCGCCTGTAATCTCAGCTACTTGCAGTGAGCCAAGGTCATGCCACTGCACTCCAGCCTGAGTGTCAGAGTAGAACTCTGTCTCAAAAAAAAAAAAAAAAAAAAAAAAGGCACCTTTACTGTGGGTGACCTGTCAAGTCCTGAGAGCCTGTGATCCTCTGGGTGAATTTGACTTCAGGTCCTGAAACAGTCATGTTGAAAAACACCTGATGAGTAAATATGGCTACAACAATGCTAACCAAAAACCAACCAACAAAAAACTAGAACTATGTCAAGCAGCTGATAGTAATCATTTTACAGTACTGTGATTACAGTTACCTTTGTCTTTTTTCCGATTTCAGATAACATAGTCAATGACATTTATAATGTAAACTAGAAACATAGTGACTTCTGGTTGCATCTTTGGTTTGGCGACCCACGTGTTTTCAGACATTGGAATTGAACATATTCAGGTATGACAGCCTATGATACAGTTTGCCACAATCCTCCCTCCTACTGCCTATGCTAGTGCCATCTCTGATTCACATCAACTGCCTGATCCCTGAAGGCATTTGAATTTGAGTCCCTTAATTTATATAATAAAACCCTACAATATACAATTCACTGTGTTCCACTGAGATCTTAAAAATGTCCACTCTTTACTTATTTATTTATTGGCGACAGGGTCTCACTCTGTCACCCAGGCTGGAGTGCAGTGGCACTATCACAGCTTGGCTCACTGCAGTCTTGACCTCCCAGGCTTGGGTGATCCTCCCACCTCAGCTCCCCAAGTAGCTGAGACTACAGGCATATGCCACCACATCTGGCTAATGTTTTGGTATTTTTTGTAGAGATGGGGGGGTCTTCCTATGCTGCCCTGGCTGGTCTCGAACTCTTGGACTCAAGCAATTTGCCCTCTTTGGTCTCCCAAAGTGCTGAGATTACAAGCATGAGGCACTGAGCCCAGCCCCACTTTTTAATTCCTTGATAGGTGGACTTAGAACTATTATTTAATCAGTTCAAAGCCAAAAATTAACATTGAATTTCTAGGTAAAATCGAAATTGTTTTTGGCATTCCTCTATGGTTGGGATGCTCAGGAAGTCAAAAAGGGTTGTATCAAAAAAAAAAAAAAAGCCAGGAATGGTGGTTGACACCTGCAATCCCAGCACTTTGGGAGGCCAAGGTGAGAGGATTACTTGAGCCCAGGAATTCGAGACCAGCCTGGGTAACATAGGGAGACTTCCATCTCTACAAATAGTTAAAAAGGATAGTTAAAAAAACAAACAAAAAAACAAACAAAAAAAACAAACAAAAAGCTAGCTGGGTGTGGCTGCATGTGCCTGTGGTTCCAGCTACTGGAGAGCCTGAGGTGGGAGGATCACTTGAGCCTAGGAATGTGAAGCTGCAGTGAGCCATGTTTGTGCCACTGCACTCCAGCTTGGGTGACAGAGCCAGACCCTGTCTCAAAGGAAACAAACAAAAATAGAAAACAAAAGGGTCTGTATCTATTGGTTTAAGAGGATACCTTAATATCTCTGTAGATATTATCAGCAGAGGCCAGGCACGGTGGCTTATGCCTATAATCCCAGCACTCTGGGAGGCTGAGGTGAGCAGATCACCTGAGGGCAAGAGTTTGAGACAAGCCTGGCCAACACGGCGAAACCCCGTCTCTACTAAAAAATATAAAAACAAAATTAGCTGGGCATGGTGGCATGCGCCTGTAATTCCAGCTACTTGGGAGGCTGAGGCAGGAAATCGCTTGAACCCGGGAGGCAGAGGTTGCAGTGAGCTGAGATTGTGCCACTGCACTCTAGCCTGGGCGACAGAGCGAGACTCCATCTCAAGAAAAAAAAAAAAAAAAAAAAGCCTGGGCGTGGTGGCTCACACCTGTAATCCCAGCACTTTGGGAGGCCAAGGCCGGTGGATCACGAGGTCAGGAGATCAAGACCATCTTGGCTAACACGGTGAAACCCCATCTCTATTAAAATACAAAAAATTAGCCAGGCATGGTGGCAGGTGCCTGTAGTCGCAGCTACTCGGGAGGCTGAGGCAGGAGAACGGCGTGAACCCAGGAAGCAGAGCTTGCAGTGAGTGGAGATCGCGCCACTGTACTCCAGCCTGGGCGACAGAGCGAGACTCCATCTCAAAAAAAAAAAAAAAAAAAAAAAAAAAAAAAAAAAAAAAAAATAAGTAGAAAGGGACATGTGGGAAACAGGTGTATCAATGTGTTGGTAAGAATGGAGGAAGAGGCTCTAGGCTGTCTCCCTCCAGTGACGGCACTGAAGTCACATTACAGAATTGACCCGCCAGGGAAGGCAGGATGTCTGCCAGTCTGGAAGATGGGGAAGTAGGGGATCACCAGTAGAACTCCTGAGTTCAATAACACAGTTAACCCTTGAAGAACGCAGATTTGAAATGCATGGGTCCACTTATATATGGATTTTTTTCACCTGGCTAGGTACCGTGGCTCATGTCTGTAATCCTGGCACTTTGGGAGGCTGAGGCAGGCAGATCAGTTGAGGCCAGGAGTTTGAGACCAGTCTGGCCAACATGGTGAAACCCCGTCTCTACAAAAAATTCAAAAATTAGCCAGGCGTGGTGGCTGGCGCCTGTAATCCCAGTCACTTGGGAGGCTGAGGCAGAAGAGTCTCTTGAGCCTGGCAGGCAGACGTTGCAGTGAGCCAAGGTTGAGCCACTGTACTCCAGCCAGGGCGACAGAGCGAGACTCTAGCTCAATAAAAATAAATAAATAAACAAATAAATAAAGGTTACACCAAGTATGCCTGCCTCTCATGCCTCTCTTCCCACCTCCACCACTTCTTCCACTTCTGCCACCCCAAGACAGCAAGACCAACCCCTAACTCCTCCCCTCCTCTTTGGCCTACTCAACATAAAGATGACAAGGATGAAGAGTAAATATTTTCTCGTCCTTATAATTTTCTTAATAACAATTTCTTTTCCCTAGTTTACTTTAAGAACACAGCATGTAATATATATAACATACAAAATATGCTAATCAGCTGTCATTGGCCGGGCACAGTGGCTGATGCCTGTAATCCCAGCCCTTTGGAAGGCTGGAGTGAGTGAATCACTTAAGGCCAGGAGGCAGAGGTTGCAGTGAACTGAGATCACAGCACTGCACTCCAGCCTGGGCAACAGAGCGAGATTCCATCTCAAAACAAAAATGAAAAACAAACAAACAAACAAAATGCTAATCAACTGTCATTGCTAAGGCTTCTGGTCAGCAGTATGCTGTTAATAGTTAAGTTTTCGGGCTGGGCACAGTGGCTCATGCCTGTAATCCCAGCACTTTGGGAGGCCAAAGCGGGTAGATTACCTGAGGTCAAGAGTTGAGACTAGCCTGGCCAACATGGCAAAACCCCGTCTCTACTAAAAATACAAAAATTAGCTGGGCAGGCCGGGCGCGGTGGCTCAAGCCTGTAATCCCAGCACTTTGGGAGGCCCAGACGGGCGGATCACGAGGTCGGGAGATCGAGACCATCCTGGCTAACATGGTGAAACCCCGTCTCTACTAAAAAATACAAAAAACTAGCTGGGCGCGGTGGTGGGCGCCTGTAGTCCCAGCTACTCAGGAGGCTGAGGCAGGAGAATGGCGTAAACCCAGGAGGCGGAGCTTGCAGTGAGCTGAGATCCGGCCACTGCACTCCAGCCTGGGCGGCAGAGCGAGACTCCGTCTCAAAAAAAAAAAAAAAAAAAAAATTAGCTGGGCAGCAGGGCGCGGTGGCTCACGCCTGTAATCCCAACACTTTGGGAGGCCAAGGTGGGCAGATCACGAGGTCAGGAGTTCGAGACCATCCTGGCTAACATGGTGAAACCTCGTCTCTACTAAAAATACAAAAAATTAGCCGGGCGTGGGAGCGGGCGCCTGTAGTCCCAGCTACTCGGGAGGCTGAGGCAGGAGAATGGCGTGAACCCGGGAGGCGGAGCTTGCAGTGAGCCGAGATTGTGCCACTGCACTCCAGCCTGGGTGACAGAGCAAGACTCCATCTCAAAAAAAAAAAAAAAAAATTAGCTGGGCATGGTGGCAGGCGCCTGTAATCCCAGCTACTCAGGAAACTGAGGCAGGAGAACTGCTTGAACTGGGAAGTGGAGGTTGCAGTGAGCTGAGATCGTGCCATTGCATTCCAGCCTGGGCGACAAGAGCAAAACTCCATCTCAAAAAAAAAAAGTAAAGTTTTTGGGGAGTGAAAAATGAGGCCAGGCACAGTGGCTTATGCCTGTAATCCCAGCACTTTGGGAGGCTGAGGCGGGTGGATCACCTGAGGTCAGGAGTTCAAGACCAGCTTGGCCAACCTCGTGAAACCCCGTCTCTACTAAAAATACAAAAATTAGCTGGGCGTGGTGGTGGACGCCCGTAATCCCAGCTACTTGGGAGGCTGAGGCAGGAGAATTGCTTAAACCCAGGAGGCAGAGGTTGCAGTGAGCTGAGATTGTGCCACTGCACTCCAGCCTTGGCGACAGAGGGAGACTCCATGTTAAAAAAAAAAAGACCCCAGGATTTTGGACTGTGCAGAGGTTGGTGCCCCAACCCCCATGTTGTTTAAAGTCAACTGTACACTGTCATAGTCAGGAAGCCTTCATCACTGCAGCTGCCCCTGTTTCTTGAAACCTGAAGCGGGAAACTGGATCCTGGGACACTACTGCCCCCTATTGCCTGTTGGTCTTCAAAGAAATAATCCCTTCAATTTTGCAAGGCCTGTGCTGTCATTCCCTTTTTACAGATAAGGAAACTGAGGCCAGGACGTGGTGGAAAATAATCAAGGTCACACAGCTATGTGCAAAAGTGAGTAACAACCCAGGCTCCTCATTCTCAGGTCAGTCCAATGACCTCAATTGACATGTAATGTGTGAGGTCCTTCTGTGGCCCTGTGGCAGGGCCTGAAGACGACAGCGTAGGTAAATCCAGTCTGGTGCCTTCATGAGTGAGGCAGAGTAGAAAATAACTGTAATCCACTAGGAACAAATCTGCATTGTAAACACAGAGAAGGGGCTAGTATTTGGCAGAAGGATGTCTAGGAACATTTTAGAGATAAGAGGTGACATTTGGGTTCTGAGGGATGAGTAGGAGTATGCCAGGGTGCAAAGGATGAAAAGACCGCTCCAGCAGCTGGTAAGGGCTAAGGGGCATGGAGAAGCCGCAAGACTTTGAGGAAGTGGTAGAATTCTAACTTTGGAAAATCTGAACAAGGTTAATTTTTTGTACGTGGTTAAAGTATTACATTTATACAGTAAAATAAAATGCAATAGTTGCCGGGAGCAGCGGCTCACGCCTATAATCCCAGCACTTTGGGAGGCCGAGGCGGGTGGATCATCTGAAGGTCAGGAGTTTGAGACCGGCCTGACCAACATGGTGAAAACCCATCTCTACTAAAAATACAAAAATTAGCTGGGTGTGGTGGTGGGCACCCGTAATCCCAGCTACTTGGGAGGCTAAGGGAGGAGAATATCTTGAACCCGGGAGGCGGAGGTTGCAGTGAGCTGAGATCGTGCCATTGCACTCCAGCCTGGGTGACAAGAATGAAAATCTGTCTCAAAATAAAATAAAATAAAAATGTAATAGTCTAATAGATTGTTTTTAAAAAGTAGACATCCACGTATATACCACCTAGGTAAAGATACTAGAGATTCCAGCAATCCGGGAGGATCCCTTGGTGCCCCTTTCAGGTCTGTATGAGCCTCCACTGCTCCCCAGTCCCCGGGAAGGAGAGGGGGTGGGAGAGGCAACATGAAACCTAAAAATCAGTGGGGTTCGCTCCGGTAATCCCACGGTAATCCCACAGCTATTGGGTTGGCAGAGGCAGGAGGATCACTTGCCCAGGAGTTGGAGGCTGCAGTGAGCTATGATCGCGCCACTGCACTCCAGTCTGGGCGACAGATCAAGACCCCGTCTCTAAGCAAACAAACAAATAAACACCCCTCAAAACCCATGGTTTCAGGCCTGGCGCGGTAGCTCACTCCTGTAATCTCAGCACTTTGGGAGGTCGAGCAGGGCGGATCACTTGAGGTCAGGAGTTCCAGACCAGCCTGGCCAACATGGCGAAACTCCGTCTCTGCTAAAAAATAAAAAAAAAATTGGCCGGGCGCGGTGGCTCACACCTGTAATTCCAGCACTTTGGGAGACCAAGGCGGGCGGATCACGAGGTCAGGAGACCAAGACTAGCCTGACCAACATGGTGAAACCCCGTCTCTACTAAAAATACAAAAATTAGTCGGGCGTGGTGGTGCGTGCCTGTAATCCCAGCTACTCAGGAGGCTGAGGCAGGAGAATCACTTGAACCCGGGAGGCGGAGGTTGCAGTGAGCCGAGATCGCGCCACTGCACTCCAGCCTGCCTGGGCAATAGAACGAGACTCCGTCTCAAAAAACAAACAAACAAAAAACGCAAAAATTAACCAAGCGTGGTGGCTCAAGCCTGTAATCCCAGCTACTCGGGAGGTTGAGGCAAGAGAATCTCTTGAACCCGGGAGACGGAGGTTGCAGTGAGCCGAGATCGCCCCACTGGACTCCAGCCTGGGCGACAGAGCGAGACTCCGTCTCAAAAACGAAACAAAACAAAAGAAAAACACCTTAGTTTCAGCCCGCACATTCCCTCACCTCCTATTGCTGCCTGCAAATCTTTCGCCATCGTCCTGGACGATCCTAAGAGGGCACTGCAGAGGCTTCTGGACACTGTCGTTTTCCTGGGAAGTCCACATGAACTTTAGCTTTGACGCGAAAGGACTAGGGAAAAATTTTTGGTCCTTCGGAGCCGCCGTCCAGGCTCGGGCCGCTCAGAGTCGCTTGTCCCTCGGCGGCTGCCATGCGTCCTTTACGTGGCAGCTGCCGGCGCCCGCCAATCCACTGCGCCCGCATCAGCCCCCACTAGTGGCGCAGGCGGAAGGGGCGGAGCTTAGGCGGCGGTGGCTGAGAAGGCAGCGGGGCGGCGGCGGCTCTGGAGGCCGCAGTCCGGGTCCTGGCTTCGGCCTCAGCCCCACCATGGTGACGCTTGCTGAACTGCTGGTGCTCCTGGCCGCTCTCCTGGCCACGGTCTCGGGCTATTTCGTTAGCATCGACGCGCATGCTGAGGAGTGCTTCTTTGAGCGGGTCACCTCGGGCACCAAGATGGGCCTCATCTTCGAGGTGGCGGAGGGCGGCTTCCTGGACATCGACGTGGAGGTGCGGGCGAGATGCCCGCGGCCGAGGCTTGGTCGCGTGGCCGCTCGGGGACTGGTGGCACGTGGGGCCGGCGCGGGGCCTGCTTGGGGAGGGGGCTTAGAAGTAGCTGTCCGAGTCCTGGAGAAGCCCAGGCCGCCACCCCCCCGCACCGCCCTGGCCCCGGCGACCTCCTAACGGCCCCTTTTCCCGCGACTTGCCAGGATTCCGGGATTCCTTGGGGGCTCCTTCGGCATGCTTGGTTGCTTTGGGTTCTCTCCTTGAACGACGGGTTCCTGTTGGAACCTCTCGCCGAGTTTTGTGAATCAGGCGCCGCGTGTCAGCCCGGGCCCCATAGCCGCTTCTCAGTCACTGTTAGCTGGTGGCGGGCCTCGATCCAATTAGCACCTGCTTTCCTTCGTGTTACGGATTAATGCTGGAACATGGCACGGAAACTTTCCCAAAAAATAGATAAAAATCGATTGAGGATTAAAAAGCTATTGAATGCTAGGCATACTTTCGCGTCGTGTTTATTTTTCATAGAAACAACCTTAAGGTTCTACTCTTAGAGAAATATCCAGCTACCTCGTTTAGTCTCCGCTGCCTAAGAGAGATGGGGAGTTGGATCATGCGTTTTAGGAGTAAGCAGTGCAGTGAAGTATCAGGAGAAAACAGGAAATTAAGAAACCAGCAGTCCCTAAATCTCCACCCATGTTTTATAAACCAAAAGAATGAGGTGTCGCTAATTTTTATTTTAATTCATCTGCTAGCATGACCAGTTGAGTCTAAGAAGTTTCTATTTGACAAGTGTACTCAGTAGGGCTGGGCACAAGTTACACAATACAAGTGAAATCCAAAAATAAGGGGATAACGGAAGGGAGAAACTCTTAGACTTAGCTGGGAAATTAGCGATCAACTATTCCAGTCTCGAAGTTATGAAAGTGACATGGACTTTGAAAGAGCGACTGGCTTGACCACAGCCTAACAACTGATTTGTAGCAGACTGGGATGAGAGTTTGGGTCTTCTCATTTCCAGGCTAGTCCTTTCCCCTAAGCCTTCAGGCATCTCAGATAAAGCAGAATTCCTTCACTGTTTGGCAGTAATCTGGAAAACCTTGAAATTTGATAAAAATTCATTTTGTTTACATTTTAAAAAACAATTATCTCGTGGTTTCTGTGGCCAGGAATTATGGAGAGGCTTAGCTGGGTGGTTCTGGCTTGGAATATCTCATGAGGTTGCAATCAAGACGTCAACCAGGGATGCAGGAATTCTTCATTTTAAAGAGATTTCTTTTTTCTTGAGTTTTGCTGTCAGTCACAGTTGCATGTTTGTTGGTGATGCAGAAATTCTTCATTTTAAAGATATTTGTTTTATCTTGAATTTTGCTGTCAGTCACGGTTGCATGTTTGTTGCTGATATTAGGCCAGTTAGCGACCACATTTCAGGTGAGCTTTCTGTCTGAGGGGTTTAGTAAGAATAAATAAGACATAGATGTCAGAACCGAAAGGTGTTTTAGAGAGCCATTAAGTCAACTCTTGTTTTATAAAGTGGGAGAATTGCAGACCAAATGGTTATTATCACTTACCGAAGTGGAGCTAGGTGAAAGTTGCATATTCTTGGTGAATTTCTTTTTTTTTTTTTTTTTGGACAAAGTCTTGCTCTGTTGCTCAGGCTGGAGTGCAATGGCGCAATCTCGGCTCACTGCAAACTCTGCCTCCCGGGTTCAAGTGATTCTCCTGCCTTAGGCTCCTGAGTGGGAATACAGGTGGGCGCCACCACGCCCAACTAATTTTGTATTTTTAGTAGAGACGGAGTTTTACCATGTTGGCCAGGCTGGTCTTGAACTCCTGACCTCAAGTGATCCGCCCGCCTCAGCCTCCCAAAGTGCTGGGATTATAGGCGTGAGCCACCATGCCCAGCCATATTCTTGGTGAATTTCTTACTGCCATTAGACATTACTTATGAAGTCTATGACTAAATCTTTTGTGACATTTTATGCATTTCTCTCTTGCCTCCAGATTACAGGACCAGATAACAAAGGAATTTACAAAGGAGACAGAGAATCCAGTGGGAAATACACATTTGCTGCTCACATGGACGGAACATACAAATTTTGTTTTAGTAACCGGATGTCCACCATGACTCCAAAAATAGTAATGTTCACCATTGATATTGGGGAGGCTCCAAAAGGACAAGACATGGAAACAGAAGGTGAGATGAACATTCAGAATATTTATATCATGTTCCAAGAGCTAATTTTAGTTCTATACATTTTTACCCATCTGAGTGGCTTTTTTTTTTTTTTTTTTTTGAGACGGAGTCTCGCTCTGTCGCCCGGGCTGGAGTGCAGTGGCCGGATCTCAGCTCACTGCAAGCTCCCCCTCCCGGGTTCACGCCATTCTCCTGCCTCAGCCTCCCGAGTAGCTGGGACTACAGGCGCCCACCACCTCGCCCGGCTAGTTTTTTTTTTTGTATTTTTTAGTAGAGACGGGGTTTCACTGTGTTAGCCAGGATGGTCTCGATCTCCTGACCTCGTGATCCACCCGTCTCGGCCTCCCAAAGTGCTAGGATTACAGGCTTGAGCCACCGCTGAGTGGCATTTTTAAAAATTTCTTAACCAAAAACTTTTTGTGAAATGTGCTTTTTATTTTTTGCAAGTCTCCTAATTAATAAAGTTTCTTGAGGCTAGTGTTTGTTTTTTTCTTCTTCATTTTTCTTTTATTTATTTATATATATTTTTTGAGATGGAGTCTTGCTCTTTTGCCCAGGCTGGAGTGCAATGGCTTGATCTTGGCTCACTGCAACCTCTGCCTCCTGGATTCAAGTGATTCTCCTGCCTCAGCCTCCCAAGTAGCGTCAGGTGTACAGCACCACTCCCGGCTAATTTTTGTATTTTTAGTAGAAACAGGGTTTCACCATGTTGGCCAGGCTGGTCTCAAACTCCTGACTTCAGGTGATCCACCCGCCTCGGCCTCCTGAAGTGCTGGGATTTTTTGTTTTTTACATTTGTTCTAACAGGTTTTCTTAGTCATTTTGTGCTCTTGTGAGCATGTAGGTTCCTTGTGTCTTGGGTTATTTTTTCTGTTTATTTGCTAATCCTGATATATACTTTATTTACTCATTTGTATACATGACTAGTTTAGCTAAACTTTTTGTTGGTTCTTTTTGTGTTAAGATATCTTAACTTTTCTTTAGGTGGTGGAGATACCTGGGATGGTATGTGGATTGTTTTTTGACAGCGTCCGTGTTTGCTAATGTCTAATTTCTGCTTTCTTTTTTCTAACCTCAGTTTGTTGGCATGAGAGTGTTTTTTCTCTTAAAAAACCCCTACAACTAATTGGATTGATTATTTTTTTGGTGGTTTTTTATTTGGTTGACAGGAAGTATAGGTTAGGTTATTTTAAACTAATAGCACTGAAAACACAGTTGACATTTTCGTAGTAACATCTTTGTTCTTTAAGATGAATGCTAAAGAGTGGAAATTCAATGATAAGGGGACAGTAGTCCCAATTAAACATAGCTCATAGCAAATGGTGTCTTTGACTTTGTAGAAAGTATTTTGTAGACTTCCTAACCTGAAGCTTGGTTAGATATGAAATGCAGTTCTAGGAGCCATATGTTGATATGAAGACAAAAGTTCTTTTAGCCATATGTTGCAGTTAGATTGTTCATTGCCCAGGTTACCAGTAATAAACCCTGATTGGTTCTTGGTGGTTTTGGATAAATTGCTTTCCGGGAGCCAGTACATTTGGTGGTGGTTTTTTTTCCCCCACAGTGCATGCCAGAGTTTTTGAAGCTAGTCGTCGTCGTTTCACACATTTCATAGTATCCTATTAGCATGGTAACACATGTCCCAGATATTCAGTATTAGTAGAGTGCTAACGTCATCAAGAAGCTGAGTTGTTTGGTTAGATTTTGAAATCTATAGAGTTTAGAGAGTCCTACTACTTAGTAATTCCTGTGCTCATTTTTCACGGCCACTTATAGAGTAGGACTTGACTGATTTTCAGGGAGAATGAGGAGTTCTGAAAGGCTTTTTTGGTTTATTTTCTGGAGATTGATCCTACTTAGTTTGAAAATGTTGGTTGATGAATGTGAATATTGAACTTCTTAGATAATTTTTTAACATATATCCAAAATTTTTGCATTTGCTTGTTAATGTCAATGAATGGCAGCTGTCAAATCAAGCCTTCCTCTAAAGCAGTGGTTCTCAAGTGAGGATGATCTTTTTGCCCCAGGGGATATTTGGCAATATCTTTTTTTTTTTTTTTTTTTTGAGACGGAGTCTCGCTCTGTCGCCCGGGCTGGAGTGCAGTGGCCAGATCTCAGCTCACTGCAAGCTCCGCCTCCCGGGTTTATGCCATTCTCCTGCCTCAGCCTCCCGAGTAGCTGGGACTATAGGCGCCCGCCACCTCGCCCGGCTAGTTTTTTGTATTTTTTAGTAGAGACGGGGTTTCACCGTGTTAGCCAGGATGGTCTCGAACTCCTGACCTCGTGATCCGCCCATCTCGGCCTCCCAAAGTGCTGGGATTACAGGCTTGAGCCACCGCGCCCGGCCTGGAAAGATTTTTTGTTGGAAGACGGGGGTAGGTGCTACAGGCATTTAGGGCTGGAGGCCATGGAGGCTGCTAAATACCCTACAGTGCATCAGACAGCGTCCCACAATGTCGAACAGCATTTGGTCCAAAATGGCGACAGTGCCACTGCTGAGAAACCCTGCTCTATCGGTTTCATGTGGTGCATGGGGCTTCCAAAGGGAAATTTCGAGTGAGCGAACATTTGACATTCCAATTCAACTGCCTTCAATGGTAGAGGCCCTTGGTTTCTCCTAAGAAACGTGGGATTGTCTGTGAGAATCTGGAATCCCAGAAGAGACCCAGTCTTGGGCAGGGATGAAGAGATCCGCCTTTCCCCGGGAATGTTTCCTGGTGCTGTTTCTCTCCTGCCTACCTGTTCCTTCTCATAACTGGCACTACCTAAAAGCATATGCTTACTCTTCAGAACAGTACCTTGTGTGTATTTTTGGTTCAAGAGGATACCTGGTTGAAAACTTGTGCCACTAAGGACTTGTCTGTCTACTTACATTGCCTGCTGTTCCCCACTGTAGTGAAATCATTACTTTGTCAAAGAAGAATGTTTGAGTTGGTGTGGATTTTCCTAAGAGCGTTTTGATGTTTTTCTGTGCTCAGCTTCATAGAGATTAAAAGTCTGTTTTGGTGCTGCTCCTTAATTAATATTAGAGTTACATGACTCTTAGATTTTGTTATTTGTAGGTTTATATTTTAAAAATACATGTATTTATGTGTGCTCTTAGTCCCCCCACTCAGTGTTTTACTGCTTTTCTGTAGTTAATAGTATAGTGAACTTCACGAAACAACATTTCGTTAAGAGAAATTTCTGGGGTTGTTTTCGTTTCCTTAGTAAGCATTATATAGTATGTTTCTTACCCTGAAAGAGGTTTCTCTACTGGGAAGGGGCTTTTAAAAATGCTTTGAGAATTAAATTGACATGATTCATATCAGTGGTCCAAATTGATGTTTGAACCATTTCAAAAGTAGCTTCTTTTGCAGGCCTTCTCTGAGGATTTAAAAAAGTTATTTTATAAGTATTTTTCAAAAAGAGATTGCCCCAGCCTAGGCAACATAGTGAGACCCTGTCTCTAAAAAATAAAAATAAAATGGTAGTCAGGCGTAGTGACGCACCCCTGTAGTCCCAGCTACTCAGGAGGCTGAGGCAGGGGATTGCTTGAGCCCAGACATTTGAGGTTACAGTGAGCTATAATTGCACCACTGTACTTGAGCCTGGGTGATAGAGTGAGATCCTGTCTTGAAAAAAAAAAGATGGCTGGGCGCAGTGGCTCATGCCTGTAATTCCACTATTTTGGGAGGCCGAGGCAGGTGGATCACCCGAGGTCAGGAGTTTAAGACCAGCCTGACCAACATGGTGAAACCCCGTCTCTACTAAAAATACAAAAATTAGCTGGTGTGGCAGCGTGCGCATGTAATCCGTTATTCTGGAGGCTGAGGCAGGAGAATCGCTTGAACCCGGGAGGCAGAGGTTGCAGTGAGCTGAGATTGAGTGCCAGTGCACTTCAGCTTGGTCAACAGGACGAGACTCTGTCTCAAAAAAAAAAAAAAAAGACTGACAAATGTGTGCTGTTTTCAAATTGTTCTGTAGCTCACCAGAACAAGCTAGAAGAAATGATCAATGAGCTAGCAGTGGCGATGACAGCTGTAAAGCACGAACAGGAATACATGGAAGTCCGGGAGAGGATACACAGAGCCAGTAAGTGAATCCCGTCACTTTGCAGCAGCGTCTGATGGTGAAGATTGTTTTACTCAACAGCTTGCTTGTATTTTCCTCATTTGGAAACTTTGCAAATTTTATGTGAAAGCATTGGCTTTAAAAGTGTACCTACATGAGATATTTTTTGAGCATACGTGTGTGTGGAGCTTTGTAGTTTATTATTGGGACATTCATTCTAAACCAGAAAATGCTATTAAGATTTAGTGCAAGTTTTTAAGAGTTTGGTTTTCTAGCCAGGCGTGGTGGCTTACTCCTGTAATCCCAGCACTTTGGGAGGCTGAGGCAGGTGGATCACCTGAGCTTGGGAGTTCGAGACCAGCCTGGCCAACATGGTAAAACCCCGTCTCTACAAAAAATAAAAAAATTAGCTGGCTGTGGTGGCATGCACCTATAATCCCAGCTACTTGGGAGGCTGAGGCATGAGAATCACTTGAACCCAGGAGGCAGAGGCTGCATTGAGCTGAGATTGGGCCACTGCACTCCAGCCTGGGCAACGGAGCTAGACTCTGTCTCAGGAAAAAAAAAAAAAAAGAGTTTGGGCTTTTAAAAATGTATGGTGAGCTAAGGAATAAGCTAATCATTTTCTCAAAAGGGAAAAGTGTTGTCAAATGGGTATTGCACTGGTTTTTAATCACATACCTGAAACTTACATGCCAGTGGGATTAATAAGAGATGCTGCGATTTAATCTTTTTACTAAAATGGAAGGCTTAATGTAGTTAGAATAGAAAACACCAAAACATGAGTACAGGCAAATCATCAGGTGAAGATCAACTTGAGTCCTCAAGTTTGTAAGTTGGGAACTTGGAATGTGTTTTTCTGTGGAAACAGTGATGATTGAAATCTTGTGTTAGGTTGCAAAAGTCTGTTTAGAACTGGATAGAGCATTAAACATTAGGCTTTTGCATTTAAAATTAAGAGGTCCTATATTGACAGACAGACCAATTCCATTGATTAGGTTCAGGGCCACACCATTGTTCGGTGTTTTCATCCTTCAGGTAGTTCTTGGGGAGATGAAAAGAGCAAAGTGGCCGGGACAGTGGCTCACACCTGTAATCCCAGCACTTTGGGAGGCTGACGTGGGCGGATCACAAGGTCAAGAGATTGAGACCATCCTGGCCAACATGGTGAAATCCCGTCTCTGCTAAAACTACAAAAATTAGCTGGGCGTGGTGGCACGCACCTGTAGTCCCAGCTACTCAGGAGGCTGAGGCAGGAGAATTCGCTTGAATCTGGGAGGCAGAGGTTGCAGTGAGCTGATATAATGCCATTGCACTCTGGCCTGGCGACAGAGCGAGACTCCATCTCAAAAAAAAAAAAAAAAAAAATAGGAAGAAAGGAGAGCAAGGCGTAGTGATGCACCTCTATAGTCCCAGTTACTCAGGAGGCTGAGGCGGGGGATTGGGAGCAAGCTTTTGTCTTAAGGGCAGTGATTCTATGTCAGGAATCTTTGTTCTGAGACTGGGGCAGGGAGTGAACAGTGACTCAAAGAGATAAGCACAGCTTGAATTTCTTCCAGATGTGGTTTCTGTTTTTCCCACCCTTAAATCTGTTCTTGCTACTTATAGAAACAAATCTTCAGGATCTAGAGCACAGACACCAGCTTGTGTTGGCAGGAAGGTGTGTAAATGTAATAGCCTGGAGAACTCCCCTCATCCCCACTTGTTTTAGGACTGGAGTGGGGCATGTTATGGACCAAGGCTTGTCTACAAGCACTCGAACCTCTTGCCTCACAATTTTTTCTCCTTGCCTCCACTCTTAATCTCACCAGCTGGGATCTTCACTTTTTCTCTCTTACCTTGTTGGGACTCATGTGTTGGTTACCTTGTTCCCAGAAGGGGACCAGCCCAGTCTGGAGTTGGAAGGGCACTGAACTAAGTCAGAGGGCAAGTTCCTCTACTTTGCAAGTTTAACTGGCTTTCGAGTTATAGAAGTTCTTGGGAACACAGTGGCCAGAGGAAGCACGTCTTCCAGTCTTTAGGGGGTCCAACCTTGTTCTCTCACCCATGATTTGAGTGGAGATACTCCTGTATTTGTTTCACAAATAGTGAGCTATGTGTTCATATTTAAAAGTGTTAGCAGTTTCTAGAATTGAATTTATAGGTATTCAGTTTAAATTTACAAAGCAAATGGTTCCCATAATGTTTTGTTTTTGTGAGTCTTGCTATAGGACCCACTCCTCAGCAGTGAACATAATGAGACCCTTTCACTACAGTGTCGTAATAATAACGTGTTGCTTCTAGATCAGGCTAATATATGAGTGGCGTGAGGACAGTGTCCCAGATCACTGCATTCTGTTGTTATTGTGCTTCAGTGTGTTCTATTTAAACTTAAAGGTGCATTTTTCTTTGGGAAGTCGAGGCGGGCGGATCACCTGAGGTCAGGAGTTTGAGACCAGCCTGGCCAACATGGTGAAACCCCGTCTCTACTAAAAATGCAAAAATTAGGCCGGGCGCAGTGGCTCACGCCTGTAATCCCAGCACTTTGGGAGGCCGAAGCAGGCAAATCACGAGGTCAGTAGTTCGAGACCAGCCTGGCCAAGAGACCAGCCTGGCCAATATGGTAAAACCCCATCTCTACTAAAAATACAAAAATTAGCCAGGCACATGTAATCCCAGCTGCCTGGGAGGCTGAGACAGGAGAATCACTTGAACCCAGAAGTTGCTTAGGCTGGTCTTGAACTCGTGGGCTTAAGTGATACACCCACCTCTGCCTTTCAAAGTGCTTGGATTACAGCATGAGCCACTGTGCCTGGCCTATTTTCTTTTTATCAGACTCTGTCTTTTTTCTGTTTTTTGTTTTTTTTTTAAGATGGAGTCTTGCTCTATTGCCCAGGCTGGAGTGCAGTGGTGCGATCTTGGCTCACGGCAATCTCCGCCTCCTGAGTTCAAGTGATTCTCTTGCCTCAGCCTCCTGAGTAGCTGGGACTACAGACGCACGCCACTACCATACTTTGACGTTGTAAATAATTGCATTTTGGATAACTATGATTTTGAAATAATTCCTTAATTTTTTTAGAAGTCAGTTTTCTTTTTTTTTTTTTTTTGAGACGGAGTCTCGCTCTGTGGCCCAGGCTGGAGTGCAGTGGCCGGATCTCAGCTCACTGCAAGCTCCGCCTCCCAGGTTCCCACCATTCTCCTGCCTCAGCCTCCCGAGTAGCTGGGACTACAGGCACCCGCCACCTCGCCCAGCTAGTTTTTTTTTTTTTTTTGTATTGTTAGTAGAGACGGGGTTTCACTGTGTTAGCCAGGATGGTCTCGATCTCCTGACCTCGTGATCCACCCGTCTCGGCCTCCCAAAGTGCCGGGATTACAGGCTTGAGCCACCGCGCCCGGCCAGAAGTCAGTTTTCTGATTCAGCAAAATGGATACTAATATAGGATGTTTCAATGGTGAGGGAGAAAGATGGTTGGATTGGGTTTTAACCCTAGAATTATGACCTTGGGCAAGTCACCTTTTCTTCTCTGCTCCCTGTATACAAGCAGAATGGACTTGGCTGTACCCAGTGAATCTTTAAGCCCAGCTTATTTTTGTATTTTTAGTTGAGATAGGGTTTCACCACGTTGGCCAGGATGGTTTTGATCTCTTCACCTTGTGATCCACCTGCCTTGGCCTCCCAAAGTGCTGGGATTACAGACGTGAGCCACTGCACCTGGCCCTATTTCATTTTTAGAGACACAGTGTCTTACTCTGTTGTCCAGCCTGTAGTGCTGTGGTGACAGGATAGCTCACTGCAACCTCAGCCTCCTGGGCTCAAGTGATCCTCCCGCCTCAGCCTACCAAGTAGCTGGAAATCCAGGCATGTGCCACTACACCTGGCTATTTTTTTTTTTGGTATCATAGAGACTGGGTTTCTCCATATTGCCCCGGGTTGGCCTCTGACTCCAGAGCTAAAGCAGTCCTCTTGTCTTGGCCTCCCAAAGTGTTGGGATTATAGTGTAATTGTTTTTAATGTTGGCCATTTGCAGAAAAATAAAAAACTACATAGAAATTTTGTTTTGAGATGGAGTCTTGCTCTGTTGCCCAGGCTGGAGTGCAGTGGCACAGTCTTGGCTCACTGCAAGCTCCGCCTCCCAGGTTCATGCCATTCTCCTGCCTCAGCCTCCCAAGTAGGTGGGACTACAGGTGCCCGCCACCACGTCTATTTTTAGTAGAGACGGGGTTTCACCGTGTTAGCCAGGATGGTCTCAATCTCCTGACCTCATGATCCGCCCACCTCAACCTCCCAAAGTGCTGGGATTATAGGCATGAGCCACTGCGCCCAGCCTACATCTACATAGTAATTTTTAAAAGCTAAGGCTATAGCATTTGACTGGAGAGTTGGACACAATGGCTTGTGCCTGTAGTGTTAACTACTTCAGAGGCTGAGGCAGGAGGATTGCTTGAGGTCAGGAGCTTGAGACCAACCTGGGCAACACGAGACCATTTTTTTAAAAAATAAAATGAATTGACCAGGCATGGTGGCTCATGCCTGTAATCCCAGCATTTTGGGAGGCTGAGGCGGGCAGATCACCTGAGGTTGGGAGTTCGAGACCAGCCTGACTAACATGGAGAAACCACATCGTTACTAAAATACAAAATTAGCTGGGTGTGGTGGTGCATGCCTGTAATCCTAGCTACTCGGGAGGCTGAGGCAGGAGAATCGCTTGAACCCAGGAGGTGGAGGTTGCAGTGAGCTGAGATCGCATCATTGCACTCCAGCTTGGGCAACAAGAGTGAAACTCTGTGTCAAAACATAAAACATAATAAAATAAAATAAAATACATTTAAAAATAAAAGGAATTTGGCCAGGCGTGGTGGCTTAATGACTATAATCCCAGCACTTTGGGAGGCCGAGGCAGGCGGATCACCAGAGGTCAGGAGTTCAAAACCAGCCTGGCCAACATGGTGAAGCCCTGTCTCTACTAAAAATACAAAAATTAGCTGGGCGTGGTGTTGAGCACCTGTAATCCCAGCTACTCAGGAGGCTGAGACAGCAGAATCACTTGAACCCAGGAGGCGGAGGTTGCAATGAGCTGAGATCGCGCCACTGCCCTCCAGCCTGGGCGACAGTGAGACTCTGACTCAAAAAAAATAAATAAATAAAAAGAATTTGATCAGAAACGTGAATGTAAGAAATTGAGTATAATAAATAAATATAGAGTAGATGTGTATTTTACTTTAAGGATCAAATCCTTAGTTTGAGAGCAGGACAGATGAGAATAGTTTGTCTTGTATTTGATGGTCTGGTAGTAACTGTCAGTATTGATCCATATAACTGAGTAACCTCTTCCATTGAGAACAGTTGCCAAGTACACAGGTGCTCAACAAATATTTGTCACATATTTGGGGAAAAAGACACTCAGACTGCCATATTTTGATGTTGTAAATAATTGCATTTTGGATAACGGTGATTTTGAAATAATTCCTTAATTTTTTTAGAAGTCAGTTTTCTGATTCAGCAAAATGGATACTGATATAGGACGTTTCAATGGTGAGGGAGAAAGATGGTTGGATTGGGTTTTAACCCTAGAATTGTGACCTTGGGCAAGTCACCTTTTCTTCTCTGCTCCCTGTATGCAAGCAGAATGGACTTGGCTGTACCCAGTGAGTCTTCAAGGTTTCTTTTAAAACTCTTTGCTTCTACTTTGGGAGGCTGAGGCAGGAGGATCAGTTGAGGCCGGGAGTTCAAGACCAGTTTGGGCATCATAGCAAGACCCTTTCTCTACAAAAACAGAAAAAATTAGTCGGATGGACTGGTGCATACCTGTACTCCCAGCTACTCAGGAGGCTGAGGTGGCAGGATTGTTTGAGTCCAGTTCAAGGTTGCAGTGTACTATGATTGTGTCATGGCATTCCAGCCTGGGCAACAGAGCAAACAAAAAAATATTTGCTTCTAAGTATGTTGAGTTGCCCAGAGACAAAAGTATTTACAGTATAGGTGACCCATAGGTTACAATGACTTCACTTAGAAATGTTCATATTTATGATGGTGCAAAAGTGATGTGCATTCAGAAGAAACTGAGCATCAGGTACCCATGCAACCATTCTGTTTTTTACTTTCAGTGCATTGTTCACTAACTTGATAAATAAAAAATAAAATAATAATAAAATGCAGTTTGGCCGGGTGCGGTGGCTCAAGCCTGTAATCCCAGTACTTTGGGAGGCCGAGGCGGGCGGATCACGAGATCAGGAGATCGAGGCCATCCTGGCTAACCCGGTGAAACCCCGTCTCTACTAAAAAAAATACAAAAAACTAGCCGGGCGAGGTGGCGGGCGCCTGTAGTCCCAGCTACTCGGGAGGCTGAGGCAGGAGAATGGCGTGAACCTGGGAGGCGGAGCTTGCAGTGAGCTGAGATCCGGCCACTGCACTCCAGCCCGGGTGACAGAGCGAGACTCCGTCTCAAAAAATAAATAAATAAATAAAAATAAAATAAAATGCAGTTTAACTTATATGAGATATACAACACTTTATTATAAAATAATCTTTGTGTTGTTAGATGCTTTTGCTGAACTGTAGGCTAATGTAAGTGTTCTGATCATGTTTTAGGTAGGCTAGGCTAAGCTGTGATGTTTGCTAGGTTAGGTGTATTAAATATATTTTTGAATTAGGTATTTTCAACGTAAGCTGGGTTTATTGGGATGTAACCCCATCTTAATTTGAGGAACAGCTATTCTACGAATGGTGTACATGATATTACTTTCACACAGAGTGAAGACTAGAATATGATGCCTATGTTTTTTGGGGGAGAATTGTTAAATTTTGTTTGTTTGTTTTGTCCTCAACAGTCAACGACAACACAAACAGCAGAGTGGTCCTTTGGTCCTTCTTTGAAGCTCTTGTTCTAGTTGCCATGACATTGGGACAGATCTACTACCTGAAGAGATTTTTTGAAGTCCGGAGGGTTGTTTAAAAAGCCTCTTCCTGATGATCCCAACTCAGAATTCACTGTTTACCAAACACCTTGGTCATAATAATGTCATTAGTTTCTCCATTTTTATTTTCTGAACTGTACATTCACAATTTATGTTTCTTTGTGATGAATAGATATTGGGGGAAAAACACCTTTTTAGGAAAATTATAGTGAAAATTTGACAGTTTTGGCATAATTTCTTATTTGAATGCTGCCTCCATTATATAGGTCCTTCCAGGAACTCAAACACTGTAAGTGAAATATGGGAGTATAGTTTTTATTATTTCTTTTCCTTTTGTTTTCATAATATAGTGCAGTTTTTTCAGGAAATCAGCACAAAGCCTGATAGTACTTTACTAAAATGACTGCATTCTTTGGATTCCCTCAGTCTGTGGTTCAAGTCACTACAGATTCATTTTTGTTGAGTCCTTATGAGAAACAACAGTATGAATCTTGACGGTTTCTGCCCATCCTAATGGCAGAGCTCTCTGACGGGCATATGCTGCCAGGCTGGGTACTTTCATACTTTGTTTTCTTCTTTTGCTTTAAGACTACGACTCAGCATACATTTTCCTGCATACATTTTTACATTGTACCTTAGGACTCAATCATCTCTACTTAAATTGATGACACAAGCAGCTAATAACCATTTTTGGGTTTCTGCCTAACCTTCTAATTGTTTGTTAAAGCCAATTCTCTGGGTGTCCCAGTGAGTGGTGGCTCTTTTTCTTTCCACGCTGGCACATTCACTTCCCCCACTCTTGGCTTGTAGGAAATAAACATTTACATAATTGGAAAAATCCGGATTTCTGATGCCAAAGGGTTAAAGCCTCTTGGATTTCATTGCAGTGATATACAGCCACTATTTTATTTTTGATCAGTGGCCTTTGGGCCACTGTTTAGGGCACTGAACATCAGTGTCAGCATTAGGGTTTGGGTTTTTGTTTCTCTTGGGTCTTTTTTTTTGGCACAGGTGAATCTTGTTTTGTGTAAAATGAAATGACTTTCTCTTGTTCTCTCATGATGGGTTTAAAATTAAAAGAGCATCTGGTTTCGGTATCGGGATGATCCAGGATTATGTTGTGACTGATATGTATTAGTTACTTGTACATTTTTTTTTTTTGATCTTTACAAGGGGAAAACTACAAGTAATGAGTTTTATATAATTAATTTAAATTTGTTACAGATTTTCATGTTCAGGATAAGCCAATTTTTCCACCTTGGGTGAGAACACTTGCAACAGTTTATTAATGAGGTGACTTTCACCTTAGGACAACTGTTGCATACCAGTTTTTTTGTGTGTGTGTGAAACACTTCAAAATTGATTTAAAATATGTAAATTTAAAATTGGTTGTATCTAATATGCCCCAGGTTCAGTAAATAAACAATTCTTTTTAAAAACAGTCAGTATTCTGTGTTTTATATATTGACAGTTAATTCACATTTTTTACACACCAACTTTCTGTTCTTATTTGACATGAGACATGTCCGTGTTTTCTGAGTATTTATGCCTATTATGTCTGTATGTTTAATTCTATAAGCTTGAGGATAGTGAACGGTACCAAGTTTTCGTTTCTGCACAGGTTTTCCAGTGAGGCTTCTCTGATGGATCAGTGCTAAAATCTCAAGTATTTTTCTATTTGGGAAAAAAGAAAGGGTTGAATTATTTCCACTCGCCCATGTGGTTTATGAATGTGGGAAATAGCTTTAAAGACAGATTAAATGATGTGCCCAAGGCCACAGGTAAGAGAGTGAAAGGTGGAACCAGAGACTAGATCACCACCTGTAGAAACTCCCTCCTCTGTGAAACTAACGGCCTGCTGGTAATAAAAGTAACTACGATTTATTGAGTCCTGTGTAATGTCTTGATCTAGTACTAAGCACTTTACTTGGTCTGTCTTATTCATGTTTCAAAACTGCCATTACCTTGGGTAAAATCATTTTGGAAGTGAGGAGGAAAACAGGCTTGGAATGGGTCCTTAGGTCAGAAAACTAGTAGAGCCCAGAAGACACACACAGATATGCAATTTCTCTGTGCCTTTGCTTTCAGAACTGTCTGTGAAGTGCCCCCCTTTTCTTTTTTTGGAGACAGGATCTCTATTTCCAGGTTGAAGTGCGTTGGCTTGATCTTTGCTCACTGAAGCCTCAATCTCCCGGGCTCAAGTGATCCTACCACCTCAGCTCTCCAAGTAGCTGGGACTACATCTTTTGTTTTTTAAAAACAGGGTCTTGCTTTGTTACTCAGACTGGAGTGCAGTGGCACAAACATGGCTCACTGCAGCCTTAACCTCTCAAGTGATCCTCTCATCTGAGCCTCCCGAGTAGTTGGGACCATAGGCATGCACCACCACGTCTAGCTAATTAAAAAATGACTTTCATAGAGACAGAGTCTCCTGTAGGTTGCCCAGGCTGGCCTCATTCTCCTGGGCTCAAGTGATCCTCCTGCCTCAGCCTCCCAAAGTGTTGTGATTGCAGACATGAGCCACCGTGCCTGGCTGAAGTCCCATTTTATAAAAGTTGTCGAAGGTGTTTTGAGAATGTGATGATCATTTCATTGAAAATGTGGCTTCAGGCTGTTGTCTTTTACTTAATTTGAGATGACTGCAGTCTGCGTGAGTTGTATTCCCATTTATTGATCCCACAAATATTTGAGTAATTGCTGTGTGCTACAGTGATAGTCCCTGGGATAAAGAAGATAGAGAAAAGACGCCATTAATGTGGATTTTACATTTTGGTGGCAGAGATGAACCTAATAAGTGTGTGTGTGTGTGTGTGTGTGTGTGTGTGTAGCAAGAAAGATAATGGTAAATGCTAAGAAGGGAAAATAAATGAGGGTAGGAGTTTCAGTGATGCGGAAAGGAAGGTAACACTGAGAAGGTGATTTCAAAAGTCCAAGTGGAATGTAAGGGAGTGTAAGGGAAAACTTCCCCTTTGCCCTCAGGTTTCTCTAAAAATTCAACCGAAAAGCAGATTAATAGGAGGAAAGTGATGCAAATTTATTTGGTCATGGTTTTGCACGACAAAGGAACCTTCAGAATTAAGACCCAAAGTTACAGGGAAAACTATTCATTTTTCTGCTTAGACTTAACAAAATATGCACAGCTGAGTAGAAATAGGACTGGACAAGAAGGGCATGATCTAATGCTCACAGACTGAGTGGGGAAGCCCAGCAAGGCCTGTCTGGATTCTTTTCGGCCTCTCTGTGCAGGATTCTTTCCTTCTGGGTAGGGGACAGAACCCTTCCTGGAATGGGGTCTTACAACCTACAAGCAAAACAAAAGAGGTCAGATAATTTTTTTTTTTTTTAGAGACACAGTCTCTCTCTGTTGCCCAGGCTGGAGTGCAGTCGCGCGATCTTGGCTTACTGCAGCCTCTGCCTCCTGGGTTCAAGCAATTCTTCTGCCTCAGCCTCCCAAGTAGCTGGGACTACAGGCACACGCCGCCACATCCGGCTAATTTTTTGGTATTTTTAGTAGAGATGGGGTTTCACCCTGTTGCCCAGGCTGGTCTCGAACTTGAGCTCAGGCAATCCGCCCGCCTCGGCCTCTGAAGTGCTAGGATTACAGGCGTGAGCCACCGCGTCTGGCCTTTTTTTTTTTTTTTTTTTTTTTTTTTTTTTTTGAGACGGAGTCTCGCTCTCGCCCGGGCTGGAGTGCAGTGGCCGGATCTCAGCTCACTGCAAGCTCTGCCTCCCGGGTTGACGCCATTCTCCTGCCTCAGCCTCCGGAGTAGCTGGGACTACAGGCGCCCGCCACCTCGCCCGGCTAGTTTTTTGTATTTTTTAGTAGAGACGGGGTTTCACCGTGTTAGCCAGGATGGTCTCGATCTCCTGACCTCGTGATCCGCCCGTCTCGGCCTCCCAAAGTGCTGGGATTGCAGGCTTGAGCCACCGCGCCCGGCCTTTTTTTTTTTTTTTTAAATGAAACAGTTTCACTCTGTCGTCCAGGCTGGAATGCAGTGGTGCAATCTAGGCTCACTGCAACCTCCACCTCTCAGGTTCAAGCGATGCCCATTGCTCAGCCTCCGGAGTAGCTGCAGGCACCTGCCACCACACCTGGCTAGTTTTTTGTATTTTTAATAGAGACGGGGTTTCACCACTTTGGCCAGGCTGGTCTTAAACTCCTTACCTTAGGTGATCCACCTGCCTTGGACTCCCGAAGTGCTGGGATTACAGGCGTGAGCCACGCGCCCAGCCCAGGTAATTTCTTTTTTTCTTTTCTTTTCTTTTTTTTTTGAGACTTGAGTCTCGCTCTGACACCCAGGCTGGAGTGCAGTGGCGCAACCTCCACCTCCCTGGTTCAAGCGATTCTTCTGCTTCGGGCTCCCGAGTAACTGGGACTTACAGGAATGCGCCACCACGCCCGGCTAAGTTTTGTATTTTTAGTAGAGACGGGGTTTCACCATATTGGCCAGGCTGGTCTCGAACTCCTCACCTCGTGATCTGCCCGCCTTGGCCTCCCAAAGTGCTGGGATTACAGGCGTGAGCCACCATGTCCGGCCGATAATTTCTTTATGGCCAGTTTTTTCACAGAAAGGTGGAGAGAGAGAGTTAGAGTAATATTTTTAGGTTTTATGGCTGACTTTGGAGAAAAGGGGTTCCCGTTTCTATGCTCCATCATGATGGGCAAGAGGGATTTTTTTTTTTTTTTTTTTTTTTTTTTTTTTTTGAGGCGGAGTCTCGCTCTGTCGCCCGGACTGGAGTGCAGTGGCCGGATCTCAGCTCACTGCAAGCTCCGCCTCCCGGGTTTACGCCATTCTCCTGCCTCAGCCTCCCGAGTAGCTGGGACTACAGGCGCCCGCCACCTCGCCCGGCTAGTTTTTGTATTTTTAGTAGAGACGGGGTTTCACCGTGTTAGCCAGGATGGTCTCGATCTCCTGACCTCGTGATCCGCCCGTCTCGGCCTCCCAAAGTGCTGGGATTACAGGCGTGAGCCACTGCGCCCGGCCAAGAGGGATTCTTGAGTTTCTATGGCCAGCCTCACAGAATCAGAGATCAGAGACGGGGCAGAAGGTCAGAGAGAAACTTGCTTCTGAGGCTGCCTCTGGGGTCTTCATTTTGGGTTTTCGTTTTCAGAGCCTCAACAGGAGCAAGTCATGCACATAGCTGGAGGAGATAGGCCCTCATAGAGGGCACGTAATGAGTGGTCAATAAAAGCTTGCCGAGTGAAGGTGTATGTGGACATGAATGGCCCAGGCCAACTGTGAACAGTGGAATAGGACAGTGTTCTTACTTAGGACTCTGACCCTAACTTCCGGGAAAGTAAACCAACATTCAGGACGTACCGGACACCGGACCCCCGCCATCAGCGGGTGCCTTTTTGCAGGGCTGCTAACCCGGGGCTGCGACACGTTTCTCTGCCCACGGCGGCCAGCCCGCTGTCCTTCGGCCTGGACGCGGTCCTGTGCTGCCACCTGCCTCCGAGGGACAGAGAAAGTGGGAGAGCCGGGCCAGACTCCCTCCCGCCAAAACCCTTGCCCGGTGCGGAGAGGCGCCCGGAGCCCAGGGGTGCGGGGCGGGTGTAACTCCCCGGGCCTGCCCCGCCGCCTGCCTCCACCGTCCCGCGGGCGCGCTTTTCCTCGCTCCCGCGGCATTGGAGCCTTCGCCGCGCTCCGGAACTCTGCTCCTCCAGCAAAGTTCCCGGCCGGCCGCCGGAGCTGCCGGAAGCGGAAGTGCTCGTTGGGGGTGCACAGGGCGTGTTCGAGCAGCGGCGACCGAGGCGGCAAAGGAGAGCGCCATGGAGCATGTGACGGAGGGCTCCTGGGAGTCTCTGCCAGTGTCACTACACCCGCGGGTGCTGGGCGCCCTGCGGGAGCTGGGCTTCCCGTACATGACGCCGGTGCAGGTATCGGTTCCTGGGGGAGAGTGAGGCTGGGAGGGGGCCAGGCACCCGCTGCTTCGGACACAGCGGAGGGGATCGGACAGACCCAAGCCCTGGGGCGCTCATCCCTCCAGCGGGGGCTCTTGCCTCGTCTCCAGGCTGCCCAGACTGGCGGGATGCGGAACTGCTCGGCCTGCGAGCCAGCAGAGGGGCCGCGACCCACCCTGCCTTCGGGTGCTGGAGTCTCGAGCCAGGTTCTCCTCCTAGCCCTGCCCCCTGTAGCTGTGAGACCTCGGGCAAATGGCTTAACCTCAACGTGCTTCATTTTCCTTCTCTGTGAAATGACGAAAAAATAACACCCTCCTTATGGGGTTGCTGTGGAGACTAAATAAACCAGTCGGCACACTATAGGAGCTCAGCGAGGGTTACCTGTTGTTATGCATCTTTTCAAGAAGTATTTCTTGAGGACCTGCTATGTGTCAGGAACTCTTCTAGGCTCTGGGGAGTTTGCAGTATTGGCATCTGCTCATAGCCTTACTTTCTAGCGCAGGAGCTAGAGAAAGGATAATTTCAGCTGTTAGTAAATGTTATGGAGGAACTAAGACTGTCGTGATAGTGTCACTCGAGGACTGGAGAGGAGGTGAGACAGGGTGCTAAGGAAGGCCTCTCTGAGGAGGTGTCATTGAGCTGAGACTGAGACCTCAGTGATTGAGAAGGAGCTGGCTCTGGGGTGACGAGGGGGAGATTATTCCAGCAGAGAGAAATACCAGTGCACATAAATGCCCTGGGGCAGGCTGCAAATGGTTTGAGCAGCAGAAAGGGGGCCTTTGTGACTGAACATCAAGAGTAGTGCAAGAGATGGATTGTGTAGGGTCTTGTAGGAGCTTGGATTTCATTCTAAACGTAGTGGGAAGCCATCTTATCCGGGAAGATGCTTAGGAAGGGAAGGGCTGTGGTTTCTCTTTAGAGAGTGGCCTTTTCAGGCATAAGAGACGAAGCAGGCAGGTCGCTTAGGAGGCCATTGTCAGGTAAGAGATGATGGTGGCTTGGAGTAGGGTGGAACCAGTGGATATTGAGAAGTCACATTTGGAATAACTTTAAGGTTGCTAAGGGACAGGAAGTGGAGGTTAGGAAAGAAAAGACTCTAGAGGGAGCTGAAGTTTTTATTCTTTTTTTTTTTTTCTTTTGAGATGGAGTCTCACTCTGTTGCCCAGACTGGAGTGCAGTGGCGCGATCTCGGCTGACTGCAGTCTCCACCTCACGGGTTCAAGCAATTCTCTGCCTGAACCTCCTGAGTAGCTGAGATTACAGGCGCCTGCCACCACGCCTGGCTAATTTTTTGTATTTTTAGTAGATATGGAGTTTCACCATCTTGGCCAGGTTGGTCTTGAACTCCTGACCTCGTGGTCCACCTGCCTTAGCCTCCCAAAGTGCTGGGATTACAGGCTGAACCACCGCACCCCACCGATTTTTATTCTTAGTAGCTGAGTGAATGGTGTTACTATTTCCCGAGAATGGCTGGAGGGTGTAGCAGGTTTCAGAAGGAAAGTCAAAAGTTCTTTTTTTTTTTTTTCTGTGTGTGTGTGGGTGGTTGTTTTTTTTTTTTTTGTAATGTTTTTGAGACAGAATCTTGCTCTGTTGCCCAGGTTGGAGTGCAACGGCATGATCTCAGCTCACTGCAACTTCTGCCTCCCGGGTTCAAATGATTCTCCCATTTCAGCCTTCCGAGTAGCTGGGATTACAGGCATGCATCACCACGCCTGGCTAATTTTGGTGTTTTTAGTAGAGATAGGGTTTCACCATGTTGGCCAGGTTGATCTCAATTCTGATCTCAGGTGATACGCCCGCCTTGGCCTCCCAGAGTGCTGGGATTACAGGTGTGAGCCACCGTGCCTGGCCACAGGAGTCCTGTTTTTAAACATTGGGCTGGGTACAGTGGCACCCGCCTGTAGTACCATTTACTTGGAAGGCCAAGGTGGGAGGATCCCTTGAGCCCAAGAGTTCAAGACCAGCCTGGGCAACATAGTGAGACCCCCATCTCTGAAATTAAAATAAATAATGGCCGGGCACAGTGGCTCACGCCTGTAATCCTAGCACTTTTGGAGACCAGGGTGGGAGGATCACTTGAGACCAGGAGTTCAAGACCAGCCTGGGCAACATAGGGAGGCCCTGTAATAGCAAAAAAATTTTTAAAATAAATGAAGCCTTGAGTTTGAGATGCCCATAAGATTCCTGGGAATGTGGAGAATCTACTTCCAGCAGGCAGGGCTGGAGATGGAAACTGGGAGTGCTGTGTTCCCTGCCTAGGGAACCTGGCCTTAGCGCCTCAGAGCCTCAGAGCTCATTGTCTAGACCTGTCATCCACTACACAGTCACCAGACACGGCTATAGAGTGCTTGAAATACACTTTGTCCAAATCAAAGTGTACTCTGAGTATCAAATAACACAGTGGATTTTGAAGACCTACTATGAAAAAAGAATGGAAAATGTTGATTTTTACATATTGATTAAATGTGAAGGGACAATCTTTTTGATATATTGGGTTGAATAAAATATTAAAATTTATTTCACCCATTTCTTTTTACTTTTCTTACTATGGCTACTAGAAAATTTAACATTGTTTATGTGGTTCACATTTTATATCTATTGGACAGCAGTGGTCTGGAGCAGGGTCCTCACCCTCGGCACTATTGACATTTTGTGCTGGAAAATTTTTTGCTGTGGGGCTGTCCTGGGCATTGTAGGATGTTTAACAGCATCACTGGAATCTGTCCACCAGAGGACATCACCTCCTAACTCTGGCTGTAATTTATTTAGTTATTTATTTTTTTGAGGCAGGGTCTTGCTCTGTTATCCAGGCTGGAGTGCAGTAGCATAGTCACAACTCACTGCAGTCTCGACCTCCCTGGGCCTAGGTGATCCTCCTACCTTAGCCTCCTGAGTACCTGGGACCACAGGCATGCACCACCACACCCACATAATTTAAAAAATTTTCTTTGTAGAGATAGAGTCTCCCTGTATTGCCCAGGCTGGTCTGGAACTCCTGGCCTTAAGGGAGTTAAGGGCCTTCCAAAGTGCTGTTATTATAGATGTGAGCCACGATGCCTGGCCCACCCTGGGTTCTGACAACCAAAAATGTCTCCTTACATTGCCAAATGTTCCCTCGGGGGTTGATAGGGAGGATAGAAATCACTGTGTAGAGGCAATTGGAATAATATTACATCTGCTGTGATTTAAGTGAGCTCAGGCCCTGGGGACCAGGGCTGAACCCTGGAGGGAGCAGCCGCGAGGCCAAGGCCTAAATCTAATTGAGGTTTGGCTTTTTTGATTGCTAAAACCAGGTTTCTTGTAAAGTCTGGAGACCTCTACAGTGCTTAAAATGAGAAGGTTTATTTGAATCTTGATTCTGTGATACTAGAGCTGGAAGGGACCCTAAAACCCAATGTCTTCAACCCCTTCCTGGTTCAGAGAGGGAAAGTCGGAGAGACAGGAATAGAATTCAGGACTCCTGCCTCCCAGCTCAGCTCACTGTCCCCATGCGTCATCCATGTAGACACAGTTGCCACGTTTGATTCAACTT
Organism: Trachypithecus francoisi; assembly: GCF_009764315.1. NCBI lineage: Eukaryota > Metazoa > Chordata > Mammalia > Primates > Cercopithecidae > Trachypithecus > Trachypithecus francoisi. Next base: position 9,601,802 of record NW_022681456.1, on the reverse strand, counting down.
CTCTATGGTGACTTGGTTACTCAGAGCCCCTTTTGTGGTGGGGTCCACTGTGGCCTTAGCCGCCCATTATGTTCCTAGGGCTTCGGGTCTCACCTGTGAAGTGATGGCATCCTTTAACCGGTGCTTTGCAATCTCTCCCTTTAGTCCGCAACCATCCCTCTGTTCGTGAGAAACAAAGATGTCGCTGCAGAAGCGGTGAGTGCCTCGGGTACGTGCAGCCTGTCCTTGTGTTTTCCCTCACATGAACTCTGAGGAAGAAAAGGAAACCAAAACTCTCTGTTTGCAGGTCACAGGTAGTGGCAAAACACTCGCTTTTGTCATCCCCATCCTGGAAATTCTTCTGAGAAGAGAAGAGAAGTTAAAGAAGAGTCAGGTGAGGACAGCAAACGTGATTTATTTTCACCTAGTCATCAGAGTTCACATTGGATTAAGAAGCTGGCTACAAACTTGAAAAAATAGGTCAGAAGCCGTGACTCACACCTGTAATCCCAGCACTTTGGGAGGCCGAGTCTGGAGGATCACTGGAGTCCAGGAGTTTGAGACCAGCCTAGGCAACACAATGAGATTTTATCTCTACCAGTAATGAATGAATGAATGAATGAATGAATGAATGAAACTTGAAGAAAAAAAAAGACAATCCTCATTATTTGTGGATTCTGTATTTGTTAATTTGCCTGCTCGTTGAAACTTTTAACACCCCAGTGGATCCTCGGTGCTTCTGTGGTCATGGGCGTGGGCAGAGCTGCCTTTTGTTTTACTGCTCAGGTGTAAACAGTGTCCTTTTCGTCATCTATTTGGTGCCATGTTTTTCACCTTTTTTTTTTTTTTCTTTTTTACCTGAGACAGGGTCTTGCTCTGTCACCCAGGCTGGAGTGCAGTGGTGTGATCTCAGTTCACTGCAACCTCCACCTCCCAGGCTCAAGCTATCCTCCTGCCTCAGCCTCCCAAGTAGATGGGACTACAGGTGTGGACCACCACATCTGGGTAATTTTTTGTATTTTTTGAGGAGAAGGGGTTTTGACATGTTACCCAGGGTGGTCTCAAACTTCTGGGCTCAAGTGATCTTTCTGCCTCGGCCTCCCAAAGTGCTGGGATTACAGGTGTGAGCCACCGTGCCCAGCCATTTTGCGCATTTGTTGCTTTATGTTGGTGATTTTGGTTTTTGAAATGGCCCCGTGGTGTAGTGCGGTCTGGTGTTCCTGGGCGCAAGAAGGTTATGATGTGCAGAGAGAATCCCCGCACTAGAGAAGCACAGGCTCAGGCATGAGTTAATGTGCTGTTGGCCACGAGTTCAATAGGAATGAATCAACAGTATATATTCAATAGAGTCTTTTAAGCACAAACAGACATAAAATAGAGTTATGTATTGATTGGTTGACAAAAATGTCATGTCCAGAGACTGGCAGGAACCTAACCCTGTGTTTCCCCTGTGAGCAGTGGTTCAGCATTCACTAATTCAGTGTTCTTAGTATTAGTGACTTTAAAGAGCATAACTGCAGTGTATGATTACAAGTAACGGTAATTCAAAGTAGTTGATATGTGCTCAGGGATGCTGCTGAGAAGGCCCAGTAACTGCGGTTTCTCTGGAAGTTCTCTGTGTGGTGGAGGGCGGAGGGCCTATGAGCTCCTCTCCAGGAGGCTCTTGCGCGGCTGACTGTGTCCCTTCCTTCCATGTGGGCAGGTTGGAGCCATAATCATCACCCCCACCCGAGAGCTGGCCATTCAGATAGACGAGGTCCTGTCGCATTTCACGAAGCACTTCCCCCAGTTCAGGTGAATTGGATGCAGCGTCCCTGTTAGCCACGGGCTGTTGTTTTGCCGAACTTAAAGACTGTTTTCTTGTTTTAGCCAGATTCTTTGGATCGGAGGCAGGAATCCTGGAGAAGATGTTGAGAGGTTTAAGCAACAAGGGTGAGTTTGCTCATGTCTGCTCATTTCTTTGCTTGCTCTTGGCACTGAACCTAAGAATCCATATGTGATCTCAACCTAACTGTGGGTCCCCCTTTCAGCAGCCTCCTCCCCCTGCAAAAAGGTGTTTTCTCCAGGCCAGCTTCCTATTGCGCTTTGCTAGCTCCTTCCCATAAGGCCCTGATGAGTACTTAACTCAGGTTCCTACAGAGGTCAAGAGAACGACGTGAGGATAAATGAGTGGTCAGGATAGATGAGTGCGGGACTGGGGGATGGTGAGGAACTGGCCAGTAGCTGCCTGGAATACTCAGCTCCAGCTGGTAGCTGCCTGGCGGGACTGGGCTCAGTAGTGCCAGGTTTTGAATTTTTTAAAAAGAAGATGGAATTCCAGATTTGTGTGTGTAATCTCCTGATTTTTTAACTGTTGGCGTGTAATCCACGTTTGAAAAACACATCTTGTAGGTGAGCCAGTCTGAGGGAGCCACATCCGGCCCTGAGTCTGCCAGTTTGTGATCTTTACATAGGGTTCTCTAATTATGTCAGCATTCCCATTTTACGTGTGAGCTACCTGGGGCCTACAATGGTTGAGTTAACTTGCGTAGGTCAGAGGTTGGGAAGCTTTTTTTGTAAATGAGCAGATGGTAACTGTTTTCGGCTTTGTGAACCATATGGTCTCCGTCGCAGTTACTCAACTGCTGTTGCAGTGTGAAGGCAGCGATAGGCAACATGTGAATAAATGGGTGTGGTTGTCTGCCAATAAAATACTTGGCAAGGACAGGCAGCAGCCCAGGTTTGGTCTGGGAGCTGGAGTTTGCCAACCTTGCTTGGGTCATAGCCCAGAACCCAGATCCCATTTCGCCACAGCCCTCACATTTTCTACCCTACAGCACTCTTTTCCACTCTCATGCTCTTCGTTCTCTTCACTAGGGCTTAAATGACTTTGGAGGGATATGAAACTTGGTATTTTGGTAATCATCAACCACATCCCCAAGATCCAGAGAGCTTGGTCAATGTTAACTTTCTTTCCAAAGTGGGAACATCATTGTGGCCACTCCAGGCCGCCTGGAGGACATGTTCCGAAGGAAGGCGGAAGGCTTGGATCTGGCCGGCTGTGTGCGATCCCTGGATGTCCTGGTGTTGGATGAGGCAGACAGACTTCTGGACATGGGGTTTGAGGCAAGGTACTGGACTTTGGACTTCACTGGCTTGAGTGGGCGGATGATACTAATACAAAAGGAAAGCAAAATGGAGTTTACCACTTTATGACTAGGTATTTTTATTTTTTAGTTTCATTTTAATTTATTTTTAATTTATTTATTTTTTAGAGACAGGGTCTTGTGCTGTAACCCAGGCCGGAGTGCAGTGGCGTGATTATGTTCACTGCAGCCTCAACCTCTCGGGCTCAGGTGATCCTCCTGCATCAGCCTCCCGAGTAGCTGGGGCTACAGGCGCACACCACCATGCCTGCTTTTTTATTTTTTGCAGATGGGGTTTTGCCATGTTGCCCAGGCTGTTGTCAAACTCCTGGGCTTAAGTGATCCTCCCACCTAGGCTTCCCAAAGTGCTAGGATTACAAGCGCCAGCCACCATACCTGGCCTAAGTATTTTTATTAACCGCATTTTAATTTCAAATCATTAAGTAGTTTGAGCTTTCAAATTCTACCACGTGATTTTTATTCCCGTTCTATCTTTGATCTTAAAATGCACTTTCCTTCAAGTATTTTTTTTTTTTTTTTTTTGAGACAGGGTCTTACTCTGTCATCCAGGCTACAATGCAGTGGCATGATTTTGGGTCATTACAACTTTTATGTCCTGGGCTTCAGTGATCCTCCCACCTCAGCCTCCTGAGTATCTGGGACTACAGGCACATGCCATCATGCCTTGTTTTTTTTTTTTTTTTAATTTTTGCAGAGACAAGATCCCCTTATGTTGCCCAGGTTGGTCTCAAATTCCTGGGCTCAGGAGATCCTCCCATCCCAGCCTCCCGAAGTGCTGGGATTACGGGCATGAGCCATCACACCTGGCAGTTTTGTTGTTTTTTAATAAACAGTTTAATTGGATATAATTCACATATCATTATAATTGTATAATTGTATGCTAAAATTTGAGGAACCTTGGAAAAATGAAAGTATAAAGAAGAAACAAAGAATCGCCCATCATCTCACCTCCCAGTGTATGTGCTATAAATATTTTGATGGCTTCACTTTCAGTCTTTCTGAATACCTGTTTCGTATCATGAAGCACTGTGTGTTGATTGTGCTGGCAAGTGAGCGGTTAAGTGTGAGCCCTCTTTTTATCAGCATCAACACCATCCTGGAGTTTTTGCCAAAGCAGAGGAGAACAGGCCTTTTCTCTGCCACTCAGACGCAGGAAGTGGAGAACTTGGTGAGAGCGGGCCTCCGGAACCCTGTCCGGGTCTCGGTGAAGGAGAAGGGTGTGGCAGCCAGCAGCATCCAGAAGACCCCCTCCCGCCTGGAAAACTACTACATGGTGAGCGCCTGGGCTTGCTTCTTACTTAGTGATAATGACCAGTGCTCTTTTTATGGAAATTGTACTGGTAGAATAAATATATGAGACCCTGTAGCACATATGAAATGCATTTGGGGACAGAGCTAGGAGAAATGGTCTGGGTGTTCCTGCTCATTGAATGAATAAGTTAGTTAAATTGGGCATAAATGTATTTTAAGCACAGTCTCTAAGGACAGTGTCTCTGAACCTCCTACCCTCAAGTGACAAAATGTTTCTATTTTACATGCTTGGGGTATGCTGGCTGCAGGCATGATTAAACTCTGTAGTTCCTAGGCCTGTCAGAACAGCCTGTGTCACAGAGAAGGGCATAGTTAGATGTGCAGGTGGAACACAGAAAATCAAATGACAGACTCACTCCTGAGGAGACTTTGTGGGGTGGAAATGTTCTACTCTGTAAATGTTGTGTATTTTTGACCTGCATCAAATATGCTGAATTTCTTTTTTTTTTTTTTTTTGAGACGGAGTCTCGCTCTGTCACCCAGGCTGGAGTGCAGTGGCACGATCTCAGCTCACTGCAAGCTCCGCCTTCCGGGTTCACACCATTCTCCTGCCTCAGCCTCCTAAGTAGCTGCAACTACAGGCACCCGCCACCATGCCTGGCTAATTTTTTGTATTTTTTTTAGTAGAGACGGGATTTCACCCTGTTAGCCAGGATGGTCTCGATCTCCTGACCTGGTGACCTGCTGATGTCGGCCTCCTAAAGTGCTGGGATTACAGGCGTGAGCCACCGCGCCCAGCCTTTTTGTTTGTTTGTTGTTTTGAGACAGTGTCTCACCCAGGCTGGAGTGCAGTGGCACGATCTCGGCTCATTGCAACCTCTGCCTCCCGGGTTCAAGCAATTCTTCTGCCTCAGCCTCCTGAGTAGCTGGGATTACAGGCGTGTGCCACCATGCCCGGCTAACTTTTTGTATCTTTAGTAGAGGTGGCGTTTCACCACGTTGCAAGCTGGTCTTGAACTCCTGACTTCATGATTGCCTGCCTGAGCTTCCCAAAGTGCTGGGATTACAGGCATAAGCCATCGTGCCCGGCCCAAATATGCTGAATTTCTAGTAGTAAATACTGGCTGCTAGCTTCTGTAGTTTCTTCACAAGGAAGTAGATGGGCTTTTGGCAATTTCATTGTTTAGTAATGAGGCCACTCCCCACCCCTGTTCTGTTCCGTCCCATTGCTGGGATGGGCCACGAGGCACAAGTGCAGAGAGCACAGGCTGCAGGGGAGGCAGCACCATCAGGGCATGGAGGAACCCACAGGCCAGTGCCACTGCTGATGGTACATTGTCCCACCAGCCTGGGGCTGGGACTTTTCTTTCTTTTTTGCAATAAGCTTTTTCAGGTTAAATTTTTCTTTAGGTCTGGAGGGGTTCCCTAGCTCCTGAACATGTCTGCTGTTCAAAATGAAGGAGGCTGGTCTTGAAACCAGAGTGTTCCTATTGCTGTAGACTGTGAGGTTGTCGAGGCTGCTCTCCTGTTTGTGTCAATTTGTAGGCAGATTAAAGGTAGAATGAGTTTGCAAATGAGAAACTGCACCTAGTGTAACTGGAGAGTGTCGTCGAGATCAGAGAGGCTCATCAGAAGTGGGAGTTGTAGTTGCCATTGATGTTTCTGACAGTCCGGGCTGGGTGAGGGAGGAGGCTAGCTCTTCCCAAGCAGAGGGAAGGACTCTGCACAGGGTGGTGTGGAGAGCATGGGCGCTAGAGCAGCTGCAGCAGGGACTGCCTGGTGCATATCTTGGCTTTGGCCCCTACTAAATTAACCCGTGAACTCAGAGGTCCTCACTTGTCAAATGGGGGCCACAGTAGTATACAGCTTCGTAGGGTTGCTGGAGGATTAATTAATCCATGCAAAAATGTTCATGATAGTGCTTAGTACAGGGTAAGTATGGGTTGAGCATTCCTAACTTGAAATTTCAAAATCCAGAATGCTCCAGAATCTGAAGTTTTTTGAATGCCAGCATGATGCGGAAAGGAAATGCTTGTTGGAGTATTTTAGATTTCAGATTTCCAGATTAGGGATGCTCAACTGGTAAGTATAGTGCAGCTATTCCAAAATCTGAAAGAATTCAAAAGCCAAAAAACACTTCAAAGTCCCAGGGACCTTGGATGAGGGATACTCGTACTAATGTTAGCTTTGGACACCCACTGTGGCTACTGTTGCGTTCTGTTGTTTTGCATTCATTTTGCATTTAGAAAGATGGCTGAGTACATGAGGAAAAATTCCAAACTGGGCATTTGGTTTTGGTAAAAATAGGATGAATGCATTCAGGTAAATTTAATGTCTCTAATTTGGGAGTTTGAATGGAGGACTTGATTGCATTATGAAAAAAAGCAGTGGGGTCTGAGTCCATGGAAGCCTTTAAAATAATTATGTACATTGCTCTCTGGAAATCATTATTCATCTTAGAATAGTGACTTCTGAACTTGGCATCAGAATTTCCTGGGGGAACTCTTAAATAATATGGATTCTTAGGTCCAATCTCAGACCTACTGAATCAGAATCTGTATGTCATACCCAAGAATCTGCATTTAAAAAAAAAAAAAAATATATATATATCCTTTGGCTGGGTTAGGTGGCTCACGCCTGTAATCCCAGCACTTTAGAGCTGAGGTGGGAGGATCGCTGGAGGCCAGGCCAGGAGTTTGAGACCAGTCTGGGCAACATATTGAGAGTCTGTCTCTTAAAAAAAAAAAAAAAGAAAAAGAAAAGGTAAAATAAATAAATAAAAATCTACTCTGGAAGTGGTGTACCTGCTCTCATATATATTGGGATTGGGAGTTGGGAACTGTTGCCTGTTGGATGACTATGTTTCTCTGAGCTGTATGATTTTGTGACATACAAATTTTAACTTTTAGAGGCAGTAGCACATGTCGATGTTTATTCTGAGCTAGGTAGACCAGTTAACATTCTGACTAAGTCTGTCCTACCCATGGGGAAAATGACATTCCTTAAAATTTAATGCTGAAACTGAAAATAGCCATGGGGATTATTATTGTCAAGTATGTTTTTTATTAGTTTCCCTTTTTCTTTGGCAGGTATGCAAGGCAGATGAGAAATTTAATCAGCTGGTCCATTTTCTTCGCAATCATAAGCAGGAGAAACACCTGGTCTTCTTCAGGTACTCCTCTGGTCTCTGTGGTAGGGGCGTCAGGGATTCAGGCAGAATGTGCAGGTGCATGCGGCCTTTGGGTTTTGGATTCCATCTAGCGTGGTTCTCTCGGGAATGCTTTTGGCTGCAAATAACTGAAAACTCAACTTTCGTGGTTTGAACAAGGTTGGCTTTATTTTTGTCCTGTAAAAATAAGTCCAAAGGCAGAGGCAGTTTCTCACAGGGGTTTCATGTGTCATTCATGTCAAGATCAATGTTGATGTGATTGGTCTTCTCTTCCTGTGTGTCACCTCATGGATTCTGGATGACCACTATTATACCCTGTCATGTCTGCACTGAAGAAAGATAAGGGGGGAAAGGCAGAGGGGGCGTATGGCAATATGAGCTATATCCATGCCTTTTAATCAGTAAAACAAAGAGCTTCCTCCAAAACCCCTCTGCCCCAGCTGACTTCAGCTGTGAATTCATCTTAGGGGCCAAAAGTGGCTCATGTGGTGGCCCCTCACTTCAAGAGCAGCAGAGAAAATGAGCGCACAGCTTTTCTGGCTCTGTGGTAGTGGCCAGCGAAGCAAGAAGTGGTTGGGAATAGTGTTTATCAGCCATCCCTGGAGTCCGCCACAGTGGGGTTTTGTCCTGTGGTCAGAAGGCAGTGTAGGAACAGATGCATATGTTCTTTGGACTGTTGGTTCTTTTCCCCTTTTCTCCAGAGATAAATGTGTTGATCTTTAGCAGTACATAAAAAATAATTTTATATTACTTTTCCATGTGTTATCCTACAAATAAAATGCAATATTGACCATGACCCACAGTAAGAAGTACAATTTGGTACACACCCAAACAAGACAGTAAAACAACGGTTTTTACGAAACCACACTCTGCTAGGTGGGATGTTTTCTATTCTCTTCTACTCCAGCTGTTAATCTTTAAAAAATGCTGGTCGAGACCCACTAAATTGATTTCAGAACCTACCAGATCTGTGGGTGATGAGGCTTAGTGTGTGAAACACCACTGCGTTACATACTATGTGACTCAAGGTGGAAAGACGGCCCAGTCTGGTGGCAGTCACAGCATAGGTGGAAAAACTGAAGTAGACAAGAGTTAGCCCAAACTGGAATGCAGTAGTCTGGTATAGTGGGAGGAGCATTTGACCTGGGTTCTGGTGCTGCCACTTACTCTGTGTTTCTGGTAAGTTTCAGTTCCCTCATCTGCAAAAGGATGGGAAATCACTGGGGAATGCTTCCAGTAAGGAAAAGAGTCCAGGGTGAACTGTATTAGAAGGGTGCTGGGTAAGGAACTCACAGATTCAGAGAATGCTGAGTGTCCACTCCCAGGGAAGGAGGCTCCCTGGCAGGAGTTCATGGGCCATCTCTTTAGGGTATATCTTTATTGGGATGACTCTGCCAACCTCCTTTTTGTCCTTGGATGACTCAGCTCCAAGTCCCAAATATCTGGGAGAAGGGATCTGATTGGTCTAGCTTGGGTTATTTGCTGAGCCATTGGGAATCCTGCTAATTGGGGAAGAAGCAGTTCCCTAAAGGAAAAGCAGGAATGTTTTTAAATCTTGTAAGACTATTTGTGGCTAAGATGTCATTGCTTTTGTTCTGAATGACTGTTTCACTTCAATTCCTTTTTCGGGGTCAGGGAGATTTCCTGTTAGAACGTCTTTAGACAGTAGAATACGTCCTTGGGGGTTTTAACTCATGTTTAAGATATTTTGTCAAAAGATTGGCCTTTCATTGGCTGAGAGGATTACAGATTGAGAACTCAGTTGTGGATGATTTCCACTGCCAGGCTCGTCACTCCCCTAGGGAGGGCTTGTAGTTAGGTTGTGTCTACTGCAGCTATTGCTCACAGTTCCCCTCTCGCGGTTGTAGAAGGACCAAGGTGGTCAATGACTCTAAGCCCTCTGTCCCTCTTGCAGCACCTGTGCCTGTGTGGAATACTATGGGAAGGCTCTGGAGGCGCTGGTGAAGGGCGTGGAGATTATGTGCATTCATGGAAAGATGAAATATAAACGCAATAAGATCTTCATGGAGTTCCGCAAATTGCAAAGGTGGGTGAGCTTCATTGGAGGTAACAGCTTTCCTGCCACACTGCTCTTTTAGGTCCTGCCTGGAACCCTCTTCTCTCTCTAACCTGGTTATCACATCTCTGTAAATGCCCAGAGCCTCCACTGCCCTGTTCTAATCGCTTTGCCCTTTGTTATGTCATTTCCCTAGTTACTGAACTTCTGTGCTAGACGGCAGGCTCTGTGACACAGGAGCCCTGTGCATTGTCTTCACTCCCAGATTGCTCTGTGCCTGGCCCAGGGAAGGGTTGTGATGACTGTCAAGCAGCAAGGAGCAAATCCATTTGTCCTGTTGGTGTAGAAACTGTCTGTGGCTTAAGGGTGGGCACGATGGCTCATGCCTGTAATCCCAGCACTTTGGGAGGCCGAGGTGGGTGGATCACAAGGTCAGGAGATCAAGACCATCCTGGCTAACACGGTGAAACCCTGTGTCTACTAAAAACAAAAAATTAGCCGGGCATGGTGGCGGGCGCCTGTAGTCCCAGCTACTTGGAAGGCTGAGGCAGGAGAATGGCGTGAACACAGGAGGTAGAGCTTGCAGTGAGCTGAGATGGCGCCACTGCACTCCAGCCTGGGCGACAGAGCGAGACTCCGTCTCAAAAAACAAAACAAACAAACAAAACAACTGTCTGCTTATCAGGCTTGTGACTACACAGCAGGGAACTTGTGTCTTCCAGTGACGATAACTTGTTTCTGTTTGTGCTGACAAATAACAGTTTTCTGTTTTTCTTTTTTTTTTTTTTTTTTGTTGAGACGGAGTCTCGCTCTGTCGCCCAGGCTGGAGTGCAATGGCCAGATCTCAGCTCACTGCAAGCTCCGCCTCCCGGGTTCACGCCATTCTCCTGCCTCAGCCTCCCGAGTAGCTGGGACTACAGGCGCCCGCCGCCTCGCCCGGCTAGTTTTTTGTATTTTTAGTAGAGACGGGGTTTCACCGTGTTAGCCAGGATGGTCACGATCTCCTGACCTCGTGATCCGCCTGTCTCGGCCTCCCAAAGTGCTGGGATTACAGGCTTGAGCCACTGCGCCCGGCCAGTTTTCTGTTTTTCTTAATCATTGAACATCTGGCTATATTAAAAGTCCTCTTTTGGACAAAGCGATATACCTGACTGCAAGGCCTCAGTTACAGAGTGAAGTGTCTGTTGTTTTTCAGATGGCTACAAAGGATTAGACCCATACAGTTTCGGTTTTCAAATGGAAATGTTGTAATTTTTAAAATCCCTTTGCTGTCTCTCACCTCCCTCCAATTTTTATTGGAATTTATGAAGTCCTAGAGATTTGTAGAAAGAAGAAAAAATCAAAATATTACCTTAAGCATGTGCTTCTGTGAGAAGCTCCAGCACCTGTGTGTCACTGTCATCAAGATCAGTAGGCTGTGTGATGGTGATGAAGATGGTGGCCTCCTTACTCAGAATGCTGTTTTCTCATTTTCTAGTGGGATTTTAGTGTGCACTGATGTGATGGCCCGGGGAATTGATATTCCTGAAGTCAACTGGGTTTTGCAGTATGACCCTCCCAGCAATGCAAGGTATGGTATGAGGCTGCCACCCACTCTCTGTTGAGGAAGTCAGCCTAATGAAGTAGGAATCCTGAAGAAGATAAACAGATAATGATGTTCACTGAAACATTATTTTATAGCAAGCCTCCAGCGTGCTTGGGTCTGCAGTGACCCCGTGCATTCCTACAGTGCTTGCCAGAACAGTTTTGAAACGGTTTGAGGCCTTGCCCTGCTCCATGTAGAGCAAGGTTATAGAAATTTCAGACAATGAGAGAAAACAAAAAACAACAACAAAACATTATTTGAGGCCGGGCGCGGTGGCTCACGCCTGTAATTCCAGCACTTTGGGAGGCCTAGGCGGGTGAATCGCTTGAGCCCAGGAATTCACTAGCCTGGGCAACATAGCAAAACCCCATCTCTACAAAAAAATCTATGTACAGATTAGTTAGGCGTGTGTGCCTTTAGTCCCAGCTCCTTGAGAGGCTGAGGTAGGAGAATGGCTTGAGCGCAGGAGGCAGAGGTGGCAATGGATTGTGCCACTGCACTCCAGCCTGGGCAACAGTGTGAGACTCTGTCTCAAAACAAAACCCATTGTTTTAAGAGGCAAAAATAGGCAAATGGATGAATAACCCATTCGTGGTGAAATAGTGATATTGTATTGGCAGCAATTAAAAGTATTTTCAATTATTTTCAGTTCTTGCAGAAACACACAATAGAATGTCTAAATGGAAAAAAGCAGTACATAACACCACATGTGAAAATTACAACTACTTTCTCCAAAGTCAGCATGTATTCCTAATACATGCGTCCACGCATAGGAAGATGCCTGTAAACCCCCAAGTGTTGATGATTACTCCTGAGATTATTGGTCATTTTCATTTTATTCTTTGTATTTTTCATTGTTTCCCAGATTTTCCACTGGGGACCATGTCCCACCTGTCTGATCAGAGAGAAAGATACAAGTTTTACTTAGAGTTCACATTAAATGTTTATTACAGAATCATATCTGTCTGCAGTGCTGGTTTAATTGCCAGTTCTTCTATTTCTCACACTAGTAAGTGACCAAGTCCACACTGAGCTGTGGAGGCTAGAGGCTCCCCATAGCATTTTAGCTCCATCAGCCATTGGCTGGAGCCTGAGCTCTGTTCAGCTGTCTTCACCTGGGTACCCATTTCCATTCTGTGTTCTCACAGTGCCTTCGTGCATCGCTGCGGTCGCACAGCTCGCATTGGCCACGGGGGCAGCGCTCTGGTGTTCCTTCTACCCATGGAAGAGTCATACATCAATTTCCTTGCAATTAACCAGAAAGTAAGCTGCCATCCTTTTTCAGATAGAATGCCTAGTGACGGGATAGCTGGAAAAGTTCTTCTCCAGCATGTGGTCAGCAAATGAAATTACAAATTGCAAACTCACTGGGGCTGGGCTGGTGGTGGCAGTGTGGGCCCTAGTGGCCTTTTTTTTTTTTTTCTTTGAGACAGAGTTTCACTCTTGTTGCCCAGGCTGGAGTGCAGTGGCGCTATCTTGGCTCACTGCAACCTCTGCCTCCCGGGTTCAATGGATTCTTCTGCCTCAGCCTCCCAAGTAGCTGGGATTACAGGCACGCGCCACCACCCCAGATAATTTTGTATTTTTAGTAGAGACGGGGTTTCTCCATGTTGGTCAGGCTGATCTTAAACTCCCGATCTCTGATGATGTGCCCACCTTGGCCTCCCAAAGTGCTGGGATTACAGGCATGAGCCACTGTGCCCGGCCACCCTGGTGGGCTTTAAGGCTGTGGAGGCACCTCGGTCATGGAGTGACCAAGCCTCCTGTGCGGTAGCAGGCCCTGCTGGGATCCAGGCAAGGGTGAATAGAGACAGAGACTTGTGAATAGAGACCCAGTGTTGCTATACTTTGCTACTAGATTAGGATTGTCATGTGAAAACTGATTTTTAAATTTTCTTTTAAAAATTTAACATACTTTTTAGAGCATGTGAAATATTTGGGTTGGAATTGGGCTTCAGACCTCAAAAGGTGAAAAGGAATTGTTTTGCTTTTGGTTTTCTTGGTTGTGATGGGGGAGCCCTGGGGATGTGATGCCAACCAGGGAAGGTGAGAATGTGGTGTGTGTGTAGTGCCCCCTGCAGGAGATGAAGCTCCAGAGAAACACAGCGGACCTTCTGCCAAAACTCAAGTCCATGGCCTTGGCCGACAGAGCTGTGTTTGAAAAGGGCATGAAAGCTTTTGTGTCATATGTCCAGGCTTATGCAAAGCATGAATGCAACCTGATTTTCAGATTAAAGGGTAAGTTGGACTTCTTCATGTGATAATGTCTCCATCTTAACTATGTGGTGATCTTACAAGTATGAGATTGCTTTGTCTCATAAAAGGAAGTGTTCCCAGGCTTTGAGTAGACACAGAATAAACTGGCCACTGGCTGCTGAGTATTCCTTTTAACTTTGTAAAAATATAATTATTTTCATTCTAATTTAAATGAATTCATTAAACCCTTTGGTTAGAAAAAAATTATATTGTAAGCCATTACTGACTATTCTAATCCTGTTGTGTGTGCTAACTCTGATCTTCTGATTGAATTAGATCTTGATTTTGCCAGCCTTGCTCAAGGTTTTGCCCTGCTGAGGATGCCCAAGATGCCAGAATTGAGAGGAAAGCAGTTTCCAGATTTTGTGCCTGTGGACGTTAATACAGACACGATTCCATTTAAAGATAAAATTAGAGAAAAGCAGAGGCAGAAACTCCTGGAGCAACAAAGAAGAGAGAAAACAGAAAATGAAGGGAGAAGAAAATTCATAAAAAATAAAGCTTGGTCGAAGCAGAAGGCCAAAAAAGAAAAGAAGAAAAAAATGAATGAGAAAAGGAAAAGGGAAGAGGTAAAGTTTAGTTTTACGTATGTTAACTTAGAATCTTGAACAAATATTATTGTAGTCGTTAACTAGGAATTGTGTGGGGCTCTCAGATTTCTGTTACGTTGGCGACTGGGGCGGGGAATTTGCTGTATTTGCGGAATCCAATCTGAGAGCTTATAGTTCCTGAGTTAAAACTGCTGGTTTCACTAGAACACTATTGCTGAAAAATTTAGTAGTTTATTGGTTTCTTCTGTACTTAGGGTTCTGATATTGAAGATGAGGACATGGAAGAACTTCTCAATGACACAAGACTCTTGAAAAAACTTAAGAAAGGCAAAATAACTGAAGAAGAATTTGAGAAGGGCTTGTTGACAACTGGCAAAAGAACAATCAAGACAGTGGATTTAGGGATCTCAGATTTGGAAGATGACTGCTGATTCCAGTGCCACAGATGGACCCACAAGGGCACAGCTGTTCCCTAACTTGGTGGATGGCTCCAGTTTGCTTTTAATGGAAATCAAAACTTCAGGAGACATCTGAGAAGAATCATGTCTCTGAAAGCTGTCCTTTCAGACAAGGGAGAAATGAAGGATTTCACACTTGGGAATATTTTACTAAAAACATTCCACTCTTGGCTGTGTGCAGTGGCTCCTGCCTGTAATCCCAGCATTTTGGGAGGCTGACGCAGGAGGATCACTTGAACCCAGGAGTTCAAGACCAGCCTGGGCAACACAGCCAGACCCTCTCATTAAAAACAACAAAACAAAACAATTCCAGTCTTGAAGTAGTCTAACAGAAGAAAATGTACAATTATTTGAGTGTAAATAATAGATGTCAGTATTTATGTATCACGATGGGTCACATAAAAAGACCTATGTACATATTATATATATGAGCTCTTTTTTCTGAGGCTATTTTACAGTTATTTTTAAACATAAAGGTACTGAAGTATTCTTGACTTCTGATTTTCAAAACCATTCCTTAGTGTCTTTAGGCATCTGACCTCCTGAATGTCCTTGGCCCTGGGCTTCAGTTATCCTTTGATGCCCTGCAGAGGTGGCTAATGTGCTGGGGGTTTTTCTGTGTTAAGAATAGTCCCAGTATTTTTTTTTTTTTTTTTTTTTTTTTTGGTGAACAGCTGAAAAGCAGAGGCATTAAGTCATATTCCGGGAAAAAGAATTACAGTTTTTTTTTGTTTTGTTTTGTTTTTGAGACGGAGTCTCGCTCTGTCGCCCAGGCTAGAGTGCAGTGGCCGGATCTCAGCTCACTGCAAGCTCTGCCTCCCGGGTTTATGCCATTCTCCTGCCTCAGCCTCCCGAGTAGCTGGGACTACAGGCGCCCGCCACCTCGCCCGGCTAGTTTTTTGTAATTTTTTTAGTAGAGACGGGGTTTTACCGCGTTAGCCAGGATGGCCTCGATCTCCTGACCTCGTGATCCGCCCATCTCAGCCTCCCAAAGTGCTGGGATTACAGGCTTGAGCCACCGCGCCCGCCCAAGAATTAGTTTTTATGCCTTCTGTTGAATAAATGGTGTCCTGATTGCCTGGGTCTTAAGTGTGTAAATGTAGCTGGACAGTGTTTTCCCCTAGATGGCCTGGTCAGCTTGCAGTATTGACGCCAGACCACATCAAAGTCTTTATCATAGAGTTTATTTGAAAAGATGCTGAATTTGTTCCCAATTTTAAAAAGCTGTTTAGGACCCAAACATATTTAAACATCTCTTACACATACAGAACTTTAGTTTACAAATATTCCAGAAGGCATTTTCTTAAGCGGTAAGCCATGCAGAATACTGTTGCCGAATGTTGTTTCTGCCCTCCTCGTGTTCTCTTGGTACAGTTTTTACTGTTTGGCTTGATCCTGCTGAGGAATGTGCTTACCACTGGAAGCCAGATGCAGAGTCGGCAAGTGTTTCTTGCCTCTTACAAGGCACCGCGTGTAACGTCCTGACCAGCTGTTGGTCGTTTGTGGCAGAGGGGTGTGGCTGCTTTTCCCCTGCATCTCGCATGCTTTTGGCAGATCAGTCGAGTGCAGGGGAGGATGAGGAGAGATGGACTTGGGTTCATCTTTCTTTTTTTTTTTTTTTTTTTTTTTTTGAGGCAGAGTCTCGCTCTGTCGCCCAGACTGGAGTGCAGTGGCGCAATCTCGGCTCACTGCAAGCTCCGCCTCCCGGGTTCACGCCATTCTCCTGCCTCAGCCTCCCAAGTAGCTGGGACTACAGGCGCCCGCCACCTCACCCGGCTAGTTTTTTTGTATTTTTAGTAGAGACGGGGTTTCACCATGTTAGCCAGGATGGTCTCGATCTCCTGACCTCGTGATCCGCCCGTCTCGGCCTCCCAAAGTGCTGGGATTACAGGCTTGAGCCACCGCGCCCGGCCGGGTTCATCTTTCATCAGTTAAGTAGCCAATTATCTAACTTGTATTTCTGGAAACTGAAAAGGAAAGTTTCTAGAAACCATAAGAACAATTTAGGATGGGATTTAGAGTAACTGACATATTTTTAGATGCGACTGAAATGAATAAGAAAGGTTCTCCAAGATGTATGATTTTAAGTCCTTACTCCATAAGTCTTCATTAAAACACATCTCAGTTTTGGCCTGGCTCACTGGGGTGTCAAGCAGCTACTCACCCTGCCTCAGCCTCAACTACAGAAGCTGTACCTCGGCAGGAAAGGGCCCACAGGTTATAAATAGAGCTTGATGAGCTCATCGCTGACTGCGGAGGGTGTCAGCACGCCCAGGTCTGTAAACAGCAGAGTGATTAAGGAAGGGGCAGTGTAGTCGACCCACGGATGCTCCTCTTTGAGGTCTTGTCCAGTCTGTGCGACCTTGAGAGTATCTGCCTTATACTGAGGAGAGAAGTACACGTTAGTCAGCACTGAATGTTGAGGGCTCTGTACTGGTGGGACCGTGGCGTGAGTGAGCAGTGTGCTACTTCCTGAGACTGCTCTGTGAAAGTGGGAGAAGCTAGCTATGCAGGGCACTGGAGAGCAGGGCAGAGTGGTGGCCATAAGCCAGATCATGGCAGCGTGCTGGCCAAGAGCTGTCGTGTAACAAACTTAAATCACACGTCCCCTCATTCTCATGCCGGATTAAGTTCTCCAGACCTCTCAAGGTATGATTGAGAGTCACAACAGACAGCTTGCAGTGTGCCAGGGACTGTGCTAAGACTATCTTAGAATCCTCATGACCCTGTCAGATACCGCTGTGCCATTTTACAGACAAGGAAACAGGTTCAGAGGTTGAAATGAAAGGACTTGCCTCAACTCGCACAGTTTATAAGTTGTGGTGATGGGAGCTGACCTCAGTTGAGCCCAAAGCTGGGATTTACCCACCAGCTTCTGGCTTCCTCTCCACCCATCTATGGTGCTACTTAAAGAGACTGAAAGACTGAAATTCTAGGGACAAATGTGTGAGTCCAGTCACCAATTTATCTTTGTATTCCAAGTGTTGGGGAAAGTAGCAATAGGAAGTGAAAAAACACTGGAACATTCTTAGGACTACAATTTCCAAAAGTTTCAGTTTAGACGTTAGTACCCCTTCAAATATGTAAAACTCTTGCCTTAAACTTATCTGGGACGTCTTGCTGGTTTAGTGGAAAGAGTCGGACAAACTTGAAACTTTCTGCAACCGCATAGAAAGGTTTATTCTGTGCTTTGGCACACACAGCCATCTGGTTGGTTCCAATCTGGGAAGGCAGGAAATGGAATGGATGAGCTCTAGAGTGCATCCAAAGTAGAAGCCACAGAAAAGCAGGCTGGGCTCAGTGGCGCACACCTGTATCTCAGCATTTTGGGAGGCTGAAGCAGGTGGATCACCTGAGTCCAGGAGTTCGGCACCAGCCTGGGCAACACAGTGAGACCTCGTCTCTTATTACAATAAACGAACAATTAAAAAACAGCAATAGAAAGTTATGTATATACATAATATATCTAATTCTGACTTTGGAATAAAAAAAAAAAATGTTTCCCCAAGGATATAGAAATAGCCACTAGAGGCTGGATGCGGTGGCTCACACCTGTAATCCCAGCACTTTGGGAGGCCAAGATGGGTGGATCACCTGAGGTCAGGAGTTTGAGACCAGCTGGCCAACATAGGGAAACCCCATCTGTACTAAAAATACGAAAAATTAGCTGGACATGGTGGGTTGGGGGGGGGCGCGCCTGTAATCTCAACTACTAGGGAGGCTGAGGCAGGAGACTCGCTTGAACCCAGGGGGCCGGAGGTTACAATGAGCCAAGATTGTGCCATTGCACTCCAGCCTGAGCAACAAGAATGAAACTCCATCTCAAAACAAAATTTAACAAAACAAGTGTTGGGAGGCCGGGCGTGGTGGCTCAAGCCTGTAATCCCAGCACTTTGGGAGGCCGAGACGGGCGGATTACGAGGTCAGGAGATTGAGACCATCCTGGCTAACAGGGTGAAACCCCATCTCTATTAAAAAATACAAAAAACTAGCTGGGCGAGGTGGCAGGCGCCTGTAGTCCCAGCTACTCGGGAGGCTGAGGCAGGAGAATGGCGTGAACCCGGGAGGCGGAGCTTGCAGTGAGCTGAGATCCGGCCACTGCACTCCAGCCTGGGCGACAGCGAGACTCCATCTCAAAAAAAAAAAAAAAAAAAACAAGGGTTGGCAAGGATGTAGAGAAACTGGAACCTTTGTGCTTTGCTAGTGGGAATGTAAAGTAGTGCAGCTGCTGTGAAAAATCATGTTTCTCAAAGTTAAATATACACTTATCACATGACTCTGCAGACCTCCACCTCCCAAGTTCAAGCGCTTCTCCTGCCTCAGCCTCCCAAGTAGCTGGGATTACAGGTGCCCGCCACCATGCCCAGCTAATTTTTTGTATTTTTAGTAGACATGGGGTTTCACCATGTTGGCCAGGCTGGTGTCAAACTCCTGACCTCAGGTGGTCCGCCTGCCTCAGCCTCCCAAAGTGCTGGGATTATGGGTGTGAGCCACCACGCCCGGCCTTCTGTTACATATATTTTAACTAAAAAAAAGCTTTCATGAAGCCTTTCTAAATTAAATAATGGAGAGAGAAATTGTAATAAAAAACGGAGGTCAAATGTGCTCCATTAAAATGAAAACGACAGGCTGGCCACAGCGGCTCATGCCTGTAATCCTGGCACTCTGAGGACTGGAAGGTTGCTTTAGGCTAGGAGTTCGAGACTGCACTAAGCTATGACCACTGAACTCCACTACAGCCTGGCCAACAGAGCGAACGTGTCTCTATCTAAAAAAATATATAATATTTATATATAAATACACATTTTATACATATATATTTTATATGTAAATATATACATATTTTAAAATATTTGTATGTTTTTATGTGTATATGTATGATAAAGAATAAAATGTACACATAAAGAATTAAAAAATAAAAACCAAACCCCAATTCCAATTCAAGCCATTTTGTATAAATGAAATATAAATTATACTTTTTTTTTTTTTTTTTTTTTTCTGAGACAGGGTCTCACCATCACCCAGGCTGGAATGCAGTGGTGTAATCATAACTTACTGCAATCTCAAATTCCTGGACTCCAGTGATACCCCTGCCTCAGCTTCCTGGGCAGCTGGAACTACAGGCAAGCACCACCACGCCCAGCTAATTTTTCTATTTTTTGTAGAGACAGGGTTTCACTATGTTGCCCAGGCTGGTCTTGAACTCAAGGCCTCAAGTGATCCTCCCACCCTGGCCTCTTGAACTGCTAGGATTATAGGTATCAGCCATCACACCTGACCAAATTACACTGTCTTCATTTATGTAGATCAACCTAAAAAGAAGAAAGATTTGACCAAAACTGGACTGACCATTGCTATGACTTATGGGAACTGGGCAACAACTCAATACCATGATGAAGTCCTGAAGTGAAGCAGAGTTAGAAGGAACTGTAATCAACAACACTGCTGTGGTGTCCTAGGTCAGCAAGACACCTCCAAGTCTAGAGCAGGGAACTGGGGAGAACTGACACTCTTACCTTGTTAATAATTCCTCCGTTTTCAACAACTCCTTCGGCACCAACTATGACAAGATCTGCCTTCTCCATGATGTAGCTAAGGGGAAAAAAAGCTTTTCATGCTTTATTTTCTTGTCTTTAACGAGTAGCATCATCATCTGCAAAGATCAATATTCCATTTCTATCAAGGTAAGTTCCTCCCATAACTACTTGTTTTTTTTAAAGAGCGCTTAACACGCGATAGACCCCTGGCATTGTTACCAGGGGCGTTTTTTGTTCATGACACTACAATGAGACATACACTTCACACTGCTGCCCGGCGCATGCACGCGTACATATGTGTGTAACTGAAGCAAGAATGTCCTGACACAGCAGTCATCCTTCCAAGTGTAGTATCCTCTACTTTCTGTTCTACTTCAGTTCAAACCAAATTTTAAAATCTGATGTGATCTGAAGTTGGACAAATGTGTTATGCAATTTTAAAATCTTTCCTTCTTTTTTTTTTTTGAGACAAGGTCTCACTCTGTTGCCTACGCTAGAGTGCAGTGGCATGATCTCAGACCAAACCTCTACCTCTTAGGCTCAAGTGATCCTCCCATTTCAGCCTCCCAGGTAGCTGGAACCACAGCATACGCCATCATGCCCAGCTAATTTCTATATTTTTTTTGTAGAGATGGGTATTGCCCAGGCTGGTCTCCAACTCCTGCACTCTAGCGATCCGCCTGCCTCAGGTATGAGCCACTGTGCCCAAACTTAAGAATCTTTCTGGTAGGATGAAGGCCAATTTAGTTTCTAAAATGAGCAATTAGAAGAATTCCTCAAAATGCTTACTTTTGAACACATTCCTAATTTCCTTAATCATCTATTTTGTTTTCATTCCAAGAGATCATTACTCTTGTTTTCTCTTGTGAAATACACTGACAATCCCAGGAACATGTGACATTGGCTTTGTGATGGAAGCTGCATCTTCTAGGT
Organism: Trachypithecus francoisi; assembly: GCF_009764315.1. NCBI lineage: Eukaryota > Metazoa > Chordata > Mammalia > Primates > Cercopithecidae > Trachypithecus > Trachypithecus francoisi. Next base: position 9,580,920 of record NW_022681456.1, on the reverse strand, counting down.
GAGACAAAGCATCCCAGCATGCCACTGAGGACAGCCAGGTCTTCACAGAAACAGAGGCCCTGATTACCCTCTGCTGATCCCAACTGACCTTTGTACTTTGTTCTTAAAATGCATTCACACTGGCCGGGCGTGGTGGCTCATGCCTGTAATCCCAGCACTTTGGGAGGCTGAGGCGGGCAGATCACCTGAGGTGAGGAGTTCGAGACCAGCCTGGCCAACGTGGTGAAATCCCACTTCTACTAAAAATACAAAAGAATTAACCTGGCATGGTGGCACGCGCCAGTAATCCCAGCTACTTGGGAGGCTGAGACAGGAGAATCACTTGAACCTGGGAGGCGGAGACTGCAGTGAACCAAGAACGCACCACTGCACTCCAGCCTGGGCGACAGGGCAAGACACTGTCTCAACAAACAGGCCGGGCGCGGTGGCTCACGCCTGTAATCCCAGCACTTTGGGAGGCCAAGGCGGGCAGATCACGAGGTCAGGAGATCGAGACCATCCTGGCTAACATGGTGAAACCGTCTCTACTAAAAATACAAAAAATTAGCTGGACATGGTGGTGGGTGCCTGTAATCCCAGCTACTCAGGAGGCTGAGGCAGTAGAATGGCATAAACCCGGAAGGCGGAGCTTGCAGTGAGCCGAGATTGTGCCACTGCACTCCAGCATGGGCGACAGAGCAAGACTCCATCTCAAAAAAAAAAAAACCCAAAAAACAAAAACAAATAAACAAAAAAACGCACTCACACTTACAGCCATAAAGCTATAGACACAACTCCCACTCTCCCCAACATGCTACAGCTCTGTCTTCTTTGTATGCTATCACAGCCTCATAACAAGCTTGCTGGTTCAGGGCAGCTATTAATTAAGAAGCAGGACGCTACCTGCTGTGGTTTTATGAACGGGACTCAAAGTTTCAATCTGAAAACCCTACTGTGAGCCAGTATGGGGTGGGGGAGGTGCTGGAGAAGATGGGCACTCACCCGACAGCAGCATCTAGCACCACAGTGACAGGGACGTTGAGGTGGCAGAGGGCTTTAGCCATTTTCTTACTGAAGATGATACACATTTTTAGAATGTTACAGAAAGTACAAGACAGTCCCACAGTGATGTATGATGAGTCACTTAGTGTGGACAGTGGATGTTTGCTTGAAACTCACATTAATACTAATGGGTTAAGGGGCAGATCCCAAGACTTTGGACTAAGGAAACAAGAATTTGGGTTTTTTAGAAAGAAGTATTTTTGGAAAACTATACTCTTAAGAGACTCTGGGTAAGAGATGTAAATTCAGGAAAAAAGGAGGAAGTTTTGCTTTTATCATCATCTAGAGAGAGAGAGATGTAAGTTACCTATTTCTTCACAAAAATCTTTCATCAATAAATCTCTGCTCTACCACAGAGTTAACTACTTAAGTGAAACCCCTGGATTCTATACTGTGACCTGCTGCAAATTCAGTGATTTTTATTCCAAAGGCAGGAAAAGGTACAATGAAAGGCAACGCTGACTGCTGGCAAGTTGGGGGCACATTCTGGTTCTGATTCTGTTGGACTCTAATCTGCAGTTTGCTCTGTACAATGATGACTGGGCACATAACTGAACAGAAAGGTACTTGCCCTGACAAATCAGGCTGTGACTCTGTGACGTATACACTAAATCGCTTCTTGGCCGCCACGGCTGCTTCCAGGACTCTCAGGACCACTCTGGAGTAGGCGTGAGTCAATATTGTCTGTGGACCAAGAAAGCTTTGTCAAAGGGGCAGGCTCCTTGCTGCTCACTCACACCCTCTGCACTGCGGCGCGTCTCTGTACACTTTCTCACAAATCAACCACAACCAGAAAGGAGACCTGATGGTACAGTTTCCATCCCATTTTCAAGCTGAAAAAGTTTCTGCCAGGTCTCACATCCCATAGCAGGTGCAGAAATGGAACTCCCACACAGTGTTACCCAAAGGATACAAAAGCCTGGATAGCTGAAGGCTCCATGAGGTTCCCTTGGGTTGGTTTCCCTATTTCTAAGATATGGTTTGCACACTCAGGCCTACGGGAACCAGGCAGGTAGCAGAAGTCACTGCAGCAGGTTGGGTGGGGCCAGCAGCAAAGCGAAAAGGCTACGGAAGGCTGGGTGTGCTGGCTCACGCCTGTAATCCCAGGATTTTGGGAGGCCAAGGTTGGAGGACTGCTTGAGCCCAGGAGTTCAAAACCAGTCTGGGCAACTTGGCAAGACCCCATATCTACAAAAAATAACAACAAAAAAAATTAGCTGGATGCAGCGGCATGTGCCTATAGTCCCAGCTACTTGGGAGGCTAAGGTGGGGGGATCACTCGAGCCTGGGAGGTTGAGGCTGCAGTGAGCCGTAATCATGCCAGTGTACTCTAGTCTGGGCAACAGAGTGAGACCCTGTCTCAAAAAGAAAAGGCTAAGGAGGGCCAGGACTCCTCTGCCCTAGCTGTTGTCATGTGGCCCCATGATTGCCAGACGAGGTGACGGTTTTGCTTACAGGGGCCAAAAATCCAATTTTGAAATGATGGCTAATTTTTTTGAATTTATAAACTGTTTGGGGTAATCACAACCTATCTGTGGCATGGATGCAACATGTAGATACTTATACATAATTTCTTTTATTTTCTTTCTTGAGCCAAGGTCTTGCTCTGATGCCCAGGCTGGAGTGCAGTGGAGTGTTCATGGCTCACTGTAGCCTTGACATCCTGGGCTCAAGCGATCCTCCCACCTCAGCTACCCCAGTAGCTGGGACTACAGATGTGCAGCACTATGACTAGCTAATTTATTTTATTTTTTGTAGAAATAGGGCCTCTCTCCCTATGTTGCTCAGGCTAATGTTGAATTCCTGGCCTCAAGCGAACCTCTGGCTAGGATTACACACATAAGCCACTGTAGTGGGCCCATAACGTCTTTTCTTTTTTCTTTTTTTTTTTTTTTTTTTTGGTGAGACAGGATCTCACTCCTGTTGCCCAGGCTGGAGTGCAGTGGTATGATCTCAGCTCACTGCAGCCTCAACTTCCTGGGTTCAGGTGATTCTCCCACCTCAGCCCCCCGAGTAGCTGGGACCACAGGATTGTGCCACCACGCCTGGCTAAGTTTTTATATTTTTAGTAGAGATGAGGTTTTGCCATGTTGCCCGGGCTGGTCTTGGACTCTTGGACTCAAGCAATCTGCCCGTCTTGGCTTTCCAAAGTGCTGGGATTACAGGCATAAGCCACCATGACCAGCCTCCATAACCTCTTTTCTATGGAAGAGTGCAGAAGACAGAATAAGACAAGAGGGCAGAACTGGCTCTCTAGCTCCTTTCTGGGTCTTACCTGGGAACCTGTTAGAAAGGCAGCTTCTTGGGCCCTAGCCCAAACCCACTGAATCCCAATCCGCATTTAATAAGACCCTAGCTGACTCCTCTGCACTTTCAAATCTGAGCAGCTCTGCTATGAATTTTGTCTAAATCAGTCCTGAGTAGGTGACTGCAGGTAAAGTACACATGTATCACACTACACTAGAGCAAACGAAACCTGCACAATACTGATGGCACAGCAGGTCTGTGGAAGGACAAGGCCCCAGTGAAAGGAAGTCACAACCTTGCCTCCACTTGCCCAAAAAAGGCTTTGTTTGCAACTGGCTTTTGTACAAGTTTCACTCACATCTATTATGCCATTTATTTAATAACATATGTCAAAGGTTGGGAAGGGGCTAATAAAACGGAGGACAAGATTTAAGAGTCAAAATGCAAGTAAGTAATTTTATGGTCAGGGGAGGCCGAGGTGGCAAAAGGACGTATGCTGGTGGGAGGGGCATTATGAAAGTTTCATTATACCCGTGCTGGGAGATGCCTCAACTTGCACCTCCTGTCTTTCCTCACTTAACTTATAAACACTGAGCAGCTTTACATCTCCGTAATAGCATCTAAAATGAAGTTAAAAAGAAAATTTCCCTCAATCTCCCTTTATTGCTAACCTTCACTAAGAAAGTCCTCAGTGTTAACCAGTGACAAGAGCTGTTCTGTGTTAATTCAGATTTACTACATACACAATCATAAAAATACTTCTTTGGTAAAACACTGTATTAAATCAAGAATCACACATGCTGTCCCACTGTCCCTCTCTGCCTGTTTACAATGACAACCGTCTCTAATAACAAGATCTACATTCACGCAGCACTTACTAAGTGCCAGACACAATACCAAGCCCTCACACCGCTTGCCCCTTACATGTCCTGCCTCATTTAATCCTCTCAACAACCCAGGAGTTAGGTACTATTCTCACCCTTATTGAACAGATGAGAAAGCTGTGCAGAGAGGTTAAGTAACCTGTCCAAGGCTCCACAGCAAGTGAATGGCCAAAGCCTGGATTTTACCCCAGGCAGTCAGACTCGAAGCCCTTGCTCCTCCTTACCACGCATGATGGTTATCCACTCACCGCTCCATCTTTGATGAAAGTATGGCACAGATCTGCAATTTTGTTTCTTGACAGTGATATTCTTCTGAGAAAAAGTTCTCCCCGCTCAATCATGATCTTTTTACATTTGGAGTAATCCTAGGAAGAAAAGAGCAAACTGAGGGGACAGGGAAGATCCAGGTAATGCTGAGAATGTCTGTCACTAAACGGAGAAGTAGAAAGGTGACCCCAGGGACAGCAGGTGCTTACGGAGTATTCCAGGGAGGTAAGGCTGATGAAGCGGAGGAAGAGCTCCCCGCCAGAGGACACTGCCACGGAGGAGTCCACGCCACACAGAGTTTCTATGGCACTGGTGAGATTCGCCCTCAGGCCCTGGATTGTCTCCCCTGGAATGATCCAAGGAATGCGACGTTCACATTAGGACCACAGCCCCGACCTGTGTCTTCAATTCATTCATTCATTCAATGAATATTTACTAGGTACATACTATATACCAGGCACTGTTTGAGATAAGAGGGATACATCAGTGAACAAGACAGGCCCTTAGGGTTACGATCTGATGGAGTTTTGATTCTAATAGAGGAAGCAGATAGTAAACACGCACACATAGAAATAAAGCCGGGTGGCCAGGCATGGTGGCTCACGCCTGTAATCCCAGCACTTTGGGAGGCTTGAGGCATGGAAACACATTGAGGAGCAGCGACAGATGAGTTCTGCAAGTTGGTGAGGCTAAGGTTGTTTGGATGTTATTTTAAGAACAATGGGAAGACACTGGAGGTTGCCTTAGAGACAAGCGTCTCTAGGCCTGCCCTTCAGATTAAAGGCCTTATTACTATTTTGCTTATACAAGATTTCATGCTATACCTAGATGCTAACGTTTAGGGTGCTGAATTAGGGGATCACAATAAATAATACTAATACCAGAATTTATTCTGGAACATTCCCTATAACATCTGTACAGAATCTGGCACAAGGTGGAGGCCTAATAAACACTTATAAAGCTGAACTGCTACTGTAATTTAAGCACCATGGTTAACACAATATAAAATAGTCACTCCTGATTCAAAGTATATTTCACTTATGATAGGGATCCTTTTGATGACAACGTAAGGGCTCTCTCCAGATTGAAAAGTCTGAAATGAAGGCAGAAACTGAGCTTGGAGCTGTACTACTTTATGCAGGCAAACATGCATCTCTCACTTTCTACATTTCTAAGAGTCATGAGAAGACTTTCCTGGCCAAACACAGTGGCTCACGCCTGCAATCCCAGCAGTTTGGGAGGGCGAGGCAGACAGATCACCTGAAGTCAGGATTTAAGACCAGTGTGGCCAACATGGTGAAACCCCGTCTCTACTAAAAACAAAAAAATTTGCCAGGTGTGATGGTGCATGCCTATAATCCCAGCTACTCGGAAGGCTGAGGCAAGAGAATCACTTGAACTTGAGAGGCAGAAGTTGCAGTGAGCCGAGATCGTGCTATTGCACTCCAGCCTGGGAGACAAGAGCAAAACTCTGTCTCAAAAAAAAAAAAGGCCGAGCACGGTGGCTCACGCCTGTAATCCTAACACTTTGGGAGGCCAAGGCAGGCAGAGTGCCTAAGCTCAGGAGTTCGAGATCACCCTGGGTAACATAGTCAAACCCTGTCTCTAAAATACAAAAAAATTAGCCAGGCATGGCAGTGTGCGCCTGTAGTCCCAGCTATTGAGGAGGCTGAGGCAGGAGAATTGCTTGAACCCAGGAGGCGGAGGTTGCAGTAAGCCAAGATTGCGCCACTGCACTCCAGCCTGGGCAACAGAGCGAGACTCCGTCTCTTTTTTAAAAAAAAGACTTTCCTAAATCCCAGAGTGTTAACAGATGACTCTCTATACCTTTATCTCGCTTCAAGAACTCCAGCAACGTCCGGATGGCAGCCACTGCTGAGGCCATGTCAGGATCTTCTTTCATCTGAGACTTAAAGTATTCAATTAACTCTGGAAAAAGTGAAAAAAGCGATTCATCTAATTCATTTAGCAGCATGTAAGGCAAGAGAGCTTGTTAATGACTGCTGACTTTAAGCAGCAAATAATTTAAAAAATACTTTCTTTTTAGGGTATTTGGTTTCAGGGATGCAATAAACGTTGATGGGAATAGAGAAAACACCACTTTACTGTTTGCAAGAGCTCTTTCTTATTTTGAAAAAGCTACTGGTGTGCAAGGCCTAAAAATTAAGCCCGAGTAAATGATGATGAAAAGTCATTCTCTCTTCAGCGTCCTTGGCCCTAAGATCTGAGAGGATCCCAGAGTCAACCACCTTACCCGTTTCTCCTGCGCCCCTCCAGACAGTCTATGCTAATACAAGTCTATTCACGTACACCTATATGTTACAAATAGATATGGAGTTCCCCGCACTCCCCTTTATTTCTTTACATGAAAAGTATATTAGTTTGCCTTTGTGTTTCACTTAATAAGCATACTAGATGAGCACATCAAATATGCCTTATTCATTCTAATTTTAATGACAGATCCAACAAGGCAGGGAGTCTTACTCCTATTTCACATACAAGGAAATCGAAACTGCGAAGGCCCTTCTGGAGACGGGCACCGGGAAGGAGCGTATGTGTGGGAGGGGTGCCTGCAAACACCGTCAGGGCGCATCCCTGAAAACAAGAGCAGCGCGGGGGATTTAGTTGTGACTCGAGGAAACACATCCAGTGGAGCAGCCTGAAATTCAAAAGAAATCTCTTCGGGAGCTCAGCCTGGATGTGAGTGGTTGAGGGGACCCCTGAACGGCTCTGTTGTAGCCTAGCAGCCCTGGCCTGTCCTGATTTACCCTTGTCGTCCATGGCGTCCTCCTGCGGCGGAGCCCCAGGGCACCCGAGCCGCCCGCGCTGTCTTGAACGGGTCCGCCGGCCGCACCGCCTCCCAGCCAGTCTGACAGCGCACTGCACACCTCCGCACCCCACTTCCGGCGCACTTCCGTACCCCGCATCCGGCGCACCCCCGCACTCCACTTCCTCAGCTTTAGGGGGCTGACATGAGTCAAAGCACCTTGTGCGTCACTTGGCGGCGCCGGATGTTGGGCTGCGCAGCGTTTGAGACGCTCGCTTGAGCACCGCTTGTTCTTCGCTGAGGTGCTGAGACAGCCATGGTTTCAGACGGTGAGGACCCTGCAGGGCGGGACTTCGACTCCGGGGCTCGGCGGGCTCGGTCCGGCTTTGACCGGCCAAATGGAGTGTGTGTTTTGGGCTGGATAGAACCCGTTTGGTCTTTAGAGGAGTAGCCAAGGCATTCAGTCATTCATTCAGTAAATATTTTTGGATCGCCTCCTATGTGCAGGCATTATTTATTGGATTGTAGAAGAGATCGTGACAGACAGGGGCCTTAGTGGAGGTTACAGTCTACTGGGTGAAACAGACGACAATAAATAAAAATAATTTCGGCGAGTCACACTCCGGTGGATTAGGCCTGTAATCCCAGCACTTTGGGAGGCCGAGGCGGGAGAATCGCTTGAAGCCGGGAGTTCGAGACCTGCCTGGGCAACACAGCCAGACCCCATCTCTACAAAAAAATAAAATAATTAGCCGGGCGCGTGTCTGTGGTCCCAGCTACTCGGGAGGCTGAGGTGGGAGAATCACTTGAGCCCAGGAGTTGGAGGCTTCAGTGAGCTACGATCGGAGCACTGCTCCCAGCGTGGGTGACAGGGCATGAACTCGTCAATAAAAAATTTAAAAATAAATTATTTTTCAAAGGCTGAAAAGAGCTATGAAGATCATGTAATAATACGGTCCTAGTTACAGTAGTACATTGTGACCTTGAGGAGGCACTGTTTTAGATTGGGGCCGAGGAAAAGTGCAGGATAGTGAAACCGACTGGAATGATTGTGTGAAGTTCTGGGGAAGTGTACTCTTTAAGTGCAAGGGCCCTGTGGCAGATTGAGCCACCAAGTTACACTGAGAAGGGAGGAATGCAGAGCTTGCGGGTAGAGAATGGTGGGGAGACCCATTCATAAGTTAGCTACCACATACACAGTCAGATGTCTTGAAGAAAAAGGAGGCTAGAGGGATGAGATCAGAGAACCAGCCAGTTTCAGGTCATGCAGGGCCTTATTGGCCGTGATAGAGAAGTTAGGCTTTATTTTTAGGTGCAAGACAAAGACATTGTAGAGTTTTAAGCTAGGAAGTGTTATGATCTGGTTTGCAATTTTAAAAGATCACTGTGGCTGTTGTGTGGAAAATGGACTGTGGGGAGCAAGAATAGAGATAGAGGAGTCGTTTCAGGAACTGTAATAATTGTCCATCCTCTCTTAATTGATGTGAAACCGTACCACAACCCTGTGAGGGAGGCAGGCCTGGCATTGCTCATGTCTACAAATGAGGTAGTGAACTAAAGAAGGATACTCACAGGGACATTGCACGTGTATAGATGCACACCTTTCTTTACAGGCAACACTTTTTCTGTCTGGCAGACACAGTTGTATTAAGTGCTTCTGTCCTAGGTGCTTCGTTGTGTGATTTACACATTTTTTTGTTTGGTTTTTCTATTTAAAAAAAAAAAGGTGGCTGGGCACAGTGGCTCACGCCTGTAATCCCAGCATTTTGGGAGGCTGAGGCGGGTGGATCACTTGAAATCAGGAGTTTGAGACCAGCCTGGCCAACATGGCGAAACCCCGTCTCTGCTAAAAATACAAAAAAATTAGCTGGATGAGGTGGTACACGCCTATAATCCCAGCTACTCGGGAGGCTGAGGCAGGAAAGTGCTGAACCCAGGAGGCGGGGATTGCAGTAAGCCGAGATCGTGCCACTGCACTCCAGCTTGGGCGACAGAGCAAGACTCCGTCGCAAAAAAAAAAAAAGAGAGACAAGGTCTCACTATTTTGCCCAGGCTGGTCTCAAACTCCTGGGCTGAAGCGATCTTTCTTCCTCGACCTCCCAAAGTGTTGGGATTACAGGCGTGAGCCACTACACCAGTCCTGATTTACACATATTATTTTATCCTAGGATTAGCAAAGTTCATCGTTTTTTAAGAAGTCCACAGTCTTAAGTGGGCAGGACTGGGAAGAGATATCAGAAGCACAACTAACTGTAAAATGAAATAGTAAGTGCTAAGTGCCATTAGAAGAGAGAGCTGTGGGTTGTCAGAGGTGGGCAGTGGGGCAGTGAAGAGCCACAGTCTTTATAGTCAAGCAGATCTGTCTTTAGAACAGGGCTTTGGCCTTGCCACTTGTTAGCAGGCCATATGTGACTTAGGACACGTTACTTTCATTTGCAGAATAGGAATACCATATTTCATATTTCAGCTAATCTAAGATAATATTGATTATGAGATGTGCCATTATTTAATATACCACTAAGAAAGAAAAAATGCCACTAATCTTAATGATAAGGATACCATCCAGATGTCAACAACTGTTCGTTGTAAAAATCATGGGGTGGAGGTGGTCTCATAATTGATCAAAAATGGCAGGAAAATGTCCTTTGCTGGGTGGTTGTCAGGATGGAATGGGATTTTGGGATTGCAGATTCTGGTCCTTAGTGCAGAGGAGGCTGGCATTCCTTCTGCTCTGAGGTAGGGGAGTCATGAAGAAGAAAGAGTTTTCATTGGTTTGGGGCCTTGAGGAGTAATTGGGATTTGAATACACAGAAATCAAATATAGGGTGGAGATTATCCTAATGTAGAAGACAGGACTGCAGGAAGGAAAGTATGGAGGGAGGAAAGGCATTATTGCTCTTTGCTATTAAATGAGCATCTTGGAGCTGGGCACGGCGGCTCATGCCTGTAATCCCAACATTTTAGGAGGCCGAGGTAGGAGGATCGCTTGAGCCCAGGAGTTCGAGACCAGCCTAGCCAACAAAATGAGACCCCATCTCTACAAAAATTTAAAAATTAGCTGGGTGGCTGGGCGCGGTAGCTCATACCTGTAATCCTAGCACTCTGGGAGGCCAAGGCAGGCAGATCACTTGAGGTCGGGAGTTCGAGACCAGCCTGACCAACATGGAGAAACCCCATCTCTACTAAAATTACAAAATTAGCTAGGCTTGGTGGCGCATGCCTGTAATCCTGGCTACTCAGGAGGTGGAGGCAGGAGAATCGCTTGAACCTGGGAGGCAGAGGTTGTGGTGAGCCGAGATCGTACCATTGCCCTCCATCCTGATCAACAAGAGCAAAATTCCACCTCAAAAAAAAAAAAAAATTTAGCTGGATATGGTAGTGCACGCCTGTTGTCCCAGCTATGTGGGAGACTGAGACAGGAAGATCACTTGAGCCCAGGACGTGGAGGCTGCAGTGAGCTATATTTGTGATACTGTACTCCAGCCTTGAGACCTTGTCTCAACAATTTGTTTAAAAATACATAAATAAATAAATGAGCGTCCTGGGCCTTTCATAACAGTGTGTACTCACAGGTTTGTATGGCTGTCTGTCACCTCAATTGGAGTATAGTCTCTTTGAGGGGTTGGACCCAGTATCCTCAACATCTTAACACTGTTGTTGAAGGACTAATGTGTTTGGGGTGGCGCATGTGTGTAGTCCGTACTCTACTGGGGAGGTGGACGCAGGAGAATTGCAAGCCCAGGATTTCAAGACCAGCCTGGGCAGTTTATCGAGACCCCCATCTCTTAAAAAAAAAAATTCAAAAAGGCCGGGTGCGGTGGCTCACGCCTGTAATCCTGACACTTTGGGAGGCCGAGGCGGGCGGATCACAAGGTCAGGAGATCAAGACCATCCTGGCTAACATGGTGAAACCCCGTCTCTACTAGAAAAATATACAAAAAATTAGCCAGATATGATGGTGGGCTAAACCTGGAGTCCCAGCTACTTGGGAGGCTGAGGCAGGGAGGATGGTGTGAACCTGGGAGGGGGAGCTTGCAGTGAGCCAAGATCGCGCCACTACACTCCAGCCTGGGTGACAGAGTGAGACTCTGTCTCAAAAAAAAAAAATCCAAACAAATGATTAATATGTTGTAGCCTGTTTAGTTTAGAGAATAGAATTCCTCTTAACGGTAAAATTTTGACGCAGGAATTGCTTTTCCCTCTGTTTTTTTACTTTTTGTTTTTGAGACAGAGTCCTGCTTTGTCTCCCAGGCTGGAGTGCAGTGGCGCGATCTTGGCTCACTGCAACCTCTGCCTCCCAGGTTCAAGCGATTCTCTTGCCTCAGCCTCCCAGGTAGCCGGAACTATAGGCGTGCGCCATCATGCCTGGCTAATACTTTGTATTTTTAGTAGAAACGGGGTTTCGCCATGTTCGCCAGGCTGGTCTTGAACTCCTGACCTCAGGTGATCTGCCCACCTCAGCCTCCCAAAGTGCTGGGATTACAGGCTTAAGCTACTGCACCCATCCTGGTTTTTTTACCTTTTAAAAAGTGACTTTTTTTTTTTTTTGATACGGAGTCTTGCTCTGTCACCCAGGCTGGAGTGCAGTGGCGCGATCTCGGCTCACTGCAAGCTCCGCTGCCTCCAGGGTTCACACCATTCTTCTGCCTCAGCCTCCCGAGAAGCTGGGACTACAGGCGCCCGCCACCATGCCTGGCTAATTTTTTTGTATTTGTAGTAGAAATGGGGTTTCACCGTGTTCACCAGGGTGGTCTCGATCTCCTGACCTTGTGATCCGCCGGCCTTGGCCTTCCAAAGTGCCGGGATTACAGGCGTGAGCCACCGCGCCTGGCCTGAAAAGTGACTCTTAATTACGATTGGCCTTGCTGCTACATGGTTTGATGGGTATGGGCCAAATTAACATCTAAGCCTCCCTTTAATTTTTTGCTCCTGAAATTCTACCACTGGAATTCCTACTACTGGTTAACCAGGGCCTTCTGTCCTTGACCAGGCATTCAGAATGCAGCAGGTGTTTTTGTTGTTGTTGTTGTTTTTTGTTTTTCAGACGGAGTCTCATTCTGTCTCCCAGGCTGGAGTGCATTGGCAGGAACATGGCTCACTGTAGCCTCGACTTCCTGATCTCAAGCGATCCTCCCACCTCAGCCTCCTGAGTAGCTGGGACTACAGGCATGTGCCACCACGCCTGGCTATTTTTTTTTTCCCCAAGATGAAGTCTTGCTCTGTCACCCAGGCTGGAGTGCAGTGGTGCAATCTTGGCTCACTGCAGCCTCCGCCTCCCAGGTTCAAGTGATTCTCCTGCCTCAGCCTCCTGAGTAGTTGGAGTTAACAGGCGCTTGCCACTAAGCCCAGCTAATTTTTTTTTTTTTTTGTATTTTTTAGTAAAGATGGGGTTTCTCACCAAGTTGGCCAGGCTGGTCTTGAACTCATGACCTCAAGTGATCCACCCACCTCGGCCTCCCAAAGTGCTGGGATTACAGGCATGAGCCACTGCGCCCGGCTCTAATTTTTGTATTTTTAGTAGAGAAAGGGTTTTGCCATGTTGCCCAGGCTGGTCTCGAACTTCTGAGCTCAAGCCATTTACTTGTTTTGGCCTCCCAAAGTGCTGGGACTACAGGCCTGTGCCACCACACCTGGCCCTTGTTCAGTAGGTATTTATTGAGCAGCTGCAATGTACTAGGCAGTGTGGTAGGAGTGAGGATAAGCAGTGAACAAAGAGACAAAAATTCCCACCCTCACAGAGTTTACATTTAGTGCGTTAGAGATATAGTGGTTCAGGACGTAGACAAGAGCTTGCTAAGGGCTCACTGTGCTTTAAATTTTTTTTTTTTTTTTTTTTTTTGAGACAGAGTCTTGCTCTGTCGCCCAGCCTAGGCTGGAGTGCAGTGGCACGACCTCGGCTCACTGCAAGCTCCACCTCCTGGGTTCGTGCCATTCTCCTGCCTCAGCCTGCTGAGTAGCTGGGACTACAGGCACCCACCACCATGCCTGGCTAATTTTTTGTGTTTTTAGTAGAGATGGGGTTTCACCATGTTAGCCAGGATGGTCTCGGTCTCCTGACCTTGTGATCTGACTGCCTCGGCCTCCCAAAGTGTTGGGATTACAGGCGTGAGCCACCGCGCCCGACCCCGCTTTAAAGCTTTAACTGGGTCTTCTGTTAATCTCATAATTAGAAGGTGATAAACATTTAAAGGCTTATAGTGGTGCTCTGGATTTAATTTATGAGTTCAGAATGTTAGCTTTGATTCATTTTTATGAAGCTGATGTTTTAAATTTTATTTCTTGTTAATATTTTCAGAAGATGAATTGAATCTTCTGGTTATTGTAGTTGATGCCAACCCAATTTGGTGGGGAAAGCAAGCATTAAAGGAATCTCAGGTAAGACTGCTTGAGGAGGCCTTTGGAGAATTCTCCTTTAACTGAGTGTTTATATTGCTTTTTAAAAAAATGGCTTTATTAAAGTATAATTTACATACTGTAATATTCGGCCACTGTACAATTCAGTGATTTTTTTTTTAAGGAAATTTGCGAAGTCGTGTAACCAGCCCCACACTTCTGCTTTAGAACATTTCTTTTACTGCATGACGTTCCGTCGTACCTGTTTGCAGTCAATCCCTGCTTCTATCTCCAAGCTGCAAACAACCACTGATCTGCCCTCTATCTCTAAATTCCCTTTTCTGGACATTTCATGTATTGATTCCATATAATATGTGGTCTTTTTTTTTTTTTTTTTTTTTTTTTTTGAGGCGGAGTCTCGCTCTGTCACCCGGACTGGAGTGCAGTGGCCGGATCTCAGCTCACTGCAAGCTCCGCCTCCCGGGTTTACGCCATTCTCCTGCCTCAGCCTCCCGAGTAGCTGGGACTACAGGCGCCCGCCGCCTCGCCCGGCTAGTTTTTGTATTTTTAGTAGAGACGGGGTTTCACTGTGTTAGCCAGGATGGTCTCGATCTCCTGACCTCGTGATCCGCCCGTCTCGGCCTCCCAAAGTGCTGGGATTACAGGCTTGAGCCACCGCGTCCGGCCAATATGTGGTCTTAAAAAATACTTTCTATTTTGGAATATTTTATTTTTCAATAACATAGACATAGGAAACCAGAAAAGGTACAGAGAGGTCCTGTGTGCCCATCACTGACGTTCTTTCAGTGGTGACATCTTACATAACCATAGTATAGTTCTGGAACTGTCAGTGCAATCTACGGACCTAATCAGATTGCAGGTTTTACATGCGCTCATTTGTGTGTATGCGTGCGTGCGTGTGTGTGTGGTTCTGTGCAGTTTTACCACATTCATCAATGGGTGTGTTCATCAGCTCCACCATCAGGATATGGAACTGTTTCTTTATTACAAAGGAGCCCCTTCTATAGTAGTTACAGAACCTTCCTAGTCCCCATCCCTAACGCCTAGTAAACACGAATATACTAATCGGATCTCCATTTCTATAATTTTATTTTGTATATAGATCATACAGTTGGTAATCTTTGAGTTTGGCTTTTGTTTACCCAACATACTGCCCTTGAGATCCATCCAAGTTGCTGCCTGTATCAATAATTTTTCCTTTTTTTTTTTTTAAGACAAGTGTCTCACTCTGTTGCCCAGGCTGGAGTGCAGTGGTGCCACCATAGCCCATTGCAGCCTCACATTCCTGGGCTAAAGCAGTCCTTTGGCCTCAGCCTCCAGAGTAGCTGGTACTACAGGTGCACACCACCATGTCTGGCTAATGTTTGTATTTTTTGTTGAAACGAGTTCTCACCATGTTGCCCAGGCTGGTCTTGAACTCTTGGCTTCAAGCAGTTCTCCCAAATAGTCCTATAATCCCACCACTTCGGCCTCCCACAGTGCTGGGATTACAGGCGTGAGCCACCATGCCAGCCCATTACATAATTTTTAAGTATAGTCACCCTACTATGCTATCAAACATTGAATTAATTAATTTATTAATTAATTAATTTATTTTTCCTGAGATGGAGTCTTACTCTGCCACCCAGAGCTAGAGTCCTATGGCGTGATCTCGGTTCACTGCAGCCTCTGCCGCCCGAATTCAAGCAACTGAGGTGGAGTTTTGCTCTTGTTGCCCAGGCTGGAGTGCAATGGCGTGATCTTGGCTCACCGAAACCTCTGCCTCCTGGGTTAAAGTGATTTTCCTGCCTCAGCCTCCCGAATAGCTGGGACTACAGGCATGCACCACTACACCCAGCTAATTTTTGTATTTTTGATAGAGACGGGGTTTCACCATGTTGGCCAGCCTGGTCTCGATCTCTTGACCTCGTGATCTGCCCACCTCAACCTCCCAAAGTGTTGGGATTACAGGCAGGAGCCACTGCGTCTGGTCGATCTCTTCTTGTGATTCTACTTCCAAAAAAAGATCACATACACATGTACCAGAAGTTAGGACTTGAACATATCTTTTGCGGGGACATAATTTGACCCACAACAGTTGCTCTAGGGATTACTGTATGTGTCTTACCATTGTCTACTTTAGGTTAATACTCATTTAATTCCAGTAATATATAGAGGCTTTGCTCCAGTATAGATCCATTTCCACCCCTTCCCCGTGTTCTTACTGTCATACATATCACCCCTGCGTGTTACAAACCTGACAATACAGTGTTACAGTTGTTACTTACACAGTTGTTCATACCAGGTATAAGCATCTTTTCGCTTGTTAACAAAAAATAAAAATATCACACAATATTCATGTTAGAACTATACCATTCTTCACTTGAAACCATACTCTTTTTTCTTTTTTTGAGATGGAGTCTCAAAAAGAGACGGGCTGGAGTGCAGTGGTCGATCTCGGCTCACCGCAGTCTCCGCCTCCTGGGTTCAAACAATTCTCCTGCCTCAGCCTCCCGAGTAGCTGGGACTACAGGCGCATGCCGCCACACTCACCTAATTTTTTGTGTGTGTATTTTAGTAGAGTTGGGGTTTCAGTGTTGCCCAGGCTGGTTGCAAACTGCTGAGCTCAGGCAATCCACCTGCCTCAACCTCCCAAAGTGCTGGGATTACAGGTGTGAGCCACCGTGCCTGGCCAAACCATACTCATTTTTCAACTGGCTATGTATACAAGAATTCAGCAAAAATCAGCATAGGCATTCTGTGAGAATCCATTGACTGTATGCAATTTACCATAAAGAGTATTGTGCATTTCACTGTTATTTGTAAATTGTGTGCTGTAGACTACTGTATCAGTAATATCTGTATGTACTTGTGTACATGTGTACCTTGTTTTTGGAGAGCGAACGGTTAAACATCTGCCAGCACATCACTGCATGCTGCCCTGTTACTCCAAAAAGGCTGTGTTTGCACTCATCAGTGCTGTGTGAGAGTTCCTTTTTTGTTGTACCAACACAAGATGTTCATTCTCCTTATTTCATCTTTTGTCAATATGAGGAGCAAAAAACAATGTAATCTCAATTTGCTTTTAGTGTATTTCGTGGCCATTTGTATTTCTCTCTTGGGACATCACCCACTTCTTTCTTTGGATATTCATGGCGTGTGGTTTTTTTAAAATTAATGATTTATGGACACTCTTTATATTAAAAGATTAACCCATTACTTGTCATATGTTGCAACTATTTTTTTCTAGTTTGTAACTTGTTTTCTTTCACTTTTATTTATATTGTCACTTTTTGCAAAATAGAAATTTTAACAGATTTAAGCTTTTTTTCCTAGTTGGGTGAAATTTACCAGTGTTTTGGTCTTTTTTTTGAGATGGAGTCTTACTCTGTCACCCAGGCTGGAGTGCAGTAGCACGATCTCAGCTTACTGCAGCCTCCACCTCCCAGGCTCGAGCAGTCCTCCCACCTCAACATCCCGAGAAGCTAGGATTACAGGCATGTGCCAACACACCCAGCTAATTTTTGTATTTTAAGTAGAGATGGGGTTTTGCCATGTAAGCCAGGCTGGTCTTAAACTCCTGACCACAGGTGATCTGCCTGCCTCGGCCTCCCAAAGTGCTGGGATGTGAGCCACCACTCCCGGCCACCAGTGTTCTGTTTTCTACCTGAAGTATTTATTTAAGAGAAACAGACCTTATTCTAGGATTATGAAAATATCTACTTATGAAGACTGAAACTTCAAGGATTATTTGTTTAGTTTGTTACTAGAGAAATTTCTCTGAACATACTGAATACCAAAAAAAAAAAATACTGACTTATGTATCTTAATAATATTAGTTCTTGTGGGAAGGTGATATTCTGTATTTGTTTTTTCAAATTTTACAAGTTTTTAGGCTGGGCATGGTGGCTCACGCCTGTAATCCCAGCACTTTGGGAGGCCGAGGCAGGCTGATCATGAGGTCAAGAGATCGAGACCGGCCGGGCGCAGTGGCTCAAGCCTGTAATCCCAGCACTTTGGGAGGCCGAGACGGGCGGATCACGAGGTCAGGAGATCGAGACCACCCTGGCTAATACGGTGAAACCCTGTCTCTACTAAAAAATACAAAAAACTAGCCGGGCGACGAGGCGGGCGCCTGTAGTCCCAGCTACTCGGGAGGCTGAGACAGGAGAATGGCGTGAACCCGGGAGGCGGAGCTTGCAGTGAGCTGAGAGCTGGCCACTGCACTCCAGCCTGGGCGGCAGAGCAAGACTCCGTCTCAAAAAAAAAAAAAAAAAAAAAAAAAAAGAGATCGAGACCATCTTTGCCAACATGGTGAAACCCCATCTCTACTAAAAATCAAAAAAGTAGCTGGGCAGCATGGGCCTCTAGTCCCAGCTACTGGGAAGACCGAGGCAGGAGAACTGCTTGAACCTGGGAGGTAGAGGTTGTAGTAAGCCGAGATCCGGCCACTGCACTCCAGCCTGGTGACAGCATGAGACTCCATCTCAAAAAAAAAAAAGTTTTTAATTCATTTGCCCACTAAGTATACTGAGCAACCACTATATTGTTCACTAAGTATATGCCAGACATACAGTAGTGGCTCAGTATACTTAGTGAACAAATGAATTAAACATTTTTGTAGGTCTCCAGTGTTTTCAGTATGTATTCATTATCTACTCCACATATAGTAATAGTTTGCTGGAAATTTTATCACAGAACATGTGACGTGTTTGTTATTCCTTAAATTTTACGCTGCAAATATTTGTGGAATATTGTACTAATGTAGAAATGATCTCATATAAGTAAAATTAGAAAACTATAGTTTTCAAGTGTTTTTGTTTATGGCTTTGGAGAAGGGGAACTCCTGAGCAAATTTTTAATGGTGAATAATTATCTAAAATTTAAATGAAGTATTTTTTTTGTTTGTTTGTTACAGGGTCTAGCTCTGTTGTCCAGGCTGCAGTACAGTGGTACAATCTTGGCTTACTGCAGCCTGGCTCTCCAGGGCTCAAGCGATCCTGCCACCTCAGCCTCCAAAGTAGCTAGGACTACGGGTGCACACCACCATGGCTGGCTAGTTTTGTTTCTTTTTTATAGAGCTAAGGTTTCATTATGTTGCCCAGGCTGGTCTCAAACTCCTGAACTCAAGCAGTCCTCCCACCTTGGCCTCTCAGGGTGCTGGGATTACAGGCTTGAGCCACTGCACCCGATCTAAACGAAATCTTAATCATGTCAAGAACTGACATGGTTATTTGGATAGCTAATTTGTTTTTCTAATGTCTTTCTTTTTTTTCAACAGTTTACGTTATCCAAATGCATAGATGCTGTGATGGTGCTGGGAAATTCGCATTTATTCATGAATCGTTCCAACAAACTTGCTGTGATAGCGAGTCACATTCAAGAAAGGTATGACCGTTGTGATTGCTTTTCCTATTCAGTGCTTAACATTCATGAATTTTTTGTGCCAGTTGGCATGTTTTGTTCCTATTCCATGTTGCAAAAGAAAATGTTTTCTGTGCCAGAGAACAGCCACAGCACCAAGAGCCAGTACGTGTACATTGTGATATCCATGAATTGTGCAAACCTCATTGTTAGTCGATAGTGGAGTTACATAATGGCCCATGTAATTTGCACAGATTGAACTATATTATTTAGGCAGAAAGGGGAAGAGAGCTATCCAGTCGGGCAGCTACTTTCCCTCACCTGTCTTCCCATTTTGTGTCTGCCCCAGAGTGCAAGTGAGATGGGAGATGTGATTCTGTTTACCTTTGGCTCTGCATAGTTCTTGTGGCCTGTTTCCCTGCTCTGTGAGTGAACCTGGTGCTTAGAAATAAGGATTTTTCTTATAACACTGGCTTCTAAACCCAAGCCGACTACTCCATCTGGTGCTTGGCAGAAGAAACAGTGGTCGTTTCTCACACTGGTGTGAAACTGGCTGTGTTAGACTCACTGCAAGATGGTGCATAGCCTGCAGCTGATGTGTAAATGTGACCGTGGATACAGCAAAGTTTTTGTGAATAATTTGGGCCATATTTACTTCTCACATTATGCACTGACAGAAGAGTTGAATTCCCATGTAAGACACAGCTCTTCGACGTCGGTTTTTTTTGTTTTTTGAGTCAGGGTCTTGTTCTGTCACCCAGGCTGGAGTACGGTGGCACTATCATGGGCCACTGTAGCCTCTGACCTTCTGGGCATAAGTGATCCTCCTGCCTCAGCCTCCCAAGTAGCTGGGACTGCAGGTGTTCACAACCACACTCGGAATGATTTTTGAATTTTTTATAGAGATGGGCTCTCACTGTGTTGCCCAGGCTGGTCTTGCTCTCCTAGGCTCAAGCAATCCTTTCACCCCAGCCTCCCAAAGTGCTGGGATTGCAGGGATCAGCCACCACGCCTGGCTCTTCTATGTCTTAATCACCACATTACAATTGAAGACTCTTGCTTACCAACATATTTCATATGGTAGCTCTCAGATTTTCTTGGTTCTTAGGGCTGCCTGCTTCCTCTGGTGGGTGAAAGGGCCCGTGAGCCACCAAACACATACTCTCACTCTCATCCTCACTACATATTTTTTCTCAGAATTGGATGAAAAGATGATGCTAGTTTGGTTACAATACCAGTAAAAACTATACCTGTCAAAGTTTTTTTTTTTTTTTTTTAAAGTCACGAGGCCATGGCCGGGTGCGGTGGCTCAAGTCTGTAGTTGCAGCACTTCGGGAGGCCAAGGCGGGTGGACCACGAGGTCAGGAGATCGAGACCATCCTGGCTAACATGGTGAAACCCCATCTCTACTAAAAATACAAAAAAAAAGTAGCCAGGCGTGGTGGCGGGCGCCTGTAGTCCCAGCTACTCAGGAGGCTGAGGCAGGAGAATGGCGTGAACCCGGGAGGCGGATCTTGCAGTGAGCTGAGATCATGCCACTGCACTCCAGCCTGGGTGACAGAGCAAGACGCCGTCTCAAAGAAAAATAAAAAGGTCATGAGGCTGGGCACGGTGGCTCACGCCTGTAATCCCAACACTTCCGGAGGCTGAGGTGGGTAGATTACTTGAGGTCAGGAGTTTGAGACCAGCCATACATAGCGGCCAACATAGTGCAACCCCATCTCTAGTAAAAATACAAAAAATTAGCTGGGGCCTGGTGGTACACACCTGTAATTCCAGCTACTCGGGAGGCTGAGGCACGAGAATCACTTGAACCCGGGAGGTGGAGGTTGCAGTGAGCTGAGACTGCACCACTGCACTCCAGTCTGGGTGACAGAGCAGGACTGTGTCTCAAAGAAAAAAAGAGTCACGAATCACTGGGAGAATCTTTTCAGGGACCTTTGGACCAGATTTTTATTACCGGGATAGATGTGTACCTCAAATAATAAACTAGTAGTGAGTTGGAATTTGGTATGAACCTGTTGTGGTTGTCATTTGAGAAAGGAAGGCACAGGCACCTCTCTGCAGCATTTCAGAGATTATAACCCAACGCCCTCTGTATTTCCCCACACTTTTCAGAAAACGCTGGAACCAGTAAAACATCCTGTGGCCAATTTGCCTATTTTATACATTTTTACTTTGTTTTTATACCCTTTTTCTTACACATTTAAAAAAAAATTTTATCTTACACATTTTTAAAAAAATGAAATTTACTGTGGAATTTTGTGAATCCCACATTGTGATTTTGTTTGTTGTCTGCTGAATTTCATTCTGATCATGAGTGAGCATGGGCAGTGAGGCCTGGTGTAACCAGGGTTTTTCCCCTGCTGTTTCAGCCGATTCTTATATCCTGGAAAGAATGGCAGACTTGGAGACTTCTTCGGAGACCCTGGCAACCCTCCTGAATTTAATCCCTCAGGGAGTAAAGATGGAAAATACGAACTTTTAACCTCAGCGAATGAAGTTATTGTTGAAGAGATTAAAGATCTAATGACCAAAAGTAACAGCTTTTAAAAATTGTTATTTTGCAAATAGGGTTGATTTTGGAGGTCCTTTAGGCTTTAAGTTAAAAGATGTGGGTTCTTTATATTGTATGCCTGCATGTTCTCTCTTTTTAAAAATCATTTTCATCAAAGTCGGTTCATTATTTGCTTAGCCTCTACGGCATTTGACACTGCTGACCAGCCTTTACTTCTTGAAACATGTCTTTTGGCTTCTAAGAATGCCCTGTGACCTGTTTTTCCTCTTTTCTTGAAACATTACTTCATAGTCTCTATTTCTGGCTTTTCCTTCATCTTGTCTCTTAAAATACGTTTTTAATTTGACACATGATTTTCATCTTTTCTCCCTCTGTATGTTCTTACCCACTTTTGCCTTTAATTATCTTTTATATGTGGACACTTTACAACTTTGTCTCTAACCCAGACTTTCTTTCATGCTCAAATGCCTCCATTTCAGCGTCCCACAGTCTCTTGACATGGCCCAGGCTAGTCTCATTATCTTTGCTCACCACCATTTCCATTCTATTTCTGTCAGCCCCCATCCACCTAGTTTTCTAAACTTAAAGCTTTCATTTTTAACTCCTCCTCACATCCAACATCTAATCAGCTACAAAATCCTAGTTGTTTAGCCTCAGAAGTGTTCTCAGAATCCCACTCCTTATTGTCATCTTTTTATTTTTAAAAATTTTTATAGAGATGGGGTCTTGCTATGTTGCCCAGGCTGGTCTGGAACTCTTGAGCTCAAGCTATCCTCCTGCCTCTGCCTCCCAAAGTGCTGGGATTACAGGCATGAGCCACCGCACCCAGCCCCCATCCCTATTGTCATCTTTTTTTTTTTTGAGATGGAGTTTCGCCCTCGTCGCCCAGGCGGGAGTGCAATGGCGCGTGATCTCAGCTCACTGCAACCTCTGCCTTCCGGGTTCAAGTAATTTTCCTGCCTTAGCCTCCCAAGCAGCTGGAGTTACAGGCGCGTACCACCACACCCGGCTAATTTTTAATGTTTTTAGTAGAGACGGGGTTTCACCATGCTGGCCAGGCTTATCTCGAACTCCTGACCTCAGGTGATCCATCCGACTCGGCCTTCCAAAGTGCTGGGATTACAGGTGTGAGCCACCACACCCAGGCCCCATCCCTTATTGTCATCTTGATCAACCTCAGCACTGTTGACATTTTGGGCTGGATAATTCTTTGTTGTGGCAGCTGTCCTATGCGTTATAGGATGTTTAGCACCATTTCTGGCCTTGGACCATTAGACACCATAATACCCCCAGTTGTGACAACCAGATATGTCTTCAGACATTGCAGATGCCCCCTGTAGGGCACATTCACCCCACGTTTAGAGCCACTGCTCTAGATGATTGTTACAGCTTCTAACTGGTTTTCTGACTCCTGTCTTCCCAGTCAAGTCTTTGCACTCAGCCTCCAGAGTTATCATCTTAAAAATCAAAGCTGCTATTCCTGGGCCCATAGGCCTTTCCTGGCTCCCTTCTGCCTACAGGTGATGGTTTCCAAACCTTAGCCTGAATCAGAATCACCTGAGGGAAAAGACAATTCTATAGAGACAGCAAGTTGGTTAGTGGTTGCCCAGGGCTGGGCAGAGACTCGGGAGTGATTGCAAATGGGCCCAAGTGATCTTTTGGTGTAATAGGAGACTGTTCTAAAATTGGATTGTGATGATGATTGCATAATTGTAAATTTACTAAAAATAATTAAATTGCATCCCTAAAAGTACTTTTAGACCAGAATTTATGGTTTGTAAATTATAAACCTGTTAAAAAATCAGCTGGAAGTCTTGTTAAAACAGTGTCAGGCCCCACTAAGTTTCCAATTCACTGGATCTAGGGAGGTCCAGAGACTTTATAGTTCTATTACAGTCCCAGGTGGTGCCCCTATAGCTGGTTCCAGAATCTCACTTTGAGAGTCACTGGCCTCCAGGATGAAGTCTCAGCTCAGCTTCACAGTATAGTGTTCAAGACCTTTTCTGGTCTGACCTCACCCATGGGGCATCAGTTCTCCTGGACCAGCTCTAAGCTAGCTTGCACAGAGTGTCAATCTGGGCTCCTTGCCCTCTTGAGCTGTAGTTTTAGGATTTTGATATCTTGAGTGACTTTTTTCACCCAGGGCACCAAAAAAGTGGCAAACTCCTCCCTGCTTCTCATGGCTAGAGGAAAGAGTTTCTCCAGTCTTCCCTGCACTGGCTGAGCACAGAGGGTGATGGGAAGGAGGGGATGGTGGGAGAGGGAGGGCAGGGGGCCTCAGAGCCTTTTACTCTGTCCAGGCTGCTAGACTTATGCGTGACATTTTTTACCACATAGATCACGAATAAACTGGAACCTTTCCAAGTAAAAACAGGACCTTTTTGTGTGTGTGTATGGTAAAGTACAAATAACAAAATTTGCCATTTTACCGATTTTTAGAATTTCTAATGTAAAATTTACTTACCATAAAATTTACCATTTTGACAATATTTAAGTGTACATACAGTTCAGTAATGTTGAGTATATTCGCCTTGTTTTGCAATCATCACCACCGTCCATCGCCAGAACTTTTTCATCTTTACAAACTGAAATTCTGTACCCGTTAAACGGTAACTCCCTGTTCCTCCTCACCCTCCCGCTAGCCCCTGAACAAACACCAGGATGTTTTACATTGAGAAAAGGTTAAAAAGTTGCTTAGTTAACCATTACCAAGAACACATTGCTATGTTTTTAAACCTAGTTTGAAAATGTCTTGTTTGATTTCATTCATGAAGAGTGTTTTGGTTTGAAAGCATACTTAGTTCAGGAAAGCACCCAATTATTTTAGTTCAAGAAAGTACTTAAAAATTCCCTTTTAAATATTTTCTGTTATTTGCAGGTGACATAAAGGGTCAACATACAGAAACTTTGCTGGCAGGATCCCTGGCCAAAGCACTTTGCTGTATCCTTGGTGTCTGAATCATTTAAAGGTGTCTTCTGTAATAAACATATCTTAACTTGTGATATTTCTTAGAACCTTGGGTGCTCATTAATGGGAGGTGTGAGTACTCTCAACTGAAGGGTAATTTAAAAACAATAGTTTATATTGGTTTTGAATTTTTCTTTTTTTGAGACAGAGTCTCACTCTGTCAACCCAAGCTGAAGTGCAGTGGCACAATCTTGGCTCACTGCAACCTTCGCCTCCTGGATTCAAGCAATTATCTTGCTTCAGCCTCCCAAGTAGTTGGGACAGGTGCCCGCCATCACACCCGGCTAAATTTTTTTGTATTTTTAGTAGAGATGTAGTTTCACCAAGTTAGCCAGGCTGGTCTTGAACTCCTGACCTCAAGTGATCCACCAACTTCGGCCTCCCAAAGTGCTGGGATTACAGGCCACTGTGCGTGGCTGGCTTTGAAATGTTTTTTAAGACAAGCTGTAAAAACTGGAAATGGGGAAGAGTGAGAAAACTCTAGCTTCTCCATTATGTCTTTCTGCCTGCAGGAAACACTGCTTCAGGGTGCTTTCTTGTTTCTTATTTTGATAAATTCAGACTTTTTAAACATTTTCATTTTCTTCTTGATTTTTAAAAGCCGTTTAGGAGCCCTGAAGCTTAATAAATGAGTGGCCACTTCTCCATAGGTGAACAGGTGGTTTTGCATGTAGCGTAGGGCAATACCTTTCCATTTTATCTGTGTGATGTTTTCTCAGTCTTATGGCATTAATTTTTAGGGGAGGGGCAGTATTGAGTGATTATTTTGTCCTGGAGTGTGATGTGAGTTGCCTGAACATCTCTGTAAATCAGTACTTCTTGTCCCAGGATTCAAATTTAGGACATGGTGGATAACAACAGGACAGTCACGTGTTGCGAATTTAGGACACGGTAGATAACAACAGGACAGTCACATGCTGCGAATTTAGGACACGGTAGATAACAACAGGACAGTCACGTGTTGTGAATTTAGGACACGGTAGATAACAACAGGACAGTCACATGCTGCGAATTTAGGACACGGTAGATAACAACAGGACAGTCACGTGCTGCGAATTTTAACTTTCTGGGACAGAGATTATATTTTGGTTAGATTACAAAGCCCAGTTGACTGCAGAGTTAGTAACTGAAAACCCCCAATCACTCTCGTGTATTTATCTTGGTAAGTGGAGCATTTCCCTTCTTAGCTGGGTAGATGCTGGGTTTATTTAAAATTGGAGGTTATATTTCTTTTTACTATAAATACTTATGAAGTAAAATAATATTTTTGTATTCCTTAATGTTAAGAAATTAAGACATTCACAGAATGAACAAGGAAATTAAAGGTAAGAGCCTGCATTTTCCTATGAGAACTAGAATCCTACTTATTTTACTAGTATTTATTTGCTGGACTGTTTAAAAATTGGTTAGGAAACCATATATGATTAATAAGATCTAGTTAAATTTTTTTCTGCTTTTTTCTCTTTATAGATAATCAGGAAATGAAGTCAAGGATATTGGTAAGATTAAAAAATCATTACTTTTTTATATGACAACTGTAGATAATTAGAAAACATAATGGGAGGCTGGGTGTGGTGGCTCACACCTGTAATCCCAGCACTTTGGGAGGCCGTGGTGGGCAGATCACTTGAGGTCAGAGCTCGAGACCAGCCTGGCCAACATGGTGAAACCCCGTCTCTACTCAAAATACAAAAATTAGCTGAGTGTGGTGGTGCATGCCTATAGTCCCAGCTGCTCAGGAGCCCGAGGCAGGAGAATCGCTTGAACCTGGGAGACGGAGGTTGCAGTGAGCCGAAGGTTGCAGTGAGCCGAGATTGCGCCACTGCACTCTAGCCTGGGTAACAGAGTGAGACTCCGTCTCAAAAAAAAAAAAAAAAAAAAGAAAACATGATGGGAAATAAAACCCATTTATAGTAGGAGCAAAAAATATTAACTATCCAGGATTCGTTTAACAAGCAATGTGTAAAACTGATGATAAGGAAAACTTAAATTCTGAGAGAGAGAGAAGAATAAATGGAGAGCCATATTTTGTTCTTGGTTGTCAGTTTTCCCAAAACCATTCTGTAAATTCTATTTACAATCTCAGTCAGAATATCAGGGAGGTTTTTTTTTTTCCTGGCAGCGTGGGGAGATATAAAAAAGAAATTCAAGGCGAGTGTAGTGGCTCACGCCTATAATCCCAGCACTTTGGGAGGCCAAGGCGGACAGATCAAGAGGTCAGGAGTTTGAGACCATCCTGACCAATATGGTGAAATGCCATCTCTACTAAAAATACAAAAAATTAGCTGGGTGTGGTGGTGGGCACTTGTAGTCCCAGCTACTAAAGAGGCTGAGGCATGAAAATCGCTTGAACCTGGGAGGTGGAGGTTGCAGTGAGCCAAGATTGCGCCCCTGCAGTCCTGCCTGGGCTACAGAGCAAGACTCCATCTCAGAAAAAAAAAAAAAAAGAAATTCAACAGTTTATCTGGAAGAATAAATTTAAAAGAATAGTCAGGAACTTTCTGAAAAGGATTAGTAAGTAGGAACTTGCTGCATTAGTCCTTATAACACAATGTAGAGCAAGTCACTGTGTGGTAGTAGCACAGAGCACACAAACAAAATAGGAAAGACTAGAGTCCAGTAGTCAAACCATGTACATGGGAGAACTGGACTTGTCACAGAGGAAGCACTTCAAATTAGTGGGGAGAAAATGAGTTGCTCAGTAAAAGGTGCTGGCCCAACTGATTGGCCATTTGGGGAAAAACAGAGCTTGTTCCTTGTCTCACCACTTACACTTAAATATATTCTAGTAAAGATCAAACATTTCAGTGTAAAGGTTCAAGTCATAACAGTACTAGAAGAAGGCTGGGTGCAGTAGCTCACGCCACCGCACCCGGCCATAAATTCATTGTTAAAAGTCAAGCTTTAGAAAAACAGGTAGAAAACGAGCAGTCTGCAAAAGCAAAAGGTCAGTTTTAGCATTTGAAAATATGTTCAGTCTTATACTAGTAAGCAAAGAAATGTCAAGTAATTGGCCGGGCGTGGTGGCTCATGCCTGTAATCCCAACACTTGGGGAGGCCGAGGCAGGTGGATCACAGTTGTTTAGTGCAAATGAAAAAGCTGGCAGTTCCCTGGGTTGGTGGTGATGTTGGGGATTGGTTATTCTCATGCATTGCTGATGGGAGGATAAATTGGTAAAAATTTTTCTGGGGTGCATTTTGGTAATCTGTATCAAAATTAAATGTGCATACACTTTAGTAATCACTGCTTATTTTCCGGAGGTAATTAGAGAGCTGTGTAGAGAGTATATGAGGGTGTCATCAGAACATTGTTTAAAACCGAGAACTGGAAACTGCTTAAATAGTGGAAATTTATGAAGTCTGCAAGAAGCATATATTCTAGAAGTATATATTCTAATTCATTGACATTAGAATATTTTTTCCCACATTTATTGTGGACTGAAAAAGCAGGTTGCAGAATGCTAAGTAATCATCCTGACACGTGTGAGTGTGTGTATTTTGGATGTGTGTGTATTCTGGGTATGTGTATGTGTGTATATTTTGGATGTGTGTGTGTTTTGGGTGTGTGTATGTATTTGGGGTGTGTTTGTGTGTTTTGGGTGTTTTTGGGGTTTGTGTATATTTTATGTGTGTATTTGGGGTATGTGTATTTTAAAGGGTGTGTATTTCGGGGGTATGCTTTGGATGTGTATTTTTTGGGGGTGTGTTTATTGGTTGTGTGTGTGTGTTTTGGGTGTGTGTATTTTGAGGGTGTACTTTTGGGGTGTGTATATTTTGAGTGTGTATGTATTTCGGGTGTGCGTACCTGTGTATTTTGGGTGTGTATATATTTTGGATGTGCATACCTGTGAATTTTGGGTGTATGTGTATGTATTTGCGGTGTGTGTATTTTGGGTGTGTGTGTATTTTGGGGTATTTTGGGGGGTGCGTGTATTTTTGGGGGTGTGTGTATTTTGGGGGTTCATGTGTGTATTTTGGGTGTGCATGTGTATATTTTGGGTGGGTAGGTGTGTGTAATTTGGGAGTGTGTATTTTGGGGGTGTGTGTATTTTGGGTGTGTGTGTGTATATGTATTTTATGTATGTTTGTGTTTGTGTTTTAGGTGTGCATGTATATACCTGCCCACGTAGGTGCTCCCCAGAAGGAGTTCATCAAACCCTTACATGGACTGTCCTTGGGTGGTAGGATTTTGGGGGAAATGTTAGTGTCATCTTTATACTTTCAGTATCATTTAGCAATGATAAATGGGAAGACAAACTGGAGTAATGTTGGCTGTGGTTCGCAATATATTATGTGACATTGGTGTGAGAGAACTGGGATGTGCCTGGGCAGAATTAACATGACTGTGATTTTCAGGTGATTAAGGCTGCAGAAGACAGTGCGTTGCAGTATATGAACTTCATGAATGTCATCTTCGCAGCACAGAAACAGGTGACCTGAGAGCCTGCCATTTAAAGTATTTGTTTCATAATGAAGGAGTCAGTTTCATTTTTTGAATGCTGTATTCTGAGGTATTCTGACTACGTAACCTTATGAATGGGCAAAGAATGTTCTAGTCTTTTTTCTATTTTGGGTCTTGGACCACTTGAGAATCTGATGCATTCCCAGAACAATGTGCACTCAACCACAGTTTTGCATAGAGTTTCATGGTATTCAGGTAATCTTTAGCCCATCCATAGACCCTATGCCAAGAATCCCTGGTTTGACAGTTTGCTGTATAAACCTTGCCTCAATTTCTTTATCTTTTTGCTGTGGTGAAATCTATAAAGATTCAATATTTTTACTTTGCAAAGAGTTGAAATGTACAGATGTAGTATAATACATTTTCTTCTTTGATGTATTTATAAAAAAAGAAAACCTTCTTAAAACTTCAGTGTTAGCCGGGTGAGGTGGCTCATGCCTGTAATCCCAGCACTTTGGGAGGCCGAGGTGGGCTGATCACAAGCTCAGGAGATTGAGACCATCCTGGCTAACATGGTGAAACCCTGTCTCTACTAAAAATACAAAAAGTAGCTGGGTGAGGTGGCGGGCGCCTGTAGTCCCAGCTACTCAGGAGGCTGAGGCAGGAGAATGATGTGAACCCGGGAGGCGGAGCTTGCAGCGAATGGAGATCACGCCACAGCCCTCCAGCCTGGGCAACAGAGCTAGACCCCGCCTCAAAAAAACAAAACAAAACTTCAGTTTTAACATAAAATGCTGCTGTAGCCATGCATAATGTTCTGTGTTGTGGAGTGGCAGCATGATGTAGTGAAAAGAGCCTGAACTTCGGAGACAGGCCAAGTAGGGTGAGCGCTTTCCCACCCGCTGGCTCTGTGACCACAGCCCAGCCATGTCCTGGGTGCTTCAGCTGCCAAATGCAAATATCTGCCGTTGAGAGTCACGTTGCGTAGTGAGTGAGCTATTTTAAGCGTAGACTATGGCATGTAGTAGGTTCTCAGTATAGGGTAATCATTACTGTTATTTCTGTAATACTTTCAAAACGTTTCTTTCAGAATATTTTGATTGATGCCTGCGTTTTAGATTCCGACTCCGGGCTCCTCCAACAGGTATGTTTTAAAACCATGCTTTGTGTGGGTGATTATGAGAATTAGTGATTTTTATAGTGATTACAATTTAAAATGAAAGTGCTTTGGGTATATTGGGTTAAATACAGTATGTTATTGAACGTGATTTTATCTATTTATTTCCCCCTTGCGTGTGGAGCAGCTGGAACATTTTAAATTACATATTGCCTGCATTCTATTTCCGCTGGGCAGCACTGTCAGACGATGCTTTTTAATGAAAAAGACAAAAACTGAATTTTACTTTAACCCAAAGGAAACAAAACCCTAAAGTAAGTCTGAAGAAATTACTGAGTTTTTGTTAGATGTTTTTTGGCCACAAATGTTGTTTCCTAAAGGATCAGTTACAAGCACAAAACTGTGACAAACCCTGAATTTAGGTTGCTGCTGGGGATGAAGGATGGGGAGAGCGAGGTCCAATGGGAAAATTCACAGGCTTCAAAGGTTCTGAAACTCTACTGTTTCTTCAGCTTGATCATAGGTATATGATCTTCATTCGATTATTTAAACCATACTTACACATTATGTATACAGACTCTTGTACGTATTGTATTTCAGTAGTAAAAATTCAAAAAGTTTGAATTCATTTCTTAGCAACACATTTCAGTCTACACATTGTCTGTTAACTCCAAGACGATCTTGTGTCTGCCATGAATTCACATACCAGCTCTACCTCCTTGGCCCTCACATTCATTTCTCTAGTCCAGTCCCAGACTGTCCTGAGTTCCAGACTTGCAGAATCAGCCGTGTATGTAGTACCTCCTCTTGGATGTCTGGCAGACATCTTCAGCATCATGTGTCCAAACCAGAGAGCTCTTGGTTGGTCCTCTCAGCCTCTTCCTGCCCCATCTCCCTAAGTGGCAGTGCAGTTGACTCAGCAGCTCAGGCAAAAACCTGACTCTTCCTTGTCTCTTCTCTTCCCTCCTTTCATAACCATGAGCAAATCCTGTTGATTCCACCTTTAAAATATATCCTGGCTGAGGTCCGGCATGGTGGCTCACACCTGTAATCCCAGCACTTTGGGAGGCTGAGGTGGGTGGATCACAAGGTCAGGAGATCAAGACCATCCTGGCTAACACGGTGAAACCTCGTCTGTACTAAAAATACAAAAAATTAACCGGGCTTGGTGGCGGGCGCCTGTAGTCCCAGCTACTCGGGAGGCTGAGGCAGGAGAATGACGTGAACCCAGGAGGCAGAGCTTACATGAGCTGAGATTGCACCACTGCACTCCAGCTTGGGCGACAGAGCAAGACTCTATCTCAAAAAAAAAAAAAAAAAAATATATATATATATATATATGCATGTATATATATCCTGGGTGAGCTCAGGAGTTCGAAGCTGCAGTCAGCTATGATCATGCTACTGCACTCCAGGGAAACCCTGTCTCCCTTTTTTAAAAAAAATAAATAAATGTTGAAAGTTGGTTCTCAGAACAGCTGTTAGAATGAAGCTTTTAAAATACAAGGTTGGTGCAAAAGTAATTGCGGTTTTTGCCTTTTTTTTTTTTAACAGTAAACACCGCAATTACTTTTGCACCAACCTAATATAAATTAGAACCTGTTGCTCACTTGCTTAAAACCCCCCCATGGCCTATTATCACACGTCGACTAAAACCCAGAGTCAGGGCCTGCCAGGGCCTTCCTTGCTGAGGCTCCTGGGAAGCTTTTGCCCGGCATCTTCCACACTCTCCCTGTTCAGTCTGGCCCCACTGCCCTGCCCCGTTGCTATTGTCTGAAACAGGCCTGCTTCGGCCAGAGGGGCGATGCACTTGCTGTTCTCTCTGCTTGCAAGCTCTTCCCGCAGGTATTTGCATGGCCTACTCCCTACCTGCCTTCAGGTCTCTACTTCTGTGTCACCTCCTCAGAGAAGCCTTCCCTGACCACCATTGTTAGTGTTACTCCCTCTCCCCTTAGCCTACTTTATTTTTTTTCATAGAAATGATCATAACCTATAACATCATTTTTGCATTTACTTGCCTGATTTACTCTCTGCCTTCTCCACTAGAATGTTAACTTCACGAGGATGGACTCCGTGATGTTTATTGCTGTAACCCTGCACGGTGCTCTAAAACAGTTGTTAAATGTGTAAATGAATCGAACAGACCAACTGAACCAGGACGGGACTATCAGAGGAGCCTCAGGGTCCTAGGATCAGAGCTAGGGTTTTCAGTGTAAACGGAAGCACTGCCGTGTCAAAGCGAGAAAGCTGTGTTTATCAAATGAATAGATGAGTGATTGTTGGGAAAAACCATGAACATGGACAGGGAACCTTAGTGTCAGCAACCAGGAGAGCGCGAGTGTTTTGTGTCTTTGGAACACTCTGAAGATAGCAAAAGCTTAGAAAAAGAGGACCAAATTCAAAAGAGTGTTATTTTTATTTTATTTTATTTTGAGACAGGGTCTTGCCCTTGCCCTGGCTGGAATGCAGTGGCGTGATCATGGCTCACTGCAGCCTCATCCTCCCCAGCTCAAGTGATCCTCCAACTCAGTCTCCTGAGTATCTGGGATCACTGGCATGCACTACAATGCCTGGCTAATTTTGTAATTTTTTGAGACGGAGTTTCGCTCTTGTAGCCCAGGCTGGAGTGCAATGGTGTGATCTTGGCTAACTGAAACCCCAACTCCTGGGTTCCAGCGATTCTCCTGCCTTAGCCTCCCAAGCAGCTGGGATTACAGGTACCCGCCACTACGCCCAGCTAATTTTTGTATTTTTAGTAGAGACAGGGTTTTACCCTGTTGGCTAGGCTGGTATCGAACTGCTGACTTCAAGTGATCTGCCTGCTTTGACCTCCCAAAGTGCTAAAATTACAGGGATGAGCCACCTCGCCCAGCCTAATTTTTTAAATTTGTTGTCGAGACAGGGTTTCACTATGTTGCTCAGGCTGGTCTTGAATTCCTGGGCTCAAACAGTCCTGAAGCCTTGGCCTCCCAAAGTGATGGGATTACAGGCATGAGCCACTGCACCTAGACAAAAAAGTGTTATTTCTTAAAGAGAACAGAATAAAGCCATCTCACAGTTTCTTTTTACATAATAAAATTAACAAAATACAATGAAAACAAATCTCATAAAAATTAAAAATTTTTGTGCTTCCAAGCTAAAAAGACAACTGGGAGAGATATTTGCAAATGATGTATCTGATAAAGGGACTAGTATTCTGATTATATAAAGAATTCTTGCCGGGCGCGGTGGCTCAAGCCTGTAATCCCAGCACTTTGGGAGGCCGAGACGGGTGGATCACGAGGTCAGGACATCGAGACCATCCTGGCTAACACCGTGAAACCCCGTCTCTACTAAAAAATACAAAAAACTAGCCGGGCGAGGTGGCGGGCGCCTGTAGTCCCAGCTACTCGGGAGGCTGAGCCAGGAGACTGGCCTAAACCCGGGAGGCGGAGCTTGCAGTGAGCTGAGATCTGGCCACTGCACTCCAGCCTGGGTGATAGAGTGAGACTCCGTCTCAAAAAAAAAAAAAAAAGAACTCTTAAAATTCAAAAATAAGACAAATAACTCACTTCAAAGTGGGTCAAGGATTTGAACAGATATTTCTCCAAAGATCTGCAAATGGCCAAGAAGCACATGAAAAGATCTTAATATCGTTACCAACCAGGGAAGTGCAAATCAAAACCACAATGAGCTAATACTTCACTCCACTAGGACAGCAGTAATCCAAAAGTCAGCTAATAATAAATGTTGGTGAGGATATAGAGAAGTTGGTTCCCTCCTACATTGCTGCTAGAAATGTAAAATGGTATAGCCACTTCAGGAAACAGTTCAGAACTTCCTGGAAAAGTTAAACATAGAATTACCATGTGACTGGCGAAACCCCGTCTCTACTAAAAATACAAAAATTAGCTGGGCGTGGTGGTGCATGCCTGTAATTCCAGCTACTCGGGAGGCTAAGGCAGGAGAATCGCTTGAACGCGGAAGCAGAGGTTGGAGTTAGCCAAGATTGTGCCTGGGCAGCAGAGCAAGACTCTGTCAAAATAATAAAAATAAATAATAATAATAATAATTTGCGGTGTCATATCCTCCTCTGATTTTGTAGACCTGAGGCATTGCTGGTGAGAATCCCATTCCTCTGGAAACCCTAGGTAAGTGTGAGTTTAGCAGCAAGCCCTCTGTGTCTTGCAGGCTTGTGACATCACGGGAGGACTGTACCTGAAGGTACCTCAGATGCCCTCCCTTCTGCAGTATTTGCTGGTAAGGAGACAGCAGTGGTGACCCTGATGCCTGTAGGGAAGGATGACCTCTGTGTCCTGGGAAAGGAATGGAAGCAGGATGGCTGGTGCTAGTACTTGGGAGAAAGCAATAAATGCAGGCGTTGGAGTTCCAAGGCCTAGAAGGGTGGGGCTTCACGTTATTTTTTTCCCATGTTTTAAATAAAAGTTTCTTTTGTTTGTTTGTTTGTTTTACAGTGGGTCTTTCTTCCCGATCAAGATCAGAGATCTCAGTTAATCCTCCCACCCCCAGTTCATGTTGACTACAGGGCTGCTTGCTTCTGTCATCGAAATCTCATTGAAATTGGTTATGTCTGTTCTGTGTGTTTGTCAAGTAAGTTCATGTACCTAGTTTTTCTTTTTTTTCTATGTTGGGGGGCAGGAAAACAGTTTCTCAACTGTGTTGTTTTTCAGCCACTCCATTGTTTCTTTTTTTTTTTTTAATTTACAGTATTCTGCAATTTCAGCCCCATTTGCACTACGTGCGAGTAAGTATCTTTGAGATTGTGTGGGTGGCTAGTACTTCACAGCTCTAGAATATTAAAAAATGTTTTCCTCTCTGTCATTTCAGGACAGCCTTTAAGATTTCTCTGCCTCCAGTACTGAAAGCCAAGAAAAAGAAACTGAAAGTGTCTGCCTGAGGATAAAATACTTTCCCCATCTTTTAGAACTGTTAATAGAAATTACATAGCAGATTCTTTGTTGGGAAGACTAAAAAAAATAAAGATAGATATAGGATAATTTTTAATGTAGTGACCTTACAGAAAATATTTCCCAAACATCCTTTTTATCCTGTGCTTCCGGAGGACTGATTTGTTTGAGGGAGCCATTCTATGCAGTATATCCTAAAATATTCTATGACTGGTTGCTGTCCAGAAAGGGGCAAGAAAGCACATGTTTGTGGCTTTCATCTTATAGATGGGATGACTGTTAGTCAAAGTCAGCTTGTCATGATTGATTATAGGCTTTCTAACCTACTACCTGAATCCAGGTCCTTGTTGTGAAATGCATGGCATGGGAAATTTGAACGTAGCTTTGTAAAAGGACTGTTTGTAGAGTAATGGCATTAATCAACATAGAACGTCTTATTTGAATCAACAGTTACCTGCAATAGTCATGTAAATAAAATTCTTATTGTTTAAATTGAGATAGCCTCAGATATTTGCAGATATTTACTTTTTGTCTGATATCAGTACATATTTGGACAAAGTCATCTAAACAATAGTTTGTCACCAAATAACTACAAAATCTCATTGTAAATGAGTAAGGAGAACATGTGAAGTAGCAAATTTTCTTCAAAATAGTTGTGGGAAGAGCTTATATGTGAAAGCTTATGACTGGTTTTGAGGGAGAACTTACTGGGGAAAATGGACTCTGTTAAGTATGGTTTTCAGATAGAATTCTTTCCTTTTCTAATGGAGGAAAAAAATCCACATTAATATTGAAACTGCACCTGTAATCCCAGCACTTTGGGAGGCTGAGGCCAGAGGATTGCTTGAGCCCAGGAGTTCGAGAGCAGCCTGGGCAACAAAATGAGAAGACCCCATCTCTACTAAAAGTTTAAGTATATTTATAGACACTGTTTTCTAGAAACTTTGGACTGAATCCCGAAAATGTTTATAAGTTCAAAAGCAAAACTATTTGTAATTTCAACAACAAAAAATGTATTTTTCTATGTAATCTTGAAATTATTAAAAGTCCTTTTAGTTTCTAGCACATATTTGTACAAAGACTTTAAGGAATGGTAGCTGAATTGTTTTGTTTTTTTTAAATGTTTACTGACGAGGCCGGGCGTGGTAGCTTACCCCTGTAATCCCAGCACTTTGGGAGGCCGAGGCGGGCAGATCATAAGGTCAGGTGTACGAGACTAGTCTGGCCAGTATGGTGAACCTCTGTCTCTACTAAAAATACAAAAATTAGCCAGGCGAGGTAGCGGCCACCTGTAGTTCCAGCTACTCGGGAGGCTGAGGCAGGAGAATTGTTTGAACCCAGGAGGCAGAGGTTGCAGTGAGCCAAGATAGTGCCTCTGTACTCCAGCCTGGGTGACAGAGCAAGACTTTGTATCAAAAAAGAAAGGCTGGGCGCTGTGGCTCACACCTGTAATCCCAGCTGGGAGGCGGAGGCAGGCAGATCAGGAGGTCAGGAGATTGAGACCATCCTGGCTAACACGATGAAACCCCGTCTCTACTAAAAATACAAAAAAATCAGCTGGGCGTAGTGGTGGGTGCCTATAATCCCAGCTACTTGGGAGGCTGAGGCAGGAGAATGGCGTGAACCCGGGAGGGGGAGCTTGCAGAGAGCCAAGATTACGCCACTGCACTCCAGCCTAGGCGACACAAGGAGACTCCGTCTCAACCAAAAAAAAAAAAAAAAAAAACCAGCCTGACCAACGTGATGAAACCCCTTCTCTACTAAAAATACAAAAATTAGCCAGGCGTGGTGACATGTGCCTGTAATCCCAGCTACTCAAGAGGCTGAGGCAGGAGAATCACTTGAACCTGGGAGGCAGAGGTTGCAGTGAGCGGAGATCGGGCTACTGCACTCCAGCTTGGGCGACAGAGTGAGACTCCATCTCAAAACAAACAAACAAAGTGTACTTACGGCCAGGCGCCTTGGCTCACGCCTGTAATCCCAGCACTTTGAGAGGCCAAGGCGGGCAGATCACCTGAAGTCAGGAGTTTGAGACCATCCTGCCCAACATGGTGAAACCCTGTCTCTATTAAAAATACAAAAATTAGCTGGGTGTGGTGGCAGGCGCCTGTAATCCCAGCTACAGGCTGAGGCGGGAGAATCGCTTGAACCCAGGAGGCAGAGGTTGCAGTGAGCCAAGATCAAGATCACGCCATTGCACTCTATCCTGGGCAATGAGAACGGAACTCCTTCTCAAAAAAAAAAAAAAAAAAAAATGTGTACTGACAAAACCCATTGTGTGCAAAACTTTGTGTGTAACTAAGATTTTAATTTTCTCTTTATACAGGCGGAGTCATATTTAAATAATTTGATATTTGCTTAGATAATTTCCGATAGATTTTGTATTCTGGATTTGTGTTTTTGTTAACAAATATGCAAAGACTTTGGTGCTCACTTTGCAAATATTTGTTAATCCTTGAGTTTGAGAACCTGTCTTTTAAAAATAGTACTTAGTATTTCATATACTAATTAAGTGTAATGGAAATCACAATTTTAAGTCTAGGATATAAAGTGTTATATATCTAAAGGATATACTTTCAAGCAAGCTAGCAAGACTTTTATTATTTTTTATTTGAAATGTCTTATATATTTGGTTAGTTCTGTTTAACTTGTTTTTAACTGTTGCCCTTATGAGTTATTTTATATAAATTTTTATAATAAAATAGTTTGATTTTCATATTTGGTTGAATTATTTCCTTTCATTCATTATCTCATGCTCATTCAACTCTTCTTCAAATGTGTGCTTTTAAACTGCATTTGGTCAAATGCCAGACAATTTTTTATTCAACTCTGAAGAACTTTAATTTCAAATCTTGGTCTGTGTGCAGTGGCTCACGCCTGTAATCCCAACACTTTGGGAGGCTGAGGCGGGAGGATCACTTAAGCCTAGGAGTTCAAGACCAGCCTGGGCAGCATGGCAAAACCCTGTCTCTGCAAAAAACATAAAAATTAGCCAGGTGTGGTGGTGCATGCCTGTAGTCCCAGCTACTCTGGTGGCTAAGGTGGGAGGATCACTTGAGCCCAAGAGGTGCAGGTTACAGTGAGCCATGATCATGCTTCTGAGCTCCAGCCTGGATGACAGAGTGAGACCCTGTCTCTAAATAAATAAATGCAAATGGTTTTTGTATGTTTATTTTGTATCCTGCCACTTTACTAATTTTATCAGTTCTAATAGATTTTTGGTGGCATCTAGGTTTTTTCAGATATAAGATTGTATCATCTGCAAACAAGGATAATTTTACTTTTTCCTTTTTAATTTGAATACCTTTTATCTCTTTCTCATGATTTATTGCTCTAGCTAGGACTTTCAGCACTATGTTGAATACCAGTGGTGAAAGTGGGCATCTTTATCGTGTTCCAGATTTCAGAGGAAAGGTTTTCCATTTTTTCCCTGTTCAGTATGATACTAGTTGTGGGTCTGTTATATGTGGCTTTTTTGTGTGTGTGTTGAAGTATGTTCCTTCTATACCCATTTTTTTGAGGGTTTTTTTTTTTTATCATGAAAGGATGTTGAATTTTATCAAATGCTTTTTGAGCATCCATTGAAATGATCAGATGACTTTTGTTCTTCCTTTGGTTGACATGATGTATCACATTGATTGATTTGCCTATGTTGAACCATCCTGTTGAACCATCCTTGCATCCCTGGAATTAATCCTACTGGGTCATGATGAATGATTTTTTTTGGGGGGGGACAGAGTTTCGCTCTTGTTGCCCAGGCTGGAGTGCAATGGTGTGATAACAGCTCACTGCAACCTCTGCCTCCTGGGTTCAAGCTATTTTCCTGCCTAAGCCTCCCAAGTAGCTGGGATTACAGGGGCCTGCCACCATGCCCAGCTAATTTTTTGGATTTTTAATAGAGACTGGGTTTCACCATGCTGGCCAGGCTGGTCTTGAACTCCTGACCTCAGATGATCCACCCGTCTTGGCCTCCACAAGTGCTGGGATTACAGGTGTGAGCCACCACACCTGGCTGAAGTACCTGTTTTGGTTTTTTTTTTGTACTGAGACAGAATCTCACTCTGTCACTCAGGCTGGAGTGCAGTGGCCTGATCACGGTTCACTGCAACCTCTACCACCTGGATTCAAGCGATTCTCCTGCCTCAGCCTCCTGTGTATCTGGGATTACAGGTGTGCACCCCCATGCCCGGCTAATGGTTTTGTATTATTAGTAGAGACGGGGTTTCACCATGTTGGCCAGGATGGTCTCAAACTTCTGACCTCAAGTGATCCACCCACCTCGGCCTCCCAAAGTGCTGGGATTACAGGTGTGAGCCACCATGCCCTGTCTGATGATATTTTTAATGTGTTGTTGAATTTTATTTGCTGGTATTTTGTTGAGGATTTTGCATCAATGTTCATTGGAGACATTAGCCTGTAGTTTTTTTTGTTTTTGTTTTTGTTTTTTTGTTCTTTTTTTTGAGATGGAGTCTTACTCTGTTACCCAGGCTGGAGTACAGTGGCACGATCTCTGCTCACTATAACCTCTGCTTCCCGGGTTCAAAGTGATCCTCCCACCTCAGCCTCCCAAGTAGCTGGGAGTACAAGCATGCACCACTATGCCCAGCTAATTTTTGTATTTTTAGTAGAGACAGAGTTTCGCCATGTTGGCGAAGTTCGCCAGGCTGGTCCTGAACTCCTGACCTCAAGTGTCCACTGCCTCAGCCTCCCAAAGTGTCAGGATTACAGGCATGAGCCACCGCGCCCAGCTGGTTTTCCAATTTATTGGCATATAGTTGCTCACAGTAGTCTCTAACGATCCTTTGAATTTCTGTGATATCAGTTGTAAGGTCTTTTTCATCTCTGATTTTACTTATTTGGGTCTTTTTTTTCTTAGTCTGGCTAAAGGTTTGTCAATTTTGTTCTTTTCAAAAAATCAGCTTTTCATTTTGTTGATCTGAATTTTTTAAATTGCAATTTCATTTATTTCTGCTCTTGCTCTTTATTATTTCTTTTCTTTTTGAGACGGAGTCTTGCTCTGTTGCCGAGGCTGGAGTGCAGTGGTAAAATCCCAGCTCACTGCAACCTCCGCCTCCCAGGTTCAAGCGATTCTCCTGCCTCAGCCTCCCAAGTAGCTGCAAGTAAAGGCATGCGCCACCATGCCTGGCTAATTTTTGTATTTTTATTAGAGATAGGGTTTCACCATGTTGGCCAGGTTGGTTATGAACTCCTGACCTCAGGTGATCCACCTGCCTCAGCCTCCCTAAGTGCTAGGATTATAGGCGTGAACCACCGTATTATTTCTTTTCTTTTCTTTTCTTTTTTTGAGACGGAGTCTCGCTCTGTCGCCCAGGCTGGAGTGCAGTGGCCGGATCTCAGCTCACTGCAAGCTCCACCTCCCAGGTTCCCACCATTCTCCTGCCTCAGCCTCCCGAGTAGCTGGGACTACAGGCGTCTACCACCTCGCCCGGGTAGTTTTTTGTATTTTTTAGTAGAGATGGGGTTTCACCGTGTTAGCCAGGATGGTCTCGATCTCCTGACCTCGTGATCCGCCCGTCTCGGCCTCCCAAAGTGCAGGGATTACAGGCTTGAGCCACCGCGCCCGGCCTATTTCTTTTCTAATATTAACTTTGGGTTTGGTTTGCTCTTACTTTTCTAGTTCTTCAAGAAGCATCATTTGGTTGTTTATTTGAAGTTTTTCTACGTTTTTGATAAAGGTACTTATTGTTCTAAGGTCTCCTCTTAGTACTGCTTTTCCTGTATTCCATAGGTTTTGGTATGTTGTTTTTCCATTTTCGTATGTTTCAAGGAGCTTTTAAATTTTCCTTCTTAATGGCCGGGCCCAGTGGCTCACACTTGTAATCCCAACACTTTGGGAGGTCGAGGTGGGTGGATTACGAGGTCAAAAGAATGATACCATCCTGGCCAACATAGTAAAACACTGTCTCTAGTAGAAATACAAAAAAATAGCTGGGCGTGGTGGCATGCACCTGTAGGCCCAGCTACTTGGGAGGCTGAGGCAGGAGAATTGTTTGAACCTGGGAGGCGGAGGTTGCAGTGAGCTGAGATTGCTCCACTGCACTCTAGCCTGGTGACAGAGCAAGACTCTGTCTCAAGAAAAACAAAACAAAACAAAAAAAACCCTCTTAATTTCTTCATTGATCCACTGATCATTCAGCAGCATACTGTTTAATTTCCTTGTGTTTGTATACTTTCCAAAGTTCCTCTTGTTATTGATTTCTGATTTTATTCCATTGTGATCAAAGAAGATGCTTGATCTGGGGCTGGGTGTGGTGGCTCATGCCTGTAATCCCTGCACTTTGGGAAACCGATGTGGGTGGATCACCTAAGGTTAGGAGTTCGAGACCAGCCTGCCTAACATGGTGAAACCCTGTCTCTACTAAAAAATATAAAAATTAGCTGGGTGTGGTGGTGCACACCTGTAATCCTAGCTACTCAGGAGGCTGAGGCAGGAGAATCACTTGAACCCGGGAGGCAGAAGTTGCAGTGAGCCAAGATCATGCCATTGGACTCCAGCTTGGGGGACAAGAGTGAGACTCCATCTCAAGAAAAAAAAAAAAAAGATGCTTGGTCTGAATTTTTTTTTTTTTTTTGTAAAGACTTGTTTTGTGACCTAACATATGATCTATTCTTGACAATGATTCATGTGCTTAGAAGAATGTGATTCTATAGCCGTTAGATGAAATGTGCCATAAATATCTATTAGGTCCATTTGGTCTGTAGTGCAAATTAGGTCTCACATTTCCTTGTGGATTTTCTGTCTGGATAATCTGTCCGATGCTGAAAGTGAGAGGTTGAAGTCTCCAACTGTTATTGTACTGGGGTCTGTCTCTTTAGCCCTAATAATATTTGCTTTATATATCTGAGTGCTTCAGTATCGGGTGCACATATGTTTACACTAGTTACATTCTCTTGCTGAGCCCTTTATCATTATATAATGACCTTCTTTACCACTTTTTATAGCTGTTCTTGTCATCTTTTTTTTTCCCCCTTTTTTTTTTTTGAGACAGAATCTCACTCTGTCACCTAGGCTGGTGTGCAGTGGCTGGATCTCAGCTCATTGCAACCTCCACCTCCCAGGTTCTAGTGATTCTCCCACCTCAGTCTCCCGAGTAGCTGGGATTACAGGCATGTGCTACCATACCTGGCTAATTTTTTTTTTTTTTGAGACAGAGTCTCACTCTGTCGCCCAGGCTCGAGTGCAGTGGCGTAATCTCAGCTCACTGCAAGTTCTGCCTCCTGGGTTCATGCCATTCTGCTGCCTCAGCCTGCCGAGTAGCTGGGACTATAGGCGTGCACCACCACACCCAGCTAAATTTTTTTTTTTTTTTTTTTTTTTTTTTTTTTTGAGACGGAGTCTCGCTCTGTCACCCAGGCTGGAGTGCAGTGGCCGGATCTCAGCTCACTGCAAGCTCCGCCTCCCGGGTTTACGCCATTCTCTCGCCTCAGCCTCCCGAGTAGCTGGGACTACAGGCGCCCGCCATCTCGCCCGGCTAATTTTTTGTATATTTTAGTAGAGACGGGGTTTCACCGTGTTAGCCAGGATGGTCTCGATCTCCTGACCTCGTGATCCGCCCGTCTCGGCCTCCCAAAGTGCTGGGATTACAGGCTTGAGCCACCGCGCCCGGCAATTTTTTTTTGTATTTTTAGTAGAGACGGGGTTTCACCATATTGGCCAGGCTGGTCTCAAACTCCTGACCTCGTGATCTGCCTGCCTCATTCTCCCAAAGTGCTGAGATTACAGGTGTGAGCCACCACACCCAGTCTTAAAATCTATTTTATCTGATAAAAGTATATAGCTACTTTTGCTCTTTTTTGGTTTCCATTAGAATATCTTTTTCCATCCCTTTATTTTTAGTCTATGTGTGTCTTTATAGGTGAAGAGTTTCTTATAGGCAGCTAATCATTAGGTCTTTTTTTGTGTGTGTATCTATTCAGCCACTCTATGTCTTTTGATTGGAGAGTTTAGTCCATTTACATTCAATGTTATTGATAAGTAAGGACTTACTACTGCCATTTTGTTGTCTTCTGATCTTCCCTTCCTCCCTTCTTTCCATCTTCCTTTTTATGAAAGTGATTTTCTCTGACAGTATGTTTTAATTTCTTGCTTTATATTTTTGTGTATCTGTTGTAGGCTTTTTGATATGAGTTTAGCACGAGGCTTGCAAATACCATCTTATAACCCATTATTTTAAACTGATGACAACTCTGATTGCAAAAACAAGCAGAGAAAACTAATACTTTATACTTTAACTTCATCCCTCTGATTTTAACTTTTTATTGTTTCTACAGTATTTGTATCTTATTATACTATGTCTTAAAAAGCTGTAGCTATTATTTTTGATAAGTTTGCCTTTTAGTCTACTACTCAAGATATGAATAGTTTACGTATTTGTAGAGGTACCATCTTGGTGATCTTGAGTGATCTTGGAGAATTCTCTGGATCACCGTTAGCAGTGCGAGTCTGTACAGGTCTGCAGTGACTCGATTCTTGCCTCTTCGGAGGAAAGAATTTGGCCAAGCGGCATAAGGCAGAGTGAGAGACCAAGGCAAAGTTTAGAGCAGGGGTAAATGTTTATTAAAATGTTTTAGAGCAGGAACGAAAGGAAGTAAAGTACACTTGGAAGAGGGCCAAGCGGGTGACTCGAGAGATTCAAGTGCCTGGTCTGACCCTTCACTTGGGGTTTCTGTACATTAGCATGATTCTGAGGTTTGTGCTCTCCCTTGGTTTTTCCTTGGGGTGGGCTGTCTGCATGTCAGTGGCCTGCCAGCACTTGGGAGGGGCCGCACGTGCAATGTGTTCACTGAAGTTGGGCGCATGCTCATTTGAGGCATTTTCCTTTACCAGTCGAGTGTTCCCAGAGGAAGGTTATATACCAGTTAAACTCTGCCATCTTGCCTCTTACTATGTGTGCATGAGCCTGCTTGCCCAACTCCTGAGATCTCATCGGGAAGCTGCTGATGACCAGCTTCAGGTGTTTTCTATCTATTTTTGAGATGGATGGAGTCTCACTCTGTTGCCCAGGCTGGAGTGTAGTAGTGTGATCTCGGCTCACTGCAACATCTGCCCCCTGGGTTCAAGCGATTCTCCTGCCTCTGCCTCCCGAGTAGCTGGGAGTAAAGGTGCATGGCACCACGCCCAGCTAATTTTTGTATTTTTTGGTAGAGATGGGTT
Organism: Trachypithecus francoisi; assembly: GCF_009764315.1. NCBI lineage: Eukaryota > Metazoa > Chordata > Mammalia > Primates > Cercopithecidae > Trachypithecus > Trachypithecus francoisi. The sequence goes on along the minus strand of NW_022681456.1, from coordinate 9,536,930 downwards.
TCTCTGTGTTGCCCAGGATGGTCTTTTTTTTTTTTTTTTTGAGACGGAGTCTCACTCTGTCACCCAGGCTGGAGTGCAGTGGCCAGATCTCAGCTCACTGCAAGCTCCGCCTCCCGGTTTACGCCATTCTCCTGCCTCAGCCTCCCGAGTAGCTGGGACTACAGGTGCCCGCCACCTCGCCCGGCTAGTTTTTTGTATTTTTTAGTAGAGACGGGGTTTCACCGTGTTAGCCAGGATGGTCTCGATCTCCTGACCTCGTGATCCGCCCGTCTCGGCCTCCCAAGTGCTGGGATTACAGGCTTGAGCCACCGCGCCCGGCCCATTATTTTAAACTGATGACAACTCTGATTGCAAAAACAAGCAGAGAAAACTAATACTTTATACTTTAACTTCATCCCTCTGATTTTAACTTTTTATTGTTTCTACAGTATTTGTATCTTATTATACTATGTCTTAAAAAGCTGTAGCTATTATTTTTGATAAGTTTGCCTTTTAGTCTACTACTCAAGATATGAATAGTTTACGTATTTGTAGAGGTACCATCTTGGTGATCTTGAGTGATCTTGGAGAATTCTCTGGATCACCGTTAGCAGTGCGAGTCTGTACAGGTCTGCAGTGACTCGATTCTTGCCTCTTCGGAGGAAAGAATTTGGCCAAGCGGCATAAGGCAGAGTGAGAGACCAAGGCAAGTTTAGAGCAGGGGTAAATGTTTATTAAAATGTTTTAGAGCAGGAACGAAAGGAAGTAAAGTACACTTGGAAGAGGGCCAAGCGGGTGACTCGAGAGATTCAAGTGCCTGGTCTGACCCTTCACTTGGGGTTTCTGTACATTAGCATGATTCTGAGGTTTGTGCTCTCCCTTGGTTTTTCCTTGGGGTGGGCTGTCTGCATGTCAGTGGCCTGCCAGCACTTGGGAGGGGCCGCACGTGCAATGTGTTCACTGAAGTTGGGCGCATGCTCATTTGAGGCATTTTCCTTTACCAGTCGAGTGTTCCCAGAGGAAGGTTATATACCAGTTAAACTCTGCCATCTTGCCTCTTACTATGTGTGCATGAGCCTGCTTGCCCAACTCCTGAGATCTCATCGGGAAGCTGCTGATGACCAGCTTCAGGTGTTTTCTATCTATTTTTGAGATGGATGGAGTCTCACTCTGTTGCCCAGGCTGGAGTGTAGTAGTGTGATCTCGGCTCACTGCAACATCTGCCCCCTGGGTTCAAGCGATTCTCATGCCTCTGCCTCCCGAGTAGCTGGGAGTAAAGGTGCATGGCACCACGCCCAGCTAATTTTTGTATTTTTTGGTAGAGATGGGTTTCTCTGTGTTGCCCAGGATGGTCTTTTTTTTTTTTTTTTTTTGAGACGGAGTCTCACTCTGTCACCCAGGCTGGAGTGCAGTGGCCAGATCTCAGCTCACTGCAAGCTCCGCCTCCGGGTTTACGCCATTCTCCTGCCTCAGCCTCCCGAGTAGCTGGGACTACAGGTGCCCGCCACCTCGCCCGGCTAGTTTTTTGTATTCTTTAGTAGAGACGGGGTTTCACCATATTAGCCAGGATGGTCTCGATCTCCTGACCTCGTGATCCGCCCGTCTCGGCCTCCCAAAGTGCTGGGATTACAGGCTTGAGCCACCGCTCCCGGCCAACCCCAGGCTGGTCTTGAACTCCTGGCCCCAAGTGATCCATCTGCCTTCACCACCCAAAGTGCAGGGATTACAGGTGTGAGCCACCAAGCCTGTCCCAGAAATGTTTTCTTTTGGGAGGATTTATCTCATAATTTTTACCACTTGGCCATGCCAACTTAATTTGCAGATTAATTCCCCCCAAAGACAGATGGGGAATAACAGAAATATTTAAGTGTTTGACAGCTTCCTCCTAGTAACGTTCTCCTGGGCTTTATTCCAAGATGTCAAGAGAGGTACACATTTTGCGTCTTCCAGAGAGGAGCTGAGGTACAGGGGAAAGTTTCATGCTCATGTTACAACTGTAGCCACCCACAATTTTTCAAGGAGTGTAAGAAAAAGGTAATGCCCAGTGTCAGGCCCTTATAAAGCCTCAACTTTCAGAATCCTTTCACCATGTTAGATTTGCTGATCAATGAATATGTAACCAAACATTAAGAGTAATAATGGGCGGTGGCTCACGCCTCGGCTCAGGCCGAGGCGGGTGGATCACGAGGTCAGGAGATCAAGACCATCCTGGCTAACACGGTGAAACCCTGTCTCTACTAAAAAATACAAAAAATTAGCCGGGCGTGTGGTGGGCACCTGTAGTCCCAGCTACTTGGGAGGCTGAGGCAGGAGAATGGTGTGAACCCGAGAGGCGGAGCTTGCAGTGAGCTGAGATCTGGCCACTGCACTCCAGCCTGGGCGACAGAGCGAGACTCCGTCTCAAAAAAAAAAAAAAAAAAAAGAGTAATAATGGGGCTGAGTGCGGTGGCCCACACCTGTAATCCCAGCACTTTTGGAGGTCAAGGCAGGAGAATCACTTGAGCCCAGGAGTTTGAGACCAGCCTGGGCAACATGGTGAAACCGCATCTCTACAAAAAATACAAAAATTAGCCGGGTGTTGTGGCGTATTCCTAGCTACTTGGGAGGCTGAGGTGGGAGGATCAGCTGATCCCAGAAGTTTGAGGATGCAGTGAGCTATGATTGTGCCACTGTACCATTCCAGCCTGGGTGACAGAGTGAGATCCTGTCTCAAAAAAAACAAATAAAAATAAATAAATAAAAAGTAATAATGGCAAACACTGATTTGGCATTTACGGTTAGTCAGTCACAATGCTGAACACCATGACTGTCCCAGCTAAAGGCCACACCAGCCCTCTGATACTGAACAAGTAAGTGATCATTAACTGAGTGCTTACTCTGTGCCAGCCGTTGGCTTAACCTCATTAGACATGGTACCTCATTTCATGCTCACACAATCCCCAGGGAAGGATTATCATCATCCCTTTTTTCTAGATGAGGAAGCTGAAGCTTAGAGAGGTCGACTTGCCCAAAGTCACTTAACAGCTAAGAATATCTGTGGAGGGAAGGCGGAATCCCACGCCAGGGAGCCTGACCTCAGAACCTGCACTCTCAGACCCCAAGCCGTGACAATGCTTGAAATGTTCTGAGGCTACTGAAAGAAGAAAAACAATTTTTTTCCAGACAGAATTTTGATTCTTTCACATCTGTCCTATTGTTGGGCAAAACCTCTTGTGTGTTCTGTGATTGGATCTGCTTTCAGAGTGCTGAGAGCTCTGTGCGTGGGAGAAAATCCTTCAGAAACCTAGGAGAATGATAATAAAAAAATAGTGGTAATAAATGATAAATGATAATAATTATAAAAATATAAATATAAATTTTATAAAATTATAAAGTGTAAAATTTATAAAATATGTTTATATTTATATAAAATGTAAATACATATTTATAAGATAAATATAAATACATATTTATTTTATAAGATACATAAATAAATAAATATTATATATATATTTTTGAGACGGAGTCTGGCTCTGTGGCTCAGGCTTGAGTGCAGTGGTGAGAAAACGGCTCACTGCAACCTCCGCCTCCTAGATTCAAGCGATTCTTCTGCCTCAGCCTCCTGAGTAGTTGGGCTTATAGGCGCGTGCCGACACGCCCAGCTAATTTTTTGTATTTTTCCTAGAGACAGTGTTTCACCATGTTGGTCAGGCTGGTCTCGAACTCCTGACCTTGTGATCCGCCCGCCTTGGCCTCCCAAAGTGCTGGGATTACAGGCAGGAGCCACCGCACCCTGCCTATATATATTTTATATGTATCAAGTATGTATATTTGAGATATATATATAAGACAAAGTATATATATTTTGTATATATATATTTTATAAAAACATAAAATATAAATAATGCATAATAAATGATAGTAAAGATAATAATAATAAAAACAGCGCTGCAGCCCCATCCCCTTTTTGTACTCACCCCCTAAAAATCCCTATAAAAATCAAGTTTATTAAGGAGCAAATTCCACCCTTTTTATTTAGAAGCCAGTGTCTATAGGCTCGCTCTTGGCTATTGCTGGATTAATTCCAGGGTAGGGGAAAACTCCAGTTTTTGAGCTAGAAACCCACCCCTGCTTTTCAGGACCTTCTTAATTTTGATTTTTTCAACTTTTATTTTAGGCCCAGGGGTCCATGTACAGGTTGTTATAGAGGTAAATTGCGTGTCACGGGGGATGGGTGCACACATTGTTTCGTCACCCAGGTACTAAGTGGAGCACCGGATAGGTAGTTTTTCCGCACTCACTTTCCCCACGAGTCAAGCAGCAAAAATGCAAGGCCGTGTGGGCGGGGCCGGGGTGCCCGCTCTTGCCACTGATCCAATCACAGCACGGCGCTCCGCCTGGCCGGCCGCCGATTGGTGGTTGCCATAGCTCCGGGCGTTCGCTTGACAAGATGGCGGCGGTGGGGCCGTGGCTGCCGCGTTTTCGTGTCTGAGTCCTTCTCGGGTTCTAAGGCGGGCGCGGTTCTGCTGTGCCCGGCCCGCGAGGTCTAAAGCATGGGCTTCCAGTCTCCGGCTGCTCTTCTTTTGAGGCTTCTCCTTCTGCAGGGCGTCCTGAGGCTGGTGTGGGGGGACCTGGGTGTGTACGGCGCTGCGGGGACCTCGGTGGGCCGGGGCTAAGGGGACTGGGCGTTAAAAGGGCCAGACTTGGACTCCCCCGGGAGCTTCGGGAGTCGAGACCGCCAAAGCAAGCCGCCACACACACCTTAGGCGGTGACTCTTCCACTGCTAATCCCTCCTTATCCCCTTTCCTTCCCGCCTAGTTTTCATCCCTCCTTTTATCCGAATGTCCGGCCCTGCGGTCAGCGCATCCCTGGTCGGAGACACCGAGGGCGTGACCGTGTCCCTGGCCGTGCTGCAGGACGAGGCGGGTAAAGTCCAGCCCTTATTTTGGGGAGGGTGGGGGTTGGACTGGATCCAGACCTCCCAGGGAGCCTGGCGAGGTGGCATTCTTTGGGCCCCCTGCTTCTGTTTTCTGTAAAGTCGCATGGGGAGAAGAGGATCGGGGCGCTGCTGTAGGCCAAAGAGGACAGACGGACAGGTTCGAAGAAAGCTTGAAATAATAATGGCTAGCATTCATTAAACTAACATCGTGCATCATCCCATTTTCCTGGTAGAACAGTAATATCTTTTCATCCCCTTTGACCAGTGAAGAAACAAGTTCAGAGAGGTTGTCACTGTCCCAGTATCAAGCAGCTTGTAAAGGGCCCAATCTTAGGCTGTAATGTGAGTCCATCCTAGGCAGTCTGACTCGAGCTGCCTTTGCGTGCTGGTCTTCTCTTCCTTAGGAATATTGCCAGTTCCGACGTGTGGAGTGCTGAACAATGAGACGGAAGACTGGAGTGTGACTGTGACCCCTGGTGCGGTAAGGCAGAAGTAAACCTTCTCTGTAGCCTGTGAAGAGGCCCCCAGCTAGGGTTTCTGCACTGCTCTCTTTATTTGACAAGGCATAGCTTTCTCCATGCTCTGAACAATCATGAAATTGTGGGCTGTTGGATCTGGTAGACACTTACCCAGCCCACAGTTCCTTACCCTGACCTGGGGTTAGGAGTCCTTGGGTGCATTTTAGGGGGCCTGTGAACTCTGTGAAACTGTGTGTAAAGTTCTGTTTGTATGTGTATTTTTCTGATGAGAGGGTCATCAGTTTCCTTCAGATCATCAAATGGGTCAATGATTCAAAAAAGCTTTGTGCCAGGCATTGTGGCTCAAACCTGTACTCATAGCACTTTGGGAGGTTGAGGCGGGAGGATTGCTTGAGCCCAGGAGTTCCAGACCAGCCTGTGACATAGCGAGACCCTGTCTCTACAAAACAATTTTTAAAAAATTAGGTGGGTGTGATGGCACACACCTATAGTCCCAGGTACTTGGAGTGGGGTGGGGGTGCTGAGGCAGGAGGATTATTTGAGCCCAGGAGTTCAGGACTGCAGAGAGCTATGATGGTACCACTGCACTTCATCCAGCCTGGGCAACAGAGCAAGACCCTGTCCCTTAAAAAAAAAAAAAAAAAAGAAAGCTGGCCAGGCACGGTGGCTCATGCCTGTAATCCTAGCACTTTGGGAGGCTGAGGAGGGCGAATCATCTGAGGTCAGGAGTTCAAGGCCAGTCTGGCCAACATGGTGAAACCGGTCTCTACTAAAAATACAAAAATTAGCTGGGCGTGATGGCGGGCGCCTGTCATCCCAGCTACTTTGGAGGCGGAGGCAGGAGAATCACTTGAACCTGGGAAGCAGAGGTTGCAGTGAGCTGAGATCACACCACTGCACTCCAGCCTGGGTGACAAGCAAGACTCCGTCTCAAAAAAAAAAAAAGCTTCATAACCACTGATCTTGCCCAACTCTGAGCTTGTGTATAAGGATACTCAAACCTGGAGAGATTAAGCATCTTCTATTTAGTAAGTGTTTATTGGGTACCTAGTATATGCAACATCAATTCTGGAGATAAAAGGATGAGAAAGGCAAACTCTGCTTGTACCCCAGGAATGAACATGTACATGTCTAAAGTCATTCTGGGATAAACTGAGGATTGTTTTCATTGACTTTTGTGTATTTACTCTTCCACTGATAGGATGATAAAGAAACTAAAAAGGTACACAGTAAACTGAGTTTGTTTATCAGATTTGTGTTTAGCTTTTTCTTTTTTTTTTTTTTTTTTTTTGAGGCGGAGTCTCGCTCTGTCGCCAGGACTGGAGTGCAGTGGCCGGATCTCAGCTCACTGCAAGCTCCGCCTCCCGGGTTTACGCCATTCTCCTGCCTCAGCCTCCCGAGTAGCTGGGACTACAGGCGCCCGCCACCTCGCCCGGCTAGTTTTTGTATTTTTAGTAGAGACGGGGTTTCACCGTGTTAGCCAGGATGGTCTCGATCTCCTGACCTCGTGATCCGCAGCTTTTTCTAAGTATCCCAAAGTTGTTTGCTTTTATGTTAAGGAGTAGGAATCAGGGCTTGCATGTTACCATAGGTTTATGGGGTGGAACTGAAGATAACTGTGTCATCTTTGTATACATTTCCCTTTTATAAAATGAACGGAGGCCGATGTGTGCTTTTATTGTGTTTTCCATTATGTATTCTTATAGACCCTGTTTTGAATCACTTTAAAAATACAGCAATCTTTTCCTTTCAGAAGGTGTTGGAAGTGACAGTAAGGTGGAAGAGAGGTCTGGACTGGTGTTCCTCCAATGAGACAGATTCCTTCTCAGAGTCCCCCTGCATCCTCCAGACCCTTCTGGTTTCAGCATCTCGTAATTCACCCTGTTTAGCACATCTACTCATTCAAGTGGAAATTTATGCCAACTCTTCTCTGACCCATAATGCCTCAGGCAAGTGAAGTCTTTGACTGTGAAAACTTTCCTGTTGGTCCCAGCTACTTAGGAGGAAGAGGTAGGAGGATGGCTTGAGCCTGGGAGGTTGATGCTACAGTGAGCTGTGATCACGTCACTGCATTCCAGCCAGGGCGACACAGCAAGACCCTGTCTCAAAAAAAAAAAAAAAAAAGAAACATTTGTGTCAAGCTTACCTGTTTGATTATAAGTAAATGCCATGTAATTTGTAAAGTATACTTCACTTGAGTCTGTCTTGCCTTCCTAAACTTATTTTTCTTTTAAACATTTTCATTTTGTACTGTTTTATGTACCATTTATTTGATCTTGCTCTACTATTTGCTTCTTTGTAAGCTACTTTGAATCCTTTTTGGGAGAAGGTGAAATTTGTTTATGTACATTGATTCTTTTTGTTTGTTGTTGTTTGTTTTGGAGATGGAGTCTCGCTCTGTCGCCAGGCTGGAGTGCAGTGTGGTGATCTCGGCTCACTGCAATCTCCACCTCCTGGGCTCAAGCGATTCTCCTGCCTCAGCCTCCCGAGTAGCTGGGACTACAGGTGTGTGCCACCACGCCCAGCTAATTTTTGTACTTTTAGTAGAGATGGGGTTTCAGGATGTTCGCTGGGATGGTCTCGATCTCCTGATCTTGTGATCTGCCCACCTTGGCCTCCCAAAGTGCTGGGATTACAGGCATGAGCCACCGTGTTGACGCATGCATTGATTCTCATGACTGCATCTTAAGAAGAAGAAAGGAAGGGTAGCCAGACACAGTGGCTCCCAGCCTGTTATCCCAGTGCTTTGGGAGGCCAAGGCGGAGGAATTTCTTGAGCCCAGGAGTTCAAGACCAACCTGGGCAACATAGCAGATACTGTCTCTATAAAAAAATTTAAAAAGTTAGCTGGGTATGGTGGTGCCCGCCTGTAGTCCTAGCTACTAGGGAGGCTGAGGTGGGAGGATCGCTTGAGCACAGGAGTTTGAGGCTGATGAAGTTTACATCATTTCCAGCTTTTTTTTTTTAAGTTTTTTTTTTATTTTCATTTTTTTTTAGAGACATGGTCTCACTGTGTCACCCAGACTGGAGCTAGAGTGCAAGGGCACGATCCTGGCTCACTGCAGCCTTACTGGTTCAGGCGATCCTCCTGCCACAGCCTCCATAGTAGCTGGGGCTACCGGCGTGCACCACCACACCTGGCTAGTTTTTACATTTTTTGCAGAGACAGGGTCTCACTATGTTAGCCAGGCTGGTTTTGAACTCCTGGGCCCAGGTGATCGTCCCGCCACGGCCTCCTGAAGTGCTGAGATTACAGGCAGGAGCCACTGCACCTGACCTGTTCCCAGCTTTTTTTTTTTTTTTTTTTTTTGTTGAGACGGAGTCTCGCTCTGTCGCCAGGCTGGAGTGCAGTGGCCGGATCTCAGCTCACTGCAAGCTCCGCCTCCGGGTTTACGCCATTCTCTCGCCTCAGCCTCCCGAGTAGCTGGGACTACAGGCGCCCACCATCTCGCCTGGCTAATTTTTTGTATTTTTTTTAGTAGAGACGGGGTTTCACCGTGTTAGCCAGGATGGTCTCGATCTCCTGACCTCGTGATCCGCCCGTCTCGGCCTCCCAAAGTGCTGGGATTACAGGCTTGAGCCACCGCGCCCGGCCTGTTCCCAGCTTTTGATGCTACAGCAAAGATCATTATGCCCATGTACATGAATCTCTGGACGTGAGAAAATGGTTTTGTGTTAATCTCCGTCTCACATGATGTTAGTATTCTTTTTTTTTTTTTTTCTGAGACAGAGTCTCGCTCTGTCGCCCAGGCTGGAGTGCAGTGGCCGGATCTCGGCTCACTGCAAGCTCCACCTCCCGGATTCGCGCCATTCTCCTGCCTCAGCCTCCCAAGTAGCTGGGACTACAGGCGCCCGCCACCTCGCCTGGCTAATTTTTTGTATTTTTAGTAGAGACGGGGTTTCACCGTGTTAGCCAGGATGGTCTCGATCTCCTGACCTCGTGATCCACCCGTCTCGGCCTCCCAAAGTGCTGGGATGACAGGCTTGAGCCACCGCGCCCGGCCGATGTTAGTATTCTTAAACCAAAAGAGCTTTCAACTAGATGTGCCCAGAGGGCTCTGCTGTCATGAGTGCTACCACCATGTCCCCTGTCCCCTGCAGCAAACTCTGACATCTCTTGCCTTTATGGCCACATGGCATGGAGGGAGAAGCGTTCCAGACTTGAGTAGCAAAAGTCTGCTCACTGGAGACTGCTTCACTGCCGCTTCTCTCATTACATCCCTAACTGGGGTCCTCCTTGTGCTTCCGGAAGTTTAGGATGATAAGACGAGTTTTGACAGCTCCCTTCAGCAGACTACTGTGCCCTCAGTGTACTTGCATGGAAAGGCCTCCGAGATGAATGAAGTGGAAAAAGCAACTGCAGATGGCTGCCTGCAGTGTGCTATCTTTTGCATAAAGGAGGCAGAAATGAGAACATTTGCATAAAGAAATTCTGGAAGGATGTTGGAGAAGCTAATCATGTTCTACCAAGTTGGAGGGTGATGTGGGAACGGGAAAGGGCTGACAGTGAGGACTTTTTAAATATGCTTTTGAGTTTTTGGAACCTTGCAAATGTGTTACCTACTTAAAAGTTTTAAATTTTTCTATGGTTTAAAATTCAAAACAAAGCCAAAAAGAAGCATTCAATGACGGAAAAAAAAAAAAAAAAAAAAAAAAACCCAACACAACAGGAGGGATTCATGATAGCTGTACTATTCAAAGCACTGACTTTTTCCTTTGAGAAATATGCTTGAGGCTGGGTGGTGGCTCATGCCTGTAATCTCAACACTTTTTTTTTTTTTTTTAAGACGGAGTCTCGCTCTGTCGCCCAGGCTGGAGTGTAGTGGCTGGATCCTGGCTCACTGCAAGCTCCACCTCCCGGGTTCACGCCATTCTCCTGCCTCAGCCTCCCGAGTAGCTGGGACTACAGGCGCCCGCCACCTCGCCTGGCTAGTTTTTTGTATTTTTTAGTAGAGACGGGGTTTCACTGTGTTAGCCAGGATGGTCTCGATCTCCTGACCTTGTGATCCGCCCGTCTCGGCCTCCCAAAGTGCTGGGATTACAGGCTTGAGCCACCACGCCCAGCCGTAATCCCAACACTTTTAGAGGCCAAGGCGCGCAGACCACTTGAGCCTAGGAGTTCAACACCAGCCTGAGCAATGTGGCGAAACCCTGTCTCTACAAACAAATACGACAATTAGCTGTGTGTGGCAGTGGGTGCCTGTAGCCCTAGCTACGAGGGAGGTTGAGGTTGGGGGATTGCTTGAGCCCAGGAGGTGGAGGTTGCAGTGAGCCAAGATTGCTCCATGTACTCCAGCCTGGTTGACAGAGCAAGACACTGTCTCAAAAAAAAAAAAAAAAAAAGACTGAAAATATGCTTGAGTATATTTAGGTAATATTTTAGAATACCAAACCTAGAAAATTGAGCATTTTTGTGTATGAGTGATTGAGTTGTCTCCTCTGACCCCATGAACGCATGAAAAAGTTTTTACCCAGCCAGCCAGCGATTAAAACTAGAAAAAGAATAGAAGCACAGACAGGAGGTATGTGTCATATCAAGTAGCAACGAAGCCAGTGAACAATGTAGAAAGCATAAATCAACACACAAACATCTATTTGTGTAACACACAGTAAAACCCTGTTCTGAAGTGCCTCGTGGCTGGGGGTGGTGGCTCCTGCACTATGCCTGTAATTCCAGCACTTTGGGAGGCCAAGGTGGGAGGATCACTCGAGCCCAGGAGTTTGAGACCAGCATGGACAGCATAGTGAGACCCCGTCTTTACAGAAAATATGAACGTTAGCTGAGCATGATGGTGCACACCTGTGGTCCCAGCTACTTGGGAGGCTGAGGTGGGAGGATCACTTGAGCGCTGGGAGGTTGAGGCTGCAGTGAGCTGTGATTGTGCCACTGCACACTTCAGCCTGGGCAACAGAGTGAGACCCTGTCTCAAAAAAAAAATCAATTGATTAATAGAGTGCCTTGCTTGTGTCACATGGGTTTGATAACACTGAGGGTCAGACCCTTACCCCTGTAACGTGGTCTGTGATGTGGACCTTCTTGTTCCGGATACCACTGATGTATCATTGACCTGCTATGTTACAGCATACAACAGATGGTTAGCTGTTCTTTAGATACTTCACCTATTGTGTTGTTAAAGTTAACTGTTATGTGGGGTTTAAACAAATAGTTGCTGCATGGTTTTCTAACGTGTAAAAGTAACATTCAGCAGAATGAAACTTTTATCTGATAAATGATCCGTGAGAAACCCAAAGCATTACTGTCACTGAATTCTGAGTTAGGAGGCTGAAATGTTGTGTAACATTTCTTCTTTAAAGATGAAAATAGCTGGGCGCGGTGGCTCAAGCCTGTAATCCCAGCACTTTGGGAGGCCGAGGCGGGTGGATCACGAGGTCAGGAGATTGAGACCATCCTGGCTAACACGGTGAAACCCCATCTCTACTAAAAAAAATACAAAAACCTAGCCGAGCGAGGTGGCAGGCACCTGTAGTCCCAGCTACTCGGGAGGCTGAGGCCGGAGAATGGCGTAAACCTGGGAGGCGGAGCTTGCAGTGAGCTGAGATCCGGCCACTGCACTCCAGCCTGAGCGGCAGAGCAAGACTCCGTCTCAAAAAAAAAAAGAGGAAAATAAGTACAGAAACCTGTAATATCCTGAAGAGTTATAAACAATGGGCCCTGCTGATGTTTACTTCTTTAGGATTTCTTACATGTTTTCCCTTGTCTCCAGGTATATTATCCCCAAATGCATCACCCCTCTCTTGAATTCCTGCATCGTCTCCTGAGCTGCTTTCTCTGGCCTTGTCCCATTCACACCTGCCACCTTCTCCCTTGCACCACAGTGTTCCCCTATTCATCCGCCTCCTCGGTCTTCCACCTACAGTTCTCCAGTAGCCCCTCTTACCTGTACAAACTCTTTTTTTTTTTTCTTTTAATAGAGACGGGGTTTCTCCATGTTGGTCAGGCTGGTCTAAAACACCTGACCTCAGGTGATCCACCCGCCTCAGCCTCCCGAAGTGCTGGGATTACAGGTGTGAGCCACCGCGCCTGGCTGCCTGTACAAACTTTTATGTGTGTTTCCGGCTCAGCGCATTCTCTCTGCAAGTCTTCCTGACACCCAGCCGAAGCCACCTGCCCTCCCTGAGTTCCCTGACAGATCTCTTTCAGTGTTTACCCCTTGATGGTCACGTGATCTCTTTACCTGTCTCCTCCCTCTGAGATTTCGAGTCCCTCAGGGAAGCTGCTGTGTCTCACTGTGTCATCCCTGCATAACCCAGCCCTCCATACTCTCATGGCCAGACCACATTTGTCCCACCTGCACTATTGGGTACCACAGCCACGAGCCACGTCTGGACAGTTGAAAGGGGATGGGTCTTAATTGAGATGTGCTGTAACTGTTAAATAGCCATCAGTTTTTGAGGACTTACTGTGAAACAAAGAATGTGGAATAGCTCATTCATACTTTTTACACTGATTGCCTGTTGCAATGATATTATGTTGGATAGGTTAGGTTCAGTGAAATATATTATTAAGTTAATTTTATCTGTTTCTTTTTTGTAGTCTGGGCTACTTTTTGTATTTTTATTAGAGACAGGGTTTCACTATGTTGGCCAGGCTGGTCTTGAACTCCTGACCTCAGGTGATCCGTCCACCTTGGCCTCCCAAAGTCCTGGGTTTACAGATGTGAGCCACCCCGCCCAGCCTAAAATCAGTACATTACGTATATACTAACTCGTGCCTCTTAGTCAATTGATTATCTTCCAGATCAACTATGACTTCTTTGGTTCATTGTAAGTGGCGTGTTTTCTTATATTTGGGTTTTTGTTGGAGTGGTAGATGTAGGCGTCATGTATTTCATGGATTCCTTAATGTCCAATATTTGGTAATGATGATTTACAAAACAAGATAATTCAGCTTTCTTTTGAATATTAAAAATGTGACCATGCTTTGTCGGAATGTTTCTTAGCTGAATTTTTCTGTTGTGTGTACTTTTCAGAGAACGTGACTGTCATTCCTAACCAGGTGTATCAGCCCCTTGGCCCTTGTCCTTGTAATTTAACAGCTGGGGCCTGTGATGTTCGCTGCTGCTGTGACCAGGTACGTTCTTTGGTTATTGGGCATAAAAGTTATGCTACCTGTGAGAACACCAGCACTTCCACCAACAGCTTTTTTTATTTTTTATTTTTCGAGATAGGATCTTGCTCTGTTGCCCAGGCTGGAGTATGGTGGTGCGATTATGGCTCACTGCAGCCTCGACCTCCTGGGCTCAAGTGATTTTCTTACCTCAGCCTCCTGAGTAGCTGCGACCACAGGCATTCACCATCACACCCAGCTAATTGTTTTGTATCTTTTGTAGAGATGCGATTTTGCCATGTTGCTCAGGCTAGTCTCAAATTCCTGGGATCAAACAGTCTTACCTTGGCCTCCCAAAACCAAAACTGAGTTTATGTTTTCTATTGCAAATTGTTTTCAAATTGAGTATTTTTTTAAATTTTAAAGTTTTGGCAGGCGCGGTGGCTCACGCCTGTAATCCCAGCACTGTGGGAAGCCGAGGTGGGCGGATAACCTGAGGTCGGGAGTTTGGGACCAGCCTGACCAACATGGAGAAACCCCATCTCTACTAAAAATACAAAATTAGCCAGGTGTAGTGGCATGCGCCTGTAATCCCAGCTACTCAGGAGGCTGAGGCAGGAGAATCGCTTGAACCAGGGAGGCGGAGGTTGCAGTGAGCCGAGATTGTGCCATTGCACTCCAGCCTGGGCAACAAGAGCGAAACCCCATTTCAAAAAAAAAAATCACGTAACTTTTGAGTAAAATTTTTTTTTTTTTTGAGATGGCCTCCCAAAGTGCTGGAATTATTGGCGTGAGCCACCGTGCCCGGCTTTATTTTTTTTCTTTTAGCCTTAGAGTGGGTACAACATATAAACTGAGTATTTTGGGTTTTTTCTTTCTTTTTTTTTGACACAGAGTCTCGCTCTGTTGCCCACGCCGGAGTGCAGTGACACGATCTTAGGTCACTGCAACTTCCACATCCTGGATTCAAGTGATTCTCGTGCCTCAGCCTCCCGATTAGCTGGAACTACAGGTGTGTGCCCCCACACCTGGCTAATTTTTGTATTTTTAGCAGAGATAGGGTTTCCACAGTCTCTACTAAATATTGACCAGGCAGGTCTTGAACTCCTGACCTCAGGTGATCTGCCGGCCTCGGCCTCCCAAAGTGCTGGGATTACAGGAGTGGGCCACCGCACTGGGCCTAAATTGAGTATTTTCTTATCTGGCATTGTCAGTCTGGTTTTTGGAAGAAGAAAAGAATATCTCTTTGGATAAAATCATGATTGTGAAGATCATACTGAGGGGATGGTTTTAATATTATTTATTTATTTATTTATTTATTTATTTATTTATTTTGAGACGGAATCTCGCTCTGTCGCCCAGGCTGGAGTGCAGTGACCGGATCTCAGCTCACTGCAACCTCCGCCTCCGGGGTTTACGCCATTCTCCTGCCTCAGCCTCCCGAGTAGCTGGGACTACAGGCGCCCGCCACCTCGCCCGGCTAGTTTTTTTTGTATTTTTTAGTGGAGACGGGGTTTCACCGTGTTAGCCAGGATGGTCTTGATCTCCTGACCTCATGATCCACCCGTCTCGGCCTCCCAAAGTGCTAGGATTACAGGCTTGAGCCACTGCGCCCGGCCTAATATTATTTATTTATTTATTTATTTATTTTTGAGACAGAGTCTCGCTCTGTCGCCCAGGCTGGAGCGCAGTGGCCGGATCTCAGCTCACTGCAAGCTCCGCCCCCCGGGTTTACGCCATTCTCCTGCCTCATCCTCCCGAGTAGCTGGGACTACAGGCGCCCGCCACCTCGCCCGGCTAGTTTTTTTTGTATTTTTTAGTAGAGACGGGGTTTCACCGTGTTCGCCAGGATGGTCTCGATCTCCCGACCTCGTGATCCACCCGTCTCGGCCTCCCAAAATGCTGGGATTACAGGCTTGAGCCACCGCGCCCGGCCTAATATTATTATTTATTTATTTATTTATTTTTGAGACAGAGTCTCGCTCTGTCGCCCAGGCTGGAGTGCAGTGGCCGGATCTCAGCTCACTGCAAGCTCCGCCCCCGGGTTTACGCCATTCTCCTGCCTCATCCTCCCGAGTAGCTGGGACTACAGGCGCCCGCCACCTCGCCCGGCTAGTTTTTTTTGTATTTTTTAGTAGAGACGGGGTTTCACCGTGTTCGCCAGGATGGTCTCGATCTCCCGACCTCGTGATCCACCCGTCTCGGCCTCCCAAAATGCTGGGATTACAGGCTTGAGCCACCGCGCCCGGCCTAATATTATTTATTTAGAAGGCTTTAAGAAAATATAAAAAAAGAAAGAACAAGCCTGGTGAACTGGCTCACGCCTGTAATCCCAGCACTTTGGGAGGCCGACGTGGGTGGATCGCTTGAGTTCAGGAGTTGGATGCCAGCCTGGGCAACATGGCAAAACCCCATCTCTACAAAAATTAGCTGGACATGGTAGTGCAGGCCTGTAGTGCCAGCTCGGGAGGCTGAGCTGAGAGGATTGCTTGAGCCCAGGAGGTCAAGGCTGGAGTAAGCTGTGATCACACCACTGCATTTCAGCCTAGACGACAGAGCAAGACTCTGTCTCAAAAAAAAAAAAAAGAGGCCGGGCGCGGTGGCTCAAGCCTGTAATCCCAGCACTTTGGGAGGCCGAGACGGGCGGATCACGAGGTCAGGAGATCGAGACCATACTGGCTAACACGGTGAAACCCCATCTCTACTAAAATACAAAAACTAGCCGGGCGAGTGGCGGGCGCCTGTAGTCCAGCTACTCGGGAGGCTGAGGCAGGAGAATGGCGTGAACCCGGGAGGCGGAGCTTGCAGTGAGCTGAGATCCGGCCACTGCACTCCAGTCCGGCGACAGAGCGAGACTCCGCCTCAAAAAAAAAAAAAAAGAAAAGAAAAAAGTGGCCGGGCGCGGTGGCTCAAGCCTGTAATCCCAGCACTTTGGGAGGCCGAGACGGGTGGATCACGAGGTCAGGAGATCGAGACCATCCTGGCTAACACGGTGAAACCCCGTCTCTACTAAAAAAAATACAAAAACTAGCTGGGCGAGGTGGCGGGCGCCTGTAGTCCCAGCTACTCGGGAGGCTGAGGCAGGAGAATGGCGTAAACCCGGGAGGCGGAGCTTGCAGTGAGCTGAGATCCGGCCACTGCACTCCAGTCCGGGAGACAGAGCGAGACTCCGCCTCAAAAAAGAAAAAAGTACACAGTTTTTCAGTGATTTTTAGTAAATTTACACGATTGTACAACCATCACCACAATCTAACTTGAGAGCATTTCTACCACCCCAGAAAGAAATCATATGTCCCTGTAACCATTCCTATCTCCATCCTTCATCCAAGGCCACTGTGAGTCTGCCTCCGTCTCCATGAATTTGCCCAGTTTGGACATTGCACGTATATAGAATCATGCAATATGTGGTCTTCAGTGACTTTCTTCTTGTACTTAGCATGATGCTTTTAAGGTTCTTTTGCCTTATAGCAGCTGTCACCACTTCATTTTTGGTGGTTGAATCCTATTCCATTGTATGGATATATCACGTATTTCTTATCTATTTATTGGCTAATGGACATTTGGGTTGTTTCTGTTTTTTGGCCTTTATGAATAGTGCTGCTATGAACATTTGTGGACAGGTTTTTGTGTGAACATGTTTCCATTTCTCTTGGGCATATATATAGTGGAGTTGCTGGGTTGCATTGTTACTGTACGTTTAACCTTTTGAGGAACTAGTTTCTGAAGCAGTTGCACCATTTTAAATTCCCATCAGCAATGTACGTGGGTTATAGTTTCTCTGTATCCTCACCAACACTTGTTATTATTTGTCTTTTTGGTTATAGCCATGCAAGTAAGTGTGAACTGATATTTCTTCATGATTTTCTTTAAAAAAAAAATTTGTTTTTTTAGACAGGGTCTTGCCCTGTCGCCCAGGATAGAATGCAGTGGTGCAGTCACAGCTTACTGCAGCCTCAACCTCGCAGGCTCAAGTGATTCTCTCACCTCAGCTTCCCAAGTAGCTGGAACCACAGGTGCACACCACCACACTCAGCTAATTTGTGTGTTTTTTTTGTGAAGGTGGGATCTTGCTGTGTTGCCTAGGCTAGTCTAGAATTCCTGGGCTCAAGCAATCCTCTGGCCTCAACCTCCCAAAATGCTGGGATTATAGGCGTGAGCCACCATGCCCTGCCCTCATTGTGATTTTGATTTGTATTTCTCTAGTGGCAAATGATGTAGAAGATCTTTTCATGTGCTTGTGGGATATTTGTATATTTTCTTTGGAGAAATGTCTGTTTATATCCTTCACCCATGTTTTAAATTGGGCTGTCTTTTTGTTGAATTGTAAGAGGGTTCACTATATATTCTGGATCCTAGTTTGCCGAGACCAGCTCGGTCGGGGAGACCCTAACCCAGTGGCGCTAGAGGAATTAAAGACACACACAGGAATAATAGAGGTGTGAAGTGGGAAATCAGAGGTCTCACAGTCTTCAGAGCTGAGAGCCTTGAACAGAGATTTACCCATGTATTTATTTATTTATTTATTTATTTTTTGAGAAGGAGTCTCGCTCTGTCGCCCGGGCTGGAGTGCAGTGGCCAGATCTCAGCTCACTGCAAGCTCCGCCTCCCGGGTTTACGCCATTCTCCTGCCTCAGCCTCCCGAGTATCTGGGACTACAGGTGCCCGCCATCTCGCCCGGCTCGTTTTTTTGTATTTTTTAGTAGAGACGGGGGTTTCACTGTTAGCCAGGATGGTCTCGATCTCCTGACCTCGTGATCCGCCCGTCTCGGCCTCCCAAAGTGCTGGGATTACAGGCTTGAGCCACCGCACCCGGCCTACCCACGTATTTATTAACAGCACGCCAGTCATTGGCATTATTTCTATAGATATTAAACTAACTAAAAGTATCCCTTATGGGAAACGAAGGGATGGGCCGAATTAAAAGAATATGTTGGGCTAGTTAACTGCAGCAGGAGCACAGATCACTCATGCTATTGTTTGTGGCTTAAGAATGCTTTCAAGTGGTTTTCCGCCCTGAGCAGGCTAGGAGTTCTTTGCCCTTATTCCCATAAACCTACAGCCTTTCAGCCTGGGTATTATGGCCATCATGAACGTGTCACAGTGCTGCAGAGATTTTGTTTATGGTCAGTTTGGGGGCCGGTTTATGGCCAGATTTTGGGGGGCTTATTCCCAACATGTTCCCCTTCTTTGATTTGCAAAGTGATAAAAGCAAAGGCAGCTTTGTCATGGTGAGCTACTTCCTGCAGGAGTCAGGATCCACATCTGCAGACTATACAAAGACAACACAGATGAAAAGCACAATCATCATTGAAATTACGGAGCTTCCAAGTGTTTTTATCCATTTTAATGGGTTGCTAGCTGCTAATCTGTCTGCAGCTCCTTTAAGCACTCCGGTTCTTGGCATTAAGGTCAGGTGTGCCTGGGATGCTTCAAATATTTGTTCTTTTAATTTTGCTCTATCCAAAAGTTTGTAGAGTGTCCTTCTAGATGCTTTTTTATTCATTCCCAAATTTTGATCTTATTAAGAGCTATTAATAGTTATCACAAATCCTTAATGTGTAGCTCCTACAGGGGCCATATCATTTGAGGTTGAGGTGCCACTATCTTGCCATGGTTTCAGGTAATAGGAACTCTCACCATACTTATTATTATATCCACCATCTGACCGTTTTGTTCGGATCCGCTGAACATAGTGTGGCCGTGGCACGCAGACTGAGAGGTGCAATGTAAGCTAAACATCTCCTTAGGGGACCAATGAATAATGATGCCATAGGAATCGTGCACACCTCTGCCTGTTCTGCAATGCAATCTTCCTAAACAAGTATGTGCATTATTTCTGGCCAGGTTCAATTTTGTATACAAATGGGTTTTTGAGGGCGGTATGCCTCAATTATAGGAGCAGATTTATTATGGTAAATACTGAGATCAGAAAGCATGTGCAACTGTGTCATAGAGTGATTACATCCAGGCATTACTGCCAGCCAAGATTGATAAATATGCCCAATAAGTATAATTGTTCTCTGTGTCAGCCCTTGTTGAAGGAATCCTCACAGCAGTGGTGATCATCGCTGTCATAGCTACCATTAAATGACTCATCGTGACTGGCTGTCCCGCTTTCCTCAGGTTTTCTTCCGCCATCTGTGACAGCTTCTGGTTCTGTCCCCAGATGGGTGGCTGTGTTCGATGGGTGTTGCTTGTGACAGTTGGGGTCCTCCTCAGCGTCAGTCTCCACATGGCTGCAACTGAGGGTTCCTTGGGATCTTCCCAGAATCTGACTTATGATAAGATTTCAGGTGTCTTGATGGTATCCAAATCGGCTGTTGATTTTGGCCTGGAGAAACACAAGCATAACTTCTACCCCAAGTTAGTATTTTACCTATTTCCCACCTTTTTGTTATCGGATCTCTCCACCAAATCAGTTGTTCTGCTTCTGTCTTTGCAGCTGGTTTCTGCAGATGCTGTTCAGCTGCTGCTAACATCTGGCCTTTGGGCAGGCTCAAAAAATTTAAAGCTAATAATGATAGATTCAGTTGCATCTGTGGGGTTCCATATTCTCTATTTACACCTTTCTGCTTTTGCAACTGCTGTTTGAGGGAAAGATTCATTCTTTCCACTATAGCGTGTCCTTGAGAATTGCATGGAATACCAGCAATGTGTTTAATATTCCACACAGAGAAAAATGTAGCTGGAGCTTGACTAGTATAGCCTGGGGCATTATCTGTTTTAATAGAAGCTGGAATGCCCATCACCGCAAAACACTGCAAAAGGTGACGTTTAACACAGGCAGAAGACTCTCCTGATTGCCATGTGGCCCAGACAAAGTGAGAAAAGGTGTCCACACATACATGTACGTAAGCTAGTCTCCCAGACAAGGGAACATGGGTGACATCCATTTGCCAAAGAGAGTTAAGTTCCAGTCCTCGAGGATTAACGCCTGTAAAAGATGAGGAATGTACCATTTGGCAAGTTGGGCATCGCTGGATAATAGCTTTAGCTTCTTTCCAGGTAATGCTGTATCTGTGTTTGAGACCAGAGGCATTAACATGGGTTAAATTGTGAAAGTGTCTAGCATTAGATATTGCATTAGCAACTAGGCCATCAGCCATTTGATTCCCTTCAGTCAAAGGTCCTGGAAGAGGTGTATGAGCGCTAGTGTGAGTGATATAAAAAGGGTACATTCTACTTGTAACTGCTGTTTGCATTGGGTAAATAAAGTCATCAGTTGTTCATCTGTATGAAATCGTAACTGAGTGTTTTCAATTAACTGTGTGGAATGAACCACGTATGAAGAATCAGAAATCACATTAATAGGCATATCAAAAGCAGTCAGTACCTCAATTACAGCTACAAGCTCCGCTTTTTGAGCTGAAGTATAGGGTGTCTGGAAAACCTTACCTTTTGATCCAGAATAAGAAGCTTTACTATTACTAGACCCATCTGTAAAACAATGAAATTGCTTAGCAGGCTGCAGGTTGTTTACCGCAGGAATTGTAAATGTAAACTGTTTAGAGTCTTGCTCAGCTAAAGGGATAGTAAAGAAACAGTCTTTTAAATCTATGACTATTAAAGGCCAATTTTTTGGAATTATAGCGGGAGAAGGCAATCCTGGCTGTAATGCTCCCATAGGTTGTATAACTGAATTGATGGCTCTTAAAACATTCTCCATTTACCTGATTTTTTCTTTCTTTCTTTTTTTTTTTGAGACGGAGTCTCGCTCTGCTGCCCAGGCTGGAGTGCGGTGGCTTGATCTCAGCTCACTGCAAGCTCCGCCTCCCGGGTTCACGCCATTCTCCTGCCTCAGCCTCCTGAGTAGCTGGGACTACAGGCGCCCGCCACCTCGCCCGGCTAGTTTTTTTGTATTTTTTAGTAGAGACGGGGTTACACCGTGTTAGTCAGGATGGTCTCGATATCCTGACCCAGTGATCCGCCCGTCTTGGCCTCCCAAAGTGCTGGGATTACAGGCTTGAGCCACCGCGCCCGGCCTTTTTTTTTTTTTTTTTTTTTAAGGGACAGGGTCTTGTTCTGTTGCTCAGGCTGGACTTCAGTGGCCTGATCATGGCTCACTGTAGCCTCAGTCTCCTGGACTCACGCAGTCCTTTCCTCAACCTCCTGAGCAGCTGGGATCACAGGTGTGAACCACCATGCCCAGCTAATTTTTTTTTTTTTTTAATTTTGTTGAGGCTGAGTCTCTCTATGTTGCGTAGGCTGGTCTTGAACTTCTGGGCTCAAACATTCATTCCACCTCAACGTCCCACAGTGTTAGGATTTTAGGCGTGACGCACTGCATACAGTCCAAGTAATTTCCTTCTTTCTTTTGAGACAGAATCTCACTGTGTTTCCCAGGATGGAGTGCAATGTGTGATCTTGGCTCACTGCAACCTCTACCTCCTGGGTTCAAGTGATTCTCCTGCCTCAGCCTCCCCAGTAGCTGGAATTATAGGCGCCTGTCACCATGCCCAGCTAATTTTTATATTTTTAGTAGAGACGGGGCTTCACCATGTTGGCCAGGCTGGTCTCAAACTCCTGGCCTTAAGTGATCCACCTGCCTTGGCCTCACAAAGTGTTGGGATTACAGGCGTGAGCCACTGCACTCAGCCCCAAGTAATTTCTTGATGACATGAATTGGGTCGTGTTATAATCTAGTGAGGGCCTGGAGGATCCTTGTGGAATATGGAACGCTTCCCCTCACTGTAAATATCCGGAGACTTTTCTGGGCTAAGGGTTTGAATGGTGATGACAGTTAAGAAAGGAGGTTTACTATGTCTTCGTCTTCATTTGGGATCTATTCTGTACTATCTTTTTTTCTTTTGCTTTACTGGGAGTATCTCATGTCCTAGTACTAGGAGTATCTCATGTCCTAGTACTGGGAGTATCTCATGTCCTAGTAAAACTGTGGTTCCCTTGAATGCTTGAAGTTTCTGACTTGGAGGCTTATTTGGGGAATTGACAAAAGAAATTCTAGAACTATTTTACTTTTTGTGGGCACAAGGCACTTTTTGATGAGACAGAGATTATAGATGTTCTTGCTTACTCGGTAGCATCCTGCTGGCCTTAAATAAGAGTTAGCATTCGTCACGCTTGCCAGGAGATTCTCGCTGCGGTCACAGCCCCTGCCTTTATGTTTGTCTTCCAGGAATGCTCATCAAATTTAACAGAGCTGTTCAGACTGTCCTGCTTCACCGGCATGTTTGGAGGAGACGTCAGTCCTCCTTTTGATCAGCTGTGCTCTGCTGGGACGACGACACACAGTGTCCCCGACTGGTTTCCCTTTCTGTGTGTGCAGTCGCCCCTTGCCAACACGCCCTTCCTTGGTTACTTCTACCATGGTGCCGTGTAAGTGTCTGAGCAGCCGCCTGGGATGGGCATTGTTCTCCTGCCCTGGTGGGGCCATACTCTAGTAGGCCCTATAATGAGGTCACATTTTTCCCAGTCCCTCTCCAGAGATCCCGTGCCTAAAGGGTTCAATTATAGATTTCAGTTAGCTAATTTATTTTGCATTATTTGACAGAATTGGGCCTCACTGAAAAGAAATTGATTGACATTGAAAACAGCTCATGGTGCTTTTCTAGGGGAGGCGAAGCAGTGGTGGCTCATGGGAGATTTTAATGTTCTGTATTTTACAGTTTGGGATTGTTAAAAATTTACATCTTTGATTTTTGTAATTAAAAAAGTAGGCAGGGCTTGGTGGCTCACACCTGTAATCCCAGCACTTTGGGAGGCCAAGGCAGGCGGATCATGAGGTCAGGAGATCAAGACCATCCTGGTTAACATGGTGAAACCCCGTCTCTACTAAAAATACAAAAAATTAGCCAGGCGTGGTGGCAGGCACCTGTAGTCCCAGCTACTCGGGAGGCTGAGGCAGGAGGATGGCATGAAACTGGGAGGCGGAGCTTTCAGTGAGCTGAGATTGCGCCACTGCACTCCAGCTTGGGCGACAGAGTGAGACTGTCTCAAAACAAAACAAAACAAAAGTAAAGAGGCTGGGTGCAATGAGTCACATCTGTAATCCCAGTACTTTGGGAGGCCAAGGCAGGCAGATCATCTCAGGTTGGGAGTTCAAGACGAGCCTGGGTACATGGTGAAACCCCATCTCTACTAAAAATACAAAAAATTAGCCGGGTGTGGTGGTGGGCACCTGTAATCCCAGCCTACTTGGGAGACTGAGGTATGAGAATTGCTTGAACCTGGGAGGTGGAGGTAGCAGTGAACAAAGATCGCGCCACTGCATTCCAGTGTGGGTGACAGAGTGAGATCCGTCTCAGAAAACAAGAGTAAAGAACAACATTAAGGAAGAATTGTGTTTTTGCAGATAACTGAAACTATTCAGCCTTTCTTATTGATTTTCAGTTCCCCCAAACAGGAATCTTCCTTTGAAGTATATGTGGATACTGACGTAAAAGACTTTGCAGACTTTGGTTACAAACAAGGAGATCCCATTATGACTGTAAAGAAGGCATATTTTACTATTCCGCAGGTAATCATTGCAATATGAGTACGCTAGACCCTTCTCTCTCTCTCTCTCTTCTTTTTTTTTTTTTTTGAGACAGAGTCTCGCTCTTATCGCCCAGGCTAAAGTGCAGTGCTGGATCTCAGCTCACTGCAACCTCCGCCTCCCGGGTCCAAGTGATTGTCCTGCTTCAGCCTCTCGAGTAGCTGGGACTGCAGGCGTGTGCTACCACACCCAGCCGATTTTTTTGTATTTTTACTAGAGATGGAGTTTCACCATGTTGGCCCGGATGATCTCAATCTCTTGACCCTGTGACTCGAGCATCTCGATCTCCCAAAGTGCTGGGATTACAGGCGTGAGCCACTGCGCCTGGCTGCTAGACCCTTTATTTTTCCTGTCCTATTGTTAATTTAAGTCATATTTCTCTTTAAAATCTCTTTTTAAGTTACTTATTTCCCTCCTTTGTACCTTTCAGCGACTTAACTGTTTATGTTCTCCAGCTTAATAAAATATATAGTCACTCTTAAATTAATTACAGTCTTTGCTTAAAACTCAGAGTGAACTTACAAAATAAAACCAAAAGATTTTCTATACGTTTCCATGGACGTGGCTATCATTCTGGTTTTTTTTTTTTTTTTGAGAAAGAGTTTCGCTCTTTTTGCCCAGGCTGGAGTGCAATGGCACAATTTCAGCTCACCACAACCTCTGCCTCCCGGGTTCAAGCAATTCTTCTGCCTCAGCCTCCCAAGTACCTGGGATTACAGGGATGCACCACCATGCCTGGCTAATTTTGTATTTTTAGTAGAGATGGAGTTTCTCCATGTTGGTCAGGCTGGTCTTGAACTCCCGACCTCAGGTGATCAGCCTGCCTTGGCCTCCCAAAGTGCTGGGATTGCAGGCATGAGTCTTTTTTTTTTTTTTTTAATTAAAAAAATTTGTTTTGGTTTGAGACATAGTCTTGCTCTATCACCTAGGGTGGAGTGCACTGGTGTGATCTAGACTCCCTGCAGCCCTGACCTCCCACATTCAAGTGATCCTACCTCAGCCTCCCAAGTAGCTGAGACTACAGGCACGCACCACCATTCTTGGCCAATTTTTTGTAGAGTTGGGGTTTTGCCATGTTGCCCAGACTGGTCTCTTTAACTCCTAGTCTGAAGTGATCTGCCCACTTTGGTCTCCCAACGTGCTGGGATTACAGACTTGAGCCACCGCACCCAGCTAAAAATTTGTTTGTAGAGATGGGGGTTTCATTATGTTGCCCAGGCTGGTCTTAAACTCCTGGCCTCGAAATTCTTCTGCCTTGGCGAAAGTGTTGGGATTACAGTGTGAGCCTCCATGCCTGGCTAGAAGTAACTATCATTCTTTACTTCTTTTTCTTTTTAAACTTTTATTTTCATTCAGGTCTACATGTGCAGGTTGTTTATATAGGTAAACTTATATCATGGGGTTTTGTTGTACAGATTATTTGTCACCCAGGTACTAAGCCAAGTACCCAATAGTTTTTTTTCTGATCCTCTCCTTCTAGCCCCTCACTACCCTCAAGTAGGGTCCAGTATAGAAAACAATGGTTAGATAAATACATCATTTTATTTACCATTCTAGAATTTTGAAAAGTATTTTAAGGTTTTATATGGAATCATTTATATATGTATGTATAAATGCATGAGTGAATGAATGACAGGATCTTGCTTTGTCACCCAGGCTGGAGTGCAGTGGTGTAGTCACAGCTCACTGCAGCCTCCACCTCCTGGGCTCAAACAATCCTCCCACCTTAGCCTCCCCAGTAGCTGGGACTATAGGCGCATGTCACTATGCCCAGTTAATTTTTTACTTTTTGTAGAGATAGGGTCTTGCTATGTTTCCCAGGTTGGTCTTGAACCCCTGAGCTCAAATGATTCTCCCACTACAGCCTTCCAAAGTGCTGGGATTACAGGTGTGAGCCACTGCTCCCAACCTGAAATCTTTTTTTACGTTTAACATTATGAGGAGTGTTATTTGTGGGAAGAAAGCATGGGAGGTGAAACGGTTTCTCTTTCTTATTCGTATGAATCCATTTTTATGGTATTAAACTCTGGTTGTGATGAGGGAGAGAACATGAAGTTAAATATAGTCATGTCTCTGCAAACTAAATAGAATAGGACAAGGGATTTTCTTTGTTTTTATTAGGTAATTTTTTTTTTTTTTTTTTGAGACGGAGTCTCACTCTGTTGCCCAGGCTGGAGTGCGGTGGCTGGATCTCGGCTCACTGCAAGCTCTGCCTCCCAGGTTTACACCATTCTCCTGCCTCAGCCTCCCAAGTAGCTGGGACGACAGGTGCCTGCCACCTCGCCTGGCTAGTTTTTTGGTATTTTTTTAGTAGATACAGGGTTTCACCGTGTTAGCCAGGATGGTCTCAATCTCCTGACCTCGTGATCTGCCCGCCTTGGCCTCCCAAAGTACTGGGATTACAGGCTTGAGCCACCGCGCCCGGCCTTTTATTAGGTAATATTTACTGTGACTCCACAACCAGTGGCTTCCAGACCTTGACGGGCAAATCAGTTAGATGTTTTGCTAAAGCGGGTCAACTAGTCCGTGAACTTGCCGTTGCTGAAACCAAACCAGCAATGGGAGCAGGCTGCAGAAAGAACAGTTTTAAGGGATGCTGATGTATTTTGTATGATTAGGAGAGAGGCCATAAATCTGTTGGCTGTGCCCTTGACCCTCAGGTGTCCCTGACTGGGCAGTGTATGCGGAACGCCCCCGTGGCATTTCTTCACAACTTTGATGTTAAATGCGTTACTAATTTGGAAGTATACCAAGAACGAGATGCTATTATCAATGCGAAGATAAAGAATGTTGCCTTAGGAGGTATGTTACATTTCTTTGAGAAAAGAACGCAGACCCAAACACGAAGATAAAGTGTGATCTCATGAGAGTATAAATCATTTCTACTGGTTCAACTTCAAATAATATTTTAACTGCCAATTATTTTCTTTGGAAAAAGTTTAGTTCCATAAGACAGCATATGGCATATTAATTATTTTGAAATTGAAGTACAATTCAAATAACATAAAATTAACCTTTTTGTTTGTTTGTTTTGAGACGGAGTCTCGCTCCATTGCGCAGGTTGGAGTGCAGTGGCGCGATCTCGGCTCACTGCACCCTCCGCCTCCTAAGTTCAAGCGATTCTCCTGCCTCAGCTTCCCAAGTAGCTGGGTCTACAGGCGCACGCCACCATGCCTGGCTAATTTTTTTGTTTTTAGTAGAGATGGGGTTTCACCATGTTGGCTAGGCTGGCCTTGAACTGCTGACCTCAGGTGATCCGCCCGCCTCGGCCTCCCAAAGTGCTGAGATTACAGGTGTGAGCATCTGCGTTCCGCCAAAATTAACCATTTTAAAGTGTACAATTCATTGACGTTAGTACCTTCTACACTGTTGTGCTGCCATCACCTCTCTCTAATTCCAGAACGTTTCATCCCCTCAGAAGGGCATCTGTCCCCATTCTCAGTCACTCCCTACCCCTCTTCCCTCAGCCCCGGCAGCCACCAGTCTGTTTCCTATCTCCATGGATTGCTTATTCTGGGTGTTCCCCAGAAACAGAAGCATACACTGTGTGGCCTTTTGTGTCTGGCTTCTTTCACTTAGCATGGTGTTCCATGGTTCGTCTGTGTTGTAGCGCATGGCAGTGCTTCATTCCTCTTTATGGCTGAATTGTATAGTCTGTCGCATGGACAGAGCACATTGTATTTGTCCATTGTCCATTCATCAGCTGATGGACATATGGGTTGTTTTCATCTCTTGACTGTTGTGAATAGCACTGCCATGAACACTCGTGGCCAAGTTTTTGCGTAGATGTATGTTTTTATTTCTTTTGGGTAGACACCTAGGAGTGGAACTGACAGGTCATGCTAATACGACTTCTTGAGGATCCACCAAATTGTGTTTTTTGTTTTTGTTTTTTGAGACAGTGTCTCGCCCTGTCGCCCAGGCTGGAGTGCAGTGGCGTAATCTCGGCTCACTGCAACCTCCACCTCCCTGGTTCAAGCGATTCCCCTGCCTCAGCCTCCCAAGTAGCTGAGATTACAGGCGTGTGCCACCACACCTGGCTAATTTTTTTGTATTTTTAATAGTGACGAGGTTTCACCATGTTGGCCAGACTGATCTCGAACTCCTGACCTCAGGCAGTCTACTCGCCTCGGCCTCCCAAAGTGCGGGGATTACAGGCGTGAGCCACCGTACCCGGCCAATTGTTTTCTACAGTGTCTGCACCATTTTGTATTGCCACCAGCAGTGAACTGCATATTTGTTTTTATGTCAGTGACCCTGGTTTTTGTTGGTTTGTTTGTTTGTTGTGGATTTTCCTCCTCAGTTATAATTAGACACTAAGAGGACAGGGACTCCTATCTGATGGTTTTTGGGGAGTGGGGAGAGTTTTGTAGTCACAACTCTGGGCAGTTGTGGTCACCATATTTGCTTGATAAGCTATACTTTGACTTAGTGTGATCATGGTAGGCCATGTGTACGCCTGTGGAAGTTATTTTATGTTCTCTCTTTAGGCACAGTTACACCAAAAGTAATCTATGAGGAAGCAACTGACCTAGACAAATTCATCACCAATAGAGGTATTTAATGTTACACTTTGACGTCATTTCTTCAGAAATAGATATGTCATTTCTTACAAGTAACATATGCCCCTGGAGTATGTATTTTTGTTAGTCATTTAAAAAGGTTCATAATAGTTAGAAAAATCTGCCAGGAGCATTTCATTTGTTCCTCGTTCTGTCTTGCTGGGCTTTAGAGTGCTCTCTGTGATGTTGAGCCTGTTCCTCCACAGTCCTGGATTCTCTGAGTTCCACCGTCCCTTCTAGTTCCAGCTTCCATGAAACTTTTCTTAAATGTTTGATAGTTAAATAATTCTTTTTTTTTGTTTGTTTTTTTGTTTTTTGAGACGGAGTTTCGTTCTTTTCGCCCAGGCTGGAGTGCGATGGCGCAATCTTGGCTCACTGCAACCTCCACCTTCTGGGTTCAAGCAATTCTCCTGCCTCAGCCTCCCAAGTAGCTGGGATTACAGGTGCCCGCCACCATATGCCCGGCTAATTTTTGTATTTTAGTAGAGACGGGGTTTCACCATGTTGGCCAGGCTGGTTTCAAACTCCTGATCTCAAGTGATCCACCTGCCTTGGTCTCCCAAAGTGCAGGGATTACAGGCGTGAGCAACTGCGCCTGGCCCAGTTTGGCTAATTTTACCAGAACTTTAATTTTTAATGAAGGATACTATTTGTTTCTTTCTTTTTAATTTGAGACAGAGTCTTGCTCTGTCGCCCAGTCTGGAGTACAGTAGGGTGATCTCAGCTCACTGTAACCTCTGCCTCCCGGGTTCAAGCGATTCTCATGCCTTAGCCTCCTGAGTAGCTGGGATTACAGGCACCTGCCACCACTCCCAGCTAATTTTTGTATTTTTTTTTTTTTTTTTTTGAGACGAACTCTTGCTCTGTCACCTAGGCTGGAGTGTAGTAGCACAATCTCCACTCACTGCAACCTCCGCCTCCTGGGTTCAAGCGATTCTCCTGCCTCAGCCTCCCGAGTAGCTGGGATTACAGGCACCTGCCACCACTCATGGTTAATTTTTTGTATTTTTAGTAGAGAGGAGGTTTCACTCTGTTGGCCAGGCTGGTCTTGAACTCCTGACCTCGTGATCTGCTTGCCTCGGCCTCCCAAAGTGCTGTGATTACAAGCGTGAGCCACTGTGCCTGGCCTAATTTTTGTATTTTTAGTAGAGATCGGGTTTCACCATGTTGGCCAGGCTGGTCTCAAACTCCTGACCTCAGGTGATCCACCCGCCTCGGCCTCCCCAAGTGCTGGGTTTCTCTTTCCAATGTGTTGTACTTCTCAAATTTATTCATTAGCTCATCAAGTGTTAGTGGAGTTCCTACGCTGTAATAGGGAACTGGACAGCAGGCCCCTGCCCTGGCGGAACATTTTACCAAGTGTGTGCTCCATGGCAAGGTATGAGCCAGGTGCTGGGGATATAGAAATGAAGGGAACAGATCTCATTCTGGGTCCCATGATGGCATAGAGGAGGCAGCTAATGCTGACTTGATGGGACCAGGGCAGGCTTCCTCAAGGAAGCAGTGACCATGCCATGTTAGGGAGCTGGAGATAGGGAGGGCAGGGGCAGGGCATTCGGGGAAGGCCATGCAAGCAGAGAGAACGTCCCAGTAATAGAGTCAGGCTCAAAGACGGTCTTTAATTTATGAACATATTCTTGTGTTTGCAGAAACTCCTTTAAATAACGGATCAGCCCCCAGAATTGTGAATGTGGAAGAACATTATATTTTCAAATGGAATAATAATACCATCAGTGACATCAATGTCAGAATTATTAGGGCAGAGATTAATGCCCACCAGAAAGGTAACTTTAATGAGGGTAGCAAACATGCTTTCACTGAAAAGTACTTTTTTTCCTCTCTTCAAGATTCTCATAATTGTAACCCATAAAACTAAGTTAGACTTGTTTCTTATGTGCATTTATGATTTAATCAATGAGAGTATACTTTGAATGTCAAAATGCAATTTTAAGATAAAGCACTGTGGAGAATAATTTCTTTTCCTAGTGAAATGGTGCACATTTTATTTTTATTTTGTTTTATTTCTAGGGATAATGACACAGAGATTTGTAGTAAAATTTTTAAGCTATAATAGTGGTAATGAAGAAGAATTATCTGGAAATCCAGGTAAGATGAGTGTATGCCAGTCATTGATCTTACAAACTTACTTTAGTTCAACACTCCCAGCCATCAGGATGGTTATAAGTAACTCTCTCCAATTTTAGTTTCTGACTCTGACCTTTTTCTTTATTCTCTCTCTCTCTTTTTTTTTTTTTTGAGTCTTGCTCTGTTGTTCAGGTTGGAGTGCAGTGGCGCAATCTCAGCTCACTGCAACCTCCACCTCCTGGGTTCAAGAGATTTTCTTGCCTCAGCCTCCTGAGTAGCTGGGATTACAGGCACATACCACCATGCCTGGCAAATTTTTTTTTAAATCACACAACACAGGAAGCTTTATTCATCTGCTGCTTCTCCAAAGGGAGGCTTGCAGGGTTGCTCACTTTAATATACTTTTTATATTTTTAGTAGAGACAGGATTTCACTGTGTTGGCCAGGCTGGTCTTGAACTCCTGACCTCAAGTGATCCGCCCATCTCAGCCTCCCAAAGTGCAGAGATTACAGGCTTGAGCCACTGCGTCCAGCCAAGATACACTTATTATGTATACACAAGCATTCCAAAATCTGAAAAAATCCCAAACACTTCTGGTCTCAAGCATTTCAGATAAGAGATGCTCAACACCTGTATGATACAATTAAGACAAATATGGCTAAATATTAACAGCTGTTGATTTTGGTGTGGCTATATTGGTGTTCATGGTATTACTTTCAACTTTTCTGTACATGTGAACATTTTCATAGTAAAATATTGGAAACAGTAAGTTGGATTAATAGGAGATGGATGGGAATATGATCTAACAACAGACCTTGGGGTTGAATGGATTTACTAGAAAAAGGTTCTATTGAAAGGTTATGGCCCGGTGCAGTGGCTCACACCTGTAATCCAAGCACTTTGGGAGGCTGAAGCAGGTGGATCACTTGAGGTCAGGAGTTGGAAACCAGCCTGGCCAACATGGTGAAACTCCATCTCTACTAAAAATGCAAAAAAATTAGCTGGGCATGGTGGTGGGCGCCTGTAATCCCACCTACTTGGGAGGCTGAGGCAGGAGAAGAGCTTGAACCTGGGAGGTGGAGCTTGCAGTGAGCCGAGATCACACCACTGAACTCCAGCCTGGGCAACAGAGTGATACACCGTCTCAAAAAAAAAAAAAAAGAAAGATTACTTTGGTTTACATGTCTTTTGTGAGCCCCCATGCTAAGCAGTATTGTCATTCAGCAAGTAATCCGTAACTGGCTTGATCAGAACCTTCAGTGTCTCTTGCATGAGAGGTCCAAGACTGACTCATGCCTGCAATTTACTTTTCAGGTTTTATTGTTAAAATGTACTTTTTAAATTGAATGAATGTCCTTATCTGTAAAAAAAAAAAAAAAAAAAAAAAAAGCACCTGGGCACGGTGGCTCATGCCCGTAATCCGAGCTCTTTGGGAGGCCGAGGTGGGCAGATCACCTGAGGTCAGGAGTTCAAAACCAGCCTGGCCGACATGCTGAAACTCCGTCTCTACAAAAATACAAAAATTAGCTGGGCATGATGGTGGGTGCCCAGCTACTTGGAAGGCTGAGGCGGGAGAATCTCTTGAACCTAGGAGGTGTAGGTTGCAGTGAGCCGAGAGTGTGCCATTGCACTCCAGCCTGGGCGGCAGAGCCAGACTCTATCTCAAAACAAAACAAAAACAAAAACAATGAATGAAGGTGTGCCATCTTTCTCCTAAAGGTATTTTCGAAAGCTTCGCCTATGTATTTTCTTTCCTTGTGTTATTTGCTGTGTTAGGCTTGCTGTGCTGAAGTATAGGAGGAAACAGGCTCACGCTCCTTTGTTGTGTTTGTCTAGGTTACCAACTTGGCAAGCCTGTCCGAGCTCTAAATATCAACAGGATGAATAATGTCACGACTTTACATCTTTGGCAGTCGGGTAATCCGGTTTGGTCATTACGATTAGCTCTTTGGCAAACTGATGTTAGAAGTATTACCATATTTTGAATCTAATCAAGCAATCAATTATTTTAAAGCCTGGTTGGTTTATTTAGCAGAGAGGTACATGCTGCTGAGTAACAGTGGTGGTGGTTTTTAATGCTTCTACAGCTTTCTTTTTTGTCTTTTTTTTTTTTTGAGACTGAGTCTTGCTCTGTCCCCCAGGCTGGAGTGCAGTGGCGCGATCTCGGCTCACGGCAAGCTCCGCCTCCCAGGTTCACGCCATTCTCCTGCCTCAGCCTCCCGTGTAGCTGGGACTACAGGCGCCCACCACCATGCCTGGCTAATTTTTTGTATTTTTAGTAGAGATGGGGTTTCACCGTGTTAGCCAGGATGGTCTCAATCTCCTGACCTCATGATCTGCCCGCCTCAGCCTCCCAAAGTGCTGGGATTACAGGCGTGAGCCACCGTGCCCGGCTGCTTCTACAGCTAACATTGTTTGCACCTGAAGTGCTGGTTGCTAGTAAAAGAGATTGAGATATGAGATTGGCTTGAGAGTCCCATGTTATTGTTGCCTGTAGCCCAGGACGGTGCTAATTGGAGACATGAAAATAACTTCATTCTGAACTGCAGGAAATCTGTGCCTCAGTGGTAATGACCCACATCTGCCAGGGGCAATGTCACATTCTGAAGAAACCACTGCTCAAGGTCTGGGAATTCTGATACAGAAAGGCACCTTCGTTCAGCTTTGAAAGGATTAGACTAACAGTGATCTCAGTTTTTGAAAACTGTAAACTTTATTACTTACTGTTTTCTGTTTTTCACGAAAAACTTTGAAGTTAATCTTTACTTTTATTTAGCAAAAAGTAGCAAGAGGATAATCTTTTTCTTTTATAGCTGGAAGGGGTTTGTGTACATCAGCAACTTTCAAACCCATTTTATTTGGAGAAGATGTCCTCTCTGGATGCCTGTTAGAGGTTGGGATTAATGAAAATTGTACTCAGCTCAGGTGAGTGTTTCATTGTTGAATTTATCGGCAATGTGAATGGTTTGCCTAAAATTAATTCACTACATGAATATCAAAGACAACATGAACATGAAAAATTAGAGTCCATTAAAATGTGTAAAAGTGATAATAAATACAGACGTCATACAATTTAGAGTTGATTCAAACATCAATATGAGGGAAAATTGACCTTTTTCCTGGGACTAAAGCCAGTTCATCCACATGTAAGCAGATTTCATCCGCATTTAAGCAGATTTCTTTGCCAAAGTTTGTTCAGCTCATTGGAACCTTTTTCGTTGTTGTGTGGGTTTTTCTGTTGAGATGCCAATTCTCACTTTGTCACCTAGGCTGGAGTGCAGTGGTGCGATCTCGGCTTATTGCTGCTTCTGCCTCCCCACTTCAAGCAATTCTCCTGCCTTAGCCTCCCTAGCAGCTGGGATTACAGACATGCACCACCACGCCTGGCTGATTTTTTTGGTATTTTTAGTAAAGATGGGGTTTCACCATGTTGGTCTCAAACTCCTAACCTCAAGTGACTTTGCCCACCTCAGCCTCCCAGAGTGCTGGGATTACAGGTGTGGGCCACCGCACCTGGCCTCATTGGAACCTTCTACTCCTAGAGCTATGAAAAAGGCTAGAGCAACGTATAATTGGGGTGATTAACTTTTTTTTTTGAGACAGTGTCTCACTGTGTTGACCAGGCTGGGGTGCAGTGGTGCAATCATGGCTTACTGCAGCCCCAGCCTCCCTAGGCTCAGGTGATCCACCTGCCTTGGCCTCCTAAAGTGCTGGGATTACAGGTGTGGGCCACTCTGCCGACCTATATTCTGTTTGTTGTTGTTGTTGTTGTTGTTGTTTGTTTGTTTTTTGAGACAGAGTTTAACTCTTGTTGCCCAGGCTGGAGTGCAATGGCATAATCTCGGCTCACTGCAGCCTCCGCCTCCCAGGTTCAAGTGATTCTCCTGCCTCAGCCTCCCTAGTAGCTGGGATTACAGGCGTGCACCACCTCGCCCGGCTAATTTTGTATTTTTAGTAGAGACAGGGTTTCTCCATGTTGGTCGGGCTGGTCTCAAACTCCTGACCTCAGGTGATCTGCCCAACTCAGCCTCCTAAAGTGCTGGGGTTACAGGTGTGAGCCACTGCGCCCAGCCTTATTTTTTATTTCTTTATTTATTTTTGACAGTAGCCATACTAATAGATACTAAGTGATATCTCATTATGGTTTGGATTGCATGCATTCTTTCTGGCTTGTTTTTTGAGACAGGGTCTCATTCCATACCCAGACTGGAGTGCAGTGGTATGATCACGGCCCATTGCAGCTTGACCCTCTCTAGCTCAGGTGATCCTCCCACTTCAGCCTGCTGAGTATGTTGGAGTACAGGTGTGTGCTGCAGTGCCTGGCTGATTTTTCATATTTTTTGTAGAGATGGCGTTTCACCATGTTGCTCAGGCTGGTCTCAAACTCCTGAGCTCAAATGATCCTCCTGCCTTGGCCTCCCAAAGTGCTAGGGTGACAAGCGTGAGCCGTTATGACCAGCCTGCGTGCATTCTTACGCACATTTTATCTGTTACATATCCCAAGATGTGTAGTTCTTTGGGAAGCAGGAAGAAAATGGGGGAGACATTGAGAAGTTAAGGAAAACTGGTAGAAATTATTGGCAGCAGCTCCTGATTATGGGTTATGAGGCCTGAGTCCATGGGCAGAGTCCCTCTCCTGCAGTTCATGAGATTTGTACCCTCCAGTGACAGTACTGGGAAGGAGGGATGCTACGTTCCAACTCTTAGTCTTCACTTAATTTGATGACTCAAAATTCCAGCTAGATATTTAGGTTACTTTTACTGTTGGATCACTCTGGCCCACAAATTTGTCCTGGTAACTTGATGTGTACTCTAACTACCTCCTAAGTTTGGTGACAGTCGGCAGTCTGTGAACCATGCGATTCCCAACTTAAGTTACTAACATTTTTTTTTTTTTGAGACAGGGTCTTGCTCTGTCACCCAGGCTGGAGTGCAGTGGTACGATCTCAGCTCACTGTAGCCTTTACTCCACAAGGCTTATGCGCTTCTGCCACTTCAGCCTCCCGAGTAGTTGGAACGATAGGTACATGCCACCATGCCTGGCTAATTTTTGTATTTTTTGTAGAGGCAGGGTTTCACCCTGTTGCCCAGGCTGGTCTTGAACTCCTGAGCTCCAGCAGTCCTCCCACCTCAGCCTCCCAACGGGTTGGGATTACAGGTGTGAGCCACTGCACTCAGCTAAGTTACTAACATTTTACGTCTAAAGTAAAAGATTGCTTCTGTATGTCCTCCCCCAACTGTGTAGGTCCATCCTGGGAAGGCCATCAAACACACCTAGTCCGTGGGTGACACCCAGCCAGTTTTTCATGCCAGTTCCTCTGGCAGTTTTTTATTTAGGCATGCAGAAGTGAAACCCGGACATTCACTGGAAAGGACTTTAGGACAAGACCTGCTGGCCATGAGCTGAGAATGCCTTACTCTCTTGCAGGGAAAATGCTGTTGAAAGACTTGATTCATTAATACAAGCGACTCATGTTGCAATGAGAGGCAACTCCGATTACACTGATCTTAGTGATGGCTGGCTCGAAATAATACGTAAGTC
Source organism: Trachypithecus francoisi (assembly GCF_009764315.1). Taxonomy (NCBI): domain Eukaryota; kingdom Metazoa; phylum Chordata; class Mammalia; order Primates; family Cercopithecidae; genus Trachypithecus; species Trachypithecus francoisi. The sequence continues at coordinate 9,500,804 of NW_022681456.1, read as the reverse complement.
AAACCCGGGTACAATAAAGCCTGTAACTTGGTTGCTATGACTACCAACTGTAGTCTCAGCATTAGAGCCCAACCCAGTAGGTCATCTTCCTGAGGCTTAACTGTGGCTTAACTGGACATCTGCCCAGGGGTTAGCTCTCCAGTCAGGAAACTTGGCATGTCTTTTTCTTCTTATTCATGATGACTTTTTTGATTTTTTTTTGTTTGTTTTTTGAGGCGTTCTGTCACCCAGGCTGGAGTGCAGTGGTGCAATCATAGCTTATTGCAGCCTCATCCTCTCAGGCTCAAGGGATCCTCCTACCTGAGCCTCCCAAGTAGCTGGCACCACAGGTGTGCGCCACCACATCTGGCTAATTTTTTGTATTATTTGTAGAGATGGGTTTTGCCATGTTGCCCAGGCTGGTCATTAACTCCTGGACTTAAGTGATCTGCCCACCCCAACCTCTCAAAGTGTTGGGATTACAGGCATGAGCCACTGCGCCCGGCCAATAACAGTCTTTGTAAAAGAAAGTCTAGGCTGGGACCAGTGGCTCACGCCTATAATCCCAGTGCTTTGGGAGGCCAATGCAAGAGGATTGCTTGAGGAGTTTTTTGTTTTCTTTTTTTTGAGATGGAGTCTTGCTCTTGTCACCTAGGCTGGAGTGCAATGGCACAGTCTCGACTCACTGCAACCTCCACCTCCTGGGTTCAGGTGATTCTCCTGCCTCAGCCTCCCGAGTAGCTGGGATTACAGGCGCCTGCCACCACGCCTGGCTAATTTTTGTATTTTTTAATAGAGGCGGGGTTTCACCATGTTGACCAGGCTGGTCTTGAACTCCTGACCTCGTGATTCACCTGCCTCGGCCTCCCAAAGTGCTGGGATTACAGACGTGAGTCACCGCGTCTGACTGAGGCCAGGAGTTTAAGACCAGCCTGGGCAACATAGTGAGACCTTGTGTCTTCAAAAAAATTTTAAAATTTAGTTGGGTGTGGTGGCATGTCCCTGCAGTCCCAGCTACTTGGGATGCTGAGGAAAGAGGATCACTTGAGCCTAGGAGTTTGAGGCTACAGTGAGCTCTGATTACACTACTGCACTCCAATCTGGATGACAGAGCAAGATCCTGACTCTAAAAATAAAACAAAATAAAATAAAATACATTAAAACAAAGTCCAAGCAAGGTTTTAAGATTTTTAGTGCACTTCAGTTTGAATTGCTGTTTTTGATTGCCAGGAATACAGGCATTTGAGAATTGACTTTGTCATTTATAAAGCTAATTTTGTTAACTTAAAAAAAAATAAAATGATTGAAAATATTGTGATAGAAGCCAGACACAAAAGACCACATATTGTATGACTCAATTTATATGCAATGTCCAGAATGGGCAATGTATAGAGACAGCAGATTAGTGGATGCTGGAGGCGGAGGAGTTGGGAGGAAATGGGGAGAGACTGCTGTGGGTAAAGGATTTCTTCACAGAGTGATAAAATGTTCTAAAATAGAATCTGCTGAGTGTTACATAGCTTTGTGACTATACCAGAAACCATCGAATTGCACACTTTAAGTGGGTGGATTGTATAGTATGTGAATTATATCTCAATAAAGTGGTCAAGAAAGAAAGTAATTAAGGTGCCACAGATCTAATAATAGCAGGGATCATGGGGGCGAGATAGAAAGACTTGACAGCCCAGTGCCTTTGGCCAAAGGTATTTGCAGTGTTGAACTGGCAAGTAGATCGTACACAAAGGGAAGAAGATATACCACATGTACATGGAATAAAGGTAAACCCGACTTTAAAGCTTCTTCACCAGGCCCAATTTCACCTCCGAATCCAAAATGTCCTTAGAGTCATGGAGATCCAGCTCATCAGGTTATGTTGGAGGCCTAAGGTCACAGTGAGTTTTGGCAGAGCTTGAATGAAAACCTGGAGTTCCAACCTCTTTCCTTTGTTCCCTGGTAGCAAGTTAGGTAACATCTTCCCAGTTTCTTGGGGAGTCTTGAGTGTGTAAATACTTTGAATAGAAAGCTTTTTTTATTTAGCTAATTAATGGAATTGCCTTTTGGGACCAGAAAGAGCCCAATGAGTGTGCGCATCTGCTTTGCCCCTGCCCTGCTCTCCCTGCAGATGCTGCTGTGCCCCCTCTCCTCTGCCTGGGGGGTGGGGATCAGCCCTCTGGATCCTGCTCTCACCCTTTCCATCCCCTCTGAGGTCAGCTCGGCTCAGTGGGCTGGAATTCACACAAGGGCCCATACGGACACATATCTGTATTGTGCCCACTCCTTGTGATTGGGGTCCGGTGATGAGGACCCTCTCTTCCCCCTCTGTGGTCATGGATCATGTGATATATCTGTGAGCTCAAGGTGCCCCAGACCACTCTCTGACTTGGGGAGGGAGTCCTGTTGGACCCTCACCCCAACGGGGCACTCAGGCTGCTGTTTGCTCATCCAGCTGGTGTTCAAGGCACTGGGCCCAGACCTAGATCCTCATTTGCAAATGGAACCCAGAGGTCGAGCTTGTTAAGCCCTGGACTCTGCCACCCAGGCCAGCTAGATAGGCTGTGGAATGACCCTGAGGGCTGGAGAAAAGTCAGCACTTGGGAAATAAACCACAGGGAAAATGTCCAGACAGAGAACCCAGGTTGATGAGGTACGAAATCAGTGTGGTGATGACGTTTTGTTCCCTTCAAGGTGGAAGCGATGAGCTTTTATTTCATGTCTGAGCCAAAGAGCAACCTTGGTCCAGGTTAATAAGCAGAAGAGAAGTGGTGTTGACACATGTATAAGGAAATTAGTCATAAAACAGTGTTACTGACCTTCGGAATCCCTGAAGGAGCGAAGAACCCCCTTCAGAGAAGCCCGAGAACCTACCCCACTTCCTCTCATTGACGTTACTAGGTTTTCTCCAAGATGAATGAAAATTAATTTCTCATTCAATTTCATTCTCTCCCAATTGTATTAATACAATAGTAACATTAGGAAATTACTTACTTATCTAATACATACTAATTAAAGTTGTCAGTATGGATTTTGTTTTATTATTTTTTTTTCAATTATTACCTTTTTTTTTTTTTTGAGATGGAGTCTCACTCTGTCGCCCAGGCTGGAGTGCAGTGGCATGATCTTGGCTCACTGCAACCTCCACCTCCCGGGTTCCAGTGATTCTCCTGCCTCAGCCTCCCAGGTAGCTGGGATTACAGGCTCCACCATCACACCTAGCCAATTTTGTATTTTTAGTAGAGATGGAGTTTCACCATGTTGGCCAGGCTGGTCTTGAACTCCTGACCTCAGGTCATCCACCCACCTCGGCCTCCCAAAGTGTTGGGATTACAGGCGTGAGCCACCATGCCTGGCTGATTTTTATTTTTATTTTTATTTTTTGAGATGAGGTTCTCACTCTGTCGTCCAGGCTGGAATGTAGTGGTGCCATGCCATCGTGGCTCACTGCAGCCTCGACTTCCCAGGCTGATGCAATCCTCTCACCTCAGCCTCCTGGGTAGCTGGGACTACAGGTGTGTGCCACCATGCCTGGCTATTTTCTTTTCTCTAAGAGACAGGGTTTTGCCATGTTGCCCAGGCTGGTCTGAAACTCTTGGGCTCAAGCAGTGCTTCTACCTCAACCTCCCAAAGTGCTAGGATTATAGGCATGAGCCACTGTGTCTGGCCTAAAGTTGTTAGTATGGATTTTAAATGTCTTACACAGCTTTCACTAGAACTGTGACTGCATGGAATAACGATGGCATTTTACTGCAATTATATATGTTTCTGTTAAAAGGCTGGGTAGATTTCAGTGGGAGCTTGGAAATTGAATCATGACTTAATAGCTTTAATATGTGGGGTCAGGGCTTTTAAGTTCCAGTGACTGGCTAACATAGGAAACTTTTTGAGACGGAGTCTCGCTCTGTTGCCAGGCTGCGGTGTAGTGGCACAATCTTGGCTCACTGCAACCTCTACCTCCTGGGTTCAAGCAATTCTCCTGCCTCAGCCTCCCAAGTACCTGGAAACTACAGGCGAGCACCACCACGCCCAGCTGATTTTTGTACTTTTAGTAGAGACAGGGTTTCACCATGTTGGCCAGAATGGTCTCGATCTCTTGACATCATGATCTGCCCGCCCCAGCCTCCCAAAGTGCTGGGATTACAGGCATGAGCCACTGCACCCAGCCCATACAGGGAAACATTTTAAACACAATTTTTATTAGTGCCATCCTATGCCTTGTAGACTTGAAGGGATAACACAGTTATGGAGTGACAAGTAACTAGAGCCTGTAAGAGACTAAAGCCTCACTGATGTGATGCCTGCCTGATGTCATTCCCCATTTTGGTTATTATGACATTGTAGGAAAACTTATCAAATTATTCTTTGAGAAGTGCCTAACTTAACATTTCTATAGGTGTAGATGCCCCTGACCCAGGTGCAGACCCACCGGCTAGCAGTTTGAATGGCATCTGCCTGGACGTTCCTGCTCGGCTGAGCATCCGCATTCTCATCTCGGATGCTGGTGCAGTGGAAGGGATTACTCAGCAGGAGATACTTGGCGTAGAGACAAGGTATGGTCACATCTTGGATCACTGTAGTTTAGAGAGAGTCAGGAAAGTTGAGAGCATTCCGAACAATAGGGAAATGTTTGTTTAGAAACTGATTATTTATTTATAACTTGCAATTATTAGCAAGATGTTTATATGGACATATGGAATATGTATGAACTATGTGTATAATGGAGACTTATTCTCACAAGTATTTATAAAGCCATGTGTAAGAGAGTCTGCAAGGCATTTTAGGGAGTACAAAGATGAATAAAGGGCTACTTAGTGCTAAGTACATTTTGAAATCCATGAATGTAACTGATATGCTGGTCAGAGGATATTGTCTGTGGTTAGAGACTTTGGCAGCAGATAGGTTCAAATCACGGCTGTCCCACGTAGGAGCTGTGTGGCACTGGCCAATTAGTTAACCTTTCTGAGCTGTAGTTTCGTCCTCTGTAATATGGTGATAATACCTTTATGTAACAACCCTCTATCAGATTTTTTTTTTTTTGAGATGGAGTCTTGCTCTGTTTCCAGGCTGGAGTGCAGTGGCAATATCTCTGGTCACTGCAACCTCCAACTCTGTGGTTCAAGTGATTCTCCTGCCTCAGCCTCCCGAGTAGCTGGGATTACAGGCATGTGCCACCACATCCAGCTAATTTTTGTATTTTTAGTAAAGATAGGGTTTCACCCTGTTGGCCAGGATGGTCTCAATCTCCTGACCTCGTGATCCACCCGCCTTGGCCTCCCAAATTGCTGGTATTACAGGCGTGAGCCACCGCGCCCAGCCTGCCTCCATCAGTTTTAAGTGACAGGTGCCCAGTTCATACTGACTTAAGCAAAAAGGGGAGTTCATTGGTTCAAGTTCAGACTAATCCACATACAGCTAGTTCATGGTTCATGGTTCCAGTGTGGTCAGGGATCTTTTTGTTTTCGTGTCTCAGCTCCTCTTCCTTTGGGTTGGCTTCATTCTCAGGGAGGTTCTCCTCAAGAGATGGCAAAGATGGGCACTAGCAATCCAGGCTGATGTCACTGCAGCAAGTCCAGTGGGGAGAAAACCTCTTTCCTCCTCTTTTCTTTTCTCTTTTCTTTTCTTTTCTTTCTTTCTTTCTTTCTTTCTCTCTCTCTTTTTCTTTCTTTTCTTTCTCTCTCTCTCTGTCTCTCTCCCTTTCCTTTCCCTTTCCTTTCCCTTTCCTTTCCCCTTTCCCCTTTCCCTTTCCCCTTTCTCCTTTCTCCATTCTCCTTTCCGACGAAGTTTAGTTCTTGTTGCCCAGGCTGGAGTGCAGTGGCGCCATCTCGGCTCTCCGCAACCTCTACCTCCCGGGTTTAAGCTATTCTCTTGCCTCAGCCTCCTGAGTAGCTGGGGTTACAGGAATGTGGCACCACGCCCAGCTAATTTTGTATTTTTAGTCGAGATGGGGTTTCTCCATGTTGGTCAGGCTGGTCTTAAACTCCCGACCTCAGGTGATCTGCCCACCTCAGCCTCCCAAAGTGCTGGGATTACAGGCGTGAGCCACCAGGCCCGGCCCCTCCTCGTTCTCAAAATAGATCTGGGCAGACTTTCATTGGTTCAGTTTGGGTCATGTGCTCCTTTCTGAACCAATCCCTATGACTGGGGCAATGGACAGCTCTTATTGGCTAGGCTCAGGTGATGGGTGTACCTCTGGATTAGGGCCAATCTCTTCTGGTCCACTGAAATGGGAATGGAGAGTGGTGACTCTGCAAGGGAAAATGGGAGTGCAGTTACCACCTTCGCAGTACTCTTTTGAGGATAACATGAGATGGTGTGTTTGCAAGCAAGTTATCTCTGTGCCTCGAACGTGGAAAGCCCTCAATAAGTGGCTAGCTGCTGCTTTTATTATTATATTGTTTGAGAAAAACAGGTGATGAACAAAGGTACCTTTGATAGCACCTGTATAAAATGCACTGGCTGGAGAGGAGTGAAACTGACAAGACTGGCAGCTGTTGCCGGGCGACAGGCCCATGAGGGATTATTAGGAGTTTCTCTTCTCCTTGGATCTGTCTGTCGAAATGGACAAAGACAATGGACAAATACAAAGAAAAAATAGCACAGGTAGAATGTGAAACTTCTGAAGAGAACCTCAGGTTGTATTGTGATTGCATCTGTTACCTGCTGTTCTTGGTGGAATAGAACTGAATGGTGGCTATGCTGACCATGTGATCCTTCCCTCCTAGGTTCTCCTCAGTGAACTGGCAGTACCAGTGTGGGCTTACCTGTGAGCACAAGGCTGACCTTCTCCCTATCAGTGCATCTGTCCAGTTTATTAAAATTCCTGCACAGTTACCCCGCCCCCTGACAAGGTACTGCAGTTGGTCACCTAGTTGACATTAGGAAGCAGAAAAATATATATTTGAAAATTGGAAGTTTATTCCTTTAATCAAGTTCTGATACTTTTCACTTGTAGTTTTTGTAATCCTCTAAAATGTTTTCTAGATTCCAGATCAATTATACGGAGTATGACTGCAACAGAAATGAGGTGTGTTGGCCGCAGCTTCTATATCCATGGACTCAGTATTATCAAGGTAGGGTGAAACAGATTTCTATGACCAATTATGTTATGTCAATTTTAAAAACAATTTAAAATGATGTCTAAATGTTACAGAAAGCGTAAAACATATAGAAACTTAAAAAAAATTTACAGATACTATTGCCACTTGGAAGTGATCACCATTACTGTTGAGGCTTAGTTTATTTCTACCTATACTGTTTTTTTTTAGACAGAGTCTTTCTGTGTCACCCTGGCTGGAGTGCAGTGGCAGAATCTCAGCTCACTGCAACCATTGCCTCCTGGGTTCAGATGACTCTCATGCCTCAGCCTCTGGAGTAGCTGGGATTACAGCACCAACACACCGGGCTATTTCTGTATTTTTAGTAGAGACGGGGTTTCACCATGTTGGCCAGGCTGGTCTCGAACTAGCCTTAAGTGATCTGCCTTCCTTGGCCTCCCAAAGTGTTAGGATTGCAAGAGTGAGCCACCACGCCCAGCCTATACCTACACTGTTATCGCAAGAGTTAAGAAATACTGCTGCTTAATTTTGTCCATTGTTTTTCAGGGGAGCCGCATTCTCAATGTGTTGCCAAGGGCTTACTGTTGCTGTTGTTCCTCACATTGGCCATGTTTCTCAGCAACCCCTGGACCAGAATATGCAAAGCCTGGCTTTTTTTTTTTTTTTTTGAGATGGAGTTTTGCTCTTGTTGCCTAGGCTGGAGTGCAGTGGCGTGATCTCAGCTCATCTCAACCTCCTGCTCCTGGGTTCAAGCGATTCTCCTGCCTCAGCCTCCGGAGAGTTGGGATTACAGGCACGTACCACCATGCCTGGCTAATTTTGTATTTTTAGTAGATACAGGGTTCCACCATATTGGCCAGGCTGCTCTCGAACTCCTGACCTCGTGATCCACCCATCTCAGCCTCCCAAAGTGCTGAGATTACTGGCATGGGCCACCACACCAGCCTTTTTTTTTTTTTTTTTGAGACAGGGTCTCACTCTGTCACCCAGGCTGGAGTGCAGTGCACAATCTCAGCTCACTGCAATCTCTGCCTCCCATGCAATCCTCCCACCTCAGCCTCCGTTGTAGCTGGGACCACAGATGCTCCACCACGCCTGGCTGTATTTTTGGTAAAGACGGGGTTTCGCCATGTTACCCAGGCTGGTCTGTAACTCCTGAGCTCAAATGATCTGCCCACCTCGGCCTCCCAAAGTGCTGGGACCACAGACGTGAGCTGCTGTGTCTGGTCCACCTGACTTCTCAAAGACTTTAGACCTTGACTTCAGTGATTTGTTGCAGTCTTGTATGCTTCTCTATAACATTTTAATAAATGAAATGTCTTATTTTTGCAGAAAATTTTTATTCAGTGCCCTGTGACTTTAATTCATGTATGTAGCTATCCGAGGCCGAATGAATATTCTCATCACTGGCCTGACTGAGTAAAATACATGAGAAGAACTCAAGAAATGTTAGAAATTTTAGCTTATCACAAATTAGTTAAAGTCATAGGAGTTTTATTTATACCATAGAGAAACTTTTCTTTAGTTTTTAATACATTTGTGTTGATTAATGTTTCCCATATTCCATAGAAAGGATTAAGAAATTCTTAAAAATGTATATAATACAAAAACACAAAATAATTGATGGGGAAAGATGTGGGCACTGCAGGAGGAAAATAAGAGAAAAGTAAAACAAAACCAGGGGCACATGAAAGCGCCTAAAATATATGCCAAAGGTTGCATTTAGCAGAAGCATACCCCTAATTCATTATTTATTTATTTATTTTTTAGAGACAGGTTCTCCCTCTGTTGCCCAGGCTGGAGTGCAGTGGCATGATCACAGCTCACTGTAAACTCAAACACCTGGGTTCAAGCGATTCTCCCCCAGGTAGCTGGGACTACAGGTGTGTGTGCTACCACACCTGGCTAATTTTTTTTTTTTTTTTTTTTTTAGTAGAGACAGGGGTCTCGCTATGTTGCCTGGCCTGGTCTCAAACTCCTGGCTTTAGCAATCCTCCCACCTAAGCCTCCCAAAGTGCTGGGATTACCAGCAGGAGCCACCATGCCCAACCAAGACTCCAGTTTACAAAAAACGAAGTATGATTAGCTATAGGAATTATGAAATCTATTCACTAAAAATTAACTGGTTATCAATGAAGGACAATTTTTCCTAGCTGAGTCTAGGAATTTCTCCCATGGGCCCTCACATGGGGACAGTCAACCCCACTCAGTGGGAAGAATGGATTTTTTTTTTTTTTTGAGACATGGTCTTACTCTGTTACCCAGGCTAGAGAGCTGGAGAGCAGTGGCACAATTACGGCTCACTGTAGCCTCGACCTCCTGAGTTCAAGTGATCCTCCCACCTTAGCCTCCCAAGTAGCTGGGACCACAGGCTTGTACCTGGCTAGTTTTTGTATCTTTTTTTTTTTTTGTAGAGAAGGGGGTCTCCCTATGTTACTTTGTTACCCAGGCTGTTCTCGAACTCCTGGGCTCAAGTGATCTACCTGCCTCAGCCTCCCAAAGTGCTGGGATTATACATATGAGCTGCTGTGCCCAGCCCTGGAATAGATGTTTTCAGCCACGGTCCTACAGTGGCCACACAGCACATTACCTGTAAGTTTTCTTTGTGTGCCAGGTAATCTAGTTTCAGATGGATTTTGTATGTTATTTAAGCCTAATTTTGAAAAATGATTATTTTCCCTTTTATACTTTTTGATTGAATTCCTAGTGCCTGCTGATAACCCAGGACCACATAAAATGTGCTGTTTCGTCTTCACTGCAGAGTTCCTGCCCAGGAGGAATTTCAAATTTTCCTCCAGTCTTAAGTCCATTTTCAAATAGGGGGATGAGCTAGTCATTGCAGAGGTTGTAAGTTTCTGCATGATGAATTTTAGCATCTGTACTGTGGTGGTGTTGGGCCTTCACCCCACCCCTCTAGGGCTGACTCAGAAATCTGGGTCAGTACTGGACTAATGGAGCTGGGGTCTGAGTCAATTATTGTCTGAACTTCAGCCATTTGAATTCACCTTCACAGTTCTTACTGTATCTTTTGTTGTTGTTGTTGTTTCTTTGAAAGAATAAAAGACAGAATGTCACTCTGTTGCCCAGGCTGGAGTCCAGGGGTGTGATCTCTGCTCCCTGCAAGCTCTACCACCCAGGTTCAAGTGATTCTCTTGCCTCAGCCTCCTGAGTAGCTGGGACTACAGGTGCCCACCACCACGCCTGGCTAATTTTTGTATTTTTTTTTTTTTTTTTTGAGGCGGAGTCTCACTCTGTCGCCCAGGCCGGAGTGCAGTGGCCGGATCTCGGCTCACTGCAAACTCCGCCTCCCGGGTTCACACCATTCTCCTGCCTCAGCCTCCCGAGTAGCTGGGACTACAGGCGCCTGCCACCTCGTCCGGCTAGTTTTTTGTATTTTTTAGTAGAGACGGGGTTTCACTGTGTTAGCCAGGATGGTCTCGATCTCCTGCCCTTGTGATCCACCCGTCTCGGCCTCCCAAAGTGCTGGGATTACAGGCTTGAGCCACCGTGCCCGGCCAATTTTTGTATTTTTTTAGTAGAGACGGGGTTTCGCCATTTTGGCCAGGCTGGTCTCGAACTCCTGACCTCAAGTGATCCACCCACCTTGGCCTCCCAAAGTGCTGGGATTACAGGAGTGAGCCAGGGCGCCCAGCCTGGTATAACTAGCTTTGGATTTCAGATATTTATGGAAAATAAATTTAAAACTTCCAAATGACAGGTAATTTAGCCTGATTTTGTGAGGATGCCTTTTGTACTTAAAATAGGGAAAAAACTCAGTTTGGCAGTAGAATGGGATCTGGGGTGTCTATGGTTTTAACTTTTCTAAGTTTATACGTTTCTGTATGCATTCATGAACTGTTTATTGAGTGGCTACTATGTGCTGCGGCTTGGAGATACCGCAGTGGCAGAAACAATGTCCCCCACCTTGGTGGAGCTTCCAATCTAGCAGGGAAGACTGGCACTAACACACAGACAAGGTAATTTCAGATGGTGGCAGGTGCAGTGAAGGAAACAGAACAAGGATGTGACTCCAAAGTAGAGGGGCCAGAGACAGTCTCAAGGGAGGGGATATGTGAGCAGAGACTCCTGCTTCCCAGTCGGTGTGGGGAACACACACTGGGTGCCGTGTGATTCCATCGACAGGACAAGCCTGGAGCTGGCAAATCTATCGAGACAAAATTGTCCTGTGGTGGCCAGGCCGGGCAGGAAGGGGAGACTGCAACTGAGCAGGAGGAGTCTTGCCAGGTCAGTGGGAAACGTTTGAAAATTGGATTGGAATGCTGGCGGCACACTCCAACTTCACGAAGAAGCCCAGGATCTGGCCGGGCAGCGGCTCACACCTGTAACCCAGCGCTTTGGGAGGCCGACGCGGGAGGATCGCTTGAGTTCAAGAGTTCGAGATCAGCCTGGCCAACATGATGAAACCCCTTCTCTACAGACATTTTTTAAAAAAATTACCCGGGTGTGATTGTCGCGCGTCTGTAATCCCAGCTCCTCCAGAGGCTGAGGTGGGAGGATCGCTTGAGCTCAGGAGGTCAAGGTTGCAGCGAGCTGAGCTCGTGCCACTGCACTCCACCCTGGGCCACAGAGGGAAACCCTGAAAAGCAGCAGCAGGGCCGGGCGCGGTGGCTTACACCTGTAATCCCAGCACTTGGGGAGGCCGAGGCGGGCGGATCACCTGAGGTCTGGAGTTTGAGACCAGCCTGGCCAACATGGTGAAACCCCGTCTCTACTAAAAATACAAAAAAATTAGCTGGACGCGGTGGTGCGCCCCTGTAGTCCCAGCTACTAGGGAGTCTGAGGCTGGAGAATCGCTTGAACCTGGGAGGCGGAGGATGCAGTGAGCCGAGATCGCGCCACTGCCCTCCAGCCTGGGCGACAGAGCGAGATTCTGTCACACACACACACACACGGTAGCAGCAGCAGCACACGGTCGTGCACTAGGAACGGGTGAGCTTCGCGGCGTGCACACTCGGCGAGACTCCTCCAGGTAAGCCGGGGAGCCGCCCGGGATGCAGCTCTGCGTCCAGTCCAGCTGAGCTATAGCTGCGGCGGTCGTCTCCGCCGGGTTCGCGCTGGTTGGCCCTGCTGCCACCGCGTGCGGCCGCAACCTCGGGCGCCCATTGGTTGGCCGGCGGGGGGGACGGGACGCAGGGGCGGAACCGGAACCGGCGGTAGCTCGGGGGCGGGACCTCGCCGACTGCTGTGGCGGCAGCTGGAGAGGCAGCCGCGGTGGCAGAACCGGGGGCGGCCGCTACAGCCTGGAGCCCCACGGTGCGGGGCCGCGGCCAGGCCACAGGAAGAGCTCGAGGCCAGGGCCGCACCGGCTGAGTGTGTGGGCCTGCGCGGCTCGGAGCCGCTGCCGCCCGTCGAGCCCCTCCGGGCGCGGGTCGGCCCGCCATGGGGTCCCTGTTCCGGAGCGAGACCATGTGCCTGGCACAGCTCTTCCTGCAGTCAGGCACGGCCTACGAGTGTCTCAGCGCCCTGGGAGAGAAGGGCCTGGTCCAGTTCCGAGACGTGAGTGTCGCCCGGGAGACGCGGGCCGCACCTGCTTTCCTGGCGCTCCCCATCCCGCGCATCAATGCGGCCCTCCCGCGGGGAGCACCGAGGAAGGGCGCGCCCCGTCCCCATTGCCCAGACGGGGAAGCTGACCCCCCAACTCAGCGGCCAAAGCTTCCCGGAGCGTGGGGCTGACTCCAGGGTCGCCGGCCGTCTGTGTGGTCCACGGCTGCTCTGCCCCAGTTAGTTAGGATCTCCCCTGTGTGGTCTTCATCGGCTCGGGGCACCGAGCTCAGCGGGAGAACAAATCCCACAAAGGCCTCTTGGAGTCCTTTTGGAACTTACGGGGGTGAGAGGGGCGCATTAACCAAATAAATACGTCAACCAGAAAATGTTTGCCGTAAAGAAAAAACGGGTTGGTGTGAAGGTGATTCGGGTGGGAGGCACGTTTGAAGGGGTAGTCAAGGAAGCCTCCTGGAGGAGGTGATATTTCAGCTGAGACCCAAATAGAAAGGAGCCAGCCTTGGGGAAGATCTGGGGAGAGGGTCCCCGTTGGTGGGAATAGGAGGAGCCCAGACAGAGCCTGAAATGGGGAAAAGCTGTCATCTCCTCGAGGAGAGGGATTTTTGTCTGTTTTGGTAACTGATGCGTAGTGCTGTACATACCATTGTGTGTAAGGACTTAAGAACTCAGTCATTATTTGTTGAATGGAAGCTGTCTCCCCAGAAAGTAATAATAAACATTTGTTTGTCTGTCTGTCCATTTACTTGTTTATTGTTTGTCTCCACCAAGGACTGTCAACCTCTGAGAGTAAGGACCTTAACGCAGTCCTTGGCATCGATAGGCATTTGTTGAATAAACAGGCTTTTCTTGACTGCCCGCTATGTTCGGGCACTGTTTTTGGTGCTGGGGACTCGGTGGTGAACAAGGCAGACACTGTCCCTGTGTTCCTGGAGCTCCCAGTGTGGGAGGAGACAGATTAAACACACTCTGATTATAAGCTGTGATAAGTGCTAAGGGTGTGGAAGGGAGACCGTGAAACAAGTACTTACTGACTGAATTGAAATCCACTCAGGCGAACATTTTATTTCCTGGCCACCACTTTCATCTCCTGACTGTTTCCCTTGATCTTCCTAAAGTGTCCTTAATTTCGGAAGGGAACAGCCCTACCCCAGATCTGATATCCGTTGATATCAGATATCTAATACCAGATCAGCCCCATTAGGCAGTTGCAAAGTCATGGAGAAACTCCTGAGTGACAGGCGAGGGTGCAGGTAAGATGCAGGGCGGTTCCTGGTTCCTGGAGCCACTTCTGCAGTTGTACCCATTCACCTGGTGGATGCTGCCCTGAGCTGCGAGTAGCACCCAAAAGATTCAGGCAACAGTTGCAGGCGCAACAGGCTCCTACATTTTTAACAGGTGGATGTTTTCCATCGTTAGTACTCAAGCCAAGACACTTAACCACACTTCAGTCTTACAGGTTTGAGTAAACGCACTAATCACTACAAAGATTCCAGTTTCAATAAGCACCACTACCTCCAGTCATAGCGTGTACCTGGGATCCTTTTTAACTGAATGTCAGTGAAAGGAGAAGAAAGTGCTGTTCATCTTTTTCCAGAAGGAAGTAAAACTAAGGTTGCTGTGATGAGCTCTTGTGTGGTGCTAGGTTTTCAGTGTATCTTCAGCCTGAGTTTCCTACTGACTTTGTGGTGACCAGATGAGATCACTGTTAGTAACCCTTGCAAGGGAAAGGGGGGCAGGTGGTGACTTCCGTGGTGACAGCTAGTGGGAAGACCTGGGAAAGAAAGGTCATTCAGCTGATGGGGAGGACTCCCTGAAGGGAAAGTTCTCACTTTTGTAACAGTTCTCAGTCTAAGAACAGGTTTCCTCTTTAGTCCTTCAGCTGGAGTGGGATTATCAATGGGTGTGAATATCAGGACAAACAGCACCAGGTCTCCTCTGCTGGTTTTACTAGGTTTAATGTACCTTGAATTGAATCTACATTAAAATGTACCTTATTCCATTAGCCCTGAATTAGGGTGCTGCTCTAAAAGGGGAAAAAACCCCCCAAATTTGTAAAAGAACCCACGCAATAGAAAACAAAAGTTAATATGGCTGGGTGTGGTGGCTCACGCCTGTAATCCCAGCACTTTGGGATGCCAAGATGGGTGGATCATGAGGCCAGGAGTTCGAGACCATCCTGGCCAACATGGTGAAACCCTGCCTCTACTAAAAATACAAAAATTAGCTGGGCATGGTGGGGCGTGCCTGTAGTCCTAGCTACTCTCAGGAGGCTGAGTCTGGAGAATCACTTCAACCCGGGAGGTGGAGGTTGCAGTGAGCTGCGATCGCGCCACTGCACTCCAGCCTGGTGACAGGGTGAGGCTCTGTCTCAAAAAAAAAACAAAAAAAAAAAGTTAATATATGTAAACTGGGGATGGTGGTATATGTATGTCAAATCTGTTTGTATTATTGCCACAGAAATTTACCTCTTTATAAATAAAGATTCTACTATTTGTAGAAACATCATGTCCATTTAGAGTTAAGTACTATTTGATACTGAAGGAAGAAAATGGAGCTGAGAAGTCGTATCCTGCGACAGCTTTAGACGCAGAACTTCCTTTCCAACAAGTTCCATAGAACTAGATTATGTCTGAATCATTAGCAACTTGGAAGTGGTTACTTTTAGTTTGACCTCCAGAAATGAATGAGAAGGTGATAAACAGGAGTGAAATTAGAATTTTTATCTTTCGGCCGGGTGCGGTGGCTCAAGGCTGTAATCCCAGCACTTTGGGAGGCCGAGACGGGCGGATCACGAGGTCAGGAGATCGAGACCCTCCTGGCTAACACGGTGAAACCCTGTCTCTACTAAAAATACAAAAACTAGCCGGGCGAGGTGGCGGGCGCCTGTAGTCCCAGCTACTCGGGAGGCTGAGGCAGGAGAATGGCGTGAACCCGGGAGGCGGAGCTTGCAGTGAGCTGAGATCTGGCTGCTGCACTCCAGTCCGGACGACAGAGCGAGACTCCGCCTCAAAAAAAAAAAAAAAAAAAAAAAATTTTTATCTTTCTTCTGGTTAATTCTTTTTAAAAAAGTCCCCCAAAAACGAACAAGAACTGAACATTTGGGGTAGACACTTATCAGGTTGAGCAGTTTCATGTCAAGTTGTAGCTTAAGTTTCTTGAGAGTGTCCAGTACAAATCCGAATGGAATAAAGATAAATTTTGTGTCTTAAATGGCTTTCAACGTGAATGATTACTGTAAATTTTTAAGGTGTGAAAGTAATAGATGTCCATTGTGAGAAATGTGGAAAACATAAGAATAGGAACATAGCTTGCATGATCCCAACACCTAGAAATTAACTTTAACTTTTTGGCTAATACTGGACAATCAACATTTCTCTAATAATGTTTAAAAATGTCCATATATATGTACTTTTATATAATTTGAACCACACTGAAATATCCTAATCTGCTTTACACAGAAATCATGACTAACTTCCTAATTTTATTAAATGTTCTTTTACAACTTTTAAAAATTGTTTTTACACTTTGTATTATAAAAAGTAGAGGGAAGAGTACAGTGTACCTCCGTGTACCCATAACGTAAACTTAGTTTTTTCTCACCTCCCAGACTAGATTATTTTGAAGCAAATCCAAGATAAATAATTTAACTTTTCAACAGGTATCTCTAAAAGATTATATATATATATATATTTTGAGATGGACTTTTACTCTTTCACCCAGGCTGGAGTGCAGTGGTGCGATCTTGGCTCCCTGCAACCTCTGCCTCCCAGATTCAAGTGATTCTCATGCCGCAGCCTCCCGAGCAGCTGAGATTACAGGTGCTCGCCACCATGCCTGGCTAATTTTTTATTTTTAGTAGAGACAGGATTTCGCCATGTTGGCCAGGCTGGTTTCGAACTCCTAACCTCAAGTGATCCACCTACCTTGGCCCCCCAGAGTGCTGGAATTACAAGCATGAGCCACTGGGCCTGGCCTAAAAGATAAAAAATTATTACCAACATTTTACTCGAAAATTTAAATAACATTTCTCAATATAATCGAATACCTTGTGATTTAAAATATCATTTTTGATAAGTGCAGAGTCATCAGTTACATGGCTGAACCATAATTTTTACACAACTTTATTGAGGTGTATCTTAGAGTTTACCCATTGTTTTTAGAAAGTTTATGGAGGCCGGGTGCAGTGACTCACACCTGTAATCCCAGCACTCTGGGAGGCTGAGGCAGGCAGATCACTTGAGCCCAGGAGTTTGAGACCACCCTGAGCAACATGGCAAAACACTATCTCTACCCAAAATACAAAAATTAGCCGGGTGGGGTGGCACCTGCCTGTAATCCCAGCTACTCTGGAGAGATCATGCCACTGGACTTCAGCCTGGGTGACAGTGAGACCCTGTCTAAAAAAAAAAAAAAAAAGTTAATGGAGTCAGGCATCCATTGCCCATTTTAGTTAATCCTTATTTCTACCCCTGACCCCCCGGCCCCTGGCACCCACTGCTTGCTGCCTCTAGGGTTGTCTTTTCTGGACATTCCAGATGAGTGGAATCACACAGTACGTGACCTCTTGTGTCTGGCTGCTTTCACTTAGTATGAAAGTCATCCAGGGTGGATGCAGTGGCTCACGCCTGTAATCCTAGCACTTTGGGAGGCCGAGGCGGGCGAATCACCTGAGGTCAGGAGTTTGAGACCAGCCTGGCCAACATGGCGAAACCCCGTCTCTACTAAAAATACAAAAATTAACTGGGCGTGGTGGCATGTGCCTGTAGTCCCAGCTACTCGGGAGTCTGAGGCAGGAGAATCGCTTGAACCCAGAAGGCAGAGGTTGCAGTGAGCCGAGATCCTGCCACTGCGTTCTAGCCTGGGCAACAGAGCGAAACTCCGTGTCAAAAAAAAAAAAAGAGAAGTCATCCCTGTTGTTGCATGGGTCAGTAGTTCATTCCTTTTTATTGCTAAGTAGCATTCCATTGTGTGGATATAGACTGTAATTTCTTTTCTTTCTTTTTTGTTTTGGGACAGGCTCTTGCCCTGTCACTCAGGCTAGAATGCAGTGGTGTGATAACTGCTCACTGTGGTCTTGACCTCCTGGGCTCAGGCAAGCCTCCTGCCACAGCCTTTTGAGCAGCTGGGACCACAGGCGTGCACCACTAGGCCTGGCTAAGTTTTTATTTTTTGTAGAGATGGTGTCTCACCATGTTGCCCAGGCTGGCCTCAAACTACTGGCCTCAAGTAGTCCTCCCACCTCAGCCTCCTGAAGTGCTGGGATTATCAATGCGAGTTGCTGTGCCTGGCTGTAATTTCTTTAACTACGCTGACTGTAATTTCTTTAACCAGTTTTCTATTGTTGGATTTTTGTGTTATCATTTTTTCTTTTTCCCTGAGATTGATGTTGTCATAGATAAATTTTTATCTGTTTCCATAGCTTTTTCCTTAGGTTAAATTTCTTCATGGGGTATTGCTGGGCAAATAATCATTTTCAGGATTTTTTCTTTTTTTGAGACAGGGTCTCACTCTGTCACCTGGGCTGGAGTGCAGTGGTGCAGTCTTGGCTCCATCCAACCTCTGCCTCTTGGGCTCAAGCAATTCTTGTGCCTCAGCCTTCCAAGTAGCTGGGATTACTCAGGTGCGCCACCACGCCTGGCTAATTTTTTTTTTTTTTTTTTTGAGATAGTGCCTTGCCCTGTTGCCCAGGATGGAGTGCAATGGTACGATCTTGGCTCACTGCAACCTCCGCTTCCCGGGTTCAAGTGATTTTTCCACCTCAGCCTACCGAGTAGCTGGGATTACAGGTACCTGCCATCATGCTTGGCTAATTTTTGTGTTTTCATAGAGATGGGATTTCACCATGTTGGCCAGGCTGGTCTGGAACTCCTGACCTCAACTGATCCGCCTCCCAAAGTGCTGGGATTACAGGTGTGAGCCACTGCACCTGGCCTAATTTTTGTATTTTTGGCAGACTTGGGGTTTCATAGTGTTGGCCTGACTGGATTTTCAGGCTTTTCTGGTGACAGTTGATAGATTGCTCTCCAGAAAGTTGTGTCAGTTTATAGTTCCATTCAATAGTATATAAGAGCGTACGTCCCCCAAACTTTGGTGATGTTTTATTTTTTACATAAATGTATTTTTAAATTTTAGAAATTTAAACCGTATTTTTCATCCATTTCTCAGCTCAACCAGAACATAAGTACTTTCCAAAGAAAATTTGTTGGAGAGGTGAAGAGGTGTGAAGAGCTAGAGCGAATATTGGGTAAGTTTATTTTCTGATTTAATAACTTAAATAATTACCTTTATATAGGCAAACCTTGTTTGGTTTAGAAATACTGGAAAATATAGAGAAGCAGAAAGAAAAAAAGAAATTGTATTCTCATCATTCAGAAGTAATCACAGTTATGTAGGCATGTATTATTTTTCTGTATTTTTTATTCATCTTTAAAAGTAAAATTTTACAAACATAACGGCCTGGTTATTTTGTTGTCACCTTTGTTTTTTACTTGACAGTGCTTACTATACTATAACATCTTTTCGTGTCAGTAGACATAGATTTTGGCCCATCATCGTTTTTGATGGCAGCATAGTATTTGATTGTATTAATATTAGTAGACATAGATTCTGGCCCATCATCATTTTTGATGGCAGCATAGTATTTGATTGTATTAATATTAATGTGCCATGGCTTATTTAACCGATCCCTTGTAGTTTATTATAACTTAAAAACATTGTACATGTTAGTAAGTTGCTTAATTTAAAATTTTATCAAGGAATAAGGGAGGCAGAACATGGCAGATGGATGGGTTGACAATAATTTCCTTCTTCTCAGGGCTTCCTTTGCCAGTGTTCGATCAGTGCTGATTGTTAACCATTTCAACTCAGTAGCCCAGGGCCACTTCTTTTATCTCTAAAATCTTTCCCATCTTAGCCTAATATTAGTCATTATCAAATCAAGCCTTGACGTTCTCACTGGAGTGGAGGGAAAATAACAGTCAACTGAAGGACAAAGCTTGTTATTTTTTTTTTTTTGAGATGGAGTCTCGCTTCGTCACCCAGGCTGGAGTGCAGTGGCATGATGTCGGCTCACTGCAGCCTCTGTCTCCTGGGTTCCAGCGATTCTCCTGCCTCAGCCTCCCTAGTAGCTGGGACTATAGGTGTGTGCCACCACACCCGGCTAATTTTGGTATTTTTAGTAGAGATAGGGTTTCACCATGTTGGCCAGTCTGGTCTCGAACTCCTTGTTAGGGACAGACTGCCCCAGAAAAGCTCTTGGTACTGCCAACACTTCCCCAAAACCTCTCTGTGCTGCCCACCACTCCCCCTTATGCTCTGCAACTTCTCTCTGTGTCGCCCACCCTTCCCCCTGAGCCCCTTTACATTTCTAAGCCCTTATCTAGGCACCGAGGTAAAGCCAGCAGACTTCACTTATCAGATCTTCCTGCGATAAGCAAACCACAATTACAAACCATCTGGACTGCACAGGGGGAGGTCTGGAAAGCCTAAACAAACTTTGACTACATCCTTCTGTAAGTTCCTTCCTCTAGCTGCTACCATAAAGGTCACAAGGTGATATATGGCAAAGTTAATCAACAAACGACCCCAGGGTCTCTCTTCCCCATATAAACCCTTCATTTTGTAAGTTCAAGGCTGCCTCGTCTGTGGTGGAGCAGCTGGCAGGTTCAGTAAACTTACTCTTTGGGTCTGACTTTGGGTCTATTCTTCCTTTCTCTCCTCTGACCTTACACTTCTGACCTCAGGCGATCCTCCGGCTTCGGCCTCCCAAAGTTTAGGGATTACAGGCGTGAGCTACCACACCCGGCCAATTTATTTGTTTAAATTGGGGATTTTTAAGAGTAACAGGAAATTTTAGTCATCTGAAATCTAGTCCTAGTCATATTGCTTGAGGTCCTAGTTATTTGTGTGGCTCATGTATGTTAGTGGCACCATATTCCTGTCTTTGCAACCTAGGTGAATCATTGGACAGATGGTGTCTATAGGATGAGGTTTTTAAAGGCAGGGCAAATGTGATAACACATTAGGCATATCCAGGACTTCCTGTAGCTTAAACTGTTTCAAAAGAATGCAGGGCTGGGCATGATGACTCATGCATGCCTATAATTCCAGCACTTTGGGAGGCCAAGGTGGGAGGATCACTTAAGTCCAGGAGTTTGAGACCAGTCTGGGCAACATACTGAGACCCTGTCTCCACAAAAAATAAAATTAGCCAGGCATGGTGGCTTGTGCCTGTAGTCTTAGCTACTCGGGAGGCTGAGGTGGGAGAATTGCTTGAGCCCAGGAGTTTGAGGTTATTGCGGGCCAGGATGACATACCACTGTACTCCAGCCTGGGCAGCAGAGTATGACCCCATAAGAATGCAGACTTAAAACAGTGAAAAAGGACCTCTCAGGGAAGTTTAGGTGTACACCAGGCATGGTGGTACACATGCCTATAGTCTCAGTTACTCTGAAGGTACAGGTGGGAGACTCTCTTGAGCCCAGGAGTTCGAGGCCAGCCTGGGGCAACATAGTGAGACCCCTGTCTCTTAAAAAAAAAAAAAAGAATAAATTGAAGTTGTCTCACGCGTCTGTGTGAAGAGACCACCAAACGGGCTTTGTATGAGCAACAAGGCTGTTTATTTCACCTGAGTGCAGGCGAGCTGAGTCCGAAAAGAGAGTCAGCAAAGGGTGGTGGATTATCATTAGTTCTTATAGGTTTGGGGACAGGTGGTGGAGTTAGGAGCAATGTTTTGTGGGCGGGGGTGGATCTCACAAAGTACATTCTCAATGGTGGGGAGAATTACAAGGAACCTTTCAGGGGTGGGGGAGATTACAAAGTACATTGATCAGTTAGGGTGGGGCAGAAACAAATCACAGTGGTGGAATGTCATCAGTTAAGGCCATTGTCACTTCTTTTGTGGATCTTCAGTTGCTTCGGGCCATCTGGATGTCCACGTGCAGGTCACAGGGGATATGACGGCTTAGCTTGGGCTCAGAGGCCTGACATTCCTATGTTCTTATATTAATAAGAAAAGCAAAACAAAATAGTGAAGTGTTGGAGCAGTGAAAAATTTTGGGAGTGGTATGGAGAGACAATGGGTGATGTTTCTCAGGGCTGCTTCGAGCGGGATTAGGGTCAGCGTGGGAACCCACAGTGGGAGAGATTCAACTGAAGAAAGATTTTGGGGCAAGGGGTGATATTGTGGGGTTGTTAGAAGGAGCATTTGTCATATAGAATTATTGGTGATGGCCTGGATGCGGTTTTGCATGAATTGAGAAGCTAAACGAAAGATACAAGGTCCAAATAAGAGGAGGAGAAAAACAGGTATTAAAAGACTAAGAACTGGGAGTACCCAGGACATCCAATTACAGAGTGTCCAAGGGGGTTCAGTGTAATTATTTGCTTGGTTGGCAAGTGAGCGCTATCCTTGAGTTTTTTTATGTTGTCATATACCAGGCCAGATTGATTTAGGTGAAAACAACACTCTTCATTTAAAAATATACAGAGTCTCCCCACCCCCCCTTTTTTTTTTATCAGTGAGTAAGTCAAGGCCTCGTTGATTTTGGAGGAAAGAGAAATGCAAAGCCAGTAATTGTTTGTTAAAGAAGGATTAGAAACGACTAGGAGAGAGTGAGTTTGATAGGGTGGTGGAGATAGCTGGGGAGAGGTAGAGGGTGGCATAAGAATGGGAACCAGAATAAGAGTGAGTATAAAAGTGAAGAATAGGACTTCATCAGGTTGAAAGTATTGGAGGGTACCGTGCCGCTGAAGATCTTCTGTCCACTTCAAGAGAGACTTAAGGGTAGCGATTTGAGGTAAAACCACGAGCCACTAAATACCAAGAGCCTGAGAAACTGCTTGGGCGATTTGATTGATAAAGGCTGGTCCCTTATCGGACTGTATAGAGGTGGGAAGGCCAAACCAAGGACTTATATCTGACAGAAGGGAAGAAATAACAGTGGCCTTCTCAGACGCTGTGGGAAAGGCCTCTAACAATCCAGGAAAGTGTCTACCCAGACCAAGAGGTACTTTAGTTTCCTGACTCGGGGCATGTGAGTAAAGTCAGTTTGCCAGTCCTGGACAGGGGCAAATCCCTGAGCTTGCTGTGTAGGGAAGGGAGGGGGCCTGAACAATCCCTGAGGAGTAGTAGAATAGCAGATGGAACAACTGAGAAGTGATTTCCTTAAGGATAGATTTCCACGATGGAAAGGAAATGAGAGGTTCTAAGAGGTGGGCTAGTGGCTTGTAACCTACAGGGAAGAGGTTATGAAATGACGATAGAATAGAATGGGCCTATGAGGCTAGAAGGAGATATTTTCCTTGGTCGAAGAACCATTTGCCTTGTGTGGGAAGAGATTGATAGGTGGAAGTTTCAGTAGGGGAGTAGGTGGGAGTGACCAATGAGGAGGAGAAAAGCTGGCCTTGAATTATAGAAGTTGGAATGCTAGCTGCTTCTTTAGCTACCTTATCAGCATAAGCATTGCCCTGAGTGATGGGATCTGATGCCTTTTGGTGGCCCTTGTAGTGGATTACTCCAGCATCCTTTAGAAGTAAAGCAGCCTTGAGAAGAGTTTTTATTAAAGAGGCATTAATGATGGAGGACCCTTGCATAGTGAGGAAACCTCTTTTCTGCCCATATAACAGCATGGTGGTGCAGGATATGGAAGGCGTATTTAGAGTCAGTATAAATATTGATGTGTAATTCCTTTGCAAGAGTGAGGGCTTGAATTAAGGCAGTGAGTTTGGCTTGCTGAGAGGTAGTGGAGCGGGGCAGAGTGGTGGCCTCAATGATAGATGTGGAAGATACTGTAGCATAGCCTGCCTTTGCTGGTGTGTGGTGATTAGGCCTGGTGGAACTGCCACCAATAAACCAACTGTGATCAGGGTGAGGAACAGGAAAGAAGGAAACATGGGGAAATGGAGTGAATGTCAGGTGGATCAGAGAGATACAGTCATGGGGCTCAGGTGTGGTATCAGGAATAATGTGGGGGGCCAGGGACAATGGTAACTGTGGGAGACTCAACAAAGAGTGAGTACAGCTGAAGGAGCCAGGGAGCAGAAAGTGTCAGGTATGATGAAGAAAATAGATTTTGGAAATTATGAGAACTGTAGAGAGTGAGTTGAGCATAGTTTGTGATTTTTGAGGGCCTCAGAAAGTATTAGGGCAGCGGCAGCCGCTGCACACAGACATGAGTTGAGGGCTATGCTAAAACAGTAAGGTCAAGTTGTCTGGACAGAAAGGCTACAGGGCACGGTCCCAGCTCTTGTGTAAGAATTCTGACCGCATAGCCCTGTACTTCGGCTGTGTGTAATGAAAAGGGTTGGGATGAGTTAGGGAGAGCTAGTGCAGGAGCAGCTTTTAGGGCTGTTTTTTAAGAAATGGAAAGGGGAGTGAGGAAAGGATTTAGGATTTATGGGGTCAGCTAGGTTTATCTAGAACAGAATGGGTTGTGGAGGGAGGTATTGAGGATAGGAGAGTATATGGCTTTGGCACCACGGGTTGGATAGGCAAGACAATTTGGTTGATAAGGCACAGATCCTGAACTAACCTGTAAGACTTGTCTGGTTTTTGGACAGGTAAAATGGGGAAATTGTAAGGAGAGTTTGTAGGCTTTAAAAGGCCATGCTGTAGCAGGCGAGTGATAACAGGCTTTAATCCTTTTAAAGCGTGCTGGGGGATGGGATATTGGCATTGAGCGGGGTAAGAGTGATTAGGTTTTAATGGGATGGTAAGGGGTCATCTGTCGCCAAGGAGGGGGTAGACATGTCCCATACCTGTGGATTAAAGTGGGGAGATACAAGGGGAGGATGCGAAGGAGGCTTTGAACTAGGGGAAAAGGTGGCAATGAGATGTGGTTGTAGCCCAGGAATAGTCAGGCAAGCAGATAATTTAGTTAAAATGTCTTGACCTAGTAAGGAAGCTGGGCAGGTGGGGACTAAAAAGGAGAGCATGAAAGACTATTGTCCAGGTTGGCACCAGAGTTGGGGAGTTTTAAGAGGTTTAGCAGCCTGGCCGTCGATACCCACAACAGTCATGGAGGCAAGGGAAACAGGCCCCCAAAAAGAAGGTAGTGTGGAGTGGGTAGCCTCCGTATGGATTAAACAGGGGACTGACTGACCCTCCACTGTAAGAGTTACCCGAAGCTCGGTGTCAGTGATGGTCTAGGGGGCTTCTGAGGCAGTCAGGCAACGTCAGTCTTGAGCTGCTAAGCCGAGGAGATCTGGGAAGGAGTCGGCCAAGAAATGCTGGGTTTGGGCTCCAGGGGCTTTAGGAGTGGCGACGATGTGAGTCAGACAGTCCAACCTCCAGTAGG
Organism: Trachypithecus francoisi; assembly: GCF_009764315.1. Taxonomy (NCBI): domain Eukaryota; kingdom Metazoa; phylum Chordata; class Mammalia; order Primates; family Cercopithecidae; genus Trachypithecus; species Trachypithecus francoisi. The sequence continues at coordinate 9,475,957 of NW_022681456.1, read as the reverse complement.
GGCCGGCACAGACAGGGCACAGCTTAGGAGGAATCCTGGGCTGCGGGCCTTCTGAGGCCCAGTGGCCAGGCTTTTGGCACCGGAAGCAAGGTCCACAGGGATGTTTTGAAGGAGCCCCTGGGAGCTGTGGCTTGGATGTTCTGAAGTTCTTGTATGTTGGAGACGTGGTTGTGGGTTGTCTTACAGCAGAGGCAAGTAGCTGTAACTCAGAAATGCATTGCTGTCTGGCTGCCTCCTCTCTATTATTGTATACCTTGAAGGCGAGGTTGATTAATTCCTGTTGTGGGGTTTGAGGGCCAGATTCCAATTTTTGAAGCTTTTTTCTAATGTCAGGAACTGACTGGGTGATAAAATGCATATTAAGAATAAGGTGGCTTTCTGGCCCCTCTGGGTCTAGGGTGGTAAAATGTGTAAGGGTTGCTGCTAAGCGGGCCATGAACTGGGCTGGGTTTTCGTCTTTACCTTGGGTAGTTTCTTTAAGTTTGTCATAATTAAAAGCTTTGTAAACTGCCTTTTTAAGCCCTTAAACTAGGCAGGAAACCATGTAATCTTGCCTAGCTATACCTGGGGAATCTGCCTGATAGTTTCATTGGGAATCTTCTCAGGGAACTGCTCTAATGCCTTCCTGGAGGTCTGGCTCATGAAGCCAGTGGTTATCAGCGTGAGATTGGGCTCCCCCATTCATCTGGGGAGAGGGTAGAAGTTAGGATGACATTTAAGTCACTCCAGGTTAAATTGTAGGACAGAGTTAGATATCGGAATTCCTGTATGTATTTAGTGGGGTCTGATGAGAAAAAGCCTAAACACTGGCTGATTTGGGAAAGGTCTGATAGAGAAAAAGGCACATGTACCCTGACTCTGCCTTCAGCTCCAGCCACCTCTCTAAGAGGAAATTGTTGGGCAGGTGGGGGAGAGCTAGTCGCAAAACGAAACTGTAAACCGGACCAGGTGTGAGGAGGGGAGGTGATAGAAGGATTATAGGGTGGGGGAGCAGAGGCTGAGGAAGAACTGGGACCCGGCTGGGCCTGGTGAGGAGCAGCCTAGGGAGAAGGGGAGAGGTCACATGAGTTCATAGAAAAGATAGATTCAGAGGACTCAGCGCTTGGGGTGGAGACTGAAGAACAGACCAGGAGAGAAAGAAGAAAAATTTGGGATGAGTCTCATTGGGAGCGGAGACTAGGGAGGGACCAATGCGTAAAAGAATGCCTGGACGTCAGGCAGCTCAGACCATTTGCCCATTTTTCGACAAAAATTATCCAGATCTTGTAGGATAGACAAATCGAAAGTGCCATTCTCTGGCCACTTGGAACTACTGTCGAGTTTGTACTGGGGCCAAGTGGTGTTGCAGAAGAAAATAAAACCCTTAGATTTTACGTCAGGCCAGAGTTGAAGAGGTTTTAAGTTCTTGAGAACACAGGCTAAGGGAGAAGGAGGAGGAATGGAGGGTGGAAGGTTGCCCACAGTGAAGGAGGCAAGTTTAAAGAGAAGGGTAGAGACACAGAGAAGGGAGTGGGGAGCAGCCTCGGGCTGCAGTGTGGGTGAACAGCCAAAGCAGGTGTCCCCGCAGTTGACTTGCCACCAAGGGAATGTGGGTGAATGACCAAGGCAGGCGTCCCCGCGGAGATCAGGCACCAGTGGAGTGTGGGTGAATAATCAGGCAGGCGTCCCTGCAGTGATTAAACACCAAGGGAAGTCTGCCTTCCCGAGTCCGTGACCGGTGCTGGAGTTTTGGGTCCACGAATAAAATGTGTCTCCTTTGTCTCTACTAAAGAGGAAAAAGAACTGGAATTGGAAAGACAGGGAGATTGAAGTGTAGTAACAGAGGGAGACTGAAGGGTAGCGAGAGAGGCTGGAGAAGAAAGTGAAAAGACCGCTTACCCAATTTGAAATTGGTGAGATGTTCCTTGGGCTGGTTGGTGTGAGGACCCGAAGTTGTAGGTGGATCTCCTCACAGAGTGAGGGCGAGGACAGGGGACTGGTCTCCCAAAGAAGTCCCTCTGACCCAGGTCTTCCGCACCATGTCTCACGCGGCCGTGTGAAGAGACCACCAAACAGGCTTTGTGTGAGCAACAAGGCTGTTTATTTCACCTGGGCGCAGGTGGGTTGAGTCCGAAAAGAGAGTCAGCAAGCGTGGTGGATTATCATTAGTTCTTATAGGTTTGGGGACAGGCGGTGGAGTTAGGAGCAATGTTTTGTGGGCAGGGGGTAATGTCACAAAGTACATTCTCAAGGGTCGAGAGAATTACAAAGAACCTTCTTAAGGGTGGGGGAGATTACAAAGTACATTGATCAGTTAGGGTGGGGCAGAAACAAATCACAGTGGTGGAATGTCATCAGTTAAGGCCATTGTCACTTCTTTTGTGGATCTTCAATTGCTTCGGGCCATCTGGATGTCTACGTGCAGGTCACAGGGGATATGACGGCTTAGCTTGGGCTCAGAGGCCTGACAGAAGTATAAATTGGTTAAAACAATTTGCATTCATTTCTAGAAACCGCTTAAGCCCAGTGCTTCCTTTGCTATCTTGGTAAGACAGTTTCTTTTCTTTTTGTTTTTCCTCCTTCCTTCTTTACCTGCCTGTCTCCCTTTGTAAACCAGTTAGTAACACTTCTAAATATTAGGCCTGATAATGACTAACAGGTATTGTGACTTTTAGGCTAAGGAAAGGCATGCTTCGTGGAATTGAAAACATAAGCCAAATAAAGTAGTTAATTTTGGCTGGTGTACTATTAGTTTCATGAATCTAGTTTTTTTTATTTTTTATTTTTTTATTTTTAATGACTGAAACAAAAAACATCTAAAACCACAGCTTCTGGAAGAACCACTTGTTCTTGCCAGTCTTGTACCACTCTTTGAACTTGACCTTGGCCTCCCATTGGGCCTTGCATTTAAGGTCAGGGTCTCTGAAGACCTGATGATTTTGTCTAAGGAGATTGCCACAGGGTACTTTGTGGGCCTGAGGTCATTGTAGTTATAAACCTTCACAAAAGACCTGACCTTTGACCACTTGACGATCTTCTTGCCCATGGCAGCTGTCACTGTGGGGATAATGGTCTATTTTTGCCACCAGAGCGTGGCTGCAGGGGCGGTCTGAGGTGCCATCATCAGTGTTCTTCATGAGGATTGGCTTTGTGTCCAGAGTAGTGTCCAGCCACGACTGGCACCACTTTCCCAGGTTTCACGAACTTGCGCATTTCTAGGGCCACCCTGATACTTGCCCCCCACACTGCCGATGGCAGCGATTGCAAGACCCAGCCAAGCTTCTGAATCTAGTTTTTAACTTCAGTGGTGAAGCAGTGCACGTTGTCCTCAGCCATAGCTTCAGGGCTGACTGAGAGCTGCAAGAGAGCCTGGCTCTTGGTGCTGGGTGGGTTTCCTGGTCGTAGTTGTGATTTTCTTGATGGACTGATGGATGCCAATCTCTTTCTGAGGACATCTGTAGAGAAATTACGTTGCCGGCTCCCGTAGGGGTATTGTAGGTCTATTACTTGGGTTATTCCTGCACTTCCAAGTGTACCCCTAACCTCTGCTTCATTCTGCACATGTGGAGACGGCTGTGACTCAAAAGTTCTTTAACTAGAATATTAGAAATGAAAAAAATGGGATGGAATTTCAGAAAAGGTTTATCCAGGTTGTTGTTCATTCTATTTATTTGTTAAGTCACTAAGAAACAGAAGACATTGTTGTTTATTTTGTCACTGCATGCAGATCTCTCTAGGCAGCATTATTTTTGGAAACAAGGTTGCAAAAAGTGACCAATAAGTCAGTTGGAACAAGCAAGATTTTTGTGCATTTAGACATTGATTTTTAGATGGCTTGGGAAAGGTTGGGCTTTAAAATGTTTCTGACTGAAATGTATTATAGTACGTTTTCGTATCTAATTGTTTAACTTTTATTTTCACAGTGTATTTGGTTCAGGAAATTAATAGAGCTGATATTCCCCTTCCTGAAGGAGAGACCAGCCCTCCTGCGCCACCCCTGAAACAGGTTCTAGAAATGCAGGTAACTTGCTTCTGACAAAGCTGTTTGCAACCGTTGATCTCAGGGGCTGCTACTTACTTATTTCATATTGTCTAATGCTTTTCTGCCTTTCTTCTCAAAACCATGAAAGATGGTGATCTCTCTAGGCAGAGAGATTAAAGACCACTATTATGATTAACCCTCAGTAATAGATTATCTGTGATAAATTTGAATGGTAATTCAGTTTTCTTTTGCCGTGTAAGGCATATGCTTCCTTTCCAGCTGGTGGTGAACAGAGGCAACAAGAATCAGGCCATCAAGCCTGGTTGATGATCCTGTACTGTTTCAGAAAGCTCATCCCAGGGTCACCCATGCCTTAGCTGCCTCTTCTTGTGCAAGGAATTGAGGCTTCGGTGGTGTGCCTTCACAGTCCTCCCACATTTACCCTGGCCCTTCCCCTCTAAATTTTGGAAGCTGGTATGCAATCTGTGGCTTGTCTTGGGTGGGCCGCAAGCAGCGTTGTGTCACCCTGAGTTCGCTGGCTGGTGTGTTGGGGATACACGTGTCCCTGGTGAGAACACTTACCTGTTCTGTTTATTAATATCCTCCGTGAATTTGTTCCTCACCCTGTGAAGTAGGCCGGAGCTCTTGATAACTCTTCTAAAACAATTATCCTTGTATACCTGACACCATTCGGTAGCTGGCTCCTCTGTGTTTGTCTGGAAGTCTTCCAGCACTTGGTGCAGGAGACTCCGGAGAGAACTCTCCAACCACATGAGTAACAGCAGTCATCCGGCTTGGCCTGTTCGATAGGTCGCTTGTGATACAATTACAAACACAGTGATGACTGTGTACAGTGTTTGCAAGGCAAAGGAGAAGTATTGAATGTAGTATGTTAAGTGATTTGTTTGAATATAAGTTGTGATTGACTCAGTGATTTGCTTTACAGATTTTTGCTTCTGTTGTTTTAATACTTAAGTATTTTTAAGGATGTTTAGTATGTAACTAATTATTAAAGATTCTCATGAAATTTTTTTTTTTTTTTTTTTTGAGACAGAGTCTTGCTCTGTCGCCCAGGCTAGAGTGCATGTAGTGGTACAATCTTGGCTCACTGCAGCCTCCACCTCCCAGGTTCAAGCAGTTCTCCTGCCTCAGCCTACCGAGTAGCTGGCATTACAGGCATGCGCTACCACGCCCGGCTAATTTTTGTATTTTTAGTAGAGACGGGGTTTCGCCATCTTGGCCAGACTGGTCTGGAACTCCCAACCTCGTGATCCACCCATCTCGGCCTCCCAAAGTGCTGGGATTATAGGCGTGGGCTACTGCGCCTGGCCGATTCTCAGGAATTTTTATCCTCAATTAATTGTGTAAATGTGAGTCTATAGACTCATATGCTAGGAAAACATGTTAGAAAAGATTATCTAAACATATTCTGTGTTGCAAAGAAAGGAAATGTAGACTTAAAGAGGAAGAGTCTTTGATGTGTGATATGGATAAGCAGACAAAGGAAATCCGAGAGAAATGACAGCACCTGTGGTTAGAGAAGCGGGCCAGTCTTGGGGGTCTCATGCTCATCACAGCCTCCAGAATGTTTTTGCTCATATGTGGCGTGAACTTCACAGAAATTACCAGAATTAATAATTCTGGCTAATTCTGGCCAACATAGCGAAACCTCATCTTTACTGAAAATACAAAAAAAATTAGCCGGGCGTGGTGGTGTGCAACTGTAGTCACAGCTACTCGGGAAGGCTGAGGCAGGAGAATCGCTTGATCCCAGAAGGTGGAGATTGCAGTGAGCCGAGATCATGCCACTGCACTGCAGCCTGGGCGACAGAGGGAGACTCCATCTCAAAAACAAAAACAAAAACAACACAACAAAAAAACCCCCACTGTTTTTGGTATACTGTATGAAGATTATTGGAATCACACTTGGAACTAATTCACCCACTTGAGTAATCATTATTTTGTTTTAGGAGCAGTTGCAGAAGCTCGAGGTTGAACTGAGAGAAGTCACTAAGAACAAGGAGAAACTGAGGAAAAACTTGCTGGAACTGATTGAGTACACTCACATGCTGAGAGTGACAAAAACCTTTGTGAAACGCAACGTTGAGGTACTGAACAGCTTGTGAAGAAATACAATTATTTTATAAAAATCTCATTCCCTTAGGCTATGTATTTTGCTATTACTTCATGTAGATATGTTGCTTTTTTAAAGAGATTAAATGTATTTATTTATTTAGTTAGTTAGTTAGTTAACTTTATGTTTTGTTTTTGAGACAGAATTTTTCTGTTGTTGCCCAGGCTAGAGGGCAGTGGCGCGATCTCAGCTCCCTGCACCCTCCGCCTCCTGGGTTCACGCCATTCTCCTGCCTCAGCCTCCCGAGTAGCTGGGATTACAGGTGCCCGCCACCATGCCTGTAATTTTTTGTATTTTTAGTAGAGATTGGGTTTCACCATGTTGGCCAGGCTGGTGTTGAACGCCTGACCTCAGTTGATCTGCCTTCCTCGGCCTCCCAAAGTGCTGGGATTACAGGAGTGAGCCACCGTGCCCAGACTTAAGAGATTAAATTTAAACCTTGGTTTTATTTTTCAGTTGGATTATATGACTTTAAATAAACTTTTAAGAGCCATTTTCTGTGTTGGTTGTTTTAAGCAATTATAATACTAAATATTTATAAAAGGTTTAGTTTGTGGTTGAAAAAAATTTTTATGAGCTTGGGAAAAAAATTGAATGAAGGATGTTGAACTCTAAAATTTAGTTTTTCCAGATTGCTAAGTAAAGGAAGTAAAAGAATAATCTATAATTTCTAAGAATAGGTCAGACGCAGTGGCTTACACCTGTAATCCCAGCACTTTGGGAGGCCAAAGCCAGAGGATGGCTTGAGCCCAGGAGTTCAAGACCAGCCTGAATATAGTGAGAATTAATGTGAGACCTTGTCTATACAAAAAATAAAAATTAGCTGAGCGTGGTGGCGCAAACTTGTAGTCCTAGCTACCAGGGAGGCTGAGGTGAGAGGATCATTTGAGCCCAGAAGTTTGAGGCTGCAGTAAGCTATGATTGTGCCACAGAACTCCAGCCTGGGCAACAGAGTGAGATCCTGTACGCTGTGTCTAAAAAAAAAAAAAAAATTATAAGAATAAAGAATAGTCATGTAGTAGCACTTTACAGAGCTAAATGTAGAAGAGACAAGTGCATATGTCCCAAACTTAGTTTCACTTGATATAATAGTGATCTTTGATAAAGTTATTCTATCATGGATGAAGGCAATGAATTAAATTATAACTGTCTTTTATGTAAGTGTCTTCAAGTGGCTTACAAATAAGGGATGGGGAAGTTATGTTTTCATTTATGAGAATTGAGTTACAGATCTAAGTTACCTTAGAAGGTTTTGCACCCAGATCTAAGTAGTTAGTTAGGATGCCCTATAAACTTGTTTGAAAATTTAACATGAGAAATAAAGTGTCACTTTTAATGAGACACACTTGGTTTCATATGTTTCCTTTTAGTTTGAACCCACTTACGAAGAATTCCCTTCCTTAGAGAGTGATTCTTTGTTGGACTACAGCTGTATGCAGCGGCTGGGAGCAAAACTGGGGTAGGTGACAAGGCCTGGGGTGTCAGGCTTCATACTGCCCTTCTTGTAAAAGGCAGATGAGTTCTATAGAAGGGATGAATGGAGACCATTTTAAAGCCTAGGGTTGAATGAAAGAGTGAATATTTGTTTAAGAAAACACTGTACTCCTGTACTTGTTGAGCTGAATTACTCAACTGTATTGACTTTTTTACTTAATATAATGGAAATTTCTTCTTTTGGTATAATGAGCTGGAAAGAAACAACATTTATGTCATTCAGTGTTAGTTCTATAAACCTAAAACAATTGGTCATTCAGGCATCAAATCCTGTCTAGTAGAAACTTGGTGGGTAAACCGAGTTGGTTAGTTTTTTTTATTAATCATACTTTAAAGACCTCCTTCTGCTGTTCATTGTTTCTGCCTACTGAAACTAATGGTAATTTGTTTCCTTGTGTGATTTGTGATTTTTAAAGTTATCATAAGCTCATATTTCACAGTTCCTGATCTGAAGGAATTCAGTGATATTTAGTTTGAGGATGTTCTCCTCCAGAGAGAATTTGCTTTGACATTTGTCAGGTACCTGGGAGTGCTCTGTCAACCTGGAATCATTTATATTTTTCTCAGCATTGGGACTTTTTGTTGATTTGATTTTTGACTGTGCCAGGAATGTGAATTTAAGCCTCAAACCTGAGTGAATTTTAACCTGTGGTTATAAATTCTTAGGGAAGACTTCTCCCTCCATCTAGAACCAAAATGGAAATAAACAAGTTTACATGCATGCTCCAGGCTCCTTTGCAAGGTGGGTTTTTTCTGGTCCACCTCTTCACTGAAGGTGTAGCTTTTGTGCATGGAAGCAGTCCCAGCTGGAGAGGGGAGTCAGTTATATCTGCTCACCTTATCCAGATGCAGTGCCTGGCTTCTGTGTCCCATGCTGGCCTTAAACTCAAGGCCTTAAGATACTGCATTCAGTGTAAGAATCAGGACAGCTGTGAGGTCCTGTTTTCCCTTTGGATTCCAAGAATTTCTCTCTTTTTTTTTTAAGATGGAGTCTTGCTCTGTCGCCTAGGCTAGAGTGCAGTGACGCTCTAGCAACCTCCGCCTTCCGAGTTCAAGTGATTCTCCTGCCTCAGCCCCCCGAAGGTGCCCACCATCATGCCCGGCTAATTTTTGTATTTTTAGTAGAGACAGGGTTTCACCATCTTGACCAGGCTGGTCTTGAACTCCTGACCTTGTGATCCACCCGCCTTGGCCTCCCAAAGTGCTGGGATTACAAGCATGAGCCACTGCGCCCGGCCAAGAATTTCTCTTTGTTACAAGCTCATCTGTACCTTTAAAAAGAAGTTTCAGAAATATTCTGCCCGGCATCTGAGATGTTTTGCAGTTAGAGGGCTCTCAGGATGTCTTCACCATTGGTAGAAACGAAGTCTTCATCACTCTTAATGTAGTTTGATAACATTTATTGCTTTCAGTTGACTACAGGTCGACTTTATTGTCTCACAGATTTGTGTCTGGCCTAATTAACCAAGGAAAAGTGGAAGCGTTTGAAAAAATGTTGTGGAGAGTCTGCAAAGGGTACACCATTGTGTCCTATGCAGAACTGGATGAATCCCTCGAAGACCCTGAAACAGTGAGTAAATGTCACCATCACCTTTTAGCAATGATGGACTAACAGCAGAGTTGGAGATGTGGTAGAAAGAATGTTTTTCTCCTGAACCATTTGATAATAAGTTGTTAACCTGATGCCTTATCTCCTCAACCATGTGTAGTGTATGTAGTTCCTGAAATCAGGGACGTTGTCTTACATTGCCATCACATGACCATCAGTCAGGAAATGAATGTAGATGCGTTACTACATCCTGAGCCTTGAATCTCATTCGGGTTTCACCAGTTGTCCTAGTATTGTCAAAGCAAAGAATGTAATTTAACATCGCATGTTGGATTTAGTTGTCATGTCTCTCTCTTTTTTTAAACTTTTTTTTTAAGGAGATGGGGTCTCGCTGTGTTGCCTAGACTGGTCTCAAACTCCTGGCCTCAAGCGATCCTCCCACCCAGGCCTCTCAAAGCCTCCCAAAGTGTTGGGATTACAGGTGTGAGCCTCCTCACCTGGCTTTTTTTTTTTTTTTTAATTTACTTTTTATTTTTGATAGAGATGGGGATCTTACTATGCTGCCCAGACTGGTCTCGAGCCATCCTCCTGCCTTGGCGTCCCAAAGGGTTGGGATTACAGGCATGAGCCACCATGCCAGGCCTGTCCTGTCTCTCTGATCTCCTTTATTCTGGGACAGTGTCTCAGACTTTCCTTGGCTTTTGTGACCTTGACATTTTAAAATATTACAAGTTGTTTTGGTAGCATGTCTCTGGGTTTGGGTTTGTCAGGTGTCTTCTCATGATTCTATGCAGGTCACATGCCTCTGGCAGGAGCGTTGCTGAAGTGAGGCTGTGTTCTTCTCATTGCACTGTCAGGTGCCACACATTTCTGTTTGTTCCGTTACTGGTCATGGTCACTTCGATCACTTGATTAAGGCACTCCTCTCTAGGCTTTGCTGTGAAGTTACTCTTTCTTTGTGTTTGAAACTGTAAATATCCCATTCTTCATCAGGTTTTCAGCTTCCTCGTTTATTTCCTATTTTATTTGATGGGTTCCTGTTCCTTTAATTATTTATTTTGATATTCACATTCTCCTAGATTTGGCCAGTTGGAATCCATTCATGCTGGCCTTTATATCCATTTTACACGTTCCCATCACTTTTTGAGCACTTGTTTGTACAACAGGCTGTCCAGATGCATGTTGCAATTCCTCTCACACAGCTCTGGAATCAACTGTCTTCAAGAAGGCTGTTTTTTTTTTTGAGTGCAAGTCATGGTATTTTGAAGCGAAGATGTGGCTTCTGGGTGTGCCCATTGGTATTGAGGGGTTGCTTTTCCTTGGCTCCGTCAGAGGTAGCTTGGGGACACAGAGCACATGCACATACACATTTACTGTTGTGGGCCAGTTACTCTCCCGCCACCCCATCCATCCCCATGTACACACCTAACAGCTGTGGGGCTGAATGGTTCAGAAGGGAGGCTGGAGGCAGCGGGAGAGACAGAGTCATAGTCACCCTTAAGATATCTCTGTTTTTTAGACTTCACAGTAAAAATAACTATTGCTTTAAACGAGGATGAACTGCTGATCTACTGAAGGTGGAAAAGGAACTTGGTTTTCTTAATTTTGAGGAAAGGTTCTTATTTTTTTTCTAGGTTGGCCTCAGGAATTTTGGCTGCAAGATTAATATACATCCCATAGTAGTTTTGACACCTAAAGAGAAATTTGGCTTTTATTTATTTATTTATTTTTACTTTCTTAGATGGAGTCTCACTCTGTCACCCAGGCTGGAGTGCAGTGGCATGATCTCAGCTCACTGCAACCTCTACCTCGCGGGTTCAAGCAATTCTCCTGTCTCAGCCTCCTGAGTAGCTAGGACTACATAGGTGTGGACTGCCATACCCGGCTAATTTTTTAATTTTTAGTAGAGATGGGGTTTCACCATATTGAAACACCATCAGGAGTTAGGTCTTGAACTCCTGACCTCAAATGATCCACCCTCCTTGGCTTCTCAAAGTGCTGAGATTACAGGCATGAACCACCATGCCCAGCCTGTGATTTATTTTTGGTTTTCTAAAATAAAAATCTAATCCGTTTGAAATCTAATCAGTTAAGCCCTTCATTCACCACACACCTGTAATATTTTCTACTTTTTTGTGACTTTTGTAACTGCCAGTGGCCATCTGTTAATTATCCTTCAGTTGTGACCTTGATGATTTTTCTATTTCAAGCTGATGATTGAAACTAAGATCAAAACTGTTCCGAAGTAGCATATACATATTTTTTGAGTTTTTTTCTTTATTAAGAGATACTATCAGTAATTTTCATGCAGAGCATTTACTCAAAATTTTTTTTAATAGAATTTGTAAGTTCTCTTGTGCGTCTGCAACCTCCACCTCCCGGGTTCAAGTGATTCTCCTGCCTCAGCCTCCTGAGCAGCTGGGACTACAGGTACCTGCCACCACGCCCAGCTAATTTTTGTATTTTTAATGGAGACGGGGTTTTACCACGTTGGCCAGGCTGGCCTCGAACTCCTGACCTCAAGCAATTGCCTGCCTTTGCCTCTCAAAATGCTGGGATTAGAGGCGTGAGCCACCATGCCTGGCCTCTTATGCCAAATTTTTTTTTTTTTTTTTTTGGAGACGGAGTTTCACTCTTGTTGCCCAGGCTGAAGTGCAATGGCACGATCTCGGCTCACCGCAACCTCCGCCTCCCAGGTTCAAGCAATTCTCCTGCCTCAGCCTCCCTAATAGCTGAGATTACAGGCATGTGCCACCACGCCCGGCTAATTTTGTATTTTTAGTAGAGACGGGGTTTCTCCATGTTGGTCAGGCTGGTCTCGAACTCCCAACCTCAGGTGATCCACCCGCCTCGGCCTCTCAAAGTGCTGGGATTACAGGCATGAGCCACCGTGCCTGGCCTTTATGCCAAATTTTTATGGAATATGTTAAAGGGCAGTAAACATCTATGAAGGAGATGGATAGATGCATATCTTGAAAATACGATCCCCATCCCCACGGTTATAAAGAAAATGCATGTCCATTATAGAAAATTGGGAACAATGTAGAAAAGAAGAAGAAAAAGAAGTCACTCGCAATCTCCTGTTCTGACGAGGATAGGAGAGTGTATCATGGCAAGTGTATGTTCTCTCAGTCTTTTTCTGGGTAAGATAGGGGTATTTTATTTGGTAACTTTTACTCAGGTTCTAGGATTTGTTTATAGTGTCAGGTTTAGTGTCTTTTGGGTTCAATGTCTGACCCTCTTGAAGTCATTACAGTCCTTAGAGACTGTTTTTAGCCATTTTCCCCCGTTGGTGTCATTTCTAAATGCTGACCATTCTCTCTACATCAAAGCTAGACATGGGCGCTTTCTTTGGTTGTCTAGTTTGTGTTTTTCTGTTGTGTGTGGCACTTCTTCTGCCTTGTGCCTTAAGTGGTTGTGTTTGTTGACACACTACCATGTTGTCTAGGCTGGTCTTGAACTCCTGGGCTCAAATGATCCTCCTGCCTCTGCCCCACAAAGTGTTGGGATTACAGGCCTGGGCTCAAACGATCCTCCTGCCTTGGCCTCCTGAAGTGTTGAGATTACCGTTCTCAGCCTCTTTTTCCTGGTTCTAACTCTTTTCTGACAGTGTGAAATCGGCTTCCGTTATCCTCAACGTGTCTAGTGGGTGGCTTCATTAACTGATATCATTTATTCATTGTATTCATTCTCCCAGCCACATCCTCCATCTCTTCCTCCTGCCATCCCTTCCCTCCCACCACCGCCTGCCCATGCTGTGCTATAGCTCTCCAGTCTGTGCTCCTGTTCCCTGGGCCCAGGGCTCAATTTTTGGACAGCTTCTCTCTTATTTCTGCCTTTAGGGATCTCACATAATTTTATGATTTTAAATACCATGCCTCAAATGTATATATCCCTAGCTTGGACCTGTCCCCAGAATACTAGACTTTTATGTCTGTCTACTTCATATCTCCTTTTAAGTATCTGGAAGACCGTTTCTGCTTTTGCCTAAAACTGAACATCTGATCTTTCTTCCCAAACCTGCCCTTCCAGACCCATTGATCTAACTGCCCAGGCTGAAAGCCCTGAGTTTCTCCCCACTCTTCTCTGTTTCTCACATCTGACTTGAATCCCTCAGCAGATCTGGTGGCCATGTCTTCTAAATAGAGAGTCCGACTGCCTCTCCTTGCTCTACCTCCCTCCTGGTCCAGGTCTCGTCCCGCACCTGCCTCACCTGACTGGGCTCCTGCTCCTGCCTCTGCCTCAGCCTGGTCTCTTCTCCTGGCATCCAGAATGATCCCCAGGAAACCACAGTCAGATCATTTCATTCCTATACTCAAGACCCTCCAGGGGCTTCCTGTCTTCCGCAGCAAAAGCCCCGTGGGGCCGCACAGTGGGCCTGTGGCCCTCATCATATCTGAGCTGGTGTTACTATGTCTCTCCCCGGCAATGCTGGCCTCCTCAAGTCTCCCGACTGTGCTTCTGTGTGTGCTTCTCCTCTGCTTGGAAGTCTCTTCTCCCAGCGACCACGGGGCTCGCGTCCTCACCTCTTGCAATTTTTTTTTCCAATTACCCTGACTTGAAGCTCACCTGCATGTCTTTATTGCTCAGATGTCACCTTCTCGGGGAGATCTTCCTTGCCTGTCCTATGTGAGATCACAGTGCCCAAGCCTGCCCTCCCTCTCTCCCCTCTCTTCATCCTGCATCTGTTGTTTATAGCACTTATCTCTACCTGGCATACTTTCTTTGTTTCTTTTGCTGTCAAGTTGAATATAAGTTTAAGTTCCCTTCCCCTCCCAGGTCAGGGATTTTTGTCAGTTTTCTTCACTGCTGTATCCTTAGCACCTGTAATAGGGCCTGGCAAATAGGCTAAAAACCTATTCAGTTTTTATAGAATTCTGCTTTGTCAGATATTTGTAAATGCAGGGTGATTCTTATTATTTACAGTAGTTTTGCTTCATAAAGTCACTGAGGGCTGAGCACAGTGGCTCATGCCTGTAATCCCAACACTTTCAGAGGCCGAGGCGAGCAGATCACCTGAGGTCAGGAGTTCGAGACCAGCCTGACCAACAAGGAGAAACCCCGTCTATACTAAAAATACAAAATTAACCAGGTGTGGTGGCGCATGCCTGTAATCTCAACTACTTGGGAGGCGGAGGCATGAGAATCGCTTGAACCCAGGAGGTGGAGGTTGCGGTGGGCCGAGATTGTGCTGTTGCACTCCGGCCTGGGTAATAAGAGAGAAACTCTGTCTCAAAAAAAAAAAAGTCACTGAAATCTCTAAATTATCAGCTATGGAAAAACTCACTGCTCCTAGGGGAAATACAGGAGTTGAGTCATTTACATTGAGCTCCCAGCCAGCAGCTCTGTGACTTGAACCTGAACGAAGTGTCCCTAACGCATGCTACATCTCCGTCAGGCACATCGCAGCCATCTTGTGCTCAGGACTGTTGGGGGAACCAGCCCCCAATATTTCAACGTAGGTCCTTTCTATTTTCCCTAAGTGTCGGCCGGTCTGAGAAATAAAGAGAAAGAGTACAAAGAGAGGAATTTTACAGCTGGGCCGCCGGGGGTGACATCACATATTGGCAGGTCCGTGATGCCCCTAAGCCACAAAACCAGCAGGTTTTTATTAAGGACTTTAAAAGGGGAGGGGGTGTATGAACAGGGAGTAGGTCCCAAAGATCACATGCTTTAAAGGGCAATAAAGATCACAAGGCAAAGGGCAAAGCAAAGATCACAAGTCAAAGGGCAAAATTCGAATTACTGATGAGGGTCTATGTTTGTGCATGTATTGTCGTGATAAACATCTTAAACAATAGAAAACAGGGTTTGAAAGCAGAGAACCGGTCTGACCTCAAATTTACCAGGGTGGGATCTTTCCCCCACCCTAATAAGCCTGAGGGTACTGCAGGAGACCAGGGTGTATTTCAGTCCCTATCTCAACCGCATAAGACAGACACTCCCAGAGCTGCCATTTATAGACCTCCCTGCAGGAATGCATTCCTTCCCCAGGGTATTCCTTGCTGGAAAAATAATTCAGCAATATCTCTCTTACTTGCATGTCCATTTATAGGCTCTCTGCAAGAAGAAAAATATGGCTGTATTCTGCCTGATCCCACAGGCAGTCGGACCTTATGGTTATCTTCCCTTGTTCCCTGAAAATCACTGTTATTCTGTTCTTTTTCAAGGTGCACTGATTTCATATTGTTCAAACACACGTTTAACAATCAATTTGTACAATAGTGTTCCTGAGGTGATGTACATTCTCAGCTTACGAAGATAACAGGATTAAGAGATTAACGTAAAGACAGGCATAGGAAATTATAAGAGTATTATTAGGGAAGTGATAAATGTCCATGAAATATTCACAATTTATGTTCAGAGATTGCAGTAAAGACAGGTGTAAGAAATTATGAAAGTATTACTTTTGGGAACTGATAAATGTCCATGAAATCTTCACAATTTATGTTGTTCTGCCACGGTTCCAGCTGGTCCCTCTGTTCAGGGTCCCTGACTTCCCGCGACACAGGACACCAGACTACACCTCAGCCCTACTACACTTGGGGCCGTTTATACTGTGAAATCACCAAAAAAAGCACAGAAGTGTGAAAAACCTGACACCAAACAGACTCTGAAAAGGACGCTTGGTGATAGTCTGAGAGTGGAGATGGGAAGGGAGGGCATCACCTTGTTGGACTTTACCTGGGAACGTGGGTGTTGGGTGCCTAAAATTTTTGGCTGCTGTGCACATGACTGAAAGTGCTCTGTGGATTGATTTGGGGCTGTTATTACAAGTAGGTGAATTTGTAATTACAGAATCCTCAAATAAGGAGGATTGACTGTTTTGAATTAATGAATGAACGCTTTGACAGTGTTTGAGCTGTCAGTTGAGCTTTGCCAATATTCTAGAAGTTCTACATGCAGAAGTAACACTTATCCTTATTCATTCTTTATAGGGGGAAGTCATAAAATGGTATGTCTTTTTAATATCCTTTTGGGGAGAGCAGATTGGCCACAAGGTTAAGAAGATTTGTGATTGGTAAGAAAAAGAAACATTTCATTTAATTTATGTCTTTATATTCAGCCACCTCTAGTTTTCCTTCAGCATCCCTCTGGAGTCAGAAATAGAGTGGCTGCTAGTTTTTGTTACATGATTTCTTTGCTGCACTGCCAAGTTCTTAAACATTTGATTTGTCATCTCTCTTACCAATGCATTACTTAAAATAATTTAAAAGTTGAGACTGTGTTAATAATATTACTAGAATTGACTTTTTTCTTTGGGGATCAAGGCTTCAGATTGGTTGAAAAAGGAATGAAGTTTTCATATGTTGTGACTTCATGTTGCTTTGAGCTGCCCGTCAGGCTTATCTGTTATCACTGAGCATGTGGCACCTCTTCTGTCCTGGGTATCCTGGGGCAGGGTGTGGCGTGTGGTGAGGACGCTCAGGGGCCTGTCTGAATGCAGAGCCTCCCTGTGTCGCTGTCTCATTGGACTCACTTGGACAAGTGACCAAGCCTCAGTTTCTTCATCTGTAAAAGAGGAGAGTGGTTGCTTTCTTATCGGTCTCTTAGGACTAAATGAGATGATCAGATAAAAGATGTCAGTTCGACAAAAGCTATCAGTAATTTTGAGTTGTGGTACAACATAATCTGTGACTTACTCCTGTCAGCAAATGGGAACATAAGCAAAAGCCAAACAAAGTCAGAAAACTGAAAAGAACACCCCTTTGCTTTCTTCCACCAATGGAGAACTCAGCTTGCCTTGTTTCTTGCAGGGTGGAGGGGGGTTTGGGCGTTTTCTGTTTACTAGAATTTGGTTCTCAATTGGTGGAATAGAAAGTAATTTCAGGTGTCCCCTGGATAAGCCTTTTATTTTCATAGACAGATATTTGTTTTACTATCGATTAAAAAACTATACCCAGCTCAGCAAACCCATGATTTCACAGATATTGTTGCTTAGGATAAGGCTAGAATAGGTATTTAAATTTTCAGAGGCAGAACTTAAAGAAAAATAAAAGTATGGTGTTAACATATGAAGGTGGTCTGGGAATGACTGCAGTTTGGGAACACAGCTCGGCATTCCCCCATGCAGTCTGGGTGCCGAGTGGCCCTGAGAGGAGCCAGGAAAACTGCAGACTCTGTCAAAGGCTAGGAAGCCAGAGCTCTTTTCTCCTTTTGTGTGTCTGTGTGTGTCTTTGTGTTTGTGTTTAAACCTGTTCAGTGATTCCAAGCCCAAGGATATTGTTGAATTTTAGGAAGCTGGAATTGGGAATGAGCTGCCAGGAATCATTGAGGGCAGGAGTGGAATTTGGATCCAACAGGGAGTTTGCTAAATTTGTCTCACTCAGCAGGTGGTTGTTGAGCATCTGTATGCACGGCCTGACCAAGGGCAGATGCCTGCATCTGCACCCGTGTCTCCCAAATGACTGCTTTCATTCCGTTTTGCCAGAAGATGTGCCAGGGAGGTGAATGCGTTTAGTTCTGGTGCTGACAGATGTGAGAGCGTGTTCAACTCTGTCTTCCAGCTACCACTGCCATGTGTACCCCTATCCAAACACAGCCGAGGAGCGGAGGGAGATCCAGGAGGGGCTGAACACCCGCATTCAAGATCTCTACACTGTGAGTAAGCCGGAAGTGGATGCCTCCTTATCTGAGGGCTGCCGAACATTTACACATACATTTTCTCTGTTTTTTAACATAGATAATATTGGTCATAGACAAATCAAGATGTTCTAGTGAGATTGGAATGTTGCTTCCCTCCCTCCTCCCCATGGAAGTTTTATTTTAGCAACATGTTAGGAACCTGAGTAGTAATGACATGGCTTTAAACAAATATTCTGTGGTCACCTTTGATATGTTGGATGGTAATTCTTTTTTCTTTTTGAGACGGTCTCGCTCTGTTGCCCAGTCTTGGAGTGCAGTGGCGTAAACTCAGCTCACTGCAATCTCTGCTTCCTGGGTTCAAGCAATCCATACCTCAGCCTCCTGAGTAGCCACGATTACAGGCGCACACCACCATGCCTGGCCAATTTTGGTATTTTTAGTAGAGACAGAGTGTCACCATGTTGCCCAGTCTCGTCTCAAATTCCTGACCTCAAATGATTCGCCCACCTCAGCCTCCCAAAGTGCTGGGATTACAGGCGTGCACCACCACGCTCAGCCTGGATTGTAATTCTTTTTTATTTGAGGTGGAATCATGTCCTGTTGCCAGGCTGGAATGCCGTGGTGTGATCTCAGCTCACTGCAATCTCTGCCTCCCAGGTTCAAGCAATTCTCCTGCCTCAGCCCCCCGAGCTGGGATTACAGGCATGTGCCACCAATCCCTGCTAAATTTTTTGTATTTTTAGTAGAGATGGAGTTTCGCCATATTGGCCAGGATGGTCTTGATCTCCTGACCTCGTGATGCACCTGCCTCGGCCTCCCAGAGTGCTGGAATTACAGGCATGAGCCACTGCCCCTGGTCTGGATTGTAATTTTTTTTTTTTTTTTTTTTTTTTTTTTGAGATGGAGTCTCGCTCTGTCGCCCAGGCTGGAGTGCAGTGGCCGGATCTCAGCTCACTGCAAGCTCCGCCTCCCGGGTTTATGCCATTCTCCTGCCTCAGCCTCCCGAGTAGCTGGGACCACAGGCGCCCGCCACCTCGCCCGGCTAGTATTTTGTATTTTTTAGTAGAGACGGGGTTTCACCATGTTAGCCAGGATGGTCTCAATCTCCTGACCTCGTGATCCGCCCGTCTCGGCCTCCCAAAGTGCTGGGATTACAGGCTTGAGCCACCGCGCCCGGCCTGGATTGTAATTCTTGATCACACAAGACAAGCCAGCCCCAGTTAACATGGTGAGGGCATTATTTTACCAGCAGGATTTAAATTCATTTTTCTCCTGATGACAATGAGGGTTCTTGTTGGCAAGAAGTATCCTTCTGACTCTGTTAAGCGAGAGAGGATTTCTTGGCAGGATGGGATGGGCATTGCTGGCTCACAGGGTTGATGGGACGAGGCCAAGCTTGGGAATGGTTAGGAACCCGGGGAGCTTGCTGGACCCTGGTAGACCACCACGCTGCTGCAGTGACGATGACGTCTCACCATTTCCTGTGCCCTGGGGTCATGTTCTCCAGAGGCAACCTCCCAAAATAGGGCATCTGATTGACTGAGCTTAGATTTTTCTGCCCACCTCCGAATGGTACTAGGGGCAGGGAGGAGAAGGAAGGAACGGCTCCCTTAGCTGCCACCAGGATAGGCAGATGCCTGGAATGATCCTCTGTCAATGGGGAGAAAGTCCTCTAAAGGAAGTCGGGTGCCAGGTGGACAAAAACCAAAACATGCCCATTCCACTGTTGTTCTTCCCCAGGTACTGCACAAAACCGAGGACTATTTGAGGCAAGTGCTATGTAAAGCTGCCGAGTCTGTCTACAGCCGTGTGATCCAGGTGAAGAAAATGAAGGCCATCTACCACATGCTGAACATGTGCAGCTTTGACGTGACCAACAAGTGCCTCATTGCCGAGGTCTGGTGTCCTGAGGCAGATCTGCAGGACCTGCGCCGAGCGCTGGAGGAGGGCTCGGTAAGGCTGCCTTCCTCTCCTGTGCCAGGAATAGAAGAGAGACTGATGGAACTGATAAATTCCGAGAAAAAAAGGAAGGGAGAATTTCTTTTTTTTTTTTTTTTTTTTTGAGACGGAGTCTCGCTCTGTCGCCCGGACTGGAGTGCAGTGGCCAGATCTCAGCTCACTGCAAGCTCTGCCTCCTGGGTTTACGCCATTCTCCTGCCTCAGCCTCCCGAGTAGCTGGGACTACAGGCGCCAGCCACCTCGCCCGGCTAATTTTTGTATTTTTAGTAGAGACGGGGTTTCAGCGTATTAGCCAGGATGGTCTCGATCTCCTGACCTCGTGATCCGCCCGTCTCGGCCTCCCAAAGTGCTGGGATTACAGGCTTGAGCCACCGCGCCCGGCCAAAAGGGAGAATTTCATAGAGTAATGAGAATGCACTGTGTTGACTCTTCTTTTTTTTTTTTTTTGAGACGGAGTCTCGCTCCATTGCCCAGGCTGGAGTGCAGTGGCACCCTCTCAGCTGACTGCAAGCTGCACCCCCCAGGTTCACGCCATTCTCCTGCCTGAGCCTCCCAAGGAGCTGGGATTACAGGTGCCGACCACCACAGCCGGCTAATGTTTTGTATTTTTAGTAGAGATGGGTTTCACTGTGTTAGCCAGGATGGTCTTGATCTCCTGACCTCATGATCCACCCGCCTCGGCCTCCCAGAGTGCTGGGATTACAGGTGTGAGCCACCACGCCCAGCCTTGTTTTTTTTTAAATATTAATTTAAAAAATTAAAATAGAGATGGGGTTTTACTCTATTGCCGAGGCTGGTCTCAAACTTCTGGCCCCAAGGGATCCTCCTGCCTCAGCCTCCCAAAGTGCTGGGATTACAGGTGTGAGCCACTGTGCCCAGCCTTGGCTCTGTTTTTGAACTGAAATTATGGTGAGCTGCTCATTCAAAGGCATATGTGTGTACATGTGTTTTTACATTGCTCTTTTGAGTAAGTAATTCATTCACATGGTTTAAAAGTGAAAAGAAATAAAAGAGTATGAAAGACACAGTTCAGTGGCTTCCTCCCACCCCATAGCCTTACTTGTCCACTTCCTCCACTCAAAGATAACCATTACTTCAGTTCTGTTAGTTCTTTGAGTTTCTTAACCATAGATAAGCAGATATGAGTAGATATTATTTTTCTTTCTTTTTCTTCACAAAAGGGCGCTATTCATACTATTCTTTTCACTTAATAAAACTTCTCTATTTTTCTTTTAACTGTTTAATATTCTGTTGTGTGCATACCATGGTTTATTTAACTAGTTTTCTGGTCATTTAGGTAGTTTCCACTTTTACAAATAGCACTGTGATGTCAAATCTATTTGTAGGATAAATTCCCAGAAATGGAATTGCTGGACTGATGTTGATAGATGTTGTCAGCTATTGTATTTCTCTCATTATGAGTGAAGGGGAATACCTTTTTTTTGTTTAAGAACCCTTTGGCCGGGCGCAGTGGCTCACACCTGTAATCCCAGCACATTGGCAAGCCGAGGCAGGTGGATCACGAGGTCAGGAGATTGAGACCAGCCTGACCAATGTGGTGAAACCCCATCTCTACTAAAAATACAAAATTAGCCAGGCGTGGTGGCACATGCCTGTATCATGCCTGTAATCCTAGCTACTCGGGAGGCTGAGGCAGGAGAATCGCTTGAACCCGGGAGGCGGAGGTTGCGATGAGCCAAAATGGCGCCACTGCACTCCAGCCTGGGCAACAAGAGCAAAACTTTGTCTCAAAAAAAAAAAAAAAAGAGCCTTTTGAATTTTATTTTTTTGTGAACTGTCTGTTCATATTCTGCAGCCATTTTCCATCATACGTTGGCCTTTTTCTTACCAGTTTCTGTTGGCTCCTGGTCTGTGACACCAGTAAGAATATTTCCCCAGTTTGTCCCTCGTCTTTTGAGCTAGGATGTTTCTGTTTGTTTGTTTTGGCCATGCAGAAGTTTTTTGTTAAATATAGTTGAACTTACCCATCTTTGCTCTTACGCCTTCCAGGTGTTGAATCACAGGCTTTTCCCACTGCAAGGTTATAGTGTAATTCTTCCATGTTACTGTGAGGTTTGTCTTCTACATTAAACTCAGTTTTTGGTCATGGAAAGAACAGGTTTACAGATTTCAAGTGACAATTAAAGGAACACCTTTTTCATGAGTGTTTTGGTTATGTAACCTTGTCTCATTGCATAATTCTGTGATGATACCAATGTAAAATATAATGTCCATTATGACATCAACATGAATGCCCAGTACTGAGAAAGACAGCAACACATAAATAGTATTTTGTTATTTAGAGTATGAACCACCTATTTGAGAGATAAACACAGATGATTCTTCTTTTACTGAGGTGACATCAGTTTGAGGGACATGACCAGTACTCCGTTATATGTGGTATGCATGCTGCTCTGTAACTTTCAAGGTGGCTGCAGTCAATTCAGATCGAGCCCATGGTGCTGTTTCTGCCGTCTCCCGCATGCACACACACTGGGGTCTCTTGAGAGCTGCGTATTAAGGTCTCAGTGACCACGGGTCCACCTCCCGCTGCATAGCTGTTCTTTGCTCTGCTTGTGCGCTCCGACTCTTGGTTTCCCATCAGGGGTACTGAGCTCTCAGCCCACCTCTTACTGCTCACAGTCCCCGTCTCTTCCCTTTCCTCATCTGTCCTGTCCTGTGTTATTTTTCTCCATGCGTTTTTAGTTTTCTTGAAAAAGAGCTGGCTTTCGAGGATAAAAGCAGGTGACTGAGACATTCTCCAGTGTTGATGAAGCCTGGCTCATCACCTGCATCCCCACACCTCATGAATCTGGCTCCTCACAGTTGCCTTGGTAGTCAGCTCCTGTCTAGAGGATGCCTTCTTTTCTGTTGCCAAGATTGAATTTGATCAGGCACACAGGGGACTCACATGCGGAACTCCTAACAGGCTGTGCCAGGCGGAAGCGGGCAGTCTCAGCCTCCAGTCTGCAGATCCCAGTTCTTGGGTTCATGTCTCTCTAGTCACTTGGCTGCCTGAAGCTCATTCCCTAGAGATGCCTTACAGAGGCTTGCGAGAATCATATTCCCTGAATTCTCACGTTGATCACAGTGGCTGTCTGCTGCCTTTTTTTGTTTGTTTGTTTTTGTTTTTGTTTTTGAGGCGGAGTCTTGCTCTGTCACCCGGACTGGAGCGCAGTGGCCGGATCTCAGCTCACTGCAAGCTCCGCCTCCCGGGTTTACGCCATTCCCCTGCCTCAGCCTCCCGAGTAGCTGGGACTACAGGCGCCCGCCACCTCGCCCGGCTAGTTTTTGTATTTTTAGTAGAGACGGGGTTTCACCGTGTTAGCCAAGATGGTCTCGATCTCCTGACCTCGTGATCCGCCCGTCTCGGCCTCCCAAAGTGCTGGGATTACAGGCTTGAGCCACCGCGCCCGGCCAGTCTGCTGCTTTTTATAATTGGGAGTTAGTTTTTCTGGAAATAAAATTCTGCACTCATTTTTTTTCCCCTTGAGTATCTTACACATGTTCTTCCATCTTGTTCTGGCATCGTGCTCCCAACAAAAAGCCTGATGCGAATCTAATTTTCTTTTCCTTGTAATTCATGTGCTTTTTTAGTTTGGTTTAGTTTAGTTTTGTCTTTAAAGACTAGTGATTTTCAGCCGGGCAACATGGTTAAACCCCATCTCTACAAAAAAACTTAAAAATGAGCCAGATGTGGTGATGCACCTGTAATCTCAGCTACTCTGGAGGGTGGGGTGGGAGGATTGCTTGAGCCTGGGAGGTTGAGGCTGCATTGCGCTCCAGCCTGAGCAACAGAGCCAGACCTTGTCTCAAAACAAAAAACCAAAAAAACCCAAAAAACAAACAATGATTTTACAGAATGTGTCTCTCTCTTTTTTTTGGAGATAGAGTCTGGCTCTTTCACCCAGGCTGGAGTACAGTGGCATGATATTGGCTCACTGCAACCTCTGCCTCCCAGGTTCAAGTGATTCTCATGCAGTGAGAATTCAAGTGATTCTCAGCCTCTCAAGTAGCTGGCTCTGGAGGTCTGCACTGCCGTGCCTGGCTAATTTTTGTGTGTGTATTTTTAGCAGAGACGGGGTTTCATCATGTTGGACGGGCTGGTCTCAAACTCCTGACGCCAAGTGATCCACCTGCCTTGACCTCCCAAAATGCTGGGATTACAGGCATGAGCCATTGCACCTGGCCCGGAATGTGTCTCTTAATGTGGTCTTTCTGTATGTTCTTTCAATATATAGTCTTTGGTGGTGGTTTTGTTAATTTCATAAACGTTATCCTGAATTGAAGTTTTTGGTATTTGCTCTACTGTCTTGCTTTGGTTTTCTTCTTTTAGGACCTCCTGTCATCTTTCAGTGGAACCTTCTTTGCTTATCTTCAGTATCTGTCACTTTCCCTTGAATCCTTTTTATCTTTCGTTCCTTCTTTTTGATTTGTAAGATTTCCCCTCTGTGCCTTCTGTTTCTCTTACAGCAGTATGAGGAAGGGTTCTTCACTTTTGTGTTCCTTCTAGTTTTGTCTTATTTCTGAAATAATTTTTTTCTTTTTTTCCTAATTCCTTCTTGAGTTCTGTTACCTCATTTTTGAGTCTTTTAAAATCTGATTCCTGGTGCTTTTTCCTGTCTTGTATTATTTTCTTAATTCTTTTAACTCCTTTTGAATCAGTAAGTTACAATGGTTTTATCTGTTTTGTGGACATTCTTTCTGGTGTCTTCTCACTGTCTGTGGGGATGGTATTCTACTCCTTGGCTTTTTTCTTCTTATGACCTTATAAGATTGATTTATAATGAAAACACTTTTAAAGTAAGGTAAAACAGGTTATTGCCAGAATAGCAGATTTTCCAGTCAAAATAAGCCTCTTTTTATTTTATTTTTATTTTTTTTGAGAAGGAGTCTCACTCTGTCACCCAGGCTGGAGTGCAGTGGAATGATCTCGGCTCACTGCAACCTCTGCCTCCTGGGTTCAAGCAATTCTCGTGCCTCAGCCTCTCAAGTAGCTGGGATTACATGTACACACCACCACGCCTATCTAGTTTTTGTATTTTTAGTAGAGATTAGCCTGACTAACATGGTGAAATCCCATCTCTACTAAAAATACAAAAAGTAGTCAGGTGTGGTGGTGTGCTGCACACATGTAATCCCAGCTACCTGGGAGGCTGAGGCACGAGAATTGCTTGAACCCAGGAAGCAGAGGTTGCAGTGAGCCGAGATCATGCCATTGCACTCCAACCTTTGTGACAGAGCGAGACTCCTTCTCAAAAAAAAAAAAATAATAATAAAATAAAAAGAGACTTATTTTGACCGGAAAATTTGCTATTCTGGCAATAACCTGTTTTACTTTATTTTAAAAGTATTTTCATTATAAATCAATATCATGCATTTCAGAAGAATTGTAAACACTGATGGAAAAAGTTATATTTGTGATTTTGCCATACTAGAATTCATATGACATTCTGGTTTATTCTTGCCTTTCTCATTTTTTTATTAAGCATATTGCAGTTGCCTCAAACTTCCTCTTTCTTCACCGTTTTTAAGAGATAAAGTACTCAGTGTCAGTTTTCTGTCGGTGACTGAGCTGACTCCATACCCATGTGCCCTGCATTCCCCAGCCCCCATTCACTTCCTGCCCATTCAGTCCTGCTCTCGCCCTTCCTTCTTGGAGACCACAGCCCCCAAGTGCTACCCTCCCCAAGCCCCTGCTTCCTCACCGACGACTTTTCCCCCAGCCTGTCTCGCTGCTCTTGACCCTGTTGAGTGGAGATTAATCCTGTACCAAAGCCACACACAGTGTTGCAAAAGCAGTAACCCAAGGCTGG
The DNA here is from genome assembly GCF_009764315.1 of Trachypithecus francoisi. Lineage (NCBI taxonomy): Eukaryota > Metazoa > Chordata > Mammalia > Primates > Cercopithecidae > Trachypithecus > Trachypithecus francoisi. Next base: position 9,450,458 of record NW_022681456.1, on the reverse strand, counting down.
GTGCGGTGGCTCACACCTGTAATCCCAGCACTTTGGGAGGCCGAGGCAGGTGGATCACCTGAGGTCGGGAGTTCGAGACTAACCTGACCAACATGGAGAAACCCCGTGTCTCTAAAAATACAAAATTAGCCGGGTGTGGTGGCGGGCCCCTGTAATCCCAGCTACTCAGGAGGCTGAGGCAGGAGAATCGCTTGAACCCGGGAAGCAGAGGTTGCGGTGAGCCAAGATCGCACCATTGCACTCCAGCCTGGGCAACAAGAGCGAAACTCCGTCTCAAAAATAAAAACAAAAAACAAGGCCGGGCGCGGTGGCTCAAGCCTGTAATACCAGCACTTTGGGAGGCTGAGACGGGCGGATCACAAGGTCAGGAGATCGAGACCATCCTGGCTAATACGGTGAAACCCCGTCTCTACTAAAGAATACAAAAAACTAGCCGGGCGACGAGGCGGGCGCCTGTAGTCCCAGCTACTCGGGAGGCGGAGGCAGGAGAATGGCGTGAACCCGGGAGGCGGAGCTTGCAGTGAGCTGAGATCCGGCCACTGCACTCCAGCCTGGGCGGCAGAGCGAGACTCCCTCTCAAAAAAAAAAACAAAAACAAAGCAGTAACCCAGATTTGTTGAATATGGATAGTAATTTTCTTCTTGGATAGTAATTTTTTTCCTTTCCTTGTTATGTGGAAGAGAGAGAGTGGTGCCACAATCCCCTCCTTCATGAACATAATCCCCACAACAGAAACACCCCCCACTCGGATCCGCACCAACAAGTTCACCGAGGGATTCCAGAACATCGTGGATGCCTATGGAGTAGGAAGCTACAGAGAAGTCAATCCAGGTTGGAAGTCTGATTCGTAAATACCCATATTTCCAATGGCATTGCCGCGTTCTTGCTCTAAGAATGGAATAGATATTTGGAAAAAGAGGCTGATCGCTACTTTTTTGCTCTCTTATTTAAAACTATAAGGTTTTAAATGTAACCACACAATCCTATCTTGGGAATTCTGGAGAAAGTCCAGATCATTGTGTATCATTGTGTTTGAATGAACTCAGATTTTCCATATTTGCTGTGAATCAGAAATCTCTTTCCCTTTTCTCTGCAGCTCTCTTTACCATCATCACCTTCCCGTTTTTATTTGCTGTGATGTTTGGAGACTTCGGACATGGCTTTGTGATGTTTTTATTTGCCCTTTTGTTGGTGTTAAATGAAAATCATCCCAGACTAAATCAGTCGCAAGAGGTAAAAATATAAACACTCCAGCTCATATATCTGGTTGAGTGGCATTAGCAGTGACCAAAAGAGACACACCTCTTAGATGTTCGCTGTAGGCTGTGGCTGCACTGGGCAGGTGTGTGACCTGTCAGCTGTGGCTGACAGGGATGTCTGCGGGGCCAGGCTGTTTTCCGAGAAGCCGCGGGAGGAGTGCTGAGGGTGGTTCCCACAGTGACAGCTGTCACATGGACACCCTCCAGTAACCATATTCTGATCCTCCCGCCTTGCTCTTCACAGATCATGAGGATGTTTTTTAATGGCCGGTACATTCTCCTGCTGATGGGGCTGTTCTCGGTGTACACCGGCCTCATCTACAATGACTGTTTCTCAAAGTCAGTCAACCTGTTCGGCTCCGGGTGGAACGTGTCTGCCATGTACACCTCCAGCCACCCTCCCGCAGAACATAAGAAGATGGTGCTTTGGAAGTAAGTGTCCCATAGCTGGTGATGCTCTGGGTGGGAAGCATGTTTCCTAGGCCTTCCTCCTCCCTGGTCAGCCTCCTCACTCTGCTTTTTGTTACAGCGACAGCGTCGTCAGGCACAACAGCATTTTGCAGTTGGATCCAAGCGTTCCTGGAGTGTTCCGAGGCCCTTATCCCCTTGGCATTGATCCTGTGAGTGCACCGCACTCTGTCATTGTCTCTGGGCGTCTGTGGTGCCACGTAGCTTCGGGCGCCACCAGGTTCTCTAGACTTCAGCGGGGTTCACGCTGCACCGAGGGGGAGGTGCTCATTAGCACCTGTGCATCCCAGTCCTGGACATTGGGTGGGGAGGCCAGGAGCTGGGGTCCCTTGGTTTGGGAAGGTGAGGTCAGAGGAAGTCCTCAGAGAGCCAGGACTGCGTTCTGTCATGTGTCCTACCTATTTTCCTCTGGCGAAAAATGGCACTTCAGTAGCCCCGAAATGTGTCCCATTTCCTACATTTCTTCCTTGTATATGTGAACTTTTAAAAACCCTTGATCTGGAAAGTAGTATGGAATGTTAGAGCTGAAAGGAAGTGTAAGCTTATTGTAGAGCTTACTAGGGTAGTTGTTTGGAATGGGAGAAGTGTTAGTAGAAAGAAAATGGAGAAATACTCAGGCCCGTATTTCCAGCACTTTGGGAGGCCGAGGCAGGCAGATCACGAGGTCAGGAGATCGAGACCATCCTGGCTAACATGGTGAAACCCTGTCTCTACTAAAAATACAAAAAATTAGCCAGGCGTGGTGGCGGGTGCCTGTAGTCCCAGCTACTCAGGAGGCTGAGGCAGGAGAATGGCGTGAACCCGGGAGGCAGAGCTTGCAGTGAGCGGAGATCACACCACCACACTCCAGCCTGGGCAACAGAGCGAGACTCCGTCTCAAAAAGTAAATAAATAAATAAATAAAATAGAAAATGGAGAAGTAGCTGCAGGGTAACAGAGCGAGACTCCGTCTCAAAAAGTAAATAAATAAATAAATAAATAAATAAATAAAATAGAAAATGGAGAAGTAGCCGCAGGGTGCCAGGACCCCCAGCCCCTTCTAGGGCTCAGCAGGCAGTGGCTGAGGCACTGGACCGCAGGGCTGGGTGGGGTTTTTCTGGGCTGTCAGGAGTCTTTCTGGAGAATCAAAAGAATGACTCAGAAACCATCTCAAAATTAGTTTGTGGATGTAATTGTGTACAGTCATTGGGCAAAAAAAGTCTAGCATTCCTTAACCTGGGCTCTCCAAGGAAGCAGTATCTCTTAGTATGTTCTGTTTATTCTTACCTCTGATCATGATTAGTATAATTTCATGTTGTAGCATTAAGTCTTAATGTAACTGAAAACTTGGAAACACAGCTACAACAGTTTCTTTAAGATACAGTATTTTGGAGCCAAATTCAGTAATAACTTGTAGCTTTGTGTTAAGGAAAGAAATGTTTCTGAATAAGGGAACCAAGGGACAAAGTTTGAGTGAGTTTTTTTTTTTTTTTTTTGAGAAGCATCAGAGGAAATTGGGATATGGTTTTGTCTTCTTTCTGTTTTAACTTAATTTTAAACTAGGCATTACATTCATTTAGTTCAAAAGTAAACCAATGTATGTACATTATATATATAAAATGCATACTTTAAAATAATATATAAAAGTATATATAATATAAATATATCAGCGAAGTTGACTGGCCTCCTAGTTCTCAGCCCTGAATACTTCATTCTAAAATCTTATTTTTCCAAGGGCAAAATGAGATAATTCAGGGCTAGGAACTGGGAGACTAGAAATTTTAAAATTACCTGGGAGTGGTGGTGTGCACTTGTGGTCCCAGCTTGTCGGAAGGCTGAGGTGGGAAGATTGCTTGAGTCCGAGAGGTCAAGGCTGCAGTGAGCCGTGATTGCTCCACTGTACTGTAGCCCTAGGCGACAGTGAGACCCCTTATCTTAAAAAAAAAAAAAGAAAAAAAAAGGCTGGTCGCAGTGGCTCACACCTGTAATCCCAGCACTTTGGGAGGCCGAGGCAGGAGGATCACCTGAGGTCAGGTGTTTGAGACTAGCCTGGCCAACATGGCAAAACCCTGTCTCTACTAAAAATACAAAAATTAGCCAGGCATGCTGGTCCAGCTACTCAGGAGGCTGAGGCAGGAGAATTGCTTGAACCCAGGAGGTGGAGGTTGCAGTGAGCCGAGATTGCGCCACTGCATTCCAGCCTGGGTGACAGAGTGAGACTCCTCAAACATAAAAAAATTAAAAAAAGACTCTGTCTTAATAGGCCCTGTTTCCCTTTTCCTAACCCACCTGAAGGGCAGGTTGTAGGAATTCATTTTCAGACAGTAAGAGAAGCAGTCAGCGAGTGAAGAGGTTGTGGGGACTCAGACCGGCCAGGGGCACCCTCAGGAGGTCAGCCATGGCCTGGAGTCCTTCTTGGCACATCTTGGCTTGGCCACTTGCAGCATTTCTGATTTCATTGTATTCACAGCTAAACTTCATGACAAAATAGACATATAGGAGCATGTATGTCACATGTATATAAACGTGTGATAACACATATATGTCTTCTGCCCAGGTAGAGGGGACATAACCCAGGACCTTGAAAGCGTCCTGACTCTTCCAGTCTCTGAGCTGTGTGTGTGTGACTCTCCCTTGCCTTGCCTTTTGTCAAGGCTTCCTAGGCACATCTCCCTAAGTGCTATGTGGTTCCATCTGGCATCCTTTGTCGTTAACAGTGATAAAATTGTTTTGTAACTGTCTGTGGCCCTGGCTTAAGGAAATCATGGTTCTCAGATTGAAAGCATCAAAAGAAAAGCCTGAATGTTGTTTCCTTCTTAAACTTAGAGCCACCTTTCGAGTTAAGACAGAGACTTTCTTGAGTGTCACCTGTTGAAGGAAGTTAAAGATTCTGTTTTGTTTTGTTTGGTTTGGTTTTAGATTTGGAACTTGGCCACAAATCGCCTCACTTTTCTAAACTCTTTCAAAATGAAAATGTCTGTGATTTTAGGAATCATTCACATGACTTTTGGAGTCATTCTGGGAATATTTAACCACTTGTAAGTATAGATTTTTTTAAAGCAATATTTATAAACCAAACTTGGCATTTCTTCAGTTTTGCTTCTTGTTGGTGACTGTATTTATTGGGTAAGGGGCAGCCAATATGATGTTGTATTTACATGATCCTGTTGTGGCTGTTTAGATTTTCTGTGGTTTCAGCAATTCATTCATTTAGCAAATATGTATTTATCGAGCACATAGTAGTGCCAAGTGCTATTCTGGGCACTCAGGGTTCAGCAGTGAGGAGGGCAGAAAAAATTTATTGCCCCAATGGAGCTTCCAGTCAAGTGGGGGAGACATGTGACATGTGCATTCATGTCGATTTCCAAAAGGGATGCTTGGCATATTCCCTTTTTATTTTACAAATAAAAAATCTTTTTGTTTTTACTTTACTAGAGCTAGTATATGAAGAGTAAGAGATGGTGTCATTTTTCTCTAACTAGACCTGTTCGTTCTCATTTCTTTTTTTTTTTTTTTTTTTTTTTTTTTGAGACGGAGTCTCGCTCTGTCGCCCGGGCTGGAGTGTAGTGGCCAGATCTCAGCTCACTGCAAGCTCCGCCTCCCGGGTTCACGCCATTCTCCTGCCTCAGCCTCCCGAGTAGCTGGGACTACAGGCGCCTGCCACCTCGCCCGGCTAGTTTTTTGTATTTTTTTTTTTTAGTAGAGACGGGGTTTCACCGTGTTAGCCAGGATGGTCTCGATCTCCTGACCTCGTGATCCGCCCGTCTCGGCCTCCCAAAGTGCTGGGATTACAGGCTTGAGCCACCGCGCCCGGCCCATTCTCATTTCTAAACATAATTTGTATAATTTGATGTTGTAGCTTTAAGTCACTATAACTGGAGCCTTGAAAAACTTTTATAACAATGTAAGATACAGCATTTTGGAGCCAGATTCACTAATATTGTGTAGCCTTACTTTAAGGAAGAAAATGTTTCTGAATTAGGGAACCAAGAAAGAAAGTTTGATTGAGATTTGACCCCCAAAACTGTAGTCATTTTGGCCAACCTCACATCTCTTCCTCGTAGATGTATCTGGACACTCAGATGTATCTGGAGTCATCATATGAGAAATGATGTTATTCTGAAATTCGCTTTATGTTTAGTTGTAGAGAGTTAAATTTACTCTTTTTAACTTAGGCTGATCTTGTTCATGGGTTGATTGATTCCTTTTCTTTTCTAGGCACTTCAGGAAGAAGTTCAACATTTACCTGGTTTCCATCCCAGAACTTCTCTTCATGCTCTGTATCTTTGGATACCTTATATTTATGATTTTCTACAAGTGGCTAGTTTTTTCAGCAGAAACCTCCAGAGTTGCTCCCAGCATTCTGATTGAATTTATTAACATGTTTTTATTCCCAGCCAGTAAAACAAATGGTCTTTACACAGGGCAGGTGAGTCATCTTCCCACTCTCATGAACTTAATGAAAGTATTCCCAATAGCCTTTTATTCTGAGCAGTAGAAGTGTCGGGGTGATCTCCACAGACTCCCAGGAGCCTGGGAAGGCTGCTTCTGTCTCTGCGTGTGTCATCACTGGAGGATGCCAGTCCAGCTCAGCTGCTGTGTGCAGGCTCTGGTCAGGCAGCATGACCAAACTCGCTGCCATTCAGTAGCCATCAAAATGAGTAGGAAGAGGCCGGGCACAGTGGCTCATTTCTGTAATCCCAGCACTTTGGGAGGCCAAGGCTGGCGAATTGCTTGAGCCTGTGAGTTCAAGACCAGCCTGGGCAACACAACAAGACCTCATCTCTACAAAATTACAAAAATTTGCCAGGCATGGTGGCTGTACCTGTAGTCCCAGCTACTTGGGAAGCTGAGGCAGGAGGATCACTTGAGCCCAGGAGGTCGAGGCTGCAGTGAACTGCTCCGCTGCTCTCCAGCCTGCGTGACAGAGCAAGACCTTGTCTCAACCAAAACCAAAAGCAAAAGCCTCCTGAAACCGACAGAACTGGTGGGAAGAAAATGCATTACCGGAGGGTTTCCTGAGGGCTGCCTAGTGCCCCCATTTAGAAGGGACCACCTGGATCACAGCACATGGACCCTTCCAGAAAATGAGCTTTCCTCTCACTGTACGTTTGTGTGATGCCACAGTGGGCTCTCAGGGTTGACTGCTCTGCTTGAGGCCCCACTCTGCCCCTCAGGATGGAACTTTGAGCAAATGACTAACTTCTCTCTGCCTCCGTTTCCTCATCTGTAAAGTGGGACTAGAAATAGGAGCTGGTTCATGGTGTAACGCACATGTGTCCAAAGTGCGTACGAACGCGCTTGCACAAGCCAGCTACTCAGTAAATTCAGCGTTTGCCCTAGTTCTCACCCACCTCACATTGAGGGTCTTTCTGCTGTGAGCGCCACGGCACCTCCTGCCTGTGGATGCTGGCCCAGACAGCTCACCATGTTGTCCGGCATCTGTGAGGGCATCTGGGAAACCTCCCAGGCGGTAGTGTCCGAGCCTGTGTTCCTCCTGAGCCGTGTTTTGGTTTTTCATCTTGTTAATCTGTGAATGGAGCATTTGGTTTTGTTTTTCACACTCTATTGGGTGCTGGAAAGTTTTAAGTCAGATTTGAAGCTCAGCTTACACAACTCTGGCCTCGTTGACGAGATGCATATTTGCGTTCTTTTTGAACTTTCCAAGTTTCTGCTTTTTTTTGTTTCTCTTGTTTATGATTTTTGAGAATTGTATTTTGTCATTATTTTATTGAAGCTTTGTGCAATGGCATAGATACCACAGATAAAAGCAAGGGCGTTCAGTGGGCATAGGCACTGTGGACAGAAACATCAATGAAGGGCAGCTCCCTTTATTCAGTACCTGCCGCATACCTGAAAGTGTGCTTTCCTTACTTAGTGTTTCTTAATTCTCACAACAGCCCCAGGAGGTAGGTGGTGTCATCCCCTGTTACTGGTGATAACCGGTGGCTCAGGGCAGTCCTGGTCACTCAGCGGTCTGTAGGGCCAGGCTGTTAACCTAGGTCAGCCTGGCTCCGGCCTAAGACTTCTGATGTGGCTCTGCCTGTGGCCGCCACCTCTCTCGGCTTTTCAAGAGGCTCATCGTATTGATGTTGTGTAGATAATACAGCCCTGTGCATGAGTAGCACACAGAGCTCTAGGGACCTGTTTCTGATGAGGGGCAACCGTAGAGAGTGATAAGCTTGGACAGCACAGTGTCCCGTCCAGACCCTGGAAAGCCATGCGGACTGCTGTGGCTGTGTACGCCTGAGTGAGTTTTGCTCTTGATTTAGCTTTAAGTAACTATAAATCTTCGTTTTTTTAAGGAAGTTTTTTTTGGTTTTGTTCTGAATTCTCTTCCACGATTTTCTGTGTGTGGAGGTAAATCCACTTGCTTCACACTCAAGAGTCCTCAAACAGTCTTTATAATCATCACATCACAGGAAAACAGAACCAAAAATATAAAAAATATTCTGCTTGTGCTATGCTTTCTCATTTACAGTGTTTCCAGAAAATGATTAGTTGGAGTTTGACTTTATTGACAATTTTTGAAAAGCTTCCTTGCTGGTCTGAAACAAAATAATACTTTACCACAGGGTCATTAATGTTATGCATCAGTTCTAGAATTCAGCTGTGAGTTTAGGAAAAGAAAACCCACTGGCAAGTGTAGCTGGTTGGCATTTATTTAATGTTCCTCGCGTGGAGACATTGTTTGATCTTTACTGATTTCATCGTGTGCTGCTGACACCGCAAGCGTGCGTTCATGTTGTAATCGAGTTTCTTACCTTCCGCACTAACAGGAGTATGTCCAGAGAGTGCTGCTGGTTGTCACAGCGTTGTCTGTCCCGGTCCTCTTCTTGGGAAAGCCACTGTTTTTGTTGTGGCTTCACAACGGGCGTAGTTGCTTCGGGGTGAACTGGGTAAGTGCCGGTTTGGATGCGTGCTTGTAAAGTGTGAGCAAAGTCTGCTTTCAGTTATACAAGGATTGGTGTAGAAAACACCCCTGGAGGGTTCCTTGTCTTAATTTAAAAGCCAAAGCTTCCTTTATTTAAAACATTGACGTTGGCTGGGCATGGTAGCTCACACCTGTAATCCCAGCACTTTGGGAGGCCAAAGTGGGCAGACCACTTGAGCCCAGGAGTTTGAGACCAGCCTGGGCAACATGGCGAAACCCTGTCTCTACCAAAAATACAAAAATAAGCCTGTTGTGGTGGTGTGCACCTATAGTCCCAGGTACTCAGGAGGCTGAGGTGGGAGATGGCTTGAGCCTGGCAGGCAAAGGTTGCAGTGAGCTGTGATCATGCCACTGCACTCCAGCCTGGGCAGCAGAGCAAGACTCTGTCTCAAAATAAATAAGTAAATAGAACATTAATGTTGAAAGAGCCTGCTGTGTCCAGGGCCTGTGGAGACAGGCGCTGCCGGCATGAACCACAGGCTTATTAGCCTGTAGAACTCAATCCTTCAATTCAGATGGGCATAATTAAAATGCCTTTTTCCATATTCTTCTTAATTTCTTCTTTAAGATTTTCTTTTTTCTTTTTCCTTTTTTTTTTGAGACTGGAGTCTTCCTCTGTTGCCCAGGCTGGAGTGCAGTGGCACTATCTCACCTTACTGCAACCTCTGCCTCCTGAGTTCAAGCAGTTCTCTTGCCTCAGCCCTTGAGTAGGGGGACTACAGGCACCCACCAGCACGCCCTGCTAATTTTTGTATTTTTAGTAAAAGACGGGGTTTTTCCATGTTGCACAGGCTAGTCTTGAACTCCTGACCTCAGGTTATTCACCTGCCTCGGCCTCCCAAAGTGCTGTGATTACAGGTGTGAGCCACTGCACCTGGCTTAAAGAACTTTTTTATTCTTAAAAGAGCTGAATCATTAAGAGAAACAAAGAAACTATAAATAAAGTTTTGTTTTGTCACAACCTTGTGGTTTTACAGGCACTAACTCTGTGCTCTTTTGGTTGTTAGAGTGGTTACACACTTATAAGGAAAGATAGTGAGGAAGAAGTTTCATTGCTGGGAAACCAAGATGTGGAAGAGGGAAATCACCAGGTGGAAGACGGATGTAGGGAAATGGCGTGTGAAGAGGTAAATCTTTTCAACTGCTGTTGATAAGCTTAGATAAGTAACCAAGCTTCCATAGAGATAATCACGTTAAGATAATATTTAATCATCTTAAAAAATGGTTAAGAAAATGGGACTTCTAGCCTCCAAAACTATGAGAAATCAGTTTCCATTGTTGAAGCCAACCAGGTGGTGGTTAGGGTTAGAGTGAAAGTTAGCGCTTTCCAAATGCTGTTTGATGATAGTTGGTGGCATTATATGTGAGTTCGGGTCATTTTGTCCTTTCCCTTCTCCAGTGAGATTTCTGCTGTTATATTGCCAGTTGTGATTGGAGTGACTTAAGGTGCCATGAACATTGCTTTCAGAAGTTTCTTGTGTCAGTCAGAAGGTTTCCATAGTTGCAAGAAATAGAGACCCAGTTTTTTCTGACTGCAGAGAGATTTTTACCGGCTCATGGCAGGACAGAGGTAGAGTTGGTTTCAGGATGACTGCAGTTTTTGGGTCTCCAATTCCAAGAGGCCTTGGTTGGCTTTTCTTCTTTGTAAGTTTTCTTTATATTGTGAAGTCAGTTGGCCCCATGATGCTACAGCCATGGCCACAAGTTGCCCTGGGCTTAGCTTTTCAGTTTTTCCATCAGCGAGCAAAGCGCCCTTACCAGCTTGTTACTCTTAGGAAAAAATCCCCACATACCTGCTGTCCCTGCACCAGTGGCTGCCGCCTCAGTCCCCTGCACCAGTGGCTGCCGCCTCAGTCCCCTGTACCAGTGGCTGCCACCTCAGTCCCCTGCACCAGTGACTGCCGTCTCAGTCCCCTGCACCAGTGGCCGCCGTCCCAGTCCCCTGTACCAGTGGCTGCCACCTCAGTCCCCTGCACCAGTGACTGCCGTCTCAGTCCCCTGCACCAGTGGCTGCCGTCTCAGTCCCCTGGGGCTGCCATAACAAAATACCACAGACTGGGTAGCTTCAACAAGAGACTTTTTCTCACAGCTCTGGAGGCTGGCAGGCCCAGACTGAGATGCTGGCAGGCTGCTTTTCCCGAGGCCTCCCTGCTTGCTTGCTGTGTCGGCCCAGGGCCTGTCCTCTGTGCCTGCGCCCCTGCTTTTCCTGCTCTTCCCAGAAGACAGCAGTCACAGTGAGTCAGGGCCCACCTCCTGACCTCACTCAACCCTCGATTACCTCCTCAAAGGTTCTGCCTTCAAATACAGTCACATTGCGGTTAGGGCTTCAGCATAAGACTTTTGGGGACATAATTCAGAGCAACTGTGGTTGGGGATACAAGGCTGGACAGGGAAGTAGTAGCTCCCCACAAAGAAGAGAGGTGCAGTCCTGGGCAGACAGAGCAGAGCACAGCCTCTGCTTTCTTTTCTTGGAAACTTTACTTTGATCATTTAGTGAGGACCAAACAAAATTTCTTATAATCAGCATTTTGTAATTATGATGTAATTTCATGTTTTAATTTGGGACAATTAATAATTAAGCTCTAGCATCATAGAGAAACAGAAGCAGAGCTGGAAAGCGCGCGCGAGTCGCCTTGCCTGGTGTTTTGCAGCCTTTCCCTCTCAGGGACCCCTTGCACCGTTTTCCCTGGCCGGCTCTACTTAGAATGCCCACATCTAGTGAATCGCCTTCTACTCCTGCAGTTGGTGAATACCTGTTTCATCAGTAGAGGTTTCATAATGACTGAGACCTGCCCAGGAATCCCATTTGTATAGCAGCTGTGGCCGTGGCAGTTGCTCTGGTCTAGCCTCTTGGTTTACACATGGGAGTCTGAGGCATGGGGTGGGAGTGGGACGGATGAAGGTGGGGATTTGGAGTGGTAAAGTCTGGTCCTGGAGCTGGGTAGTGGCAGAGTGATGAACAGAGTGCAAGTCTTAGCTTTCTGTTCCTCTCACTCCAGCGTGTTCTCACCAGCATCCAGCCAGCAGCTCTTTCATTGTAATCCTTGAAGTGGAACCCACTTGGCATGTAGAAGTACACATGTAACATCATGACTCTAACATATGTTGTGTGATCTCTCTCAGTTTAATTTTGGAGAAATATTAATGACCCAAGTAATCCATTCCATCGAGTACTGTCTGGGATGCATCTCCAACACCGCCTCCTACCTGAGGCTCTGGGCGCTCAGCCTGGCTCATGCACGTAAGTTCCTGCTTAGACCTGCAGTTCCCAATGCCCTGTATTGCCAGCAGACTCAGGGGGCACTGTGGGATATTTTAACTTGGTAACTAATAGTCATAGCACCATCTTTCAGCTGCCATGTGAACTTATACTGTTCACTACTTAATACACAGCTCTCTTGGCTATTTCTTTTGGCTGAGGGGTGCTGTGGAAGAATCACAGAGGGGGTCTCTCTGAGGCTGGTCTGGCTTCAGAGGCTGCCCAATTAAAAAAAAAAATCACGGAGACACAAGGGGCTTTGAGAACTGAGACGGCTTGGGAGCCTCTGGTGTAAAACTTGCTGCTGTTGCCATTCCTGTTTCTGTTAGTAGTTATTTTATTCAGTGCTGCCTTACCAGGTGTGAATATCTGTTTATTTCAAGCAAGTCCTGCCATAGCACTCATGGGTAGCTCTGATCATAGGAGTCCTCCCTTTGTACGATTCCAATAATGCACACATGTTAGTTTCCACAGTGTAATTAACACCTGTTCCCAGCAGCATGGTTCCAATTTCAGTCACCACAGTAACTAGCTGTGCAGGCAGGTGCAGGGGCATTTACCACCCTATGTGCGGCGGGTGTTGTGATGAAGATGCTGATGACCCACCAGTGGTGCTCGGCAATGTTTCAGGACATTGAAGGGTGCAAAGGGTGCAGTGTGGCAAGTGGGTTCAAACTTAGAAAATAATAGGACAGGCCGGTGCGGTGGCTCACACCTGTAATCTCAGCACTTTGGGAGGCTGAGGCAGGTGGATCACCTGAGGTCAGGAGTTTGACACCAGCCTGGCCAGCATGGCAAAACCCCATCTCTACTAAAAATACAAAAATTAGCTGGGCATGGTGGCGGGTGCCTGTAGTCCCAGCGACTACAGGCTGAGGCAGAATTGTGTGAACTTAGGAGGCGGAGGTTGCAGTAAGCCGAGATCGCGTCACTGCCTTCCAGCCTGGGTGACAGAGCGAGACTCTGTCTCAAAAAAAAAAAGTTAAAGAAAAAAAAATGGGACAATTTGGCAAGTATTAGGAAAGATGCTTGCTCTGGATCAGGTCACCCACCTTGCCAAGTTACGCAACAGGAACCAAGCACTGTTCAAACTACCCTAATAAACTTTTTTCTTTTTTAATAACAGACGAAGAAAAGACTTTAATACCCAGTGCTTCTAAAGTTTTAAAGATAGATTTACCATTTTTTCATTTCCCTATAGTTTTTGTTAAAACATTAAAAACTCTTTTATTGGCCGCGTGCGGTGGCTCATGCGTGTAATCCCAGCACTTTGGGAGGCCTCGGCGGGTGGATCACAAGGTCAGGAGGTTTTAAGACCATCCTGGCTAACACGGTGAAACCCTGTCTCTACTAAAAATACAAAAAATTAGCCGGGCATGGTGATGGGTGCCTGTAGTCCCAGTTACTCGGGAAGCTGAGGCAGGAGAATGGCGTGAACTCGGGAGGCAGAGCTTGCAGTGAGCTGAGATCGTGCCACTGCACTCCAGCCTGGGCGACAGAGCAAGACTCCATCTCAAAAAAACAAAAAACAACTCTCCCATTGTTGGCCAACAATATAGCCAACAATAAGAGAGTTTTTAATGTTTTAACACAAATTTTAAAGGCCACAGAACAAACCTTTTCCCCCATGGATTAATAGGGATGCTTTGGATGGTTTTGATTGCAAGGTCTCTTTTGTGCTTCTGTAGTACTGTGCAAAGCAAGCACTGCCTGTGCTTGTGGAACCACTGGACAAGAGAGTGTCCTTTTTTTTTTTTAATTAAAAAAATGCTCATGTTTTTATAAGCATAGCCAAAGGCCTGGAATCGTATGGCTGGAGGGGCCCTGCGGTCATTCATCTTCGTTTTGCAGAGGTGGTGGCGGGAGCCCGCTGAGTGTCCGTGCTTTACTCACGGCCATTCAGTTGGTCCCTCAGTGGCAGAACCAGGTCTGGGAGCCTGTTTCTAGCTGCCTGGTCCAGTGCTGCTTTGGGAGGTCACTAACCCAAACCTAGTCTGGGGCAAGACCTCCCTTTGGGAGATGCCTCTGATGTTTTTGGAGCACCAGGTCTTCCTTAGTGTTTGAGACGGTGTCAGAGCTGACTGGCTTTCCCATGAGAAGCAGTTGGGTCTGTGTGACCTGTGTGTCTATTATTTTATGGGATGATAGTTCAGAGCTGTCAGAGGGAGACAGTCCAGGGAGCTCACAGGGGGACCCACTGTACCTAAGCGGGCGTGACTTGTGCGGGCTGCACTCCTTTGCAGAGCTGTCTGATGTCCTGTGGGCCATGCTGATGCGCGTGGGCCTCCGCGTCGACACCACCTATGGCGTCTTGCTGCTGTTCCCGGTTATCGCGCTCTTTGCAGTTCTGACCATTTTCATCCTTCTGATCATGGAAGGGCTTTCTGCGTTTCTTCACGCCATACGCCTCCACTGGTGAGTTTGAAACCTAGCCTTGGAACTGTTATTTAAAAAACATACCTGCCCCCCCGCCTACCGCCCCGCCCATCCGAATATACACAGCCACTGCAAAATCTAATGCTGAATTTAGGCCTGTTCTTCCCTTCCTACCGTTGGGATCTGTGTTCATATCCTCTGAGTTAAAATTGTATTTTGGGCCGGGTGTGGTGGCTCATGCGGGTAATCCTGGCACTTTGGGAGGCCAAGGCAGGTGGATCACCTGAGGTCAGGAGTTCAAGACCAGCCTGGACAACATGATGAAACCCCGTCTCTACTAATAATACAAAAATTAGCTAGGTGTGGTGTCATACGCCTATAGTTCTTGGGAGACTGAGTCAGGAGAATCGCTTGAACCCAGCAGGCAGAGGTTGCAGTGAGCTGAGATCGCGCCATTGTACTCCAGGCTGGGGGACAAGAGTGAAACTCCATGTCAAAAAAAAAAAGTATTTTGTTTCTGAACTATTATCACTGACAAGTAAAAGCAAGTTTAAGTTTGCAGAATACTTACGTGTGTTTCATACTGCTAATTCACGTTGAGTCTGACAGGTTGCTCTATCTTACTGCAAAATAAATCCTTCTTATGTATTTCTTAATGTTCGATGGTATAGGACAGATTACTGCTCTGTGCCTCCAGTGACCCAGGTGGCAGGAGAGGGTCTCGTTAACTTGTGCACGTGCTTTTGTGTGTTGGGCAGTGAGAGGCAGCGGATGTATCAGAGTTTCTGTTCGCACTAGGAAAGCCAGCACAGGGTTGGGGGTGGGGGACGGTGTGTAGCTAGGTAAAAATATTGTGCCTAGGACATATTTTGGAATGAAGCAATTTTAGCACAGGAATTTTTTTTTTAACTTAAAGTGTTGTTTTAAGGAATATGATTTCATAATCTTCCATTAATACATGACTTTTTTTTTTTTTTTTAGGGTAGAATTTCAGAACAAATTCTATGTTGGTGCAGGCACCAAATTTGTTCCTTTCTCATTCAGTCTACTATCATCAAAGTTCAATAACGACGACAGTGTGGCATGATCATATTGCTGTAACCAACAAGCTTTCAGATTTATGGAGAATGACCATGTTATGAATTTCACTTCTGTCAGATTTATGATAGGAAAAATTCCATCTTCATTACTGCCTTATGACATAGCCAAATAATTCTGTAAGATATACCTCTTCCTCATATGTTAAATATTTTGTAAAGTTTACCAATTTGAGACATAAAAATTTCTTTTGGTGTTTTATGATGAGCAAATATAAGTTAATGCCAAACATTATGTTAAAGTTATTTTTTCAAATACAGGATTGGGGGAGAGAAGCCAATTTTGCATGGCTAATTGAAAATGGTATTAGATACTTGATTCCTTTAAACTTTATTTAAAAAAAAAAACAGTTAATCTGTCACCTGAAGTTGTCAGATAATATTTTCCAACAGCTGAAGTAGGGATAGTTTTTTTAAAAAATTAATGATGAGTAATCAAAACATTCACATTTATTCTGCTGGATTTAAAAATACGCAATTTTTTTTTTTTTTTTGAGATGAAGTCTCTCTCTGTCACCCAGGCTGGAGTGCAATGGCACGATCTTGTCTCATTGCAACTTCCACCTCCTGGGTTTAAGTGATTCTCCTGTCTCAGCCTCCCGAGTAACTGGGATTACAGGCATGTGTCACCATGCCCGGCTAATTTTTTTCTATTTTTGTAGAGATGGGGTTTCACCTTGTTGGCCAGGCTAATCTCGAACTTCTGACCTCAAGTGATCCACCCACCTCAGCCTCCCTAAGTGCTGGGATTACAGTCATGAACCACCGTGCTGGGCCAAAATATGCAAACATTTTTTATCCTGTGCTACCTAGAATTACAAGTAGAGGATTGTTTTTACAGTTTTGTCTTGTTTTAGTAATTGGGGACAATGGGATAAAATGACATACAACAAATGGTTATCCTACTTGTATATTTTTTTAAAGACTCTTATCCTGTTATCCTTACATAAAACCAGTTATGATAACTGTATGTTTGGAAATATAAATTGTGTACCGAGCCTTAAAACCCAGTGTGACTGTAGAAGATATAATGTGGACATGATCTGAATTTAGTGACAGCTTGACTGATGTCACTGAACCAGAAGGGTTTATACTGAGTGAAGGAAAGGTAAAAAGTAGTATTTTGTATATTTTTATAACAAAATATAAATGAAGATATTTTACCATGCAGAGATTGCACTTATCCTTGAGAACAGTCTAATGATAATTTTTTTACTTTCAGACTGTTTCTAGCTAAAGTTCTGATAAAAGTATTGAAACTTTCAAACACTGTTTAGATCAGTTGAAAACTAATTCTCAGTAGCCATTATTTTATAATCTTTAGTTTAAATTCATCTATTTACTTGACATTTAGTTTTTTGTGAACTTGAGTCAGTCCTATTGAACATTTTGATCTATATTCTTGCAAATTATGTTAATTTTTCATATTTGTTTGAATTTAGACAGTTATTTTCAAAAAGAAACCTTTTTTTCACCTTCTTAACATTGTGAGTGATACACATTAAAAGGCTATTTGCCCCCATCCTCCTTTATCCTGTTTCGAGGTAGAGAGCTTGGCGCTTCTGTTGCAAGCTGAGAGTCTGGAGGTGCTGAGTTTACCATGGCTATGCAGGTGATTTCAAGGCATGAGCTGAACAGCCTTGACATAACTGTGGCCTAAAATTCAACCCTTTCGATTACAGTACAGATTCTATGTGCTGCTTGATGAGATGTTACCCAAGGCCAGTTTGGATTTACTGCTTTTTGTCCCTCATATTAAATTATCAAATGAGGCTGGGCGCAGTGGCTCACGCCTGTAATCCCAGCACTTTGGGAGGCCAAGGTGGGCGGATCACGAGGGCAGGAGATGGAGACCATCCTGGCTAACACGGTGAAACCCCGTCTCTACTAAAAATACAAAAAAATGCCAGGTGTGGTGGCGGGCGCCTGTAGTCCCAGCTACTCAGGAGGCTGAGGCAGGAGAATGGCGTGAACCCAGGAGGCAGAGCTTGCAGTGAGCCGAGATCGCACCACTGCACTCCAGCCTGGGAGACAGAGCGAGACTCTGCCTCAAAAAAAAAAAAAAAAAAAAAAAAAAAATTATCAAATGATGCCGATGAAATGCTTGAAAATGATTCTGCTCTCAAAGTTACGCTTCCCTAGAAAGGTGTCATGTTGGCCACTTGTGTTGGGTGACTATGACATCCCAGCAGTGCTGGTCAGGTCTCAGAGGTGCTTTCACCTAGAGCTGATGCTTCCACAAAGGGACATTTGTGTTACTTTGCTCCAAGGATCTGTCATAAAAACAATAGTAACTACTTCATCCCTTGGAAGCCCAAGACTTCAGGGCACTGTTAGCTGATTGGTAAATAAGGGACACGGTATTTGCTGGAATTGTTCACCGCTCCCCACTAGTCATTCTCATGGGGGCCACTTTTTTTTTTTTTTGGTTAGCCGGGATGGTGTTGATCTCCTGACCTCGCCATCCACCCGCCTCCGCCTCCCAAAGTGCTGGGATTACGGGCGTGAGCCACCGCGCCCGGCCGGCGCCGGCCAGGGGCCACTTTTTAACTTTTTCTAATTAACACCTTTTCTCAGGCCATAGAGCAGAGGATGCAGTCATTTCTCTGTTAAAATCTATGCAGTATTTATGTAGAATGTCATTATGAAAAGTGAATTCAGAATCCTAACTTTGGGAAGGTGCTCTCTGGAAATGTAGTTTGATACTAGTGTCTTATAGGTGCCAGGGAAATGTGTTTCTCTGTAAAGCAGTGGACTCCAGTGTCATGTTACCAGAGTTGTCGCTCAGTTTTGCTTGTTTTTAAGCCTTTTGCTAGAACCTATTATGTATCCAGTTTTTAAAACATATTTCAGGCCGGGCGCAGTGGCTCAAGCCTGTAATCCTAGCACTTTGGGAGGCCGAGACGGGCGGATCACGAGGTCAGGAGATCAAGACCATCCTGGCTAACACGGTGAAACCCCGTCTCTACTAAAAACTACAAAAAACTAGCCGGGCGAGGTGGCGGGCGCCTGTAGTCCCAGCTACTCGGGAGGCTGAGGCGGGAGAATGGCGTGAGCCCGGGAGGCGGAGCTTGCAGTGAGCTGAGATCCGGCCACTGCACTCCAGCCTGGGTGACAGAGCGAGACTCCGTCTCAAAAAAAAAAAAAAAAAAACGTATTTCATTCTCTTGATAGCAGAGATCCAGAGCAAAGATGGCAAGTTGTATGGATGATGCTGAAAATCTGTTTATTTTCCTAAAGATAAATGTCACGACACCACATTTTTCAGTTTTTATTTAGATGTTTATTACCATGTGTTAACAGAATCTTAAAACCCAAGGGATTTCTTCAGTAAACTAGACTTTGATTTCAGCCTGCTGGGCTGGAGACTGCCATTGCAGTGGTCAGTGAAGGAGTGCAAAGGGTCTTCTGTCTGATAGGATCTGGGTGAGCCCTGTGGACTTTCCAGCAGCGAAAGGACTTGGAACTCCTCTTTTGCTGAATGCTGCTCTGTTCTTGTTTCTGGCATGGATATTTTATAACAACATTCTGGTGTCAGCATCCCCTCTGCAGTTATTTATTTTATTTTTTAAATTTTTTATTTTTATTTTTTTGAGATGGTGTCTCACTCTGTCACCCAGGCTGGAGTGCAGTGGTGCAATCTCGGCTCACTGCAACCTCTGCCTCCCGGGCTTAAGTAATTCTCCTGCCTTAGCCTCCCGAGTAGCTGGGATTACAGGCGCCTGCTACAGCACCTGGTTGATTTTTTAATGAAGGATACTATTTGTTTCTTTCTTTTCTTTTTTTCTTTTTAATTTGAGACAGAGTCTTGCTCTGTCGCCCAGTCTGGAGTACAGTAGGGTGATCTCAGCTCACTGTAACCTCTGCCTCCCGGGTTCAAGCGATTCTCCTGCCTCAGCCTCCTGAGTAGCTGGGATTACAGGGGCCCGCCACCACACCCGGCTAATTTTGTATTTTTAGAGACACGGGGTTTCACCATGTTGGCCAGGCTGGTCTTGAACTCCTGACCTCAGGTGATCCACCTGCCTCGGCCTCCTAAAGTGCTGGGATTACAGGCCTGAGCCACTGCACCCGGCCCTCTGCAGTTGTTTAATAAGGCACAGAATACCTGTAGCATAGGGTCAACCTTACGATGTACATGAATTACATATTCAGACGTCTTAGAACCTGATACATTTTGGAAAAGAAAAACAAAAAACAACTTCTACAACTGTTCTGCAGTCTGCATTTAAAAACAATAAGTTCCTCTATTAAAAACGTAAAGCCAGGTTTGCTTGCGTGCCACAGGGAATGTATCCAGGAAGGTTATTATGAAACTCTCAAATCAACATGATGGGAATAAGGCAGTTTGGACGAACAGTCTTCCCACAGTCAGGCCACTTTTGTTGATTCGGTTTAGAATTTTCAGAAATACTTAGTACACTCCACCTGTTCTTTGATGGGAATATCTCAGAAGGCTGGGTAGGTTCTTAGGATTAGCCTAGTCATCTAGGCGCCCAACTCCTTGTGAGGGAAAAAGACAGTGAACAAGTTAGTACTTTGCTCCACAAATGCATGAAAGGACAAATTTGCATCTTCTATCAGTATTGAATTTCCTTTTGCTAATGAAAAATAAATATATCTATATTTTTAAACGTGGGTGTTTCGTTTTATTATGCTCTGGTTTGGCGAGAAAGCCAAAGAACCCTGCTCCTTCCCTGATTTCCTAGGCCACGAGGAACTCAGGAACTCGGCTTATTTCCTCCTCCGCTGGCCTTCGACCCACGTGGCTGAGGGCTGAGGCTATATCATTCTATCTGGCCTCTAATCCCGCCTCTGCCACCGCCGAGGTGCTGTGACCGTCGTCTAGCCACCTCTCTAGCCCCAGCTTCATCTGCGAGGTGGGCGGGCTGCTTGCAGACCGGGTCGGCGTGGGGTGGGGTCGCACCCTTGGCTGCAGCAACCCGGAGGGTCCCGCTCCGCATCCAGGGGCATGCGCGCTGCCGGGACCAGAGAGCAACCAGCCTACCTCGGCCGCCCGGGGGCCTGGTGCGCGCCTCTGAGATCTCGGGGCCCGGGCGCGGGCTGCGGCGCGCGGGTTCAGGAAACCAGGGGCCGTACGCGGGGCACTGCAGGGCTTGCAGCCCCCAGCGCCGGCGCTGTCGGCTGGGCGGGCGGTGGCAGTTGCCGGGGCGCCCATTGCTAGGGCCGCCGTTGCCACGGACGCCCGCCCTGTGCCGCGCTCCCTCTGCCCTGCGCAGCGCCATGGACGATCTGCGGGTGCTGTGGATGCGCGACCGCGTGTATGCGGCTTTCGGCATTACCGACCCCCAGCTTTTCGAGGACCTGCTCAACCGCGACGACGGCCAGGGCGAGGACCTCATCCTGCACTTCCTCAACCAGGCGAGCGAGGAGGAGGGCCCCTCGACGCTCTTCATCTACCGCACGATCGTGCCGGAGGAGGTGGAAGTGGAGATTGGTGAGCCTCGACGCGCCGCTCCCTTCCCCGGGCTTCCCTCCTGCCCTCCCCGGCCTCTCCGACGGTTGTGGGGGCTGCTAGAGCCTGCCCATCGCCCGGCCCGGGCCTCAGGTGCTGTCCACAAAGCCTGCCGCCCGCCACGGGCAGGCCCCGGGCGAACCCAGCAATCACAGGCGTCCCTGCCCTCCTGGGCCCGCAGCCCACTTGAAAGTCAGACCTTGATTGAAAAATCAGCAAACACTGACTTAGCCCTCACCCCGTACCAGGTGCGGTTCCAACGCTTGTATCAACTCCTTAACCCTACGAGGCGGGTGTGTGCTCCGCCCCATTTTACAGATGAGCAAACTGGCACGGAGGGGGTTAAGTAAACTGCCCAAGACCCACAGACAGTCAAGAGCCACTGTGCAATAATCCAAACGGCTGGGTAGAGCCATGCCCAGGTGTGGCAGGGGCCCAGCTCACTGTCACGCTCCTTGACGGTCGCAGGGTCTCATGGAGGGTCCGAAGAGCACCCCTTTCTACTTCTGAAGGCTCCTCATATCCTGAAAAGTAAAGTAATGCTAAGACAAAGTTTTTAAAAACTACAGTAGACTTTAAATGTTTATGTTGAACAAATTAGCATCGCAAATACAAAAAGACAGTGACCAGGGTCCCAGACCCCTCTGTGGAGGCGGATTCCCAGCCCCACCTACTCTCTGATAGGCCCAGGGACACTGAGAGGGCAGCGAGGGGCCAGCGCCGGTGAGGGGAGGAGGCAGGACAACTCTCTTCAGAAACAGCCGGGACACAGGGACCTGGATAGCTGCCTCCTCACAGGAGCACCAGCCGGAGCACAGCCGCCGGGACCTCCTGCCTGGCTATCTAGTCTCCTGGGCTACTTTTCCAGCCCCTTACGGACTTGGGGATCCCTTGCAGGGCCTCTCACTGGGTTCGGGCGGCAGGGCCGGCAGACCTTGGATTTTTTTTAAAGGTACCAGGTACACCCATTTATTTTATTTTATTTTTAAATTTTCTTTCTTTCCTCCCTTCCCTCCCTCCCTCCTTCCTTCCTTCCTTCCCTCCCTCCCTCCCTCCCCCCCTCCCCCCCTCCCCCCCTCCCCCCCTTCCCTCCTTCCCTCCCTCCCTCCCCCCCTTCCCTCCCTCCCTCCCTCCCTTCCCTTCCTTCCCTCCCTCCCTCCCTCCTTCCCTTCCCTCCCCTCCCCCCCTTCCCTTCCCTCCCTCCTCCCTCCCTCCCTTCCCTCCCTCCCTCCCTCCCTTCCCTTCCTCCCTCCCTTCCTCCCTTCCCTCCCTCCCCTCCCTCCCTCCCTCCCTCCCTCCCTTCCCTTCCCTCCCTCCCTTCCTCCCTTCCCTCCCTCCTCCCTCCCTCCCCCCCTCCCTCCCTCCCTCCCTCCTCCCTCCCTCCTTCCTTCCTTCCTTCCTTCTTTCCTTTTTTTTTTGAGATAGGGTCTCACTCTGTCACCCAGGCTGGAGAGCAGAGGTGCGATCTTGGCTCACGGCAACCTCTGCCTCCAGGGCTCAAGTAATTCTCCCACCTCAGCCTCTTGAGTAGCTGGGACTACAGGTATGCGTCACCATGCCTGGCTAATTTTTATATTTTTGGTAGAGACAGGTTTCACCATGTTGCCCAGGGTGGTCTTGAACTACTGAGGTCAAGTGATCCTCCCGCCTCGGCCTCCCAAAGTGCTGAGATTCCAGGTGTGAGCCACCTGGCACCCAGCCCTTTTTTTTTTTTTTTTTTGAGACAGAGTCTAGCTCTGTGGCCAAGGCTGGAGTGCAGTGGTACAATCTTGGCTCACTGCAACCTCCACCTCCCTGGTTCAAGCAGTTCTCCTGCCTCAGCCTCCCAAGTAGCTGGGACTACAGGTACCCACCACCATACCCGGCTAATTTTTGTATTTTTAGTAGAGACAGAGTTTCACCATGTTGGCTGGGCTGGTCTCGAACTCCTGACCTAAGGTGATCTGCCCACTTCCGCCTCCCAAAGTGCTGGGATTACAGGTGTGAACCATCACACTTTGCCATCTTCATTTATTTTAAATATTCATTATTTGCTTGCACAAAATAAAACGTCTTCATCATAAATCCAAAACCATAAATAAACAACAATGACAAATCCCTAGTGCCATCTGGAGAGAGGACCATGTGATCACCTTTTGGAACTTAACCTTCCAGCCTATTATTTTTTTCTCCCTGGCAGACCTTTGGACCTGGACATTAGATTATAACTGGGCATCGGATGTATGCACTTCCACTGGCACCAAGTGAAATTACGGAAGCCAAAAACACACTTGCAGGATTGATCATTTAACATGTACCACCACTGCAGGAACTTGGGTTTCGTATACATTTAAAAACAACTGGCCGGGCGCGGAGGCTCAAGCCTGTAATCCCAGCACTTTGGGAGGCCGAGGTGGGCGGATCATGAGGTCAGGAGATTGAGATCATCCTGGCTAACACAGTGAAACCCCGTCTCTACTAAAAATACAAAAAATTAGCCAGACGAGGTGGCGGGCGCCTGTAGTCCCAGCTACTCGGGAGGCTGAGGCAGGAGAACGGTCTGAACCCAGGAGGCGGAGCTTGCAGTGAGCCGAGATTGTGCCACTGCACTCCAGCCTGGGCGACAGCGTAAGACTCTGTCTCAAAAAAAAAAAAAAAAAAAAAAAAAAAAATTTACAAGAAGACCCTAAAACAATGGATGTGACTTGGATTTCTTACAGAAACCCTCCAAGGGCCTCTGTTAACGGTGGGCTGGCTGTTGTCTGCTGTGTTCACTAGCACGTGTTTAGCTCACATGTCATCCTGTGTGGAAGCAGAGTTCAGTCTCACCTCAGAGGGTCCCCCTGGTTAATTCCTGGACCCTCCAAAGGGAGCTCAGAACTCTCCTACCCCTGCTCCCTGACCCGTTTCTGGGCTCTGTCCCTGGTCTTCCCTTCCATTCCCATCTCTTCTCCACTGTCACCTCATGGTGAAAAGCTGATGGATTCCTTGCCGGAGATGCTGTCTCTGGAAACGCTCCAAGCTGCGGATTCTGGAGGTGCCAGATGGTGTCGGGTGTTGGGGGTTCTGGCCAGGTGGGGAGAAGAGACCTTATCCCCAGCTCCACACGCCGTCACTCACTCTCTGCTTGTTAAACCTACAGGCTCATATTAAACCCTTAAACAGTTTCCCTAGATTATTTTTGGGGAACAGGTGGTTCTAGTCTGTTCAGAGGACCTGCAGAGAGCCCAGTGTGTCCCTCCTTTCCTTTTTTTTTCCTCCTCTTTCTGCCCCTCCCCTGGTCAAGATTTCTCTCTGCTCTTGGTTAAAAATGATAGGAATGGAGACAATCAGATACTGGGGCAGGTGGTGGTAAGAAAGGTGAGGTGTCCTTCTGGGCAGCGGATACCCAAGAGACTGATCCAGTAGGTACTTGTGTTCCTTCTGGAAAAAACAAAATGGCATCATACTGTACATATCATTTAGTAACGTCCTTACATTTAAAGGAATTTCACAAATATTGCCAGACACATGTTCTCTTAAAAATTCACAGAACATAGAATTACCTCTAAAAAGAAAAAGCGACCCTTCTCCATCCCTTAAGCCCCAGTCCTGCTCCTATTCCTACAGGGTAACCACCATCATTAGTCTGGTGTGTTTCTGGTTCTCTTTTGTCAGATTATCAGTCAATCAATCAATCAATCATCTACCCACCGACTGATCTGTCTTCCTACCTTCCTATACATCTATCTATCTCCTGTCTACCTACTTAATTACCTATGCATCTATCGCTCTCTATTATCTGTCTACCAACTGACCACTGTATCTGTGTATCTATCTACCTATCATTCACCTATCATCTATCTATCCATCTATCAATTATCTACCGATTTATCTACCTACCTACCTATACATCTATCTATCTATACCTCTATCTATATCCTGTCTACCTACTTACCTATACATATCTCTCTGTCTCCTACCTACCTAATTACCTATACATCTCTCTATATATACATCTATCTCTCTATCTACCTACCTATACATCTCTCTACATCTAGCTATCTACCTACCTACCTATACATCTATCCATACCTCTATCTATATCCTGTCTACCTACTTACCTATACATAGCTCTCTGTCTCCTATCTACCTAATTACCTATACATCTCTCTCTCTCTATTATCTACCAACTGACCAATCTATCTGTGTGTCTGTCTACCTATCATTTACCTATCATCTGTCTATCCATCTATCAATTATCTACCAATTTATCTATCTACCTGCCTACCTATACATCTATCTCTATCTATACATCTATCTACCTATTTATCTATCTATCCATCTGTCTATCTCTGTCTGTCTAGGCATAAGGTTAGGGCTGTTGAGATCAATTAATCAGCCTACCTACCTTCCTACCTACTTATCATCTATATCTGTCTATCCTTGTTCTATCTACAATCTATATTTCTCTCTATAATGATAATATATGGATATATAGAGTTCCTAAAACTATAAATATCCTACTATATATACACATTATTTTGTGACCTCTCCCTCCACCACTTGTCTTGGTTATTTTTTCATGTCAATACCTACAGTTCTAACTAACTTGATAGATTTTAAATACATAGATATATCATATTCTACTCATCCATTATCTAATTAATAGACACTTAGCTTTTCAGAGTATTCATTCTACAAACAATGGAACAACGTCCGTCTATCCTTGCATACTTTGTGTATTTCTGGAGGATAGATTTATAAAAATGAAATGCATCTGTAACAAGTATGGTCTTTTACAATTTGAGTAGGTCCTGTTGGTCCACAGCCAGTGGTGGTGGATGAGACGCCTGTTTGCCAACAGCCTCCCTGACATTCAATATTGGCCATTTTTTAGATTTTTGCCAATTCCATAGAAGAAAAGTAGATGCGCTTCCTTACTCTAATTTATGTAAATGTTAGTGTAGTTGAGCCTTTTTTTTCTCCCTTCAGTTTTTTCTTTTCTTTTCTTTTTTTTTTTTTTTTGAGACAGAGCCTCACTGTATCTCCCAGGCTGGAGTGCAGTGGCATGATCTCGGCTCACTGCAACCTCCACCTCTTGGGCTCAAGTGATTCTCCTGCCTCAGCCTCCTGAGTAGCTGGGATTACAGGCACGTGCCACCACACCCAGCTAATTTTTTTGTATTTTTAATAGAGATGGGGTTTCACCATGTTGACCAGGCTGGTCTCGAGCTCCCGATCTCAAGTGATCCACCCATCTCAGCCTCCCAAAGTGCTGGGATTACAGGCATGAGCCACTGTGCCTGGCCTCCTTCAGTTTTTAAATTGTGGTAACATACACATGACCTGCAATTTACATCTCAACAATTTTGAAATGTACAGTTTAGGGTGTTAAATGCATTCATAGTGTTGTGCACCCAGGAGCCTCTTTCTTATGCTTCTTGGTTGTTTGTATTTCTTCTGGGCTGGTGGTAACTCTGATCATTTCTGTATCCTTCGTCTCTTGGCAGAATTTGCGCAAACCTCCTTGGCTGTCACTGAAAGCTGGCTCCAGTAAGGAATACTGCTGTAACATAATGAGTCTCCTGTGGGCCACATCCCAACCCCTTGGCTCCACAGAAAGCAAATATATCAGGTGTTTCGTGCAGAGAACAATTACGTTTTATATTTTCTTCCCATTTATGTGGCCATAAAGATGAGATACCTGTCCTGTCTGCAGAGGAAGAAGAGGAAGAAGAGATTTATTCTCAAAAAGTGGAGTCCGTGGATAAAGGACGAGGTGTGGAGTTGGGAGGGGTCATGGGAGGGTGGAACTGAAAAAGCCCCTCCCCTCTCGGCAGCGGGAGTAGGGTACTGCCTGCCATGCCAGAATCAGCTTTTACTTTCACTGGGTATGAAGCACAAAGAGGAAGTGCTGGGTCATGCATAAACACATGTAGTAGTTTCCCATGGCTGGTGTCATAAGTGACCACAGACTGGGTGGCTGAAAAAAACACAGATGTATTCTCAAAGCTCTGGAGGCCAGAACTCCAAAATCAAGGTGCTGGCAGGGCTGCGCTCTCTCTGCGGGACCAAGGGGAGGATCCTTCCCGGCCTCCTCACTGCAGTCTGGAGGGCAGGGTGTCCTCGGCCTTCAGCATCATCACTCCAGTCTCTGCATCCATCATCACATGGCCTTGTCCCCTCTGTGTCTTTCTTCTCCGTGTGTCCTCTCTCCTTATTCTTCTTCTTTTTTTTTTTTTTTGAGACAGAGTCTCGCTCTTGTCACCCAGGCTGGAGTGCAATGGCGTGATCTCAGCTCACTGCAACCTCCGCCTCCAGGGTTCAAGTGATTCTCCTGCCTCAGCCTCCCAAGTAGCTGGGACTACAAGCACCCACCACCACGCCCAGCTAATTTTTGTATTTTTAGTAAAGATGGGGTTTCACCATCTTGGCCAGGCTGGCCTTGAACTCTGGACCTCAGGTGATCCGCCCTCTTCGGCCTCCCAAAGTGCTGGGATTACAGGCATGAGCCACCGTGCCCAGCCGTCCTCTCTCCTTATACAGGCACCAGTCACCTTGGATTTTGGGCCCACTCTAATCCATATCACCTCATCTTTACTAATTACATCTGCAAAGACCCTGTTTCCAAACGAGGTCACCTCTTGAGGACATGCATTGTGGGGGACACTCTTCAACCGAGTGTAGTATGTAACATACAAACGGTCATACCGGCGGTATCTCAGCCAGCTTGGCAAACACATGCTTTGTACTTTGTTTTGTAGAGTAGGCTTCCCACTACGCAAACTGCAGATGCCATTTTCTTAGGAGACTCTTCAAGGCATGGTACTTTTCATTTATTTATTTATTTTTGAGACAGGATGTCACTCTGTTGCCCAGGCTGGAGTGATACAGTCATAGCTCACTTCAGCCTCTAACTTCTAGGCTCCAGCAATCCTCCTGACTCAGGCTCCTGAGGAGCTGGGACTATAGAGGTACACCAACATGCCTGATGACATTTTGATTTTTTGTAGAGATGGGGTCTTGCTATGTTGCCAGGCTGGTCTCGAACTCCTGGGCTCAAGCAATCCTCCCACCTCAACCTTCCAAAGTGTTGGGATTACAGGCATGAGCCACTGCTCTCGGCCAAGAATTTTTTTTTTTTTTTTTTTTTTGAGACAGAGTCTCGCTCTGTCGCCCAGGCTGGAGTGCAGTGGCCGGATCTCAGCTCTCTGCAAGCTCTGCCTCCCGAGTTTACGCCATTCTCCTGCCTCAGCCTCCCGAGTAGCTGGGACTACAGGTACCTGCCACCTCGCCCGGCTAGTTTTTTGTATTTTTTAGTAGAGATGGGGTTTCACCGTATTAGCCAGGATGGTCTTGATCTCCTGACCTCATGATCCGCCCGTCTCGGCCTCCCAAAGTGCTGATATTACAGGCTTGAGTCACCGCGCCCGGCCAAGAATTTATTTTTAACCAAATTGTAATCCCCTCAAGTAGCAAAGATTGTGGAGAGGGAACTACAAGTTAGAAATAAAAGATAGTCTGAATAAGGCTTGTTTTAAGTGGGTTTTTGGTTTTTTTTTGTAGACGAAGTCTTGCTCTGTCACCTAGGCTGGAGTGTAGTGGTGCAATATCTGCTCACTGCAACCTCTGCCTGCTGGATTCGAGCAATTCTCCTGCCTCAGCCTCCCGAGTAGCTGGGACTACAGGCACCCACCACCACGCCCGGCTAATTTTTGTATTTTTAGTAGAGATGGGGTTTCACCATGTTGGCCAGGCTGGTCTCAAACTCCTGACCTCAGGTGATCTACCCACTTTGGCCTCCCAAAGTGCTGGGAATACAGGCGTGAGCCACCACGCCCGGCTTAAAGTGGGTTTTGATAAGGCAGATGGCAGTTCTGGATTCCACAGCAGTGTCTGCTGAGGCCTCCTAGGAACGCACTCTCAGCTTCTGAGCCCAGTACATCCAGGAAGAGGACAGGCTTGGGTGGGAAGAGGCTGTTTAGGTGGGAAGGTCAGGGAAGCCCTTTCCCACAAAGTAAATTAACATTATTATATGTTTTCTTCTTTTCTTTTTATGGTGGTAAAATGGATGTAACATAAAACTTTTTTTTTTTTTTTTTTTTTTTTTTTTTTACCATTTCTAGGTGGCATTAAGTACATTCATAAGTGTATTTTCCTTTTTAAAGATGGGGCCTTGCTCTGTTGCTCAGGCTGGAGTGCTGTGGTGTGATCATAGCACCCTGTAGCCTTGAACTCTTGGGCTCAAGCGATCCTCCTGCCTCAGCCTTCCAAGTAGCTGGGACTACAGAGGTGTGCCACCATGCCTGGCTAAGTTTTTTGTGTGTTTTTTTTTTTAACTTTAATTTTTTGGCCTGTTAAGGTGGCTCACGCCTATAATCCCAGGACTTAGGGAGGCCAAGGCAGGAGGATCACTTGAGGTCAGGAATTCGAGAGTAGCCCGGTCAACATGATGAAACCCGTCTCTACTAAAAACACAAAAATTAGCCAGGTGTGGTGGCACATACCTATAATCCCAGCTACTTGGGAGGCTGAGGCAGGAGAATCACTTGAACTTGGAAGACGGAGGTTGCAGTAAGCCAAGATCACGCCACTGCACTCCAGCCTGGGTGACATAGTGAGATCCGTCTCAAAATGTTTTTTTTTTTTTGTAGAGACGAGGTTTCACTACATTGCCCAGGCTGGTTTCAAACTCCTGGCCTCAAATGATCTTCTAGCCTGTGGCTGGGATTACCGGCGTGCACCACCATGCCTGGATAACATTTTGATTTTTTGTAGAGATTAGCGACCACTGTAATGCTGTTAGAGAATTAGCAATGAACTACAGGCTATTTATGGCATGGCACCTGCTCCTAAGTGTGATTTTTTTTTTTTTTTTACTGTAGTCTATTGCTAGTTCTCTAATAATGTTGCTACTGCTGTCTATAGACTATTCCTCTACCAAGCACGGGGCCGATGCCTTTACCCGTGCTGTCATTCAGTCCTCCAGAATCTCGTTGGTAGATGTTACTGTCCCATTTTATGGATGAGAAAACTAACGGCAGAGAGGATTCAGCCCCCTCACACTGAGTTGACGCCAAAGCTGCAGTGACTTTGCACAGTGCCTTTCAAAGTGAGAGTGAGGGAAACCTCCCAGGGAAAGCTCCTTTCTCTAATCAGCGGGCTTGTTGGATGTTCTGAGGGCTGAGACTTGGTGTCTGCTGAGGTTTCTGAATCTGCATCAATCAGAGTGGACTTGAGACAGATGCGTCATTTCATTTAGACTGTTTTTCTTCTCGTCCCTCACAAGTTTTGCATCTCATAGTGAAAAAGGAGTAAATGCTAACATGCTAGCTGTAATTCTTCTTTTTTTTGTTCTGAGATGGAGTCTTGCTCTGCCACCCAAGCTGCAGTGGCACAATCTTGGCTCACTGCAACCTCTACCTCCTGGCCTGAAGCGATTCTCTCGCCTCAGCCTCCCGAGTAGCTGGGATTACAGGCACGCACCACCACGCCTGGCTACTTTTTGTATTTTTAGTAGAGACAGGGTGTTGCCATGTTGGCCAGGCTGGTCTCAAACTCCTGACATCAAGTGATCCACCCACTGCAGCTTCCCAAAGCGCTGGGATTATAGGTGTGAGCCACTGAACCTGGCCTGTAATTCTTATCTTTATGATAAATTCCCTTTTAAGTAAAAAACCTCAGAGAAGTCACAGGGTCACAGGGTGGACACTGTACCTGAGTGAATGCAGACACAAACATGTTAAATTTCTGATGGACACCCTGTCAAAAACGAAACACAATTCTTGTCAATTACAATGTGAGTCAAGGCCACAATCGGATTGATTGGAGCAGAAGGTATGCACAGCTATTTGATAACTTGCCTTTTGAATGAAATGCACTGGTGCACAAAATGCAAGGCTGCCCTTAATGGTAGGAAACCTAATTTTCGGATGATTTTCTCTTACACTTTGATTGATGTTTTTGCAGCTAAGCATGCGTCACTGAGAACGGAATCTCTAGGCCAACCTCTAATCGACGTAGACGATGAAGAAATGGACAAAGAGATTTCAGAAAATCTCCCTTCCAAAGTAAGCATGGCTCTTTGTCCTTGTTGGAGGGGTAATGGGGACCCCTGACGCCCTCTAAAATTCAAGGTAACTGACACAGCCCCATCCAAGGGATTTATCATGTTGGAATGGAGATTATAGGATCCCAAGGCCATCCTCAGATTCAGTGATTGGCTAGAAGGACTCACAGGACCCAGAAAATCTGTTATATTCATAGTTATAGTTTATTACAGGGAAAGGATGCAAATTAGAATCAGTAAAAAAACAAAAAAACAAAAAAAGGGACACAGGACAGTGACCAGAGGAAAACAGGCACAAGCTTCCATATGTTCCCTCCCAGTAGAGTTTCATGGACTGCACTTAATTCTCCTGGTAGCTGTGAGTGACAACACGCATGAAGCATTGCCAACCAGAGAGACTCACCTGAGCCTTGGTGTCTGGGGCTTTTACTGGGGATCAGTCACACAGTCACGGAGCATCCACGTGGCTGACCTTAGTTACTCCGCTCCCCTTCATCTCCAGCCCTCACCAACACCCTAGAGGTTGAACTGATGCTGTATGACTGGGGCCCCAGCAAACAAAAACAGGCATTCACCAAAATCATATTGTTCGCATACAGCTTCAGGCATGGCCCAAGGCTGTAGGTAAACAAAGACTCCCATATTAGGCAGGATATTCCAAAAGCTTGGAAGTTGTCACCCCAAGAGCCAAAGGCCAGTTCTGAAGACATTTGGCATCTGTGGGGTTTGGACAACACAGGCCTGCTAAATGAACCCTGTTCTGTGAAAACCCCAAGGTTGGTGTTTAAGGCTAGGATGTAAGCATTCAGCCTGGTCTATGCTTACCAAAATCATGCTTCATTGCTTCATATATATGTCCCATCTGCAAAACAAAATTCAAGCTCCATCTGGACCTTTGCCAGGTCGGTTTGTTTAGGTGTTGCTGCACGGGTTGGTCAATAGAGGAGTCAGGCTGAGAGCTCAGAGTCTAGGTGAGTTTAGCTCCTGTCCTTAGCTGGTACCCACTGTGTGGCTGTGGCTGCATTGTCAGAACATGAGACCAGCCATTGTGTTGAGAGGAGAGCTTAGGTGTACTTGATATTAGGGTCTTTAGGTGAATGGATGTATCACAAGAATGAATGATTTTGTTCCCCATGTTTCAGAGAATTGTGAAGCACATTGTGGAAAAGATGCATCTCCACATGCTCTGTGCCCCTCTTCCCAAGGAGTTCCTGGACCAAAATGTGGTGTTTTTTCTCAGAAATACCAAAGGTACATTTCTGGCACGTGTGTGCGTATGTGTGTTGAGGGGGTGTGGTTGTGCATGCACTTGTTCACTCTTTCTGTTTGTCTTTTTGTGGTTATCTTTCACTTATGCCAAGCTCTCTTTCTTTTCCATACTGGGTTCTTATATAGTCTTCTCAAAGCTAATTTCCAGTAAAGAAGTGTTAGATATAAAGAAATGTATTCAACCAATGATAGTGCATGTCTGCACATATTTGGAGAAGGTGTGAAGACTGAAACTTGTGAAATAATGGCTTCAGTGGGTATATTTGTTGTGTGTGTTTTGTTTCCCAGTTAGATCAAGGGAACAGTCCAAGTAACCTTTAAAATGTTTACCATGGTGATTGATTTTTGGTCAGGTAGAGTAAATACATATCAAATAAAACCTTGTTTGTTGGAAGGGTAGATGTTACCAAGTAGGTCTTTTCAAACAACCCATGACTCAAAAGATGCTTTGGCAATGAATTGAGGAAGACTTGCTGGGGAGTGAAGACAGGCAAAGCTAGTGCCCAAGCCAGTTTGGATGATTGTAACAAATTTCCATAGGCTGGGGGGCTTCACCAACAAACATCTATTTCTCACAGCTCTGGAGGCTGGGAAGTCCAAATCAAGATGCTGGTGGATCTGGCGTCTGGCAAGCGCCACTTCCTGGTTCACAGATGGTGCTTTCTCCTATCCTCCTATGGTGGAGAGCCGAGAGAGAGAAAGCAAGCTCTCCTGTCTCTTCCCATAGGGACACCAATCCCATCGTGAGACTCCACCCTCATGACCTAGTCACCTACCAAAGGCCCCACCTTCTAATGCCTTCGCCTTGGGGATTTAAGCTTCAACATGTGGATTTTGGGGTCATTCAGTGCATAGCAGCAAGGAATCCAGCCAACATTTCTAGACAACCCAAATAATTTCTGGTTTTGGCCAGTGTTAGATACTCCAACCAGATCAGCGAATGTGTGCAGCTCTTGTGCGCTGTTCATACCAATCCGTGAACCACAGTGCATCGGTATCCATTTCAGCTTCTCATGGGCCCTCAGATTTGTTTAAACACAAATAGGGGATATTCTGAATCTGTAACCAGAACATTCCTTATAGCAACTTGGGAAGAAGGAGAAGATTCCTGTTCTCTTGGAACTGTTAACTGTTGGCTGCTCTCTCCCCCACTGACCTTACATTCTACACCTGTTTTTATTTAGAGGCAATCTCTGAAGCTACCGACATGAAGGAAGCTATGGAAATTATGCCGGAAACACTGGAGTATGGAATTATAAACGCTAATGTGCTCCATTTTCTGAAGGATATTATATGTCAGGTAAACATGGAGAAAGGAAGAAATTCTAGTACTTCTGAAGTTGAGGTCATGTGGTTTTTTTATGCCACAAATAAGTAGTGGGCAGCTCTTCTGTCTCAGGTGCTGTTATGGGCACTGAGGGTCAAGCAGTGGACAGGACAGTCAATGGCCCTGCTCTCTAGGAGCTTATGTAGGGAAAAGACATGGCACATAAGCACATCTATGAGAAAATACCAGGCGCTGACAAGTGGCGTGAGGAAAATAAACCCTGATATGAGACAGAAATGGGCCATGCACACTGCATGTGTGTGCAGAGGGCATGGTGAGGAATGGTCTTGCTGAGGATGTGATGTCTAAGCTTTCTTTTTTATTTTTATTATTTTTTGAGACAGGGTCTCTCTGCCATCTAGTCTGGAGTGCAGTGGCACAATCACGGCTCACTGCAGCCTCAAACTCTCAAGCTGATCCTGCCTCAGCCTCCTGAGTGGCTGGGATTATAGGCATACACTACCATGCCTGGCTCATTTTTGTACTTTTTGTAGAGACAGGGTCTCACCATGTTGTCCAGGCTGGTCTCCAACTCCTGGGCTCAAGCAATCTGCCTGCTTTGGCCTCCCAAAGTGCTGTGATTACAGGCATGAGCCACCATGCTTGGCCTGAGCTTTATAGACCAAAAAAATGAAAAACTCATCAGCAGGCCTTTTTCATGAATGATAAGTTATTAGGGAAATGCACTAGGGAAGGAAGGAGGAGGTGATATTGAACTGAGACCCAAATGAGGCCAAGGCATCAGACACGATAGGATGTGGAGGAAGAGCATGCTGGGCAGAGAGAACAGCAGGTGCAAAGGCCCTGAGGTAGGAGCAGCCTCTGCTTGGCTCAGTAGCAGGAGGATGGCCAGTGTGGCTGGAGAGAGGGCTGGAAATGAAGGCAGGTTTAAGCAGGGGAACAACAGGATCTGGTTTGCATTTTACCTCTGGCTATTATGGGAAAACATATTGCTGGGGTGGAGGGGAAGGAAAAACCAAATAGAAAGCCATGGAAGAGCCCAGGTGGAGGGCTGTATGAGTCCATTTTCATGCTGCTATAAAGAACAACCCGTAATTTATAAAGGAAAGAGGTTAAATTGAGTCACAGTTCTGCATGGCCGTGTAGGCCTCAGGAAACTTAAAATCATGGTGGAAGGGGAAGCAAACACATCCTTCTTCACGTGATGACAGGAAGGAGAAGTGTTGAGGAAAGAGCGAAAAGCCCCTTATAAAACCATCAGATCTCATGAGAACTCACTCACTATCATGAGAACAGTGGCATGGGGGTAACCTCTCCCAGGATTCAATTACCTCCCACCAGCTCCCTCCCATGACACGTGGGGATTATGGGAACTACAATTCAAGATGAGATTTGGGTGGGGACATGGCCAAACCACATCAAGGGTGATGGTTATTTAGGCTTCAATCAGGGGAGGGAGGGAGAAGCAGACAGTGTGAGGAATGCCTTGAGGATCAGGCCATGGGACTTGCTGATGACCAGGATTTGGAGGCTTTGAAAAGTATCACAAGAATAGGGAGTACAAAAAATGACTCTTGGTCCCAGCACTTTAGGAGGGTGAGGCGGGAGGATTGCTTGAGACTAGGAGTTTGAGAACAGCCTGGGCAATGTAGCAAGACCCCATCTCTAAAAAAAAAAAATTTAAAACAGAATGACTCTTAGGATTTGGATCTGAGAAACTGGGAGGATGGTGAAGTCATTACTGAGATGGAGGATGGGGAGAAACAGATATGGAGAGAAACTCGAGTGTTGTATTTTGCATGTTAAGCACAGGTGGCCTCTTAGACATCCAAGTCAAGGCGTGAAGCAGGACGTATGAGTCTGGAGCTCCACAGGGAACTCAGGGCATCCGTCTAGCAAATATTCATTGAGCACCTACTGTATTTCATAGCAATGAACAACTGAGACAAGGTCTCTGCCTCATGGAGCTTTCATTCTAGATGGGAAGATGTACATTAAGCAAGATCAATGAGAAAATATATAGTGTGTTAGATAGCTACAAGAGGTAGGGAGAAAAATGAAACCAGATAGGGAAGAAAAAGGAAACAAGGGGGATAGGGAAAGCTGATAGGGAAAGTTGATGATAGGGAGTTGATAGGGAAAGTTGATAGGGAAAGTTGATAGGGAAAGTTGATAGGGAAAGTTGATAGGGAAAGTTGATAGGGAAAGTTGATGATAGGGAAAGTTGATAGGGAGAGTTGATAGGGAGAGTTGATAGGGAAAGTTGATAGGGAAAGTTGATAGGGAAAGTTGATGATAGGGAAAGTTGATAGGGAGAGTTGATAGGGAGAGTTGATAGGGAGAGTTGATAGGGAAAGTTGATAGGGAAAGTTGATGATAGGGAAAGTTGATAGGGAAAGTTGATGATAGGGAAAGTTGATAGGGAGAGTTGGATAGGGAAAGTTGATAGGGAAAGTTGATAGGGAAAGTTGATAGGGAAAGTTGATGATAGGAAAGTGATAGGTAAAGTTGATGATAGGAAAGTTGATAGGGAAGTTGATGATAGGGAAAGTTGATAGGGAAAGTTGATGATAGGGAAAGTTGATAGGGAAAGTTGATGATAGGGAAAGTTGATAGGGAAAGTTGATAGGGGGAAAGTTGATAGGGAAAGTTGATGATAGGAAAGTGATGATAGGGAAAGTTGATAGGGAAAGTTGATAGGGAAAGTTGATAGGGAAAGTTGATAGGGAAAGTTGATAGGGAAAGTGATGATAGGGAAAGTTG
Organism: Trachypithecus francoisi; assembly: GCF_009764315.1. Lineage (NCBI taxonomy): Eukaryota > Metazoa > Chordata > Mammalia > Primates > Cercopithecidae > Trachypithecus > Trachypithecus francoisi. The sequence goes on along the minus strand of NW_022681456.1, from coordinate 9,414,260 downwards.
ATAGGGAAAGTTGATAGGGAAGTTGATAGGAAAGTTGATAGGGAAAGTTGATAGGGAAAGTTGATAGGGAAAGTTGATAGGGAAAGTGTGATAGGGAAAGTGATAGGGAAAGTTGATAGGGAAGTTGATAGGGAAAGTTGATAGGGAAAGTTGATAGGGAAAGTTGATTATAGGGAAGTTGATAGGGAAAGTGATGATAGGGAAAGTTGATAGGGAAAGTTGATAGGGAGAGTGATAGGAGTTGATAGGGAAAGTTGATAGGGAAAGTTGATAGGAAAGTTGATGATGGGAAAGTTGATAGGGAGAGTTGATAGGGAGAGTTGATAGGGAGAGTGATAGGGAGAGTTGATAGGGAGAGTTGATAGGGAAGTTGATGATAGGGAAAGTTGATAGGGACAGTGATAGGGAAAGTTGATAGGGAAAGTTGATAGGGAGTTGATAGGGAAAGTTGATAGGGAAAGTGATAGGGAAAGTTAGGGAAAGTGGATAGGGAAAGTTGATAGGAAAGTTGATAGGGAAAGTGATGATAGGGAAAGTGATAGGGAGAGTTGATAGGGAGAGTTGATTGATAGGGAGTTGATAGGGAAAGTTGATAGGGAGGTTGATAGGGAAAGTTGATAGGGAAAGTGATGATAGGGAAAGTGATAGGAAAGTTGATAGGGAAAGTTGATAGGGAAAGTTGATAGGGAAAGTTGATAGGGAAAGTTGATAGGGAGAGTTGATAGGGAAAGTTGATAGGGAAAGTTGATGATAGGGAAGTTGATAGGGAAAGTGATGATAGGGAAAGTTGATAGGGAGAGTTGATAGGGAGAGTGATAGGGAGAGTTGATGGGAAAGTTATAGGGAAAGTTGATAGGGAAAGTTGATAGGGAAAGTTGATGATAGGGAAAGTTGATAGGGAGAGTTGATAGGGAGAGTTGATAGGGAGAGTTGATAGGAGAGTTGATAGGGAGAGTGATGATAGGGAAGTTGATAGGGAAAGTGATAGGAAAGTGATAGGGAAAGTTGATAGGGAAAGTTGATGATAGGGAAAGTTGATAGGGAAAGTTGATAGGGAAAGTTGATAGGGAGAGTTGATAGGGAGAGTTGATAGGGAAAGTTGATGATAGGGAGAGTTGATAGGGAGAGTTGATAGGGAGAGTTGATAGGGAGAGTTGATAGGGAGAGTTGATAGGGAGAGTTGATAGGGAAAGTTGATAGGGAAAGTTGATGATAGGGAAAGTTGATAGGGAAAGTTGATAGGGAAAGTTGATAGGGAAAGTTGATGATAGGGAAAGTTGATAGGGAAAGTTGATGATAGGGAAAGTTGATAGGGAAAGTTGATAGGGAAAGTTGATAGGGAAAGTTGATGATAGGGAAAGTTGATAGGGAAAGTTGATAGGGAAAGTTGATAGGGAAACTTGATAGGGAAAGTTGATGATAGGGAAAGTTGATAGGGAAAGTTGATAGGGAAAGTTGATGATAGGGAAAGTTGATAGGGAAAGTTGATAGGGAAAGTTGATAGGGAAAGTTGATAGATAGGGAAAGTTGATAGGGAAAGTTGATAGGGAAAGTTGATAGATGGGGAAAGTTGATAGGGAAAGTTGATAGGGAAAGTTGATAGGGAAAGTTGATAGGGAAAGTGATAGGGAAAGTGATAGGGAAAGTTGATGATAGGGAGATTGATGATAGGGAGAGTTGATAGGGAGAGTTGATAGGAGAGTTGATAGGGAGAGTTGATAGGGAGAGTGATAGGGAAAGTTGATAGGGAAAGTGATGGATAGGGAAGTGATGATGAGGGAAGTTGATAGGGAAAGTTGATAGGGAAAGTTGATAGGGAAAGTTGATAGGGAAAGTTGATAGGGAAAGTTGATAGGGAAAGTTGATAGGGAAAGTGATAGATAGGGAAAGTGATAGGGAAAGTTGATAGGGAAAGTTGATAGGGAAAGTTGATAGGGAAAGTGATTGATGGGAAAGTTGATAGGGAAAGTTGATAGGGAAAGTTGATAGGGAAAGTTGATAGGGAAAGATGATAGGGAAAGTTGATAGGGAAAGTTGATGATAGGGAGAGTTGATGATAGGAGAGTTGATGATAGGGAGAGTTGATAGGGAAGTTGATAGGGAGAGTTGATAGGGAGAGTTGATAGGGAAGTGATGATAGGGAAAGTTGATGATAGGGAAAGTGATAGGGAAAGTGATAGGGAAGTTGATGATAGGGAGAGTTGATAGGGAGAGTGATAGGGGAGTGATAGGGAAAGATGATAGGGAAATTGATAGGGAAAGTGATAGGGAAAGTTGATAGGGAAAGTTGATGATAGGGAAAGTTGATAGGAAAGTGATGATAGGGAAAGTTGATAGGGAAAGTGATAGGGAAAGTTGATGATAGGGAAAGTTGATGATAGGGAAAGTTGATAGGGAAAGTTGATAGGGAAAGTTGATAGGGAAAGTTGATGATAGGGAAAGTTGATAGGGAAAGTTGATGATAGGGAAAGTTGATAGGGAAAGTTGATAGGGAAAGTTGATAGGGAAAGTTGATGATAGGGAAAGTTGATGATAGGGAAGTGATGATAGGGAAAGTGATAGGGAAAGTTGATAGGGAAGTTGATAGGGAAAGTTGATAGGGAAGTTGATGATAGGGAAAGTTGATAGGGAAAGTTGATAGGGAAAGTTGATAGGGAAAGTTGATAGGGAAAGTTGATGATAGGGAAAGTTGATAGGGAAAGTTGATAGGGAAAGTTGATGATAGGGAAAGTTGATAGGGAAAGTTGATAGGGAAAGTTGATAGGGAAATTGATAGGGAAAGTTGATAGGGAAAGTTGATAGGGAAAGTTCATTGATAGGGAAAGTTGATGATAGGAGAGTTGATAGGGAGAGTTGATAGGGAGAGTTGATAGGGAAAGTTGATAGGGAAAGTGATAGGGAAAGTTGATAGGGAAGTGATGATGGAGAGTTGATAGGGAAGAGTGATAGGGAGGTTGATAGGGAGAGGATAGGGAGAGTGATGATAGGGAAAGTTGATAGGGAAAGTTGATAGGGAAAGTTGATAGGGAAAGTTGATGAGGGAGAGTGATAGGGAGAGTTGATAGGGAAGAGTTGATAGGGAGAGTTGATGATAGGGAGAGTTGATAGGGAGAGTGATAGGGAGAGTTGATAGGAGAGTTGATAGGGAGAGTTGATAGGGAAGTGATGATAGGGAAAGTTGATAGGGAAAGTTGATAGGAGGAAGTTGATAGGGAAAGTTGATGATAGGGAAGTTGATAGGGAAAGTTGATAGGAAAGTGATAGGAAGTTGATAGGGAAAGTTGATAGGGAAAGTTGATAGGAAAGTTGATTGAAGGGAAAGTTGATAGGGAAAGTTGATAGGAAAGTGATAGGGAAAGTTGATTGATAGAAAGTTGATAGGGAAAGTGATAGGGAAAGTTAGGGAAAGTTGATGATAGGGAAAGTTGATAGGGAAAGTTGATAGGGAAAGTTGATAGGGAAAGTTGATGATAGGGAAAGTTGATAGGGAAAGTTGATAGGGAAAGTTGATGATAGGGAAAGTTGATGATAGGGAAAGTTGATGATAGGGAAAGTTGATGATAGGGAAAGTTGATAGGGAAGTTGATAGGGAAGTTGACGGGAAAGTTGATGATAGGGAAAGTTGATAGGGAAAGTTGATAGGGAAGTGATGATAGGGAAAGTTGATAGGAAAGTTGATGATAGGGAAAGTGATAGGGAAAGTTGATAGGAAAGTGATAGGGAAAGTTGATGATAGGGAAAGTTGATAGGGAAAGTTGATAGGGAAAGTTGATAGGGAAGTGATAGGGAGTGATGATAGGGAAAGTTGATAGGGAAAGTTGAAGGGAAGTGATGATGGAAAGTGATAGGGAGTTGATAGGGAGAGTTGATAGGGAGAGTTGATAGGGAGAGTTGATGATAGGGAAAGTTGATAGGGAAAGTTGATAGGGAAAGTTGATAGGGAAAGTTGATGATAGGGAAATTGATAGGGAGAGTTGATAGGGAGAGTTGATAGGAGAGTTGATAGGGAGAGTTGATAGGGAGAGTTGATGATAGGAGAGTTGATAGGGAGAGTTGATGGAAGAGTTGATAGGGAGAGTGAGTAGGGAAAGTGATAGGGAAAGTTGATAGGGAAGTTGATGATAGGGAAAGTTGATGATAGGAAAGTTGATAGGGAAAGTTGATAGGGAAAGTTGATAGGGAAAGTTGATGATAGGGAAAGTGATAGGGAAAGTTGATATGGAAAGTTGATAGGGAAAGTTGATGATAGGAAAGTTGATAGGGAAAGTTGATAGGGAAGTTGATGATAGGGAAAGTGATAGGGAAGTTGATAGGGAAGTTGATAGGAAAGTTGATGATAGGAAAGGTGATAGGGAAAGTTATAGGAAAGTTGATAGGGAAAGTTGATTGATAGGGAAAGTTGATAGGGAAAGTTGATAGGGAAAGTTGATAGGGAAAGGTGGGGCTTTTGCAATTTTAGATAGGGTGGCCAGGAAGACTTCACTGAGAAGATGTGGATAAAAAAGTCCAAACCAATATAATATCCTCTTTTGCTTGGTCTATTGCAGTAGCCTCTAAAAAGTTCCCCCAGTTTCTGTTCTTACCCTCTACGCTACATTCTCCACATGCAGCAGAGTGATGCTTTAAAATATGGGCGTCGGCCGGGCGTGGTGGCTCAAGCCTGTAATCCCAGCACTTTGGGAGGCCAAGACGGGCGGATCACGAGGTCAGGAGATCGAGACTATCCGGGCTAACACGATGAAACCCCGTCTCTACTAAAAAGTACAAAAAACTAGCCGGGCGAGGTGGCGGGCGCCTGTAGTCCCAGCTACTCGGGAGGCTGAGGCAGGAGAATGGCAGGAACCTGGGAGGCGGAGCTTGCAGTGAGCTGAGATCCGGCCACTGCACTCCAGCCTGGCGGCAGAGCGAGACTCCGTCTCAAAAAAAAAAAAAAAAAAAAACACACAAATAAAATATGGGCGTTATCAGCACAGAGATGGTATAAAACCAAGGGACCAGGTGGAACAACAAGGGAGGGAATAGAGATGGAAGAGATGAGGGGAGAAGAAAGTTAGGACATGGGTGATCCAGAAGCCAAGAGAAGGTGGTGCTTCATGGAAGAAGGGAGGGGCCCGCTGTGCCACTTGCTGCTGGAGGTCAAGAAGGCACAGGCAAAGAAGAGCAGGAGGGCTTGGCCCTGGGTGATTTCCATGTGAGCAGTTCTGGGGATGGGAGCAGATGAGGTCGCACTGAGAACAAGTCGCCCTGTGAGTTAGGCTGTGGGGCCTTCCCACTGAGCTGCCAGCACACAAGGGACGTTCCACCCGAAGATACCCTCCTTCATCGGCATGATGTCTTTTCCTGGTGTGACTTTGGAGGACTCAAGAACATTGGCTACCTTCTTATTTATTTATTTATTTATTTTTATTTTTTGTTTTTATTCATTTATTTTTGAGACAGGGTCTCATTCTGCCACCTAGGCTGGAGTGCAGTGGCGCAAGCATGGCTCACTGCAGGCTTGACCTCCCAGGCTTAAATGATCACCTCAGCCTCCTGAGTAGCGGGGAGGCTCACTAAAAATTAGCCAAGTGCACGCCACGCCACAATCCCTGGATGATTTTTGTATTTTTTTTTTTAGAAACAATGTCTCAGTATATTGCCAAGGCTAGTCTCAAACTCCTGGGCTCAAGTGATCTGCCCACCTCAGCCTCCCAAAATGTTGGGATTGCAGGCATGAGCCACCACACCTGCCCACGCTGGCTACCTTCTTATGCAAATGGAACTTTCCATTCTAAATAACATCAACCCCATCTCTACCAAAAATAAAAAGAAAAATCTGCTGGGCACGGCTGTGGGTGTCTGTAGTCCCAGCTACTCTGGAGGCTGAGGTGGGAGGATTGCTTGAACCCAGGAGTTTGAGGTTGCAGTGCATGGTGGTCATGCCACTGCACTATAGCCTGGGTGACAGAGAGATACTCCATCTCTTAAAAAAAAAAAAAGAAAAATAAATAAAATAAGATAACATCAAAACATGATGTGTAATTAATTATTCGTGGTTATATGCATTATGACAACCAGAGTCATGTCTAAAGGACACAGGGCTCAACTTGAAGAGGCTCATGCCAGCCACAGATGGGACATTTTGACCTTCAGTAAGGATAAAATTGCAGTGGATTGAAGCATAGAAAATATATTCAAATACGGCCGGGCGCAGTGGCTCATGCCTGTAATCCTAGCACTTCGGGAGGCCAAGGTGAGTGGATCACCTGAGGTCACGAGTTTGAGACCAGCCTGATCAATATGTTGAAACCCCCGTCTCTACTAAAATTACAAAAATTACCCGGCTGTGATGGCGGGCACCTGTAGTCCCAGCTACTTGGGAGACTGAGGCAGGAGAATCGCTTGAACCCAGGAGGTGGAGGTTGCAGTGAGCTGAGGTCATGTTACTGCACTCCAGCCTGGGCAACAGAAAGAGACTCTGTCTCAAAAAAAAAAAAAAAAAAAAAAAAATATATATATATATATTCAAATGCACGAGTTAAAAGAGTCTTACTCTTGAGACGGAGTTCTTACTCCATTGCCCAGGCTATAGTGCAATAGCACAATCACATCTCACTGCAGCCTTAAACTCCCAGGTTCACGGGATCCACCCATCTCAGCCTCCAGAGTAGCTGGGTCCATAGGTGTGCACCACTAAGACTGTCTATTTTTTTTTTTTTTTTGAGGTGAAGTCTCGCTCTGTCGCACAGGCTGGAGTGCAGTGGTGTGATCTCAGCTTACTGCAACCTCTGCCTCCCGGATTCATGACATTCTCCTGCCTCAGTCTCCCGAGTAGCTGGGACTAGAGGCACCCGCCACCACACCTGGCTAATTTTTTGTATTTTTAGTAGAGATGGGGTTTCACTGTGTTAGCCAGGATGCTCTTGATCTCCTGACCTCGTGATCCACCCACCTCAGCCTCCCAAAGTGCTGGGATTATAGGTGTGAGCCACTGCACCCGGCCTAACTTTTTTTTTTTTTTAATTGTAGAGATGGGGTCTCCCTATGTTGCCCCGGCTGTTCTCAAACTCCTGGGCTCAAGAGATTTTCCCGCCTTGGCCTCTCAAAGTGCTGGGATTATAGGCATATAAGCTACCATGCCCAGCCTTTCAAATCCAATGAATTTATAATGATCTTTAAAGGTCCTGATGGATCACTTCTGGAGGATGATAGGGAACCACTGTACTATTTCAAAAATTGGGCAAACAAAGGCATTTATGGTGCCTTCCCCATATGAAATGTACGAGATCATCTAGTAGTAGCTGTGAGAGGCGTCTCTATATCAGCATCTCAGCTAATAAACAGACATTTTAGAACATTTCAGTTTTGGAACCCCCACTTGATTAATAGACCTGGGGGTGGGAGGAGAGAGAGACAGAGAAAGAGGGAGAGAGAGAGAGAGAGAGAGGAGAGAGAGAGAGAGAAGAGAGAGAGAGAGAGAGAGAGAGACAGAGAGAGAGAGAGAGAAACAAAACCCAAACCCAAACCAAGAATTTGTTTCCTGATGGAAGAAACACCAGTCATATTTTGGTCAAGTCTTTGGTCCCAGCTGCCAATGTGCAGGAAATACACATCATGGAGGAAGTCTGGCTGCACAGTGAGTGTGTCGTCAGCAACATTTGGATTGGTCAGCTCTACTAATCCAACATTCTGGGTTCTTCAGTATGTTGCAGGAAATACATATAGATTCAAAGAGTCTTAAAAGAGGTATCAAAATTTTAGGAAATAATAGGCAAAACTAAACAACAAAAACAAAATTCAGCCAACCAACCAACTCAATCAACCCACAGGCATTTATAGATCACTTTTTATGTGGTGGGGGCTAAGTTGTTTGGTAATTGTATTCCAGTGACTTCATAAATGTGTGCTTCTGTCTCTAGCTACATTTCAAAGAAACTATGTCCTCAAGAACTTAATTTACAAGAATAAGATGGTCCTGAGCTGATGGTTTAACACACAGTTTCTTACCTCCCTGTGCCAGTTTCCCCTCCCTCCCTCCTTTCTTTCTCTCTCTCTCTCTTTCTTTCTGAGACAGGGTCTTGCTCTATCGCCCAGGTTGGAGTGCAGTGGTGCGATCTCAGCTTACTGCAAACTGCCACCTCCTGGTTCAAGCAATTCTCCTGTCTCAGCCTCTCGAGTAGCTTGGACCACAGGTGCGCACCACCACACCCAGCTAATTTTTGTATTTTTAGTAGAGATGGGGTTTTACCATGTTGGCCAGGCTGGCCTTGAACTCCTGATCTCAAGTGATCCACCAGCCTCGGCCTCCCAAAGTGCTGGGATTACGGGCATGAGCCACCGCAGCCAGCCCCCTGTGCCACAGTTTGTAACTTCTCAGTTACTGGTGGTATACTCAGTTACTGGTGGTATACTGGTGGTAAACAGAAATAACAGTACTATTTTTGGGGCAGTCGTGTCAGGCCTGGTTAAAATTGGTGCCCTTGGATCACTTTGTCAAATGTAATCTCTCTGTCTTTAGGTCTGCGCTCCAGGTTTGAGTGCTTTTCACTTTGCATGTTTGTATCTCAATATAAAAGAATATTCAGGCCAGGCACAGGGGTCACACCTGTAATCCTAGCACTTTGGGAGGCCAAGGCGGGTGGATCATGATGTCAGGAGATTGAGACCAGCCTGGCCAAGATGGTGAAACCCTGTCTCTACTAAAAATACAAAAATTAGCTGGGTGTGGTGGCGCGTGCCTGTAATCCCAGCTACTCGGGAGACGGAGGCAGAAGAATTGCTTGTACTGGGGAGGTGGAGGTTGTAGTGAGCCAAGATTGCGCCACCGCACTCCAGCCTGGTGACAGAGCGAGACTCTGTTTCAGAAAAAGAAAAAAAGAATATTCAAAACCAGAGGCAATTTAAATACATGAATTATTGAAAATGACATCATATGATGTATTTCATAAAATTGGCATTGCAGGTTTTTTTGCCAGCATTGTCCTTCAATCAGCACAGGACAAGTACAACTGTGGGAGTTACATCTGGAGAAGGCGTTGATTCCTCTGAGTACGAATCAGACCTGCCGCCCATGCCTGGGGAGGCAGTAGAATATCACAGTATTCAATTAATACGGGATGAATTTCTAATGAATGTGCAGAAATTTGCAAGTAATATTCAAAGAACCATGCAGCAACTTGAAGGTAAGGTTTCATTTTCCTCCTTTTTAGTTAAGAATGATTAATTTACTGGAGTTGGGATTACAGGTGCATGCCACCATGCCTGGCTAACTTTTACAACTTTTTTTTTTTTTTTAAATAAAGACGGGGTCTCAGTTTGTTGCTCAGGCTGGCAAAAATAATTTTAGCACAGGATTTTTTTTTTTTTTTTTTTTTTTTTTGAGACGGAGTCTCACTCTGTTGCCCAGGCTGGAATGCAGTGGTGAGATCTCGGCTCACTGCAACCTCCACCCCCCGGGTTCAAGGGATTCTCCTGCCTCGGCCTCCCGAGGAGCTGGGATTACAGGCACGCACCACCACACCCAGCTGATTTTTGTATTTTTAATAGAGACGGGGTTTTACCATGTTGGCCAGGCTGGTCTTAAACTCCTGACTTCAAATGATCCACCTGCCTCGGCCTCTCAGAGTACTGGGATTACAGGTGTGAGCTGCTGTGCCCGGCCTAGCACACGATTTTGAATACATTTTTCTTCATTGTTTTCTAGTAGTCAACATCCAGTGATAAGAAACTGAATGTTCTTCTAATTTTTCTCCCCTCCCCCTTTTACACGCTTTTAAGACCATCTGGTTATCCCTAGTGTTTTGATGTTAGGATGACGGGTCTGTGTGATGTTAGGATGACGGGTCTGTGTGATGTTAGGATGACGGGTCTGTGTGATGTTAGGATGGCGGGTCTGTGTGATGTTAGGATGGCGGGTCTGTGTGATGTTAGGATGGCGGGTCTGTGTGATGTTAGGATGGCGGGTCTGTGTGATGTTAGGATGGCGGGTCTGTGTGATGTTAGGATGGCGGGTCTGTGTGATGTTAGGATGGCGGGTCTGTGTGATGTTAGGATGGCGGGTCTGTGTGATGTTAGGATGGCGGGTCTGTGTGATGTTAGGATGACGGGTCTGTGTGTGGTCCTTTTTCCATTCATGTTTTAAACACTCAGTGGGTGTTTTCAGTCCAAAGACTGAAACATTCTCTTGACATTTTCCTCCACTATTTGTTTTCTCTTGCTGAAATTCCTGCTGGATGCATGTCTGGAGATTCTATTTCTTATCTTTTCTCTTGTATTTTTCATCTTTTTGTCTTTGTATTCTTTCCTGGAGTGTTCTTCAACTTCTATGTTACCAACATTTGATTGCCAGTCATATCAGCTATTATATTTTTAATTTTTAAGATCTCTTATTCTCTGATTGTATTTTTTTTTCATAGCATCCTGTTCTTGTTTGATGGATGCCATATGTCTCAAATCTCTGAGACAAATAGTTGGGCTTTCCTTTTGGAAATGTTCTCCTTTTGCCCTGCCCTGCCTCCCCTCCCCTCCCCTTTTCTTTCTTTTGTTTTCTTTCCTTTCTTTTTTCTTTTCTTCTTTTTTTTTTTTTGACAAGGTCTCACTCTGCCACCCAGGCTGGAGTGCAGTGGCACAAACATAGCTCACTGCAGTCTCAACCTTCTGGGAACTCAGGCAATCCTCCCACCTCAGCCTCCCAAGTAGCTGGGATTACAGGCGCACACCACCGTGCCCAGGTAATTTTTGTATTTTTAGTAGAGAGGGGGTTTTGCCACATTGGCCAGGCTGGTCTCGAACTCCTGACCACAAGTGATCTTCCTGCCTTGGTCTCTCAAAGTGCTGAGATTACAGGTGCGAGCCATCATGCCTGGCCTGTTCTCCCTTTCTTTACATTATCTCAGTTTCCCCTGATGTCATTTTTCCCCTGATTTATCTTTGACTGACTGTTTCAGGCTAGTGGTTATAATATCTGCTGGTTCTTTGTTCAAGTTTTAAAAAATTGAAGTCACTAGGTTGTAAACTCAGGAACATCTTAAATAACTAAGTCATTCTGATCAAGCTTAACGCTGGAACAATTATCTAAAATATTTGAATTACATTCTAATGAAAGAGAATGAGATACAGACATTATCAGGACAGGGGATGCATCAGATCTTATTATACTGATGAAGCTTGAGAGAAGACCCAGCCGGTGATCTTGAATGTTTTTCTTTGTAATCATTTTTCCTGAACGAGTGACTGACTGATCGCTTTTATTTTCCTAGGTGAGATCAAGTTAGAAATGCCAACCATCAGTGTGGATGGAGAGGTGTCCGACCTGGCAGCTGACCCGGAAACTGTTGACATCTTGGAGCAGTGTGTGATAAACTGGCTGAATCAGATATCCATAGCGGTTGAGGGCCAACTGAAGAAGACACCTCAGGTAGTTTGTGTAGGGCTTTCAGAGAGCCCCGATCCAGGTCATGCTTACCATGCTGGGAAAGAGCCCAGAGTCTGGGGTCTGCATCATCTGGCATCTTTTCTTACTGTTTTATGATTTCCTTAAGCCATCAAAATAAACACACCCAAAATATCATTTCTGAGCTTTCTGATGTTAATGTGCTACCAGGTTACTGCCTGGATTGATAAAGATAACACTTTAGATCAGTCAGGAAGCTTGGGCTGCCCAAAACAGGAAACCCAACTCAGTTTGATCAACTAAGAAAGCAAATTCCTTGGCTCACATGATGGAAAAGTCCAGAGGTAGGGTTACCTTCAGGTCCAGTTTGATCAGGGCTCTGGCTATGTTTCTCTCTAAATCTCTCAGTTCCAGACTCCTTTCTAGGGGCTGGGGAGCTTCATTCCTTAGGCTGGCTTCCTTGCAGCAGTTTCTGGCCTCACATCTGTACACCTCATTGTCTGGAGAAAGGCAGAGGGTGTTTCTAGCATTCCCAGCTGGATCCCGGAGATTCACTCTGATTGGACCACCCTGGGTCAAGAGCCCACCCCTGAAGACCCTGAAGGATTGGAACAGTTGGACAGAAAGGAACGGATGCTGAGAAACCACCAAAGTGTCCGCTCCGCACTAATGATGAGAGTTCTTTGTGTGTTCATTTCACCTCTCAGGGTAAAGGCCCTCTGGCTGAAATTGAATTCTGGAGGGAAAGAAATGCAACCTTAAGTGCTCTGCATGAACAAACAAAGCTTCCAATAGTCAGAAAAGTCTTGGATGTGATCAAGGAATCCGACTCCATGCTTGTGGCTAACCTGCAGCCAGTGTTCACCGAGTTATTCAAGCTCCACACAGAGGCCTCAGACAATGTACGCTTTCTCTCCACCGTGGAGCGTTATTTCAAGGTACACTGGGTGTGCTGCGCTTTGCAGTCAGCTCTGTCAAAGGGATTTCCTATGATTTAATTTCCCTTTTAAAAATGTTCAGCATTTGGCCAGGAGAAGTGGCTCACGCCTGTAATCCCAGCACTTTAGGAGGCTGAGGTGGGCAGATCGCTTGAGCTCAGGAGTTTGAGACCAGCCTGGCCAACATGGTGAAACCCTGTCTCTCTAAAAAATACAAAAATTAGCTAGGTATGGTGGTGTGCACCTGTAGTTCCAGCTACTTAGGAGGCTGAGGTAGAAGGATTGCTTGAGCCTGGGAGATGGAGGTTGCAGTGAGCCAAGATTGCGCCACTACATTCTAGCTTGGGCAACATAGTAAGACCCTGTCTCAGACAAAAACCTCAGCATTTCAAAACTGTGATAAAATAGACATGACATGATATTATCATTTTAACCACTACTAGGCGTACAGTTCAGTGGCACTAAATACATACACAATGCTGTGTGTCCATTACACTATTTCCAAAACAGTTTCATCTTCCCAAACTGGAATTCTGTGTCCATTAAACACTAACTCCCCCTTCTTCCTTACCCTAAGTTCCTGGTAACTTCTGTTCTCCTTTCTGTGTTTGTAAATCTGACTACTCTAGGGACTTCAGATAAGGGGGGTCACGCAGGACTGATCCTGTGTGTGGCGTCTTTCATTCAGCATCATGTTTTCAAGGTTCACCTGTGTTCTAGCTTGGAGCGTGTTAGTGCTTCATTCCTTTCTATGGCAGAATCATATTTCATAGCATGGATAGACTACATTTTGTTCTCTCTTCATCAGTGGGTGAGCATTTGAGTTGTTTCTGCATTTTGGCTATTATGAAGAATGCTGCTACGAACATTCTTGTACAAGGATTTGTGTGGATGTATGTTTTTAATTATTCATGTATTATGCATAGGAGTGGAATAGCTGGGTCATATGATAACTGTTTAACCTTCTGAGGAATTTCTAGACTGTTTTCCAAAGTGGTTGTCCCATTTTACATTCTCAAGAGAATACACGAAGGTTCTGGTTTTTCCATATCTTCACCACCACTTGTTATTGTCTTTCTGATAATAGCCATTGTGGTTTAATTTGCATTTCTTTAACAACTAGTGAGACTGAACAACTTTTTATGTACTTAATGGGCTTCTTGTCAATTTCATATTGTTGGTGAAATGTCTGTTTTAATCTTTTGCCCATTATTTATTTGAGTTATTATTATAAGACATTAAAAAAAAGTCTGCTCACCTGGGCAACATAATGCAACTCCATCTCTACAAAAATAAAAATAAAAAATTAGCTGCTGTAGTGGTGCATGCCTGCATTCCCAGCTTACTTGGGAGGCTGAGGTGGGAAGATCACTTGAGTCTGGAGGGGAGTCGAGGCTGCAGTAAGCCATGATTGTGCCATTGCATACCAGCCTGGGCGCCAGGCTTCGTCTCAAAAAAAAAGAAAAAAAAAAACAAGAGTGAAACTTCTTGCATGCTTACTGTTTTATGAAACTATTTGGACCCCAAGGCTAAGGGCTCTTGTGTGGCTCTCTCCTCTCTTGGTCAGAACATAACGCATGGGTCTGGCTTCCACGTGGTCCTGGACACCATCCCCGCCATGATGAGTGCTCTGAGGATGGTGTGGATCATCTCCCGGCACTATAACAAAGACGAGAGGATGATTCCGCTCATGGAGCGCATCGCCTGGGAAATCGCCGAGAGAGTCTGTCGAGTGGTCAACCTGCGGACTTTGTTCAAGTAAGAAGCCATAGCTTTCATTTTTTTGTTTTGTTTTCACTTTTAACTTTTTAGAACTTAAACAGCTCTATTGAGCTATAATTCACATATAATTCTCTCACTTAAAATGTACAATTCACTGGCTCCTATGGCCAGGCGCAGTGGTGCACGCCTGTAATCCCAGCACTTTGAGGGGGCCAAGGTGGGCAGATTGCTTGAGGCCAGAAGTTTGAGACCAGCCTGGCCAACATGGTGAAACCCCATCTCTACTAAAAATTCAAAACTTAGCCGGGTGTGGTGGCGCATGCCTGTAATCCCAGCTTCATAGGAGTCTGAAGCATGAGAATTACTTGAACCTGGGAGGCGGAGGTTGCAGTGAGTGGAGATCACACCATTACATTCCAGCCTGGGTGACACAGCGAGACTCTGTCTCAAAAAAAAGGTACAATTCACTGGCTTTTAGTATATTTGCAGAATTGTGCAGCCATAACCACTACCGATGTTAGAACATTTTCTTCATCCCTCAAAAGAAAACATGTGCCTTTTAGCAGTCACTCCCCACCTCTCCCTAATTGCCCTAGTCCTGGGAACCATACAGCGTGGGGTCTTTTGCATATGAATGGAATCAGACACTCCGTGACTTTTATGTCTGCCTTCTTTCACTTAGCATCATGTTTTAAAGGTTCATCCACATTGTAGCATGGATCAATGCTTCATTCCTTTTTATGGCTAAATCATATTTCATTGTATGGAGATATATTTCGTTTCACGTACATTTATGTGTGTGTGTGTACACACACATATACATATATATCTATATGAAATTTTGTTTTAACTGCAACGTTCTTCCCCAGTTGTACCTGGAGAGACTGAGGCTGAGGTGGAACCACCTTTGAGGGTGTAGGGATGATGGAGGATGCTAAGGGAGACAGATAATTTTTTTCACTTTCTTAAAAAATATCTATATAGATGAGACCAGGCGCGGTAGCTCACGCCTGTAATTCCAGCATTTTGGGAGGCCAAGGTGGGTGGATCACTTGAAGTCAGGAGTTCAAGACCAGCCTGGCCAACATGGTGAAATCCTGTCTCAACTGAAAGTACAAAAAATTAGCTGGGTGTGGTAGTGGGCGCCTGTAATCCCAACCACTCAGGAGGCTGAGGCAGGAGAATCGCTTGAACTCAGGAGGTGGAGGCTGCGGTGAGCCAAGATTGCGCCTATGTCTATATCTATATCTATATCATCTAGAGATCTATCTAGATAGATAGATCTATCAGGATGTCTATGTAGATCTGTCTGGATAGATAGATCTATCAGGATGTCTATGTAGATCTATCTAGATAGATCTATCAGGATGTCTATGTAGATCTATCTAGATAGATAGATCTATCAGGATGTCTATGTAGATCTGTCTATATGTTTCTAGATAAATATCTATATTTACCTCTATCCATACAGATAGGTACCTATATCTCTATCCATCTATACAGATAGGTATCCATGTCTATGTGTGTGTATTTATATAGATAGCATATAAATGGAATCAGACACTGTGTGACTTTTTATTATCTATAGATAGATATCTATATCTATATGTATCCATATCTATATATATAGACCGATCTCTATCTACCTGTATAGCTAGATCTCCATTTATATCTATCTGCATAGGTGAATTAGTTACCCAAAGGGAGGCATTGTCCTGCGCCCTGTTGCAGCTGCCGCTGTTGACCTCTGGCCTGGGGCCAAGGCCGCCTGCCCCTTCTGGTGTAGGGAGCGAGGTCACCAGGTGGCCCCGGCCCTGCACGCTGGCTGGCGGCTGCCGCGGGAACCTCGCCGCTTGGGACTCCTGCCCTTGCACATGGGGCAGGGCAGCCTCTCGCCTGCTGCACCTTTTCCGATGAGGCTGTGAACCCGGTGGGGGGCGCCCGTGTCAGAGTTTCCCGGGACACTGGCTCCCCAGCTGGGTAGCGCAGCTGGGACCCGGAGCTCCACCCTCCTCCCATCACGGCATCTCTTGGCTTCGCAGAGAAAATCGAGCGAGTGCCCAAAACAAAACCTTGGACGCCAGGAACACCCTCAAGCTGTGGAAAAAGGCCTATTTTGACACCCGGGCCAAGATAGAGGCTTCGGGGAGGGAAGCTCGGTGGGAGTTTGACCGGAAGCGGCTGTTCGAGAGGACGGATTACATGGCCACCATCTGCCAGGACCTCTCCGACATTCTGCAGGTAGGGGCTGGACGAAGGCCGGCAGAATTTGCCCCATGGAAGGCAGTTGGCGTTTGACAGTGGCCCTCTCCGTGTCAGGTAGGAGCTGGGCGTCAGAAAGGGCCTGGCAGGGAGAAGCCCTTCAAAGAAAGAACATACGGAATATACTAGAATGGAGCAGAATGGACCAGAGTACACCAGAGCTTTGCAACTTTTTGTTGCTTTCCTTGACATTCCTCCCTACCCCTGCTTTTTGGCTTTCCTTTGACCTTTTTTTTTTTTTTTTTTGAGACGGGGTCTCGCTCTGTCGCCCAGGCTGGAGTGCAGTGGCCGGATCTCAGCTCACTGCAAGCTCCGCCTCCCGGGTTCCCGCCATTCTCCCGCCTCGGCCTCCCGGTAGCTGGGACCACAGGCGCCGCCACCTCGCCCGGCTAGTTTTTTGTATTTTTTAGTAGAGACGAGGTTTCACTGGGTTAGCCAGGATGGTCTCGATCTCCTGACCTCGTGATCCGCCCGTCTCGGCCTCCCAAAGTGATGGGATTACAGGCTTGAGCCACCGCGCCCGGCCTCCTTTGACCTTTTTGGCCACTCCTTCTCCCTGTCTTTTGCAAAGCTCCCCTCCTCTGTCTTCTCCTTAAATGTTGGAACCCCTCGGAGGCCAGTCTGAGACCTCTCTTCCCTCTCTCCCTAAGCCAGGCCCAGTCTTCCCGGAACTCCATGAATGGACAAAGTGCTGAGTGGCCAACTGAATTAGCCACGGCCCTTGTCTCCTGAAGGTTCACCCACCCCTTCATTCTAAATACATTCATGGAGAACTCACTGTGTTCTGGGCACTCAGATGTCTTGCTGCTAGAGGAACCACAGTGAGTGCAAAGCAGGGCCGGCTGTGGTGTGGTAGCGACCCGCACTAGAGGGAGGTGATGCCCTGTGCTTGGGGCAGGAAAAGAAATGCTGTAAAAAGAATTCAGGTAGGCTAGGCATGATGCATGATGGCTCACACCTGTAATCCCAGCACTTTGTGAGGCTGGGGTGGGAGGATCCCTTGAACCCAGGAATTTGGGACCAGCCTGGGCAACATAGCAAGACCCTGTCTATAAAAAATACAAAAATTAGCCAGGTGTGGTGGTGCACACCTGTAGTCATAGGTACTCAGGAGACTGAGGTGGGATGTTGGCTTGAGCCTGAGAGGTTGAGGCTGCAGTGAGCTCTGGTCATGCCAGTGTACACCAGCCTGGGCAACAGAGTGAGACCTTGCTTCAAAAAAAAAAAAAAAAAGAATACAAAACACAAGGCTTTTTTTGGCTGGGTGCAGTGGCTCACATCTATAATCCCAGCACTTTGGGAGGCTGAGGTGAGTGGATCACAAGGTCAGGAGTTCAAGACCAGCCTGACCAACATGGTGAAACCCCGTCTCTATGAAAAATACAAAAATTAGGCCGGGCGCGGTGGCTCAAGCCTGTAATCCCAGCACTTTGGGAGGCCGAGACGGGCGGATCACGAGGTCAGGAGATCGAGACCATCCTGGCTAACATGGTGAAACCCCGTCTCTACTAAAAAATACAAAAAACTAGCCGGGCGACATGGCGGGCGCCTGTAGTCCCAGCTGCTTGGGAGGCTGAGGCAGGAGAATGGCGTAAACCCAGGAGGCGGAGCTTGCAGTGAGCTGAGACCCGGCCACTGCACTCCAGCCTGGGCGGCAGAGCGAGACTCCGTCTCAAAAAAAAAAAAAAAAAAAAAAGAAAAATACAAAAATTAGCTGGGTGTGGTGGCGGGCGCCTGTAATCCCAGCTACTTGGGAGGCTGAGGCAGGGGAATTGCATGAACCCGGGAGGCAGAGGTTGCAGTGAGCTATGCCACTGCACTCCAGCCTGGGCGACAGAGCGAGACTTTGCCTCAAAACAAAAACAAAAACAATTTAACCTCTATGTGGAATCACCGTAGCTAGTGTGTGCATGGGTATTTCGTTGTTACCAGAACAGTGGAAACGCTGCACAGAACTACCTCAGTGGTTTATCATCTCACCTCTTTTTTTTTTTTGTGAGACAGAGTCTCGCTCTGTCACCCAGGCTGGAGTGCAGTGGTACGATCTTAGCTCACTGCAACCTCTGCCTTCCAGGTTGAAGTGATTCTCCTGCCTCAGCCTCCTGAGTAGCTGGGATTACAGGCATGCACCACCATTCCTGACTAATTTTTGCATTTTTAGTATGGACGGGGTTTGCCAGGCTGGTCTTGAACTCCTGGCCTCAACTGAAATGCCCACCTCAGTCTCCCTGAAGCACTTTCCACTGCAAATGCAAAGGCCCTGAGGCAGAAAGGGACATGGCCTTGGAGGAAGGCGTGGGTGGCTGCAATGCGGGGAGGAACAGGCAGGCGCAGACCCGGATCTATCCTATGTGCCTTGGGCATAGTACTGAAGGGCTTAGTCAGGGAGGAGGTTACTGTGTGACATGATTCTTGCCCCAAGGTCAATCTAGATATGCTATCCATTTGTAGTTCTAATATTCACAGGAAAACCCGTATGTAATCTCCTCATTGTTCCATTTGATTGGACAGGTTTTGGAGGAATTTTATAACATATTTGGTCCAGAACTAAAGGCAGTGACGGGGGACCCCAAACGCATTGATGATGTCCTGTGCAGGGTGGACGGCCTAGTCACCCCCATGGAAAACCTGACCTTTGACCCCTTCAGCATCAAGTCCTCTCAGTTCTGGAAATATGTGATGGATGAATTCAAGATTGAAGTTCTGGCAAGTGACACATCCATTGAGTCCATCTGGGGAATGGACACCATGTTTTCTCTGTGTTAAATTTGTTGGGTTATTTGGTGATGCTTAGAGTCTTTTTTTTTTTTTAAGTCACAAGTAATACCTGCTTATTAATTGTAAAAAACAAAAACAATACAGAAGTGCATCAGGTAAAAATGAACATTCCTCAATCTTCTTTGTCCCCACACCGATTCTCCATATGGGATAAGTTTAAGTTGAGCTAGACACAGTAGCATTTCTACAAAGTTTGTTTTGTCCAATACAAGTTCACCTATCTAGGAGTGAAGTTAGGTGAACTTCACTACAAACCAGATATGGCAAGAGAATCACAAAGCACCCTGTGAGGTTTTGCGAATTGTGTTTTGTCAGAAGGCTGAGGGCATGGAGAGCCAATTGGAAACAACCTTTGGGATTGGGGAAGCTTTGGACGGGGGAAATGAGGATGAGGAAGGAGGCTGAGACAGCGGAGGGGGTTTCAAGTGGGAGGAACAGTGTAAATGAAGGTGACAGACCTGAGAAAAACAGGAATTGTCCGAGGCAGAGCAAACAGAGGGGTTTGGCGTAACACATATGGGTAGTAGAGGGAAATCAAGCTAGAAAGGTGGGTTGGGTGAATAATTGGTGATGAACAAAGAGGACTGGAATGAGGAAGGAGACTTACTTCAGTAGGCAATAGGGCACCGTAGAAGGTGGTTGACCAAGGAATGATATAGCCAGAATTATAGGTCAGATGTAGCAGCTCATGCCTGTCATGCCAGCACTTTGGGAGGCCGAGGAGACAGGATTGCTTGAACCCAGGAGTTTGAGACCAGCCTGGGCAACCTAGTGAGACACCCGTCTCTACAAAAAAACTTAAAAAAAAAATTAGCCAGGTATGGCGGCTCCTTCCTGTAGTCGCAGCTACTCAGGAGCTGAGGTGGGAGGATCCCTTGAACCTGGGAGGTCGAGGTTGCAGTGAGCTGGCTGAGATCACACCACTGTACTGTAGCCTGGGGGACAGAGTAAGATTCTGTCTCAAAAAAAAAAAAAAAAGAAGTGAAAAAAACAAAACTAAGGTTTATACTTCAGGAAGATTTTTCTGGCTACAGCATAGGCTGCTTTGGGCTAGGGAAAACAGAGAGTGGGGAGATGATATAGGAGGTGATAATCTGAGGTGCTGGGGAGGCAGAGTCCAGCAGAGAGAGGCTGCAGCTGAGAATCAGATTTCACTTCCCACAGCATGAAGAGTGACCCATTGTGAAGAGTGACTGAGACTCACCTTTTCAGTCTCATATAGGAAGCATGATTAGGAGCATCCCTATTTATGTCTTACACAGTTGTTTTTATAACCTCACAGCATCTTTTTATATGGAAAACCCTAGACAGTTCTACTTGGTTATATAGACATTGCCATGTTAACTGTATCTAATTTTATCAGCTGCTACTTTTTTTTTTTTGAGATGGAGTCTCGCTCTGTCGCCCAGGCTGGAGTACAGTGGCAAAATCTCGGCTCACTGCAAGCTCCGCCTCCTGGGTTCACACCATTCTCCTGCCTCAGCCTCCCATGTAGCTGGGACTACAGGTGCCCGCCACCACTCCTGGCTAATTTTTTGTATTTTTGGTAGAGATGGGGTTTCACGGTGTTAGCCAGGATGGTCTCGATCTCCTGACCTTGTGATCTGCCCGTCTCGGCCTCCCAAAGTGATGGGATTACAGGCGTGAGCCACCGCGCCCAGCCTATCAGCTACTATTGTAAGTGTTACTTGCTTTTTCAGTTGAAGCTTTTTGATTTTCTTTTATTATCTTTTATTTTTTAGAGACAGGGTCTTGCTCTCTTGCTCAGGCTAGAGTGCAGTGGTGTAATCCTGGCTTACTGCAGCCTCAACTTTCTGGGCTCAAGTGATCCTTCCACCTCAGCCTCCCAAGTAGTTGGGACCGCAAGCATGTGTCTGGCTAATTTCTAAAATTTTTAAATGGAGATGAGGTCTCACTATGTTGCCCAGGTTGGTCTTTAACTCCTGGCCTCAAGTGATCCTCCTGCCTCAGCCTCCCAAATAAATTGGACTTTTCATCAAAGTCACTTAATCACGTGATACTAAAGAATTCATAATAAGAAAAAGCAGCCCATGCTTAACTCCTTCCTCATTCTTGCTGTCATTTTCCACAATATTAGATGTTTCTTTTGTTGTTAACCCCCATATTTTTTTAAGAACAAGCCGATGTGGTTATTTCCTGATTTATTAATTTAGGCTTCTGTTAACTTCTCAGAGTAGATACAGGCTGGACTCTCCCATTCCTAATCCCATTTGCCTCTTTGTCATCTAACACAGTTTCTTCATAACTTTTAGTTAAATTAATGGCTAGTGTTTACTCATTATGTCTGTGCAAATATTGTTCACTGCTGAGCTGGGAAGTCCATCAAAACTATAATAACATTCTTGGCCAACCCTTCAACTTTCCTGGAGTTAATAATTGCTTTTGTTTTTTATTCGCCTGGTTATTTATGTACCCATTGTTAATTTTTTCCAACTTCTTTAATATCTCTGTCACATACCTATCAACAGTAGGCTCTAAATACTTAAAATATATCAGTGCCATTATTTACCTAGAGGCCTTCCTCCCAGAGCTCACTGTCCTCCTACTCTAGTCTAGTTTGTTCTCTTTCTTTTTTTCTTTCTTTTCTTTTCTCTTTTCTTTTCTTTTCTTTCCTTCCTTCCTTCCTTCCTTCTTTCCTTCCTTCTCTCTCTCTTTCTTTCTCTCTCTCTCTCTCTTTCTTTCTTTCTCTCTCTCTCTCTCTTCTTTCTTTCGTTCTTTTCTTGACAGAGTTTCACTCTCGTTGCCCAGGCTGCAGTGTAATGGCGAGATCTTGGCTCACTGCTACCTCCGCCTCCAAAGTTCAAGTGATTCTCTTGCCTCAGCCTTCTGAGTAGCTGGGATTACAGGTGCATGCCACCACACCCAGCTACTTTTTGTGTTTTTTAGTAGAGACAGGGTTTCACCATGTTGGCCAGGCTAGTCTTGAACTTCTGACCTCAAGTGATCCACCCACCCCGGCCTCTCAAAGTGCTGGGATTACAGGCATGAGCCACCACACCCGGCCAGCTTGTTTACTTTTTAAGCCTGTTATAAAGCAGTCTAGGACCCTAAGACTTCCTATCTTCTCTCATCTGTGTTGGATTTTCTATTTTCTAGATCTCACCTCTTCCTCTTTCCTGTTTACTCCTTCATTTTGCTGAGGAGCACATTTAGTAGCTTCCTAAGTAAGGTTTCATGAGACATATATATATTTTTTGAGTCTTGTATGTATGAATTCTGAAATAACAGGTATAGAATTCAAAGTTGAAAATAACTTTTCTTTAGAAATTTGAAGTTTTTTCATTGATTTCTAGCTTCCAATATTAGAAGTCTGATGTTATTCTTGAGTTAATTTTTCTAGAACTAACCTTCCACTCTTTTATAGAATGGAGTGAGAATGGGAGGGATTGAGGCTGCAGAGTGGCCTGACTGTGCAGGGTGAGAAAGGGATTCCCTGTTTGCCCCTCACCTTCATGCACACTGACCCCCTTCCTGGGGCCCAGTGCCTCCAAATGTTAAGCCTTCTGGAGTTTGTCTTCAAGGAATAAACAGGGACTCACTTGCGCCCCCTATTTTCAGCATTAGGTTGTAACTACCTGCCTTAGTTTCTTTCTTTCTTTTTTTTTTTGGGAGGGAGTCTCCCTCTGTCACCCAGACTGGAGTGCAGGGGTGCAATCTCAGCTCACTGCAAACTCTGCCTCCTGTGTTCATGCCATTCTCCTGCCTCAGCCTCCCGAGTAGCTGGGACTACAGGTGCCCGCCACCACACCTGGCTAATTTTTTGTATTTTTGTATTTTGTGTTTAGTAGAGACGGGTTTTCACTGTGTTAGCCAGGATGATCTCGATCTCCTGACTTTATGATCTGCCTGCCTCGGCCTCCCAAAGTACTGGGATTAGAGGTGTGAGCCCCTGCACCCCGCCCTGCCTTACTTAAAATTCCTGAACTCTCTCCTCTGTTGTTGTGTTCTCTCCTGTATGTTTTGTTTATATGAGTTAATACTTTAAAAAATTCCTTTACCTTTCAACTGGTTGGGGAGTGAGATCAGGAAATCAACATAACCAATGTGCCACTTTAAATTGGATACCAGCTTCCATTCATGTGCCATAGAAATCTGTCCCAAGCCACTGAGTTTTTTTTTCTCTCATTTCTTGCCACTTTATTTTGGCAGGATAATTACAGGGGCATGAAGGTTGTTTTCTTGATTTTTTTGCAGGTTATTGAGAAAGAAGCAAAACATTTTATTGATGAATCTTTTAAGACGCTTCGATCCGCTGAAGCAGCATTTGACATGCTTTTAAAATTTAAGCACATTCGTTCACGGGAGGCTGTTAATCGACAAATGATGATGAAATTTAATGATATTCTTGCACAGTACTGTAAAGAGGTAACTGAAAAATCGATAGCTGCCATAGCATTAAAGATACACTTGGCAAAATGTGAACAATTGAATTCCACTGTTATCTGTCTTTCCCATCTGAATTCAGAGAAACTAGAATTTCCCCAAATTAGCATGTTACATAATACAGGTAACCCAAACAAAGTGGGTTTGTTTATTTAGTAGAAAAATTCAATAAGAATTAAGTATATTATGATTTACTCACATTGTGGTGGGCCCTGTGTGGGTTAGTAATAATTCTGGTAATAATAGTAATCATAGTTAACCATGTCCAAGGATCGTATATGTATTTATAATTAACTCGGAACAATTTACCTGGTGCTTGCATATCTCAAGTATGGTGTTAGGCACAGAGATAGAGAGATGAACAAAACACGGATTCTGCCTTTAAAGAAGTCAGTATCTAGTTGGGGAAATAGACCAAAAAATGCTTATAATCTGCTGGGCACAGTGACTCATGCCTGTAATCCTAGCACTGTGGAAGGCCGAGGCTGGTGGATTGCTTGAGTTCAGGAGTTGGAGACCAGCCTGGGCAACATAGCAAACTCTATTTCTACAAAAAATACAAAAATTATCCTGGTGTGGTGGCGTACACCTGTGGTCTCAGCTACTTGGGAGGCAGAGGTGGGAGGGTCACCTGGGCCAAGGGAGGTCAAGGCTGCAAGTGAGCCATGATCTTGCCACTGTACTCCAGCCTGGGCAACAGAGTGAAGCCCTGTCTTAAAAAACAAATGCTGGCCAGCTGCAGTGGCTCATGCCTGTAATCTCAGCACTTGGGGAGGCCGAGGTAGGTGGATCACTTCAGGTCAGGAGTTCAAGACCAGCCTGGCCAACGTGGTGAAACCCACTCTCTACTAAAAATACAAAAATTAGCCAGGCATGGTGGTGGTGCCTGTAATCCCAGCTACTCAGGAGGCTGAGGCAGGAGAATCACTTGAACCTGGGAGGTGGAGGTTGCAGTGAGCTGAGATTGCACCATTGCATTCCAGCCTGGGTGACAAGAGCGAAACTTTGTCTTGAAAAGAAAAAAAAAAAAAAAAAAAGAAAAAAATGCTTATAATCTTATTTAGAAGACAAAATGAGAATATGTGGAATGATTAGATGAGCATAAGGTAGTATAAAAAAAGGCCTAAGGTGGTCTCCTGATGTCTTAGTTTCTTTTTTTTTTTTTTTGAGGCGGAGTCTCGCTCTGTCTCCCGGCAGTGGCCGGATCTCAGCTCACTGCAAGCTCCGCCTCCCGGGTTGACGCCCTTCTCCTGCCTCAGCCTCCCGAGTAGCTGGGACTACAGCCGCCCGCCACCTCGCCCAGCTAGTTTTTTTTTTATTTTTAGTAGAGACGGGGTTTCACCGTGTTAGCCAGGATGGTCTCGATCTCCTGACCTCGTGATCCACCCGTCTCGGCCTCCCAAAGTGCTGGGATTACAGGCTTGAGCCACCGCGCCCGGCCGATGTCTTAGTTTCTTAATGCTGCTGGAACTAATGACCACAGATGTAGTGACTTAGAATAACACAGATTTATTCTCTTATGGTTCTGGAGGTCAAAAGTTTGCCATGGGTGCCCCTGGGTTTACATCAAGGTGTCAGCAGGGCTGTATTCCTTTCAGGGGTCTCTAGGGGTGATTCAGTGTGTAGGCCTCCCCAAATTCTAGAAGTTCCTGGCTCCCTTTCGTCTTCAAAGCCAGCAGTGGTCACTTTCACATCAAATCACTCTGACCTCCTTTTCTGCCTCCACTTTCTGTTTTAGGACCCTTGTGATTACATAGGACCTCCCCAGCAAATTCAGGATAGTTTCTCTATTTTAAGATCAGCTGGCTGACAACGTTACTTCCATCTGCTTTGTCATGTAACATTACATATTTTCAGCTTCTGGGGATTAGGATGTGGACATCTTTGGGAGGCCATCACTGTGCCTGCCACACCCCATTACCCTCATGAGAGCTCAGACATGCTTCTTTTAAAAACACAGGTCTGGTGACTGTAGTCAATAATAACTTAATTGTACATTTAAAAGTAACTAAAAGAGTATTAACTGGATTGTTTATAACACAAAGGATAAGTGCTTGAGGGGACGGACACCCCATTCTCCATGATGTGCTTATTACACATAGCATGTTTGTATCAAAACGTGCCCTATACCCCATACATATATATACTTTACCCACAAAAATTACAAACTAAAAATTAAAAAAAACCCAAAGGTCTGCCACTGTGGTCATGTCTAGAACAGATTTCAGGATCTCTAATAATTGGATCAAACCAACATACACAGTGGTTATGCTCTGTAATTGTAAGACAATTTGGAGCATTGCATATGTTAAAGAAAAGATTACTACAGCCAGGCTTGGTGGCTCACGCCTCTACTCCCAGCACTTTGGGAGGTCGAGGCAGGCAGATTACCTGAGGTCAGGAGTTCAAGACCAGCCTGGCCAACATGGTGAAACCCCATCTCTACTAAAAATATAAAAATTAGCCGGGTGTGGTGGCGTGGGACTGTAATCCCAGCTACTTGGGAGGCTGAGGCAAGAGAATCACTTGAAACTGGGAGGCGGAGGTTCCAGTGAGCCAAGATCACGCCACTGCACTCCAGCCTGGGCAACACAGTGAGACTCCATCTCAACAACAACAACAAAACAGGTTACTACAGAGCATAAGAAAAAGTAGTAAATAAGTAAACAGTGAAAACACTATTCTGCATCTTAGAATATTTTTTGACATTCCACTTTTGGTTTCCTTAAATATTCAAATATTGGCTGGGTGCAGTGGCTTACGCCTGTAATCCCAGCACTTTGGGAGGCCAAGGCGGGTGGATCATGAGATCAGGAGATCGAGACCATCCTGGTTAACATGGTGAAACCCTGTCTCTACTAAAAAATACAAAAAATTGGGCGTGGTGGCAGCCGCCTGTAGTCCCAGCTACTCGGGAGGCTGAGGCAGGAGAATAGCGTGAACCTGGGAGGTGGAGCTTGCAGTGAGCCAAGATGGCACCACTGCACTCCAGCCTGGGCCACAGAGCAAGACTCCGTCTCAATAAATAAATAAATAAATAAATTCAAATCTCATCTTTCTTGGCTAACTTGTCGGTGTTTATCACTTACAGAAGACATTTGATTGCTTTTCAGATTGACATCATTAATAAAATCTTTGTCCAGAACCTTGAAAATCCACCACTGTATAAGAATCACCCTCCAGTAGCAGGTGCAATATACTGGGAACGATCGCTGTTCTTTCGGATTAAGCACACCATCCTCCGATTTCAAGAGGTACAGGAGATACTGGACAGCGATCGAGGACAGGAGGTATGTTGCTCTTGCTAGAATTGGCTCCTTTTGTATTTGATGTTTTTTGTTGTTGTTTGTTTGTTTGTTTGTTTTTTGAGATGGAGTCTCGCTCTGTTGCCCAGGCTGGAGTGCAGTGGTGCAAGCTTGGCTCCCTGCAACCTCCACCTCCCAGGTTTAAGCGATTCTCCTGCCTCAGCCTCCCGAGTAGCTGGGACTACAGGCATGCACCACCACGTCCGGCTAATTATTTTTGTATTTTTTTTTTTTTTTTTTTTTTTTGAGGCGGTGTCTCGCTCTGTCGCCCGGACTGGAGTGCAGTGGCCGGATCTCAGCTCACTGCAAGCTCCGCCTCCCGGGTTCACGCCATTCTCCTGCCTCAGCCTCCCGAGCAGCTGGGACTACAGGCGCCCGCCACCTCGCCCAGCTAGTTTTTTGTATTTTTAGTAGAGACAGGGTTTCACCATGTTAGCCAGGATGGTCTCAATCTCCTGACCTCATGATCTGCCCGCCTTGACCTCCCAAAATGCTGGGATTACAGGTGTAAGCCACTGTGCCTAGCCCTGTATTTGATGTTTTAATCCTAGACTGGCTGCCCTCCCCGATCCCATCCAGCAGAAGCATTAGATCAGGCTGCTGCTGCTGTGCAGCAGGCTATGTAGAGTGGCTCATTTGAGAAGCAGCTCAATTTCAGACCCATGCCTGTAAGTCAGAGGGTCTTTCTGTTATCCTTGCATTTGTGCTCATATCAAACTATCTTTTGTGTTCCCTCTTTTTCTTTTCTTTTTCTTTTTCTTTTTTTTTAAGACAAGATCTTGCTGTGTTGCCCAGGCTAGAGTGCAGTGGCATGATCACAGCTCACTGCAGCCTTGACCTTCTGGGTTTAGGTGATCCTCCTGCTTCAGCCTCCTGAGTAGCTGGGCCTACAGGTGTGGGCCACTACGACTGGCCCATTTTTGTATCTTTTGTAGAGATGAGTTTTCACCATGTTGCCTGCCCAGGCTGGTCTCAAATTCCTGAGCTCAAGCAATCTACCCACCTCGGCCTTCCAAACTGTTGGGTTTACAGGCGTGAGCCACCGCGCCTGGCCTGTGTTCTTTCTCTTTGTCGTCTTAATACATAGGACATATTCCAGATTGTGGTCATGTGAGCTTCTTCCTGTACTTAATTTTCAGCTTCTTTGGAGGATGCCTTCCATGTTTTCGATATGATCCCACCCCCTAGCCCATTGATTTTTATCTGTTATACAGCAGAGGCTGCTAAGCCACTTCTTTGACGATCCAGATAGTCAATATTTTAGGGGTTTGGACAGTTTCTCTGCAATGACTCAACCTGTCATTGTTGCAATAAAGTATCCCCCAGATAATACATTATGAACACGTATGGCTGTGTCCAATAAAACTTTATTTATGGATGCTGAATTTGAATTTCATATCATTTTCTTGAGTTATATAGCATTATTGTTCTTTTGCTTTCCTTTTAATCATCTAAATCATTTTCTTCTCTTCATGTAAAAGCTGTTCTTAGTTCATGGATATAGACCAAGGCAGTTCATGGACTGTAGTTTGCAGAAGGCTGCCAGTCAACCTAGATTTCAAGTTATACCAACGATATTAGTCCATTTTGCTATAAAGAAACTGGGTAATTTGTTAGAAAAGAAGTTTAATTGGCTCACAGTTCTGCAGGCTGTACAGGAAGCGTAGCCTTCCTGGGAGGTCCCAGGAAACTCCCTATCATGGCGGAAGGCAAAGTGGGGGCGTCTCACATGGTGGGAGCGGGAGCAAGAGAGAGTGAAGGGGGAGGTGCTGTCCACTTTCACGTGAGCAGATCTCCCGAGAACTCACTCAGCATCACCAGGACAGTCCCAAGAGGGGTGGTGCAAACCATTCACTAGAATTCTGCCTTCGTGATCCAGTTGCCTCCCAGGAGGCCCCACTTCCAACACTGGGGATTACAATGCAGTAGGAGATCTGGGGAGGACACAGATCCGTGCTATATCACCATCGCAGACCAACTCTCCAAGCTTTGGGAAAATTTATCGACTTCCTTTTTCAAAATGTGTTTATATATAATATTAATATATTTTATATTATATTATTTAATATAACTATATATTAATCATTTATTATATTAACAATTTTTAATTATTATATTTGTAATTTATGTATGCAAAATTATGTAGAGAGATATGAAAAAAGTTTATATATAATTATGTAAAAATGACCAGGTGCAGTGGCTCACACCTGTAATCCCAGCACTTTGAAAGGCCAAGGTGGGCAGATCACCTGAGGTCAGGAGTTCGAGACCAGCCTGGCCAACATGGTGAAACCCCATCTCTACTAAAGTACAAAAATTAGCTGGGCGTGGTGGCGTGTGCCTGTAATCCCAGCTACTCGGGAGGCTGAGTCAGGCGAATTGCTTGAGCCCGGGAGGTGGAGGCTGCAGTGAGCTGAGATCATGCCATTGCACTCCAGCCTGGGCGACAGAGTGAGACTCTGTCTCCAAAAAAAAAAAGTATATAAAAATAAATGTTCATGTATAGTAATTTATATATTATATTTATAATTTATATAAATTGTGTAGAACGAGATGAAAAATGTTATTTTCAAGGACAAAATGACAGTTGCTTGAATTCTTTGATAGGTCAAACAAAAATATTTGGAAGTGGGTAAGACGATGAAGGAGTATGAAGACAGGAAGTACGAGCAGTGGATGGAGGCGACGGAGCAGGTGCTGCCGGCCCTCATGAAGAAGAGTCTTTTGACCAAGGTACGCTGCCCACGGCCTCATTCCAGATTGCCGCGTGATACCATGGCGTCTGCCACATTTTCTCAAGGCTTGATTTGTTGACATTCATGAAGTTGTGTCACTTTCCAGAATCAAAGACAAGGAAGGGCTAGGGATGGAGGAGAAAGGAAAGAGTAGAGATGGCATGATGCCATGGTTAGAACGTGGGCTGGAAACGGGCAGCCCTACTGACTCCTTGGGCAAGTGGCTGAACACCGAGCCTCCGTTTCCTCATTTATGAAATGCGTTTTATAAATCAGATGATGTAAACAAGCAAAGGGTTGGTTGAGCCATATATGAAACAGAGCTGGCAGTTGGCCGTCTTTAACCTGCAGAAAAATGCCCCTGATTCATCCTCTTCTTTAGCGCTGGGCCTGGCACTTAGCGAATGCTCCGTAAATGAACACCTGCCAGAAGGGAGGAAAGATGCGGCCTGGCAGTTTTAGGTCTTTGGTTCCTGAAATCCTGATGTAGGGACCAAAGCAAGTGGAGGGGGCCAGGTGGGACCCCTAGGGAACACGTGTGCTCAGATCCAACCAAAGAGGCAACTGTTCCGTGTCAGATTTTCCAGTGTTTCAAGGCAGAAGGGATTTTTAGGTGAAATTGCTCCATTTTCAAATGCCGGCTACTGAATTGATTCTTTAAAATCTCCGTTCACCAAACAAAATACATATTCCAGCCAGTTCCAGCCAGCGCCCCCGTCTGCTGGGGATCAAGGGCCCAGTGTTCATCTTTTTCATGTTCACTTTTGGTGTGGGTTGTGTTGATCCAACTGTCTCTTGGACTGTCCTGGCCGTGCTGACGGAATGTCTCTTCCACAGTCTTCCACTGCTGCGGAGGAGCCTCTGACTTTAGAAAGGGGAGTTGTTTTTGCAATCAACTTTTCACCTGCTCTCAGGGAGATTATTAATGAAACAAAGTACTTGGAGCAGCTGGGGTTCACTGTCCCTGAATTAGC
Organism: Trachypithecus francoisi; assembly: GCF_009764315.1. NCBI lineage: Eukaryota > Metazoa > Chordata > Mammalia > Primates > Cercopithecidae > Trachypithecus > Trachypithecus francoisi. The sequence goes on along the minus strand of NW_022681456.1, from coordinate 9,383,771 downwards.
AAGAAATGTTGCGCTCCAGGAAGACAAATTCCTTAGGTAAAAACATTCTTCTCTTAAATTAGCAGTAAGCTTTTTGGTCTTGGGACCCCTTTACACTCTTAAAAATTATTGAGGACCCCTCCGAAAGTTTTTGTTTTTGTGGATTATATCCTTATGAATTCTTACCACGTTAGAAATGGAAGCTAAGGACTGGGTGTTGTGGTACTACCTGTAGTCCCAGCTACTCGGGAGGCTTAGGTGGGAGGATTCCTTGAACCTGGGAGAGCAGAGGCTGCAGTGAACCATGATTGCACCACTGCACTCCAGCCTGGGAGACAGAGCGAGACCCTGTATCCAAAAATAAATAAATAAATAAATAATAAAAGAAAAAAAATTGAAGCTAAGAAAAGTTTAAAATATGGGGCTGGGTGTGGTGGCTCATGCCTGTAATCCCAGCACTTTGGGAGGCCGAGGCAGGCAGATCATGACGTCAGGAGTTCAAGACTTGCCTGGCCAGCATGATGAAATCCCGTCTCTACTAAAAATACAAAAATTAGCTGGGCATGGTGGCTCATGCCTATAGTCCCAGCTACTTGGGAGACTGAAGCAGGAGATTTGCTTGAACCTGGCAGGCGGAGGTTACAGTGAGCTGAGATCTCACCACTGCATTCTAGCCTAGGCAACAGAGTGAGACTCCATCTCAAAAAAAAAAAAAAAGAAAAGTTTAAAATAAGGATCAACAATAGTAAACCTATTTCATGTAATATAAATAACATCTTTAATGAGAAGTAACCAATATTTTCAAAAAAGAAAGTTAATGAGAAGAGTGATGTTTTAAATTTCTACAAATCTCTCGATCAAGGTTGGTCTTGATCGAGACCACGGTCTTTTGCAATCTCTTTTTTTTTTTTTTTTTTTTTTTGAGATGGAGTCTCGCTCTGTCGCCCGGACTGGAGTGCAGTGGCCGGATCTCAGCTCACTGCAAGCTCTGCCTCCCGGGTTTACACCATTCTCCTGCCTCAGCCTCCCGAGTAGCTGGGACTACAGGCGCCCGCCACCTCGCCCGGCTAGTTTTTTGTATTTTTAGTAGAGATGGGATTTCACCGTGTTAGCCAGGATGGTCTCGATCTCCTGACCTCGTGATCCGCCCGTCTGGGCCTCCCAAAGTGCTGGGATTACAGGCTTGAGGCACCGCGCCCGGCCCCAATTTTGCAATCTCTTGACTGCAAAAGCTTTTGATGAACTTAAAGGTGGTCTCCTCAGGTTTATGACGTTCCTGTTGTGTGCAGGTACACAGATGGGATACAGCGCATGTTGGATCATTATCACATGCTCATAGGGACGTTAAACGAAGCAGAGTCCGTGCTTCTCAACGACCATTCCCAGGAGCTACTCCGAGTGTTTAGGTCTGGATATAAGAGATTGAACTGGAACTCACTAGGTAATGTCATTCATCTATTGACTGCCTTTTAGACTTGGGGATGCAAAGTAATTCTTTTAGGTTTTATTTGAATTACTATTTTTGTATGTTTATAGACACAATTAACAGTTTTTGAGGGTTAAGAAATACACGTTGTGGAACTTAGAACTGATCTCCAGGCTGTCGTTGGGATGAAGATAAGAGGGGTGACATTTTCACACTCTGCAGACCCAAAGCACATTTCTTCAAAAAGAAGGTCACCTTTGCTTTTTTTTTTTAATTAAAAATTCAATTTGGAGGTAATTATAGATTCACATGCAGTTGTTAAGAATTACTACAGAGGGAGCCTTTGTAACCTTTAGTCATTTTCCCGAAGTAGTAACTTCTTGCAAAACTAGAAGATCACAACCAGGATACTGACATTGATACAGTCGAGATAGAGAGCATCTTCACACCACAGCGAGTACTGTCAAGGCCACTTCCCTCCCGACCTTGCCCTCTCCTTAATCCCTGGCAACCAGGAATCTTTATTCAGTTTCTGTAATGTTGTCATTTCAGAGTGTTATATAAATGAGATAACACATAGCCCTTTTTTGAGTTGGCTTTTCTCGCTCAGCCTAAGTCTTCAAAGATCTGCCCTTGTTGTTGCATGTGTCAACAGTCTGTAGATTCTTGAAGAATACTCCACGGTATCAATGTGCCATAGTTTGTTCAGCCTTTCACCTCTTGAAGGACAGCTAGGTTGTTTCCAGTTTTGGCTCTTATGAATAAAGCTGCTATAAACATTTGTGTACAGGGTTTGGTGTGAACATGAGTCTTCACTTTTTCTGGGATAAATGCCCAGGAGTGCACTTGCTGAGTTGCATGGTAGTTGTGTGTTTAGTTTAAGGTTGTTGTTACTGTTGTTGTATTGAGATGGAGTTTCGCTCTTGTCACCCAGGCTGGAGTGCAGTGGCGTAGTCTCGGCTCACTGCAACCTCCACCTCCTGGGTTCAAGCGATTCTCCTGCCTCAGCCTCCCGAGTAGCTGGGATTACAGGTGCCTGCCACCACTCCGGCTCACTTTTGTATTTTTAGTAGAGACAGGGTTTTGCCATGTTGGCTGGGCTGGTCTTGAACTCCTGGTCTCAAGTGATCCACCCACCTTGGCCTTTCAAAATGCGGGGATTACAGGCGTGAGCCACCACACTCAGCCTTTTGTTTTTGTTTTTGTTTTTGTTTTACTGTCATTCTGTCTTACAGGGTGGCCATGCCATTTTACATTTCCATCATCCATATATGAGTGACTCGGTTTCTCCACGTCCTGGCCAGTTTTGCTGTCACTTTTTTTTTTTCTTTAATGTTGGCCATCTGATAGCTGTGTCATGATATCTCATGGTTCTGATTTGAATTCCATAATGGCTAATGGTGTTGAGCATCTTTTCATGTGCTAATAAGCACAAATATGTCATGTGTATGACTTCTTCAGCAACATGTCTTTTTATGTCTTTTGCCTATTTTCTAATTAGATTGTTTGTTTTCTTCACTGTTGAGTTTTGAGCATCCTTTGTATACTCTAGGTACTCGTCCTTTATTGGATGGGTGGTTTGCAGATATTTTCCCCTACTCTGTAGCTTTTCTTATAGGAGGGCGTTTGGTAGAGCAAAAGCTTTACATTTCAACTAAGTCCAACGTATCCATTTTTCCTTTAATGGGTTCTACTTTTGCTGTCAAGTCTAAGAATCATAACTTTTTTTCTCTCCTGTGGTTTCTGTTTCTTTTTTTTTTTTTTTTTTTGAGACGGAGTCTCGCTCTGCCGCCCAGGCTGGAGTGCAGTGGCCGGATCTCAGCTCACTGCAAGCTCCGCCTCCCGGGTTCACGCCATTCTCCTGCCTCAGCCTCCCGAGTAGCTGGGACTACAGGCGCCCGCCACGTCGCCCGGCTAGTTTTTTGTATTTTTAGTAGAGACGGGGTTTCACCATGTTAGCCAGTATGGTCTCGATCTCCTGACCTCGTGATCCGCCCGTCTCGGCCTCCCAAAGTGCTGGGATTACAGGCTTGAGCCACCGCGCCCGGCCTGTGGTTTCTGTTTCTAAAAAGGTTATAGTATCATGTGTCACAGTACAGCCTGTGATCCATTTTGGGGTTTTTATTTTTAGAAAGTGAGACTGATCCTAAGTGCTGAGCCCGAGTTTACTGTTCATGTTCTTGCTGTTCATCTAAGCTCCAGGCCAGAGGAGGTTGCAGGCAGGTGGTGTGGAGTGGAGGGTTCACGGAGCTCCAGCAATGAGAAGATAGCACGGTTGATAGTCCCTTTCTCCCCATGGTGCTGCAGCCAGGACTGTGTAACATTTGAATAGAAGAAATGCATTGCTTGGTTGGTTCTGGGCTCCGGAGTCCTTGTCCCAGTCCCTTAGGGTTCAAAGTGGATCTGTGCCACCCCGAAGACCCAAGGGGTTGGAAAGAGCATGGTCTTTCCTGGGAAGGGATGCCAGTATTAACGTCACAGACATCGGTAGGGGGGATGTGGAAAGACAAGGTTGGAAGCCAAATGTCTCTCTTTCTTTCTTCAAAGGTATTGGTGACTATATAACTGGTTGCAAACAGGCCATTGGGAAATTTGAGTCTCTCGTCCACCAAATTCATAAGAATGCAGATGACATTTCTTCCAGGCTGACATTAATAGAGGCCATAAATCTCTTTAAATATCCAGCTGCTAAAAGCGAGGAAGAACTCCCAGGTAGATCTGACTTCTGGGTTCTCCAGTTATTGAATTAATGAAAAAATATATTGTATATACATGCATGTGTGTGTGTGTGTGTGTGTGTGTGTGTGTGTATATATATGTATCTATAAATACACATATGTATTTGTATATTCCATGAATGGCATAAAACCATTTCTAATGCTCTCAGTCGTTTACTTGAAAGAATCATGGGTAGCTATTACTTTTTGTCATGTTTTATGTATTGCTTAGTTTAACCAATTCATGTTTGTTTGTTTGTTTTCTGAGATGGAGTCGCACTATGTTGCCCAGGCTGGTCTTGAACTCCTGGCCTCAAGTGATCCTCCCACCTCAGCTGTGAAAGCCTATGGTACTTTGTTGATAACTTTGTAGCAGTAAAGTGAGTTGCGATTTTTATGGGCTCACATTTACTTGTTCAAGAAAGATACTTTAAGTGGTCTTAGACTAGCCAAAAAGGAATTCAAGATATGTCAACAAGGAATTGAAGAAAAACAAGATTGCCCAAAGCTATAAAAGCCACCTTCTGGATGTGCGTAGCTGCTTGTCATTTATTTGTTGCTTAGCGTGTGTTCTGATACTGATTTGTGTTCTGCTTTGGGCCGAGGTTGGAGGCTGGTTTTGTTGTTTTTAAGACACACAGCTCATGTTTGGATTGCCTTTTCAGTGCTGTCCTTCCCTGTGTTCATGGACAGCTCTAAAAGACGTCTTTTTCTCTAGGTGTGAAGGAATTTTTTGAACACATTGAGCGAGAAAGGGCCAGAGACGTGGACCACATGGTCCGGTGGTATCTTGCCATTGGACCGCTGCTGACTAAAGTTGAGGGTCTGGTCGTCCACACCAACACAGGCAAGGCCCCCAGGCTGGCCTCCTACTACGAATACTGGGAAAAGAAAATTTACGAGGTCCTGACAAAGCTCGTTCTGAAGTAAGTCCATCTTGTTGCGTGTTTTAAAATGGTGTGTGTAGATGAAAACAGTTGACAAATATGGACAGTTAGAGGGGGTGGCAAGGTGGAGAATGAAAATCAGACGGATGGTCAGGCGGCTTTCTGGCTGAAGGGCACTCACAGAGTGGAGGGATGACCTTCATGATCTTGTGAGGATCCTCGACATTCCAGAAAAGAAAGGCTCCCTCTCCCCACCTCAGCTGTCTGAAACTTGTGAGCCTGTGTTCAGCTGGCAGCAGAGAATCACTGTCACTCAACACTGACCAGAATCCCAGAGGACTCCCCCGTTCATGTTGAGAGTGACAGATGTGAAGGACACACGACCCATTCCCTCTTCTGCTGGTTTCAAGTCGACCCCTAGCTAGCATGGTCTGTGCGTGTTGAATGCCTGTTGCATGTGACAGCCTCTGACACGCCAGACTCTGTCCCTTCCCTCCTGGGCCTCACCCTCAGCAGCCCACCCAGGCCAGCTGGAAGCTGAGTGCCTGGACCCCATCGCGTTGGTGGCCCACAGACTGTTCTGGAGTGTATCGCTGATAGTTTAGGATCGTTCTAGGAAATCAGCCTGTGAAACCCATCACCATTACTATCACATCTATATTGTCAAGAGCAGTGTTCATTTGATCACACAATGTCTTCCTTATGAAGGGAGCTCCAGAAGAAATGGCTCTAGTCCCTTCTTTGACCCCAGCCTCACATTCTTCTTTTTTCTCTTTTGCTTTCATTTTCTTGTTTGGTTTTTATATGATACGCACTCTATGAATTGTTGACTTCATAGCTTTCCCTTTCACTTTGGCTGCTAGGAAGCTTAGAACCAAATTTGTAGCCTAAATGCAGCGGTACTTATGATTATGATTTGTATTTTTAGTCTCATCTGAACACATAGGAAAGCTCACCTCGCACCATGTTCTGTGCTGGACTCTTTCCCATTCTCATCCCTGTTTTACAGAGGAGGATACAGAATCTTGGCAGGTTAAGTGACTTGCCTGGGACCACACAGCCAGTAAGAGAAAGGGCTGGGATTTGAACCTGGGCAGTCCGACTCCAGTATCATTTCCTGAAATGGTGTTTGATTAGTGTCTTCTTCCTTTCTTATTTTACCCCATTTTGATTTTATGATCTCTTACTGCAGTTAAAGTATCTTTGTGAGCTGCTAAAAATATCTTTTGAGATAATACACTGAAAAATAAAACAAAAACCTTTGGTCTTCTTGTTTTCTGGACCCAGTTTGGCAAACTTCTCTAAGTTGATCCTTTAAATAACTCTGTTTTCTACGTATTTCATTTATTCTCTGTTACCGCTTTTAACTTAGATTCCTAAAGCAGTCCCTTACATGGAGCTAACTCCTATAATGTTTCCCTTACTAACATGCTATGTTTTCTTTTGATCCATTTATTTATTTATTTATTTATTTATTTATTTATTTATTTATTTTTGAGATGGAGTCTCGCTCTGTCGCCCGGGCTGGGGTGCAGTGGCCGGATCTCAGCTCACTGCAAGCTCCGCCTCCCGGGTTTACACCATTCTCCTGCCTCAGCCTCCCGAGTAGCTGGGACTACAGGCGCCCGCCTCATCGCCTGGCTCGTTTTTTGCATTTTTAAGTAGAGACAGGATTTCACCGTATTAGCCAGGATGGTCTCGATCTCCTGACCTCGTGATCCGCCCGTCTCGCCCTCTCAAAGTGCTGGGATTACAGGCTTGAGCCACCGCGCCCGGCCCTTTATCCATTTATTAACTCATTCATTCATCTGTTCATCCATCCATCTATTCATTCACTCATCCATCCACACATTCATCCACACATCCGTCCATCCATCCATCCATCCATCCATCAATCAATCATCCATCAACCCATCCATCTATTCATTCACTCATCCATCCACACATTCATCCACACATCCGTCCATCCATCCATCCATCCATCCATCCATCATCCATCAGTCCATCCATCTGTTCATTCACTCATCCATCCACACATTCATCCACACATCCATCCGTCCGTCCATCCATCCATCCATTCATTCACTCATCCATCCACACATTCATCCATCCATCCATCCGTCCATCCATGCATCCATCCAACCATCCAAGGTTTAGTAAAGCCTGCCCTGCGCTGGCTGTTGGATTAGACTCTGGTCACAGCCAAGGCCCCTGTATCCTTGCAGTTTCTCTAACCTCATAGAAAAGGCAGGACACAGGGAAACAGACGTAAAAGAGATGATGAGTTCTGTAAAAGAAATAAAGCAGCATGGTGTTCTGGGGAGAGAATGGAGATGCTGCTGTAATTGGGTGGTCAAGAAAGGCCATGGAAATGCCACATTTTAGTAGAGACCTGAAGATGAGGAGTGAGCTGAAAGTGGGAAGAGCTTTCTGGGGGAAGCTAAAAACTGCTGTGAAGACCCACAGGTGGGCCTTTGGTCAGTGCAATAAACAGAAAGAAGGAAGGATGAGATTGAAGGAGGGGATAATGCTGGAGAGGCTGGCGGGGGTGGAGCAGGTCACAGGGAGCCTGGGAAGAAGCCATGGCAGGGAGCTTGCATTTTATCCAGACAGCCGTGGGAGGCTGCTGGAGAGTTTTCAACTGGAGAGAAAGGAGGAGAGGGAGGAAGAGAGAAACAGGAAGAGGGAGAGAGAGAGAGAGGTAGAGAGAGAGGGAGAGGGAGAGAGAGAGAGAGATAGGGAGAGGGGGAGAGGAAGGGAGAAGCCTGGAGAGGGAGGGAGAAATAGGGCGAGGGAAGGAGAGAAGTGGAGAGAGAGGGGAGAGAGAGAAGAGAGAAGGGGAGGGAAAAGGAGAAGGAAGGAGGGAGAAGGTAAGGGAGGGAGGTGGAGTGAAAGGGAGAGGGAGAGAGAGAAGGGAGGAGGGAGAGGGAGGAGTTAGATGTTTTTGTTTTGTTTTTTGAGACGGTCTCACTCTGTCGCCAAGGCTGGAGTGCAGTGGCATGTTCACGGCTCACTGCAGCCTCGACCTCCCCATCTCAAGCAGTCCTCCCACCTCAGCCTCCCAAGTAGCTGAGACCACAGGCATGTGCCACTATGCCCAGTTAATTTATTTTAATTTTAGAGACAGGGTCTTGCTATGTTGCCCAGGCTGGTCTCAAACTCCTGGGCTCAAGTGATCCTCCCACCTCAGCCTCCCAAAGTACTGGGATTACAGGTGTGAGCCACTGTGCCCCGCTAAATATTTTAAAATAGTGTCTCTGGCTGCCATATGAATTACTGGATGGAGGTGGGCAGGGGGAGGGGAAGCAGGGAGACTAGGCTGGAGGCTGATGAAGTTTTATCCCTGGGTGTCACATCTGCTTTGGTCTTGGAAAGGATGGAGCTGGTGGGGCAGTCTGGGTGGGGATGTGAGTATTCCTTTTTCCTTACCAGAGTTGAGCAGCTTTTGGAAGTCATTATTATTTAACTATTTTCCAACCAAAAGTTAACTCAGTTTTCCAAAAGTAGAAATGAACTATTTGTATAAATTTAGTGTAAAAAAAGAATATTTTAAATAAGACTCACTCCAGCCTGTCCAGGACAGCTTCGCAGTATGCCGTTGCCTGTACCTGTGATTTTTGTGGCCCCAGTCATTTCTGTCCATTGCTTGGTAGATTTCCCTCTAGTGGGTACTGAGTCTTTCTCATCAACCCCTCTTAGGAATTTGCAGTCTTTTAATTCTTTGATCCTTGGAAATGTCCCTCTGTTCCAAACTGAAACCATTCTGACGGCGCCTGAGATCATCCTTCATCCCAACACAAATGAGATCGACAAGATGTGCTTCCACTGTGTCCGGAATTGCGTGGAGATCACCAAGGTAAGAGCGGAGGTGCCTGCGTCCTTGCTCAGATGGCATCTCAGGATGTCTCCGCCTCCCACAGTGCTGGGACTACAAGCGTGAGCCACTGCCCGCAGCCCAAGGTGAATTCTTGACTTCCTGCCTTGTGACTTGGTCATCCCCCAATTTTCCCCACTTCAGGAAATGGCACCAACATCAACCCAATTGCTTGAGCCAGAAACTCATCCTTGTTTCTTTTTCTCTCACCTAGCCCTGCCCAGCCCATCGGCCAGTCATCCAAACATACCTCCCATCTGTCCTCTTCTCTCCTGTCCCCCCAGTACCTTCCTATCCCAAGTGGCCATCACTGCTCTCATGGACTGTCTCCGTGACTTTCCAACAATCCATTCTCCACCACAGGTGGTCAGAATTACCTTAAATAAATACAAATCAGGCCAGGTGCAGTGGCTCACGCCTGTTATCCTAGCACTTTGGGAGGCTGAGGTGGGAGGATTGCTTAAGCCCAGGAGTTCCAGACCAGCCTGTGCAACAAGGTGAGATCCCCATCTCTACCAAAACTAAAATAAATTAGCTAGGCGTGGTGGTGCACACCTGTGTTCCTAGCTACTTGGGAGACTGAGGTGGAGGATTGCTTGAGCCCAGCAGTTCAAGGGTACAGTGAGGTATGGTTGCACCACTGCGCTCCAGCCTGGGTAACAGAGCAAGACCCTGTCTCTAAAAACAACAACAACATATCATTTCATGTCATCCCTGGTGTAAACTGCCCCACCCACCCCATGACTTAATTACACTTAGAACATAATACAGATATCTTCGTGTGGTCTATGAGGCCCCCATGCTCTAGCCCCTGGCTGCCTTTCTGATCTCAGTCCTGCAAGGATCATGCTCCCTCACACTGCAGCTTGACTGGCTGCCTGATTTTACCCCCAGCAGGTACCATGGGTTCCTCTTGCAAGGATTTCCGTAGCTGTTCCCTCACCTGGAACATTCTGCTCCCCTGACCTTCTTGTCCTCTCTCTCCCATCAGCCCTATCCCATCTTCTTCCTACCACATACCACTCTCCGACTTTTTCTTATTTTTTCCCTTGCTTTTGTATCTATTGATCCTATCAGGCCACTAGGATGTAAAGGGATCCATGAGCCCTTTACATACAGACACAGACCGTGAGTGTTTTGTTCGCTTTGGAATCCCCAGCACCAAGAACATCGGGCACACGATTGATTCTCAGTAAATGTTTTCTGAATGAACATCTGCTGGCAGATAACCCAAAGTTTATGTCTTACCCCAAACTGGAACACAGAGCCGTCCTTGTAGGTATGGGCATCACTCCCGCAGCATGCTGGCATCTTCCTCTTCACTTGGCTTCTGCAGCAAGTCAGACATGTTTCAGGCATTTTTAGGGGCATAAAAATAAGTATAGAAATCAGAATAGGGAATTTCATTTCACTGTACTTAAAAGTTGATGAATAAGGCCGGGCATGGTGGCTCATGCCTGTAATCCCAGCACTTTGGGTGGCCGAGGCGGGCGGATCATGAGGTCAGGAAACGAGACCATCCTGGCTAACATGGTGAAACTCCATCTCTACTAAAAAAAAAAAAAAAAAAAAAAAAAAATTAGCCGGATGTGGTGGTGGGCACCTGTGGTCACAGCTGCTTGGGAGGCTGAGGCAGGAGAATGGTGTGAACCCAGGGGTTGGAGCTTGTAGTGAGCTGAGATCGCACCACTGCACTCCAGCCTGGGGGACAGAGTAAGACTCTGTCTCAAAAAAAAAAAAAAAAAATTGATGAATAAACAGTACATGTTTTATAATCCATGCTAAGACAGTTATTTATTAAGCCTCTGTTACATCAATTCTCTTATAGGTGCTGTGTATGTTTCCTTTGTAAGGGAAACAGCAATTTTTAAGGGGTACATAAATAGGAAAGATGGCTTGTAAAACATTGTGACTATTAATCACAATATTTCATGCCAACTTAACTTTCCTCCTTACTAATAGATGGACTTGAGGCTCTTCGTGAAGCCTGTATTATTTTAGCTTCATAAGTTTCTTCTTTTAAATGAAAAGAATTTTTACTTATTCTCTTAGATAACGTTAGAAATGTATTTCATTAAAAAGATCTCGGCAAATGAACATGCATGACTAGGCCACTTAATATGGTTGAACTCTTTGATCTTCAGGATTCCTATTTCATGGCAGAAAATAATGAGCCACAGTTTTAACTAGGTTCTGAATTTTACCTCATCTACTAAGTGGAAATGATAATACTATTCACCCTCTAGTGCTGTTGGGAGGATTAAATTATATAACATGTGTGTACAGCTTAGTGCACTGTTTGGCAATCAGTAGCTCTGAATAAATGTTAGCTATTAGTATTAGTATTACCTTTTTTTTTTTTTTGAGATGAAGTCTTGCTCTTTCGCCAGGCTCAAATGCAGCGGTGTGATCTCGGCTCACTGTAACCTCCACCTCCTGGGTTTGAGTGATTCTTCTGCCTCAGCCTCCCGAGTAGCTGGGACTACGGGCATGTGCCACCACGCCCAGCTAATTTTTGTATTTTTATTTTATTTTATTTTTTGAGACAGAGTCTCGCTCTTTCACCCAGGCTGGAGTGCAGTGGCGCAATCTCTGCTCATTGCAAGCTCTGCCTCCTGGGTTCATGCCATTCTTCTGCCTCAACCTCCCCAGTAGCTGGGACCATAGGCACCCGCCACCATGCCCAGCTAACTTTTTGTATTTTTTTAGTAGAGACGGGGTTTCACCACGTTAGCCAGTTTGGTCTCGATCTCCTGACCTCATGATCTGTCTGCCTCAGCCTCCCAAAGTGCTGGGATTACAGGTGTGAGTCACTGACCCTGGCCTAATTTTTGTATTATTAGTAGAGACAGGGTTTCACTATTTTGGCCAGGATGGTTTTGATCTCTTGACATCATGATCTGCCTGCCTCTGCCTCCCAAAGTGCTGGGATTACAGGTGTGAGTCACCACACCCCACCTAGTGTTAGTATTACTATTATTAGTAATATTGGAAATAGAATTACTAGGTCGGTGCAAAAGTAGCTGTGGTTTTTACCATTAAAAGTATTGGCAAAACTGCAACTACTTTTGCACCAACCTATAGTAGTTGTTATTCACATTTTACAGATGGTGAGCCTACTGTTCAGAGAAGTAATGTGTAACATACCCATCGTTTGCTGTTAGGACTCATGCTTGATTAAAACAGAGCCTTGGCCGGGCGCAGTGGCTCACGCCTGTAATCCCAATACTTTGGGAGGCCGAGGTGGGCGGATCACGAGGTCAGAAGCTTGAGACCATCCTGGCTAACATGGTAAAACCCCGTCTCTACTAAAAATACAAAAAATTAGCCGGGCATGGTGGCAGGCGCCTGTAGTCGCAGCTACTCGGGAGGCTGAGGCAGGAGAATGGCGTGAACCCAGGAGGCAGAGCTTGCAGTGAGCTGAGATCGTGCCACTGCACTCCAGCCTGGGCGACAGAGCGAAACTCCGTCTCAAACAACAACAACAGAACAAACAAACAAAAAGCAGAGCCTTAACTCTACAACAGGGAGATGTCAAATTAGCAGATTTTTTCTGGGACACCAAGCAGTCAATTTGCCTGAATGTGTGTTTTTTCCTCTGTATATATGGAAATAAAGGTTTTTTTTATTCATCCATAGTGTAGTTGGCTTTTATTTCATAACAAGCCACTTCAAAACTTACTGGCTTAAAGCAATAATCATTTAACTCTGGGTTCTGTGGGCTGGGTTCTGCTGAGCAGTTCTTCTGGTCTTAGCTGGGCTCACTCATGTGTCTAGCAGTTGATGACCTCAAGCACAGCTCTGATGGCCGGCGGCTGGGGTTCTCTTTTGTATGGCCTTACGTAATGTAGTAGGCTAGCTCGAGCTGGTGGTTGCAAGGTTCTGAACTTGCATAACACCATGTCCACCCCTTTCCATTGGTCAAGTTAAGCCACAAGGCTCGCTCCGGAGGGGAAATAGGCTCCATCTCTTGATGAAAGGAACAAAGGATTATGGTAATTTTTAAAGTGATTTTCCATTAGTGGCAAGACTTATTACTGAATACTAATATGTACGTTGGAGGCAAAATAGATACTAAAATACTGTCTTTTCTCCTAATTCTTACTTTGCCAGCATTTTGTTCGTTGGATGAATGGCAGCTGCCTAGAATGCCCCCCTCAGAAGGGGGAGGAAGAAGAAGTTGTTATAATAAGCTTTTACAATGATATCTCTCTGAACCCTCAGATAATTGAACAAGCTGTTATGATCCCCCAAAATGTCCACAGGATTCTGATCAATCTTATGAAGTATCTACAAAAATGGAAGCGGTATCGACCTCTCTGGAAATTGGACAAAGCTATTGTGATGGAGAAATTTGCCGCCAAGAAACCTCCTTGTGTGGCATATGATGAAAAATTGCAGTTCTATTCCAAGATAGCCTATGAGGTTATGCGCCACCCTCTAATTAAGGATGAGCATTGCATCAGACTTCAGCTCGGGCATCTGGCAAACACAGTGCAGGAAAATGCCAAGTCCTGGGTGATTTCGCTTGGAAAACTTCTCAATGAGTCAGCAAAAGAGGAGCTCTATAATCTCCATGAAGAGATGGAGGTACTCAATCGCTGTGTGTAATTGAACTACTTTTCGTGTAAGTTGGGTCTTCTTTTGCGTCATTGCTGTTTTTTCTGTATTTGCTTAGTGTTCTTTGTACTTTCTGTTATAGCACCTGGCCAAAAGCCTTAGGAAGATCCCCAACACCCTTGAAGATCTCAAGTTTGTCCTTGCAACAATTGCAGAAATTAGAAGTAAATCTCTGGTCATGGAACTAAGATACAGGGACGTCCAGGAGCGATACCGTACCATGGCAATGTATAACCTCTTTGTAAGTCAACTTGTATTTTCTTATGCATTTAACAATTGGATTGACCACTAATGACCTTTCTCAGAAATGCTTCTCAAGTATACTGCCATTGATTCATTTTCAAGTAAGTGACTTTAAGTAATACATTGTAAATGTAAAGCAATGCCACAGTTATTTAGAATAATGAAAATATAGAGTATTTTTCAATCTGTATGGCTCGAACGGATTGATCTGTAACTATACTGTTTCCATTCTCCCTCTTCCTTTCTTCTTTTTTTGTGTTAATTTCCTTTAATAGATAAAGAGCTCTTGCAAAAATAAGAAGAGAGTGAAAGATTTAAGATGATAAAAGAAACCAGTAGAAGATAATTCAATCAGTCTTGCTTTGTTTAGGGTTGTTAAATTTGGGTTCTCAAGATCTTTCAAAGTCAGGGATGAGTTTTAGGATTTCTGGGTTCCCCCTGAAATTACATGGAAATTTTATATACTGTACGTTTTTCTGATGATGAAAGAATCTCAAGTTTTTGGCCCAGGTCTACTGCTCAGCAAGGGCGTTTGAGAGCGCCACATCCTAACCACTAGGCTGCAAGGGGCCTGGTGTTTGAAGCAGTCGAGCAACAGAAATGCTGAAAGACAAACTTCATGCACATCCTGATTTATTCATAGCAGTTTGTTTCTCTTCTCTAGTTTGTATTTCTCCCTTAACCAGGTAGATTTTGTCAGACTTTGCTTCACCGGCTTACATCACAGAAATAATAGAAGAATCGCTGCAACAAAGGATTTTACACTAAGTGTGTAATGAGTCACACTCAAAAAATGAAGCAGAATGTCAAATTCCAACAACAACAAAAACAACAAAACAGCGACAATTGAGATTTTGATTATGATTGCATTGATCCTGTAGATTAATCTGAGGCAAATGGACATCCTGTCATATTGAGTTTCCTATCCACGAACATGTTCTCTCTCTCTTTATTTAGGTCTTTAATGTCTCCCTGTAAAGATTTATAATTTTCCCCATAGAGACCTTACCTATTTTTTGCCGGATTTATTCCTAGGTACTTGATATTTTTAGATGCTCTTGTAATTGGTATCTTTAACTTTTAATTATTTTATTTTTTATTGTTATATAGAAAGACAATTCATATTTGCGTTCTACTTTTTTATGATCAGTAATTATTAACTTTAATCATTTATTTATCCACAGATTATTTTGGGTTTTCTAGGCACACCATTATATAAACTGTGAATATTGACAGTTTCATTTCTTCTTCTTTTTTTTTTTTTTGAGACGGAGTCTTAGTGCAGTGGCCAGATCGCAGCTCACTGCAAGCTCCGCCTCCCAGGTTTACGCCATTCTCCTGCCTCAGCCTCCCGAGTAGCTGGGACTACAGGCGTCCGCCACCTTGCCCGGCTGGTTTTTTATATTTTTTAGTAGAGACGGGGTTTCACCGGGTTAGCCAGGATGGTCTCGATCTCCTGACCTCGTGATCCGCCCGTCTTGGCCTCCCAAAGTGCTGGGATTACAGGCTTGAGCCACCGCGCCCAGCCTCATTTCTTCTTAATTTTTAAATATTTTGTTTATTTTTCTCACCTTATGACTCTAGCTAGGAATTCCTGTACAAGGTTGGATGAAAGGGGGAGCAGGGGAAATGCATGTCTTGTTCTTGGTCTCAGAGGAGAGGAAAAGCTTTTGGCACTGTATCGTTAAATATGGTAATTGCCTTTGGTTTATTAGATTAACTCTAATAGGTAAGAGAAATATACAGTTGTGTATATTTAACACAATGGGGATATGTTCTGAGAATGTGTCAATGGGCAATTCCATAATTGTGCAAACATCATGGAATGTACTTATACAAATCTAGATGATATAGGTACTACACACCTAGGCCATATGGTAGAACCTATTTCTCCTAGGCTGCAATCATGTACAGCATGGACTGTACTGAATACTATAAGCAATGTAATGTAATAGTAAGTATTTGTGTATCTAAACATATCTAAACATAGTAAAGGTACAGTAAAAATACAGTATTATAATCTCATGGGAATACTGTCATATATGCAATCCATTTTTGTCCCAAAACATCATTTTGTTGCTCTTTAATCTTTGACAAAAAACCAGTGACTGTCTTTGGTCATTGTCCCTGGTTCCTGACACAAAGCTTCCAAAACACTTGTAATTTCCTGAGTGATAGGGGTCACAGGAACAGATCTTTTGTTACAATATTGTTCTGTGTCCCTGGTTCCTGGCACACAGCTTCTCAAATCCTTGAACTCTGGAGTGATAAAAGTATCTTTTGTATGCAAGTGAAATGACTGGTAGCTGGGAGCCCTAGACAGCTTCAGCGTGGGTGATAGTTGCCAGAAAGATCAAGACATAAATTATTTAGAGGTTTGGAGCTTTCAGATGCCCCTCCTCGCCACCCTTGGGGAGGGAAGAGGGGCTGGAGATTGGAGATCAACAAAGGCTAGTGATCTAATCAGTCATGCCTATGTAATGAAATCTCCATGAACATCCCTCAATTATGGGATTTGGAGAGCTTCCAGGTTGTTGACCACACCAAGGTGCTGGGAGAGTGGTGTGCTCAGAGAAGGCATGGAAGCTGTGTGCACCCCCCAGCCCCATACCTTGGCTTATGCATCTCTTTCATTTGGCTGTTCCCGAGTTGTGTCTTTTATAATAAATCAGTGATGGTAAGTAAAGTGTCCTGAGTTCTGTGAGCCATTTCAGCAAATGGTCAAATGTGAAGGAGATGTGTGTGGGGGAACCCCTGATTTTGTAGGCAGGTTGAACAGAAGTCTGTGTACTCTAGGCACCCAATACTTGCAACTGGCATCTGAAGTTAAGGCAACCTTATGGGACTTACACCTGCATTTCTATTGAGTATAGGCCTAGACATGAAGTTGCTGGGTTATAGGAATCCACATGTTCAGCTTTACTAGATTCTGCTAGTTTTCCAAAGTGATAGTTCCCCTTTACATCCACACCAGCATGAATAAGGTTTCAGTTGCTCCATATCCTTACAAACACTTAGTTATTGATCTTTTGGAAACACCAACTTTGGTTTTTTTTGTTTTTTTTTTTTTATCCTTTTTATGTGTGGATATTATCCCATCATCCTCTGGCCTCTATTGTTTTGATGGAGGAGTTGACTGTTAGTCTTTTTGTTGCTCCCTTTCAAGGTAGTCTAGTCTAACTAGTTTTTTTTTTGGTCTGCTTTTAAGATTTTTTTTCAGTCTTTGGTTTTCAGCAGTTGTAATATGATGGAACTAGGTTCTTTTGTTTTGTTTTCTTCTTCTTCTTTTTTTTTTCCTGATTGAGATTTGTAGTACTTTTAAAATCTGCAGGTTGATGTCTTTACCTAGTTTTGGAAAATTAACAGTTTTTGCCTTTTTTCCCCCCTTCTGAGACTCCAATTCCACATATGTTGGACCTTTCTACAATACCCTGTACCCCTTACATTCCTTTCTGCCTTTTCTTTCTGTGGTTTATTCTAATACTTTGACCTAAACTTTAAGTTCGTTAATTTTCTATTTATTTGTGTCTGATCTGCTTTTCCTGGTTCCTTAAACAATCCTTTGAGCTCTTGATTTCAGGTGTTACCATTATCCATTCTAGAATTTCCATTTTAAAAACAGTCTCCTGTGCTTTACCAAAATTCTCAATTTTGTTTTTGTCTTTTGATTCCTTTACTCTATTAAATAGAATTATTTTACATTGTGTGTCTTATAACTGTCATGATCGTTTATGTTTCTGTGAATCTCTTGGTTTTGGTTAAGTTCTTTCATGTCTTTATATGGCTGGCATTTCTTTTTTTTTTTTTTTTTTTTTTTGAGGCGGAGTCTTGCTCTGTCGCCCAGACTGGAGTGCAGTGGCCAGATCTCAGCTCACTGCAAGCTCCACCTCCCGGGTTTCCGCCATTCTCCTGCCTCAGCCTCCCGAGTAGCTGGGACTACAGGCGCCCGCCACCTCGCCCGGCTAGTTTTTGTATTTTTAGTAGAGACGGGGTTTCACCGTGTTAGCCAGGATGGTCTCGATCTCCTGACCTCGTGATCCACCCGTCTCGGCCTCCCAAAGTGCTGGGATTACAGGCTTGAGCCACCGCGCCCGGCCTGGCATTTCTAACTGAGTTCTTAACAGCATATGTGATAAATTGGAGAAAGAGGATTGGAGGCGTTGGATGATGTTACATTCCATCTGAGGAGATTTATTTTTGCTTCTAACAGACACCACAACTGGGTACATGAGCAAGCTAAGCTAACCTTATTCTAATCAGAGATTAAGTTGATTTGAAGCTGGGCTTTAGTTTATGATGGGTATATCTCTCTGTACTATCTCTATCCCTCTCTTTTTTTTCTTTTTTCTTTTTTTTTTTTTTGAGACAGAGTTTCCTTCTTGTTGCCCAGGCTGGAGTATAATGGCGCGATCTCGGCTCACCACAACCTCCGCCTCCTGGGTTCAAGCGATTCTCTTGCCTCAGCCTCCTGAGTAGCTGGGATTACAGGCGCGTGCCACCACCCTGGCTAATTTTGTATTTTTAGCAGAGATGGGGTCTCTCCATGTTGGTCAGGCTGGTCTTGAACTCCCGACCTCAGGTCATCCACCTACCTCAACCTCCCAAAGTGCTGGAATTACAGGCGTGAGCTACCGCACCCGGCCTCTATCTCTTTATTTTAAAAAATGATTTTATACTGATTTTATTTTAATTATAAAATTTGCCTTTAATATTTATCTTTTTTTTTTTTTTTGAGACAGAGTCTTGCTCTGTCACCTACGTTGGAGTGCAGTGGTGTGATCTTGGCTCACTGTAATATCCGCCCCCAGGTTCAAGCGATCCTCCCACCTCAGCCTCCTGAGTAGCTGGAACTACAGGCTCCTGACACCACGCCTGGCTAATTTTTGTATTTTTAGTAGACAAGGGATTTCACCATGTTGTCCAGGCTGGTCTCGAACTCCTGACCTCAGGCGATCCACCTACCTTGGCCTCCAAAAGTGCTGGGATTATAGGCGTGAGCCACCATACCCAGCCAAATATTTTTTTTTAATATTTCTTTTTCTTTTTATATTTACAAAGATACAGTCTCACTCTGTTGCCCAGGCTGATCTCAAACTCCTGAGCTCAAGGGATCCTCCTGCCTCAGCCCCCCAAAGTACTGGGATTGCAGGCAGGAGCCGCCGTGTCTGGCCTTAATATTTCAATCAGTTTTTGAGTTGGTTTGAATTATCTAGCCTCCTGTTGCCAGAAGCAGAAGTCCCTGGGAGGTAACTTTGACGATCAATTTCAATTCCAAATTGCTGATCATTTATTGTTTATTCTGTTTTTTGTTTCTCCTAATTAGCCTCCTGATGCAGAGAAAGAACTGGTTGATAAGATTGAGAGCACGTGGTCCAATCTGTTTAATGATTCGGTGAATGTGGAGCATGCTCTTGGGGACATAAAGAGAACTTTCACAGAGGTGCCTTTCCAATTTCACTTCCTGAGTAAAGATATTGAAACATGTATTTGGGCTAAATTAATGTAACCTCGTTTTTCTCAGATTACTCGAGGCGAAATAATGAACTACAGAGTTCAGATAGAGGATTTTGCAAAGCGTTTTGACAGTGAAGGCCCTGGTTCTGTTGGTGATGATCTTGATAAAGGTAAGAAAGTTCCTGTGGGTCTTACTGAGCGATCTGAGTATCAAATGTTTGAGTATGTTTCGCTTAAGAATTTTGTGGCAAGTGATTGTTGTGCCGTGATTTAAATATTTATTTCTTCCTCAAATACTTTTTTCTTGGCTCATTTTAGTGGTCATAAAAAAAAAAAAAAAAAGCTGGACTAATGCAACTCATTGATTGTTGAGTGCCTGCTACCTGAAGGCGTTGAGAGAAGTACCAAGGAGCAGCATCCGCTCCTGCAGGGGATACAGAGGTTTCTGCCGCAGCTCAGAAATCTTAAACACCAGCAGCTGCCTTTACAAATGCAGCATCTTATCCATCCAACTGCCTCTCTAACTCCTGTTACATGTATTCTTCGGATTCAGATGCTTGTCCTCTGCCCCTCACATCACATAGGCTAAGATGGTGACAAGATAAAAACACTAAAATTCTGTTGTTTTTTTTTCTTTTTTGAGACAGAGTCTCGCTCTGTTACCCAGGCTGGAGTGCAGTGGCGCAGTCTCAGCTCGCTGCAACCTCCACCTCCTGGGTTCAAGTGATTCGCCTGCCTCAGCCTCCTGAGTAGCTGAGACTACAGGTGTGTGCCACCATGCCTGGCTAATTTTTGTATTTTTAGTAGAGACGGAGTTTCACCATGTTGGCCAGGCTGGTCTTGAACTCCTGACCTCAAGTGATCCTCCTGCCTCAGCCTCCCAAAGTGCTGGGATTACAGGCCTGAGCTGCTGAACCCAATCCTAAAATTCTTATTCTAAAGAGAATTTGGTAAATACTATGAGACAAAAAATACCGTGAGACAAACCAAAGACTGCTATGGCTTCCAAAGAAACGGGTGACGTTTGTTTAAGCATGCTCAAAAAAGGCGTCTGGGAAATGTGGCATTTGGGTAGATGATTGTGAGCAGGGATGTAGTGACGTAGAGTGGTGGTTGTCATTGGAATTGGGGGAGAAGCATAGAATTGGGAAGTCAGAGTGGTAGGGGAATTATTAGTAGGATGATGACATTCTCAAGGGGGCAGCAAAGGATGGTGATGTTGACCACAAGGTAGACCAGCTCAGATTCCCTTAAAATAGTCTCATTTCTGAATGACCTGGTTGTGAGAATTAGACACAATTTTCTAACTGGGGGAGACTGGAGATGTCATTGGTCGTTCGGTTTTAGTTAGAATGGCACCACGATTCTCAATTTGTCTTCCCGTGTGATTTATGAGGATGAAATTATAATTGAGGTACTTTATGCATGATTTCTTATTTAATTTTGTATACCTTAAAATTGTATTTATTCATTTATTGATGTATTTATTTACTAGGAGTAGAGCTTTTAGGTGTTTTTGAAAGAGAGCTGGCAAGACATGAAAAGAGCCGTCAGGAACTGGCTAACGCTGAGAAACTTTTCGATCTTCCTATTACCATGTACCCAGAGCTGCTGAAAGTGCAGAAGGAAATGAGCGGGCTGAGGATGATTTACGAGCTCTATGAAGGACTAAAGGTGAGTATCTCCCCAAAAGCAAAGGACTCAAGCTCACCGAAGGGGATGTAGGAATTACTTAGGCCCTGCAGACTTTGATGCCACCATAATTATGAGCTTGGGTCTGACTTCGTGGAAACACTCATTTTGGCCGTGGGAGGGGGGTGGGGAGTGATTGCCTATAGGTACAGGGTTTCCATTTGGGGTGTTGAAAAAGTTCTGGAAATAGGCCAGGTGCAGTGGCTCACACCTGTAATCCCAGCACTTTGGGAGGCCAAGGCGAGTGGATCACCTGAGGTCAGGAGTTCGAGGCCAGTCTGGCCAATGTGGTGAAACCCCGTCTCTACTAAAAATACAAAAGTTAGCCAGCTACAGTGGCAGGTGCCTGTATTCCTAGCTGCTCAGGAAGCTGAGGCAGGAGAATCACTTGAACCTGGGAGGTGGAGGTTGCAGTAAGCCAAGATTGCGCACTGCACTCCAGCCTGGGTGACAAGAGCAAAACTCCATCTCAAAAAAAAAAAAAGTTCTGGAAATAGATAGTGGCGGTGGTGGCTGCCTGACATTGATGCCATGGAATCATACATTTTATTTTTATTTTTGAGGCAAAGTCTCTTTCTGCCACCCAAGCTGGGGTGCAGTGGTGTGATAATAGCTCACTGCAGCCTCAAACTCCTGGGCTGAAGTGATCCTCCTGCTTCAGCCTGCAAAGCAGTCGGGACTACAGAGGTGCACCACCATGCCTGGCTATTCCTTTTTTTGTTTTTAGTAGAGGTAAGGTCTCGCTGTTACCCAGGCTGGTCTGGAACTCCTGATCTCAAGCGATCCTCCTGCCTTGGCCTCCTAAAGTGCTGGGATTACAGACGTGAGCCATTGCACCCAGCCTGGAATGATATATTTTAAAATGGTAAAAATGACAAATTTTATTTTTTATGTATTTTACCATCATCATAGGAAAGAAAACTCTCGTTGGAGGTCAAGGGCTTGATTAAGGTGTGGGGTAAACTGTTTAGTTGCAAGCGGAGATTAAAAGTTGCAAATGTCAGCCAGGCGTGGTGACTCATGCTTGTAATCCCAGCACTTGGGAGGCTGAGATGGGCAGATTACTTGAGGCCAAGAGTTTGAGCCTAGCCTGGGCAACAAGGCAAAACCCCGTTTCTACTAAAAAATACAAGAAAAGTTCCAGGCACAGTGGCTCACACCTGTGAGCCACCAGCACTTTGGGAGGCAAGGCGGGTGGATCACTTGAGGCCAGGAGTTCGAGACCAGCCTGGCCAACATGGCAAAACTCCATTTCTACTAAGAAATACAAAAATTAGCCAGATATGGTGGCACATGGGAGGCTGAGACACAAGAATCGCTTGAACCCAGGAGGCGGAGGTTGCAGTGAGCTGAGATCGCGCCACTGCACACCAGCTTAGGTGACAGAGTGAGACTGTCTCAAAAAAAAAAACAAAATAAAATAAAAATAAAAGTTGCAAATGTCGTGTCATTTGGGTGCCTCTCATTGATATATGTTTCCCATGCAAATTCATGCTACTCATTCATTTATTTATTGACTTAGTTCTTTATAACTCAGTGCTGTGCTGGTTGGAGTGTGGGGTCCAGAAAAGAAGTCATGTCTGCCCGTTCCTGCCCTTCTTGAGTCCCCAGGGGAGACTGACTATGTTAATCTGGGTTCTTGAGAAGCAGAATCAATAGGAGATCTATGTGTCTATGTCTATATCTGTCTGTATCTAATCAGTATTTATACCTATATCTATATCTAATCTATATCTGTATTACATTATCTAATCTATATCTGTATCTAATCTCTATATCTATTTCTAATATATATCTAATGTATATCTACGTATCTCTCTCTAATCTATACCTATATGTATGAGATTTATGATGAGGGATTGGCTCCCATGATTATGGAGGCTGAGAAGTCCCGCGATCTGCAGTTGGCAAGCTGGAGACCCAGGAGAGCTGATGGTGTAGATTCTAGTCCGAGTCCATGTCCGAATGCAGGAGAACACTGACATCCCAGCTTGAAGACAGTCAGGCACAGAGAATGCATTCTGCCTTCCTCAGCCTTTTGTTCTATTCAGACCTGCAGTGGATTGGGTGAGGACATCCACATTGGGGAGGGCCACCTGCTTTACTCAGTCCCCCGACGCAAATGCTCATCTCACTCAGTATCTCTCACAGACACACCAGCGGCCGCTTGACACACAAGATTCACCTTCGCACCGATATATGAACAAATAACCATGCCGCCAGGATGTGTGCTGGAAATGAGGTGGACAGAGTCCTGAGATTGCAGAGGAGAAAGGAGAGTGACTCACTGGCCCAGGGAGTGCTGCTGAAGAGGTGGCCTGTGATGAGCCTCTGAACCAGAACAGGTTTTGCCTGGTGCAGAACAAGGCTTTCCAGGCAGAGGGTTGGGCAGGAGCAGAGACAGGAGATTTGAAGTTGTGTCATGTGTCCATAACCTTTCCTCCAGACTGATGGCTTTACCAACCATGGGTGCGCCAGAAAATGGGGTTGGGATATGCGAAGCGGCGGTGGAGATGGAGATGGAGCCGTCAGAAGGGACTCTGGGCCCTCAGCGGGGGGATTGCAGGCAGGGGCTCCTTCAGGTCACTCCCCCAGTGCTGGCAGAAGGGATGGCAGCTTGCATTTTAGGACAATTATGGAGGGAATAGACAGGAGAGAAGATTCCAGAGATGGGGTGGAAAGTGATGAGACCTGGTGCCTGCACTAGGCAAAAAATTCGTAAAGTGAAAAACATACCCTCAGCCTTTGAAAGGAAAGGTATCATGAGAACTGAGAACAACCACACATATGTCAAAATAAGTGGTGTTTTAATTTTTAATTTTTCTGGGTTCGTAGTAGGTGTCTATATGGGATGCATGAGATGTGTTGACACGGGCCTGCAATATGTAATAATCACGACACCGAGAATGGGGTGTCCGTCCCCTCAAGCTTTTATCCTTTGTGTTACAAACAATCCAGTTATGCTCCTTTAGTGATTTAAAGATACACAGTTCTTATTGACTATAGTCACCCCGCCATGCTCTCAAATACTAGGTCTTATTCATTCTTTCTGGCTTTTTTTTTTTTTTTTCCGTAGCAAAATAAGCATTTAAAAAAATCCAGTGTTGAGACATGGCTT
Source organism: Trachypithecus francoisi (assembly GCF_009764315.1). Classification (NCBI taxonomy): domain Eukaryota; kingdom Metazoa; phylum Chordata; class Mammalia; order Primates; family Cercopithecidae; genus Trachypithecus; species Trachypithecus francoisi. The sequence continues at coordinate 9,359,761 of NW_022681456.1, read as the reverse complement.
GGTCCTCCCACCCTACTCTGGTCTGTGGATGTTAAGGGACATTTCATCACCTGGAGTGACTTCCACTCTCCTTGAAATTTATTTTTTCCTAGCAATTGCTTTTCAAGGTTGTGTGTTGAGAAGATTCTCAGTGACACACTGGGTAGCTCCTGGGAGGCTGGGCAGGGAACTGTCGTTATAACCCCGGGGTGGCAGTGGTGCAGCTTGGGAGGCATGGGTGGATTCTGGATCTGGTTTGCAGGTAGAGTCAGTGGGACCTCCTGGAGGTGTGGACGTGGGATGTGAGAGCAAAAGAACGAGGAAGACTCCAAGGTTTTTGGCCTGAGGAGCCGGAAGGGTGGAGTCAACTCTTAAGGGAAAACTCCAGGAAGAAGGTCTGGGGATGGTGGTGAACATCAGGAATTCAGGGCAAGGTGATGTCTGCTGGACGTTCCTGTGGTGATGTTGAGGAAGCACTTGGATGTATTTGTCTGGAGCGCAGAGGAGAGCTGGAGGTATGAATTGGGAGTGTCCAGGTGCAGATGGTACTGAGCCACCAGTTCAGATGGGCTTACCTGATGCCTTCGTATCCTGGGGCTGCCAGAACAAATGATTACGAATACAGACCAGGAGGCTGAAAACAACAGAAATGTATCTCCTCACAGTTCTGGAGGCCAAGGGTGCAAAATCAAGGTGCCTGCAGGGCCATGTTCATTCGGGGGGCTCCAGGAGAGGCTCCTTCCTGCCTCTTCCAGCTCCTGGTGGCTTTTGACTGTCCTTGGTGTTCCGTGGCTTGCGGCTGCGTCGCTCCTGTCTCTGCCTCCCTTGTTACATGGCTGTCTTCCCTCTGTGCCTCTGTGTCTGTTTTCTCTTCTTATACGGACTCTGGTCATTGGATTTAGGGCCCACTCTAATCCAGTATGACCTCACCCTAACTACATTTGCAAAGACCCTCTTTCCAAGTAAGGCTTCATTCTGAGGTTCTGGGTGGATGTGCATTTTCAGGGGACGCTATTCAGCCCACTACACTTGGGAGTGGAGTGGGTGGAGAGAGGAGCGAGGGCTGAGCCTGGGTCTCTCCAACATTAAATGCCGTGAGAAGATGTCCCTAAAAAAGGAAAGACGAGGAGGAGGAAGAGTGGCCCAGGTGGCAGGAGAACAAACAGGTGAGTGTGATATCTTGGAAACGTATTTCCAGGAGGTAGGACTGGCCAACTGCACCAGATGCTGCTGATAGACTAGGTGAGAAGAGGACGGAGGATCGACCACAGCATTGCGTATCATGGAGGCCACTGGTGACTGCAACAAGAAAGGATCAATGGAGTGTGGCCGTGGAAGCCTAAATGGAGCGAATCCAAGGTGTATACCCGAGGGAAGAGAAAGCGTGGTCCTTGCAGAGACTTCTGCATGAACGTTCATAAACAGCATTGCTGGTAAAAGCCCAATACTAGAAACAACTCAAATGCCCATTAAGCGAATGGATAAATAAACTGTGGCTTATCCACACCATGGAATCATACTACTCAGCAAGGTAGAGGACTGAACCAGTTATCAGTGCATCCACGCAACAACATGGGCGACTCTCAGAATTGTCATGCTGAGTGAAAGAAGCCAGATACAGAGGAGTGCATATTGTATGATTCCATTCGTATAAAACCCTGGAAAATGCAAACGAATTTACGGTGGCAGAACGCAGATCCATGGTTAACTAGGGGTAGGGACAGGAGGAGAGGGATGGGAGGGGTGATGACACAGGGAAATGGGGCAGCTTTTGAGGTTGACGAATGAGTTCACTATCTTGATTGTGGTGGTGCTTTCACAGGCATACACATCTGTCAAAACTTTGCAGATTGTACCTTTAGTTATGGGCAGCTTATTATATACCAGTTAATCCTCAATAAAGCTATTAGAAAAATAGGCCAGGTGTGGTGGTTCATGCCTGTAATCCCAGCACTTTGGGAGGCTAAGACAGGAGGATTGCTTGAGCCCAGGAGTTTGAGGCCAGCCTAGACAACCTAACAAGACCCCTATTTTATCTGCAAAATAAAATAAAAAATATCCATGCCTGGTGGTGCGTGTCTGTAGTCTCAGCTACTCAGGAGGCTGAGATGGGAGGATCACTTGAGGCCAGGAGGTTGAGGCTGCAGTGAACTGTGATCACACCATTGCACTACAGCCTGGGTGGCAGTGAGACCCTGTCTCAAAAAAAAAAAAAAAAATAATTTTTACATTAAATCTCAGGAAAATATAACACAGGAAAATCTTCTCTTTATAATCATCAAGTAGGAACATGTTTTATTCTCACTTCTTAGCCTCAGTCTGATGGTTTGTAGACAGATTCTTGGATTAGTGATCTAAAGTGTAAATATTTTGTAACCTTGGCTTCTTTTATCAGGAAAAAGAAGCAAGCTGTGATAACGCCTGAATGAAGTACATCCTTTAAGACCCAAGCATCTCCCTGATTTAAAAACACCTGTTACTTACTTTATACCTCTCACTTTTGTCTTTAGAAAAGGAAGATGTAGGCCAGGCACAGTGACTCAAGCCTGTAATCCCAGCACTTTGGGAGGCCAAGGTGGGCAGATCATGAGGTCAGGAGATCGAGACCATCCTGGCTAACACGGTGAAACCCCATCTCTACTAAAAATACAAAAAAACAAAACAAAACAAAAAAAACCCCAAAAATTAGCCAGGCGTGGTGGTGGGTGCCTGTAGTCCCAGCTACTCAGGAGGCTGAGGCAGGAGAATGGCGTGAACCTGGAAGGCGGAGCTTACAGTGAGCTGAGATCGTGCCACTGCCCTCCAGCCTGGGCGACAGAGTGAGACTCTGTCTCAAAAAAAAAAAGAGGGGCGGGGGGAACATATTTCTGGATCCCACACATCCTCAGATGCAGCATTATTTTTGCAAAAGCTAACAAAAAGTGGAATCCTTTTCTTGGTGTTTTAGATCCTTGTAGTCAACCCCTTGTTTGTGAATTTCAGGTAGTTATAGATAGATGGGTAGTACTTTAAAATGTCAGAATGTGACAGAGTCAAGAACTTGCTCTCCTTGTTGCATTTCCAAAGGGGTTTTTGTTGATGGAGTTGTTTCTTGCATGTTTCCAGGTTGCAAAAGAAGAATGGTCTCAGACCCTTTGGATCAATCTGAATGTGCAGATTCTCCAGGAAGGAATTGAAGGTTTTCTCAGGGCTCTCAGAAAGCTACCTCGGTCAGTCCGTGGCTTATCAGTGGCCTACTACTTGGAAGCGAAAATGAAGGCATTCAAAGACTCAATTCCTTTACTTCTTGACTTGAAACATGAGGCACTAAGAGACAGGTTTGTTTTGTCCTCTGTCCGCGGATGTGAAAGCGTGGGAGGAACTTTTAGTTAAAATTGTTTCCCTCAGTACATTATCTTTGCTCAGGTCTGTTGATGAAGCACAGATTTCAATAATGCTGCAGGGCTATACATAGGCATGACACAGTTCTATAATATTGTTTCTATGTAAAGTGTCTATAAAACTGTCAACCACAGGATTCTTTTAAAAAAGAAACATCCCAGCAGGTGCAAAGTGGCATTTGCAGTTGCTTTTCTTGAAGATTTAAAAAAGTATAATAAGTGGCCTCTATCAGCCCCATCCAGCAGACATGGAAAGGGACTCACATATGTAATTTACAGTTTTTTAGCTGCTACAGTATAAGAGTAAAAACAGGTGAAATTAATTTTAATAGTATATTTCAATTAACTCAATATATCCAAAACATTATTTCAACATGTAATCAACATGAAGCATTTATTCATGGGATATTTTACATTCTTCTTAAAAAATATGTCAAAGCACAATGTGTATTTTACACCTATAGCCTATTTCGACCTGGGCTTGCCCCATTTCGAGTGCTCCGTAGCCACCTGTGGCTTGTGGCCGCCATACTGATGGGATAGCCAGCCCTGTGGGTGGGACAGAGAAGGCTCCTGTGCATGGGTCTGTGTTTATTTGGTGATGGCGCCACACAGACATGAATTAGTAGGAGTTACAGCCCTAATTTGTGAGTTATGCTCCTGCTCATGTGTTTCTCTATTCCTCTGTCATGTTTTCCAAAGTATGGTCATCTAGTCATGCTGTGACATCAAATGACTTCATTTTCCTTAGTGAGAAAGTCATCCCTTCTTTGGTTCCTTTCCCATCCTTGAGTTCACATTGAGAAAGTCTCTCATAAGTGCTGGCTTGTCTTCAACACATGTTATTACACCTGTCTCTCCCTCTCAACAAGGAGCAGGCAGCCTTCAGGCCCCAGTGACTTGGGGTCTCAGCCCTCTTTTCACTGTCTGCTGGCTTCCCTGTAGCACTCACCCTCACCTTTACCTTTGCAGACTTCAGTTTCCTCATCTGTAAAACTAGGTAGAAGTAGGCATTTTCTAAGCTAACGTTCCCAGTTTTATGGTCCCATAACCCAGTGTTTCTCAAACTTTGGTCCTGTCTCATCATTTTTGTCAGATCTGAGTATCATCTATGCTATCATGGCTTTATATTTTTCTTCCTATCAGTTTCTTTTTTATGGAAATGAATGTTATTCTAAAAAGAAACTTACACCACCACTGTAAAGAGAAAACCAAAAACTCTTGCCAGAAATAGAAAGTAATTATATATATATAATTATATATATATAAAACTAGCTCAAAACAGTTGCCTGTCTCTGAGCCAGAGGCCTTCGCTCTAAGGAAAGTGAATGACCCTGGGGAGGGGCTGAGGACACAGTGTAAGAATTAAAGAGGCCGGGCGCGGTGGCTCAAGCCTGTAATCCCAGCACTTTGGGAGGCCGAGACGGGTGGATCGCGAGGTCAGGAGATCGAGACCATCCTGGCTAACACGGTGAAACCCCGTCTCTACTAAAAAATAGAAAAAACTAGCCGGGCGAGTTGGTGGGTGCCTGTAGTCCCAGCTACTCGGGAGGCTGAGGCAGGAGAATGGCGTAAACCTGGGAGGCGGAGCTTGCAGTGAGCTGAGATCCGGCCACTGCACTCCAGCCTGGGCGACTGCGAGACTCCGTCTCAAAAAAAAAAAAAAAAAAAAAAAAAAAAAAAGAATTAAAGAAAGAGGAAAGAAACACAAAAGGTGGCTCGCCAGTCAAAACAGGTTTATTTTAGAGAAAACAAACCTGAGAGGGGATTCTGGCCAAGTTAGGTCAGAGCCACACTCTCTTACAGACTGAGAGTTTTTAAGGATTTAGGGTAGGAGAGTTTATCAGAGGTTTGGACTGCTTCTGTGTCTCTTTGTTGTGCTTATCTGGGAGGGAGAGTTGTGTATCTATTCCCACGCATTTTTCTGCAGCTGCAGGCATACCCACCGAGTCTGCTTTTAGCTCCCCTATCTTAGTGCACCTGAAGGGAAAGGAATGTGCTTATTAAAGTCCACTGTTTTACTGGGGCCCATTGTATGAGGGTGAAGTTTGGCAGTTACCCAAGAGACTTCCTTCTCTCCTCCCTCTGTGCCAGAGCTGTCTTATCTGTGTTTTCCTGTCTGCTCTTTCTGGCAGCTTGTAGTTAGAAGAGAAATGATTTCCTTGAAATGCATGGGCTAGAAAGGGGAGCTGGACCTTAAAGTGGCAGTGTTTGTCCAAGATGAGGGTGCTCCTGCTCTGTCACACAGAAGCACAAAGAGGAGACCTTCCCTTCGATGTAATTTACTATAATTGAAAGGACTGGGTGGGAACTGGAGAGGGAATCACTCTCTCTCAGTGACTCACGGTGTCGTGTTGAGTGTGGACCCTCTAACCCACCACCAGAGTTATGTCACAGGCTGGCCCCAGGTCCGCTCTGCCCACATGCAGTCCATCAATCGCCATGACATGGGTTTTGCAAAACAGAAAGATTTATTCGCAAGGCCGCCAAGCAAGGAGGCAGGCGAGCAGCCCTCACATCTGCCTCCCTGAAGATAAGGCTTAGGGATGTTTAGGGGTTAGGGGAGTGGGGTGGTTGAAGTTGAGGGGGAAGGTGGTTGGTGGTGGGAAAAAGGAAGTAACAGGTTCATTCTGAACAAGTGTAGCTGGGGTTCACAGCTTTCACAGGACATAGGCACAGAAAATGGGGGTGTCAGCGTGGCCTGAGGGTAGAGTTTTTGGCCTTCCAACATCAAAAGGCCACCTCTGGGACACTTGCATAGGCCCAATTGCAAGGTCAGTGGTCTCAACCAGTTGGAACTGGACAGAGGAGTTGGCTCAACTTCCTGAAAAACAACCAAAGCGATCATCGCCATAGTGACCTGTGAATGTTATCCATAGTAGCTGGTGAAGGTTAAGTGTCAGCATTCAGTGATGAGGACTTCAGCTTCATGGGCAAAGGGGAAAAAAAATAAAAAGCAAGTGACCATAAGCCACAGAGCAGGCACTGATGACACTTACCCCTCAGTTTCAGTTCTGACACCCTCCTTCCTGTCAGTGCTGTGCTAGGCCAGGGGGTTCAGAGACCGATGAACCAGTAGGGCCTCTTTTCTGACCATTTCCATGGCCGTGTGTGTGTGTGTGTGTGTGTGTGTTTACAACAACACTCAGTGATTTGACACTTGCTGCTCACGTGCTGGGTCCATGGCGTTTTGCTGTCTAGCATCATGCTTAGCTCCCTTACTCACACCCATTCCATACACACAGAACCAAAACGTGGGCAAATTCACAGGCCAGATGTAAACCTTAAAGGTAGGCCAGTCAAGTGAACAGTAGAGCTGCCTCTGTTGTGTCTGTGTGCACAGGAGTCTGCCCTGACTGTCCCGTCTGAACGGGCCCCTTCGTCCCTCCTCTGGCACGCTGTGGTTTTCTCATAGTACTCAAAACCCTATGTCATTATTTAGTTTATGTATTTGTTTATTGTTTGTTGTATGTCTCCCCAAGTAAATGGCAGGTTCCCTGAAGCTAGGGGTGTTGCCCTTGGTAACTCTGTACCCCAGTCCACTGCCTGGCATGGAGTCAGCACTGAAATATTTATCAAATGCACGAGCACTCATAATTTACATGAGGCTCTCAAAAAGACTGAGTGATTCAACAGAGATTGAGGTCATTGGTTGAGAGACTATGACAGAAGCAGTTCCCAATAATTAAAAGTTGTATATTTTATGAGATGGCTGTCAAGACTAGTGTATATAGTGTTTTGCGATACATTGTTTTCAGGTTTAACTCTGGAGGCCACTGGGATTTTGGGTAACTTTGGGAATATATTTCCAGTGATGTCCTCATGTTTCAGAACTTCATTATAAGAAGTTTACAAAGTGAGATTTGTCCTGTGATTTAAATGGGAATAATCGAACTCCTCACTAAACTCAGTAAGCATAAAGATTTGAATGCTGATGTGCTTTCAGGCATTGGAAGGAACTTATGGAAAAAACGTCTGTCTTTTTTGAAATGACCGAAACGTTCACCCTGGAAAATATGTTTGCTATGGAACTGCACAAACACACGGATGTTCTCAATGAGATTGTCACAGCAGCAATCAAGGAGGTTGCCATTGAGAAGGTAAGGCTTCAGTTAAAAACAGGCTGGAGAAAACAGAGTCTTCTTTTAATTCAAAAAGAAAATAGGGAGACCTCATCTCTACTAAAAGAAAAAAATTAGCTGGGTATGGTGGCATGCCTTTAGTCCTAACTTCTTGGGAGGCTGAGGTGGGAGGATCACTTGAACCTAGAAGGTGGAGGCTGCAGTGACCTGTGATTGCACCATGGCACTCCAGCCTGGGTGACAGGGTGAGACATTTTCTGTCTCAAAGAAGAAAAACAAACAGAAAAGAGAAAACATATTTGCTTTAGTACCTGCTGTTCTTCAGTAATAAAGAATTATATTAAATACAATTTCTGTTTTAATTAAATTTTTTATTGTTCCCAATTGTAGTTTCATTTTCCATTGTTTAAAAAAAAATTATTTATTTATTTATTTATTTTGCCATTGATTTTTAAATAGAAGTAATAGATATTGATGGTAGAAAATTGAAAAAAATTCATAATCCCACCACTTGAAAATTATTAACTTTTTAGTGTATTTCTTTCCCTACTTCAAAATGCATGCACACACATATATATATGCATACACACATACTACTCATATATGTGCATATACGCCCATGCATTTGTGTGCACAAACATACACATACACAGGTACACACATACACATACCCCTACACATACATGCACATACATGTATACAGTCACGTGTCACCTAATGGTGGGGACACATTCTGAGAAATGCCTCCTGAGTTGATTCGTGTTTGTGCAAACAAACCTAGCTGGGATGACTACTGCACACCTAGGCTGTTGGCTAGAGCCTATTGCTCTAGACTGCAAGCCTGTACAGCAAGTGACTATATTGAGTACTGTCAGCCATTGTAACCTAGTAGTACGTGTGTATCTCAGTATAGAGAAGGTACAGCCAAAATATGGTCTAATAATCCTATGGGACCACCATTGTATATGAGATTCATCACTGGCTGAAATGTCCTTATGCAGTGCATGACTGTACATAGTATACCACACATGTATATATACACATGTATATACATGTAGACACATATGCATGGAAACACACAAAATATACGTACAGTGTGCACACAGCATACCTAACATATACACATAATGTATATGCATGTGTACATATGCACATAATGTACACACAGTGTACCTAATATATACATGTACACATAATGTACACTATGTATTCTTGTACACACAATGTACACACAGTGTACCTAATATGCACACATACATATAATGTACACACATGTACATATACATACAATGTACAATGTACCTAATATACACATGTACACACAATATACACACATGTATACATATACACACAGTGTACACAATATACCAAACGTATGCATAATATACATATAATGTACACACGTACATATGTATACACATATACATATGTATTGATACAGATTTTTTTTTGAAACGGGGTCTCCCTATGTTGTCAAGGCTGGTCATGAACTCTTGGGCTCAAGCAACCTGCTCACCTTGACTTCCTAAAGTGTTAGGATTACAGGCATGAGCCACCGCCCCCTGCCTCGATACAGATTGTTTTGAATATGGAATCATAAGAGACATATCACTTTGTAATTTGTTTTTTGTGACAGTAGAGTAAGCACAGGGGCAGGATCTCATAACTGTGTAGGCTTCGGGGGCAGACTGTGAGGTTTAGATCCTGTTTCTGGGGCTCAGTAGCTAAGCCTCATGTCTGAGTCTCAGTTGCCATCTCTGTAAAATGTGGGTGATAATAATCCCTACCAATATAATTTGAGGTATTTGCTTTGAAGACTGAATGAGATCATGTATGTGACATGCTTACCTGCCACATAGCAAATGCTTGATAGGTGACTATTATTACCATAACAGAATCCCAACTTTTCAGGAAACAGACCCAGGACTCCAATTGCGTTGTTAGCCAAAAGCAAGCTAAGGCAGGTGTTTTTGGGTTGGGGCTCGGTCTTTTCAGTTCATGTGCCTGAATCATTCTTTTTCTATTCCTGAACAGGCTGTGAAGGAAATCCTAGACACGTGGGAAAATATGAAATTCACTGTAGTCAAGTATTACAAAGGCACACAGGAGCGAGGCTACATCCTGGGTTCTGTTGACGAAATTATTCAGTCTCTTGATGACAACACTTTCAACCTGCAGAGCATCTCAGGAAGCAGATTTGTGGGGCCTTTTCTGCAAACTGTTCACAAATGGGAAAAAACGCTTTCTCTAATAGGAGAAGTCATTGAGGTAAGAGAAAAGATGAACAGAAGATGGATTAGAGCCAGTGCATAGCAGTAGCTTATATATAAGGATATTTTGTGCTTAGAACTTTTATATGAGGATATTTTGTGCTTAGAAACAAATGATCCTCTTTCATAATTTTTTGTCTTGATTTATGTTGAGGGCAAGAGTGCATGATCAAAGGAATTGATCTAAGTTTTTATTTTAGTGAATGATTTTCATTTGCAAGATTCTTAATTGCTTCTTTTTCGTATATCTCTGTTTTTCTTTGATACTGTCCTGTTCTTGTTGCAAGGATGCTTTTGCCTCCTTGATGACGCTGAAAATTAGAAACATTTATTTTACGTTCCTTTTCAGATTTCTCTACACTTGTTTTTTAAATGCCTGTTGATTCTCTCTTATGGTGGTGGGTTTTCCTCTGTGTGATTTTGGTTTTTTTTTCTAGCTCATCTCACATGTATTTTTTGTGTGTGTGTGTTTGCTTCACTTTGTCATCTGTTCTTGCAGCCTCTTTAACCTGGGGCCTGTCACACTGGGAAGTAGCAAGGTCTTATAGTAGGTGGTTTGGGGCTTTCTTCCTTTTGGGCAACACTTGTCCAGACCCTCTGTGAGCAACCCAGGCTCACTGCACCATTTTTGTGCAGTTGCCTTTTTTTCCTCCCCAGACCACAGGCAAGCACCTTGTTTTTGGCCACAATCCAAGCCTTGGGTGGGATGAAGCCAGGTCTGGTTCACTGGCTAAGTGTGTGATCAGGCCTCCATCATGCCTGGGCTTCCTTGCCTTGCTTTTTTGTTCATTTGTTTGTTTTGTCTATGACTTTGTGTTAGTGGAAGCTCATATGTAGGATATAGCACGGTTTTTTAATTTGTGAGTTAAAAACATTTTTTTTTAGATGGAGTCTTGCTCTGTCGCCCAGGTTGGAGTGCAGTGGTGCCATCTCGGCTCACTGCAACCTCTGCCAGCTGGGTTCAAGTGGTTCTCCTGCCTCAGCCTCCAGAGTAGTTGGGATGACAGGCATGTGCTACTATGCCTGGCTAATTTTTGTATCTTTAGTAGAGACGGGGTTTCACCATGTTGGCCAGGCTGGTCTTGAAATCCTGACCTCAAGTGACCTGCCCACCTTGGGCTCCCAAAGTGTTGGGATTACAGGCATGAGCCACCATGTTCAGTCAAAAAAAATTTTTTATTGAGGTGAAATTTACATAACATAAAACTAGCTATTGTAAAGTGCACAATTCAGTGACATTTTGTACATTCACAGTGTTGTGCAGCTACCACCTCTAGTTCCAGATTTTCGTCAAACCAAAAGAAAAGCCAGTACCCCTTAAGCAGTCGCTCCCTACCCATCTCCTCACCCCAGCATCTGGCAACCTCCAGACTGTTTTCTGTGTCAATGGATTTACCTATTTTGGGTATTTCATATAAGTGGAATGACACGATATATGATCCTTTACGTCTGACGTTTGTCACTTAGCACGGTCACTTAGCACGGTCACTTAGCATGGTCACTTAGCATGGTCACTTAGCACGGTCACTTAGCATGGTCACTTAGCATGGTCACTTAGCACGGTCACTTAGCACGGTCACTTAGCATGGTCACTTAGCATGATGTTTTCCAGGTTCATCCGTGTTTTAGCGTGTGTCAGTGCTTCCATCCTTCTTATGGCCCAATAATATTAAATCATGTGGATTGATGACATGTTGTTTTTCTGTTCATTGACTGATAGACATTTGGGTTGTTTTCACCTTTTGACTATTGTGAACAGTGCTGCCGTCAGCATTCATGTACAACTGCTTGAGTCCCTGTTTTCAATTCTTTTGAGTCAATACCTAGGAGTGGACTTGCTGGGCACATGGTACTTGGCTCACTTTTTGCATGGCTTTGGCATGGCCTGTCCTTAGTTGTTGCGGGTCACAGGCTTCACCCCCTTCTCATAACTAGACGTTTTCCTACTTGTGCTGGGCTGCATGGAGAGCTTTCTTTTGCTTTAGAGCGTGGCCATTAGTTATGCTTTCCTCGTCATTCACATTCATTGGAGTGGAGGGGAGCTGGCCATGCAGGTGCTCACTCTGTCACCTTGCCTGGAAGGTCCTTCCGCCTGGGTTGATTTGGGTCTGTCCCGTGTCAGGGTGGGGCTTTGCCATCCATTCCTGGAGGTATCTGATAACACCTGCTGACACTGACCTTTTGTACATTTACAGATTTGGATGTTGGTTCAGAGAAAATGGATGTATCTTGAAAGTATTTTTATTGGTGGAGATATAAGATCGCAACTCCCGGAAGAGGCAAAAAAGTTTGACAACATCGATAGAGTATTTAAAAGGGCAAGTGACTCACTTGTATTTTAGTAATGAAAGAAGGGCAGTGTTTTGAGATGTTTGTACTTTTTTATTTGCACATTGTATTTTCTCCATTGGTAGCTTCTCTCTCATTTTTTAGAGACAGGGTTTTGCTCTGTTGCCCAGGCTGGAGTGCAGTGAAGTGATCATGGCTCTCTGTAGCCTCAAACTCATGGGCTAAAGAGATCCTCCTACCTCAACCTCCCAAACAGCTGGGACTACAGGCATGTGCTGCCATGCCCAGCTAATTAAAACATTTTTACAGGGATAGGATCTTGCTACGTTGTCCAGGCTGGTCTCAAACTCCTAGCCTCAAGTGACTCTCCCACATCAGCCTCCCAAAGCACTGGGATTACAGGCATGGGTCACCTTGCCCGGCCCACTAGTAGCTTCTGAATTTTTCCTGTCATTATTTATGACCCTAATCTGTCTAGTAAAAATTCCCATTTGATTTTTAGCTGCTGGCGTATGACACTGAATCTTTTTTACATTTATTATAAAAGCAATATTTGCTTGTTTAAAATATTTTGAAAACGTAGAACAGTGGAAAAATGTATCTCTCACGGTTCTGTCACTTTAACATGTCAACATATTCCTGTTATCTTTTTCCTATGTGTATACATTTAAAAAGCATAATTGTAATCATATTTTTTTTGTTTGTTTGTTTTTGTTTTTTTTTTTTTTTTTGAGACGGAGTCTGGCTCTGTCGCCCAGGCTGGAGTGCGGTGGCCGGATCTCAGCTCACTGCAAGCTCCGCCCCCAGGTTTACGCCATTCTCCTGCCTCCGCCTCCCAAGTAGCTGGGACTACAGGCGCCCGCCTCGTCGCCCGGCTAGTTTTTTGTATTCTTTAGTAGAGACGGGGTTTCACCGTATTAGCCAGGATGGTCTCGATCTCCTGACATTGTGATCCGCCCGTCTCGGCCTCCCAAAGTGCTGGGATTACAGGCTTGAGCCACCGCGCCCGGCCAATTGTAATCATATTGTGTACAACTTTATGTCATAATTTTCTCTTAATATTATGAGAAACATTTCATATTAGGAAGTCATCTGAGGAAATATTTTCATGGCTCTCTATATTCCAGTGAGTGGGCTGACATTAGTTTAGTTGATTATTCTCTAGTAATTTGACATTTTGTTTGAACAGAGTTATTTGCTTTCATAAATAATGTGCAGGTTCTTGCCTAATGCTTTTTCCATCGTTAGAGTGCATATCTTAAGACAGATTGTTAGAAAGCAAATTGCCCGTGAAAGGGTGTGTGTATTTTAAAGTCATCTCCAGAAAGGGTTGGACTGGTCATCACAGTGGCTGGTCGTTAGTGTGGCTGGGATTTTAACCCAGCTCATTTGCTCTCAAAGCCTGGGTATTTTGCTACTTAGCTTTGCTGCTGTGTTCTTTAATTAGAGGTGGCCAGTTCATGTTTTGGTCTCTTTTATCCACTAGCGTTTATAATTGTTTCATACCCATTTGCATAAGCTCTTTTTTTAAACTTAAAAGAATTATACAACACATATCAGGCCGGGCACGGTGACTCACGCCTGTAATCCCAGGACTTTGGGAGGCCGAGGTGGGCGATCACTTGAAGTCAGGAGTTCGAGACCAGCCTGGCCAATGTGGTGAAACCCCATCTCTACTAAAAATACAGAAAAATTAGCCAAACGTGGTGGTGCATGCCTGTAATCCCAGCTACTCAGGAGGCTGAGGTGGGAGGATTGCTTGAACCCGGGAGGTGAAGGTTGCAGTGAGCTGAGATGGCGACACTGCACTTTAGCCTGGGTAACAGAGTGAGACTCTGCCTCAAAAAAAAAAAAAAAAAAAAAGAAGAAGAATAACATGACAAGTATCAATTCATTACAGAATGCTTTAGAAATTACAAAAAGCCGGGCGCGGTGGCTCACGCCTGTAATCCCAGCACTTTGGGAGGCCGAGGCGGGCGGATCACAAGGTCAGGAGATCGAGACCATGGTGAAACCCCGTCTCTACCAAAAATACAAAAAATTAGCCAGGCGCGGTGGCGGGTGCCTGTAGTCTCAGCTACTCAGGAGGCTGAGGCAGGAGAATGGCGTGAACCCGGGAGGCGGAGCTTGCAGTGAGCCGAGATCGCGCCACTGCACTCCAGCCTGGGCGACAGAGCCAGACTCTGCCTCAAAAAAAAAAAAAAAAAAAAAAAAAAAAGAAATTACAAAAAGCCAAGAAAAAAAAGAAAGGAAGAAAAAAGTACCTATAATCCCCTTGCCCAGGGTAACCATTTTCACAGTTGAGCATGTAACTTTCCGGAATGTTTATTCCTGCATAAACATACAAATATGTATAGATAAATAAATAACATACAACAAAATAGGATCATTCTTTTTTTTTTTTTTTTAAAGAGACGAGGTCTTGCTTTGTTGCCCAGTGATCATAGTTCACTGCAGCCTCCAACTCCTGGGCTCATATGATCCTCGCCTTGGCCTCCCAGGTAGCTGGGACTACAGGTGTGCACCACCACACCTAGCTAACTTAAAAAAAAAAAAAAGGTTTTTTTTTTCTTTTTTTTTAGTAGCAATGGAGTTTTGCTCTATCGCCCAGGCTGGTCTCAGACTCCTGGCCTCAAACGATCCTCCTGCCTTACTCTCCCAAAGCACTGGGTTTACAGGCATGAAACTAGAATCATTCTTACCAATATCATTGGCTATTTTCATTGAACAACTTGACGTATTTCAATAAATAAACATTGAAATTATCACTCAGCAGCAGATGACTGACCTGTTGCTGGACATTGAGGCTATTTCTTTCTTTTTCTGCTGTGGTGAAGAAGCTGCTGTGAATATTCTGTATAGACAAATCACTCACAGTGGAGTTGCCAGCTTCCTTTACTCAGCAAATGTCGATTGGGTTACTGGGTGTAAGCACTGCTATAGGGTGGGGTGGAACCCATCAGTGAACAAAACAAAAAATCCTTTCCCCGTGCAGCTGGCCGCCTTATGGGATAACGAAAAGAAAAACCAGAAACCAGTTAGTGACATGTAGTACGTCAGAAGGTGCTAAGGATACTCATGTTTAAAAATGATAAACTGATCCCCTGAAAGCCGATGGCACTGGGCAGCTTGTCAGTTTGGTCTCTGCTGTGCCTGGGCTCTGGCGCATGCCTGTTGGGGGTCAAAAACAGTGTGTCTGCTCTCCCTGCTCACCCTGCTTGATGGCTCTCCTCTGTCCTGGTCCAGATCATGGGCGAGACCTTAAAAGACCCCGTGATCAAGAGGTGCTGTGAAGCCCCAAACCGCCTCAGCGACCTACAGAATGTCAGCGAGGGCCTGGAGAAATGCCAGAAAAGCCTCAACGACTACTTAGATTCAAAGAGAAACGCTTTCCCGAGGTTCTTCTTCATTTCTGACGATGAGCTGCTCAGCATTCTGGGGAGCAGTGACCCACTCTGTGTCCAGGAGCACATGATCAAGGTTGGCCCTCTGGGTGGGCAGGGGCTCCCCATGTAAGCCTTAGAAACGCCTTCGGTCCTCCCTGGTTCCCTTTGCCATGAGGTTCAACCCAAAAGGTTAAGACTGAAATGTTGCTAGAGTTGGGTTTTTGTTTTGTTTTCTGAGATAGGGTCTGGCTCTGTTGCCCAGGCTGGAGTACAGTGATGCAGTTCGTGGCTCACTGCAGCCTCAACCTCCCTGACTCTCGTGATCTGCCACCTCAGCTTCCTGAGTCGCTGGGACCACAAGTGCACACCACCATGCCTGGCTATTTTTTAATATTTTTTGGAGAGATGGGGTCTCGTTATGTTGCCCAGGCTGGTCCCTAACTCCTGAGCTCAAGCGATCCTCCCACCTAAGCCTCCCAAAGTGCTGGGATTGCAGGTGTGAACCACCGCACTCAGCCCTGGAGTTTTAATTTGAAGCGTAAGTCTGACGATATTCACTCAGTCTGAAATCACACCAGATGCAGCGCTTTTTCCACAGTCCAAAACCTTTCCTTTTATAAACTAAAAAAAATTAAAAATAAAAAATACAGAAATATACGAAGACTAATATATTAAACAGAGAGGCATTAGAGGATAGTGGTTTCACACATGGACTCTAGAACCAGATGGCTGGGGTTCAAATCTTTGCTCTATTCTGAGTTTCTGTGTGACCTTCGGCAAGTTACTTGATCTCCGTGGACATCAGTTTCCTCATCTGTGAACGGACATGACCCCAATAGTTGCCTGTTTCGGTGGAGCTGCTATAAAGATGGAATGAGTCACTATTTATAAAGCACTTTGAACAGTACCTGCTTTGCAATGTTGGCTAAACAACCCTCTCCACTACCCAGAATTGGCACGTGTTACCATTTAGTCATATTTGGTTTGTGTCTTTTTTTTGTAAAGTTGTACAAATTTGCAATACTCTTTGTCCCCATCCCCATTCATACTTCCTCTACTTTCCTTTTTTTTTTTTTGAGATGGAGTCTCACTGTGTCACCCAGGCTGGAGTGCAGTGGCGTGATCTCAGCTCACTGCAACTTCTACCTCCTGGGTTCACGCCATTCTCCTGCCTCAGCCTCCCGAGTAGCTGGGACTACAGGCGCCAGCCACTGTCATGAATTTGTTATGATTCCTTCCAGACCATAATTTCATACTTTTCAAATAAATGTATATGTATCCATGAACCATTTCTGGAATGGCAGGAAACAATAGAGAAAACTGTCCCTTGTGATGGAGAACAGAGGCTGGCCAGACATGATCTTTGGCCTGCTAATCAAAGCTCTTTATCTAGCGTCAGCCCGGGCAGGGGCTCTGAGCCTCGGCATGACTGGCATTTGGGGCTGGATGATCTTTGCCGTGGGTGCTGTCCTGTGCATTACAGGATATTATGTAGCATCCCTGATCGCAACTTACTAGATGCCAGTAGCACCCCCTCCCTAGTTATGACAACCAGAAACATCTCCAGACATTGCCAATGTCCCCTGGTGGCAAAATCATCCCCGGTTGAGAATCAGTATTGCAGGGTAATTCCTCCATTCCAAATTAACAGAGCACTTAGAAACAAGTGCTTTCTTCCATACTTTCTGTTTAATTAATGCTGACTTCCTTCTTAAAGTAAAATTCATGTTTTTGACTGCATGTTTTTCCTTTGAGAAATTCTCAAAGGATTCTGTTTCTTTTTTTTTTTTTTTTTTTTTTTTTTGAGATGGGGCCTTGCTTTGTTGCCCAGCCTGGAGTCAGTGGTGTGATCACAGCTCATTGCAGCCTCTACCTCCTGGGCTCAAGCGGTCCTCCTGCCTCAGCCTCCTAAAGTGGTGGGATTACAGCCATGAGCTATTGTGCCTGGCCTTCTGCTTCCACTTTTGTAAACAAGTATTTTACTGTTACAGAAAAATATAGTATCAGGAATACTTCATTTACTGTTTGCCTCTTTTGGAGACCTCTGATTTTATTCTTTAAAGTCTGTTTGTTGCCTTCCTCTCCTCTCTGATTTGCGAGTGCCTTGTATTATATGGTGGGCCCTAAAGGACCCATTGTCCTAAATGTTATTCTAATTAATAACAATGATAATAATCAGCAAATGCCACATGTTTAACAGTGTGCTGGCATTCAACTCACATTGTTTCATTTGATTCTCCCAAGCCCACCTTGGTAAGTGCCATGATTATGTTTATTCCAGGCAGAGAGAGGAGGAGCAACTCACCCATCGTTGCTCAACTGGATAGTGGGGAAGCTGGGATTCCACCACAGGCCTCTGTTCCCCAGCCTGGGGTGTTAATCACCCTTCTGCCTCCTCCACGTTCCACTGGCTCCTATGTCCAGATATCTCCCCATTCCAGCAGGGTTAGGGACAGAGGCTGTCTTCTTTTTCTTTCTGTTTTCAATCCTCCACAGATCTTTGCACAGTGTAGAGTAAATGAAAGTCCCCAATAAGTGTCTTTCGGATGAGCACACAGGTGGGTGAACGACATCCATCTTGCCTGTGATCTCGGCTCAATGGTTGCCATTGCTTTCATCGTGGCAGCTCTGCTGGATGAAGCACTGCTGGCTGGTCTTTGATTCCAGAACTCAGTGCAGGTCTTACAGGGCCGCCTCTCCCTGTTTTGCAGATGTACGACAACATAGCATCGCTGAGGTTTAACGACGGCGATAGTGGAGAAAAACTGGTGTCCGCGATGATTTCAGCAGAAGGAGAAGTCATGGAGTTTCGGAAGATCGTGCGGGCCGAAGGGCGCGTGGAGGACTGGATGACGGCAGTTTTGAATGAAATGAGAAGGACTAATAGACTAATTACCAAAGAGGCTATTTTTAGATACTGTGAAGACAGAAGCAGGCAAGTCTGTGAATATGAACGTGCATTGCTCTATCCTATTCGTAGTCATCATGGATTAATTTTAAGGGCTTGGAGTAGATTGACTGACATTCCAAATGAGGTTTTATTATTTTGCAATAGGTAATTAGTGGACAGATAGATGTCTTTATTTTTATTTTTTTGAGACAGGGTCTTGCTCTGTCACCCAGGCTGGAGTAAAGTGGCACAATGGCTCACTGCAGCCTTGACCTCCCGGGTTCAAGAGATCCTCCCACCTCAGCCTTCAGTGTAGCTGGGACTACCAGGCATGGGAATTACCACGCCTGGCTAATTTTGTACTTTTTTGTAGCGAGGGAGTCTCACTGTGTTGCCCAGGCTGGTCTCAAACTCCTGGGCTCAAGTGATCCTCCCACCTTGGCCTCCTGAAGTGCTGGGATTACAGGTGTGAGCCACTGCACCCGGGCGAGCTAGCAGTCTTTAGTGTATGTGCTGCCGAAGCGAGCTCAAGATAGCCGTCTTCAAATGATCACACCGAGCAGTCCTCTGAAAGTGTGCCCCCTGGTGGCAGCACAGGGCCCCTGCGATTGTTAGAAATGCTGATTCTTGGGTCTTAGCCTGCACCTGTGCATCAGAACTCTGGGGGTGGGGCCTGAGGATTTGTGTTTTTGCAAGCTCCCAGGGGATTCCCAGCACCCTTAGCGTGTGACCCACTGACTTAGTGAACCACCAGAAACGAGGTGTTTAGTAGGATTATGTGTATGTAACGTTGTTTCTAAAATATTTACTGAATTTCTACTGCATAGAAAGATTCTTGTGGCTAGAGAGGCTTCAGGATATCATGCTGAGCCCTGCCTGCTCCTAGCAGCTGAGTGCAGTTCAACTAGAAATACAGAAAGCCTCTTCGGCTAACTTGTTCTGTTAGATTGAGGCAGGATCCCCCTTAAAGTTGGAGTATATTTGGCAGGGCCTTGATGCAGACATAAAATCTTTCTTGTTATTATGAGAACACCATCCTCTTGATTTTGTACACTGCCTTTTTGATTTTGCAAAATGCAAACATCTACTTAAAAAATTATCAGAGAACAGCCTAATATCCTGCTGTTTCCGAGGTACTGAGGCATATAAAAAATTTGTTAGCATCTTTATGTAGATATGTTCAGTGGTATGCTGGTAAACTGAATGTCTGGAAAAAAAATTTTTTAAAGCTTTGATTTAAAGTGTTTGCCAATTTCCATGGTGCAAATATTCCTGCCATGGCTGATTTCAAAGCTCAATGAAATAACAGTAAGTGGTTTAACAACCAGCTTGCAAAATTCCTGAGTATTTGACAGTTAGTCTTGCGAGTTGATAGGAGGTGGCCCTAGCATTCATTTAACCAATATTTCTTCAACTCCTGTTCTGGGCTATTCACTATGCTAGATGCTATTTCAAAACCAAACTAGACAGAAATCTCTGCCTTCTGTATGTATTCATCGCTGAATGTTTTAAAGTCTCTTTCATGCTCAAAATACTATGAATTTTAAGTCAGCATCAGTTGATTTTATTTGCATGATAGCTACCACTTTGCTAGGGCATTGCTACGTTTGGCAGTTCTTAGTTGGTGGAAAAGAGTAAGGGAATTCAGCCTGATGGACTGAAAAAGATATTTTTCTCATCCCAATGCGCCTTTGAGCACATGAACTTGTTGCTTCCAACAGAGAGAATAGTTGACATGAGCATGTTGATTTATTTGAGCTGATACGTGTGGCATCACTGAGAAGTTAAGGCCAGCTGTATCTAGTCCCAGGAAACACCAGTGTCCTGGGATTTCTTAGCTTTGCCCTGGTCATTTAATCTTCTCTGATCCTGTGGCCTCAGCTGCCACCTCTCCCTGTTTCTGATTCTAGGTTTGTCATGTTCTTTGCAAGGCCCATCTTTGCTCGTCTTTTCAGTGTCATCCTCTGGGTGTTTGTAATCTTTGTTGTCTCTCCTGATGTGTAGGAATCATGGATATAAGTAATCTTTAGGTTTTAGCTGCACTGCAGAATTTTAAAATAAGACAACAAAGGTCAATGTTCTTTTTATTGCTTTTCTTACTTATTTATTTATTTATTTGTTTATTTATTTATTTTTTGAGACAGAGTCGCACTCTGTCACCCAGCCTGGAGTGCAATGGCGTGATCTCAGCTTACTGTAACCTCCGCCTCCCAGGTTCAAGCGATTCTTCTGCCTCAGACTCCCGAGTAGTTGGGATTACAGGCGCCCATCACCACACCTGGCTAACTTTTGTATTTTTAGTACAGACAGGGTTTTGCCATGTTGGTCAGGCTGGTCTTGAACTCCCAACCTCAGGTGATCTACCAGTCTCGGCCTCCCAAAGTGCTGGGATTATAGGTGTGAGCCACCGCGCCCGGCCTCATACTCTTTTAAATTTATTTTGCCATTAACTGTAGGTCATCAAGATAATAACTGTAGTAACCCAAAGTCACTTTTCCAGTATTGGCATTGTATTAGTCTGTTTTCACACTGCTATACATAAATACCCAAGACTGGGTAATTTATAAAGAAAAAGGTTTAATTGACTCACAGTTACGCATGGCTGGGGAGGCCTCAGGAAACTTACAGTTGTGGCAGAAGGCAAAGGCAAAGCAAGTACCTTTTTCACATGGTGGCAAGAAAGAGAGAGAAGGAGGAACTAACAACCACTTATAAAACCATCAGATCTCATGAGAACTCACTCCGTATCATGAGAACAGCATGGGGGGGGACCGCCCCCATGATCCAATCACCTCCCACCAGGTCCCTCCCTCAACACCTGGGGGTTATGGGGATTACAATTGGAGCTGAGACTTGGGTGGGGACATGGAGCCCAACCATATCAGGCATTTATAGCTCTGAGTCCATTATTTTTTAAGTGCAGTTTAGAAAAAGAGCTTTGCCTAAATGTGTTTCAAGGCAATCACAAGCTGTGTAAGTTAGTGCCTTGGTAGAGGAAATCCAAACATATGAAAAGAGGAGAAACCCCACGACTCCGCAGGATCTGTACATTAAGGGAGGATGAGATGTTTTGTTTCACCTTTCAGACTGGCAAAAATTCCAAAGCATGATACAACCTGGCCTGCAAACCTGGGCAGTGTGGTCAGAGATTATGAAATTCTTTGTTGGAAGTTTAATTTTCTTTCTTGAGGCAGGGTCTTACTCTGTTGCCCTGGCCACAGTACAGCGATGTGAGCTCGGCTCACTGAAGCCCTGAGCTCCTGGGTTCAAGCAATCCTCCCACCTCAGCCTCCTGAATAGTGGGGACTACAGGCATGTGCCACCACATCTGGCTAATTTTTATATTTTTGGTAGAGACAAGGTTTCACTGTGTTGCCCAGGCTGGTCTCAAACTCCTGAGCTGAAGCACTCTGCCGCAGCTTGGCCTCTCATAACGCTAGGATTACAGGTATGAGCCACCATGCCCAGCCTGGAATATTTTTTTACTTCTTACAATAAACCCCAAATACTAAGTAAGTTTGAAAACCTTAATCAAATATTTTATTTTATTTTATTTTATTTTTTAGAGACAGGGCCTTGCTCTGTCACTCAGGTTGGAGTACAGTGCACAATTGTAGTTCGCTGCAGCCTCCAACTCCTGGGCTCCAGTGCCCCTGGAGTAGCTGGGACTACAGGCTTGCGTCATCATGCCTGGGTAGTTTTTAATTTATTTTTTGTAGAGACAGGGTTTTGCTATGTTGCCCAGGCTGGTCTTGAACTCCCGGCTTCAAGTGATCCTCCGCCTTGGCTTCCCAAAGTGTTGGGATTATAGGTGTGAGCCACCACGACTGGCCTAAAACATTGAAAAAGTGATCTGGCAACTTTCTTTTCCTTTTCTTTTCTTTTCTTTCTTTCTTTCTTTCTTTTTTTTTTTTTTGAGATGGAGTCTCGCTCTGTCACCAGGCTGAAGTGCAGTGATGTGGTCTTGGCTCACTGCAACCTCCGCCTCCCAGGTTCAAGCGATTCTCCTGCCTCAGCCTCCTAAGTAGCTGGGATTACAGGCACATGCCACCATGCCTAATTTTCGTATTTTTTTTAAAGTAGAGATGGGGTTTCACCATGTTGGCCAGGCTGGTCTTGAACTCCTGACCTTGTGATCCGCCTGCCTCGGCCTCCCAAAGTGCTGGGATTACAGGCGTGAGCCACCGCACCCAGCCATGATCTGGCATCTTTCTATGCAGTCAGGTACTTGCAACATTTTTTGTGGAGAGAGGCACCCTCGGCCTGGAATTTTACTACCTAGTCAGAGATAGGTAACATCTTACTCCTGTCTAAGTCTTACTCCTCTGACTTACTTAGGTAAACAGTGTAGGCACTTGCTTACCTGAAGCCTTTACTTTGCCCTCCCTATTCCAGATCAAAGAAAGAAATTCCTGAAAGGACTGTTTTGGGTACCAGTCCCTGGATTGATCAGAGCCTCTTACACGTGTGCATTCTCTGCAGAGTCGACTGGATGCTCCTGTACCAGGGCGTGGTGGTGCTGGCCGCCAGCCAGGTGTGGTGGACCTGGGAGGTGGAAGACGTCTTCCACAAAGTGCAAAAAGGGGAGAAGCAGGCCATGAAGAACTACGGCAGGAAAATGCACCGACAGATCGATGAGTTGGTAACGCGCATCACCATGCCCCTGAGCAAAAACGACAGGAAAAAATACAACACTGTTCTCATCATTGACGTGCACGCCAGAGACATAGTTGATTCTTTCATAAGAGGCAGGTGAGCATTTTCCAGGGGCACTGGCATTTCAAAAGGGACCCTTCGTGGTCCGCTGGTCTGTCTCAATGGTTTCCACTTCCTCCTCCACCTTTCTTGCGGTCCAGCATCCTGGAGGCCCGAGAGTTTGAATGGGAAAGTCAGTTGCGGTTTTATTGGGACCGGGAGCCGGATGAGCTGAACATCCGCCAGTGCACGGGAACCTTTGGCTACGGATATGAGTACATGGGTCTGAACGGCAGGCTGGTCATCACGCCCCTCACCGACCGGATTTACCTGACGCTCACCCAGGTGACTGTCGGCCTGGCGCTTGTGGTTACCGCTTACCTTGGGGTGGGGCACTTTCTCTAAGCTTGAGGCGTGATGACTGCTGTGATTGAAATAGCAGGGGAGATCGTTGCTTTGAAATCTGGAAAAGCTTTTCCATTCGGGATGTGACCTGATTGTCACCATTTGGGATTGGGATGTAAGTGTGGCCATGCTTAGCCGCTGCTGCACTGGCCCCTAGGTAATGGTGTGTCGGGGGTATCAGTAGAGGCCAATGGGAAAATGCAGAAATGTCAAAGATGGTGACTCTTAGGGCAGGTGTGATGTGGTTTTGTACGTCTTGTGACAGCTTTTATTCCAGAATATATCTGTTCCAGTGAACAGCCTTGGATGGTAGGGATAGCGTCTCCCTCCAGGACAGAAGGTAAACTTGTTTGCTGTATAGGAAATGAAGGTAACACATCCATCCAGGCAGAGTTTGGGCAGGTTGGCAAGCAACCCCCAAGACTGTTTGTCAGATGCTTGCTAGTTTTCTTTTTTTCTTTTTATAAATTAGAGATGAGGTCTCGATATGTTGCCCAGGCTTGCCTTGAGCTCCTGGCCTCAAGTGATCCTCCCACCTTGGCCTCCCGAGTAGCTAGGACTATAGCATGCACCGCTGCAACTGGCTAGATTGGTGGTCTCTTAGGCTCACATTTTCTCAGCTGAGACTCATACCCACTGTGGGTGTGGCATGCACCTGGGCCCGTCTCCACATCACCCCATGGGATTTAGGGGGACAGGGATAAAGGGAATGAGTGAAAACAGGAAGCCCATGCTGCCTCCTGTGCTGTGATAAAGTCCTTTGTTTTTGAGAAAAAGAGTGTCATCTTATCTGTATTGGTTAGGGTTCTCTAGAGAAATAGGACCAGTAGGACATAGCTAGCTGTTTGTCTGTCTGTCTATCTGTCTGTCTGTCTCTCTGTCTATCGATCTGTCTCTGTCTGTCTATCTATCTCTCTGTCTATCTATCTATCTATCTATCTATCTTATCCATCCATCCATCCATCCATCCATCCATCCATCTATGTATCTATCTATCTATCCATCCACCCATGTATCTATCCATCCATCCTGTCTATCTATCTATCTATCTATCTATCTATCTATCTATCTGTCTATCTATTATCTATCTTCTCTCTCTCTCTATCTCTACCCATCCATCATCCCTATCTATCATCTATTTTATCTATCTATCCATCCATCTATCCATCCATCTATCCATCCATCCATCCATCTATGTATCTATCTATCTATCTGTCTATCTATATCTATCTTCTCTCTCTCTCTGTCTCTACCCATCCATCATCCCTATCTATCATCTGTTTTATCTATCATCTATTCCATCTATCTATCTATCTATCCATCCATCCATCCATCCATCCATCCATCCATCCATCTATCCATCTATCCATCCATCTATCTGGATATTTAGGAAGAGATTTATTATGAGGCATTGACTCATGTGATGATAGGGTCTGATTACTCTCACAATCTGCCATCTGCAAGCTGGAGAACCAGGAAAGCCAGTAGTGTTTGAAGTTCTACCAGTGAGAGAGCCAATAGTGTAGATGCCTGTCTGGGTCTGAAGGCCTGAGAACCCGAAGTGCCAAGGGTAGAAGCCCAGTGTCCTGGTTCAAACAGTCAGGCAGCACCAATGTAACCTCCCTCCATCCTTCTGTTCTGTTCGGTCTTCAACGGATTAGAGGAGGCCCACCCACTGTGGGGAGGGTCATCTGCTTTTCTCTTCCTGAAGCACACTCCTGGACACTCCCAGAAATAATGCTTAGCCAGCCACCTGGGCATCTTGTGGCCCAGTCAAGTTGACACATGAAAGCAACCACCACATTTTTTCTCTATTCTGCACCTGTAGTCACAGCGATGAATTTGGAAATGACACCCACTTCCTTCTGTGCGCCAGAAAACGTATGTTTTGCATTTGGCTTATAACAGGCACTGTCCATGTATCTGGGTGGGGCCCCTGCTGGCCCAGCAGGTACCGGCAAAACCGAGACCACCAAGGACCTGGCGAAAGCCTTGGGTTTGCTCTGCGTTGTCACCAACTGTGGCGAAGGCATGGATTACAAGGTAAGGCCTTGCTGTCACCTTTGGTACTGGCTCATTAGGTAGAGAGCTTAAAGCAGGACATGGCATTTCACTTCCTAGTCTTCTGTGAAGTGACATGACGTCAGCGGGAAGAAGCTAGGAGGAAACCTTCCGCCACCACAGCCCCAGAACCCAAGTGTGTCTGCTTGAAGATCCTGCTTCGTTAGCAGGAAGTAGAGCAAGAGTCCCGGATTCACTAGCCTAGTAGCGTCAGGTAGATGATGTATGTGAGTAAAGCGGCCAGCAGACAATAGAGAGTGGTGGGATCTGTGGCTAACTGGAGAGCAAAACTCTGTCTGAAGAGGGCGCCACTGTCCAACTCTGGTTCATAATCACCATTTGGGAAAGTGGACCCAGCATTGCTAGATTTTCCAACATTTCAAGAGAAGAGAAGAGAAATGGAGTTTTACACAAAAATCTGGATTTGTAAAGTCCCAAGTAGGAGCCAGCCCATGAGGGGCCTTGGAAGTCCTGCCAGAAAAATCCACTAGTCAGGTGGCTGGTCACCTGCTTCTCTGCCAATCGGCGATCTCATGGTTTGCTTTAATTTAGAAAATATATCCATAAATGCATTGCTTGCAGTTTTAAAGATAAAAATTGTCCTTGTCCTGACATGTCTTTCTTCCTAGGCCGTGGGGAAGATTTTCTCTGGCCTGGCCCAGTGCGGGGCTTGGGGCTGCTTTGATGAGTTTAATCGAATCGACGCTTCTGTGCTCTCTGTGATCTCCTCTCAGATCCAGACGATCCGAAATGCTCTGATCCATCAGTTAACCACGTTCCAGGTGAGACACGTGAAGCCCCCGGGACCATGTCCCCAGGATGGAAGCTTGCCATACTACCTCTGAAACACCAGATGGTGGGCCGTTGTCACTCTATACCAGGCTTCCTGTAGAAG
The DNA here is from genome assembly GCF_009764315.1 of Trachypithecus francoisi. Classification (NCBI taxonomy): domain Eukaryota; kingdom Metazoa; phylum Chordata; class Mammalia; order Primates; family Cercopithecidae; genus Trachypithecus; species Trachypithecus francoisi. Next base: position 9,333,429 of record NW_022681456.1, on the reverse strand, counting down.
ATCTGTTGGCTTTTCCAATTGAGATGATTGGGTTTCCAAAATTATCATCGTTGATGATAGAAGGTTTGTAACAGTCCAAGGACTTCACACTGACTCCAGACATAGAACTAACAGTTACGAATGGGGGTGGGGCAGAGTTCTCAAATAAGTGATGTGCAGGGCCCCCTAGAAGGGAAAAAATATTCTTGGCGACTTCCCAAGTTTGAGAAAACCTGACTTAGAAAGTGAATGTTCCATGCAATCACATTGTCACAGTGAATAAGAAATTTTGTCTTCATAGCTTGTAAAGTTACGGCATCATAACAAGCAGGGTTTACAAGGTTATCAAAGTGAGAAGGCAAAATTTTAAAACAATTGTTGAGAATTCATCAATTTCTCTCTGCTGAAGAATATGTTTGCAGACTTGAGTTTGAGAAGTCTGTGTTCAATTATACCAGATTAAGCTGGATCCAAATTTGGAGAAACATGATCTTATTATGTAGTCTAGGAGGTCCAGAAGGGGGTTCTCTGAAAACACAAGACCAGTGTGGGTGGGCCATTTCCCTGCACCAGGGCCTTCTGGGTCCCTTGCTGTCCTGCTTCTGTCCTCCCCGCTCCATGCCCTGCACACTTGTCACTAAGCCACTTGCGCAGTCAAACCCTGCCCTGTGATACCACGTGCGTCCCCATCTGAGTGGAATTGTCCCTTCTTCCCTTTACTGGAAAACTCCTATCCATCCTTCAGAGCCCCATTGGGAAGTCCAGGATGAAAACTGAGCTTGAGCTGGTGGCCCTGGCATCCCACCTGCCTCCTCCTCAGGTCTCGCTGGGGCTCACTGTTAAGAGAGTGTGTCAACTGGAGACCGTTCAATATTTTCAGGATTCCAGTAAGGGGTCTGGATAGATTTCCTTTTGATGAGTTCTTTTGAGGGATTTTTGGGGCTGAGCTGACTGCTCCCGAGAGAGGGAATTAACGCGCATGTTGGTTTCCAGAAGCTGTGTTTCTCAGAGCCAGGAGGCAGCAGCTGTCTGCTTTTCCCCAGGGCCCATCTGGGCCTCTTGTGGGATACTGAGGAGGGGTGGGGATGGTCTCAGGGCGGACCTGTGAGTCGAGGCAGTGGCCTTGTTTTGGGGAAGGTTGGCTGTCTTCGAGGCTGCCCTCTTGTTGGTGATGCAGACTGTGCCTCCTAAAAATAAAAATTTCTGTCCTCTGCCTGGCTGGCGGACAGTCAAAAAAAAATAAAACGGAAAACTTCACCGAGAGACAACCGGACTCAACCTTCAGCTAAAGAGGCTAAGAATATAGGGATTTCCATGGTTCGTTGGTACCTGGGGCCACCAGAGGAATGAAGACTGGTTTCTTGAAGGGTTTGAGGTGGGATTCTTTAGGGAGGAGTGACCGCATGAAGTCCAGGCACCCGCAGAGGGTGCAAAGCCAGGTGAGAGGAATGGAAGCCGGTGCTCTGTGAGGTGGTGGGCTGGGCGCTCCCAACCTGGCCTGTCTCCCTTAATCGCCACAGCCATGCCATGAGGTAGGTTGCATTTCTGTTGTGCAGAAAAATAAACTGAGACTCAGGTTAAGTGATCTGTTGAGGGTCAACGGCTTCTTGTATCAGCCCCAGGCTCTGTGATTCGTCAACCTGGGCCCCTCTCCAAGGTAGTGCCCCTGGGTTCAGGTCCAAGTTTGGGGTTCCACTGAGACCTGCCCTCCCCAAGGTCTTTGGTGAGGGGGTCCCTGCATTGAACACTGGGGTGGGGAAAGGAGGCTAGTGGTGTCATCCGCCTCCTACCACGAAAATGAATCCCCACGCAGCTCACTGCAGGCCTCCTTTCCAGGGGGCAGGCCGGCCGGGCCACCTAACTGCTTCTTTCTTTCTTCCTTCTTGCCCTCCAGTTTGAAGGGCAGGAGATTTCCCTGGACTCCCGCATGGGCATCTTCATCACCATGAACCCCGGCTACGCGGGCCGCACGGAGCTGCCCGAGTCAGTGAAGGCGCTGTTCAGGCCCGTGGTTGTGATCGTGCCCGACCTGCAGCAGATCTGCGAGATCATGCTCTTCTCCGAGGGCTTCCTGGGGGCCAAGGTGGGGCCTCGGCAGCACCAGGCCGCGCAGTGCAGACTTCACCCGGGTCTGCTTCCAGACTAGGGACCTAGGACGTGTTAGTTCCATGTGGCTCTTCCAGACTGGAGATGTAGGACACCTTAGCTCCGTGTGGCTCTTCCAGACTGGGGACCTAGGACGCGTCAGCTCCGTGTGGCTCTTCCAGACTGGGGACCTAGGACGCGTCAGCTCCGTGTGGCTCTTCCAGACTGGGGACCTAGGACGCGTCAGCTCCGTGTGGCTCTTCCAGACTGGGGACCTAGGACGCGTCAGCTCCGTGTGGCTCTTCCAGACTGGGGACCTAGGACGCGTCAGCTCCGTGTGGCTCTTCCAGACTGGGGACCTAGGACGCGTTAGCTCCGTGTGGCTCTTCCAGACTGGGGACCTAGGACACGTTAGCTCTGTGTGGCTCTTCCAGACTGGGGACCTAGGACGAGTTAGCTCCGTGTGACTCTTCCAGACTGGGACTTAGGACACATTAGCTCTGTGTGGCTCTTCCAGACGGGAGACCTAGGACGCGTTAGCTCCATGTGGCTCTTCCAGACTGGAGACCTAGGACACCTTAGCTCTGTGTGGCTCTTCCCGACTGGGGACCTAGGACGCATTAGCGCCATATGGCTCTTCCAGACTGGGGACCTCGGACGCGTCAGCTCCGTGTGGCTCTTCCAGACTGGGGACCTCGGATGCCTTAACTCTGTGTGGCTCTTCCAGACTGGGGACCTCGGACACATAAGCTCCGTGTGGCTCTTCCAGACTGGGGACCTCAGACGCATTAGCTCCGTGTGGCTCTTCCAGACTGGGGACCTCGGACGCATTAGCTCCGTGTGGCTCTTCCAGACTGGGGACCTCGGACGCATTAGCTCCGTGTGGCTCTTCCAGACTGGGGACCTCGGACGCATTAGCTCCTTGTGGCTCTTCCAGACTGGGGACCTCGGATGCATTAGCTCCGTGTGGCTCTTCCAGACTGGGGACCTAGGATGTGTTAGCTCCATGTGGCTCTTCCAGACTGGAGACCTAGGATATGTTAGCTCCGTGTGGCTCCCCTTTGATTTTTGTTTTTTTTTTCTGCTCTGTCTCTCTCCCCCACCTCTTTTTTTTTTTTTTTTTTTGAGACGGAGTCTCGCTCTGTCGCCCAGGCTGGAGTGCAGTGGCCGGATCTCAGCTCACTGCAAGCTCCGCCTCCCGGGTTCACGCCATTCTCCTGCCTCAGCCTCCTGAGTAGCTGGGACTACAGGCGCCCGCCACCTTGCCCGGCTAGCTTTTTGTATTTTTTTTTTTAGTAGAGATGGGGTTTCACCGTGTTAGCCAGGATGGTCTCGATCTCCTGACCTCGTGATCCGCCCGCCTAGGCCTCCCAAAGTACTGGGATTACAGGCTTGAGCCACCGCGCCCGGCCACTCCCCCACCTCTTTTAAATTATAACTTTTAATTTTGGAATAATTTAAGACGCACAAGAGGTTGCAACAATAGTAGCACGGAATTTCCGGGTGCCCCTTTCCCCATGAGAATATCTTACCTATCCACAGCCCATTGCCCAAACCAGGAAGCTGGTGTTGGCACAAGTGCCATTAACTGAGGTATAGATGTTACGTGGATTTCACCAGGTTTCACATTCTCTCTCTGGTGTGTGCGTGTAGTTAGTTCTATGATGTTTTATCACATGTGGATGGGAGTGGCTGTCACCACATCAGGATACAGAACTATTCTATCACCACAACCACAAAGAAGAGAGACAGGGTCTTACTCTGTCTCCCAGGCTGGAGTGCAATGGCGGGATCACAGCTCACTGCAGTCTCAAACTCCTGGGCTCAAATGATCTTCCTGCCTCAGCCTCCTGAGTATTTGGGACTCCTGAGTATTTGGGAGTATTGGGACCAGGCAGATGCCATCATGCCTGGCTAATCTTGCTTATTTTTTGTAGAGACAGGGTCTCTACAGCCCAGGCTGGTCTTGAACTTCTGGGCTCAAGTAATCCTCCCACCTCAGCCTCCCGAGGAGCTGGGACTACAGATGTGTGCCACTGCACCCAGCCTCTTGTTACTGCTTACTAGACACGCTCTCCCCCAAACCCTAACTCTGGCAACCCCGACCTATTCTTCAGCCAGTATCATTGTGTCACTTTGAGACTGTTCTGTACCTGGAGACATGTAGTATGGAACCCTCTGAGGCGGGCTTCTTGACTCAGCACGATGCCTTTGAGAATATGTGGGTTCAAACACAACTTTATAGATAATGTTTATCCACTTTTAAGCTATCTATATAACATGTACATATGTAAGATCTTTCCAGAAGCTCTGGAAAAGTTACAAAATAGAGAATACTTTTAGCATAGAGGGTTGTCACGTTGCATTTCTGCAATACGCCTTTTACTGAAAGCTCTTGGTGCCCATCACTGTGTCAGGATTTTGAGATGGCGTGATGACATCTCCTGTTCCTAGTTTTTAGGACTGAAATTGCTACACTTGCCTTAGGGACTTGTGGGTTTTGAACGCTTGCTGTAGATGAGGTGGCTGACTTGTCCTCAAAGACACTTACAGCCCCTTTTTTTTTTTTTGAGACAGAATCTTGCTCTGTCACCCAGGTTGAAGTGCAATGGTGTGATCTCAGCTCACTGCAACCTCTGCCTCCTGGGTTCAAGCGATTCTCTTGCCTCAGCCTCCCAAATAGCTGGGATTACAGGCATGTGCCACCACATCTGGTTAGTTTTTATATTTTTAGCAGAGACAGGGTTGCACCATGTTGGCCAGGCTGGTCTTGAACTCTTGACCTCAGGTGATCCACCCGCCTTGGCCTCCCAAAGTGCTGGGATTACAGGCATAAGTGACCATGCTTGGCCCAGTTACTGCCTTGATAATAGGTTTAGGTCAAAATAAAGAAGCAATGTATTACTAGAGTGTGATTCCTACAAACGGTTCTGTTCTTTAAATTAAGATGGTGAAGATTTTGGTAACATAGATGTTCCTTCACATTAATTCCCAATTTGCCATATTTAAGAATGAAGGACCCACCCTGGTATTTCTGAAAGATAGAGACGGAATTTGCTTATTTGTAGAGCGGCTGCACTGGAACACCTGCCCCTGTTTTCTTGCATTTGTAGAATGATCCTCTGTTGCTTTTCAATCATTTTATTTTATCTTTTTTTTTTTTTTTTGTATTATTATCTTCTTTCAAAAAGACTCTGGCAAAAAAGATGACGGTTCTGTATAAGCTGGCCCGGGAGCAGCTGTCCAAGCAGTATCACTATGATTTTGGACTCAGAGCCCTGAAATCGGTGCTGGTCATGGCTGGTGAGCTGAAGAGAGGCTCCTCTGACCTTAGGGAGGTAGGGGCCATGTGCTGGAACATTCTCTGCTTTCAGCTGGTTCATGTGCATTTACTGTGTGGTTTCGGGGAGGTGATGGGCACAGTATGGTATCACCTGAAATGTTTAAGTCTTAGCAGCCTCTTCCCCCAGTGGTCTGGCCTTACTTCGGCCTCTTACCTGTTATATCGTTTGCTTTGTAATTACACTTAGTACCTTAAGGTTGAGTGCAACGTCCTCGCTCCAATACCAACATTTATGATGCTTCCATAGTAATAATCAATCTGTAGTCTCAGGATGGGTGTGGTGGAACGATGGGGACTAACAAAATTATCATGAAAGCATGAATGTGAATTGTTATTTTCTCTTTGCAACAAAAGAGGGGAACGATTGTGGTTGTTTTTACATGGACTTTAAAGAAAAAGTTCAGTCAATGCTGTTCTGTGGGCAACAGGCTCACCTGTTTCTCTAGTGACTGTATTCATAATGTTACACACATGCGCGCACACACACACACACACACACACACACACATTTGGGTAGTAAAAGGAAACAAAACAGCTGTGAGTGCAGTGATAGAAGCCTATTCATGTCCATAGGAGGAGAGGCTGTCACAGTGCAGAGATAGAAGCCTATTCGCATCCATAGGAGGACAGGCTACCACAAATCACTTCATTCTTTTGGCGTTTTCACACATTTGGGTTTTTTTTTTTTGGAGGGGTCGAAGGAAGAGATATTTATGCTCTTACAAAAAAGGAAGCTGTAAAATGTAACACACTATAAAGTCAGATGAAGCTGCATTCATCATTGTTACTTCTTTTTCTTAGGAGAAAGGAGTTATATGGAAACTTCTTTCATTTTCTCCCCTGCTCATCTATGTCCAAAGTTGAAGGGCGATCATACTATCGGGTGGGTCATATCTTCTGAACTGAAAAACCACCGATGCCACTTTCAGTCTTAGCAACAGGGAAAACAGTCCCAAGTGCTATCTAAGGCTCTGCAAAAAAGAGTGAAGCGAATTGCAGCAGTCTCTCCTCCTAGGGAGGTGAATATGGTCCCGTCACTGCAGTCACAGCTGACTTGTTTTCTTTTACTGCCTTACACTGAACCCAAGCATGCATTCATAGGCTTAACTGCTGCACAATCTGGTACTTCCTTAGAAGAATGAAAACACATTGCAAATACCAAATATCCAAGGACTTCTGAGAAAGAGGTAAAAAACAGCCTCCTGGCCAGGCGCGGTGGCTCAAGCCTGTAATCCCAGCACTTTGGGAGGCCGAGACAGGCGGATCACCAGGTCAGGAGATCCAGACCATCCTGGCTAACATGGTGAAACTCCGTCTCTACTAAAAAATACAAAAAACTAGCCGGGCGAGGTGGCGGGTGTCTGTAGTCCCAGCTACTCGGGAGGCTGAGGCAGGAGAATGGCGTAAACCCGGGAGGCGGAGCTTGCAGAGAGCTGAGATCCGGCCACTGCACTCCAGCCTGGGCGACAGAGCGAGACTCTGTTTCAAAAAAAAAAAACAAAAACAAAACAAAACAGCCTCCTTTTCTAGGAGGAAAATCCCTCTTCTCATCCAACAAGGTGGAGTTACACATGTAAAACTGTTTGTACGGAGACTGTGATGGTTTCTTCACATATGAAATTAACTTTGCTAGATTGTCTTTGGGCTTCTTTATCATGTCAAAAGTTTGCAAACTTGGACCTTTGTTCTTATTCAGTAAATCTATGTCACAGGATGAGTCAGGATTTAGCATCTTTTGCTTCAAATTAGAACCACATATTTGGAATTGCTGCAATTCTCAACTGCGCTTATCATGCTAGTGGCAGAAACTAGAGGACATTAAAAAGTCCCTGAAGTCAGCTATACTTGCCCTTTATTTAGTCTTGTTTGGAATAAAAGGTAAAGAATTCACAAATACTACCACCTAAGCACCTGTTTCAAATGAAACATCAGCCTTCAGCTTGCAACACGATGTCTTTACAATTAAGCAAATAGCAGAAGCCCCACGTCAGTCCTTCTTCCTTCTGGAGAAGGCAGGGGAACTGCAATCCCCAGGGCTCCTGTGTTGAATCTGAGAGGCAGAACAAAAAGAAAAGTGACCTTTTCCATTCCACATCCTGGAGGTAATGTGTAGAGAAGAGATACCCACATTTCCAGATAGTGAATACTGAAAAAGAAGCAGGACTGCCTGCCCTAGGAGACAACATAGAGATGCTTGCCAGGTCCTGAGTTCAAAATTTTGTTTTTGAGATTTATATAAAAGCATCTAAAACTGGGTGCAGTGGCTCATGCCTGTAATCCTAGCACTTTGGGAGGCTGAGGTGGGAGGATTGCTTGAGGCCAGAAGTTTGAGACCAGCCTAGGCAACATGACAAAACCCCATTTGTTTCAAAACAAATCCCCAAAACCAAAAAATTTAGTTAGGTGTGGTGGCACGCTTCTATAGTCCCAGCTACTTAGGAGGCTGAAGTGGGAGGATTGCTTGAACCTGGGAGGTGGAGGCTGCAATGAGCCGAGATGGCACTATTACACTCCAGCCTGGGTGACAGAGTGAGACCCTGTCTCAAAAAAAAAGAACACCAAAAAAACAAAAAAACAAATATATATATATATATGCGCACACCTAAAGGTCAAGGCAAATGTTCTTCCTGTGATAAGGAACCTTTGTCTTAATGTAGATAACCATGCCCCTCTCTGTAAGGTGGGGAGGAGGAAGGTTCCGCTCCTTCCCTCTGGCCAAAATCTGTTTTCTTCTCCTCGCACGGCCCACCAGGACACTCGGCCTCCCAGGAACAGGCCCACCCCGCCCCTAGGCTGGATCGCAGCGTTGTGCCTCACTCCTCTGCCTATGCGCCTTTTTTATATTTTATTTAATTTTTATGTTTATATACAATTTTATATTTTATATTTCACTTTTATATATTTTATTTTACATTTTTATTTTCATATGAAATTTTGAAAAATGCATATTTAAGTTTATATGATTTATATGATTGTTATTAAATATGACATGAAATTTTATATATTTTGTATTACATATATTTTATACATATTTACACTATATAATATACATATTAACATTTTATATAAATTTTATGAATTTATATAATTTATAAACAATACAAATATAATTTATGTAATTTAATTTATATAAATGATATACATATATACATTTTATTAAAATTTCATTTATGTAAAATTATAATATATGTATATCATTTATATATAATTTATGTTTCATTTTAAATTTTATATTTCATATGTATGTGTATATATATGTGTGTGTGTGTATGTATATATATATATTTTTCGAGACAGAGTTTCACTCTTGTCACCCAGGCTGGAGTGCAATGGTACAATCTCAGCTCACTGTAACCTCCACCTCCCGGGTTCAAGTGATTCTCCTGCCTCAGCCTCCCGAATAGCTGGGATTTCAGGCACCTGCCGCCACACCCAGCTAATTTTTGTATTTTTACTAGAGACGTGGTTTCACCGTGTCAGCCAGGTTGATCTCCAACTCCTGACCTCAGGTTATCCGCCCACCTCAGCCTCCCAAAGTGCTGGGATTACAGGCATGAGCCAATGCACCCGGCCATATATGTGTATATTATATAATATGAAGTACATATTATATGAAATATATGAAATATACATATTTTATATTTTATGTTTAATAATCTTATATAAACTTTATATAATTTATATTTACATATTTTAATATAAAAATTAAAATTATGTAATTTCTGTATATTGTATTATATATTATATATATACAGGACTTATATAATTTTAAATTATATAAATTTCTATAATTTAAAATTATATAATTTTAAATTAAATGTGTATAAATTTTTTAAAAAGTATAAAATGTTTATATAAAAATTATATTTTATATTTCATGAGAGTGTTTCCGCTGGGTTGGAAACACAGTCTAAAGCACTGGGTTCCTTTGGAAATCTCTTGGAAACGTGTCTCATTTCCTGCAGGACGTGGTGCTGATGAGGGCCCTGCGAGACATGAACCTGCCCAAGTTTGTGTTTGAAGATGTTCCTCTTTTCCTCAGTTTGATTTCGGATCTGTTTCCTGGGCTGGACTGCCCTCGCGTCCGCTACCCTGACTTCAGTGATGCGGTAGAGCAGGTCCTGGAGGAGAACGGCTACGCCGTCCTACCCGTCCAGGTAAAGCCGGGAAAATGAGCTCACTGTGGCTGTGCATCTTTCCATTGGCTTTTTGTTTTTTTCAGTTCTTTAAAAATATATGTATAGTAAAATACACAAAAGTTTCACCATCTTAACCATTTTTCCCCATTTTTAAATCGTGGTAAAATACACATTACAATACTTACCCTCTTACCTACTTGTAAATGTAGAGTTTGTTAGGCCCAGTGCAGTGGCTCACGCCTGTAATCCCAGTACTTCGGGAGGCTGACCAACATGGAGAAACCCCATCTCTACTAAAAATAACAAAAATTAGCTGGGTGTAGTGGCGCTCGCCTGTAGTCTCAGCTTCTTGGGAGGCTGAGGCCAAGAGAATTGCTTGAACACGGGAGGTGGAGCTTGCAATGAGCCAAGATCGTGCCACTGCACTCCAGCCTGGTGACAGAGCGAGACTGTCTCAAAAAATAAAAAAAAAGAAAAGAAAAAATGTAGAGTTTGGTAGCACTAAGTACATTCACATTACTGTGCAACCATCACCATTATCCATCTCCAGAACGTTTTCATATTGCAAAACTAAAACCCTGTCCCCGTTAACTACTTACCTTCTCCCCTCCCTCCAGCCGCTGGCAACCTTGCTCAACTTCCTGTCTCTACACAGTTGACTACTCTAGGTACCTCCTATAGGTGGAAATTTTTGTCCTTTTGTGTCTGGCTTATTTCACTAACAGTGTTCTCAGCATTTATCCATGTTGTGGCGTGTGTCAGAATTTCTTCCTTTTTAAGGCTAAATTTATGTATGTAGTTTTGTTTCACACAATGTGATCAGATGACTCGAATATTTTGTTTTGAGGCATCAACCATCAGAGGTTCTTTCCTCACCTCACCTTTTTTTTTTCTCCTGAGTCACACTTAGAAAAAAATTAAATTAGATATTGCTGGGGTAGGATTTGGATCCTCTGAAGAGCCTGTAAGTTGTATATGTTGTCATTAAGCCAAATGCGTATTGATTGGCGGAGTCCTGCTGAGAATGTAAATGCCCAGAGTCTCCAGGCCTGGGGGGTTGCCTCAGGTCAGGCAGCTTCAGGGTGTCAGGCTACCAGAGGCCTCAGGCCTGGGCAGTGGGCACCGGGTACCAGCCGTGGATGAGAGCTTTCTGTGCCTTTCTTGACCCTGATTTTCTCTGTAGTTGGTTGTTTGAAAGCATGTGTTTTCTGGAAGGAATGTAAAATGATGCAGCCACTTTAGAAAACAGCCTGGCAGTTCCTCAACAGGTTAAACCAAGAGTTACCATAAGACCTGGCAATTTCACTACTGGGATCTACCCAAGAGTGAGGACGAACATCTGCTCAGAATTGTTCACGAATGTCTGGAGCAGCATTATTCATAATAGCCGAAAAGTGGGAACAACCCAACATCCATCAATTGATGGATCAACTGCTGAAACAGAATGTGGTCTGTCCATGCCATGGGATATATTTTGGCCATAGAAAGGAATACAGCGCTGACACGTGCTGCAACATGGATGAGCTTTGAAAACACGCTAAGCGAAAGAAGCCAGATGTGAGAGATCACACATTCTAGGATCCCATTTCCATGAAATGCCCAGAATACGCAAATCCATAGAGACAGAAAGTAGATGAGTGGTTGCCAGGGGCTGGGGGAAAGGGGATTGGGAGAGATGGGTTCAGGGTTTTTTGCGGGGAGGGGTGATAAAAATGTTCTAAAATTGTGGGAGGCGGAGCTTGCAGTGAGCTGAGATCTGGCCACTGTACTCCAGCCTGGGCGACAGAGCGAGACTCCGTCTCAAAAAAAAAAAAAAAAAAAGTTCTAAAATTGCTCATGGGGATGGTTGCACAAGTCTCTGAATATACTGGAAACCATTGACTTGTACCCTTTCAAAGGTAAATTGTAGGCATGTGTGTTGTATCTCAATAAAACTGCTTCAGGAAAAGATCATGGTTTAGCCCAACTGCCATTGTTTGTCCCGCAGGTGGATAAAGTGGTTCAAATGTTCGAGACCATGTTAACCCGCCACACGACGATGGTGGTGGGACCCACCAGAGGGGGCAAGTCCGTCGTCATTAACACTCTGTGTCAGGCCCAGACCAAGTGAGTATGACCTCCGTGGGGAGGGCCTGACTGCCAGGGGGCTCACGGTATATGTTTGGTGGCAGTATTGCCAAGTCCCACTTTGCTCTCTGATTTCCTGGGAGGGTAAATTTGTAATACACACCCCTTTTGACTCAGCGTGTTTTTACTGACTTCATTGCAGACTCAGTTAAGATATTTTAGAATGCGGCCGGGCGCAGTGGCTCACGCCTGTAATCCCAGCACTTTGGGAGGCCGAGGCGGGCGAAATCACAAGGTCAGGAGATGGAGACCACGGTGAAACCCCGTCTCTATTAAAAATACAAAAAATTAGCCGGGCATGGTGGCAGGCGCCTGTAGTCCCAGCTACTCAGGAGGCTGAGGCAGGAGAATGGCGTGAACCCGGGAGGCGGAGCTTGCAGTGAGCCGAGATTGCGTCACTGCACTCCAGCCTGGGCGACAGAGCGAGACTCTGCCTCAAAAAAGAAAAAAAAAAAAAAGATATTTTAGAATGCAAAATAGCAACCCGCTTGTGCATCAGATGGTGAATAGGTTCATTTGTGAAATGAGAGTTTCACAAACTATCTTATGAGGATATTGTGAAAATGAACGGAAGTCATAGTTTTTTGGTGTCTAAATTGCTTCCTTAAAGTAATTCAGGATTCACCTTATGCAGCACTGCTGTGGTTTCACAGTGGCCAGAAAAAGAATGTCACCTCCCCTTATAATCTCTAGCCCTTCAGGGGCAATTCTTCATGAAGGAAAAAGTGATCGTACACTCCCACATTGAAGATCATAAAGGAGCCAGGCATGGTGGCTCATGCTTGTAATCCCAGCGCTTTGGGAGGCCGGGGTGAGAGGATCACTTAGGCCAGGATTTTGAGAACAGCCTGGGCAACATAATGAGACTCCGTCTCCACATTAAAAAAAAAAAATTAGCTGTGTGTGGTGACGTGCACCTGTAGTACAGCTACTCAGGAGGCTAAGGAGGGAGGATTGCTTGAGTTCAAGAGTTTGAGTCTGCAGTGGGCTAGGATTGTGCCACTGCACACCAGCCTGGGCAAAGAGTGAGACCTTCTCTCTAAAAAAAAAAAAAAGAGAGAGAGAGAGTATGTCATAAAAGCCTGCAGTGAATTGAAAGCCTTCTACTGAAAGTGGATTCCTGACTCCTCGCTTCTCTCCTAAGCAATAACTAGATTCCAGAAAGACCTCCGTGGATGCTGACAGTCTGGCAAAAATCTAAATCAAGCCAATAATTTTTGTGACTTAATAGGCAGTCTATAAAATCTAAAGAGTAAGTGTATGTCATTTGTTCCCATTGTTTCTTCATATGTTTCATATGAGAAAACCAGCTGACAGTGGTTTACTGACTCTAAGTGGGCTGTACTGCGGCCATCTGCATTTCATTCTTTAATTCATTCATTGTTAAATAGTTTATAGAACTATCACACACGTATGTATGTCTAATATAGCATGTACATTATTATGACTTACTGATTTGTTGGTTGTGAACTGTGGAGTATGTGATATTTAGTTCTCTTTGGTTGAATTAATCCTATGGTTAGGGCTGGGGGGATTTACAGGCACTATGGTGAGAAGTGCCTTGTCTGCTTGATCCATGAAGTCAACACAGAGCAGATGTTGTTCTGCAAGTAAGAAGGATTGAACATTTGTAGTTCAAAGCTTTGTTATTATCCTGGATGACTGAGTATGGTCTCCTATACGCCCTTAATTCTGAGGTATTTACTTAAATGTCATATATATGAATATGGAATATGCATAAACATGAAATATACATGAAAGTTAGCTTCTTGGCGCCCTCCAGAGGTGAAGCTGTGCTTCTAGTTCAGACTTCATTTGTGCTGTGGCCACATTTTTGGTGAAATGTGGTTGCTTTATGTTTAGAAGAAAGCACTAACAGTGAAGGGAAGCCCAGTGAAGAGTTTGCATGGGTTGCATTTTAAATTGTGGCTTGAATTCAAAACATCTAATTCCTCACAGAGGGAACCCAGACTGTTTTCCTCATGCATTTAGTTTGCTTGAACCATGGCTAAAGCCTCTCTTGATTTAGGCTTGGGCTGATGACAAAGTTGTACATCCTGAACCCCAAAGCTGTGAGTGTCATAGAACTCTATGGCATCCTGGACCCAACCACCCGAGACTGGACCGATGGGGTGTTGTCAAACATCTTCAGGGAAATCAACAGGCCAACGGATAAGAAGGAGCGAAAGTGAGTATCTTTGTAGGTAGGAAAGAGCCTGGGTTAGTTAATGTTAATTAGCTCAACATTACCATATGACCCAGCCATCCCACTACTGGGTATATACCCAAAGGATTATAAATTACTCTACTACAAAGACACATGCACACGTATGTTTATTGCGGCACTATTCACAATAGCAAAGACTTGGAATCAACCCAAATGGCCATCTGTGACAGACTGGATTAAGAAAATGTGGCACATATACACCATGGAATACTATGCAGCCATCAAAAAGGATGAGTTTGCGTCCTTTGTAGGGACATGGATGCAGCTGGAAACCATCATTCTTAGCAAACTATCACAAGAAGAGAAAACCAAACACCGCATGTTCTCACTCATAGGTGGGAACTGAACAATGAGATCACTTGGACTCGGGAAGGGGAACATCACACACTGGGGCTTATCATGGGAAGCGGGGAGGGGGAAAGGATTGCATTGGGGAGTTATACATGATATAAATGATGAATTGATGGGTGCTGACGAGTTGATGGGTGCAGCACACCAACATGGCACAAGTATACATATGTAACAAACCTGCACGTTATGCACATGTACCCTAGAACTTAAAGTATAATCAAACAAACAAACAAACAAACAAAATGGTGGCAGGACTATACATTGTAGCTTCATGCTTGGATTTCAGCAGACTTAGAGTTCAATCCTGGAGCCTGTGCTTCGGAAGTGAGCAGTCCAGTCTTAGTGCTTTTTACGTGTGACCTCAGTCTTCTTAGTGATGCAATGTGCTAGGTACCGGGATTGTTCCCAGCTTACCACAGAGGAAACTGAGGCCTAGAAAAGATCAGAAACGTGCCCCAAGGCCAGGGATTTGACCCTGATCTGTGTGACTCTAAGTCCTCGAATACAGCCGCCATCAAGCTGCCTGGTCACCATGTTCTATGGCAAAAGAGTCAAAGAGTCAAAGAAAGGTAGCAAAGTGCCATGGAAAATGCAGGAATGCCCTCCCGAGCCACGGTTTTCCATCTGTAGACGTGGTTGATGGTGCCCTGATGACATCATCACGTGCCATGGCGAAGGCCGAGTGAGGCCAAGTACAGAAATGCTCTGAGGGTGTGTAAGGTAATAAATGCTCTGAGGGTGTGTAAGGTAAAAAGCTTTTAGTTGGTCCTATAATATCTCTTTGTAACGCAGGAATGGTTCCGATTTTATGTTCTAATCAAATCCCATTAATAATAAATAAAATCCTTAAATAACAAGAGTCCAGAGTCCCGACTCATGGCTTTAAAAACAGCTTCTTAGCACTTTTCCCCTGATTCTGGATGAACCCACGATTCCACACTGAGTTCCATCATCTTGTTTTTGGCCTTCTTTAATTTTGAGCAGTTCCTCAGGATTCTTTATCTTTTATGACCTTCTTGTTCTGGAGGATTCCAGGCCAACTGTTTTAGAGAATGATCTCAGTTTGGGTTTGTCAGTTGCTTCTTCATAATTAGATTCAGGCTATGGCTCTTTGACAGGAAGGCCGCAGGAGCGATGCTGTGTCCTTCGCATCTCATCACGGGCACGTGGTGTTGGTTGCCCTATTATGGGTGGTGTTAATCTTGATTATTGGGTTAAGGTGCCATTTTCCTCTTTGCAGTTGATATGCAAATGTAGGGAGATATCACTAAGTAAATTTCTCATCCAACCTTCACCCATTCACCCAATGGTTTGAGCATCTGTTGATGGTTGCTTGAATCTAGTCATCATCGTTGTCATCATTGTCCTCCTCCTCCTCCTCTTTCTTCTTTCTTCTTCTCCCTCCTCCTCCTCCTTCTCCTCCTTCCTTTTCCTTCCTCCTCCCTCCTCCTCCTCCTCTCCTTCCTCCTCCTCCTCCTCCTCCTCCTCCTCCTCCTCCTCCTCCTCTCCTTCCTCCTCCTCCTTCTTCTTCTTCTTCTTCTTCTTCTTCATCTTCTTCATCTTCTTCTTCTTCTTCTTCTTCCTCTCCTCCTCCTCCTCCTCCTCCTCCTTCTCCTCCTCCTTCTCCTTCTTATTCTTCTTCGGGGTCATGCTCTGTTGCCCAGGCTAAGTGCAGTGACATGATCACTGCCCACTGCAGCCTCGAACTCCCAGGCTCAAGCAATCCTCCTACCTTAGCCTTCCAAGTGACTGGGACTACAGGTGCATGTCACCATGCCCAGCTAATTTTTGCTTTTTTTGTAGAGACAGAGAGTCTCCCTGTACTGGCCAGGCTTGTCTTGAACTCCTGGGCTCAAGGGATTCTCCTGCCTCAGTCTCCTACAGTGAGATTACAGGGGTGAGCCACCACGCCTGGCCTTTGAGTCTTCTTATAATGAATATAAATGGAGATTTTCTATAGGGACAACTGGTGAAATTTGAATGTGGATTATATATTAGATAATAGTATTGTATCAATATTAAATTTCCTGAGTTTGATAATTCTGCTGTGGTTGTGTAAGAGAAGGTGCTTATTCTTAGGAAATACTTGCTTAAATATTTAGGGGAAGGAGGCATTTTATCTGCAATTGACTCTCAAATGATTCAGAGAGAGAGAGAGTAAGAGAGAGCGCAAATCTGGTAAAAAAACGTTAACAGTGGGGGAATCTGACTGACAGGCATATGGGAGTTCTTCATACTATTTTATTCTTGTAACTCTGTAAGTTTGAAATTATTTAAAAATAAAAAGCTAAAAAGAAAAAAGATATGGGAAGGAAATAAACCAAAATGTTAATGCTGAAAAAAAAAAATCCAACTACTTATATCAGTGAGTGAAATGGAGGCACGATCAAACCACCATTTCAGCACAGTAGAATAGTGTCTGTCCTGTGGAGACGGGCTTCGCTGCATGAGGTGTCACCCAGTATAGCCACAAAATGAAACCATCCCGAAGCTTGAATACCTGAGGCCTTGGAAGTAGACGTGCTGCCAGCACGCATGGTGTGTAAACCAGGGCTTGTAAACTCAGATTTGCCCAGGGACCCAGCAGGTAGCACAAATGAGTGAAGTGGAGCAAATTACATGGTGGTGTTAGCTTCCTAGGCCTGCCATAACAAATAACAGGTGGCTTAAAGCAACAGACATTTATTATCTCACAATTCTGGAGGCCAAAAGTCTAAAAAGAGGTGTGAGCAGGACTGCACTCCCTCTGAAGGCTCTAGGGCAAATCCTCGTCTCTTCTGCTTCTGGTGGTTCCAGGTGTTCCTTGGCTTGTGGCCACATCATTTCAATCTTTGCCTCTGTCTTGGCCTTCCCCTCTGCGTGTCTCATGTCTCCTCCTGCTTTTCTCTTATAAGGGCATTTGTCATTAGATTAGGACTCATCTGTGTAAGCCAGAATGATCGCATCTTGAGATCCTTAATTACATCTGCAAAGGCCTTTCTCCAAACAAGGTCACCAGTCACAGCTTCTAGGTGAACGCATCTTTTGGTGGGGGGTGGGTACCGTTCGACCCACTACACATGGATATCCAAAATACTTTCTTTACTCTTGACTGTACCACAGGAAACCAGGGGTTAAAACCAGTGATCAATAGCAATTGATACTCAGCCTCAGGTGTAGGAGAATGAGGTAGGCATTGTGGCAGGGGCAGGGACTATGACACTTTCTGTCTCCATAGGCAGCCACTCCTCAGCATCAGCACATTGTTCCCATGAAGGAATCCAGGTCTGTGTGCTCAGAACTTCCAGTTTGCCCAAGAAGTGAGAAATTCAGATTTTTGTGTGAAGTTCCCTCATTCTTAAATATTGGCAACTAACTCAAACTTTTTTTTTTTTTTGAGATGGAGTCTTGTACTGTTGCCTGGGCGGGAGTGCAGTAGTGCTATCTCAGCTCACTTCAACCTCTGCCTCCTGGGTTCATGCTATTCTCCTGCCTCAGCCTCCTGAGTAGCTGGGATTACAGGCACACACCACTACGCCTGGCTAATTTTTTGTATTTTTAGTAGAGATTGGGTTTCACTGTGTTGGCCAGGCTGGTCTCGAACTCCTGACCTCGTGATCCGCCTACCTCGGCCTCCCAAAGTGCTGGGATTACAGGCTCAAACAATTTTTTATGTACCATTCAGTTAAACCTGTGGGCCAGCTAGGGTGCTGTGTCTCAGATCCTGGCTAGAAAACCCTGGGAAAAAGACATTCAACATGAATGGAAAGGTTATACCAAGTTCCATAATTGGAAACTCTCTAGGACCCATACCTCTCCTTTCTTTGATTGCTGCAGGTATATTTTATTTGATGGTGATGTGGATGCTCTATGGGTGGAAAACATGAATTCTGTGATGGATGACAACAGGTTGTTGACATTGGCCAATGGGGAACGCATCCGGCTCCAAGCACACTGTGCCCTGCTCTTTGAGGCAAGTAGTGATTAAAAGTAAATTTGAACATAAGTCTTTCTTGTAATTAAAAATGTAAATGTTTATTAAAGTAGTAGTAAATATAGACGATTATTTAAAAACAAACAATACATAAGGGTTTATAATGAGTATAACTCTTTGTTCTTTACTCCTCTCATCCCTCTTTATCCCAGAGGTGACTACTTTTACTTTTTATGAATTGTTTCTTCTCATGATTACCCTACTGTCTATAAGTAACTGGCTTAGCATGATATTCTTGCTTTATACATATTATAGTTCATACATTATCTATCAACTGACTGCTACAAAAGTAAGAATTCATCTCTTATAACACTAACATCAGAATAGTATATTGCTAAGTTGGTTAACAGTAGATAATGTTTACATTATAATGAAGATAGAAATATTTACTGAAGAACCAACTAATATACTGTGATTACATTTACTTTCTTTTAGAGCCATTTGCTTTGTCTGGAGTTTGTAATTGCCTTCCTTTTTTTTTTTTTTTTCCTCACACTATTTGCCTTTATCTTAACCTCATTTTTTTAAAACTTTGTATCATATCAAGTATTTTGTCGAGCTCCTTTATTTCCTGGAGACTATTCTCCAAAGCCCTCTATCTCCTGCTTAGGATATGGACTGCTTGTTTCATAGGTGTGGCCCTGGGACTTGCTTTCATTCTAACTTAGTATTAATGCCATTTCTAACTGTAAAATTGGTGGGTACATGGAATATTTGTACATATTACTATCTGATTAGCTGACTGAACTATATTTTTTTGTAGAGAGAGCTAGGTTTGTTAATATATCTGGTTTAGCTGTGTAATTATGAAGTTTTATACTGCCTGATCTCAACTATGTTAAAAAAATAATAAAGAAAAAAGATTGGCCGGGCACGGTGGTTCAAGCCTGTAATCCCAGCACTTTGGGAGGCCGAGATGGGCGGATCACGAGGTCAGGAGTTCGAGACCATCCTGGCTAACCTGGTGAAACCCCGTCTCTACTAAAAAAAATACAAAAAAATTAGCCGGGCGAGGTGGCGGGCGCCTGTAGTCCCAGCTACTTGGGAGGCTGAGGCAGGAGAATGGCGTAAACCCGGGAGGTGGAGCTTGCAGTGAGCTGAGATCCGGCCACTGCACTCCAGCCTGGGCAACAGAGCGAGACTCCGTCTCAAAAAAAAAAAAAAAAAAAAAAAAAAAGATTGACTGGAAAACACTTCAAAACAACATTTGTTTCTAGGTGGTGGGATTTGGATAACTTATTTTCTTCTTTATACTTTTCTATTTTTTGTCAGATATTCTACAACATATTTTCACATTAATTTGATTATAGAAAAACTAAAAAGATGTTACATCAGAAGTGTGTAATCTCATCAAAATCCCAGGTGTTCAGTTAAAAACCTCATGAAAGCTGTGTTCATTTTGGTATGATTTGGATTTCATGCAGTTGTAAAAACTTTCCACAAGAGAAGGTCCTTAAACATCTAGTTTATCTTGTGTATAGCTGTAGCCATGATTGATTTTCTTTATTTCTCCAGGTTGGAGATTTGCAGTATGCCTCCCCTGCAACTGTCTCTCGATGTGGAATGGTTTATGTGGATCCTAAAAACTTGAAATATAGACCTTACTGGGAAAAATGGGTTAAGCAAATACCAAACAAGGTGAAGTTTTTTTCTAAAATGAACTTAAAGTTATCAGTATTGATGGCTAGTTGGATAACGTAGTCCAGAGGGATGTTTGTAGTCGAAGGCGATGACCTTGTCCTTGACCTGCCCATGTCCCTGAGCACAAATTAAGTGAAAACATGGCAGACACAGTTTTTTTTGTTGTTTGTTGTTTTGAGACGAAGTCTCGCTCTGTCGCCCAGGCTGGAGTGCAGTGGCCGGATCTCAGCTCACTGCAAGCTCCGCCTCCTGGGTTTATGCCATTCTCGTGCCTCAGCCTCCCGAGTAGCTGGGACTACAGGCACCCTCCACCTCGCCCGGCTAGTTTTTTGTATTTTTTAGTAGAGACGGGGTTTCACAGTGTTAGGCAGGATGGTCTGGATCTCCTGACCTCGTGATCCGCCTGTCTCGGCCTCCCAAAGTGCTGGGATTACAGGCTTGAGCCACCGCGCCCGGCCCATGGCAGACACACTTATTTGATTTCAGATAATTTATAGCCAGTGGGATAGGTAATGATTGGATTGGTTGGTCTAGACCAGAGGTTGACAAACTTTTTCTGTAAAGGGGTAGATAGTAAATATTTGAGACTTTGTGTGGGCAATATGATTTCTTTCACAACTACTCAACTCTGCTGTTGTGGCATGAAAACAGCCAGAAATTTGTACACGAATGGGCATGGCTATCAATAAATAAAGGTATCAATAAACCTTTATTTACAAAACAGATGACTGACCAGAAGTGTGTGTTGTCTTAACAAAAGGCTTCTGTGAAAAGTGCAGAGATGGATGTGACAGTCATGTTCGGGTTGTGGCTCAACCACACCTAGGATGCTATGACCACCCTCTCAAAGGAACACAGGTGGTCTGGGTGTGTCTCTAGGAGGGCTACTAGGTTGGAGGTGAATGGAAACCAGGACATAATTATGCCAGAGAAGAGCGGAACAAAGGAAGCATGATAGAACCATTTGAGGCACTGTCCTGTGGGAGACAGCTGTCTCAGGACCCATGCAATCCCTGGTGGTGATTGGTGCCTTGATAGGGAGGGGGCCTTCGCTGCTTTACAGTCTTTGCTGGATGACTGTGGTCACTTGAACTCTAAGATGATCAGCCTCTTCCTGTCAAATGGGAACTGTTTTCTTCCCTTCTTCCTCCCCAAGGGCATGGTAGACCCTGTGGCAGCGAAATGAAACACTTCATGATGAGATGAAAGCACATTGTAAAGGACAAATCTCTCTGCTAATATAGGCCACTATTATCAGGGTTTCCTCACCTGCCGGATGTAACATTCCTCAGAAGATGTTGCTCAATCCTCTTTGGGCAGGAACAGCTTTCCACTAACTTCCATTTAAATAAACGAACCCTTGAAATGCTTTGGAATGCTGCTTTTTTATAGGTGGAACAATACAATTTGAATAGTCTCTTTGAGAAATATGTGCCCTATCTCATGGATGTGATAGTGGAAGGAATAGTGGATGGAAGACAAACAGAGAAGCTGAAGACAATAGTTCCTCAGACAGACCTCAATATGGTAAGAAATGATCCCTGCTGTTAGCAAAAAGAAATTCTTTCCTAAAGACAGGCTCACAGTAGGGTTTTAAGGGGAGTGAAGATGCCAGACAGGGTAAACAGCATTGTTGGTCAGTGCCAAGGAGGGCGCCATGCTTGCTTTTGTGCAAGTCAAGATACTGGGTTCCATCTGTCGGAACCAACATGATGGATCATATGCTGCCATCGCTCTGGGACCTGGGATCCCAGGATTTATGACTGGAATGGACTCTGTGGGTGTGGACTGTGGGGGTGGACTAAGTGAGCTGAACCAGATGTTTTCCTGTGAACCAGGTAACCCAGTTAGCCAAGATGTTGGATGCGTTACTAGAAGGAGAAATAGAAGACCTCGACCTGCTGGAGTGCTACTTCCTGGAGGCTCTCTACTGCTCTCTGGGAGCCTCCCTGCTTGAGGATGGAAGGATGAAATTTGACGAATATATCAAACGCCTTGCTTCTTTGTCTACTGTTGACACAGAAGGAGTTTGGGCCAACCCTGGGGAACTGCCAGGTGGGAACCAAGTGTCACCTGTTTCCCTGCTCTGAGTGCCTTTGGTTAAATTTCTGGAGGAAGTGAACAAGCTTTTCCATATTTCTGTCTGTATGAGTTTTCCAGGTTGTTTGCTTCTTTAGAGAAACATGCAATGGTCAGAGCACATGATGGAAACCCCAGAAGCAGTTCAAATGCATCGACTGCTGTGGTAGAAGCCCAAGCCCTCTGGATGGTCTTTCTGGATGACAGTCAACTTCTCTTGCCTCAGCGTAGGCACTTGATTCCTTTGCTCTTTAAACTTCTCACATTCTGCATGACTTTGAGTTTCTTCTCCTGTGGGCTTCCCTATCTGTTTTTTAATTTTTATTTTTAACCACCTCTCTCCATTTCTACCGTATAATTCATCTGCTGTATTCCTGAGTATTTGCACAGTAGACAATCAAGAGTGGATTTGTAAATCGTTCCTAGGAAATCATAAAATTAACATTTTATGTTTTTGCACAAAAATGTGCATCTTCAGTGAGTCATACAGGATGAAAAAGATGCATTCTCCAAGTCTGTATGCAGTGCTAGGACTCTTTTTGTCCATCTCTTATTGCTATTTGAGCATGGCTTGAAATGTAGATGGCTTTTGAAGTTGTATTTGATACTCCTTACCTGGTGGTCTTTTTAAAGTTTAAAATGAAATGACCTCTGGTCTTTCTAATGGAGAGTCATGGAGCAAATCAAAGATGTTTTACAAGTCCCTGCTGTATTCGGTGGGAGTCTGAGTGCACTTTTCCAGAGCTGAAGTCTCCCTTGAGGGAGTGCTTTTCTGCTCCGCCGGCCACGCTGGCTGTGCGCTGCCGCCGCCTACAATTCCCTTACTCGGAGACGATGTTGGCCTGCTTCCCTGGCTTGCCTCCCTCATTTGCCCTCATCTTGGGGGCCTGAATGGCCCGGTGGGCATCCCATTTCCTGACACCTGCTCACAACTCCAGCCCTCCAGGTCCTCGAGCACACCCTCGACGGTGACCTCTGGCACTGTCATGTCTGTGTCACGAATCCTGCTCTCCGCCCACTCTGCCTCTGTGACTCGGGCCACTGTGCTCCTGTTTGGCCTCGTGGGGATGGCCACTCTGTTGCCCCAGTGTCTGCTGTCACCTCAAGCACCCATACGTGCTCCTTCCCTGCATCCTCACTTCCTTGGCTGGTGGCCTTCACTTCAGTCACTCTTGCCTGAGACCCCCAAATGCCTCATTGTCCTGTTGAATCCCTCTGAGAAAACCCCAAGTCTGTCTTCTCGGCCTCTCTAGGGGCTGACAGGGAGAAGACCACGCAGCCACAGAGACAGATGTCTCCATAAATCCCAGTCCCCAGCTGGCACCCTCACTCCTGGCTCCAAAGGAGCGTTGGGCCTTTTCCCCACATCTCCACGCTGCCCCTCCCCTCTCTCCGCAGCTGATTTTTCTTCCTCCTTCAACAGGAATAGCAGAAGCTGTCTGATAGGAATCTCTCCTTCCAGCGGAAAAGCCCACAGCTCCTGTCTTCACGTTTCTCCTTTTACAGTGGAAGAGGACACCCCCACTCCACCCCAGCCAAGGCCAACCCAGCCCCTTCCTCCTTCCCAGGCTCCTCGTTCCATCTGAGTCTCTCTCTCTCATCTTCAGTCTCCCCCTCTCTACCATCCCGTCAACTCTTAGACACACTCAAGTAAAGCCTTGCATGGCCTGGGTGGAGACGATGGTGATTACCCGGGCACCCACAGCTTCCATCTCTCCCCTGCCCCGCCTGGGTTGCTGCCTTCCCGCGTTGTCCGCTGTTCCTGCACATCTCCCGCTGCAGCACTTACGGCTCCATACTAAAATGGCCACTTCTTGCCTGTATCTGTCCCCCACCTGGCCCTCCAACAACTGCAAGGGTAGGGACCAGGGCTGTCTGCTTCACTATTGTATTCGCAGGGAAGTGTATGTCCAGTGAATGGGAAGCGTTAGTTGAAAATACTCAGAGCCGGGCGCGGTGGCTCAAGCCTGTAATCCCAGCACTTTGGGAGGCTGAGGCGGGCGGATCACGAGGTCGGGAGATCGAGACCATCCCGGCTAACCTGGTGAAACCCCGTCTCTACTAAAAAATACAAAAAACTAGCCGGGCGACGTGGCGGGCGCCTGTAGTCCCAGCTACTCGGGAGGCTGAGGCAGGAGAATGGCATAAACCCGGGAGACGGAGCTTGCAGTGAGCTGAGATCCGGCCACTGCACTCCAGCCTGGGCAACAGAGCGAGACTCCGTCTCAAAAAAAAAAAGAACAAAAAAAAAAAAAAAAAGAAAATACTCAGAAAGTGCCTGACCAGTGCACAAGTCACATTAGTGACTGTCCCGTGAACAAGAAGCATAAGCTCCACATACTTGGTATGTGTCCAGTGATGAGTAGCATTAGTTCAAGGTACTCGATATCTGTCCAGTAAAGGAGCAGCATTGAAGTACTCACTATGGCCTCCGTGCGGTACACGCAACATTAGTTCATTTCAAGCATGTGCCAGAACTGGTTTTACATTTCCATGTTTATGATTCAAGTGAAATCAACCATTATTTCCTGCAGGTCAACTTCCAACCTTGTATGACTTTCATTTTGATAACAAACGGAATCAGTGGGTCCCATGGAGTAAATTAGTTCCAGAGTATATTCATGCCCCCGAGAGGAAATTTATCGACATCCTGGGTAAGTCATAGTCAAATCCTTGTTCCTGGGTTTAGGAGTGTGTGATCCTCACTCTAGGAGGAGGCAGAGAAGATCCCATGGCTCCTGTGGTCCTCTAAGTCCTACGCAGAGAGCTGGTAGAGAAGAATTGAAGAGGGTGAGTCGTGGGCCCTCCTGGGCACAGAGGGTGACCTCTTTGGTATTTTTGTCAGCTATTGGCTCTGAGTATCTTCCGTGGCTCTTTCCTCAGCAGGCCGATCCCCACAGGTAGATGAGATGCTGTTTCGCCTCCCCTTGCCTTTCCCTAGGCTCATCTTCAGTCCGCAGAGCTGTCTGGGTGGGGACCAAACGGCAAGGAATGAGGCAGTGTTTTATAAAGGGCGCTCACTTGAAAAGCTGTGTGCCATGGGCGTTTATATACTGAGCCACATTTAGAATGCATCCCTCTGGCTGTTTAGATAAAATATGGGCTGAATAATTTCACAAAGCATGTGTCTGACTTTGGTCCATTGAGCTTGTAGAGTGGGACGTCCCTGTTTTCTCAGGAGTCCATCAGGATGCAAACATGCCAGTGCAGGAGGGAGCCACACGTGATGCTGTGGTTTCACTGTCTCTTCAGAGGAAGGTGTTGGTCAGGAAGTTAAATCCCGCAGGGGTCTGAGTGATGTCAACAACAGAGAAGCTGAGTTTTTAATATCCTGTGTATAAGTCAGAATTGCATCTTAAAAACAGCTTAGGTGTTCTAAACCTGGACTGTGGTGAGGATTGCACTGCTGTAGAACTGTGCCAAAGTCAATAAATTATACACTTAAATGGGTGACTGTTTCTGAGCTCATGTCTTGGCCTTTGCTGCTGTTTTTTATGGGATCTGTGGGGTTCTAGGACAATTCCACGTTCCCCCAGTGCTCACCCTACTGGAGCTGCTGAGATGCCCCTATTGTTAATATCTATTTTAGTTCACACAGTGGATACCACTCGGTCTACCTGGATATTGGAACAAATGGTTAAAATTAAGCAACCTGTTATTTTTGTTGGTGAATCTGGCACTTCTAAGACAGCCACTACCCAGAATTTCCTCAAAAATCTGAGTGAAGAAACTAATGTAAGTCATTATTCATATGAGTTATCTATTGCTGTGTAACAAATTACTCCAGCGCATAGCAGCTTCATCCAACAAACACTGATCTCACAGTTTCCGTGGGTCAAGAATGTGGGAGTGGCTTACCTGAGGGCTTCTAGCTCGGGCTCTCATGGGATTGCAGTCAAGCCGTTGGCCAGGGCTGTAGACATCTGGAGGCCTGGCTAGAGCTGGAGGATCCTCATCTGAGATCCTCATCTGAGATGGCTGAAGGCTGGAGGCCTCCATTCCTCACCATGGGGCCCTCTGCAGAGATGGCTTGGGTGTACTCAACATGGTAGCTGGCTTCCTCCAGAGTGAGTGCTTAAGACAGGTGGCAAAGCAGATGCTATGATGTCTTTTATGACCTGGCCTTGGAAGTCACATACCCTCCCTTCTGCCCTAATCTATGGGGGAGACAGAATCCACCCTATACACCCTGATACAGTGTGGGAGGGGCCTGCACCAGGGCGTGCACACCTGGAGGCGAGGAGTATCTGGGGCCGTCTTAGAGGCTGGCTGTCACATTATTCACTATCATTTTTGGGTTTCTAAAACTTTTCAAGTGTTTCCTTCCTTCAGCCAGTTACGTGTCCAATTTGTAGGGGGTCAGATATGTACCCAGCATGGAGTTTGCGGGGTGCACAGGACAAGTGAAGTGAACAAGCTGTGAAGATCTGTTCTGTAGGGATTCACAGGCAGTGGTGGGATAAACATGGAGATGGGCACAGGGAGCATGGCGGGGTTTACAGCCAGGGGGACCTACGGGTTTGTGGAGTCAGGCACTAGGATGCCGCATTTGGGAGCCTCTGTCACAACACCCCTCCCCCAGGACTCTGCAGCTGGTGCTCATCAGCCCAGCCAGGTGCACCTGAACACAGTCGCTTTAGCAAGGCACACATTCAGCTTCAACACGTTCAGCTTGTGTGCACCTGCACTTTGGGTGCCCTACATGGAGAGAGTTATGGAAGGCAGAGGTTCGTTCTCAAAGTATGGTCCCCAGACTGGCCGCCTCAGCATCACTGGAAACTTGTTTAAAAGATCCCAGAGGCCGGGCGTGGTGGCTCACACCTGTAATCCCAGCACTTTGGGAGGCCGAGGCAGGTGGATCACGAGGTCAGGAGATCGAGACCATCCTGGGTAACACGTGAAACCCTGTCTCTACTAAAAATGCAAAAAAATTAGCCGAGCATGGTGGCAGGCGCCTGTAGTCCCAGCTACTCGGGAGGCTGAGGCAGGAGAATGGCGTGAACCCGGGAGGCGGAGCTTGCAGTGAGCCAAGATTGCGCCACTGGACTCCAGCCTGGGTGACAGAGCGAGACTCTGTCTCAAGAAAAAAAAAGATCCCAGACCGCCAGGCATGGTGGTTTGTGCCTGGTAGTCCCAGCTACTCAAGAGGCTGATGAAGAAGGATCACCTGAGGCTGGGAATTACGGCTGCAGTGAGCTATGATTGCACATCACTGCACTCCAGCCTGGGCAACAGAGCAAGACCCTATCTCCTAAAAATAAAAAAACCAAAAAGCGCCCTGATCTACCAAATTGGAAACTCTGGGAAATGGAGCCCAGCAAGGTGTGTGGCACATGCCCTGCAGGTGGAGCTGATGCATAATTAGTTAAGTGTGAGAACCACTACTCAAGGAGCTCTCGCCAGCCTAAGCATGGCAGGAGGGCTGAGGACACATGCGTGAGCATCCAGAGGTCTTCCCTCACCCTTCCCACCTGCAGTTAGTCCCAAAGCCTGAACCACTTGTTCATGCTGTTTTTGACCTGTTTAGATACAGCCAGCATGATAGTGATTTATGTTTGAATATTGTCATATTGAAAATACTGTTGGATATTGCATCTCATACGATGCAATTGCTCTATGAAGTAGTCCAAAAAGATGTCATTACAATCATCTTACAAGTGAGAAGAACAAGGCTCTGAAAGGTTGAATGGCTTTTTGGAAGTCGCCTTGCTAGAACTGTGCAGAAACAAGACCCTCAGTCTACTTTCTTCTATGTCACATTGTCCCCAAGGCTCACATGTGACAATTCGCTATTGACTCATACAATCTGCTGAAAGGAAAGAGGAACTCTTGCTTTAGCACTTAGAAAATAATGAAGCACAGACTCACACTGGGTTATTAAAAAGTTAGTTCAGAGGGATTTGCAAAATAGTTGCTAGCTTGTGTGCAAATGTTTACTGCTGCTACCCTGAAGAAAAGGCTGGCTTTTCACATCATCTCTTTCTGCTTCAGATTGTGTTAATGGTCAACTTCTCCTCCCGCACCACGTCCATGGATATCCAAAGAAATTTAGAAGCAAATGTGGAAAAGCGAACCAAAGATACTTACGGCCCGCCCATGGGAAAACGCCTGCTGGTGTTCATGGATGACATGAATATGCCAAGGGTAGTTAGACGCTCAAGCAGATGGAGGGATGGGTCAAGACAGTGCTTGTGTTTGCATGGGTGTGTGTGTGTTAGAAGTGAGTATGAGAACATTGGTATTTACCTCTGTGCAATGTCTGCAGGGCGCAGGCTGCAGGGAGCCAGCCTAGGGCAGAATGTGCCTGGGATGCTGTTCTTACACAGAGTGACCTTGCCCTGACTAATCACGTTCCCTAGTTTCTTAGAGGAGGGAAGCAGGTAGCCGGCAGCCTTTGAACTAAATTCAGTATGTATTTGAGGAAGTAGTTTCTAAAGGAGCTCTTCTTTAATTTAATAATACTGATGTTGGTCCCGTGTACACGGGAGGCATCAGGGCAGATACTTCCCAAGAATTCCGCTGGACTTTTCAAGGAAGAAAAACTTTGGCTGCCTTATGAGTATGTTTCTGGGGACAGAGCCTGAGAAGTACAAAGTTTTCTTAGCATACTAGAATTAAAATTTACATTATTTCATGGAACCATTTTTTTTTCTGAAAGTCTATTTCCAGAAGGACTGTATGCAAAGCCAGAATCCATCCATTCATCCATCCATCCATATGTTCATTCATCTATCAGTCTATTCTTCCCTTCATCCATCCATGTGTCTGTCTTTTCGTCCACCTATCTGTTATTTACCTACCTATCTGTTCATCCATCCAACCATCCATCTGTCCATTCCCTCATATATTTATTCATCTATCCATCTATTCTTCTCTTTGCCCGTCTGTCTGTTTTTCCATCTAGCTGTTCATTTATCCATCTACCCGTCTGTTCATTCACCTGTCCATCCATCCATGCATCCATCCATCCATCCATCTATCCATCCATCTATCCATCCATCTGTCCATCCATCCATCCATCCATCCATCATCCATCCATCCATCCATCCATCCATCCATCCATCCATCCATCCATCCATCCATCATCCATCCATCCATCCATCCATCTCCATCCATCCATCCATCCATCCATCCATCCATCCATCCATCTCCATCCATCCATCCATCCATCATCCATCCATCCATCCATCCATCCATCCATCTATCCATCCATCTATCCATCCATCATCCATCCATCCATCCATCCATCTCCATCCATCCATCCATCCATCCATCCATCCATCCATCCATCTGTCCATTCAATGGATGGGCCAATCTGTCTGTCATTATCAGTGTATGAATTAATTACCCAATGTCTTTGCTTATGTTAAATGAAGAAAGGGACAAATGCTTGGCTTAAGGCTTGATGCTTTGTAAGCCCCTGAGTTGAAACAGGTGAAACCAAAAGAAACAGAAGTGTCGATGTGTGGACAGGCATATCACACCCCGGGTGGGACTGCACTGTTGACTTCTTGTCTGTCCATCTGCCCATCCATCCATTTGTCCATTCATCTGTCTGTCCATCCATCCACCCATCCATCCATCTATCCACCTGTTCATTAATTGAATTAACATATATTTATTCAGCTCTTCCTATGAGGCTGGTGCTGTGTAGTCAACACCTATGCAGTTCCTGCCCTCATGAAGCCGTAGTATCGTAAGGGAGACAAACTTCAAAAAGCACAATCACAGATGGATGTATACAGTTGCACCCTTTGAGGAGCCCTGTGAAACTGAAACCGAGGTGCCCTGGAGAGTGACGGGAGAAATGAGCTTGAGTTCGGATGGTCAGCCAAGGCCTTTCTGACTCCCGCTTTGCGATACTACTATTCTCTTTTCTTTTTTATAAAAATCAAGGTGGATGAATATGGCACGCAGCAGCCAATTGCCTTGCTGAAGCTGCTGTTGGAAAAAGGCTACTTATATGACCGTGGGAAGGAGCTGAACTGTAAAAGCATTCGAGACCTTGGCTTTATCGCTGCAATGGGAAAAGCCGGAGGAGGCCGCAATGAAGTTGACCCAAGATTTATTTCACTATTCAGTGTCTTCAGCGTGCCGTTTCCTTCAGAGGAGTCTCTGCATTTAATTTATTCCTCCATCCTGAAAGGCCATACCTCGGTAACTTGATTTTAATTAGAAGTCTAAACCGGAAGACCTTGTGTTGGGAGGAAACATACACAAGGCTGACTTACCCATTAGGCACAGCAGGGTCAAAGCCTAGGGCCCTCAGTACTTTCAAGGGCCTACGAAAATGTTTTAATTTCTTTCAAAATCAGGAGAAAAAATCATCTTTATGCAATGTCATTATAAAATGTAATTGTAATGTGTTTTTATGAAGGAAGGGGTCCATGGAGGCAAAAGTGCCTTGGGCTCGTGGGAGTCCTGATGTGGCCCTGAGGTGCTCATGCCACAGTGAGTGACAGCGAACAATCAACTAGCAGGCTGAGACCCTGGAGTCAGTCCCCTTCTGCTCCGGGATCAGGTCCCTTGAACTCTCCTAACCTCGTTCTCATTTGGAGTGGGGAGATCATGATGGTCCCCACCTCACTGGGTTTTGGGAGGATGAAAGGAGAGAAAATGTGTGTAAAGGTTGCCTAGTGCACACTGCCTAGTGCATAGCAGCTACTCATTAGTTACTAGTTACTGCTGTTATTATTATGGTTTACTCGGCTCCTCCAAATGAAACCTATTCATTTAAACAACCGTCTTCTGATCTGGCGTTTCCCTGCTAAAGCGGGGTCTGCACACTCGGAGGCTCCAGGGGCCAGGTGGCTGAGATAAAGGTGTGGAGTGGCCAGGCATGACCAGTAGGAACTGTGAGCAGCTGGCCCGTTCATGCCCTACCTGAAGACATTTGCTTTCAAAACTGTGAGGTCTGTGCTAGTCAAAACTCCCACTGAGGGCTGGTTGGGGGCTTTGGTTTCACATCATGTTGACTTGTTAGTGTGAAAATCTAGAGCAATACAAACAAATCAGGCCAGGCACAGTGGCTCAGGCCTGTAATCCCAGCACTCTGGGAGGTTGAGGCAGGTGGATCATTTGAGGTCAGGAGTTCAAGACCAGCCTGGTCAACATGGCAGAACCCCATCTCTACTAAAAGTACAAAAATTAGCTGGGTGTGGTGGTGGGCACCTGTTGTCCCAGCTACTTGGGAGGATGAGGCAGGAGAATTCTTTGAACCTGGGAGGTGAAGGCTTCATTGAACCAAGATTGTGCCATTGCACTCCAGCATGGGCAACAGAGTCTCAATCTAAAATAAATAAATAAAATAATAAAAAAAAGTAAAAATAAAAAATAAGTAGTAAAATTCACATAATGGCTGGGCATGGTGGCTCATACCTGTATCCCAGCACTTTGGGAGGCTAAGGAGAGCGGATCACTTGATCCCAGCAATTTGAGACCAGCCTGGGCAATGTGGTGAAACCCTGTCTCTACAAAAAATGCTAAACAATTAGCCAAGTGTAGTAGTGTCCTGTAGTCCCAGCTACAAGGGAGGCTGAGATGGGAGGATCAGTTGAGCCCAAGAGGTGGAGGCTGCAGTAAGCTGTGATCATGCTACTGCACTCCAGCCTGGGAAACAGAGCAAGACCCTATCTCAAAAAATAATAATAATCACATAACACAAAATTAGTTATTATAGTCATTTTAAAGTATACAATTCAGTGGCATTTAGTCCATTCACAGTGTCATGCAACCATCAGTACCGTCTAACTCCAGAACGTTTTCATCACCCCGGAAGAAAACCCATACGCATTAGCACTTACTCCCATCCCACCTCTCATTCCCAGGAACCATGAATCTACCTTTTGTCTCCATGGAGTTTTCCACGTTGGGTATTTCATGTAAATAGAGTCATAAAGCACGTGACTTTCTGTGCCTGGCTTGCTTCACTCCACATCATGTTCTCGAGGGTCATCCGTGCTGCAGTGTGTGTCTGTCAGTGCTTCATTCCTAGTTTGTTTTGTTTTGTTTTTTTGAGACGGAGTCTCCCTCTGTCACCCAGGCTGAAGTGCAATGGCGTGATCTCAGCTAACTGCAACCTCTGCCTCCTGGGTTCAAGAGATTCTCCTGCCTCAGCCTCCCAAGTAGCTGGGATTACAGGTGCACGCCACCATACCCAGCTAATGTTTATATTTTTAGTAGAGACAGGGTTTCACCATGTTAGGCTGGCCTTGAACCCCTGACCTCAGGTGATCTGCCCATCTTGGCCTCCCAAAGTGCTGGGATTACAGGTGTGAGCCACTGTGCGTGGTCAACTTCATTCCTTTCTATCGCTCAGTAATATTCCATTGTACGGCTCTGCCACGTTTTGTTTATTCATCCATCTACTGAAGGACATTTGTCTGTTGGGGGGGGTGTCTTTGCATTTTTCAGACGTTTCATGAAAGCATTGTGGCTGTGAGTGGCAAGCTGACATTCTGCACGCTAGCACTTTACAAAATTATTGTGCAAGACCTACCTCCCACTCCGTCGAAGTTCCATTACATCTTCAACCTTCGAGATCTCTCACGGGTTTTTAATGGTCTTGTCCTCACTAACCCGGAGCGGTGAGTTTCCTTTATCTTACTAAAATATGCCCCGCAGGTATGATGGTTTTCTTATTTTAAGACAGAGGGCTTATCGATGGATTTGATGAATCATTGTATGAATTAATTACCCAATGTCTTTGCTTATGTGGAAGAAGAGAGACCAATGCTTGGCTTAAGGCTTGATGCTTTGTAAGCCTTTGAATTGAAACAGGTAGAACCAAGAGAAGCAGAAGTGTGGACAGGCCTATCACACCCCTTGGGCAGGACTGTGTTGCTGACCTTTCGTTTTCAGTTCTGAAGTTGGAATTTGCCTGCCTGGAGCCGTTTGCTCACATAACTCAGTCGTTGCTGGTTGGTTATAGGATGTGTGTCTTTGTGAGAAGTAAACAGAGGACAGAAAGGATTTAAGTCACGGTACAGGGAAATTCTCCATTAAAACTAGGCTTATACCTTCACATGAATGTCTACTTTAGTCTGTGTGGATTTGCAAGCATAGTCCAGTTTATGTGGATTCATATTATGAATCCAGAAGATACTGAAGAATGAGTTGAGAATTTTTCATG
The DNA here is from genome assembly GCF_009764315.1 of Trachypithecus francoisi. Lineage (NCBI taxonomy): Eukaryota > Metazoa > Chordata > Mammalia > Primates > Cercopithecidae > Trachypithecus > Trachypithecus francoisi. Next base: position 9,300,354 of record NW_022681456.1, on the reverse strand, counting down.
TATCCTGCTCTTTGGTGCCTTGAAACATGTAGAATATCAGGGATGGTCAGGAGGGGGCAGCTCCAGGTGTTTCAGGTGGAGTGACAGTTCTTTGCTAGAACGCAGGGAAAGTTCTAGAACTGAGACCAGATGGAGTTGGCTCTTAGAAAAAGGAGGTGTCGGCCACTACTACTGTTCTTTCCTACAGTAAGATAAGCTATGGATGATGACTTGACTTTATTAGCTTTTGTTGGATTCTCTGGTTAGATTTCATTAACATGAGACTAGAGGGGCAGGACTGGAGAAATGTTGGGCTTTTGTTGCGCCCTGTGTGTCTGTCTGAATGTCACAGCCGTCAGCCCTGGGATCCTGCAGGTGACTTCCTGGCTGACTTTTGTCCCTTCCATTCTGCAGATTCCAGACGGTGGCCCAGATGGTGAGAGTCTGGAGGAATGAATGTCTGAGAGTCTTCCACGACCGGCTGATCAGTGAAACAGACAAGCAGCTGGTCAGTACTTCCAGTGCACCAGCAAGTGCAAAACTCAGCCAGAAAATTCTACTCAGGAAAATAAACAAGCGCCAAAAGTGTTTTTTATATAGGACACGAATTGCAGAAAAATAGGCACGAGAGGTCAATGGGGCAAAGGAGGGTGGGTTGGTTATTAAGCGCCTTGCGGCAACTAAAAAAAAAATAGAATGCAAATGATTTTAGATAATAATAGCGTATCCTCTGTTCCTAACAAGTTTTAGCTCGTGTACTGTTGTTGAGTTTGGGTCCTTAAGTGGGCTTCTGTTTCAAGGTACAACAGCACTTAGGTGATTTGGTTACGGAGCATTTTAACGATGACGTGGAGGTGGTGATGAGGGATCCCATATTGTTTGGAGACTTCCGGATGGCTCTGCACGAGGGAGAACCACGCATTTATGAAGACATCCAGGACTACGAGGCGGCCAAGGCTCTGTTCCAGGTGGGGATGAGCCCCACCCTGTCCGTGGGCTCACTTTCTCCTGAGCATGGGCCAAGCGGGAGCTGAACATTGCGTGGGTACCCAGGAGCCTAACACCTGTGGCTCTGGCTGAGGGCTTGAAATGTGGACTTGTGTCTGGTCCGGTGGCTCCCACATCCAGCATGCTTGGGAGTGACGTTAGGAAATTGTTAAACAGACTCCTGGGGCCACCCCGTGAGATGTGCTGTGCTGGGTCCGTGGAGGGTCCCCAATTCTGGTGCACAGCCAGGTTTGGGAACCACTTGTTTGACTCCCTGATATTCATTTTCATTTAATTCATGAGATGAGCCTTGTTGCCTGCTTTGGGTTGCTGCTGGCCAGTCAGAGCCCAGCAGATGGAAATCTTGATTGTGAAAGCTAGATTAATCTCGGAGACCCAAACAGTTTAATTATTTTAACTACTGTAGATGTTCAGAAAAATCTTTCTTCCATTCTTAATCTCCTCTGGACAAAAGGAGGGAGTCTGTCTCTTAAAATCCAGTGATCCTTTAAGACATTATTTATTTATTTATTTACTTAGAGACAGGGTCGGCCTTTGTCACCCAGGCCACAGTGCAGTGGTATGATCACGGCTCTCTGCAGCCTCAACCTCCTGGGCTCAAGTGATCTTCCTGCCTCAGCCTCCCAAGTAGCCAGGACTATAGGCACATATCACCGTGCCCAGCTAATGTTTTTGCTTTTATTTTTATAGAGACGGAGTCTTGCTCCATGGCCCAGGTTGGTCTCGAACTCCTGGGCTCAAGTTATCCTCCCTCCTCCCAAAGTGCTAGGATTACAGGCATGAGCCACCGTGCTGGGTTTTAAATTCTATTTTTTTTTTTTTTTTTTTTTTTGAGACGGAGTCTCGCTCTGTTGCCCGGGCTGGAGTGCAGTGGCCAGATCTCAGCTCACTGCAAGCTCCGCCTCCCGAGTTCCCACCATTCTCCTGCCTCAGCCTCCCGAGTAGCTGGGACTACAGGCGCCCGCCACCATGCCCGGCTAGTTTTTTTTGTATTTTTAGTAGAGACGGGGTTTCACCATGTTAGCCAGGATGGTCTCGATCTCCTGACCTCGTGACCCGCCCGTCTCGGCCTCCCAAAGTGCTGGGATTACAGGCTTGAGCCACCGCGCCCGGCCTAAATTCTATTTTTTAAAAATTATTATACTTTAAGTTCTAGGGTACATGTGCACAGCGTGCAGGTTTGTTACATATGTATACGTGTGCCATATTGGTGTGCTGTACCCATTAACTTGTCATTTACATTAGGTATATTTCCTAATGCTATACCTCCCCCCACCCCCACCCCACAATAGGCCCCGGTGTGTGATGTTCCCCTTCCTGTGTCTCATTGTTCAGTTCCCACCTATGAGTGAGAACATGCGGTATTTGGTTTTCTGTTCTTGCGATAGTTTGCTGAGAATGATGGTTTCCAGCTTCATCCATGTCCCTACAAAGGACATGAACTCATCCTTTTTTATGGCTGCATAGTATTCCATGGTGTATATGTGCCACATTTTCTTAATCCAGTCTATCATTGATAGACATTTGGATTGGTTCCAAGTCTTTGCTATTGTGAGTAGTGCTGCAATAAACATACGTGTGCATGTGTCTTTATAGCAGCATGATTTATAATCCTTTGGGTATATACCCAGTAATGGGATCGCTGGGTCAAATGGTATTAATAGTTCTAGATCCTTGAGGAATTGCCACACTGTCTTCCACAATGGCTGAACTAGTTTACAGTCCCACCAACAGTGTAAAAGTATTCCTGTTTCTCCGTATCCTCTCCAGCACCTGTTGTTTCCTGACTTTTTAACGATGGCCATTCTAACTGGTGTGAGATGGTATCTCATTGTGGTTTTGATTGGCATTTCTCTGATGGTCAGTGATGATGGGCATTTTTTCATGTGTCTGTTGGCTGCATAAATGTCTTCTTTTGAGAAGTGTCTGTTCACATCCTTTGCCCACTTTGTGATGGGGTTGTTTGTTTTTTTCTTGTAAATTTGTTTGAGTTCTTTGTAGGTTCTAGATATTAGCCCTTTATCAGATGGATAGATTGTAAAACCTACCGTGCTGGGTTTTAACTTCTTTTTTTTTTTTTTTTAATGCAGGAAATTCTTGAAGAGTATAATGAAAGCAACACCAAAATGAACTTGGTTCTCTTTGACGATGCTCTGGAGCATTTAACCCGGGTGCACCGTATCATCCGCATGGACCGCGGCCACGCCCTGCTGGTCGGGGTAGGGGGCTCAGGGAAGCAGTCTCTTTCAAGGTTGGCTGCCTTCACAGCCGGCTGTGAGGTCAGTCCACATACCCTCCCAGAAACAGGTTTATGATGACAGTTTCTGCGTTTGGTAGTTCATGTACATATTGGAACAATCCACAGCAGATCATAACATGATGTTTTCATAGAGTGTAGAGGTGGATATTTTTGGTTTGTTTTATTATCTCTTGTTTTTGGCTTGATATTACTATGTTTTAACTGAATAGCCAAAGCATCTATGTACAGATGTTCTTTGGCTTAGGATGGAGCTACATCCTGATAAACTATTCATAAGCCAAAAATATCGTGAGTTTAAAATGCATTTAATATCCCAATAAACCCATCATAAAGTTGAAAAATCCTAATTGGAACCATCAAAGCCGGGGACCATCTGTATTGTCTTGTTTTTAGGATGGAGAATGTCAGATCAAGTTAGAAAGTCAGATACAAGCAAATCCTGCGAACGGTGCTGTGTGTTCATATGGGGAGGGCTTGGCCCAAACCTCAGTGGACCCGTCATATGGGGCTGGCAATTTGCTGGCTGCCATATCTGCACAGCCTGCACATACAGATCTGGGTTAATCTTAGAATCTTGTATTTTGAAACAGCTTTACTGAGATGGAATTCAAGACCATACAATCCACACATTCAAAGCATACAAGCCAGTGCTTGTTGGCACATTCACAGATCTGTGCAACCAGCACCAGTGTCTACTTTAGAACACTTCTGTGGCATTGGCTGGGCGCGGTGGCCCACACCTGTAATCCCAGCACTTTGGGAGGCCGAGGCTGGTGGGTCACTTGAGGTCAAGAGTTCGTGACCCTTGCCAACATGGTGAAATCCCATCTCTACTGAAATAAAAAATTATCCAGGCATGGTGGTGCGCATCTGTAATCCCAGCTACTCAGAGGCTGAGGCAGGAGAATCACTTGAACCTGGGAGGCAGAGTTTGCGGTGAGCTGAGATTGTGCCATAGCACTCCAGCCTGGGAGACAGAGTGAGACTCTGTCAAAAAAAAAAAAACAAAAAGAACGTTTTGTGGTTTCAAAAAAAAGAAATCCCATGCCCTTTAGTGATACCGCCCTAATCTCTACACCCTCCCCTCATCGAGCCCTGAGCAACTAATGACTAATCTACTTTCTGTCTCTATAGGCTTCCTATTCTAGACTTTCATGTGAAAAGTGTATGTGTCTATTTTGTGTCTGGCGTCTTTCTTTTAGCCCAGTGCTTTCAAAGTTCACGTTGTAGCACGCATCGGTATTTCTTTTTTTTTTTGCCAATAGGAGTCCCTCGTGTGGCTACGCCACGTTTCCTTTGTCCACTGCTGGGCCTGTTTGTTGTTTCCACCTGTTGGCTTTTGTGGACGGTGCTGCTGTGAACTTTCATACACAAATTTCTGTGTGGATGTGAGTCTGCATTGCTCTTGGGTACGCTCCTACGAGTGGAATTGTGGGGTCCTATGATGACTCTATGTTTAATCGTTTAAGGAACCTCCAGGGTGTGGCTGCACCACTTTCCATTCCTACCAGCAGCATCTGAAGGTTCCCATTTGTCCACACCATTCTTAGAATCGTACAGGTACCTCCTTGCAGGTTGCACGTGTAACTCACCCGCAAGGGGCCTCTCGAAGTGGAGCAGACACTGTGCATTGAGATGTAATTTGAAGAGAGTCATCTCTCTGATTCACGCTTTTCTCCCTGACCCTTGGTTAGTTCTCTGATATCTGACTTCTTCCACTATTCGGGTCTTCCTTTATCCAAAATGCCTGTTTTTGCCTCTGGTTGCATGATACACATGCATGCTTATAATATTTTCAGCTTACAATGGGTTTATCGAGATGTAATCCCATCTTAAGCTGAAAAGTGTACACTAAAATGCAACTAGTACCTAACAGCGGCTGTCTTTAGGTGATGAAATTACAGACAATCTTTATTTTCTTTAGACATTTCTGCATTGCTTGAATTGTTGTAATGAGGATTATTCCAATTAGAGAGAGAGAAATGAATCCATAACAATAGTGATTCTTACTGTGTGCAATGGACTGAAGTTTTGTCCATGCCTGTTCTGGGTGTGTGGTACAGGACAGGATCTGTATTCAGCCTCAGTTCTTCTCAGACACTTGGCCACCCCTCACGTCTACCTCAGACCCCTTTGATAAGTCCACCTTTAGAGAAGATATTTCTTGTGAAAGGGTCATTTTCATGACCCTTCTCCTAGCAAGCAAGAGGTCTTTTTTTCCCCCACCAAGATGGAGTTTCGCTCCGTTGCCCAGGCTGGAATGCAATGATGCGATCTCGGCTCACTGCAATCTCCGCCTCCCTGGCTTCAAGCGATTCTCCCGCCTCAGCCTCCCGAGTAGCTGGGATTACAGGCGCCCGCCACCACACCCGGCTAACTTTTGTATTTTTAGTAGAGACAGGGTTTCACCATGTTGGCCAGGCTGGTCTCGAACTCGTGACCTAAGAGGTATTCTTTTGCACAGACTTTCTTGTTTGTCTTCAGCCTGTTTTCTGGTATCAGATTTAACTCAGCATCATCGCCATTACCACAGAGAGTCTTAGGCAGTTCAGGCTGTTGTGACAAAGTGCGGTAGACTGGCTGGCTCATGGACAGCAGGCGTTCCTTTCTCACCATTCTGGAGGCTGGAAATTCCAAGATCAGGGTTGCAGCATGGTCGGGCTTCAGAGAGGGCCCTCTCGTGGGTTGCAAATGGCTGGCTTCTCATGGCATCTTCACATGGATGGATGAGAGCAAGAAAAGTCTTTGGGATCCCTTTTATAAGGGCACTAATCGCGTTCGTGAGGGCTCCACCCTCATCACCTAATCACCTCCTAAAAGCCCAGCCTCCAAATACCATCACATTGGGGGTTGTGATTTCAACAAATGATTTTTTTTTTTTTTTTTTTTTTTGTGGGGAGAACAAACATTCAGTCCATTGAACGGAGTAAGAATCACTATTGTGATGGACTCACTCATTTCTCTCCCTCTAAATGGAATAATACTCACTGCAACAATTCAAACAATGCAGAAATGTCTAAAGAAAATAAGGACCATTTGTAATTTCATCACCTAAAGATCGCCACTGTTAGGCACCAGTAGCATTTTAGTGTATACTTTTCTTTTTTAAAATTCTTTTTCTGTTATTTTAATTTTTGGTCTGGGAACCAACGGAATAATGTACACTTTTCAACTTACAATAGGGCTGTCTCAATAAACCCATCATATGTTGAAAATATTATAAGCTGAAAATGCACTTCTGATTTATATGTTCAGCTTACAATGGGTTTAATCTGGATGTGACTCCATCGTAAGTTGAGGAGTGTGCTGAGAGTGTAGTACTTTTGCACCACAGCAAAGTGAAAAAATTCTCAGTTGAACCAGAGGAAGTCGGGGACCATATGTGCATTCGTATACAAACATATTTCCTTCTTACCAGCAATGGGTTAATGTTATACATAACTTATGTAATTTTCCCCCACTGTATCACTGCCTCTTTTCAAGCCAATGAATATGTATTTACACTGTCTTTGGAAACATTGGACAGTATTCCATTGTTTGGATATGCCACACATAACCCATTTCCAATGGCGGGCATTTAGCTTTGTCCTTGTTTTCTTATTACAAACAGTGCAGTGATGAACACCTTTGTTTGTGTATCTTTGAATATAGGATCCTCACAGGATCACTTTCTTTAGAAACTGGTATATTGGCAGGTTAAAGGGTGTATGTTCTTTTAAGGCTTTTGTTGCATGGCACCAGATTTTGCACTGGAAAGGTTGGACCTAAACTCATGGGGAGCTTGCCTCCTTGGAGTGGAAAGGACCTGGGGATGCAGGACAGAAGGAAAGGAAAAAAGTGTCTTTATTAACAACCAATCACCCCACCACAAAGGATTATGCTAATTTATGCAACTGGCAATGTCTATTTTCACATATTCTTGCCAATACTGGATATTGTCATTCCGATATTTGTCAAGATTATAGGTGGAAAATATTGCAGTTTAAATGACCCTTTCTCCAATTAACAGTCAAGTTTGAATATCCTTTTATACATTCATTGGACATTTACCTTTTCTCTTTTGTGAGTTGCCTCTTTATATACTTATTGATTTGTGAGAACTCTTTATATAGGAGAGCAATCACAGCTCATTCAATGAATCCAGCTTCCAATATTTCACAAATATTGGCCTTTTGTTTGAGGTATTTGTAAAAAAGGGAAAAACTAATATGCTTGATCTACCTTTAAATCTGATGAAATACATAATTGAAATCATTCATTATTAAAATGTAACTGTTTTGCAATTGTTTTCCACAGTTTTCTCTAGGATAAGGCATTTCCCACTAGAAAGGTTTTTTTTTTTCTTTTTCTGTTGATTTGTCCAGGTAAATCTGAGGCATTTTCCCCTGAAGTAGCGCCTCGAGGAACAGCAGAGAGGATGTTGAGAGACAGAGATCTAGAGGAGGTTGAGAACACACAGGGCTGTGTCTGGGCCCTAGGAAGTGAGGAAGTGGAGAGGGTTGGGTAGTGGGGTCAGAGCAGGTGTTCAGAGAGTAGTGCCAGGAGCTGCTGGGAGGGGAGGCGGCTGCACTCGGGAGGGGTGAGGAAGGTTTGCAGGCGACAGGCAGAGCTGGAGACCAGAGTCTATTGGCCAGAAGGTATCCTGGTTGCTGTGTGTGTGGGTGTGTGTACACGCACGTGTATGTGTGTGTGTGTGTGTGTGTGTGAGTGCGTGTTCTAGTGCATGCCAGGGTGCAAGTGAGTGTGTGGCTGAGTGTGACCATGTGAGCGTGACTGTGTGTGTGACAGTGTGAGTGAAGCATGTGTATCAATGCGCAGGGTTGAGGGAGATAGGGAACAGAGAGAGATCTCTCAGTTCCTGGAAATCTGACATGTTTCTGACAGTCACTGGTTGCAATGAAAGTTTTAATTTCTACTTCTGAGAGAAAAGAAACACTTGAGCCGAAAAAGCGTGCTCTAAACTTATGTCCTTATTCACATTTATGTCGATTTCGTGTGTACATTGATTTCCTATCAAGAAGTTAAAGTGCCTGTTTATTTCTTCCTGTGTGCATCTTCCCACAGGGCCTGATTTTCTGTAAACTGCAGTTTATGGCTGGCGCTCACCTCGGGGTGCATTCTTCCCCGCTTTCCTCTGTTGCTAGGCTCATGGGGCTTCCCCCTCCTGTTCCACAACAGGGAGTCCCTTCCAGACTCTTCTTTCCTGACCCACTTCCTCGAGTTTGGACAGACCTGTGCCCTCTGCGCTCTCCTCCAGCATCCCTGCCCCAGAGCCTGCAGGGAAGGGAGGCTGGTGATGGTGACGCCCGTGTGCTCCATGTCTGTGTTACAGGTGTTCGAGATCCTGCTGAGCCGAGGCTACTCGGAGAACAATTTCCGGGAAGACCTGAAGAGCCTCTATTTGAAACTCGGGATCGAGAACAAAGCGATGATCTTTCTGTTCACGGATGCCCATGTGGCTGAGGAAGGCTTCCTGGAGCTCATCAACAACATGCTGACCTCAGGTACAGCCAAGGCTGGTGCCCGCTGTGGCCAGCTGCCTGCTGAGCTCTGAAGGGAGGTCGCTTTCTTCAGCAGTTACCACCTCCAGACACTGTGGCTAGCCCTGTCCGGGTGTCCCTGTTCCTCCCTCACAGTGGGCCCCTGAGATAGGTCTCATTATCTTCCTTGGCTCCTCCTGTCCTGGAGTCTCCCAAGTGTGCCCCCTTCTCTCCGTCTGCGATGATGGCAGTGCCCTTGCAGTAAGAACAGGTGGTGTCTGGACATCTGGCCATGCGCTATGCTAAGTGTGCATCATGCATTCCTGTCTCCACAAAAGCCTGATGAGAGGCCGAGTGTGGTGCCTCCCGCCTGTGATCCGAGCACTCTGGGAGGCCAAGGAGGGAGGATGGCTTGAGCCCAGGTGTTTGAGACCCCGTCTTTACAAAAGTATTTTTAAAAAGTTAGCCAGGCATGGTGGCATGAGCCTGTAGTCCCAGCTACTCAGGAGGCTGAGGCAAGAGGATTGCTTGAGCCTGGGAGGTTGAGGCTGTGGTGAGCCATGATCGTGTTATTGCACTCCAACCTGGGCAACAGAGTGAGACCCTGTCTCCAAAAAACAAAACAAAACAAAAACAAAAACAACTGAAAAACAAGCAAACCTAATAGGGAAGGTACATATCACAGCTGAGGAAACTGAGGCCCCCTGTAGAGGGCTGAATGTAGAAGGCTGAATGGTGGCCCCCCAAAAGACACATCCTGGTCCTAAACCCCTGGAACTTGTGAATGAGACCTTTTTAAGAAAAAGTCTTGGCCGGGCGCGGTGGCTCAAGCCTGTAATCCCAGCACTTTGGGAGGCCGAGACGGGCGGATCACGAGGTCAGGAGATCGAGACCATCCTGGCTAACACGGTGAAACCCCGTCTCTACTAAAAATACAAAAAAACTAGCCGGGCGAGGTGGCGGGCGCCTGTAGTCCCAGCTACTCCGGAGGCTGAGGCAGGAGAATGGCGTAAACCCGGAGGCAGAGCTTGCAGTGAGCTGAGATCCGGCCACTGCACTCCAGCCCGGCGAGAGCGAGACTCCGTCTCAAAAAAAAAAAAAAAAAAAAAAAAAAAGAAAAAGTCTTTGCAGATGTCATTAAATTAAAGATCTTGAAATGCCTTCCTGGATTTAGGGTGGGTCCTCAATCCAGTGACAGCTGTCCTTATAAGAGAAGGCAGAGGGAGATTGAAGACACAGAGAATAAGGTCCCATAAGGATTCCCACAAGCCACAGGATACCTAGAGCCACCGGAAGCCAGAGGAGGCAAAGAAGGATTTTTCCCCTGGAGCTTTCAGCAGGTTACCCTGAGACCTTGATTTCAGGCCTCCAGAACTGCAAGAGAGTCGGGTGTCTGTATTTCTTATCTTAAGCCACTTGCTTTGTGGTAATTAGTCATGGCTGCCCCAGAAATCTACTGGAGATGCCACCTACCTTATCCAAGGGCACCTTGCTGGGAAGGCACTGAGGTGGGACTTGAACACAGGACTTTTAACATCTTAGCCGAGCTCACAACCACTTGACTGTGTTTTTATCTTGTCTGCCCTGGGGCCCTGCAAAGATCCCTGCTGACTGCCTGGCCTAATGGCTTACAGGGACCTCTTTTCTTACCCAGGGACCTATTTCATTGATTGCTTGTTTGTTTCAGGACCTGACCACATTCATTATTATATTGCCGTGTTATTCATTGAGCCCTAGCCTCCCAGCGTTTACTATAAAAAATCTCTAACATAACAGTGAGGCTGAACGAATTTTTTCTGTGAACACCTGCCGGCATGCCGTCTAGATCCCTCCATTCACGTCTTACTGCACTTGCTTTGTCACACATGTAAACAGCTTTCCTTCCCTGCTTCCACCCATCTCGTTTTTAGATGCTTTCAAAGTCAATTGCACGTCACTGCTCTCCCCGCTAAATGCTTCTGTGTGGCACTATGTAGAGTTCCAGTTTTGTTGAGTGTTTTCTTTTGATGTAAAAATTACGTACAGGGAAATGCACAACATTTTAAGTGTATATTTGCTGCATTTTGATCATTACATTTTAAGTCGCTTCCGTTTCAGTGGGTTGTCGGCTCCTTGAGAGGAGGGATTGTGTCATCCACCTGGATTTATTCCACAGTGTTTGTTCCAGACACTGGGTTTGGTAGGGAATAAGACGGTCATGACCTCTGCTCTCCTTGGAGCATACATTTCAGGGTGTGAGTGGGCTGGTTAACGACAACAACAAATATACAAACAAATACAGCAATTGCAGGTTGTGGCAAGTGTCATGAGAGCAAAGGGGAGGTGCTGTGAGAGAGAGTGTGGGCAGGAGCCGTCTCAGGGCTGACAGGGAAGGCGTCATTATAGAGACTTTTCAGCTGAGGCCTGAGAGATGGTGTATGATCAGACTCCCTGTGGTCGCTGTAGCAAATTTCCCCAAACAGCACAGATTTATTACCTTAGGCGCCTGGGGGTCAGAAATCAGAAAAGGGTCTTAAGGGGTTAAAATCAGGGTGTTGGCAGGGCTGGTTCCTTCCAGAGCTTCCTGGGGAGACTTTGTTTCCCTGTGTCTTCCAACTGCTTCAGGCCACCCTGTCATGACTCCTTGGCTTGCATCCCTCCAGTATCTGCTTCTGTCATCCTGATGCAAACTCAGCTGCTTCTCCCTTGTAAGGACCCCTGTGATTGTCTCCAGCCCACCTGGATAATCAAGAGCATTCGCCCCATCTCACCATCCTTGACTGAGTTGCATCTGCAAAGTCCTTTTTGCAGGAAACATAAGGAAACCTGTTGGCAGATTCCTGGACTTAGGATGCCATGGACACCTTTATGGAGCTGTTGTGTAGGGATCGGGATGGGGTGGAGGGGTCTATGACGTGGAACCTTGTGGGTCATTTATAGGAGATAAGATTTTATTCTCGGTGCAATGATGTAGTCTAGATTTGTGGGTTTTTAATTCTTTTATTTAATTAATTATTTCAGAGATAGGGTCTTGCTCTGTTGCCCAGGCCAGAAAGTAGCAGCATGATTATAGGTCATCGTAGCTTCCAACTCCTGGACTTACACTATCTTCCTGTCCCAGCCTCTCAAGTAGCTGGGACTACAGGTGCATCCCACCAAAGCCAGCTAATTTTTAAAAAATTTTTAAGAGATGGGGTCTTGCTGTGTTGCCCAGGCTGGTCTTGAACTCCTGGGCTCTAGTGTTCTTCCTGCCTCAGCTTCCCAAAGTGTTGGGATTACAGGTGTGGCGGCGTTTGTTGACTGACTGCTGGTCACAGTTGGGCCAAAAGGGCCCCTGGCGAGTAACTGCCAGATGGTCTGATATCTAACAGGGGAGTCTTTGGGCCTCAGGCAGGGGACCAAGGCTGCACCCAGCCAAAATTTGTTTTTAAAAGATCCCTCCGGTGCCCCATGGGGACTAGATTAGAGGGGAACAGGAATGGGAGAGGTGTCCAGTTTGGAGCTACCCCTGCAGTGTAGGCAGGAAGTGACAGTGATTGGAGGAAAGTGCGGCTCTGGGGACAGAGAGAAGCTGGTGGATTCACGAGGTATTCCGGAGGCAGAGCCAACAGGACTTGAATGGATTTGGATGTAGGTGGGGGAGGGGGTGGGTATCAAGGGCGACTCCCAGGTTTCTGGCAGAGAGAGTGATCAGTGCTTCCATTCGCCGAGATGAGGAAGACCAGGTCTGGGCTTGTGGCACTGGCAGCGTGTTGAGTTTGCTGCACTAGGTGAGCAATGTGCGAATGTGATGTCGCATAGTGGATTAGTTTGCTGGGGCTGTCGTCACAAAGTGCCACGAACTGGGTGGTTTAAAACAACAGAAATCTACTCTCACAGTTCTGGAGGCCAGGAGCCCAGGATCATGGTGTCGGCAGAGCCTGTTCCTTCTGAGCTTTGGGTGGGGGAATCTGTTGCTGGTGGCTGCTGAGTCTTTGGTGTTCCTTGGCTTGTAGGCACAGCACTCCTATCCCTGTCTGCATTGTCACGTGGCCTTGCCCTTGTGTGCTGTCTGTCTCTGTGTCCACATTTCCTCCCTTTATAAGGACACCTGTTGTATTAGATTAGGGACCATCTCAATGACCTCATTTCCACTTGATTATCTCTGTAAAGACAATTTCCAAATAAGGTCACAATCTGAGCTACTCGGGGGACTTCAGCCTATCTTTTCTGGGGGGACATGCAACTTCAGCCATAATACATAGGCAGTGTGTACATGAGTCTGGTTCTCAGAATAGGGGCCCAGGGTGGGGATATCAATTTCAGAGCCACTGACACATGGTTTGTAAAGCCATGGGACCCGAGTAAACCATCCAGGGAGAGCCCAGCACTGAGTTCAGGTGGAAGAGGAATGAGCGAGAGACTGAGAGGGCAGGCGGAGCCCCAAGAGTGAGAGACTGAGAGGGCAGGTGGGGCCACGGGAGTGAGTGAGAGACTGAGAGGGCAGGCGGAGCATGGGGAGGGAGAAACTGAGAGGACAGGTGGAGCACGGGGAGCGAGAGACTGAGAGGGCAGGCGGAGTATGGGGAGTGAGAGACTGAGAGGGCAGGCGGAGCACGGGGAGTGAGTTCCTCTTTGTCTCTCGCAGTCTTGGGAGCGGTGTTGAAGATCCCCAAGACCATCCCAACTCTGTGACTCGCTAGGAGGACTCGCAGGACTCAGCATGTGGTCTTGCTCACGACTGTGAGTCATTACAGCAAAAGGACACAGAGCAACATCAGCAGAGGGAAACGGCACATGGGGGACCCTGGGGAAGACCAGTCTCAAGCCTCGGAGTCCTCTCCCCGGGGAGTCCCACAGGACACGCTTAATTCCCCAACATCGAGTTGTGGCAACTCTGTGAAGTACTGCCCACCAGGGGAGCTAGTTGGAGACTCAGTGATCTGGGATTTTCTTGGGGTGCTCATGTAGGCACCTCTACCTGGCACGTGCCAAAATCCCAGATGCCCGGAGGGAGAGCGGGTAGTCAGCACAGAATATGTTGCATACACAAGCAGTGTGGGCACAATGGTTAGGCTGTTCTTGCATTGCTATAAAGAAATACCTTAGGCTGGATAATTTATAAAGAAAAGAGGTTTATGTGGCTCACAGTGCCACAGGCTGTACAGGAAGCATGGTGCTGATTTCTGGGGAGGCCTCAGGAAACTTACAGTCACGGCAGAAGGTGAAGGGGGAGCAGGCGCGTCCCATGGCCAGAGTAGGAGCAAGGCTAGGGGAGGGGCTACGCACTTTCTTTTTTTTTTTTTTTTTTCGAGACGGAGTCTCGCTCTGTCGCCCAGGCTGGAGTGCAGTGGCCGGATCTCAGCTCACTGCAAGCTCCACCTCCCGGGTTCACGCGATTCTCCTGCCTCAGCCTCCCGAGTATCTGGGACTACAGGCGCCCGCCACCTCGCCCGGCTAGTTTTTTGTATTTTTAGTAGAGACAGGGTTTCACCGTGTTAGCCAGGATGGTCTTGATCTCCTGACCTCGTGATCCGCCCGTCTCGGCCTCCCAAAGTGCTGGGATTACAGGCTTGAGCCACCGCGCCCGGCCTAGGGGCTACGCACTTTCAAACAACCAGATCTCATGAGAACTCACTCACGCTCACAAGAACAGCACCAAGGGGATGGTGCTAAACCATTCATGAGAAATCTGCCCCCATGATCCAGTCACCTCCCACCAGGCCCTACCTCCAACACTGGGGATTACAATTCGACATGAGATTTGGTGGGGACACAGATCCAAACCACATCCCATGTTGGGCCACTCTTATCAGTGAATCAGAGAGAAAGCCCTTCAGGAATCTAAGTTCCCAGGTGCCAGCTCTGGGTCCACCTGGTGAGTGGGCCTTTCAGAGGTGAGCAGCTGTGGCCTGCCACGTTAACTCTTCCCTGCACAGGAGAACGTCAGAGAGGGCGTTAAAATGTATTACATAATTTGGAACGGCGTAGACATGGGAAAGAAGTCCACGTAGCCAGGGTTTCTCGACCACGTGCTATTGACGTTTGGGTCTGGGTTGTTCTTGTGGTGGGGCTCTCCTAGGCACTCTGGGACGTTCAGCAGCATCCCTGGCCTTGACCTATTGGATGCCGGTAGCAATCTCCCTGCCAAGTTGCAACAAGCAGAAATATCTCCAGACATTGCCCAGTATTTCCTGGGGGCAAATCCCAGCTGAAAATCCCTGCTTCCGAGTTACAGGCAAGTGAGGCTTCCTCATGCTCTGTATGCTCACCTGTGATGCTCACGGTCATCCTCCCAGGCGAGCTGGCAGCGTCTAGGATCCCCATTTGACAGACAGCTCTAAGGGCTTCCCATGAGGCAGCAGGAAGCCTCGGGTCTCAAGTCAGGCCCACACCCTGCTCTCTGGACTCGGCACCTGCGGCTGTTTCCACACCTTCCGTCACTTCAGTCAGTGCCTAGAGAGGTCGTGACCCTGGGACTCAGAGAGATCACCAGCATGTCTTCCTTTTCCAGGAATTGTACCTGCGCTTTTCCCTGAAGAGGAGAAGGAGTCTATCCTGAGTCAGATTGGACAGGAAGCTCTGAAGCAAGGCATGGGGCCGGCCAAGGAGTCCGTGTGGCAGTACTTTGTGAACAAAAGTGCAAATAACCTGCACATTGTCCTGGGCATGTCGCCAGTGGGGGACACCCTGAGGACCTGGTGCAGAAACTTCCCAGGTACCCATGGTGGAGCCTGTGAACCCATTTCCCCTGCTTTGGCAGGGTATGTGACTGAGGGTCTGTCCACACCTCTAGAGGTTCCCCCAGCAAAGTAAAACAAGACATAACCATTAGGTGGAAATGTGGGCTCTGCACTGTAGCTTGGGGCTCACTGCCCCATCCACGCCAGTGGGCGTGGATGATGTCCCTCTGACAGGAGGATGTGCCCACGCTCCTGCATGCGAGGCCCGCATGCAGTGTGTGGAGGGTGGCTCCCTGCTTCCTTCCATTTGGGAAAATTCCACCAGCCACATGCCAACCTTTAGAGCAGAGGTTTCTAGTGGGTGGGGCAGGGGCGGGGGAGGTTGTCTCCCAGGAGACTCTTGGCAATGCCTGGAGACATTTTTGGTCGTCACACCTCCAGGGAGCGTGCAGTGTAGTTAGTACTGGCATCTACTGGGTAGAAGCCAGGGATGCTGCAAAGCACCCTACAGTGCACAACCAGCCCCTGCCACAAAGGATTACAGCTCACATGTCAATAGCGCCAAGGGTGAGGAACTCTGCTTTTGATGAACTAGATTTGGATACATCTGGCTCATTCAGCAACTTGTTGGCTATTGTAGATGGCATCCATGTTCTTGAGTGTCTCAGGGTTGCAGAGTGAACATCCTTTTTTCTATTTTTTTTTTTTTTTTTGAGACAGAGTCTTGCTCTGTCACCCAGGTTAGAGTGCAGTGGCACCATCATAGCTCACTGCAGCTTCGACCCCCTGGGCTCAAGTGAGCCTCTCACCTCAGCCTTCCTAGTGGCTGGGACTATAGGCGCACACCACCACGCTGCCTGGCTGATTTTTTTTTCTTTGAGCCAGGGTCTCACTCTGTTGCCCAGACTGGAGTGCAGTGGTGCGATCTCGACTCACCACAACCTCCGCCTCCTGGGTTCAAGCGATTTTCCCTCCTCAGCCTCCTGAGTAGCTGGGATTACAGGTGCACACCAGTACTGCCCGGCTAATTTTTGTATTTTTAGTAGAAATGGAGTTTTGCCATGTTGACCAGGCAGGTCTTGAACTCCTGACCTCAAATGATCCACCCGCCTTGGCCTCCCAAAGTGCTGGGATTACGGGTGTGAGCCACCACATCCAGCCCTGATTTTTGTATTTTTTATAGAGACAGAGTCTTGCCACATTGTCCAGGCCAGGAGCATCTTTTTAATCTCTCTTTCCTTTCAAGGTATGGTAAATAACACTGGTATTGACTGGTTCATGCCCTGGCCTCCCCAAGCCCTCCATGCGGTTGCAAAGTCATTTCTAGGTAAGTCACAGCTGTTATGGGAACTACATTATTGATACAACAAAGCAATTTATTATCACTTCTCTGACTTTGAATTCTGGTCTTGTAGATTTCTTCACTGGAAAACCCTATGGTAACAAATGGCTTTTAATTTTGTTAGTATGTTTTTGATTTATATTTGGTGTTTTAGCCCAAAGATATTTCAGGAGACTTAACAAGGACAATTTAGGATAAAAATTGATTAGGTGTTCTCCACAGCAGCAGTTGGCAAAACCATGGTCTGCTGTCTAGTTGGCCCCTTACTTGTTTTAGTAAATAAAGTTTTATTAGTACACAGACTCACTCATTAATTAACATATTGTCTCTGGCTGCTTTTATGCTACAACTGCAAAGCTGAATAATTGCAACAGAGACTGTATGAGTACTGTTTGGCTCTTTGTAGAAAACATGTGCTGGCCTCTACCCAAAGAATGCTCCAAGGACAATTCAGCAAACATTCTGCTTTCTCATTTCTAGTGTTTCAAACACCTAAGGCCTTGGATATTAATTTTTTTTTCTTTTTTTTTTGAGATGGAGTCTCGCTCTGTCACCCAGGCTGGAGCACAGTGGCCGGATCTCAGCTCACTGCAAGTTCCACCTCCTGGGTTTATGCCATTCTCCTGCCTCAGCCTCCTGAGTAGCTGGGACTACAGGCACCCGCCACCTCGCCCGGCTAGTTTTTTGTATTTTTTAGTAGAGACAGGGTTTTGATCTCCTGACCTCGTGATCCACCCGTCTCGGCCTCCCAAAGTGCTAGGATTACAGGCTTGAGCCACGGCGCCCAGCCGGATATTAATTTTAATCTTTGAAGAAGAAAGGAAGTCTGTCTTCAGGGAACATCTTTTTCTTTGGACCTAACTTGAGCAGATTTATGAGGAATGACACTGGGTAACCTTGAAAATAGTTTCAACCTTATAAATCTGTACTCGATAATAAATAAATAAATAAATATTCCTATATATAAGAAGAAATCATAACTTTAATCGTAATGCAGTTTTAGGGGAAAAGGGGCCAAGAGAATGACTCTTTTCTGATGATATATCTCAGGTCCAGATGGTAAATATTTACAGTTTTTTCGCAGCTACTCGATTCTGCCATTTTATCATGAAAGCAGTCGCAGACAAGACGTAAATGAATCTCTATGGCTATGTTTCATTCACAGAAACGGGGTGGGCTGGATGTGTCGTTTGGTCTGTGGTTGGCCAGCCCCGACACAGATGTACCCTTGTTCTCAGAGGCGTGTTTGCCATTTTCTTTCTTTTTTTTTTTTTTGAGGCAGAGTCTCGCTCTGTCGCCCGGACTGGAGTGCAGTGGCCGAATCTCAGCTCACTGCAAGCTCCGCCTCCCGGGTTTACGCCATTCTCCTGCCTCAGCCTCCCGAGTAGCTGGGACTACAGGCGCCCACCACCTTGCCCGGCTAGTTTTTGTGTTTTTAGTAGAGACGGGGTTTCACCACGTTAGCCAGGATGGTCTCGATCTCCTGACCTCGTGATCCGCCCGTCTCGGCCTCCCAAAGTGCTGGGATTATAGGCTTGAGCCACCGCGCCCGGCCTTGCCATTTTCATGTGTGAAGTGCTTGTGTTTGCTTTCAGTATTCAGTGTTCCAGCATCATAAATAATGCTGCCTAGAATTTGCTTAGAACTCCTTTTCCTTAGAATATACTCCCTGGAGGCCGGGCGCAGTGGCTCACACCTGTAATCCCAGCACTTTGGGAGGCCGAGGTGGATGGATCACTTGAGCCCAGGAGTTCGAGACCAGCCTGGGCAAAATGGTGAAACCCGTACTTACTAAAAATACAAAAATTAGCCAGGTGTGGTGGCAGGCACCTGTAATCCCAGCTACTCAGGAGACTGAGTCATGAGAATTGCTTGAGCCCAGGAGGCAGAGGTTGCAGTGAGCCGAGTTCGTGCCACTGCTCTCCATCCTGGGAAACAGAGTGAGACCTCTCTCTCTCTCTCTCTCTCTCTCTCTCTCTCTCTCTCTCTCACACACACACACACACACACACACACACACACACACACACAGAATATATTCCCTGGAATTGAGATGACTATGCCCAAAGGCACAGGTATTTGTGAGGCACAGTTTTTCCTGCACACTGTAACACAGGCCCTGGGGCTGTGTTTTGCTAACCCCGGAATAACAAGACGAGCTCTGCAGAATCTGGATTAATCGGTACTTTCAATCTGTCTTTCCTTCCTTCATTTTAACGTGAGACATTCTCTGCTTTGAGCTGAATGCATTTAACAGCCTATCAGATGATCTAGGTGATGTGATCTTGACACTGGAAGCCATCATTAATTCTTTCAGCGGGTGTATTTATAGGAAGGCCCACCCTTGCCAGTATGTGCTGGGTGTCATCCAGCGGTGGGTAACTGAATAATCCCACCCAGCCCCTGGGCGGGCGGGGAGGGCAACAGGCAGAGACAGAGGTGGTGATTGCTTCTGAAAACCCAAGGCTCTTCTGCCATGGTGTCTTGGCCTTTAGGGAAGACAGGGCTTCCTAACAGTAGGGAAGGAATTGGGCAACAGAGTAAGACCCTGTCTCAAAAAACAAAAACAAACAAACAAAAAAGGATTGGCATGGATCACTGCTCTGGTCCTGAAAAGCCACCAATAAGTGATAGCTGTTCTTTTCTTGTCCTATTAAAAACTTTAACATCATTTTTTATCACAGTAAAATATATGTAACCTAACATGTTCCATTTTAAGCATTTTGAAATGTACATCTGGCACTAATCACATTCGTAATGTTGTGAAACCAACACCACTATCTGTCGCCAAAACTTTTTCATCATCCCAAACTGAAACTCCATACCCATTAAACACTAGCTCCCTGCCGCCCCTCCCTCCAGCCCCTGGCAACCTCGAATCTACTTTCTGTCTGGATGAATTTGGCTATTCTAGAGAGGGTTTGTGTACGTGGAATCATGCAATATTTGTCCTTTGGTGTCTGGCATCTTTCACTTAGCATCATGTTTTTGGGGCTCATCCATGTTTCAGCATCGGAACTTCATTCCTTTTACAAGTGAATACTATCCCTGGTATAGATAGGATACATTTTGTTCACCCATTCCTCTATTGCTGGACACTCGGGTCCTTTCCACCTTGTGGTTATTGTGATAGTCTACAGTAAACGTTGGCATACAAGAATTCATTTGAGTCACTGTTTTTCAGTTCTTTGGGGTATATACCTAGCAGTGGAATTGTTGAGTCATATAATAATTTTATATTTGACTCTTTGAAGAGCCACTGTTTTCCTTTCTTAAGAAACATGGCCGGGTGCGATGACTCACACCTGTAATCCCAGCGCTTTGTGGGGCTGAGGTGGGCCAATCGCTTTAGCTCAGGAGTTGAGACCAGCCTGGGCAACTTGGGTGAAACCTCGCCTCTACAAAATAATACAAAAAATTACCCAGGCATGGTGGCTCACGCCTGTAGTCCCAGCTACTTAGGAGGCTGAAGTGGGAGGATCACCTGTGTCTGGGAGATGGAGGCTGCAGTGAGCCATGATCACGCCACTGCACTCCAGCCTGGGCAACAGAGTGAGAGCCTGTGTCAAAAAAAAAAAAAAAAAAAAGAGAGAGAGAGAAAGAAAGAAAGAAAGAAAGAAAGAGAAAAGAAAAAAAAATATATATATATATATATTTTTTGAGATGGAGTCTCGCTCTGTCACCCAGGCTGGAGTGCAGTGGCCAGATCTCAGCTCACTGCAAGCTCCGCCTCCCAGGTTCATGCCATTCTCCTGCCTCAGCCTCCCGAGTAGCTGGGACTACAGGCGCCCGCCACCTCGCCCGGCTAATTTTTTGTAGTTTTTAGTAGAGACGGGGTTTCACCATGTTAGCCAGGATGGTCTCGATCTCCTGACCTCGTGATCCGCCCATCTCGGCCTCCCAAAGTGCTGGGATTACAGGCTTGAGCCACCGTGCCCGGCTGAAAAATATATTTTTTATTCCTTCCTCTTCAGGGTGTAATCCAATGATCCCAGCAGAAAATATAGAAAATGTGGTAAAGCATGTTGTTTTGGTTCACCAGTCCGTGGGCCACTACAGCAAACAGTTTCTACAGAAATTGAGGCGCAGCAACTATGTCACTCCCAAGAACTACCTCGATTTTATTCACTCCTATTCAAAATTGCTGGATGAGAAAACTCAGTATAATATAGGTAAGCCTGGGGGATGAGGTGGTTGACAGAGGTCATTCTTATTTATGGGTAAGGATTCGAACGCTGATCTTTTCTTTAGTAAGATCAGCCATCTTCAGTATTGAGGCCAAGCGAAGCACATCTTGGATTTTGCATCTTGGAGCAATTCTTTCATGTAGGTAGGACCCTGGCATGTCCTTATTTTTATTCTCAGTGTTGAGTCATAGACTTTGAAGCTTTACATTTTCATCACATTAGCAATGTTTCAATTTTGTTTTTTATCTTAGAGATAGGGTCTCTGTTTCCCAGGCTGGAGTGCAGTGGTGCAGTCATGGCTCACTGCAGCCTCAACCTCCCGGGCTCATGTGCTCCTCCCGCCTCAGCCTCCTGAGTAGCTGGGACCGCAGGTGCAGCCACCATGCCTGGCACACATTAGAGATACTGTCTGCTGCAGCAGCATGCACTGCTGGACAGGGCTTTTTAAAAAGTGCTCTGGCTATTGGCCAAGGGAAGCACTGTTTTCAGATATATATTCATTTTGGCTGATGCCATCCCAGTATGGCAGTGGAGGTACTGAAAGACACGTGCCATCTTGTAAAAATGTTTTGTTTTGTTTTGATAAGCTGAAGTTAGGCAATCCCAGTGATTGTGTTGGGAACAGTGGCCACCTCGACAATGAACATAGGTGCCCTCTTTCCTCAGCTCAGTGCAAGCGTCTGGACGGGGGACTGGACAAGCTGAAGGAGGCCACCATCCAGCTGGACGAGCTGAACCAGAAGCTGGCCGAGCAGAAAATCGTGCTGGCCGAGAAGTCCGCCGCCTGCGAGGCCTTGCTGGAGGAGATCGCCGTCAACACCGCTGTAGGTGGGTAAGGGCCAGGGCCAGGGCAGCCCATCCCCAACACCACCATAGGTGAGTGAGGGTGGGGGCCGGGCAGCCCATCCCCCAGCAGGACAGGGCTCTGCTGGGACGTCCCTGCGAAACTGCTTGTAGGCACCAAGCATGCCATCTTGACCCTGCAATTCCTGTTTCTTTCTGAATTCGTGTCCAGCCAGTCTCATCCCTTTTCATAAGCACTGAGACGCTACCATATGTAAGTCCGTGCACTGGTAGCCTGAGGATGTGCCAGGGAGTGGAAAAGTCACTCGACCCTCAATGGGCTGGTGAACTAAGTCCGTGGGTTGAAATGACCTAAGCCTTGGCATCATCGATGCGGGATTTTCTTGGCTCCCCTTGGAACTGTTTCAAGGTTCTTTCTTGGGCTCCTTCCCTTGGTCTTCCTGGCCAAGGCTCTGTGTCACCTGCACTGTCCTGCTCTTGACGACTCTACCCTCCTGCGATGCCTGGCACAGGACAGCTCCTGGAGCCCACAGCTCTGTGCCTGGCCTCTAACCCTCCTCTCTGGGTCTTTGGGCCACTGGTTTCTGATGTGTACCCTCCCCAGCTCATTCTCAGATTCCTGCAGATGCTACTCGACCTGCCTGCCTCTTCCTTCTCCTGCTGGTCTGTGTTTGTGCTGCTGCTAAGTGTCATCTCGGTTCAGTTCCTTTGTCATTGCACCCGGCCCTGTGCACAGGATCCATGTGTCGTCACTCTGGCACCAGCACCCTAACTTGGTGTTGGCAAACTGCCTCTCCCCAACTCCCAGTGCCTGCCATCATTAGAATAAGGATGGGCTTATTCTAACCCTGGCAGACTAATTAGAAGTTATCTGGGACTGCACATTTTGAGTCAGCCTACAAGACTGAAGATTATTTGTGTTCATGTATTGCATGGCAGTGCTGTGAAGAGACTGCATTCAGTGACCGAGCCCAGATCCCCGAGACGTCCCTAGTTTGTTTATGTGTTTCAGCATCTTCCATGTCCGTGAGCTACCATGTCTTCTTATAACATTTCACATTTTTCTTAACTCGACCGTTGTTAGCTTCTGTTGCTTGCAACCAAAGCAACTTAATCGATAGATATCCTTTCCCAGGAATTTGTGGCAACTCCCTGCTGCCTGTTTTGATGCTGAGTCCTCACTGTGGCCATCATCAATCCCTCTATGTCATCTTGCCCACCTAATTTCCCATGACACCCTGTCGCCTGCTCACAGCATCGCCTCTTCATGCCTGTGTGAGTCCTGCAGTAATTTGCTCTTTCTCTCCCTTCGGTCTGCTGAGAATATCCATACCACATCTCTCTTCCTATCCGTGTTTCTTCTACCAGAACTTTGATCAAATGCCTCATTCCCACATAGCTGCACTTTGCTTTGATCTGTCTTTTAAAAACTATATATTTCTGGCCCCCTAGATGTAAAAAACTGTATATTCCTGGTCCCTTAGATGTAAAACTAGACTGGAAGTGTCTTGAAGGAAGCTGTTATTTCTCGTATTCAACTGTCCAAACAGCAGATACTGACTTCAGCTTCATGGCAGGCACCATGGTGGGGAGAGTGGGGGCTAGAAACTGAATGAGACTCAACCCCTGCCTGGAAGAAGCTCACAACCAAGAGAGCCCCTCCCCCAGTGCCCAGGCTGCAGTTCGTACTGAGGACGACCTGTTTGCCACACCCATGTTTAGTGCCTCTCCTACCTGTGGTTGCTTTTCTTTCCCCATTGCCGTCATCCTTGTCCAGGGTCACCTTGCTCCCACTTGGAATTTTGGAGGAAGCTTCATCTAGGATCTCTGTTTCCAGGCTGCCTGTCCCGATCAGGACTATTGTGGTTGCAAATGGTGGAAACTGAGCTCAAAGTGGCTTAATCTAAAGTGGAAACGCATTGATTCCAGAGGCATGCTGGCTTCAGACACAGCTGGATCTAGGACTCAAGTGTATCAGTGGGAATCTTTCCTTCCCTTTCTTGGCTCTGCTGTCTTCTGTTTGGGCTTCATCTCAGGCAGCAGGCTCCGTCCATGCTGAGAGTTTGGGAGCCTCCCGCATGAGGTTGGCATCCTATTAGCTCAGCATCCCCAGGGGAGAGAGGGCTCTTCTTTCCCATGCATTCCCACAAAGCTCCCAGAATAGGCCGTGATTGGACAGATTTGAGTCACATGCCGTTGCCCAAACCAATCCTGGTGGCCATAGGAATGGGATACATTGACAAGTCCTGCAGAGGGTAGGGTGGGGTGCAAATAATCCTTTCTCCTGAGGGTGGCTCTTCAGCACCTGCCCTAGCCTCCAGCCTGTGCTCCTGCCTGGCTGAAAGAGCCCGTCATTTTGCTCCTCAACATGACTCAAGCACCTGGCTTGGCCGGACCCCTTTGCAGGCTGCACCCCACCCTGAGGTTCCTGCGGCCTGTACCAGCCCTCTTCCTTCCCAGCCAGCTCTGGTGGTCCTGTGACCTCTGTGCTCCGTTCCTGCTGGCCCCACCCCCGCCTCGGCATGCTCACAGCTTAGACAGCTTCCTTTCTGCTCTTCTATTCCGAAGGTTCCACACTTGTGATCTTGCTACCCTTTTCTGACGCATTCATCCCCCTGCTGCCCCAGGGAGAAGCAGTGCCTGGGCTGGGGACCTTTCCAGTGTCAGGGCCCGTGCTCGGCTTTGTACACTGCCAGTGCCAATGCTGGCTTGTTAGCTGTGGAAATGGATTCTCAGAGACCTTCACATGGGGGAGGCAGAGCCTCTGCAGCCAGTCTCTGTTTGCAGAAGGCCTGCTGCATGCATCTCCTGGGGCTGCTGTAACAAAGCACCGTGATCTGGGGGCTGAAAACAACAGACATTTAGTTTTTAAAATTAATTAATTATTTTTTTTTCTTGAGATGGAGTCTTGCTCTGTCGCCCAGGCTAGAGTGCAATGGCGCCATCTCAGCTCACTGCAACCTCTGCCTCCTGGGTTCAAGCGATTCTCCTGCCTCAGCCTCCTGAGTAGCTGGGACTACAGGCGCCCATCACCATGCCTGGCTAATTTTTGTATTTTTAGTAGAGACAGAGTTTCTCCATGTTGGCAAGGCTGGTCCCGAACTCCCAACCTTAGGTGATCCACCTGCCTCGGCCTCCCTAAGTGCTGGGATTACAGGCGTGAGCCACCGCGCCCGGCCAACAACGGAAATTTATTCTCTCACAGTTCTGGAGGCCGAAGTCTGACATCAAGGTGCCAGGACCACGCTCCCTCTGAAGGTTCTGGGGGAAGACTCTTTCATGCCTCTTCCAGCTTCTCAGGGTTGTTGGCAGCCCTTGGTATTCCTTAGCTTAGCTTATAAATGCACCACTCCAGTGTCTGTCTCCATTGCCACACGCCCCTCTTCCCTGTGTGTCTCCACATGGCCTTCTGATAGGGACCCCAGGCACTGGATTTAGGGCCCACCCTAACCTTGTATGACCTAATCTTAACTAATTCCATCTTCAAAGACCCCACTTTCAAATAAGGTCACATCCTGAGGTCCCAGTGGGCACGAATTTTGGTGGGGTGACACTGTTCAAACCACAGTGAGCCAAGCCCTGCTCTAGGTTTTGGGGTTCCAGCCCTCGGGGAGGTGCTGACATCCTAGTAAGTGAGGGCACCCAGACAGTGAATCAGTCAACAGTGAAGTGAAGCTTCCCGATTGTGACCGGTGTCATGAAGCAAATCAGCAAGGCAGGGAGAGAGAAGGCGACAGAGGGACAGCCTCCTTAGAGGGTGGCTCTGGCTGGGCCAGAGTGAGCGTAGGAAGAGGCGATGAGAGGAGATGGCAGGGAGCCAGTAAGTGGAAGGGGGACCCTGGCATCCTCAGTGAACACCAGCGAGGCAGGGCTGGGGGCTGTCAGGAGCCACGGGATTTGTCCTGGATGGAGTGGGTGGGACACAGGTGGGCCAGTTGAGGAAGGTTGGAGTCAGGGTGGCTGTCTGGTGCTGGAGGGCCCATGCATGGTGGAGTTTTCTGTCCCACCAGGATCACTAAGGCTGCCACATTGGCCAAAGCTCCTTAGATCCCCACTGGGGCTCAAGCCAACCTTTAAGGACTGCACTCTGCTCAGAGCCAGTGGCCGCGAGTGCATCTCCTCTGAGCCCAAGTTTACTCACCCCCTGCTCCACCCTGCAGCTGAGGAGAAGAAGAAACTGGCGGAGGAAAAGGCCATAGAGATAGAGGAGCAGAACAAGGTCATTGCCATGGAGAAGGCTGAGGCCGAGACGACCCTGGAGGAAGTCATGCCCATCCTGGAGGCCGCAAAGCTGGAGCTGCAGAAGCTGGACAAGTCGGACGTGACTGAGATTAGGTAACGCGCCCGGGCCGCCATTCTGGGCTTCCGTTCCACCTCTGCAGGCCAGTAGTCCCCATGATCGTGGCGACCAGGTGCTTACAAAGGAGCTGACACCACGTGCTGCCACCGCGCCTGGCTCTCTCCGCGGTGGGAACTGTTGTTGCCCTCATTTTTGGATGAGGAAAGCGAGGCCCAGGGAGATAAGGCGGGCACCCCGGGCATCCAGCTCCCCCGGCTAGTAGGAAGCAGGGCCTGCTGACCTTGAACCCAGGCCAAGGGAAGGATGGAGTGGGGTAAAACGGTGCTCTTCACGGAACACGTGGGGGCAAGTGTCCGCCCTCGCAGGGGCAGAGTGCTCAACACAGGGCGAGCCCTGCTGAAAACAGCTCAGCAGAGATGTGTGCACACCACGGCCAGACTGGCGATGCCTGAATCCTTTTCTGGCCAAGGAGGCTTTCAAGGAGGGTGAGAGTAGGTCACTATTGAGGCCTCCATACATCTTGCAAATCAATCTGTAAGACGACCCTGTCCCCCACAACAGAGGGCTCCATCTGCTGTCAGCGAGGGTGACCTGGTGTGGCATGGGCCAGCAAACTTTCTCCCCGCATGGCTTGGTCTCCCCAGGGCACTGTTCCTGGACTCTGATGGTCAGTTGAGTCTTGTGAGTAAAGCCCAAGGAGGGAACACTGTTCTGGTGCCAGCCTCCGCCCACTGCCTCTGCCTCTGTGCTGCCTGGCCCCGCACAGACGCCCCGGCGTGGGAGCCTCAGTTCTCTCCTTCCTCACTCTTCATCCGGAAGGAGATCAGTCTTCCTGGCCCCACACACAGGTCTCGCAGCCAAGAGGCTCCATTCCTGGGTCAGCAGTGGGCTTCCGTTCTGGACTCCCAGTGGAGTAGTGCGTGTTCCCTGCACTTCCTGTTTCTCTGCCTCTGTGCTGCCTGTGAAGGCTGAGCAGCACTCCTTATCCAAGGCTGTGCCCTTGTTTTCTTGTTCATGAAACATTTGTGAATTTGAACACAGAATTCAGCTCATTCCAGGACAGGGGACCTGGTTCATTCTTGGGAGGTCACTTGGAGGTGCCACTGTTATCAGCAAGAAGTCATTATTTCAATGTTGAGAATGGTGTCAAGGAAGGTATAAGGATGGATGTATTAAAACTTCAGCACTAAGCATTGGAAGTTGAGGCTGAGGTGCCAGGACACAGTGGAAGTGCACACCCAGCGGAGGGTAGGAGACACGGTCCCACACACATTCTCTCAGGGGAATATCTAGCTACCGGTAATAGGATTTGGGGCACTGCTCCCAGGTCAGCAGCATAAAAACATCGTGAGAGCAGAGACTAGGAAGGATTTTTGAAGGGGATTTATTTGAAGAGAAGGAACGGTGAGTCCCTTCCATCAACCCAAAGTGGAGGGGTGGGAAGGGGCTTCCATGGAGCCAGATAGAGAGCTTGACATGTGTCCCCTGCAGTGAGACAGGCGTTGCAGACAGGTGCCCAGCTCACCCCTGAGAAAGCCAAAGTACAAAAGGAATAATTTTTACACATTCATACATGGCTCTGCCTCTTTGCTGTGCGACGTTTAGCAAGTCATCTAACTTCTCTGTGCTCCAGTTTCTTCATTTGTAAAATGTGAGTAAGAATTGTCTCGGCTGCATCAGTGCCTTCATGAGGATCATGTAAGCCTATATGTGAAGAACTGGGCTGGGCACATGGTCAGAGCCATGTAAGCATTAGCTGTGATTATGGCTCCAACATCCAAAAGGTATGCTGGGAAAAGCCCACAGCCACTGTGTCCTCTATCAGCTCTGGTCACCTTCCCACGCTTCAACAGGTAGTGTGGGTATATCATTTCTCGTATACACATCCTGAGGATTTTCATGCATGACCAAGGCAACCAGGTACACAAGGGTCTCTTCTGTTCCTGACTTCAGGTTCTGAGTGTTTGGAGAGCAAGGGATACCTGCAAATCCTTTTATCCTTCTTTTATATACAAACTGTAACACCCTATGCATATCTTTCTGCATCTTTTCTGCTTAGCAATATATTTTGGAGATCTTTTGCATGTTGATATGTGATAAACTTCCCTGATATTTTAGGACATTCCTCCACATTCCATTGTGTGGCTGTGCCATAATTTATTTAACAAGCCCTTACTGATGAGTTTGTTGAATAAGTTGATTGTGTCTCCAGTCTTTTGCGTTTACAAATAGCGTGGCAAAGAATAAACCTGAGCATAGTTAATTGTGCACCTGGGAGAGTCCACCTGCAGGATACATTTCTGGAAGTGGAATTGCTGGGTCCCAGGGTGTAGGCATTTATAATGTTCATAGCTGTTGCCCAGTCCCAGCCGTGGGGATGGAACCTATTTATCCTCAAACGACAATCCAAGTGAGCAGTACCTGCTTTTTCCTAGACTCACCAACAGGGGGAGCGATCACGTTTGGATTTTTCACATGTTGTAGATGAAGAATGGTATTTGTGTAGTTTCAATTTGCATTTCTCTTAGTGTGAGTGAGGCTGGCCTTTTTTTCCCTATGTGAAAAATGTGTCTAAGAGTTATGTGTATTTCCTTTTCTGTGAACTTGGTTTGCTTATCTGTTGGGCCGTGGTATTGTTGCTTTTTTTTCAAAACCATTTCCAGGGGCTTTTTTATGCAGTGGGGAGATCAGCTTTTTATCCATAAGGTGAGTTGCAAATCTTTTCCTGGTTTGCCATGGGCCATTTGACTTTGTTTAGGAGGTTTGTGTGTGTGTTTGTTTTTGCCATGTATGTTTATTTTTATGTGGCAGATTTTAGCAATATTTTATTTTGTGACTTTTTTTAAATTAATTTTTTGGGACAGAGTCTCATTCTGTCACCCAGGCTGGAGTGCAGTGGCGCAATCTTGGCTCACTGCAACCTCCGCCTTCCAGGTTCAAATGATTCTCCTGCCTCAGCCTCACAAATAGCTGGAATTACAGACACCCACCACCTTGCCCGGCTAATTTTTGTATTTTTAGTAGAGATGGGCTTTCACCATGTTGGCCAGGCTGGTCTCGAACTCCTGACCTCAGGTGATCCACCCACCTCAGCCTCCCAAACTGTTGGGATTACAGGCATGAGCCACTGCACCCAACCTATTTGGTGACTTTTGGATATTGTGTCCTAGTTAAAAGACCTGA
Source organism: Trachypithecus francoisi (assembly GCF_009764315.1). Classification (NCBI taxonomy): domain Eukaryota; kingdom Metazoa; phylum Chordata; class Mammalia; order Primates; family Cercopithecidae; genus Trachypithecus; species Trachypithecus francoisi. Next base: position 9,271,170 of record NW_022681456.1, on the reverse strand, counting down.
TTGCACTGCAAGATTGTAAAATAATTTCCCCATGATTTCTTTTTGTACTCTGATGGTTTAATTTTTTATATTTAAATCTTTTATCTATTGAGGATTTTTTTCCTGGGGTTTTGTGTGAGTTTGGATCCAATTTGAGTTTTTCCAGATGACTAAAATCTGGCTTTTCTCAGGTCATTTGGATGTTAAGCACAATGAGCCAGCACTTACATCTTGACAATTTTATAATCTTTTAAGTCCTTAAAAAGCGTTTCCTTCTTATCATACTCAATCCTCTTTGTGGGAATCATTAAATGTTGAGGCGGGAAGATGAATAGTCATGAAGATTAGAAGTAGATGTTTCTCTAACTATAAAAGTATAAAAGGCTCCCTTTGTTGCTGGCTTTTGATTTTTACTTTTCTTCCTTTCGTTCATTCAATAGTCATTGGGTGTGTGTCCCCCACCGCACCCCTGCCCTGAGCAGGCACTGGGGCCGATCAGCAGGGAGACAGGGAGGCAGGACCTTCACTGCATGGAGCTGGCGCTCTGTTTTCCTGTAGGAATCCCATGTGCAGGGGAAATGATGTAGGATTAGGTTAGGAAGGAAAGGTCCTTGCTGCTCTGACAGTGGATGTTGGGACCTGACCTAGTCATGGTCATGGCGGGTGGAGGGGGCACCTTCTCTGAGGCTGCAAGGAGCTCGGCTGGAGAAAAAGCAGAGACAGCTGCTGTGTCAGGGGTAGAGCGCTGGGAGGCGGGGAGTAGGGTTTAAAATGATTATTTTCTTCTAGGGAGGGTAGCATATCATTCTCCCTTTCTCATTCCCAAGTTTGTTTAGTGATAGAAGAAAGGCATCAAATTAAACAGACATTTCCATTTCTCTTGTCTTGCACCCTCAATATTTCACACACCTCGGTCGTCCGGCATTGTGGAAAGTGCTGTGTTCTCAGTAAGTGAGACCCCAGAGCGTGGCCTGTAACACAACAGCAGAAAACTTCACTTTCATAGACTCAGAGGATTTGGGAACTGGAAGGGTCTGGTTCTGTGTCTCACTTTACAGATGGGAAAACTGACACCCCTGGCTGGTTCCTAACTTGCCTAAGGGCTCAGGACCCTGCCTCAGGCCTGGGCTCTTTCTGTCTTGAATCTGAAAACATCTGCCCCGTTCTTTCCCTACCTGCTTGTTCACAGAGCAGTGGCTGGGGCCTGGTTTCCATCCACCCTGAAGGAACCTTTGAAAGACACTCGGACAGGCTGCTGCTGCTTTCCTAAGCAGCCAACACCAGCATAACTGAGCCTTCCCTGGTGACTCAGGGCCATTTCTTTCATCACTGGGCTTTGTACTGAAGTGTGGGCGCCCTCCCTCCTGGCCGTTGCCCTGGCTTGTCCGTACACTATGGGGCCCTCTCTCCTCTACTGCCTGCGTGGGAGTGTGTGAGGGTGCCGGGGTCAGGAGGGGTGGGGGATTTGCTCATTGCAGAAAGCCTCCAGCTTGCTCAGTCTGCTCACGCTGTCTCCTCCCTGTCTCTCTGTCTCCTTCCTGTCTCCCTGTCTCCTTCCTGTCTCCCTGTCTCCTTCCTGTCTCCCTGTCTCCTTCCTGTCTCCCTATCTCCTCTCTGTCTCTCTGTTTCCTCCCTGTCTCCCTATCTCTGTCTCTATCCTTGTGCATGTGTCTCCCTCTCGGTCCCTCCATCCCCCTCGTTCTTCTCTGGCTCACCCCAGCCTCCTACCAGAGCCCAAATGCCTGGGCCCCTGCCTGGCTGCCCCCATACTGCTTCCACGTCCTCTGGGGCCTCTGTCTCCTGCTCTTCTCTCCTTTTCCTTCCTTTCCTGCTTTGCCTTCTCTGTGCTATTCTCCTTCCACTTCTGTCTTTCCATAGCCTGGTCTGGGAGACTTCTGTGGCTTTCATTGACCTTGCCTGGCAGCAGGATGCCCCAGTGAGATGGGTTTGGTTCCTTCTCCGGCCTTTGCACCAGCGCTGCTGTTCTGTCTCCTGCTCCGTTGGCAGTTCTGGTTCTCCAGAGGACCAAGGGCAGTGGACATCTGAGTTCTGGAGGAGCAGAGTGATGATCTAGTCTTATCAAAGCCACAGAAAACAATTATGGGGCAGCATAGGCTGGAAAGAGCCCAGGATACAGGGACCTCAGGTCTCGAAGGTGGTGTCAGCACAGCCAGTCATGCAAGCTCCTGGGACCCTGTTTCTCCATCTAGTAAATGGGGAAAGATGATGGTGGTAGTGATAGTGGTGATGATGATGATAATGACAATAATGACAGCAACCACCATTTAGAGTCTGAGGAATCAGCCGAGGGTGTAATTAAAACATAGGTGCTCAGGCTTCACCCTAACCACTGATCCAGATGCTCCGGGGATGGCCTGGGTTTGTATTTTAATGCTGTCCCTGCACCATGATTCAGCTGTGTTCCAAGCGCCTGGTCTGGAACCTGAGAGGGGTACCCGGCCCCGCCCTTGGCGACGCTCCCATGCAGGAGTGCGGTTGGTGTTGGGACCTGGCTTCTTTCGTTTCCATGCAGCATCAGCTCCAGGCACTGCCTTTAGTTGAGCTCCTTTTTCTGGAGCTCTCTTTCAGGCCAGATCCTGGCCACATCCCTGGACGGACCCACGTGTGCCTTGGTTTCTTGCCAGGTCGTTTGCTAAGCCCCCGAAGCAGGTGCAGACGGTCTGTGAATGCATTCTCATCATGAAGGGGTACAAAGAGCTCAACTGGAAAACCGCCAAGGGCATGATGTCCGACCCGAACTTCCTGAGGTCTCTGATGGAGATCGATTTTGATTCGATTACCCAGAGCCAAGTGAAAAACATCAAAGGTGAGTGTCGCCACATATGGGAATCGCCAGGGTGGATCTCGGTCTGGCATCTCAGGCTCTGGACAGGGATGGAGGGCAAGGAGGCTTGTTGCGGGCAGGCCCTCCCCTTCTGGTCGGATGGTATCAGATGGAACAGGCAACGGATGGTCACCAGAGGAAAGCAGCAGCCCCATGACGTGACCCTGGGAGAGTGGCTGGGGATGGGCGATGGCAGCTGTGCCCACTGAGGCTTCCATTCAGCACTAGTCCTAGCTCTCCCTGTCAGGAAACAAGATCTTCTCATTGGAACCTAGCTCAGCCTTGTCTTCTGTGCGTCTCACCCAGTGCTGTTCTGTCTGTGCTGTTCAGTGCACATGCAGAAGCCCAGAGCTGGTCCGACCTTGACTTCCTGCCTTTCTCTTCTTGTCAGTATCAAGTCTTCTGGAGGTCCCTGGGGAGTGGGCACGGGGGTGGCCAGCATCACTGATGGCCAGCCTCTCCTCCATCTTTGGTTACAGGACTGAGTTCCCTTTGAGCTCAGTTCTTGACCCTGCCCAATGCTCAACCAGGCGGTGATAGTGGAATGGTGTTAGTCTTTGCGAAAAGCAATACAAGTTCACACTGTGTTTGATGGTTTATTTAGACTCTTATCAAATGCTTTTTCTTAGCCCCTTAAAAACAAAAGCAAACTCAACACAAATGACCCCAATCACTACAAAAACCCAACGCACTCCCTCTATCTGAATCTTCATTGGATGGACTTCCGTTTATGTGAAATTACTCCTGGGGTGAGGGTGCGGGTGAAGGTAACAGGTGACCTGTAATGGCCTGTGAATTCCAGTTAGCCACGTGGGTGCCCAGTTGGGCGTCTCCATTATGCCCTGGGTCTCCTGCATGACACCTGCGTCCTGGGTGGCAGTAAACCATGCCGCTCGCCCACATCGGAAACATCGGTTTATGCAGAACCCATTCTGGTGTGACACCATGCTGTTGGCCGTAGGAGAGCTGTGTGCATCCTGCTCACGGGGCTGCTGAAGAATAAGAAACTAGTTACGCTTATTTTGTCTGTTTTATGTTCCCAAGATGAAGCTTGCCACTCATAAAAATTATTGCATGTTTCACGTTAGGCCTCTTGAAGACTCTTAATACCACGACTGAAGAAATGGAAGCTGTCAGCAAAGCCGGGCTGGGGATGCTGAAATTTGTTGAAGCTGTAATGGGCTACTGTGATGTTTTCAGAGAAATCAAGCCCAAAAGAGAGAAGGTATTGCCCGAATGTAAGACTGCCACACCACTGCCAAGAGACCCCTTTGGAGTCAGAATTCACATGTACACACCTTTGCTGAAAAAATTCTCCCAAGGTTCTGACTTTAAACTGCATAAACTTTCCCCCCAGCCCCCAATAAATGGTAATCCTGAAATACCACTATCACTTAGGCATAGTGTGGGTGGTGTACAAGACGGAGGTCTGAAAGAGTTTCAAACTTTCTGTGAAAGTGTGGTATAAAGATGTTCAGACCAGGCGTGGTGGCCCAGCACTTTGGAAGGCCCAGACGGGAGGATCACTCTAGCCCAGGAGTTTGAGATCAGCTTGGGCAACATAGTGAGACCCTGTCTCTACAAAAAAAAATTTTTTTTAATTAGCCGAGCATGGTGGCACACACCTGTACTACCAGCTACTTGGGAGGCTGCAGTAAGCCGTGATTGTACCACTGCACTCCAGCCTGGGTGACAGAGTGAGACCCTGTCTCAAAAAAGAAAAAAGAAAAAAAAAAGACATAAAGATGTTTGAAGTTGTTTTTCTAGGGTCAAAGCAGAGTTTCTCAGCTGCAGCACCACTAAAGTGCTGCCTGGCGGTAGTGGGGGGGTGTTTGTCCTGGGGGGGTCTGTCCTGGGGGGGTCTGTCCTGGGCACTATAGGATGTTTAGCAGCATCTTCGGCCTCACCCCACTGGATGGCAGTAGCACCCTCCCTCTAAGCTGTGACATCCAGAAATGTCTCCAGACATTACCAAACATCCCCTGGGGGACAAACCTACCCCAGTGGAGAGCAGCGGGGCCAAAGTCATAGGTAGATCACAAAATACAAAGAGAATAAGGTTGATTTGATCATTTTGAGTCATATTGTGACCTTGCTCTATAGCTCGGAATTGTATTATTCAGAAAACTTAGAACCAATAGAAATACTGTGATTGTCTATGATATATTCTTCTGAGTTTTTGACTTACAACCACAATGTCATCTTACTGTGATCTCAGTACATGAAAGTAAAACCTTCTGATAACTTAGGTGCTGTGTCTTCTAATGGGACATAGAGTTTTTGCAGCAAACAGTTGAAGAAGAAACTAAGAAGCCACGTGTCTCAATATAGCATATAGTGGCTCCGAAAAGCACAGACAGCATTAGAACAGTTTGGACATGTGGCCTGGTTTGAGGCCATTGTATCGTGGCCCCACCGTGGTCCTTTTCCCCACCTTTCTGCAAATTGTCTTTACTTAGGTGGCCAGGTTGGAGCGGAATTTTTACCTCACTAAACGGGAACTGGAAAGGATCCAGAATGAGTTGGCAGCAATTCAGAAAGAGCTGGAAACATTGGGTGCCAAGTATGAGGCCGCCATACTGGAAAAGCAGAAGCTGCAGGAAGAAGCCGAGATCATGGAGAGGCGGCTGATTGCTGCAGACAAACTCATCTCGGGTCTGGGGTCGGAAAACATCAGGTCAGCGCGGCTCACGAGCCCACCTGTTGTCGTTTGTAAATGGACGTCACCCACAGAGTTTCTCGCCGTGTTGATTCTTTATCTCACGTTGTGTTTTTAATGTGAAAACCACGTGACCAGGTCTTATTTTTCCTATTATCATGTTTATGGAAGCTAATGGCTATTTTATAGACTATTGTTTTTATTAGGCACTGAGTGTTATTTATTAATTACTAAGGGTCAAGGAGGCAGTGCAGCTGTGGAGACGGAGAAATCCATAGCATTTAGCAAGGTTTAGGGAGTGTTCACTTCTTGGTGACCTCTAACCCCTGGGTCCTTTCTAGAAGAGTCTGTGGGAAAAGCCCATTGCTGTCACTGCACAGATGCCTTCTAAGCGTCCCAGTGGCTTGTTCAATCCTGGACTTCAGTCTTAAGTGATGGGGCTGTTTGATCTTTATGGGCAAGACCGCTTGGCCACAGCTTATTCACCGAATAGGGCAACAATTTTGAATCTGGCATCTGTAAATGTGCTGTAGAAAACACTGAAAAATGCTGTTTGCATGTGGTAAACAATTTTCAGTATTTCTAAAACCTAAGTCTTGGGGCATTTACTGGAAGAGGCCAAATGAAACAGATGCTTTCTTTTATCTTGGGTGGAATTCTGTCATTGAGTAAGGCCAGAACTTGTTAGCTCTGCTGGGCTGATTTATATGTCTTTGATTAAGGCTTCGGAAACAACGTGCTTACTACTGAATGTGATCCACGCAATGTGCTTACTACTTAATAAAGACCACAGGCCTTTACTGAGCCCCCTGCTTGATGCTGGCTGCAAACACCAGGTTTACTAGGGTGGGAAGTTGCAAGATAAGCTGTTGGTCCCTGTTCCCCGCGAGGAAAGAATATCTCAAAACATGTTTCCGTCTGGCTAGCCCTGTTAGCAAGGTATCAAGCTGGTTCTTCTGGAATGTTCCTTTTGGTTGTGGCCAGAAGGTAAACTGCTCACGGCAACCTCCCTCTCCTCCCGTGCCAGGTGGCTGAACGACCTGGATGAGCTGATGCACCGGCGCGTGAAGTTGCTGGGGGACTGCCTGCTCTGCGCGGCCTTCCTGAGCTACGAGGGAGCCTTCACTTGGGAGTTCCGTGACGAGATGGTCAATCGGATTTGGCAAAACGACATCCTGGAGCGGGAGATTCCTCTGAGCCAGCCTTTCCGGCTGGAAAGCCTGCTCACAGATGATGTTGAGATCAGCAGGTGTGTGGCACCCTGAGCCAGCAGGAGGAAGGGGACATCTTAGCACAGGGGGTCTACATGGGTGTCACCCCATGGGGAGGCAATGGCCTGGGGGCATTGCTAGGACCACAGTTGGCTTGACTGCATGGAAGTGGCTGGGCAAGCTGCAAACCCAGCATGGAGCCCTTCTCCCTAGAGCCTGAGGAGCCTGTGCAGCCTGGGGATGGGTAGATTGTTCTGGAAGGCCAGTCCTACCACCCTTAGCCCTTGGCTCACAAATTGGTGAGAAAAGTTCATTTCCTGGTGGCTGTTTCTTCCAGATGGGGATCCCAGGGCCTTCCCCCCGATGAGCTCTCTGTTCAGAATGGCATCCTCACCACCCGGGCCAGCCGCTTCCCTCTCTGCATCGACCCCCAGCAGCAGGCCCTCAACTGGATCAAGAGAAAAGAGGAGAAGAACAATCTGCGGGTACGGCGGCTCCTCCCGGGGCGTCTTCTGCCCCCGGTGCCTGTTCTCTGGAGAGTGCCCCTCCCGCCTCCTGTACCTGGCAGTCCCTAGCCTCAACGAGTCTGGGCAGAAATGCTTCCACCCTGACCCCCCCGCGGAGCCCTCCCCCACCTCCACTTCCACCCTGTGGGTCTGCCAGGGCAGCACAAACTACCGTGAACTCTGCCTGTCCCCTTGCAGGCTGCGAGCAACCTCAGCTTCATCTTCCTCTGCCCAGTACGGGGTTTGTGGTCTGGGTGCTCAGTCACTACTTTTTGGAGCTGAGGTGGGGGATGGGGATGCAGGGGAGGAGAGAGTAATGGCTTGATTGAGATGTCATTCACATACCACACCATTCCCTCACTGAACACATAGAATTCAGTTTGAGTTTTAGTATATTTACAGAGTTGTATACCAATTACCAGAGTCAGTTTTAGAACATTTTTATTATCCCTGGAAGAAATGCTACATCCTTTAGCCATCACCCCTCCAGTCCTCCCATTTCTCCCTCCTTGAGCCCCTGACAGCCACTCACCTGCTTTCCGTCTGAATGTGCCTCCTCTGGACGTTTCCTAGGAATGGCATCAGATGCTGTGTGGCCTTTTGTGTCTGGCGTCTTTCACTCAACCTGACGTTTCCAAGGTCTGTCCTTGCTGTAGTGTGGCAGGGCGCCATCCCTGCCTCGGGTGGATGGTATTCTGGTGTGTGAACAGACACGTTGTGTCCATCCATCCATTCACCGAGGGACAGTCGGGTTTTCCCTCTTTTTGGCTGTTGGCAGAATGCCGCTGTGGACGTTGGTGCACACGTTTCTATGTGGCCATGTGTTTTCAGTTCTCTTGGGGTGATACCTAGGAGTGGAATTACGGGGCGGCCCAATCACTTTTTGCTGAACTAATGAACAAATGAATGATTTTCAATTTTAGCTTTTCCTTATTTTTTTTCTGGTCCTTGATCCCAGGTGTTTGCATGCTGTTTGGGGAAGCCCATTTGTACTCCAGGGTCAGGGGAATGGTCTGCCTCCAAAATGCACATGGAGCTATCATGGAGCAAATACTCTGAGGGCAGGAACTTCCCTAGACTCCTTCTTCCCTCAGCCTGCCAGGGAGCACCGAAATGGTCAGCCTACCCCTAGTCTACTTCCAACACCTACCCTGTCTCTTAAAGAGAAGGGGTTCTAGCTTACAGGGAGAGGGGCTGAGGACTCCCCTTCCTTTCCTCTCCACCCTGTTTGAGCAAGATCCTGCCCTGAGTCTGGACCTCATGGTGTATAGTCGTTATACCCCTTGTTTCTCTCTTCTTTTCACCTCTGGCCCCCTCGAAGTTCCTGGCTCATCCACTTCCCACTTCCAAGCCATTCTCCCTTTATATTTGCCAGGGCCACAGGTCAACATGTGGGCTTTCAGCATCTGCCTCCACTCTCTTCCAGGTCGCTTCCTTTAACGACCCTGACTTCCTCAAGCAGCTAGAGATGTCCATAAAGTATGGGACCCCTTTCCTGTTCCGTGATGTTGATGAATACATCGATCCTGTGATTGATAACGTCTTAGAAAAAAATATAAAAGTCTCCCAAGGACGGCAGTTTATTATCCTGGGAGACAAGGAAGTTGACTATGATTCAAATTTCAGACTTTACCTAAACACCAAGCTGGCCAATCCCAGATACTCCCCATCTGTGTTTGGGAAAGCTATGGTCATCAATTACACCGGTAAGAATGTGTAGAACCTCCACTACTAATTAAGATGGTTTTGATGGAGACTGCAACCTGAGATCAAGGCTTTCCTGGGACGTCATTTCACTCACAGTGACCCCAGATCATTCTCTTATAGGCACATCCGGGCTTGTCAGCTCTTACTGATTAGGTACCACTTAGAGGGTGTGAAGCTATGAGTTACCTGTCGTGAGTCACCCTGAGATGGGGCTGTGGGCTCACGTGTTCACACACGGGTGGGATGGGACGTCTGTCTGTGGGGGCAGGAAGTTACTCTGTATTCGTGTATTTAAAATACATGTTGTGATGTTGAATTTTTTTTCTTCCTCTCAGTTGAATTCTGATAGAAATTGGATGTTATCTGTCATATTCTCTAGAGTTGTCATGCACCTGCTTAAGCAGGTTAATTCGATTTGGATGAACTTTCTTTTTTCTTTTTCTTTTTTTGCACAGATGGGGTTTCTCTGTGTTGCCCAGTCTGGTCTCAAATTTCTGGGCTCGAGGGATCCTCCCGCCTCTGCCTCCCAAAGTGCTGGGATTACAGGCATGAGCCACTGTGCCCAGTCTGGGTATACCGTAAACTATGGTACCGCAGTCCGCGGAAGCCTGGGTTTTATTTCAGCGCGTTTTTTCCTTTTTGTCCACCACTCTGCACCACAGCATCGCTATTCTGCTCGTGTCTGCTACCTTGCTGCTGTGGAGTGACTTTGGTGGGCAGTGAATCCTTGTGCCTCTGACGTGCTGGCTGAGACCCACACTAAGTGTGTCGCCTCACAGCAGGGCAGCGGGAGAGACCGTTGTCGGGGTCCACAGGTGGTGAGGGCCTCTCACTGTCCCCCACAGTCACACTGAAGGGCCTGGAGGACCAGCTACTGAGCGTGCTGGTGGCTTACGAGAGGCGGGAGCTGGAGGAGCAGCGGGAGCACCTCATCCAGGAGACCAGCGAGAACAAGAACCTGCTCAAGGACCTGGAAGATTCCCTCCTTCGGGAGCTGGCCACGTCCACCGGGAACATGCTGGACAATGTGGACCTGGTGCACACCCTGGAGGAGACCAAATCCAAGGCAACAGAGGTAGCAGCCACAGCGGAAAAGGCCCTGAGCCAGGCGGGGCCTGCATGCACCTTTGGAGCGTCCAGTTCTCTGTCTGCTCAATGAGAAAACTGGGCTCTGTGGTCTCAGGGATAAAAAGCCACCTCTATTGGGATGTGCTGTGGGGAGGGGAGCCCCAAAGGTGTTCCCAGGGACCCTTGGGCATCAGGTCAGTCTCTTTAAATTGAGAGTGATGGAAAACCCAGCCCTGCCTGGCTTAAGTCAAAAGGGAAGTTATCAGCTGAGAAAGCAGAAAAGTCCAGAGATGGCCTCAGGTGGGGCTGGATCCAGGACTTCAAAAATACCAGGAGGACTTGGTTTCTCTCCATTTCTGGGCTGGGCCTTCTACCGGGTTGGCGTCATTCTCTGCCAGCTCCCTACATGGTCAGAAGACTGGTCTGGCCTCATGTCCTCTCAGGTCTAAACCCAAAGGGATAAGTGAGAATCTTCCTGTTCCTACCATGAAGGTCCTGGAAGTCACTTAAGTCACATTTCTACCCCAAACCAGTCCCAGGAGCTTGAGAATGCTAGGCTCGGGTTGGCTGGGCCTGGGTCACATCTCCTGGAGTCTGGGTGGAACCCCATATGGGATGAAAAGGGAGAGGGCAGTACCTGGAGACTTAAAAGCAGTGTTACTAGAGGAAGGGGCCTTGGGTACAGGGGTGTCAGCCACAAATATTCACCCCTTCCTACAAGAGGGTGGGTGCCCTCGGTCCCCTGCAGTCCTTGGATGCTTTCAAAGCCCTGGAGCATTGCATGTACCTCTCTGCTGCCCCCTGCCCCTCCTGCCCTCTGCCCACTTCTCAGTCTTCCTGTTTCCAGGGTCACTTGTGCTTTTCTTCAGGTCTCAGAGAAACTCAAGCTGGCAGAGAAGACAGCCTTGGACATCGACAGGCTGCGGGATGGCTACCGGCCAGCAGCCAGGAGGGGGGCCATCCTGTTCTTCGTCCTGTCTGAGATGGCCCTGGTGAACTCCATGTACCAGTACTCCCTGATTGCCTTCTTAGAGGTCTTCGGGCTGTCACTGAAGAAGTCGCTGCCCGATTCCATTCTTATGAAACGCCTGAGGAACATCATGGACACACTGACCTTCAACATCTATAACTACGGCTGCACGGGTGAGCTCTCCCCACGGAGGAGGACACATTCGTGTAGTTTGGTGTGCCAGATGTGGCTTTAAGGAAACGTGGTCTGTGAAAATGGAAACTTACCAAACGGCATTTTTTTCTTTCTTTTTTTTTTTGTTTGAGATAGGGTCTTGCTCCATCACCCAGGCTGCAGTGCAGTGGTGCGATCACAGCTCACTGCAACCTCCACCTCCCAGGCTCAGGTGATCCTCCTACCTCACCCTCCAGAGTAGCTGGGACTACAAGGCACGCCACCATGCCTAGCTAAGTTTTTGTGTATTTTGTAGAGATGGGGTTTCACTATGTTGCCCAGGCTGGTCTCGAACTCCTGAGCTCAAACGATCCACCCACCTTGGCCTCCTGAAGTGCTGGGATTACGAGGTATGAGCCATCATGCCCAGCTCTGAATGGCATTCTTAAGTGTGGCGATCCATGTTAAAAGAAGAATGTTTAAAGCACTGAATTTTAAGATAGCAGCTTTATTGAGATACAATTTACATACCATAAATTCGCCCTTTAAAAATGTACAGTTTGGTGATTCACAGCATGTTCATAGAGTTGTGCAGCCATCACTACTCTCTCGCTCTGGAACGTGTCCACCAGCCCCGAAATGAAATCCCACACCCATTAGCAGTCACCCCCGGCCCCCCGCTCCTAGTCCCTGGCAGTCACCACTCTGCCTTCCATCTGTAAGGATTTACTGGTGCTGAACACTCCATGTCAATGGCATCATAGGGTGTGTGACTTCATGACTGGCATCTTTCATTCCACATCGTGACCTCACGGTGGATCTGTGTTGCTGCGTGTGCCAGCACTTCGTTCCTGTCTGTGGCTGAGTCACATTCCATGTATGGACAGACCACACTGTGTTTACTCACCCGTCACCTGATGGGCATTTGGGTTGTTTTGCTTTTTTGCTATTAAGGCAACGCTCCTGTGGACATTTGTGTGCAGGTTTTTGTGTGAATGTGTGTTTTTAATTCTCTTGGGGGGTGCATCTAGGAAGGGAACTGCTGGATCATAGGTAATTCAATGTCTAACTTTTGAGGAACTGCCAAACTATTTCCAAAGTGACTACAGTCTGTTTCGACTCCTAAATCATTGATTTTTTAAAAACACTTTTTGTTACGGAAAACATATACGAAAGAGAACAGTGTCATGATCGTCTGCGCACCTCTCACCTGGCAATGATCAGCTCTGGCTTTGATTATATAATCCAGACGGTTCCCCGTCAACCCAGATTATGTTGAAAATTTGCTTCCTATTCAGATCACTTATCTGTAAGTATGTTAGTTTGTATCTCTAAAACAGAGGTCAGCAAACTTTTTCTGGAAAGGGTCGGATTTTAGGCTTTGAAGGCTAAATGATTTCTGCCACAACTACTCACTTCTGCAATTGTAGCACAAAGCAGCCATTGGACAATATGGAAGTGAATGGCCATGGCTGTGTTCCAATAAAACTTTATTAGCAAAAACAGGCAGCAGGCTGGATTTGGCCCCTGGCTTGTGGTTTGCCCATCCCTGCCATAAAATAGAAGAATTCTATTTCAAAACGTAGACAGAAGGCCATTATCATACCCCCAAATTAATAATTCCTGAACATCATCATATACCTAGTTTTCAAATGTTCCCATTGTCTTATATGTCATATTTCACATTAGTTTAAATCAGGACCTCATTAAGGGTCTATCCATTATAATTGGTTGTGTCACTTAATTTCTCTCTTTTCCCCGTTGCATTTATTTTTATTTTTATTTATTTATTTTTGGAGACAGGGTCTGGCTCTGATGCCCAGGCTGGAGTGCAGTGACACAATCACAGCCTACTGCAACCTCCACCTCCCAGGCTCAAGTGATCCTCCCACTTCAGCCTCCTCGGTAGCTGGGACTACAGGTGCATGCCACCATGCCCAGATAATTTTTTTTAAATTTTTTTGTAGAGATGGTGGTCTCGCCATGTTGCCCAGGCTGGTCTTGAACTCCTGGGCTTAAGGGATCCTCCTGCCTCAGCCTCCCAAAGTGCTGGGACTAGAAGCATAAGCCACCGTGTCTGCCCCACCCCTTGCATTTATCTGTGGAAGAAACCTGCCTGATTGCTGGGTTGTCTCCCGTCGTCTGAATTTTGCGGCTCGCCTCTCTGTGTTGTGTCATTGGAGGAACTCTCAAATGCCAATACATGTAGTTCTTTTCTCATGAGACCTTAAGACTCCCCAGTGAAGAGTCTTCAGCCTTTTCCTAGAGTATGTAATCCTGGCTACCAGCCTTCGTGGAAGCATGTGAGAAAAGAAGGCTGTCAATTTCAGCATTCCTCATGAAAACTTGCACTGAAAACCATCTTTTCAGTATGGTTTCCCCTCAACTATGCCTGGTGTTCCCCTGTCCAGAGACCCTGCTTTATCTTTTCCAAAGTTCACTTGGGTGGGGCAGGCAGTTGCCTGGCAGCATGGAGTGAGAGGGGATCTGGGATCTGACTGCTTGTCAAACAAGCTGTCCACCCATCTTCCTGTTTTTAGCCCATATTCACCCACACTTCCAAAGGATCTGGAACTGCCAGTTCCTGAGCTTTTGATGCATTCTGTGGTTTGCATCTCAGCTTTATCTCCTCCTCATGTAAGAGTCAACTTTCTCAGCTCTGCTAAATCAATTATCACTTGTCCATCTGTCTGTAGCTTGCAGTTTTTTTGGTTTTTTTTTTTTTTTTAAGGCAGAATGTCACTCTGTTGTCCAGGCTGGAGTGCAGTGGTGCGATCTTAGCTCACTGCAACCGCACCTGGAGTTGCTTGCAAAAGTTTATTGCTTTTGTCTTTTCTCCAATTTTCTGGGAGCTTATACCTTTTTTAAAAAACTCACCATTAGGCCAGGCACAATGGCTCACGCCTGTAATCCCAGCACTTTGGGTCGCCGAGGTGGGCGGATCACGAGGTCAAGAGATGAAGACCATCTTGGCCAACATGGTGAAACCCCGTCTCTACTAAAAATACAAAAATTAGCTGGGTGTGGTGGCACATGCCTGTAGTCCTAGCTACTCGAGAGGCTGAGGCAGGAGAATGGCTTGAACCTGGGAGGCGGAGGTTGCAGTGAGCCAAGATCATGCCACTGCACACACCAAAAAACCAAAAAACAAAAGCAAACAAAAAACCTCACCATTTCTGTTGGTTTTTGGAAAGGAGTTGGGAGAAACTCAGAATGGCCATTTTTAAGCAGGGGCCTGTAGAGCGACCTTTAGAAAGCAGAGGTGGACAGGGCACACTTGCATCCCTTTCCAGTCCTCTTTTGCTGAGACACTGTACTGACAGTGATATTTTCCATGCACTAGTGCTTGTTGTATTAAGTTTGCCATGCCTGCCTTAACAAAATACCACCGACTGGGTGGCTTAAGCAAAGAAATTTATTTTCTCATAGTTTTGGAGGTCAGAAGTCCAAAATCAAGGTTTTGGTAGATTTCGTTTCTCCTTAGGACGCTCCCCTTGGCTTGCAGGAGGCCGTCTTCCTGCTGTGTCCACACAAGGTCTGTCTTCTCTGTGTGTGAATCCCTGGTGTCTGTGTGTGTCCAAATTTCCTCCTCTTGTTAGGACACCAGTGAGGTTGGACTGGGCCCGCCCTAATGGCCTCATTTGAACTTAATCATCTCTTTAAAGACCCTGTCTCCAAAACCAAATACCATCATATTCTGAGGTACTGGAAGTTAGGGCTTCAACATGTGAAGTTTGGAGAAATATAATTTAGCCCTTAACAGTTGGGCAGAAAAGAGATTGTTTCTATAGGACTCACTTAAGTAGCCAACCCTCCTAACACATATGAAGTAGAATTCAAATTACAAATTTTGACTTACACAATTTTTTTTTTCCAGGAACACATGTCTTCTGTTAAAAAGCAAAAAAGAAGAAAGCTGGTATTTTGCATCCATCAATAAACAGTCTGTTGATGGAGTGTGTGTCCTCTGCTGTAGAGGTTGGCAAACCCCTAGCCAGCATCCAAATCTGGCCCACTCCCTGCTTTTGTAAATAAAGTTTTATTGGAACAGGACCATATCCATTAGTATACATATTGTCTATGGTTGCTTTTGCACTACAATGGTGGAGTTGAGTGGTTATGACCATCTAGCTTCCAAAGCCAAAAATATTTACTATCTGGCCCTTTGTAGAAAGTTTGCCAACACCTCTTCTAGACTCTAATGGACACGAATGCCATGGAGTCAGGCAAACAACCTGCCTTCGGTTGAGAGGGTGGCTCTGAGCCCCAACTGTACTGCCCCTCACTGGCTTTTCCTCTTCCCAGGACGATGTGATTTTACCTCCTGTAGACACAGCCATTTCCGTTACATACAGGAGCATGTCACTACAGACTGGGGCATGACCTAGGAACTGAGCTTATCTTTTTTGCACTTAGATATTCATGGACATTGGGTGCAGAGAGGGCTAAATGCAGCCATACAGTTTGAGTGTTTCATTTCTCTTACATTTAAGCACAGTGTGCGTAAGAAACTCAGGGTTTTTTTTTAAGAAATCAATGCTCGTCTGATGTTTCCCTCCAGGGCTGTTTGAGAGGCACAAGCTACTCTTTTCTTTTAATATGACCATCAAGATAGAACAAGCAGAAGGGAGAGTCCCTCAAGAAGAATTAGATTTCTTTCTAAAAGGTAATGAATTTGCCTAGCTTCATTCCTCCCATCTCCTTGCCCACACGATACGTGTATATGTTTGTCCATTAAAACAAACAATCACAAAAATTTGCCTTAAAACTTGGCTCCCAACAGCACTGCATTTTTCACTATTCCAGTTGATCATTCCAGCCTCAGAAATGGCTCTGGTTGAACTCGGAGCAGCCAGCCTCTGTCTCGGGGCCACCCCGAGGCTGGAAGCTGGATGCTACACTGAGCGCCTAGTTGGTGTCACTGGCGGTGACGAGGGCAAGCCCGGGCCACTTCCTCTTTCCAGTCTCCTTCTTGAGAAGTGGACTTTTCCCCAAAAGTGAGAGAAGTCAAAGCAGAGTTGCCTGCTTTGTGTTGGCAGCACAACGGCTGTTTGCTTCTCTTCCGTTGTGATTAGGAAACATTTCCCTGGAGAAAAGCAGAAGAAAAAAGCCCTGCGCTTGGTTGTCTGACCAAGGATGGGAAGATATCATTCTTTTATCAGAAATGTTTTCAGACAGCTTTGGGCGACTTCCTGATGATGTTGAGAATAACCAGACTGTCTGGCAGGAGGTGAGCCCATGCTCCCTTTCTCCTCCTCTCCTTCCCCACATGTCAACAATCTCTAAACTTCAACTGTGGCCCAACCCCTTAAGAGAAGACACTCCTTTGAGTAACCCATTAGTGTGTAATTGATGTAACCCATTAGTGTGTAATTGATGCCCTCTAACTCTCTGATTGGAATTCTCCTTTGGCTAATTCAGCTAGTTGTATGGGAGATCCAGTCATCTACCTGTCCATCCATCCATCCATCCATCCATCCATTCATCCCTGTATCCATCCACCCACCCACCCACCCATCCATCCATTTACCCACCTACCCATTCATCTACCCATCTGCCCGCCCACCCACCTACTCATCCATCCATCCATTCATTCCTGTATCCATCCACCCACCTACCCACCCACCCATCTATCCATCTACCCACCTACCCATTCATCTGCCCATCTGCCCGCCCACCCACCTACTCATCCATCCATCCATTCATTCCTGTATCCATCCACCCACCTACCCACCCACCCATCTATCCATTTACCCACCTACCCATTCATCTGCCCATCTGCCCGCCCACCCACCTACTCATCCATCCATCCATTCATTCCTGTATCCATCCACCACCCACCCACCCATCCATCCATTTACCCACCTACCCATTCATCTACCCATCTGCCCGCCCACCCACCTACTCATCCATCCATCCATTCATTCCTGTATCCATCCACCCACCTACCCACCCACCCATCTATCCATCTACCCACCTACCCATTCATCTGCCCATCTGCCCGCCCACCACCTACTCATCCATCCATCCATTCATTCCTGTATCCATCCACCCACCTACCCACCCACCCATCTATCCATTTACCCACCTACCCATTCATCTGCCCATCTGCCCGCCCACCACCTACTCATCCATCCATCCATTCATTCCTGTATCCATCCACCCACCTACCCACCCACCCATCCATCCATCTACCCACCTACCCATTCATCTACCCATCCGCCCACCTACCTACTCATCCATCCATCCATTCATTCCTGTATCCATCCACCCACCTACCCACCCACCCATCCATCCATCTACCCACCTACCCATTCATCTACCCATCCGCCCGCCCACCCACTTACTCATCCATCCATCCACCCATTCATGCACCCACCTATCCATCTACCTACTGACCCATCCATCCAAGAAATAGTTGTTGGGCATCTACCATGTACCATGTCCCTTGATGGGCACTCGGTGAATAAGAGTTCCTCCTTTCTGAATGTCATAGTCTTTGGGGGTAGAGAATGACAGATCTGACCAGGTGGCCTTCAGTTACTACACCTATAGATTCTCATCCCTTTCCAGTGGCTTCTGCCACCTTCACACACAAATGGGGACCTATGTCATTTCTGAGTTGATGCCACAATGAATATTCTTTGCTTTTCCCAGTGGTATGACCTGGATTCACTGGAGCAGTTTCCATTCCCCTTGGGTTACGATAACATCACCCCTTTCCAGAAATTGCTTATTTTGCGCTGTTTCCGTGTGGATCGGGTCTATCGGGCAGTGACTGACTATGTGACTATAACAATGGGAGAGAAGTAAGTGTGTCATTTTGTTGATCTGCTGCTTTCCGTGGGGTGTGATCGCTAGCATCCTCCCACCCTGGGCTCAAAGAAAGCAGAGGCTGACCAGCTCCCGAGACAGCTGTCGCCACCCTGTCTGGACAATATTCCATAGCCAATATTCTAGAATTCTTCAATATTCTAGAACAGCGCTGGTCACAAGAAATTCAATGTGAGCCACATGTGCAGTTTCAAAAGTTCTAGTAGCTCCATTAGAAAAGAAATGAGCACAATTAATTGTAATATATTTTATTTAAATGAATATATTAAAATTATTTAAATGTACAATCAATATGAACATGATTGAGACATTTTACATGCTTTTTTTTTTGGTATTAAGTCTTCAAAATCCTGTGTGAATTCACACTTATACAGCACATCTCAATTGGGGCCAGCCACATTTTAAGTGCTGAGTCACCGCGTGTGCCTCATGGCCATCGCACTGGACAGTGTTGCTGTAGCATGGGTACAAAGCCAGGCAGAGAGCGTGGGACTGCAGCTCAGATGTGCCCTTGCAGCCAGCAGGCCATGGCAGTGAGTGATGAGGCTGGGTGGAGTCCTGGTCCCTGGGCAGCTGCCCTTAGCTCCTGCTGATTGATACCATGTGCCACTGGGAACCCACAGTGGCTGGATCCTCTGACTCTGAAAGAAGCTAGAACTTCAGATTTTTACCTGAAATATCCCTGTATCTTTGTGTTGGCAATGAATTTTAAAACACACGTCTGGGTCAGGTGCAGTGGCTCATACCTGTAATCCTAGCGCTTCAGGAGGCTGATGTGGGAGGATCGCTTGAGGCCAGGAGTTCGAGACCAGCCTGGGCAACACAGCGAGATACTGCCTCTAAAAAATTAAAAAAAAAAAAAAAAAAAATGAGCCAGCTGCGGTGGCGCACACCTGTAGTCAAGCTACTAAGGAAGCTGAGGTGGGAGGATGGCTTGAGCCTGAGAGTTTGAGGCTGCAGTGAGCTATGATAGTACCACTGTACTCCAGCCTGGGCAACAGAGTGAGATTGTATCTATCTCTCAATTAAAAAAAAAAGAAAAAGAAAAAACCCACACACAAAACTCAAAATTCAAGATGTGGACCATTCAGGACACACCTGTGGAACCTCCGGGTTTTGTGCCATGGGCACGCCCACCTGGAGGGCAAGCTGAGGTGCACAGCTCAGCACAAACCAACTGAATTGAGCATGCAGGGGGTACAGGAGTTCCCCATCAGGGTGGGAGACATGCGTAGAAACTAGAATCTAAAACGGAAGACTGCAAAGAGCTATCCCAGATGAGGGGCCAGAAGGTTCTGGACCCTGGAGGAGGCAGCAGTGATCAGACAGACCAGCCCCTGGTCTGAAGCTGCCTTCCTGGGAGAGTTTTCTGACTGTGTTTCTTTCACTAGGTATGTGCAGCCCCCGATGATCAGCTTTGAAGCTATTTTTGAGCAGAGCACTCCAAATTCACCCATTGTGTTTGTCCTGAGTCCTGGCTCTGACCCTGCCAGTGATCTTACGAAATTAGCAGAGCGAAGTGGTTTTGGAGGAAATCGCCTCAAATTCCTTGCAATGGGTCAAGGTCAAGAGAAGGTAATTTGTGGCTGAAAGGAACAAGCTCTACATTTAGGGGAGGTCCCTCGTGTCTGCTAAGGAGGAGCTAACCTGGATTTAAGCTGCGAGTGCCACGCCACAAAGAAGTTGGATGCATTTCCGAGCAAAGAAGCAGTAATGAAACACTGGGTAGATGACGATAATAGTTATGATTTCACAACCTTGTGTTGTGATCATGGTGCTGTGCTTTTCTTTTTTTTTTTCTTTTTCTTTTCTTTTTGAGACAGGGTCTCGCTCTGTCACCCAGGCTGGAGTGCAGTGGTGCGAACATAGCTCGCTGCAGCCTCGACCTCCTGTTAAGTGATCATCCTGCCTCAGCCTCCCCAGTAGCAGCTGGGACTACAGGCATGCATCACCATGACTGGCTAATGTTTTTTGTATTTTCTGTAGAGAAAAATACAAATATGTCACCATGTTGCCCTGGCTGGTCTTGAACTCCTGGACTCAAGCGATCCTCCCACTTCGGCCTCCCAAAGTGGGATCACAGGCATGAGCCACGATGCCCAGGCTGCGCTGTCTTCAAAGCCCTTACACACACAGTCCTTACCTTCCTTAGTCCCTGAACAGCCTCACTGCAGATCAGAATTATGATGGCCCCAGTTGCATGGCCAAGGGAGTGGGTCGAGAGAGGCTGAGCCCAGGACCATTCAGGACAGAACTGTGGCGCAAATCCTCCTATCCTTCTGAGCCAGAGAGCTTTCTTTCCTAAGATCTTGCCTCTCTGCATCACAGTGCTCCCTGCTAGAACTTGCTACGCAAGTTCAGTACAATGTGGGTCAAAGCTTGCAGGAAAAGCCTGTGCGTCAGCAAGTGTGACGGTCGCAGGCATGCGTGTTGGAGTCAGAGGGAGCTGACTGCCAGTCCTGGCTTTGCTATGAACTGCGAGGCTTTGGGTAAGCCCCTCTGCTGCTGAAAGCCCCTGGGTGAGATGAGGATGGCCATACCCATGCTGGATGGCCCAGAAGGCAAGCCCTGGGCACCAGCAAGGCGGGCCAGCTCTCTCAACCACAACACTGAAAGAAGCGATTGTAACATCAGCGCTCATGTGTTTTAAGCCATTTCAGAAACCAAGGCTTGATTTGGGTGTTTAGCTTGTTTGTGCTTGAATTACATTTGGGAGGGGACATGGTGATTGTTTTCCAGGCCTAGGGCGCTGACCATCTTACAGTGGCCAGGACAATCTCTACTTCCTGGTAGGCTTTAGCTGGTCTGTTGCAGCCCTGCTCAGGAGTCCTTGGGACAGAAGCGACTTTGTGGGAGAAGCTGGGGTTTCTAGGGCCAGGGAGGCTGATGAGTGCAAAATGCTAACCCATCTTCCAGGCTGTGTGTGACCAGCTCAGCGCACCCACGGGGCCCATGGGGTTTTTAAAAGATGGTTTATTTGAAGTCTCCTTCTGTAGCTCCTGGATCCTTGGCTTTCTTTTGGCTGCTGCTGGAGCTGGCCATCACCTTTCTGTGGGGGTGGAGTGGGTCTCTGGAGAGCACGGGGTTGGGTTTGGATGCCAACTCCCCCCTCTCCTCCTCCCTCTCCCCTGGCGCAGGTGGCCCTGCAGCTGCTGGAGACTGCGGTGGCTCGCGGGCAGTGGCTGATGCTGCAGAACTGCCACCTCCTGGTCAAGTGGCTGAAAGCTCTGGAGAAGTCCCTGGAGAGGATCACCAAGCCCCACCCAGACTTCCGCCTGTGGCTCACCACGGACCCCACCAAGGGCTTCCCCATCGGGATTCTGCAGAAGTCCCTAAAGGTCTGGCTTCAGGATGGACACCAACATGCCCAGCACCCAGCTTCTCAGACCACCACCGTATTGCTGTGGGGCCGGGGTGTGTGTGTGTCTGTGTAGAAATAAACCTTAGGCTGCAGTTGAAACCTCGCGGTTGAAACCCTTCTCATCCCATCTCTCTCTCTAGAGGGGGCCGCTGTCCTGGGTGGGTGTTTGTGAATCCCAGGCCTATCTCTACCAATTCTGCATGTGTCCCTAACAATATCTAGGCTGCTTTTTATAAAGTTCATGCCCCCCCCGCCACCCCGTAGCCTGCAGTTCTCTATTGCTGACTGCAGAAGTTTTGGGTGGTTTACATGCCCCATTTAATTTATTCTCCAGCAAATTCTTTTGGAAAGGTTTTGTCATTCCCCGTCTCTCTCTCTCTCTGGGGAGGTGGAGGGAAGACTTTACTTTCATTCTATAGTAAAGGATCTCATGGTTCAGAGGAAGGTCAAAGACCATTGATCCTTGACCCTGAGAGCTAGAACATCTAGTCCTTTAACTTCTTAGCCTGGGCTCTGGACAAGAGACTTTAGCTATTGGAGGTCTCAGACAGCTCCGCAGAGAGGAAGGAAAGCGCAGTGCCTGCATTGTGCACACTCTTCCAAGCTTGTGGGCCTGCGGTCTCCACCACTGTGCATTTTCTTCTCTTCTGAAGGTTGTCACCGAGCCGCCCAATGGGCTGAAACTCAACATGAGGGCAACTTACTTCAAGATCTCTCACGAAATGCTGGACCAGTGCCCGCACCCTGCCTTCAAGCCGCTGGTCTACGTGCTGGCATTCTTTCATGCTGTGGTGCAGGAGAGAAGGAAGTTTGGGAAGATTGGCTGGAACGTGTACTATGACTTCAATGAGTCTGACTTCCAGGTGACAGCGGCTGCTGCTCCTTGGAAATGGCTTCCTTAGGCGGCTGCTTCCTCTCCGACTTTCCTCTGAGTTCAACCACAGCAGGGTTGCGCCGTTCCCAGCAGCCTTTTCAGAAAAGTATCAGAATGTGAACAGCTTGGTGGGTTTCAGTGTAACTGAGTGTGTTCTCTTCTTTTAAGGTCTGCATGGAAATTCTGAACACATACTTAACGAAAGCCTTCCAGCAACGGGACCCGAGGATCCCGTGGGGCAGCCTCAAGTACCTAATTGGAGAGGTAGGGGTGAGCGGGGATCCTTCTGCAGGTGCCTCTGGAGCTACAGAGCTGTGGCCTTGTGCCCCTATTTTCCTCTGAGCCCTCAGAGCCAGCCTCTTCTGCCCCTGTTCCCCTTGGGTCTCTGTGACATTCTCTCTGCTCTCACTCAGTTGTTATTTGTCCTAAGTGAGCTCTATTCACACAGAGGTTCCCTGAGCTGGATCCATGGCTGGGGATCCAGGCTAGGCATCCTCTAGCCCCTTGCTTCCGCTGTCATTGTGTACAGAGCTCACAGGAAGCTTCCCCGGTGGTCTGCACACGGCTCGAGCAGTGACATCAATTCCAAAGACAGCAGCAGCTGCTGGCTTCTTTGGCTGTTTGTTTGATGTGTTTGAGGGACTTTACTTGCTGCACAGGGGCTACCAACACTTTCTGAGGGCTTCTTATTGCTTTGGGCCCTATCCCTTGGGAAGCCAGCAAAGCCACAGATCAATTATGTGAACAGTGGCCCAAAAGGTTATGCAAGTCAACAGGTTCGAGCCTTGCAGCAGCCAGGTTGTAGGAGTCTCTTGACCCTGGGTGCGCCTCTGGCCCCGGGCCCCCAGGGTGCACACAGTAGGTTCTGAGCTCGTGGCTGGCTCTCAGGCCCTCTAATTTCAGGTCATGTACGGAGGACGGGCCATCGACAGCTTTGATCGCCGCATCCTGACCATCTATATGGATGAGTACCTGGGGGACTTCATTTTTGATACTTTCCAGCCATTCCACTTCTTCCGGAACAAGGAAGTGGACTACAAAATCCCTGTTGGTGATGAAAAGGAGAAATTTGTTGGTGAGATTTCTCAGACATGAAAAGATTTTCGAGGCTTTTTCTAAGGGAGACCATACACTTCAACTGGTTCCCTCTCCTGGTGGGGCTCCGTGGCTGGTCAGGTGTGGTCTGTTAAGCCTGTTAGGTGGCTTGGCAGACAATTCCTGGCTGCAGAGCTGATAGAGTTCAGATTTCCCATCCTGCAATGATGCTAAATAAATCAGGGTCCACCTGGAAGGGCAGAGTGGCCACAGTGAAGCTCACTGAGCCATTTTCAGAAAACATGAATATACAGCTGGACTGGGTGTGGTAGTGTAGAATTTTTACATTAAAAACGTCATTGGCCGGTCATGGTGACTTGCACCTGTAATCCCTTCTTTGGAAGGTCAAGAAGGGCAGATCGCTTGAGCCCAGAAGTTCAAGACCAGCCTGGGCCACCAAGCAAGATCCCATCTCTACAAAAAATAAAAAATCAAAACAAAAACAAAAACAAAAAATTAAACAAAAAGCAAAAAATAAAAAAATTAGTTGAGTGTGGTAGTGAACACCTGTAGTACCAGCTACTTGGGAGGCTGAGATGGGAGAAATGCTTGAGCCCAGGAGGTCGAGGCTGTAGTGATCAGTGATCACGTCAGTGCACTCCAGCCTGGGTGACTGAGTGAGACCCTGTCTCAAAAAAAAAAAAAAAAAAAAAGTCACCCTCTAAACAGTAGAAATTAGTCTTGCATGTCTGAGGACTTTGAGGCTGTGGGCCCTGAGAAAGCACAGGTGGCTAGATAGTGGCACCTCCACTGTTCTCTTGATTGCAGAAGCCATTGAGGCCCTCCCGCTTGCCAACACGCCGGAAGTGTTTGGTCTCCACTCCAACGCTGAGATTGGCTATTACACACAGGCGGCTCGAGATATGTGGGCTCACCTGCTGGAGCTGCAGCCTCAGACAGGTAAAGTCTTACTCAGGAGGACTTCATTAGTTTGAGTGGGGTTTTACGATTGCTTCTTGTAGCTCTCCCACATTGCTGATGCCTTTCCCAGAACCGGAAGGCTCAGGAGGCTCCAGTTCTACACATAGATGCCTTGCTTTCTCTGAAAAGTGTCCTGGTTTTAGGAGAATCCAGCAGTGGCATCAGCCGCGATGACTATATTGGTCAAGTGGCCAAAGACATAGAAAACAAGATGCCCAAAGTCTTTGACTTGGACCAAGTGAGGAAGCGCCTTGGAACAGGAATCTCCCCCACTTCGGTGGTGCTCCTGCAGGAGCTGGAACGCTTCAACAAGCTTGTGGTCCGGATGACCAAGTCTCTGGCTGAACTTCAAAGGGTGAGCCTGTCTCTCACGTGTAGATTACTGCCTAGGTATGTGGCGCCTGGGTTTCTGACAGCGTGTTGCCGATTGCTCTTGATTTCTAAATAGGCCTTAGCTGGAGAAGTTGGAATGAGCAATGAGTTAGACGATGTGGCCAGGTCTCTTTTTATCGGGCATATCCCTAATATCTGGAGAAGGCTTGCTCCTGACACCTTAAAGTCCCTTGGAAACTGGATGGTCTACTTCCTGCGGCGGTTCAGCCAGTACATGTTGTGGGTAAGAGGCACGTCACTACCTCCTCTCTGCCGATTCAAGTGTCAACCTAGACTTCCTCAAACCACCTCCCAAGCCCCTCTTTCCATGTCCCAGCAGTAACCTCTGTTAAAGTTTACTGGGTGCTCTGGAAATGGTCTGAGATTCTTACAAGCATATCTGTATCTTTCGTTTTTCCTTTTTTCTTTTGAAGACTCTGAAGCATACTATGCATACCCGATTATTTTATCTAAGCGTGTATCTTGGCACTTGTTCCATATTAGTACACAGAAAGCAAGCTCGTTCTTTTTTAGAGTATGCCATTGTACAAATGTTCCATATCCTTTCTCTTCCTTCTGTATCCTGAAAATATGGTAACTGTCTACATTTAGGTGGTTACCATATATATGTATTTTTGCTAATACGAATCACATTCTGGTGCACATGTCTATGAATATGCATAGGGGTGTATTCCACGGATACATTCTGACAGTGGAAGAGTTGGATCAGAGCGTGTGCATTTTAACTTTTGATAGCTCTTGTTGGATGGTTCTTAGAAAGGCTGAAACCACGGTCTATGAGAGTGCTTCTGTCCTCACCTCTGCAACACTGTGTTCTTAACATTTTGGATCACTGTCTCCCTGATAGGTGAAACTAAGATCTCATTGTTCTGCTTTGCATGTCTTCAATTAGGGTGAGCCTGAGTGTATTTCGCATGCTTTACAGATATTTTCTGTTGGCTTTTTCTGTGAATTGTCTTTTTGTATCTGGATTTCATTTTTAGTAAGGTCTCCATCTTTCTCACTGATGTTTAAGGGCTCTTTGCAAATCAAAGAAATTAGCCCTTGGTCTGCTGTGTTGCAGATATTTCTCCCAGCTTGTCATAAGTCTTGACTTTGCTTACATTATTTTTTCCACAGAAAAGCTTTACATTTTTACGTAGTCAAACCTACAAGGCTTTTCTTTGTTCTCCTGGGCTTTGTATTTCCTACTCCATGATATGAAAGCATTCATTGGAGATGTGGCCTAGTACTTTTGTGGTTTTATTTTTGTATCTAAATCTTTGATCTATCTGGAATGTGGCAGTCCAGATTGTTTTTCTCAAATGGGCGGCCAGTTGTGCCAATGCCATCTTTTGCCACTCAGGTGAAATACATCTTTTATCATAAACTAAACTTCCAGGCCAGCTTTGACCTGGCATTGGATGGCAGCCCCAGGCTCCCAGCACTTGCCCTCTCTTCTCTCCAGGTCACCGAGGGCGAGCCCAGCGTGATGTGGCTCTCGGGGCTGCACGTCCCTGAGTCCTACCTCACGGCGCTGGTGCAGGCCACCTGCCGGAAGAACAGCTGGCCACTGGACCGCTCCACCTTGTTCACACAAGTGACCAAGTTCCAGGACGCAGATGAAGTGAATGAGCGGGCGGGACAAGGTACCGTCAGCTCGTCAGGGATCCACAGCCTCTCACTTAGAATTTCTCTCCCTGAGCCACCTCCAAGTCAAAGGGATAGGCATAGCGTGGGCCTCGATGGGCCAGGCCATGTTTGAAAGGCAGCCTGCTGCAAATATTTCCTGTGTCTGTGCACTGCCCATGTCGTAACACCTCCGAGGGTGGATACAGAGGTTTCTCTTCCACTTTCTCCGTTGAGACCTGGGGTCTATGGCAGGGGAGACCTGAACCATGTTCACTCTGCTAGCTCATGGGAAGTGGGCTCCTAGGGCAGAATTAGCTCTTGCAAAAACCATCAGGTGGCTTTCCTGTAACCTCTGACGGGGCCAGGGGCATGGGAGCCACAGAGCAGTATGGACTAACTTGGTTGGAACTCTCTGATTATGCCATAACTTCAGGTCCCGTAGACACTGGTTACTGACTGTGTAAACAAGAGCTGGAAACTGCTGTTTCCCCGGGGCCATGTTGTCTTAAGAGTTCATTTAACTGCAAGGAACAAAAGCTCTTTTGAGATGGCTTAAGGAGTAGGGACTTCTAGTAAAGATGTAGGGACTCTCCAGCTCTCAGTGGCGGGGGAGCTGGCAGGTGTCTGGGCTGCCACTCTCTCTGGGGCCACAGGCGTGGGCTCCTCTCTTCTCCTCTTTGTATGTCTGCTGGGTCCTCCTCCCCGGGGACCACTTTCTCTGTGAGGCGTCCACTTCCTGCTCCCCGGCCACTTCGGCTCACAGGGTAGCCGGGGTTGCCATGGTGCCCATGCTGACTCTGGTGCCATGTATCTTCCTAGCCTGGGGGCCCAGGGTGGTCTAAGTCCGTCGACCTTGGTGCCTCATTCCTGGGGGAGAGGCCACCGCCCCGCACCCACTTCTCTGGGCCATGGGGGAGGGCCATGGGGTGTCCTGTCTGAGCCGCTCCTCCACAGAGGGAAAGTGGGCAGGACAGAAGCGCTGGAGAAGGGCCTGGGCTGTCCCCAGGGCGCTGGGGAGGAGGCTAGCCAGTGGCTTGTGTGTGTCGCTGTGTGTGCCTGATGGCAGGCTGTGGATGCTCCGGTTGTATCCAGTCTCTTCCTTGTGTCCGTAGGATGCTTTGTCTCGGGACTGTACCTGGAGGGTGCTGACTGGGATATAGAAAAAGGATGTCTTATCAAGAGCAAACCCAAGGTGCTGGTTGTGGACCTGCCGATCCTGAAGATTATCCCCATTGAAGCCCATCGCCTCAAGCTGCAGGTGAAGGCCCCAGCCCCTCCTCTCTGACACTAGAGCCCTTCCTCTTCTGACTGTAGTTATGGCTGAGGTGGTTTCCAATAGTCCTGCTTTTAAAGACAGGGGTGCCTAAGCTTTATGGGCTGGGGAGAGTCTTGCAGCCGTGATAAAAACTCTGGATAGCCGCTTCCCGGGAAAGGCGCGGCTGCATGTGTGTGATGCCAATCCTTCCAGAGGTGTCAGGCTCAAGTTGTGATGCTGTGGTCAAGACTAACCAAGGGGAGACTCCCTCCCTTCTTGCAAAATGCTGCAGACGTTGCCTGAGTCATAAAGTGGTTCCCTCTGGTGTGGACAGCAGATGCCTTCTGCTCTGCCTGGGCCCACTTTTAACCAGTGTCAGTGTGAAGCCAGGTCCCCGTGAGGCTGGCAGGGGGCGGCCCTGCACAGCCCCAGCCTCGTGCGTTCTCAGGCGCAGTCCTGCACAGGGCCCCTGTCCAGACTTACACTGCCCCTTTGCCTTTATCCCTCTGCACCCTCTCTCCATGGGGGCGCCTCACCTGCCTCTCCCCTGCAGAATACCTTCCGGACCCCCGTCTACACCACCTCCATGAGAAGGAACGCCATGGGAGTCGGCTTGGTTTTTGAAGCTGATCTCTTTACCACGAGGCACATCTCTCACTGGGTGCTGCAAGGAGTATGCCTCACCCTGAATTCTGATTAACCTTTGGGTGAAGAAAACTGCTTAATGAATTCGGAGCCTCGGGCTGGTTGGGAAGAGTGATAGGGTCTGCTGTCATTTCTTGGGGCCTCTCAAGAGGCAAGAGGGGGGCTGGCACCGATTTTTCATTTGAAATCAGCCATTTAAATCTCTTTCCATACAAATTAACCTGAATGGTTTTATTTTTAATACTACTTTTTAAAAGGAATTTATATAATCAAAAAGTAAATACTGGAGAGTATTTTAAGATGTATGGAGTTTTCTTTTCCTTCTCAAACACCTGATTAGGCAAAAGTGCCTGAAATACATAGCATTGGCACAAGTGAGAATCCTAATGTCATTTCCAAAGGTGTCTTTTCAACGATCCAGGCCTGTTTCAGCAGATGCTCCTTTTTGGCAAGAAGGGCTGATGATGCCCGGCACACAGCAGAAGTGGCCAGAGTCACCTGGAGCCACTTCTCCCCCTTCCAGAACTCTCTGGCCCTAGCTTCTTTGGCTCTGACCTGCTACAGTGACTGTGAGGTTGTTGAGCTTAGTGTTTAGTTCTTGCATGAGCTTTCTACCCCCAGCCTGCCTGGGTCTGTGTGGGGTCAGGTGAGGACATGGAACCTCCAGGACCAGTGGTCACTGGGCACCCCTTCCCTCTGTGCACGACGAGGCTGGCCTGGAGCCCTGGCTGGCCACCTGGAGGCAAGGGATGGCTTCACTCCACGAGGGAGGGGAGAGGCTAGCAAGGGCAGCACAGTGGGCAGACACCATCAGAGGCAAAAGCAGCTTCCCACAGAAGCTCAGGAGCGCAGCACATTCTAAGGACTAGCTCTGGGCAGGGAGGAAGCAGGAGTGGCTTCTGGGACCTGGGATTGCTCTCCCTCCTGCAGTCTCCTAGCCCTCCTTCAGGTGTTTGTTTAATAAATGACACAAAACAGAAGGAAGGCGGGTTTAGAAAATAAAGTTTGTTGGGATCTTAAACATTTTGGATAAAACTAACAAAAAAAAATATGAACACACATTCAGGTTGTGGTGCCATGAGGAGTAGCGTCATCTTATTTAGTTCCTTGAGATACACGCACGGCTGCTCGGTGATCGGTGCCGCCCTGGGAAAGGTTGGTCAGGAGGTGACGGGGTCTCCAGGAGGAAGTCGGGAGGTGACAGGGGTCTCCAGGACGGAGCAGCGGCTGCTCGGCCAGGCTGCCCTGGAGCCTGAGGATAAGGTCAAGGTTGGTATGTGTTGCTCCGACTTGAGAATTAATTAGGTGTGTGACTATGTGGCATTGTGAACATCAGGAGTGATGCAGCCGTGGCCTGGGCTTTGTCCGCAGCGCACTTAGGTTACACGGAGCGGGATCAGAAGCAAGCGATTCGGCACACAGGCGTTTGGCCACAGCAATTAGGAAATACATATTCTGCAGCAGGGACACAATCATATTTTGGTGTGAAGAAGAGGGCAAGAGGAGCAGGAGAATTGGTCGGTAGGTGTGAAAAGAGTTTGGCATGCATGGGAATTCAACAGAAAAGGTGTGGCTGAGATTTCCTAGTGGTGCTCACAGTGCATGGACAGCGCGGGGTGGGGCCCGGCGGGCTTCACACAGTTCTGTCCGTCCCTGAGTGCTTCCTCACCTTGCCTGCATTCACCTGGTCAACCGCCAGGGTCTTCACCTCGGGCTGGGCCTGCGGCGGGGTGGCGTGGTGGATCCGATGCGCCACCCCAACATGGGCCTTGTGCGGCTTTTCGCGGGCCGGGCTGTGCTGCTCGCTGCTTCGGTCAGAGGCGATGGGGGGGATGACGAGGGGCCTCTCTTTGATGAGGTGGACCTCGGCGGACTCCCTAGCCAGTAGAAATGGGGTAGGGTCGGGCATAGCATCCACTGGTTCCCGCAAAAGAAGTTTCCTGCTCTCCGCCCCGAATCTGTAGACCTCTTCAAATTCCGGGTGCAAGGGGGCTGAGAGGCTCTTTTTCATGCGGCGGCGAGGCGTTTCAGGTAGCTTGTCTTTGGGGGGCGCTGGCTTGTAGCTGGCCAGCACGGGGCTCCCTGACGGGCTGGCATCTGAGGTCCCGCTGGAGCTCATGAGCTTCTTCTTGGCAGCGTGCAGCTGGGAGGTCAGGTAGGCAATGGTGCTGGCCCGCTGCTCCAGCTCGCTAGATAGCAGGGTCAGCTTGTGACTCTTGGCCTTCAGCTCCTCCAGGTACTTCTTCTCCCGCTCCTTGATGGTGTTCTCCAGCACTGTGATCATTGCGTTTTTCTGCTCCAGTTCTTTCAACAACTCAGCATTTTCGTTCTCTTTCACTTTCAGTTGGGCTTCCAGCTCTTCACATCTTTTCTTTAATTCGCTGCTTCTAGAAGTCCCATCTCCTACAAGAATAAGCCGAGGAAGGAGGTGAAGAACTCATTAGACTGAGGCTGAGTGGGGAGGCCTATGGGGCAGGCGGACCTGTCTGGTGGGGGGCCCTGTCTAGGCAGTGGGGGCCCTGGAAAGACCCCTCCCCTCCCCGAGGTGGGGAGATCAGGGCATCCCAGAAGCCCTTTCCAGCTCTTAGTTCTCTGGCTTACTGCATAAAAGAATGTCTCTGAACCTTAAAGATCCTGAAGTTAAAAGAGGCAATTGCAGAGTATTAGACCTCAGCAAACACTCAGGATTAAACTGGCCGCAAATCCCTCTGTCTGTTCAGATGGCATTGATGAAACGCCTGCTACATTCAAAGCACTGTTTTGAAACTCAAACGTTCAAAGAATTCTCCGTGTCTATTGCATTAAAACGCCGACGTTTAGAGGAGAAGAGGTGTGGTGCTGTCACTCTGCTCTGCCGCTGGCCTCCTCTCTCACCCCGCTCCCCGCACCACACACGCACATCTCGCCCCGCTCCCCGCACCACACACGCACAAAGACTCTTTCCCACTTCCTGCTCAGAGTGAGCTGCTTCATCTCTGTGGCTGCTGCCCTTGGCCCCTCGCTGCTGCCCTAACACTTCGGGCCTCTGCCTCCTTCTGCTGTCCCTGGGTGCCTGTCCTCACCCAGTCCTTCAGCACATGCCAGCTGCCTCCTTCTCCTGCTCCTCTGGTGACTGCAGTCCCTGGTCACCTCACACAGCGCCCTTGGCTCTCAACCCTGGGTAGTCATCCTGCTCCTCCTAACCTGGCTGGCTGGCTGGCCATCCTCCTTGCCTGGCCCCTGGGAAGTTCTTTCTAGACTCTTCCTTGCTGGTCTGGAACTCACCTTGAGTGAGTGTCAACTCCCGATGCAGTGTCTCCTGAGCACCACTTCTCTAAGTGAGTCTTCATCAGACACACCCTCAAGTCCAGATAGCTGCTCTGCTTCCTACATCTTGAGTCTCCCAGGGAGACTGGATGCAGTCGCCATCCTCAGCCTCCCCTCCCTGACTGTGCCCTTCTGCCGGCTGCTCAGTGCTGCCCCCTCCCTGCTCCTCCAACTGGCCTTGGTCCCACCTCCTCTCTGGTCTTCCTTTCAGTCCATCCTGTATTTAGGAAGCTTGGTCACCCCTCTAAGTATTCTTGTTCTCTGTTCAAAATGGTTCCTCACTGCCTAATAAAACCCAAACTGCCAGATGCCTTCCAGTTCCTCAATCTGTCCCGAATGTTATCTGCTCCCACATAAATCAAAGCTTTCATCACTCTCCCTAAGCCGCCACCTCTTGTTCTGTCTCTATTGTACCCTCTATCCTTGACCTAACTCCAGACCTGCACAGCCAGTTTCCCTGTACCAACTCCACCACCCAGGGCCTGCCTAGGCACTGGACACCACTGGATGTCTTTCCCAGGCTTCTGTCTCACTTTGAATTTTCCCACCTGCCTGAGCCAGCAGCAGCTCTACAGCGTGTCCCGCCAGCCAGACTCGGAGCTTTTGAGGGCCCACGGCTGACTGGACTGGTCTTGTGCAGAGCACTTGCATGTTACAAGCTCACTGCAGGTGATGTGCGCTCCTCGACTTAGCATGGGGTCACGTCCCAAAAAAGCCAATGTAAGTTGAAAATACCGTTAAGTCAAAAGTGTGTTTTTGATATTTTCAGCTTACCATGGGTTTCTCTGGACATATCCGTGGTAAATCGAGGAGTATACTGAATGTGTATTGCCCCATGCAGTTGAAAATTTTTAAGTTGAACCATTGCAAGTTTCTCTTTTTAAAAAACATGTCTGTGTGTATATATGCAGGTATAATGTCAGCAAATGACATCCCTAAAAAGGATGCAAGCAGTATTACCTTTCATGAGGTTTATTTTTTTGCCAAAAGGAAAATGGATCCTGAAACACAGTTTCAGAGGTAAAGAGAGGGACAGAAACATACACATATGACTCTATAGACACTGTAAGACCCAGGGGCCCAGCTACCTGGGCTGAACCCCTGCAACCTGAAATGCTGACCTGGGCATGGCACTGGGCCTGGTACCCACTGTCCTTCCCCTAGGGCCTGTGGGACAACAACCCATGCCTGTTGCAAGGCCTTTGCTTTCAGCCCACACTTGGTTGGACAGTGGGCCTTGGGCTCCTTCCGAGGAAGGGCTGCAACCTCAGGCCTTCAACCACATCCCCGGCCCTGCTGTGACCATCCTGGGATTTTCTTCCCCCAGACAGTGCTGCAAAAGGTTGATGGACGTTTGGAACATTCAGGAACAAGGCTCTCCCTGGGCTTCTCTCATGTCCTTTGAGGGGCAGCCCACAAAGGCAGAAGGCCCTGGCGGTCAGACTGGGGACTTGGATTTGTGGGGCACCTGTCAGATGAAGATGCAGGTTCAGAGACGTCAAAGAACTTGTCCAAGGCCACACAGCCCCCCTGAGTCAGAGCAGAGGCCCGAATCTGGGGCTCACTAAGCATCACTCTGGTTCTTTTGGCCACAGCATCCTGAGAGAAGCTTTTCCTGGACAGACATTCTCCTTATCATCCTTCCTTGAGAGTCATCTAACTGTGCTGCCTTCTCCTCCAGGGTGCAGCCTTGGCTCCGGGCTGATGTTTGCTGGCCCTGACTTGAGCGGGCCGTCCTATGGGAAGGAGCTGGTGCGACTCCTCCTCCATCCCCAGCTCTGGAGAGCTGCTTCGCTGACTGTCCTTCCTGGGAATCAGCACCTCCTGTTTTGCCAATTTCTTGCTCTTTATAGAAAGCTCCACTCTACCTCCTCCTCTGTACATACCCCCTTTCTGGAAATTTCAGCCTTCCCATGAAAGCTTGGTGCACACTGAGCTGACAACAGCAACTGAGGCTGGTCTCCAAACGCCACACTGCTGAGCCTGCCCGAGCGTTAGGGCACCGCAGCACTTCTAAACCTGCGCTCCCAGGGCCGGCCCAGACTTCTGGGGTCACAGCCCCCAGGGGAGGGAAGCCAAGCGTCTATGCTGTACCCTGGGTCCTGGTGCTGCTTGGAATTGGGCAAGTTTTGGGTGCACTAATGTAAAACAACAATTTTCACCACTGGGAGGGGAGACACCCCCACTGGAACCACCGGAGAGGCTTCTGAAACTGCCTCTTCTAAGACACAGCCCTTGCTGTGAGGACCCTGCTGCTGCTGGGAGCACTACATCAGGTGGCTGGGCAGGCGGGTGGCCTTGGGACCTGGGGCTGAGAACCTTGACTGGAGAGGCCACAGGGCAAAAGGGTGCTTCTTCAGATTAGCCTGGGCCAGGAGGGGACAGGGAGCGAGGACGCCCTGGCTTCCGTGACACGGGTAGCTCCTTTCCCAAGGCTTCAGTGGTGGCAGGTGTGGACGCTGGAGGTCCCCAATGTCAGGTTGAAACCCTGTTCCTCTGCATTCCCAGAGGCCCAGCTCCCGGTCCCAGGGCTTCGGGGGAGGTCCCTGGTGTCCCTCCGCAGGGAGACTTCTGAGGACAGGCTCCTGTTCCACCACCCCAAGAAGCCCATGGCGCCTTCCCTACCACACACAGACAACAAGACATCTGGGCTCCTGAGAGGCACACTCGGGAGGCTGTAATATGAGCAATGCAAATGGAAAAAATCAGTGCTTGGTAATCCGCTAAGGCGTGGTGGAAATGGTCCGTGTCTTTGACAAGGAACTGGACAATCTCAGGAATAATAACTGCCATTGTGAGGCCTGTTTAGAAAAAGGCATTGTGGGGATGGAGAAGTTCTTCTTCAAAGTTTCTTGAAACCATAAAGAGCTTGTCATTTCCTTGCTCTATGTATGTCTCTAGGTATGTTCTCATGCAGCTGCTCTGACTTGCCCCGGCATGCCTGGACAGGGCTAAGTGAGTCCCGGACCATAGTACATGCTATTCCGTATTTGGAAACCCTCCTGACCCTCTCATGACTAGCCTCCTCTCTTCTTAGTCCTCTTTCCCCTTTGCCTATTTAGGAAAGTTTCAAGCTTTTAACCAATCGAGTTAAGCTTAGAATGTGAGGTCCCATTCCAGCCAATGGAAACGGGACACAGTCATAGGGCAACTGCATCAGGTTATGAAGATTATAAACGTCCTCGTCTCCTTTGTTTGAGTGTGCTCTCGTGGTGAGACTGCTGGCGAGTTGCACCCTTTCTGCAGAAAGTAAACTAGCCTTGCTGAGCCATCCATTGCCTTGGTGTGTTCTTCCTGACGTGATAAACCCGTTTCCAACAGGCGTCTCTGCACAAACATGGATTCAGCACTCTCCAAATTCCCACCCTGTTCTGGGGAGCAGGCTCTTTGCAGCAGGCACAGAGAGCCCTGGGAAGGCCTGGGTTTCTGTCTCTCCTCCGGCAGCCAGCAGGCGGATGCCCTTTGGGGTTCCCTGAGGTCCTGGAGGATTCCGGATGGGGGAAGGTTCTGGGGCTGTAGTCCAGAGAAAGCCCTGGATCCTCAGGGAGCTGTCTAGTAATGTGACCGCTCGCCCGCCAGCATTTAGCGAGCAGCTGCTCTGTGCCAGGCCCATGCCAGGCGGCAGCGACACAGAGGAGTGGGGGCGGTTCTGCCCAATGCTGCTGCTGCTGTTCCTCCTCCTTTTGGGTTTAAGTCACATCTATTTTTATGTCCTGATTACACAAGGAACACATGTTCATTGTAGGAAAAATCAGAAAAACATATAATAGGCATTCCAAATATATGTGTCAGTCAAAAGAAAACAAAATCACTCATCCCCCTGCCCACTAATAACCACTTGCCACACGGAGGGATCCAAACATCCTTCTCATCTTCCCTTAGAGAGCTCAGGCCACACGCGTAACTCTTCCTAGCAAGTGTGTGACTAGTGAAAATGGCACCGACACGTACCACAAAGGGAAAGGTACTGTCATTTACTTCTGGGGAGGAGTTCTTACCTGTCTGTTCCGAACTTTTGACTGTCAGCTCGTATGTTAAATCTAAAAGGGAAATGTTACACATTAATTCTGTTACCATACATTTCAAAATCTTCATCAGCTTTGAAAATGCAAAACTGATGCCCATGATTGGCCAGCAAGTCCTACCCGGACAGAGCAGGGTTTGGCAGCAGGAGAGGCGAGCATGAGAGCAGCAGAAAAGATCAGGGGCTGCTGTGCTCCCTGGGGTCAGAGGGCACCCTCTGTTCCCCCAAACTCCCTTCCCCATTCCCCCATGACATAGCCCAACCATCCAAAACAAGTCAGCAGCTGGCTCTATGTATTACACAGGTTATATCTTGGTTATCAGTTCCAAAATGCATTGGAGATTCTAACCATTGTATTTTAATCTCTTAAGTCCTCAGTATGCCAAGAAAAGGCTTTGCAGCTTTATGCTCAGTGCATCTTGATTATGCAATGAGGATGATATAAGGCATTCAGATGGACTCCTGCAATGACGATGGGAGCTGGGGGCAGGGCAGGCCTAGCACGTTCTGACGCTGGGCTCTGCCGTGCCCCATAGCTGCCCCCCCCCGCCTGCTTGGGCCTGCTCCCCGATGTACCTGTGCAGTGCTGCTGCAGCCGCCTGATCTCGGAGTGCAGCCCCTTGAGCGTGCTGGCATGCTCCCGCTGAAGGAACAGGAGGTTCTTCTGTGCGCTGTGCAGCTGGTTCTCCAGGTTTGTGGCTGCCATGCTGACATCCAGGGGACCTGTGGGTAACACAGACCCTGGCTGCGGTCCCTGAAAAGGGTCCCAGGGCTGCCTGTCCTCCTTGGCTCTGGGTGCAGAGGGGTGTGCACCTCCCAGGAGAGAGCAGAAGGAAACCACAGCACCTGAAGGGCAGGGCGTGCGGGCACCAGGGCTACACTCCCATCACTGCAGGGAGGCCCCAGGCCAGGGACAGCAGCCTCTGCTTCCTGAGCACCTCGGGGTGTGCCCTAGCACTTAGCACCATGCCTCGCACACGAGTGAGTGAGGCCCACTCCACCGTACAAAGTCACTTCCCTTTACTCAGGAAACAGATCAAGAGAGGCAGATTCGTGAGCCCGGGGTCACACGGCCACTGAGGTATGGAGCAGGGATTCTAATCCAGGGACCCCTGTTTCCAAATCCTGTCCTCTCCACGCACCACCTCACCCCAACAGACTGTGACTGACCAAATCACTCCCAAAAGATTTCCCTGACCAGGAAGCACTGACAGCTTCCTCATGGGAAACGGTGACACCTGGAAAATGGGCCAAACATTTCCTCTAAATGGCATCTGGAGCCAGCCAAAGTAAGGAGGGAGAGCTGGGCTGAATTCCAGAGGGAAGCCCCCTGCACTTCACAGCACAGAGAGGAGCCACAGATCCTTCTTGGGAAGGTTTGAGAATGTATCTCATGGGGCCAGGGGGTGGCGCAGGTGTCTGGAGTCTGTCCCCAGTGCTTGGCCCCTCCCAGCCCCAGCTTCCAGCATCTGATGCTCACTCAGGGCCCCAGACTCTACCTTCATCGTAACTCGAGAAATGTGGTGAAGTCATGGGTCTTTCTGGAAAAGCTACCAGAGTAATTCAAGACGCTTGTATAGCACTGAAAAATACTGAGGATGAAATGTGGGTTATTTGCTTATAAATTATTATTGTAAACACAGAGCCTCAGAATGCATTTTTCCTAATGTGCTATTCCAGAGAACCCTCCGTAAAGGAGGTACAACTTCTCAATGGCTCCTGGGACACAGCCCATTTGTAGGATGCCACAATGGGACCGTTTTGGAGACCCTGAC
Source organism: Trachypithecus francoisi (assembly GCF_009764315.1). Lineage (NCBI taxonomy): Eukaryota > Metazoa > Chordata > Mammalia > Primates > Cercopithecidae > Trachypithecus > Trachypithecus francoisi. The sequence continues at coordinate 9,233,978 of NW_022681456.1, read as the reverse complement.
ACACCCAGGCTGTCACTGCTTCAGACGTGTCAACTGCTTGTCAATTATCTGTATGACCAGTGATGTGCATGCACACTAGCTCTGGAGCTAGGACGAGTTCATAACGAACTTCAGACATACACTTTCATCACACGAAGACACTTTCCAGGCGCTGCTCAGGGGGAAAGCCACAGACTCCACTCCAAGGGCAACCTGAGAATGCAGAGAAGGAAATAAAACACGACGGAGCTCACTAAGGGGAATGAACGATGACACATCCTAAAAAGGACCAAGAAAAAGAGAAACAAGAGGCCCTTTCAGTTGGTGACAAAAACTGGCAGGAGAGGGCCGTGGCCCCAGAACACGGCGAGTACTCTCGGGGGCACCTCGCCATGAGCAACGATTGGGCAGAGCTGATCAGAAGCCTTGAAATTGGTCATCTCTCTGAACTAGCAATTTATTTTTAGGAACCTGCCAAAGGAAAATTATTACTTTTGTGTGAAAAGAGGTAGCTGTGAGAATGGTCACTATAGTGCAGTTTGCAGTTGGAAAAGACTAGAAACAAACTCAAAACCGACAACAGGGAGTGGGTTAAAAAACTGAAGGCGACCATTTCTAGGCATGTTTCTATGAAACAAAGCATAGATCTCCCTGACCTTTGACTCCCCTCGCACCAGGGTGCAGACGATGGCAGAGTTGAGTTTCCATCAAGCAGGGCTTTCCTCCGTGGAACTGTGGGGAGCCTTCTGGCAGGAGCAAGAACGGATGTTTCTGTCCCCAAAACCGTCTCGTGCTGTAACCACGAACTCCTGTGTAGGCTGCTGGGCCAGACACTAGTTTCTAAGTGGAACCCCACAGTTCCTGAGATCCCAACACTGTCTGCACAGTGTTGGGGGGCGCTGACCTTAACAAAGGAGCCAGCTACGACAGGGCAGGTTCAGCATGTGGAACGTGTGCCGCGTGCTTGCTGTGGAAAGGGCGAGCACTTTCTGACCTTGCCTGTCCCTCACAAAGCAGAACGCTTGAAAGCGGAACAGCCTCAGTGTCAAAGGAAGGAAGATCCCAGGAGCACCCGAGAGCTGTCAGTAGCGGTGCCTACGTTTTCCTTCGACTCAGCAATCCGGAGTCATTCACTCTGGCATCAATTCGAGCACCTCACTGGCAGGCTGAATCCCAAAGAGCTGAAAGGGGTTTGGAAGTGAGAACTCTAGTAGAGCTGCCTGACCACTACTTTCAAAGGACAGACTCCAATCCAGGATTCTGTTGGCTGATGGAAGAAGCAGAGCCCATGTGAGAAAGAACCATTGATATGTGATCCAGAATTTAGTAGGTCTCAGATGACAGGAGAGCTGCCCTAGGCCTAGCGTCCTACCTCTCACAAACGCTGTCCCCAGCTACACAACCTGGGGGTGGACTTGACGCTGGCATCCCCTGCCATCCACTTCCAGTCCATGATGTCGCTGGCATCCTGCTTTGAAAGCAGTTCTCAGATCCATTCAACTGTACCCATCGCCACTGCTGAGGCCGTCCTCACCCTCACCCGAATCCCTGCCAGAAAGCCTCCTCTGTCCTCTCCTGCCTGCTCCATTCTGCTCTCCATGTGGCAGCAGAGTGATTTGGTTTTTTAAATTGAGACTGCTTAAAAACCTCCAACGGTTCCTGCTGCTCTGAGAATCGGACTGGTATGCCCGGCCCTGTGACTGGCCCCACCACCCTCGCTTCTCCTACCCCCAGGGCTCCTGGTGGCACCAGCTTTCCTCCGGGTGCTTCTCCCACCCTGGTGCCCTCTCATGGCTCCTCCTCTGCCCAGAACACTCTTCTCGGGCCTCTCCTGGGTCTGCACTGTCTACTTATCCTTTAGGTCTCAGTAAAAGTTTACTTCCTCCCGGAAGCCCTGGTCCCCAGACTCGGCACCTGGTGCATTACCACCCTGTCCCCAGTTCTAGTCTGTGTGTCTCTGTGAGGGTAAGTGTGAGTCTATTCCCCACCTCCTCGCACAGACTCCAGGCTGTTCACTGCTGCACCTTAAGCCCTAGCACAGTGCCTGGCACCCTGGAGGCCTGCAAATGGGCCCTTGCTGCCAGTCTGTGGAGTGCAGCTGTGGTGCCAGGGGAATGTAAGGGCTTCAGGGTTGAAAAGGCTTTGTTTCCATGGGCTTCCTATTTAGGTGCTTCCTTTACAGGCATACCTTGCGCAAAGAAAACAGGATATACTAAAACACCCCGAAATGACACGACCACCTCACCCGCCATGGTGGCACAAAATGGGATGCACCTATATGTAGAGGTCAGTATTTTCTTCTACACACCCCATGGGGGCAGAGGGGCATGGAGTAAAACTGTTGCCAGCAGCCATCCCTATCATAGTGGTATTACATTTATTTGTAACAAATTTAATGTGATTCAGTAAGTACTCATACTCTAACTGCCTTGGTCAGTCAGCAACTTTGAATCATAACAACACTGTATTTCATTAATCCACTGTAGAAACACAAAAGAAACACTAAAAGCCTGCAGAAACACAAAAGCCTCCTTAAAGTGTCCCATTATGATGGGCAGACAGCCTGGAGAAGAAAAGGCAGGCGAGCAGGGAGAGTATGATCACGTATCGCGTGGAGCTCGCCAGTAAGCGCTGGTGAACCGCTTGGAGCCCTCACAGTGGGGGACAAAGGTCTCCTGGCCTGGGGCATTTCACTGACTGTCACTCTCCCCTTCTTCCATACTCTGTGCTGACTTAAAAGGCCCTGACATGGAGATGCCATCTGTGCAGGGCATTCTACAGCTGTTAGGATATTCCTGAATAAGACAGGTCCACTTGGGGCCAGGGAAACAAAGCACATCTCCAAATGGTATCCAGACTACTCAATTATTTTCTCATCAGCTCAAAAGAATAACAATATCACTGGCTTTCTGAGGGCAAAAGAGTTGCCACAGCTTAAAAGACAGTGGTGTTTTCCATTGTGATCCTTCACTACTGAAGAGAGGTAATCATTGTGATGATGTCACGCTCCCAGTACTGTTGCATGACTGAAGCCACCGAGGCATCCTGTTTAGGCTGAGGAGACCCAGCCAGGAGATGCACATAATTCAGAGGGAGAAATGGAGTTGGTCCCAAGAGACTTAATTCAGTATCAGACACTCTTTAGAAACATGAAGGAGCATTCATGACAGATCTGTAATAGGGTCACCGTGGCGGATGACAGGAGAAAGACAGGGCGTCTGCTGCAGATGAGTAATGCCGCCTGCTGAGTAAGGGCACTCACCCCATCTTAGCTGTGTGTCAGCAAGGAATGGAGGGCAGCTCATCCAGCCTGTCTGGCAAAATGCTTGCACTTTCTGTGTCAAAAGGGCATATGCTACAAATTGTGTGCTCTTTGTACTGTAGCGCTCCGTCCTGAGGCAATCCAACTTTGTTCCTCAGCGTTGCTGGGAGCCATCCACAATCTTACAGTTATTTGCTCAACGAAAGGCGGCAAGGCCAGGACACTGGTCCTCTTCCCTCCTTGAGGATGCTGCCCATGGCTGCAGATAATGGGGCTCCAACTGACTATCACTTCGGGGCTTAGTCACGGCCACCAGGGGCCAGCCCCCCCAGGTGACTGTGCACAGCTCTGCTGGTTTCTCTCCCCAGAGAATGCCAGCAGAAGCAATGCAAATGGGTACTTCGAAGGTCAAAGTCCTGCTGAATAGGTGACCTTGATCAGGACTCAAAGGTTAAGCCACACGTACATTTTTTCCTATGGCAAATCCACCAGGTACTAAATTAATTTACTGTTCACTCTACATGTTCAGAAAATTAATACTCAAAAAAGTCTTTTCATTCCAAATCCTATAGAGGTAGGCTCTGAAGACGTGGCAACACAGCTTCCTGGGTGGGGGCGTGCACTGCTGTCATTTCCTAGTGTCAACGTGTCTGAGGAAGGCCCGGCCTGGCCGAGTGCACTCTCCAGCAGCGTGAGGACAAGGGGCCCTGTGAACAGCTCAAGCCGAATTCCATTTTCCTTCCAAAGTGCTGTCCCTTCCTCTCAGGGCACTAATGTAACATGGCGACGTAATTCTATCCATGGACCACCTGACTTGCCCGAGCACAGTGTTCTTTCACGTTACTTACGTCACCTGCTCTTGCAACCCACCGCTGGGAAAGAGAGGACGCTATCCCATAAAAAGAGAGAATACACACCAATAAATGTATCTAAGCCTTGCCGCTTCTCCTAGCCCGCAGGTGATGTGGTGACAATCCTGAGGTCCGGGGCAGATTTAATTTCATGCAGAAATTCAGATGCTTTCCAAGTTGTGCACATCAAATCTCTAATACTTTGAAACTGCAGAGGAAAAGCAAACACAGCCCACAGAAGTAGCCTTTTGGCATGGAAGGGAAGGCAGCATTTCTCCAGAGTCCAGAGCACAGGGCCAGGCCGTCAGAACAGCACTGCTCGCACGGAGGCTGGATCCACTGGCTCTCGAGGGTCCACGTTAGAAAATCACACAGCTGTAAAGGCACTGCCGACCACCCAATACAGCAAAAAGACTCACTAATGACTCTTGCTCGTAATACCAGCAAAGGTTCCTAGGAAGCTGGGTGAGGGTGGGGCTTTCTGGGCCAGGCTAGCGCCTCAACAAAGCAGCAAGGCTAGCTTAGGAAGAAAGCACAAGGTATTCCACCCTGTAGCAGGTGTGTCCTGGTTCCTGGGATCCCAGCAGGTGCCCAGTCCCAGGGCCAGGGGGCAGACTCATCCTCTTCCCCTGCAAGCCAGGTGGATAGGAGTCCTCTGGGGGCTGAGTTAGCAATAGGCTATTCCTAGGAAAAAGCAGCAGCACTCGGCTGCCAAAAACAGCTCTGGTGTTACCCGTGGGAGGAACCAAGGCCAGACTTATCTTCCCCCTTTTAAAAATATGCCTTTTCCTTTAGTGTCTCTCCTGTGTGCATACCCTCCTTGCACAAATTTTCATGGTCAAGCACATTTCTGATCACGTTGCATCTCTCTGACTTTCTTGGGACCAAGCCCCACTTCTCCAGAGGCCCTCCTCAGTCTGCCCTTCCCAGCCGCACCCCACGGGGTCCCCTCAGGGCTGTGTGCTTGTCAACACTGGTGTCCTCTAGCCCCTGGCGTGGCCTGGACCCCTCCAACACAGGGCCTTTGCACACCTTGTTCCCTCTGTCTAGAACTCTCGTGGCAAACCATTCCCTGTCCCCTGCCTCATTAACTTCCATTCTTCCCGCACATCTGAACTCATATATCACATATGTGCTTCAGATAATTTCCTACCGCTTCATAATGGCACCGAGTGGAGAGCTAAAACCAGAACTACACTGCGTTTGCCAGAAAGCACCGCAGCAGCATGAATCTGAACATGACCTCACCCCACCATTTCTTAGCATTCCAGAAGCAATATTCTAATGTATTCCTGAGGCATTTCTCGGACAAAAAGAAATGGAGTATCTTTGGTAGGAAAGGGTCACACCATTTAAAAATGGGAGATTGTTTCTGGGCAATCAAGAACAAACTTATCTTTTAGTTGAATACAAAGCTTGTGGAAATAGGGTAATAATTTTAGAGTCTAAAAAAAATAGCACACTACCACTCAGGTGGTAGCTGTGAATTAGTTATAATGAGCTCTTTTAGATTCTAGTCATGAATAAGTTATGACCATTCACATTTGGTTCTCTCCTGCCATGAACACCGGGAGCCCCGCCGCCCTCTCTGTGCGAAGGCCCTGACCTGGCAGCACTGCCTGGCCTTTAACAGAGCACAGTGTCTCAGCGTTTGTGCACAAGGACCTCTGGGGGCTTTTCTGTGGGAACTTTCTGTACTGCTCTGGTGTCCTATAGCTTAAGCGTTGCCATCAAGAAAATGAAGTCTGGCCAGGGAACAAAGGCAGCAATTGCAGTGATTGAATGTTAACAGGAGGAGAAAATGATTCCTAGCAGGGAGGTGGTTTTCTAAGTAGACTCATGGAGTCAGAAAACATTGAGGGTAAATCTTCAACATCAGGCATCCAACACCCCTTTGTTTCAAGATTAAGAAACTAAGGCCCAAATAAGATCTGCTTAACACAATGGGATCAAAGAGACCGGCGTGGACAAACTCTTGAGACATTAGACCACGCTTGGGGCGGTAACTGACCCCTATCTTGTTACCTCAGTCATCGTGATGTCTGACTCATGGGGTGGCTTTAAGTGCTAAAAGCAACCAGGACGTGCCTAGCATAGAGTAGTGCTCAATGAATGTTAGCTATATTTTTTTATGTAAACACTGGTCAATAGTCCTATAAATATACCTCAAGATTGTTTACTTAGCCAACTAGGGTATTTCCTGAATATTATCTAAGTATGGAAATGAGCTAGCAAAGAAATTCCAATGACTTCCAAAGAGGGAAGGATATATTGCATTTAAGGATATATTCTTAAATGCAAATAGAAGCAGTTTCTGGGACCTCTATCCTCTATTTTCACTGGAGAAGAGCCATTCAGGGAGGCAACTAGAGAGGCAGGCAGAGCAAGGTGCCCTGAGGGACAAGAAAGCCTGCTTCTCCCTTTGAAACCATCTGCAGTATTTCAGGAGGCTAAAAAAATGGTCCGTGGCTAATTAGGCCATCAACTCTCGATCCCAAATACCTGCTTTTAAGAAAGGTCACTCACCGTCTCTGAAAATGGATACTGATGTTACCTGAACTCACCATCACCTGCATAAACTGTTTTGCATGGTAGGACCCTATTATTCCTACTTGTACATGTATCTAAGAAATTCAACTCGTGAGTGAGCTGAAATCTCTAAAAGTTAAAGCAGCAATACAAAGGGACAACATTTCAAGGAAGGGTAAGTACTCAACAATGACTCCAGGAATATTTTGGTAAAAAGAGTAAACACAATTACAAAGTGGAAGCAAAAAGCAGAAGGCAAAGGTGCAATTACGTTTTAAAAAGATAAAACATCTTGTTGATTAGTCATTCTTAAAGAATTAGGTTTTTTTAATCTGGCAAAAACAGGTGTGGTTGAGAGCTTAGCACAAGAGTCGGAATCTTGGGTTCCAATTCCAACCCTGCCATATCCGAGCTGCAACCTCTCTGAGTCCTCACCTTTCTCTTCTATAACATGAGAAATAATCAAACTTACATGATACAGTGACTGGGAGGGTAAAATGAGAGTTTTTGTATAAAACATTTTGCAATGTGTCTGGCTTACTGTGATAAAGTGGCAACTGAACTAAATTTGGACTCATCCAAATGTGGAAACTTTGGATGGGAATGTTTTGTGGGTTCCCCTACTCCCGGCTAAGCAGCAGACGTCTTTTAATAGGCACGTCTCTAAAAGCTGGAAGAGGAAAGAAAACTCCAGTAGCAACCAGAAAAAAAAAAAAAAAAAGGATTTTTTTTGCGAGATAATCACCACACAAAATAACCTGAATGTCTGTCAATAAGGGGCTAGCATGGCACATCTAAAGTATGCAATAATTAAAAACAGCATAGATCTGTATTTACCAACAAGGTAATCTATCTATGATAGGTTAAGTTTTTAAACAGTATGTTAAAAACTGTATGTATATTTTCACATTTTTGTATATGTGTAGAAGGATATACACCAAAGTGTTAAAAATCACTTGTCTCGGCCAGGCACAGCAGCTCATGCCTGTAATCCCAGCACTTTGGGAGGCCAAGGCGGGGGGATCATAAGGTCAGGAGATGGAAACCATCCTGGCTAACACGGTGAAACCCTGTCTCTACTAAAAATACAAAAAATTAGCTGGGTGTGGTGGCACACACCTGTAGTCCTAGCTACTGAGGAGGCTGAGGCAGGACAATTGCTTGAACCTGAGAGGTGGAGGTTGCAGTGAGCTGAGATCTTACCACTGCATGCCAGCCTGGGCGACAGAGCGAGACTCCATCTCAAAAACAAAAACAAAAATCAGCTGGGCATCGTGGCATCCGCCTGTTATCCCAGCTACTGGGGAGACTGAGGCAGGAGAATCGTTTGAACCCAGGAGGCGGAGGTTGCAGTGAGTTGAGATCACGCCACTGCACTCCAGTCTGGGCAACAAGAGGGGAAACTCCATCTCAAAAAAATAATAAACAAACAAACAAACAAACAAACATTTGTCTCTAGGTGGTGGACTCCGGGTGATTGTTACCTTTTAAAAATTCTATTTTAGTACTATCTATAAAGCTTCTTTAGTGATGAAAATATAGTCAGAAAATAATTATAAAGTTTTCTCTTAAAAAAGATAATCATTAAATATCCACTAACAAAGTAGTATCATATGTTTTAACAGTATTGTTCCAGGGTAATCTTGGATTGCTAGAATTGTGATTGGTTTACCATCACCAAGAAGAATTAATGGGAAGGTAGTTGTTACAAATGTAACAATTTAGTGTCCCAAAGATATGCAGAAAAATGACAATGATGAGAACTTAGGTGCCTCCCCCCATGCATTATACATTCCTGTCATTCTCTGATATTATCCTTCATATGTATTTTATTTTATTAAGGCTCATCGACAATTCTTTTGACATTGACAGCCATTTCCTTCTGAAAGAACGTGCAGCCTAACATTAAAGTTGTAGTGGATGTGATTAGAGAGCCTGACAATTAGACATGGAAAGAGGGTACGCACCCTGTCTGGGAAGGCTGCAGTCACTGGAGGCCTACATGATAGATTTATTAACCGGGTTTCTCTGCACTCCGATTATCTCATACTTTAAGAGTTTCTATTTGGCTTCTATTTAAAAACCATGTCACGGGTCTGTACGCTGATGAGGGCTTGGCTTCTCTGTGTGAAAATGCCTCATGAAGAAAGCAAGTCTATTTCCGGTTGCCTACGCATATCTTTCAGTGGCCTGTGCAGGCCAAGATAGGCAAATACACGCGCTCCTACCATCTGTGTCATGTGGTGCCTTCTGGGAGTGTCCTGGGCCTCATGGAAGATTGGGTTCCTAACCGCCAGGAGGCCAGCAGCGGGCAGCAGACCCCACCCCAGGAGGAGGGAGCACCAGCACTCCATCTCCAGACCCTCAGAGCTGGAGGGGCGATGCCCATACAGTGTCAACTCTGCACTTTCTATTCCGAAGACATAGGCTCAGGGAGAAGCTGCTTTGGGGGAGAAGGTGGCTGGTGGGGCCATGGAGGTGCTGCTCACGCCCTTCCCGCCCTCCCCCTGCATCCTCCTCCTGCCCTTTCTTGGCAGCCCCCGATGTGACCGCCCTCTGGTGATCACCCAAATAGCCTTGTTTCAAGAGCTAGAGCTAGAATCGTTTTCAACTTAGTAGAAATGTCACTGGTTCACTTCTAACAAGCTTGTCATTTACCAAGATGATCCTAGGTCAACAATTTAAGGACAAAAATATCTCATAAGTTACCACACAAACAGTTCTACCTAGTTATACCTTCCTTTAATGGGAGGGGAAGTATGCAGTTCATATCCAACTGGTCTTTCCGTTTCCACCTCAGATTGAGATTACTGCCGATTTTGTCTACTAGTTGATAACTAAAAGATACAGTGATCCCAAATGCCAAATCATCGTTCATCCTAACGAAATACTTCATCTTAGTGCTTGATGATCACAATCTCAACTGTAGTTCCTAGGCCAAGAAGATGCGTTCCCTTGCTTTAAAAATCTCAGTCTCTGGTTTGCCAAACAGATGGACCAATTCACCTGACTTAACTGATAGGGCTTCTTTTATCCATTTATGGGTCTGCCTAATTACAGTACAGGTTTTAAGGAAAGAAGTGTATTCATTAGCTGAAGCTCTATACATTTTTTTGGGGGGTTGGAGGGAGAGACAGGGTTTCTCTATGTTGCCCAGGCTTGACTCAAACTCCTGGCCTCAAGTGGTCCTCCTGCTTCAGCCTCCTATGTAGCTGGGATTATAAGTGCCAGACCCCTTACCTGGCTCTATACACTTTAATTTAGCCATATTTTTCCTTTTTTACTTACAAAAAGTGAAAGCGTCCATGGTTTCATTAGCTATAATAGGCATCAGAGAAGATGCCTGTCACTTATAGAGGAAAGAGACGTTATCCTCGTAAGGTGGTAGAAAGGGCTCTGCCCAGTCCCAGCCATGTCATCTTGGACAGTGTAAGAATTTAGCTATGCATCAAGTAAAAGCAAGCCAACTCTTCCAACTTGCCTGTCTGTGAAAGGGGCCCACACTGATTCCTTCCGATGAGTTGAGACAGGGAGGACATTAGAAATCTTGGATATTATTAAAATAGACCAACAATAGTCACTTCAGTGAATAAAGTCACTATGACCAGGCATTTAATTTTAGTACTTACATACCTTCTGGTGATCAATAATTAGATACTTGTTTTTATTGAACATTTATTCCTTTGGAAAAACATAGCTTAAGTATCAATATTTTTAAAAGACAAACTCATATTTTTAAGAAGGCATTTACCATTTTCCTAGATCATTTCCTATTTTTTTTTTTTTTGATGGCTTCAGCATGTCCATTTAAGGGTGTTTGACCTCTGACTTTCCACCTAGTGATCTGAGAGCTCCGGCGTGGATTATTCAATTCTTTACAAGTATCATTTCCGCAAACTTCCTGTGCTGTGCAGAATACGTGAGGCATGCTTACTGATGGCATTTATGACTGACCCCTATAAAGTTCTTCCCACTCACAATCACTCTTTATTATGTCAGGGAACAAGAGAATTTCCAGAATCATATGTTCCAGCTCTCTGGGAAATCATGCATTAAGTTCCAGGGGAAGGGAAAAGCTTCCCACAAAACAGCTATCCATTAAGAATGTCTGTTGTTCAAAATGCACCAGCAATTCTAACATCCAGAGACCAGTGAGAGAATGGTACAAGGCAAACAGGTGTCACTTTAGGGCTGTCTTTGCAACCAAATTTTGATCATCATAGATAAATGAGCCATTAGTGCATTAACCCAGTCAAAATAAATGAAAACAAGTAATGGCAAGTAAAATAAGGGGCAGGACAACTGTATTTCATAGATCACATATCAGCTGTGGGAGGAGAGTGAAAGAAATTGGGGAAGGTAGAAAATCACTACATCTGATATTCATTAGGAATTTTCAGAGAATGAGAGGCAATCCAGTATTTTCTTCCTTGCTTGCCTTGTTAAAGGTCATTTTTCATTTGCACTTTTTCCATTTGTACAACTGACTTTGTCTTTTCCTCTTATATTTGACCTTGTGCCCCCACAATGGGGTTAATTGCAATCTTTGGTTCATGACACACTCTTTAAGGGCTCACTTTCATTTAGATACTTTTACAAATAAGCACCCAATGTAGCCAACATTTTTGGAACTTAGCAATTTTGGTTTTAGAGTGCCCAGATTTTCCATTTGAAGTCTGAAATTCTTAGGTTAGATGTTTCAGCTTTTTCTGGTTGATCCAGCTCTGGTGAAGCCTACTGGCCAGTCAGGAGTCTGGAGAGTTTGACTTCCCAGTTTTCAGAATGGACAGGATGGTCACCTGAGGTCATACGTGGTGGCCACTGTCCTTGCTGGTGGTGGGGGAGTGCGAGGCAGCTTCCATTTTCACAAACAGCTGCTACGTGCACGCCTTGTGATGCCTTTCAGTTGGCTCTGCCTGGCTTCTCAAGGGTGTGATCATTGCACTGTAAAGGGTGGTAACAGCAATCATGTTTGAGGATAACTCTGTCCTAACACATTCCCTGGGTCTAAAGCATCTGGGCAAGAAAATACTTAAGGGTCCACTTTCATTTAGATACTTTTACAAATAAGCACCCAATGTATACTCAAAGACATTTTTTAATAAGAAGCTGAAAATCATTAATCAAAATAGTAATTATGACTATTATTTACCAAATGTCTATGTATCAGGCTTATAGATGATCACTTAATTCTTTTTTTTTTTTTTTTTTTGAGATGGGGAAGTCTCGCTTTGTCGCCCAGGCTGGAGTGCAATGGTGTGATCTTGGCTCACTGCAACCTCCACCTCCCAGGTTAAAGTGATTCTTGTGCCTCAGCCCCCTGAGTAGCTGGGATTACAGGCATGCGCCACCACACCTGGCTAATTTTTGTATTTTTAGTACAGACGGGGTTTTGCCATGTTGGCCAGGCTGGTCTCAAATTCCTGACCGTAAGTAATCTGCCAACCTCCGCCTCCCAAAGTGTTGGGATTACAGATGTGAACCACCACTCTCGGCTGATTACTTAATTCTTAAAACAATCATGCAAGATACATGACTATACTCATTTTTTATTTTATTTTATTTTGAGACAGAGTTTCACTCTTGTTGCCCATGCTGGAGTGCAATGGTGTGATCTCAGCTCACCACAACCTCTGTCTCTTGGGTTCAAGCGCTTCTCCTGCTTCAGCCTCCCGAGTAGCTGGGATTACAGGCACACACCACCATGCCCGGCTTTGTATTTTTAGCAGAGACGGGGTTTCTCCATGTTGGTCAGGCTGGTTTCGAACTCCCAACCTCAGGTGATCTGCCTGCCTTGGCCTCCCAAAGTGCTGGGATTACAGGCATGAGCCACCGCGCCCAGCTGATTAAACCCATTTTTAAAGAATGGAGGCTCAGACGAGTGAAGACACTTAACTAAACTTGCAAATCCTAACTGCATGAGCCAAATGCAGATTCTCTCCAAAGGCTGCCACCTCCTCTGCCTCTTGCCTTCCTAAAGTGCTCTCCAATTCCAAACTCAGGCTGTTTGGAACCACAGGCTCTCATGGCAGCTCTGGGAAAGGACAAGCTGCCTCATCACGTAAGTCGTCTGTTCTGCTGTTTCCTGTGCATTCTGGAACGTTCAACCCAAGTGTGGCCGCTTGAGTGCAGTGGTGATGCTGCTGACCTCCCTGGTGTCACTGACTCTGACAGGTCCCGCTGAGGCTTTCCAGGCCTTGTCTCATTACATCCTCACACCGCTCTAGGATAGAGGAACTGAGGCATAGAGAGCTTAATCTGCCTTATTGAGATCATACATAAATTTGGTATTTTTTTGGTGCTTTGTGGTTTCCTCTGCCCTTTTCAAGGAGGGGGAAATTGTGCCTATGACAGGCCTACATTTTTCCTGATCCTTTGGTCAGAACTCATGTTAGCTGAATTTAAAAGCATTCAATGACAAGATTTTCTGGAGAGGTACTGTTCTCTCCCTCAGATGCACCCTGGTTGAAAGTGGATCACACAGATGAGCTATACGGGATCTGTGCCCTATAGCGGAATAGCAGGGTAGGGATTAACCAGGCTCTGGATCCAGACGGCCAGGGTTTGCATTCTAGTTCTGCCCTTTGTTAACGATGCAACCTTGGGCAAGTCACGCATAACTCCCATGCCTTATTTCGTCATCTGTAAAATGGAAAAACAGTACCTACACCTCATTAGGATGTGGGGAAGACTGAGTTTATCTAAAGAGATGCTGTCCAATGGAACTTTCTGTGATGATATAAATATTCTATTCTCTGCTGTCCAACAAAGTAGCCACACCAACTGTCTGGCTGCCAGACTCTTTTTTTTTTTTAGATGGAGTCTCACTTTGTTGACCAGGCTGGAGCACAGTGGTGCAATCACAACCTCTACCTCTTGGGTTCAGACGATTCTCCTGCCTCAGTCTCCTGAGTAGCTGGGACTACACGTGCGCACTACCACGCCCTGCTCAGTTTTGTATTTTTAGTAGAGACAGGGATTCACCATGTTGGCCAGGCTGGTTTCAAACTCCTGACCTCAACTGATCCACCTGCCTCAGCCTCTCAAAGTGCTGGAATTACAGGCATGAGCCACTGCGCCCGGCCTTAGGTGCCAGGCTTACAGATGATCACTTAATTCTTGAAACAATCACACAAAGTAGGTATGGTTATGCCGTTTTTAAAGAACTGAGGCTCAGAGGAGTGGCCACATGTAGCTATCAAACACTTGAAATGTGTGGCTAATGTGTCTGAGAAATTTTTCATTTTACTTTTTGTTTGAATTAAAACGAACTGTCCCTATGAGGCTAGTGTCTACCAAGTTGGGCAGCACAATCTAAAGCATTTAGAATCATGGCTAGAGCTATGTGTTTACTATCATTGCTTCAATATGGAGAGTCATCCAAACAGGGTTCATTTGCTCCCAGATAAAATGTCATGTAACTGCTGTGGCCAGTGCTCACTTTGTACTGCCGGAATAATTTAACAATTTTCTTCAACTGCCATCATCATTATGCCATTTTATGTCTTCAGAGCATTTACCACTCTCTAAAATTAGGTCGCTTATTTATCTTTCTTACCTTACTAGCTTTGTAAACTCCAGGAGAACAAGGACTTTTCTGTCTTGTTCCCTGCTATTTCCCCGCCACCTACAATAATGGTGCCTCTGGAAACCTGGGCCGGCCCTTTAAGAAAGGCTTCTTTCTAGGAGTTGCACATTAGTGGTGATCTCACTCAGCATCCTCCCTGACCCCATCATTAGGTGCTATGCTGTATCTCGTATTAATGAGCAGGAGAGGGCTTAGAACAATTTCTCTGATTGCCATAGTGGGAAAGCTCACAAATAAAGAGAGTAAAAAATTATCAAGCCACCTACAAATCAAAATTTCATTTCTGTGGAAAGGAAAATGTGGGCTTGTTCAGGACTTCCTAGAGTTTGTGGCATACAGTATCTTCTCTGGTGCAGCTTACTGACACCTGGAAATTTCTCTTACCAGCCAAGTATGTGAACTGTCAATGTTGAGCCTGTGACAAGGCACTGAAGCTGAGATGTGGCTGCGGTGCATGTAAGCTCATGATTCAGATCATGCTTTATGAGCTCCTCAGTGGCACTCAGCAGCTCAGAAACTCAGGAAACACCTGTCATGAGCTTGGATGATACTTTTCTTGGTCTGTGACACAGTGAGAAAAACGGGGACAATGCAGGGAGTTTTCCATAAAGCTAACGTTATCAGACTCAAAGGACAATTCTTCATTTTCATTTTAGAACTGCCAAATTTAAAAGCGCACTGTCCCATGAATTCCAAAGCCTAGGAGCCACTCTAATCACTAGGAGGTTAGGGGGGTCGCCAGGAGCTTAACATCATCGATTTTGTTTTTTAATTTGCTTTTTGAAGTTTACAAGGCCTTTACAATAGGCTAGGCAATTGATTCTCCTTTTAGATATGCATCTGGAGGTGAAAGATCAAGCCCGCATATGTTTCTAAAGTGCTGTGTACTCAGTCCTATGCTTACAATTTACTTGGGGATATGAGACTCAGCCACTAAAGTACAAAGAAAACAATGTATAATTAAATCCTCACAAGGCATACACCAAGTACAGGAGCCAGGGGAGGGCTGTCCATGAAGGGCGAAGGGCTGCCCATCATAACACTGGCAACTCTCTCTTATCTACCTGTCTCTCCTGCCCCAGGCTGCATAAATCCCTGGAAGACAGGGGCCGGCCTCAATTATTTATTGTAGCATTCCTGGTACCTATCTGTTGCCAGACACATGGAGATACCTAATAATGAGTGAATAAGGACTGGAGTGACAAAGGTTTTACTCTGAAGAGGTTGGAATTAAACTGAGCCTCAAAGGATGGGCAGAGTTGGGTCAGGAGAAAGCATTTCTGGTGAAGTAAATATGAATGAAGCTTTAGAAGGAACATGAGACCATTAAACTATCTGATATGGAAAGAACATTCTGGGGAATGGTGGAAAATAAGGTTAGATAGAAAAGCTAATGTCAGATTTAAGTTGTATATTAAAAGCTGCTCAGAAAAGTCGAGATGGAAAAGATAAGAAATGGGGAAAAGCCGAGTTTTTACTCAATAGAGGCAAAATCCCCACTTAAGGGAGTTTAGTCCGGCAGGGATGATGCAGGATGAAGCAGACAGAAACTGCAGTAGCAACACAGCCTTTAGCTCCAGGGAAGAAGAATGAACACGGAATCACCTTTTACCAAGGGCTCAGTGCCAGGCGCCATGCTACGTACTTGATCAACACTCTAAGGAGCAGATATTCTTACTCTCACTTCACACGTTAGCAAACAAGCTTGGAGGGTTAAATAACTTCCTTAAAGTCACACCTAGTAAGAGGTAGAGCTGGGGTCATCCCAAACCAGTCTGACTCCAAAGCCTATGCTCTTAACTAGATAATATACTGTCCCTAAATGAAGACAAAATGCTGCAACCCTCTTAAAAGTGCATATGCTGCACAGCCTGAACACCATTTGGCCAATATTCCGTTTGTTAAACATTCTCTTATGCCCTTTTCTTTCCCCATATTTTAAGCTGTAAGCTTCTCAGGTCTACTCTTTTGTGCCAGATGCTAATATAATTCCAGTGCTTATTCTTGATGCTGCGGCTTGTGAAAAAATAATTCAGAGGAAGAGAAAATGCTTCTTCTCTCCTAAAGCTGCAGAAAAACAGACACCATTCTGGGTTAAAAAGCTAGTTCTCTTAAAGAATTACAAGCTGGCCGGGCGCAGTGGCTCAAGCCTGTAATCCCAGTACTTTGGGAGGCCGAGACGGGCGGATCACGAGGTCAGGAGATCGAGACCATCCTGGCTAACACGGTGAAACCCCGTCTCTACTAAAAAATACAAAAAAAAAACTAGCCGGGCGAGGTGGCGGGCGCCTGTAGTCCCAGCTACTCGGGAGGCTGAGGCAGGAGAATGGTGTAAACCTGGGAGGCGGAGCTTGCAGTGAGCTGAGATCTGGCCACTGCGCTCCAGCCTGGGCGACAGAGCGAGACTCCGTCTCAAAAAAAAAAAAAAAAAAAAAAGAATTACAAGCTTACTCTGCTATTCTGTGTGGAAATGTGTAAAAATGTACAATTCTGTTTTGTTTGTACTACCAAACAAGTATTTTAAGACACCTGGGCTTTAGAGATTGTTGCTGAATCCTTTAAAATATAGCTCTGAACTTCTAAATGTTTGCTTTTTAAATTGGTTGCCTTATTTACTAATTTGTTAATAATACAATTTCATGTGGTAGCTCTTTTTTGAAGACATAAACACTTTTAAGGTGTTCTGGTTAGCTGGATAAGGGACTTGGGGTTTCTCTCGATACAGAAGACTACAACAAATGCAGATATTGACAAATTCTTTATTCAAATGTAGTTTGAGTTTTGCCTGCTTAAGTCAACAACTGATGCGGCGATTCAGAAGGCCGAACAGGATGGGGAGTAGAGAGAGGAAAGTGGTGACTCTGTGCTGAGACATAAATAATCTGGCAGTGGCAAGAGTAATCTTCACGTGGGTCCTGAAGAGGAGATGGCCTGCTTCTGCAATCTGACTCTAGCCTGCTAAGAACACCATCTACATAGGTTTTCTTTTTCCCCCTCAGAGAATCTACAGTCGTTGTTTTATGGCTTATGCAAGATACATCTTTTTCTTTTTAATCCAAAGAACAGATGGAATTAGAGTGTAAGTTTTCTGATACGAGGCAAACTCTAAGCAGACGGAATTAATGGAAGAACACAGGGTTCTCATCCTCCTGATAAGTCTTGAGTTTGATCAAGTTGGAGCAGTGGTTCTCAGCTGGGACAACTGTGCCCCCAGGGGGCATTTGGCGATGTCTGGAGACGCTTTGGGTTGTCATGAGTGTGTGGGTGGGTGCTACCAGCATCCAGTGGGTAGGGGCCAAGGATGCTGCTAAATGGACCATAATGCACAGGACAGCCCCACAGCAAGGATAATCTGACCCCAAAGGTCAAAAGAGTTTTGGTTGAGAAACCCCCAGGGTTAGGGTCAACCTAATTTGAGGTAGGCCTTTTCTCCCCTTTGGACTTGAGTTTTATCCTGGTCTCTCTGGGTTTCTGGGATGGCTAGTAAATGCAGCGTATGGCACTCTTGGGAGGGCAAGCTCTCCCCACATGCAGCATCCTTCCTGTACCAGAGAACTGCTAACCCTGGAGGAAAAGGCAACCAGCAGGTGAGGGAGCAATAGGAGCCTACTTGAGTGAGTTTCTTCCTTGTATCTTACATGCTTGGCGAAGCAGGAGTGCAGAAAGGGACTACTTTACCTGTTTAGCTAAAACGGCTGGAACACTGGATCAGCATTTCCTTGCTTTCTTTTGCTTGGAAGAAAAGGGATTGCAAATACACTCCAAACTGCCTAAGAATGTAATAATTTTCTTCCCATTTCTTAATAATGTGAGATTTTGCTTTTCTTGTATGAACGTTAACGTGACCTGAGAACTGAAGAGGGTGAGTGCGAGATAATTCTGAAAGGCAACAGGGACTCCAGTGTTATGGTTATAAAGCTGCATATTTCTACAGAAATTAAGTGGAAACACTGAAGCTGACCTAGGTGTACAGTTTCCACAGGAGTACTCTATCTAAGACAAGCAGGAAATCTCTAGGAAACTTTGATGTTTAAAGGCTTTAATATTTCTTCAATGCAAAGAGTTTTGTTTTTAAGGACTTCACTAAATATGTAAACCTTAGGAGAATTTTAAAGACTCCCAATAAATTTATGAAATCATGTCAAAACTCCTAATATTTTATATATACTAGCACTTTAAGAAAGCTTTCCAGGCTGGGAGAAATGAAAGTACAGGCTCCGTGGTCAACAGGAAACCCTGTGTACAAGAGCCATAATTTGAACTTTGTAATTTGCACAAATATACTGGAGAAGTTGAAGTAATTAGTGTTGCGCTGGTAAATCTTAAAATGGTTTTCTACTTTGAAAAGGTCTCTTTCAAAATAAAAACAATTGCTCAGGTTGTAAAAGCAGTTTAAAAACAAAGTTTAGGCCGGGCGCGGTGGCTCAAGCCTGTAATCCCAGCACTTTGGGAGGCCGAGACGGGCGGATCACGAGGTCAGGAGATCGAGACTATCCTGGCTAACACGATGAAACCCCGTCTCTACTAAAAAATACAAAAAACTAGCCGGGCGAGGTGGCGGGCGCCTGTAGTCCCAGCTACTTGGGAGGCTGAGGCAGGAGAAGGGCGTAAACCCGGGAAGCAGAGCAAGCAGTGAGCTGAGATCCGGCCACTGCACTCCAGCCTGGGTGACAGAGCAAGACTCCGTCTCAAAAAAAAATAAAAATAAAAATAAAAACAAAAAAAAAAATAAAAAATAAAAATGAAAACAAAGTTTAAACATAACAGGTACAAACTGAAAAGTTATTTATCTTTTTTTATAAAGTGTCTGTATTAACAACAACAAGGCTATTCCAATATAACACAGAAGACTACATGAAAGAAATTATTCAAGTTCTTAGTACTTTTAAAGAAAATCCTTTCATATCTATTTTTGTGAATTTGGGGGTATAAGAGAAGGTTATGTCTTCTAAATGGGGGTGATAGAAAGTATTATAGCTCATTCTTTCTATAAAGGAAGCATCTTTAAGCAGCTTTGAGCCAGACACTGTGGAGGACACTTGGAACACATCAACAAACAAAAGAGATAAAAACTCTCCCTCTGTGGAGCTAATATTAGGGAGTAGGGGTGGGGCACAGACAACCCTGTACATATGAATTCATACAAAAAGTAGAATTTTTTCACAAAGGCTAAATTAAATGGAACTTCCTAAATTCTTGACACTTGCCTTACAGAATAGCTCAATGACTACCTAACACCATGATTTCAGAGTAGGTGAATCTAAACATGAGAATACAAATTAAAGGGAGCTATAGCTTAAGAACCTATTATCTTTATAAATTGCTTTTTAAAAATCCCAGACAGTATTACATGTTATGACAACCAAGAGTCACTCTACTTCTATTAGCTGAATGTTTTAGGATGCCACATTTCTGACAATTTTAAATAACTGCATTATTTTTTAATGTAAATTTTGTTTTCTAAAGTTCCTAATTCCCTTTGGACCAACAGAATAGTGAGGCAATTAGTTAATAATATTTACCTAAAAACGAATAAAGAAATTAAAATTCAAATGGAAAAAACATCCCTTGTCACCTGATAATCCCCACGGATGAGCTGCTGGGTCTTTTTTTGAATACTTGTTATTAAAGCTCAAATTATGATGGTAAAATCAATCAATGTATTAGGACACCTGATATGTTTGGTAACATTTAAAAACTACAATTTTAAATTGCTAAATATATTGCCAGTTAAATACATTGTTTGGAATGACAAGTGTGCATGTACGTGTGCATCGAGATACAGTGAGGTGAATCCATAAACACTTGTGTAGAATTGAAGAGACAAGACTAACCACTCACAGAAAAGTAAATTGGTCTTTGGGATGCAATCTCTTCTCAATAAAGAGGAACCTTGATTCATCTTGACCTCTGTATATTCTGTCCGGAAGTCAAAGCTTATTGCTCTCACTGGAGTATGAAGTCCTGCTTTTCTTTCTCACTTTTTCGTGACTCTGTTGACTATGGACAATTGTGAAAACAGTGAGGGCTGCATGCTCTTGGAGGAGCTTACATTTCTCACGGCCCTCATGTAACCCATGTTGGGCTGTTTTGGAAATATACTTCCTTTGGTGAATAACACGGTCAAGGTTATCTATGTCAGTCATCTTTCTCAGAGTGAACAGTCCCTTATAGTGGCTCTTTCCCACACTGTCCCTGTCCCAGATCAGGCCTCACATCGTAGAAGGGCCTCTGAAGAATGTCAGGGTTTCAGAGAGCCCCTTGGTAGCTCCAAAGTGCCTTCATCTTGTTCCTGTGTCCCATGGCCTGGTACACACCAACAAGAAGGGATGCCAGGGAAAATTGTATGTGGGTAGCATGTTCCAAATTTACCAGTGTAGCTCATCACCACTGTGTGAGTTGTCTGACCTGTCCATTCATGTTGTGGGAAGTAGCCATAAAGTCAAAGAGAGCAACTTATCTATGGATGGGGGTGTGGGGCGGGAGGTGGGCATTTATAAGCACATTCAGATTGGTTTTATTCAAATGAGAAAAATAGGTTTTCGTGTGAATGCTTTAGTAATTTCACTAGGTGTAGAAGATGCATGCAAAGGCTAACACAATGATTGTCAAAAAGACTTCTGAAATATTTTATTTACAGATTTGGTACATTAAGTGTGTCTATTTGGAATAGGAGTCCATAATTTCCAGATTAGATTGTAAATAAAGCTGTAAAGCCCTATACATTCATCAATGCCTTCACTGTCTTGTCCACAATCAGAAGAGGTGGTAAAATGTCCAAATGGAACTGTGAAAAATAATCTAGCCAGGAACTTTCAGAAACTGGACTGAAGTGGCTAGATTCCCTACCTAGAAATGTAAACATGAGAGTTGTGACAAACAAAAATCTGGGATCTTCACTTAAAAAACTGAGTAGGCTTCGGAGGCTTCTGGTTACATCCCCAATGGCAGGACATTCCACGGGGGAGGAAGCTATGTTCTTTTGAGAAATAGCTAAGTCTTGCACACCAATGGAAAACACTGATGAGGGTGTCTGTCAGTACATCTCGTTCCCAGGTTCACTCTGCGGTTCAGCAGTCCAAACATCACTTCAACCTTCCTTCAAGGAACTCCACAGTTCTGCTGGCTACTAATGTGCCGAGGATTCCCAGTTTCTTCAGTAGGAACATGCTGGCCCCAACGACTTGACACCTTCTAATTAAACTCAGTTTTCTCTAAACACAGGAATGGCTAATTTGCTGCTTTCCACTTAAATTTCAGACTCAAGATGGTCACTGCACAGGCAGGTCCCGCTGGCATCCTGAAACTACTAGGAAAGGCACTCTGCTCTAACCACAGCCTGCTAATGAGTAACGTTCAGTGCAGTGTTCCAGAATTAGCCAATGGTCATCCAAAGCTCTGAGTTCCATCCTGCAACAAGGGATGAGACACAAGAACACCTCCAAATAGACAGCTCTCAACCTGTCTCCAAGGTCTTACTTCTGGCTCTGTTTCTACTTGGATATTTATTTTCTCTCTCCCCTAAAAACCTGCCTTTGCCCTCAAACAATATGGTTTGACTTTGTTCATCTCTGAACTGGGTCCTGATACCACAGCCTTATTGTACAAATAAACTTGTCAAAAACTGACTTGACCCCTTTATTGATGGAAAACAATTCCTCACTTGAAATCTATCATATTGCAGAGGCTGAGGAGGATTACATATCCTTCCTCCCCCGAGAGCAGTAGGGCATGTCAATGAACAAGTACCTTAATGCCAGAAAGCTGCTGCTCTATTCCACTAGAACTTTCTGGTCTTGTCACAGGGACTCAATCAAAAGATAAAGATGATTCAGTATCAGATACTGACCTTCCCTGAAAATGACAGGCCAAACCTAGTAACTTCTGCTATATTCTTATCTATGGGAACACAAAACTGAGCAAAAAACCCCAACTTTTCTCCATCTTTCTTATCAATGTGCAAGACTTGGCTATTTTAAAAAAGCGTATCTGCCCTCCCACGCTACTAGCCACTGAGGCAGAAACACTAGCAGTGCCTTTCGTCCGGGTTGATGTGTGTGACAGCTGAAGAGAAAGGAGTTACAAAAAGCCTTCTTCAATGTTTAGGGTATGGCATGAGCCTAACCTCTTATGTTCATTTATCATTAGAAAAATATGGCGATCCTTAGATAATTATGCTATGTATGATAGAGATGGAACTTTCTCTTGGGAACCCAGTGTTTTTACATGTCCTCTACATTATATCAAAGATGGCCTTTTCAGAGTACGATGCCACGGATTTCTAGGTAAAATGTGCAACTTTAAGAAAGACAATATTATAGTAATATTGAGAACGACAATTTACGTGTAGCATTAATGCTTAAACAATGTTACCTAAGAAAATGGGCTTTAACGACTTCTCATAAACTCTCTTACTTGCATAGTAAATGAGAAGGGCACAGGATGCATTTAGAAATAGATTGGGGAGGAAATCTGAAGAGCAAAGGATAATGGATTTTACGCAGACCTAAATTTAGTATCTGAAGTGTTGCCAAAGAGGCAACAAAAAGAAAATTTGCAGAAGCAGAGTATTATGTGCCTCATACTCCTTTATTAAAAGTTTTCTTCTGTCGTTTTCCCCCCTTATTATAAGCAGCTTTCTCAGGCTTGCTCTATTTGGTGCTAACCAATGGAAGTTCACTGCTCAGTCCCGAGAATTCAGCTAGAATACAGAATTTCAGAAACAAGGAGAAAACTTACTCCTTCACAGAAGAGTAGACACTTCTTGCTTCGTAGTAAAGTTCTTTCTGATAAAGCAGTAAGCTGGGAATAATCGTAAAAGTATTGATCTCGGTCTGCTCTCCATTGTGGAAATTTGCATGTAAACTGTTTTCTGATAAACAAAGAAGTCTTTTAAGATGTTTGTGTGATCCCCTCAAAAGTCATGGCTAAAAGCTTTAAAATGCAACCTTTAACCTTGAAAATGCTGCTTTCTAACTGGATGCCTTATTTGCTAATTTGTTGTCCTGGTAATAATATTTAAGTAGTATCTGTGATTTTTTTTTCCTGGAAAAATAAGTATTTTTAAGGTTTCATTTTATTTCTTGGTTGGCCAGAAAAACTTGATAATCGTCTCTTTTCCCTTCATGCATACAGCATAAATAAATGGTACATTCCTTGTTCAAAGTTTGAGGAGTCTTGGTCACTTATCACACCCAAAGTCAGCTAACGGGTAAGAGACACAAAAGCATGAGACAAACTCATCTGCTAGAGAACAAGAGAAACTACTTTAAAAGACGTTTAAAAAGTTAAGTCCAAGCAGACATTAATTCAGAATTGTTTTTTCCTCTTCTTCCTAAACTGGAGAGGTCGGACCTTGGTTTAACTCAATTGGCCTCATTACCGTCTTGCTGCACTTCAATCCTTGTGTATTGGGCACTCGTGTTCACAGGCAACTCTGCTCTGCTTCTTAGCCACAGACTGGAGTTCCAACCTCATTGACCCACTTAATATATGTATTAGATTGACACTCAGTAGCTGAATCTTTGTTGTAATAGATAAATTATTATTCCCATTTTTAATAAAACCATCACTCTCAAGATTGGTTTCATACAAACAGGGCACATGTTTTTCTTCTTCAAACACAAAGCTCCAATTCCCCTAAGCTTTTCAGCTTGCTGTAATTCTACTTCTTGGCTTTGTTTTACCTTCAGCTGCCAGCATATTTTAAAAACCATGCAGACATACTGAAAAAACATCCAATGCAACTTAATGTAGGTGGATATGACTGGACTTTTTGCTGTGAAACTTGAGTCATATTTGAGTAATGAAATAAACAAACTAAAACGCGGAGCAAGCACAAGAATCATCTCTTATTCAGTCTTTCTTTCTTCTTCTTTTTTTCTTTTTTGAGACGGAGTCTAGCTCTGTTGCCAGCCTGGGAGTGCAGTGGCATGACCTCAGCTCACTGCAACCTCTGCCTCCTGGGTTCAAGTGATTCTCCTGCCTCAGCCTCCCGAGTAGCTGGGAATACTGCGCCACCATGACCAGCTAATTTTTGTATTTTTAGTAGAGATGGGGTTTCACCATGTTGGTCAGGATGGTCTCAATCGAGACCTCGTGATCTGCCCGCCTTGTCCTAGCAAAGTGCCGGGATTACAGGAGTGAGCCACTGCACCCAGGCTTATTCAGTATCTTTTAAAAAATGTTTTCAGCCAAGTAAAAGAACAATTCACGGCCGGGCGCGGTGGCTCAAGCCTGTAATCCCAGCACTTTGGGAGGCCGAGACGGGCGGATCACGAGGTCAGGAGATCGAGACCATCCTGGCTAACACGGTGAAACCCCGTCTCTACTAAAAATACAAAAACTAGCTGGGCGAGGTGGCAGGCGCCTGTAGTCCCAGCTACTCGGGAGGCTGAGGCAGGAGAATGGCGTAAACCCGGGAGGCGGAGCTTGCAGTGAGCTGAGATCCGGCCACTGCACTCCAGTCCGGGAGACAGAGCGAGACTCCGCCTCAAAAAAAAAAAAAAAAAAAAAAAAAGAACAATTCACCTTCACAACTTGCTGGCTCTCCAAAGAATGACTGGCACCATCCCATTTTTTAAAAAGAGCTTTAAAAAAAGACTTTTGTGCTTGCCTTCCTAGAAAAGGGTAATTTTCCTCTTGATTCAATGTTTATTGTAGAAAATAAAAGTCAAAGAAAGAAATACAAATCATGTATAATTAAAAACAGTCTTTCAAAACACATTGAATTTGAGAGTGGTTTATTCCCTGTAATGTGCCATATAAACGCAAAGCAGGACTAAGAATCATCTTTGATAGCAGGTGGGTCTTTAATCTACTAAAAATCTTCCCAGGGTTCATGTAGGTGTCTGGGGATGTTGCTACGTCCACAATTGCAGAAACCAGCATAAGAAAACAAAAAAACAAAAGCCACAGTGCTAAAAGTGAAGTACAGAAATCCTCGAATCTAGGTGCCATCAGAATACCTAGGAGTTCCTCTCAGAAAGACCCTCCTATACCTGTGATACCTCCTCACAGACATTCACGCCAAGTGGGGAACCAGCTGATGCCAAAAGCCCCTGCGGAACGAGCAGCCCCTTCTTTCCACCGCTAGTTCTCACCATAAACAACTTTCGCCTTCACATGAAAGTGAAATCTGTTTTTCTGTACTAATTACTCAAAATACATGGAATCCCTTGCTGCATGACAGACCTCCAGATGTCTGAAGACAATCAGGGCACAGCCACTTTCCTGCCCAAATTCTTCTGCAGGTTGAAACATCAAGACTGAAGATACGGAAACTGGTGTCATTAAGCTAGCACCTACCTAGCCGGGATGAAACTTCAATCTGACTCAAACGTTTACTGCAACATTGGTGTGCGAAGATACAAAGTCACCTAGTCACTGCCCTTGAAGGATGTGGAATTCAGTAAATTCAGTAGATACAATTAATCTTAGTTACCAAATGTGTGCTCACTATGTATTAGAAACTATTTATGGCTGACCTTGTTCCAGATAGAAGGAAAAAAGTTCCATGACTTTTCTTGCCAGAAATACGAGAAAATGCTTTTTAAACATAAGTATTTTTTAAAAGCATCAACACTTTATTAACGTTAGTATCACTGCAAAGGCATCCTACCCATTAGGTAATTATTTGAGCTCAATGTATCCAAAGATAATTGGGTAAGTTGAGATCAATTTATCCAATTTGGCAATTTATCCAACATGACAGATGAAAGAGTTATATACCCAAGATGAATGATTCGTTTTTTAAAGAGGTAATAAAAATATCTAATTTCCAAAACAACCTATTTGTCAGACTGATGTATTTAAAATGTGTTACAGTAAAAATCTCACACAAATAATTGACCTGTACCTTAGATCTTAAATGTGCCTAAACTAAATTTACTGAGTAATTACAATATGCAGAGGAGTAACAAAACTATTTCAAGATTTTTCAGTGGTAAGTAGAAGTACGCATACCCGTATATATATTCACGAGTTTTAAAGCCTTCTTCCAAGCATATTTCACGTAAGATGAACAGTTACCCAAAAGAATTACATACATTTCAAAACATCTTTGGAGGTAAAAGGCACTTCAAACGTTAGCATCTTTTTCCTTACAATGCAACGGCGAGAAAATGCATGGGAATTCTCGATGTGCAAAAAAAAAAAAAATTTTTATCAATAGCAATGCTCTTTAATTTCAAACGTAAAAGTTTTAAGATGGCAATCCTAGTTTTAATACTCTTACAGGTTTCTGGAAATGCGTAATATGTTAAAGTATTACAGCCTGGTAGCTTGTATTTTGTTATAAAACCAACTACTGCAACCTAAACTACAGAGTACGGTTATATTTTCTCTCTGGCTGCCTAATTTTCATTAGTGGACTAGATCGTACTGCTAAACATCAAAGCTTGAAATGAAACAATACAGGTCAGCATGAAAACCTAAGTTAGAGAAACTCACTCGCGGTAGCAGACGGCAGCCCAGGAGCCGAACCTGGAGCTCTGCTGCGTTTGTGCATTCTGCTCCGTTTCACGAATCACAGGCAAATCGTCAGAGTAAACTAAAGCCGCAACAAAGCTTCCGGAAGGGGCTGGCAGGTAGTGTACTTACGGAAAGGCTACCAAGACAGGAGGCGATACAACTTGTCAGGGAGGGTCTCTAAGGACCCCGGGTGGTAACACGCATTTAAAAAGGAGATGTGGATTCAAGTCGCCTCCTCCCCACAGCATCCCAGACAAAGCCCGGGTAGGCCCCGGGGCGCTCCTGGTGCACCTGCAATGCGGATCCCTGGCCCTGCGATCCCACCCCGGGGCTGGCAGGAGCGCCCCGGGACCGGCCTCTCCTCCTCCTTGCCACTGGCGTGGGCGCGCGCCGCGGCCGGTCCGCACCCTGGACTGGAGCCCGGGCCGGGGCGCCCCCTCCCCAGAAAGGGCCGGCGGACCCTACGGGGACTGGCGCGGCCCGCGCCTCAGGGACCCTCTTCCCCCTATTCCGCCGTCCCCCGAGTTGCCTTCGCCCGGGGCCACCCCTGCCCCTCGCGGAGCTAGCGCGGCTCCCAAGCCCCGGGGTTGGGGGGGAGGACCCCGTCCCCCATCTCCCCGCGGGGAGGGTTTTTAAAGTGTTCGCCACGAACTCCCGTCCCCGCCCGGCCCCTCCGCCCCCGCCGGCGCTGCCAGGTGAGCGGGGCCAGACTCGGCACACCCCGGGCCCCGCCTCACCTGCGGGCGCCGCCGTCGCGTTCCTTCAGGCGGCTGCCCTCTTAGGCTCGGTCCTTCCGACGGGCGGCGGCGGGGGCTCGCGGCCCATGGGCTGGGCGGGGCGCGGCGGGCGGGGCTGCCTGGGCTCGGGCGCTGCCCGGGGCCGGGCCGCCGAGGGAGGTCAGTGGGCGCCGCCCGCCCGGCACATCTCGCCCGCTCCCACCCGAGCGCTCGCCGCGGTGCACCCTGGGAGTGGGGCCGGCGGCTAGGCCTGGCCGCGCTGACCCGACGGGTGAGGCGCCGACGCGGCGGCGGGTCTGTGTCTGCCGAGCTGGGCGGGGGCGGCGGGCAGATATTCACTTGCCGAGGCGGGGCGACGCCCCCTTCCGCCCGGCTGTGGCCGGGCAGGGGCGAGGGCCGAGGGGAAGGGAGGGTCGGGCCCGCGGGACGCAGGCGCACAGCTCAGGTGCGGCCGCACTGCGGTTGCCCTGGGTAACGCGGCCCGGGCGGGGGCGCGGGGAGGAGCGAGGGAGGCGAGCGGGAGCGCGCGCGCCGCGCGCGAGGATTGGGGATGGCCGGGACAGCAGTGCCGGGGCTGGGGGGGCGGGGGCGGAGGCGGGCAGTGGGGGCGCGGGCCTGGCGGCCGCGCATGCGTGCGGTCCCCGCTCCCCGGGGGCTCCCCGGCCTCGTGCGTGCGCACGCGCGCTGTCCCCCGGAGGCGTCTGGGTGTGCGGAGCGCGCGCGCGCGCGGCTCGGAGGCGCACCTGTGAGGTGTCCCTGAGGAGAGGGAGGTGGGTGCGCGGCGCCCGCGGCCTGGGGCGCTGACTCCCCTCACTTGGAGTGAGTTCTCGGCGGCCGGGCTGCAGTCTTTCTTTCTTTCCCGGAGGGGGCTAGGGGCCGGGGGCCGGGGGCCGGGGAGCGGGCTGGGGGTGGGAAGGAGGTGGAGTGGATTAAAGAAAAGAAAAACAACCCATCCCGGAGGATGGGCCTCGGGCCGGCCCGGCCCTTGGGGATGGCGGGGAAGGTCAGAGCGGCTCCGCGCAGCCGGGCGGGCCCCGGGCTGAGAAGCCGCCCCTCGGGCCTCGGGCGGTCGGCCGCGGGCCCGCAGTGCTGGGGAGCGGGGCCGGGGGGCGCAGATGGCGGCCGGCGCGAGCGAGGGCTGGGCAGCGGGCAGGGCGAGGCCGGGCGAGGCCCCGCGGGAGCCGGACTCCCGAGCCAGGCTCCATTGTTGTTGGAGCCGAGAAGGGGGAGCGCGGCCGCCCTCGTCGCCCGTGGAGCCGCGCCTTGGAGCCCTTCCAGGCGGGTCCCCGGAGAGGCGGTCATGGCCGCGCCAGGGGACCGGGGAGCCGGGCGGCTGCGGAGGAGCCGGCTGCATGGGGTGCTGTGTGTTTTTCAGGGCGCCCTGCGTGCGGCAGAGGAGGCGAGCATCCCGCTCAGGTGATGAGGAACCCTTCGCGCACCCAGCGCAGAAGGCTGCTGCGGCCGGACGCCTCCATTGTTTGACCACAACAAGGGCCGGATTCTCACCCAGGTAAACTGGCTGCCGGCGCTGTGCGCTTCCCTCTCGACTCCCGCCTCCGCAGGCGTTCTCACCCCTTCCAGGACTCGACTGCAGTTTTCTCACTGTACCCGGCTTCTCATGAACTCCGTATACCCCCTCCCAGACATTTTCCCATCCAGATCCATCTCTCCGCCACATCACCTCTCATTTCCCCCAGAACTCAGCTCCTTTGTGAAACCTTTCTTGCCGAACTCGAACAACTAAATCTCCCCGGAGCCTGTTCCGAACTGTTCTGGTCGCTGGATTGCTTGTGGGCTGTCCCACTGCAACAAAGGAGACCAGATACTGAAAAAAGATTTCCGAGCTATTGCCTTCTTCAAGGAACGTTTTCTGATATTTACAATTTATTGTTTTCTCAAGATGGAACGTTTTTAGGCATTTTGTCTTCTTAGAGAGGGCCCCTATTTCCTTTATAGATGCATAGTTTTTTAAAGCAGGAAACTGACCTTGTTCAATCCACAGGTTAATTTAAAATTTAAAAATTAATTTTAAATGAGAGTAGTACATTTTATTTGTAAAAACAGCGTATCGCAGAGATGGCATTTTGTATTTTGACTATCAACCTCTGTCTCTAGGGATGCCGACTATTACTTGTGAGGTGTGTATCCTTCTAGATCTTTTGGGATACTTCTGCGTGTGTGCACCTAACATCGTTTTTGACTGCTTTAACAAGGACTGTTGTATACTAACTTTCAATTTTAGCATATAATGCTTCAAGTTTTTTTTTTAACAACTGCTGCATCATGTTCCATGGTTTCAGTATACTGTGGTTTAGCCGTTTCCCAAATTGATAGTTTAAGTTTTAACTTTAAAACAGCTTTTTGGCTGGTCATGGTTCTCTGATGAGATGACATTTTGGTAATAGGAGCACAGATCTACGCTAATTACCGAGATTCGGCATTTATGATGAAGTTCTCTTTTGGTTAAGAAATTTACATATGGGAGCAGCCCTCCCTCCCCTATAGTAGTTCTGACTCTACCTCTTAGAAGTCGTGTGACCTTGGGGAGGACATTGAATGACACCAAACCTCAGTTTTCTTTTCTGTAAATGGCCTGCTCTATCTACTCCATAGAGTTCAGTGATACAGTGCATATGGTTTGTAGAATGTAAAGTAGTATATAAATATTGGTTTTATTAGCCTTTGTGATCCAAAAACTATTTGCAATATCATTTATATTTTTTGACGAGATGTGTATCATATCACAGAGCACTAGAGATAGGCAACTTTGAATGCTTTTTAATTTGTGATTTTTAAAATTAATTTTTATCAAGTACTGACAATACATTAGACTTCATAAACAGTATTTTGCAAAGCATTTTTTCCTAGAGCTTTCTTTTCTTCCTCCTCCTCTTCTTTAAAAAAGAGAAGGGAGGGAGTGAGAGAGCGAGATAGGGTCTCTTTCTGTTGCCCAGGCTGGACTGTAGTGGCATGATTCTAGCCTCCCCAGTAGTTAGGAATGACTACAACCATGTGCCACCACACCTGGCTGATTTATTTTATTTTATTTTTGTGAAGACAGGGTCTTACTATTTTGCCCCAACTGGTCTCAAACCCTGGCCTCAAGCAGTCCTCCCAAAGTGTTGGGATTACAGGTGTGAGCCACTGTGCCCAGCCCCTAGTGCTTTCACATCTTAAAAAATAAGGCATATAAATTAGTTGACTGTGAATAAACATGTTAGCAAACTGAACACTAGACAATACTCTCACTATAATATTTAATCTTATTTCCTTAGAGTTGTAAGTTATACATGTATTTTTCTGTGGCAGCAGCAGATTCAGATTAGTTTTTATATCCTTCAAGGAAAAGGGATTGTTACTAAATTTGCAGGCTGTATCAGAGTTTTAATATTGAGATTTAATATTTTAATCATTTAAATAATGATTGAATGATGTGATGGGTAACATTTTAAGATATACGAGATACGATTAGGGGCTTTGTATGTATTTTTCTTTCTTTCAGATATATATGAGTGCCTGTAGTGTGGCCAACAAAATCAACTTGTTCTTGTTCTCTTGAAGCTTATGATCTGTGAGGGGGAGGGGATCGGAATTTAAACACAATTACAGCTACACATATGATCACAAACTGTGGTATCTGCTGTGGAAGTTAAGCAGCACCTGCTATGAGGAAGTATAAAAAAGGGGAGACCAAATTTTAGAGTGGAGAGAAGGGGCCTAGGAAAGGCTTTTCTGTATAAATAAGATTTAAGCTGAGATTTGAAGAGTGCGTAGGTGTTAGTGTGGAGGGAAGTGGGGGATAATTTTCCAGACAGAGGAACAGCATGTGGGAAGGCCTCAAAGAGGGGAAAAAGCTTTGCCCATTCCAGGAACTGAAAGAATGAATGTGGATAGACTATGGAGGCGAAGGGGAAGAGTGGCTAGGCCAGGGGCCAGATCAAGTAGGGTCTTGTAGGGCAGGTTAAAGTGGTTGTATTTTATCCCAAGTGAAGTGGGAAACCATGATACAGGTTGGGTTTTACAAAGAGGAGTGACATAATCAGATTTGTATCTTTAAACAGCCACTCTAGTCGCTGCATGCAAGATGTGGGGGCGTGTTGGGGGTGGAGAGTAGAAGTGGGGAGACCAAGTAGGCCATCTCAGAGGGCTGTCTGGAAGAGACGTGAACTTTCCCTTGGAATTCACATTGACTTCACGTTACCAGCTACACGAAGGTCAAGTCAGTGTTTGATTTAAAAAAAAAAAAAAAAATCCTGGCCAGACACGGTGGCTCATGTCTGTAATCCCAGCACTTTGGGAGGCCAAGGCGGGTGGATCGAGACCATCCTGGCTAACACGGTGAAACACCATCTCTACTAAAAATACAAAAAATTAGCCAGGCATAGTGGCAGGTGCCTGTAGTCCCAGCTACTTGGGTGGCTGAGGCAGGAGAATGGCTGGACCCGGGAGGTGGAGCTTGCAGTGAGCAGAAGTTGTGCCTCTGCACTCCAGCCTGGGTGACACAGCGAGACTCCCTCTTACCAAAAAAAAAAAAAAAAAATCCTTGTTTCTAATTTTTTTAAAGTGAGGATAAATAAAAGTAGCAATAAAAAGGTACTTTGTATGCAAAAAGTATCAGAGTACACAAAATGTACTCTGTGTACACAAAAGTACACAAAAATGTTTAACTAGTTGTCTACTAAAAAGTAACAGCAAGTCTGTCCAGTGAACCCTCAATTCACATCCTATAACAACTTGTGTGTTGATCTTCATTATTTTCTTCGTCAATTTGTATGAGTTCTTTTTTTTTTTGAGACGGAGTCTCGCTCTGTTGCCCAGGCTGGAGTGCAGTGGCCGGATCTCAGCTCACTGCAAGCTCTGCCTCCCGGGTTTATGCCATTCTTCTGCCTCAGCGTCCGGAGTAGCTGGGACTATAGGCACCCGCCACCTTGCCCGGCTAGTGTTTTTTTTTTTTTGTATTTTTTAGTAGAGACGGGGTTTCACCGTGTTAGCCAGGATGGTCTCCATCTCCTGACCTCGTGATCCGTCCATCTCGGCCTCCCAAAGTGCTGGGATTACAGGCTTGAGCCACCGAGCCCGGCCATGAGTTCTTTACATATTGAAAATACTAACTCTTAGCTTATTATTTGCCACAAATATTTTCCACTTTATGGTGTTATGAGAGTAAGAGATAAAGGGCCAGACGTCTACATGGCACTTAAATCTGTAAGTAGCTGCTGCTATTAGAAACAATAGAGAAAATAATAATTAAAAACTAGCGTACTAGACTACATAAAATTTAATTATTCTTTAGGGCACAGTTTGCAGAATGGTTATGATACATCCCCTGTATCATATATTTAGTGGCAAATAACACTGCCATTAAAAATGTTTACAAAGAAAATATATTAAAATGCTTATGATAGGGTTAAGTGGAAGGAAATCAGGATACACAGTTGTATACATGATATGATTAAAACATCCAAAAAAAGTCCCAGGAGCCTTCCAGTAAAACCTATGAATGGCAGAAATATGTAGAAGAAATCAGGTGGAAATCTGAAGAATTGTGGACTAAATATACGGGGATGTATCATAACCATTCTGCAAACTGTGCCTGTAAATGTAATTCTACAATATACATACTTTGTGCAGAAAGCTTTTCTCTGTATTTAAAAATATTCTTTTGATGGTTCCTAGACCATCAAGAAATGTAAATAATTTTAAGACTCTTGATACATATGGTCAATGTAACATAAGAGTGTGTCATTTTTACCACATCCTTTTAGGTACAAGATAGTATATATTTTTGTCTAAATATAGACCTTTAATGAAATTGGTGAGAAACTGTAACATCTTCATTACAAAAGTAAATGCCCATTGTAAAGAAAACTGAAGCAATGCAAACACATGTGATAAGAAAAACCAGTCTCTCCTAGGCTTTTCCCAAGAAGTAATCAGAATTAAATGTTTCCATGCCAAGATTACATGTACCTGTATTAAATGTATGTTGGAACATTTGACTTAACGAAGTATATTATATCTGGGACGTGATAACTGCATGGCAAATAGACATGAGCACTGTTTTTTTGGTTGAAGCTGTATGAATAAATTTGGAAATTACACTGAAAATGATTGGGACCCATTGAAAACTTGTGAGTAGGGTAAGAACAATCCATTTTGCATTTTAGAAAAGTTGTATTAGAGTAGATAATGGATTAGGGGGAAGCAAGACTGGAGGCTTTTGTAGAATTCCAGGGAAGATGACCGTGGCCTGAGTTAAGTTGAGACAATGCAGGTAGACAGTGGAGAGTTTCCAGAGGTATTTGGAAGAGAGTGGCTAGACCTTTGTGATGGCGGGGAGTCGATGATATCCAGGTTTCCGACTTGGGCAATTGAGGGGAGAGTGGACTCATTTACTGTAGTTGGGAATTGGCTATGGTTTGAATATTTGTCCCCTCCAAAACTCATGTTGAAACTTAATCCCCAATGTGACAGTGTTGAGAGGTGGGGTCTTTCAGAGGTTTGGCTCTTAAGGGCAGAGCCATTCATAGATTAATGGGTTGTCATGCAGGGTACCTGGAGGCTTTATAAAAAGAAGAGAGACTTGAGACAACATGTTAACATGCTCAGCCCCCTCTCATCGTGTGATGCCCTGTGCTGGCTCAGGGCTCTTTGGAGAGTCCCCACCAGCAGGAGGACTGTCACCACATGTGGCCCCTTGACCTGGGCTTTCTCAGCGTCCATAACTGTAAGAGATAAATTTCTTCATAAATTATCCATTTTCAGGTATTCTCTTGAAAGCAGTAGAAAACAGATTAAGACAGGAATGTAGTAGGCTTTGGTGAGGAGGTGACTGATTCAGTTTTGGATGTGCTTGAGTTTGAAGGTCTTACAGGACACGTAGGTTCTTCAGGAAGAGAATTTACAAAGAATAATTTTATAGTACACATACATGTTTTGCTGTAAGAATGACCAGGTACTTTACATAGCTATGGTATTAAAATCAATATTTCTACATGGAAAATTTTTCTTGCAATATAGTTGTGTGTCTGTAAATTGGGGCATATCTGTCTAGATAGACTGGACAGTTGATGTTTTTCACATAGAAATATTTGAGACTGCATGACCCTGACTTCAGGTAATACCATGTTTGTCTTTGGGGTTCATTGGGTAGACTCTGCCTCTCTGAGTGGGTGTTGGAGGTTCCTCTGGGCATTAGTGGTCCTTATGTCAGTCATCCTGTTGTCAGAGTACACTTGACTTCTTGGAGTGATTTCTCTTCATCTTGGTAAACTGGTCCCTTCCACATAGGGGCAGGCTAGGAAATAGGCAGAGTGGTACCCTTTCATCCATGTGTGAGTGCCCACCTGACTGTTAGTAGTATGGCTGGAGCTTGGGTACCTTGAAGGACAAGTGGGGAAAAGGTAGTGGAGAAAGTGCCTGCCAAGGTA
Source organism: Trachypithecus francoisi (assembly GCF_009764315.1). NCBI lineage: Eukaryota > Metazoa > Chordata > Mammalia > Primates > Cercopithecidae > Trachypithecus > Trachypithecus francoisi. Next base: position 9,199,131 of record NW_022681456.1, on the reverse strand, counting down.
ACAGAAGACATTAGAGAGGAAGGGGGATGTCTTCATCAGAGGTTGGGGCCCAGTCGCTGGGAAGTTGGCGGCAGTCAATGTGGCTGTGCTCTTTGCCTTCATCTCCCCGGCTTCTTTTGCTCACTGTGTGTCTGCCCTGTGCTTCGTGTGCCTGCTCTCCCCCAGTCTCTTCTCTCTCTTGGGAGTAAGTAACACATGTGACCCCAGGGGGTCACTCTGGAAGACCATCCTGAAACTATAACTTCTGCCAGCTCACATCACAGGCCCAGTCTTTCCACTTCCCACTTCCCAATTCCAAATTCTCCAGAAAGACAATCTGATTGGCTTAGCTTGGATTCCACGCTCATCATGTTGGTTTTACTATTGCGGAGCTTACAGGAGCAGATTCACTAGAAGGGAGTGCAGATGAGGACACTCAGGAGAGACGTCCTGGAAGTTTAGAAAGTTTCAAGAATGGACAGGAGCAGTAGTTTCAAATGGCCTAGAGATGTAATAAAGGGATCAGGAGTGAATCTTAGATTTAGCAAATTGAAGTCTTTCAGCTCAGGTTGAAAGTTGTGTCTGCTGGGCATGGTGGCACACGCCTGTAATCCCAGCAGTTTGAGAGGCCAAGGCGGGCGGATGGCTTGAGGCCAGGAGTTTGAGACCAGCCTGGGCAACATGGCAAAACCCCATTTCTACCAAAAATACAAAAATTAGCCAGGCATGGTGGCACACACCTGTGGTTCCAGCTACTTAAGAGGCTGAGGTGGGAGCATCACTGGAAGACAGGGCTGTAGTGAGTCATGATCACGCCGCTATACTCAAGCCTGGGTGACAGAGCAAGACCCTGTCTCAAAAAAGTAAAAAAAGAAAGTTGTGCTATAGCTAATCCATATGGGAGAGTCACAAGGTGGAACGAATGGCTATGGTTACTCATTTGTAAAGACAGTGGAAGAAGAGAATTTTTTTTAATGCAATTTAATTTTGAAGATGTAGCAGAAGCATTCAAAATGTAATTAAAAAATATAATTTGTATTGCTTTTTAACACTAAAACATTTCTACACCTTTATTCTAACTCTGGAATACACAGTGTTTCTTGTGTCACCTGATACATTATAAGAAATTCAGTAAAGCTATTCTAGAACTCATTTATTTTTCATGCCCCTGAAAGTTCATAAAATAATCATAGCTTATTTCCATATCTTATTTTGCAGTGCGTTCTATGAGATTGTGACAGAGCTTGTGAGGAAGTCTTTGTAGCCAGAGTGGACCCCTGTCCCAAAGATGATGAACTCTGCCACTTAGGTTAACAATACAGCAGTTCATAGAAATAATTGGAACCATTTTTCTTCTGCAGAGTAAATTCCGTATGTCCCTCTGGCTTTCAAAATCACTTTTGGATGTGTAGTTGAAATGTTTAGGGTTGAGCCTGATGGGGGTTTAAGAATATTTCATTGATTCAAAGTACTCGGCGTTGGCTAGAAAACATGTCAAGTTTCTCAGTTAACCGATATTCAATAAATTACTTTTAATACTATAAATTTACATTGTGGTAGGACTAGAACCTTGTGGTAAGCCTCCAGACTCACAGAATCAGAGAACCTGCACGAAGCATGCATTTTCACGATGCTTGGCAACTAGAGGTAGTAACCCATTGTGACATTGATTTCAAGTCCTAAGACCTTAGTGTGAAGAGCCAAGAAGGTTTCTGAGCAGGTGTTTGAGTGCCCTCTGGAGGCCTTGTGAACAGTTGAAACGTGGACTCCTAGCAAGAGCTTTCTTTCGCAGCCAGAGTTGAGGACCAGTGGGCCAGATGGTTGAAACTGGTATGGATGTTAGGAGCAGAGGAGAGGGGAGATGGAACCCACAGGAATGTACTAGTGTTTACAGGAGCTTGCCCCGCCAACTGAAAATACCAGGTTTATGCAGTGAGTGTAGAACATAGAGGCTGTAGGGTCACAGAAGGAGCCAAGGGAGTGTGGCCAGTAATGTCCAGATAAAGAATAAAAAGTGCCCTTTGATTGGCCAAGAGAAGGCCAACAGTGAGAGGAACCTCAGTGGTGTGGTATTGGATTGAGACATGAATGGGAAGTGAAGCAATAGAAATCTGGAAAAATCAGTCTTTAAGAGGTCTGGATGGGGAAATGGAGGGTGGAGCCAGGGAGACAGGGCAGCTAGAGAAGGCCTAGGATTAAATGCTGTTTTTCCTTAAGGTCGGGGGAGATTTCTGCATTGTGTTTAAATGCTGAAGGGAAGAAACAAACACAGAAAGAAAACAGTTGAAAGGGGTTGGGGGGCCGGGGAGGGGGAGAGAGTTGGTTTCAAAGTTCTTTGCCCAGGAGATTTGTTGAGGGAAGCAGTTGCCTTTTTTAGGGACTTTGAGTTTATCAAAATAGTGATTTTCAGTTTATCATGGGATGATGGGAAAATAATTCTAGTAGGCAGTTGGAGATACAGGTAAGAAGAAAAGACTGTGATAAGAAACTGTGGTATCATCATCATGGAAATGGTCATCACTGCAGTCAAGCAGGTAGTTGAGCTAAAAAATGGAGACAGGGCATACTGTATGGAGGACTCCTATATTTAGGCATAGGCATCAGAGATGGCAGACACACTCAGCAAAGCCAGAGGAAAAGTGAGAATGTGCAGGGAACTGGGAGCTGAGGAGACGGTAGACTAGGAGTCAGGGTGAGGCAGGAGGAACAGCCCGAGATTTGACTTTGAGAGCAGTTTGTAGTGGGAGTTGGGGTACAGAATGGTGTGTAGGAGGCACACACAGAAGGTATTGTAGATGCTGTGGAGGAGCTCAGCGGTGAAAGTGAGAAGAGTGAATTGGTCTTAGTCGGGGGATGGCTCCAGAGAACACATGTCGCTTATCTGTGCCTATGAAATTAGAGCTGTAATCAACAGTGACTCTAGAAAGGATTATATTTGCTTTTTTGCTTTTAACACCGTCGTCTCAGAATATAAGATCTAAGTTTCGTGTCACTTTTGTGCCACTTCCTGCTCTTCTCAGATTGAAAATCTGACCAAAAGGAAGAAAATGTCTAGGTCTCTTCGTGACACCTGAGGGAGTTCTTGCGGGAGAGAGTAAATGTGACTGAGTTTTGATTTACTCTTCTGACACATGTCAAATGTTAAATCCTTTAAATCTGTGAGACCATTTGTTCTCATAAATGACATGTAAAAATACTTGGTAAAACTAGTAGTATGGCTAATAGAAATTATTTGGCTTCACTTACTTAAAATATTTCATTAAGAAAAGATAACAGATTCCTAATATCAGAAGTGGTCAAATAACTGTGTTGAAATCTGGGAGGTGGAATTTGACCTCTCACTTTAGACTGAGTGCCCAGTTTGAGTGGCCAGGTATACTGTTTAAGCATACACTTATCCAAGGGGTTGGAATGGCAGGTTCCAGGTTAGGCCCATACACGTCCACTGCTATGGGACTGGTGTGAAGACCTGTGAAGGCCTTAAGCCATTTTAACCTTTGGAGGCCTTTACTGTGTCATATCAAACATTAAATCACCCATGTCCCACATAAAATTAGCTTGTACAAAACCATGTGAGTTAAGCTTTGATTGACTGTAGACATTTAACATTTATTAACTTTAATTTTGCGATTTTCTTTGCATGTTTTGCATCCAGTAATGTTTTCTTCATATCTCAAACATTTACATAGGTCCTCGAGATGCTCATGAGCCTTAGGGACTGTGCCTATATGCCTAGAGATAAGACATCCCTGTTCTGCTGGGAAGTGGACATTGGGTATGTCTAGGCATGTCTGGCGGGGGCACGGGATGGGGTGGACTTGCCCGGAATCTGTTTGTTTGTGGCACTGAGGCACCTCCTGGGAAAACTTCGTCTTAAGGAGGAGTTGAAGGAAGTGTTTTAGTTAGGGATTTTTTGTTGGAAAGAACAGAGGTTCATTCAGACCACTTTCTGTACAAGGGGCTGTATTGGAGGATGCATGTGGATCAGACCCGTGAGGAACTCAGGCTGTCCAGAGACAAGCCACAGTCTTCCCATGGACAGTGGGGTCTCTCACAGCGTCGCTCATTTCTTTGTGTCTTTCTCCTCTTGCTGCCCTCTGGCTTGTTTTTCCCTCCCCTATATGTCTTTTCTAACCTTTTAGCTCCTCCTTGCTTATAGATTCTACTTCCTCATGACTTTGGTTTGCTGTAATCTCATGACCTCTGCAGTCATTTTGCGGATCATAACCTCTCAGCTTCATCTCTCACAGCTGATAACCTCATTCTCTCAGTATTGCTGAGGTTCCTGAGAGAGGGGGAATCAGATTTTGTTTTGCTTTCATTGTTGTTCCGAGCCACATCATATGTCAGAATTAAGCTCTTGGGTCATATATCTGCACTTGGTCTCAGAAGTAGTCATGTGGCCCATGGCTGCCTGGGCCTACCCTTAAAGCTGAAGCAGTTCCCATTAGTAGGATTTGTAGGCTAGCAGGCACCATGATTGGCATGTATAGTTCAGTAACGGAGAAGAAAACCTGACCCAATATCAAGACCATTTGAAATTCCTCCAAATGTATTCCTGCCCTTTAAAATATTATCCTGTTAACAGCTTTCATTCTAAGTTGAACCTTTATTCCCACAGAGAAACTAAAATAGGTAAACGTATTTAAAGCATTTTCACTTTTCCATTTTCTTCCTGTTTTATTCAGTCTCTGACAGTGCAGGGCCACTCAGCATAGTCTACAGGACTCTATTTCTAATGTTAGTGATTTCTGCTGAAAATGATATAGCAATTTTGGATAGTTATTAGCAAGTTGGATCATTCTAACCACATTCCTTTCATGTAATCCTTTTCCCTAAAGCTCTGGGGAGCCATAGAGGAATACTGTAATTCAGCACTGTCCCCAGATTGACAACAGCTAGAAAAACATGTAAATGTCCCATCCACACGTAGATACGGCAGCAGTATGAACCTAAGTTCCTTAATATATCATAACTCCCAAGGGAAAGTGAAGTTCCCCAAACTTAAAACTAGATCTTGAGATCTATACCTAAATTTCTCTGAACAATTATAGAATATAGCAGAAGGGGGGAGGTAGTAGATGGAATAAATAAAATAATGATAATGATAGCTTTGTTGAGCCCTTAAAATTTGCCAGGCAGTGTTTTAAGTACTTCTCATGGATTAATTGATTTAATCCTTAAATTACCTTATAAGATCAGGGGCCTTTATTATCTCCATTAACTCATTCTTAACCTCTTAGGTGAAGCTTCCATAGCAGGTATGCAGTAGGACCAGGACATGAACTCGCCCAGTCTGACTCCAGTTTGTGCTTCTTCAGCACCCTGAGAGACTGGAAAATCTGTGAAAAAACACTATTGATTGTTTACTCCCTGGCATTTTAGCCAGTCTGAGTCAGTTATCTTACACCTATGAACCTTAAACTCGTTTTGGATCAGGTTCCCATCAAGAGGCTAGTTGTGATACTGGGATACCTATATCTTGGAGGGAAGTTGTGCAGAGTGCCTGGATTTTCCTTTCTGTGGTTTCTCTGATTTGCTTATCCCTTCTTGAATCCCATGTATTTCTATAAATCCCAGATGTAAATGAGTCTGTCCTATCTTCTGAGCTGGTACCCCACATTTATAGTAGCTAGTTTATGAAAACATTTTGTGATCCTAAATTCTCTATAAATAAACCCATTTTTCTCTCTGCATTTTTCCCATCCAGCAGGATCCTAAGGCTTTTGTAGCCCTTCAGCCACTGTGGGCCCTGCCTCTGCCTGTTCTTCTGGAATGTCTTGGGGGTTTTGATCCTGTCGTTGTGGTAAGTTTTCCCTTTGTTTCACCATTTGTCCTGGATGGATAATCCCCCTTGAGTATTTTAAGCCAAAGCTGTCTCTAGAATTTTTTCTGAGTATGTGCCCTTTGGGGCTTAATAAGGAAGCAGCTCTCCATGTCTCACACTCTTCCTGACCTCTCATCTTTATCTGGCATTGAATTCCCCAGATCTTGGACCACCTTCTGTTTCTGTGAAGATATCAGAAACTCACTTCTGTTTCTGAAGATATCAGAAACATTTTTGTCCATCTCCTCAGAATCTTCATTTTCTTCTTTCCATGTGAACTATTGGTTATTAAAACTTTGTTTCACTTGTCCCATTTTCCTCTGCCATCTTGGAGGCCTTACATGGATTCTAGATCTCATGCCACTCTTTGTCTTCTTCTTCTGTTGTTCCTATCCTCACCGAGCTATCAAAACTTTTTAATAGCTTGTTTGCTCTATGCATTTCTGGTGTTTTTTTCCCCAACGCCTGAAGAGTAGCTTTTTCCTTAAATATAAGTTCCTGAAAATCTTCTTACTTGAGGATTATCGTTTCACATCAATCTGTGCAGACTTGATTCTGAGTGTCATTGTGTTCCCAACACAACTATTTTTTTTCTTTGTTTTCTCTTTGGATTAGTTCTTTTTTAAAGATTTTTTTTCCTCCTCCTTTAGCTCAGCTCAAGAAGACAAGATATATAGGACAGATATTTGTTTATCTTTATTTGGTTATTGCTGAAATCCAGAATACTCCAGTTGAACATACAGTCTAGATCTCTGTGATTCACAGACATCATGAAATTGTATGTTATTTCCATGCATAGCTGGACAGCAAGAGAAAGGAAAGCCTTTGTCTTGATAGCTACTGGCTTCTGGGGGAATGAGCTTCTTGTCATTTCTCCTGCTGCGGTTGCTCAGGCCCTGGGATTCTGCTTTCCCAGACTTCACTTTCCCATGCAACAAAGAGGATTGACTGTGGGAGGTAAAGGACATTTTGTTGGCCTCTGTCCTAGTGGGTCTAGTGACTGTGTGTCGTTAGAAGGCTAAGCCTATGTGGATGTGTGATATCTTTTCTTTTTCTTGGCTGTCTGTGGCTAGAATGGAAAGGCTGGGGCTGCCCCTCCACAGAAAGGTCCTGACCACCTCTTCCTTTTCTCTCTTTTCCCGTGTACTGGATTGGTTTCCAGGTGACTGACCTATTTAGAAGGGGGGCAAGTGGACCCTGGCATGTTGGCAAATGTTCTCTCTTCTCTGTCTCTTTCTGGCTGCATTCTCTCTTGTGCTGAGTTGGGTAACCTCAGCTAGTCTTCACTATGTGTGATAAGACCAAAGAGTCATGTCTAATACTATATGAATTCCTTTTCATACCCGTACGTGCTTTGGTCTCAGTTTAAGATTGCCACTAATGTAGGGAAAAGGAGTTCTCTCTATGATCCAGCCTACGTTATGGAATGCTGCATTGGGAATTGGATTCACAGGCCCAGCTAATAATAAAGTGTGTGTACTTTCAGTTCGGTGCTGTGTACATTTCCTTCTAGGGTACCTAGAAGTTAGGGGTGTTTGCTGAGCCCATTGGCCAGATTTGGTATTAGCCATTAATAACCTACATTTTTCAGAGTAGCACTGGATCAGCCTCCAGTGCGAGTCCTACAAGATCAAAAGCCTGAAGGCCAGAGTTCTGCATCATTTGTTGTGACCATTCCCTGGCCCTCTCTGAGAGTGAAGTGGCAATAAATTTCTATCCATCCATGCAGATACTGAATTCTAATGACCAAATCCTATCTATTCTTAGGATTCTCATCATCTCTGTTGATTTTTGGCTATAAGAGGTCACCTGCTCTTGCACTTTGTGCTTCCTGAGTGAGCCTACTCCAAAATCTCTCTCCCCTGCTTGCTTTGGTTTGCCAGACCATACATGTTATGAATTGTGACCCAGGTATAAAAATAGCCAGACTCTTGAGGTACTTGAGAATAGTCACATTCATGGAGTCAAAAAAGTAGAATGGTGATTACTGGGGCTGGGGGAGAGGGAAAAGGGGACTTGTTGAATGGGGACAGAGTTTGTGTTGCAAGTTGAAAAAGCTCTGAAGATCTGTTTCACAACAGTGTGTATATATGTAACACTACTGAACTGTGCACTTAAAATAGTTAAGATGGTAGATTTTATGTGTTTTTTTACCACAGTTTTAAAAAATGTGTACAAATATAGTCAGAATTACAAATCCCTAACTTTTGACCCCCTAACTACTGTGGCAACTCCCACTGCCAGCATCATTGAGGGCAGTATTGCTAATTACCCACTTTTCATTTTGCCTGTTCTTCAGGGCCCAACCCGTCTTCCTTCTTCTTTTAGTTGGCTAGACTGGGACTCCTATGACCTTCAGGTGTTCCTTATGCCTCTTCCTGAGGGTGGCTTGAGCTTTCCAGTCTGTTCTTCTTTTCTTCTGGGCCTGAGCATGAATTTTGTCTCTTTAGGTCTTACTACCACAGTGGAAAGAGGAAGCAAGTTTAGTAAACGAGCATTAGAGCTAATCTGAACTAAGCCTCTGTGCTTCCTTTTGTGTTCCCTCCCTTCAGCTAGTTCCTGCCTGACCTCAGAGCAGAAAGAATCCCCTGGCCAATTGTGAAAGGCTGGTCCCTTAAGGAAGACAAATCCAGTAGTCAGCCAAAGGGAAGGTTAAGGAAAAGGTAGAATATGCAGGAAAGTGGGTTTTCTCATGTTCTGTTGTTCTTCCTGTACATTGATTCTCTAGGTATCCTAATTGTATCCTGAGGAAATTGCATTTTTTTTCTGTTACTTCATCAGTGTTCCTTGTTCCTGAGGAGGCATGAGTGGAGGGTGAGAGTGAGCATCTCCATCACTCACAGTGGGACTTCTCTCTGTTTCATAGCTGAATAAACTGAGGCTGGTGAGAATCAGTGACTTCAGTCAGACAACTATTTAGTATTAGGTGAAGATTTTGACCTTAGGCCTTTTGGGCTGCAAGTCCAGTGTTCTACCCACCAAATTATTATGGTTCTTAGTGCATGTGTATGTTACACGTTTACTAGATAGATAAGATAAACTTAGGCCTTATATGTGGGGTTCATGTAGGGGCTATCACTGAAGCTAATCATTGTGTCCCATTACTCAGGCGTTTCTGTATATGGGGTTGAAGAGCAGAAAACAAAGTAGTGGAGTGCAAACCATGGGGAAATCTCACTAAAGTAATATTTTTTAAAAAGCAATCCTGTCACTAGAGGGTCAAGAAGGGAAAAGTTATGGGTAGGAACAGGGAGCAGCAGACACCTAGGAATAAAGGCAGGGTTTCACCTTGAATGGAGGAAGAACCCTAATTACAGGGAGATTAGATCATCAGGTGTTTGGAAGCCTCTGCCTGTGAAATGACATTCTTGGCAAATGAATGAATGTGTCATGTACTAATTAAAATAAAGGAAATAAGGAAACTAACATTCGTTTAGCCTCAGCTATGCTGTGGGCACTCTTGATAGGTATTTTCGTGTTTATTATCTTCTTTAATTACCCCAGCAAAGTGTTGTAGACGTTATTATCCATACGTTTGCAGCTTGGTCAGATCAGCCACAGTCACATAGCAGGTGGCAGAGCAGAGGCCTACACCCAGTGATGTCATTCCAGAGGTCATTTTGTGAGAGGACTTGGCTGAAGGAAAGCTACAGAATGGATGCCTGTGTCATCCTTGATCACCCTGATAACACATGCACTTAGCCTTCTCAGATTTTCTTCTCAGACTCAGGAGAAAACTTGGCGTCATTCCCTCAATAACTTCTGTTGCCCTTCTCTGGACCTAATTTCATAGTCTGTGGTAATTTCTTGTTAAAGAAAAATCAGACACAGCTTCTTTTGTCTTTTATCTTTTCTCCATTAGGAGTCGTTAGGCTAAGTCATGCAAAGACGAATTTCCGCAGGACAAAATGAAGCATATCTTCCCTGTAGCTCTTTAAAACCCAGAGCCCAAATCATTAGCCATTGAACTTGTCTGTTGTGAGAGAAATCAGGGAACCTAGAACTTTGGTGTGTAGGGTATAAGGAAGTGTAGGGGGGCAGTAAGGAAAGAGGAGAAGGAGGCGAGGGTCCCAGACACCTGGGGACCAAGTAGGAAAAAGGTCTAAAGGTGGAGACGAGGTACTGGGAGTGTCTGGAAAGACTGTTGTCGGTTTCTCTACTAGAGCTCAGGAGTCAAGCTGAGTCACAGGCTTTTCTAGCCATCTGGTGGCAGGGCTGTGCACAGGAAGGCATCAGAAGTGATGTAAAATCCTCTCTTTTCAATCTGGAGCGGATTTTAAAGTTTGCCCTCCTTCTAGAATGGAGAGGAGTATACCCTGGCTGATATTCTAAATTGGAGAATCCTGCTCAGAGTTAGAACTTCTTTTGACAAAACTCAAAAGTTGACTTCAGAACCCTTGGGGAAGTTGTTCCTATTATCACAGAGGCTGTGGTTACTAACAGCATGTTCAGGAAATGCTGGCTGCTACTTGAGCCACAGGTAAGGGCACATTTGAATTCCTGTCAGGGCGTGTTTCCAAGATGCTGCATGAATGACAGCCAATAGGCAGAGACTAATGTTCTTTTGAGGAGTCCACTTTTAGAGGTCATTCCACTTTTCAGAAGTGCCTGTACTCCAGTGACTACAGCAGAATACATTGGTGCCTGAACTGGCAGGCCTTTGAGTCAACAGAACCTGGAATATCTTCTGAGGCTGGGCTTTGTGTTGTGGAGGATTTGCCCACAGAGATTTAGACCTGGGAATTATGGGTGTGCTTGGGCTACTCTGAGTGAAACTCTTCTCCTCTCAGTTTTGACCACCTCCAGCCTCTAGTAACTGAAGTCAGCCCGGAAAGACAAAGAAACTCAAGTTCACTTCTGTGAGTGATAAGCACACCTGAGAAAAAAGACCTGGCAGTTGGACCTTCCGAGGTGCTGTCAGCCAGAAGAGATGAAGTGTGAGAAGTTGAGTAGCTACAGGCCTTAGTGGCCACTTAAGAGGGTTTGACGAAGTCAGAGAAGGACACTCTTTCAGAGACTCTGAAAGCCCATTGCCAAGGAGAGAGGTCTAGGACCCTACAAGGTGGGGCTTCACTGTGACCTGTTATCATTGAGGTGGCCCAGGGTACATACAGGCACTGTAATGGGGAAAAGAGCCCTGGCTTCTTCAAGAGTGGGGAATGTGAAGGGCCTCTTTGGGATATGAATCTACCCTGGGCAGCCAGAATCTTCAATTTCAGAACTATTGATGATGGTGGAAGCAAAATAGAAGGGATCTGAGATTCCACAGTCCTAATCAGTGAGTTACCACTGACTGCCATAATTAAGTTATTCTAAGGCAAATAGTTAAGCAAAGATTAAGTGAACGAGACCTCTGTAACTTGAGTAAGTCTTCCTATACCAAGTTATATGTGTTTTAGACTGCATTTTTCTAAAGGTGTAGTGGAGGCTAGTGAGGAGGTAGATTCAGCATCTGCTGTGTTCCCACATACCCGAGGCTTATGGAGAGAGGTGGTCTTGAACAGAACAAATGCCCTCTTAACCTGGTTCCTTTGGCGGTATGTATGTCCTGATACCTAAACAGCCTTTCCTTTTATTTATTTTTTGGGTGTGTGCCAAGGCCTGTGGAAAAAGGCTAAGCAGAGGTTCCCTTGGAGTTGTTTTATCTGCTGAGACTTGCCAAATTAGAATTTGATAGCTTTGATTTCTAGGACTTCCTGATCATTTTTGAGGAAGAGGAGTTCCTAACTGAGGTGGAGGGAACATACTTTCTCCACATGAATGGGGCACCCATGATGTCAGCGAGAACAGTGTCAGATAGATGCATGGCCCACCAGCCGGATACCAAGGTCTTGTAAGAATACCTTAGATGGAATACATTCTGAATCCTTCATAAAGCATCTCTTTGGGAGAGTTCTTTCTTGTAGTGTTTACCTCTCAGTCCTCTCATGTACAAAACATGAGAATTATTTTGGAGGACTTTCAGGGGGTGTTTTTCTTATGTCTGGAAGAGGAATGTTTGATGATGAAAATTACTGACTACACGTAAGTGGTCATCTTACAGTTTGCATACTTTCAGTCTTCAAAAAAAGTGGGTTTAAGATGGATTCTCAGCCCCTTTTTGTGTCTGGCTTTCCTTACCCTTTAAAAACCATTTTTAAGGACTCCAGAGAACTTTTAAGTTTATGTGGGTCACAGGCTTTGATACTTATTGTAATAGAAATGAAGACTAAAATTTTACAAAGATACTTATTTATTTAAAAATTATAAACTCATTACATGCTAACATAAATGACATTTTTATGAAAAATAGCTATTTTCTGAAACAGAAAACATTTAGTAGGAAGAGTGGCAATATTTACATTTTGGCAACTCTTTAAATGTATGGAGTTTAAATAAAAGACATCTGCTTCTGTATTCAGTCTCTTGCAATATGTTGTTTTGGTTGAAGTAGATGAAGAAATCCGGCCTTGCATAGATAATGTAGTTGGAAAAGGGATTTTAGTAGCCTTTTCAGATAATTGTGGCTTTATCTGTGACATGACACCAAAACTTGACAAGTGGTAGATGCCTACAGGTTAGTTGCAACGTGCAGTCTGAAACTGTAGTCATGAACTTTTCGTACTCTGGTATGTTAAAGTCCATTGGTCTCTCTTACACTTTGAAGAGAACTTTTACCCGTGATAACCACATGTTGGTCATTTGGAGCCTTCATGGAGCGCCTACCTAGATGAACATTAATCAACAGGAATTGTACTATAAATTGTGAGAACATGTTGAGAAGGAAGATCTAGATCAGTGGGTGCTTAGCTAGTTTATTCAGGAAGAGTTTCAGCTGGAGCATAACCAGGGGGCAAGGAACATCTGTTATGGTAGAGGCAATGATGAAAATGTAGTATTTGCATACTCAGTAATCTGAGGAGGTTGGGATTACAAGCCCATTTTACAGACAAGAAGCTGTTGCTCAGATAGTTCAGAGCGTGATCTGAGGGTGGTAGGGAGAGGTGTTGAGCATAGAGCTGTGGTCCATTGTGTGTTTCATCATGGTGTTGTGCAGCTAAGCATCTCCCCATCCTCTGCTGGGGAGAGCTGTGAGTCAAGTGGGCTTAAAAAAAAGTAGTTTACAGACAAAGAACATTTTCATATTAAGTGTGAGGCTCATCAGGCACTTGCCAAGAACCACATTTAGCCTCTGAGTCAGTGCTTCACAGACTTGTGTGACCTGGGGATCCTGCTAAAATGCAATTCTGATTTGGTAGGTCTAAGGTGGGGCTGAGGTTTTGCATGTCTGACAAGCTTCTAGGTGAGGCTGATAACACTGCCTCGTGGCTCAGTTTTGGGAATCAAATTTCCAGAGCCAATTTTCTTTCCATTTGTTCCTTAATACATGATGTGAATGTTAATCCCAGTCATTCAGGCTTTGGAGAAGGAGACTAGAGGGGGGCGGAGATGGGTGGTAACTATCTAAAATTCTTTATCAGTTAGGGCTGCCTGGTAATCAACAGAAATGGACTCTGGCTAATTTAAGGTAAAAATGAATTGTAGAATGGAAGGGGACGTGGAGGAACCCAGTAGCGCTGGAGGGTCATAGTTGTAGGAACTGCTTAAATGTCTGTCCTGGGTGCTGTCACTAGCACATGTGAATTAACTCTAATTTTTAATGTCATCTTTGACTCTTCACAATTCAGAGTACCTGGAGAGGATGGCTGGCTGAACTGAGGTCTGTTTCTTACCCCCTGACCGGACCAGGCACTGTAGCGAGAGGGAAGATCTGGGGATTTTGGCCCTCACAAGGGAGGATAGAAGAGCACCCTAATTTATCGGCCCATTATTGCTGCCCAGGGAGGGAGACGTAATCCCTGAACAGGAAGTTAGAGTGCAGTTAGGAAAGGGAAAGGAAAGCTCAGCAGGAAGGCTGACCTGTTGCCAGGCTCCTAAGCCATCCTTCAGTTAACAGTGCGCATTCCCTGTGCTTACCAGGTGGGTACACTGAAGAACGATAGTATGTATTGAGCTTAAGTACTATAATAAGTGTGCACTGTCTTATGTAATTTCAAAGCAACCTTAAGAGATACAAGTCTAGGTATTGAGGAAATGAGTCTTAGGGTTGAATAACTTGCTTGAGGTCACACTGTTAGTAAGTGGGAGAGCTGAAACTTGAATTACAAAGTGTTTCTGCTGCAGTGTAGTTTGTTGGCAGAAACTGCTGCTTCTTGGGGTAAAAGATTGCTTCAAGTGGGCTGAGTGTGAGCATGAGTGGTGGAAGTTAGGGAGAATGTGTATGGACACACGGAGCTGGAGGTGCATAGCAATTCAAGATTTTGGAGATAGAATGCTCTGTAAAACAAGCCCAAATTTAGCTGTGTCTCTTAAGAGCTTCATGGCCTCAAGAAGGGCTTTACGTCTCTTAGCTCTACAGAATTATGGCTTTGCCCGTGATGGGAAAGGATACTTTCACAGAATGGAAATTTAAGGCGCGAAACCCAAGGAGAGCAGGCAGGAATGGGGAAAAATGTTCATCTGGAAATTAGACAGAATGGACAGAGTGTCGTTGGGGGCGGGCTCTGTAATTGATGGGTAGCTTTTGCAGCGGCCAATTAGATTGCAGGGCCCTGTCCTGATTGCCTGGCCATGGAGGGAACGAAGCTCATTCCTGCATTACCAGGACAAAGCCCACTTGTGTGTGATGGACTGAAGTAGGCTGGGTGCCCCATGTTATATGTATTACATACAAACTCTCCATTCACTCTGGCTGGTCTAATTGTGAAGCCACTGCTCACCCCTTCCCCAGCCTGCCAGCTACAGAAGTATGTATGTGTCATTCACTTTTTTGGTGTCAGAGGTGAAGACTGTAGATACTGTTTGTGATTTTTTTGTTTCCTTAGGAGACAGAAGCAAAGAATAAAACTATTGGAAAGGAAGGGAAAAATAAAGATTTTTCTATGAAGTATCTCCTAATCTCTTAAGTAAAAATATCTAAGTGAAATATGCAACTTCTTTTTTTGGAAGTGATTAAAGGTGAAATCACTCCAGGTTTTTAGAGCTAAAAGGGCTTGGGTGAAGTGTGAAATAAACACCATTCCTTCACCATCACCAAACAATAAACAATGCCCCTTGTGTACATAGAGACCAGATGGAGGTAAGGACTGTAATGGCAAAGTGTCACTGAGAGCATGCCATATCCTTCTTGTAGTTTCCTTGGGCTGCTGTATCAAAGTACCACAAGCTGGGAGGCTTAAAACAATAGAAATGTATTGTCTCACAGTTCTGGAGGCTGGAATTCTGGATTCAGGTGGCAGCAGGGCCATGCTCCCTCTGAAGGCTTTATGGGAGAATCCTTTGCCTCTTAGTCTTTGGCCTTCCTTGGCTTGTAGACATATCACTTCACTCTGTGCAGCCATCCCCATGTGGCCTTTTTCCGCGTCTGTGTGTGTGTGTCTGAATCTCCATCTCCTCTGTTTTATAAGGATACCAGGCATTGGATTTAGGGCTCATACTAACATGTTATGATGTCATCTTAATTACATCTGCAAAGACCCTGTTTCCAAATAAGGTCACACCCTGAGGTTCTGGGTGCATATGAATTTTGGGGAGACACTATTTAACCCAGTATACTTTTTGCCTTTCTTCCTCAGAGCTCCAGCGAATCCAGACGCAACATTGATGAATTAGTGCTGGAATGAGTATCAGCACTTGGTACTGTAATTAGAACACGGGGATTTGGCTCTTGATTTATTTTTTTGGCTACACTGGGAGGGAGGCTCAGAGACAGTGTGGGTGTCTGAAGGAAAAAACACGTGTTAAGTGAAGTGAGGACTTCAAATGAAATCATAGTTTTAGGAAACTGCATTGGACAGCGAATGCTGGAGCCAAGGAGTGTTCCCTGTTCCAGAACGGGAGGTAACATTTGCAGGAGGGCTCCCAAGGTCAGAAGTTCCTCCTAGAAGTGCAGGGTGTATCAGCCATCTCAGGAGCTGATTTCCTGTGCAACCTTTGTTTTCTAATACCCCACAGGAGCCTTTCTTATACTTTATCCCTTTGTATGTTTATGGATCGGGTCCTTCCCAGTCCTTGGGACCTGTGACACTTTCCACAGGCTTCCAACTTTAAATGCCTTCTGTTTTTCTTAAAAGATAGAGTCCTGAGCTTACAGGACTTCATAGGAGGACCTTTAAGTCTCTGTTGGTCTTTATAGGTGGACTACTATCTCCTGGGTGTCTTGTAACTATAATGCTTATATTTTTTCAAAAATAAATCCTACCGAGTTGCCTTGGTCACTCCAGATAAGAGTTTCTGTGGCTGAAAGACCCTGCTGTATGACTCCTGTTTCTGCCTGCTGGACTCCACTTTCTGGGGCTTGGCATCTGATGACCTCTGTATACATGCTATGCCCTCCTTTTCTTTATGTGGCCACTTCACTTTGTCCTTTGGGTTTCAGCTTAAAAGTAGAGTCAACTAGAAATCTTCGTTAGCATGCTGAGACTACTTAGGATGCCCCTGGCTCATCAGCTGTAATGCGTCTGTCAAATCTCCGCTCACATGTGCTGGAACCGTCGCCTTCCCCTCCTCAAATGTAAACCACATAAGTGCAGAGGCCATGTCTGTTTTGTTCATCAGATCCTCCGGAGCCTAGCTTACTGCCCAACAGATGCTAGATGCTAAGTAAATGTGGAACATGTGCCTGTGTGCTTGTAGCTCTGACCCTATGCCTCAGAGGTCAGCTTCCAGGACTGTTGCCTCAATAACAGCTCTCTTCCGGGTCTGTGTAAGGGTGGGTTGGCTTCTCTGTGTCACTTATCTATGTCAAATAATCAACATGTGTTAGAGGACTAAGGATATAGGGATCTTTCTATAAAACCTTTCCCATTAATTAAGGGGCTAAGAAGTTAATGTGGATCCTTTATATTTTATGATTACTGGCCTAGTGCATCGTCTCCTGAGCCAAGGCCCTTTGATTATCTTTCTTAGAGAATCTTACCCAGCCCCCATGACACAATTGCCTGCTGTATGCGTGTGGGGAAGATGAATCACATGGTCATCTCTACTCATCGCAGTTGGTGGTGGTTATTTTTGGTAGGGAGTGGAGGCCGACATGTCATCTTCTCAGTTCTTTTTCGCTTTTATCTTTCCCAGAAAGTGTGCCCTTATGCCTTTGAGTGGCAAAATTATATACCACACATTCTGATAGCTCTGGTTCTGGGTAGGAAATTAATTTGATCTCTGTTGAAATTGATTTTACTGTCAGAGTCTGCTATTGCAGAGGGGGATTATGTACAGTTAGTGCTTCATAGGAAGACCTGTACTCATAATACTCCTGAAAGATCTGTGATACTTACAGGTTTCTTAAAATCAGAACAGTTGTCTCAAAAATAAGAAAAGAGGTAATTTTCCCTTGACTTTTATGACAAAGTAATTGTATAGTTATTTAAAAATGACTTTAGATTTTTCTGAGCCAGCAGTCCAAATTTCAGATAATGTATTCAAGATAAAAAAAGAAAAGCTCAGTCCAGACATCCAGAGAGTAGTGGTGTTGGGCTGAATCTTAAGTAGGGCATGGACACTTCTTCCATTTGTAAAAGGAAGAAAGGGCTAGAGTTGGGCAGCACATGTACAATAAGAGTTTGACTGGAATTGGAGGGAGTTCTCTGATGGGTTCTGCCTTCTCTGTGTGGCATTTTGTTTCAAGAGCAGAGCTAGCTGCAGGTCAGACATAGATTGAACATGGCGAAGGGGGCAGTAGCCACATAGCAACTTGGGGTGAGGTCACACAAGCGTTCCTGAGGCTTGGAAGACCCAGCTGAGGGTATCACTGTGAAGACCTTGGTGGTCTATGATTCTGTCAGCATGTGAAGGTAGAGATTTGGATTGGGATAGGGGATGATTTCCTTTAGAAGGAAGGCCCGTTTGTCCTTCGATGATTCTCATTTGGCAAAAACTCAGTTTTGCAGAAACTTAGCTATCTGCCTTCCCCATGCAGTCCCTGAGGAACTAAGCCCTGAGCCAAATCCATGCCCACCCCCAGTGCTGCTGGCAGTCCCCCTACGTTTCTCAGGTCACGCCATTCTCCTGCCCTCCAGACAACCATCTCACACCACCTCAAACCACCACACCTGTTCTCCTCAAACCTCCAGGCTCCCCATTGCCCTCTTCTCAGCAGATGGCCTTGCTTCCTGCTTCCCAGCAGCCAGGGACTCTCAGTTTCTACTTAAACACACACACCACTTCCTGCCTTCACCTGTTCACGGAGGCACGTTTTTCCCCTCTCCAGGGCTCATTCCTCTCATGGAGCTTTGGATCCCGTCTCCATTGGCCCTTTCTGTTACTTCTTTTCTCTCCCATAGTTTCAGTCTTTCCCTTTTCCCTTTCATTGGAATCCCTCTCATTTTTATTTCTTCCCTGAACTTTTCCTTGAAGTCTAATATGCAGATTATAAATAGGGCTACAGTGTGATGAATTTTCACAGCTGTGAGATGAGCACACCTGTGTGCACCAGTGCCCAGATAAAGACAGCACATGGCAACAATCCCTAGAAATTCCCTCATGCATCTTTCCAGTCATTAGCCCCTCTGTCTCCTCTGTTGTGTTTTGCTTGTTTTCAACTTCATGTAAGCAGAATCATTCAGTATGTGCTCTTCTACTTGGCTTCTTTCAAACTGAGTCATTAAATGTTGGTCTCCCGTAGCTTAGTCCCAGGGCCCTCTTCCCTTTTCACCCTTTCTTGGTAGGCAGTCTTATTCCCTCCCCCTGTTTAAGTTACCATCTAAATGTTAATGGCTCACACATGTATACCTTATAAAGTCCTGATTTCTTATCTCAGTGTCGGTTCCATCCATCCAGCTGGTGTCCTTGACATCCACTTTCGGATATCACGAGCATGTCTAAAATGGAAGTCACAATTTTTGTCCTCAAACCTTGGTCTTTCTAGAGTTTTCTGTCTTACTGAATGGCTCCGTCTTTATCCAGTTATTCAAGTAAAAGACCTGGGAGTCATCCTTGGCATTTCCTTGTCCCTCACCCATTGTGTCGAAACTGTCACCAAGTCTGATGGATTTTTCTCTCATCATCATTGCTTTAGTCCAGATTTTGATTATTGTTTCCAACCCAAATGACTAAGATGATCCCCTACCATGTTTACCCCCAGATGCTCTCGCTTTCTACCCATCCATTAATTTCTGTATTTTAGCTACAGTTTTCTATTTAAAATGGAAATCTGATGTTACTACCAAATTTTAAGACAAAAGCTAATCACTGTGGAGGCTTCCACTGCTATGAAGATATAAAGATCATGATGCCTAACTTCTACCCTCTCGTCTGGCACTGAGCGTCTCCAACCCAGCTCGCCCTGTTCTGTCCCATGCTTGCTTCTGCCCCTCACCATGGTCCTCCACGCGTGCCTTTCCCTCAGGTCATGTATCTTCTCGTCACCCTGCAGAGGCCTCCTCTAGATCTGAGCTCAGCCATCAGTTCAAAGTGGTCTCCCCTGACCTCTGACCCTTGACCAGGTCAACCTCACTTCCAGCCCATTCCGAGGTGCTCAGAGCACTGTGCAGGGCTGTTTTGGAGCAGTTCATGCAGATTTATTTGACATTTCCTTGTGGACACCTTTGATGAACGTTGTCTCCCCATTAGACTGTGGCTTGCACTCGAGAAGGGACTGGCTATGATTCTGCACTGCTGAAGGCACAGAGGCTGACATAGGTTAGACACTCAGTAAACATTTGGTGCTTGAATGACTGGAAGACAGAGAGATGTAGGAGTTTCAGAGATTCACAAATTCATAAATTCTCTGGAGTTTCTGCTGATCAAGGAACTTGCATTCAAGAGAGCAGGGAGAAGAGCACAACAAAGGAAGCATGTGCAGAAACGAGCACAATAATTCCAGGCAGTAAGTGGTAATGTTCTGTACAAAAATTAAGCAGAAAGAGGTGATCAGAAAGGTGTGAGGGCAGAGAGGTAAGTCAGCTGAAACTGACAAGCCCAGGAGCTGCTTTCTGGGAAGACAGCGCATGTGCTGAGGCCTGGGTGTTGAGCAGATGCCAGCTCCCCGAGGACCAGGAAGAAGCTGGGCAGGGGGCTCATGTGAAGGTACTGAGGGCACATGAGGCTGGCAAGCTTGAAGACGAGAAAGGAGATGAGGGAGGCTGGTGTGTGGTTTGCAGAGAGTGCGGGAGGTGAGGTTGGAAAGAGGCGGTGGCTGGGCCACCTCCAGCTTGTGAGCCAGTGAGAGGATGTGTGTTCTAAAGAGCAATGGAAGGATTAAGCAGGGCAGTGACGTTCTCTAACTTATGTTTTTAAAAGGTGAGGGTGACTACTGGTAGAGGTCCAGTTGTGGAGGAGCAAGAATGAAAGCCAGAGAGACCCATGGTTGAGAGGCTGTTGAAATAGTGCAGGCAGGAGGTGACCGTGGCCTGCACAGGGTGGAGCTTGTAGTGGCCTTGGAGAGATGTGAGGGCAGGGCTGGGTTATGTTGTGGAGAGGAGGTAGAGTGTACGGTGATTTGCATTGGTGGTGCTGGAGGAAAGCGGAATTAAGGACAATGCGTCTGGATGGATGTTGGTGCACTTGACACAGATGGAGAAGAGTGAGGAAGGAGCAGTTTGAGGGGAAATTTGGTTTGGAGATGTGGTTGTAGTGCTTTTCAGCAGAGGTTATGGAGCAGTCCAGGGCTGGAGATAAAACCGGGAGCCAACATCAAGAGAGTATTTTAGATCACATGACTGGTGAGATTACTTAGAGGGTATAGATTCAGAAAAGAAGTGGTCCCAAGCAGGAACCGTGAAGCACCCCAGGATTTAGAAGTTGAACAGAAGAGAGGTCAGCAGTGAAAGAAGCGAGGAGTGGCTAGTGAGGGGCAGGGACGGACCAGCTAAGAAAGCAGGTGTTTCCAGCCCTGTCTTGGGGCCCTGTCCTGACGGAGGCAGGACATGTTGGGAAAGAAACATGTTTTCTGTGGCATGTTGGGAAAGAAACCTGCCTGCTGGGGCAGGGGACAGCATGAGGATAGCAGGAGTGGGGCTGTGAGATCCAAAACAATTTTAAGGAGGAAGATACAGAACATGTTTGTATGAGAATGGACCTATAGCTAGGATGGAATTAACAGTGGCAATGAGAGGGAATACTTACAGGATTCCGTTTGGAGAAGGCCCAGGAAGTGTACTCATGGGCACAAGTGGAAGGGCTGGTCTTTCCCAGCAGCAGCGCACCCCCTGTTGGAGTAGAAGGTGTGAATACAGGTGGCCTAGTGGATTTGCGGTGGGAAAATGAAGGGCTGCCATCGAATTGCTTCTTTTTTTTGAGACAGAGTCTCGCTCTGTCACCCAGGCTGGAGTGCAGTGGCGCGATCTCGGCGCATTGCAACCTCTGCCTCCCGGGTTCAAGCGATTCTCCTGCCTTAGCCTCTGGAGTAGCTGGGATTACAGGCCCATGCCACCATGCCCGGCTACTTTTTCTATTTTTAGTAGCAGCGGGGTTTCACCATGTTGGTCAGGCTGGTCTCGAACACCTGACGTCGTGATCCACCTGCCTTGGCCTCCCAAAGTGACGGGATTACAGGAGTGAGCCACTGCGCCCAGCCTGCTTCTGTTGTCTTCTTAATCAGAAGCAGGCTCTTGGCAGGTTATCAGCCACGAGTGAGGGAGTCAGAGGGAAGATGGGAGATTTGAGGAGAAAGGGAAATGATGAAATAGCAATTTAAAGTATTGGGAAAATGTGTGTACTGAAGACTTTTGGAAGAATTTAGGGCCACTCCAGTGCCCATTTGAAATGTATGGTCATGAGTTAAATAAAGCTGGCATTATTCAGCCACTTGGGTGCCTGCATGGATAGGATAGGTGGAGAGTTGGGTTTGAATAAGATGCGGTGTCACTGAGAGTAGGTGGGGCCAGAGAGTTCTGGTGAGCACAGAGAGAAGCTACGGACAACAGACAGGGAACAAAGGGTCAGGCCACTGGGTGCAAGTCTACTGCATGAAGTTCCTGGAGCCAGTTAGCTGGAAGGGGAGGGAGCACCCGGTGTCCAAGAATGGGTTGCTCAACACAGGTTTGGGAGGGAGCATAGTTTCTGGGGGTGATAGAGCTAGAGTGTGGCCATGGAAACAGTAATGATGACAGAAGAGAGAGGTGAACCTGGGTGGAGGGAGGGCATAAGGAAGCCAAGTCAGCATGGAAGCCAGGAAGTAAAGACAAAGGACAAAGATTGAAAGAGGACTGGAGGTCCTGAGGGAGCAAAGAAAAGGTTCCATAGGATTAACAGAGCAGAAAGCTGGAATAGGATGTTTTGGTTAAAGGCTAGAGTTTCACTCAAGATGGACAGATTCCTTACAGACTTCTGAGTGAAAACCATTGAGCCATATAATGATATGGCTGGACTTGCATAGGTTAGTGTTGTCAGTGGAGGTGGAGGCAATGTTTATTTAGCTCTGTAATTTAGAACACCATTGTATTCTTTCCGATGGCTTAAGATTGTCATACAGGGATTTTCTAAGCCAGGGGTCCCCAACCTCTGGGCCACGAATGGCTACCGGTCCATGGTCTGTTAGGAACCAAGGCCACACAGCATGAGGCATGAGGTGAGTGGTGGGCAAGCCAGTGAAGCTTCATCTATTTATAGCCACTCCCCATCGCTTGCGTTACCTCCTGAGCTCCACCTCCTGTCAGATCAGCGGAGGCATTAGATTCTCATAGGAGCGTGAACCCTGTTGTAAACTGTGCATGTGAGGGATCTAGGTTGCCCGCTCCTTATGTGAATTTAGTGCCTGATGATCTGTTACTGTCTCCCAACACCTCCAGATGGGACCACCTAGTTGCAGGAAAACAAGCTCAGGCTCCCACTGATTCTACATGATGGTAAGTTGTATAATTATTTCATTATATATTGCAATGTAATAATAGTAGAAATAAAGTGCACAATTTAAGCATAATGCACTTGATTCATCCCAAAACCATCATCCCTGCCCCCAGTCTGTGGAAAAATTGTCTTCCACAAAACTGGTCCCTGCTGCCAAAAAGGTTGGGGACCACTGTTCTAAGCAAAGGCTTACTGGCTTACATTTTATTATGGAAAATTTCAAATGAACTCAAAAGTAGAGAAAAAAACAAAATGTACTCCTATGGGCCTGTCACCACAGGGGTTGAACCCAGGTTCATAAACCGTGAGCTTTTTGCTGTTCTTATTTTGTCCACCCTCTCTACTACTTTGTTCACACAAGAAGCCAGTTTATTACTTGAGTTGGGTTTTGTTGAATGACCACAAGTCACATACTGGGTACTGGCAGTCCTACGTTAACATGCAGTCAGCATTTTTGAAAATGATGTAAATATATAATACAGTTGTCTATCTTTTAGTTTCCAAAGTTTGTTACTTCACCTTTTGATTGATTGATAATTTATAAAATGGTGTGTGTGTGTGTGTGTGTGTGTGTGAGAGAGAGAGACACACACACAGATAGTCCAGCATGTCTGTATTATCCTCATTATATAAAAAGAAAACAGATGCAAAGTAGTGTTAGGTGATATGTTGGCCTGAAGTTCCAAGATTAAGTGGGAATACATTTTAAAGTTCCCTCTTTCCTGTTCTCTTCTCTTGGTTGAACTTCATTCATACAGCATCTGCCCTCCGTCTCACATCTCCCGTCTTTCTAAAGGCATCACTGGCCCATCCCCACAACAAGCTGTCTCCGTGCCAGCCCCAAGTGCTCGCAAGACATTATCCTATACCTCCCTGGCACTGGGCACTGCACCAGTGTGCCCTTCTGCACACCTCTTTCTTTACCAGCCTGGCAGTGGGATGTTAGTTGCTGGGTGGCGCTATTCTCTTCCTCAGTTGGTGGTGACAGCTGGGTCTCTGTGCCTCTGTAGTTCTTGCATGGAGGTCATAGCCTCGAGCAGAGCAGCACAGACGAGGCACTTGGCCTTCTGCTCAGTAGTCGGCATCTGCTGGCTGAACACTGTGGACACAGTCTGATGTCAAGGCTGAATGGCTGCTAATTCCTTTAGGAGTGTAACTGGATTTTTCTCTCCTGCCCAATCAAGGTGAATAGTCTTTATTTCATATCCAGCCTGTGTTGAATATAATCCAGTTCAGAGTCCACTTTGTGGAACATCAGCTGTAGCTCACCAACCTCTACCTCCACATAAATAGTTGGCGTTCCTCTGATGCTCTGATCACCCCATTAGGGCTGCTGCGGCCGACTCCTGCAGTCTTGGCCCTACGCTGGAGTGGTAGTCTCCCTTACATGCAGCGGGTTTGCGTCTTCTGCCACTAGAGTGAGGAACTTTTGGTCTGAGCAACCCTCAAGGGAAACCAACTTCATTCTCCCAGCCTGTTAGTCCTGTACCTCCGTCTTCAGGTTCCCCTTTCTCATGCCGTGGCCCAGAGCATGTATTCTCTCAGGATACGGTTTCCTTGTATTTAATACTCAGTTTTTGACTTTCTTGAATCTCAGCATCAGTTCTTTATAAGCTAGTTGCCCTCAGTTTTCATTGTACTGAGATATTAGTACTGATTCAGTATTCTGTGGTATCACAAACTACAGGGAGAGAGGAAAGGCTCCTTTTCATGGAAGGTGAGGATTTGAGGTAGATGGGCTAAATTTTAAGCTTTCGTTTTCTCGGTTTTCAGCTGCACTGTCATTTTGCTGTTTGAATTCTCCTCCAGTGTGGGTCGAGTGCACAGAATGCTGGGGGCATTCCTGAGCTCGCAGGTGCAGGCTCTTAGTTTGTCCTTGGCAGTGACAGGCTTCCCCCTCAGGTCAGAAAGAGGGGCTTGCAGTCATATGGGATGTCCTCTTGAAACCCCCGGTAGGATGTTGATTATGAGACATAAGGGGGAGTCTGGAGTGAGAGACAGCCTTGGGAACGTGGTGCATTCAGGATCTGTGACCTCTGTGGGGTTCCATAACCTGTATCTGCCTCTGGATTTACAGTCGCCTCTATCTGTGTGGAAGACTTGGGCGGGGCCTGTGATAGGCAAGTCTGTACTGGAGATCCTTTCTGTGTGTTGGCCTTTCTGTTCTTTGGTTGGTCACATGGAAAATTTGCCGGAGTTTCTTTTATCTTTCTTTTTCCTACAAAATGCAGCTTACCCCTCTCATCCCCCCACTGTACAGTGAGACTTACAGACAGGTCCAAGGATTTTATCTGGAAGGAATGGCAGTGCCTGATTCCTGAAGAACTCCAGTGGGAGGTCATGTCAGACACCCCTGTCAGGGACCTTGGTGTTGAACTGTTGCCCTTCTGAGCAGAGTTGGACTCTGCTGAGGCTAGGCTGGAGGAATGCTCCAACTGTGGCAGCTTGATTCCTGGAGGGGGTGCTGGGAGACACCCCTGCTGGGGTTAGCTTGCGAGGGAAAGAGCAGAGCACAGTGCTGCTTCCTTTGTCCTCTGCTTGTCCCTGCCGCCACTGCCTTGTCCTGCTGTCCAGAGACCTCTTCCTGTTCGCATTCTCCTGTGCTCAGGATTGACTGGGGAAATGAGGGCTGTTTCGGGGATTATATTGATTTCAGTCACAGTTGCCCTTCTATGTGGTGGTCCTGGGATTAGTTTGCCATTGCCAGAAGAGCAGGAAAGGAATATCTTCTCAGCATTCACACATTTTTTTTTAATCATGAAGATTTCAACCATACATAATATTTTCAACAGAATATTTTAGAGTAGAATATTTTATTCATTTATCTCTCACCTAGATTCAATGGTTACAATGATTTTACCGCATTTGCTTTGTCTGCTCTTTTTTACTTCCCTCCCTTTTTTTTTTTTTGGTTTGCTGAAGCATTTTAAGTCACACATACCAGATGACATGTCCTGTCATTCGTGTTCTTCACTGTGCATCTCTAAGGCTGTAGACCTTAGAGTAGCTATTGGTTTACATAGCTACAATGACATGATCACATAGTTAACAGCACACAGTGTAATCTCATACCCCTAATCACATTTCCTTGACTGTCCCCTTTTAGCAGCTGGTTTGCTTCAGATTCCAAAGAAGGTCCTCCGATTATATCAGATTGTTATGTCTCAAGTCTCTTTCATTTAGAGCACCTCCCCCTTACCATCTTTTTTTTTTCCCCATGTCCTTATTGCAAAAAAAAAAAAAAGGTGGGGGGGGCAGTTGTCCTGTAGAGTGGCTCACCTTTTGATGTTTTGCTACTTGTTTCCTAGTAGTTCCTCTGTCCCTGCAGTTCTTTCCATTAAAAATTAGCTCCAGAGGCTTAATTAGGTTTTGCTTCAGTCTTTTGGCAAGAATGTCTTCAGGGGGTGCTGGGTGCTTCCCATTGCACCACAGCAGGAGGCACACGTGTCTGGTTGTTCCTCTTTGAGTCATGCTAAGATCGATCGATTCCTGGCTTCAGGTGGTGACAACCTGATTCTGGCAATGCTAAGTCCCGGATCAGCCTTCCAGCCCCTTTTTTCACCGATTGCTTATCATAGTCTGAATCAGGTGTTTGATGAGGAGTATGCACATATTAGCTGGTTGCTTCTTTGTCTTGAAAGAGAGTTCATACAGGAAATAGGATAGATACTTCTCTCCTTTTAATTACCAATTTTCAGGGTAAGAAGTTGGGCCCCTAGTTAATTCCAATTTTGTTTCAGTGCCTTGGGTCTCTCCATCTCTCTAAAACAGAGTCTAGCCAGGGCCTCTCCATCTCTCTGCCTGCCTGTCTCTTTCTTCCCCATTCCCTACAGTCATTATGAGCTCCTGGGGTTTGTATATTTAATGCGTCTGACTCGATTGCCTTTCTTATTCCTTTTGATGCTCAGTTGCATAATTGGCTCTGTGTTCCTTTGGCACAGCCCTCCTGCTTTCTGTCATAACAAGATGTCCCAAGCTCATTTTGTAAGTGCTACTCTGGCTTTGAACCCAGCCGTTCCTCCAAGGACCCCTTGCCTCTTGGTGGGGAGAGGATGTAAGGGAAGGGGCTCTAGGTGTGCTCATTGCTATCGCTTCTTACTGCTTCCAGGTCTTTTTGGTGATGTCTAAAAAGAAAAAAAAAAAAGTGAATTCAAACTGATATCTCTAAGTCAAATTTTATATTACAGAATTTTTTCTTAACTTTGATTTTATACTTAAATCTAATTTTTCTTATATTGAATCTTGGCTAACAACTTTAACATAAACTACTTATTTGTATTAACCTACTTTAAAAGACACCAGTAACAGTTACATTGTTGAAAGAAGTGTGATTTCTTTGCAACTTATTTGTCAAAAGAATATGTTCTAGGCATGTACAATCAGTGTACTGTGCTCAAAAGGCATTTGTGGCTATGTCACCAACATGATAGGTTTATTCTCTTTATTGTATTTTAATATTCATTTAATTTTGTTTTTTGACTATAGAAGCATGTTTCCAGAGTCAGAACTATATAACAGTATGTTCAGAGAAGTCTCAGCTGTATTTTCCCCCATAAGTAATCATTAAATTAAATGCTGGATTATCTTTCACCATGCTTATTTTTTTTTAATTTAAGATAGGGTCTTACTCTGTTGCTGAGGCTGGAGTACAGTGGCACAATCTTGGCTCACTGTAGCCTTGAACTCCTAGGCTCAAGCCATCTTCCTGCCTCAGCCTCCTGAGTAGCTGCGACTACGGATGTGTGCCACCATGCCTGGCTAACTTTCTAATTTAATTTAATTTTTTTTGTAGAGACAGGGTCTCCCTATGTTGCCCAGGCTGGTCTCAAACTCCTGGCCTCAAGTGATCCTCCCACCTCGGCCTCCTGGCATGCTGGGATTACAGGCATGAGCCACTGTGCCAGGCCAGTGTTTATTTTATATATTACCTTCCTTTTTTGCAGAAAAGGTAGCATAGAACATACACTATTGTGTACCTTAGGTTTTTTTGTTTTTTTTTTTTTTAAATGTGACCTTGGTTCACTCTGTGTCAGTGCGCAGTGCCGTCCTCATTCCTTTTTGCCTTGTGAGGAGGTGCCATACTTGATTCAGCTAGTTCCCTATCGATGGCCTTGGGTTGCTTGCAGTTTCGCTGCCAAATACTGCCTCAGTGAATAACCGAATATCAGTCATTTCCTATTTTTACCAATGTGTCTTTAGGATATATTCTAGAATTATTACTAGGACAAAGGATGGATGCAAACATAATTTTTGTAGATATATGACCATTTTTGCCAAAATTTTGGGTACCTAATTGAATTTTGTAATTATAACACTTTCACCTAGAAGCAGTCCAGTTTATTTTACCTTTTTAACATTACATCTCCTCAAACACCCATGCATGTTCTCTTTGTATGGAACATATTAAAAGCGTTATTTTAAGAAGACTTATTGATTTCATTTAGTTAATTTTAAAGTATCACTGCATATAGAATAAAATAAATGAAAAGGTTGCTAAAACATAGTCCTAAACCTTAAAAGATTTCAGAGTGAATATTTTGAGATTTATTTTCTTCTTTTATCTCCTCCTTATTCTATTTGTTGTGTATTTTGTCCCCTGGAGGCCATGAAAAGACTGGAAATAAGGCACTAAGAAATGTACCTTTATCTGCCCCACCAGAATGAAGCAGGACATGTGTGTGGGTGCCACAGGGTGTCGTGAAATACTCAATAGATTCTCAGAAAATATTCATTGAACCCCTCTCATTGCCAGGTTGTAACAGAGAGCAACGCACACAGTTCCTCCTTCATGGCACTTATATCCTAGTACAGGAGACAGGTTAAAAACCAGGGAACAAATACAATAATTACAAGTCATGTGGGCTTTAAAGGAATTAAAGGAGATGCAAACAGAGTCTAGCCGGGGCCTCTTTAGGTAGAGGAGGGCAGCTGACCCACAAAGCTCTGCACAAAGTAGGGGAGGGAGTGGTTTAAGTGCTGGGAACAGCATGTACAAAGGCCCCGAGGCAGGAAACGCTTGGAGTGTTTGAGAGCTGAAAAAGAAAGCCAGAGGCAGGAAGCACAGGGGATGAGGTGGGGAGAGGGGCAGGTCAGATGTTTGAGTTAAGGATTGGGATTTTTTTTTAAGTACATCAGGAAATCATTGAAGACAAGTAGGAGAAGGACGTTTGATACCAACACATCATGTACTTATTCTTTGTGTAGATTGGAAGGCAAGTCAAATATGATGTTTTATGTCCAAAAGCAGCACTGTTGTACCTTCTGAAGTTCAAAGTGGAGATCATTTTCATTGTTGTTCCTTTGTACAGGACAGCTGGTTTTCATACTCACATGTAGGTCTTTTGAGGATTTCTTTTCTCTTTCAGTAACGTTCCCCTTGATGTTGCTCAGATAATTACAATGAGTGGTTGTAACTGGATTATATACTTGAGCTGTAAACAGGAGCATGATATCTACAAATTCTCTCCTTCAGACCTGCAAATCCAAGAGACACATCTCTGGAAGATAAGCGAGCTTCTTCCTCAAGACCAAAAAAGGTTTGTGTTACTGCTGTCACATTTGTATAAAATTAATTTTGGAATCAATAGCAGTTTTCCAGATAGAAGCATTTTCAATTTATTTATTTATGTTTATGTTTCTATTACAGGAGATGGCATGATACCCATGTAGGGAATTCCCCAAAGCAAGGCTTGCCATACCTGGACCCCGAGGAGCCTGCTTGCTGGAAAGGCTTTTGTGTCTGATGTGCAGGAGGCAGAATGCCAAACTGACTCTTCAAGGGGCAACTGCAGGGGCTCGAGACCAGCCAGCAGTATCTCATCCTTCGATACAGGGGATATACTGTACAGTCCTTTTTCTAGAAGTGAGAAGTACAAGATTGCTCTACAAGAGGAAGATTCTAGGGGCTCAAAAACAAAAAGGTTTGCACCTTGAGAGCCCCTTGGAATGTTGACAACTCAGGATCTAAAACAAAGTTCTATGTTAATGAGTTACAGAATACACGTGGAAGTCAATGTCACTTTATAATCAATAATAATACTGAGTGAGGAACACTATGCAGGAAGAAACCTTCCATAGAAAGACAGGCAGGGAAAAGCTTAGGCTGACCTTAAACTTACCTAACAGAGCACGCCTGAGATAGACTGCCAAAATGGCCAAATAAGAGACTCTATGAAATAACAGTCTTGTAACTGTAGTAATTGTAAGGAAATTTTCTCCTCCAAATCACGATACCAAATAGGAAAATGATCTACAAGTGCCCCATGTGTAGGGAATTTTTCTCTGAGAGAGCAGATCTTTTTATGCATCAGAAAATTCACACAGCTGAGAAGCCCCATAAATGTGACAAGTGTGATAAGGGTTTCTTTCATATATCAGAACTTCATATTCATTGGAGAGACCATACAGGAGAGAAGGTCTATAAATGTGATGATTGTGGTAAGGATTTTAGCACTACAACAAAACTTAATAGACATAAGAAAATCCACACAGTGGAGAAGCCCTATAAATGTTATGAGTGTGGCAAAGCCTTCAATTGGAGCTCCCATCTTCAAATTCATATGAGAGTTCATACAGGTGAGAAACCTTATGTCTGTAGTGAGTGTGGAAGGGGCTTTAGTAATAGTTCAAACCTTTGCATGCATCAGAGAGTCCACACCGGAGAGAAGCCCTTTAAATGTGAAGAGTGTGGGAAGGCCTTCAGGCACACCTCCAGCCTCTGCATGCATCAAAGAGTCCACACAGGAGAGAAACCCTATAAATGTTATGAGTGTGGGAAGGCCTTCAGTCAGAGTTCGAGCCTCTGCATCCACCAGAGAGTCCACACTGGAGAGAAGCCCTATAGATGTTGTGGATGTGGGAAGGCCTTCAGTCAGAGTTCGAGCCTGTGCATCCACCAGAGAGTTCACACAGGAGAGAAACCTTTTAAATGTGATGAGTGCGGAAAGGCCTTCAGTCAGAGTACGAGCCTCTGCATCCACCAGAGAGTCCACACAAAGGAGAGAAACCATCTCAAAATATCAGTTATATAAAACGTTTTGCTAAGAGTTTAAAATCTTAAAACCCGTAAGTGCCACTAGGAAGGAAACCCTGTATATACCTACATTGACCCAAGAAATATTTACAGCAGTCCCTAGCAGAACATTGTTTCTGAGGAGGCGCATGTGAGATTGATTTGTTGGTTCATGCCAAGTATGTTCCACAGCTTGACTTTGAACGTGGATCTCTGAGCGTCTGCCCAGCAGGATGGCTCTCAGGTCCCAGTCACAGATGTCGCTTCCTGGGATTCCAGCACGATGCCTCCATAGTTGAAAGACTACACAAAAAGCCACAATCATTGCCTGACCTCCTGAGTCATCTTCTATCTATGCTTTGCTTAAAAGCTATCCCAGATACTCCCCCTTGAGGAGTTCATGCCCTTCCTTCCTCTTGATTCGAGCATACTGGCATTGCACTGGAAAACGGACAGCTCCCACTAAGATCACGTTCTGGTATTTCTGAGGTTACTTGATTTAGCCCCTACATATCTTTCCATATATCCTATTATTTCTGAACCCACTCTACCTATATGTCCTCAAAATCCCCATAAATATCCATCCCTTCCTAGATGGCATTAACTTTCATTTTAGATTTTAGGTGACTCAATACCCATTCACTTAGCCTGTCAGAAAAGTCATTGGCAGACATATATGTCCTTGAACCTTTTTTATTTGTGTGGATTCTGCTCATCACTGTCTCTGTTAGTCAGACTTATTTTCTAGTGGCTGCATCACATATTTTTCACTTGAATTTTTTTGGAAATAGCTGAATGTAAATAGCAGGGAGGAAGCAGCAAGCAAAGTGAGAGCTTTTCTTCATCCAGAATTGCCCTCTGGGCTCCTTTGGTAACAGATGGAGCTCCTTCCTAGCTAGGGAGACCTTATGAGAAGTGGATGGTAGGAGGAGTCACTAATGTTTCATCTCTATTTCTGTAATCTTGGGCAATAATGCATAGGAGTTCTTGATACCCCTTCATTGATTACTGTGTATCAGTTCTTTTTTAGGCATGAACGTCTTTATTAATCCATCATTCTTTTCTTCAACAAATATGTATTGAACACCTCCTATATGCCAAGCACTGTGCTAGGTGCTGGGAATACCACTGATGAGACAGACAAGGTCCCTACTCTTGTGGAGTTTACTTCTGGTGGAGGAGACAGATGATAAGTAAACAAATAAATAATGTAGTTTGAGATAGTGATTAAGTGCTATGAAGAAAATAAACTAGGGTGATGATTTAGTGGTGGGGTGGGGTGGGGGTGGGGTGACATTAGCTAGCGGTCAGGGAGGCCTTTCCGCGGTGGGCGTTGAGCTCAGGCCAGAGGAGAAGCAGCACTCGCTGGCAGAGCGCACAGGCTGCTCTCGGGGATGAGCCGGTGCGTTTAAGGAACAGGCCAGCACTGGCATTCGTGAGCGGTGGGGAGGGGGAGAGATGACGAGGTGCTCGGTATCCTGACTTTCATAGGCCTCTTTTTGTTTATTTTAATTTTTGCTAGATTGATATTAAAAACTCATGTGGAGGAACTCAAGGAATGTTTGGAAGACCAAAAGTCCCCAATGACAGGAACAAAAAGCAACAAATTTTTAACTTTGTTTCTCTTCTCATTCCTGTTTTCATTGATTTCCCACATGTAGTCCTTTTGCTCAGGAAGTCTTTGGGGAAATTAAGGATCTTTGAAGCTCTGAAATAGGTGATCAGGTTAGTGGTGTCTGTCAACTGTCTAAGAGGTTGGAAAGTGAACTACTCAAAATAGTCACGAAAATACTGAAAGTTTGATTTTTCTCTTCATATTTGAATTAATTTTTTCTGTTTGACTGGAAGGGGTTTTTGTATAACTAAAACCTCAGTGCATAAAGGAGATTTAAAAGGAGCACATGATTTAGTGGGTGGGCCATGAAACTAGAGATGGGATTTGGGGGTAAATTTGTCAGTATCTGGATTTTAATCCAGACCTCTCTGCTAACAAGCCTTTGGTAAGTCACTTCACATACTTTTCCTTCTTTTTACAAAGAGAGGGCTGGCTTAGTTATTCGCTAAAGCCCCTTCCAGGCCTGAATTCCACAAGTACGATTTACTGTAGTGTCTTATCACTCTTTCATGTCACAATAGTGTGGAGCATTAGAGAAAAGCCTAGACTTTTAGTTGATAGAGAGCCAGTTGAAATATCATTGATAGAATTTTAGTTTTAGGAAAAATTGGTTTGATTTCTAGCTTTATTACTATTAGGTATGTGAGCTTGGGCAAATCGCTTAATCTTTGAGTCTAGTTTTCTCTCAAAATGAGAACATTAGGCTAAATGATTTCCGAGTTTCCAGCTAGTCCTAGAGTTCTATATTTCTACATAGTTGAATTATTTTATCATGCTGTTGCTGGGGAATATGACTAACCCTTTTGAAGCTACTAATTTTATGTCGAGCTTTAAAGTCCATAATTGTTATCTTCAGAAAATATTATTTGACCTACAGTATGTCCAAATCAATTTAATAAAATCGCTTTATAACAGGGTTCCGTGCTTGACATGTAGTTGTGTGAATTCAGTGGTTGTGTGTGGCAGTATGGGTATGGGTGTGTGGTGGGGAATTGGCTTGCACATTAAGCCCAGGGTGACCATGTAATTTATTGTCCAAACTAAGTACTTGAGAGTGAAGGGAGCAATTTCAGACCATCTCAGAAATTGAAGAGGGATTTGTGTTGTGTGAGCATGGACATGATGCCTTCCAAGGGACCTTCCAGCTCTTAGCTCTGTTCTTACTGTTGATACTCACATCTGGACAACAAGCCTAGCATGGGCCTTTCTCAGGTACGCCAAGGTGTGAGGACACCCTGGTCTGAGGTCACAGCCACTCAGGTAATAAATGACTCAAGTCAGGAATAATCCGACTGGAGAGCGCACAGTCCACTGAGAGGATTGCCTCAGCTCGGCTGCGGCTCTGTGTTCACGGCGGAATACAGGCCCACAGCTCTTCTAAGAAAACACCAACCTCGATTTTCATACACAATTTAATCTTAAAATGTTGGCAACTAACTCCTCTTCCTTGGGTGACCCATTTTGGTGCTTTCTGTGATCTTCCTGGTGCCCCTAGGCAGTTCCTCCAAGCGGTGCTCTGGCCCCTGCTGACTGCAGCCCACGCCCAGGAAGGCTGAAGTGCTGTCAGCTGAAGCAGAGGGGGCCCACGCTCTGTGCTGTATTCGAGAGTCTGACTGGCTGTGGCATCTACTAGCTTTGAGAGACAAGTCTGCATTGTGGTTCCATCACTGGGATGGGAGCAACCCAAACTAGCCCTTCTGATGGGGATGGGGGGTGGGAGCAGGGGTAGATCATCTGTGATGGAGTCACTCTTGGTGCCTGCTAGGATTTAGGGTGTGAGCCAAGATAAGTCCAGAATGACTGCATGGTTTCTAACTTGGAAACCTGAATAAACAGCAGATTGCCTCTTTCAGATAGGAAGAACTCTTTGCATCAGAGCCCAACATTTCAGATAGTCTACTGCATGAGAACGTGGGCTTGGTTCATCAGACCATCTCAGAAATTGAAGAGGGATTTGTGTTGTGTGAGCATGGACATGATGCCTTCCAAGGGACCTTCCAGCTCTTAGCTGTGTTCTTAAGATTTTTGAATTATTTATCAGTCTCTATACAGTGTACTGATATTCTCAGAAATTTGAAAAACTAGGTGAATGGAAAGCAAATATCAGAAGCAGATGGAAAACATACTCAGTGGTACTAGGAAAAGATGAGAAAGGTGGATACTACTCCAGGCAAGAGCCATATATAAATAGCAAAGCTGAGTAAAGATCTATAGATTAGAGAGGAAAAGAGGAAAAATGAAGATGATATAGCACTTGCTCTGACCATATTCATTTTCTTAATTTTTCTAAACCTCACGTTTCTCATCTCTAAAATGATTTTGAAAATACCTAATTCATGGAAACATTGGGAGAAGTAAATAAACATGTAAAGTGCCTAGCATTTAGTGATACAACGAATTCCTATTCCCAGTTGCCTATTAAGGAAGAAAGGTCATGTTACTTGGAATCCTTTTTGTTTTGCTGAGCACTGTGGTGGGTTTGGACACCTAAAACTGGGGTAGGACCTGGAGAGGGCTGAATTGCTCCACACGATAAGAGAGAGAACTTGAATCTCCCGGGGTAGTCGGAGGTAAGAAAACGAAGGGTAGACTTGGAGTGGGAGTGGGAGAGGGTACCAGGGAACTAGTGGAGTAGGATAGTCTGAAGTTCTGAGCTCTTGTGTAGGAAAACTTCGTGATCACAAAGTCTTTCCCTAAGGTTAGGGGTGTTTGGCATGGTGGATTTCTTATGGAAGCTGTGGAAGGGCTGAGTGCTGTATCCAGGGTGAAATGAGGCAACACGTAAGTACCACACGTAAATGTAGGATCCAGAAGAGGGTGCCCCTGAGAACAAGCTCCGAGGAATATGCAGAATATGCAGAAATCTTCAGGGTAGCTAAAAGATTCTACAGGCCATGAAATTAATGGAGTTTTGAGTCAAGTTTACCCAAATCCCTAAGGGGCAGGGAGGCCTGGGATATCTTTATTTCCACTCTCAATGTACATGAAGTAGAATAATTATAACCGTAAGTAAGTTGAAACTTAAGAATTACTTTTTTATCATTCTTATTTAACGTATTACGAAACACATGAACAAATCCAGAGATCCCAAGGCTGTGTGTTTGTTTTTTTTTTTTTTTTTTTTTGACACGGAGTCTCGCTCTGTCGCCCAGGCTGGAGTGCAGTGGCCGGATCTCAGCTCACTGCAAGCTCCGCCTCCCGGGTTTACGCCATTCTCCTGCCTCAGCCTCCCGAGTAGCTGGGACTACAGGCGCCCACCAACTCGCACGGCTAGTTTTTTCTATTATTTAGTAGAGACGGGGTTTCGCTGTGTTAGCCAGGATGGTCTCGATCTCCTGACCTCGCGATCCGCCCGTCTCGGCCTCCCAAAGTGCTGGGATTACAGGCTTGAGCCACCGCGCCCGGCCAGGCTGTGTGTTTGTTTATGCCAGTAAGAACTTGGCGTAAATATCAGTGGAAAATGACACTTACACCAAAGCGATTTTATTGTTCAGATTTAGGCATATGTAAATAAACTACATTTCTAGAGTAAAGTAGCAAATACAGATGTTGTGTATTTTTAGGTGGATGTATGCATTTTATAGACTCTCTACCTTCCTAAATGCTGTGTCTAAATATGGCTTCACTGAGAGACCAACTTTCCCTCCCCTTCTTAATTCTTTGCTGGCCCTGATCCAGGTCTTCTCTGCATCATGAATTATGGTGGGGGTGTTGTGTTTACAGAATTTTAAAACCTAGGACCTGCAGACGGCCTTTGGGGTGGTCTACAACCTTCTTAAGTTACGTGCAGAATTTTGTGTACATGTAGGTGTATGCCTTTTTCTAGGAAAGGAGGCTTATGTTTGTGACTTTAAGAAATAACACTGGCTGGCATATGGTTACTCGTGCGGGGATCTTAGGAGCAAAAGTGGTGCCTAAGAGTTCCAGTCAGTGGAATGGATAGGAAACGATGGGTATAATAAACGGAGGGAAAAAGAACACAGCACTGTGTTGTGAAGAAAGAGGGAAAAGGACGTTGGGATAAAATGGAAGGATACGTGTGAGTATGTTGTTACTCTGGGCCCAGTGGGTAGGCTGTGTGGCAGTTTCAATGTCATATGCTTAAGAGAACAGTTCTGCGAACAGTGTATTAAAAGAGTATAGGTGAGGACAGCTGGGTATTCAGAGGGGACTGGCTGGACATGGAAGGAATTGACTACCTGAATGGAAAACACTAGATCTCAACTGAGTCTGTCTTGGTTACAGAGGAGGCACTTCTCGCTATAAAACGGGTGAGGGCCCCAGTACTGTTGTGGGTTGTATTTAGGTTCTCAAATAAACCTATTCATATTGCTCGGTGCTGTGTTCTCTCATGTCTAATTTCTATGTCCTACCTCACTTGCCTGGCATCTCTGACTGTTTAAGTTAGTCCTCTTTAGTCTTCATCCTGTCTGTCCCCAAAATGTCTTCTTTTTCTTTTTCTTTTTTTTTTTTACCCCTGGTACTCTTCCATCCCTGTGCGCCCCGCCCGCTTCCCTTTCTGAGATAAGGTCAAGACCCACAGGGACTTAGTCTCAAGGGTAAGTCCTGTTTCTACAGTCTGTGGAGGATGACGGGAGAGTGTGGTAGAGCAGCAAGCCCTACTTCCTGGAGCTGTTGTCACGTTGTTATAGTTGAAACAGGCAGTATCTGGAAAGAACTGAATCCCCTGTGTTTTGCTTGCCTCACTTGATCCAGTAAACATCAGGAGAAGAAATAAACAGGAAAGGATAAGATGGCAGGAGTAAGTTGAAGCATATCGTTAATCATAGTAAATGTGAACTGGTTAAATTCTGCTACTTACGGACATTTTCAAGTTGATTTGTAAATGTCATCACAAATGTGTATATGATGGTTATGGGAGACCACCTAAAATAAAAGGGTGACCCAAAAGGCTGAGAGTGAAGGGGTAGAAAAAGGTCAGGAAATACTAAAAGAAAGCAATTAGTGGTAGTATTGTCAGTATACGAAACGAATAATTTGTCAACAAGATAAATAGTTACATACTTTGATTGGCTCACAACATAGCTTTGAAAGATAGAACATGGTGAGAAATTAAGTAATTCCCAGTTACAACAAGATATGTTAACCCTCATCCATCAGAATTTGAAAATCAACTAGACAGAGAAGGATCTGGCTATTTAACTAGCACTATTACCAAACTTGATGTGTCCACTGTGTGTGAACTTTGTGCAGCAGATCCTCTTGGAATGGTCATGGAAATTAACCATGCTTTGTGCCAGAAAGAAAATCTCACCAGATTCCAAAATGTAGAAATCCCACAGGTCATATTCTCTGACTATAATGTAATAAAAATTGAAGTCACTGAGAAAGAGCCAAAAGTCCTATCCATTTCATCCCAAGCTACAAATAAAGAGGAAATCAAGTGTAGTGGAGATGAGTGGCAGAGATGGCACTGTGGGGCACATCTTGTGGATGGGTCTGAAATGGAAAACTTTCATAGCCTTCAATTCATTTATGAGATAAGGAATATGAAACTAAGAAGTCAAACAAGCTGGAAAAAATACTGCAGGATTTTAAAATTTTACCAAATGACTTTTGAGCCTTCATCAAGATCATCATATGCTCCTGTTCCTTTCACTTGTCAATGTACTGAGTCATTTTGAAATACAAGGATAACACCTTTTATGGTCATTTGGTGAATTTTTGAAAATTTGCACGTGTGTAACCTTAAGAGAGACTCCTTAGTTATGAATTCATTTAATCAGGGATTTAAAAGCTTTCTATCCTTCTTATTCTGGAATAAATTAAATAGCACAGATTAATATCTGTGCCCCTGGACTACGTGGGCAGTATTCATAAAAGAAAAAATAATGAAATCTGTGTCCCACTTCACTTGCCTGGAGTATAAATTAAGGTAACATCTCATATTATTGTTTAAATCAACCATCTGATCCTTGAAAGTGATAGAACTCATCCAAAATGACTCAGATCCGTGAGGGTGCAGCTTAGAAGCTTTGACAGTGTTTTTACTCTTTTCAAAACTAATAGGTCAATTTAGATCTCCCCCCCCACACTCTTTTTTGATAATTTATAGTTTTCTAGGAAAAAACCTACCTTTTGGGGGGACCTTCAGATATATTTTAGAGATGTATGTAACTCTACATTCTTAAATCTCATTGGCATTTTGATAAAATCTTTTCTTACACCTCCCATCGTATGTTTATACTTTCCATTTTTTTCTTTATTGAACTCGCCACCCTCTCTAGTTCCACTCCCCCAAAGAAGCAGACATTGGCTTTGTTGATCACTTCTGCTGGGGTATTTTCCTGTCTTATTTATTACTTTCTTTTATTATCACTAATCATATCCTCTTCCCTTCCTTAATTTAGCTTGTTATCCTTTTTCTAAAACTTTTTTTTAGTTGCTAGAATCCCATGAATTAATCCCAGTAGGCTTTATTTTCAATTATCTAGTTGAGGGGTCAGCAAACTATGGCCCACGGGCCAAATCTAGCTCATCTCCTGTTTTTGTATAGCCCCCAAGCTAAAAATATGTGTGTTTCTAAATGGTTTTTAACACATTGATATTTTCTGAATACGAAAACTTAATGAAATCCACATTGTATCCATAAATAAAGTTTTATGGGAACACAACCACGTTGATCCATTCTTGGCTTGTCTGTGGCTGCTTTGATGCTGCAACAGCAGAGTTGCAACAGAGATTGAATGGCCCCCAAAGCCTAAAATATTCTTTCTCTGACTTTTTACCAAAAAAATTTCCCCATCTCTGATCTAAGTCACTTGTGCCAACCACCTGGAAGTTTCCAGAGAAGGAAAGGAGGGAGGCTGGTGCTTCTAGACAAAGTACAAAGAAGGGTTTACTGAGATTGGGAAGAGAGGTAGGTTCCATGAATGCTGGGGACTGAGCCTCTTATATGAGATGCTTCAGAAGTGGGAGGGCCAGGATGGGTCCTGGCTGCTGAGGACCCAGTGCTGTGCCCCTGGGAACAAATAGCCACATGCAAGCCTGACCTGGAGGAAGGAGGGCCCTCCTGGCTGGCTACTAGCATCTGTGTAAATGACACTGGCTTTCACACAGGCTGCTCAGCACCACCAGCACAGGGCAGGACAGAGGCATCTCTCCTAGTCAGTCTTGGTACCACCCAGGAAGCCCATTCTGTGAGAGCAGACTTGGACGGGATTTGATTCCGTTTAGACAAATAAATGAGGCTTTTTTATGCATTAAAGGTTGTAAATAGATGGATACCATTAAACTTCATTGTATTATTCAGATTCTTTGTATTGCATTTACTATTTTCCTACTTGATCTTGAAAGTGTTTGAGGGAACTCTCTTCCACTATGCTTCTGGTTTAATTTTCTCCGTATTTCTAATTCTGTGCTGTTCATTTTATAAATATGCATGATTTTGTTTCAGTGAGGCTTTTTTTTCTTTTCTTTTTTTTTTTTTTTGAGATGGAGTCTCGCACTGTAGCCCAAGCTGGAGTGCAGTGGTACAATCTTGGCTCACTGCAAGCTCTGCCTCCCAGGTTCAAACCATTGTCCTGCCTCAGCCTCCCAAGTAGCTGGGACTACAGGCACCCGCCACCATGCCCAGCTAATTTTTTGTATTTTTAATAGAGATGGGGTTTCACCATATTGGCTAGGCTGGTCTCGAACTCCTGACCTTGTGATTCACCTGCCTCGGCCTCCCAAAATGCTGGGATTATAGGCATGAGCCACCGTGCCCGGGCTCAGTTGGGCTTTTTATGAAAGTGTGTAAAATGTCAGGTTCATTCTGTTCGATGGTGTTTGCTTGAGTTCTACATTGATATCCCTACCTTCACTCAATTTTGTTGTGTTTGACTCAGATACGTTTATCTCTTAAAATTATCTTTTTTGTAATTTTGTATTTGGGGGAAGTATGACATGCACACATCAGAAAATTCAGAGAAGAGTCTAGCCTGACTCTCATTCTTGATTCCCAGATTCCCTGCCCCAGAGCAGCCACTTTCTAGTGTGGCTTTCCTGAGATGGTTACTGCATATGCTAACCGGAGGTGTGCACACACATCTTGCTGTTTCCCGAGGACATGATTGCATTCTGTGCATGTGCTGTCGCAATGTCATTAATTTTCAGTGAGCAGTGCTCCTAGTGACTGTTAACCACCAATGCTTGCATTTTCTTTTGATGGCTCCATTACTTCCTGCCATATGGAAGGCCTCAGTATATGTCACTAGGCCTCTGTTGATGGAAGTTCCCCTGTATTTTCTTCTACTACTTTTAGGCTTTTGTTTTTTACATTTACGTCTTTGATCCATCCACAATCTTTTTGTTTTTTTCTGTAAGGAATATGGTAGACTCAAATTTAAAAAATTTCCCTGGCTGCTTAGTCAGTTATTACTCTGTGACTACTTACTAAATCTTTTCTCCACGGATTTGAAATGCCAACTATATTGCAAATAAAATTCTTATTTGGATCTATTTCTGTTCTAGCCAAATCCCAACTTTTAATTACTGGGTTTTTTGTTTGTTTTGTTTTGTTTTTGCTTTCTTGAGACAGAGTCTTGCTCTATTGCCCAAGCTGGAGTGCAGTGGCGTGATCTTGGCTCACTGCAAGCTCCGCCTCCTGAGTTCAAACCATTCTCCTGCCTCAGCCTCCTGAGTAGCTGGGACTATAGGCGCACGCCTCCGTGCCTGGCTAATTTTTTGTATTTTTAGTACAAAAAATGGGTTTCACCATGTTAGCCAGGATGGTCTCGATCTGACCTCGTGATCCATCCACCTCGGCGTCCCAAAGTGCTGGGATTACAGGCATGAGCCACTGCACCTGGCCAATTACTGGGTTTTTATTATTTAATATTTGCACAGCCATGCCCTTTATTACTTTTTTCCCCAGATTTCCCCCATCTATTCTGAAATGTTTGATCCTTTCCCTTTAAACTTGATTGTATTTTGTCTTAGCTATGTATTTTGTAAACAACACAGGATAAATTATTTTTGACTGAATATTCATTCCTTCTTTTAATAAGGACACTCAACGCATTACCCTTTTTTGTGATATATACGAATTTATTTTGTTTTTTTTTTTGAGATGGAGTTTCGCTCTTTTCACCCAGGCTGGAGTGCAATGGCATGATCTTGGCTCACTGCAACCTCTGCCTCCCAGGTTCAAGCCATTCTCCTGCCTCAGCCTCTTGAGTAGCTGGGATTACAGGTGTGTGCCACCACACCTGGCTAACTTTTGTGTTTTTAGTAGAGACGGGGTTTCACCATGTTGGCCAGACTGGTCTCAAACTCCTGACCTCAGGTGATCCATCCATCTTGGCCTCCCAAATTCCTTGGCTGGGATTATAGACATGAGCCACCGTGCCTGGCCAATATATACTAATTGTTGAATGAGTTATACTATTGCCAGTTGAAAATACAAAAACACAAACAAAAAAACTATGTTTGTATTTCTATAATTTAAGTAAAATAAATACAAACCTCAATTCCTCGGGGACGGGAACACCTTATTTTGGAGGAGGGGACGGGGTGTTTCCATTTCTTAGAGTCACCGCTGGAGTAGACTCTGCTGCCTTTACCCCGTAGACACTGCAGACTCAGGCTGTGTGTTGGGGGGTGTCCTTTATTGATGGTTTATAGCAACAGGAGGGTTCCGTCTGTGTGCAGCAACTGCATGTTGAATGATCGAACTTCTGTTCTTGCAGTCTCTGGCCATTCCTGTCCCTGAGGAGTCCCACAGCTGCCCTCACACCAGGCCATAACCTCCCATGATGCTGTTGGGCCTCTCTTTACCTTTTTTGGGGAGGGTGGCGACAGGATCTTGCTCTGTCACCCAGGTTGGAGTGCAGTGGTGCTGTCATAGCTCACTACAGTCTCAGCCTCTGGGTTCAAGTAATCCTCCCACCTCAGCCTCCCAAGTAGCTGGGACTATAGGCACGTGCCACCACACCCAGCTAATTTTTAAATTTTCTGTAGAGATGGAGGTAGCGAGGGAGGTCTCGCTTTCTTGCTCAGTCTGATTTCGAACTCCCAGCCTCCAGCCAGTCTCCTGCCTCGGCCTCCCAAAGTGCTGGGATTACAGGTGTGAGCCACCACACTCGGCTTCCTTCCCCATTCCTGACCTGCTCTCTCCTTCCTAACCTGCCTGCTTACTCTAAAACCCCCAATTCCTGCCATGTCATATAGAGAGCAATCTAGCAATGGCTGTTTCTTCTTCATACCATCTTTGTCTGCACCCATTGTGACCCACGCTGATAACCACACACATTGCAACGTGGTTCTCAACCATGACAGAACCTGGGAAAGACTCGGAGGCCTGCTAGTGAAGTTTAACCTGTTTTTATCTCCTGACTACATGGATGTAAGTAACAGGATGCATGGCTGAAGAGTTAACATGTTGGTTTTCCTTTCTTCCTCTTCAAGACAGCTGGAGGCCAGGCTCCCTGGTTGTCCTTAGCTGGGTGTGGCACTGCTAGGCCCTGCAGGAAGCGAGAGGGCCCCGTGTCCCTAGGCCTAAGAAGTCACCCTTAGCTGGGGTTACCAGATAAAATGCAGAATGCCTAGTTAAATTTGAATTTTAGATACATTGAAAAATATTTCTTGTGAATCTGAAATATGCATTTAACTGGCTGTCCTGTTTTTATTGGCTAAGTCTGGCAGCTCTGCCCTCACGGAGGCTGGCAAAGGATGCTAGTATTCCGGAAAGGGGTGGTGCAGGACAGTGTGGGCTGGGTGGAGACCCCTCTTGGGCTGGGATGTGGACGTAGAGAGGCCTTTCTTGTTCCTGCAGTAAAGAGAGAAGCTGCACGCCCCTGAAGACATGTTCCCAGGAGAGACAGAAGGGAAGAAGGTTCCAGGTTCACAAGAATGAGTCAGGTCCTGGGTATCTGGGCCTTGAGGAATGGCTGCGTGGCCAGGGCACCAAGCCAGGGCCCCCAGGCCATGTGGTCCGCCTCCCTTGGGACCACAGAGGAAACTAGATCAACTTTAGGTCACTGAGCTGCACAAGGTGGAACCCCTTGTCAGCGGCGCTCCCCCAGTGACAATGGAGCGGAGACAGCGGTGGACCCATGAGACCACCTGCAAGACTCCAGGGAACCCGTTTTCTGGAATTTTCCAAGTTGTTTTGGAATAATTCAGAAGGGGAAGAGGAGGCAACCCTGAGAGGAAGCTACAGGACCACCTTCCCCACGGCTGCGCAGATGGACGTGGGTAGGAGAGGAGCTGCTCACGCTCGGAGCTCATCTGGATTTACTGATTTACCCCACACGTGGTCACCCATCTGCCATGCACCAAGCACCCCACAAGGGCTGCACGGACGAGAACAAACACGGCCTTGCCTGCGTGGAGGTCACACTCATCTGCAGGGCCCCTTTTGTCATGTTTGTTGTCACAGTGGTGGGGGGGCCCACTGCAGGTGTGATATGCTTATGGCAGCTCTGGCTTTCTAAACATTTTAGCTCCGTGGCTGTGCTAAAAGCCATATTCAGTCCCTATTTTCCTTCTTATTTATTTTGATTGATAAAAATTGTATATATTTATGTACAAGGTGATGTTTTGAAGTACGTATGCATTGTGGGATCCCCACAGGATCTGACCCTCGTACAGAGCAGAGCAAGCCTCCTCGACAAAAGGGAAGGCAGCAGTGAAGGGTCAGAGGTGCCAATGAGGTGGAGAGGGAGGGGAGGCGCTTGAT
This sequence comes from Trachypithecus francoisi, assembly GCF_009764315.1. Taxonomy (NCBI): domain Eukaryota; kingdom Metazoa; phylum Chordata; class Mammalia; order Primates; family Cercopithecidae; genus Trachypithecus; species Trachypithecus francoisi. Next base: position 9,155,192 of record NW_022681456.1, on the reverse strand, counting down.
GGGGAGTGGCATGGGCAGAGGCCTGGGTTGGAGGGGCTTGCCAGACAGAAAGAAGGACCTTGAGACAGGGCAGGGAAGGAGGCAGAGTGTGGGGGAAGGGAGCTTGGAGAAGCAGGGAGGGGATGGCCCTTCAGGGCCTTGGTTAGGGTTTCAGTCTCATCCAAGGACAGTAGGAGCCCCCAATTCCCCGCCAAGTGGTTCCAGTTAGGTGGGGGCAGTGCTGCCAAGTGGAGAGGGGTCTCCACTTTTTGGAGGTGGAAGGGAAGGCACAGAGGTAATGAACCAAGGAAAGGGCCGCATAGTAGCTGAGAAGTGAGGAGGCCGGCCCGGGGGCAGGCAGTGGCAGAGATGGGCAGAGGCAGATCTATGGGAGGGAGATTTGGGAGGATCAATCCATGGAACTTGCTGGATTGGATTTGGGGTGCATGTCTCCTATCACTGTCCCAAATCACCACACATTTGGAGGCTTAAAGCAAATGTATTCTCTACTAGTACTAGGGGTCAGAAGTTTGGAGTAGGTCCAAGGTGTCGGGACTGTGCACCCTCCAGCCACTTTCAGAGAGAATCTCCTTCCTTGTCTTTTCCAGCTTCTAGAGGCACCCACGTTCCTTTGTCCCTTGGCCCCATCACTCAGACTTCTGCTTCCGCAGCCATGTCTCCTCCTCTGACTCTAAGCCACCTGCCTCCCTTTTAGGAGGACCCTTGTGATGACATGGGGGCCACCCAGATCAGCCAGGACCATCTCCCTTCTCAAGGTCCTTCATCACATCTGCAGGGCCCCTTTTGCCATGTTGGTAACATTCCCAGGTTCTGGGGATTGGGGCATGGACACTTGGGGACCATGATTCTGCCCACCAGAAGGAGTAAGCAGGAGGGTCTTTTCCAGGAAGATTCCCAGTGTCTGGCTCGTGCCACGGGATGGTGAATCGTGCCACTTTTTAAAGGAGGAAGCATCAGGAGTGGACCAGGTTTGAACGACTTTTAGTTGAGTTGCTTCCTAACGTCTAAGAAGACATTCAAGTCGGCAGAATCTGCAACTATGGATCTCAAAGGAGAGTCCTGGATGTGTGTGTCATCTGTGATATATATATATACATACATAGTCTCTCTCTTTATAGACAGGAAGTTATTTTAAGGAACTGAGTCATGCAATTGTGGAGGCTGGCAAGTCTGGAATCTGCAGGGCAGGCTGGCAGCTGAGTCCCAGGGAAGAGTGGATGTTGCAGCTCCTGCCTGAAGGCTGTCTGAAGGCAGAACCCCTTCTTCCTGGGGAACCTCAGTCTTTTTCTCCCAAGGCCTTCACCTGATTAGATGAGACCCACCCATAGCCTGGTGGGTCTTCGGTCACTCAGGGGCTACTGACTTCAGTGTTCATCACGTCCCAAAAATACCACAGCAACATCTAGGCGGGTGTTTGACTGAATATCTGGAAACCATGCCAAGCCAAGTTGACACAGAAAACCGGCTGTGACACTGCTTATCAGTTGCAGTGAATGGTGCCTCCCTACAGTGAGTGTCCAGGCCCCACACCCAGCAGCCACCTTCATTTCCCCTTTCCCTTCACATCCGTCAGCAAGCCCTGTCAATTCTGTCCTCAGAATACACCCTGTGTCTGTTCCCTTCTCCCATCTGAGCTAAAACCCTCTTACGAGCCACCGCCACCTCCTACTTGCAGGACTGCAGCCATCGTCGGGGCCTCCCTGCTGCCCTGCGGGTCTGTGGCTGCCTCTCCATCTGTTACCTCCATCCACTGTCCCTCCATCTCTTACCTCCATCCACCTGTCTCTGTCACTCTGTTTTTGTATTGTCTCTCTGTTCATCTGTCTCTCTGTCTCTGCCTCTTTTATCTCCCTCTCTCTCCTTGTCTGTCTGGGTCCCTGTCTCTCTGTCTTTGTCTGTCTCTCTGTCTTTCTCTGTCTCTCTATGTCTGTCTCTTTCTCTCTCTCCACAAGGGCCTGGGCATGCAGGATAGCAGTGGCTGGGGTCTGAGGGAGAAGACAAGGGCGTCACACAATCATAAGTCTTCTGCTGTCACAGATCCATCAGAGATAGAGTGTCAAGAAGACGCGCTCCTCTGGGAGGTTGGCATCGACGTGGCCTAAGTGATGATGCTCCACCAGAGGCAGCCAAGCCTCACAGTGTGGCAGAGCCAGGGACTCCAAGAGAGCTGGGCAGACTTCGGGGTGGCAACTGGGAGCAGCAGCTGAGCCCGAGGGCGTGGCAGCACCCAAGGTGCTGCAGGGTTGGATGCAGAGTGTGGTGGCCAGGAGCCCAGACTCAAAGTCCCTTCACCACGTCTAGCTGTGTGACCTTGAGCAAGTGTCTTTATCTCTCTGAGCCTCAGTTTCCTCATCTGTAAAGTGTTGTACTGACGAATGACAGTATTTATCTCCAGATGGCTGTGAGGCTGAAGTGAGCTTAAGCAAGTAAAGTCCTCAGCTGGTGCCTGGCATGGAGCAAGGGCTCAGTAGATCTTAGCTGTTATTATTACTACCCCCAGGAAGTGGCAGTGGTCCCAAGTGTTGTGATCTTGCAGAAAGGCTGGCACTGCCCGTCAGAGCTGGCTGTCCCAGTGAAGGTGACAACAGCTGAGCCTACGCCTGGCAGAGGGAGCAGGGTCTGGCAGACGTGGTTGTAGCTGGAAGCGTGGTGGTGGCATGGGTTGGCAGCGGTGTGGTGTTCATTTGCCGGCAGGCAAAGTGCTGAGATCCCAGAGTGCTGCCCGAGAGCCCCGTGTTTGAAGGCACTGGGAGGTGGTCCCTGGTGACTCCAGACCTGTTCGGGTAGATTTTGCAGGGAGCCAGGGCCGAGCAAAAGCAGGAGGGGAAAAAAGCATCTTTTAGTTCCCTTTCTCGGAAAGCAAACACTCACAAGCTACAGTTGCGGGCCTGGGGCTTGTGAGGGTCGCCAACTCTTCTGCGCACTGGTGAGTTCTTGACAATCAGATGAACAGAGGGAAAGAGGCGTGCCCTTGTTAGCCGGCTTCCTGGAGCCCTCCCAGCTGGCCCCCTGGTGCCTGTACACATTTGAGAGCATCAGCATTTCTTTACAGATGACCCTGCCGCTCGCCAGTCACCTTGCTTTGCTGGAAGTTTGCCTTGGGATTTGGTAGAATTCAGTTGAAACCAGTAACACCCAGCGTGGCCAAATTCCATCTGCTCCTTCTGCCTCTGTGTAACAGTTTTCTGTCTTTTTTTGAGATGAGTCTCACTTTGTTGCCCAGGCTGGAGTGCAGTAGCAGGATCTCGGCTCGCTGCAGCCTCTGCCTCCTCGGTTCAAGTCACTCTCCTGCCTCAGCCTCCCCCAAGTAGCTGGGACCACAGGCGTGCACCACTACACCCAGCTAATTTTTGTATTATTAGTAGAGATAGGGTTTCACGATATTCAGGCTGGTCTCGAACCCTGCCTCAAGTGATCCGTCTGCCTCAGCCTCCTAAAGTGCTGGGATTACAGGCGTGAGCCACCACACTCAGCCTCTATGTAACAGTTTCTGTGGAATTTGTTGGAAGCAGGTTACCAGGGAGAAATAGTACTTTTAATTATTCTTTCATTTAGTATTGTTTATACGTTTCCTGTATGTGCATTCATCTGCAGGTCGTATCTTAGAATAGACCCCGCAGAGACGTGCAAATAATGACTTCACATTAATGTGTCACTGGCCTGCCCTTGACGCGTTGGGGGCCTGGGCAAGAGTACAAATGGAGACTCACCTTTAAAAGTTACAAGTCAAGCCAGGCATGGTGGCTCATGCCTGTCATCTCAGCATCTTGGGAGGACAAGGCAGGAAGATCACTTGAAGCCAGGAGTTGGAGACTCCTGGGGAACATGTAAGACCCCATCTCTACAAAAAAATTTAAAAATTAGCCGAGCATGGTGGCACACACCTGTTATCCCAGCTACTTGGGAGGCTGAGGCAGGAGGATCTCTTGAGCCCAGGGATTCAAGGCTGCAGTGAGCTATGATTGCACCACCACACTCTAGCCTAGGTGACAGAGTGAGACCCTGTCTCTTTTTAAAAAAAGTTATAAATCAAGTTAGCAAAGCAAATCAAGATAAAGCGGTTCTGACAACGAACTCTTCAGAACCACCTGGAAGGCCAAGCTTTGGCCTTTGGGATGCTGGGACTCCTGCACTCGCCCTGTGTTGTGGTGGGCAGGAGGGGCTGGCATGACTACCACCTGCCTATGTCCCTTTTTGCCCCACATCCCTTCCTGCCCCGTCTGAGTCCTCCTGTAGTCCACACATGTGGACACCCAGTCCATGATTCGAGCTCTGGCCGTCTCTCCACACCACCCCATAACTGCCCCTTTGCAGGCCCGTGGGCAGGGCCGTGGGCACCAGTGGCCTGCTCTTAGGAGGCTGCACCTGAAGAATGGGCTTATACAGGCTCTGAAGGAAGCCCTGCGCTGTTTCAAAAGGAACCTCCAGCGCCGGGAAATGTGGAGCCTGATATAGAAGCAATGTTCCAGTTTGGCACATTCCCTTGACCCTGGAGAGGCTCTGAGTGGGGCCCTCTAAAGCATGGGGCCCAGGACAGAGACCCCTCTCCTCCAGGTTCAAGGGCAGTGCGGACTGACCATCCGCCTTCACAGATTTAGTGAGCAAAGGTATCAAACTAGACAAGCCCCAGGGAAATTTCTGTGCCTGTGAGTAAGTAAAAATGATATGTATCAAACAGTAATTTTGAGGAAAGAAAACAGAAGACAGCAAAGCTCATACGATCTCATCTTAGGTTACAGAATCTTAGGCGTTAACTAGCTGATCTCATGTCACAAAAAGTGCGGGTAGGAGAGTCAGCATTTTGGGGTCTTCCTCCAATTCCCCAGTGCTCTGGCTTCATACTGGCCAAGTCATTTGACCTCCCCGAGGCAGAGCGACAGGAAAGCATGTGACTCATCTCTTTCCAGCATGTGTCTGTCCCAACAAAGTCCTCATCAAGATCCCCGAGATCCTCAGGCTGCAAGATGCCTGGGAAATATCAATTGTTGTCAGCCTCCCAGGCTCCATGCAGGGAATTCCTGCAGCCTCAGAGGCCTGTGTCATCAGGGACCTGGCAGTCAAATGACTTGTAGTTTTCTTCAGCACTTGGGCATCAGCCGGGACCTCTCTTCTTTCTCTGACACTCTCAGAGAAAATGCACAGAGCAGTTTACGAGCGCCTCCAAGTTCTCTGGTCCCTCTGATAATTGCCTCTGAATATTGACACAGTTTTAATATACAATTTTAACATGCAGAGGGATGGTAGATGCGATGACTTGGATAACCCCATGAGCAGGGATTAATAAAATAGATACGTGGCTTTGGAATTAATTATACTTTATTTGGCTTCATGATTTAGTTTTGAATCATATAATTGAGTTTATATTAAGCAAATTCAAGTTACATAGGTGGTTGAGAAAGAACCAATAATCGAATGGAGAAAAGCCAACCTGGGATTCATTTTTGTTTTCCTTTGTGCAGAACAGAAGTTGCTGATTCACTCAGGGGTAGTTGAGTGTTATACTCAAGAGCTTATGTTCTTTGTATCATTTGTTTGGGGGTATTTTTTTAAGTTCCGGGGTACCTGTGCAGGATGTGCAGGTTTGTTACACAGGTAAACGTGTGCCATGGTGATTAGCCGCACCTGTCAACCTGCCTCCTAGCTATTAAGCACAGCATGCATTAGCTATTCTTTCTGATGCTCTCCCTGCCCCCGTCCGCACCAACAGACCCCGGTCTGTGCTGTTCCCCTCCCTGTGTCCATATGTTCTCATTGCTCAAGTTCCACTTGTAAGTGAGAACATGCAGTGTTTGGTTTTCTGTTCCTGTGTTAGTTTGCTGAGGACAATGGCTTCTAGCTCCATCCATGTCCCTGTAAGGGACATGAGCTTGTTCCATTTTATGGCTGCATAGTATTCCATGGTGTATATGTACTACATTTTCTTCATCCAGTCTATCTTTGAGGAGCATTTGGGTTGATTCCATGTCTTTGCTATTGTGGGTTTTTTTTTTTTTTTTGAGACAGAGTCTTGCTCTATTGTCCAGGCTGGAGTGCAGTGGTGCGATCTTGGCTCACTGCAAGCTCCGCCTCCTGGGTTCACACCATTCTCCTGCCTCAGCCTCCCGAGTAGCTGGGACTACAGGCACCCGCACCATGCCCAGCTAATTTTTTGTATTTTTAGTAGAGATGGGTTTTCACCGTGTTAGCCAGGATGGTCTCGATCTTCTGACCTGGTGATCCGCCCACCTCGGCCTCCCAAAGTGCTGGGATTACAGGCGTGAGCCACTGCGCCCGACCTATTGTGGGTATTTTTAAAGACCACAACATAGAGGTGTTTGTTTTTCTTTTACAAAATAAAACAAGTCTAAGATTGAAGAAAGATTTGCTCTGTTGTTCCCATTTTCATGGGACTAGTATTGCTATTGCCTTTATTAGGGTTGGTCTATTTTGCAAAACACAAAACCAAACCCTGCAGGTACATTTGATTAGCATGGAAGAGTTAAATGCCAGAGTTATTGGACAAAGAGAAATAAGAGACATTGAGCATTATAAAGACCTGACAAGTCTATGCGGCATGAACACAGGCTGAAAATTAAGCCCTGGGTGACTTCAGGTACAGCTTTGGGAAACGATGCAGGGAGCTGGCTGGGAATGAAGGGATGTGCCCCCTCTAGTGGTCAAAAGAGGTGGGGTTGGGGGCTATGCCTTGGATTCTTTAATTATCTACCCCCAGCCACATACAACTTTCTAAACTTTTTTCCTTAACTTTTTTTTTTTTAAGGGAGGACAAAAACTGCCACCCTCCACATTGTTCTCTGAATTACTTTTAAAAGACAGTTTTTTAATTTGTCCATAAAACATTTTTCTGGCTCACCACAATGCTGTAAAAGCAACCACTCCGGGAGTCATAGGACTCTGTGGTCTTCAGTTTCAACCCCTTCTCTCTTTATGCCTTTGTAAAAATTTATATTTAGTTAGCTAATTTTTTTAAGGGACAGGGTCTTGCTCTGTTGTCAAGGCTGTGGTGCAATGGTGCGATCATAGCTGACTGTAACTTCGAACTCCAGGGATCAAGTGATCATCCTGCCTCAGCCTCCTGAGGAGCTGGGACCTCAGGCATACACCACTACATCTCACTAATTTTTGTATTTTTTGTAGAGACAGGGTCTCACTATGTTGCCCAGGCTGGTCTCCAACTCCTGGCCTCAAGCAATCCTCCCACCTCGGCCTCCCAAACGTGTTGCGATTAAAGGTGTGAGCTACTGTGCTCAGCCCCAGCCTTTCTTATCTAACTTAAATGTTGAACCCAATGACCCAAACACATTTCCTTTGTTTCATCTATTTAAATTCTTTGTAAATTCTATGAGCTGTATAGCAAGGCTAGTTCTTTAATGATTACTCACTTGCAAAATTAAAAAAAAGATATAATAATGCTAATGAGACTTTGCTTTTATAAGAGGTAATGTGATATACAAAATAAAAGCATGATATAATTTCCTCAGGCAATTTCTTTGGGAAAATAAAAAAGGAAGTTGATAGTCTAGTGGAGACATCAAATTAGAAACCATTACTTCATTCGTGCTGTGGACCGAAAACCAGATTCCCTTCGGAGGGCTCAGGCCACTGTGTATCAATCACACGACAAATGGGAGTGTTTTAAACTCTAAACAACTGCTTGGTGAAACATTCCAAGAACCACCTCTGAGAAGGCAGCCTATTGATAACGTGGTTCTTTTTGGCTCTAAAAATCCCAAGCATGTGGGTGGGCAGGTGCACACGATCTTCTGTCCTCTTTTTCCCGTGGAGTTCATCAGTGACTATGATCTGACGGAGGAAAGCTCTGCTAAGAACACCAGGAGACTTAAAAGATGGCGATATGGCACAGCAGCTTAGGAGAGCAGGTTTCAGTCTAGAGACGGGAAGTTTTGAGCCTTCAGTGGTTAGAAAAATTCCTTCTCCTCTGCCTTCTCTCCTTCCCCTCAAGGCATCGATGTGTGGAATATAAACTATCTTTATATTTTAGAGGTTGACATCTTGTCTTAACATACTTACCATCGTAATGGTCACAGCAATTCAAAGGGAAGGAGACATGCAGCCCCATTCAAGCACAGGAAGTGGACAGAGTGTCCAGAGACTTGCAAAAGTGAGAGGACAAAGCTAACTAAAAAGCCAGGTGCCTCAGACTACCAGATGACCCAGTAATTTTACTTTGGGGACTAAGCCCTGAAGAAGTGAGGACTACCTTGCTAGTGGCTGAAAATACAAAGAATAATGACGTACTCCTTGCTACCTAGGTTTAGCCTAGTAGGAGGGAAAGACTTCCAAACAGATCGTAATAGCACAGGGTCATAAAAGCAACCAGAGAAGTGTAATCAAACTATAGCATTAGTTCGGAGGTGAGCATGAATCACCCTATCTAGGATCACGGAAGCCAGGAAAGGCTTTCTACAGAAGGGCTTTGAGGGATGTGTAGGAGTTCACTTGACAGGTACAGTGAGAAAGCACATTTTAAGAAGGGAAGAGAATATATACCAGTGGTTCTCAACATTAAGCCTGCATCAGAACCACCTGGAGGGCTCATGAAAACACAGATCTCTGGGCCCTGTCCCCCAGTTTCTGATTCACTGGGTCTGGGGTAAGGCTTGGGAATTTGTTTTTTTTAACGAGTTCCCAGGGGATGCTGACGCTGTTGTTCTAGAGACCCCACTTTGAAAACTGTTAACTTACATGATGAACTGAAGCATGAAGTCACAGCCCGTGTCTGGGGAACTGTAAGTACCTCAGTGTTGCTGGAATTTGAAGTGTCTGAGCAATATGGTTAGAGGGTTAGGGAGGAGTCTCAAATGCCGAGCAGTGGGCAAGCAAAATCAAGAAACGCGCATTTGTGCATTCCAGGAGCAGGTGGCACTATGCTATTGTAACTTTCAATCCCAACTGACACGCCCATTTTCCAGAGGAGGAAATTGTGGAACACAAGGTTCACTGATTGGTCCAAATTCCCCATTTAAGTAAGTGATGGATCTGGGATTCTAAACTGGGCCTGGGAAGACCCTAAAGCCCTGTTTTTCTCCCTTGCCAGGGGCTCCATGCTAGAGCCCTTAAAATTAAATCTCCACAACAGAGGCATTGGGGAGAAAAATAATCAGGAAATACCTTGGGCAGGAGAGTATGGGATAGGTCGGAAGGGGCTTACACCAGACTGACTCCCCACAGTATGGGGAGACTGCAACAGTTGAACGGACAGACTCTCAGATGTGATTTGACCGCAGAGCTGGAGAAGGCCGACTGGAGAGGAGAGGTGGGAAGGAGGACCTGGGACCCTGCTGGTTGATAGGGTGTGATGCGCACCATTGAGGACTTGACTTTGGAGAGATACCTGGTGAAGCCAGCGAGCAAGGCAGGAAGGGTCGGAGGGGCACGTCATGAAGACGTCCTGGGACGCGAGGACCCACACGTTCCCTCCTTCCCGGTTACCCAGCCTTCTTCTAAGCCTTTCATCACTCTGACTGGTTAATTTTGTTCTTTTATTTTCTTGTCTCATTCTCTTTGGATTTCTCTTCTGTCTTCACGCTCATTATCAGGCTAGCAAATTGTTGACTGGATGTAAATTTTAAAAGGAAAAATGTCAGCAGGCAGCTGGACAAGAGAGAAGAAATCGAACTCCAAATGTTGCAGTCCAGGCTTCTTGGGAGAGCATGTCCTTCTCATGAACAGGGAAAGCAAATGTGTAACTGACACCCCTAAGTTCACCACAACACTTTGCAATATTAGCTTCATTTTCTGCCCTCTGGAGTATTTTAAAGCATATTTCAGATCTTATAACACCTCTAAATACTTTAGAATGTGTCTCTAAAACTAGAGACATCTTCCTACTAACCATGGCACCATCATCATTACACATAAAAGATTAACACAATTCACTGAATCATCTAACACCCAGTCATATTCAGATATCCCCAGTATTGAATTATCTAACTTGCAGTCGATATTCAGATATCCCCAGTTATTCCCATTGTCTTTTCCTCCAAGATTTTATAAAAATATTTTCAAACATCAGACGAATTGAAGGACTCTTACAGTGAGCATCTATATATCTACCACCTAGTTGTGGAATTACCATTTGGCTGTGTGCTTTCTTGTATACCTGTCCGTCTATCCATCTTTCCAGTCATCCATTAATCCATCTTAACTTTTCAGTGCATTTCAAAGTGAGATGCAGATATCAGCACCCTTCCCCCTAAACACTTCAGCAAGAGTATCATTTGCCAGAGTCCAGTATTTATTAGGTTTTTTCCTTTTGAGGTAAAATTGACATATAATAAAAGACCCAAATTTCCAGTATAATATTTGATGAATTGAGCAAATAGTTATCTGTCTAACCTAAAGCGCTGTGAAGATACCGAACATTTTCATTACCCCAGAAGGTTCCCCATGTCCCTTCCCAGTCAAACCCCCCACTCCACGCAACTCCTGATTTGATTTTTTCCTATCACTGCATCTTCTGGAAGTTCGTATAAATAGCATGGTACCCTTGTGTAAGGCTGCTTTTACACAGCATAATGCTTTTGTTACGTGCCCATGTCATGTGTGTCTGAATAACCTCTGATTTTTGCTGCTATGCAGTAGCCTGTCACATGGTGGGTCCATCATTTACTCATCCATCCCTTGTTGAGGGACATTTGGGCTGAATCTTCTTTTTGGCGATGATGAGTAAAGCTGCTATGAACATTTTCATGTACAGGTTTTTTTGTGGACTCTCGCAAACGTCTCCTGCTGGTTTATTTTAACCATGGTGCAACCAAGGTTTCCACCCTGCAGCCGATTGTTGTGCTTCTGACGTTTCCTTTAATTAAGTCAGAGGGGCCCAGTCAAACCCCCTGTTGTAGCCACAGCCCGGTTACCTGCCAGGCATGCGAAGGAGCTAAGTTCTCAGAGTAACAACAGCTACTGAGCTGCTTGTGTAGACCTTAGGCTGATTGGAATGGTTTCGTTGTACACCTGCCCGTTGTTACGGGGAAGAAAGACTCCAGGCTGGACATCTCAGAATTAAACTAATTAAACTAATCCCTCCCTCTTTCTCGGCCATTTTTGTTGGTGATGCTGCATTGTCGGTCCGCAGCCACAAGGGGGCACCTGTGTGCTTTGTATGATTTAAAATTTTCATCTGGCAATTAAAAAAAGTTCTCCCAGAAAATCAGCATTTTAAGATGTTTTCCCTGTTTCCCATTCTATTGAATTCAATGGTGACATTTATTCAACTGTTCAATACATATTTACCGGATACCCACCATGACTAATGCATTGTGCTATGCACTGTGGGTGGTGAAGAAATGAAATAGTTCCTCCCTCTGGGACTCTTCTGACCCGCAGAGAGGAGAGAGAACTACAGTACAGCTCGGCGTGTGCTTGAAGTCAGAAGAATGGGGGTGAAGCTGTGGAGATTCAGGTGGGTAGGAGCTGGCATCACGATATTCCGGGAGGCCATGATGTCAAGAGCAAGTGAAGAGACCAGAAGGTTCTGGCACCCAGGATCTGTTTAGGGAGGCTGGAAGGGGTTCGATGGTCCAGAGCTAGGGAATTTGGAACTTATTCATGATGTTGAATGACACGGAGGAGTTTTCAGTGGGGAAGTGACTGGTAGTGTTGAATTGGAGAAGAAAGAGAAGAGGCAGGAAACTCTCTGTGGGGGCAGTTTGGGGGTGATGGGGCCCATGCTGGGGTGACCCTGGGAGAATGGCTGAGAATCATCTCTGAGTGTTGTAGGAATGAATAAGATCACTTGGGGAGAGGAGAGAGAGAACATTCTGGAATGTTCTGAGAATCATTACAGAATTATTGCAGACCACTTGGGGAGAGGAGAGAAAGAGAATACCCTGGAATGTTCTTGGAGCACTCTTATTTTGAAGTTTGGTTTTCAAAGTCAAATAGCTTTGCATTATATGAAAACTTTCACTCAGATGCCTTCAAGTAGGGTCAGTGGCGAGTTGTTCTGCCTGTTAAAGAAAAAATTATTACAGACTCATGCCTGTAATCCCAGCACTTTGGGAGGCCGACTCGGGCGGATCACCAGGTCAGGAGATCGAGACCATCCTGGCTAACACGGTGAAACCCCGTCTCTACTAAAAATACAAAAAATTAGCTGGGTGTGGTGGCGGGCGCCTGTAGTCCCAGCTACTCGGGAGGCTGAGGCAGGAGAATGGCGTGAACCCGGGAGGCGGTGCTTGCAGTGAGCGGAGATGGTGCCACTGCACTCCAGCCTGGGTGACAGAGCAAGACTCTGTCTCAAAAAAAAAGAAAAGAAAAATGAAAAAATTATCTAGAAGCTTGTTAAAACATAAGGAAGGCCAGGTGCGGTGGCTCACTGTAATCCCAGCACTTTGGGAAGCCGAAGCAGGTGGGTCACGAGGTCAAAAGATCGAGACCATCCTGGCCAACACAGTGAAACCCCGTCTCTACTAAAAATACAAAAATTACCTGGGCATGGTGGCGGGCGCCTGTAGTCCCAGCTACTTGGGAGGCTGAGGCAGGAGAGAGAATCGCTTGAACCTGGGAGGTGGAGGTTGCAGTGAGCCGAGATCACTCCAGCCTGGAGACAGAGCAAGACTCCGGAAAACAAACAAACAGATAAACAAACAAACAAGCAAACACGTAAGTAAGGAAGACTTTATTAAGGACCATTTTGAGGAGTCAGGACCGTCACAGTAGGGGAGAGAGAGAGAGAGGTAAGGCTCAGCTCGGAATACAGCAAAGACAGCTGTAGATTATGGTCAAGAAGCAGAGTGGGGAATGGAGGAAAATTACTGAGAAGAGACAGAAACTGAGGATGAGGCCTCGTGGAGAAGAGGACTCCGAGGAACCTAACATTTGATCAAGGACAGAGTCTTTGTCATGCCTCAGGGATTAATCAGATCTTTTGTAAAGTGCAAATCCCAATACATAAACTGGGATGTATTTTGTTGTTGTTGTTGTTGTTTTGTTTTTTTGAGACGGAGTCTCGCTCTGTGGCCCAGGCTGGAGTGTAGTGGCGCGATCTCAGCTCACTGCAAGCTCCGCCTCCCGGGTTCACGCCATTCTCCCGCCTCAGCCATTCTCCCGCCTCGGTCCCAGCTCCGAGTAGCTGGGACTACAGGCGCCGCCGCCACGCCCGGCTAGTTTTTTTTTTTTTTGTATTTTTTAGTAGAGACGGGGTTTCACCGTGTTAGCCAGGATGGTCTCGATCTCCTGACCTCGTGATCCACCTGCCTCGGCCTCCCAAAGTGCTGGGATTACAGGCTTGAGCCACCGCGCCCGGCCGGGATGTATTTTTAAAGTGGGAAGTATTCTGATTATCTAAACGGGAGCATGAGGCAGCAAAATGGGATGAATTTGTTTTGTGCAAGGTGAAACACTAAATCACCTTTATACAGATATTCATACAAATGTTTTTATACAAATGTGAAATTGTTTATACAAAAATTTCAGCGTTCCTGAAATTATAAATCAGTGGGAAAAGTTTGACTTAAAAAATAAATTCAGTGGCAGATAAACAATTTAAGTGATTCTCTGTTTTTACCTTTGTTGAAAGAAATGGTATTAGTAACTTAAAATAGATTTGTTTAAAAAATGAAAATATAATGTATTTTTGGTCCATTGAAATAAGGTGATATGACAGTCACGCCCAGGTCCCCAGTTACTAGGCTGATTTACATAAGCATGATTTACCCTGATTTATATAAGCATCCATCCTCCCCTACTCACTTTATTAAGTTTCAGGTTCAAATGTTTCCCTGTAACTTTTTTCAGGGAAAAAAATACACATTTTATATTTATATTTTTAATATTTTTCTTTTCTTCTCACTCTCCTTAAAAGTCTCCTTTTCATCACTAAGGGGCAGTTTAGCCATAGGCTCTGGATTCAAATCCAGCACCTTCTCATGTTAGCTGTGTGACCTTAGTTTCCCTCACTATCAAGTGAGGATAAGAAGAGGGTTACCTCACAGGATCAGAGGAGTGCCCAGCAGGGGTGGGCACAGCTCCTGGCACACTCACTGTGATTGATGTTTCTGGTTGACGTTGTCTTGGACCCAAGTCTGCTTATGTAAGATGTGAGCCTAGCTGATGAACTCTGATTTGTAAATTAAAAGGGAAATCTTCCTTTTTCCAACTTGCCCAGGAAGCTTTGATGTGTCCCTAAATATTTCTTGGATCACGTGTTTAAGGGTGACTCAATCCAGGAACTCAAGGATTCTGTTAATACTTCTTTTTAATGGGATCGTCCAACCTTTAAAATTCATTCGTCCCTTATATATAAACCCACAGATATTAAAACCAGAACAAGGATGTATACACGGAGGAAACAAATTCCATCTTCAACACAGCACTTGCAGAGATAGAATTAACTCAGAAAGAGGCTGGACAACTTGGCCCTGGAACCCACTGTGGGAAACTATCAGCTGTGGTTTGCTTTTCTGCACCACTGACTCAGCAGCCCTGCAGTTGGGCTCTCGGTGAGTTTGCAGTGGGATAGAACGACCTTATCCTCTCTTTAAAAACCATTTCCACCCACAGGACAGCTTATCGGGAGGACTGGAACTCTGAAAGAATGAAAAAGGAGAATTAATGAAACCACACAGATTTTGTTTGCTCCTAGTGAAACAGGAAAAGAGAATAAGAACCAAAAATTTAGTATCATTTTGCCTGGAGGGTTGTTTCGGATGGCTAGAGAATAATATTTGATGGCTTTAATAGAGATTCACAGAAGTGATCTTTCAGAAAATTATAGATACTTACTTTTAGGATTTTTTTTTCCCTCCGACTAGCTTGGCTAATGTAATATACATCATGATAGATAACTTTTTTTTTTTTTGAGATGGAGTCTTGCTCTGTGGTCCAGGCTGGAGTGTAGTGGTGCAATCTTGGCGCACTGTAACCTCCACCTCCTGAGTTCAAGTGGTTCTTCTGCCTCAGACTCCTGAGTAGCTGGGACTATAGGCATTTGCCACCACAGCTGGCTAATTTTTATATTTTTAGAAGAGACAGGGTTTCACCATGTTGGCCAGGCTGGTTTTGAACTCCTGACCTCAAGTAATCAACCTGTCTTGGCCTCCCAAAGTGCTGGGATTACAAGCGTGAGCCACTGTGCCTGGCCTATAGATAACTATTCATGAAATACAATGTATTTTTATTGA
This sequence comes from Trachypithecus francoisi, assembly GCF_009764315.1. Classification (NCBI taxonomy): domain Eukaryota; kingdom Metazoa; phylum Chordata; class Mammalia; order Primates; family Cercopithecidae; genus Trachypithecus; species Trachypithecus francoisi. The sequence goes on along the minus strand of NW_022681456.1, from coordinate 9,140,046 downwards.
TATATTTCTTTGTAAGCACATTATGGCCTTTCAATTCAAATACAAGTGTTTCCGATTGAAATCTTGAAGGGGCAACATAATTGGATTTGACCAAATATGGGATTTAGAAGTGGAAGCAGATTCAGCCAGAATTCCTGCCTGGGACTTCCTGGGGATCAGGGAAGGTGAAATGCACAGGAAATGTCTTCTATTGAATGCGAGGGCATGTTGATATCAGACGGTCCAGGAGGGCCGCACACTATGAACGTGATGTTCACATTCCTGGCAGTGCTCACGGCAGTAATGTGCGTTTCCTGTGCAGGGCTGCCTGGCTTGGTCATAGCTCGCTGAGTGTCCTAGTGCTGTTATTTCCTCCTGAGGCGCCACTTTTCTTGTTTCCAATTTCATTTGTTGTTTTTTTAACACCGTAGAGTTTTATTTCAGTCTACCTACTTGATCTCTTATTTCATTAGCATCCATTTTTCTTAAAACTTTAAATCTTTTAGTTAAGTCTATAAATGTTTAAATATACACCCAATTATTAAAAACACTTTAATGCATAGCATCACAGTCAAAATAGATGACACATATTGTAAATTCTATGTTGCAGAAATTCTAACCTTGATTTTGAGAAGTAAAGCTTACTTCTTACAGCTAAGTAAACCTCCAGAGATAAGTGCAGTTTTAACAATAGTCATTAACTACCCATCACCTGTCATTGCAACGCTGATGAATTACTGGTGATCACTGCTTGAGTGTTCACAGGCATGTGACAATTATGTCCAGTTGACAGTCAGAAAAAAGCTCCAAGGCCTTTTATATGCATAGATAATGCATGATGAATTATTTGGATGAGGCTTTATACCAGTCAGAGATTTTGCTTGCAAACAGTAGAAATTAACTGGCTAACTTGAGCAGAATAGGACCTTTCTAGAAGGATATTGGGCAGCATTTGGAATTGAGAATCAGGTTTTATTTTTTCTATTTGTTTTTGAGACGGAGTCTCGTTCTGTCACCCATGCTGGCGTGCAGTGGCGCAATCTCGGCTCACTGCAACCTCTGCCTCCTGCGTTCAAGTGATTCTCCTGCCTCAGCCTCTCAAATAGCTGTGATTACAGGTGCCCACCACCATGCCCAGTTAATTTTTTTGTATTTTTAGTAGAAACGGGGTTTCACCATGTTGGTCAGGCTGGTCTCGAACTCCTGGCCTCAAGTGATCCGCCTGCCTTGGCCTCCCAAAGTGCCAGGATTACAAGTATGAGCCACCGCACCCGACTGAAAATCAGGCTTGTAAAACCAGTAAGACCAAGAGCAGCGCCAGGCGCGGTGGCTCACGCTCGTAATCCCAGCACTTTGGGAGGCTGATCACGAGGTCAGGAGATTGAGACCATCCTGGCTAACACAGTGAGACCCTGTCTCTACTGAAAAATACAAAAAATTAGCCAGGCGAGGTGGAGGGCGCCTGTAGTCCCAGCTACTCTGGAGGCTGAGGCAGGAGAATGGCGTGAACCCGGGAGGCGGAGCTTGCAGTGAGCAGAGATTGCGCCGCTGCACTCCAGCCTGGGTGACAGAGCGAGACTCCGTCTCAAAAAAAAAAAAAAAAAAAACAAGAGCAGCTAGGGGCAGGTCAAGGGTCACAGGTACAGGCTGATGTGGACGCTGCCATAAGTCCTGCCGTTATCAGACATTGGCCACTGCCCTAGGCATCTGTCCTGGTCTCTGGGGCCCTGCAGCCTCTGACACCTGCTGTCCTGATGGGCCTTTGGTGCTGTCCTGCTGCTGTGGAACTCCCACAGGATCTCTGTGTCACAGCCTCAAGGGTCAGGTCCTGAGTGTGGGCATCTGCGGTAGCGCCCTGTGGCTGCCCTATCAAAGCCTACGTGCCAGGTGTCTTATAACAGCAGAAGTTCACCCTCACGCTTCTGGAGGCCAGAAGGCCACAGGGCCATGTGCCCGCTGAGGCCCTAGGAAGGAATGTGTTTTGTGCCTCTCAGCTTCCGGGGACTGCGGCGATCCTCAGCTCCATTGGGCTTGGGGATGTTTCACTCCCATCTCTGCCTCCATCTCCATGCGGCCAGCTTCCTTCTGCGTGTGTCTCTGCATCCAGATTTCCCTCTTCTTAGAAGGACACCAGTCATACTGGACTTAGGGCACACCCTAATCCAGTACGACCTCATCCGAACTTGATTACATCTGCAAAATCCTTCTTTCCAAATAAGGTCACATTCACAGGTACCGGGTTCCAGGCTGAGGCCACATGCCTGCGCGGCAGCTCCCGGGGCTGGGTTATCTGCACCTCAGCCTTCGCTGGCCATCGCGGGCTGTGGGACCCTGCCTCGCAGCACACCCCACGGTATGGGGGGTTCTCCCAGAGAGGAGGGATGCTTGACATTCATAAAAGAGACTTTCCCCAACTATATGGCTTCTTGCAACAATGAGATTACACCAGCTCCATGAGCATACCGGTAAAATGGAACAATCGCTAGGGAATATCTTTAATTCCTTCTTCTGCCTTTGTTTTTATGATCTTGTTTTAATCATGAATGATTGTGGAGTAAATGTTGACCTGATGGACTCAAGTTGAATGAAGTCTTTCTCCCAGGTGAGGACCCTGAAGCCGCCCACACCGATTTCCCTTCTGCGGGAGGTGTTCCACGGTCACCGTATTAATCCCAAGTTCTGTCTTACCATGAGTCAGAACTCTTTTGGCAGAAACATGTATCTCTGTGGCGCTGAATGAGAGGATGGGTTCCAGGAGCATCAGTAGACTGAATGTTTGCCCTGTCACAGGCATTTCTTCCTGGGCCTAGAGACTGGCAGGGGTTCCTGCATCCCTAAGCAGTGACCCCTGCACCAGGCAAAGGACGAGCCCCCTTCCAGCAACGCAGGATGAGCGAGGACCTCCCCGCTGCCCTGCTTGTCCTTCCTCTGCCCAGTGCCCTGCGTGGCTGTTTAGGAGAGTGACGTGTGGAAGCCACTCGGTGAGCAGAGGGTCTCTTAGTGATGCTGTTTGTTTCCTGGGGCGTGGGTCAGGGAGCCCCTACCCTGGTTGAGAATCACTGAGGTAGGCCAGGATTTTGGATTCCATCCCAAAATTAGAGGAACAGAGTACATGCATGCCTTAGGCTCTGGGGGTGCTTCCACTGGGCCTGTTTGCACAAGTCTGGGCCTCTCCCTGTCTTTTGCTGCCAGCTCTTCATCCCTGGTCAAGAGAGGCCACCGAGGCTGGCACAGTGGCTCATGCCTGTAATCCTAGCACTTTGGGAGGCTGAGGTGGGCAGATCACCTGAGTTCAGGAGTTCGAGACCAGCCTAGGCAACATGGCAAAACCCCATCTCTACTAAAAATATAAAAAGTAGCTGGGTATGGTGGCAGGCACCTGTAATGCCAGGTACTCTGGAGACTGAGGCAGGAGAATCATTGAACTTAGGAGGCGGAGGTTGCAGTGAGCCGAGATTGTGCCACTGCACTCCAGCCTGGGCAAGAGGACAAGACTCCATCTCAAAAAAAAAAAAAAAAAGAAAGAAAGAAAAAGAAAAAGAGAAGCCACCAAATGCACGATGGAGCTGCTGGGGATGACAGCACTGCACCAAAAGCAGAGGCCCCCGACTTCCCAAAGAGAAGACAAAGGAACAGCTTTTCTGTGTTCCTTCATATTTTTATTGTAGGTACCTCAGCTCCTTAATGAAACTTAAATATTAGGAGAAGAGCAAAATTAACTCAACAAATATTTAAAGCCAGGCCCTGCTGTGAGAAGAGAAATGAACTTTTCTTTGGAGACAAAAATCTCTGCTGTCGCGGGGTCTGTCCTCTGGCAATGATGAGCTTGGTACTGGATGTAACATCATAAAATTATGACCGCTGCTCTGGGGGAAGCTGCTGTCAAATAATTCAACTCTCCTCCCAAGCTTTAGATCTCTGTAGTTCCTTTCAATCTCCTCTCCTTAGCTTCACACCCTATATTCTCAGAGAGCAGGGGACATAGCACCTCAGAAAGCCACGTGGGTACTCTCGGGGTCATGATGGCGTTAGCAGCAGTAAGATCCTGTGAGACTTGGGTAACTCTTGGGGTGTGCCAGGTGCTGTGCTTCTGTTCATAATCCCTGGGACTCAAGGGTTGTGTCTGGGCTTGAATGTGAAGCCCAGACCCTATGCAACCCTTCGTGCGTCCTCCTGAAGAGGGTTGAGCTTTGGGGATTTTCAACATGCAGACAAAGGAAATGATTGCAGATCAATATTGCAGATGCTGTGGCAAAGTATCCATTTCTTCCCTTTCAACATCCAAAGGTCTTGCCTCCTGGCAGCTGCTTTGCTGTAGGGTTGAGGGAAGGACAAGAAGAGCTGCGTGCTGTGACAGTTGCTATGTGTCTGGGAGTTTCTGTGGTCAAAACTGGAGTTATGTGGTTTAGATGCTGGATCTAAGACTTTAACCAGGGGATGAAAAGGCTGGGGGGAGTGCCCTGAATTGCAGGACCGCTTTCTGACCCTGCAGCCCATGAGGCCCAGGGAATAATCAGCTGCTGCTGGACAGAGGGGAGCCAGCACTTCTTCAGGCAAGCGGGGAGTGGTCCATGAAGAAGCTGCATGTGGCCGGGCGCAGTGGCTCACTCCTGTAATCTCAGCACTTTGGGGGGCCGAGGTGGGCAGATCACTTGAGGTCAGGAGTTCTAGACCAGCCTGGCCAATGGGGTGAAACCTCGTCTTTACTAAAACTACAAAAAGTAGCTGACTGTGATGGCGCACACCTGTAATCCCAGCTACTTGAGAGGCTGAGGCAGGAAAATCACTTGAACCTGGGAAGTGGAGGTTGCAGTGAACTGAGATCGCGCCACTGTACTCCAGCCTGGGTGGCAGAGGGAGACTCCATCTCAAAAAAAAAGAAGCTGCATGCACGGGAGTGTTCATTCTCAGAACAGAGTCTGCAGAGTCGGGTGACAGCAGTGCAGTCAGAGGGGCGAGCAGAGGGAGAACATGAGAGTGCCTATTTGTGTGTTTCATGTCACATCATTGTGAAATTTTCATTTTTGGATCTATTTTTAGGGCATGTAACATATAATACAGCAGCCCACGTGACACACACACACACACGCATGCAGCAACTATAGAGGTGCACTGCTCGGATCTCCCTTTAAGAAGGAGCTTGCTTAGGCAGGGAGTGAGGTTACCTGGCAGCCTCCGGTCATTCAGTGTGCTTCAGGTTCCCCCTCAGCTTCTGAGCAGAGGCAGCCCCGCCCCACACGAAGCACAGCAGGTGTCCTTGGGCCTGGCCATTTCTGCTCAGTGGGGGACTCCTCCAGTGGGCCGTCTTTGCTCTGGAGCCTGGTGGTGCTGGCAGTGGCTGTCAGATCTGCATGGCGATGGAGGCTCGCCCTGCCCACTCCTGTGCCTCTCTCTTCTATCTTTTATGAGAGTCACCTGCAATTAACCTCAGCTTCCTAACTGCATCTCAGTGTCTGCTTCCTGCAGGACTCAACTATCACTGTGCTCATTTTTTTTCCTGGTAGGGATGTACGATTAAAAATATTTGAAGATCTTGTTGCAGAGGGTACCGTGGGATGGTTTGAGAGGGAAGGGAGACTGCTGAGGAGAATTCCTGGCTCCTGCGGCCCATTGATCTTCTATCATGTACCCATGTAGTAAGGGAGGGATGCATTCACTCCTGCTTTCTAGGTGGAAACACTGGGAGCCCACAGATTCTGCTAACTTGGCATGTTATAGGCTGGGAGGCAGTGAGTATGCCTTGGGATTCAGGCTTGAAGAGTTTAGTGAACACAAGACTAGGCTAATCTGTTTCCAAAATGGAAATGATGATGATGATATTTTGTAGACCAGGGTCCTAAAAGGAGGTCAGCAGGCAGAGGAAAAGTCCTCTCTTTGTTTTTTCATTTCCTACTGGCAATAGCTCTTTGCATGAGTGGCTGGGCTGGGGTTGGGGGTGGCAGTACCACTGCACAAACCCAGTCTGTTCTGTTTGCAGACGTGTCAGGGGCTGAGCAGGGAAGGACGCTATTTCACAAAGCTTTCCTGTGGGGCAGAGAGAAAAGCTGCCTGGAGAGAAGCTCTTTGAAATAAGTGTCCTCCCCAGCTCAGCCCCTGAATTTCTTTTCCTTTACATAAAATCTCTGCTCTTCGGTCTCCTTTAAAGAAGTTCATATGAGGCCAGTTAAAGTGTCAGTAGAGCCAGGCTTCTCTTCTCTCTAGCACTTCCCCAGGCCTGGCAACACAGACCCTTTATGTGATTTCAAAACCTTCTGTGCTTTCAGAGCCCTTGACCTCATCTGTCTCATCTCTGACAGTGACAAACCTCCTTCTCTGAAGAACCAGATGTCAGTGGAGCACCACTCCATGACCCCAGGACTTTGCTCTGTGTGGGTCTTCCCAGAAAACCATGTGAGCACTAATCCCTGATATCAGTCTGAGGCCCAAACACACTCCCCCATCCAAGTTACCTTCCCAGCAACCATCCTCCTGTCTTCCTTGATGATACAGAAGCCAGATTTTGTTTGGGTGTCTGCATGTCCAGCCCTAGGATGAATCATGATTAAATCAGCAAGGCCATTCTGTTCCCTTTGATAGTGACTGGTCTTTGGGGTGGGCCTGTGATTCAGGTTTCACCTATGAGACATGAGGACAAGTCTCATGAGAGCTTCTGGGAAAGATTTTCCTTCAGGGCAGAAGGGGAGAAGAGCTCAATTTCTGTGAATTCAGCTACCGCTCAAGTTCTAATGAATTCCCAAACTAGGTCAAGCCATATGAAATTGCTAATATTTGACTGTTTTTGACCTACAAAAATATGACAGTTTCATATAGTCCACCCTACTACATGTCTTTCCCAGGGGAAATAGAATAAAGAGAGAAAAGAAATTAAAGACAATGTAAGAACAGTGGAGGGTCAAATGTAAGGACAAGTAGTGACCTAGAAGTAGAGAAATCAACAAATGGAACCAAAAAGGTATTCAGAATTGGAAGAAATTTTCCTGGAAATGAAGGAAGTACTGCATTTCAGCTTAAGAGAGCATACTATGTGCTGGAAGTATTTAGAAAGTTTGATGGACACTAAAACTACTTGGGTTCAGTCAATGAGCTTTAGGTCAGTTAATAAGCTTTAGGATAAAGAAAGAATTTTTCAAGTATTTGAGCAAAACAGGTAAGTTATATTTAGGAAGGATAAATAAGACTTTAGACATTCCACATCAATATTAAGAGCAAGAAAATAGTGGGGCCATATCTATAAAATCTGAGGAAAACAATGTGCAGCCAAGGCTTTTATACCCAGCTAAGTTGTCATGTAAGCATCATGATGCAACTTAAGTCAGGGGTCTCCAACCCCCGGGCCATGGACCAGTGCCTGTCTTTGGCCTGTTAGGAACCAAGCTGCACAGCAGGAGGTGAGCAGTGAGTGAAGCTTTATCTGTATTTACAGCTGCTCCCCATCACTCACATTACCGCCTGAGCTCCACCTCCTGGCAGATCAGCAGCAGCATTAGATTCTCATAGGAACACACACCCTATTGTGAACTGCACATGCGAGGGATATACGTTGCATGTTCCTTTTGAGAGTCTAATGCCTGATGATCTGTCACTATCTCCCATCACATCACCCCCAGATGGGACCGTCTAGTTGCAGGAAAACAAGCTCAGGCTCCCACTGATTCTACATGATGGTGAGTTGTATAATTATTTCATTATATATTATAATGTAATAATAATAGAAAAAAAGTACACAATAAATGTGATGTTCTTGAATCATCCTGGGATTATTCCCTACCCCATATCTGTGGAAAAACTGTCTTCCATGAAACTGGTCCCTGGTGCCAAAAAGGTTGGGGACCACTGACGTAAGTTTTAAAAGGATAGTTCTAGCTGGCATGTGGAGAGTAAATTAGGAGGAATGGATGCTCAACGGTTTCCCACATAACTCAGGATGAAACCCAAAGTGTTTAGCAAGGTCTCTAAAGCCCTCCTTGAGCTGGCGAACTGCCATCTTCTGACTCTGTCTTGTCACCACTCCCCCTCTCTCACTATGCTCCAGTCACACTGGTATCTTTGTTGTTCCTTGAACACTCTTAGCACATTCCTACCTCAGAGACTTGTACTTGTTGTTCTGGAATGGTCTTTCTCCTAGCTGTCTGCATGGTTCCCACATTACATTAGATCTCCAGTCAAACGTCATCTTATCTGTGAGACCTTCGCCACCACTCTGCCCTCTTTTTTCTCAAGAAGGCTTATCACCACTTAGTGTGTTTTTTATATTTGATGACTTGTTCCGTTAATTGACTTCTCCTTGCATGCAAATGTAAAGGCAATAGGCTGTCATTTTCAAATATTGGAGACTATAATGTTTATTAAGTTTTTTTTTGGAAAAAGTTATTTGAAGATAAGACCTAGCTAATGCAGAGTTGAATGGAAAAGCTATAGCAAAATAATTAATACAGAATCAGTGCAGGCAGCTGGGCATGGTTGCATGTGCCTGTTGTCCTAGCTACTTGGGAGGCTGAGGTGGAAGGACTGCCTGAGCCCGGGAGTTCAAGGGAGCAGTAAGCTATGATGGGACCACTGTACTCTAGCCTGGATGACAGAGGGAGACCCTGTCTCAAAAAAAAAAAAAAAAAAATCAGCATAGGAACACAGTGGAGCAACATTTACAACATTCCAAAGAGAGGAACTGACACCTAGAATTTTATACCCAGTCACGTTGTCCTTATATTATAAAGGCAACAGAAACATATTCTCAAGCAGGAAATACTCCTCTTCATATAAAATGAACCAAAAAAACCCACACTATTAAGTTGGTCAATTCCTGAAACTTTACTTTCACTTTCTTATTCTTTGTTGAAATCCAAGTAAAATTAAGTATAATACTTTTTATTTTAAAATAGTGTGTTTAGTGTGATATCACTTTTATAAAACTTGATCTATCTGCATGCCTGCCCATCTGCTCACCCGTTATCTACCCACCCACACACCCACTGCCCATCTTCCATCTCTCTCATACAAATAGCAAGATATTTGGAATGACATCCACCTAATGTTCGTGAATGTTATTTAGGGGTAGTAGGAGTTGGAAATTTTTTTCTTTTTTGTACTTTTCTGGATTTCTTGAGTTTTAATAATTGACGAGGTGTCAATTTTATAAAAACAATAAAATCATTCTTATGCCTCTTCTACCTCCCAGTAGGATCATTTCACTCTCTTTGAGCACGATGTTCAGACTTCCTCCTTACCTGGCGCTGCCAGGCTCCCGGGTCTCCTCCCATGCACCCTCCCCACCCCACCTCCTGAGGCCCAGGTCCCCCGCAACACACCCTGCTCTCCCTCATTCCTCTGCGTGCTTTGCACATGTGGGGACTTCTTCTTGGGAAGGCCTTCCCCTAACCAGCTCCTTTATCTCCTCACCTGACCAACCTCTACCCATCCTGCAGCCTCAGCCTAGGCCTCAGGTGAGATAGTTCCCTGCGTTGTGTTTTTGTAGAGATGGGATTTTGCCATGTTACCCAGGCTGGTCTTGAACTCCTGGGCTCAAGCGATCCACCTGCCTTGGCCTCCCAAAGTTACACAGTGAATAAGATGCAGGGTTAAGGCAGGGTTGATCGTGCCTTAACCATGCATCTTATTCACTGTGGTAGAATGTCAACTCTGTGAGAGCCACATGCATCTTATTCACTGTGCCAGCCACTGACCTGGCACAGAGTCAGTAGCTAGTAAATTAATGCAGGAAGGAAGATAAGGAGGGGAAACAGGAGAGACAGACTATAAATACTAATCGGCTGCCCAGCCAGCTTCCAGCTAAAATCCCATCCTCTGTTGTTGTTCTTTCATTCATCTCTCTTAGAAAGGTAGGATGACTGGCAGATTCTCCTGAAAGGTGCAGGTGAAGCTAAGATAGTGGATCTGGGGCTCTTGGCCTGTGACAGTGACAACAATGGCATTGATAGCAGCAACTGCCTTTGGTCAAGCTCCTGCCATTAGCCAGCTGCTGGGCCATGCACCCTCTGTGGGTTCTTGGTGAAGGTCCCTGGAATCCTAGGCTTCCAAGGCAGTGTGAGGCAACCAGAGGTAAGAAGTGGGAATGGAAGAGCTGAGAAAATGTGTGACTTCTGGACTGAGACAGGAAGGCAGTTCCTGGGGTCTGTGTGTGGTTGCTCTGCCTTCTGTGGCTGGGGTGTTTCTCCTCCCCCATGTCCCTGCCTCCCCTTCCCTGACCATCCACGCAAGCTCCCAGCGGGGCCTGCTCCTCCACAGGGAACTTCCTGATCAACCTTGCCTTACTTTGAGCACTCGTCAACTTTTTATTCCCAAAGAGCTATTGTATTAAGTTCAAAAATATATTTTCCATTTATGGATATATCAAATGTTACTATTCTCAAGTCATCAAGTTTTTTTTTTTGTTTTTTTTTTTTGAGGCAGAGTCTCACTCTGTTGCCAGGCTGGAGTGCAGTGGTGCAATCTCGGCTCACTGCAACCTACACTTCCTGGGTTCAAGCGATTCTCCTGCCTCAGCCTCCCGAGTAGCTGGGACTACAAGTGTGCACCACCACGCCCAGCTGATTTTTGTATTTTTAGTAGAGACGGGGTTTCACCATGTGGCCAGTATGGTCTCGATCTCTTGACCTCAGGATCTGCCTGCCTCGGCCTCCCAAAGTGCTGGGATTACAAGCGTGAGCCACGGCGCCCGGCCGACTATGTTCATTTTTGTCTCAAGGTGAATTAAGGTTCCTCAAAGACAGCAAATCTTCATGTTCTTAGTCTCTTCTCACAAAATAAAACTCCGCCCATGAGTAAATGTTTGTTCACTGAATGAATAAGTAAAAACATTTACAAGTATTATTTTGGGGCTTGGGAAAGTTATCCAGTTTTGAATTGACTTGGAGTCTAGAAGATTCCTGGATAAAATGTTTTTTCCCGTTGTCACCATAAAATTGGATATGTGTATAAAAAGTAGGTGATTCACTAACATTAAGAACATTTCTTTTTGGGCTGGGCACGGTAGCTCTTAGCCGTAATCCCAGCACTTTGAGAGACCAAGGTGGGTGAATCACATGGGCCCAGGAGTTCAAAACCAGACTGGGCAATGTGGCAAAACCCAGTCTCCACGAAAAACACACAAATAGGCTGGGTGTGGTGGCTCACGTCTGTAATCCCAGCACTTTGTGAGGTCAAGGCAGGTGGATCACAAGGTCAGGAGATCAAGACCATCCTGGCCAACTAAAAATACAAAAATTAGCCGGATGTGGTGGCTCACGCCTGTAATCCCAGCTACTCAGGAGGCTGAGGCTGGAGAATCACTTGAACCCGGGAGGTGGAGGTTGCAGTGAGCCGAGATCGTGCCAGGGCACTCCAGCCTGGGTGACAGAGCGAGACTCCATCTCAAAAACAAAAACAAACAAAAACCCACAAAAATTGGCTGGGCATGGTGGCATGTGCCTATAGTCCCAGCTACTTGGGAGACTGAGGTGGAAGGATTGCTTGAACCCAGGAGGTTGGGGCTGTGCTGAATTCCAGCCTGGGCAACAGAGCCAGATCCTGTCTCAAAAAGGAGAAAAATAATTCTTTTTGTCCTATGGCTGGAAAGTAAATGTTAAGAACCAGCACCAAAGGTAAGACTTTCCCGTGATTATCATTTTTTTTGTTTGTTTTTTGAGACAGAGTCTCACTCTGTTGCCCAGGCTGGAGTGCAGTGGGGCAATCTCAGCTCACTGTGACCTCCACCTCCCAGGTTCAAGTCATTCTCCTGCCTCAGCCTCCCAAGTAGCTGGGATTACAGGCATGCGCCATCACACCTCGCTAATTTTTGTATTTTTCGTAGAGACAGGGTTTTGACATGTTGGTCAGGCTGATCACGAACTCCTGACCTCAAGTGATCCACCTACCTTCGCCTCCCAAAGTGCTGGGATTACAAGTGTGAGCCACTGCACCCAGCCCTGTGATTGTTCTTAAGTCTGTACTGTGCTTTATGCCTCAGTTTCCACAGTTAAAACACACTATTTTATTATGCACATTATAGGAGCAATTTGTATTTATAAACTTGGACTTCACCTTCAACTTCTGAAGATTTTAATATAGCCCAAATGAGTTTGGGGTCTGTGTAAATTCAGTTTTCTTTATTTGGCTCCTTCCTTTAAGGAGTCAGGCTAATGCAAGAAAATCCAATAATTAGATCTTTTGGATTTCAAATAACTGTAAGAGGAAGAGGTGTTTATCTAATGTTTTAGCATAATGCATGTTTTTTTCCCGTAGGCCAGGGTGTGTATGTGTGTGTGTGTGTGTGTGTGTGTGTGTGTGGTTATTCTTAACTTGAAAAAGTAAACACTTGTTTTCCCTGTTAATTCTTTCCTCTGGGGATTTTGTAGACATTGTGGAAATGTGACCTGTGAGTCTGTGTCTGAATACATGCTAGCAGATGGAAGGAAGGCTGCCTCCCATCTCTTGGGAAATGGCTTCACCCAGTTACTCTTTGGTCCAGATGGTTGAGTTAGGTGAAGACATTAGTATTTCACTTCCTAGTAAAGTGACTGTTTAGAAAAAAATATTTCGTGAGGACTGAAAAAACTCTTGCTAAGTCTATTTGCTTCCAAGAAACGACAGGTTTTAAGGGATGGGGAAGTGGCCTTAGCTTGGGCTGTGGGAGAGTTGCAGACAAAGGGTCTCCAGAACACTCACACCGAGTCATCAGGGATCTAATTTTCTGGTGATGAAGAAATCAGATTAATCCTTTGGTATGATTTTCCCCTCCCAAGAGGCATTCATATCTCCAGGGCATGTTGAGATTTCCATAACAGGCTGGGAAAGTCCTGTTGTCTCCTGAGTCCCCAACACCCCAGATGAACGTGTCAAAAGACGGCTCCCAGCCTGGCGCTACCATGATGGATGGAGGGCCACAGATTCTGTTTTCTTTTAAGTTAAAGAAAATATCTGCCCTACCTTGTCGTTAGTAGGGGAGAAGATGAAAGGGAAAGGGCATGTGGAAATAAATGTGTGCTGGGGGCCCCTGCACCATCTTCCTGTGTCTGGGACCCAGACACCTCACTGCTCCGGTGGTGCCTTCAGTTGTATAAATATTAAACTGAGCTTGGAAAGGAACCTTCAAGCTCCGAAATCTCCTCCCAGGTCCTGGTTAAGAGCTTTTTCACAAATTGGATTCTGCAGTCCTGCATTTTAGTTGAAAATCCCCGGCCGGGCGCGGTGGCTCAAGCCTGTAATCCCAGCACTTTGGGAGGCCGAGACGGGTGGATCAAGAGGTCAGGAGATCGAGACTATCCTGGCTAACACGGTGAAACCCCGTCTCTACTAAAAAATACAAAAAACTAGTCGGGTGAGGTGGCGGGCGCCTGTAGTCCCAGCTACTTGGGAGGCTGAGGCAGGAGAATGGCGTAAACCCGGGAGGCAGAGCATGCAGTGAGCTGAGATCTGGCCACTGCACTCCAGCCCGGGTGACAGAGCAAGACTCCGTCTCAAAAAAAAAAAAAAAAAAAAAGAAAATCCCCAATGGAAGCTCTGAACTATAAAAGAAGAGACGAATTACCAGGATGCCCCCTCCATAAAATGGAAAGCCCTACAAGCTGCTGATTAGTCTTTTTTCAGCTCTAAAAATCAAGGAAGGTCTTGGCTGGGTGGGGTGGCTCATGCCTGTAATCCCAGCACTTTGGGAGAGGCTGAGGCAGGCTTGAGCTCAGGAGTTCAAGACCAGCCTGAACTTGAACTGGCAACATGGCAAAGCCCATCTCTACAAAAAATACAAAAATTAGCCAGGCATGGTGGTACGTGCCTGTGGTCCCAGCTACTTGGGAGGTTGAGGTGGGAGGTTGGCTTGGGCTTGGGAGGTTGAGGCTGCAGTGAGCTGAGATTGCACCATTGCACTCCAGCCTGGGCAACACAGTGAGACCCTGTCTAAAAAAAAAAAAAAAAAGTCAAGGTCTTCACAACTCTAGGAGACAGAGTGGAATTGAGTCTTTGGCTTCAAGGAGAGAGTGGAGGGAGGCAGCTTAACAGGAAGAGAGTAAAGTGAGCAGAAAAAGCCTCTCAGAAAAATAAAGGCAGGCGACAGGAAGGAGAGAGGGAAAACCCCCACCTCTCGCGCTGAACAGGGAAATGGGATAGAAAACGTTCCCTGTGATATGCCAACCGAGAATCAATTAGATCTGTTCCACTTTTCTTTCTCTTCCTTTTCCCTTTGTGCGTATTTCCTATGCAGACAGCTTCAGGACGCAGTTCCGGGGAAGCTTATTTCTTCAAAACCCCCCTTTCTCTGCTAGAACAGGCCGTGATTGCTACAGGGCATACCAGCAAGGGGGCAGTCAAGCCCAACGCATGAGAAACAAAGGTCCTTCAACCTCCAAGCCCGCAGGAGAGCAGCTCCACCCACTTCCTTTGAAGTGGCCCTCTGTTTTTTCTAGGATGGAGAATTTTCCTGTAATACATTGGTCTATTTTTAAACCCACTTTCCATTCGCTGGAAGTAAAGAGTGGAAAAATATAATGAATTGTAGAAAGAAGTGGAACATAGGTATAAATGTCAATGGTGGGGTTTTATAGGCACATAGAAATCTCCCCTTTAAAAGCCATTGCGATTATTTTTAGAATGAGAATTGGTCTCAGGGTGGCCTGAGAGAAGAAACGGGAAAAGAACATTTCAACTTTTACTCTACAGTTCAAACCAGTGATGGCAGTTTGCCATCCTCAATTCAGCATGTAAACATGTGGGCTGCCCACCATCCGTGAGCGTGGCAGATGCTATGGGAGACGCTAAGGTGAGTTAGACAGGATCTCTGCACTCAAGAGGATTCCATCTGGTTAGGAGGGGACAGACAGACTCACAAATGACCATAACAGAAAGTGAAGCCCATCACAGTCACCAGTAAAGTGCAGAGCAAGTGTGAAGAGGGAGGGACCTTCCTTCAGGGGACGGGATATCTCCCATTCCGTGGAGCTGGTGGCACTGGAGACAGACCTTGAAAGATGACACTGCAGGGACTGGCCGGATGCCCACCCATCCCATTTTCTCTTCCCGGGCACGTGTTGCAGTGAGGTTAGAGTCACGTGGCTGGGCCATGCGATAGAGCCAGTCAGAAGTGGTGGAAGTGAAATATGCCATTTCCGGCCTGGCGCAGTGGCTCACTCCTGTAATCCCAGAACTTTGGGAGGCCGAGGCAGGTGGATCACCTGATGTCGGGAGTTTGAGACCAGCCTGACCAACATGGAGAAACCCCATCTCTACTAAAAATACAAAATTAGCCAGTCGTGGTGGCACATGCCTGTAATCCCAGCTACTCGGGAGGCTGAGGCAGGAGAATCGCTTGAACCCAGGAGGCAGAGGTTGCAGTGAGCCGAGATCACACCATTGCACTCCAACCTAGGCAACAAGAGTGAAACCCTGTCTCAAAAAAAAAAAAGAAATATGCCACTTCCAGGTCTGACTGTGACACCCCTTGTGTGGTCATCCAAGCTTTCCCTTTCCCTTCCACATAGAGCCTACATGTTTAAGATAAGTGGTAGAAGCCAGGATCCTTAAGTGCTTATTGAAAAGAGCTGTCTGGGAGAGCTACCAACCCACATCACACTATGATATAAGAGAAGATTGAATTCAGCCACTGAGCTGCTGGAGTGGTTTGTTATAGCAAGTCGTGTCTTTAGGACAGAGGAGTAGGTTTTGACCAGTGAAAATGTGGGACCTCTTCCCTGAGTCTCCTTCTGCCGAATGTACCATTATTAGGACACTCACCACATTTACGGTATCGCTTGTTTGATGGCAACCATTCAAGCTTCACTATTTGTACCATGAAAAGGACCTCATCTATCTTGCCCTCCCTTCCATCCCTAGAACCTAGCACAGTGCGTCACGTACAGTCGGTGTTTAATAAATGGTTTGTTAAACAAAATGGGTAAGAGGGGGCTTTGTTTGGGGAACATCCAGTAGTCTAGTTTCAGGAAAGCATAGGATATTTCTACCTAAAGGAGATGGGCATTTAGGTGGGCCTCTGCGCAGGCCCTTAACAGGGTGTGAGGAGTTGGCACTTATTTTGCGGGGCTGTATCCTGAAGCCTTCTCTCCTCTCCCATACACTATAATACTTCATGGGCCGTTTTCTTTTGTAAACTTCAAAAACTTATTACTAGTTGCCTGTATCTCCAGTCCAACTTTCAGCCTTACTTATCCTAAAAGAACAACAGAGAGAGAGAGAGAGAGAGAGAGAGAGAGAGAGAGAGAGAGAAAGAGATCTGTGATCCCTATAATATGAACCTGCTTGTTTAAAGATATCAGAAAACTAACTCAGTTGACTTTAGGTTAAAAACCATTGGCTCATGTACTGAAAAGTCCAGGATAGTTATAACTGCTTCAAGTGCTTCAAGCATGGACAGATCAGGGCTCTCAAACACTGTTATCAAGAATTTCTGATTTTTCTGCTTATTGGAAGTGATGGCATGCCAGTTCTAAGTTTAGGCTTTATTTATTTTTATTTTTTATTTTTGAGATGCCCAGGCTGGAGTGCAATGGCATGATCTCGGCTCACTGCAACCTCTGCCTCCCGGGTTCAAGTGATTCTCCTGCCTCACCTCCTGAGTAGCTGTGATTACAGGCTCCTGTCACCACGCCCAGTTAATTTTTTGTATTTTTAGTAGAGATGGGGTTTCATCATGTTGGCCAGGCTGGTCTCGAACTCTTGACCTCAGATGATCCACCTGCTTCAGCCTCCCAAAGTGCTGGGATTACAGGCATGAGCCACCACTCTCAGCTAAGCTTAGGCTTTAAAAGGCATGGCATGTTCCCACTCACCCTCATGCATCTGTGCTATTACCATGAGAAGAGCTTGCCTGGCGGATTCCTGTCCGTTTAGTCTGAGTCCCCGTATGAACACTTGGAGCCCAACCTCAGCAAATAGCCAAATTCAGCCTGGAACTATAGCTTCAAGTGCAGATGGAATGACTATGACTACCTTTCCCAGTGTGCCCAGCACTGTCCTGGTTTTAAAACTGGGAGTTCCACATCCCAGAAAGCCCATCTGTCCTGGGAAGACGGGAACAGTTGGGCACCCTAAGTAGAGCCACCTAGCTGAACCTAGCAAGATCAGCCGACACTTAACCAATCTGAATGGTGAGAAATACATGTTTATTGCTGAATGTCACTCAGATGTTTATGGCCTTTTGTGACACAGCAACAGCTGATGATACAATGGCTTTACTAAAACACTGTCAAACCCCATGTATTCATGTCACAGAGAAGCACTTGTAATGCTCAAGTTCAGTATCGTGTTTGTCACAGAAATACAAGTACATCATGGAATCACAGAACTGATATGAAAATACAGAAATTATCTGGGCCAAGCTACTCTCTTTAGGCAGGTGATCACTATATGCCACTTATATTATATATTCGTTTATGTGCATCTTGCCATTCAAATCAGCAACTTGAACTCATCATAATATTCTATAAGATTCTAGGCTGGGCACAGCAGCTCACGCCTATAATCCCAGCACTTTGGGAGGCCAAGGCGGAGTGGACTACCTGAGGTTAGGAGTTCGAGACCAGCCTGACCAACATGGAGAAACTCTGTCTCTACTAAAAGTGCAGTATTAGCCAGGCATGGTGGCACATGCCTATAATCCCAGCTACTCAGGAGGCTGAGGCAGGAGAATCACTTGAACCCAGGAGGCGGAGGTTGCAGTGAGCAGAGATCACTCCACTGCCCTCCAGCCTGGGCAACAAGAGTGAAACTCTGACTCAAAAAATAAAAAAAATAATTAAAGATTCTAACATTGTATCTTTGTCATGATAGATACAAAGTAAATGCTACAGATATTGAATATATAATGACGTATGGGAAGTATTAAATGATTTGAATGACACCCATTCTTCCTGGTTCCACATAAGGTGCTTCCATATCATGCTTTCTTAGCATCTGCCTGTCCTAATACTTATCACACCTTCTTCTATTTATGTTTGTTTCTCTATGGCCACTATTAATCTATACATTCTGGGAGGCCAGGGCCTGTGTGTGTTATTCCCTATATTAGTTTGCTAGGGCTGCCATAATAAATACCACAAACTGGGAGGCTTAAGCAACAAAGATTTATTTTCTCGTTGTTCTAGAAGTTAAAATCCAAGCTCAAGGCACCAGTAGCTTTGGTTTCTTCTGCAGCCCCTCTGCTTGGCTAGCAGGTAACCTACTTCTTGCTGAATTCATGTGACCGCCCCTCTGTCTGCTCATATTTCTGGCATCTCTCTGTGTGTCTAAATTTCTTCTGCTAAGGACGCCAGTCATACTGGATTAGAGCCCACCCTAAAGATATCATTTTAACGTAATCACCTCTTTAAAGATTTAATCTCCAAATAAAGTCGCATTCTGGTGTACTGGGGGTTAGGACTTCAACATATGAATTTGAGGGGTGGTGTACAGTTCAGCCCATAACATTCCCTTAACATAGTGTCTGAATGAATGAATACATGAATGAGTGAATATGTTTGGCATAGAGATTCTCTCTAGGACATTTGGATTATTCTACCTTTTCCCCCTTCATCTTTGTCACAATTATCCGTGAAATCCAAAGCTCATACTTGCTGCTTGTTGGAAGGGTTGGAGTGATGTGCCACCTGCATTCATTTATTTGGTGAGAGCTGGTTTCATTTTACTCTCAGTGACAGCAGAGAAGGCAAAAGGCAGCATAAAAAGAGACTAACAGATACAGGAGGGGAAGATAAAGAGGATCATCTTGACCTGGTTTGAATAATCTGATGTATTTTCAAGCTTGTTACAGTTGCTAGACTGACCTTGGGCAGGGGAGAAGGGATAAATCGTGGCCAGAGAGACTCACTGGTGCTCATCGGTTTACATATTCAAGTGCCTGTAATGAGGACAGTCTCATTATCAGTTCACAGGAATCTTTGCTTATGAAGTTTTTGTCTTTCAGAGAGACACTCCTTTGGGTGTCTTAATTTCAGGCACTGAGAAAGAAATATATGGGCCAAGAAGTTGGACTTTGAGCCTTAGCCACCGATGCTTTTGACTTTGTGGGTAACTGTAGGCTAATCCGTGCCTTCATTCATGATATAGCAAAGATAAAAAGCAAATGAGGTTGTAGAATACTATGCCAGTGAGCCTTCATTTGTATTCCCCTTAACAGACATACTCAAATTGTTAGTCCATGGATCATCCATTTCTTTTATTTTTATTTATTATTTTTTGAGATGGAGTTTCACCCTTGTCACCCCGGCTGGAGTGTAATGGCACGATCTCTGGTCACTACAAACTCTGCTTCCTGGGTTCAAGCGATTCTCCTGCCTCAGCCTCCCAGGTAGCTGGGATTACAGGCGCCCACCACCACGCCCAGCTAATTTGTGTATTTTTAGAAGAGACAGGGTTTCACCATGTTGGCCAGGCTGGTTTTGAACTCCTGACCTCACGTGGTCCACCCGCCTCAGCCTCCCAAAGTGCTGGGATTACAAGCATGAGCTTGTAAAGAAACCTGGCCCCTTTCTTTCTTTCATTTTTTTAAAGTTCAGGGATACATGTGCAGGTTTGTTTTATAGGTAGACTTGTGTCATGAGGGCTTGTTGTACAGATTATTTCAGCACCCAGGTATTAAACCTAGTAACCATTAGTTTTTTTTCCTGATCCTCTCCCTCCTCCTACCCTACACCGTCTGATAGGCCCCAGTGTGTGTTGTTCCCCTCTATGTGTCTATAAGTTCTCATTATTTAGCTCCCACTTATAAATGAGAACTTGTGGTATTTGGTTTTCTCTTCCTGCATTAGTTTGCTAAGGATAATGGCCTCCAGCTCTATCCATGTCCATGCAAAAGACATGATCTCATTCTTTTTTATGTCTGCGTAGTATTCCATGGTGTATATGTACATTTTCTTTATCCAGCCTATTGATGGGCATTTGGGTTGATTCCATGTCTTTGCTATTGTGAATAGTGCTGCAATGAACATACACACGCATGTGTCTTTATAATAGGATGATTTATATTCTTTTGGGTATATACCCAGTAATGGGATTGCTGGGTCAAATGGTAGGATTTCTGTCTTTATGTCTTTGAGGAATTGCCACACTGTCTTCTACAATTTTCCTGAGTGTATCAGTCAGGATGGGCTATGTTAGGCTGCAGTAACAAACATTGCCAATATTTTACCAACTTATAGCCACAGAGGTTCCTTTCTTGCTCGTGCTGCATGTGCATTTTGGTTGCTCTATGGCTATTTTCCATGTCCTCTCCACTCTGGAACCCAGGATATTAGAGCTGCTTCTATCTAAAGGTTATCCATCATTATGGCAAAGGAAAGAAAAGAACATGGTGAATCACAAACTGGCTCTTACAACTTGTATTCAGAAATTGCACATATCACATCAATATCCATTTCCTACATTCTACAAGTCATGTGGCCAAGCTTTCACCAATGGGACAAAAAAGTATAGTCCTCTGGCCAGGCATGGTGGCTCATGCCTGTAATCCCAGCACTTTGGGAGGCCAAGGCAGGCAGATTGCCTGAGCTTGGGAATTCAAGATGAGCTAGGCAACAAGGTGAAACACCATCTCCACTAAAATACAAAAAATTAACCAGGTGTGGTGGCATGCACCTGTATTCCCAGATACTCGGGAGGGTGAGGCAGGAGAATCACTTGAACCTGGGAGTTGAAGGTTGCAGTGAGCTGAGACTGTGCCACTGTACCTCCAGCCGGGGTGACAGAGCGAGACTCCGTCTCCAAGAAAAAACAAAAAAGAAAGTATAATCCTCTCTCAGGGAGGGATGACAGACATTTTGGAACAGTAATACAGTTTGCTACAGTTGATGCATATAGTGTACTGATCTGTGGGTTAAGTTGAACCTAGTGTTGTAATTATCAGCTCATGTTCTTAACAGGGGTCTCAGGGTGCCCTGAGTAAACCCACTGATAAGTTCACCAGGAGAAAAATCAATTATATACCAGGAAAGCAATGGGAAGACCTAGAAGAAAAATGGTGGAAATAAAAAGAAATAGATGTATAAAAAAGATGTGGAAGGTAGAATCAGTTGAACTAACCTCTTAGAGTTTTAGAAACTTGACAAAATGATTCTGAAGTTTATTAGGAAGAATAAATAGGAAAGGGTGAGAATTTTGTATAAGAAAACTAATGGAGGGGGACTTACTCTACTAGAGAGTAAACATATTGTAAAGCTATAACAGTTGCAGAGAATGGCATTAAGTCAAGAATACTCAGGCAGATCAAGGGACAGAACAGAGAGCGCAAAAACAGATGACTTAAAATAGTATGTTTGATTACAATAAAGGGGCTAGGCGTGGTGGCTCACGCCTGTGATCTCAGCACTTTGGGAGGCCGAGGTGAGCAGATCACTTGAGGTCAGGAGTTTGAGACCAGCCTGACCAATATGGTTAAACGCTGTCTGTACTAAAAATACAAACATTAACTGGGCCTGGTGGCACGTGCCTGTAATCCCAGCTACTTGGGAGGCTGAGGCAGGAGAATTGCTTGAACCCTGGAGGCAGAGGTTGCAGTGAGCCAAGACCGTGCCATTGGACTCCAGCCTGGGCCACAGAACGAGGCTCCATCTCAAAAAAAGAAATTACAATGAAGGAAGCACCCCCTGAAGAGTGGAAGGGACAGCTTGGTTAATGCATAGTTAATAAACAGTTTGGGGAAAATTGACTCTTGGAGGAAAAAAGCAGTTAAGAGTCTCATCCTAAATTCCAAATAAATTTTAGTTGCATCAAGGAAATATATACATAAATAAAATAATGGATAAATTAAGAAAAAATATATGTGATGTTGTTTATGTAATTCCTGGATGAGAAAATTAATTCTTTCCAAGTGCAAAAGCAATAGAAAAAAATCCTTGAAGTAAATAAATAGATTGGCCACTTAAAAAATTTAATTTCCACATACGTGTGTGTGTATATATATATATATAATCTCATAGAAAATGAAAAATCAAAGAAGAACTGGGAAAAATTAATATCTTATAAAATACATCAATCAGTCATATCCTTAAGAGAACAAAGTACTTGTACTAATAAGACTAAACTCCCAAAAGAAAAATGAGCAAAGACTATGAATAGACAATTTATTGAAGATGAACTATATAATTGGTTAACTGATTGCAAATGGAAAGCTGAACAAATTTTCACCCTCAGCAATTATAAAAGAAATGCGAATTAACACCACGAGACAACATATTTTAACTTACTAAAGTAGCGAAGATTAAAACTATTCGAAGGTGGGAGGCTGAGTGGGGAAAGGCACTCCTTGGCATTCTTATGGACATCTGAGTTTGCAACCACCTTCTAGAGGGAGAGTTTGGCACTGTAGATGAGAAACCTCATTGATGTAGTAATTTGCTTTCAGGAATCTATCTGGTGGGTCACTTTCAGCTATTCCCTCTAATGAAATCATCAGAGATATGATCATACACTTAGGTAAAAGGGGGTTGTTACAACAGCCTTATAATGTCAAAAATTTGGGAACACACAGAACGCCTAATACCTGGGATTCTCAAGAATAGGTCAGTTTACGGCACAGGAAAAAATGGTATTTTTGAAGAAAATATCTCCCAGGGAGCTGCTTAGCAGTGAAGGGCAAGGAGGGAGGAATGCTACCCTTTGAACGGGTGTCCTGTTCAAAAGGTGATACGGCAGATCCTGCAAAGTTCGCCTCCTTCCCTCTTCTGCCCCCAAGTTCCTGAGCCTGCACTGGCCTTGCAGAAGCAACCAATCTGTCCACGTTCTTTTCTTGCTGGAGGGTTTCTAAGCTGGACTATTAGCTCGACATGTGATTTTCGGAGACAGACGATTCAAGGATGTTCTTAGAATGATGAGAAGAGAAAGGGGACTGTCTGTGGTGGTCACAACTCTTGGTCTCCGTCACCTTTTCTCCCTCTGTAAGGGGTAGGACATCAAGATGGGAGAGGAGAGCAACACCTAGAAAGGGAAATAGGGAAGCAACTATGGGTCTGAACTGAGGGTGGGAGGAAGGAGGAAACAGTGTTGTTTTTAGACAGTAGGGGAAGAGGAAAAGGTGAGAGAAGATGCCAAGAAAGTTAGCAGGGAAGAGGCTGATGTGAGACCATCTCGCAAGGTAGTCTCCATGACTTAAGCAACAGGCTGACCGACCTCCAAGTGGACAGGTGAGAATCCTGCAGGAGGAAAATGTCGTGGGAGCCCCGGAAGTGAAGTGAGGCAGGATGAGAAGGTTGCCAGGCAATGCGAGGTCCGGATGGACGCCTGGGCTCGTCTTTGTGGCCACATCTTTGGCACAATATGGCGAACCTCTCCACCAAGAAGAAACCATAAGGGTTAGGAGCAGAGGAAGAGGAGGCTTGACTGACTCAGGGTTGGGGGTATTCAAAGGGAGCGGTGGCCGGGTATCTAACAGTAGTGAGGGCAGAAGGATTGAGTCCCAGATTAGGGCTGCTGAGAAGAGACCAGTAGGCTGACTGGCCAAACAAGATCGAGGCCAAGAACTGAACGCTGCAGTGAAGTTGGGGCCAGGGCAGCGTGGGTAAGAGTGAAAAAATGGGGGAGTCGAAAGAGCAGGGGATTCCAGGTCAGACCTTGAGACTGCCTGAGTAACCATGTGTTCAGCAACTAGAAATGAAAGGCAAGAAGCTGGTTGGGCCAATCTGGACTTTGGTAGGCACTAGGCATTTTTGCCGTTGAAGGTCTCTTCCTCCATAAAAATAAAATTTAAGAATGACATTTTACAACTGCATTGGTATAAAGGCACATCTATTAATATTATGTATACAAGCATTGTCTTCAACGAAAGTTCAGGGTTTGTTCCTTGCTCTGATTTTAAAAGAAACAAAAACATTTCTTGCACTCCTACAAGTATTTTGGGCCTAGGCACTGTTCCTGCTGTGCGTGGTGGATAAGTCAGTCCTGCATGCAGCCTCCAAAATTGGGAGGTCTGTGCCAAGCACCTGGGAACCAGGGTCCAAAGGAAGCCCATATCTGTCTTCCATGGCTCCCCGACACCCTCCATGCTCAGCTCTTCCCAGCCTTTACCTCTTCCCTAAAAGGCCCAAATTTCACACTGCCCTAGCGTGCCCACTCTGGCTTTCTAACCCCTTTTCCTCCTTCTCCTGGACTTTCTCGTCCCACCTGCCCTGTCTTTCCAGCCTCACCTTTTACCACAGGTGAGTGCCAGGCACACGGGAGTGTACAGATGGAGAGGGTATGTTCACAGAGGCTTGGGCAGAAGCACCGAGACAACAGACAGGACATTCCAAAGGAGGGGCTGCCCCATGGGCAGAATATTCCTAAGAAGTGCCTGTCAACTTGAGTATTTGGGTCCTAAACCCCCCCCCCGGCCCCCCACATCAGGGATGTAAAAAGGGTCCAGCACTGCAAGTAAGGAAAAGGGTTCTTTGGGCCGGGCACGGTGCCTCACGCCTGTAATCCCAGCACTTTGGGAGGCTCAGGCGGATTGCCTGAGCTCAGGAGTTCGCGACCAGCCTGGGTAACAAGGCGAAACCCCGTCTCTACCAAAATACAAAAAAAAATTAGCTGGGCGTGGCGGCATGCACCTGCAGTCACAGCTACTTGGGAGGCTGAGGCAGGAGAACTGCTTGAACCTGGGAGGCAGAGGTTGCAGTGAGCCAAGATCGCGCCACTGCAATCCAGCCTGGGCAACAGAGTGAGACTCTGTCTCAAAAAAAAAAAAAAAAAAAAAAGAATGAGGGTTCTCTGGATGTAGTTCTTCTGTCAGTCCCTTCCGTCTCTTCTCACCAATGGGAGAGGAGCTTTATTTTGACCCCTCAGAGAGCTTTGTCTTCTTGAGATTGGACACAGTGGTCTGTTATCTGGCTCCTTAAAGGCTGAGAGAGGGGCTGGTAAGCTGTGTTTTGGGAAAGGGGAGGGAGAGATGTTTGTATTGGATGTTCTGTCCACCAAGAGTTTGCTGGGGTAAAGCATGCTTGAATATTATCTCTTGGACCAGGTAGTGGGCCATGGATATGGCAGCAGCCAGTATGAGGTTGTCTTAGGTACTGCTTTAGAGGTCACCTGACCAAGAGGGTGAACAGCCTTTAGTAAATAGAAGTGGGTGGTGCCACAGGATTCCCAGGGCCAAGAAAGGCCCTGGCCCAGGCATCAGCCTGCCACAGGCGGCTGCTGAGTGAGACCCTACAAAGGTACCCGTGAGAGAAGGGCTCAGCTTTAAACAGACCAAGACCAGAGAACCAGAAGCCAGATGGCCCTCATGACACCAGCCATGTCCCAATTTGGGGGCTCCCATTACCTTTTCTCCCTCCCAAAGGGGTTAGACATCAAGATAGGAAAGGGGAACAACACCTAGAAAGGGAAAGAGAGAAAAAATGGGGCCTGAACTGGGGGCAGGGAGAACAATCAACTTTAAATCAAGTTTGGAGTTCTGATTTTTATATGAACTGGACATTTGAATGATGGCATTGAAATTGGGTTTTAGGACTCAAAAGGCTTGAAGAACCATTCTACCTCAGAGTGACAAGAAAAGGTAAAGGATCTGCCCCATACTTCACCTAGGGGAAGGAGAATCGTCCCTGCAGAGTGCACTTAGGACAGTGGGAGACAAAAAGACAGTCGCTTTCTGATTGTATGTGATGGGTCATTGTTCAATACAAGAGCTGCTCTGGGCGTAGCATCAAAACAGTCTGCCCTCTTTCTGCTGTGTCTTTGCTTAAGCTGCTCCCTCAGCTGGGAAGAATGGCATTCCTTGCCCTCTTGTTGAAATTCTCCTCCTTCAAGATCAAGTTTAAATTCCGTGCCTCTGTAACCTTTTCCCCAATCCCCAGTCTCTAGCACTTTCATGAGACTGATACATAAAGTCAAAATGCCAACTAATTTAAATTGTATAAATGGTGCACCATGGGGAAAAGTTTAGTAAAATAAAAAGAAACTCCACTACCCAGAGATAAACATTAAAAGCAGGTGTTATTGATAAACCAGGTACTATTTTTAAGTGCTTTGCAAATACCAACCCATTGGATTCCCATGGCATCACCAATGAGTGGGTACTACTACCATCCCTATTTTCCACTACATGTGGAAAGATTAGGTAACTTTACCAAGGTCTCACAGCCTACAAATTGTTGGGCCAGGATTTGAACCCAGGTGGTCCAGCCTCCATAGGCTGAGCTCTTAACCACTATACTAGGCTGCCTCACTTGCTACATATCTTTGGTGCCAGCCATATCACAAAGTACTCTGGTTGAATCATGCATGTGATAATGAGTAGTGCATTATCTTCTTTAAGGCAGACATACATAGCCATATCAAGCCTTTTCCTATACAAATATATGCATATAAACATACATGCAAATAACAAATATATAATATATAAATATATTAGTGAAAAAAGGATAGGATACCCTACATAATATTTTTTAGCCTATTTTTCAAGTTAAAAATAAATCATGAATGTCCTTCTATATCAACTAATATACACTGCTATTTTTAATGGCTATGTACTCTTTTATTGTAACATACTGTAATAAATTTTCTGGTTTGGGACATTTTGAGTTTTCACTTTTGCAATTATAAATATTGATTGGTGCTTTTTGGATAAATCTTTCTTCACTACTCCATTATTTGCTTAACATAGTATATTAGTTTAATCACTGTATAACAAACTACCACAAACTTTGTGGCTTAAAACAAGACATTACCTCACAATTTCTGCTGATCAGGAGTCCAGATCTGCAGGGCTTATGTGGCTGCAGTCAAAGTGTTGACTGGGCTGTATTCTCATCTGGAGGCTCAACTGGGGAAGAATCTTCTTCCAAGTCCACTCAGCTGTTGGAAGAATTCATTTCCTTATGACTGTGGGACTAACAGCTTCCCTTTAGTTTTGTCTTTGCTACCTGTCAGCAGTTCACATATGGCAGCTTGGTTCTTCAAGGCCATCAGGAGAGCAAGAATGAGTCTCCTAGCAGATGTAGTCTTTTTTTTTTTTTTTTTTCCCTGAGATAGAGTTTGTTCTTGTTGCCCAGGCTAGAGTGCAATGGCAAGATCTTGGCTCACTGCAACCTCCACCTCCTGGGTTTAAGTGATCTCTGCCTTAGCTGGGATTACTGGCATGTGTCACCATACCCAGCTAATTTTTTGTATTTAGTAGAGACAAGGTTTCACTATGTTGGTCAGGCTGGTCTTGAACCCCTGACCTCAGGTGGTCCACCCACCTCGGCCTCCCAAAGTGCTGAGATTACAGGCATGAGCCACCATGCCTGGTGCAAGATGGAGTCTTATAAATTGGTATTTTCCAGGTAGATTCCTAAAAGTAGAAGGATGGGCCAAAGAGTACACAAAATTCTAGGATTTTTTTCCCTATACATGTTGTCAAATTGTACTCTGGAAAAAATTGTACCAATTTACCCTGCCACCCAGCAGTGTACAAGAGTGCCTGTCTCCCCAAACCCATGCTAACACTGGGAACCAGTATTATTTTTGGTTTGTTAATCTAATAATTGAAAACTTGTTTCTCAGTGTTTTAACTTTGGGATGGTCAGTTTTACACATTTACTGGATTATGCATGCCAGAGTGAGTAGTGCATTATCTTCTTTAAGGCAGACATACAGAGGAAGCCAATTTGTTTTCAGAAGATTGATTGGTGAGCAGGAAGAAGAATGGAGAGGCATACCATGTTCATGGATTGGAAGATTCAGCATAATAAAAATGTCAGATCTCCCCAAATTGCTATACAGATTTAACACAATTCCCATCAAAATCCCAGAAGGGCCGGGTGCGGTGGCTCACACTTGTAATCCTAGCACTTTGGGAAGCTGAGGCGGGTGGATCACAAGGTCAGGAGTTTGAGACCAGCCTGGCCAACATGGTGAAACCCTGTCTCTACTAAAAATACAAAAATTAGCTGGGTGTGGTGGCAGGCACCTGTAACCCCAGCTACTTGGGAGACTGAGGCAGGAGAATTGCTTGAACCTGGGAGGTGGAGGTTGCAGTGAGCTGAGATCATGCCACTACACTCCAGCCTGGGCAACAGAGCAAGACTCCATCTCAAAAAAAAAAAAAAAAAAAAATTCCCAGGAAGATCTATCCAATTTCAAGACTTATTGTACAGCTACAGTAATAAAGACTGTATAGTATTGACAAACACATAGATCAATTGGCCAATTAGACAACCCAGAAATAGATCCACACACATATACCCAACTTAGTTTTGTCCAAAGTGCAAAGAAAATTCAATGGAAAAAAGTTATCTCCTTGTAAAAATGGTGCTGGAGCTATTATTCATCCATGGACAAAAATATGAGCCTTGACCTATGTCTCGCACCTTTACAAAAATTAACTCAGAATGCATTGTGCACTTAAATGTAAAACATAAAATTTTTAAACTCTTAGGAAACAGGAGAAAAATATTTGGGATCTAGTGATAGACAGTTCTTTGACCTGACACCAAAAACATGATCATAAAGTGAAAAATTGATAAATTGGGATTCATCAAAATGAAAAAAATTTGCCCTGCAAAATATCATTAATTTAAGAGGATAAAAAGACAAACTGGAGAGTGGGAGAAAATATTTGTAAACCACATATGTCACAAAGAACTCATATCTAGAATATAAAAAAGAACTCTCAAAACTCAGTAGTAAAAGTGAAAACAATCTGACTAGAACGTGGGCAAAAGACATGAAGAGATATTTTATTGAAGAAGTTTAAAGATGACAAATAAGCACTTGAAAATATATTCAACATCATTAGCAATTAGGAAAACACAAAATAATAATGATATGTTATCACACACCTATCAGAATGGCTAAAATAGAAAATAGTGGCAACATCAAATGCTGGTAAGGATGCAGAGAGACTGGATCAAATATATATTGCTGGTAGATGTGTAAAATGGCATGTGTAAAATGGGAGACAGTGTGGCAGTTTTGTTTGTTGAGATGTGATATAGTGGAAATAGAACATTGGCTTGAGGCTGGGCACAGTGGCTCACACCTGTAATTCCAGCACTTTGGGAGGCCCAGGTGGGCGGATCACCCGAGGTTGGGAGTTTGAGACCAGCCAGACCAACATGGAGAAACCCCGTCTCTACTAAAAATACAAAATTAGCCAGACGTGATGGTGCATGCCTGTAATCCCAGCCACTCAGGAGGCCGAGGCAAGAGAATCACTTGAACCTGGGAGGCAGAGGTTGCGGTGAGCCAAGATCATGCCATTGCACTCCATCCTGGGTGACAAGAGCGAAACTCCGTTCCTGCCTCCCTACCAAAAAAAAAAAAAAAAAAAGGAACACTGGACTTGACTTGAATGCCAATTTTATCACTCAGCTGGCTGAACAAGTACCAACCTTGCAGAGCTTTGGTTTCTTCATCTGTGAACTGGGGATGAAAATAGTACCTACCCATAATTGAGAGGATTTAAATCAGGGGCTGGCAAATTACAGTCCTTGGACTAAATCTAGTCTGGCGCCTGTTTTGCAAATAAAGTTTTATTGGAGCATAGCCATAACCACACCACAAGGACAGAGTTGAATGTTTGTGACAGAGACTGGCCTACAAAGCCATTTACTAGATATAAAAACTTTATAGAAAAACTTGCCAACCCCTGATCTAGATGATATATTGTATATAAAAAGTTTGAAAATAGTAACGCATTAATCGTAGTTGTTATTATATATCTTTAATAACAGACCTTCTGTTTCCCCAGAAGAAGGAATGGTTTTCTCACACAGTGCCAATCTGAACAGGTAGAATTTTTTTTTTTTTTTTTTTTTTTTTGAGACAGAGTCTCACTCTGACACCTAGGCTGGAGTACAGTGGCATGATCTTGGCTCACTGCAAACTTCACCTCCCAGATTCAAGTGATTCTACTGCCTCAGCCTCCTGAGTAGCTGGGATTACAGGCACGTGCCACCACGCCCAGCTAATTTTTGTATTTTTAGTAGACACAGGGTTTCACCATGTTGGTCAGGCTGGTCTCGAACTCCTGACCTCATGATCCTCCTGCCTCAGCCTCCTAACGTGCTGAGATTACAGGCATGCACCACCGCTCCCAGCCATCTGAGCAGGTAGATTTTTAAAAAGCTTGGATGACATATCCCCCAGTAAGAGTATCGTGCTAGCAATATTATATCTCGTAAGTAATATAAACAATCGGTTTGATAGATAACACTTTATATTATGAACAGTTTTAAACATAGAGAAAGGTGAGCTCCATGGATCTACCAGCTGGATTTAGCAATTGTTAACATTTTGCCCGGTTTGCTTTATGACCTATTATCTCTATCTATCTATCCACCCACCTCACGTATCTGTGTTTATATATTATTTGCTCAATCATTTGAAAGCAAATTGCAGACATCATGAGTCTTCACCCCTAAATACTTCCTTAGCAAGGTGAACGCCCAAGGGATATACCTTGCCTACTGCCTAGACAGAGCTGATTCATCAAGACAGGGGAATTGCATTAGAGAAAGAGTAATTAATGCAGAGCCAGCTGTGCGGGAGACCTGAGTTTTATTATTACTCAAATCATTCTGTCCGAACATTCAGGGAGCAGAATTTTTAAGGATAACTTGGTGGGTTGGAGGAAGCCAGTGAGCCAGGAGTGCTGATTGGTCAGAGATGAAATCGCAGTGAGCCAGGAGTGCTGATTGGTCAGAGATGAAATCATAGAGCGTCAAAGTTGTCTTACCCTGAGTCAGTTCCTGGGTGGGGGCCACAAGATCAGATGAGCCAGTTTATGCATCTGGGTGGTGCCAGCTGAGCCATCAAGTGCAGGGTCTGCAAAATGTCTCAAGCACTGATCTTAGGAGCACTTTAGGGAGGGTCAGAATCTTGTAGCCTCTGGCTGCATGACTCCTAAACTGTAATGTCTAATCCTGTGGCTCATGTTAGTCTAGTCCCCAGGCAAGAAGGAGATCTGCTTTGGGAAAAAGGCTGTTACCATCTTTGTTTAAACTATGAACTACAAAGTTTCTCCCAACGTTAGTTCAGCCTACGCTCAGGAATGAACAAAGACAGCTTGGAGGTTAGAAGCAAGATGGAGTCAGCTAAGTCAGATCTCTTTCACTGTCTCAGTCATAATTCTGCCAAGGCGGTTTCGTGTGCATCTTCTGTGAATAATGACTTTCTCTTGCAGAATCACAAAATCGTCCTAATATGTTATAAAAATTGCAACAATTCCCTAATATCATCTAATATTCAACTTTCTCCAATTGTTCACAAAATATATTTCTTACCTCTTTTTTTCAAACCAAGAACCAAGAAAGTTTATCTCAGTGTGTTTGGTTGTTCTATTTCTTTTAATCTTATCCCTCCACCTTTTCTCCCTATGACACTGACTTTTTGAAGAGACAATTTCAGACCATTTAAACCAAATAAACTATGGGCTCTTGGCAGGCAAGGCGATTTTTTTTTTTTTTTTCGCTGTGCCTCTGAGCACTTAATACAGAACCAGCTGAAAAAATACTTTTTGACTTATTGATTGTGCTATGGAAACTAGGAGCATTCTGAACAAATGGACCAGGAAGCCCTTCTCATACTTGACTAATCAGTTAATTAACTTTTACTCTATGTGAGGCAATTACCCTAAAACATTCTGGTATTGTGCTACCAGTTGTGGGACCAGAGCTTAATTTCTCCCTGTCAAAGTGGTAGAAGAGGGGCCTTTGATTTGGTCTTCATCCTGAGGACAACTCAAAGACTTTTGCCCTGAAATAATTTAAAGGGTAAAGGGTTAGGTACAAAAGGTAGAGGATGGAGAATATCTCAAAACTACAGGATGGATCAGGTGCTGGTAGAGTCTCTCAACCTGACATCCCTTCATTCTGCTTTTCCTTTTAGTGCAATAACAAAGACTGTCCTAGGGAAATGCCCTCCCATTTATTTTCTTTTTCTTTTTTTTTTCCTTTTTTTTTTTTTTTTTTTTGAGATGTAGTCTCACTCTATCGCCAGGCTGGAGTGCAGTGGCGGGATCTTGGCTCACTGCAACCTCTTCCTTCCAGGTTCAAGTGATTCTCCTGCCTCAGCTTCCCGAGTAGCTGGGACTACAGGCACATGCTGCCACGCTCAGCTAATTTTTGTATGTTTACTAGAGACAGAGTTTCACCATATTGGCCAAGATTGTCTCAATCTCTTGACCTCGTGATCCACCCGCCTCAGCCTCCCAAAGTGCTGGGATTACAGGCGTGAGC
The DNA here is from genome assembly GCF_009764315.1 of Trachypithecus francoisi. Taxonomy (NCBI): domain Eukaryota; kingdom Metazoa; phylum Chordata; class Mammalia; order Primates; family Cercopithecidae; genus Trachypithecus; species Trachypithecus francoisi. The sequence continues at coordinate 9,107,941 of NW_022681456.1, read as the reverse complement.
CGCCGAGCTCAGCTTTTTCTATTATATTGTTTGCATTTGGTCATTGTGTTCTCCTGGTTGGGAGTTAAGCCTTTGGATTATTTTCTTTCTTTTTTTTTTTTTTTTTGAGACGGAGTCTCGCTCTGTCGCCCAGGCTAGAGTGCAGTGGCCGGATCTCAGCTCACTGCAAGCTCCACCTCCCGGGTTCACGCCATTCTCCTGCCTCAGCCTCCGGAGTAGCTGGGACTACAGGCGCCCGCCACCTCGCCCGGCTAGTTTTTTGTATTTTTTAGTAGAGACGGGGTTTCACCGTGTTAGCCAGGATGGTCTCGATCTCCTGACCTTGTGATCCGCCCGTCTCGGCCTCCCAAAGTTCTGGGATTACAGGCTTGAGCCACCGTGCCCGGCCTGGATTATTTTCTTATGTTAATTCAAACATTCCAACAGACTTGGAAATGGTTTCAGGAGAGGACCCTTGAATATCTGAGGGTCTAGTTAACAGTGGGGAACATGCCAACATTATTTATTGGAAACCATATGATACATGGAATTAACATTGCATATTTTGGAGAAAATCTTGACCCTCACAGTCAGTTCTGAGCATTTAGAAAAGGAGGAAATTTTGGCTGAAAGTTGAAAGCCCTTGTGTTACTGAAAGAGATCAAATGAAGAGACTAAGAGGCAGAAATGAAGTCCACAGGCAAACAGCCCGGGCGGCGCCCTGAGCCTAGTTAAAGATCGACCCCGGAACTAACCGATTAAGGTTATCTATAGACTCCAGACATTGTAAGGACAAACGTTGTGAAAGTCTCTGTCCTGCTCTAATTACCAGTGTCTGCCACATATCTTAGTCCTGGGCCCAGTACAAACACAATCCTCTATTTTGTCCCAACTTCCTGGGCCCCATATGCCTGCCCGACACAAACACATGAAGAAAAACAACACCTGGGAAGCTGCAATAAGGTTACAACCGTTTGTAAAAGCGCAGGAACCGATAAGAAGGCTGCTAAGAGCATAACTTCACATTAACATGTAAACCAATTGTAATGCTGTAACCTAGAGAAATGCCTTGTTCCTCTGTAACCTGACAAGTCCTGTTTACCTCGAGCTATAAATAGCAAGCGCACGCATTGTTTGGGGCCCTCTTGTATGTTGTAGAACGGAGGGACCAAGTTCGAACTTGCATTAAAGATCCTTGCCGCTTGGCTTTGACTCTGGACTCTGGTGGTCTTCTTCGGGGAACAAACGGTCTGGGCATAACATTTCCTACCAGCCAGTAGTAAATCTTTCCTAGAAGTTCCAGTGTGAGCTGATTTCCAGCCACCAGGGCTGATCCTAAAATAGGTGGTTAGGTGTAACATAGAAGTCAAAAGCCGCATTTCTGGGAACTTTGGAAGCACAAGGGAATGTCCTGTTGACTGAAACAATTAAAGAGGAAATAGACAGGAAGCAGAGTTCGGTCGCTGGTGAGGCTACGGCCCAATCTCTCCTGGTACATTTGTCTTTCCTTGGAGAGAACTAATTGGATTACACACAGCTTCCAGAAAGAGCCAAGCTGTTATTTTTATTATTATATTTCTTTCTTTCTTTCTTTCTTTTTTTTTTTTTTGCAACGGAGTCTAGCTCTGTCACCCAGGCTGGAGTGCAATGGCGCGATCTCGGCTCACAGCAACCTCCACCTCCCTGGTTCAAGCAATTCTCCTGCCTCAGCCTCCTGAGTAGCTGGGATTACAGGTGTGCGCCACCACGCCCAGCTAATTTTTATATTTTTAGTAGAGACAGGGTTTCCCCATGTTGGCCAGGCTGGTCTCGAACTCCTGACTCGGGTGATCCCCCTGCCTTGGCCTGCCAAAGTGCTGGGATTACAGGCATGAGCCACCTCACCCAGCCATTAGTACATTTCTTTAGAAGGCCTAGCTGCCTGAGAATTCGGAAGCACTTTCGTGTGTTTCGTGGCAACTGTCTGGTTTCTATGATTGTGGTTTGAGCTCTCTCTCGCTCACACCTCTTCTTCTGCCTCTCTCTGTCACCTTTTACCTGCTTCAGGTCTCTCAGCCCAGCATCACCTTGTCAGGGCAGCCTACATCCATCCCCCAGACTAGAAAGATCCACCTTTCAAATAACCTCATGGCACCCACACCTCAAGACAGGTTGCAATTGAATGTCTGTTTATTCTTCCCTGGCTCCGTTCTATCCCCAGGGCCTCACACTCTGCCTGGCAAAGAACGGATGTGCTCACATCAGGAATATTTGAATGAAGGTGCTGTTACTGGAAAGGGATCCCAATCCAGACCCCAAGAGAGGGTTCTTGGATCTCATGCAAGAAAGAATTCAGGGCGAGTCCATAAAGTGAAAGCAAGTTTATTGGAAAAGCAAAGAAACAAAAGAATAGCTATTCCATACACAGAGCAGCACCAAGGGTTGCTGGCTGGCCATTTTTATGGTTATTTTGTTATTATATGCTAAACAAGGGGTGGATTATTTATGAGTTCTCTGGGAAAGGGGCAGGCAATTCCTGGAACTGAGGGTTCCTCTCCTTTTAGACTGTATAGGGTCACTTCCTGATGTTGCTGTGGCATTTGTAAACTGTCATGATGCGGGTAGGAGTGTCTTTTAGCATGCCAATGCGTTATAATTACCATATAATGAGCAGTGAGGATGACCAGAGGTCACTTTCATCACCGTCTTGGTTTTGGTGGATTTCAGCTGGCTTCTTTACCACATCCTGTTTTATCAGCAGGGTCTTTATGACCTGTATCTGTGGTGCCAGTGCTGCTGACCTCCTTTCTCATTCTGTGACTAATGATGTCTAACCTCCTGGAAATGGAGCCTTGTAGGTCTCAGCCTTATTTTACCCAGTCCCTATTCAAGATGGAGTTGCTCTGGTTGGAACGCCTCTGACAGTATGAGTTTGGGAAGAGTTAGAAATGCTGGAGAAGTGACCTGGAGACAGCGAAGGAGACACAGGGTTTATTGGGGAGATTACATACAGGGACAGTCCAGTGGTGCCAGGCTGGCCAGGAGAACCACTGCCATTTGTAAAAAGCAGGTAGTTGATATGCCATTTTCACTTAGCACCCTCCACCTAGCAAGCTCCATACATAAGTAGGCCAAGAATATGGACAGAAAATTGACAAAACAAACATAAACCATGAAAAATATGAAACATACCTTTTAAAAGGTCAACCTAAATTGGATTCAAATAAATGCAAATTAAAATATTTGGTCATCAAATCAGCAAAGAAAAAAATAAAATAATATGCAATGCTGTTGCAGTGAACAAGATTCTAATGGAAGTAGGTTTTTTGGCATAAATATATTCAACATATATAAATATTAATGTATATAAATAATATGTAAACATTATAAACATATAAATGTATAAATCAATAAATATCAGAGCAGTGATGAAGACAATAATAATTATGGTAATAATCCCAAACGTAAATGTGAACATTTGTTGAGGGCTTACTCACACTACTTGTGACATTTTATATATATTATCTCACTTAATCCTGACAACAACCCCCATTGTCTGAAGTACATACCCAAGGCTTGTCCAAGGATATCGAGGATGCAGACTGGCAAGGAGGGAACTTAAAAGCAGAAGTTTAATAGGCAAAAGAAAGAGGAAAGCTCCCTCATGCAGAGGAAGGGGTCCTGAACAGGTTTCCGGGTTCCCAGCAAGATGCCGTTGGTTTTATAGATGAGCTTGAGGAGGTGGTGTCTGATGTACATAGGACGCAAAAGATTGGTTGGATCAAGTGTTCATTTATATAGCATGCAAAGAAGCTGGCTATCCCATCTTAATCTATTTTTATACAGATATGTTCTCTACCTGGCCAGCGCCATGTTGCCTGTTCCCTTACTGCACACATGGTGACAAAGAAAAGGGCAGCCTCCATGTTGGATATGCCTGGCTCCTAGGTGTCAGGCCTCTGAGCCCAAGCTAAGCCGTCATATCCCCTGTGACCTGCACGTGGACATCCAGATGGCCCGAAGCAACTGAAGATCCACAAAAGAAGTGACAATGGCCTTAACTGATGACATTCCACCACTGTGATTTGTTTCTGCCCCACCCTAACTGATCGTGTACTTTGTAATCTCCCCCACCCTTAAGAAGGTTCTTGGTAATTCTCCCCACCCTTGAGAATGTACTTTGTGAGATCCACCCCCTGCCCGCAAAACATTGCTCCTAACTCCACCGCCTATCCCCAAACCTATAAGAACTAATGATAATCCACCACGCTTGCTGACTCTCTTTTCGGACTCAGCTCGCCTGCACCCAGGTGAAATAAACAGCCTTGTTGCTCACACAAAGCCTGTTTGGTGGTCTCTTCACACGGACGTGTGAGACATTTGGTGCTGAAGACCCAGGTCAGCAGGATTCCTTCGGGAGACCAGTCCCCTGTCCTCACCCTCACTCCATGAAGGGATCCACCTACGACCTCGGGTCCTCAGACCAACCAGCCCAAGGAACATCTCACCGATTTTAAATCGGGTAAGCGACCTCTTTTTACTCTCTTCAGCCTCTCTCATTATCCCTCAACCTGTTTCTCCTTTTAATCTTGGCGCCACCCTTCAATCTCTCCGTTCTCTTAATTTCAATTCCTTTCATTTTCTGGTAGAGACAAAGGAACACATTTTATCCGTGGACCTAAAACTCCGGCGCCGGTCACGGACTTGGGAAGGCAGCCTTCCCTTAGTGTTTAATCATTACGGGGACGCCTGCCTGATTATTCACCCACACTCCACTGGTGCCTGATCTCCGCGGGGACGCCTGCCTTGGTCATTCACCCACATTCCCTTGGTGGCAAGTCAATTGCGGGGACACCTGCTTTGGCTGTTCACCCACATTGCAGCCCGAGGCTGCTCCCCACTCCCTTCTCTGTGTCTCTACCCTTCTCTTTAAACTTGCCTCCTTCACTGTGGGCAACCTTCCACCCTCTGTTCCTCCTCCTTCTCCCTTAGTCTGTGTTCTCAAGAACTTAAAACCTCTTCAACTCTGGCCTGACGTAAAATCTAAGGGTTTTATTTTCTTCTGCAACACCACTTGGCCCCAGTACAAACTCGACAGTAGTTCCAAGTGGCCAGAGAATGGCACTTTCGATTTGTCTATCCTACAAGATCTGGATAATTTTTGTCGAAAAATGGGCAAGTGGTCTGAGGTGCCTGACGTCCAGGCATTCTTTTACGCATTGGTCCCTCCCTAGTCTCCGCTCCCAGTGAGATTCATCCCAAATCTTTCTTCTTTCTCTCCTGTCTGTTCCTTCAGTCTCCACCCCAAGCTCTGAGTCCTTTTAATCCTTCTTTTCCACAGACTCATCTGACCTCTCCCCTTCTCCCCAGGCTGCTCCTCGCCAGGTCCTGATTCTTCCTCAGCCTCTGCTCCCCCACCCTATAATCCTTCTATCATCTCCCCTCCTCACACCTGGTCCGGTTTACAGTTTCGTTCCACGACTAGCTCTCCCCCACGTGCCCAACAATTTCCTCTTAGAGAGGTGGCTGGAGCTGAAGGCAGAGTCAAGGTTAACGCTCCTTTTTTCTCTAGCCGACCTCTCCCAAATCAGTTAGGATTTAGGCTCTTTCTTTATCAAATATAAGAACTCAACCCAGTTCATGGCCCGTTTGGCAACAACCCTTAGACGCTTTACTGCCCTAGACCCAGAGGGGCCAGAAGGCCACCTTATTCTTAATATGCATGATGTCACCCAGTCAGCTCCTGACATTAGAAAGAAGCTCCAAAAATTAAATTCCGGCCCTCAAACGCCACAACAGGACTCCATTAACTTCACCTTCAAGGTGTACAATAATAGAGAAGAATTGCAATTATTTGCCTCTGCTGTGAGAGAAACCCCAGCTATATCTCCAGCACACAAAAACTTTAAAATGCCTAAGCCACAGCAGTCAGGTGTTCCTTCAGGACCTCCTCCCCCAGGATCTTACTTCAAGTGCCAGAAATCTGGCCACTGGGCCAAGGAATGCCCGCAGCCCGGGGTTCTTCCTAAGCCGTGTCCCATCTGTGCGGGACCCCACTGGAAATTGGACTGTCCAGCTGACCCAAGGCTCTGAATTACTTCTTCCCAGATCTCCTCAGCTTAGCAGCTGAACACTGACACTGCCCGATCACTTCGGAAGCTCCCTGGACTATCACAGATGCTTCGGGTAACTCTTAAGGTGGAGGGCAAGTCCATCCCCTGTTTAATCCATACGGAGGCTACCCACTCCACACTACCTTCTTTTCAGGGGCCTGTTTCCCTTGCCTCCATAATTGTTGTGGGTATTGACGGCCAGGCTGCTAAACCTCTTAAAACTCCCCAACTCTGGTGCCAGCCTGGACAACAGCCTTTTATGCTCTCCTTTTTAGTTATCCCCACCTGCTCAGCTCCCTTATTAGGTCAAGGCATTTTAACTAAATTATCTGTTTCCCTGACTATTCCTAGGCTAAAGTCACACCTCATTGCTGCCCTTTTCCCCAGTTCAAAACCTCCTTCACATCCTCTCCTTGTATCTCCCCCACCTTAATCCACAAGTATAGGACACCGCTACTCCCTCCTTGGCGACAGATGATGCACCCCTTACCATCCCATTAAAACCTAATCACCCTTACCCCACTCAATGCCAATATCCCATCCTGCAGCACGCTTTAAAATGATTAAAGTCTGTTATCACTCGCCTGCTACAGCATGGCCTTCTAAAACCTATAAACTCTCCTTTCAATTCCCCCATTTTACCTGTCCAAAAACAGGACAAGTCTTACAGGTTAGTTCAGGATCTATGCCTTATCAACCAAATTGCTTTACCTTTTCAACCATGTAGTGCCCAACCCATACACTCTTGTCCTCAATACCTTCCTCCAAAACTCACTGTTCTGTTCTTGATCATAAAGATGCTTTTTTCACTATTCCCCTGCGCCCCTTGTCCCAGCCTCTCTTTGCTTTTACCTGGACTGACCCTGACACCCATCAGTCCCAGCAGCTTACGTGGGCTGTGCTGCCGCAAGACTTCAGGGAAAGTCCTCATTACTTCAGCCAAGCTCTTATCATGATTTACTTTCTTTCCACGCCTCCGATTCTCACCTTACTGATGACCTTCTACTTTGTAGCCCCTCCTTTGAATCTTCTCAACTAGACACCCTCCTGCTCCTTCAACATTTATTCTCCAAAGGATATTGGGTATCCCCCTCCAAAGCTCAAATTTCTTCTCCATCCATTACCTACCTTGGCAGAATTCTTCATAAAAACATACGTCCTCTCCCTGCTGATCGTGTCCAACTGATCTCTCAAACCCCAACACCTTCTACAAAACAACAACTCCTTTCCTTCCTAGGCATGGTTGGATACTTTCGCCTTTGGATACCTGGTTTTGCCATCCTAACAGAACCATTATATAAACTCACAAAAGGAAACCTAGCTGATCCCATAGATCCTAAATCCTTTCCCAATCCTCTTTCCGTTCCTTAAAAACAACCCTAGAAGCTGCCCCCACGCTAGCTCTCCCTAACTCATCCCAACCCTTTTTCATTACACACAGCCAAAGTGCAGGGCTGTGTGGTTGGAATTCTTACACAAGAGCCGGGACCGCGCCCTGTAGCCTTTCTGTCCAGACAACTTGACCTTACTGTTTTAGCATAGCCCTCATATCTGCGTGCGGTGGCTGCCGCTGCTTTAATAATTTTAGAGGCCCTCAAAATCACAAGCTATGCTCACCTCACTCTCTACAGTTCTCATAACTTCCAAAATCTATTTTCTTCCTCATACCTGACACATACACTTTCTGCTCCCAGGATCCTTCAGCTGTACTCACTCTTTGTTGAGTCTCCCACAGTTACCATTGTTCCTGGCCCGGACTTCAATCCGGCCTCCCACATTATTCCTGATACCACGCCTGAGCCCCATGACTGTATCTGTCTGATACACCTGACATTCACCCCAATTCCCCATGTTTCCTTCTTTCCTGTTCCTCACCCTGATCACACCTAGTTTATCGATGGCAGTTCTACCAGGCCTAATCGCCACACAACAGCAAATGCAGGCTATGCTATAGTATCTTCCACGTCTATCATTGAGGCTACTGCTCTGCGCCCCTCCACTACTTCTCAGCAAGCCGAACTCATTGCCTTAACTTGACCCCTCACTCTTGCAATAGAATTATGCGTCAATGTTTATACTGACTCTAAATATGCCCTCCATATCCTGCACCCCCATGCTGTTATATGGGCAGAAAGAGGTTTCATCACTACGCAAATGTCCTGCATCATTAATAAAAACTTTAATCTCCATCTTTAACAAAAACTCTTCTCAAGGCTGCTTTACTTCCAAAGGAAGCTGGAGTCATTCACTGCAAGGGCCATCAAAAGACATCAGATCCCATTGCTCAGGGCAATGCTTATGCTGATAAGGTAGCTAAAGAAGCAGCTTAGGATTCCAACTTCTGCCCCTCATGACCAGCTTTTCTCCTCCTCATCAGTCACTCCCACCTACTCTCCCACTGAAACTTCCACCTATCAGTCTCTTCCCACACAAGGCAAATGGTTCTTTGGTCAAGGAAAATATCTCCTTCCAGCCTCACAGGCCCATTCTATTCTATCGTCATTTCATAACCTCTTCCGTGTAGGTTACAAGCCACTAGCCCGCCTCTTAGAACTTCTCATTTCCTTTCTATCGTGGAAATCTGTCTTAAGAAAATCACTTCTCAGTTGTTCCATTGCTATTCTACTACTCCTCAGGGATTGTTCAGGCCCCCTCCCTTCCCTACACATCAGGCTTGGGGATTTGCCCCTGCCCAGGACTGGCAAACTGACTTTACTCACATGCCCCGAGTCAGGAAACTAAAGTACCTCTTGGTCTGGGTAGACACTTTCCTGGATTGTTAGAGGCCTTTCCCACAGCGTCTGAGAAGGCCACTGTTATTTCTTCCCTTCTGTCAGACATAAGTCCTCTATAGAGGTGGGAAGTTTGGCCTTCCCACCTCTATACAGTCCGATAAGGGACCAGCCTTTATCAATCAAATCACCCAAGCAGTTTCTCAGGCTCTTGGTATTTAGTGGCTCGTGGTTTTACCTCAAATCGCTACCCTTAAGTCTCTCTTGAAGTGGACAGAAGATCTTCAGCGGCACGGTACCCTCCAGTACTTTCAACCTGATGAAGTCCTATTCTTCACTTTTATACTCACTCTTATTCTGGTTCCCGTTCTCATGCCACCCTCTACCTCTCCCCAGCTATCTCCACCACCCTATCAAACTCACTCTCTCCTAGTCGTTTCTAATCCTTCTTTAACAAACACTTGCTGGCTTTGCATTTCTCTTTCCTCCAAAATCAACGAGGCCCTGACTTACTCACTGATAAAAAAAAGGGGGGGACTCTGTATATTTTTGAATGAAGAGTGTTGTTTTCACCTAAATCAATCTGGCCTGGTATATGACAACATAAAAAAACTCAAGGATAGAGCCCCAAAACTTGCCAACCAAGCAAATAATTACGCTGAACCCCCTTGGACACTCTGTAATTGGATGTTCTGGGTGCTCCCAATTCTTAGTCCTTTAATACCTGTTTTTCTCCTTCTCTTATTTGGACCCTGTGTCTTTCATTTAGTTTCTCAATTCATACAAAACCACATCCAGGCCATCACCAATAATTCTTTTTTTTTTTTTTTTTTTGAGACAGAGTCTCGCTCTGTCACCCAGGCTGGAGTGCAGTGGCCAGATCTTAGCTCACTGCAAACTCCGCCTCCCAGGTTTACGCCATTCTCCTGCCTCAGCCTCCCAAGTAGCTGGGACTACAGGCGCCCGCCACCTCACGCAGCTAGTTTTTTGTATTTTTTAGTAGAGACGGGGTTTCACCGTGTTAGCCAGGATGGTCTTGATCTCCTGACCTCGTGATCCGCCTGTCTCGGCCTCCCAAAGCGCTGGGATTACAGGCTTGAGCCACCACGCCCGGCCATCACCAATAATTCTATACGACAAATGCCCCTTCTAACAACTCCACAATATCATCCCTTACTGTAAAATCTTCCTTCAGCTTAATCTCTCCCACTCTGGGTTCCCACGCTGCCCCTAATCCTGCTCGAGGCAGCCCTGAGAAACATCGCCTCTTATCTCTCCATGCCACCCCAGCACTTTTCCACTATTTCGTTTTATTTATCAATATAAGAAGACAGGAATGTCAGGCCTCTGAGCCCAAGCTAAGCCGTCATATCCCCTGTGACCTGCACGTGGACATCCAGATGGCCCGAAGCAACTGAAGATCCACAAAAAGTGACAATGGCCTTAACTGATGTGATCCACCACTGTGATTTGTTTCTGTCCCACCCTAACTGACAAATGTCCTTTGTAATCCCCCCCACCCTTAAGAAGGTTCTTGGTAATTCTCCCCACCCTTGAGAATGTACTTTGTGAGATCCACCCCCTGCCCACAAAACATTGCTCCTAACTCCACCGCCTGTCCCCAAACCTATAAGAACTAATGATAATCCACCACCCTTTGCTGACTCTCTTTTCGGACTCAGCTCGCCTGCACCCAGGTGAAATAAACAGCCTTGTTGCTCACACAAAGCCTGTTTGGTGGTCTCTTCACACAGATGCCTGAGACACTAGGTAGCCCTCTTCTGTTAGCACAGCTGCCGGCATTCGCCTGTGCCAGCTTCTAGCTTGCCTTTCTATGTCTGCAGCTTGATTTTTCAGGCTGCTCTTTGTTAGAAAAGAAATGATTTGGGGGCTGCTTTTTATTAAAAGGGAAGCCTTGCCGAGGACTCTCTTACCCTCACTAACTGCCTAAAGAATTTCTTTCTGGCTCCTGTATCAGATGGACTAGTATCACCATCCCCATCTTATAGTGGAAGAGAGAGAGGCAAAGAGCATTTAAGTAGCTGTGCTGAACCCCTGTGGACACCAGTAGGGGTGACATTGTGTCTGGGAGCTGAAGAAGTGACCTGGAGACAGCGAAGGAGACATAGGGTTTATGGGGGGGACTTACATACAGGGACAGTCCAGTGGTGGCAGGCTGGCCAGGAGAACTACTACCATTTGTGAAAAGCATGTAGTTGATATAGCATTTTCACTTAGCACCTTCCACCTAGCAACCTCCATTTAATCCACACAAAGAGGCTTGACCCCCCTGTACAGCTTGCCTTCCAAGGGATGGCCGGGGACTTGGGTGTCCTTAGATAAGGGGTTGGCCACTCCTGGATTCCTTCACTTAGGACTCTGAACTCACATTCTTCTTAGACCACAAGGTTATTCTTAGACGATGCTTCAGCGATTGCTGTCAGGTGCGTCTGCCACACAGCAGTTTGCCGAAGATCACCCGGTAGCAACGTAAGTGGGATTTGAACCCAGGCTGTCCTCTAAAGTCTATGCTTTACGGTCCTACCTAAAAAATGTTTATGCCCCTTGGCCTTCTGATTTCACTTCTGGGAGTCTAGCTCAAGGAAGTATTTCTAAATAAAGATTATCATGCACAAATATGTTCGCAGAACCATTATCCAAGACATCTATTCCATAGATGATTCTGTTGTCTTTAAAAAGGTGTTTACAGCTGGGTGTGGTGGCTCATGTTTGTAATCCCAGCACTTTAGGAGGCCCAGGTGGGAGGATCCCTTGAGGCCAGGAGTTCAAGATCAGCCTGGGCAACACAGCAAGACCCCCATCTCTACAAAATTTTAAAAATTAGCAGGGTGCCATGACTTGTGCCAGCTACTCAGGAGACTTAGGCAGGAGGACTGCTGGAGTTCAGGAGTTCAAAACTGCAGTGAGCTATGATTACGCCACTGTACTTGATCCTGGGCAACAGAGTGGGACCCTGTCTTAAAAAATACGTATTTATGATGAATACAAAACAACATAAAAACATTTGATGAAATTTTATGTGGCAACAAGCTCAGACTTACACCATATAGGATGTCAAACTGCACACTAGCCACACTAATCATAAAACTGAATCTGTAAGATACAATATTTTTTGTTTTGGAGATGGGAGTCTCACTGTCGCCTGGGCTGGAGTGCAGTGGAGTGATCTTGGCTCACTGTAACCTCCGCCTTCCAGGTTCAAGTGATTCTTCTGCCTCAGCCTCCCAAGTAGCTGGAATTACAGGCATACACCACCATGCCTGGCTAATTTTTGTGTTCTTGGTAGAAACAGGGTTTCACCATGTCGGTCAGGCTGGTCTTGAACTCCTGACCTTGTGATCCACTCGCCTTGGCCTCCCAAAGTGCTGGGATTACAGGCGTGAGCCACCGTGCCCAGCCCTATAAGATATAGTGTTAAGTCATAAGAGCTAGATCCAAGATTAAATGCATCACATGATTACACAGGTCAAAGAATCCAACACAACTATGCCTCAAGGAAAGACTGAAAGAAAATCCATCAAAATATTAGCAGCGATCAGGCTTGGGTGGTGAAACAATGGACAATTTTCATTTGTTTTTTGTGCTTTCTCTGATTTTCCATTTTTTTCATACACGAACACCATGGCTTTTATAATTAAAAACATTGTTTAACATAAAGGGAAACAAGGTTTGTGTGAGGGGGTAAGTTGACGGGGTAGCAGAAAGGGAAAATTCGGCCTGGAGGAAACTGATGGATAGATATTTCTCACTGTGTGGATACCCAAAGAGGCTGAGAAGTGGGTCCTACTGAAAATATTGCTTCCGGAGCATTTGGGGACTGTGCCACCTGCAAAGGCCTTGGGGTCTTGAGCATTTCACTTTGTAACTGATGGCTCATTGCAATGCCCTGCAGTACTGACTCGGGAGAAGTACCCTATAGCTGTCTGTTTTGCAATTCCCCCCCACCCCCGCCATCATTTTCTTTGTTCTCCTTTGGGATTGATTTGGGAGGCATCTGGAGTGACTCATTGTTCTTGTCCTAAAATAGGACCCTGCCTCTGGGATCCTAAAAGCAGGCGCTGTGAGTGCTGGTGTCCCCTCATGCTGTCACACTGTAGCACGTGGTCCGTGCCACTTGTCTCCTCAGTCTCCTCCCTTGCAGAATTTCTCTTGGAAACCTTATTCTCTAATCACTGAAACTGTTGCCTGGAGCCCCAGCTCTACTGTCTCCCCTTCTGTGAAGTGTCCTGAGTCACCCCTTCCTTCGCACTCTCTTACTCCTTCTTCACCCCCTTTATACTCATGGCATGCTAGAGTGGGACGCAACCCATTGGCCATGCCTGCCGCAGCCATGTCCTCTTCCTGTTTGTTTTGTAGAGCAGACACTCCATAAACGCTCATAGCAGAAATGAATAAATGGATGAGTCTCATTATCACATTGGCGGTGACAATTTTCTGATTGTCCAGAGGCTCCAGAATTGGATGTCTTTCTGATACTGGAAGATCTACTTAGGAGGTGTGGCTATGAAGGGTTAGCTCTGTATTAGAAAAATTATTCACCAGATACTTGTTAAAAATGGCAAGGAAAACTTCACTCAAGACTATTGCGATAGGGGTCAAGACTGCTGAAGAGGGCAGAGAGGTTGAGCTCCGCTCTGCACACAACAGGGACAGCGAGGCGTTTATAGCTGGAGTGAGGGAGTGAGTAGAGGGAACATTACTCAGAGGAACTTGATTCCACAACCAGGGTAGGGGGAGTCTTGCTTGACTGGTTTCATAGGATTCTCACTAAAGGCAGACCAAGGGCGTAGATATCAAGGGTGGGGAAAGAAGAACTTGATCGGATATCAAGGGTGGGAGGATTCTTGATAAACTGAGCAGGATTCTTTTGCTAAAACTGGCTTGGGCAGGTGAAGGGCTGGGGGAGGCCGACATCAAGGCCTAGCTGAGAAGAGGACTCAGAGGAACCCGACTGAAGTTTGGTGAAGGAGGGAGTCTCTGTTAGATCCATGGAAGAGGTACGCAGTTTTCACTGCCGTGTGCCACTGTTTGTACAGTATTTGACTGCAAAACCCATGGTGCAGGCATCATGTCTCTAAGTGCGATTTTTAGACAAGGAAGATGTATCAGTTATTCATGGCCACAGTAATGCTGTGTAACAAATATCCACAAACCCCCGTGGCTTAAAACAATACGTATGTGTCTAGCTCACGGGTGTGCAGGTCTGTGGGGGCTTCTGCTGGGCTTGCTTATATGCCTGGGGGTTGGCCAACTCTGGGCTGATCTAGGAGATCACTGCCGGGAAGCCTGAGACAGCTCTGCCTGCTTTATGTATTTTTCCTCCTGAAGCAGCTCGGTCTGGGCATGTTCTTGTGGCCAGGAGGTCAAGAGGCATGCAGAAATGCCAAGGGCTTCTCTGAGCCTCTGCATGTCTTAAGTCTGCTGAAATCTCATTAGCCAAAGCAGGCCACACAGATGAACCCAGAGGCTGTGAAGTGTCCCGAGTCACCCCTTCCTTCACACTCTCTTAGTCCTTCTTCACCCACTTTATACTCTACTCATGGCCCAGGAGTGGAAGGGCCCTGGAGGGCTCCATGGACCTGAGTGGAGGCCATTAATGCGTTAAGCTACTAGACAAGAGGGAAAGTCATACTCACACTCAGAGCACTGACCCGGGACTCCAGCCTCACTGGCACCCACCACTCTGGTTGCATTCATGAAGCTATCTTAGCCTGATTTCTTTTCTTTGGTCATTTTTTTTTTTTCCTTTCTTTCATTCTTTTTTAAATTTTGTAAGAGATAGGGTCTCGCTATGTCATCCAGGCTAGAGCACAGTGACATGATCACAGCTCACTGCAGCTTTAACCTCCCAGGCTCTAGAGATCCTCCTGCCTCAGCCTCCCACATAGCTGAGACTACAGGCATGTGCCACCACACCCAGCTAATTTTTAAACTTTTATAGGCTGGGTACAGTGGCTCACGCCTGTAATCCTAGCATTTTGGAAGGCCAAGGTGGGCAGATCGCCTGAGGTCAGGAGTTTGAGACCAGCCTGGCCAACATGGAGAAACCCCCATCTCTACTAAAAGTACAAAAATTAGCCGGGTGTGGTGATGGGCACCTGTAATCCCAGCTACTCAGGAGGCTGATGTAGGAGAATCACTTGAACCTGGGAGCCTGGGAGGAGGAGGTTGCAGTGAGCCAAGATCATGCCACTGCACTCCAGCCTGGGTGACAAGAACAAGGCTCCGTCTCAAAAAAAAAAACAAAAAAACTTTTTTTTAGAGACAGGGTCTCACTGTGTTGTCCAGGTTGGTCTCAAACTCCTGGCTTCAAGTGATCTTTCCGGCCTCAGCCTCTAAAGGTACTGGAGTTACAGGTGAGAGCCACCACTACTGACCCTCTCTTTTATTTGTGGAGCTACAATATTTTCCCCTGGACATGCAAAAAGGATCCGAGACCATTTCAGAAGGCTGTTATTTTGGAAGTTCACCCTGTGAAATAGGGGTTTTTCCTGTGTTCCCTCCTCATGCAACTCACAGAAAATTGTACTATAATATGGTACGTATTATAGATGTGGTATATAGAAGATTATTTTTATAATACACAGGACATGGTATTTAGGTGATCTTAACAGACAAGTGGCCCCTCTCTGTGATTATTTCTAGGACAAATCAGGGTATCATTTCAACTTCTTTTTTTTTTTGAGACGGAGTCTCGCTCTGTCCCCCAAGCTGGGGTGCAGTGGCCGGATCTCAGCCCACTGCAAGCTCCGCCTCCCGGGTTTACGCCATTCTCCTGCCTCAGCCTCCCGAGTAGCTGGGACTACAGGCGCCCGCCACCTCGCCTGGCTAGTTTTTTGTACTTTTTAGTAGAGACGGGGTTTCACCGTGTTAGCCAGGATGGTCTCGATCTCCTGACCTCGTGATCCGCCCTCCTCGGCCTCCCAAAATGCTGGGATTACAGGCTTGAGCCACTGCGCCTGGCCTTTTTTTTTTTTTTTTTTGAGACAGAGTCTCGCTTTCTCTCCCAGGCTGGAGTGTAGTGGCACTATCTCGGCTCACTGCGAGCTCTGCCTCCTGGGTTCACACCATTCTCCTGCCTCAGCCTCCCGAGTAGCTGGGACTACAGGTGCCCGTCACCTCGCCCGGCTAATTTTTTTTTTTTTTTTTTTTTAGCAGAGACGTGTTTCACCATGTTAGCCAGGATGGTCTCGATCTCCTGACCTTGTGATCCGCCCGCCTCAGTCTCCCAAAGTGCTGGGATGACAGGCGTGGGCCACCACGCCCGGCCTTCAACTTTTTTTTAAAGCCACTGTTAGTAACTTTTAACAGGTGAATAAATAGCACACTTTTGTTTTGTTTTGTTTTTGAGACAGAATCTTACTCTGTTGCCCGGGCTGGAGTGCAATGGCACCATCTCGGCTCACTGCAACCTCCCACTCCCTGGTTCAAGTGATTCTCCTGCCTCAGTCTCCTGAGGAGCTGGGATTACAGGCACCCGCCACTAGGCCCAACTAATTTTTTGTAGTTTTAGGAGAGATGGGGTTTCGCCATGTTGGTCAGGCTGGTCTCGAACTCCTGGACCTCATGATTTGCCCATGTTGGCCTCCCAAAGTGCTGGGATTACAGGTGTGAGCCACTGTTACTGGTCACAAACTTTTTTTTTTCACCAGCCTTTAATAGGTGAATAAATAGCAAACACCAATGGTAGGACATGTGAGTTAATGCATTTATTGTAGAATGTAAATGCTCTGTCTTTGGAGGGTATATCCCAAGTTTGCATTCCCCTAATGCAGATGCTGGGACAAGCACTTGGGGGCGGGAAGTACAGGCAAATGGGGACTGTGGCCTGGGGAAGGTAGAAAGCTCCAGCTGAGTGCATTAAGGAGCTGGTTACCAGTGGGCAACTGAGGTTTAATCCCAGGGGTCCCCTGAAAAACTGTGCAGGCCGGGCCTCAGAATTGCCCCACAGAGGGGCAGGCAAAGCTGGCCTAGCTGTCTACTGACTGCTATTTCTTAGTGGTTGATGGTTTGCCTTGGAGGTATTAAATCCCTAGTTCTGCAGGCGGCCCGGAGACAGGCTGAGCAGCCTGCAGAGAAGGCTCTGAGTGGGTGAGAAGCAGAGAGGCAGTCATTGGAGAAGCGCTGTCAGCATGCAGTTAGTGCTCAGCGCAGCTGCAGTCAACCCAGGTGAGCCAGGGGACAGTGGGTGGGGCCACAAGGCACTGAGACCCTGCACCAGAGAGCACCTGTCTCAGTGCTGAGCAGTCCTCCAGGCTTTGTTGAGGAGTTTGATTTGGGTATATGTATTCTCTCTCTCTTTTTTTTTTTTGAGATGGAATCTCGCTCTGTCACCCAGGCTGGAGTGCAGTGGCGCAATCTTGGCTCACTGCAGCCTCCACCTCCTAGGTTCAAGCAATTCTCTGCCTCAGTCTCCTGAGTAGCTGGGATTACAGATGCCCACCACCACGTGCAGCTAATGTTTGTATTTTTAGTAGAGACGAGGTTTCACCATCTTGGCCAGGCTGGTCTTGAACTCCTGGTGCATGGATCTTAAGAAATGTCTGGGCTAAAGGCTGGGCGCGGTGGCTCAAGCCTGTAATCCCAGCACTTTGGGAGGCCGAGACGGGCGGATCACGAGGTCAGGAGATTGAGACCATCCTGGCTAATACGGTGAAACCCCGTCTCTACTAAAAAATACAAAAAACTAGCCAGGCGAGGTGGCGGGCGCCTGTAGTCCCAGCTACTCGGGAGGCTGAGGCAGGAGAATGGCGTGAACCCGGGAGGCGGAGCTTGCAGTGAGCTGAGAGCCGGCCACTGCACTCCAGCCTAGGCGGCAGAGCAAGACTCCGTCTCAAAAAAAAAAAAAAAAAAAAGAAATGTCTGGGCTAGGGCCGGGCATGGTGGCTCACGCCTGTAATCCCAGTACTTTGGGAGGCTGAGGTGGGTGGATCACAAGGTCAGGAGTTCGAGACCAGCCTGGCCAACCCCAGCTATACTAAAAATACACAACAAAAATTAGCCAGGTATGGTGGTGGGTACCTGTAATCCCAGCTACTTGGGAGGCTGAGGCAGGAGAATTGCTTGAACTCGGGAGGCAGGTTGCAGTGAGCCGAGATCACACCACTGCACTCCAGCCTGGGCAACAAGAGCAAAACTCTGTCTCAAAAAAAAAAAAAAGAAAGAAATGTCTGGGCTAAAATGAGTGTAGCCGTGCCCCACAGACGGAAACGTGAGTTGTAGGGTGCTCATTACCTGTGCGTGAGTGTGGATGCAGTTTTTTTTACAAGATATACTTGGCTCTGTTGATGAAAGCTCTCTTCTCTCCCTGCTGAGCGATGGCGCAGAGGTTTCCTACGCAGGCACCTGCCCTTGTCACAAGTCTGAAGGTTGACATACAATGTTAGCTCAGGCATGTGGTTCCATTCATAACTGCCAGCATGGAGTGGCACATTGGTACGAGCCAGGAGATGCAATCTTCGCCTCACTCCTGCCACGTATCTACTGGGAACCTGGCTGAGAACAGCCCTTATGGAGGGGTGACATGAAGGACATGTGGTCCCCCTACTCTTCTAGACTTGGGGTTGGCTTTTCTTTTTCTTTTTTCTTTTTTTCTTTTTGAGACGGAGTCTCACTCTGTCATCCAGGCTGGAGTGCAATGGCACAATCCTGGCTCACTACAACCTCCGCCTCCCAGGTTCAAGCGATTCTCCTGCCTCAGCCTCCCAAGTAGCTGGGATTACAGGCGCCCACCACCACGCCTGACTAATTTTGTATTTTTAGTAGAGACGGGGGTTTCACCATGTTGACCAGGCTGGTCTCGAACTCCTGACCTCAGGTAGTTTGCCCACCTCGGCCTCCCAAAGTGCTGGGATTACAGGCGTGAGCCACTGCGCCCCTGCCGGTGTGCTTTTTCTATAAAGGGCCAGACAGTAATGACTTTAGGCTTTGTGGGCCAGAGAGTCTCTGCTGCAACTACTTAGCAAGGCTTCTGTAGCTCCAACACAGCCACAGACAATACATTAAGGAATGGGTATGGCTGTGTGTGATAAAACTTTAATTACAGAAACAGGATGTGAGCTGGATTCAGCTTGTGGGCCATAGTTTGCTGACCTCAGAGTGTTCCGGACAGTAGAGCCTAGTGCTGGATAGCAGTGACAGCTGTCCTGGGACTGTGGCATGTCGCCCTTTAGAATTAATTAAGTCACATGACCTAGCATAGGGAATTGTGATTAACCTGTAATTAACTGCCTTTACTGGATTGTAGGGAGTAGGATGCATTGAACCATGATATCGTTGCTGGAGAAGCTGTCCCATCCAAGTCCCCTTTCAGATGGCCTGGAGGGTGTCTGCCCTCACATTCCATGCCGTTCTCTTTTGTTTTTTTTTCTGAGATGGGGTTTCACTCTTGTTATCCAGCCTGGAGTGCAGTGGCACCATCTCAGCTCACTGCAACCTCTGCCCCCCAGGTTCAAGGGTTCAAGTGATTCACCTACCTCAGCCTCCCGAGTAGCTGAGATTATAGGTGACTGCCACCACGCCCAGCAATTTTTGTATTTTTAGTGGAGACAGGGTTTCGCCATGTTGGCCAGGCTGGTCTTGAACTCCTGATCTCAGGTGATCTTCCCGCCTTGGCCTCCCAAAGTGCTGGGGTTACAGGTGTGAGCCACCGTGCCCGGCCCAGAACCGGGCAGAACCCTGTTCTTTAGTGCATCACTCCTCACCATCTGGTGCTGACCAGTTGACCTCTGACTGTGGCATACAGGCGCATCCCTTAATTCCCCAGATTACTGTGAAGAGCAGGCGGTAATTTGTAAAACACAAACAAACCAACAAAAAACATGGCTGAGGTCTGGGGGTGGCAGAAGGGACTGCAGTGTAGCAAGAACAAAGCAGCTTGAAGAGATTTTTCAAGAGCTGCAGATGTGGGGTCCGTCAATGAAGGCCCGTGGGCTGAAGCCAACCAGCTGAACAGCCCTGCCAGCTAAAAATGATTTTTGCATTTTTAGATGGTGGGGGAGAAAACATCAAAAGAAGAATAACATTTTATAACATCTGAAAATATGCAATCCAGTGTCCATGAATAAAGTTTTATTGGCACACATTCGATTAGCATCTGTCTCTGCCCCAGACAGAATGCTCCATTCCCCAAAGCATTTGAAGGCAGTTCGAAGGAAACATAACACACAGCACGGGGAGAAGGCAGGTGCCTGTTTTTGCTCAGAGTCCCAGCACTTACTTTCTTTTTTTTTTTAAAGACAGTATCGCTCTGTCACCCAGGCTGGAGTGCAATGGCATGGTCTTGGCTCACTGCAACCTCTGTCTCCCAGGTTCAAGTGATTCTCCTGCCTCAGCCTCCCCAGTAGATGGGACTACAGGCGTGCGCCACCACACCTGGCTAATTTTTGTATTTTTAGTAGAGATGGAGTTTCACCATGTTGGCCAGGATGGTGTCGAACTCCCAACCTCAGGTGATCCACATAGCTCGGCCTCCCAAAGTGCTGGGATTACAGGTATGAGCCACCGCGCCCGGCCTGTTTTTGCTCAGTTTCCTAGCACTTTGCCCAGGACCTGGTACCTGGAAGACCTTCGACATGTATGTGTGAACTGACCGGATGAAGAGTTTGGATGAGAAGGGGAAGGAAGATGAAGGCATGGAGACAAAGGGACTGAGGGCTGAGAAAAGGGGCTGGTAGGAGAAACTGGAGAGGCAGCGTGCACAGTAGTTAGAGCTGGGGTGGGTGTGACTGGTGGGATTTGGGTTTTGGGCTCTGCCACTGATTAGCTGTGTGATCCCGGGCTAATTACTTCACCTCTCTGGGCTTCAGTTGTAAATCAGGTATCATATTAGTACCTACTCATGGGGGGTGTGTGAGACCTAAATGAGTGAATGCATATAAAGCACTTAGGGTAGAGCCTGGCCCGAGTCAATGCTTGTGGGTTGAGTTGCATGCTCCTACAGGTTATATTCGAGCCCTAACCCCTGGTACCTGTGAATGTGACCTTACTTGGAAATAGGCTCTTTGCAGGTGTGATTGAGTTAAGATGGGGTTGCACGGGATTAGGTGGGGGAGGGGTGCCTGATCCAATGACTGTTGTCTTTATAAAAAGAAGGAAATTTGGACACACAGAAAAGAAGGCCATGTGACAACAAAGGCAGAGACCTAAGTGATGTGCCGGCAGGGACAGGGACAGATCCTCCCCTTGAGCCTTCAGAGGCAGCACTGCTCTGCTCACACCTGGATTTGGACTTCTTGGCTCTGTTGTTTCAAGTTTGCAGTTTGTGGTCATTTGTGACAGCAGCCACAGGAAATAACTACCGGGGTCCACAAACCCTAGTGCAATGGCTGTTCCAGGTGACGCTGGGCTGGGGGAACAGGGTGATGGGGGCTGCAGGTGGACTGCCGCCTGTGTTCTCTTCAGCACCTATGTCCATGTATGGAAGGCAGAGAGCTCCCTTTGCAGCCATCCATTGTGTGCACGCGGCAGGCCAGAGAGCTGACGCCCGACTGCAGCCTCCACCAACGACAGATACCTCGGTGTCCTTTGCCATGGTTGGGCTGACGCCCGGGTGTGCACTAGGTGGGGCCGAGTTCCAGTTGCCCCCATAGTGGTATTTGCCTGAACACACACCCTTGGTGACTTCCTTCCCCTCCCTGCAACCTGGCTGGTGCTTCCTGGGGTCACCTCCCTAATAAACACCTGCACTCACTCTCTCATCTTGGTGTCTGCTTCTGGGGCAGCCTAGACAGAGACAGAGAGCTTGTGGATGGTGGATGAACAAGGCCTGTCTGAGGGCGCAGGGTATCAGGGAAACTGAGGGGGGTGCGGGCACTAGAGCATGGGTCTGGAGGAAGAAAAGGGACTCTTGGAGTAGAGAAAAGAAGGTAGGCGGAGGGGATATAACCAATAAGAAACCCGAGAAAAGAACCTCCAGGGCAAGAAATCCAATAGGGCTGATTTCTTTTCTTTGCACTCTTTAAACCATCATTATCATAGTAAAATATGCGCATAGTTAAAAAAAAAAAAAAACTGCCTAGAATAGCGGTCTGGTGAAGGCACAGCTCCTCAGTCTACCTCCCACCTCCAGCTCTGCCTGGCTCCCTGCAGGCAAAACCTCCTTTGAGCAGTTTTAGGCTTTGGCTCTGGAGGTCACCCCCAGGTCTCTGAATGACAGCTGCTGTGGTTATTTGGACTTTATCAGCCTTAGGTATTGTCTGTTGACTTGCTGTGGTGAAGGATGGCATAGTAGGCGGAATTATAAAATGGCCCAGAGTCCGGCCCCTGGTGCACAGCTACCTCCCTGTTCCCATGCATTAGTCAAACATGGTTCTGGGTGCAGCTGATAACAGCCCAGATCACTAGACTGTAAGATAGGGAGTGGGCCTGAGTGGGCCTGGTCTAATCACTGGAGTGCTTTACACTTGGGGCTGGCGGGCAGCCTTGGAGAAAGTCAAAGATTCAAAGCACAAGGGGAATCTGAAGGGTGAGAAGTGCGCCATTGCCAGCTTGAAGATAGAGGGGCCACATGGCAAGGAGCTGTGGGTGGTCTCCGGGGACTGAGGGTGGCCCCCAGCTGCCAGTCACCAAGGAAACAAGGACTGAGGTCCTATAGCCCCAAGGAACCGAATTCTGACTCAGCCATGTGACCTTGGAAGAGGACTCCATGCTTCAGACCACAGTGCAGCTTCAATTTCGGCCTTGTGAGGTCCTAAGCACAGAACCCAGCCATACTATGCCGAGTCTCCTGATGATTTTTGTTGTTGTTGTTGAGACAGGGTCTTGCTCTGTTGCTAAGGTTGGAATACAGTGGGGTAATCATAGCTCACTGCAGCTTGAATTCCTAGGCTCAAGTAATTATCCTGCCTCAGCCTCCCAGGTGGCTGGGATCGTAAGTGTGCGTCACCACATCTGGCCAAATTTTATTTTATTTGTTTAGAGATGAGATCTCACCATGTTGCCCAGGCTGGTCTCCTGGCCTCAAATGATCCTCCTGCCTCAGCCTCCCAAAGTGCTGGGATTCCAGACGTGCACCACTGCCCTGGCCTATGGTGGTTCTTTATGCAGAACAGGTAGCTAGCACAGTGGTGTCAGATGGTGTAAGGACCAAGCTGTCACACCATCACCCCACCGCGCCTGGGCCAGCCTGGCCGTGTTGCTACTTTAACCTCCTCTGCAACTTCCAACAGTGCCTTTCCATGTCCCTTGCCAATTCCAGCCATGACAGGCAGAGTCTCTTGGCTCCCCACGTTATAAGTTGTGGACATCTTCAGTGTTGCAGGCCATATGGTCTCTGTCAAAATGAAACTCTGCCCTTCCAGACAGCATCCATAGGCAGTATGTAAACACACGAGCATGGCTGTGTGCCAATAAAACTTTATTTACAAAAAAGAAATAAGGGCCCACCCACCCTTCAGGCTCCTACTCCACCTCTTGTCCTCTGTCCAGGGAACCATTACTGTCACCAGATCCAGGCTGCTACCCTTGGGAATCTCTTGGCCTCATTCTTAGTATTCCATTTCCAATGTATGAAAAGCAGATTTCTGATTAATGTGTAGTAATAGGAAGCGCTGGGAATATCCAGGCTTATCTCTCCTGGCCAGTGACTTTTAAAACGGTTGCTTCTATCCAGTTCTGTCTGAGAGAGGCAGAGGCCCCATGGGGCATGAAGATGGAGACCCAGCTCCTGCTGGCCCATAGTGTAGGATTCCTTGTCTGAGACTGTGTTTGAAATACCCTTTATAAACAAACTCAAGCCTCCTTCAGCCCATGCATTGCAAGCCAGGGGTCACAGCTGGAAGCATTTTCATGGGAAATTCAGAGTTGTCAAAGGCATTTATCTGGTATTTTATTGTAATTGGTTAATTTATACTTTATTTACCTTGCGGATAGGATCTGAGAGCTAAGGCTGGGTACTGCTGCCTTTTTCTGTTCCACACTGTCAGGGAAATATATGTCTCCTTAGGCTTAAAAGCATTTTTTTTTTAAATGAGAAATGGAGCTTTGGAATAAATTTTTCATTGCTCACGACACAGAGCCCCCAGGCCACCATGGCCTGTGTTCTTTTAAGTCATCAAAAACTAGTTTCTGCTGAGAACATTCAAATGTTTCACCTTGTGCTGAGGAATTTGGAACTAATCTTCCCAGATCAGTGTTGCTGGAAGTCAGTCCAGGAGCTTTTTGGATAATCCACCTCATGACTGGAAAACAAGGAAGAAACCCGGTAGCTTCTTTGCCGTGTGGATTCAGACCCCGGGAGCACAGGCCTGCACCTGGAGAGCTTCTCCCCGCGCGTGGCCGGACATATGGAATATGGAGCCCCGCGGCCTTGGAGTCAGAGAGCTGCCAAGTAGAATCTGCATGTAATGCTGCTCATCATTTTCAATTGCTCTCCCAATGAAACAGGCCCCGGAGCAGAGATGAATGCGTAGAAAGCGTTTTTTCCACTGGGTGTGGGTCCAGAATAAATAATCAAAAGAAAATCCGCTCATCCAAGCGGCTTCTTGGAGATAAGTTTTAATTCAGACCAGTTGGAGGCCACTGATAGATGCAGACTAGAACAAGGAGCATCAAAGCCAGCGTCGGCGGGCTGCCTCATGTGTTCCACCAAGGACGTCACTCCCGAGTGTGTCATCTGTGACCCAGCAGTGGAGTGCCGGGTCTCTCTCTTTCTCCTCTCACCTCTCTCCTCCTCTCTCCCTTGCCATCCCTCTTGCCTCTTTGGCTGTGTCTGTCCTCTTTCTGCCTTCCCTTTCTCCCTTGCTCCTCGTCCCGACCTCCTCCTCTTTCAACCATAAGTCCTTTACCTAAAAAAAACACAAAAAAACTTTTAAATCTTACAATCAATATACATGTTTTTATTTTTATTGTTTTGAGACAGAGTCTTGCTCTTGTTGCCCAGGCTGGAGTGCAGTGGTGCGATCTCGGCTTACTGCAACCTCCACCTCCTGGGTTCAAGCGATTCTCCTGCCTCAGCCTCCCGAATAGCTGGGATTACAGGTGCCCACCACCATGCCCGGCTAATTTTTGTATTTTTAGTAGACGGGGTTTCACCATGTTGGCCAGGCTGGTCTTGAACTCCTGACCTCAGGTGTGAGCCACCGCACCCAGCCTGCAATAAGTATAGACTACAAAAGTTGCAAAAAATCTGTAGTGGAGCCGGTCCCCAAGTACTCTGCACCCAGCTTGCCCTGTAGTTGCATCTTACATAATAACAGCACCATGTCACAACCAGGAAATCAGCACAGACACAGGTATATCTCTGTCATCAAGCCCTTCAGCTTCTAGTACTCACTTTTTTATGTAAGCTTATTCCACTTTCAGGCTTCCTAACTTGCTCAAAGAACATGTATCTAATATGTATTTTCTTCCAGATAGAGGCGCCCTCTTTTCTCCATTTGCTCATTTTTGAGTCATGTGACAGGGCCCCGGGTCCTCCCGCCAGACACACCTATGGGAGAAAAGGGGAGTTCGAGGAATGGGGTCCTGACCTTGCTGGGCACCATTTGAAGGGCTCACATGTCCTTTGTCTTATTCAGTCTCCATTTGTTTTCATTTATGAGTGAAAGGAGATGAAATTTAGATGGACTCACCTTGCTCTTGGTGCAGAGCTGTGATTGCAGAGTTGATGAGAAAGCTGTTCCAACTGTGCACGGAGATGCATTCTGTGTTCAATCTGTACACATCTGTCAGGTGGGCAGCCTCCCGTGACGAGGGTCATTGCAGGCTGGCTGAGCTGCAGGGAGCCTTGGTTCCTGCAAGGGCCAGGGGAGCCCACTCTTTAGTCCCTTGGCCTGGTCACTTGGTTGGAGCTGGTACCAGCATGGAATTTGCTGGTAAGCTGGGAAGTAGATGGACCCCATGTTTTCCTGTCTGGCTGAGAAGTTGGATCTGTGGGTGCTCTGACGACTTCACTTGAGTGAATGTGCAGTTTCTGGCCCCTTTGACCTCTAACAGTGGCTTTGCATGGAGCATGGGACAGTTGGTTAGGAGACCATGGACTAGGGACCCAGGCGTGATATGACTGGGGCACTCAGACAGGGGCTTGGACTGATCTTGGCTCTCTTTGCACTTATCTCTACTTTCTTCCCCAGGAATTAGCAGGAGTCAGCAGGAGAGAGAGCAATGCATTGTCCATCCATCCAAGTGGGGCTCCAAGAGCTTCCAAACCAATAGATAAGAAGGAGGAGCCACAGAGGCTGGAAAAGACTGCCGATCACAGTTTGTCCTATGTAGAACTTTCCGGAACATTCAGCTGCAGAAAGTGAATGGACTTGAGGTTTTCTTTCTCCTTCTGAACAGCCTGTCTATAAAAACAAAGGAAGCCCGGCTGCCTGGGAGACAGTTCTTGATGATTTCAAGACAGGCTGCAATGTCTCTCTTGGCTGCGGGATGGGATGGTTACCAGGAGTGAGGAGCATAGTTCAACTAGGCTGCCCTTGTCAGGATGGGGAAAAGGTGAGAACGAAAAATTTCGTTCTCAAATCCATGTGTGTGCATAGCTCATGGAGAGTAAAACATCTCAATCAAATTGTTTGCCGAGAACGTTTATTTCAGCTAAATGATACTTCAGAGAGTCCATCCTTCTTCATGTTCTCTGAAACAATCCATTAACATGGCATAAGGCATCCAAGAAATAATGGCTGCAAACAAGCCTGGGAGCCAGAAAGAACGGCTTTGGTGGGTGAACTGGTGTGGAGGGAGCCAAGACCAGTAAGAAGCCTAAGGTCACAGAGCCTGCACCAGGATCTCAGTGGTGGGAGTAACAGAGAAGAGTTGGGTCTAAAAGATGTCAAGGAATGAAAGTCCATGGGACTTAAGCAGTGTGAGCTCACATGAGTTACTTAACCACTCTCTTTTTTTTTCCATTTGTAAAGTGGGATGTGGGAGGCAGAAAAATGTCCTCCTGCATAGGTCCATGTCCTAATCCATAGAAACTGTGAATATGTTAGGTTACCCAGCAAAGTGTTGGATAAAGGAATTAAACACTTAGGGAAAATAAGAATATAGATGACCTCATTAATAATTTGTTATGTTGATTAAGATTACTTACCAGCAATCTTACCATGTTGAGATGGTAAGACTTTGGATATATCAGGTTAAATGACACCTATTCATTGAATTAATTTCACCTCTTTTTACTTTTAAAAATATGGCTACTGGAATTAAGGTTGTTAATCAGGTAATTTTAAGGTGAGGGGTTATCTTGTATTACCCTAGTGGGCCCAATGTAATGACAAGGGTCCTTAAAAAATGGAAGAAGGAGCCAGAAGAGGAGATTGGAGAGATGGGATGTGGGAAGGAATCAACTGCTGTAGCTTGGTTTGAAGAAAGAAGAAGCCATAAGCCAAAGAATACAGGCAGCCTCTAGGCTGGAAAAGCCAAGAAAATGATTTTCTCCTAGAGGCGTCAGAAGGGAATGTAGACTGCTGACACCTTAATTTTAGCCCAGTGAGGCCCACATCAGACTTCTAACCTACAGAACTACAATGATAAGACGTTTATGTTGTTTTAAGTCCCTGAGCTTATGGTAATTTGTGACAGCAGCAAAAGGAACCTAATACACGAAGGGCAATAATAGTGCCTTCCTCTTGAGGTAGCTGTGAGCTTTACATGAATTATGACATGGCAGCACTTAGAACAGTAGATGACTCAATATAACACCAACACTGGTGATGATGACGATGACATGATGATGGTGATGGTGATGATGGTGATGGTGATGATGATGGTGGTGGTGATGATGGTGATGACTGATGGTGGTGATGGTGATGATGATCATGATGGTGATGATGATGGTGGATATGGTGATGATGATGGTGATGGTGATGATGGTGATGATCATGATGGTAGTGATGATTGTGATGGTGGTGATGGTGATGATGGTGATGGTGATTATGATGGTGATGGTGATGGTGATTATGATGGTGATGATGGGGATGGTGATGGTGTGATGATGCTGATGGTGATGGTGATGATGATGGTGATGATGGGGATGGTGATGGTGTGATGATGCTGATGGTGATCATGATAGTAGTGATGATTGTGATGGTGATGATGGTGATGGTGATGGTGATGATGATGATGGTGATGATGTTGATGGTGATCATGATGGTAGTGATGATTGTGATGGTGGTGATGGTGATCATGATGATGATGATGGTGATCATGATGGTAGCGATGACTGTGATGGTGATGGTGGTGATGGTGATGGTGGTGATGATGATGGTGATGGAGAAGAAAGTCAGTACTATTTTCATTGATATACTTACCTTGAGGGATGTCCACATTTTAAGAGTGTTAAGAGGAAAGGGGAGTCAGGAAGGCAGCAGGAAGAGGGGTTAACATGAAAACCCAAAGGATGCAGGGTTGCAGGATCATGGGAGGTGAGAGTGGACAGAAGTGGCAATGGCCCAGGGTCAAGTTATGTGGGGAAGTCAAGTGGGGAAGGCATGACAAGCAGAGACCAGAAGGGCCTCACTAAGCTTGGCATCATAGAGAGCAATGGACTGGGAGTCTGGCACTTGAGCACTAGAGGTGAGCTGTCTAGCCTGGCAGCCACCAGCCACACGTGGCTATGGAGCACTTGAGATGGGGCCAGTGTGAATCTAGATGTGTTGGAAGTGTAAAATGCTCACTGGGTTTCGAAACCTAGAGGAAAACAAGGTGTTTTTCTCTAAAATGATCTTGGTGACAATTTGTTATGATGGTTACATGCTGAGATAGTAAGATTTGGGATATATCAGGTTAAATGAAACCTATTAAATTAATCTCACCTCTCTTTATGTTTTGAAATGTGACTACTTGAATATTTAAAATGGCATCCATAGCTCACATTCTATTGCTACTGGACAGCACTGTGCCACTAAATATAGGCGTGACCTTGGCTAAGTCCTTTGTGCATTCTGGGTTCCTGTCTCCTTTGTTTGTAAAGTCAGGTGCTCTTCAAGGTCTGTACAGGGCATTCTGGGTGTGGTATCTAGGTCATGGGGAACACAGAGAGAACATGGAACTGTACCAGCATGAAGGTATATTTAAGGACCAGGGCCAGTAGAGGCATAAGAAAGCAAAGGTGAGGACTGCTTGCTGCGGAGGGTTGACAGTGCTGGTGAGAAAAGGGAAGGGGCTAAAAATCATTATTCATGCTCCTGCAGAGACTTGGCAGTTTGTAATTCAAAGAGAGGGAAGTAACGTGGAGAGAGAGATTAGATCGACAAGAGAGTGGGTGAATTGATGGAAGAGAGTGCTGCGAGAGTGGCAGGAAGGAGATTTAAGGTCAGGGCAGGAATTAACCTTGGAGGGCCAGGAGAGAATGAACAGGTGAGAAATAAATTAAACAATTAGCACACTCATCAAAACGGTATCTCAAAGCACAAATGAAGTGGAATCGGTGCCTCCGAGGACAGCACAGCTAACAGGTGTTGTAGGAAATCAGGAGAGGACAGAGGACTTCCTGCAGAAGGGAAATTGGAGCTGGCTGAGGAAAATGAGTGTGCTTGCGCAGGACACGTCACAGAGGAGTGGGGAGGCGTGGGCTCGCTGGGATGGGCAGGATGTAGGCCAAGTGAGGCCACGATAGGAAAGGCCCCAAAGCCCAGATGAAAGCTATTGCAGCCCAAATGCCAAAGAATAGAAAATCAAAGGCAAAAATAAATGTGTTGTGCTCTTTAACCCTATCCAACCTCTTTTTCCAGTTTGAGCTGGGGGCTGGAAATTCAGGCCAAGGAGGTGCTTTGCTGCTCCATGCTGAGGGCAGTGGCTGGGCACGGACCCAGACATTGGTGGGTATTTCATTTCAGCACCTCCACTCACTTGCTGTGTGGCCTTGGGCAGATGGCCTAACCCCTCTGAGCCCAAGTTTCCTTAGGGGGTGTTTTGGGCTTAATTATGTCACCCCACAATTCATATGTTCAAGCCCTAAGTCACAGTAATGTGACTGTATTTGGAGACAGGGAGTTTGAAGAGGTGATTTAGTTACAATGAGGCCATTAGAGTGGGCCCTCATCCAGCATGATGGGGGTCCTCATAAGAAGAGGAGATTAGAGGCTGGGCGTGGTGGCTCATGCCTGTAATCCCAGCACTTTGGGAGGTTGAGGTGGGCGGATCACGAGGTCAGGAGTTCAAGACCAGCCTGGCCAACAGAGTGAAACCCCGTCTCTACTAAAAATACAAAAATTAGCCGGGTGTGATGGCGGGCACCTGTAGTCCCAGCTACTTGGGAGGGTGAAGCAGGAGAATGGCGTGAACCCGGGAGGCAGAGGTTGTGGAGAGCTGAGATCGCACCATTGCACTCCAGCCTGGGCAACAGAGTGAGACTCCATCTCAAAAAAAAAAAGAGGAAGAAGAGATAAGTTATGACACAGACACACAGAGGGAAGATTGTATGGGGACACATCTTGGTGAGAAGACGGCCATCTACAAAGCAAGGAGGGAGGTCTCAGGAGGAACCAGCCTTGCCTACATCTTGATCTTGAGCTTGTAGCTTCCAGAACTGTGAGGAGGTCATTTCTGTAGTTGAAGCTGTTCAGCCTGGTGCTTGGCTATGGGAGCCTGAGAAAACTAACATAGGAAGATGGCAGGACCCTGTACGAGGTATTGTGAAGACTCAGACATGGTATGTAAGTGTCTCAGCACACAGCTGAGAGCCAGGGAGAGACATTTCCATTCACATGGCTTGGAAGCTTCTGTAAGGAAGTGAGAGAGGGAAAACCCAGGTCTTCATGGTGTCCCCCTCTGGGGACAGTGCTCACTTCTCTTCAGGCTGGTGAACGTCCTGCTGATGTGGACACCACCAAGTGGAGTGTGGGTCACTGGGGTGAAGTCCTGTACACACAACGGCCGTGGAGACACACACGATTGGACCAAGTGTTCAGGAACACCGGCTTGGCGTGCTGCTGGCACCGGAGGGAAGCTGCCCCTAGTGATGGTCGTCCTGGCTGTGACAGCTTCTTCCGGTGCCCTCCCTGGAATCCCAGGGTGTCCTGGGGGGAATTACATTAAATCCTGCCAAGGACCTCAGGGGCAGCCGCTGGACAGAGCTCTCCCCTCTTCTCGACTCTCCACCCTGACAAGATAAACAGGCGGTTTCTCTCCTACTTTTCTCCGTGGATCAGTTCACTTTAGACCAGATCTTGTGTCTGTAACATCAATACTGTTGCTGATAGAGACTGTCCTCAGAGGAGGTGTGGTTCCAGCGAGCCTACCTGCCCATCTGGAAAGGGCGAGTATTCTCTGAATTCCCCCCAAATCTTTTGGGGCTGGAGCATCCTTTGCAAATCACTGATTCTAAGATCAGCGTTGAGGGGCACTACCAGAACCTCATGTTCAACCCAAACGTGGAGAAATTCCTCCTCTTATTCAGAATCTCACTTCTGGCTCATCTCTCAAGTGTGTGAGAAATCATCATTTTTTCATAGTGTTTCAGCTTCAGACAGAGGTTTAGGAAAGCCACCATCATTGCCTTCTTATTTTGACTCTCTTACCTGTTCCTGTCTGTCCGTCTCTCCCAGAAGAAGGAGAGGGCTATGGTTGGGCTAGGCCATTCCCAGGTTTAGCGGGTTGATCTAGACTTCATCCTCACGACCTTGAATGTCTGGCCCTTCCATTCTCTCACCTCTGTGTGTAATCCTCCCTTACGCTCCTTTAGTGAGGGGAGCCATCCTGCCAGCTGGTAGCAGCACACAACAACTGATCAACAGTCTTTCCCGGCTCAGAGCCTTTGTTCCTTTCTTTGTTTAGAGACGGTCTCGCTATGTTGCCCAGGCTGCAGTACAGTGGAATGGTCACGACTCATTGTAGCCTCAAACTCCCTAGCTCAAGCGACCCTCCTACCTCAGCCTCCCAAATAGCTGGGACTATAGGTGTGCACCACCACACCTAGCTAATTTTTAATTTTTTGTAGAGATGGGGTCTTGCTATGTTTCCCAGGCTGGTTTTTTCGAACTCCTGGTCTCAAGCAATCTTCCCGCCTGGATCTTCCACAGTGCTCAGATTATAGATGCGAGCCACTCTGTCTGGCTCTATTTTTCTTCTTTCCCTCCCCAAGAAAGAAGACAAGGAGATGAGAAACCTCAGCCCTATTTCTTTTTACTCTGCAAAATCCAAATCCCATCTTTTTCACGTTGCCACCAAATTGAGGGCAGCCTTTCGCTGGCTTCTGACCCAAAACTCAGACAAATAAGATCTTGGCATTTCGTGGGTCAAACACGAGAGGTTTCTTTTCTTTCTTTTGTCTCCCCTGTCCCCCTTTTAAAAGTGGGCCTCGGAGGTGTTGCTTTTCCTGCTGAAAGTTCCATCCGATTGGATTTCATGACAGGAAATACCTTACCCATTCTCTCCCTTTCTGTCTCCCCACTGTTCTCTCCCTTCTCTGGTATGGCCTGTTTTGGGCTAAGGAGGCCAGCAAGTCAAACTGAAACAATATATTACTTGGAGCCAGGCGTGTAAAATGAGGATGCTTGAAGTCGAGCCCAGTGTCTTCTCTTTCCAAATAAACCCCGATGCCCCCAAATGGAAAAATCCAGCTCTCAGAACACGAGCCTGCTGGCTGCTCTCTGGCTGAAAGGTGCTGCATTTGAGCTATTAAACAGACTCTTTCTACTCTGCAAAGACCAAAGCTCTCCTTGGAGGTTTATGCTGTTCCGCGGGGGACTGTTTCTTAGCTGAATGCTGACAACAAAGGAAACACAACAGTGCGCTTGCCTGTGTGACCTCTGGTGGATTCTGAGAGGCTTTGACACGGCTTGTCTCAGTGAATGCTGAGGACACTGTAAGGACGTTGGGGCACAGGGAGGTGAAGTGCCCAGCGTCACAAGATAGGAAGCAGCCGTGGCTGCACTGGAGCTAAGGCTTCTGACGCTGGGCGCACACCTGTCCTCAACCAGCTGAGGCTGTCGGATGCTCTGGCTGGAAGGAGAAGGAAGAGTGTTTCATGGCCCTGGCTCATGCAGTCTGGTCCAGATGCTCAGTCCTGAACCCCTTGGGTGTTCCACTTACCATATGTTGGTGCTTGCAGCCTCCGGTCCTAACCCAGGGGCATCACCCTCCAGGAATTGCCCATCGGTCTCTGCAGTGTTGACTTTGCTCTTTTTGGATGCTGACTCTGTATTTGTGTGAGGGTGGGGGATCCACCTTGGATCCCAGCTCTGGCTTTTGGATGTGAGGATAAATTCAGGGTCTTTTTGTCTTTAGAGGAAAAAAAGGCTGCATTCTTCCTACCAACCCGTCAGAGCTTTACTTAGGAATAAGGTGTCCTGAGCTTCCGAGAAATTTCCTATTCCTGGGGAGCGCCCCCAGGGTTCTCTGTGAGGGGCGGGAATGGTTGCCCTGGAGGAATTCTGAGTTGCTGTTAACTCCCAACAGCCTGCCCAACCGGGGCCCCTCTCCTCCTGCATCCTGAACTTGATTCAGGTTTTGTCCTTGCTAAGGAAGCCAAAAGAAATGGTCTTACTCCATCTTTCTGCTCTTGGCTTCCTCATTTTCCTTCTCCTGTGAGATCTTGAACAAGCCGTCTTGAATGGCTGCTTACGAATAGCCCGGGATGTGGGTTGGGTCCTCCTTCCCCGTCACCCGCCTCCAGGGTGGATACGCCTGCCTGCCGCCCCCACCTCTCTGCCGCATGACATTGTCTTCATAATAAACATCTCTGGGTGACACAAGATTGATGCCTCCATAAAGGCTTCCCGTGGCTCACACAATGCCCCTTTTGTAGAAATTCATGTTTTTCTGCAGGGCAATGCTTGCTGACACTGAGCTGCTTTTGCCAAGATCATAACCCCCACTCCTCACCCCAAAGCGTTCAGGAATGAAGAATTTGGAGCTGCTGTTAGGCCTGCATCTCCGCTGGGTTTCTGCTCGGAGCTGATTGCCACTGAAGGCTGCTTGGACCAAGTCCAGATCCCATGGAACTCTGGGCTAGGATGATCGGCCCCCTTACAAAGGGCTGTCCCCAGGAATGCCATGAAAAGCATGGTCCCCGGCCTCCTTATTCAGATCTAGAAGCCCCTCAGTGTCTCCCAGCTCATGACATTTTGCTGAAATACCAGAGCTATCCCCACCCCCATTAGCCTCAACTCTGCCCAACCCTCCAAGGACACAGACAGGTTGGCCAACCTCCACTCAGCAGGCTGGCCCTACAGTATCCAGGCGGGGAGCTTGGGCTGTTGCATTTCCATTTTCCATGGGAAATGTCTGAAATGTACATTGGACCTTTCAGATCATCAGAAAGATCTCATGTGGCCTTTGGGAGGCAGAAGGACTCTAAGGAGTGAGGGGATGTGTCTCACTCTAGTGCTGGGATGGTGACAAGGGGATGTGTCTCACTCTAGCGCTGAGACGGTGACAAGGGGATGTGTCTCACTCTAGCGCTGGGACGGTGACAAGGGGATGTGCCTCACTCTAGCGCTGGGACGGTGACAAGGGGATGTGTCTCACTCTAGTGCTGGGATGGTGACAAGGGGATGTGTCTCACTCTAGTGCTGGGACGGTGACAAGGGGATGTGCCTCACTCTAGTGCTGAGACGGTGACAAGGGGATGTGCCTCACTCTAGCACTGGGACGGTGGCAGGGGGATGTGCCTCACTCTAGTGCTGGGACGGTGACAGGGGGATGTGCCTCACTCTAGCGCTGGGACGGTGACAAGGGGATGTGCCTCACTCTGGTGCTGGGACGGTGGCGGGGGGATGTGCCTCACTGTAGTGCTGGGACGGTGGCGGGGGGATGTGCCTCACTGTAGTGCTGGGATGGTGGCGGGGGGATGTGCCTCACTCTGGTGCTGGGATGGTGGTGGGGGGATGTGCCTCACTCTAGTGCTTGGACGGTGGTGGGGGCTTGGCTGTAAAACTCTGGGGAGCAGAAAGCACTCATGGACTTGTCTCCTTTGTGCCTGAAGCTTCCCTCGGGCCATGTGTCCCATACGAAGCTGACTCTGATTTGATTAATAATTATAACATCAATGTGTGTGCTCCCTGCAGAAAATTCAGAGGACACACGGGACAGCAGAGGATTATTAGTACAGACTTAGAAGTCACCTAGACCCCTCCTCTTTTTTATTATTTTTCCTTCCTTCCTTCCTTCCTTCCTTCCTTCCTTCCTTCCCTCCCTCCCTCCCTCCCTCCCTCCCTCCTTTCTTTCTTTCTTTCTTTCTCTTTCTTTTCTTTCTTTTCTTTCCTTTCCACAGGGTCTCACTCTGTCACCCAGGCTGGAGTCCAGTGGTGTGATCATACCTCACTGCAGCCTCCACCTCCTGGGCTTGTTACCGGCAGGTCTTTGTTCTTAGAGCTCCCAAGATGGCTGCAAGCCTTTTGTTCTCTGACCTGGGGTTCTTGGCCTCATGGATTCCAAGGAATGGAACCTCGGGCCATGCAGCGAGTGTTATAGCTGCATTAGAAGCCGTTGGTCATGGAAGAGAATCGTGGAACCCAGCGACTAGTGTTCGGCTCCATTAGTACGAACCAGGGCACTTAGCCACACAGGAACAATGGCGAGCCTCTAGCCCCATCAGGAGCGGCAATGGGTGCCTCCCTGGATCAGAAATGCAGCGGACACCCTGCCGGATCCGGAGGGGTGGAAGTCAGTGCGGGTCTGCGACGGTGGCGATCGGCAGTGGTGGACAGCGAGCGAAAGCTCGGCTCAAGCCAGAACAAACATGGACCAGAAGAGTGTGCAGTTGTAAGATTTAATAGAGTGAAAACAGAGCTCCCATACAATGGAAGGGGGCCCAAAGGGGGTTGCCACTGCCAGCTCGAATGCCTGGGTTTGTATCCTAATCATTGTCCTCCCCCTGTGCTCTCAAGTGAGAGATGATTGACTATTTCTTTACCTCCTGCTTTTAGCCCAATTGGTATTTCAGTGAGTCACTTAGGTTTTTAGAAAGTTTATTTTATACTAACATGATGATGGTATAATGTACATATGATAAAATGTATCCACTTTAAATGTACAGGGTGATGGGTTTTGACAAATGTATATACCTGTGTAACCTCTACCCTGGTCAAGACTTAGAAATGTTTCCAGCATCCCAGAAACTTCCCTCTAGTCCTTTTGCAGTCAGTTGGCCCCTCCCACTTTTGGGCAACTACTGTCCTGATTTCTATGAGTTGTGAAGTTCTAGAACTGCAAATCGATGGAATCCTGCAGGCTGTTTTGTGGCCATCTTTCTTCACTCAGCAGTACCTTTTTGATCCACCTGTGTTCCTTCATGGGTCTGCAGGCTTGTTCTCTGTCACTGACTACCATCCAATTGGATGACTAAATAAACAGTATGAATATAACTTTTTTATCAATAAATAAGTAAAAAGTTTATCCATTTGTTCTCCTATTGATGGATGTTTCACTCAGTTCTGTTACAAATCTTTTCTGTGTTTCTAATAACTTCACATTTTTTTTTGAGATGGGGTCTTGCTCTGTTGCCCAGGCTGCAGTGCAGTGGTGTGATCTCCGTTCACTCCAACCTCTGCCTCCCAGGTTCAAGTGATCCTCCCTCCCCAGCCTCCCAAGTAGCTGGGACCACAGGTGTGCACCACCATGCTTGGTTAATTTTTGTATTTTTTGTAGAGACAGGGTTTGACCATGCTGTCTAGGCTGGTCTTGAACTCCTGTACTCAAGCCATCTGCCCGCCTCGGCCTCCCAAAGTGCTGGGATTACAGATGTGAACCACCACGCCCGGCCAAACATCATAATTGTTAATGCCTGCCTCATTCATAGGGTACCTTTAAGAATTATGCCGAATGGCTGTTTTATTCACAGGTGTTTAGGTTTGTCTGTTGTGATAAATATCCTTATACGCAAAATATTGTCCAGGAGAGATGCTTAAAAGCAAATGGCAAAATCAAAACTCAGAACATTTGAAAGGTTCTTGACACACAGTGCCACCTTTCTTTCTCTGTCCATGATGTGTATAAAAGAGCCTAAATCAGCCATCTCGACAGTGTGGAGGAGTTTGGGTTTTTCATCTTTTGCAAATTGGATGATTTGAAGAATGACTCCAGTGTGAGCAGAAATTATCCTAATTTGCTTTTTTATTATGAAGAGAGACTGAACATTTTCCCCCATATGTTTATTTGACTCTTATATTTTTTGTGTGTGAATTAACTTTCATTTTCTTTACCCACTTACCTACCAAAGAGACAGTGTTTTCTTTTTTCTTTCTTTCTTTTTTTTTTTTTGAGATGGAGTCTCGTTCTGTCACCCAGGCTGGAGTGCAGTGGCGCGATCTTGGCTCACTGCAAGCTCTGCCTCCCGGGTTCAAATGATACTCCTGCCTCAGTTTCCCGAGCAGCTGGGTCTACAGCGTGTGCCACCATGCCCAGGTAATTTTTTGTATTTTATTAGAGACAGGGTTTCACCATATTGGCCAGGCTGATCTCGAACTCCTGACCTCGTGATCCACCCACCTTGGCCTCCCAACGTGCTGGCCAGAGAGACAGTGTTTTCTCATGTATTTGTATGAAGTCTTCCTCTCTGAAGGCTATCAGCTCCTTGTCATGTTTGTTGCAGGTATTTCCCTCCGTTTGGTATCGTGGATTGGTTTTGTTGATGATGTTTCTCAATTCAAGGCCAATGACAAAATTATCTAGCCAGCCTATTGTTTTCCATGGTTTCTCTGTGAATTTCTTTCATTGTCTTAAATCACATAAAGTCCTCCTGTACCCCAAGGTTAAAGAACTGTTGTATTTTTTACAGTTTTGGTTTATACATTTAACCATCTGTAATCTATTTTGGTATACAGTTTGAGGTAAAAATCTAAATTCATTTATTTTCCCCAATTGCTACCACCCAGTTGTCCCAGCACTATTATGAAATAATTTGTATTTTCCCCCAGTTAACACTGCCTTTGTCATACATCAATTCTTGAATTTCTATCAACTGTTACATTTGTTTATACAGGGTGTTTTGTTTGTTTGTTGTTTTTTGAGATGGAGTCTCACTCTGTCGCCCCCAGGCTGGAGTGCAGTGGCGCGATCTTGGCTCCCTGCAACCTCCGTCTCCCAGATTCAAGGTTCAAGCCATTCTCTTGGCCTCAGCCTCCCGAGTAGCTGGGATTACAGGCACCTGCCACCATGCCTGGCTAATTTTTGTATTTTTAGTAGAGATGGGGTTTCACCACGTTGGCCAGGCTGGTCTCAAACGCCTGACCTCAAGTGATCCACCTGCCTCAGCCTCCCAAAGTGCTTTGATTACAGGCATGAGCCACCACACCTGGTCATTAATGCAGTTTTACAAGTGTAGTTTATTGAGATAGTTTTAATACATGGAAGACCTAGATCCCCTCTCTTACATCTTCTTTCAAGTTAGCTACTCTTGCCAGGGCAAGTTTTTAGATGAATTTTAGAATTATTCTGCAAAGGTTGAAAAATTCCATCAAGGGTCTTGACTGATTTACACTAAACCAACACCGTGATTTGGAAAGAATCCGCATCTTGGCAAATTATCATTGTAAATGAGTTGCATTGTTATTGGGTGTCCTTCCATGTTCTCAGAGCTCCCAAGATGGCAGCAGGCCACTTCCAAGATGGCAGCAAGCCTCTTACTCTCTGACCTGGGGTTCTTGGCCTCACGGATTCCAAGGAATGGAATCTTGGGCCATGCGGTGAGTGCTATAGCTCTGTTCAGCTGGATTAGGACGAACCCCGGGCACTTAGCTCGCACCGGAACAATGGCGAGCCTCTAGTCCAATCGGGAGCGGCAATGGGCAGGGCCTCACTGGACCAGGAGCACAGCCGACACCCTGCCAGATCCAGAGGGGTGGAACTCAGCGACTGGTCTGCGATGGCGGCAATCAGCAGTGGTGAACGGTGAGCAAAAGCTCAGCTCGAGCCATAACAAACAGGGACCAGAAGAGTATGCAGTTGCAAGATTTAATAGAGTGAAAACAGAGCTCCCATAAAATGGGAGGGCACCCAAAGGGGGTTGCCTTGCAGGCTTGAATGCCTGGGTTTATATCCCGATCATTGTCCCTCCCCCTGTGCCCTCAGGCGATAGATTGGCTAATTCTTTACTTCCTGTATTCGCCTAATTAGCATTTCAGTGAGTTCTCTTTACTACCTGATTGGTCGGGCGTGAGCTAAGTTGCAAGCCCCGTTTTTAAAGGTGGATGCAGTCAGTCACCTTCCCAGCTAGGCTTGGGGATTCTTAGTCGACCTAGGAAATCCAGCTAGTCTTGTCTCTCAGTATCTAGGGTATAGACCCTAGAGCTCACCTGAACTGGGTTATAGAGATGAGGGGAAGGGGTAGGGGAGAGGCGTGTCGGCACTTTGCTTTTAGGCCTTACATCTGGAAACTTGTTAAAGCTTTGGCAACAGAATTTCCAAATTTGGCGACACCTGATGATGAAACTCCTGCTGTGGAGCTCTGTCCGGGCCATGCTAGAGGGTATTTGTCATTCATGTGTGAAACCAGCACCGCCCAAAGCCTCCAGTGCCCACACAGAGCACCAGGCAAAGCAGCGAAGAACTGGGGTGTCCCATCACGGCCCAGTCGCCCATGCCACGGTTTAATTGTAATTTCTCTGTACCTGGCTTTGCCACTGGGAATCCTGGGTTTCACGTGCAACACAACCACGCCACCCGACAGTCCTTTCACAAACAGCAAAATCAATCCACTGTCTAGTTTGAGCTTTGCTTGGGGACAGGCCCTGGGAATGGGTGGAGCCGATGGAATAAGCCACAGTGAACTCATATTGAGCAGTGATCATGGGGGCAGAGCAGGGACAAAGCGAGAATACAGTGAGGAGATGACGTACTGGCCACAGTGAGGCTTCAGTCTTACATCGTTTCTTTTGTATTTTACCAGCAGGGCCTACTGGCATTTCTCTTCTTTCTCTGCCTTTGTTTCAAAGGACATGGGGGCCATTAAACTGTTATGCGCATCTGTGTGAAGAGACCGCCAAATAGGCTTTGTGTGGGCAATAAAGCTTTTTAATCACCGGGGAGCAGGTGGACTGAGGCCAAAAAAGGAGTCAGCAAAGGGAGATAGGGGTGGGGCAGTTTTATAGGATTTGGGTAGGTAGTGGAAAATTACAGTTAAAGGGGGTTGTTCTCTTGCGGGCAGGGGTGGGGGTCACAAGATGCTGGGTGGGGAGCTCCTAAGACTCATTGTCCAGGAGAAGGAATGTCACAAGGTCAATTGATCAGTTAGGGTGGGGCAGGAGCAAATCACAATGGTGGAATGTCATCAGTTAAGGCAGGAACTGGCCATTTTCACTTCTTTTGTGGTTCTTCAGTTGCCTCAGGCCATCTGGATGTGTATGTGCAGACTTGGGCTCAGGGACCTGACACAAACATGCACCCAGAGGCGGGAGCTAACATCAGCAAAAGCCCATACCTCTCTCCACAAGATTCCAGTTCCTCCCTGTTGGCCACCTCCTTCCGGGGGCTTCTGCTCTGTATCCCATTGGTTGTGTGATATCATCAGCTTCCTCTAAAAATTCCAAAGGACACAGGATCATTTTGCCTCAGAGCTGGGCTGCATGAGATTTAGTATTGCAGACAGCTCTCTGTATGTGTGGGTTCTGCATCTGGGGATTTAACCAACCTCGGATCGAAAATATTCAGGAAAAAATGGTACTGAACATGTATAGACCTTTTGGTTATTATTTCCTGAACAATATAACAATTATTTATATCGTATTTTCATTGTATTAGGTATTATAAGCAATCTGGAGATATTTTGAAGTATACATGAGGATGTGCATAGGTTATATGCAAATAGCACACCATTTGATATCAGGGACCTGAGCATCTGCACATTTTGCTGTCTGTGGGGGCCCTGGAACCAATCTCCCACAGACACTGAGGGACGGCTGTACTTAGAACCAGTGGTGTGCTGGTAATTGTATAACAATCAGCCCTCCAGAAAGAAAGAGGGAGAGGGAAAGAGAGAGACAGAGAGAGTGTGTGTGTGTGTGTGTCTTACAAGTTTCACTAATGTAAAGAATGTGTGGCACATACTTTGCAAATAATAATAAAACATAATTTTTAAATATAAATTTCATATAGCCAATGGATTCTTTTTGTTTGTTTGTTTTGAGATGGAGTCTCGCTCTGTCACCCAGGCTGGAGTACAGTGGCCGGATCTCAGCTCACTGCAAGCTCCGCCTCCCGGATTCATGCCATTCTCCTGCCTCAGCCTCCCGAGTAGCTGGGACTACAGGCGCCCACCACCACGCCCGGCTAATTTTTTGTATTTTTAGTAGAGACGGGGTCTCACTGTGTTAGCTAGGATGGTCTCGATCTCCTGACCTTGTGATCCACCTGCCTCAGCCTCCCAAAGTGCTGGGATTACAGGCATGAGCCACCGTGCCCAGCCAAGTCATCTCATTTTTATATTCTGATTGTGTAGACCGTGTCTGGGACATGTTGCCCAATTCTGGACCCCTGACTTCTAGAGGCACATTATCAGAAGAGGTTTTAGCAAACATTGAACTAGTAGTTGCCTACCCAACATCATTCTTCCCTATTCTAGCTAATGAAACTACATCTCCCAGGCTCCCTTGTGCCTAGGGGTGATCACGTGGCACAACTCTGACCAATCAGCTGTAAGTGGAAAGCCAAGGGCGCCTTCTGAGATTGTTTTGCGTTCCTTAGTTAAGCACCACTTCTTCCTTTTGTCACTGTTTTTTCTTGCTTCAAGCGGGGACCTGAGGCTGGAGGTGGAACGGCCATCTTGTGACCTTGAATGGACATTCTCAATAATAGATAGGGAGAAAGATAGAAGGAGCCTGAGATATTGATAAGATCATGAAGTAACTGCATAAACTCATTTTATAAGAAAGAGAATCCCTTGTTAGTTCATACCATAATGAATGAATAAATGACTGAATGGATGAGAACTAATGCTTATGGAGCACTTACTATGCAGCCTATGCAGCCTATTTCACAAGCATAATGTCAGTCTAGGTTACTGAGTTTGGAGTTTATCCTATTGCAATGGACAACAAAGTGAAGTTTTAACAGGAGAGTGGCAACCACTGGACCCAAGTTTCCATCCAGGCAGCCAAATTCAGTGCCAACTGAGAGAGTCTTCTTGATGAGGAGACTGTGTCTTAAGACAAATTGTGAATGCAACTAAGAATATTTGACCTGTTTCAGAG
Source organism: Trachypithecus francoisi (assembly GCF_009764315.1). Lineage (NCBI taxonomy): Eukaryota > Metazoa > Chordata > Mammalia > Primates > Cercopithecidae > Trachypithecus > Trachypithecus francoisi. The sequence continues at coordinate 9,066,049 of NW_022681456.1, read as the reverse complement.
GGTATCACAGTAGAACACTATGTGAGGGGCCAGGCATATTCTACTTTCCTCAGAGGCCAGATCTGGGACCAGTGAGTGAGAATTTCAAAGAAGACAGTGAGTCTATAGAAGGAAGAAGTTGTTTTATTTAGGAAGTCAGTGAATTCCTTGTCAACAGAGATATTTACATAAGCGGATTGCCATTTGGGAGGAATGTGGAAGCAGGTACAAGCAGGAAGCAGTGTGGCCTCTGAGGTTCCCTGTTACTCTGAATTTGGTTTTATGACCCAACTCTAATGGGCTCATCTTTCTGTCTTTTGATTCTGTCAAAGCTTGAAAAGGGGCCATAGGACTCCTGGGCCCCTTTCATCTTATGTCTTATAAGATTCCAGAAAGTTGGTTGATGTGTCTTTTAAACTTGAGCTCCCACTGCCCTACCACCAGGCACACGCTTATCAATCTCTTTCTTCTGTGGTTTTATTAAAGGGTCTTTCATATGTATTAAAAATGCAAAACATCTGCCCAATGCCAGTTTCAGAAATGCACGAATGTGAAAGGTTTGGTTTTTACAAGTTTTCTTATGACAGCTGCCACAGTGTCATTAATATGTAAATTCCATTGGCTGAGAAGGTTGACTTTTGGTCATAAATTGGCTGTTTCCTCTTGATAATCCTGTCTGACTCTCCAGCTGTCTAGACAATGGAAAAATTAACACCATGAAACAGAATAGTTTAAAAACCTTTGGAGCCAAATACTTAAAAAAAAAAAAAAATCAAAATCCGTGGCAAGAAATGTGAGACCAATTAGTTAATTATGCAAGGAATCCCTCTGGGGCACCGACCTTGAATAATAATAAGACCTTATGTATGAATAGCATGATAATAGTGTGAAAAAGTACTTTCCATACTTTTTGATCCCTTGGAATGTGTGACTATTCCCGTGACCTTCCTGCGAGGTTATAAAGACCACCAAAATGTGACACCTCATCTCTCCAGCGTTGCCATCACACTCTCAACTTTAATTTTTTTTTCTTTTTTTAAGAGTTTTTTATAGGAGTCTTGCTCTGTCACCCAGGCTGGAGTAGAGTGGCACAATCTTGGCTCACTGCAACCTCTGCCTCCTGGGTTCAAGAGATTCTCATGCCTCAGCTTCCCAAGTAGCTGGTACTACAGGCGTGGGCCACCACACCCAGCTAATTTTTGTATTTTTAGTAGAGACGGGGTTTCACCATGTTTTGGCCAAGCTGATCTTGAACTCCTGACCTCAGGCGATCCACCCGCCTTGGCCTCCCAAAATGCTGGGATTACAGGCATGAGCCACCGCGCCCAGCCTATCTTTAACTCATTTCTTGCTAGAAACTGCAACCCCAACCCATTCAGCTAGGTCAGTATGTGTCCTAATTAAGGGAAAAGAAAATTACACATAAATCATTTTTTTCAAAGTCTTAAAATCCTTCATTGGCTTTCCATTGCTTTTGATATCAAAACCCCTGAGATTTTAACATGAATACTGCGTGATTTGACCACAGTCTACCTCTCTCCATTTCTTGGCAGTTTCCCCTGAGCCTTCTTCCCTCTGTCTAAACTGACTCTTTTAAACTTCTTCCAGTGTTCGATGATTCTCCCTCCACTTGCCTGCCACCATCCATGCACTCCCTCACCTGGTTAATGCCTACTTATTCAAAAGTCACTTCCTCAGGGAAAGACTCTCTATCCCAAAGTACATCAGGCTTTTTTGTTATACATCTTGATAGAAAAACGTTCCTTTCCTCCAGAATAGAGGTAAACACATTACAACCGTTGGGCCAAATCTGGCCCTCCACCTGTTTTTGTAAATAAAGTTGTTTTTTTTTTTTTTGAAATGGAATCTCGCTCTATTGTAGTGGTGTGATCTTGGCTCACTGCAGCCTCTGCCTCCTGGATTCAAGCAATTCTCCTGCCTCAGCCTCCCGTGTACCTGAGACTACAGGTGCGCGCCACCACGCCCGGCTAATTTTTGTATTTTTAGTAGAGACAGGGTTTCACCATGTTGGCCAGAATAGTCTCGATCTCTTGACCTCATGATCCACCCACCTCAGCCTCCCAAAGTGCTGGGATTACAGGCATAAGCCACCAGGCCTGGTGTAAATAAAGTTTTATTTGCACACTGTGATACTCATTTTTTTTTCTGTATTGCCTGTGGCTGCTTCTTGCAGAGTTGAGTAGTTACAGCAGACACTGTATAGCTCACACAACCTAAAATACCCTAAAATACTTTCTATCTGGCCATTTGTAGAAAAGTTTGGCAAGAGAGCATTGGTCTTGATTTGTAATGATACACTTATCATTAGATTATTTGATTATCTGTTTCCTCTTCTAGACTCTGGGTTCCAAGCAGACAGGAACTAGGTCTTGTTCACCCCATGACTCCATGTTTCCAGTGCTCAGCACTTGGCAGTTGCTCAATAAATATCATTGAATAAATGAAGAAAAAGAAGAAGAAATAAGAGAATGAAAGAGAGGCCGGGCATGGTGGCTCATGCCTGTAATCCCAGCACTTTGGAGGCCGAGGAATTGCTTGAACCTGGGAGGTGGAGGTTGCAGTGAGCCGAGATCACACCATTGCACTCCAGCCTGGGTGACAGAGTGGCAGAGTGAGATTCCATCTCAAAAAAAAAAAAAAAAAAAAAAAAAAAACAAAGAAAGAAAAGAAAAGAAAAAGAAAAAAAGGAACAAAGGTGGGCATTACTGTGATTATCTGTGATGCTAAAAATTCAGATCTTTTTTTTTTTTTTTTTTTTTTTTTTTTGAGACAGAGTCTCGCTCTGTCGCCCAGGCTGGAGTGCAGTGGCCGGATCTCAGCTCACTGCAAGCTCCGCCTCCCGGGTTCACGCCATTCTCCTGCCTCAGCCTCCGGAGTAGCTGGGACTACAGGCGCCCGCCACCTCGCCCGGCTAGTTTTTTGTGTTTTTTAGTAGAGACGGGGTTTCACAGTGTTAGCCAGGATGGTCTTGATCTCCTGACCTCGTGATCCGCCCGCCTCGGCCTCCCAAAGTGCTGGGATTACATATCTACAAATTCTTAGACACTCCTGTCATTGAGAGATGGAGGGTAGGTGCTCTTCTCTGGAAACTAGGCAGCATTGGACTGCTTTGACCAATAGACTAGAGTGGAAGTGCCTCCATATGACTTCCACAGCTAGGTCATAAAAGGCCACAAAACATCTACTTTGTTTGCTGGAACACTCACACTTGGAGTCCTGAGCCATTATATAAGAAAACCAGTTATCCTGTGCCTACCATGCTGGGGTGACAACATGTGAGCTTCCAGTTGATAATCCGTCGGGGTCCAGCCTTTCAGCCATCCTCCCAAAGGTACCGGGTGTATGAATGAAGCCATCTTGGACTCTAGACCAGTCTATCAGCTGGTGAGGTACTACTGAATGATCTCTGTTGAGAGCATAGAACAGAAGAATCACCCAGCTGAGCCCTGCCTGACTTCTGCATGCCCAGAATTGTGCAATATAATAAAATGGCTCTTATTTTAAGTCCCTGTGTTTTAGACTTGCTTGTTATGCAGCAGCAACTCACTGCAACACACTATGACTGAGCTGGTGACTAAAGGGTATCTTATTCAAGTTGGTGTTTATGGAAAGTCATCAAAATTTCCTGTTTGCCGGCCCCGCCAGGCAGTTCCAGATTGGCAGAGCTCATTTTTATGCTCATTTTTCCAGAGAAGGAAGTGAACACAGGTTAATTCAGTTTAACAGATGCATTAAGGGCCTGCAATGTGGATTGTTTTGTCTTTACAGGAACTACAGATATGCTTTGTTTCAGAGCTGGTGGGGAGACATTAAGTGCTTGGAGGGGGAAGTGATATAAACCTTCCTAAATAGCCTGTCTTTCTTTCCAGGCCAGCGAACCTGTGACCTTCTCACATTTAAGTAGAACACCAAGAGTGTTTTAAAGGAAGTTTTCGGCCGGGCGCAGTGGCTCAAGCCTGTAATCCCAGCACTTTGGGAGGCCGAGACGGGCGGATCACGAGGTCAGGAGATTGAGACCATCCTGGCTAACACGGTGAAACCCCGTCTCTACTAAAAAATACAAAAAAAAAAACTAGCCGGGCGAGGTGGCGGGCGCCTGTAGTCCCAGCTACTCGGGAGGCTGAGGCAGGAGAATGGCGTAAACCCGGGAGGCGGAGCTTGCAGTGAGCTGAGATCCGGCCACTGCACTCCAGTCCGGGCGACAGAGTGAGACTCCGTCTCAAAAAAAAAAAAAAAAATAAAGGAAGTTTTCAAAGACTGGACAGGACAGTATTCCTACTGGGTGGCTGCCAGGGAATGCTGGGTCCAGGGAAGGATGGATTTGACAATATGCAGAATGACATTCAGGGTCTGGGGTTCTGTTCCAGGAAATGGCAATTGTTGGCAGTATGGTTTCCACCCTACCTGTCCCACCTCCAACCCCTCTAAAAAATCCTCTTTTCCTATTTTATATTTTTAATAAGGAGATGATTGGCATGAAGAGCAATAAGTCTTTCCTACTGTTCACTTGGCTTCTGATGGGCAGGAGCCAGGTTGCACGGCACGAATGTTTCCTTGTTGAGTTGCTCTGTGTGGGTGGGTAACTGGGCTCTGTGGGGTCAGGACCAGGGGTTTCACAGGGGTATGCATTTGGAGGTTTATGAAGGGTGGTCTATGGCCTCAGGGTTTGGAATATGTATGAGTCTAAAGCAAATGTACTAATCCATTGCAGAGCAGTCCTACTTCTTATTCCTCCCCTAAAACACAGCACCCTTTACCCAAGTGACTTTGGAAGGCAGCTATGCTCCCCACTATAAACCAGTGCCGCACTACTTAAGTGACTTGGATTCCTGTTCCACCAAGGGACAATTTGGATAGACATTTATACCCCTAAGTCCGTAAATTGTGATGAAGTAAATTTTAACACGGGTCTGGAAACAACCACCCTTTTCTCACGGCCAAAGTAATCCGATGAAAGATTACTGAAAGGTGGAGACATTATAAATCCCAAATAGAAGGATAATTTTACAACAATTTGGAGGCTGAAGAAAAAAATAAAAGAGTGAAAAGAAAGAGCTGGAGCTCAATGTATGGGGAGTTGGAAGAAGTGAAGGCGGAAAAGTTCACCCAGAAGGAAACCATTGGAGTTTTCCAGCCAGAGAGCAATTCTGAACTGAAACGAATGAACCAGAACTAAAAGTCTCAATTTCCTTCCTGCGCTGTAGGAAAATTGAAAATCTCAGTCCTTGTTGGATTCCAATGGAAATAATTGTCTGCTCCCTGAAAAATGGTGAAGCGCAGATCTGGATGGTGTCCCGTCTGGACATCTCCCTTCTGCCCCTGTGGCCGGCTCCAGGCCCCCAGCCCCAGCCTCTGTCTCCTGACTGCTGTCACAGTGCAAAATGCTTTTAAAAGTCCCATGAAATTGGCATTGGGATTTAGCTTAGAAAAGAATTGTTTTTTTTTTTTTTTTTTAAAAACTCAATTTGTGCCTGTCCCAGAACAGCCCATTAAAACGTGCCAGAGACACACAGGGTCTTTGCCTCTCATCTTCGGCCAACCTGGCCCATGAGACTGGTGATCTCCTCGGCTTCACCGGTTCTTGTCCTTCATCTACAAATCGCAGTTAAAATGCATTATCCCTCATGTGACTGTTAGACAGGTAAGTACAAGCGATACACACAGGAGCAGCTTCAAGTTCCTGGGAAGGACAGGATTTTAAAAACCCATGTTGTGATCAGGAGTCGCACTGAGACAGGAGCAGCTGACTGCGTGGGCATCGTGTACCCCGGTCCTCCTCCTGAAAACCCCAAGTCCTGTCGGTCCCAAGGGGCCATCTCCTCCTCTATGGCTTCCTCAGCCTTGGGGTCTTGGGGGTGAGGGTCAGAGGCACCTGGAGACACAGATCCCTGGAAATAGAACAGGATGGAAGAGATGCAAGAGCTTCTTTGCAACTATTAATGAAGCAGGGGAAAAATCCATTTGTCCCCATGCCTTTGAAGCCAGCTGCGATAGAAGAGGCTGCCATTCTGTTTTTCCAGATGGGAGGAAACCACTGTGCTTCTGGTGCCTGGTCCTGAAAAGAGCTGTGTTTTGGAGAGCAGAGGGAAGGGAGGGCTGCTTCTGCCCAGGAAAACAAAAATGGGGCTCCCAGGAAGGGTATTTGGGGAATGGTGTGGAGGTGGGGATTGAGAGGTGTGTTTGGGGGCTGCGGTTTCTTTCTTTTTGTTTGAGACGGAGTTTCGCTCTTGTTACCTGGGCTGGAGTGCGATGGCACGATCTCGGCTCACTGCAACCTCTGCCCCCTGGGTTCAAGAGATTCTCTTGCCTCAGCCTCCTGAGTTGCCAGGATTACAGATGCCCGCCACCACGCCTGGCTAATTTTTGTATTTTTAGTAGAGATGGGGTTTCACTATATTGGTCAGGCTGGTCTCCAACTCCTGACCTCAGGTGATCTGCCCGCCTTGGCCTCCCAAAGTGCTAGGGTTACAGGCGTGAGCCATGGCGCCCGGCTGGGGCTGCGGTTTCTAAACCCTGTTTTATGAGGGTGGTTAGGACGTGGTATCTGGGGCCAGCAGTGCCCTTAAGCTTGGCCGGCGGGGTGGAGGGCTGCCCTGGGACTGTGCTTCACAGAGCCACGCTGTGCACCTCTTTTGGCTGTGCCCCTCCCCAGGAGGGCAAGGAGTCCACCCAGAGCTTACAAAAACCCCAGCAGGGCACGGTCAGACTAGAAAGAGCCCCAGGTGCAAACTTTAAGGAGGCACTCACACTCCAGATGGTGCAGGCGCAGAGGTGGAACTTGTGAGTGGGTGCCCCCTTAAACCGGTCTCCCCAGGGCAGCTCTTTTGCTTGCTCTCATCCCAGCCCTGGCCCTAGACAACTCCTGATACTTAGGACCCCAGAATTCTCTGCCCAAATGACTAGAGTCTGGGACAGACCACCTTGCTGGGGTGAGGTGGCTGATACAGGGAGCATGAGGGGAGCATGGACACACAGGCTGGAGTGTTCACTGTGCGTGCAAGAGGCTCCTTTATCCAGTGTAGATACAACACATGGGATGTGTGGGATATGTGGGGTAGGTGCATGTGTGTAGAATGTGTGTATAATGTTGAAGAAGTATCCTTTTTTTTTTTTTGAGACTGCACCCTGTTGCTCAGGCTGGAGTGCAGTGGCACGATCTTGGCTTACTGCGACCTCCGCTTCGTGGGTTCAAGCAATTCTCCTGCCTCATTCTTCCAAGTAGCTGGGATCACAGGCGCACACCACCATGCCGGGCCAATTTTTGCACTTTTAGTAGAGATGGGGTTTCACCGTGTTGCCTAGGCTGGTCTCGAACTCCTGACCTCAGGTGATCCACTCGCCTTGGCCTCCCAAAGTACTGGGATGACAGGCGTGAGCCACCGCACCCAGCCTGAAGAAGTATCCTTTTATTTCCACCCTGCTCAGTTTAAGAAAATTTATATCAGGAACTGAGTTTTTCTAACACCCTTCCCAATGTCTTTTGAGCTCGTTATACACATAATAAATATTTGGAAGCTGAGCGGTTACTAGTATTAGAGTTGCTGCATCTCCAGACATGACCAGAGTAGGAAAACCGGAGCACACTTGGATAGATACTGACTCTCACCCACTTGTAAAGTGCTGCTATTGCTGCAATTACTCTCGTGCACAAAAACAAGAACACTTTTTCTCGAAGTTCAGCAATTTAACTTTCCATTGTGGCAACCCAGGAATCCAGGCGTGGAACACTTAGGTGTCCATGTTCTCTGCTCTTCCATCCAGCTTCCTACAACATGGTGGCAGGACTTTGTGTGGATGAGTAAGCAGGTGAGGATTCTGGGTTTGTGCCTGGCTTTCCCTGCTCAGTTCCACTGTCCAATGGGGCATCTGGCTGTCAGGTTCCAGGGACAGGCGGACCCCATAAGAGGAGCTGGAGTAGTCTGTGTGGTAATGGGGTATCCTGGGGAAGAGCCATTGTGTATGTGTGTGTTTGTGTAGCTATCATGAGGTTTGTGGTCTGTCTTCACAGTCACTAAAATAACAGATTACATCATTTCGGAGGTTGGATTCTATTTTTTAATTTATTTAACAAATTTATTTTTCCAGATTATGCTTGCATTTATTTTTTTCCATTACCATTAAAATAAAAACTATATATTTTCTTTTCTTTTTTTTTTTTTTTTGAGACGGAGTCTCGCTCTGTCGCCCAGGCTGGAGTGCAGTGGCCGGATCTCAGCTCACTGCAAGCTCCACCTCCCAGGTTTACGCCATTCTCCTGCCTCAGCCTCCCGAGTAGCTGGGACTACAGGCACCCGCCACCTCGCCCGGCTAGTTTTTTGTATTTTTTTAGTAGAGACGGGGTTTCACCATGTTAGCCAGGATGGTCTCGATCTCCTGACCTCGTGATCCGCCCGTCTCGGCCTCCCAAAGTGCTGGGATTACAGGCTTGAGCCACCGCGCCCGCCAAAAACTATATATTTTCAATTTCTTTTTTTTTCTTTATTCTTTTTTTTTTTGAGACAGAGTCTCGCCCTATCTCCCAGGCTGGAGTGCAGTGGCGTGATTTCAGCTCACTGCAACCTCCTCCTCCTGGATTCAAGCGATTCTCCTGCCACCCAGCTAATTTTTGTATTTTTAGTAGAGACGGGGTTTTGCCATATTGGCCAGGCTGGTCTCGAACACCTGACCTCAGGTGATCCGCCCACCTCAGCCTCCCAAAGTGCTGGGATTACAGGTGTGAGCCATGGCGCCCATCTACATTTTCAATTTCTTATAGAACTTATATGCATCTGGATATCCAGAGATATCTATAGATTTTTAAAATAGTTTTTTCTTTCCAGCTTTAGTGAGGCATAATTGATGGACAATGAATTGCATGTATCTAAAGTATACGACGTGATGGGTTTTGACTGATATATGTACCCAGGAAACCAGCACTGTAATCAAGATGATAAGTGTTTTCATCCCCACCCCCCAGGTGCTAGATTCTTTTTGGTGATGTATTGTGTGTGTGTGTGTGTGTGTGTGTGGTGTGTGTGCGTGCGCACACGCGGTGCACCACATTTTTTGATATACATAAGTATAGTAACATGATTGCAACAGTCAAGCAAATTAACACGGGTCTGGGATTTTAAAGACAATGCTGTCCTCTCCCTCACTTGGGAACTGAGTCCAGAGAGAGGACGGGTGGTCCACAGTCACTCTTGAGTCAGATACCAGGGCTCTCGCCCCCCAGCGCTGACAGATGAACCTGTCAGTCCTCCACACTGCATCTGTGGTTGACCAGAGAAGAAGGAAAGTTACCAGAAGAGCCTCTAAAGAGTAACTTTTAAAGTTATGTGGTGCTGCTTTGTTAATTTTCCAGACAAATTAGCTTAGGTCTCTTTTGGTTGCAAGTGACAGAAAATCCAACGAGGTTAAGTTCTAACATAATTTACTGCCGTATTTGGCCCAAGTTGCAGGTTTTGGGTGCAGCTGGATGTAGGGGCCTCAACAGTGTCATCAGGATGTGATTTCAAGTGTCTCTTTCTCGAATTCTTGTCCCCATCTTCCCCATGTTGAGTCTGTTCTTGGACTTCTCCTGTGGCCACCTGCAGCAGCAGTCTCACCTGGCGCTCACAAGGCAGTGGCACCAGCTCCCGCTCTTGGAAGAAAAGAGGAAACCGGGTAGGGCGCCATGGCTCACGCCTGTAATCCCAGCTCTTTGGGAGGCCAAGGCGGGTGGATCACGAGGTCAGGAGATCGAGACCATCCTGGTTAACATGGTGAAACCCCGTCTCTACTAAAAATACAGAAAAATTAACCAGCGTGGTGGCGGTTGCCTGTAGTCCCAGCTACTCGGGAGGCTGAGGCAGGAGAATCACTTGAACTCGGGAGGCGGAGCTGGCAGTGAGCCGAGATGGCACCATTGCACAGGAGCCTGGGGGACAGAGCAAGACTCCGTCTCAAAAAAAAAAAAAAAAAAGAGAAAACTGGCTTCTGGATCCCAGCATTCTCGTTGGCTCCTGTGGAGTCATGTGTCAACCCTTGAGCCAATTACGTGGCTGTGGGTCCCTGGGTTCCTGCTGCCTGGGTGGGGCCCCGTCTCAACCCCTTCTCTGAAAGCTCATGGGGGTGGGTCCCTGGAGGAAAATTGGGTGCTGTTTAGGAAGAAAATCAACATGCCCAGATGTCTGCTGGATCAGTGAAACCGAGTTTGATAAAATAAACATATCGAGAACTCTCAAGTTTGCCTAAACCTGGACACCCCGGGTGTTTGCCCATTAGTGCCTCTGTATGAGTCACCTTGGTTTTCTAGGTTCATGGGTCTACCCCATGTCTCCACGTTCTTGGATCTTTATGAGAACCTTTCTACATTCAGAGTGGGGCCAGAGGAGGAAAAAACTTACTTGCTTGATTAATTAAATCAATTACTTAATACCCTAAAGCTTTCTGATGCTGTAAAGTGCAGGTTTCATATACTGGGCATGAGGGGTTTTCATAGACTCCACTTGTGTTGCAAATTAAAACAACGTTAAATTCCTTAGTAATCCTAGCAGAAAGAAAAAAAAAGTAAGAAAAAAGAAAAGGGAAAATAAAACTCCTCTTATTTCCAAATCACTACTAGTGGAATTTTAAAAATTATTTACACACTTAGCCGTGAGTCCCTTTATACCTGACGGGTTTGGCAGTAAGGCCGGAGCAATAATTTAAAACAGAAGTTGGGAGTATGGATAATGAACTCCCTCTCTTTTCCAAAATAAATGTACCATCGGATCCACAAGAGAGGTGACTTTTCCTAAGAAAGGACTGTACGTTTGGGAGCCAGGGGCCCCTAATGCTATGTGAGGTAAGCCGATAGCACAGTGTGTTACTGTCTGTGGACGCGAGAATGAAATAAGGGGTATTTCTTTGATTTATAGTGGAAGGAAACACCGATTTCTTGTCACAGATCATTACAGTTGAATTTAGGTCAAACTCATATGCTTATATGGAATTACTAATGCATGGAGGTACTTTCTGCTTTTTGTTTTTAACTCACCAATCATTATCTACAGGTTTTTTTTTTTTTTTTTTTGAGATAGAATTTCACTCTGATACCCAGGCTGTAGTGCAGTGGCATGGTCTTGGCTCACTGCAACCTCCACCTCCCAGGTTCAAGAGATTCTCATGTGTCAGCCTCCTGAGTAGCTGGGATTACAGATGTGTACCACCATGCCCAGTTACTTTTTGTATTTTTAGTAGAGACAGGGCTTCACCATGCTGGCCAGGCTGATCTTGAACTCCTGACCTCAAGTGATCCGCCTGCCTCGGCCTCCCAGGGTGCTGGGATTACAGGTGTGAGCCACTGCGCCTGGCCATCGACTGAATTTTATACTGAATTTTATTCTGAAAACAGAGAAGACTCCATTCTCTGCCTGCTGATGTACACATTCCGGAAGGGGTCATTGTTGGATGGTTGAGTGTACTGGGGTTATATTGAAATGGATTTGGGAAGACTCTACAGCAAGGAAGGAATCTTGAGGTCTCTAGAACGTTCCTAGGCTGCTTCTCAGAGTGAGAGTCTGTAGTGGACACTACCAGGGTCCAACCCATATCTCTACAATGGCCGTCATGCTCAACTCAACTCCCAAACAGCAGTGTCCGAAGGCTCTTCACCTGCACCTTGGAAGACCACTTTTCCCAGCCAGCAGCTGGAAGTGCTGGGGGTTCCACTGCCCCCAGAAACCCTCAACAAATGGCCCTAAGCAGTTGGTATATAAGTACCCCAGTTCCCTCATTCCTCAGGTGGCATCATTCTTTTTTTAAAAAAACTTCTTGGCCGGGCGCGGTGGCTCAAGCCAGTAATCCCAGCACTTTGGGAGGCTGAGACGGGCGGATCACGAGGTCAGGAGATCGAGACCATCCTCGCTAACATGGTGAAACACCGTCTCTACTAAAAAATACAAAAAACTAGCAGGGCGAGGTGGCGGGCGCCTGTAGTCCCAGCTACTCGGGAGGCTGAGGCAGGAGAATGGCGTAAACCCGGGAGGCGGAGCTTGCAGTGAGCTGAGATCCGGCCACTGCACTCCAGCCTGGGCGACAGAGCGAGACTCCATCTCAAAAACAAAACAAAACAAAACAAAAACTTCTTTATTTTGTAATTATTTTATTTAATTTACTTTGTTTTATTTATTTGTTTTTGAGACAGAGTCTCGCTCTGTTGCCCATACTGGAGTGCAGTGGTGTGATCTCGGCTCACTGCAACCTCCGCCTCCTGGGTTCAAGTGATTCTCCTGCCTCAGCCTCCCGAGTAGCTGGGATTACAGGTGTGTGCCACCACGCCTGACTAATTTTTTGTATTTTAGTAGAGACAGGGTTTCCCCATGTTGACCAAGCTAGTCTTGAACTCCTGACCTCAAGTGATCCACCTACCTTGGCCTCCCAAAGTTCTGGGATTACTGGCATGAGCCACCATGACTGGCCTATTTTGTAATAATTTTAAATTTACAGAAATTTGCAAAAAAGAGCTGAGAGTTTCCATATACTCTTTTCCCGGATTCCTCTAATGTTGAAATGTTATACAACCACAGTATGACGATCACCGTGAGGGAACTGACATGGATATGATACTGTTAACAAAACTACAGACCGAATCCACATTTTATAGGCTTTTCCACGAACGTCCTGCTTCTGTCCCGGGATCCAATCCAGGGTCCTCCTCTGCCTTTAGCTGTTGTGTCTCGAGTCTCTTCCTCGTCATGGTTTCTCGATCTCTCATGACCTTGACATTTGTGAAAAGCACTGGTCAAAGATTTTGAGAATGGCCCTCCATTTGGGTTTGTCTGCCATTCTCCCATGTTCATGACGAGGTTATGCATTTTTGGCAAGAATGCCACAGAGGCAATGTTGTATCTGTCTTGGTGTTATGTCAACACTTATCTCGATCACTCGGTTAAAGTAGCGCCTGCCGATTTTCTCCTTTGTAAAATGTCTATTTTTTTCCCTTGTAATGAATAACTTCCTTGGGGGAGAAACTTTGAGACCTTGCAAATATCTTATTTCTCTTCGAACTTTCGCCTACTGATTATGGCATCCACTGAGGGGCCCAGCACACAATGGCTAGTGTGGTGTTTGCTTGTGTGATGATTTTCTATTTTCTTTACTTATTTACTTGGAATTTGTTAATTTATTGTTTAATTTTATCTATTTGTAGTTTAATTTATTGATGTGATTATTTATTTTTAATTTATTACATTTATTAATTAGAATGCCTTTTTTAAGGAGGATGTCCCTTCTGGGTGGGGTAATTCCAGGTCATGAACTTTGCACCGTTGCCCAGTTTCCTCGTGGGGTCAGCTCCATGGCCCCCATGGGTAGCTTGCTTGAAACGCAGGACACCCCTGTGGCTCTCTTCCCTTCCCTGCCTTATTTTCTGACTCCCTAGGGGTACATCCTGCACCTTCCAAACAGCATCACTGCACTTAAATCCTGACTCAGGATCTGCTTCTTGGATAGTCCAAACCCAGACAGCCCCTCTCACAGTACAGCACTTCTCCCGACCCCGACAGATGGGACAGGGACAGAGACCAGGTCACTCCAGGGAGAGCCATGGCTAGTGGAACAGCTCCACTGTGAAACTGGTTGAGGTAGAATCCACAATCTGAAACCTTTATTCCACCTATTTCCCCAGCAGTCTCTTTTCTTTGTGAACGCTCCTATTTTCCCCTATATTTTACCTAAATGAATGCAACCGAACAGACCGTGTTTTAGAGCCTCTGGAAGACACCCAGCAGAGCGTTCCGAAAAATGCGATTACTTTTACACAAAATTGCCAACGTAAGTTCAACTTCTTGTGACCAGCCTGGGATTCCCACACAACTGCATGCTGAGGTTGTTTTCCAGAAGGACCGAGGGTGTCCAGCAGAGACTGGTGCAGCTGTGAATAGCCCAAGGTGCTGTCTTACATTTTAGGCAGCCAAGGGGTTGACAAAACAAAGGCTTTGGAGCTAAAGGGTGGCTGATAGACTTTGGCAACAGCTGAAATCCGTGAATTTCACAGATTTTGAGCTCCTGATTTCAGAGACACGTGGGGTCTTGATCTCTGGTTTCTAGGAAGCTTGGCTGGGGGGATGTGTGGTAGTGTTTGGCTGGTGGATCAACACACCAGATTAAACCACTAGATGGTCCTCCTCCCTCCCCACTCCCTCTTCTAGCCCCCTCCCTCCCCCAGCCACTGACAGTTGGCGAAGAGGCAGTTTGGTAGGGCTCAGGTCAGGCGTCTGCCTGAAAAAGGGGTCAGGGATGTGGATAAAACAGAAATTGACCCACTCTTCCCATTGAGCCTTTTCCCAGTTTTGAAATTTTCATATCATTTTCTGCTAAAAATATTCTTGAGGGAAAAAAGTTTTTTTTTTTTTTTTCAATTTTAGATTCCTAGGAGGACACAGAGGGGGAAGATGCAGATGTAATGAGAGATGCAACTCTAGAACAAATTCACACTCTGTTACCCAAAAACTTCATGTTATCCAAAGTCAGATATGTTTAGAGATGTAGAATTTTTTCTAAACTTTGGAAAGTAATATGTTACATACACTGTATATTACAGAACACGCCCCATCCAGCAGGGTTTGGGGAAGAACTCTGTAATAGCACATTATTTTCTGTAGTAAATTTCAGGAATAATCAAGCTAAGCAGCCGGATCAATAAAGGCTCTAAGTCAACTCACATCAACTCAGTTCAGGTTTTGGTGCCAAATGATTTATGAGAAAACTTGTGGTTTTAAGACCTTTCTGTTTTTTCTTTTCTTTCTTGTTTTTTTTTTTTTTTTTTTTTTTTTGAGATGGAATTTCATTCTGTCGCCCAGGCTGGAGTGCAGTGGCGTGATCTCGGCTCACTGCAACCTCCACCTCCCAGGTTCAAGCGATTCTCCTGTCTCAGCCACCCGAGTAGCTGGGATTACAGGCACGCACCACCATGCCTGGCTAATTTTTTGTATTTTTAGTAGAGACAGGGTTTCATCATGTTGGCCAGGCTGGTCTCGAACTCCTGACCTCAGGCGATCCACCAGCCTCGGCCTCCCAAAGTGCTGGGATTACAGGCATGAGCCACTGCGCCCAGCCTGAGACCTTTCTTGATTCTGGATTTGTGGATATGGATAAAGGATTGTGGACCTATTTCTCCTTTCTAGCCTAACATTAGAAATTAGGCTGACCCAGAGAAGCCTGCAGTATTATTTCTCTTTGCTGGAAAAGTTTGCATCAACATCTTTGATCAGACCAACCAGACTCTGGTACAAAAGTTGCTTCCCTGTTTTTCTGTAAGCCAAGGTGTGCTTCTGGGGAGAGAGACAGGAGTGTGGGTGACCAAGAGAGGCCTCTGTGCTATGGGATGTGGGTGAGTGGGGAGAGGCATGAAACTGGAATGTCTGCATGGGTTTGACCTCCTCTTCCCCAGAGTCCTGCCAGGTTCCTTAGGGCTGGCTATAACCACCACCACCTCGCTTGTCATCCTGAGGATCTCATTTTTGGGCAGCCAAGATAACCCAAAGTGGCCTTATTTCCTTAGAGGGGTGGCTCAGAAAGGGAGAGCAGTTTGGCAATGTAAGAGACACACCACTGCAAGGAAAAATAGACGCCCACTGTCAGTTTATTTTCATTGTAACCCCAGAGTCCTCTCGAGGGTGCTCACTGAGGACTATCATTTGCTCTGCACCATTTAGAGAAGAACTGAATTGACACATATAAGTAGGACTTTGAAAATAGAATGGAACACAGATCCTTTCTTTTTTTCCTTTGCAGAAAAGATACTTTGAATAAGTCTTTCAGGCTTTTTGATTTATAGGTTTGCTATTAACCATGGCATTGACCAGTCAAATACAAAGCCTGCACGGCTGGAGTTCACCCGGGCCCGACGAGCAAGGGTTTCTCAGTATCAGCAAGTCAGGGCTTGTGCTGGTTTCCTGCTTCTGCTGTAATAAATCACCACAAGCTTAGTGGCTTCGGACAACACTCATTTATTATCTCAGAGTGCTGGAGGTCTGAGGTCTGAGCTCTGAAATGGGCCTCATGGGCTAACGTCAAGGAGTCAGCGGGGCTGTGTTCCCCGTGGAAGCCCCTGAGGAGGACCTATTTCTTGCCTCTTCCCCCTTCTCGAAGCCACGGGCGTTCCTCAACTCGTGGCCCCCTCCCCCATTTGAGTCTTTCTGATGCCACATCACTTTGAGCTTCTCTTCTGCCTCCCTCATCCATCTTTTAGGGACTCTTGTGACTACATTGGGTTCACCTGCATACTCCAGAATATTATTATTATTATTATTTGAGACAGGTTCTCCCTCTGTCACCCAGGCTGGAGTGCAGCGGCATGATCCGGGCTCACTGCAGCCTCGACTTCCCAGGCCTTGGTGATCCTATCACCTCAGCCTCCCAAATAGCTGGAACTACAGGTGTGTGCCGCCATGCCTGGCTAATTTTTGTATTTTTAGTTGAGATGAGGTCTCTCCATGTTGCCCAGGCTGGTCTCAAACTCCTGGGTTCAAGTGATCCACCTGCCTTGGCCTCCCAAAGTGCTGGGATTACAGGTGTGAGCCACCGCACCTGGTCAATCTCCTTACTTTAAAGTCCACTGATTGACAACCTTAATTTCATATGTAACCTTAATTGCCCCTTGCCATGTAACCTATTTGTAGCTTTCCAGAATTAGGACATGGATATCTTTGGGGTAGGACCAGCATTCTGCCTACCACAGGGTGAATCCCAAAGATATGGAGTGAGCTGGACGCAGAAGCTGGAAGATGTGGGCAGGGAAGAGAGAAACTATCGTGTATCGAATACCATTACTCTTGATGATGGCATGTGTTAAGTACCCACCAGTAGCTTGGCCCGGTACCTACTCTTCTCATCTAACTCGATGAAGTAGATACTGTGACTCTCCTCATTTTACCGATGAGGAAAAACAGAAGCTTATAGAGCGGTGTTGTTCAATACGGTAACCCCGAGCCATATGTGACCATTAACGTGTAAATACATTGATTAATGAAGACGAGTTCATCAAACTGTGGCATTAGACAACATCTTAAGCCATACACATGTGGCTGGTGGCTACCATACTGGACAGCACAGGCACTGATCGTTTCCTTCACTGCAGAGTTCTCTGGGACAGGGCTGTTGTAGAGGATAAATATGGGTGCCAACATCACATAACTGGAAAGTGGAAGAATCAAGATTAGAACCTGGTGCCTTAGGCTTGAGAGCCTCATCTTGGAATCACCCCATTACACAGATGTCCGGTGTTCACTTCTCTGACTACATCTGGGCCCTTTGAAATCTGCCATACGTTGGGTAAAACTACTCTACATCTTAGCCAGGCCATCCTGCCTTAACCCCTTCTTAAGAACACGTGGTTCTGGCCATGTTTGTCCGATGTTTTCATTTAGCACCTGGTGTAAGTCATAAGAGGAAACCAAAGGACAGTCAGCTTGGCCTTTCTGCTTCCCCCGTAGCTGCACGGCAGAAGCTGGTGGCAGCTGTCTCTTTCCTACCCCTTCACTTGTCTCCCAGAGGTGGATGGAAGCCTCCTAGTTACCAAATGAATAAGAAGTGGAAGGTGACTGAGGGCCATTATGATCAAATCAAAGGAAATGGCATGTATTCCTCAAGCAGCCTCCTTGTGCTGCAGTGTTGGCGGGACGAGAAGTGCTGCTCTGCCGAGCCCAGCGTGGAAAATAATCCAATTTTCCTCTGACTTTTTCTGTTGAGGATTGCCAAAGAAGATGGCCCGTTTGGCTTCAATAATAGGAACAGCTAACGTTTATCCAGCACCCAGAACACACCCTTGTCCTAATAGCTCCCTGTGGATTAATCCATTGCCCTATGAGACGGGTGCTATTAATTTCACCTCCCTGAGGTCACAGGGCCAGTCATGGTGGTGCAGGATGTGGACCAGGAAGCCTGGCTTCAGGGTCTGGGCTTTTTAGCCTGTGTAGTACTTCTTTTTTTTTTTTTTTTGAGATGGAATCTCGCTCTGTCGCCCAGGCTGGAGTGCAGTGGCCGGATCTCAGCTCACTGCAAGCTCCGCCTCCCGGGTTTGCCCCATTCTCCTGCCTCAGCCTCCCGAGTACCTGGGACTACAGGCGCCCGCCACCTTGCCCGGCTAGTTTTTTTTTTGTATTTTTTAGTAGAGACGGGGTTTCACCGTGTTAGCCAGGATGACCAGTCTTGATCTCCTGACCTCGTGATCCACCCGTCCCGGCCTCCCAAAGTGCTGGGATTACAGGCTTGAGCCACCGCGCCCGGCCCTGTGTAGTACTTCTTATCTACCTTGGGTATGTCAACCCGGAGGCCACTTTCTTCCTTTTTCAGATGCCTGTAGTTTGCTGATGGAGCCAGAGACCGATCTGGTATTGAAGAGAGGCAAGCCGGGCATGCCCAGCCCTGTCTGTGGTTTGAAGCAGGCTCTCCACCTCTTCATTGCTGGGTCTCAGCACTGGCCCCAGGAGGTCTCCAGGATCTGTGCCATGTTCTGAGCTACAGGGAACGCAGTAGAAGTGTGAACCAGGCTGAGTGTGGTGGCTCACGCTTGTAATCCTAGCACTTTGGAGAGGCTGAGGCAAGAGGATCACTTGAGCCCAGGAGTTCCAGACCAGTCTGGGCAACATAGTGAGACCCCATCTCTGCTAAAAATACAAAAAATTGTATTTTGTATTTTTTTGATGATGATGTGTGCCCATAGTCCCAGCTACTCAGGAGGCTGAGGTGGGAGGCATGATGGTGTGTGCCTATAGTCCCAGCTACTCAGGAGGCTGAGGTGGGAGGATCACCTGAGCCCAGGAAGTTGAGGCTGCAGTGAGCCGTGACTGTGCCACTGCACTCCAGCCTGGGTAACTTGGAGTGAGACCCTGTCTCAAAAATAAATTTTTTTAAATTCATAAATGTACGGATTACACAGTCACTAAAAGTGTCAATGATTCACTATTGTTATTCTGAAGATTAATTATTAAGATTAATAGTTAAGATTAATAAGTAATATTAAGGTTAATATTAAGATAAATAATTAAGATTAATTGTGCAATAATAGTTTAAAACCAGAATGATAGGAATGAGAGCACATCTTATGATTTCTACTTTGAAAAAGAGAGGAATTTCATTTGTGGCACAAGAGTAATTTTAACAAAAACCCCAACAGCCTGGGAGCATTCAGGGCTGGTTAAAATGAAACGTGGAGTCCGCGCGCGAGCCACCTGACAAGTATTCCCCTCTGTTTCCACTTCTCTCTTGCCGTGTTTGGCTTGGCTACATCTCTGGGATTTTCTTTCAATTCATTGACTATTCAAAGGGCCTTCATTTTCAGGTCATTTTTCACATAAGACTTTAACCCTTTCTTCTCTCTGCCCATCAGCCTGAAAGGTGCTTCTTTATTGCCTTTCTTTTCTACTGACATTGGGCTGAACTGTTAAAACTTTAAAAATATGCACATAACATTTAAGAGCTTTTTGTTTGTTTGTTTGTTTGTTTGAGACGGAGTTTTGCTCTGTTGCCCAGGCTGGAGTGCAATGGCGCGATCTCAGCTCACCGCAA
Source organism: Trachypithecus francoisi (assembly GCF_009764315.1). Lineage (NCBI taxonomy): Eukaryota > Metazoa > Chordata > Mammalia > Primates > Cercopithecidae > Trachypithecus > Trachypithecus francoisi. Next base: position 9,046,537 of record NW_022681456.1, on the reverse strand, counting down.
CCTCCGCCTCCCTGGTTCAGGCGATTGTCCTGCCTCAGTCTCCCCAGTAGCTGGGATGACAGGCATGCGCCACCATGCCCCCGCTAATTTTGTATTTTTAGTAGAGATGGGGTTTCTCCATGTTGGTCAGGCTGGTCTGTAACTCCCGACCTCAGGTGATCCGCCTGCCTCAGCCTCCCAATGTGCTGGGATTACAGGCGTGAGCCACTGCTCCTGGCCAAGAGATTTTTATAAATTACAAAGAACAAAGAAGAAAACAAAATAAACAAAAATGGTCCATACCTCCCATAATCCCTGTTTACATTTTGTTGTTGTTGAGACAGGGTCTTGCTCTGTCGCCCAGGCTGGAGTGCAGTGGTGTGATTGTGGCTTACTGCAACCTCTGCCTCCCAAGCTCCAGCGATTCTCCCACCTCAGCCTCCAGAGTAGTTGGGACTATAGGTGCATGCCACCATATCTGGCTAATTGTTTTACAGTTTTTTTTTTTTTGTAGAGACAGGATTTCACCATGTTGCCCAGCCTGATCTCAAAACACCTGGATTTAAGCAATCTGGCTGCCTTGGCCTCCCTAAGTGCTGGGATTACAGGTATGAGCCACCATGCCTGGCCCTGTTTCTATTTTTTAAAACCCACTAAAATTTTTAATGTTTGATAATTTGAACAATGTAGAAAAATCCAACATGGAAAATAAGCTCCTCTCTCCTGTTTTTCCTGCAGATTTTGCTTCCTAGTACTGTGTAGATTTAGTAAATTAAAATACAGGATGCCCAGGTAAATTTGAATTTCAGAGGAACAACAAATAATTGTGTAACATAAGTATATCCCATTTAAGCATTTCAGGGAACAAATAATTTTTTAGTGTAAGTATGTCCCATATATTGCATGGAATATACTTACACTAAAAATTATTCCTGAAAAATTATGGCAAGACACAAGGCTGGCAGCATTGTAGCAAATGGATTTTTTCTAGGTCTAAGGGTTGAATGATACTCGCCACTTGGAATTCATGAAATTACTGGTTGTTGTTGAATCTTATTTCAAACCACAGAATTTGCTTCTTTTTTTTTTTTGAGGCAGGGTCTTTTGCTGTCACCGAGGCAGAAGTAGTACAGTGGCGTGATCTTGGCTCACTGTAGCCTTGACCTCTTGGGCTCAAGTGATCCTCCTGCCTCTTTTTTTTTTTTTTTTTTGAGACAGAGTCTCACTTTGTCACCCAGGCTGGAGTTCAGTGGTGTGATCTCAGCTCACTGCACCCTCCGTCTCCCGGGTTCAGGTGATGATTGTGCCTCAGCCTCTGAGTAGCTGGGACTACAGGTGTGCGCCATCATGCCTAGGTAATATTTGTATTTTTAGTAGAGACAGGGTTTCACCAAGTTGACCAGGCTGGTCTCGAACTCCTGACCTGAGGTGATCATCTCACCTTGGCCTCCCAAAGTCCTGGGATTACAGGTATGAGCCACCGCGCCTCCCCTGCCTCGTTTTTATATATATATATTTTTTGTAGAGATGAGGTCTCTATGTTGCCCAGGCTAATCTTGAAGCTCTGGGCTTGAGCAGTCCTCCCACCTCGGCCTCCCAAAGTGCTGGAATTACAGATGTGAGCCACCGTGCCTCCCCTGCCTCATTTATGTATATATATATATATGATGAGGTCTCACTGTGTTGCCCAGGCTGATCTTAAAGCCCTGGGCTTGAGCAGTTCTCCCACCTCGGCCTCCAAAGTGCTGGAATTACAGATGTGAGCCACCGTGCCTCCCCTGCCTCATTTATGTATATATATATATATATGATGAGGTCTCACTGTGTTGCCCAGGCTGATCTTAAAGCCCTGGGCTTGAGCAGTCCTCCCACCTCGGCCTCCCAAAGTGCTGGAATTACAGATGTGAGCCACCGTGCCTCCCCTGCCTCATTTATGTATATATATATATATATATATATGATGAGGTCTCACTGTGTTGCCCAGGCTGATCTTAAAGCCCTGGGCTTGAGCAGTCCTCCCACCTCGGCCTCCCAAAGTGCTGGAATCACAGATGTGAGCCACTGCGCCTGGCCAGAATTTGCTGCTTATTTAGTGCTTAAAGAGCTGGTCGATTTAAATTTTCATCATTACTGGATGCTGATCATGCTGATTTAGTGGATAAAGGCAGCAGCTTGTCTCTTCCTTCTGCTGTTAAGCAGGATTCCTCCCAAGCCCAGACGTCTCTGGATCATCTCTGAATGTTAGCCGGAAGTTGGACCTCAGCTGCAAGGACATTATCATCTCCTCTGATCTTCTGTCCTCACCCCCTTGCCTTCTGGTGTGGGGCTCAACGTGTGTATTTACTTACCTCGCACTGTTTGTTTTCAGATTGAATCCGTGGGAAGGAAGTAAAGGCCTCTGTGTGTTTACTTTGCCCTGTGAGAGCCAGCCCAGGAGGTCAACTCCCTCTCCCACAGCCAGTGCACCCACCCCTAACCCACACCGCCCCCTGAGAGACCTTGCCCCTTGACAATATTTTCAAACCTTATACATAATCTCAATCCATTTTAACATTCCAATCCATTACACACACTGACATGCACAGGGGTGCGAGCCAAAATATTTAACATCTGGGAAGGCCAGGAGGCTGAGCCATCAGATCTGGTCTCAAAGCTGAGCTGTGTCCTGGAAGTCCCCTGCTGCGCCAGAATCAACATGAGAGTTTGGGGAGGGGTGCCCAAGGCAGTAGGGGGGCAGCAGGTGGGCAGCAGCTGTCTCACAACCTGTAAAAATGCGTTTTGATAACCAGTAGAACTGTAAGGCTGAGCACCAGCTGAATCTCAGCTTTGCACATGTAAGGCTGAAACCAAAGTTTCACAAAACAATACCTACTTTTGAAACCACCTTTGCAAAATTATAACTCAGGAAATGATGACAGGGAGAGAAATCAGACCTGACCGACTCCGTCTTGCTTCTAACCTTTAAGCTGTCCTTGTTCATGCCTGGGCGTGGGCTGAACGAACTTTGGGACACAATTCCGTTCATGGTTTGACTCTGACACAAAATTGATAATAGCCCTTTCCGGAAAAGACCCCCTTCTTGCCTAGGGACCAGCCTGCCTTTCCAGGACTAATAAATTAGCTACAAGATTAGAAGTTACAATTTAGGGGTCATGCAGCCTCTGGCTCCAGGAGTCTCAACCTCCCCAGATTGCTCCTAGGAATCACACCACTGTTGTAAAACCTGAGACCAGTGCTGAGATATTCTGCAGCCCCTGCATTCTGATGTGCCAGCTAATGCCACCCCGACCGGTCATCTGGCTCAACCAGTTCTGCCATCCCACCCGGGGAATAGAAGACAGCAAGAAAAACTCACTTCAAACCCCGATTCCATCTCCAGTCTGGCCAATCAGCACTCCCCATTTCCCAAGCCTCTACCTGCCAAATTATCTTTATTTTATTTCATTTTTATATTTATTTATTTATTTTTGAGACGGAGTCTCGCTCTCTCTATCCCAGTCTGGAGTGCAGTGGCGCAATCTCGGCTCACTGCAAGCTCTGCCTCCCGGGTTCACGCCATTCTCCTGCCTCAGCCTCCAGAGTAGCTAGGACTGCAGGCGCCCACCACCATACCTGGCTAATTTTTTGTATTTTTAGTAGAGACGGGGTTTCACCACTTTAGCCAGGATGGTCTCTATCTCCTGACCTTGTGATCCACCTGTCTCGGCCTCCCAAAATGCTGGGATTATAGGCGTGAGCTACCGTGCCCGGCCTGTCTTTAAAACCTCTGATCTCCGAACGCTGGGAGAGTCTGATTTCAGTAATAATAAAACTCCGGTCTCTCATGCAGCCAGCTCTGCGTGAATTACTCTTTATCCATTGCAATTTGCCTGTCTAGGCACCAGGCAAGGTGAGCCCACTGGGTGGTTAATCTTTACCTCTGTGACACATTCTCAGGTGTTTTGTCTGCTTCTGTTTTGTTCTGTTCCATCCTATGCCAACTCATTCTGTCATTAAAAAGAAAAAAGCTGGTCAGGCATGGTGGCTCATGCCTGTAATCCCAGCACTTTGGGAGGTCGAGGCTGGCAAATCACCTGAGGTCAGGAGTTTGAGACCAGCCTGGCCAACAAGGTGAAACCCTGTCTCTACTAAAAGTACAAACATTAGCTGGGCATGGTGGCGGGCGCCTGTAGTCTCAGCTACTCAGGAGGCTGAGGCAGGAGAATCGCTTGAACCCAGGAGGCGGAAGTTGCTGTGAGCTGAAATCGCACCATTGCACGCCAGCCTGGGCGACAAGAGCAAGACTTCGTCTTTAAAAAAACAAAAACAAAAAGAAAAACAAAACAAAACAAACGAACAAAAACAAAAAAGAAAAGAAAAAGAAAAAAGCTAAATTGATTTAATAACCACGAATTGGTCTCGGCCAGTTTGAAACTGATCTAGTAGCTGTCAAACTGTTCAGTGCCTGAGACCTGCCTGGGGCAGTCTGCTAGACATGTGGATCCTCCATTCTCATTCTGCTGGCCCAGAGCTGCATTTTTGAAGACCCCAAAGTGATTCTGATGCAGGTGGTTCAGGAGTGACTCTGGATGGAAGGGTGTTTCCTGGCTCTCTGAAAGGCTCTGGTCTGGTTTTTTTCCTAAAAGCACAAATACAATGGTAATCCCAAGTGCTGCATTTTCCCTAGAACCAAACCTGCTCAGCACAAGGCAGGTCGTTCGTAGTGACAACATTGATGGCTTTTGCCATAAAAACTGTCTTTGGGCAAAGTCATCTCCAAGGCCTGGGATTCGCCTGTGCCTCTGACCCGAGAGTCATCTGGTGCTCTGAGCCCTGCTTCTCAAGGCACTGGGTGGGGAAGAGGAGTTTCCAACTGTAGGATGCGGTTCACTCACTGAGCCATGAGTTGTGGGTAGACCCCACATAACAGAGTAGACCCAGAACGTCGTTTCATTGCGTTGTGTTGCCAACGCAGCCCAGAACAAATTAGGAAAATCTGGCTCAAATTCTAATCCATCCTGCACACATTATTGTCTCTATTCATTCATTAACTCACTTATGCATTAACTCAGCTAGTTTTATTGAGCACGTACTGTGTCAGGCCTCAAGCTTCGTCTCTGGGACACAGTGGTGATTAAGACATGGCCTTGCTTGCTGTGCCTGAAGGGGGCAGGTGGGTGGCTTGCCAGGGGCGAAGGAAAGTCTTCCAGCTCGTCTTCCTTTCCTCAACAAAACTTTGCCCAAGGCAGTCCAATCTCTGTGTCGCATGTCAATAAAATAAAAAGAGAGGCCTGGCACAGTGGCTCACATCTGTAATGCCGACATTCTGGGAGGCTGAGGCAGGAGGCTGAGGCAGGCGGATCATCTGAGACCAGGAATTCAAGACCAGCCTGGCCAACATGGTGAAATCCCATCTCTACTAAAAATATAAAAAATTCGCCAGGTGTGGTGGTGGGTGCCTGTAATCCCAGCTACCAAGGAGGCTGAGACAGGAGAATCCCTTGAACCTGGGAGGTGGAGGTTGTAGTGAGCTGAGATCGCACCACTGCACTCCAGCCTGGGCGACAGAGGGAATTTCTCAGAATTTCTCAGAATTTCTTCAAGAGCCCCCTGGGTGATTCTAATTTGTAGCCAGGGTAAGCACTGGAAGTGTCTGCGTTTAAAACCTCATCGCGGCCTCCAAACAGGAGTGTAGAATGCCTGGTTCCCGGACCTTTCCCATGTTGAACACTGTCAAACTTTTAGTTGTGCAAACCTAATGGTGAAAAAACCAAATCTTGTTGTGGCCATAGTTTGCATTTGACTTAACTACCAGCATGGTGGAGTAGCTGGTCAAATGTTAGGCACCGACCTTTACTTCTTTTGTGAATTATTTGTTCATATTCGTTGCTCACTTTCTGTGGTGTGTGTTCCTTAATCTTGTGTAGGAGTCTTTTATAAAATCTTAATGTGAATCTTTTGTTTTTATGTATGTTCTAACTAACTTCACCTGTAATATGAACTTGTGTCCTCTCTCTCTTTTTTTTTTTTTTTTGAGACAGAGTCTCACTCGGTCAACCAGGCTGGAATGCAGTAGTGTGATCACAGCACATCGCAGCCTTGATCTCCTGGGCTCAAGTGATCCTCCTGCCTCAGCCTAACTGAGTAGCTGGGACTACAGGCATGCACCACCAAGCCTGGCTACATTTTTATATTTTTTATAGAGATAGTGTCTCACTACGTTGCCCAGGCTGGTCTTGAACTCCTGGGCTCAAGTGATCCTCCCACCTTGGCCTCCCAAATTGCTGGGATTACCACACACTTTGAGGCACCATGCCCAGCCTCTTTTATCGTGTAAGCATTTTACATTTTAATTTCTATGTTTTTCACTTTATGGTTTCTAGGTTTCCTGTTTTGCTTTAGAAATCGTATTTACCTCAAGATTATTATTTTAAAAAAAACAAAAAACAGCCATGCCCCCCAAAACCTATCTCATTTATTTTCTTTTAATACTCATATAGGATTTTAAAAATATGGTTGGCATTTTAATGCATTTGAAATTTCCATTTGTGAACAGTATGTGTCAATAATCTAATTTTATTTTATTTTCAAAATGGGTAGTTAATTTTCCTCATACTATTTATTAAATAATCTGTCTTTTCCCCTGTGATTTAAAAATGTCATCTTTCTCATATACTAAATTTATATTTACATACATACACACATATGGTGCACATGTGTACATGTGCATCCCTCCCCACACACAGCTTTTTCTAGACACTCTTTGCTGTTCCATTTATCTATGTGTTCAATCTGTATTGACACAGGGTGGATACTTTTAGTTGTAAACAGCTAAAAACTCAATGTAAACTGATTAAAACAATAAAACGAATGTGCAGCTCATAGCTGAGACGTTTAGGGCCTCAGACCAGGTAAGATCCAGCAGCTCAGATGATATAATAAGGACCTGCTTTCTTTCTGTGTGTTATTGACTCCACCTCCTTCATGTTGGTGCCATCTTGGTCTGAAGCCAGGAGCTTCCAAGGCTAGATGCTTCCTTGGTCATATCCAACATGAAAAAGGGATAGTCTACCTAAACAAATTCCAGAATTGTGTCTTGTTGTCCTTTGACTTGGTTTGATCCAAGCACTATGGTTGGAAGAATGGAATATACTGACTGCCTTAAGCCAATCAAATCCCCACTAGCGTTGGGGATGGGGTCAACCACACATTCATTCATTGGCTGGGATATTCAGGGTATTCTTTGGGAGCAGGAAGAGGGGATTAGATGCTGGAGATGGCAAGGAATCGCCAAAGCACCTACACGTACCAGTATCACACTGTTTTAATGGTTACAGCTTTGTAGTATGTTTTAACATCTTACTGTTTTTTTTTACACAATTGTATACCTTTTCATCTTAGACGGATTTTGGAATCAGCTTCTCAAGTTATATTTAAAATCCTTAGCCAGGCATGGTGGCTCACACCTGTAATCCCAGCACTTTGGGAGGCTGAGGTGGGTGGATCACCTGAGATCAGGAGTTCATGACCAGCCTGGCCAACATGTTGAAACCCCGTCTCAACTAAAAATACAAAAACATTAGCTGAATGTGGTGGCAGGTGCCTGTAATCCCAGCTACTTCAGGAGGCTGAGGCAGGAGAATTGCTTGAACCCAGGAGGCAGAGGTTGCAGTGAGCTGAGATTGCACCATTGCACTCCAGCCTGGGTGACAAGAGTGAAACTCTGTCACAAAATAAATAAATAAATAAATAAATAAATAAATAAAATCCTCCTAGGAGTTTTCTTGGTATTGCATTGAAGATCTGGATTAAAGTCAACATGACATCATCATCTTTACAAGGCTGAACCTTCTTACCTAAAGAACTAGATAATCCTCCTGTTTATTCAGATCCACTCATCGTATCCAATGAAGTTTTCTAATCATCACACAGGTCTTGGGAATTTCTTGTTAATTTTATACCTCATTATTCTTTGTTTTTTTTTTTTTTTGTTGTTGTTAATAAGATGGATCTTTTTGCCCCTGGCATTTTGTAATTGGTTGAGGCTGCTGTAAAGGAAAGTTACTGGTATTTGTATATTTATCTTATATCTGGCCACTGACTGAAACTCTCAATTGGCTATAATGCTTTTTCAGTTGATTCTCCTCCAAGCAGTCTTTACCTCCTTTTCCTCCTCCATATTCTGCCATTTGGCTCATTCTCTCCTCTTGGAGTCATATGTAGTTCCTTAATTGTCAGCTCCCTCAACCTCCTCTTATAGTTTCTCCTTCTTTACTTTCCCTCCTCCATCCTACACTACCTTCCTTCCCCAAGAACTCTTCCATTCAATGAGTCAAAAACATTCAACACCTTCAGGTTTGGTGTGTAGTACAAAGTAGACAGTTTCCCCCAAATGTATAAATTTTTTTGCGGAATAAATTGAAGGCTATCATTTACAAGCTACCATACTTTAGGGTAGTAATTAGTCTTATACTTGTTATCCAGTTTAACTGTCTAATAGGTCCAGTGAAAATACCACCATGTTTCTGGAGAGAGAAGCTCTTTTGGGGGTTATAGCAGGGTGTAATTTAGCTCTTTTTGTTAGATCTCCAATACATGTCTTCTTGCTGCTGCTTTTGGAGATAGGGAAGCAAGTATTTTTGCCCAAAATTCATTAGATTTTAAAAAATTGCATATTTTACTCTTTACCACAGGCTAGATAGCATAGAAACAGGTTGCTCATTGGAACAGTTCAATAACATAGAAATAAAAAGCATATTAATAATCCCCCTAACTCCCACCCCCAGGTAACAAATAATAACCATTTAGTGTGTGCCCTACTATGCCATGTTTATACATATGGACCTACTATAGGCTTTGGTTTTTTAAAATAAACAAGAGTATACTATTCACATTACAACTTGCTGCTCTTTTTAAAAATACACTTTGTAGAATAGTTTTATTTTTACAAGAAAGTTGCAAAAATAGTACACAGAGTTCTCATCTACTCTTCACCCTGTTTCCTGTATTGTACATTTGTCAAAACCAGGAGATCAACCCTAGCACGTTACTATTAAAGAAACTCCACACTTCACTGAGCCATCACCAGTTTTCTCCAATATTACCCTGCTGTTTTAGGGAACCAGCCAGGACACCACAGGACATTCAGTTATCATGTCTCTTAGTCGCCTCCAATCTGAGATGGTTCCTTAGTCTATATCTTTTTTTGTTTGTTTATTTTAAGATGAATTTTCACTCTTGTTACCCAGTCTGGAGTGCAATGGCATGATCTCAGCTCACTGCAACCTCCGCCTCCCAGGTTCAAGTGATTCTCCTGCCTCAGTCTCCTGAGTAGCTGGGATTACAGGCACCCGCCATCATGCCTGGCTAAGTTTTGTATTTTTAGTAGAGGCAGGGTTTCACCATGTTGACCAGGCTGGTCTCAAACTGCTGACCTCAGGTGATCCACTCACCTTGGCCTCCCAAAGTGCTGGGATGACAGGCATGAGCCACCGCACCTGGCCAGTCTACATCTTTTATGACCTTGATACTTTTGAAGAATACTGGCCAATTATTTTGTAGAACATCTGTCAATTCTGGTTTTTCTGACATATTTCTCATGGTTAGACCAGGGGTATATGTTTTGGGGAGGAAGACACCAGGGGTAAAGCACCATTTCCATCACATCGTATCAGTAGGACATGCTATTGATGTGTCACTGATGATGCTAACCTTGACCAAACGCTGGTTGTTTCTGAACTTAATATATCAGCTAACCCTTCAGGTGAACACCCTGCCCTAGTGCACTCTTTTTAGCAACTGCGTAATATTCCATACTGTTGATAAAACATGGTTCATTCAAGTCTTCCAAAGTTGTCATACACATGTGAAAATGAGGTGAAAACTCAGTTCACTGTGTGGATAACTCAATACATGTGTTGAACTGGAATGACAGTGACACCTCTGTGTCACTGTGAGTGAGTTAAAGTTTTGGGGTCCTGGTACAGGGAGGCACTAGGTAGAAGGTAGCTTCAAGGAGGGTAGGATTAACCCACAGAGGCTGATGGAACCAAGTGGGGAACCTTCAGAAAGTGAATAAATAGGTGGAAAAAAGGACTGGGTGAAAATTATTACTTTACTTCAGGTGAGAAAAGAAATCATTATAAATGGTAGGATGCAGGGAATGCTGGGGGACCATGGAGGACCATGGGGAGGACTTTGGGAAGGGCCAGATTAAACCCCAGCTTGATCCAGGCACTTCAAGATCATTCAGTGACATCTCCCTGGCTAATGAGGCAAATGGAAAAAGGACTCTTTGGGGTAGGGCACAGTGGCTCATACCTGTAATCCCAGCACTTTGGGAGGCCGAGGCAGGTGGATCACCTGAGGTCAGGAGATCATCCTGGCCAACATGGTGAAACCCCATCTCTACTAAAAATACAAAAATTAGTCTGGCGTGATGGCACACACCTGTAATCCCAGCTACTTGGGAGACAGAGGCTGAGGCATGAGAACTGCTTGAACCCAGGAGGTGACAGTTGCAGGTGAGCCGAGATCGCACCACTGCACTCCAGCTTGGGCAACAGAGCAAGACTCTGTCTGGGGGGGAAAAAAAAAAAAGAAAGAAAGAAAAGGAAAAGAACTTTTTGGAAGTCAGAAGGCCTGGGCTCTGTCTTTTGTCACATCATCTGTGAACCATCTCTGAGGGCAGATGCCAGCCCAGTGACCAAACTGGCAGCCAATGCACAGGGTGCTCCAGGTGTTTTATCAATGGTGGCTCCTGCAGAAGCCAAGAATTCAAATATTTTCCAAAAGTTCTTTGTTTCACGTGGGAAGCTGGGGTTCCCCTTTCCACTAGATGAAGGCCTCTCCCCACCCCCACTCCCCCTTAGGAAATCTGGAGCCACACTGCAGGGTGGCTTTGTCATTGACACGCCAGCGTTTCAGGCATGCAGAAGGGTCACTCAGGTTTTGAAAGTTAAAAGTTAGGGTCACTGCAATTTTCCTTTCCTTTGGATATTGGTGGCCAGGAGCTCTCCACGCAGGCCCTTTCTTCTCCCTGCTCTCACCCTCCCTGTCTCAAGCAGACAGAAACCAGATCTCTCCCCCCATCCCCGAAATGAAATTTCAAATCAGGAACACGTGAGGCTTTGTCTAAAAGGTAACCGATGTCAGAGAAAGCACATTGCCAATTCAATTATTCTCCTTCCTGCTAGAGACTGCAGCTTATTTCGAGCCTAATGATGGCATTTGGGGCCACATGCTAATTTCATAGCTGTTTCCTGGGGAGGAGGGAGAGTTAGCCAGCCTTTCTGATGGTCATATCCGTCGATGTGGTGTTTTGCTACTTCCTGAGCCGGTTCTGCAGAACTTCGGCCCTCAAACAATAATACCCTGGTTTCTTAAAACGATGATAAATGGTTAGATTAAGTCACTCTACATACGGCAACAAGACTTGGTGGAGACAGCCCAGTGCCTGAGCGCTTCCTCACAGCGGCATCCATGCTCCTTGGAGTATCACCTCTCACCCCACCTGTTGGGAGGGGACTGGCTGTGTTGCTTTCAGAGAATGTGATAATTTTTGTAAACCCAGAAAGTCTGAGACAGGTCTCAGTTAACTTAGAAAGTTTATTTTGCCAAGGTTGAGGATGCACCTGTGACAGCCTCAGGACGTGCTGACGACACGTGCCCAAGGCGGCTGGGGCACAGCCTGGCTTTATACATTTTAGGGAGACATGAGACGCCAATCAATACATGTAAGAAGTACATTGGTTCTATCTAGAAAGGTGGGGACAACTCGAAGAAGGGAGGGGGCTTCCAGGTCACAGGTAGGTGAGAGACAATTGGTTGCATTCTTTTGAGTTTCTGATGAGCTTTTCCTAAGGAGGCAACCAGATATGCATCTATCTCAGTGAGCAGAGGGGTGACTCTGGATAGAATGGGAGGCAGGCTTGCCCTGAGCAGTTTCCAGCTTGAGTTTTCCCTTGAGCTTAGTGGTTTTGGGGGCCCAAGATTTTCCTTTCATATTATAAAGCTGGAGAGTGACTTTCTCTTTTCTTCTTTTTTTTTTTTCAAATTGAGCTGAAATTCACATCACATAAAACTAACCGTTTTAAAGTGGACAATTCAATGACATTTAGGACAGTCACAATGTTGTAACCACCACCTCTACCTAGTTCCAGAACATTTTCATCACCCCAAAGGGAAACCCCATATCCATTGAACAGTCACTCTGCATCTCCCCTCTTCGCAGCCCCTGGCAACCACCGATTTGCTTTCTGTCTCTATGGATTTACCTATTCTGGATATTTCACATGAATGGAGTCATGCACTACATGGCCTTTTATGTCTGGCTGCTTTTACTCTGCATCGTTTTTGAGGTTCATCCATGTTGTGCCTGTGTCAGTGAGAGAGGAGGGAAAGAAACCAGTCAGGCAGGCAGTTTGGGTGGGTCCTCGGTTGAATTCTTTCAAACAAAAGAACAGCCCGAAAAATCAAGCTGCAGGCACAGATGAGGGAACGTGCACAGGGGGGCTTGCCTAAGACATGCCCACAGCCGCACAGATAAGATTACACAGGTAACTTGCCCAGACATGCCCACAGTGGAAAATTCCATCCCCTGACACATGTGCAGTAAGGGGAGCAAAGCAATATGGAGTAACTCAAGCTAAGGGCCCTGCAGGTGCATTAGGAGGACAGAGTGGAGCTACCAGAAATTCATGCCTTATGCAAAGGAGACACCCAGCCCTCATCGGTTTCATATAAAAGCCTTCGCAGTCTACTGTAAAAATGGCAACCCTCTTTCAGGCCTGCTGTCTGCAGCAGAGAGCTTTCTTCTGCTGCTTATTAGACGTTAGCACCAACTTCACCCTTGGTGTCCACGTTCCTTAATTTTCATGAGACAAAGAACTCCAGGTGATACCTCAAACAAGGACAGACTGCGGATTGTGGTGCACTGGCGAGACTGTAACACTAGTGCTTCATTCCTTTTCATAGCTGAATCATAGTCTGCTCTGCAGAGCTCACACTGATCACATTTTGTTTACCCATGTATCCTTTTAAAAAACTGTTTTCGTGGAAATGAGGTCTCACTATGTTACCCAAGCTGGTCTCAAACTCCTGGCCTCAAGTGATCCTGCCCTGGTTGGCCTCCCAAAGCACTGGGATTACACGCGTGAGCCACCGCACCAGGCCTAACCATTTATCCATTGATAGGCATTTGCGTTGTTTCTACCTTTTGGCTTTTATGAATAAAGTTGCTATGAACCTTTATGTATACATCTTTTAGAGGAGTGAGTGATTTTTGAAACAAAAGGTCAAGAAGACCACTATCTCCCCAGGAAACGTTTCCATGCTCTTTTCTTCCTGGCATCTTTACACACCAATTCTCTGCATTGCCTCCATGCACGGCCATTAACTGGATTATTGGGGATTCCTAAATAAGGACAATGCTGTGAACCAGCCTCATATGTGATCTTTGCTGCCTGCCACCAGCATCCATGCCTAAGAAAGTATTCCAGTGCTAATAAAGTGCCTGATTCCAGTGCCTAATAAAGTATTTCATCCATGCCTAATAGAGTGTTCCAGTGCTAGGAAGATGCTTGGAATGTCACAGAGGTGGGAATAGCTTAAAAGCAAGCAAATAATTATTGTTAGGCTTAAGTGAAACTCTGGGCTCTGCCACTTACTTGCTAGGTGGTAGCCTCAGGTGAGTCACTGAACAACTTCTCCAAGCTGTTAATGGGTATTTGCAAACCAAACACCAAAGACAACACCCACCTCCCAGCATTCCTGGGAGGGGCCCGTGAGGTAAGGAATGAAGGATACTCCATATAGTGAGTGAGGTGAGTGAGGATACAGTGAGGTGAAGAATAGAGTCAGATACTTGGCACAGGGTGACAGCCTATCACAGAGGGGACTTTTCTTATTCTGATTTTTTTTTTTTTTTTTGAGATGGAGTTTTGCTCTTGTTGCCTGGGCTGGAGTGCAGTGGTGTGATCTCAGCTCACCACAACTTCTGCCTCCCGCGTTCAAGCGATTCTCCTGCCTCAGACTCCCTAACAGCTGGGATTACAGGCGTGTGCCACTATGCCCAGCTAATTTTGTATTTCTAGTAGAGACGGTGTTTCTCCATGTTGGCCAGGCTGGTCTCAAACTCCCAACCTCAGGTGATCCACTTGCTTCGGCCTCCCAAAGTGCTGGAATTACAGGCGTGAGCCACAGCACCTGGCCTCTGCTTTTTAAAAACAATGGCAGGTTTGGTGTTAGGCTCTGTGCATACTGATTCAGGGCTAGTGGGGAGATTTTGCAAACACGGTTTTGCAGTTTAGGATGCAGGACTGATTACAGGGTGATGTTGTTAGATATTTGGGAATTCTTTGAGGTGTTCTGTGTCTTGAGAGTTCAACTGTCCCTTTTTTTGGAACAGTGAAGTCATATCTTTGCAAGGGGAAGAAGACAAAAGACCGGCTTGAGTTCTCCCCTGTCTCTCTGTCATCTTTCTGGCTCTTTCTCTCTCTCTTTCAGATCCACTTCTGAATCAGGCTAAACTTTGTGTGACCCCATACTGCTTATATGTGACACCAGTCTTTTCTAAACACAGGCTGAGCTCAAAATCCGTTACAGAAATACCCAGAACGTCTGTACGTAGTTATCTCTGAATTGAATCGAGCCAGGAATTTGGGCCCTTTTTTGTCTTAACCTTATCATTATTGGCACTCGATCAGATACAGACTGTCAAGGCAAAGCTTTGTCTGTCAAGGCAAAAGACCAAAGGGCTGGGAAAAGATGAATTTCACATGTTTTGCATTTAGAACAGGTAGTTTCCCTAGCCTGCAAAGAAGCTGAGTATGAACTTGTTGGTGTGACGACTCTCTTAGTCGGTGTGATGACTCTGTTGGTGTGATGACTCTTTGTTGGTGTGATGACAACTCTTAGGTGAGAATGCGTCATGAAAGAAGCTGATAAAGGCAGAAGATGTTGGTTTTCCATCTAACAGTCATGTTCTCTTCTCCCATGTCTTACTTGCTCTACCAAGTAAGAAGTACTGTCAGGAGTCTAACATCTATTGGCTCGCTTTAAAGCTGTTCTCACCTCCATGACATTCCAAGCATCTTCCTAGCACTGGAATATTTTACTAGGCAAGGATGGTGGTGGCAGGCAGCAAAGATCACTTAAGAGGCTGTTTCTTTCTTTCTTCTTTTTCTTTTTTGAGATGGAGTTTTGCTCTTGTTGCCCAGGCTGGAGTGCAGCGGCGTGATCTCATCTCACTGCAACCTCTGCCTGCCGGGTTCAAGTGATTCTCCTGCCTCAGCTTCCCGAGTAGCTGGGATTACAGGTATGCACCACCACATCACCCAGCTAATTTTTTGTATTTTTTAGTAGAGATGAGGTTTCTCCATGTTGGTCAGGCTGGTCTCAAACTCCCGACCTCAGGTGATCCGCCTGCCTTGGCGTCCCAAAGTGGTGGGATTATAGGCATGAGCCAGTGTACCTGGCCTAGATCAATACTTTTTTGTTATTGTTTTTGAGATAGAGTCTTGCTCTGTCACTCAGGCTAGAGTGCCATGGTGCGATCTCAGCTCATTGCAACCTCTGCCTCCCAGGTTCAAGTGATTCTCCTGTCTCAGCCTCCCTAGTAGCTGGGACTACAGGCATATGCCACCATGCCTGGCTAATTTTTGTATTTTTGGTAGAGATAGGGTTTCACCATGTTGGTTAGGCTGGTCTTGAACTCCTGACCTCAAATGATCCACCCACCTCAGCTTCCTGAAGTGATGGGATTACAGGTGTGAGCCACCGTGCCCGGTTGGAAGAGGCTGGTTCACGGCATGGTCATCCTTGTTTAGGAATCCCCAGTAATCCAGTTAGTGGCCGTGCATGGAGGCAATCAAGAGAACTGGTGTGTAAAGATGCCGGGAAGAAAAGATCATGGAACCATTTCCTGGAGAGATAGTGGTTTTCTTGACCCTTTGTTTCAAATTCGGATTGGTTGAAGTTGTTGACAAAAAAGCCAAACTGTAAAATATTTAAAGAGGTTTATTCTGAGCTAGTATGAGTGACCATGGCCTGAGGAACAGCCTCAAGAGATTCTAAGAAAATGTGTCCTATGTGGACAGGTTGTAGCTTCGTCTTATACATTTTAGGGAGACAGAAGTTACAGGCAAAGACATAAGTCAGTACATGGAAGGTATATATTTATTTGCCCCAAAAAGGTGGGAATCTCAAAGTGGGAGGGGAGATTGGTTACAGGTCACAGGTGGATTAAAAGAGTTCTGATTGGCAATTAGTTGAAAGAGTTAAGCTTTGTCTGCAGACTTGAGGTAAATGCTTGAGTTAAGATAAGAGGGGTTGCAGAAGCCAAGGTTCTTGTTACGTAGGTGAAACCTCCAGATGCAGCCTCAGGAAGAATACGGTAAATACCTCTTTTCAGATCTTGAAGATGTCAAACTGTCATTTAATCTCTTCTAGATCTGGGTAAGATGGAGAAAAGGAAGAAGATTCTCCTCAGATGCAAATTTCTCCCACAAAAGACAACTTTGGGGCTGGGCGTGGTGGCTCACACTTGTAATCCCTGAGCTTTGGGAGGCTGAGGTGGGCAGATCATGAGGTCAGGTGTTTGCAACCAGCCTGACCAACATGAGGAAACCCTGTCTCTACTAAAAAATACAAAAAAATTAGCTGGGTGTGGTGGCAGGCATCTGTAGTCCCAGCTACTCAGGAGGCTGAGGCAGGAGAATCACTTGAACCCGGGAGGTGGAGGTTGCAGTGACCTGAGATCCTGCCATTGCACTCCAGCCTGGGTGACAGAACAAGAGTCTGTCTAAAAAAAAAAAAAAAAAAAAAGACAACTTTGAAGGGTCATTTCAAAATATGTCAAGAAATAGATTTTGGGGTAAACAATTTTGATTTCCCTTAGGGTCTGCTATCTGTCATGTGATGTTATATTAGAGTCAGGTTAGAATTTGGTATCTTATGCCCACAATGAGGTCTTCTGTCAACCTTATGATCTCTTTTTTATTTTATTTTATTTTTTGAGACAGTCTCGCTCTGTCTCCAGGCTGGAGTACAGTGGCATGATATTGACTCACTGCAGCTTCCACCTCCTGATCTCAAGCGATCCTCCTGCCTCAGCCTCCCAAGTGGCTGGGACTACAGGCGTGTGCCACTATACCCAGCTAATTTTATATTTTTAGTATAGATGGGGTTTTACCATGTTGGTCAGGCTGGTCTCGAACCCCTGACTTTGTGATCCACCTTCCTCAGCCTCCCAAAGTGCTGGGATTACAGGCCACTGCACCCAGCCTATGATCTCTATTTTAACGTTAATGCCGGTCAGCTGTGCCTAAACTCCAACAGGGAGGGGGAATAATGAGATGTATCTGACCTCCCTTCCCATCATGGTGGGGAATTCATTTTTTCAGGTTTCCCTTGGCCCAGAGAGAGTCAGTTCAGTTGGTTGGGGGTGCTTAGGATGTTATTTTTAGTTTCCAAACCAAACATATGGTCCCACTCTGTTTGCCTGTGTTTGGCTCAGGCAGGAACATGTGACCCAGTTGCAGCCAATGAGATGTCAGGAGAAGTTGACTGGGGGCTTCTGGGAAATGGTTCTTAGCTCCTAGAAAGAGATACAAGGAAGAGATGGCCCCCTTCTCACCACAGGATGTTGTGTGTGGATGTTTGCCTGGAGCTGTGGCAGCCGTTTCAATGCCATGAGGAGAGACATGAAGATGGCAGTGAAGACAGAAAGAACTGGAGTCCTTGATGTTGTAATTAGCTGCAGAATTAACCACCTCTCGAACTGCCCTACCTCTGAATGCCTTGTAAAGGGAGAGGATAAATGTCTTTATCATTGAAGCACCTTTTGTTGTGTTTATTATTTGCAACCAAGCAGATCCTGACTGTTACAATGCTTGATGCTCCATTTCATGCCAGCACGAGAAAAAGTTGGGACAGCTGGTCAGCCAGCTGAGTCTAGGGAGAATCCTGTGCTTATTAACCCGTTGCTGACTGCGTCATTGGCCTGTGCCTATAAAACGAGAGATGTTGCTTCCTTTTTAGGTCCACATCATGATAGCACAAGCCTTCACCAGCCTCTGTAAAGGAAATGAGATTCTTTACAACAATCCCACTAGGGAGTTTCGAGAGGTCCCCCTTACAGAAATGGTTGAAGAGGAAGCACTCAGTCTCTTTTCTTCAAAGCTTCTCATCTGAATGAGGCTGCTCTCTCCCTCTGCCTCCTGTGTTAATCAGGGACAGTATTAGGGGAAGTCTGCATCTGTAGACCATTTTAGAGGAGTGAGCTAGTGACTGCAAAGTGCTTAGAACAGTGCCTAGCACATAATAAACACTCAGCAAATGTGGCTGTTGTTATAACTAATTTTTTTTGTTTATTTTGAGATGGAGTTTCGCTCTTGTTGCCCAGGCTGGAGTGCAGTGGCACAATCTCAGCTCACTGTAACCTCCGCCTCCCAGGTTCAAACGATTCTTGTGCCTCAGCTTCTCGAGTAGCTGGAAATAATTATAGGCGCCCACCACCATGCCTGGTCAATTTTTCGTATTTTTACTAGAGATGGGGTTTCACCATGTTGGCCAGGCTGGTCTCGAACTTCTGACCTCAGGTGATCCACCCATCTTGGCCTCCGAAAGTGCTGGGATTACAGGCATGAGCCACCATGCCCAGCCTATTATAACTAATTATTCTCCTCTTTGTCTTAGGGATGTGTTTGGCTTTAAATGCCACACAATCTGCAATGCTTGAGGGATGTCCCCTAAGAGGACTAAAGAACTGACAGAGGAGGAGAAGGAAATAATGGGACAGGAGGAAGAAACAGTGAGAAGTGGAGGAGAGTGGGCAGGAGGAAATGAGGAGAGGAAGAAAAAGAGGCCAAAGTAGGGGAGAGAGGGGCAGCTGGTCCCTGGAGCCATCTATGTTCCTGGTTTGCAGAGAACATTCCCAAGGGAGTCGTGTTCCTGTTGCTCATTAATTCCCTGATCAACTGGCCCCTTGTCGGGCTCTTGCCGGGAGCAGTTGAGTGTTTTCTAACTGGCAGCAGCTGAAACTTAAAAGGGTTTTGCACCGTATATTGTTTCCGGAGCTCCCTTTTTCCTGTGGCTTCTGTTTTTCTTATTAAATGCTGCTGCTGAATTTGCAGCTGAAAGACAGACAGAAAGTACTGAGGAAGGCCTTGCCGCCCTTAAAGCTTCAGTGGAGCAGTGGGTCTCCACGCTCGGAGGTGCTTTCTGGCTGTCCAGTTTACAAATGAACTGGCAAGGCAAGCTAGACCTTTCATCCAAGAGTCCAAATTAATGTTGCCTCTGAGTGTTTGAAGGAGCCACGAGGTCTGACTTACGCATGGCTCTTTCTTCCTGGCAGAACCTGATGGGTCTGTTTCTGTGTTATATCTGGGGAGCGTCTCACCAGGAAGGGACACGCTTGTTGTAAAAACTTGGTGAGTTTATGTCTGGTTGGCAGTCGCAGGAATACTGGTCCACTTGAGGGAGGCTCTGGGATCCCTACATCTTTCCACTGCTTCCTGAGCCAGAGAGTATAAGGGGACAGGAAAGAATTCACTCTTCTCTGCTGAAGTTCAGAAGCTCTAATGGGGTAACAGCCAGAACAGGGGAGCCGGCCTAGAGGCTTGGGTTTCCTGCTTATGAGTGCACCCCACAAACATCCAGAACTGTGGGGGCCTCCCAGGGTTGAAGCAACAAGCCACAGGTCCAGCACTTGGCTTTCGGACCCCCTGGTCTCAGCAGTGGCTGTGTGTCCACCCATACATTTATTACTCAGCATCACTGTGGCCACTGCTGACCGATACTTACGAGGTGTTCAGAAGTCACCAACAAAGTAGCTGCCTGAGCTCAGCTTCTCCTCATCACCTTTTCTCCTTTCCAGGCCGTACTTCTGAGAGTCTTCGTGGACCATGGTGCTGCACGAGGTGATGTGTTTGCAGAGGCTTTTTTTGCCCTTGAAGAGCACTTACGACTGGAGAGCAAGACACATGCCGACACGCAGAAGCTGACGGGCTTGCTGCCACGTGGGAAAGTCCTTGGACGAGCTGTCTGCTTGCGGGGAGGTGTCTGCGGCTCAGGTAGGGTGTCCCAGCTCGGTGGATCTCTGGGTTCCAGAGTTTATTTGGTGAAACACAACAGGGGTTATCACTGTGGCCCGTGGCAGGGCTGAGCTGCCGGTTGTTATCACTGTGGCCCGTGGCAGGGCTGAGCTGCCGGTTGTTATCACTGTGGCCCGTGGCAGGGCTGAGCTGCCAGTTGTTATCACTGTGGCCCATGGCAGGGCTGAGCTGCCGGTTGTTATCACTGTGGCCCACTGTGGCCCGTGGCAGGGCTGAGCTGCCGGTTGTTATCACTGTGGCCCACTGTGGCCCGTGGCAGGGCTGAGCTGCCGGTTGTTATCACTGTGGCCCACTGTGGCCCGTGGCAGGGCTGAGCTGCCAACTTGATGCCGGTTGTTAGGAACAGATGTGAATCGTGTGTCCGGATGAATAAGCCTCACTCTGTGGGGCCTCCATGCTGTAGAGAACTGGAGGAGCCCAGGTTTGCAGAGTCTGCAAGGTGATTGCGTCTGTGCGAGGAGAAATCCCTCACTCAGAGGGATTGCGTTCCAAGACGGCTGGGAAGTGAAGCCCAGTCTTTGTGACTTCTCTTTTCAGACCCAGGAAACATGGGTTCTGTGTTCCCTAAAAGCACTCTGTAGACCATTTATCACGTGAGACCTAGTTATTTGTCTACTATATGCCGGGCAGTAGAAGTAAAATGATGATGAAGTCATGGACCCTGAGTTCAGAGAGCTCGGCGGCTAATGAGAGAGGTGATTACAATACAACATGATGAATGAGATAACAGGAATAAGAGGAGGCTCACTCGGCCTAAGCATGTTGGCTGGAGGGAGTCTTTTCCCAGGAGACAAGGGGGCCATTGCAAGAGGAGGCCAGATGGAGAGGGGAGGAGCGCAGCAGGCTGAGGGAACAGCCCTGCTGAAGACAGACAGGCTGGAGAAAACTCCATGTACTGTGGACCTGGGAGTAATTAATTTCGCCTGAAAGCAGAGGGGGGCTGTTTTCGTGCTTATTTGTATCATATATTTCATCTTTTGTAAATTTCCCATTGTGTTTTAACATTTCCCTTTGGGTTTTAAAAATGCCTGCACACATTGTTTGATACTCTTCCCTTCAAAAAAGAGAGTGTGGGTTGGATTTAACGGCCAGGTTCTAATGAATTCAGTTAAGTGGAAGTGCCTGTGTGTCTTTGGAGACTAGGCAGTGGGCAGTGAACTAAGTCTCTCTCTCTTTCTCTGTCTCTGTCTCTTTATGTGTATCTGTCTTTCTCTCTCTCATTTGCCCTGAAGTGAGCTGCCCACATGGTGAGAGACTGAGGCCTCCAGCCAACAACCAGGAAGGAGCTGAGGTTCTCACTAACAGCAGAGGGTGTGACCTTGGAGGCCCAGCAAGCCTTTTAATGGCCACAACCCCAGTTTACCTCCTGACTGCATGAGACACCCTGAATTAGAATCCCCCTCGTTAAACTGCTCCTGGATTCCTGACCTTCAGACAGTGTGAGATAATACATGTTTGTTGTTTAAGCTGCTGAATTTTGGGATAACTTGTTACACAGCAGTAGGTAACTAATATACCAGTCCATGTTCCCTGCTCACTTTGTTTGAGGGAGTATTTGTCTTTAATTGATTTTTAGAAGTTCTTTATATATTAAATTATGAACCCTTGGTATATATACATGTTGCAAAAATTTTCCCATTGTAATCTTGTATATGCTTTTGAAAACATATATATGTATACTTTTTAAAAACCCAAACAGCATTCATTATATTTTCTGCCTTTGGTGACATTTAGAAATGTATTTGGTTGAAATTGCTAATATTCAATTGTTATTGACTGGCAAGAAATTAACAGTCCCCACCACAAAATCATGTACATTTTTTTCCCTGTATTTTTCTCTCCACACTTTTATGGTTTTGATATTAAAATTTAAGATCATTTGTTGCAGGACAGGTGAGCGCCAAAACTGGGGCTTAGCCTGGGAGGATTCTTGGCTTTGCCCAGGAAAGAACTGAAGGACGATCTGGTGGTGTTAAACAGCAATATTTTATTCAGTGCTATTTCTCCTTGTGGAGCAGGGCTAACTCATAGGTAGTGTGCCCAGAATCCGCAGCCTATGGGCTCCTGCAAACTGTGTTTATACCCACTTCTGTCCACTTTCAATAACATGCAAATTAAGGGGCAAGTTAATGCAAATCGAGGGGTGGATTATTTAGAACTTTCTAGGAAAGCAGCAGTAACATCCGGGTCATTGTCATGGAAAGGAGTGATAATTCTGGGTCATCGCCATGGCATTTGTAAACTGTTATGGGGCTGACGGGAGTGTCCTAGGTTAATGAGCAATGAGGACAGCCAGGGATCACTTTCATAGCCATCCGCTTGTTCCTGCCTCTGTTTCTTTACTTTATTCTGTCTGAACCAGATTTTGTCTTGGTCAACAGGGTTGTGACCAGAAAATAAGTCCTGCTGGTTTCCTACCTTGTCTTGACTTGTCTTTGGCTTCTTCCTTCACTTGCTTCTTAAATGATGCTATTTCCCTGACCATAATCTATTTCTATCCCCTCTTCATATTCTCCTTGGGCAACTGTGTGCCGCCCACATGTCTGCTCCCTCCTGTGACGATGGCTCCAGCTTCACTTCCCAGCCTGTACCCACCTCTCCAGGGTGGGCTAGGCATCTCCATGTGGGTGTCTGGAGACATTGTAAATTCCACATCTCACCCTCAGACATGTTCTCACATTCCCATTTCTTAGCAAACAGCATCCCTAGACATGCAGATCCCGAATCCTAAAACCCTACACCCAGTCCTTCACCCGCTGTCACAGGCCACCAACTAACTCTTCTCTAAAATGTCCCCAGCACCCTGACTCCCCTATCTGTCAACATAACCACTTCCCAAGTTGAATTCTTCCAAGTTTTTCTCCAGAACAACAGCCGAGGCATCCTAAGAGGTCTTCCTGCCTCAGTTCCAATTCATACGGAGTGATCTTTCTAGACCCCCAAAGTGACTTGAGAAGTGACTCGCACAATGTCATGCAGCAGAAACAAGAATCCTGCTCGGTGGCCTCCCAGTACTTCCTTGCTCCATAATTCATGAGAGAGGCATCTGCAGAACATAACCCTGTCCCAGCTTTCAGGGTGGCGTGCAGCTCAGACAGGAGCCAGACACGTGGCTAGCCACTCCCATGAGATGTGAATGCTGTCATGGAGGAATGGGGGCAGGTCGTGGAAGCAGGGAAGCTACTCAGCCTCCCTAGTAGCTGGGATTACAGGCACCCGCCACCATGCCTGATGCTGTTAACTCTACATCATTCCATGGTTTCACATTCCTGGCAGGACAATCTCCAGGGTTCCTGGCTTCCCGTAAAGGCACAGCCACCCAGAAGCCAACCATACTGGGCCTCCTTGTGGTTTCCCAAATGTACCACACTCCTCCTGGCCCTCTCTTCTGGGAGTCCCTTCGCCTTCCTTGCTTGTCAATATGGCCACTTCCCAAGCTGAATTCTTCCACATTTTTCTCCAGAACAACAGCCATCAAAACTCAGCAGGAGCATCCTCTCCTCCCAAAATGCCGAGCCAACACTTTCCTGCTTCCACGACCTGCCCCCACTCCTCCATGACAGCATTCACATCTCATGGGAGTGGCTAGCCACGTGTCTGGCTCCTCTCTGAGTTGCAGCTTCCCTGAAAGCTGGGACAGGGTTATGTTCTGCAGATGCCTCTTTCATGAATTGTGGAGCAAGGAAGCACCGGGAGGCTGCCCAGCAGGATTCTTGTTTCACTTCTCGGGGTCTCAAAACATTTCACAAAGTTCCATGTTTGTTGTTGTTGTTGTTGTGGAGTTTCCCTCTTGTTGCCCAGGCTGGAGTGCAGTGGCACTATCTTGGCTTACCACAACCTCCACCTCCCAGGTTCAAGCAATTTTCCTGCCTCAGCCTCCTGAGTAGCTGGGATGGCAGGCACCCGCCACCACACCTGGCTAATTTTGTATTTTTAGTAGAGAAAGGGTTTCACCATGTTGGCCAGGCTGGTCTTGAACTTCCCACCTCAGGTGATCCACTCACCTCAGCCTCCCAAAGTGCTGGGATTACAGGCATGAGCCACCGCGCCTGTCCTAACTTCCATGTTATTAAGGGAAAAAGGGAGAAATAAAAAACATGCCTAAAGAATAAGACAAAAGGCAAAAAAATTTCTGTTGTTTCCCCTGCCCCAACACATACAGCCTAAATACTTCCTTTCTCATATGAGGAAATCCTATGTAAATGGACCAGATTAGTTTTTAGTTATTTGAAACATCCACTGAACTAAGGAGTGTTGTACCAGCAAAGCAATGGTGGTGAGGGAGGGAGGGTTTGGGAGTTGACTAGTTCTCTAGACAAGTTGGGGGAGAGAATGAGGTTTGGCCTTGGGTAGAGTGCTGTGGATTTGTTGGAGAATGCAGCTTAGGAAGGTGAGTAAAACCACAGAGGAGGTGAGTATGACTCCAACAGATGGGATGGTTAGGAATGGGAGGCGAGGGACAGCTGCACTATCTTCTAAATACATGTCTCTCAACCTGGGGAGCGTGACTATGTGTTAGAGCAGTGGTCCCCAACATTTTTGGCACCAGGGACCGGTTTTGTGGGAGACAGTTTTTCCACAGACCGGGCTGGAGGGTGCAGGAATGGTTTTGGCATAATTTAAGTGCATTACGTGTGCTGTGCACTTATTTCTATTATTATTACATACTCATTATAATGTAGAATCAGTGAGAGTCTTGAGCTTGTATCCCTGCAACTAGATGGTCCTATCTGGGGGTGACGGGAGACAGTGACAGATGATCAGGCGTTAGATTCTCATAAGGAGCACAGAACCTAGATCCCTCGCATGCGCAGTTCACAATAGGGTTCTCACTCCTGTGAGAATCTCATGCCACTGCTGATCTCTGACAGGAGGCGGAGCTCAGCTTTGCTTTGCCCACCTGCGGCTTACCTCCTGTGTGGCCTGGTTGCTAACAGAACTGATACCCCTCTGTGGCCCAGGGGTTGCGGACCCCCCTGTTAGAGATTCTGAAAGCTCTCTCTGAGAATGTTTTCATTTTGCCTCCATTTCAATGAGTTTCAATTCTCTCTTGTGACTTAAAACCCAACAATGTCTATTTCTCACCATTGTGGGATCAGCTGGGTGGCTCTCCTGTTCCCCGTGGTGTACCCTGTGTCTGGAATGTTCGAGATGGCTTCTTTCAAGATGGCGGCTGGCCCCGCAGCCGGGATGATTGGCAGGTTGGCACCTGGATGGTCATCTCTCTCTCCTTATTGCTACCGTAGGCTTTGCTGTGGCACTGTGCCCTCAGAGTAGCTCAAACTTCTCACATGGTGGCTGTCTCCAACAGAAGGGATGTGGAAGCTGCCAGTCCTCTCAAAGGCTAGGCCTTTGAGAGGAACTCTCACAGCCTCACTTCTGCCTGTTTTATTGGTCAAAACCAGTCCCAGGCCCGCCCACATGGGGGGTGCAGCACACACATCTGGCATGGGGGAAGGCGTTGATGACAGCTGTCTTTGGAGACACTCTACCTCACAACGACAATATTCCCAGTCACTTGGTTGAGTGCTTTGTGACTGAGGACATGTGACTTTGGTGTCCACGACTGCCTTTGCATTGATGATTATATTTGAACCAACTACCACTACTTCAATTGCTCTGGATGTTAAGCAAAGAACAGAGGGTGACTTACTGTGCCAATGACCGTCCCTGCCCAGTGAGGCCTGAATGGCTGTGGCATATGGTGCCAATGTGGTTTCCCACTCCTCTGGTGGACTTAGCTCCCCACAGTGGGTCCAGAGGCCAGCACCTTATTTGAGCTGTGAGAGGTGACTCCATTCCAGGACAATGGCATCAACTGCCACATTATATCACTGTTTTTTTAATTTAAAAAAAAATTTTGGCCGGGCACGGTGGCTCACGTCTATAATCCCACAACTTTGGGAGGCCAAGGCGGGCAGATCACCTGACGTCGGGAGTTTGAGACCAGCCTGACCAACATGGAGAAACCCCGTCTCTATTAAAAATACAAAATTAGCCTGGTGTGGTGGCGCAAGCCTGTAATCCCAGCTACTTGGGAGGCTGAGGTTGTGGTGAGCCGAGATCGTGCCATTGCACTCCAGCCTGGGCAACAAGAGCAAAACTCCATCTCAAAAAAAAAAAAAAGTTATTGAGAAGATGGTATAGAAATTCCCCTATACCTCCCCTCGACAGTTTCCCCATTATTGACATCTTGCATTTAGCACGGGACATTTGTTACAATGAATGAGCCACTATTTATACATTACAGTGGGCCCCTGTTATCCTCAGGGGACATGTTCCAAGACACCCAGTGGATGCCCGAAACTGTGGATGCCACCAAGCCCCATATCTTCTATGTTTTTTTCCATCTGATAACTGAGGCAGTGACTAAGTGACTGACAGGTGGGTAGTGTCCACAGCGTTGATATGCTGGACACAAGGAAGGCTCATGTCCTGGGCAGGATGGCACGAGATTTCCTCACACTGGGCAGCATGGCACACGGTTGAAACCTTATGAATTGTTGATTTCTGGAATTTTCCAGTTAATATTTTCAGGCAGCTGTTGATGGTGGGTGATCAACCACAGAAAGCAGAACTGCGGATATGGGAGACTCCTGTGTTACCAATGGAAGTTCTTAGCTTACGTTAGGGTTTCCTCACTGTTTGCTTTCTGCAGGCAATGGGTTTTGACAAATGTGTAGTCCCGGAGCCTCCATGACAGTATCACATCTAAGAGTAGTGTCCCGGCTCTGAAGATCCTCTGTGCTCCGCCCACTCATCCCTCCATCACCCTAAACCCCTGGCGGCCACTCGTCTTTTTACCGTCTCTATAGTTTTGCCTTTTCCAGAATGTCGTTTAACTGGAATCATATGGAGTCTTTTCAGACTGGCTTCTTTCACTTGGCAATACGCATTTAAGGTTCTTCTAGGTCCATCCATGGCTTGACCAACAAGGTCCTTTCCACTCAACTTGCTGACGTCTCTGATGAGACCTGCAGGGGCTCCCCATGTCTCTCCAAGCAAAAGTCAGAGCTTTTTCCAAGGTCTCTGTCACCACACACACCAACCTATTCCCTCTTTCATCTCTTCCTCTCATCCATACTGCCCCAGCCACCCCAGCCTCCTCACTGTTCCTGGAGCCTTCCAAATATGCTCCCTGCCTCAGGGCCTTCACACCTGCTGTGGCTGTGCCTGGAACACTTTCCCTCCAGCTTGCCTAAATTCCTGTGATCGCTTCCTGTTGCTGCTGTAACAGATGATTACAAACCGAGTGCCTAAAACAATGCACATTCATTATCTCACAGTTCTCGAGGCCAGAAGTCCAAAATGCCTCTCACCGGGCTAAAACCAAGTCGTCCACAGGGCTGTGTTCCTTCTGGCACACTATGAGAGGCTCTGTTCCCTGACCTTGTCCAGCATGTAGAAACTTCCTGAATTCCTCAGCTCATGGCTCCTTCTTCCATCTTCGAAGCGCACATTCCAACCTCTGATTCCGTCATCACTTCTCCTCTGACCTGATCCTCCTGCCTCCCTCTTTTTTTTTTTTTTTTTTTTTTTTGAGACAGAGTCTCACTCTGTTGCCCAGGCTGGAGTGCAGTGGCGCGATCTCAGCTCACTGCAACCTCCACTTCCCGGGTTCAAGAGATTCTCCTGCCTCAGCCTCCTTAGTAACTGCGATTACAGGTGTGCACCACCACACCTGGCTAATTTTTTATTTTTATTTTTAGTAGAGATGGGATTCCACATGTTGACCAGGCTGGTCTCAAACTCCCGACCTCAGGTGATCCGTCTGCCTCGGCCTCCCAAAGTGCTGGGATTACAGGCGTGAGCCACTCACCACGCCCGGCCATATGTATTCTTTATTATCTGCTTCCCCCAGTAAAATGCCAGCCCCAGAGGGCAGGGATCTTGACCATTTTCCTGCTTCCTCAAGAGGAGTTCAGAGGACCTGAACAAGGGTGCTATTTATTGAAAGAAAATATGAGAGCAATTAGCTGGTGCCACCCACAGGCATGCCTAGCTCAGACTCCAGACGGACGATTCCAGACTCAGACAGCTCTGTGCTGTTCCCCTGCACACGTGGCCTTGAAAGCAGCTGGCTCAGTGGCCCCGGGTTCTAGGCTTGCCACAGCTCTGCTCTTCCTCACCTCCAGCCTGGGGCCTGGGGCCTTTTTCCAATTTCAAAATGATAGTAAAAGGAAATTCAACAGCACTCCAGTGATGATGGGATGTTTTCTAAGATACAATTTTCTAAGTCTTGATGCTTCCAGTTTCTGCCATGTTGGGAGTGTTTGGCCATCTTTTAGAAGCGAAGTCTGTTTTACTGGTCTTAATCTTGTTCAGTTGTTTCTCTGGGGGCCTCAGGACACTGTCAGGGCCTTGGAGACAGCTTTGGCAGGCCTTCTGGGGGAAAGTGCCTACTGGTGACAGAAAAAAACGCCTTGGTCTGCTGGATTCCCAAAAATGCAGGCATTCCCAGCTGCTGGCTAGCTGGCACTCAGGGCCCAGGCTGCAGCTGCAACTGGAAAAAGAGAAGGGAAAAAAAGGGAGGAGGAGGCTTTGAGAACAGCTTTTCCGCACGGTTCCAGGAAGCTGGACTGGGTATATCCGAATGAGGTGGTTCATGGTACAATCAGAAAAAAAGAAAAAAAAAAGAAAAACCACAATGGAAAAGCAAGGGAAAGAACAGTTTCTTCTAATGAGAAACCCACAAAGGCCATGTGAGTTAATCCCACCCTCCCCTTCGCTAGTTATCTTTTTGCTGGGTTGCATAACTGGGGAGGGAAAAAGATCCTAGGACTGAGAGTTGGAACACAGAGATTTTGTTTCTTTTTTTAATTAAAAACATTTTTTTATTTCCATAGGTTTTTAGGGGAAAAGATGGTATTTAGTTACATGAGTAAGTTCTTTAGTGGTGATTTGTGAGATTTTGGTGCACCCATCATCCAAGCAGTATACACTGAACCCAACTTGTAGTCTTTTATCCCTCACCCCCTTCCCACCCTTTCCCTGAGTCCCCAAAGTCCATTGTGTCATTCTTATGCTTTTGCATCCTCATAGCTTAGCTCCCACCTATGAGTGAGAACATACGATGTTTGATTTTCCATTCCTGAGTTACTTCATTTAGAATGATAGTCTCCAATCCCATCCAGGTTGCTGTGAATGCCATTAATTCATTCCTTTTTATGGCTGAGTAGCATTCCATTGTATATATATGCCATGGTTTCTTTATTCACTCGTTGATTGATGGGCATTTGGGTTGGTTCCACAATTTTGCAATTGCAAATTGTGCTGCTATAAACATGTGTGTGCAAATATCTTTTTCATATAATGACTTCTTTTCCTCTAGGTAGATACCCAGTAGTGGGATTGCTGGATCAAATGGTCGTTCTACTTTTAGTTCCTTAAGGAATCTCCACACTGGTTTCCATAGTGGTTGTACTAGTTTACATTCCCATCAGCAGTGTAGAAGGGAACACGGAGGTTCTAACCGAACACTGCCTTGAAGATGAGCTGTGTGACTTTGGGTAAATCACTCACCCTTTCTGAGTCTCGTTTTCCTAATCTGTACAATGAAAGGATAGTAATTACTCTAGCTTCCGAGACTGTGGGGAAACTCAAATGAGATAATGTACAGTATTATTAGTATTAGCATCGCTATTGTTATGATTCCAGTTTTGCAGATGGAGAAACAGGGCTGGACTGTTGAGACGTGAACTCCCAGGTCGTTACTTCTAATTTCTAGAATCCTTGCTGGATTCCTCCTTTAAGGCAACTTATCTAAGCTAAATTTAATGTAGTCTATTTTGGCAATTGTTTAAAATTTTGAAGATTCACCTGAATAGCAGAACTTTCTTACCTAAAGCAAATAATATCTAATTTATAAAAGGTTAACTTCTCAAGAGCATCACCTCTACCTTCAGGAGGTTCATGTGTTTATAAAGATGTGGTTTCTACTTGCTATTTGGACGTAAAAAAGAGGTTCTTAACTAGGGAGAGGTTTGAAATAATGATTTCAGGATGTTATAATACACATTTGGTACTTTTTAAAAAAAAAATGGAGTAGGGGAGAGGTTTGACTGGGAAGAGTAATGTTTCACCACCAAGTGGCTCAATTAGAGCCTGAATGAGAATTGCTTCTCACCTCCTATATTCATGCCTTTTGTAATGTGACCTTGAAGCTTCTCCAGTCCACAGGTGGCAGGCATTCCCCACCTTCTGTGAC
Source organism: Trachypithecus francoisi (assembly GCF_009764315.1). Classification (NCBI taxonomy): domain Eukaryota; kingdom Metazoa; phylum Chordata; class Mammalia; order Primates; family Cercopithecidae; genus Trachypithecus; species Trachypithecus francoisi. The sequence continues at coordinate 9,016,258 of NW_022681456.1, read as the reverse complement.
TTGCCTTAGCCAGGAGAATGAGAAGAAAGTGATGATGTGCCAGTCCTCAGGCTAGGCCTCAAGGGGTGTTGTGTGTTTCCAATTAATCACTTCAGTCTCTGCCACCATTGTGAGAACCAGCCTAGTTAGACATGTGGAGCACAGGTGAGCCATCTAGTGGTTCCTGCTGAGGCCAGCCTGGATTAGCCAACATCCAGCCAACTCCTAGACATCTGGGAGAGCCCAGCCAAGATCAACAGAGCCTCCTACCAACCACCCCAGATGTGTGGGTAGTGAACGCTCACTGGTGTTTGCCTCTGAACTTCTGCAGTTGTTTGTTTTGCAATGACAACTGACTGATACAAGTACCAAGGCCAGATGAGTCTCAGAGGAGCCATTGAACCCACCCTCCTTTACCAAAGCCCCTCTGGGAGAAATGTCCTATTCCTCGAGCATTATAGGTACGTTAAAGACTGTGCCTGACTTTGAGTGACACATGTGAGGTGTTTGGGAATGTGCTTGGTGCAGCCTTGCTGCTGCCAGCTGGTGCCCTGCCCTAAGTCACTTTCTGGGTGTGGCTTGGGTTGGGTTGGCCTGGAGGGGAAAGAGCCACCTCATCTAGTTTCCCTGGACTTTGTGCTGGCTTCTGGAGGTTCCATATCCACTGAGTTCCACAATAGGAAAAATAGTAATCATCATCATCATCATCACCACATATATTTATCAGGCCCTTACATACTAGGCATGAACTGGACTATTTCCTTATGTTCTCTCATTTCTTTGTCGCAATAGTCCTCTGAGGAAGGTTGTTACCCCCATTCTATAGATGAGTGTGTTAGTCCATTTTCATGCTGCTGATAAAGACATACCTGAGACTGGAAAGAAAAAGAGGTTTAATTGGATTTACAGTTCCACATGGCTGGGAAGGCCTCAGAATCATGGTGGGAGGTGAAAGGCACTTCTTACATGGCAGTGGCACAAGAAAAGTGAGGAAGATGCAAAAGCAGAAACTGCAGATAAAACCATCAGATCTCATGAGACTTATTCACTACCACAAGAACAGTATGGGGGAAACCACCTCCATGATTCGAATTATCTCCCATTGGGTCCCACAGCACATGGGAATTATGGAGTGTAATTCAAGATGAGATTTGGGTGGGGACACAGCCACACCATATCTTTCCACCCTTGGCCCCTCCGAATCGCATATCTTCATATTTCAAAACCAAACCAATCATGCCTTCCTTCCTAACAGTCCCCTAAAGTCTTAACTCCTAACAGACCTTCCAAAGTGCTGGGATTACAGGTGTGAGTCACTCTACCCAGACTGGAATGCTTTTAATAGCACTCAAGTCACCTCTTGAATGCTTTGCTGCTTAGAAATGTCTTCCAGCAGATACCCTAAATCATCTCTCTCAAGTTCAAAGTTCCACATTAACCCCAAAGTCCACAGCCCAAAGTTTCATCTGAGATAAGGCAAGTCCCTTCCACCTATGAGCCTATAAAATCAAAAGCAAGCTAGTGACTTCCTAGATACAATGGGGGTACAGGTATTGGATAAATACAGCTGTTACAAATGGGAGAAGTTGGGCAAAACGGGGTTACAAATCTGAAATCCAGTGGGGCAGTCAAATTTTAAAGCTCCAAATGATCTCCTTTGACTCCATGTCTCACATCCAGGTCATGCTGATGCAATAGGTGGGTTCCCACAGTCTTGGGCAGCTCCGCCTCTGTGGCTTTGCAGGGTACAGCCTCCCTCCTGGCTACTTTCACAGGCTGGCGTTGAGTGTCTGTGACTTTTCCAGGTTCATGGTGCAAGCTGTCGGTGGATCTACCATTCTGGGGTCTGCAGGACAGTGACTGTCTTCTCACAGCTCCACTAGGCGGTGCCCCAGTAGGGACTCTCTGTGGAGACTCTGACCCCACATTTCCCTTTTACACTGGCCTAGCAGAGGTTCTCGATGAGGGCCCCACCCTAGCAGCAAACTTCTGTCTGGGCATCCGGGCGTTTCCATACATCTTCTGAAATCTAGCTGGAGGTTCCCAAACCTCACTTCTTGTCTTCCATGTACCTGCAGGCTTAACACCACATGAAAACTGCTAAGGTTTGGGGCTTGCACCCTCTGAAACCATGAGATGAGCTATACCTTGGCCCCTGTTAGCAACAGCTGGATCACTTGGGATGCAGGGCACCAAGTCCCTAGACTGCACACAGCATGGGGACCCTGGTCCTGGTCCACAAAACCATTGTTTTCTCCTAGGCTTTCGGATCTGTGATGGGAGGGGATGCCATGAAAACCTCTGACGTGCCCTGGAAATATTTTCCTCATTGTCTTGGGGATTAACAGTCTGCTCCTTGTTACTTATGCAAATTTCTGCAGCCAGCTTGAATTTCTCCTCAACAAATGGGTTTTTCTTTTCTACTGCAACATCAGCCTGCAAATTTTCCGAACTTTTATGCTCTGTTTCCCTTTTAAAATGGAATGCTTTTTTTTTTTTTTTTTTGAGAGATGGAGTCTCGCTGTGTCATCCAGGCTAGAGTGCAGTGGTGTGATCTTGGCTTACTGCAACCTCTCCCTCCCAGGTTCAAGTGATTCTTCTGCCTCAGCCTCAGTCCCGAGTAGCTGGGACTACAGGTGCCTGCCACCAAGCCTGGCTAATTCTTGTGTTTTTAGCAGAGACGGGGTTTCACCATATTGGCCAGGCTGGTCTTGAACTCCTGACCTTGTGATCCACCTGCCTCGGCCTCCCAAAGTGCTGAGATTACAGGCGTGAGTCACTGCTCCCGGCCTGGAATGCTTTTAACAGCACTCAAGTCACCTCTTGAATGCTTTGCTGCTTAGAAATGTCTTCCAGCAGATACCCTAAATCATCTCTCTCAAGTTCAAAGTTCCACAAATCTCTAGGGTTGGGGTAAAATGGCTCCAGTCTCTTTGCTAAAACAAAACAAGAGTCAGCTTTGTTCCAGTTCCCAACAAGATCCTCATTTACATCTGAGACCATCTCAACCTGGACCTTATTGTTTATGTCACTATCAGCATTTTTGTCAAAGCCATTCAACAAATCTCTAGGAGGTTCCAAACTTTCCCACATTTTCCTGTCTTACTCTGAGCCCTCCAAACTGTTCCAACCTCTGCCTGTTACTCAGTTCCAAAGTTGCTTCCACATTTTCGGGTATATTTTCAGCAATGCCCCCACTCTACTGGTACTAATTTACTGTATTAGTCCATTTTCATGCTGCTGATAAAGACATACCTGAAACTGGGAAGAAAAAGAGGTTTAATGGATTTACAGTTCAATCATGGTGGAAAGTGAAAGGCACTTCTTACATGGTGGTGGCAAGAGAAAAATGAGGAAGATGCAAAAGCAGCAACCCCTAATAAAACCATCAGATCTCATGAGACTTATTCACTACCACAAGAACAGTATGGGGAAAACCATCCCTATAATCCAAATTATCTCCCACTGGGTCCCTCCCACAATATGTGGGAATTATGGGAGTACAGTTCAAGATTCAAGATGAAATTTGGGTGGGGACACGGAGCCAAACCATGTAAATGAGCAAAGTGAGGCTCAGGAGGTGACTTCATTTAATTGCCCAAAGCCACCCAACTAGAAAGTGCCGCAGTCAGCTTTGAACTCAGACAATCTGCTTGAGTGAGAATCCCGACTCCACCACAGCTGGTTGTGTGATCTTGGGCAGGCATTTCACTCCTCCAGACTCAGTAACCTCCACCAGGAAACAGTGGTAAGAAGAATGCCTCTCTTACTGGGTTGTGGTGAGGACTGAAAGAGGTACTACTTGGGAAGGGCTTGCAACAATGATAGTGGTAGCTAACATAACTAGAGTGCTTCTTGCAACTATCATTGTTATTATTGCTGCTGTTTTTATTACTCAAGGTCATGCCTTTTCTCCCCCAGGGTCAAAGATGGTCTCACTCAAGGTGAGAGAAGGGACAATGAACTAGTGGGGTTTTTCTTTTCCTTTTTTCCTTTTTTTTTTTTTTTTTTGAGATAGAATCTCACTCTGTCACCTAGGCTGGAGTACAGCGGTGTGATCTCAGCTCACCACAACCTCCACCTCTTAGGTTCAAGTGATTCTCGTGCCTCAGCCACTCAAGTAGCTGGGATTACAGGTGAGCGCCACCACACCCTTGCTAATTTTTGTATATTTAATAGAGACAGGTTTCACCATGTTGGCCAGGCTGGTCTCGAACTCCTGACCTCAAGTGATCCACCTGCCTCGGCCTCGCAGAGTGCTGGGATTACAGGTGTGAGCCACCTAGGCTGGGGTTTTTTCTTTAATTTGGAGGAGGGAGGGTAATTTGGTTCTGACCACAGAGTGTGAACAAATTTTGGTGTCTGTGGCAGAAGTAGACAAAGGTGACCCATTGTCCTGTGGTGATGTCTGGGATGGAGGGATTTCCTGGGATTTGAGACTGTCAGTGCTAAAACTAGGAAGGTCCTGGGCAAACCAGGACAAATGGGTTACCCTACAGCAGATCCAACCTGCCTGAAGCTGTTTCCCTGGGCTTGGTTCTGACTTCCAGAAGTTCCACTTGCAGAGGTTTCCTAATAATAAACATAGGTTAGATTAAAAGCAGAGAGGAGGGAGAAGGCAGCTGCCCTCTCAGGAGGAAAGTGAGCAGTGGCTGCTAAATAATAGACCTCACCTTAACCCAGGGGGCTGGATTAATCCAGGTGTCCCTGGACAGCGGCCTGGACCTCTGCACGTGTCCCCTTGTTGGGTCCCCATTTTCCATCGTTCTTGGGGCTTCCTCCAGGCCTACTCTGGGCAGGCAATATAACGGCCTCTTCCTGAGGGTTCCCTGCTGCTCTGACCCCGAGAAGGAAGCTGGGGTTCTTGGGAACCTATGGCCTGTCACAGCTGCCTTAGGAATCATGCACCTTCATCTCTCCATGTGAAGGTGCACAAAGCCCTACTGTTTGGACATGTCACGAGTGCTGGCAGCCCCTCCTCTGGTTTCTGGTCACACATGATAGCTTGAGCTTGGAGGCTGTGCTGTGCAGGAGACAGATTCTGCCACCTTCGCCACTCAGGTCTGTTTTTCAGCCACGGCTCTGGCAGTGAGTCTGATTTTATCCCACAAAATGATGTCCTGTGCCCGTTCGATAGTTCCCTGAGTCACTCAATAAGCTGGTTGGGCCCCATCTCCCTGCCCTCTTGTGAGTGCAGAACAGAGCCATGCTTCTTCGTCACCCCCCTTTCTGGCTCTCACATTCGCTGGCTCATTTGAGAGTTTCCTGAATACATGGGAAGCTTTCACATCCCACAGTGTTCCCTCTTCCAGCCTGGTGCAGAGGCTGTGTGGCCTGACAGTCAGGAACCTGTGCTCCAGGAATCTTGGTTCTGCTGCTTAGCAACTGAATCAGGCAATTCTTTTCACCTCCAAGATCTCAGTTTCCCAACTGCAAATGGGAAACAAGTATGTTCTAGTTATCCATTGCTGCACTAAAAAATCACAGCAAAATATGGTGGTTAAAATAATAGTTGGTTACTAGTTCTTATGGTTCTATGGTGTATTAGTCCGTTTTCACACTGCTGATAAAGACATACCCGAGACTGGGTAATTTACAAAAGAAAAAATTGAACTTACAGTTCCACATGACTGGGGCAGCCTCACAATCATGGTGGAGGGCAAGGAGGAGCAAGTCCTGTCTCACATGGATGGCAGCAGGCAAAGAGAGAATGAGGAAGACGGAAAAGCAGAAACCTCTGATAAAACCATCTGATCTCATGAGGCTTATTCACTACCATGAGAACAGCATGGGGAATCGCCACCATGATTCAATGATCTCCCACTGGGTCCCTCCCACAACACATGTGAATTATGGGAATACAATTCGAGGTGAGATTTGGGTGGGGACACCGAGTCAAACCATATCATATGGTATGAGTAAACAGGGCTCCATCACTGTTCTTGCTAACAGTGTCTCCTGAGGCTGCAGTCAGATATTGGCTGGAGCTAAAGTTATCTGAAGGCCCGCTTGGGCTGGTGTCCAAGAGAGCGCACTTCTACGGCTGGTGGTTGATGCTGGCTGCGGGCTGGGAGCTCCGCGGGGGTTGTTAGCTTCAGTGCCTATACATGGCCTCTCCATGTGGCTGGACTCCAAGAGGGAGTGTCCCCAGAGCAAATATTTCAAGAAAAGGGAAGCAGAAGCTTCTAGATCTCTTCAAAGCTAAGCACTGGGATGGCACGACATGATTCTATTAGTCAAACCTTCAAGGGGGTAGCAGAGTCCCCGTGTTGGGGTGGGGAACGGCCGTGTGTACAGGGAAGGGGCAAGTGGATGGCAGGCTCCCACAGAGCAGAAGATATCCTGGCATATATCACAGAATGACACCCAGCCCACAGTGCTGTGGCAATGCTGTGAAGGGATATGCAGGGGCAGTGTCTGGCACGTAGCATGCACTTGTGAAATGCTGCTTGCTCCCAGCATTCATTGTTAAAGAAGCAGAGGTTGGAAGAGTCTTACATACATGTATCAGTCTAACCAGGCAGGAGTGAGGCTGGAATCTAGGGGCCCCATCTGCTGAAGCCAAGCTCTCCAGTGCTCCAGAGAATAACCAAAGACAAACTCAGGAACAGAATAATCATCATAATAGTTACAGGTATTATATATTATCTAAGGGAGAATAAGATAACTGTAATAATATTAGTTGTAAGTATTATATATTATAGAGAATAATATAACTATAATCATAATAGTTACAAGTATTATGTATTATCTAGTGGAGAATAATATAATCATAATCGTTATAAGCATATATACTATATAGAAAATATTAACTATTTTATTAATTATATGCTATATATGCTATATCGTATATATAATATAATGAACTATTATGTATTTGTTATGGTTTGGCTGTGTCCCCACTCAAATCTCATCTTGATTTGCAGCTCCCACAATTACCACATGTTGTGGGAGGGACCTGGTGGGAGGTAACTGAATCATGGTGATGGTTTCCTCCGTACTGTTTTCCTAGTAGTGAATAAGTCTCACGAAATCCGATGGTTTTATAAGGGAGAGTTTCCCTGCACATGCTGTCTCTTTGCCGGCCGCCATGTAAGATGTCCCTTTGCTCTTCCTTCATCTTCTGCCATGATTGTGAGGCCTCCCCAGCCATGTGGAACTGTGAGTCCATTCAATCTCTTTCCTTTATAAATTACCCAGTCTCAGATATGTCTTTATTAGCAATGTGAGAACAAACTAATACAGTATTATATATACTACATTACATGTAATTATTGCATGTAATATGTATACTATTATATACGCCTTCTTGTATAGAATGTATAACACTCTACCTGTGGTTATTGTTGATCCCCCTTATCGCACCCTCATTCCCTTTGTAGAGCTGGGAAACTATACAAGTAACAGGAAGCCTCTCCTTGCCTCCCTGATGACAAAGGCATCTTCTGCTTTGCAGACCTGGGTGGAAGGCGGGGTGGGGCCTGACTGATTACCAGCAGTGCTGGGCTATCTCAACTCACCACACACCTTCAGTGTTGACCTTTAATGGCCGTACAGCACCCTGCTCCCCAGCCCTCCGCACCTCTGATATCTCACCCAGCCCAGGCAGCCTGCAAGTTTTCAGGATCCATCTGCACTAGCACCATGAGGCACTAGCATCTTGGGGGCCCACGTGCTCCAGTGCTGATATTTACAAGCACTCAGCATTGGAGCTGCCTTTGTTACATCTAAAAATATGGTAACTTCTGGGATGGGGCCAAGGCACAGAATTGCTCAGGTAGTAATTGGAGGACAGATAAATAATAATGGTAGAGATAAGAAACCATCATGGTAATAATAGTGAACAGATCAGCAGCAGCTGCTTTGCCACTTAATATTTCACAGGCGTTGTAATCACTTCATCCCGTCCCAGCCCATCTATAGGTGAGACAATGAAGTCAGAGAGAGGGAATCGTTTAGCACGTTCACATGGCTAAGAAGTGACAGCACCAGACCCCCGATGGAAATCACTCTAATTCCAAAGCCCCTACACTGACCACCCTCCACAAAACTGTCAGTCTGTACAAATACATAATTATTGAGTACAATGGAATTTTTGTTATATTTGCCTTTTTCACATAATATTATTTTATTAAGACTCATTCTGGTCCTTACATAGTCTTTGGAAACATGATTTTAATTGTTGTATAATATTTAACCACATGAATATACCATAACTTGTTTACTCTCCTTTTTTTGGATATTGGATTGTTTCTACTTTTTTTTTTTTGAGACAGGGTATTGCTCTGTCACCCAGGCTGAAGTGCAGTGGTGCAATCTTGGCTCACTGCAACCTCTGCCTCCCGGGCTCAAGCCATCCTCCCATCTCAGCCTCCTGAGTAGCTGGGATTAGAGGTGTGTGCCACCACACGCCACTAATTTTATTTTTTGTAGAGACGAGATCTTGCTGGGTTGGCCAGGCTGGTCTCAAACTCCTAGGCTCAAGCGATCTTCCTGCCTTGGCCTGCCAAAGTGCTGGGATTACAGGCGTAAACCACTGCGCCCCGCCTACTGGAATCTTTTTTATGAGGTTGGGTGTTCTCTGGGGAGACCTTCCAATCACAGGAGAGTCTCAGAGATGATAATTGTGTCTTGACCAAGAAAATGAGCCTCTGGGGGTGCCCTTTCCTGAGAGAAGACTCCCCAGATCCAGCCCTCGAATGCCTGTTCCCAGCGAGCTCCCTCTGTGAAATCGTAGTTTGCTTTGCACTTTCAAATGAGCACCACCACCTCCCCGGCTGGCTAACCCATACCCTGTTTCAAATTGCTTTGGTTTCACATTCCACAGAGGTATTTCCTGATGTTCACTTCATCCAGCAGTGTCTGTCTAGCCCCGGGATTACTGAGAACCAAGAGACAACCCTGAATTTTTCCTTTTTTTTTTTTTTTTTTTTTCTTTTACTTTCCCCTAAAACCTCACAGTCTTTTGCCACCTGCCTTCCTTGACCATTCCCTTCTAGCTCCCTTCGGGGTATTTTGGGAGAACCACCTAAAGCAAAGTCGTTTGGGGTTTTTTTTGGTTGTCTTCTCAGAAAGTGTTTTGAAATCCATTCTGAATCTCAAGTATGTTTTGAGTTGTGTTCAAATTTTAATGTTCTGTGAAAATTTGGATTTAATTAATTTCCCTTGCATTCTGAAACAGTGTGATACTTTTCTTTTTTCTGTTTCCTGGACCAAGGCCTTACCACATTCGTGGAAAAAATGAGGTGGTGGGGAGTATTTTCTCATAAGGCTTCATATAAAATGGATTGGACAGGCATGGTGGTGTGTGCCTGTAGTCCCAGCCACTCGGGAAGCTGAATGGGAGGATCACTTGAGTGCAAGAATTTGAGTCCCGCCTGGGCAATGTAGCCAGACCCTGTCTCTAAAAAATGATAATAATTTTAAAATGGATTGAAATTGTTGCATAAGGGGAATGACTGATTTCTGACCCTAAGGCTATGCTAGCAGTAATCTGCAGGTAAATTTGATTGGGTGTATTTCAACCCCAAAGGGGAACTTGTCATGTCATCTGGTGTAGCTGGATACTGGTGGTGACCTTCGTAACTTCATGGGCCAATAGGCTTGCATTTCTTTTGTGTGGTGGAGCCCCAGTCACTGGACTTGAGTCTGTAATGCTGTGTGCATGAGTTTCCTCTTGCAGCTGTAACAAACTGCCACAAACTTAGTGGCCTCAAACAACACAAATGTGTCACCTTATCCCAAGTTCCAGAAGGTGGAAGTCCAAAATGGGTATTATGGGGTTGAAATCAAGGGATCAGCAGGGCTGCTCCTTCTGGAGGCTCTAGGAGAGAATTCGTTGTTGTTGGAGACAGGGTCTGGCTTTGTTGCCCAGGCTGGAGTGCGATGGCATGATCTTGGATCTGCAACTTCCGCCTACGAGGCTCCAGCTATCCTCCCACCTTAGCCTCCCAAGTAGCTAGGACTACAGGTGTGAGCTACCACACCTGGCTAATTTTCTTTGTACTTTTAGTAGAGATGTTGTTTCACCATTTTGCCCAGGCTGGTCTCGAACTCCTGAGCTCAAGCAGTCCGCCCGCCTTGGCCTCCCAAAGTGCTGGGATTACAGGCATGAGCCACTGCATCTGGCTTCTAGGAAAGACTTCATTCCTTGCCTCTTCCAGCTTCTAGAGGCTGCCACCTTCCTTGGCTTCCAGCCACATCACTCCGACTTGGGTTTCCATGGTCACGTCTTCTCTGAGTCCGACCCTCCTCCCTCCCTCTTGTAAGTGCCCTGGGACTACATTGGGCCCTCCCAGATAACCCAATACCATCCCCCCACCTCAAGATCCTTCACGTCATCATGTCTGCAGAGTCCCTTTAACCATGTGAGGTCAAATGTTTGCAAATTCTGGGGACATCTTTGGGGACCATTATTGAGCCTGTCCCTCCAGGCTCGCCACCCCAAATGCCAGGACATCCCAACAATTGCCTGTCAGTGTTGGGAGAGGAAAGTCTTCCCCTGCCATGGATTCCAGTTCACAACCTCACTTCCAGGGTGAGTAAGTGTGATCTGGTGGTACAGAGGTGATACTTGAGGACGCTTCTGAAACATTTGCGGGGCAAAGTGAGGCAGGGGCATGCCCAGATGGTGGCGGCATTTCCTGTGGGAGGAGGCCCTCCTGGGGAATTTTGCTGTTAAGAGACTAAGAGTTGAACCCCACCCTGAGTCACCAGAATGCCTTTGGGCTTCAGAGTCTCCATCTCTAAGACGTGGATGAGAAACTGTCCCTGGGGTTCTCGTGTGAAGTAATGGAGGTGAACGTAAATCCAAGAAAGCACCTGTCATCCCAGCACTTTGGGAGGCCCAGGCAGGTGGATCACCTGAGCTCAGGAGTTTGAGACCAGCCTGGCCGACATGGTGAAACCCCATCTCTACTGAAAATACAAAAAGTAGCCGGATGTGGTAGTGCACACCTGTAATCCCAGCTACTTGGGAAGCTGAAGTGGGAGGATCTCTTGAGCCCAACAAGGCGGCGGTTGCAGTGATCGCACCACTGCACTTCAGCCTGGGTGACAGCGAGACCCTGAATCAAAAAAAAAAGAAAGCACCTCGCCTGTGTCCTGTGATCATGCTATTGCCATCGCAGAACCTTAGTGCTGGCATATGAAGACTTGGTTGATGTTGCATACTTTATAAGGAAAACCTGAAATAACCTTTTAGATTCTAGTTAAAACAACAACAACAACAACAACAAAAACTAGCACATGAACCCCTGAAGGACCAGTTAATCAGAAAGGCAAGTCCAAGAATTCTCTACCTCCCTTTGCACGTGGTGGGGTGGTACCTTTGCAGAACCATGCCTGGTGCTGATAGATTTGGTGGACTTGTGGGGCCAGTGTCAAAAGTGCTGTGGGAAGCTGGGTGGGGAATTTTCAGGCTGCTCAGTGGCAGACACGATGGTCTAACTCCAGGCAAAGATCTGAATCTTGGCAATCGGTTTATTTGACCTGTCTAGGCATCTGTTCACTTCCTTCATCTCTTTTCTCCCAAATCTACCCTGCTTGCTGAACTCAGAAGGCTCGGCGACAAAGCTCTGGCTTCAGCATCAAACACCCCTGCATTCAAATCCCAGCCCCATTCCTTACTCACTGGGTGACTTTGGGCCAGTTACTTAACCTCTCTGATCTGAGTGCTAAATTGTCAAAAATGCAAACAGTCGAGAAAAAGTGCTTGTTGGAGTTTCTGGGACATAGAGGGTGATTGGTGAGAGCTAGTTTCTTTCCCTCCTGTTGGGAGATATTTACTCAGTAGAGAGAGTTGAGCTGTGGTGGTCCAGGAAACAGAGTCCTGTTAGACATATTGAGAATGTGTGTTCCCATCTTGGCTTCAGGGCCATTAATCTCTCTAGGCCTCAGTTTCCTTATTTCATCAGTAAAATGGGAACAAAAGTGGCCTCTCTGACCTCACAAGGATACTCAAGAAAATAAGGTAGTGATCTTTGTAAAATCAAGTATAATAGCCCATTATTGAAGAAAAAGAAGAGTATTCGTTTCCGAAAGCTTTCAGGATGTACATATGTTCTACATTCTCCTTAAAAGCATTTGTTTTTCTTGGGAAAAAAATGAAGTCTACAGCTTTTAATGATTAACCACAATGGTCACCATCCATTTGAGAATAACACACACTGATCACGTCCCCTGGTGTGTGAGCTACCCACGGAGTACCAGCAAGCACAGACTTCATGGTTGTCCTATGTGCAACTGGCCTTGACCTCTGATGCTATGCATCGTGGCACAAAACCAATAGCTTCCTTTTGCAGAGAGCCCATTTACGGGGCGTCTTGGGCTTGGGGGCTGACTCAGGAGAGGAAAAGGTGGCCACCCAGTCGGCTTGGAGGCAGCCACTTCAGCCAGTTCCAGAGGAGGATGTGTAAGAATGGTCAGCCCCAGTGGAAGGCGTTTCCTGCAAGGTCAGGGGCAAGGATTTCATAACCGGTGGGCCCACCCTGACTGCACAGCCATGACAAATCCTCCAACAGAGCGCGGGAAAGAGAAAAGGGAACCCACTCTATCCAGAGACGAGGCTGGGCTGAGCTCAGATGGCGCAGGCTGAGATGGGCACTGCCAAGAAGTACAGACCGAAGGAGACACTTCCAGCTGCCACCAAGCTGCTGGGACATGGGCGTGCTGTCTTTCTGGTGATAGTGAGAGCCATCCGAGGGCCACCCTTGGGATCTTGTGCAAATGGCAAATATTTCCGATGGCCTGTGGGTGTCCGAGGGAAGGGAGCAGTTTCAGGGCTTCTGTTTGAGAGGGTTTTTTTTTTTTTTTAATGGAAAAAAACACCACCCACTTTGCCTGCAGAATCATCAGAAGCTGGTGATGATGACAGGAACAGGATCTCAGAATAGGAACCAGCTGGAGATTCATATGGAGAAAAACAAAGGTCTTGATGATTTATTTTTCTCTCTTCTCTCAGCATGTTAGCAAAACAAACAAACAAAAGGGAAAAAAAGCTTCAATGAACTCTTGAGAAGCAAAAATGAAAACAGAAAACACACAGAGCATTAAGGGAACCAGCTTTGTCCTTCCTGCTCCTGCAGCATTGGAGGGAACTGCAACCATTGTGACCACTGGGAATACTGGCCTCTGTCCATCACACTCCAAGAGGAAAGCCCTAAATGGTGTCACCAGGCAAAATGGCAGGCCAAGGGGAAAGGGAGGAAGTGGCTTCCATTGGCTGCAAAAGGTTGGCTCAACACCACGGGCTGTTGCTGACCATGGAGAGGGCAGCACCTCCAGCTTCACAGAGGCTGTGTTCTGGCGGCAACCACAGATGTCTCCCACCTCATGCCTCCATTCATACCTCCCTTTCCATAGCCAATCGGAGACTCTACTAATCCCCAGCAATGAGCCTGGGCCGAGGTGGTCATGGATGGGTGGTGGTCATTGGTCATCGCTTTGTGGGATGTCAAACTGGAAGACAGGAAGGGTGAAGACAGGGATAGCTGTGGGAGCGCTACCCTCGGGGGCTTGCTGATTCTTATGTGCTCTCTCTGGCATTGGAAGGACTTCAGACTGTTTCAAATTATCTATGAATAAATTTCCTTTTGGATCGTCAGGCAATCAGGCAGCAGAAGTGGAAGATGCCTCCTGAGCCAGCAGAGCCCCTCCAGGAAAATGCCTGCCAGACGCTGGGAACTTGGCTCGAGGTTGGGTCTTCACAGCCAAGGCTCTGTTGTGGAGATCAGAACGGAGGGTTCTAATAGCAACCAGGTGGATGTGGAAGGGCACCCGAGAGCCAGCATCCCTCCAAGGCAGAGCATCAGAAAATGAAAAGCCCTACGATTGCAGGAAATCATCCTGCAGTAGGAAAGACAGCGAACTTTGCCCCCAAGAGGAAAAACATACTTTTGTTAAAGATTTACTATGGGAAATGGAAGTAAATTGTAGAAAGCTGTCTTGTGTTCACAATAAAATTCAAGGAAATGTGACCTTAAAATGAGATAACATTTAGATGCAAAGACACAGGATTGCAATGAAAAGGAGAGGTGGCAAAGATGAAGGCAGAAACAGCCAGGGAGCTCCGTGTGTCTAGGAAGGCCCTGAGGAAATACACCTGAAAAATGCATGGCAGCATTTGCAGCAGAAACAAGTGAAACTGGAAAATCGAATCAATGATGTCTAGAAATGAGGGGGAAATCTATTGTTTGCTGACCAAGAGCCATGTTCCCACCTCAACATTTTCCAGGCTAACCAAATCCTTATCTTCCTCAGAGTCCTGAGCCCTTGTAGGGGTGGGCGCTGGCCCCTCTTTGGCCCCAAGATGTGAATCTGGTTGGGTTAAGTCAACCACGGTGGTCTCATTCGCCTTCATCAATGACCCTCTTAGGCCTGGTCATGGGATGCCCAGCCGGCCAGGGACTCGTGAGGTGGCCTCTGTAGGGGGATGTGTGGGGAAGGGTCTCCTCACCAGGAAGAGGAAGCACATGGAGGAAGTGTGTTTTTTCTGTGAGACATTATCTTATCTGCACACAATGCCTATAACTATATTCCCCCTCTATCCACCAAAGATGGCAGAGAAGAAAGAGGGAAGGAACCTGAATTTAAGCTGTTATGTTACTGAGTTAGCCAGTCCTGGAGTCTTCTACCTCTGATGCGCTTGTTATGAGACACAATGAATATTCTTACTGTTTTAGTCAGTTGCAGGAGGGTGTCCTGCTGTACGTAGCTAAAAATGCCCTATCTACAAGCTGGGTGTGGTGGTGCATACCTGTAGTTCCAGTTTCTCAGGAGGCTGTGGCAGGAGGATCACTTGAACCCAGGAGTTCAAGACTAGCCTGAGTGACATAGCGAGACTCCTGTCCCTAAAAAATAAAAAGTGGCACATGCCTGCCTGTAGTCCCAGCTATGTGGGAGGCTGAGGTGGGGGGATTGCTTCAGCCTAGGAGTTTGAGGCTGCAATGCTCTATGATTGTGACATTGAAGTCCAACCTGGATGACAGAGGGAGCCCCTGTTTCTAAAAAAAAAAAAAAAAGAAAGAAAGAAAGAATAGAGAAAATACCCTATCTAGGATAAGTTTAAGCTGCTCTCCTAGAATGCAGAAGGAGAGAAAACAAAAAGAGATGGTGATAAGATATGAATGAGAAAAACGAGAGTCAAACAATGGGTGACATCCTGAAGAAGAAACCAGAACAAACCCACACAGGCAAGATAGAAGCTGAGGAAAGAATCTGGGTCTGCAAACTGAAAATAACGCCTGGCTGTGGGTCACACTCAGACGAATCCATATGAAGAAGACAGTAACACACTGGGCAGAAAGGCAAAGGATATGGACAGAATTCACAGGAAAATACTGTTCAAATGGCTCTTACGTTTATGAGCAGATCCCTGGCCTTCCTCCTAATAGGAGAATTGCAGATCAAAACTAGACCTTGTTACCATTTCCATCGCCTGTCAGGCTGGTGAAGGTGCAAGTTAGAGAGAATGCTGTGGGTCTTAAGCCGGGGCACCGAGGATGCTGGCCCATTGCTGGTGGGAACGTCAGGGCTTCAGCCTCACCTGGGGGCAATTTCTCAACGTAACAAATGCACACACACCTTCTAGGAATTTATCCTACAGTGATATGCACAGGTGTGGAATAACACTTGGACAAGGTTACACAGTGAAACTTATTTCTACTAGCAGAATATTGGAAACAACCTGAAGTCCATTCATAAATTATGATCCATCAAAAACTAGAGAACATTTAATATCCTGGTATAGAAACATCTCCAAGCTGGAGTGTGAACTATAAAAGGCAAGATGTGAATAGCATACTGCCATCTGTGAAGAAAGGAGGAATCAATCAATATATCTATTTATCGATCAATAATTATCAGTCATCTATCAATCTATTATCTATTTATCAATTGATTAATTTTCTTAATTTTTTTTCTCTTTTTTTCTTTGAGACAGAGTCTTGCTCTGTCACCCCGGCTGAAGTGCAGTGTCACGATCTTGGCTCACTGCAACCTCCACCTTCTGAGTTCAAGCGATTCTTGTGCCTCAGACTCCTGAGTAGCTGGGACTACAGGTGTGTACCACCACGCCCAGCTAATGTACTTTTGTAGAGACAGGGTTTCACCATGTTGGCCAGGCTGGTCTTGAACTCCTGGCCTGACGTGACCCACTCACCTTGGCCTCCCAAAGTGCTGGGATTACAGGCGTGAGCCACTGAGCTTGGCCCTGATTGACTTTTTTGTCTTTCTATTGTCTACCTATCTATTATCTATCTCTCTGTCATCTATCAATCTTACCCATCTATCTCTGCATCTATCAATCATCTGTCCATCTCTTTGCTTTCTGTTAAGTACTGAAATGTGTCCCCCTTGAATTCATAGGTTGAAGCCTTAACCCCAATTTGACTATATTTGGAGATAAGACTTTTAAGGAGGTAATTGAGGCTAGATAAGGTCATGAGGCTGGGTCCCTGATCCCAATATGGCTGGTGTCCTCACAAGAAGAGGTACCAGGGATATGTGCACACAGAAGAAAAGGCCGTGCGAGGGCCCAGCAGGAAGGTAGCCATCTGTAAGCCAAGGAGAGAGGTTGCAGGGGACACCCAGCTGCCAACACCTTGATCCTAGACTTTCAGCTTCTAGAATTGTGATAAAATTAATTTCTATTGTTTAAGGCACACATTCTGTGGTATATTGTAATGGCAGCCCTGACAAACACAGATTTTTGATACCAAGAAGTGGGGCGCTGCTGTAAAGTGTAGATGTGGCTTTGGAATTGGGTAAAAGGTAGAGGAGGAAGATTTTTGAGGTGCATGTTAGGAAAAGCCTGGTTTGCCTTGAAGAGACTGTTGGTAGAAGCATGGATGTGGAAGGTGATTCCGCTGAGGGCTCAGATGGGAAGGAGGAGCATGTTATTGGAACTGGAAGAAAGGTGGCGCTTGTTATAAAGTGGAGAAAACGTGGCTGGATTGTATTCTGGTGTTTGCAGAGAAAGGAGAAGTTAAAAGTGATGAACTTGGATATTTAGCTGTAGAAATTTCCTTTTTCTTGAGACAGAGTCTCACCCTGTCACCCAGGTTGGAGTGCGGTGGTGCAATCTCGGCTCCCTGCGACCTCTGCCTCCTGGGTTCAGGAGACTCTTCTGCCTTAACCTCCTGAGTAGCTGGGATTACAGGCATGTGCCACCGTGCCTGGCTAATTTTTTGTATCTTTAGTACAGACGGGGTTTCATCATGTTGGTCAGGCTGGTCTCAAACTCCTGACCTTGTGATCTGCCTGCCTCGGCCTCCCAAAGTAATGGGATTACAGGTGTAGGCCACCACGCCCGGCCTTAGCTGTAGAAATTTCTAAGCAAAGTGTTGAAGGTGTGGTCTAGTTTCTCCTTACTGCTTATTGTAAAATGTGAGAGAACAGAGAAATATAAATTGAAGGAATTTTAAGCAAGAAGGAACTAGACCTTGAAGATTTGGAAAATTCTCAGCCTATTTATATTTCAAAAAATGAGGAAGCAGATTCTGGAGAGAACAGCAAGGGTTGGCTGGAAATTCATTTTATATAGATATTGTGGGTGCGATGTGTGGATTTAATCAGTCATTTCAGCAGAAGTCAGCCATAGAGATGGGATTATACCAGTAGAGACACTGCCAGGCCTGGACCAATGGGGACAGAGACAGGACATAGTGTCCTGTGGAGATGGTTCCAGGACAGTAGAGCTATTCATCTGTGAGCATGTATTATCCTTTAAGAAAAGAGAAGGACTCTGGAGGCAACTCAGAGGTTGGCAGGGCTGGCACTGCCACCACAGACCAGGGAACAAAGCTGTATCCTTCTTGGTTTCAAAGGGTTAGACTGCTGCTCAGAGACTTGGGGCTGGGGCCACCGCCTCGGGCCATGGCACCCGGACTACAGGCTACTGCCCCAGTGGGCCTGGAAGGCAGGATGCTGAGCCAAAGAGGATTATTCTTGAGGCTTAAGGACAAATGGAATTTGCCTTTCTAGGTTTTGGACTGGCTTGGGACCCATCACCCCTTTCTTCTTTCCTACGTCCCCCTTTTGGAATGGGAATGTCTATCCCACGTTGGTCCCACCACTGCGTCTTGGAAGCACATAACTTGTCTGGTTTCATGGGGTCACAGCTGGAGAGGAATTTTGCCTCGGGATGAATCATGTGTTAAGCCTCACCCATACCTAATTTAGATATTCAGATGAGACTGCACCTAGAGTTGATGCTGGAATGTGTTAAGACTTTTGGGGCTATTGGAATTGAATGTAATTTGCATGTGAGAAGGATATTAATTTGGGGGGCCAGAGGGTGAATTTCTATTACGGACTGAATTGTGTCCCTCCCCCAAATTCATATGTTGAAGTCCTAACCCGCCATGGGACTGTATTTGGAGGTAGAACCTTTGAGGAAGTAATTAAGGGAAAATCAGGTTGTAAGAGAGGGTCCCTAACCCAGTACAGCTGATGTTCTTATTAGGCAAGAGAGAGAGACACCAGGGATGTGTGCACCTAGGAAAGGCCATGTGAGGATCCTGTGAGAAGGCGCCATCTGCAAGCCAAGGAGAGCAGCCTCAAGAGAAACCAGACCTGGCACCATCTTGATCTTGGACTTCTAGCCTCCAGAACTGGGAGAAGTGAATTGCTGTCATTTAAGCCGCCAGTCTGTGGTCCATTGTTGTGGCAGCCTTAGAGACTAATGCAGGTGCATAGGCACCGACCGTCTCTGGAAACATACCTAAGAAACCAAGAACAGAGATTGCAGGTGAGAAGGTGAACTGGGTATCTGGGGATTGGGAAAGAATTTCTGAGTAATTTCTCAGTGGATCTGTTTTTATCCTCCGTTTATATTAAAATATTTTAAAATAACAGTGATAAAACTTAGAAACTATTTTTTCTTTTTGAGATAGAGCCTCACTCTGTTGCCCAGGCTGGAGTGCAGTGGCACGATCTTGGCTCACTGCAACCTCCACCTCCGGAGTTCAAGCGATTCTCCTGCCTCAGCCTCCCAAGTAGCTGGGACCACAGGCGTGCACCACCACGCCTGGCTAATTTTTATATTTTTAGTAGAGCCCGGGTTTCACTATGTTGGCCAGGCTGGCCTCGAACTCCTGACCTCAAGTGATCTGCCTGCCTTGGCCTCTCAAAGTGCTGGGATTACAGGCATGCGCCACTGCACCCAGCCTAATATTTTTAATTTATATGACAATTTATTGTAAGAGTAGCCGTCAGCACCATATTAAATGATGAAGTCATGGAGACATTCCCATTAAAAATTAGGAACAAGACAAGAGTGCCTGTTATCACTGCATGATTGAATGTTGTTCTGGTTAAGCCACATAAGCCAATGCAATAAGACATGGATATTAGAGGCTGGGCACGGTGGCTCACGCTTGTAATCCTAGCACTTTGGGAGGCCGAGGTGGGTGGATCATGAGGTCAGGAGTTCAAGACCAGCCTGGCCAACACATTGAAACCCCATCTCGGCCGGGCGCGGTGGCTCAAGCCTGTAATCCCAACACTTTCGGAGGCCGAGACGGGCGGATCACGAGGTCAGGAGATCGAGACCATCCTGGCTAACACGGTGAAACACCGTCTCTACTAAAAAATACAAAAAACTAGCTGGGCGAGGTGGCGGGCGCCTGTAGTCCCAGCTCCTCGGGAGGCTGAGGCAGGAGAATTGCTTGAACCCAGGAGGCAGAGGTTGCAGTGAGCCAAGATTGCACCACTGCACTCCAGCCTGGGTGACAGAGCTAGACTCCGTCTCAAAAAAAAAACAAAAACAAAAACATGGATGTTAGAAAGAGGATACAGTGATTGAAAAGAAGATGGGCTTATTATTTACAGATGAGAGTGCTTTCTACTATGATTGCTTTGCTATTTGGTGGTCATGATACATATTTTATATATTTTTTGAGATATGGATCATTTTTTAGGGGCATCTTCTATCATTTGTTTATAAGCACAGATATGGGGAGGTGGATACAGGCAACATTTAAACTTAAGTGGCTCTGAAATGTATTTTACATTAATTGCAATAATCCTACTTGCAGAATTTTTAAATGGTGACATAAGGAGGCCATATTTATTTAAAAGAGAATGTTGGGGCAAAAGGCAAACTCATAGGAGGCTGGGTGGTGAGAAGGATGGAAGGAGGCCTTTTTGGGCCGCTCACCTGTGAATTTCTCCCACCTCTAGAGGCTTTCAGCAAGCTGAAACCCAACTAGTACATGGAAGGTAATTAGCTATAATTAATTCCACAACCCTGGGCCCCTTGCAAGGCCGCCTGGGTAAACAAAAGCAAAAACGCATTGCAGCAAACTCTTCCCTGCTGCCTAACTCTGGATTCGTGAGACTAGAGTCCTTTTGACTGTGCCCTGCCAGTTGCCAAAAACCCGTCGACAGGCTGGGTCCTAAAGGACCCTCGCTCGGGAAGCCCTCGCCCTGGGGAGGGAGCACGGAGGCCGGCTCTTTGCAGTTGCTGTGTCTTTGCTTTCTGCAGGCCCAGCTGTGTAAGCCCCTCTGGGTCCCAGTTGGCCAAGTTGCTTTTTGTTCCTTCTTTATTTTGGTTCTAGTAGTACAAAGTGGTTTCAGCTGCTTACCCTCATGGGCCCGGAGCTGCTGGAAGAGGGTGGCGGCGTGAGGAGGGGGTGCCCCTTAGAATCACTCTACTTCTGAGCCCTCACTTTGCCCAATCAGACCCCACAAGTGGCTGACCCCAAGAGACGGTGCTCAGGGGCCTTGTCACTGCATTTCCTCTTTGCATCCTCTCCCCCATAATTCATTCTACACACAGTAGCCGGAATGATCTTTCAGAAACATAAATCACATCAGCCTCTGTTTAAACACATCCCCCTCCTGGCCCTTCCCCTGGCTTTCTTTTGCTCTTAGTATCAAATCCAAACTCCATTCTCAGGTCCTCAGGACCCTCCCTGATCTCCCCCTGCCTACCTCTTCAAGTTAATCTAGCATCACTCCCTCTGGATCCATTGGCCTTGCTGTTCCTTGAATACTCCATGCTTGTCCCTTCACTTCCTGTTCTCTTTGTCTGGAAGATCTGCCCCCAGGGCGCTATAGGGCTTGGTCTTTCTTATCCTTAAAATCTCAGCTTTGAACCTTCCCTGAGTTCTCTACCACTGGCAGATCCCTTCCAGCTCATTCTCTCCCTGCAGTCTTTTACATTATTTGTTGGTTTGCATATTTATTTCCTGTATCTCTGTAACCCACCCCAACCATGCAGAAAAGGCCACTTCCCTTCCATGAGGGCAGAGACTCTGTCTTATCATGGCTGTGCTTTGCACAGAGTAGAGGACAAAAAACACACATTCAATGATTTTAGTTGATTATTTAAGGAGACGCATATGCCTGAGGACTGAGTTTATCAGAACAAAATCTAAACAGAGGTGGTTTACTTCAAAGGCCCGGAAGAGGAGCTTCAGTGTCCTCACCTGAATAACCACCTCCAAGGCCCTGATCTAATTTTGCACTTGTAATTTTGTACTTTTTTTTTTCTTTTGAAGAAGTACCCTGAAATTGCATAAGCTTCAGATGCCCCAAAACCTGGACCTACTCTGGCCACCAAAGATGAGTTAGTGGTCAGATGCCAGGCTGGGTAGCAAATAATGGTGATCATCATAATAAACAATAACAATAATAACAGCCGCCTGGTAGGAATAATAGTAACAATCATAGCGGAACTGTCACTTAGCAAGCCCCATGCTTGTGCTAACAGCCACTCTGCAATGCTACACCCATTTTCAAGATGAGGAAACGGAGGCCCGATGGGTGGAGAGGCTCGCCAAGCAAGCCTGGGCCTGGCTGCTGCTTGAACTCATGCTCACGGCCATGGCTTAGTTTTCATCAAATAGCCCAGAAAGTGGCTGAGTAACCTGTAGGAAGTGTTTCTTGGGCCGGGCGCGGTGGCTCACGCCTGTAATCCCAGCACTTTGGGAGGCCGAGGCGGGCGGATCACAAGGTCAGGAGATGGAGACCATCCTGGCAAACACAGTGAAACCCCGTCTCTACTAAAAATACAAAAAATTAGTTGGGTGTGGTGGCGGGCGCCTGTAGTCCCAGCTACTCAGGAGGCTGAGGCAGGAGAATTGCTTGAATCCGGGAGGCAGAGGTTGCAGTGAGCCAAGATTGTGCCATTGTACTCCAGCCTGGGCGACAGAGGGAGACTGTCTCAAAAAAAAAAAAAAAGAAAGTGTTTCTTTTCAGGCTCCTGACTCCTATGGGCTCAGCAGAATTGTGCAGAGGGGCCCCAGACCTGTCCGTTGAAGGACCCTCAGCCCCTCTCCTTTCTGGTGACCCTGACTCGTACCCCATGAAGCTAGATGTGGGCAGTGGTGGAATTCCACTTGTGGGGAAGCCCTGACCCCTATTCTGCAGCTATTTCCAGTACAGCCGGTCCTCACTATTTGTGGTTTCTGTATTTGTGAATTTGCCTGCTCACCAAAATGCATCCATAACTCCAAATCCAGTACTCACGACACCTTGGCCGTCATTTGACGCATGCCGAGTAGTGAACGACACACACGCTCTCAGCTGAGGTTGCGCAGGGCAGCGCTCTGCCTCCTGGCGTCGGCTCGCGCACCCCTAACAAGTGTCCTTTTCACAGTCTGTTTGGTGTCGTGCTTTTTGCACTCGTGTGCTTGTTGTTGGTTTTGCTGTTTGCGATAGCATCCTTGTGGAGCGGTGAAGGGCGGGTCTGGTGTTCCTGAGCTGTGGGGTGCCTGATAGAGAAGATGCGGGTGTTATGGACACTTCGTTCAGCCTGAGTTAGAGAGGCTTTGGTTATGGGATGCATGTGGATGAATCAACATCGGACATTAAACAAGGTGTCTTCAAACAACACACACACATAAAACAAGGTTATGCATTGATCAGTGGATGAAAATATTGTGCCTAGAGGCCTGCAGGAACCTAACCCTGTATTTTCCCTGAGAGCAAGGGTTCAGCATTTGTGAATTCAGTGTTCGCAGGGACCTCATAAAACATAACTCCTGCGAATAGCAAGGACTGCTTTATCTCTTTTCTGGCCCCAAACTGGATTTGAGTAGATGCTTTGCAAGCCTGTTCTGCAGCTTCTTTCACTTCTGAATTCGCAGCATCATGCATATTAGGTGCAGTGGAGTTTTGCCAACCACAGGTGCCCACAGATATCCGCGGCCTTTGGGCAAACCTGTCAAGAGTGTGTGCCGTGGCTTCTAGAATGCACTGGAATATTCCCTGGCTGCATGCTGTGCTTCTTTCCACGGGGCTGTGTGTGTTACCCACTCCATAAGAGGGAAACAGTTCAGTACCATACCTACAGCCCATCTTGAGCTATTCAGAGCCACACCGAGCGAAGGCACTGGCACTGGTTGAACACCACACCTGAGTTATTCTTTGTCATGTTGATTGCAGGCCGCTTTATACAAAGATCTCAAAAAGGACAATTTCTAAAAAGATTGAGGCTGGGCGCGGTGCTCACGCCTGTAATCCCAACACTTTGGGAGGCCGAGGCAGGTGGATCACCTGAGGTCAGGAGTTCAAGACCAGCCTGACCACCATGAAGAAATCCCGTCTCTACTAAAAAAAGACAAAAATTAGCCAGGTGTAGGAGCTACTCGGAGGCTGAGGCAGGAGAATCGCGTGAACCTGGGAGGCGGAGGTTGCAGTGAGCCGAGATCGAGCCATTGCACTCCAGCCTGGACAACAAGAGTGAAACTCCGTCTCAAAAAAAGAAAAAAAAAGATTGAGACTTAAAATGGGACCCTACTGTTTTGAATCAAATTTCCTTTAAAAACATAGACTCGATTTCTTTCCCTTCATCCTCCCTGCCCCTGCCCCAGGTCTGGAACCTTTCTCCCCCATCCCTCCCTGGACCCCAGTCTGCTTCATCACACATCAGGATTGGCCATTCAAATTCTCCTTTTATAGGACGTGTGCTGCACTGAAGGGCTTAACATTCCCTCCTTGTTTTCAGTGGGCCGGAGTGTGCAGGGGGCCCCAGGCGGGAGCAGGAGGCTGAGGAGAGCCTGCCGCAGCAATGAAACCACCAGGTTCTTCTTTCTCAGGCATGGGCTCTCCTCTGCCAGGCTGCGCAAGCCAGTTCCACCTGTTTACAAGCAGAGGTTGGCTGCCTGCAACCTTCCTAGAGGTGGGAGCAAGCCAGGGGGCTTATCAAAAACTGGGGAGGGTGAACATGGTGCAGGGAGAGTTGGGGAGGAAGGAGAAGGAGGGGGCGACACCGTCTGGGAGCCTGAGCTTCCATCTGTCCTTGCACAAAAGGACCCGTGCATTCAGTGTGTGCACGTGTACACACGTGAGCATGTGTGAGCAGTCATTTGGAGCCATGGAGGAGAGGGGGTGTGGCAGATTAAGGGAGTTCAGCCACAGAAAAGAAAGTTGATAACCAAAGAATTTTGTTTGGATTCTTACAGGCAGAGCAAGAAAAGTACCATTTCGTGTGGACGCTATCTTCCTAACATAAAACAGAAACTCAGGGGTCTGGTTTCGTAGGCAGTGGGTTGGGCCAAGGCCTGTGCGAGATATGGGTTTTCCAGAAACTGAAGTTATAAGGAAAAATGAAATAGTTCTCCCCGGCGCTTCCTCCCCCCAGACTCCAGGACACCGCAGCCTGCTGTGGCCTGGAGTTCTCTGGTGAGGTCGACATTTCTGGACAGTTCTTTGCCGCTCAGGCTAAAATCAGATCCAGAGTTGGCCTCAGCAGCTGACAAAACTTCCCACATCTGCTTGGGTTGACATAGCTTGGAAATTCTTTGGGAAGAGAATATGTGGGAGATTGGAGAACTCTGAATGTGGACTGGGTATTAGATGATATTAGGGAGGCCAGAGAGAAAGAGAGAGACAGAGAGGGAGGGAGGGATGGAGGGAGAGAGGAAGAGAGGGACAGAGAGGGAGGGAGGGATGGAGAGAGAATAAACAGCAAAGTGTTAACAATTGTTGACTCTGGGTGGTGCATGTAATTGTACGTGTACTACTAACTAAATATTTACATAATAAAATGTTTTCTTTAAAAAGTACTTTTGGGAAAAATACTTTGAAAATAAATCTAATGTCTGACATAAAAAAAATCCTTTGGGATTCTTTTTTGTTTGTTTTTTGAGACAGGGTCTCTCTCTGTCACCCAGGCTGGAGTGCAGTGGCACCATCTCAGCTCACTGCAACCTCAACTTCCCCGGCTCAAGTGATCCTCCCAACTCAGCCTCTGAGAAGCTGGGACTACAGGTGCGCATCACCACACCTGGCTAATTTTCGTATTTTTTGTAGAGAGAGGGTCTTGCCATGTTGACCAGGCTGGTCTCAAACTCCTGAGCTCAAGCATTCTGCCCGCCTCAGCCTCCCAAAGTGCTGGGATTACAGACGTGAGGTCCCTGCACCCTGGCCTGAGTTTTCTTAAAGAGAAACTTGGGCACAGAAAACCTCCTGCCTTCCTGGACGTGGGCCTGGCACTGAGGCTGGTATGGGGAGAGTCGGCCTTGAGAACCAGATTGGGTAGGCGGGGGTGGGTGGAGGCGGAGAGTGGAGGGCAAGCCTGGCCTTGCTTCCTGATCTTGTCTGCCTGAGCATATCCAAAATAAAATACCGGGGTGACTTGAGCTAGGACGCCTGTCGGCCTGGACACTGAACAACGACAGCGGCCTTCTCCATGTTCCTAGCGGCCTTCTCCATGTTCCTAGCGACCTTCTCCATGTTCCTAGCGGCCTTCTCCATGTTCCTAGCGGCCTTCTTCATGTTCCTAGCGGCCTTCTCCATGTCTCCATGTCCATTTCTCTTTGGACTCCAAGATCGTCCTGCTTCAGAAGTTTTATCTCTATCTAGGGAGTCTAATCCAACTGAGATGGAATTCACTGGAAGGAGGAGGCTGCCCTTCTATGGTCTGAGCTTGATCACGTGTGACGCTGGCAGGGAACGTGGTGTGTGCCAGGGACATGCACATTGTCACATTCAACCCACCGAACCCTCTGAGGGGAGTGCCTTGATTACCCCCACTTACAGATGGGAAAACAAGCCCAGGGAGGGCATTTATTCCTGGAATTCACCTGGACAGGTGAGGCTGGGATTCACCTGTGAGATCCAAAACCAGCCCTCTCGCTGCTGTGTGTTCATCACAGCCGTAATAACGGTGGCAGACACATTGCAAATGGCTCTTGGCCACCATGGCGGAGTCTGGCTGAATGGCCATGGAATATTTTTGCCAGGTTTCCCTGGAGCTTCTGAGCGCCTTGCTTAGAATACGATCTCCTTGAGAATAGAAACAGCGCGGGCTCTGCAGAGCGGTCCCCAACTCCAGGCTTGTGCCTGCCCAATTTAGTTTCCTCCTCCTTTTCCTCCCAGGAGAAGGGAAGGAGCTGGGTTTCCAGCAGGTTTGAGAAAGGCCGGCAGTTTCTCTTTATAACTCACTGTCCTCTCCCGAAGACAGATGGCTTTCTCCTCCTTCTTGTGTTCCTTTGTGTTTTTTCTCCATGTTAATGCTGCCACGGTTACTTCTTTTAACCTGATCTGGCTTGTCTGAAAACATTCTGGGGGGTGTCCGTGTATTATGGGGGAACTTGGAAGTTGCTGCTCATAAATGGTTTCATTTGGGGGCTCCAAAGCCCCCTGGGGATGGCCCTGGCCCTGCCTTACAATCTTGCTGGCCCCCATGTGCCCCAGGGCATGAGACACGTTCGATAAACCTATTTCGAGTCATCTCCCAGCACCTAGCACAGTTTTTCGCATACCACAAGCTCTCAATAAATATTTATTCAAGGAACAAATTCACTTGCAGTGCCTGACACTATAGAAAGAATCAATGGGAGAGTCCCTTGGGTGCCACCCTGGAAACACAGCTCACAAATCTGGGACCATCTGTCAGGCTCCTGGAAGGCCCAGGAAAAAAAAAAAAAAAAAGCCATCCATTTTTCCCAAAATAGCACAAACAGGATTTCCTGGAGGGAGCGGAGCTGGGGAGCAGGCTGCGTTTGGAAATGGAAAATGCAGGCTTGCTCGCAGCATGAGTCCTGCTGGCTTGACTTCTGCCAGGAATCCTGCAGGCTCCCCTGCCCTGGGTGCTTCTTGGCATTCAGCGGTGACTTCAGAGCAGGTGGACACAGGGAAATTGGTGAACTGTTAATCCACCTCAAAGAGTTTAATGTGCATGTTGATAAAATTGTCCTTCACCATAGACAGCCCAAAGGGGCCCCAGGGTCTGCTTGTCTTGGGCCAGTCCCTTCTCCTTCTCCAGGGCCCCTCATGCCTGCTTTCTGCCTGTCTCTCCCCAAGCCTGGCCCTTGCACCGGAGGCTGCACACCCCGGGGAGAGGTGTTGCAATGCTTAGACAGCCGGGGCTCAAATCCAGGCTCCTCCGTCTACCAGGTGTGTGGTCTTGTGCAGGTACCTCTCTGTGCCTCAGTTTGCTCTTCTGTATCATGGAGATGAGTATCTCCTACTCATAATAAGGCCATGGAGGAAATGAATGGAGCTAATAAAATAAAGCATTTAGAAAAGCATCTGCATACTCTGTGCTTGCTAAGTGTGAGCTGCTTGGATTTCTGCAGCCTCTGCATGCAGTTCCTCTGCCCTCACAGCTCCCATTTCAGCTGACAGTGTCACCATCCACCCACTTGTGTGTCCTGAAGTCTGGGGTCTGCTGATCTCCCATATCAGCGCAGTGGTGCATCCGTTTTCCTGGGGGCTGCTGTAGCAAATTACCATAGGATAGGGGGTTCACAGTGGCAGACATGGATCCTCTCACGGCTCTGGAGGCTGGAGGTCCACAAGCAAGGTGTCTGTAGGGCTGCACTCCTTCCAGGGGCTCTCTTTGCCCCTTCCAGCTTCTAAAGGTTCCAGCTTCCTTGGCTGTGGCTGCGTCGCTCTGGTCTCTGCCTCTGTCCTCCCACAGCCTCCTCCTCTGTGTCTCTGTGTCTCCTCCTCTTTCTTTCTTTTTTTTCTTTTGTGATGAGGTCTCACTCTGTCACCCAAACTGAAGTGCAGTGGAGTAACCACAGTTCACTGCAGCCTTAACTTCCCGGGCTCAAGGGATCCTCCCACCTCGGCCTTCCAAGTAGCTGGGACTACAGGTGTGTGCCACCACACCTGGCTAATTTTTTTTTTTTAGTAGAGATGGGGTCTCACTATATTGCCCAGGCTGGTCTCGAACTCCTGGGCTCAAGAGAACCTCCTGCCTTGGCCTCCCAAAGTGCTGGGAGTGTCAGGTGTGAACCACGGTGCCTGGCCCCTCGCCTCTCTTCATAAGGACCGTTGTGACTGGGATTAGGGGCCAGCTGGATCATTCAGGATAGTCACAACTCGAGATCCTTCACTTAATCACATCAGCAGAGGCCTTTGTCCCGAATAAGATCACAGTCACAGCTTCTGGGTGGACGTATTTTTGGGAGGCCATCATTCAACTCATTGTAACCACCGACTTCCATCTCCAGAATGTCCTTGGAACTCATCACCTTCTTTCCATTCCAGAGGACACAGCTCAGGCCTTATCATCTGTCTGAGCCTCTCCTGGAACTCACCACCTCCTCACCCTATCTCTAATCTGTCCTTCCAAGTCGTCCTCCAGATCGCCTCAACCTAGAACTGTCTTTCCCAGATGGCAGCTGCTATTCACAAGTGACAGCTGAGCACTTGAAACGTGTCCTGTTGGAATTGAGATGAGCTGAAGTATAAAATACATACTGGATTTGGCAGATTTAGTACAAAAAAAAAGCAAATACCCCATCCACCTTTTCGAAGTGGATTGTCTACTGAAACAGACGCTGTCTTGGATCTGTTGGGTTAAATGTGTATCACTCTCTGACACTCTGTCTGCCGGTGTCAGTTACCTAGACCTGGGTAACAGGCCGCGCCCTACACCCAGTGATTTCAAAGAAGGAATCGCTCATGCTTTTGTGGGTTGGCTCAGAGGTTCCTGTGCTGGTTTCTCTTGGGTTCACTCAAGTGTCTGTCTTCAGCCAACAATCCCTGGGCTGGAAGATCTGAGATGGCCCCACTGGAGGGCCTGATGGGTGGCTGGTGCTGGCCTTGGGTCTCCCCAGTGTGGTCTCCCGCCCTCCAGTTGGCTGGACTGACTTCCTGACAAAAGTCATGGAGGCCTCAGGGTACAATTCCAGGAAGATGGGAAGCTTCAGACTCTTAAGGCCTGGGCCCTAAGATGATGTCACTTCCCCTGCATCCTATTGGTCAAGGCAAGTCACATGGCCAGCCCAGATTCCAGGAAGTAGAGAATAGACTCGCCTCTGGGAGGGAGCAGCAACTAAGCCACACTGCCAAGGGGCCTGCCTACTCTGTGGCCATGGAAGAGTCTGCTGCCCAGCCTTTGACTCCTCTGTCCACACAGGATCAAGCCCATGCTCCCCCTACTCACTCCTTTCTGTGCTAGCCCCTGGCCTACCATGCCTAGGCTGCCTACGGCCAGTACCTGCCTGGCCTCTCCCCACGGAACCCCCAAACTAGGGCCGTCTGGTCATCCCCTCTCATGGACAACAGCCTGGCACCTAAGATGCATTGGAGGGCAAGAACAGAGACATCTCTCGCCATCCCTCTCGCACCTGCTTTCACCCACTCCCACGCCCCTGCATGCCCAGGCTCTGTCCCTGTGATTCAGGTATCTGCCCATCATTTTCTCCTCCCATGGCCCTATCGACACAAATGCACAACACTGTGCTCCCTCCTGGCTGCGGAGTAGCCCTCTCTCTTTCAGGGAGACTGGGAGATGGTTGATTGGCGCCCACATTCCCAGAGTCTCAGACAACAGTCCCTTCAGCCTGGGCTCCAGAATAAACACGGCGGTTGACTGGGTTTTCTCAGGCGGAGTGAAGGTGGAGAGAGGTTTCTGTTTGTTGCTTTTGAGTTGGCTGCTGGGCTGTAAAGACTCACAAAGGGTCCAATGTTCTGTCCCCATGATTCAAGCATACTCATGGATTTCTTTGCCTCTGGGTTACTTTATCAACACACCACCGGCACAGCGCCTACTTTATTTTCTCAGGTGTCATGTAAACCCATCAGACTTCTCAAAAGAAGGAAGCTGGCAGCCTTGACTTCAACAGCATCTCCCAGCCCACCTTCTTATACAGGGCTTTTCCTAAGAGCATGACGGCTATTGATGCAGCGTGCAGACAGACCTGCCATCGAAGTCTTCCAGCCTCCAAACATTCAACAAGTCACTTCTTTTTCTTGGATCAAGGGGCCTGGCCAAGGAGGGGCTGAGCCAAGCTTTCAGGAAGATGTTAAGAGTGAGCTGGCAGGACATGGTGGTTGATTCTGCCAGGCAGGAGGAACGCACAGGCGAGGCCGTGTGCTCAGGGGACCAGTCTGGGGGAGGATGGGGATGAGGAGGCTGTAGGCTGGACTGGGGGTGGGGCAGGGAGGAAAGATGGTCAAGGGAGATTGAACAGGTTCTGGAATCAGGCAGATTCACTCATTCATTCAGTTAGACCAGGGGTCAGTGTTCTGATCACCTCTTATTCACCACACTGATGAAGGCCCTACCCTAAATAGCATGAGACAGCTGCAGCACCCAACACTGGACAGATGAGGCTGGCAGCAGTTTGTTGTTCGCATATACTCATAGCCTGGGGAAGGTGCACACCTCATGCCACTCGAGGTTGCACTGGAGAGCACAGGGAACCCACAGGGCCCATGGGAGGCAGGCTTAGTAGTAACAAGAGGATGGGGTGACACTTGGTTCTGTGGGAGGGTGTGATGCACTTGTTTGAATAATGTCACGTGCTGGCAGGGAGGTGACACCTGCCAGGCTGATGACTCAGTGGGTGTGTGGGGGCCTTTCCTGCTAGATGAGGGGAGCATTTCTGATGAGGGCAGGGGAATCCATGGTCAGACCTTTGAGGTCCTGCAAGGCTCTGAGATGTCAAGGCAGCACTTCGGATTGTAGATCTCACAATACCATCAGCAAACTTGTTTTGTAAAGGGTCAAGTAATATTTTAGACCCAGAGAGCCAGGAGACAAAATCAGGCATAATATATAGATCCATGTGACATGAGGTAGAACAAATTGCCACCAAATGTTTATTGACAAAATTCAAAATATTGTCGTTCTAATTGAATACGACGTTTTATAGTCAAAGTCTCCTATTGAAAAGAATGGAATTCCTTTGGGGAGCTGAGGAATAACATTTTGCTGAACAGGAGTTTAAAGTTAGTGTCATCTGACATTCATGTGAAATCCATCCTTAGCTCACGGGCCATGCAAAGCAGGCAGTAGCGCAGGCTGGATGTGGCTGACGGGCTGTCGTCTGCCGACTGCTCCTGTAGGTAAGTCTTTACCCTGTGCCGGGTGCCGCACTAGGCTGCCAGTGGATGAGGCAATCATTTTATGCTCGGATGTTCATAGTGTGGGTGATGGGGGGACTCTCAAGTAAACAGCAAGGACAAACCAATATCATCAGGATGTGATGGCAACTCTGCTAAGGAGATTCTAATGCCTCTTGGTGATATCAAAGAAGTGTTCCCAGGAAGGACACCTTAGGAAGGAACTTCGAGACGCAACTGGTGTTTGTACATTTTTGCTGTATGTATGTGTATGATCCACATGTGTGTATGTGTATGATTTATGCCTTAGGAAGGTCACAGTCACGGCTGTTAGAAAGCTGGACTGCAAGAGACAGAGACCAAGAGGGATGCTATTGCAGCCACCCTGGGGAGACATGAGGAAATCTCGTTCCAAGGGAGGGATGGTGGAAATGAAAAAGGAAGGTGCAGACAAGAGAGGTTTATAAAGTACAGCCAACAGCAGATGGGTTGCTGGGGCTGTAAGGGCCTCGGAAGCGGACAGAGCAAGAGTCAGAAAAGGAAGAAACTGAAGCAATGCGGGGAACAGAAAGGCAGAAGCTGTGGTCATCTGGGGTGGGACACCAGAGCCTAAGATTTCAGAGCTGGGCCAGGTCTGGATATTGAGAAGGTCCAGTATGTGGGCTCAGGAAAGAGCTGCTGCAGTAGACCAGAAGGGACAGTCCTCAAAACAAAAGTCAAGCTATTTGACCTGAAAATATTAGGTGATTGTGTGTGTGTGGAAGGAGCTGGGTGTAGGGGAGTTCCTGGGCCAGGCACGTAGCGTGGTCAGGCTTTCCTGTTATCTACTGCTACGTAACAAGCATCCCCGATTCAGCTTAGTGCCAAAGACAATTTGTTATATATGCAATAGCCCATGAGC
Organism: Trachypithecus francoisi; assembly: GCF_009764315.1. Taxonomy (NCBI): domain Eukaryota; kingdom Metazoa; phylum Chordata; class Mammalia; order Primates; family Cercopithecidae; genus Trachypithecus; species Trachypithecus francoisi. Next base: position 8,984,124 of record NW_022681456.1, on the reverse strand, counting down.
TAAGAATGGATTTTATATGAACATTTGATGATACGAGATACTAGCTTTAAACTCCCATTCAGCAAAATATTCCTGAGCTCCCAAAAAGAATTCCGTTCTTCTCAATAGATTTTTACTATAAAACATTGTATTCAATTATAATTACTATATTTTGCAATAGCATATGTAACAAATATATAACAAATTATCTTCTTTGTATTGCTGGCCTGAGACACCCTTCCCCAGGTATTGGTGTGACTTTGGCCTTTGCATCTTTACCCAGATGTCACGGGCGGGATAGGGGGGCTTCCTCTAAGCAGCCCCTGCTCTGCATCTTCCTCAGCCTCAGCCTCAGCACTCCGGTTGCTTTCTCCCTGCCCCACCGTTTCTTGTTCCCATTGCACTTTGTCACCTTCTAACACTTAAGAGAATGTGTTTATTAGAGGATTGTTTATTGCTCAGCTCATTTCACTCCTGGTACCCTGTTGGTTCCATGAGAATGGGGATCTTTGTCAATTTCATTCACTGATGCCGGTGCCTGGCACCTACCCAGTCCATACTCAATAAGCCGAGGCCGGCCTCAGACCATCTGTTGCCTGATCAGGGAGGCTGTCTGCGGCTGTCTCCCCAAAAGCTGCTCTTCCATTCAAGTCCTTGCTATTTCATTATCCCAATTTATTATGTTCCCGGGGCACTTATCTAATAGTGTTCTTGTTTATTTATTTACTGCTTTACTGCCTGTCCCCGTGGCTGGAATATAAGTGTCATGATACCAGGAAAAACCTCTGTCAATGTCCTATCCCTAAAACAGTGCCCAGCACATAGTAGATGAACATTCGGTGTTTTTCTGGAAGTGTCTATCGAATGCCTGGCACTATCAGCCTGCTTCCCACTAAACTCTGAGACCCTATTCACCACCACACCTCATGCATGGCCTTGCGTACGCAGCCCTTGGTCAATATTTGCTGAATGGTTGGTATTTCCGTTTACCTGCCTCAAGATAGAGGGCTGGGTGGAAGGATTTCAAATTCTCTCTTTTAGCACGATGGTTCTTTTCGATCAAGGGAACCCAAAGGCAGGAATGTTGCCTTTCCAACAGGAATGTTGCGCCCAGAGCCCCCTCCTGCCCAGCCAGTCCACAATGTTGCTTTTCACGTCTTCTCAGATGAGCCGTGTGCCAGCCCTTAGGAGCGGCTGGGCCGGGCCGTCCTATGTGTCAGGGCCCACAGTGGAGCCTTGTTTCCCCTCAGTCCTCTGCGTGAACTGTGCTGGCCAGCTAGAGCCTCCCTGGGGCCTGGCTCCAGCTCTGTGGCAAAGACTGAGAGCCCGTGTCTGCTTTCTGTCTCATGGCAGATTTGTGGGAAGTGATGTGTGAACGTGTGTGATCAGGGAGTGGCTGGATGGCCACAACTCCTGGAAAATGAGTCCTGCTTCTCGTAAGATGCATGTTCCGGTCTGCAGCCTCGCCCCCTACACACTGGTTATTCCCAATTACCTGTAGAACCTGTTATGTATTCTATCTTCCCATAGTCCCCAAACAGCCCCTTTTTTATCCTAGAGATGTGTGACTTGGCAATTAAATTCAGCTAAAAAGCTGCCTCCTCCAGGAAGTCATCCCTGAATGCCTCCTGCTTATCTGCATTACATGTGTTCTCTGACTTCCCAGGGCTTACACTTGTTTGATTGCTTGTGTCTCACTAGATTATGAGTTCCTGGGGACAGGGCCTGGAATTTCCAGCACTTGGTGGGCCTGAGTGATTGTTCGGGAATGAAGGAATAAACAAGTAAGTGAGTGACAGCTCTTATAGCAGCCATATCAGCCATGTATTGTCTTGGAGTCTTGGTTTGCCTATTTGTTCTGTGAGGGCTGGCCTGATGGTTTTTCTAAAATCCTTTAGCCCAGCTATTTTCAGTTGGCGGTGTTTTTTTCACTCCTCAGGAGACATTTGTCAGTGGCTGGAGACATGTTTGGGTGCCACAGCTGGGTGAGGGAGCTCTCCTGGCATCTGATGGGTAGAGGCCAGTGATGCTGCTGAGGGTCAGCCCCATAGCAAAGGGTGATCCAGCCCAAATTTCAGCAGTGCCCAGGCTGAGAAACCCTACTAGCCATTTCTATGATGTTTTCCTTACAGTCTGGGACCCAGGGAGGGAGACTGGTACAAAGAAATAGACGATATCATCAAAGTTCAGAGAGTGTACATAGAGGGAGTGAGGACAGAATGGTGACTTATTTTGTACCTATCTGTCTTCTTCATTCTGTGTATAACATTTCCAAGTCCACAGCCGGGTGCGGTGGCTCACGCCTGTAATCCCAGCAGTTTGGGAGGTTGAAGCGGGCAGATCACAAGGTCAGGAGATCATAACCATCCTGGTTACCACGGTGAAACCCTGCCTCTACTAAAAATACAAAAAAAAAGTTAGCCGGGCTTGGTGGTGGGCACCTGTAGTCCCAGCTACTCAGGAGGCCGAGGCAAGAGAATGGTGTGAATCCAGGAGGCAGAGATTGCAGTGAGCCAAGATCAGGCCACTGCACTCCAACCTGGGCGACAGAGCAAGACTCCGTCTCAAAAACAAAAACAAACAAACAAAAAATTTTCCAAGTCCACGAGCTACGTGGAACAGACCTCCCCGACTTATTTCCCAAGTGTATCAGTTACACATGCTGTGTAACAAAACATCCCAACACATAATGGCTTGTAGCAATGCCCACTTACTCTTACTCACGAGTCTGTTGGTTGGCTGGGCAGTTCTGCTGATGGGGCTGGGTTCAGCTGACCTCCGTGCCTCTACGGGGCAGCTGGTGAGTCCGCTCGGGGCTGGTTGGTTCAACCTGGCCTCAGCTGCGATGACTCAGTTCCATGGGTCTCTTCTCCATGGGAGCTTGTTCCCATGGCACAGGCAGGCGACCAAGGCTCAGAACTGGCCTACCACCACTCTCCCATATCCCGTTGGCCAAAACAAGTCACATAGCTGGGCCCAAAGCAAGAAATAGACTCTGCCTCCTAAAGGGAGAAGCTGCAAAGTCACTTTGCAAAGGAGTGTGGATATAGGGAGGGTGAGAGTCGGGGTCATTTCTGCAATCAGTCTGCCCCAGTCAATCAAGTGCAGTTTGTTTCGTTCGTTCCCCACCCGACTCCTGACTTTTCTAATTGTACTCTCAGCCCCTGGAGGAGCTGAACCACCCTAGAAATTGGCCCTTACCTTTCTTCACGCATTTGATGTATTCTGTTAAACAGTGACCTGTGTGCTTCTGACTACCATAGTGATATCTGACTCCCTCCCTCCCCAGATGGAGAATATCACCCACCCAAATAGACACACACACACACGCACACACACACACACGACATTCCTGGCTGGCTGGCTGCCCAGTAACACATCAAACTGAAACTATCCCTGAACAAACTCCCATCACCATCCACCTCCGTAAACTTAAGTTTCAGTTCATGGCCTCACCATCCGCTTACCCAAGCCAGAAATGGCAGTGTCCTCCTCCCTCCACATCCAGTCGATACCCAAGCTCTGCCAATGCTACTTCCCCAATATTTTTTGGACCTAACACTGCTAAGGTTTGCAAGCTCTTCATCTCTCAGTTGGATATAGCAATAGCCTTTTGAATCATGTCCTCCCCTCTTGGATTGTCCCCTCCCCCGTTAAATCAGTAAAGCCATCCTTTATCCTGAGAAACACACCCTGGCAGTATTGCTTGATAAGGGGTGAAGACTTCTGTGTTGTTAGATGGAATTACAACCACAAATGTCTGGATCACGCCCCACCCATTGCCTCTCCTGTCCATGGCTGTCCCAGAGGAGCTGTGCACCCAGAATTGATGTCAGAAGACGAATTAACACAAAGCTTTATTGTTAGCTGGGTCGGGGCTAGTAATCAGATCCACAGCTCCGTCTCCCCAGGAGAGGGGCCAGAGGTTGGCCTGGGGTTGGGAGAGGAGCTGCAGGTACCCCCTTCTCTATTGGACTCCCTATCTCAACTCTCCAGGGCTCCCTCTGCTCTGCTTGGATGGTTGGTCTTGAAAACCAGCCACTATGCTGTAAGGAAGCCCAAGCAGCCATGTGGAGAGGTCATGTATAAGTGCCCCAGCTGATAGGTCTGGCTGGGGTTCCAACCAATAAGCAGCATCAGATCCTAGATGTGTGAGTGAGTGATTATTATTTTAGATTTCAGATCTGAAAACTTCAGATTGTTTTAGATTATTTCAGACCTGAGCTGCAGACATCATGAAGCAGAGAGAAGCTACCCTCGCCATGCCCTTTAATTCCATGAACCACCAAGTTTGGAGTGGTTCATTATTTGGCAAACATAACCAGACTGAAGGCTGTGGGGTTTGGGTATTATTCTGTAAGGAGTAGAAGGAGCCCTGAGTCGTTGAAATGGGGAGCAAAATAGAGAAGGAGGTACCTGCAGCTCCTCTCCCAACCCCAGGCCAGCCTCTGGTCCTTTCCCGGGAAGGAGGAGCTATGAGTCTGATTACTGGCCCTCACCCAGCTAACAATAAGCTGTATGTTTTACACTGCTTGAAGCATTGTTATCTGGAGTCTCACTCTGTCACCCAGGCTGGAGTGCAGTGGCGTGATCTTGGCTCACTGCAACCTCTGCCTCCTGGGTTCAAGTGATTCTCCTGCCTCAGCCTCCTGAGTAGCTGGGGTTACAGGTGCCCCACCATGCCCAGCTAACTTTTGTATCTTTGGTAGAGACAGGGTTTCGGTATGTTGACCAGGCTGGTCTCGAACTCCTGACCTCAGGTGATTCACCCGCCTTGGCCTCTCAAAGTGCTGGGATTACAGGCATGAGCCACTGTGCCCAGCCTGGAATTTCTTTAGCACGAATATCAGAGTGTGCATTTTGCAAGGTACCAGGGCAGACCCTCGCTAATTAATCTGAGTGCTGTAACCTGACTTAGAGGCAAAGTCTTTAGATTTACACTCAGCGATGCGGCTGCTTTGAAACCCAAACCTCTGTCTTCTTGGTCTCCTAATCAAGCACCCAAGGGAGCTCCCCCAGAAGAGGGCAGGGCGCTGAAGAAGTCATTTCCTAGCTTGCTTTCTTCCTGGGCTGGAGAAGAACAGCTGCGGCCTGACCTGAAACCCTGTCTCCCCAGGGCTTTGCTCAGGAGGCTCCAGAGAGGTGGCCTCTGTCCTGCCAAGGTATGGAATGCCACCTTGTTGTGGAATGGTCCCGTGCAGAACACACACCACCCCACGGGAACACCCACTCCAGGCGGGGCCAGAAATCCATTGTCTTCAGTGACTTCCTGACCCAGGCCAGTGGGTGCGGTTCCAGTTTCCAGCTAGCCAAGTCCATTTTCACCCCCGAACCTCCTGCTGAGCCTTTTTCCTGCATGTCACCACCCACAGACTCAGATCAAGACCCTGACTTGCCTCTCAGACTCCGGGACGACACACAGAAGGCGGAAAGTCATGTCTCCTGAATTCAACTTTTCCGTAGGCTTAGATTGCCGGTGATCACCTTGCTGGCTTTCCCAGCCTCCTTATTCTTTTTCATCTTCAAAGGATGGTGAAGCTGTTGAGCCCAACTGCTGAGGAGTCAACAAAGGAGATTTTGAATGCTCCAAGAACAGCAGGTTCCGCACTGAAACTCAGTAGCCACTTTGAACCAAACTGTGTGCATTTTCAGAAGTATTTCTTCTTGCTGAAGACCCGAGGGACTGGGTTTTTTGAGGGTCATTTCTCCAGTAGATTTAGCCTGCCTGGGAAAAGTTTTAGGCAGCAGGGGACAAGGGAAAATAAAATCCTGGAAGATGGCTCCTGTTCTGTGATTGCATTTGCTTTTCTCTCTCTATGAGAAAAACATCTCCACATAAATTCTCTGCTGTGGAAAGGTGGACATCTGTTCACGTCTGTACTTAACAAACAATAAGACGAATTGGGAGGGGGTGGATTTTGTTATGGATTCAGAATTGAAATTTCATGCTTTAATCATTTTTAAAATTTTAATCATTTTTTATTAAAACGTAATTTACACATAATAAAATGTACCTGTTTGATGTGTACAGTTGAATGAGTTATGACAGATGCATATACACCCAGCTAACCACCACCACAATCAAGATTCAAAATATTGTAACCTCCCCAATCAGTAGGTACTGATTTCCAGCCAGCTCCCCACCCATGCCCAGCTTTGATAACCACTGCTTAGATTGCTTTTTTTTTTTTTTTCTAGACAGAGTCTCACTCTGTCTTGCTCAGGCTAGAGTGCAGTGGTGCGATTGTGGCTCACTGCAGCCTCCGCCTCCCAGGTTCAAGTGATTCTCCTGTCTCAGCCTCCCCAGTAGCTGGGACTACAGGTGTCTGCCACCACACCCGGCTAATTTTGTATTTTTAATAGAGATGGGGTTTCACCATATTGGCCAGGCTGGTCTTGAACTCCTGACCTCAGATGATCCACCCACCTTGGCCTCCCAAAGTGCTGGGATTACAGGTGTGAGCTACTTCACCCCGCCTACTGCTTTGCTTTCTATCTGGGCATTAGATTTATCTTTCTGGAGCTGCATAGAAATCACACGTGTGTAAAACACGCACTCTTTTTCTTTTTTGAGACAGGTTCTTGTTCTGTTGCCCAGGCTGGAGTGCAGTGGCGTGATCATGGCTCACTGCAGCCTTGACCTTCAGGAAGGCGACCTCCCACCTCAGCTTCCCAAGTATCTGGGACCATGGGTGTGTGCCACCATACCTGGCTGATTTTTTTTTTGAAGAGATGGGGTCTCACTGTGTTGCTTAGACTGGTCTCGAACTCCTGGGCTCAAGTAATCCCACCTCTGCCTCCCAAAGTGCTGGGATTATAGGTGTGAGTCACCATGCTGGGCTCTTGCACTCTTTTTTGGTCTGGCTTCTTTCGCTCACCATAATTATTCTGAGATGTAACTACATGATTGTGTGTGTCAATAGTTTATTTTTTTGGTTGCTGAGTACTGTTCCATTGTATGGGCATGCCATAAGTAGTTTGTTTATCCAGCTACCTGTTGATGCATGTTTGGGTTGTCTCCAGTTTTAGGCAATTACGAATAAAATTGCTGTCAACATTTGTGTACAGGTCTTTGTGTGGATTTGTATGTCTTCACGTCTCTACATAAATACCCAGACCTGGAATTGCTGGGCTGTATGGTAGGTATACTCTCAACTTCGCAAGAAACTGTTCAACCATTTTCCAAGTGACTGTCTGATTTTAGCATGTGTGAGAATTCAGTTTTTTGTTTTGCTTTGTAAAAATTTTAAATAGCTCTATTGAGGAGCAATTGACAAACCACAGAATCCACCCATTTTAAGTGTAGTTTTAGAAAATGTATAGTTTTACAATGTGAATTTTAGAAAATGTATACAACTATGCAACCATCACCACAGTCCAGTTTTCAAAATTTTAATTACTCCAGAAAGTTCCTTCATGATTTTGCAGTCAATCCCCGCTTCCTACCCCAGGCAAAAAAAACATCATTGACCAGCTTTCTCTATCTATAGTTTTGCCTTTTCCAGATGTTCCATTTAAGTGGAGCCATATAATATGTAGTCTTATATGTCTGATTTCTTCCCCTTAGCATACTTTTGAGGCTTGCCTATGTTGTTGTTGTGTGTATCAGTAGTTTGTTCCTTTTCACTGCTGCATAGTATTCCAATGTACGAAAAGATCACATGATACGGTTTGGGTTTATGTCCCTGCCCAAATCTCATATCAAATTGTAATTTCCAATATTAGAGGTGGGGCCTGGTGGGAAGTCATTGGATCATAGGGGCAGATTTCCCCTTTGGTGCTGTTTTTGTGATAGTGAGTTATTGTGAGATCTGGTTGTTTAAAAGTGTGTAGCAGCCGGGCGCGGTGGCTCAAGCCTGTAATCCCAGCACTTTGGGAGGCTGAGACAGGTAGATCACGAGGTCAGGAGATCGAGACTATCCTGGTTAACACGGTGAAACCCCATCTCTACTAAAAAATACAAAAAACTAGCCGGGCGAGGTGGCGGACGCCTGTAGTCCCAGCTACACGGGAGGCTGAGGCAGGAGAATGGCGTAAACCCAGGAGGTGGAGCTTTGCAGTGAGCTGAGATCCGGTCACTGCACTCCAGCCTGGGCGACAGAGTGAGAGTCCGTCTCAAAAAAAAAAAAGAAAGAAAGAAAGAAAGGAAAAAAAAAAGTGTGTAGCACCCCACCCCTCTCTTCTTAATCCTGCTCCAGCCATATAGGTGCCTGCTTCCCCCTCACCTTCCTCCATGATTGTAAGTTTCCTGAGCCCCGCTCCCCAGCCATGCTTCCTGTTCAGTCTGCAGAACTGTGAGCCAATTAAATCTCTTTTCTTTACAAATTACCCAGTCTCAAGTATTTCTTTATAGAAGTGCGAGAATGGACTAAAATATTATATTTTGTTTACCTGGTCACCAGTTGATGGACATTTGGTTTATTTCCAGCACAAGGCTATTGGCTCAACTACCAGTAATGACCCAAAGAAATTAATGTATTACTCAGGCTGGGCGCAGTGGTTCACACCTGTAATCTCAGCACTTTGGGAGGCCGAGGAGGGCAACTCAGTTGAGGCCAGGAGTTCGAGACTAGCCTGGCCAGCATGGTGAAACCCCATCTCTACTAAAAAATACAAAAAACTAGCCGGGCGAGGTGGCGGACGCCTGTAGTCCCAGCTACACGGAGGCTGAGGCAGGAGAATGGCGTAAACCCAGGAGGTGGAGCTTTGCAGTGAGCTGAGATCCGGTCACTGCACTCCAGCCTGGGCGACAGAGTGAGAGTCCGTCTCAAAAAAAAAAAAGAAAGAAAGAAAGAAAGGAAAAAAAAAAGTGTGTAGCACCCCACCCCTCTCTTCTTAATCCTGCTCCAGCCATATAGGTGCCTGCTTCCCCCTCACCTTCCTCCATGATTGTAAGTTTCCTGAGCCCCGCTCCCCAGCCATGCTTCCTGTTCAGTCTGCAGAACTGTGAGCCAATTAAATCTCTTTTCTTTACAAATTACCAGTCTCAAGTATTTCTTTATAGAAGTGCGAGAATGGACTAAAATATTATATTTTGTTTACCTGGTCACCAGTTGATGGACATTTGGTTTATTTCCAGCACAAGGCTATTGGCTCAACTACCAGTAATGACCCAAAGAAATTAATGTATTACTCAGGCTGGGCGCAGTGGTTCACACCTGTAATCTCAGCACTTTGGGAGGCCGAGGAGGGCAACTCAGTTGAGGCCAGGAGTTCGAGACTAGCCTGGCCAGCATGGTGAAACCCCATCTCTACTAGAAATACAAAAATTAGATGGGTGTGGTGGCGCATGCCTGTAATCCCAGCTACTTGGCAGGCTGAGGCAGGAGGATCACTTGAACCCGGGAGGCAGAGGTGGTTGCAGTGAGCCAAGCTAGTGCCACTGCACTCCAGCCTGGGTGACAGAGTGAGACTCTATCTCAAAAAATAAATAAACAAACAAATAAATAATGTATTACTCAAACAGTTGTCTAAGTAGTCAAGAAAGCAAACGCAGAATATTTCAAAATGATATACTCAAAAAGTATTGCCATTTATCATACTGATAGAAAATGGACAGACCAGCTTGTTGAAATTCCTGATTTATGGGCCAAGAACTGGGGTCTGGAGAGAGCGAGCTTGTGGGCAGGTTCATGGTGATGGTGTTGGGGTTGCAGTCTCATATGCGAACATCACATGCCGTGCAGTGCGAAATATGGCCCCTCTCTCTTCTCTTCAAGACTCTAGAACTGGCTGTCAGGCCTTATGTAGTGAGTCGCTAGTTACTGGGCACCTCCTGTGAGTGGAGTTGCTGTTGCAGCCTGGTAGCTCTCACCTGTGGTCCCTGGACGCGCAGCATCGCGGGACTTGTTAGATGCATCCTCCAGACCTGGGGGTGGGTCCTGCAGCCTGAGCACCCCCAAGTCCTCCGGGGAACTCTGATGCTCACTGACGTGGGAGAAGGGTGGATGTGAAATGGTGGGCTGAACTGGAGCTTCTATTCTAGGGGTCAGAGGTCATCAGTGAAAAGAAATACAAATAAGACACTTCACATTATTTTACATGTTAATTGCAAAGCGAAGCAGGTGACACGATGGGGTGAGATGACAGTGACTTCCTTAGGGAGGATGGTTGGGGTAGAGGAACTTACTGTGATCTGGAGGGCTGAGGATCAGTGTTCTAAGCAGAGGGAATAGCATATGCCAAGACCCTGAGGCAGGGACAAGTTTGCCCAGCTGGAGGACGGGCAAGGAGGCTGGGGTGGGAAGAGGCCAGTGGGCTCGGGGAAGGTGGGAGCAATGTGGTCAGGTAGGTGAACGGGGTCAGGTCAGAGACGGACTTACTGATCTGCAAAGGAAATACAGACTTTTTACACTAGTACAATTGGGATCCCTTGACAGGTTATGAAATCAGTTTAACGGGTCATGATCAGAATTTAAATGAAATAGGATAGAATAGAACAGAAGATATCAGAGTGTGTGGCTTGTGGGAAGGATGACTCTAGTGGCGTGTGACACATTCACAGGACATGACAGATTCACAGGCAACACAATATGGAAGACAGGTCAGAGCCAAGATGGTTGGAAAGACCCGCTTCTGCAGAGATGAGAAACAATGGTTTGAGGGCAGTGGCAGAATGGGATTTACATTCTTACAGTGATCACGCTGGCTCTTGTGTGGGAATGGACTCTGGGCAGCAGGAGTGGAGCTCAAGCGGAGGCTGCTGTAGTTGGCAGGTGCGCAGGGAGGGGTTTGCACTGGGTGGTGCAGGGGAGCTCGGGAGCTGTGGCTGAATTGGAGACAGATTTTGGAGCCTGTAGGCAAAAATTTGGGAGAGAAAAAATAGAAGAAAGAAACCAGGAGAAATGAAATCAAGGGTTATGTGAGAGGTGGGGAAGCCAGGGAGAGAAAAGAGGTGAGTGGCTCTTGGAGGGTGTCACGGGGCCAATTGGCAATATCACCGGTTGCCTTTGTGAGAGGTCAAGGGTCAAGGCTGGTGGCCTTGTGAGAGGTCAAGGGTCAAGGATCAAGGCTGGTGGCCTTGTGAGAGGTCAAGGGTCACTGGTTTCCGGTCCTGGGTTCATTACAGATTGGCCAAGTGACTCTGGATGAGGCATTTTATGATCTTTCTGGCCTCCTCTTCCCATGAGCAGTACCGTTCAACTAAGTCTTCCTCCCGTAACTGATTCATGGTACTACCACAAGGAAAAAGGAAAAATGAGGTACTCCATGGTTCAGCCATCCACTGCAGCGAACCAAATCACCCTAAGACTGAGTGTCGGCAAACATCCACAATTTACCCTTTCTCGTGATTCTGGCGGTTGGCTGGGGTCGCTGGGCAGTTCTGCCCAGGGTGGCTCATGTGGCTGTATCCACGGTCCCCTGGAGGGTGGACAGCATGGCAATGGCACGCACGCTCTCTCTTGCTCGTGCTCTCTCTCTCCCTGCCTCCCCCACACAATGTGGTGTCTATTGTCTGAGCCTCTGTGTGATGACTGGATCCCAACACACTGAAAGTGAAACCCGCCAGGCCTCTTAAACCCAGGGTCCAGAACTGGCACGGGGTCACTTCCACCACCTTCTATTGGTCAAACCAAGTACATACTGAGCCCAGATTCAAGGTGGGGAAGTGGACGGATTTCCTCCTTTCATGGCAGAAGTGGCCTGCACCTGCAGCAAGGAGAGGAATGCTTGATGGCCACACTGTCATACCAACGACTTAGTCCCTAAATAAAAGCCGGGGGGCTTTTTATTTTTGCCTACAAGAAAGTATGCAAAAGTAAGGCACATTTGGCAGCTGGTTCCCCAGCAGGAGATGATGGCTGACATTTATTGAGTGCGTATTACCTGCCAGGCGCGTGCTAAAGCACTTTGTATGCACCATGTAATTTGATGCTCACAGACCTTTACAACATGGCCATTTATAAGGAGGCACCCAGAAAAGTTGAGTAACTCACCCAAGGTCACACAGCCCTGGATATAGCTGAGGCCAATCCCAGGCCTTTCCGGGTCAGGAGTCCCCACTCTTGGACAGCATCAGTGCTGCAGTTAAATTCCCTGTCCCAGTGGGCAGGGAGGGAGGCCCTGAAGTCCCTGGGAGCAGAGGGGCTCAGGGAAGGTCCTCCCACGTGGCTTATGGAGCACATGGCTGCAGCTTTGATTTTTCAGCACATTTATTCTGTGCTTTCTGAGAGTAGAGTGTGGCCCTGTTCACTGTGGGGTTTACAAAGATAGGGAACCCAGGCCCCAGTCTCCTAGAACAATGCCATTCAGGGGATGCACGCACACAGAAGAGGGCCAGGTGGGAGGGGCTTCACTAAGTTTCCATTCATCCTGGAAGCGGTGATTGAGTGCCCAACATGTGCCAAGAAGCATTTCAGGTGAGGGGAACGCAACAGTGAACAAAACAAAGACCCCCACCCTCACAGAACTGATATTCCAGGGGAACAGGAGACAGGTAATTACCCATATAAATTAGCAAAATAGGTCGGGCACGATGTCTCACACCTGTAATCCCAGCTCTTTGGGAGGCTGAGGTGGGTAGATTGCTTTGAGCCCAGGAGTTCAAGACCAGCTTGGGCAACATAGACCCTGTCTCTGCAGTGCCTCTGGGCCCACTAGGCAGCCAGATGTCCCCAAACTCTGCAGGAAAGCAATGCCACTCTCCTTTGATATCAAAGGCGATCAGGAGATAGGGTATGCAAAAATTAGCTGGGCATGGTGGCATGTGCCTGTAGTCCCAGCTACTCGGGAGGCTGAGGTGGGAGGATTGCTTGAGCCTGGGAGGCAGAGGCTGCAGTGAGCCAAGATTGCATCACTGCACTCCAGCCTGGGTGACAGAGAGACCCTGTCTTGAAAAATAAAATAAATAAGTAAAATATACAGTATGTTAGACAGTGTTAAATAAACCATAGGGAGAAAAATTAGGCAGGCAAGAGGGCTATGAAGTGGTGTGTGGTGTGTCTATGTGTGTGGTGTGTCTGTGTGTGTGCATGTGTGTGTGTGTGTGTGTAGAGACAGAGTGATCAGGGAAGGCTTCCCTAAGGAAGTGATGTCTGAACAAGACCTGAATGAAGTGAGGGCCTGGTCTACATGGACATGTGAGGAAGGCCATTCCAGGTAGAGGGCACAGCAAGTGCGAAGGCCGTGAGGTAGGAGCGTGCCTGGTTTTGTGAAAGGGTGAATCTGGCTCTGGGTTCTGGAAGATGCATTGGGTTGCTGTGGGGATGTGGGAAGCATTCTGGAGCACCAGGGCCCAAGGCATATTATGCAGTGGAGGACTAGGGTATTAGCTGGTCTGGTCCCAAAGTGGGCACACTGTTGAGAAGGAGGAGCTTGCATTGGAAGGGTGGGTGGGTTGGACACTACCAGGATCCCAGAATTATAAGGCAGATGTAGTGGATTCCATGGGGGATGGAGGGATAGCACAGATGCGGGTTTTAGGAAGATGAATCCTGGGGTGTGGACTCTGGTCAGGGTGTCTTGTACAGAAATTCAGACTCCACTTCTCAGCAGCCGTACAATGGAGCAAGTTACTTAGCCCTATTTGCTCCTTTGTAAACTGACCAAACACAGCCATCCCTCTCCTGGAGCTGTTTTGAAAATAAAAGATGAGCAGGAGCCTGGCGAGCCCTGCTCATGGGGCCTGGTGCCTCTTGGTACATAGCACTTGATGCATTTTGTTGCTGGCTTTCTGCACATAGTGTACCCAGGGTCTTCCAGCTCCTGGGCCTCAGGGAATGGGGGCAAAGTCAGCCAATCAACTAGTATTTCTCTATGAGAAGCATCTCCCAAGATTCTATGAAGGATCTGGAGAAAAGGATTTGGTTCTGCAGTTTTCTAGAAACAAAAATACAAATTGCCTAGAAACACAGGAAAAATGGTTGCATTCTAGTAGTAGTAAATGCTACTGAAAAGGATGATATGCTTCTCAATTTGGCACACTCACCTTTCAACTTTGGACACCCACCCAGTTTTGGTAAAGATGCAGGAAACTGTGTCCTTTTCTATACACAATGGAAGTAGACTGTGAGATATTTCTAGAAGATCTTTTGCTAAAGCACTAAACCTTTGAAGTGTTTATAGTCTTTGACTGCCTGGTACCACTTCTAGAAATGTGTCTTAAGGAGTGACCATAGGCATGTATGTCTCCATTCCAGCTGCTGTAACGAAGCACCAGAGACTGTGTGGCTTAAAACAGAGACATTGACTTCTCACACATCTGGAGGTTGGAAGTCTGAGTTCAGGGTGCCAGCATGGTCAGGTTCTGGTTTTCGGGGTTGCAGATGGCCATCTGCCCTTCATGTCCTCACATGGTGAAAAGGGGCAAAGGGGCTCTTGGGGGCCTCTTTACAAGGTCACTAATCCCATTCTTGAGGGCTCCACCCTCATGACCTAATCACCTCCCCAAAGCCCTACCTTCTAAGGCCGTCACGGTGGGGGTTAGAATTTCAACATGAATTTTGGGGTAACACAACAATCCATATCAATGTGTACAAAAATTTATTTCTAAGAATGTTTGATAAAGTTTTGTTTCTATGAATGTTCCAAAAAGGAAAACAACTGAAAATGTACAGCAGTAGGTGATGGGTTATGTAAGTGATAACACATGTCTTCCTAAGGGTCTGATTCCATATGCTCTTTAAAGGTTATGATGAAAAACAATAATTATAAGGGAAAATATACCCAACACTGTCAGAAAGATTCAATATTATGTGTGATTTGTCTATCAAAAAAATCTATGTTCATATAAACTATTATAAAAGTACTTCCATCTTAATGAATAATTTCAAAATAAATACCAAAGAATCACCTTCCAATATCTGATAATGAATCATCTAATAATGAATAAACAAAGACAGAGAATCCTACTGGCACACTGAGGAATAAAGACATTGTTTCTTTTCTTTTTTTTCTCTCTTTCTCTCTTTCTTTTTTTTTTTGAGATGGAATCTTGCTCTGTTACCAGGCTAGAGTGCAGTGGCGCAATCTCGGCTCATTGCAACCTCTGCCTCCCAGATTCAAGCAATTCTCTTGAGTCAGCCTCCCGAGTAGCTGGGATTACAGTCGCCTGCTATCATGCCCGGCTAATTTTTGTATTTTTGGTAGAGATGGGATTTCACCATGCTGGCCAGGCTGGTCTCGAACTCCTGACCTCATGATCTGCCCGCCTTAGCCTCCCAAAGTGCTGGGATTACAGGCACGAGCCACCTTGCCTGGCCAAGACATTGTTTCTTAGAGGTGAGCTAAAAATCATATTTGAAAATAAAAATAAGATTTGTTTTTATTGAGAAGAAAAATCTTTACTCACTCCATTCATTACGTGCTACAATAAAGAAGAAAGACATCTTGGGAAATAAAGTCTTTTCTAAGATCTACCTCCCAATAAAATGTCTGTAAATGTGTTTAAAAATGGAGTGGCGCACATCAACATTTTAACCGTGAAGATCTCTGAAGCACGATTGTGTGTAACGTTTTCTTCTTCATCCCCTTCTGTATGTTTTCAATGTATTATTTCCATGTACACTTTTATAATCAGAGAAAAACCAATAGCGATCTTTTTCCCATTTTTGAAAGAGTGAAAGAACCTGTAAAATAATAAAACCAAACTTTAAAAACAATGTATGAAAGCTTTTAGCTCAAACAAGTGTTTTCCTTCAAAGTAATGACCTTGGAGTGTTTTACACTTATTCTAGCAATGACCCAGCTATTAATATCATCTTTATAAATTCCTTTTCAAGGCAGCCTGTAAATTACACGTGGAAATCAATCTTATTGAGCTATACCTGCTTTAATCATGACATCATTAACAAGATAAATTACCATGCTTATTCACCACACTGAGCTTGGAATTACTTTAGGCTGTTTACAAAAACCTGGTCCACCTTCAAAAAGGTTGAAGATTTGTCAGAACTGCAGATTTTTCACAAGAATGTAGAATGGGTTTTGAACATCATCCCAAAAAACGGTGGGTGCCAAACATTTGTTTCTTCTCTTTCTCTTACCCCTTGACCTCTTTACTGTCTGTGGAGAACACAGCTTTGTAAGAAAATGTCAACATATCCACCAGCCTCCTTTTCCAGAAGTAACATGTTTTTTAAATTAAGGCTTCACTGCAAAGTGGAAATCTCTTCCCACAGTTCAAAAGTTCTAGGGAGCCTCCTGTGCATCAAACACTCCAGAGTCTGCCATATAAAACCGCAAAAGACCTGCTTAGGTGGGGCATGAACAAGAGACTGCAACCAGAGCTGTGGATACTTAGAAACGGACCTCCTTTCCTGCACGTTCATGCACACACAAGCACACATGTCCATGCACACGCACACACACACACACACGCACACACGTACACAGGGATGCAGGGACCAGGCCAGCTACTTGGGTTCCTGAATTGGAAGAAATGGGTCTCCCATCTTTGGGCCACTTGGTTTGGCATCTAGTAAATCATGTCTTCATTTTGGTCCCAAAGGAAGAATTATCAACAAGTTTTGACCTGTCCAGGTGATAAAAAATTCAGATTGTCCCTTAGTGCCAATCTGTCCCTCAGATTGTACCTTAACTACCCAGGGTTTATAAATTATTTAAAAACCCACTGAGAGAAGGTAAGATGTCAAGTAAAAGAGAAGTAAAAGGGTCCTATTTTCTTTTCCTTGGATTTTTGTTTTATTTTGACTTATTTTGTAAGCCAAAATTTTAATATATATGTATTATATATTTTTTATGTATGTGTGTGTGTATAAAACAATATAGCAATAACATTAATCTAATAAAGCGATAATAATCTGGTCACCCTGTATAAAGCTAGTTTTATTTTTTGACATTTTCTTCCATTTATTATAAAATAAATGTGTGTATAAAATGTATTGGTACATTTTAGCTTGGCCTATCAAACATTTTCCCATTTCCACCTGGCCCTCATGATGACCTATAATATTTCATCATGTCATGAACTATGAAACCTTGCAGCTTGTTTTCAAGTATTGACTTTTATAGAGAAGCTTGCACTGAATATTGGTATACATACATATTTTGCTTCTGTTAAAATACATTGAGTTTTTGTGGGTGTTTTTTTTTTTTTTTTTTGAGACAGAATTTACTTGATATGATCTCAGCTCACTGTAACCTCCGCCTCCTGGGTTCAACCGATTCTCCTGCCTCAGTCTCCCAAGTAGCTGGAATTACAGGCACCCATTTTGTGGGTAATTTTTATGCAAGAACTATGAACACTGAAAAGGAGGTTGCTATGCTTTGAATATTTGTGTCTCCCTAATTTTCAAGTGCTTAACCTAATGATCAATGTGATATTAGGAGGTAGGAGCTTTGGGACACGGTTAGATCATGAAAGCAGAGCCCTTGTGAATGGGATCAGTGTCCTTATAAAAGAGACCCAGGAGAGCTGCTTTCTTCCTCCCACCACACAAAGACATAGCAAGAAGGTGCAATTGTTAACCAGAGAGTCGATCCTCACCAAACACCAAATCTGCCATCACCTTGATCTTGAACTCCCCAGCCTTCAGGACTGTGCGAGAGAAATTCCTGTTACTTATAAGCTGCCCAGTCTATGGTATTTTCTGATAGTAGCCTTAATGAACTAAGACAGAGGCCTAATTCCTGCTGGTATGGTATATGTTTGTCAAGACTGTAAGTTCTATGTATTCAACTTTTTGTTAATTTCCTTTATTCACGGACTTGCAGATCTTTAATATACTCTGCCTTTATTAACTTGTCCCTAATAGAATACTAGTTTCTATTCTATTCATTTTATACTATTGTTAGTTTATAGTTCATGAATGCCTTATCTTTAGTCCATTACTAACTGTAACTTTTTAATAATAATCAATTTATATCCTGATGAATATTTTATTTTTCAAACTACATTATTAATCTATTTCTTGTTATATTAATTTGAAAATTATTTGTCATATTTTTAGCCTTTCTGTACCAATTTCTCTTGTAAAAGTCCACTTTGAGACCCTATGCCTCTTTAAAGCTGAATTTGGACTATTTATATTTATTGTTATAATGGTTTTGCTTTCCTTGATGGCTACTTGGTTTTGTTCTCTCTTAGCTATGCTTCTTCATTGTCCCTTTCTTACAATGGTTTTAATGTGCAAGGTATGTTCTGTTGTCAGTAATATAATAGTATATTTAAATGGCAAATACCTGCTTTTTAGTATCACCCATGAGAAGTGGACTTTCCTTTAAGTTATCAGCTTTCCCCACTACTGGTTTAGGATTTGGCTTTTTGAGTCTGCTAAGTCAGCTACTACTCATCCATCCAACTCTCAGTTTCCAAAATTTTCTTGCAATTCTCTCCTCTCCTTCCTCTTTTTATCTTGAAGATTTAAGCTTTTAAAAAACCAAAAAAAAAAAAAAAAAAAAAGCTGCCCTTTTTTGTAGTTTTGCTAAAATTTTGAGAAGTAACATTAGATGTATATGTCCAATCAACCATCCTAACCCAAAAGTGCCCCATCCTAATTTACATTATTTATTTTTGTCTAAAATATTCTGGTCTTCATAGATACTTTTCCAACATGGGAAGGGTTTTAAAAACCCTTTCTCCTTTTCTTTAGTCCTTGTAGTTCTTTTTTATAAACATTTTTAACACCTCTATTAAAGCAACCTTGCAGTTCTCAACAAAGTGTTTTCCACTGATGTCTGCTAAAATGGTACTTAGGAGGTAAAGTCTATAAGAATATCCTTCTGATGTAATTACATTTAATAACAATGTCAATGTGGGCCATTTTCTTAGCTACCACCAGTTCTTTAATGTTTTTGAAAATTAACTTCCGGTCTTGGTCACAGTAGCCTAAGAGTCCCCAGAAGTAGCCAGTTTCAGGCATATTTGAAAGGAATTTGTCTTTTCTACTTGGGAGGTTGAGGAACTTTCACCTTCTTTCTCATTCCTCTCATTTCTGTTAACTTCTTCCTCAATCTTTCTTTGTGCTTTCAGGATCTTCTGTTTTATTGACTCTCTTTATTGGTTGCATGTGTTGATTGCTTTCTGCAATGATTCAAAACTTTTTATTTTGGGAATTCTACCCTAGCCTGGTCTTTGTCCCACTGCGTCATGTCCCTGTTGATTGCAGTAGTGAGAAGTCTGTGCTCTGGGACTACATTAGGTAAGACACATAAGGCATTTAGAACAGTGCCTGGAACATAGGAGACGCTCCTGGAAGGACTGTAGTTGTTTTCGAAAACTATTGGGTCATCGTGGAGGATTGCTCATTTATGAGTAAGGCTGATTTCTGTGCCTTTTCGGGGTCCTTTTCTTTTTTCTTTTTTTGTAGAACTTTTCGTTAGGGTCAGCTTCCCCTCCACCCCCGATGAGGTCAGATTTCCTTGCAATTATTTTCTAATCCCACAAGGCCAGTTCCACTAGGGCCTGCCCTGAATTCTTCCACGTACTCATCTGATGGAAAGGGGTGGGTTTGGGGCTAAGGAGGGCTTCTGGGGATGTTGAATTACCAGATCTAAGCCCACTCTGTCAACCTGAAATCTGGAAAGCTGACCACTCAAGAAAACTAGAGATCCTTTCTCCTCTCTTCTTTAATGTTTTTGCTGTTGAAGTTTCAGCACCTGAGAAGGGTTTTAGCACAGAAAGGATTAAGAACTGGATAATCCCGGATTTCAAAGTAGAGTGGTGAGCCAGCCTGAAATAATAACCCCATTTCCATCTCACCTAATTCCCCTTCTTGTGTCAACCTTTGCCAGAGAGATCCCATCCTCAGAACTGAGGTTGGGAACCTGGACATTGAGACCTTTTCTAATCCTGTCACAACTTGATTCTGGCTTTTTGAACATGAATCCCATGTCACAAAGGAAGCTGTGACACAGGCACAGAGCTACAAGATAGTGTGACGTCTTCGGTGCCACTCTGATGGGCAGGTCGTTCCAGCAAAGCATGACAGTGTGAAGATGCTGTGAGGTTGACTGAGACAGTCGGGCGGAAGCCAGGACTTCCAGAATTCCAACTGGCCCCGGTGGGGGAAGAACTGAGTTTGGGGGAGATGTTGATTTGCACGTGATTTGCACAAGACTTAAACTCTGCAAGTGAGGGTGGCACCAACGAGGTCTTTCTCACCTCAGTATCACTGGCACTTATGTGCTGGGGGCTCAATGCATGTTCCTGGAAGGAACAGAGGGAAGGAGGAGCTTTTCATGTCTCTGCTATCTTGACTTTCTCAACACTTCAACGTGTTGATCTCATTCAATTCTTACAAGTGGAGGGAGAAAGGACGGTTTGTCATCACCCTTACTTTATGGATAAGGAAACTAAGATAGCATGGCTTGGCCATTTATCCAGAGAAGCAAAATGACCAACAGCGATGAACAGTGAAGCACAGTGTTGTGAAGCGCAGTGTTGGGAACCGCAGATGGAAGCCGAGCATTTCCTTTACCTGTGGAACCTGCACTTTTCCTAATGCTCTTTCCCATGTGTTCTCTGCAGGCCCTCAGGTAAATCCTGTGGAGGAGAAAGGGCAAAGTCATCCCAGTGTCTCGTTTTTGAGGGAACTCGTGGCTGCCATATGGACAGTACCCGGGGATGTGTCTCAGCAGCCGGCCGGGAACTCTTGGCTGCAGACGGTTGCACAACTCATTATCTTGATGCCAAAACAAGAACCAAGGACCCTTTTCCACTAGGAGAACTCTTGGCAAGCAGGACTCCAGTGGAGTCCAGCTCACCTGGAGGTCCAGTAACAAGTCAGGCCTCTGTGGGGAGCAAGGCAGTGGCAGGAAGGAGGCGGAGTAAATGGAGTCATTGGAGAAAGTGCATTCAGAAAGCCATGGCCCATGGGTTTTTAGGATGTGGGATCACAGGGTATGGGTTTTGTCAGAAGCCTGGCTCCCTCTCCTCCTCCCCTTGGGGTGGTCTCTGGAGAGTGGGGGATGCCATGTCACCAGCATTAGTGGCTCTGGGCTCTGTGAGGCGTGAGTTCTGGGATTCTCAGGGATGGTTTATGGGATGGTCACGGAGCGCAGTGCTTTGAGGCTGACTCTGCATCCCTGACTAGTTAACTCTGGCCCACACAGGCCACGTGGTGTTTAATGGGGAGGGACGGAGATGCAGCAGCAGAGCTGGGGCCTCTGGTGTGGATCCCCCACAGGCAGGGAGGTCCCTGGAGGAATGCTTCTTTAATGTCTGGCTTAACCAAAGATGGCTGGATTCTCATCTCTGCTTCTGCATTCAATCCCTTGTAAGACTTTTTTTTTTTTTTTTTTGGTCAAAGTATGAAAAATTGCAAATCCAGCCACCCACTGATAAGTAGCTGGAAGAAGATGCAGGATTCGAATAATCTTGTCAGATAATTGTGGATGCACCACGTAGCCTCTGGAAAACTGCACCATACACTCGTGAGAGAATGAGAGCCAGAAAGACAATTCCTTTAGTATTAATACAAAAATAGATTTTTAAAACATTATATATTTTTAATATTATCATTATATTTTATATTTTTTGTATTATCAAGGGTTGAATCAGTCCCGTGAGATGTGTGTGACCCGTATCCTTAGCGGGCTTTCTTGAGGGCTTCTTTGCCTTAGAGGAGGGAATTGAGGGTGCCGAGAGGTAGAGGCCCTGTGTGGAGCCAGCTCATGAAATCAGGGAGCTGGGGGCTGCCGTGTTGACAGCACCCAGGATGTGTCTCAGCCAGGCCATAGCTCCTGGCTGCGCTGCCACACGTGAGCAGAAAGTCACACAGCTCATGGCCTTGGTGCCAAAACGAGAACTGAGCACTTTTTCCAGCAGGGCTGCTGAGTGCTGCCTGGGAGCTCTGGTGCTGAAGGAGCAGACCTCTCCTTCTTTGGGAAGCTCTCAGCCACGGCCCTCCAGCCAGCGCTCTGTCATGGCAGGAGCGGGAGAAAGGCTTCACCTTGGCCAAAACCAGTGCGGTTTACTTTGGTCAACATCAGAGAGTCTTGATTTCTTTTCTTTCCTTTCTCTTCCTTCCTCGTTGGCACTGATTCTCAAAGTATGATCAAGGAACCCCTGAGGGAACCCCTTCCAGATCAAATCTATTTTTATATTAATACTAAAGGATTTGTCTTTCTGGCTCTCATTCTCTCACAAGTGTACGGTGGAGTTTTCCGAAGGCTACATGGTGCATCCGCAGATTTGAAAAGATTATTGAAATCCTGCCTCTTCCTCCAGCTACTTATCAGTAGGTGGCTGGATTTTTTTTCACACTTGGACCAAAAAAAAGTCTTACAAGGGATTGAATGCAGAAGCAGACATGAGAATCCAGCCATCTTTGGCTAAGCCAGACATTAGAGAAGTGTACGAAATGTAAACCCATGCCACTCTTCTCCCCCCTCAGTCTTTTATTTTGGAAAGCAGTTATTTGTCCTGAAAAAAAAAAAAGTGCTATTTTTGTCAACATGTACTAGATACATAATTGTTATTTTAAAATATATAATTTTTTTAAAAAAAATTCTGTTTTAATTTCAAATACAATAAATATCAACAGATAAAGGGTATATAAAAGTAAAAGCTCTTTGAGAATCCTCAGTTAAGTTTTAAGAAGAGGCCCTGTGTATTAGTTTCCCAGAGCATCTGTAACCAATTGTCACACATTTAGTGGCTTGAAATAACCGAGGTTTATTCTCTCGCAGTCCTGGAGGCCCAAAGTCCAAAATCAGTATCACTGGGCCAAAATCGAGGTGTCAGCAGGGTGCTGCTTCTTCCAAGGGCTCTAGAGGAAGGTCTTCCCGGCTCTGGGGGCTGCTGGCTTGTTGGCTTGTGACTGCATCACTCCAGTATCTACCTCTGTCCTCACACAGTTCTCTCCTCTTCTCCATCTTAAATCTCCCTTTCTCTTATAAGGACATGTCATTGGATTTAGTACTCACCCGAAAAACCCAGAATAATCTCATCTTGGATCCTGAATTACATCTGTAAATGCCCTTTTTCCAAATAAGATCCCATTCACAGATTCCAGGGATATGGATATAGACACAACTTTTGAGGGTCCATTGTGCAGCCCACCACATCCTGCAACCAACCAATTTGAGAACTGCGGCTCCATGCTCTTCCTCCAGTCGTCAGCATCCCACTCCCCAATTTGCTTTTTAAAAAGATAATCAGGGATAAAGATCGCATCCAGTGAAAATTCAACTGGATCTATTTTAGATTTTCCCCATGCCTCTGTGATATCAATGAGCCCCTCTACCATCCACTATCACCCTGGCTTTCTTAGGATTTTTCTGGAAATAGTCTGCCTTCTCCTATCTCTTCCTAGGCTGAAAAGTGGTTGAGAGACCCCCAGGCTGCCTTCCCCTTGGGAGCCTGGTTGGGTCATATTGTCTCCTCTACTGAAGAAAAAAGAAATTACAACCCAGAATTTCCCTGGATATCAGACAACTCTGTCCAGATGTAGTTAAGATGACTTAAATGAAAGAGGGTCAGGAACATATGGAATAAATTCTTTTAAAAATAAACATAGGTTTTAAGAAGAGTGAATGGGAAAGAGATTCCAGGCAATGAGTCTTAGGTTTTTGCTAAGACCCAAAATGTCAGTCAGGATTAGAACAACCATGGGGTAGTGGTTAACAACTGGAATTCCAGCAGCAGCCTTCTTGGGTTCAAGTTCCATTGCTATCCTTTGCCAGCTGTGTGAGCTGGAGAAAATAACTAAGCCTGTCTGCATGTCAATTTCCTCACTTATATTGTGGGAAAATGGATATTAGCTACCTTGCATCAGTCAGGTTCTGCTGCGTTATGCTGCAGTAACAAACAACCGTAAAATCTTTGTTCATGCAACAAAGGATTATTTTTCACTCTCACTCCATGTTGTTTGCAGGGAGGCAGGGAGTTTTGCTTCCCTTCATCCTCACTTCAGGATCAATGGAGCAGCTTTAATCTAGAACATGGCCAGCCTCCTGACAGAGGGCAAAGATGATGAGACAAAGCACATCCTGTCTTGTAAAGTTTTCAAGTGGAAGTGAAACACATCACTTATGCACACATTGCATTGGCCAAAATATGTCACATGGTCACACTTAAGTTCAATAGGGTTGGATGGCATCATTTTTCCATGGAGGAGGGGAAGTAGGGTGATGGGGATGGCATACATTGGTGAACAGTGATACGCTCTTCGGCTGACCCTATAAGCTGTTGTAGGGATCCCTGAGGATGGTGACTGGCACGTCATTCTTACTAAATATTATTACGTGCAAATAATAACATTTACCTGTCCCCTCCTCCCCAGTCACTTGGCCCCCATGATCATCCAGTGTCCTATCTGAAGAAGATTTTTTTCTTCCTGTAATAAGAAAGAGGAGGAGAAGGGTTAAAACGCAGTCCTTTTGCTGAGCCAGGTGGCTTCCTACAGCTGCAGCAGTAAAATGGGACTGTTCCCAGATCTTCTTTTTGTTTTTGTCTTGTTTTAGTCTTCTTCTTTTCATTGTTTTTAAAATAATGAAGGTGAGGAGGTAGATATTTATCCCCCTTTCCATATTTCCATATAATGGATTTCTTTTTTTTTTTTTTTTTTTTGAGACAGCTTCACTCTGTTGCCCAGGCTAGAGTGCAGTGGCATGATCTTCACTCACTGCAAGCTCCACCTCCTGGGTTCATGCTATTCTCCTGCCTCAGCCTCCTGAGTAGCTGGAACTACAGATGCCTGCCACCATGCCCAGCTTTCTCTCTCTTTCTTTTATTTTTTCTTTCTTTCTTTCTTTCTTCCTTCCTTCCTTCCTTCCTTCCTTTCTTTCTTTCTTTCTTTCTTTCTTTCTTTCTTTCTTTCTTTCTTTCTTTCTCTCTCTTTCTCTTTCTTTCTTTCTTTCTTTCTCTCTCTCTCTCTTTCTCTCTCTCTTTCTTTCTTCTCTCTTCTCTCTTTCTTTTTTTGAGAGGAAGTCTTGCACTGTCATCTGGGCTGCAGTGCAATGGTGTGATCTCAGTTCACTGTAACCTCCATCTCCTGGATTCAAGCGATTCTCCTGCCTCAGCCTCCTGAGTAGCTGGGATTACAGGCAGCTGCCACCATGCCTGGCTAATTTTTTGTATTTTTAGTAGAGATGGGGTTTCATTATGTTGGCCAGGCTGGTCTCGAACTCCTGACCTCATGATCTGCCCACCTCGGCCTCCCAAAGTGCTGGGATTACAGGCATGAACCACTGCACTGGCCTATAATGCATTTCTTAAAAGCAGACACTCCATCACTTGTTTGGTACCCAATACCCAGCATAGTGTCAGGTGTACAGTAACTGCTTGTTTAGGGTTCATGGAATGAACAGATGCATGAATGGATGGATGGATGAATGAATGACTCTTAGGAGACTGCTGATAGATGTTGAATAACTGGGTCTCTTGGGTGGAGGGAACCTTGGTTTGTAGAATTTGCCAATTCTTGTAGTATAAATCCTCTTAGTGTGACTGATCTTGAGCTACCAATGAGATGTCAGTGAACATGGCATTGGGAAGAGGTGTGTGGGTCACCTCCTGTGAGCTGTATGAGCCAGTGTGAGCACACCACAGATTCCCCTCTTGCTTTCTACCAAGGAAGAGCTCACTTACTCAAAATCAACTCATTCCATTTTTGAACTATTCTCATGATTATCAAACTCATCTAAAACAGGATTGATGTCTTCCTTGTAGAAAGAGGATTCCTCTCTTCTTAGCGCAAAAGACTAGAATTAAGAAAGGGATGTAGATTGTTTTGCTGTGTGATCTCAGACAAGTCCTTTATGACAAGGATGTGAAAGTTGTGCAGATTCAAGTTGACCCGGAGGATAAATGGTGGCCTGCTTGATGGTCTGCGGGAGATGCTTTGTGGTTTTGTTCAGCACCAGCAGGGCCGTGGACATCTGCCCAGCTTGGGCTAAGGAGGACCACCTGGCGTGGAACCTTCGCTCCTGAGCACACTGTGATCACAAATCAGAACTGACAAACAGGCTTAGAAATCCTTCTACAAATTTTCCAAAACAGCCCAGCCCAGCGACCGAGCAGCAGGTAACCAAGAAAAACAAAAGAGAAAAACAATAATCGCCTTATTCTGGAAAGTTCAAATGTGGGCCAGAGCCTGTTCATATGATTTTAGGGCAATGAAGGGAATGGAAAAGTTCACGTTTTTTCTTAAAAGTCCCCCTAGTACCATTGTTGGCTCCAGCAGGGGTCACATCATGTTGCAGAATGAATGTGAAAATCTCACGCAGCCCCCCTCAGCTTCCTAATCTCCGAGATATTAGAGATGACGGATGGTAGCAGAGGGTTGGATTTCATCCATGGCTTCTGCAGGGCTGACAGCTATGCTGGCTCTCTGCTCGGTGTCAGATGCTCGTGAAATTCAGGGTAGTGGAGGCTCTTGGTGTCCTCCCTGGTTTGCAAAAGGGACTGATTCTCTTTTGGGGGTTTGTCCTTAGCCCTGAAAATGGTGCCAGGCTCCGCTGGGATGCCTGAGTTTCCCAGACCTCAGGGAGTAAATGAGCTCTCAGGACTGTGAGTGTCCTAGTGGCTTCTCTTCAGAGTTTCCTGAATCTTGACCTCTCCTGCATTGCCCCAGACATCAGGTACTGGGGTGTGGACCATCTTCCAAGTTTATCCCCGCCCCTACTGCTCACAGGAGTCATCAATGATTCACTCTTTTCCTGAATCCCCCACATCCTCTCACCAGTAAACCTTGAACATTTTCTCTCCCCGATTTGCTCACTTCTCCATCTCTCCTGCTTCCACCAGAGTAGCAGATAGACAAGGACTGGGACTTCTATTCCATCATGAAAACCCAACCATGAAATCAGGCTTCTTACCCATGTACATCCCATGTAGGCAAAGCTATGATTTTTCACTATAAAAGCAGCTTTAGCTGAGCTGGCAAGTGCTAGACTAAGACCCTCAGCATGAGGCTTGTTTACTGAGTTTCTCAGAACAAGATTTTGAAATGAACTTGCACATTATTCTTTTTTGCCCAGGAGATCCCAACAAGTAGAAACATCCACTTCTAGTCCTCTCCAGAAAGCCACTGCAGCGGGGGCAAAACTTGACCTCTGCTCCCTTAGGGTTGTCAGCTGGACCTGAGGATTAAATGGATATAAGACAGATTCACAGGACAAAAGCAAACAAGTTTATCTATCTATCTATCTATCTATCTATTTACTTATTTATTTATTTTTGAGATGTAGTCTTTCTCTGTCACCCAGGCTAGAGTGCAGTGGCACGATCTTGGCTCACTGCAACCTCTGCCTCCTGGGTTCAAGTGATTCTCCTGTCTCAGCCTCCCAAGTAGCTGGGATTGCAGATGTGTGCCACCACACCCATCTAATTTTTATATTTTTAGTAGAGACAGAGTTTCCTCATGTTGGCCAGGCTGGTCTCGAACTCCTGACCTCAGGTGATCCACCTGCCTCGGCCTCCCAAGGTTCTGGGATTATAGGAGTGAGCCACCATACCCGGCCCAAACAACTTGATTTAATAAATTTTATGGGACACAGGATCCTCCCCCAAAAATGTAGCAACCCCTAAATGGTTTTATACTAGGTTGAACAAAGAGAGGCAACCTCTTTTGGAAAAGGCACTAAAAGATATGGAGAAGCTAAAGGAACATATAAGTGATTTTAACAAGGTCAGTTTGTACAGATTTCTCTCAGCCTCGCCTCCCCATCTCTGGTGTTGAGAATGTTTCATTTCTCCTGCTGGAAAGAGGGCAGTTCCTGCATGGGACTTTCACCAGGCCTGGCCCCTCAGCTCCTCAAGCCTCATCGCCTACCACACTCCCTTTACCGTGTGCTCGGTCACTGGGGCCTGCTTCCGGCTCTTCCACCACCCCAAACCTTTCCCGACTCCCTTGCTGACAGCTCTGCTGGAAGGCTCTCTCCCTTCTTTGCATAACTGGTCTTGGTATTGTTTCTTGGGTCACTGCAACAAGTATCCCAAACGAAAGCAATCTCTTCTTTCACAGTTCTGGAGGCCAGAAGTCCAAACTCAAGCTTGTTTCCCTCTGGAGGCTCTGAGGAGGATCTGCTCCAGGCCTCCCTCCTAGCTCCTTGGGGTTGCTGGCCACCCTTGGTGGTCCCTGGCTTGCAGATGACCCCTCCGATCTCAGCCTCTGTCTTCATGTGGCCTCCTCCTTGTGGATCTTCCCATCATCCGTACTCTGTATGCACCTGTCTCTGCATCCCTGTCCTCTTTGTATAAAGACACCAGTCATACTGGATTAGAGCCCACTCGAATGCCTTCATCTTACCTCGATCACATCTGCAAAGACCTTGTTTCCAAATAAGGCTCCATTCACAGAGGCTAGGACTCAGTGTAGCTCTCTTGGGGACAGAATTCTACCCATAGCTGTCTGTTCTTATTGTGCAAGTCTCGGCTGGAATGTTATCTCCTTGGAGATGCTTTCCTTGATGACGCCATGGCAGGAGTTCTCAGCCTCCACGCAGGTGACATTTGAGGCTGCATCATTCTTTGTGGTGGGGCTCTCCTGGGTATTGTAGACTGTTTAGCGACATCCCTGGCCTCTCTCCACCAGATGCTGGTAGCATCCACTTCTCCAGCCTCCCAACACACACAACCAAAAATATCTCCCTGGGTGGATGGGGGCACAATCACCCCAGATGAGACTCACCTGCTGCTCAGTGAACTGTGATCTTCCCCAGACCTTTCCTTTTTATTCTCCCTCTTTTTTCCTTCCTTCTTTTTTCCTTTTCTTTTTAGTAGCACTCAGTACAATCAGTTATTTTCTTGTTTAATTATGTCTTCTGTTTTATCATCAGTGGAGGTTTTATTTTTTGTATTTTGTAGAGATGGGGTCTTGCTGTGTTGCCCAGGTTGATCTCAAACTCCTGGCCTCAAGCAATCTTCCTGCCTTGGCCTCCCAAAGTGCTGGGACTCCAGGCAGGAGCCACCAGGCCTACCTGATTTTTATATCTTTACTGGTAGAAACAAGGTTTGGCCATGTTGCCCAGGCTGGTCTTGAACTTCCGGCCTCAAGTGATCCTCCTACCTCAGCCTCTCAAAGTGCTGGGATTCCAGGCAGAAGCCACGGTGCCCAGCCCATCGGTGGAGGTTTGAAACGCGGCCGCATGTCCATGTCCTTTGACAGTCATTTTCTCTTCCCATTTCCCTCCCTTCAGACCCTTGGGCCCTCTCTCTCATCTCAATACATGTGGGAGGAGGAATGAGAGCAGGCAGCCAGGAGACCCGAATCAAGGCTCAGTCCTTTCTTTGCCTCCTTAACCCCCAGTGGTCCTCCTGCCTGCGTGAACCTCAGAACCCCTGGGGAGCTGATGGGAACAGACCACCGGACCCCACCTCTGCCTTTCTTATTCAGCGGGTCTGGGTTCCAGTTGAGAAGCTGCATTCCTGTCGCTTCCCAGGGGATACTGTTGATCTGGGGACCACACTCAGAACCACGGTTCTGCTTCAACTCATAAGCACCAATGGTTTACGTTCTGGGCTATTCCTAAGTCCTGTCTGCTTTTTTTTTTTGGTGTGTGTGGCATTTTTCAGATAGAAGAATAGCAGCCCCAGGAGTATAATGGAATTGCTGGTGCAAATCCCTTCCCCAGGGGTGAGAATTGAGAATTGAGCACAGGGGCAGCCCGGTGGCCTGGTGTGCCAGAGGAAATGCCCCCCACAGCTCACCCCCTCAGAGCGATGCCCTGCTGGCAGCTTGAGCGGCCTTTTCTTGCAAAGGCTCATTAGAGGACACAGTGACAGGTCTCGCCCGCACCCCAGCTCTGGAAACAGCCGGCGAACCTACGTAGCCGTGGGAGGCTGTAATAGGCCCCGTTCATTATGCTGCCATTTGAAGGAACATAATCGTCCTTGCAAAGTGGAGAAATGACGGGTTACCAGGCTGTCAGAGGCGGCTCGGGTGAGCTGTCAGCCCATGCGCAAGTGACTTTTTAATTGAAATCGGTTTCTGTTCTGCTTCACTGGGTCCCTGCTCTCTTTTAGAGGGCTCACATCCTTCGGCGAGGACAGACACAGACACCACCCAGGGAGGTGGTGTCAGGAATAAAGTGAGCTTGTCTCAGCCCACAAACAGCCGCGAATGTCAGGCATGGGAGAATAATTAGCTATTCCAGGAGATAGATTTGTTTTTATTTCTAACCCCAAAGCTAATTGTAAGAAATGAAATCTGTTTGTTTTTCTTTAGGTTTGTTTGAATTTGCAAGTCTTAAGTCTTCGGGAACTAGGTCAACTAGACCTTGCATATGCTCACACCCTGGGTGAATAAAGTCTTTATTTACACCTCTGCCTCTCTCCAAAAAAAGAATTTGAGACAGCATACAACAAAGACATCTTTAAATCATAATTAAAAAGATTAGCGTGACAGAAATGGTAAGTCAGGTCCAGTGAAAACAGGAGTAACTGCCAGCCCTAGGAATGAACAGTACCTATGATGAAGCATCTGATTCAGCCTTGAGCTTCCTGGTAGTGAGGTCAAAAAGAGAAACCCAGGATGCCTCATCCCTCTCAACTACAGAAAGAAGAAAACAGCAATTCCTTAGTTTATTTCTGATACCAAACTCTAAAGTCAATTCTTATGTTGGGCTTTATATAAGGGATATGAAGTTACAGGTCTCTTTATTTTTATTTTTTATGAGATGGAGTTTTCACTCTTATTGCCCAGGCTGGAGTGCAGTGGCATAATCTCGGCTCACTGTGACCTCCGCCTCCCGGGTTCAAGTGATTCTCCTGCCTCAGCCTGTCGAGTAGCTGGGATTACAGGCCTGTGCCACCAAGCTTGGCTAATTTTTGTATTTTTAGTAGAGACGGGGTTTCACCATGTTGGCCAGGCTGGTCTTGAATTTCTGACCTCAGGTGATCTGCCCGCCGTGGCCTCTCAATGTGCTAGGATTACAGGTGTGACCCACCACACCCGGCTTTGAGTTACAGTTCTCTTGACAAACATTTTATAACAAATGTAAATACAGAATTCCCAGGATGGTTTCTTGAAATAACTTTGGCTAGAAGCCAATCCAGTTAAGGTAATTCATCAAGAAGCTAATCTGACATGGCTCAAGGGTGAAGGTTCCATGTGGCCTCATTTGATCTGAAGATGGACCTTTCTGAGAAATGGAGGAGTAATATTAAGACTCTGGCAGGCTGTGCTACTTTAGCTATTTTCATTGCAAAGAAAAAGGGCCTATGCTCGCTTGCTCAGATATTGGGAGTGTTGCAAGGCTGTAATACATGCTTAATGCCTTCCACATGCTTTTCATCAGACGTAGAATGAACCCTATGCAATCAGGCCCTGTCTGGGTGCAATTCATGCCTCAGAGCCTTTGCCCTTACTGTTCCCCCCACAGAACACTGTCCCCTCAGTTTCTACATGCTAGGCTCATTCGTTAAATATGTGGCCAAATGTCTCTTCTTAGAGAGGCCTTTACTGACTACCTAATGAATACAGCCTTCTCACCCACAAGCCACTCTCTATCATATCACTCTTTCATTTTCCTTCATCGCAGCTGTCGCTCTGAAATCACCTTATTTTCTGTTGCCTCTCCTCATGAGAACAGGGACCATGTCTGTCTTATTCACCTGTGAACTCCCGGCGCCTTAAATAGTGCCAGGCAGTTAGAACATGCCTCAAAATTATGTGTTGGATGAACAAATAAATAAATAAATATACAATGGATATTTGGCAGTCACCAAATGCTAAGAAGCCAGCCCTGGTCAGAACCCTCATGTACAGTTGTAAATGTTGTACACTGCACAGCTGCAGGAGGTGCTGTCAATTATGTGGCATTCGCCCTCCCGGAAATGTACACTGCACACCCTCTCCAGCTAAATGCAGCAACCCTGGACATAACGTCTCTCAAAGGAAGGAGCTAGAAAGCCCTAACTCCCAAGAAGGTACAAAGACTTCAGCAGACATGAGGATGCTTTCCTCCAGGGCAGGCTCTAGTGGGACTCAGCTACTCTCTGTTTCTGTATCCCTGGGTGTCTTCTTGCGTATTCTCTTGCTATCATTCAGACATCCCGAGCTCTATGCAGAGTGTCTCGGTCACAGCTTTGCCTTGCTCCTGGCTTCCCCCATTCATGTTTCCTCTCCACCTCGGGTCTTTCTGATCCTATTGCCAACCACCTGATCCCCTCCACATTCCTAATTCAAAGAAGGAGAATCTTATTGGGCTTGCTTATCCTGTTCGGGAGATTCTTCATTCTAAGCCCCCTCACTGGTTGCCTGCCAGCCAATGGATTGGCTGCTGACATTGAGTTGCCCCCCGGTCCAATCAGCTTCACCCATGAGGCAAGAGGCCTCTGGTACAAAGCTGGGGCTGTACCTCGGATATGGACTGACGGTGGGGCAGCCAGTCTTCTCCTTGAATCATGGAGCAACACATTGACTTGGCCAGGCTTAACTTCCCCTCTCTAAGGTGAGCCAGGTATCAGCCACAGACAGACAATAGATCTGTGTGTCTGAAAAACAAATGGACAAGGGGCAGGGCTTCTGTTTCACTGTGAAAACCAAACCAGGAAATCAGGCTTCTTACACATTTCACACACAGGCAGAGCTATGAATTTTCACAAAAAAGCAGCTTTGGCTGTATTAACAAATCCTAGGTTTAGACAGTCAGCATCAAGCCCATGGGATATTTGTTTGCAGGTTTTCTCTGAAGGAGATTTTGGAGAATGAAGTTGCAATTTATTCTCCTCTGACAAGGAAGCCCCAACAAAGGAAGCTCCTAACTTTTCATCCTCTTGCTAGCAAGGAGGCTGCTTTCCCCTGAACCTCACTGTCCCACTGTCCACATCGGCAAGGGCACCCTTAGGCCCACTTGAGAAAGGCTTTAGGAAGGCTCCCTGGGCCTTGGTGGCTACCAGCGACAGATGCTCTTGGGGAACTACAGTCCTTCCTTCTGTGTGGCTGTCCCCAAAAGTGGATTTTTTTTTTTTTTTTTTTTTTTTTTTGAGACTGAGTCTTGCCCTGTCACCCAGGCTGCAGTGCAATGGTACCATCTTGGCTCACTGCAACCTCTACCTCCTGGGTTCAAGCAGTTCTCCTGCCTCCACCTTCCGAGTAGCTGGGATTACAGGCACACACCACCACACCTGGCTAAATTTTTGTATCTTTAGTAGAGATGGAGTTTCACCATGTTGGCCAGGCTGGTCTCAAACTCCGGACCTCGTGATCCACCCGCCTCAGCCTCCCAAAGTGCTGGGATTACAGGCGTGAGCCACTGTGCCCGGCCTAAAGTGGAATTTTAAAACCAGGCCTCGTGGCCAGTGGCTCACTCTGAAGGGTGAGATCCTTCCCTCTGAGTCCCCACTTTCAACTTGAGAAAAGGAAAGTGCAGAGGAGTTAAGAGGCTTGCCTAGGGTCACTCAGCACCGAGCGGAGGGCCCAGTCTTCTGCCTCTGTGTCTAGAATCCCTTCTGTGGCGCCATATTGTCTTTCCGGTAACTGCTAGCTGAGGGTGCTCATCTTCACTGGCATCCCTACTGGTACGGTTTGCCTCTGTGTCCCCACCCAAATCTGATCTTGAATTGTAATCCCCACACATTTCGAGAAGGACCTGGTGGGAGGTGACTGATACACCTACAATGCCTAGTGTTGGCTTGCAAATGGGGATGGTCGCAACTGACTGAGATGAACTCTCTCGTGCTGTTGCCTCCTAAGCATTTTGGTGCTAGCACCCTCTCACCTCAGGGCCTCTGCACCTGCTGCTTTGGCCTGGATCCCCTGTCTTCCAGATGGTCTCATGGCTCACTCCCTTCCTTTATCTATTTGCCTCCTTAAAGGATCCTTCTCAAAGCTCCCATCCTGGTGTTTTCCCTAACTGGGGCATACCTCTGCGTGCCAGCAGCCACTGCCACCTGCCATCCAAGGGTCTGTTTATTTGTTTGTTTATTATCTGTCTGTCCACTGGAACATCAGCTCCCTGAGGGTAGCAGGGACATTGTTTTATTCTCTCCTGTGTCCTCAGCACCTTGAACAGTACCTGGCATAGAGTAGAAGTTAGTAACTATTTATGGAATGAATGGATGCCTAATCAATATTGATTTCTTAGTTTGGACTTTCTGTCAGAGTGAAGAGAACTGACTCTGCGAGCTCATCCAGTGCTATGTAGGGTAACTAACTTGTCCTAGTTTGCCAAGACTTTCCCAGTCTTAGCATTGAAAGTCCCATGTCCTGCGAGCTCCTCAGTCCCCAGGAAACTAAAGGTCAGTCACCTTAGGGCTATGATTTTATGAGCGCTGTCATCCATGCTGTTAATGATAGCAGCTCACCCTTACTGGGTGCCAGATGTTGCTCTAAGCATGTCATATGAACGACTTTCTTGAATCATCATGGTGGTCCCATTTAACAGGTGTGAAAACTGAGGCACAAAGAGTGTGGCAGTGGGTAGAGGCAAGTTTTGAATCCATGCAATTCACCTCCCCAGTCCAGGCAGTTGGCTCCACTGCCAACCAGCCTCTTGATCAGACAGGAAAGCCCTCCCCGCACGCAAAGCTCTGAAGCCTGCGTTCCACCCCGGCCGGCCACAGAAAGCCAGCCCCAGAGGGCCACTCTGCCGGCTCAGGGTCCCTGAGTCCCCCGCAGCTGCCACTGAGATGCCCATGAGGTCATGCCTATTTTGTTTTCATCATGCTAGCTCCAAATGAAGTTGGATAAAAGAAAAAAATCTGTGTATAACTAACTAACTAAAGTGGGCAAAGGAGCAGAAAGTGACAAGAGACATAAATAACCCTGTGAAATGGGGAACTCGGTGAGCCAAAGAGAAGATCAAATGTTGGCTGTAAGATCAAATGTTGGCTGTAAGTGCCAGGGACACGTTTACAAACTGAGAATGAGCCTGCCCCCGGCCTCGCCCAGGACGACTCCCATGCTCCCCTCAGAATGGGAATATGGCAGGGTGTCTGCCCAGGAGCTCACCTGGCCCACAGGGTGGGCTGTCCCCCAGAGAGAACAGCTGTCCAGGGCTGGAAACCAGGGGAAGGGATGGAGAGGGAAGGATGGCCCTACGTGTGCTTTGATCAGAGACACATCTTCTTCACCATGTTCCTTTTTATACGTGTTGAAGTCTGAGCCATGTGAGCCTGCTTGAAAAATAAATTTAGAATTAAATAAGAAAAACATCTCTAGGCACCTTCCTGACCTTCCCACACAAAGGAAGTAATCTTGTCCTCCTTCAAATTTCCAAGTCCTTGGACTTTTTATTGTGGGTGTATAATAATCATTTCCACCGGTACACACCCACAAGGATGGCTGGAATGAAAAGGACTGACTGTACTAGGTGCTGGTGAGGGCAGGGGGCTACGAGGGCTCTCATATGGTGCAGGCTGGGTGTAAAATGGTACAGCCGCTTTGGAAGATAGTTGGGAAGTTTCTTAAGAAGTTAAACAGGCCGGGCAAGGTGGCTCACACCTGTAATTCCAGCACTTTGGGAGGCTGAGGCAGGCGGATTACCTGAGGTCAGGAGTTCAAGACCAGCCTGGCCAACATAGCGAAACCCTGTCTCTACAAAAATACAAAAATTAGCCGGACACGGTGGCACCTGCCTGTAATTCCAGCTACTTGGGAGGCTGAGGCGGGAGAATTGCTTGAACCCGGGAGGCGGAGGGTGCAGTGAGCCGAGATTGCGCCATTGCACTCCAGCCTGGGTGATACAGTGAGACTGTGTCTCAAAAACAAAACAACAAAAAAGTGAAACATACCGTTACCCTGTGACCCAGCCGTTCCACTCCTGGTACACCCCATAGAAATGTGTACATGTGTTCACCAAAAGTCACATCCTGGAAAGTTCGTAACAGGATTCTTTGTCACAGCTATAATCCTGAGAATTACCCACAGATCTGTTAGCAGGTGAACAGGACAAACGTGGTAGACTCACACAGCGTGACCTAGCAGAGTGATGACAGCCAGTGTCTGCTGCACAAGATGTGGATGCAGCTCATCAGTGCGATCTTCAGCCAGACAGGAAACTGCATGATCCCATAGGATCCCATTTGCATTGAGTTTAGAAACGGCAAGCGGCCCCGTAGCATTAGGACTCAGGATGGCGGTGCAGTGGAATTGCTATAGGACCTGGAAGGTGGCCTGCAGAGGGCATTTGGGGAATTAAGAAGGGGCTGATTTTTCATCTGGGTGCTGGTTACATAAGTGTGTTCACTCGTGAAAATTCCTTGAGCTGTGCACATACAATTTTTCTGTATATGTTCTGTTTCAATAAAATGTTTGTTAAGACTGGGTGTGGTCCCTGGCATCTGTAATCCCAGCTACTTGGGAGGCTGAGGTGGGAGGAGGATGGGTCAAGCCCAGGAGTTCGAGGCTGGAGTGTAGCTGTGATCACGCTGCCACACCTCAGCCTGGGTGACAGAGTGAGACCCTGTCTTCCCCAGGAAACTTTTTTAAAAGGCAATGTAAAATGAGAGACACAGAGCACCGTGGTGGCCCAGTGCTGCCTGTGACTTGGTTTGGGGGCGATGTCTTCCTTCCTCCTCTCATTTATGGACAGCACATCTGCGCCGTCTTCAGGCCTCTGGGTGAGAGATTCTGTATCTCCATGCAAAATCCGGCAGCAATTCCACCACAAGCGGGTGAGTGTGACAGGCCCGAAGAGCTGCGTGCCCTTGCAGGGGCTCAGATGTCCCGACCTTGGACAGTGGCACTGGTTTGGCTGCCCAGCTCGAGCTTGCCTGCCTGTGAGGTCGCCCCACGGCCCGGGTAATGACATCCGAGTGTGAAGCCACAGGCTGCTTCCTCCGCCTCCATCCAGCGGCGGCCAGCCCTAGAGTCAAGGACAAAGCCATTTTTAGAAGAGCGACTGAGAAACATTTTGGCGGCTTTTCCAGGTCTGCCAGGACCTGCAGCATACCTCAGGGGCAAACTGGAAGGTATTTGCAGTCCATAAAATTGACACGAGGCATCTTATTACCAATGTTATTCTTGGACGGAAATTACATTTCAGAGACACTGGAGACCCAGGTATAGAGTCCCTGGCCCACAGATCTTCCTCCAGCTAGTGTGCAATGAACATGCGGCAGGGTCATTATTTGGATGGTGAACAGGGCCAGGGATTCCCAGGGGGCTTGCAAATGAGCTCAAAGAGATGCTTTGTGGGGTTTGCCATGGCTTGGGTGTGAGGAGCCACCTGTGAGTCTTGGAGTGGTCTGTCTGAGCTCACATCTGAAGAATGCACAGAACTTCCCAGGTGATGCAGGACAGAACAGGCATTCCTAACAGAGAATGGCATGTGCAAAGGCCCTGCAGCAGGAGCATGCAGGGAAGAAGGCAAGGTTGGCTGGGCCCAGAAAGGGACAGGAGTGTGGAGAGGTGGGTAGGGAGCAGACCCCACAGGGCCTTGCAGCCACATTGAAGAGTTTTGCTTTATTTTAAAGCCAACAGGAAATCATCAAAAGGGTTTAAGGGAGACTGGAGCTGGGGGTGGGAGGGCATTAACTTTATTAAACCCACTTTTGGAAAGATCACTCTGCCTAAGTTTCTTTAAAGCTACCCTGGGCTGGTGGAAAGAAAGACGTATGGGACATGGCAAGGAGTTTACAGTCGAGATGGAGACATGGAAATAAACTGTCTGAAGAAACACGTGATGAGGCAAACGAATGACCTAGAATAGTGCCGTCCACAGGAAATAAAATCTAGACCAGTACCCTCCTCTAGAAATAAAATCTAGACCAGCACCATCCACTGGAAATAAAATCTAGACCAGCACCCTCCTCTGGAAATAAAATCTAGACCAGCACCGTCCACTGGAAATAAAATCTAGACCAGCACCATCCACTGGAATAAAATCTAGACCAGCACCATCCACTGGAAATAAAATCTAGACCAGCACCGTCCACTGGAAATAAAATCTAGACCAGCACCATCCACTGGAAATAAAATCTAGACCAGCACCCTCCTCTGGAAGTAAATTCTAGACCAGCACCCTCCTCTGGAAGTAAATTCTAGACCAGCACCCTCCTCTGGAAGTAAAATCTAGACCAGCACCCTCCTCTGGAAATAAAATCTAGACCAGCACCCTCCTCTGGAAATAAAATCTAGACCAGCACCCTCCTCTGGAAATAAAATCTAGACCGGCACCCTCCTCTGGAAATAAAATCTAGACCGGCACCCTCCTCTGGAAATAAAATCTAGACCGGCACCCTCCTCTGGAAATAAAATCTAGACCGGCACCTTCCTCTGGAAATAAAATCTAGACCGTCACCGTCCACTGGAAATAAAATCTAGAACGGCACCCTCCTCTAGAAATAAAATCTAGACCTGCACCATCCACTAGAAATAAAATGTGAGCCACAAATTCAAGCTACAGATATAATTTTAAATTTCCTAGTAGCCACATGTTTTAAAAAGATATATTTCCTGTACTGGAATTCTTCTGAAGACAGAGTGGCTCTAATCACTAGGAGAAGCTTTACCCCACCAAGGGAAAAAAAAAAAAAAAAAAAAAGAACCAGAAACAGGTAAAATTAATTTTAACAAATATTTTATTTCACCCAATGTATTTAACACGTTTTCAACATGTAATCAGTGTAGAATGTTATTTATGAGCTTGTTTCGCAATCTCTCCATATTTAAATCTTTGAAATCTGGGGTGTGTTTGATGCTTGCGGCACATCTCAACCTGGACTAGTGAAAACTGGATGACCTGGGTCTCGGCGATGGATGCTGGAGGCTGTGGTTTGAGCTGAGACTTTTAGGCAGGATGGACGTGAAGAAGGCAGAAAAGATGGGAGTGGGATAGAGAAAAATCCAAAGTCAAGTAACACGCCAAGCGGTCACATACAAGAGCGTTCACGACCCCGTGGTGGGTGACGACCAGAAGTGAGAAACACCTGCGGATGATGAACAGAGGCCTGAGCGTCTGGTGTGGTGGATCAGTCCAAAGGAACGGTAACCCTCACACCCACAAGGATGGCCAGAATAAAAAAAGCAGAGAATAACCAGTGCTGGTGAGGAGGCGGAGACATCGAGGCCCACATACATTGCCGCTGGGAGTGTAGGATGGTGCAGCTGCTGCAGAAAACAGCCCAGAGGTTCCTCAATCAGTTAAACGTGGAATTACCCTAGGACCCAGAAATTCCACTTGGGTCTCTATCCGGAAGAATGATAAACAGGTTCTAACCAGAATGTGTGCGCGAATGTTCACAGTGACACTATTCACAGTAGCCAAAAGGTGGAGACCACCGAAATGTCCTTCCCCAGATGAACAGGCAGACAAAATGTGGTGCATGCTTGCGTGTGTGCACGTGTGAGTGTGCACTGGAATATGATTCAGCCATAAAGAGGAATGAGTTCCAATCCATGGTACCACGTGGATGAACCTTGAAAATATGACATGAGTGAATGAAGCCAGACACACAAGGCTGCATGGTGTGTAATTCCATTTATACCAAATATCCAAAATGTGGCTAGAGCCAGAATGTCGATAGATCCATAGAGACAGAAAGCAGATGGAGGTTTGCCGGAGGCTGGGGGAAGGGAAGGAGTGAGGAGTAACTACTTAATGGGTAGGGGGTTTCCTTTGGGGGTGATGAGAACATTCTGGAACTAGATAGAGGTGACTGCACCACTGTGATTGTCCCAAATGCCCCTAATGGTGTATTTATGTCTATCTTGCCACAATAGAAATAAATTTTCCAAAAGCTAAAAAAAAGGAATTCTAGAGCTACCTCTCAGTCAACATGGACATATTTCACAAAATAGCCTTGAGAGGAAAAAGCACAACATTGAGAGGAGAAAGCAAGTTGCAAAAGAACACAGTAGCAGGTGTTGCTGCCGCCACACCCCACACCTCCTCAGCCCACCCGAGCCCCTGGTTCCTGCACACAGTGGCTGCTTTCCACTCCAGGCACCTGTGTCGCCCTCCCTGAATAATTCCTCTGCCCACACGAGCAGTTCTTGACCAACAAGATGGACGGGAGGTATCAGAACACTGAAGCACGCAGGAGCGGCCATAGACTCCAGCTTCCCTGGCTCCGGGTGGGGACAAGGCTGAGTTGTGTGCCCCACTCTCTGAGCCCCAAGGGCCAGCCCCCTGCCCGTGGCTGCTTCACCAGCTCCCCTTCGTTGCCTCTTCTCCCTTCCATTCCCCACCTCACTGGGCTCCCAGGCTCACCTCCCACAGAGACTGCACCAGACCCTCTCTAGATCCGCTTTAGGAGAAGACAAACACAGACAGATCCGCGTGACATCAAATCACAGAGGCCAGGCTTGAAATCGTGACCACAGCAGACGCACTGCATGGGTGATGACAGGCTCAAGACACTCACGGGAGTGACAACACCAAGTCCGGGGTGGTGGCCGCTGCCACCCCTGCTGCATGGGGGTGGGCTGGGATAGGCTAGGGATGCCCCCTGTGAAGGGCACCCCAGGGGTCACATTTACCTTGGAATCATTTACCTTGTAAGCACGGGTGGCAGGTCCCTGGGGGTGGTGATGCATGTATTTCTTGAACGCCTGAAATATTTCATCATCATCACGAAGCAAAGCATGAGGCAGGTGTGTTTGGCAGCCAAGGCGTTGAGAGGGGTGGGGCATTTCGAAGTGGAAGATAGGGCGAGCCTGTCCCTAGGAGTGGAGGATAGGACTCCTGCCCAGGCGAAGTGGGGTGGCACTGGGTGTCCTACGGTGAGGAGGCCGAGAGACAGGGCTCTTTGTGTCACTCTGCCTGGGAGCCACGGGTCCAAGGCTGTGAGGGGCTCCCAAGGCAGGGAGGCCACCATCACAGCTGCAGTCAGATGGCACCATGGTGGGGGTGGTGCAGAATCAAAAGAGAAAAAGGTGTGTGAACACACTGCAAAGGCGGGTCCTAAGACCTCTGGGCTTAATTGGAAGTTGGCGCCAAAAGTGAGTGAGGCGTTGGAAGTTTCAAGTCTGGGTGACAAGGTGAACGGGAGGACCCTTGGTAGGCGTCTGGACACCCAGAGGGTTTTATTTATTTTCATCTGTCAGGGCAGGGAGCTGGAATGGGTTTGTGCAGGCTCACACGCTATTTGTCTCAGGGAGACAGGCTGAGACCAGGAGCCCTCTGGCCTCATCATGTTGGATTTCCAGGTAATCATGCAGCCCCTACGTTGTTCCCTGCTCAGCTCAGAGCCCCATTCAGCCCTCCCAGCCCTGGCCACGTCACCTGTGGAACCCTGGAATGCATTTCTGAGAGGCAGGCTCTGGCTGGGGTCTTACCCCACCTTTCTCAAACCATTTCTGTCCTGGGGTCCATGCACTCACAGTTCTTAGGGAGATCTTAGTGGGGTTCTGTGTCCCCTCTGACAGAGCCCAAATGCGCCCAATTCTTCACCCCTTTTTTCTAGCCACACCCTTTGCTATGTAACTTACTTTTTCCAGGTTTAATGGGCTTTATTTCAGTTTGATGGATTTTGATGATTGTATACAGTCATGTAACGGCCACCACAGATGAGATCTAGAGCACTTAGAAGACCCCCAAAAGTTCCCTGTGCCCCTTGGCAATCAAACCTCACCCTGACCCCCAGCTCCAGGCAATCACAAACCTTTCTGTTGCTATCACTCTGCCTTTTGTAGCATTTTCTATAAATGTCTCCTCTTGAGTTTAGCTCCTTTCACTTCCATAACGCTTTTACACTCATTCATGTTCTATGTGCATCATTCATGTTCTATGTGCATTCACTCTTTTTTGTTGCTGAGCAGGATTCTGTAGGGTGGATAGACTGCAATGTGCTTATGCACTCACCCGTTGGTGGACATCTGAGTTGTTTTTGTTGGGGTGATTGTGAAAAAACAGCCCAGTGCTATAGACATTTGCATACTGGTCTTTGTGCAGACATAACTCATTTCTCTGGGGTGAACACTGAGGAGAGCAATTGGTGGGTTGCATGGTCAGTTTATGTTTAGTTATAAGTTCTGCTAGACTATGTTCCAAAGCTCTATCATTTTGCATTCCTGTCAGCAGTGTATGCAAGTTCCACTTGCTCCACATCCTTGCTAACACTTGCTATTGTCAGTCTTTTTAAACTTAGTCATTTCAGGGGGCGTGCAATGATAACTCCCTGTAGTTCTGATTCCTGCATTAACTTTGCAGCACTCTCTATGCTGGCTCTGGTCTCAGTCATATGACTGGATTTGACTAACAGAATGAGGCAGAAGTGGCTGGGTCAGTTCCACGTCTGAGTCTCAAGAGGGCTTGCATGTTTCTGCTTGGTCTCTTGCCCTCTGCCACACTCTTGAGAATGTCTGTGTGCTGGCCTGCTGGAGGGTAAGAGACATGTGGAGGAGTGCTGAGTGGCCCCAGTTGTCCCAGCAACACCAACCTAGATCAGCCAATGGTCAGTCTTTCTATATCTTTCATGACCTTGACACTTTTGAAGAATACTGGCCAATTATGTAGAAAGTCCTTCAATCCGGTTATGTCAGATGTTTTTTCATGGTTATATTGACGTTATGCAAGAATGCTATGGAAGTGATGTCGTGTCCTCGATCCATCTTACCAGGGGTGATGTTAACCGTATCACCTTTTCACTGGAGACATTGACCTTTGTTAAGGTGGCATCTGCCAGGTTTCTCTCTGTATTTAAGAAGTATCTTATGGGGAGACACTGGAGAATTTCCAAATATCCTCTTTCTCTTCATATTTTTACTTGATGGTTTTAGCATGCATCAATGATTCTTGCCTGCAGCAGTTAAGACTGTCAGATTTGCTTAATGATGACTTTCTATTTCATCATCTCTCCTACACTCATTCATTAGAACTCTACCACAAGGAAGAGCTGTGTGTTCTCCCCATCCTATCTATTAGATCAATCATTTATTTATAGCAGTGTGGACTCATGGATATTTATTTTATTCTCTGGGCAATACCCCTTACTATCATTATTTGTTTTTCTTGGCTTGAATATTCTCAGATTTGGGCTTTGGGTACTTCTTGTAGTTTGCCGCAATGCCCTTTTGATGTGATGCTATCATTATTTTTGGTACATCCTTACTTTCCGACAGTATGGACTTATCTTTGTTTTCCCCATCCCAGTCCTGAAACTAGCCCTTTCTCCAAATGTTCACTGGTTCCTTGGTTGGAGAATGGTGCATAGGAGCCAAGATCTGAGTGCAAGGGTGCTCTTCACTGTTGGGATGTCATGCTTCTGGGTGTGTTGGAGTCATGCATGCACACATTTGCATTTATACATCTATCCATCTGTGTGTGTATATGTGGGTGTGTATGTGTTACCATGAGTTAATACCAATTACTCTGATTTCAAACCAACACAATGGGATTTTTCTAGTTATTTTTAATTTCTTTCAAAATCACTTCGGTTCTTCTAGAAAATGAGCTCTTCACCTAGCTTAAGAACGTAGAGATGTCATGTATGGTTGGGCAGGTTGTTTGCTGTCCAAGGGTGTTCCAGCTCAGGAGAGCGATGGGAGCCGAATGCATCCATGCTCTACTCCCTAAACTCTGCACTCTAACATGTGCTCTGGGTCCACCAGAGGAAGGGATGCCCTCCTTTCACTTGTGCAAAGGCACTGGGTGAGCTAGCAGCAGCCCTGGTCGACTGCTGTCTTGGGATATTTTTGTGTTTACTTGTGAAACACCCTGGGCTGGATTCCCCCAGAGGCAGATTGTGAGCTGAGGATTTGAGGGCAAGGAGTATTTTGGGACATGATTCCAGGACACTCCCAGAGAGAAGCAGTGGGGAGTGAGGCAGGAAAGAAAGCATGCATCAGGGAGCTGGTTACTACTGGGCCACCGAGGCGCCATCTCAGTAAGGAACCCTGGAAGAGAGGGAGGAACACGTCTTGGAGCTGCTTCCCTAAGGGATCAACTTCTGTCAGTCGCCACTCAAGGCTCCTCCTGACGGGAGCAGGCACACAGTCCCTGGCACTTCTGGCCCTGAGTGCCCAGGGGATGAGTGCGTGACATCGATGGCACCTGCTGTCCTCTGTCTCCTGCTTTCCCCATGGGATGAACTAACTTGAGAGGCACAAGATTCCTGAACAGGCAGAGGGACTCTGTAGGAGTCTCAGAGGTCCTGAGGCTGCACCCTCCCTCTGGAGCCCTGTGAAATCTTCAATATCCAGTTTTATGAGCCTCACAAACCTTCCAGGGGCCTCTCCGGTTCTGGGCAGGCTGCGTGGGAGGCCTGGTGCCCACGTGTCTCCTGGGCCCTCCACCTGTGCCCCGCCTGTTTGCACAGCATGCGTGAGCTGAGCACCTGAGTTTGCTCTTTGAATCAAGTGTTTAACTCACTCACGGTAATAGTGGCTGATAATTCTTGAGCTAACACACCTTCTACTTTGCAGTCTAGCCTTGTTTGCCTTGCAGCCCTGCTTTATTATCTCCGAGATCGGATGAAGCTTAGGAGCACCAGCACTGCCTAGGGAAACCCTGGCCCCTCCTTCCCTGGGATCAGCTGGTTCCCTGGGGCTCAGGCTTTATGACCCCTGCTGCTTGGTTACCCACCTCCCACCTGGGGCCCCTGATAGGTCAGGGCACAAGCAGGTAGAGGGCTCACCAGTGCAGTCCAGACAGTGTGTGCTGCTGGGCAGACCAGAGCAGAGTGAGTCAGATT
The DNA here is from genome assembly GCF_009764315.1 of Trachypithecus francoisi. Taxonomy (NCBI): domain Eukaryota; kingdom Metazoa; phylum Chordata; class Mammalia; order Primates; family Cercopithecidae; genus Trachypithecus; species Trachypithecus francoisi. The sequence goes on along the minus strand of NW_022681456.1, from coordinate 8,939,720 downwards.
TGGCTTTTTATAATCATCCAGGTGCCAGGGTGGGCACGCGTCCTGGGTCATCCTTTCAGCAAGGGCTCACATCACAGCCTGTCACCAGCAGTAATTCAGCAGGAGTGTTTAGTTTCCTCCCTATGGGATCAGCGAGGGCAGCTGTCTAAGCCCCAGGCACACTGCCTAGGGCGGAGGTGGCGGTGGGGGCCGTCCTCCTAGGGCTGCCCTGCCTCTTGGCAGGTGATCAGCCTTGACCTCCTGGTGTGGTTTGGGGGGCTGCCTCAAACCCCCAAACTTTGTCAGAGTTTAACCTCTACGATCAATAAAACCAGGGTTTCTCAGAAACAGGCACTGCTGTTGGGGCAGCAAGATGACTTCACGTGGAAAACGGAATGGACTTAAATGAGATCAAGCCACCTCGTGGAGAAGCCATTCGCCTTCCAATTTGTTTTAATCCTGCTGATTATTACAAAGAGAAAGACTTAGCCTGGTGCAAATGAGTCTTTAATGCCTCTGAAGACTTCCTAATTTTTCCTTTTTTCCTTTTTTTTTTTTTAATAAGAAAAGTTAAGCCTCAGGCTGTTCATCCTTCCAGTTGGAATTTAATAACCGTGTTTTGTTTTCATAGAATTTAATTTTACAGTTGTTTATTCATGGCAGGGCCTCCTGGTTTTCCATTTAGGGGAGTGATAGGAAGTTTTCCTTTAAGTTAATTTATTGTATGTATCTTTTTACAGTGAGTCCTTAATATATTTTGTAGGTAATAATATGGGTGAGGTTGGACCTCTGACCCTGTACAGAAAAAGCGTGCTGATCTCTGTTATATATGGTACATGACTGGTAATAGGTATTTTATCAGTGACATTGATAGAGTAAAAATGTGGAAGGTAATATGCAAATAACTAAAGTACTGGAAAATACTTGGCAAATCCCAAGAAACTAAACAGAAATTCCATTGGGAGGGCCTTTGGTAACCATAGAAAATTCCCAGCCTTTCAATTGTGTGCCTGGCTGTTTGCCTGATCACTTTATCACTCTTGAGATACTGCATTGATGACTCCATGAGCTGGAATTCACTGTGTTCATATCCTTTCCTGGTTCTGGGAGGGTTGTGGTTGGGTAAATTGGCCGGCATAAATACGCAGTTTCTCCCTCTCTTTTTCTGTATGGTCAGCCTTTAATTTTCTTTTTTAACTTGGGCTCTAGACCTATGTCTGGTTTCTCACGCAGTCCTCTGGTAGCTCTGGTTTCCAGTTAATTCCTTAATTACAGTATCTACCTCCACTTCCGCAAGCATTTCCTGAGCTAAACGCTGAGTTGGAGATACACAAGTGAAAGACATGACCTGTGCCCATGGGCAGCGCACATCGCAGGGAACTCATCACCAGCACCTCAGGGAGCTCTCATCACTATTGTCATTGCTGCCACCACCAGCAAGAAGAAGCGACTAAGCCCCAGTTGTTATCTACAGTGGACCAACAACCACTTGCCTAAATCACCAGGCCGGCTTAACAAAAGTGGCCCACTAGACAGGAGAGGACCGAAAACCAGATGTCCTGGCATGCCCATAGGGCCTCTGTGCTAACTATCCCCCAGGCCAGGAGTGCTCTCCCTTGCTTTCTCATGGGTGGCTCTTTCTCAATGTTCACTTTTCATTTTAAACATACAAAAGGCCTTCCCTGCCTACTTGATCTACTAAAGTCCCATGGTTACTTTCTGTTACTTTATTCTATTTAATTTCTCTCACAGCACTTCTCACTATCTGAAGTGATCTGGTTTGTTGATCAACTTCTTTATTTCTGTCTTCTCTGATGTGAATACAAGCCCCCAGCCTGTCTGCTCAACAGCTGTACCCTCAGGCTGTAAAATAGTGGCTGGCACAGTGAGTGCTCACTAAATGCTTGCCAAATGAATACATAAATCCTGTGGGTTTTTGAAAAAGAAACGAACATGCAATACCACCACTTGTGATTCTTCACAATTAAAAAAGAAAAAGAAGTTTCACCTATGAGTTTTCTTATACAGTGAAAACACGAATAGGTTTGGTCAAGAGCCACAACATAAATTTTAAAGTCAAAAATTAACATCATTAGAGTTTTTTTTAGTGAATTATCATGCCTTCTGCATCATTTTAATTCTTAGTATTGTCATCATTGTCATGATGACCATCACCAGGACAGAGCATTGCAGTTTGGGGATAATAAAATGTTAAAGACCCTAGAGAATATCTGGGGAGAGGCCTTGTCATACTCATGAAAAAATCTGAGGTCCAGAAAGATGACATGAATTGCTAAAAGATTTTTCCATGCAGTCCTCTGGTAGCTCTGGGTTCCAGTTAATTAATCCAGTTGTCACCACCACCGCCACCATCACCACCATCACCTCCATCATCACCATTACCATCATAATCATCATCGTCAATACCACCACCACCATCACTACCATCATCGCCATCACCATCATGACCATCACCACCATGACCATCATCATCATCATCATCATCACTATCGCCACCATCACCATCATCACCACCATCACCACCATCACCATCACCATCACCACCATCACCACCACCATCACCATCATCATCACCTCCATTATCACCACCATCATCACCACCATCACCACCATCACCATCAACTCCATTATCACCATCACCACCACCATCATCACCACCATCACCATCACTACCATCACCACCACATCACCATTATCATCACCATCACCTCCATCATCATCATCATCACTATCGCCACCATCACCATCATCACCTCCATTATCACCATCACCACCACCACCACCATCACCGCCATCACCATCATCACCATCACCATCATTATCACCTCCATCATTACCATCACCACCATCACCATCACCATCATCATCATTATCACCTCCATCATCACCATCACCACCATCACCATCATCACCTCCATCATCACTATCACCATCACCATCACCACCATCACCATCAGCACCATCACCACTATCACCATTATCACCTCCATCATCACCATCACCACCATCACCATTATCACCTCCATCATCACTATCACCAGCACCATCACCACTATCACCATCATCAACTCCATCATCACCATCACCACCACCATTGCCACCATCATCAGGGTCATCACTGTCATCACCACATTCATTACCATCATCACCACCATTATGACTACCATCACACAAATGAGCCAACTTTAGAATGCCTCAATGCTTGAAATACCCTAAGGCTGCCACAAGGGGTTCCAAAGGAAAAACTCCTTAAGGACATTGGGAACTGTTATCTTGTCATAGCACCAACACTCTTGTGCAACGCCCCCTAGGCTGAAAACAGATCAGGGTGGTCTCCTGCCAGGAAGAGAAACTTCTTATGGCTCTGTTCAAATTCCCTAGAAAAATATCTGTGGCTGAGGAATTTGTATATTAAATTTTAGTGGTTTGTACATGCAATTTCTAAAACTCCCTTTCTGCTGTTGTTTATTTGCTTACTCTAATTTAGGCACTTAAAGAAGACCCAAAATTCAGTGAGCAAGTCCCCATCAACCACCAGAAACAGAAAACAGGTGTGTTGTGCTGAGAGCCACATGACCAAGGCTGGGAGGACTCCCCTCCCTGAGACGCCAAGATAAACACACTCACAGCATCGCCATGGAAATGGTGGCTTACAGTTCAAATGCTCAGGAGGGGATAGGAAAAAAAATCAGGACAGTACCCTAGAGAACAATTTCCCTTATCAACTTCTGTGCTCCTCCCAAGGGCAGAGGACCTGCAAATTACATCACGGCCTCTTGAGTAGTTTCCACAAGGACCGATGTTGATGGGGATCTAGAAAAACAAAGGCAAGCCGTGCCCCAGACAAGTCTCCATCTCAGAAGCGGAAGTCCTTGGCATGAGCCAGCCATATTGGCAAAGCCCTCGCTGGGTGAAAAGTGCAAAGCGAGGACAAAGAGATGATGAGAAAACCAAGTCTGAACATTTGCTTGGACAAGTTAGAGTCAAGGAGACAGAACTGGAGCTGAAAACAGAAATCCAATGTTAACAGGAGGCGTCCAGTGTGTTAACGGCTGTTGTTCAATATGGTAGCTGCTGGCCACGTGTGGCTATTGAACCCTGAAATGTGGCTAATGCAACTGAGAAACTGGACTTTTAGTTTAATTTAATTTTAATCAACCTAAATTCAAAAACTGATACTTGATTCAGTTGTTAGGAAACTTTTGAAGTATGTTTGACACAACTTTAGAAGGTGAATCTAGCTTTTCAACTGTGATGGGAGTCTTTTATGGAATTTACAGTTTTTAAATAAATCATAAAATGTACATAACTTTACACATTTTCCGTTAACATATAACATGCAAATTGACATACAAATAAGTATAAAATGCACATCGAATTTCGAAGACTTGGTACCAAAAAATAATGTAAACTATCTAATTTGTATTTTTTTAATATTGTTGGCCTGTTGAAATGGTAATATTTTAGATGTGCTGGGTTAAGGAATACATGTTATTAAAATTATCTTCACCTACTTCTTTTTATTTTTTCAAGTGGCCAGTAGAAAATTTAAAACTATATAGGCAGCTTGAATTCTGTTTCTATTGGACAGGGCAGCTGCAGTCAGTCGGGAGCTGACAGATACTTCAGGCCAGAGAGGCTGTTGACACCGGTCAATTGTTTTGGTGCCTCCTGTCCTGTGCCCACTCCCCAGCCACCATCTTGGGAGTAAATGTTAGCTGAGAAGCTGTTGCTCACCCAGAGAGGAAATATGGTGTAATTAGAAAACTGAATCATAACTTAGATATTTTACAGCTCCCTCTGTTATCATGGACTCTGGAACATTCCATAGAGTCTCAATACCCTGAGTAATTTCTGGGGAATTTTGACTCTGATCACCCAAGTAATTGGGTCAGCCTTGGTCTGACTTCTCAAAACCCCAAAAGTCCTATGCCCTGAATATGCCAGACTCTGTGGACCAGCTGATGTACCCTGAGCTGCCGCAGGTAGATTCTAGAGTTTGAGATACATAAGAATGCAATGGTTTTGTAAATCTAAAATTATTTCAGATTAAAAAGTTTATTTTTAAAAATATGTAACAAGTCTTCGGCCTGAAGCCAACCTGAAGATTCCTCATTTTATGACCACAAGATGTGGCTTAGTAGTTCCTGAAGGAGTCATTCTCTAGTTCTCTGCCTACCAATATGGCAGCCACCAGCCCTGTGGGGCTACTGAGTGCTTTCTCCCTTCGGGTGGAGTTGGATCACATGGAGATATGCCACACGTGTGGAATACACACTGAATTCCAAAGGCTTAGTATGGAAAAATCATGCAAAATATCGCCTTAATAATTTGTATATATTGATCACGTGTTGAAATGATAATATTTCAGATATACTGGGCTAAGGAAAATACATTATTAAAATTAATTTCACCTGTTCACCTGTTTCTTTTTTACCCTTTTTAGTGTGGCTACTAGGAAATTCAAAATACACACACAGTTTGCACCTGTGGCTCAAATTCTATTTCTTTTTTTTCTTTTCTTTTTTGAGATGGTGTCTTGCTCTGTCGCCCAGGCTGGAGTGCAATGGCGCCATCTCGGCTCGCGGCAACCTCCGCCTCCCGGGTTCAAGCAATTCTCCTGCCTCAGCCTCATGAGTAATTTTTGTAGTTTTAGTAGAGACGGGGTTTCGCCACATTAGCCAGGCTGGTCTCAAACTCCTGACCTCAGGCAATCTACCCACCTCAGCCTCCCAAAGTGCTGGGATTACAGGTGTGAGCCACTGTGCCTGGCCTTTTTTTTTTTTTTTTTTTTGAGATGGAGTCTCGCTCTGCCGCCCAGGCTGGAGTACAGTGGTGCAATCTCGGCTCACTGCAACCTCTGCTCCCTGGGTTCAAGCGATTCTCCTGCCTCAGCCTCCTGAGTAGCTGGGACTACATGCGTGTACTATCATGCCCAGCTAATTTTTAGTAGACACGGGGTTTCACCATGTTGGCCAGACTGGTCTCCAACTCCTGACCTCAGGGGATCTGCCTGCCTCAGCCTCCCAAAGGACTGCGATTACAGGCGTGAGCCACCGTGCCTGGCCTCAAATTCTATTTCTGTTGGACATTGCTACTCCAGGACATCCTTCCTCCACCCTCAGAGGATGAGCTGTTCTCCTCTGATGGACACCTCATGAGATCCTATTCTGCATCTGCCCAGTGTGGTCACAGACAGGTCCCACCTCTGTAAGCCTTGTTCTCCTCGAGGAGAGGAGAATGCCTGTAACAGCTGAGAGCGCCTGGAAAATGGGTACTATAGTATTGTCTACGTCAGGGAGATGCCATGAGGAGTATTATCTGCAAAACGCTCGCTGCCCTGCCCACGGCATCAAAACCCTTCAGTCAATAAATCAAATGTTATTTTTCATCTCTAATTCCACCCTTCCACCCATTCTTGAGTCTGACCCTTTTTCATTTACTTCCAAGTTTTGCTTTCTTTCTCAACCCTCCTCCTAAACATCGTCCCCTCTTTCCCTGCAAAACCCTTCCATCCTCAAAGATGCTTGATTCTTCCCAGTTCTTAAAGTAAAACATCTCTTTCCTTGGATTTGTCTGACGACCGACTGTTCGATTTCTCTCCTTCCCTTTGCAACTCATGTGAGTGACCCATGTTTCCTTTGTCTGTTTTTGACCCATCCACTCCTTTCGGGACCCCTAGTCAAGCCAGCCTCTGCCCACAGCTGGGGACTGACAGCCCTCTCCAAAATTCACCGGACCTTCATCTCACCACGCCTAAAGCCCCTTCATCTCACCACGCCTAAAGCCCCTTCATCTCACCACGCCTAAAGCCCCTTCATCTCACCACGCCTAAAGCCCCTTTACCCAGTTTCAACCTTCTCAGCTTTTTAATTTTTTTAAACTAAGAACAAGAAGACTTCAAAATGCTCGTTTAAAAGTACTTTTAATTATGACAATCCAGCCCTCTCCCAGTGGGTCCCTAGGACTCTGCACCTTCCTGAGATGAGTGGGTAGGAGGTCGCCTGCATTTTTAATCTCTAAGCTCTTAGCGTTTGGGGAGTGAGGTCCTTCCTGTTTGGAAAGGGCTGTTCTTATCTAGATGGAGCCCCGCCTATTTGCCTGGAGGGCAGAGGTCGCTGGGGAGTAACAAGCGTTAAGGTCTCCAGGTCCTCACAATCTTCATGCCACGTGAGCTAAGCAGTAAACAGCTCTCCAGGACCTAAATAAAAAGGTCTTTATGGAGAGAACAAACACAAAGAAATGTCAGGATCCAATTCAAATGAATAAATAAACCCAGTTCCAAAGGCTGCAGGCCACAGGATTTCGGAGAGACTGAGCCAAGCAAGTTGGTTTCTCGAGAATTGTTTCCGAAAGGGAGGGAGGAAGAAAGATCTTGGGGCCTGTCAGCAGATCCCAGAATCTCTAGACCCATGTCCAGGAGCCATCTAGAAGTGAAAGCAGGTTCCCAACCAACAACTATCCTACCAAATGTTGCACTGGAAAATCAGTGAGATGACTCTCACGGGACCCGGGAACCGGGGACTCCAGGAATCCCGGGTGTGTGCCGGAGTTGGGGTCCTGGGAGGTGATGGCAACCAATGCAGGTTGTAGCAATCAGTGTCCTGTGATCTCAGTCACTCTGGGTCATCTGTTCCCTGCTGGCTCGGGGGGCTGGCCACTCTCTGTCCTGGCCTCTGCCACTCCATCCTTGCACAAGTTCACCCACCTCACCCCCTTCTCTAATGACCTTTTCTTTTCCCCACTGTTTCTTGTACTCACAATGTTCACACAAAACTTCTCACAGCCCTGCGCCTGGTGGTCCCAGCACTCTCCGCCTTCTCCATGTCCAGGTTTCTGCTTCAGACACGATGGGCCAACTCTCTCTGTATTCCTGATCTGAAATCCTGAGAATCAGATTATGGGGACAGAATCTCCTGGGTCGCGGGTCCCTTCTCATGAGCATCTTGTCAGACCTTGCCCTCAGCAGGAGCTATGCTGCTGTCACCCTGGCCGGGGAGCCTGGGTCCAGCAGGCACCTTGATTGGACAGGCTGGCATGATTTTCCTTCTGCAAGAGACAAAGCAGCTCACCCATCCATTCAGCCCATCAACATTTTAAAAGTAGTTTGTATGTGCTGAGCACGCAACAAGGAAGCATGAGAAATACACACCATTCTTGCCTTGCAGGAGCTCTCAGTGTGGACAGAGGGACGGAATCATGATCAGCACCTAAGATGAGGTCCCAGGTACAGTGATTGAGCTGGGGGCACCAGGGGTGAGGGTGAGTCACGTAGCAGAGACTACCAGGAGCAGGGCTGAGTCCCTAGGGCAGGTCGGAGTGTGGCCATCGTAGGTGCGGGGGAAGAGAGGATGAGAGGCACACACACACAGAGTGGGTGGGATGTGTGGGTACTGCTGTCCCATAAAACAGAGACAGGAAGTGGCAGGAAATGAGTAGAAAGGGACTCTGGATGCCATTTTAAGGACCTGGGTCAGTGCATGGCAAGTGATAAGGGAGCCACTGCAGGATTCTAAGCAGAAGGGTGTCCTGTCCATCCTGGCATTGAACATGAGTCACTCTGTGGAGCAGTGAACTTGGTTAACAGAGACTGCCAGTGGCCTCTAAATCCCTTGTTCCTCGCTTTCCTGGGCTCCTCTCCACTCCCCCACCAGACAACATTTCCCAGCACCCCTTGACTCTAGGCAGGGTCATGTGATTATTTCTGGCCAATGGATCATTAGCCAGAGTGATATGGCCACTTCCAGGCCTGGGCCCTAAAAGCTCCTGAGAGAAACTCCAAGCTCTTCTCTGTCTCCCAGCTGGACACAGAGGATCCAGTGGAGGATGCTGGGATGGAGCCACAACACAGAAGAAGCCTGGGCCCCTGAACCACCGTATTGAAGACCATCCAATGCCAGCATGAATGGGAAACACATTTTCCCTATGTTAAGCCACTTCAGTTTTGAGATTGTTATTGGAACAGTAAGGACTACAGCAGCTGCTGTTGAGAGATGATAGGAGCCTAAATCAGTGGGTGGAACAGATTCAAGCAATTTTAGGGCAATACCATAATTACCAGTTGGCAATCAATTCCATGCAGGATGTGATAGAGAGGAAGGCACATCTAGCACAGGACAGGTGGACTGAGAATTTAGAAGGAAGAAAGGGCTTAGAAGGAAGGCAATGAGCCAATGCTCAGACTCCGGGGAACTGTGAGCTCCAGTGGAGATGTCTAGGAAGCTTGGGTAAGAAGTCTGTCCCAAATGTGTACATAGATGGTACTTTGAGCCAAGAGAGCCAGTGAAATCCCAAAGGGAGAGGCAGGTGAGGTAGAAAGAGAAGTGACATTAGACTTTGGGTCCAGCACATTTGAGGGGTACTCAGGGCAGGAGGATCCCACAGAAGAGATGAAGGAGGACGAGTCCATGAGGTCGGGAGATAACCAAGGGCAGCGAGCATCATGGAAGCCCAGAGAGAAGCCAGGCTGCTGCAGTCCCCAGGGCTCTGTAACAAGTGACCCCCTACCTTCACAAGGGCAATGTTTATTTTGCTGATGTTTATTTCAGTAGGGCTAGGTGGGGACAGCTCATCTCTGCTCCACTTGTCCTCAGCCGGAATAACTTGGTGGTTGACAGCTGGAGTCACCTAAAGTCATGCACACTGTGGGCCCGAAGTCCACTGAGGCTCAGGCCAAATGGACAGCGATGGCCCTGGGAATGTCAGAAGACAGGAGGACAAAGGCCATAGGAAGTGGCTCTCACTCCATTCTCATCCCATTGGCTAAGGCAAGCCTTGGGCTGAGCCCCTCAATGGGGAAGGGAAAAAAACACTGTCCATTCTCATGGTGGGCACTGCCAAGTCACCAGAAGGGGTGGGCATGTGACTGAAGCCCACAGGTGCCCTTGATGGACCAGAGTGGCAAAGGTGTCCCATTTCCATTAAAAAATGCCATATTTGTGCACTGCAGCAAAGCCAACAGTCCCGGCAGGTGAGGCACTTCAGTGAGAGCAGCAGGGACGGCAGGGAGCCGAGACTCCATCTGCTATAAAGGGTGCTGCGGGCATACATTATTTTCCTCTGCCTGGTCAAAACAAAGACAAAGGCAAATGACAAGGAACTCTGCAGACAACAAAAGCAAACTCCCGGAATCCCTCGTCTCTGGAAGTTTACACCTTGAGGCGTTGGAGTTGATCTTTGGCAAAAGCTCCAGCCTACTTCACCAACTAGAAACACACGAGTTAAAAAGGAATGTTCTCTGCTGAAGCAAAATTTTGAAAACGTCTAGAACTATCCGCCCATCTCTTCAAAGCTTACCTGGGGTCCCGTTTCCTGACTTCACTGCCTGTAACAGCTGAGATCTCTCTTCCCCAGCCAGGACCTGGTGAGTCCCTGGCTGGCTTTGCTGCTGTGCAGAAACAATGGGGTGTTTTTTGAGGGAAATGGAGCATCTTTGCTTCTCTGGTCCATCATCTGCACCCCTGGTTTTGACCTACGGTCTGACCATTCAGGGGGCGGCAGGGTTGGGGAGGGGCTCAAAATAATGATATCTGTGTCTTTGCCCCAGACATCCACCCACCACACTTGGCTCTTGTGTGAGAGACTTGGAGCAAAGTGGAGGGGCAGGATGCAGAGCCTGGGGGCTGCCCAGAGGGCTAGGGAGCTGGCCCAGCTCTGGGCTCCCTGAAATCTTCAGACTGTTTTTCAAACAGCTGGGGGATTGCTTAACACCCATAGTCAGTTTTTCCAAGTTCTGCTTTCTTCCCCTTGATTTAACCCTATACGTAGCTCGGTGGAAATTTCACCTTTGCATGGGCCTGAATGTGCATGCGCCTGTGGGCACTTGTGCATTTATGCATGTGAGTGTGTGTGCATGTGGGTGTGTGTGCATGTGAGTGTGTGTGCATGTGGGTGTGTGTGCATGTGAGTGTGTGTGCATGTGGGTGTGTGTGCATGTGGGTGTGTGTGCATGTGAGTGTGTGTGCATGTGGGTGTGTGTGCATGTGAGTGTGTGTGCATGTGGGTGTGTGTGCATGTGAGTGTGTGTGCATGTGGGTGTGTGTGCATGTGGGTGTGTATGTCTATGTTTGCACATACCTAGGGCAATAGTACAGAGAATAGGAACTTGGGAACTGGGTACCGAGTCTACAAAAATTACCAGCAATAAATTCATCTCAATTTCTATCACCCACTGGTACCCATCAAGGATAAGTTGGAATCATTTTTTAAAGTGATTTTATATCATTCCACAGTGAAGAGGAGGGTTACAGATTGAATTGCACTCCTGCCCATTCGTACCTCAAAGTGCTAATCCCCAGCGCCTCGGAATACAACCCCGACTGGAAACAAGGTTGTTGCAGATGTCTTTAGCTAAGATCATACTGGAGTAGCGGAGCCCCTAGTCCGGTATGATGAGTTTCATTATGAAAGGGAGAAACTGGAACAGAGGCACACACAGGGAGACCCTGTGGGAAGACTGAATTCTGCTGTCATCAGCCAAGGAAGTACCAGGAACTGGAGAGAGGTGTGGAACAGAACCTTCCTTGGCACCCTCCACGGGAGCATGGCCCCACTGACACGTGGATCTCAGACGTGGATCTCAGACGTGGAGAGCTGTGAGATAATAAATTTCTGTTGCTTAAGCTGCTCCGTGTATGGTCCTTTGTTACAGTGGTCCTGGGAGACTAACACAGGAGTTATGATGCTGTTGATTTCCAATGACGAGTCGTTAAAAATGCACTCCTTTTTGGTTCTTTGGGATGCATTTTATATATTCTTTTAAGACTTGCTTTCGTTTTTTGCTTGTTTGTAATTTTGTCAGGGAGATGTAAACTAATACACAAATGAATCTGCGTCTCCTCACCACGCATGCCTGCATTCCTCTTTCCAAGGAACAAGTACTTTCTTTACTCTCCTCCAAACTGTTTCACTCACATTCTCCTTATGTTTCCTTCATCACCTTTTTCACTCTCAGCTTTTGTTTTAGGTCCAAGGGGTACATGTGCAGGCTTGTTACAGGAGTAAATTGCATGTTGCTGAATTTTGGGGTACAAATGATCCCGTCACCCAGGTAGTGAGCATAGTGTCCAAAGGGTAGTTTTTCAACCCACATCCCCCTGCCACCCTCCTCTGTCTAGTAACCCCAGGGTCTATTGTTCCCATCTTTGTGTCCATGTACGCTCACCGTTTAGCTCTCACTTATAAGTGAAAATGCACAACATGGTTTTCTGTTCCTGTATTAGTTCACTTAGGATAATGGCCTCCAGCTGCAACCATGTTGCTGCAAAGAACATGATCTTGTTCTTTGTTATGGCTGCATAGTATTCCATGGTGTGTATATAACACATCTTTTTATCCAGTCCACCAATGATGGGCATCTAGGTTGGTTCGTGTCTTTGTTATTGTGAATAGTGCTACAATGAATTGGTGGAACAATTCATTTTCCTTTGGGTATATATTCCATAGTGGAATCACTGGATCGAATGGTAGTTCTGTTTTAAGTTCCTCAGGAAATCTTCACACTGCTTTCCATAGTGGCTGGACTAATTTACATTCCCACCAACAGTGTGTAAGTGTTCCCTTTTCTCTGCAGCCTTGCCAGCAACTGTTATTTTTTGACTTTTTGATAATAACCATTCTGACTGGTGGGAGATGATATCTCATTTTGGTTTTGATTTGCACTTCTTTAATGATTGGTGATGTTGAGCATCTTTTCATATATTTGTTGGCTGCATGTATGTCTTCTTTTGAGTAGTGTCTGTTCATGACTTTTGCTCATTTGTTTTTGTTTGTTTGTTTGTTTTTGTTTTTGAGACAGAGTTTTACTCTTGTTGCCCAGGCTGGAGTGCAATGGCGCAATCTCAGCTCACTGTAACCTCCACCTCCTGGGTTCAAGTGATTCTCTTGCTTCAGCCTCCCGAGTAGCTGGGATTACACGTGTGCACCACCATGCCCGGCTAATTTTTATATTTTTAGTAGAGACAGGATTTCACCATGTTTGCCAGGCTGGTCTCAAACCCCTGACCTCAGGTAATCCACCCGCCTTGCCCTCCCAAAGTGCTGGGATGACAGGCATGAGCCGCCACACCCAGCGCTTTTGCCCATTTTTAATGGGGTTTTTTTGTTGTTGTTGAATTGTTTAAGTTCCTTGTATTTGAGATATTAGACCTTTATTAGATGCATAGTTTGTGAATATTTTCTCCCATTCTGTGGGTTGTCTATTTACTCTGTCGATAGTTTCTTTTGCTGTGCAGAAGCTCTTTCATTTAATTTGGTCCTACTTGTGAATTTTTGTTTTTGTTCCTTCAACACTTAAAAAAAAATACCACCACCACCCTTCCTCACCCCAATCAAGTGGGGTGTGAGGCAGTGGTCTTGATAGCCAAGAAAGTGATTGTCTGGATAAGCTCCCCCAGCCTCACCATCTCAGCTCTGTAATTTACTAGCTTCAAGACTTCAGGTGAGTCACTAAACAGCCAATAGCTTCAGTGTCACCAGCCATAAAACATTGACAATGACACCTTGTCAGTAGTGCAAATAAAGTGGTGCAAATAATGCATTATCCAGACCATAAGAAAATGAAAAAGTTGAGTTTTCCAAGATGCATTGAATTTGCTCATTCATTTGGCAAACGCAGTCAAGAATCTCCTCCTGCCTGTCGTGCTGTGTTCTGGGTGCGGCAATGCAAATGTTGATGAGAATAGTCCCCACCCTGAGGACTTTACCAACCTGTTCTTCACTAGAACGTGATTAGGCCTGGGAGAATTAGAGGAGATGGGGACTTTTCAGCAACACGTGATAGAAATCCAGCTTGAACCTACTGAGACAGAAAATGACATTTACTGGCTCACTTCACCAAAAAATCCAAGGGCAGATGGCTTCGGGTGTGGCTGGATGTGGGTGCTCAAACACTGCTATCAGGAATTGACCCCTCTCTACCCATTGGTTCTGCTTTGCCTGACATTGGTGTCCTTCTCAGACAGGTTATAAGGTGGCTGCCAGCTGCTTCCGGCTTATATTGTACTCATTTAGAAAACCAGCAGTAGAATCTTTTGCCCAAGATACCAACCGAAGTCTTATGGAGTACTCGCATTGGCTTGGCTTTGGTCACGCCCCTGTTTAGTGACCCAGTTACGTGGCCATGGGTTGGAAATGTACTGAATGGCCAGGTTTGGTTCATAGACCCATTCATGATGCCAGGAGGGAAGAATCGGCCCCTCCCAAGTCAGATGGATTGAATATAGAAGAGCAGTGATTCGGCCGGGTGTGGTGGCTCACGCCTGTAATCCCAGAACTTTGGGAGGCTGAGGCAGGCGGATCATGAGGTCAGGAGATCAGGACCATGTTGGCTAACACAGTGAAACCCCCTGTCTACTAAAAATACAAACAAAATTAGCTGGGCCTAGTGGCGGGTGCCTGTAGTCCCAGCTACTCGGGAGGCTGAGGCAGGAGAATCGTGTGAACCTGGGAGGCGGAGCTTGCAGTGAGCCAAGATCACACCACTGTGCTCCAGCCTGGGCAACAGAGCAAGGCTCTGTTTCCAAAAAAAAAAAAAAAAAAAAGAAAAGAAAAGAAGAAGAAGAGCAGTGATTCCCCCTAAAAGGAAAATATGGGAATAAATATTGAGCAGGCAGAAACAATAGATGCCTGCTACAGAAACGGGGAAGGGACCAAGTGCTCTGCCTAAGAGAACAGTAAAGGTGCCAGGGGAAGGGGAAATGAAACTGTAAGAGTTTCCCTGGGATAAAAATGGATTATAAAGGGAGGAATTGCGGCAGAGGAAAATGGTTTGTGCAAAATACTTAGACATGTTCCCTAGAGGACAAGTCATTCTGTAAAGCTAGGGTGAAGCTAATCTAACAGGGAACTTGATTTACCTGCTTGCAGTTAAGAGAACAGGCTGACATCTGTAGTTTTGTTTCCTAGATTGTGTATTTCGGTTCTAGAATTTCTATTTGACTCTTTTTTGTAGTTTCTGTTTCTCTGCTGAGATTTCCCATCTTTTTATTCATTGTGAGTATATTTTCCTTTATAGTACTGAATGCAATAATAATAGCTGCTTTAAAATCCTCATCTGATAATTCCAAAATCTGGATCATTTCAAGGTTGGTCTACACGAATTGTCTTTTTTCTTGAAGATGGGCCCCATGTTCCTGGTTCTTTGTATGTCAAGTAATTTTGGATTGCATCTTGGGTCTTATGAAAGTTATTTGTGAACACTTTGGACTCTGTTATATTTCTGCAAAGAGTTTTGTTGTCTTGCTGTTAAATGGAGGAATGAGTTGCTTGGGCTGAACCTTCAGACTCTGTCTCTCTTGGAGTTTTTAGGTATGTGGAGATTAAAAAGGGCTGGTGACAGGAAGAGCAAAGGTTATTGTCATCCTCTTTCCCTGACTTGCTGCCTTCCTACTGGGACAGCATGCCCAGAAGAGGAACTCTCTTGGGATATAGATCTGCTTATCCTGGGGAGCTTTAACGTCAAGGAAATGTGGTTGGTTAATGGCTGCAGAGATTGATCTCTGTGCTGTCTGAAGCTGTCTAATGTGCTGTGATTTTCATGTCTAGCCTTCCACAGGGCAATAAGATAGGTCTTAGCTCTCATTAGCAAGCTTTGTGCTTTAAAGTCATAAGAAGGAGCTATGAAAATTTAATGAAAGTCAAGTGTAAATGGTATAACCATTTGAAAAGCATTTTGGCAGCATCCAGCAAAGCTTACGCTGCGCACACTCTGTAAGCCTGCAGTCTCTCTCCTCAATATATCCCCCAGAGAGCCGTGTCTCTCAAACTTTTCAGATCATGACCCACAGGAAGGAACATCTATATCCCAATCCAGCCGGCACATAGGCATGCACACACACACCTCTGAAGCAAAAGTGCCTTGACATATTACTTACTATGTGTGATGCATTTCTAATACTGTTTTTTCCTATTATTTTTAATGCTGGACATGGCTCACCAAATTGATTTCAATATTTATTAATGGCTACAGTTCTCATTTTGAAAAATACTACCCCCAAGAAACAAGGAGACGTGGACAGGAGTATCCCAGCAGCATTGCTCATGATGGAATCAGGAAACAACCAAAGTAGCCATCAACAGGATAGACAAATAAGTGGCAGAATATTCATACAAGGGGACATTACACCATAGTGAAAGTGGATGGACTACTGTGGTGTGTGTCAGCGTGAATGGAGTTAGAAATTGTAATATTGAGGCCAGGTGCAGTGGCTCAAGCTTGTAATCCCAGCACTTTGGGAGGCTGAGGCAGGTGGATCACCTGAGGTCAGGAGTTTGAGGCCAGCCTAGCCAACATGGTGAAACCCCCTCTCTATTAAAAATGCAAAAATTAGCAGGTTGTGGTGGCGGGTGCCTGTAATCCTAGCTACTCAGGAGGCTGAGGCAGGAGAATCGCTTGAACTCGAGAGGTGGAGGTTGCAGTGAGTCAAGATTGTGCCATTGCACTCCAGCCTGGGAGACAGAGTGAGACTCCAACTCAAAAAGAAGAGAAAAGAAAAGAAAAGAAATTATAATATTGAGTGGAAGAAGCAAGCTGTAGAAGAGTAGATACAGTAAGATACAGCTTAAAACATATACATGGTGTTTGGGGAGATTTTCAAGCTTATGTAAACATGTTTCAAAAAATGCATGTGAATAATTAACAGCAAATTCAGGATAACTGTAACTTTTGGAGGGGGACTGGGGCTTTTATTATTTTGTTTGGTGACATTTTGTTTCTTTTTTTTTTTTTTGAGATGGAGTCTCGCTCTGTCACCCAGGCTGGAGTGCAGTGGCCGGATCTCAGCTCACTGCAAGCTCCACTTCCCGGGTTCACGCCATTCTCCTGCCTCAGCCTCCCGAGTAGCTGGGGCTACAGGCGCCCGCCACCTTGCCCGGCTAGTTTTTTGTATTTTTTAGTAGAAACGGGGGTTTCACCGTGTTAGCCAGGATGGTCTCAATCTCCTGACCTCGTGATCCACCCGTCTCAGCCTCCCAAAGTGCTGGGATTACAGGCGTGAGCCACTGCACCCGGCCGACATTTTCTTTCTTAAGCCAGTGGAGGGTATGTGGCTTTTTGCTGTATTGCTCTCTAAATCTTTCTGATCATGTTAAGTTCTTATTTTTTAAAAAACTCTAATGAAAGATCACAAGATTGCAAAACTGGTGCCAGCTTTTCTTTCTCAATATTCCAGCTGCCAATATGCCATTTTGCCTGCGGTTTGAGTAGCTCCTGCCACATTTTAGCCCTTACGAACTGAGAATTTGCTCAAGCCCTTTGTAAAATTTTAAATTACAGACGCTGTATAGAGGAACTAGAGAGCTCAGCCACTGTGACCCCACGCCCATCTCATGTTGCCCATTATAACGTATTAATTTATACGGGAAAATCTGTAGCACACCCCTTGGCCCTGGGCCCATCACTGAGAAAGATTGCCCCAAAATGTGCAGTCTTTAGTGCTTTTATATATTTAACGGCCTAGGGAATGAAGGAGGGGGTGGGGTGGGGGGCGCGGGGCAGGGAACTGCACGACTTACTCTGCCCCCAGCCTCTTTCCCTCCTACAAATGCTTTCCAGCCCTCTTTTTAAAAGTTTCATGGTGAACCAGTGAATAAATACCCCATAGTGGGCTGGCCTTTAAAAACAACAAAACTAGGCTACTGTGGAATAAATTACTGACTTAGCAGCTAAGACACCTGAGGGAGGGGAAAAAGAATATGTGTATGTAATTGAGTGTCGTTGGAGAGCAAATTAAGGTGGTATGTGTCTCATTACTTAATGGCCCAGCTTAGGAGGGCTCTGGAAGGTTTCCAAGAACAGGAAATAAGGCCCCACTAATGTGCATGAAGACAGTTTAGAGGGTCAGAGGAGGGTGCGGGCACCCCGCAGCAGACGGCGGACCGAGGCAGGAAGCCCGTCTCACCTTTACCTGGCTTTCTTGTGCCAGCAAGGGTGATGTCCAGGAGTGCCACCGCTCCCCTGTGAAACTGCTTGGTCTCATTAGAGAATACCTCAGAGTGCCAGCCTGTCCTGCCTTCATTCCCATCCTACCAGAAATCCAATATGGTGATCTGTCTTCCAGGTGTGTGATATTGGAGTTCTCCACCCTTTAAAGCCTCATCAGCACAGGCACAGAACCCGAGAACCTGGGTTGTCTTCCCAGGTGACTGGGAGAAACACAGGCAAGTGCTTGATCTTGACAGGACGTTCACATCGGCCTAAGCTCTGTGCCCCTAATCGGTTGAAATCGGGGCCGAGACCTCCATGGCAGAAAGATGTACAAGAGGCAGGGATCCCTGAGAAAGAAAAAGGGAGGCTGACAGTGCAGAATATAGAAATGACAAAGAGGAGACAGACTGCCTGGGTGCAAGGTTTGGCCCTGAGGAAAACCTTGGCCAAGGGTAAACTTGCATATTCCCTGAACACAACAAGCCTCTGTTCCCGAATCTGCATGGGGTGGGGGGAAGTGATAGTAGCTGTCTCATGAAATGAACAAGGATGAAGGGGAACTCCCACAGCAAGCCCTCAGCCAAGCACCTGGCTACCCTGAGTGCTCCAGAAACACCCGCTTTATCATTGCTGGAAGGGAACAGAGCAGACCCCAGAGCTGGGGAGGGTGTGGCTGGCAGCAGGATGGGCAGGTAGCAAGCAGCCCACACCATACTCTCTGGCCTGCTGAAGGAGTGGGCGCCATTTTTCTCTGCATCCCCTTTCTCTAAAAGGCAGGGGAGCACCAGGCAGATGCTCAGTGCATCTCACTCAAGGCCTAATCCAGAGTTTACCTGCCAGGGGAATCGAATTCCCTAAACAACATAAAACCGACTTCTAGATGTTTCTTTCCGCAAACCCTTCACCCCTGGAGTGGACTTATGAATGCAGTGTGTTTTTCTTTTCCCCAAGATAGCAGCCTGTTTTTGTCCTCTGTTTCTTTCTCCACGTTGTTCCTGGTAGGAGAACAAAGTTAAGAAGACCCACAAATACGAAGTGTCACCAAAGATGGGAGCAGCTTCAATGGAACATTTACTTGTTGCTGTTTGGGGTGCAAAGCGATGTAACCCAGCAATCCCACTGCTAGGTATTTTCCCAAAAGAAATGAAAACTCGTCACACAAAGGCTTAGGCCTTTACTCATAACAGCTCCACCCTGGGAAAAAACCCCACCTCCCCATCCGTAGAGACATACGCATAATAAAAAGTATTTGTTGGGGCTGGTGGTTCATGCCTGTAATCCCAGCACTTTGGGAGGCCGATGCGGGTGGATCACCTGAGGTCAGGAGTTCGAGACCAGCCTGGCCAACGTGGTGAAACTCCGTCTCTACTAAAAATACAAAAAATTATTCTGGTGTGGTGGTGGGTGCCTGTAATTCTAGCTACTCCAGAGGCTGAGTCAGGCAGGGGAATCACTTGAACCCAGGAGGCAGAGGTTGCAGTGAGCCGATGTCATGCCACTGCACCCCAGCCTGGGCAACAAGAATGAAACTCCATCTCAAAAAAAAAAGTATTTATTGTTTATCTAAAATTCAAACTTAATTGAGTGTCCTGCATTCTCTGGCAATCCTGTTTATGAGGAACTCACAGAACAGCTGCAGGGAGGCAGTGGCGGGATCCACAGCAACACACGAAACATAAACATACAGTCATAAACATGAAGTACACAATAATAGAGATGGGGTGCCATTTGCTGAGAACTTACTATGTGCAGAGGGTCTAGTGGTTAAGAACAGAGGCTGCTTAGGTTGGAATCGCAGCCCTGCTACACTGTGTGATCATGTTGTGCTTTTGTCTCATCTGTAGAATGCGTGTAATAATAGTACCTACCTCATAAGGTTTTGGGAGGTGTCATTTTTCTGACAAAATTGTGAAGTACCGTGAGAGAATGTCCTTTCTTTTGGCAACTCCCATGGCAAGGCCTTAAAGCGGTTCCCTTCTGAGGAAGTGCCCCAGGGCAACACGTGTCCCCTGGAGTTGCTCCTAGCGGGCTGCTGAGGCCACCGCGGCAGCAGCACCTTATCAATGTTCTCCTCAATCGTCAACCAGTCTCCCTCATTGACCCACCTTTGCCGGTGGCTTCCAGTGGGAATCAGGCCATTTTCCAACATCGCTTTCACCAACTTCTTGAAATCGACATTTTTGCCCAGATTTGCTGTTTCCTTATGCAGCTGTTTTCACAAGGTTTCTGCATTGCTTGATTGGGTTTTGGAGACATAGGCAAGAAAGTGACCAGAAGATGTCTGGACAAAGAATAACAGGATGATGCTGAGTTACCACTGGATCTAGTGTTTCCACTCCTAGGTTTATGTCCAAGAGAATTGAAAATGAAGGACACAAACAAGCAAACACACATCCAAGCAGCACGTTCATAGCAGCCTGAAGGGGAATACAGTTCATCTGCTGAAGAATGGAAGAATGAAGAATGGAAAAGCAAATTGTGGTCCATCCTTTTAGTGGAGTATTATTCAGCAATGAAAAAGGAATGAGGCTGGGTGTGGTGGCTCATGCCTGTAATCCCAGCACTTTGCGAGGCCGAGATGGGCAGAGCACTTAAGGCCAGGAGTTTGAGGCCAGCCTGGGCAACCTATTGAGACATGATCTCTACAAAATAAATAAATAAATAAATAAATATAAACAAATATGCCAGGAATGGTGGAACGTACCTGTAGTCCTAGCTACTTAGGAGGCTGAGGCAGGAGGATCACTTGAACCCAGGAGTTCAAGGCTGTGGTGAGCTATAATCACACCACTGCACTCCAGTCTGGGTGACAGAGCAAGACCCTGTCTCTAAAAAGAAAAGGAATGGAGGATTGATGCCTGCTACACCGTGGATGGACGTCAAAAGCATCGTGCTAAGTGGAAGAAGTTCGATGCAAAGAACCCCGTGTTGTCTGATTCCTGTATACAAAATGCCCAGAATGGGCAAATTCATAGACAGCAGATTGGTGGTTGCCAGGAGCTGGGGGAAGAGGGAAGCGGGAGTGGCTGCTGGTGGGTACGGGGTTTTCTTTGGGGTGGAAAATGTTCTGAACCTAGACAGAGGCGGTGGTTGCACAACACTGTAAATGTACTAAATGCCACTGAATTGTCCACCTTTAAATGGCCGATTTTATGTTATATGAATTTCATCCCAAATGAAAAAACAAACAACAGAATGGTCAAGTGGGGCCTAATTTGACAAGAGGACAGTACACTGGTGAACGTGTTCTTGGGATGATAACATGTGCGCCCCACTTCAGAAGACGGGGCGCAAGCAATGGGGGCTAGAACAATGAGGACTCCTGTCTTTCACATGGCCCCTGGGAGCTACGCATCCAAGTCTGGCTCTGGATGGACCCCAAGATGAGTCCAGAATCCAGGAAGGTTGTGGACCTAAGAGGGTCATGCTGTAGCCCAGATTCCATGGGATCTGAGCGTGGGCTGTGTCTGTGGATGGGACTGGCCTCCACGTGGCCTCTTGTCCTCCTCTCGTGAGTTCAGGTGGGCATGGGAGGGCCAGGTTGGGGACTGCCACGTTTGCTCTTTCCTCTGAGGGAGGGACAGGACACTGACTCCTGTCACATCTCCTGATGGGCTTGGCAGCCTCAGGGATCCGGAAGGAGGCTTCAGGGGAGCAAAGACACCCAGCGAGCAGATGAGAAAGCCTCGGACGGGAGCCGGGGCCTGACCTGCAGCCACAGGCAAAGCTGTGCCGACACCGGGCTCCATCCTCATCAGCCATGTGGCCCGGGGCCAGTCCTTTAGCTTCCAGCCCCTCGGTGACCACATCTGTGACATGGGCATGGTAGCAGCACCAAGCTCCTCCAGGTGTCATGAGGCTTCAGCGAGGTAAGGTTTGCAAAGCACTCAGCCTTAGCGTTATTATTGTTGTCGCTGTTGCCATTGCTCCTTTACAACCTCAGGTGCCACACATTGAGGAATGAAGGCCTTTTCAGAACCGTTTTTGACCTGACAAGTCCACAAAAGCTGCCATCAGCCTCCCGCATCCGCACATGTCAGACTTAAAGAATGGAGCGGTGCAGATGGAGCCCCGTGCTTGCTCATTTTCCACTCCAGCCTGAAAAAGCTCAAGTGTGCAAAGCAATTACAGGCGAGAGGAAAAGACCATCCACTCCCCGGACTAAGAGAGGAAGCAATTAGGGAGATGGTTTCCGAGGTGATGGCAGAGAGAGCCCTGGAGAAGGATGGGGCAGCTGATGGAGCTGAAAGAGGAGGGATACCCAGGCTGGGAACTGTCCTTGGAAGCTGCCACTGTGGGGTCTGGTCTGCAGGGGCTGGTCAGGGAGGGAGAAAGAGGCAGGGGACCCTCCTCCAGCAGTCTGGAGGCACCCCAGGAAGGTGAAAGGCTGGGTACCTTGTATGGGGGCTCAAAACCTGGGAACTAAGAACTCAGATGAAGGGAAAACCCTCTGTCTTCATTCTCGCCAGACTCTAATGCATTCCCTCCCTTCTGTTACAAATGCAGGCAACAAACCATGATAATTAACCGAAACTGGGACTTCATTCTTCATTTAAAAGAAAATCGGAGATATTTTCATGTCATGTTACAGTTGTTACAACTATGTCAAAATACCATTTACTCTTGTTGCTTCTTCAAAGTTACAAAAGTTCCAGGCCTGACAATAGAGTGTTCTTGAATCCATCTATCAAGAAGCCCACGTCAGGCCAGGCACGGTGGCTCGTGCCTATAATCCCAGTGCTTTGGGAGGCTGAGGTGGAAGGATCACTTGAGGCCAGGAGTTTGAGAGCAGCCTGGGTAACATACAGAAATTCCATCTCTACAAAAAATTTAAAAATTACCTGGGCATGGTGGCGCGCACTTATAGTCCCAGCTACTTGGGAGGCTGAGGCGGGAGGATCACTTGAGCCCAGGAGCTCGAGGCTACAGTGAGCTATGATTGTGCCACTGCACTCCAGCCTGGGCCACAGAGCAAAACGCTGTCCCTAAAAAAATTTCCTTTAATTATAAAAAAAGCCCATGTCATTATGATATTAGAAACCTGTTTAATATTGTGATAACTATTTTAGTTCAATGGGTTTTCTCTCTGCAAACCTAGGTATTTTATGCTACACGTTTAAAGACATTATTCTGAAGAGGGGTCCACGGGCTTCATTAAACCGTCAAAGGGGTCAGTGGTACAAAAGAAAAAGACAGCTCTCCCCACCACCTTAAGGCATGGTGGAGTGGGTGTTTATTTGGTTTCGTCTTGACTTTTTCTTGGCATGAGTGAAGTTTGTGGAAAACATACAGGAGGCAGGAATGGGGAGACCCTTTAAAGCTGCGGGGGTCAGTCCTGGCTATACTGGGACACGCAGGCCACACCCCAGACTAGGCAAAAAGGAATGTCCGGGTGTCCCACTGCCCTAGCCACAAGGGCTGCCCTGCAGATCCTGAACACAGCAAGCTCCTTCCTGCCCTCGGGACCTCTTGCTGTTCCCGCTGATGGGAAAGTGCTTTTCCCAGATGTGGGCTGCCTTGCTCGCTGGTTGTTGTTTGTTTGTTTGTTTTTGAGACAGGGTCTTGCTCTGTGGCCCAGGCTGGAGTGCAGTGGCATGATCACCGCTCACTGCAACCTCTGCCTCCCAGGCTTGAGCAATCCTCACTCTTCATCCCCCATCCCCATCCCCAGGTAACCACCCATCTATCTTCGTCTCTAGGATTTACCTGTTCTGGACTTTTCATATAAACAGAGTCATACGGTGCGTGTGCTACGCGGTCCATTATGTCTGGCTTCTTTCACTCAGTCAGCATCGTGTTTTCAGGGTTCATCATTAGAGCTTGGATCAGGGCTTCATTCCCTCTGTGGCTGAATAATCTTCCACTGTGTGGAACATTTATTTGGGTGGCTTCAGTGTCCAAGGATCTCAGCGGGAGAAAATCCCAGATATTTAATCCACAAGCTCAGGAATGTCAGGGCTAAGTCCTTCTGGAACATTCATCTCATTTTCAGTGGGCTCAAGGTGGAGTTAGTTCAACCTGTTGGCGTAGACAACAGCCTCCAAGTGTCCAAGAGGAACACGATCAGAGAGTTGGACCTGGGAATGGCACTGACTGTGGGACATGTTTGTCCCTTACCAGGGGCCACTGGAGTGAGTCTCTAAGAGGCAATCCCTTCTGTTTAAGCAGGGTACCTTCCACTGGAGCCTGCAGGGAGAATGAGCTAGAGCGACCTCAATCATGGCGGCTCTCATCTCGTGGCCTCAGTCACAACATGCCCAGAATGTCAACTCCACACCTTCGCTGCCACTCTGATCTTTCCCCCGAGAGCTGGGTCTGTTTCCCGGCACAGCGATCAGATCCCATCCCCTGCAGCTTCCTCACAGCCTGTGAGTCCCAAATGCACCTCAGAGTCTTCCCATCCCAAATGCAAACGCATCTAGGTCTTGACACCACAGTCCCACTGTGGCCCAGGCTGGAAAACTGTAGCTATGCTTTCTTCTTCTCTGTCCTCCTTTCCAGATTCCTCCTTTAGTTGGTCACTGGGTCTTGTTCCGAAGGCAGAATCACTGTCTTTGGATCTGTTCTTTCTCTTCTGTTCCCACTCTCTCTGGGTCCAGCCCTTCATTCTCTCATCTGCACTCTTTTTCTTTTTTATTTTTTTTCTCACAGAGTCTCGCTGTGTCGCCCAGGCTGGAGTGCAGTGGTGTGATCTCGGCTCACTGCAACCTCCGCCTCCTGGCTTCAAGAGATTCTCCTGCCTCAGCCTCCTGAGTAGCTGGGATTACAGGCACGCGCCACCATCTCTGGCTAATTTCTATATTTTAAGTAGAGACCAGGTTTCGCCATGTTGGCCAGGCTGGCATCGAACTCCTGACCTCAGGTGATCCGCTCGCCTCGGCATCCCAGAGTGCTGGGATTACAGGCGTGAGTCGCCGTGCCCAGTCCCACCTACACCCTTTTTCAATGTCTTCCTTATCTCCCGCCTTGGACCACTTCCTCCTCTCTGCTGCAAATTTGATAGTCTGGATTTGGGCATAGTTTTTTTTTTTTTTTTTTTTTTGGTTTGTTTGCTTATTTGTTTTTTAACGTAAAGGACCAAAAAAGAGTCACCAATTTTACTAACATTTTATTTTGCCAACTAAGCATGTCATGAAAAAGAACAACTGAACTGTATCTACAATGCCTGCTACTTAATGAAAAGAGATGGTTACGGCTGGGCGCGGTGGCTCAAGCCTGTAATCCCAGCACTTTGGGAGGCCGAGACGGGCAGATCACGAGGTCAGGAGATCGAGACCATCCTGGCTAACACGGTGAAACCCCGTCTCTACTAAAAAAATACAAAAAACTAGCCGGGCGTGGTGGTGGGCGCCTGTAGTCCCAGCTACTCGGGAGGCTGAGGCAGGAGAATGGCGTAAACCCGGGAGGCGGAGCTTGTAGTGAGCTGAGATCCAGCCACTGCACTCCAGCCCGGGCAATAGAGCGAGACTCCGTCTCAAAAAAAAAAAAAAAGAGATGGTTACATAAAATGCATTGTAACCCCTCCCAGATGAACCCCATGAACCCCAGGAAAACCTCTGGATGCCCTTCTTTGTCTCACTTCACCTGAGGCTGAACAACCTTTGCCCAGTACTGAGGAATGACGGGCATGTGGAGCCACGGGCCCATGGAATATGATCCAGACTTCAGCATCACCCCCAAGACAGCTGCCTGTGCGAGAAGAGATGAAGAATAAGAGGATAAGAGAAAAAGCTAAGGTGATATTAAAAAAAGAGAGAGAGAAGGGCCAGGTGCGGTGGCTCATGCCTGTAATCCCAGCACTTTGGGAGGCTGAGATGGGCAGATCACTTGAGGTCAGGCGTTCAAGACCAGCCTGGCCAACATGATGAAACCCCATTTCTACTACAAATACAAAAAACTAGCCGGGCATGGTGGCGGGCACCTGTAATCCCAGCTGCTCGGGAGGCTGAGGCAGGAGAAGCGCTTGAGCCCTGGGTACGGAGGTTGCAGTGAACCGAGAACACACCATTGCACTCCAGCCTGGGTGACAAGAGCGAGACTCTGTTTAAAAAAAAAAAAAAGAGAGAGAGAGAGAAGGAGAGAGTTGAAAGGGGAGGGAGCAAGAAAAGAGAGACAGAGAGAGAGCAATGGGTAAGGAATGAGGAAGTCATAAGGAAACGGAAACTGTGAGATAAAGTGACGTTTGGACACAGAAGAGAACCAAAGCACGTGAGAGCAGAGAGCAAGACTAAGGCTCTGCCCAGGCTGCGGGAGGACAGCGAAACCTGTGAACACAGAATGAATGAATGACGTTCACGACAGTGTCTTTGTAGCTGGAGAAAGTATGACTACCAACAAAAACAATACGCCAAACATTGTGATGGAAAGAAAATCTCGTCCTGTTTTAAAGATGGAGATGGTATTAGAAATCGCAGCTTGCACGCGCGCACACACACACACACAGACACACACACACACGGAACAGGCAGCAGAGGAATGGGAGATAGTTCAATGTCATTGATCTCACTTTACACAGACATGATTTCATTCCTGACCTTGATCATGACAGAGGCTTGAATGTTTCGTACTTAAAGCCTCGTGGTCGACAAAAAAAATTTAACCTCCTTAGAGAGAAAAAGAAGAAAATAATTTCCATATATAGAGAGTACTAAACAGTAGAAATTGCAAAGAAAACAGAACAGAAAACAAGATGAGAGAAGGAACACTGAGTGGATTAGTTGGGGAAATAAATAAAAATGGATTAAATGGCACAAAGAAGAACTCTAACACCAGTGTGAAAACCCAACATCCTTATAGAAGGAACATGCCTAAAATAAGGTGACACAGAGATACAGGGAGGGACAAAAACGCCTCTGGCCGCTGCAGAAGGCAAAACAAGACGGACAGATACTGAGGGATGTAAGTGAATACATCATCAATCAGTTAAGCCGATGAAGCACTGAGTTTTTCAGAAGATGGAGACTTTGATGGAAAAGGCGTCAAATGGATCATTCTGTATTCTGTATTGATAAAATCACTTTGCACCAAGTAACTCAGCCGTGATAGATGCAGAAGAGATAGGCTGAAACCCACTCAAAAAGCTGAACTTCATGCCTCTCTCTCTCTCCCTCCACCCAGCACATTTCTGAGTCCTCAGCTCTGACAGTGAACTTTATTCTATTTTTTCACGAGTCTTTAACTCAAAAGATTTTTTTCTCTCTCTCTCTCTCCAAGAAACTTCTATTCAGAAACCATTCCAGGCACTTGGAATTCGGAATCTAAATATGCCTGAGGCAGCCACAGGCCCTAAACACCCCCGCTCCCCCACTCCCAGTCCCCACCCCCCACCGTGGTATCTTATTTTTTCTTGCCATCTGTCCTCACTGCTCAGTCCTAATTCCCCAAGCTGCTGCCCTCGTCCTGCCCCAGACGTCTTATGCTTATTCACGAAGCCAGAGCTTTCTCTGGAGATGAGAAATAAGTTCACCCTTCCTATTCACTGTTCAACCACACAGACCCTCTGAGGATTCGAGAATGCTGAAGTGTTAAGCAATACAGTCGTCAAAGTGGCTTTCCTTTCACAGTAGCCGAAAAGTAGAAATAACTCACCTGTCCATCGATGACTGAATGGATAAGCTGTGGTCCAGCCACACAATGGAATATTATTCAGCCATAAAAAGGAACAAGGTTCTCACACATGTTACAACATGGATGAAACTTGACAAATCATGCTTAGGGAGAGAACCCAGACACATATTGTATTGTTCCATTTCTATGAAATACCCAAAATACATAAATCCGTAGAGACAATACAGAACCCAGAAAACAGAACCCAGTAACCAGGGCTTGGGGCGAAGGGAGATGGAATCTCATGGCTACAGAGTTTCCATTTGGGATGATGAAAAAGTTCTGGAAATAGTGGTGATGGTTGCACAGCATTGTGAATGTTCTTAATGCCACTGAATCATACACTTAAAAATGGATTAAAAGGCACATTTTATGTCCCGTATATTTTACTATAATTTTTTTTTTTTTGAGACGGAGTCTCGCTCTGTCGCCCAGGCTGGAGTGCAGTGGCCGGATCTCAGCTCACTGCAAGCTCTGCCTCCCGGTTTTACACCATTCTCCTGCCTCAGCCTCCTGAGTAGCTGGGACTACAGGTGCCCGCCACCTCGTCCGGCTAGTTTTTTTGTATTTTTTTTTTTTTTTAGTAGAGACAGGGTTTCACTGTGTTAGCCAGGATGGTCTCGATCTCCTGACCTCGTGATCCGCCCGTCTCGGCCTCCCAAAGTGCTGGGATTACAGGCGTGAGCCACCGCGCCCGGCCTACAATTTTTAAAAGTGGGAAGAAGGAGACCAGGCGTGGTGGCTCACGCCTGTAATCCCAGCACTTTGGAAGGCTGAGGCAGGCAGATCACTTGAGGGCAGGAGTTTGAGACCAGCCTGGGCAACATGGTGAAACCCAGTGTCTACTAAAAATACAAAAACTAGCCGGGCGTGGTGGTGGGTGCCTGTAATCCCAGCTACTTGGGAGGCTGAGGCAGGAGAATCTCTTGAACCTGGGAGGCGGAGGTTGCAGTGAGCCGAGATCGCGCCAGTGCACTCCAACCTGGGTGACAGAGTGAGAATTCGTCTCAAAAGAAAAAAAAAAAAGAAAAAGGAAAGTGGCCTTCCTCCCTTTGGCATGTGGAAATCCCCCTTTCTAAGGGCTGGGTCCCCGATGACGTGCAGGTGGAACAATGTGGGGTTGTAAGGTGGGCAGGACTCTAGTGCTCTGAGTTTTCTTTTCCATGGAGTCTGGTGACAGTGGCCCCCACGGTGGACCTCTAACTTCAGTGACTGGGATTCTCCCCTGTCATAGCTGCCTGTCCACAGGGATGACAAGTCATCACCAAGTATCTCAGGTGCTGCACTAATTTCCCGTGGTTGCTGTAACAAGTGCCCCAAACTGGGTGGCTTAAAGCAAGAGTGACGTATTCTCTCACGGTTCTGGAGGCCAGGAGTCTGAAGTGGAGGTGTAGGCAGGGCCCTCTGAGACCCTGGGGACGGTCCTTCTCTGCCTTTCCAGCTCCTGGCGGTGCTGGCATTCTGGGACATTCCTGGGCTTGTGGCCACATCGCCCGATCTCTGATCTCTGCCTCCGCAGTTGCACGGCCTTCCCTGTGTGATCTCTTTTTTTTTTTTTTTTTTGAGACAGAGTCTTACCCTGTCGCCACGCTAGAGTGCAGTGGCACGATGTCGGGTCACTGTAACCTCTGCCTCCCAGGTTCAAGCGATCCTCCTGCCTCAGCCTCCCAAGTAGCTGGGATTACAGGTGCCCACCACCGTGCCCAACTAATTTTTGTATTTTTAGTAGAGACAGGGTTTCATCATGTTGGCCAGGATGGTCTCGATCTCCTGACCTCATGATCCACCCGCCTCAGCCTCCCAAAGTGCTGGGATTCCAGGCATGAGCCACCGCGCTCCGCCTCTCCTCTTCTTACAAGAACTTCAGTCATCTTGGATTAGGATCCCTCTCCTGACCTCCTGAACTTGATCTCATCTGCAAAGACCCTCTTTCTACAAGGTACTGTCCAGAGGTCCCAGGGTGAGGACTTGAACATATCTTTTGAGGGGACACAGTCAGCCCAGAGCAGGTGTTTCCTGGGAAGTGTGTGGTTCCCTCTCAGCTTATGAAGGGAGTATGAGCTGTATCTGGGTTGATAACGGGTTTTGCTGTCCTCAGAGGCAAAGGCCTAACTCTCCCCGGGGGTACTGCTTTTCCGGGGGTTCGGTGTTCCATCAGAACGGAGCTGGCCTGAGGATCAGGAAGCGGGAGGCTGGCCCCGAGCCATGCATTTCTCTTCTAGGGGTCCGCTGGCTCCTGGGCGGAACACAGGCCTTGTGTGGTCAGCTGAGCTGGGCCCTAGGGACCAGGGAGACCTCACTCATGCCTGGCCTGCCTTCCAGGCAGAGGAACAGGGAGCAGAGAGGACCTCTGTCCCTCACACACCCTTCACTGGGCCCAGGGGGCCTGTGCTGCCCCAGACTGAGCAGAACTGGGTCACAACGAGGCTCCCAGAGTAACCCTGGGGCCCCCGCGGCCGCTGCTCTGCCAGGGGTGCATGGGGTTTGGTTGGTGTCTACCTACTTGGCTCAGGTGTCTCCAGAGGGCCCCAGCTTCCTCCCTGCCTGGCTTGGGGCTAAAATAAAATACCAGAAGTGTTCAGGCACCCTGGCTCAGCAGCCACAACCCAAGCCTGGCCCCTCAGTTGACCACACTGGGCCTCTGCTCCCTGGAGGCTGAGTTGAGAGACTCTGTGAAGTGGGGAGGCCACTACCATTGGCCCCTTGCAAAAGTCGCTGCCTCATGCTCTACTGGTGTGACTACCTAGCTCTGTCTTCCTTTCCCTCCTCCACCTCAGAATCTTTCTCCAGCTTCCAAATATCCCCTTCCTCACCGCATTGGTTAGGAGCACAGGCCGTGGTCAGGCTGCTGGTGCAATTCTGCTCCATCTTTAGTCAGCTGTGTGGCCTTGGGTGACAAGCTCAACCTCTCTGTGCTTTGGTTTCCCTGTCTCTAAAGTGGGGCCACAGTGTCACAGCTGAGGAACACGCGTTAGAAAGAGCTTCTCTCTGGAGATGTATTTCCTTCCTTCCTTCCTTCCTTCCTTCCTTCCTTCCTTCCTTCCTTCCTTCCTTCTTTCCTTCCCTCCCTCCCTCCCTCCCTCCGTCCCTCCCTCTCCTTCCTTCCTTCCTTCCTTCCTTCCTTCCTTCCTTCCTTCCTTCCTTCCTTCCTCTCTCTCTCTCTGCCTGCCTGCCTGCCTGCCTTCCTTTCTCTCTCTCTCTCTCTCTCTCTCTTTCTTTCTCTCGCTCTGTTACCCAGGCTGGAGTGCAGTGGTACCATCTCAGCTCACTGCAACATCCACCTCCCAGGTTCCACTGATTCTCGTGCCTCTGAGTAGCTGGGACTACAGGTGTGTGCCACCATGGCCAGCTAATTTTTGTATTTTTGGTAGAGACAGGGTTTCACCATGTTGCCCAGCCTGGTCTTGAATCCCTGGCCTCAAGTGATCCTCCCACCTTGGCCTCCCAAAGTGCTGGGATTATAGGCGTGAACCACTGCACCCAGTCTGAAGATGTATTTTCTTGCACCTCAAGCTGTCTTCCACCCTTCTCTCTCTGTGTCCTAATTCGTTCAGCTCTTCACTTGGTCACTCATTCACTCAACAAACTTTTGTCAAGCATTCACCACATCAGGTGGTAAAGCGCCAGGTGACAAAGATACAGAGACGGCCCCACCACCCGGGCCCCACCTTTGTGAAACTCACAGCTGTGTGGAGGACAATTTCGGATCCTCGCCTATCCCTGGGGGTCACCGCCCCATACCCACCCTCATCTCCCTGCGCCTGGTGTCCCCTCCTCTGGCCCTTCGAATTCTCCTGGTCTCCATGACCAGGAAGAGACCGCAACCCCGCTCTGGCTCCCTGCTTCTCAGCCCGTAAGGAAGCTTCTCCCGTGCAGTGGGGTCCACTCGGGGGGACCGGGGCTTGCCTCAGTGGACACTCCCTGGCCCCTTTGTGGTCCTGCCATGTTCCTCATCTCCTTCCAGAAGCTTCTTGGCCTTGTCTTTCAGGACACGGCTCTCCTCTTCTGACCTCTAAACTTGCCCTCTGCGATTTCAGCCATTATGGGGCTGATCTCCCATAGGGCTGGCCCTGACTGCATGGAGACTGAAGTGACTCCAAAGCTAATTTGCCCAGTGCCTCACTGAGCGAAAAGCCCTTCCTTCTAGAAGCTTTCTTTCATCTTCCCAGCGGTCCTCGGGGAGACTGACTTACCGAAGATCAAACAAGGCCGAGGTTCTTAAATGTGAGTGAGCATCAGAACTCCCAGAGGGCCTGTGCAAACACAGATTCTGCCCCCGCCCCGACAGGCTTTGTTGGGGCCTGATAATCTGCATCTCTAGCAAGTTCTCAGGGCTTGCTGACGTTGCTCGGGTGAACGGCACTGCAAGGTAAACCTGGACTTCCTAACCCCACCATATCTGTGACACTAAGCTTGTTCCACTGGGCGTCATGGGGGTGCTTGATCAGCCATGGACTTCCAGCTCCCTCCCTGGAGATTGTAACTCAGTTGGCCTTGGGAGGGGCCTAGAGAACTGTGTTTCTCATCGGCTCCTTGGGTGATTCTTGACATCAGGCAAGTTTGGGAACTGCCCAGTGTCACTGCCAGGAGCATGCCAGGCCCCTCCACCTGGAAGTCGTCTGGCCCTTAAGCTTGGGATTTCCAAGCCAAGCTCATACTCTTGTTTCTTGAAGCCTTGCGTATCTTCCTCTGCCTGTGCATCCCCATTCGCCCAGTTCCCAGGCTCCAGACCTCAGCCCCTGCTTCTCCTCCACCACCACATGGGGTCAGTTGCCAACATGTATCCACAGTCTTTCCCAAGTACATCTCCCATCCACTTCCTCCTTTTGGTTTTTGTTTTTTTAAGATGGCGTCTCACTCTGTCACCCAGGCTGGAGTGCAGTGGTGCAGTCTCGGCTCACTGCAACCTTTGCCTCCCGGGTTCAAGCAATTCTCTGTCTCAAACTCCCGAGTAGCTGGGATTGCAGGTGCCCTCCCACCATGCCCGGCTAATTTTTGTATTTTCAGTAGAGATGGGGTTTCACCATCTTGGCCAGGCTGGTCTCAAACTCCTGACCTCAGGTGATTCACCTGCCTCAGCCTCCCAAAGTGCTGCTGGGATTACAGGCGTGAGCCACTGTGCCCGGCCTTCCTCCTTTTTATTCTTGCTCTGTCATTTTGGTTCAGGCCTTTATCAGTTATTGCTAGGACTAGTACAGTAGCCTCTAACCAACTCTCTTTACTCCAGTATCACCCCATCCAGTCCATTCTCTCTACTGTTGCCTCCCTTAACCCCCTGCACGCTGCACCCTGGGGGCAGGCCCAGCCCCAGCTCAAAGGGCACAAGGCCAGAGTGCGGCCCGACAGCTCAGAGAACAGCAGATCCTTCACGAGAGACCAGTGTACGACCCAATGCCCAGCAAGAGCAGGGTCTGGAAACAAAGATGTGCTCGGATCTGGGCTCTGAGTGGGGGCTTTCCTCGGAAGGTGGGACAGGGGCTGCCCCTGGGGCCAGTGGCTTGGATTCTGTGAAAGGGGCCACAGTCGCTTCATCAGAGTAGCCCAGAGCAACCGTCCCCACCCTGACTCTGCAGTGGCGACCCCTGTGTTCCCAGCTCACTTGAAAAAAATAATTTTTATTTTAAGAAATACAGGCCTGGTGTACTTGCACAGGGGAGAGTTTGTGAGTGCTCCTCAAGCCAGCGAGGAGGGCTCGGTGACTCCTGAGAGGCAGGGACCTGCTGGTGGCCATTCGGTCACCTGTGTGCTTCCCTGGAGTTTCCTGGTGTCATAAACACAGGAGGGTGCTTTCTCATCCAGGCCTCCTGGGCTGGGTTCTAGATGATTCCATAGGCGCTGTAGTCACGATGTTGGGACACCAGATGTGGAAGACAGTCTCCTTGTAAACATGTCCGAGGGTCTGAATGACATGGAGCACAAGACAGTCTTGGGAGACCCTCAGCCCCAGGGGATAGACTCAGAGCAAGCACCTCTTCACAGGTGACAAGCAGCACCATTTATGGCGTGCTGGCCAAGCATCAGACACCGTTCTGGGGCTTACACATACTGGAAGTCAATTTGTCCCCACAATGGCCCAAGGAGGCAAGCTTGGAAAATGACATTCATTTCAGAGATAATGAAACTGAGGACAGAAAAGGTGGGTAACTTGCCCAAGAACACACAGAGAGTAAGTCATAGATATGAGGTTCAAAACCAGGCAGTCTAGGAGCCCAGGCGTGTAACCACTACACTGTGTGGCCTGTCTACCAGTAACACTGGAACCTTCCCACTGAAGAAGACACAGAGAACGGTATCCTCCTACTCAGACAAACAAGCCTGCAAACGCACACACTAATACAATATTCTTACCTTAGACAGTCTGCATCGCAGGGGCCTAGAGAGTTCGTTGCTGCTGTTTGGCTTCTCATTTCATTTTAAAATAGTTTAAAACTCACAAGAAGTCAGAAAAATAATAGAGTTCCCTAACCCCAGCTCCTGCCAGTGACAGCACCTTTCCCGCCCACTGCCCATTGTCCAAATCAGGAAACGACGTGGCTCAATACTATTAACTGAAATACAGGTCTTATTTGGATTTCACCAAAGAGCCAAAAGAAGTGAAGGTGTGATTGAACAGCTCAGCCTGTTGGTTGGAACTCACCAAATGTTAGGATCCAGAAGGATTTTAAGACTCACCGCCTCTGTGTTCATCGTCTTACAGAACATCGCAGTGAGGGTGGAGGGTTGGGAACACAGGTGAGACACGGTGCCTCTGAGGATCCCAGATTGCACTGCTGGGTGTGGAGGGAGGATGCGGCCCTGAGGGTCTCAGGACATGGGGAACTTGCTCAGGATTTCAGTCCAGAACCTCCTGCTTCTCCATCTGTCCATAGCATCCCAGAAGCCATGGAGTAAGAGTGGGGACCAGGAGGTGGGAAGTGGGGGTGATCATTGGTTTTGCTGTGGGGGTGGGTCCGGCCACTCGGGGCTTCCCCTTCTCCAGGTGGGAAGCTGCTGTGAACACACACAACAGTGGCAAGAAGGAGCTCCCCGAAAGAACAGTTGTGTCTTGGTGGTGTCCTCGAAAATAAATCTTGAAAGTACTTTTCAAGAATGGAGGTGTCATTTGCACACAGATTCATGAAATGCACAGATTTTACGTGTACAACTTATGGGGATTTGAGAAAAGTATACGCCTGGGTAACTAACATCCCAATCGAGATTTGGAACAGTTCATCATTGCCTGCCTCTTCTAAATCATCCCTCCGGGGGTAAACATTATGCTGACCTTTGTAGAATCTCCGATAAATGGAATCACAGCAGGTTCCCTTTTGTGTCTGGTTCCCTCCTTCATCATCGGACATGTGAGGTGTCCCATGATGTTGCGTGTATCAGCACTCAGTTCATCATTACTGTTCACTGCACTTCGTAGCATGACTACACCATAGAATGTTTATCCACTCATCGGTTGATGGATATTTTGGCGGTCTCGAGGTTCAAGCTGTTGCAAAGGAGGCTTCTATGAGCATTCATGCAGAGATCTTTGTGTGGACATAGGTGTTCATTTCTCTCGAGTACATTATTCTAATGGATTCTCCTGGGGATAAGGCAAGGGAAAAAGCTAACCCTAATTCTAACACTAACCCTAACCCTAACCCCAACCCTGAGCTTAACATAACGCTAGTCCTACACTTAACCCTACCCCTAACACTAACCTTAACCCCAACCCTAACCCTAACCACTAACCCTTAACCCTAACCCTAATACCCAAGCCTAACCCCTAACCCTAACCGCTAACCCCAACCCCAACCTTAACCCTAACTCCTAATTCTAACCCTAGCAAATGTATGTTTAACTTTGATTAATTAAAAAAAGAAACTGTAGCCTTTTACTAGCTAGGCTATGACAGAAACTCATAATTTAAAATAGCCTAGAAAGCATTTGTTTTTTGTCTTTAGGATGCAGGTTCTGATACTTTGGGGGTAGATTCATTACCCTGTTAGTTATGAATCAGTTGAGACCCACCTCCCAGTTAAAGGTGAGGAGAGGATTTTCAGGTGGGGAAAAGCTAACCTGGAATTTAAAATGTGTGTTTATGGCCCAGAAATGGGAGAGCTAGAGAGTACCTAAAAGGTCACTGTAATGGATTGAAGAGTCCCCTCGACTCAAATTCAAGTCTACCCCAAATCTCAGACTGTGACCGTGTTTGGAAATAGAGTCTGTGCAGGTGTAATCAGTTAAGGTGAGGTTGTACTAGAGCAGGATGGGCCCTAAATCCAATTCTATTCTCAAGGAGTTCCTGGGATTGTCGCTGTAGCCCAGCCCCTCTGGCACCAGGGTCCTAGGAACGGTACAGGTGAAGTGCAGCCTATATCGCTTATCGCAGAGAAACAGAAATAATTTGTTCTAAGTAGAATCTGACAAGCAAGAGCTCAGGTTTCCTTAAATCATTACCCATCATATTGCTTCCTAAGGCACTGGATTGAGTTTCCAAAGACAAGTAGAGCCCCTGACAGTTGGGAAGTCGAGCTTCTGGGGGTGGGACAGGAGCATCCTATGACCCCAGACCAGAGAAGAGTTGAAATGTGGCCTTTCCTAATGTGTTGGGCAAGACCAAGCTTTATTTTACTTGTTTCAGCAAAAATTCTCATGAGAAAGTCCTGCAGGTCCTCCCAAGCCCCCATCTTAACTCAGGGTCCACATTTTCACCTTCTTGGCAGGATGGTTCTCCTCTTAAGGAACTTCTAACACTCTTCCTCTTGTAAAAATCTTCAGAGGGCCGCCCTAGTTTGTGCATTGTGTTGGTGTGCGTCTGTGTCGATATTTCTTCCAATGGTGTGTCTGTGGCTCTGTCCTAGGGTGGAGGGTTAGTTCAGATCTCTTTGAGTCGTCCAGGGATAATATCAATAACGACAATAGCTAACACTTACGGAGAGCTTTCCTTGGTAATGGCTCCTGTATTAGTCCATTCTCTCATTGCTATAAAGACACTCCTTGAGACTGGGCAGTGGTAATTTACAAAGCAAAGAGATTTGATTGACTCACAGTTCTGCATAGCTGCGGAGGCCTCAGGAAACTTACAGTCATGGCAGGAGGTGAAGGGGAAGCAGGAACCTTCTTCACCAGGTGGCAGGAGAGAGGGAGGGGGAACTGCCAAACACTTTTAAACCATCAGATCTCATGAGAACTCACTCACTATCACAAGAACAGTATGGAGGAAACTGTCCTCTTGATCCAATCACCTCCCACCAGGTCCCTCCCTTGACACATGGGGATTACAATTTGAGATGAGATTTGGGTGGGGACATAGAGCCAAACCATATCAGCTCCCATCATCCCCACTAATACTCTCCTCTCCCAAACCACCCCAGTCAATCTAACGAACAACAGTGGGCTTGCTATGGAACAGCCCCCAAAGATGTCCATGTCCTAATCCCAGACCCTGAGTCTATGTTACCTTCCATGGCAAAGGGGACACTGTGGATGGGAGTAAGCCAAGGATCCTCAGATGGGAAGATTCTCCTGGAGTATCTGGGGTGGCCTGATGTCGTCACAAACATCCTTAGAAGTGACAGTGGGAGACAGGAAGATCTGAGTCACAGAGAGACTGGGCAATGCTGTGCTGCTGGCTTTGAAGACAGAGGAAGGGGCCAAGAGCCAAGGAACACAGGGAGCCTCTGGATGCTGGAAAAGTCAAGGAACGGATGTACCCCAAAAGCCTCCATCAGGAACACAGCCCCACGGCTCCTGGATTTTAGGCCCATTTCCCACTTCTGACCTCCCGAATGATGAGAGAATATATGTGAGGTTTAGCTGTTTTAAGTCACTACGTTTATGGAAATTTGGAACAGTAGCCACAGGAAGCTCATCCCTTATGCAAACACAACTTGCAGATGAGTCCTTCGGTCTGTTTTCCTGACAGCTGCCCCAACCCTCATTCACACAGATCCTAGACCCACTGCTCCTCCCATGTGCCAGGAATGTAACTGAGCCTTTAGATTCCTTCTCTTTTAATCTTCATACCTTTCTTAGTTATTTTAGTTATTGTTCCCATTGACAGATAAAGGAATTTTGCCCAGGAACTTTGACTCTCTCCAAAGAGGAAGCCACCTTTCTTGCCTCAGGTAGACTCCTTGAGTCGTGGCCACTGGGAACCTTTGGTCTGGGTGCCTGAGATCTGAAATCAATGTGAGAGCCCCAGACCTTGGAATACATCTTTCTCCTCCAGCCCCATTCCCAGAATGTACTGAATTTCACCTTCGAGATGCAATGTGGCCCCAGCTAAGCATGTTCCTCCCTTTGTTTCTCCATCTCATGTGCCCGTGTCTGAATTCTAGCACTTACACCAGGCTGTATATACTCAGGCTTCTGTATATACTCAGGCTTTACCACCAGAGTGTGAGGCTTTGGAGTGGGGAAGCATGCTTTGTCATTCACTCCACATTCAATATGTATTCACTGAGCACCTCCTGTGTGCCAAGTACTGTTCTAGGTGCTGGGGATACAGCAGTGGGCAGGACAGATAAAGATCCCTGCCCTGGAGTTCGAGACCAACCTGGCCAACATGGTGAAACCCTGTCTCTACTAAAAATACAAAAATCAGCCAGGTGTGGTGGCGTGCACCTGTCATTCCTGCTATTCTGGAGGCTGAGGCAGGAGAATCGCTTGAACCTCGGAGATGGAGGTTGCAGTGAGCCGAGATCATGTGCACTCCAGTCTGGGTGACAAGAGTGAAACTCCGAAAAAAAAAAAAAAATCCCTGCCCTTGGGGAGTTTATGTGCTGAGAGGGTAAACAGACATTAAGTAGCAAACACAGTAAATAAGTCCATTATAGAATCTGCTAGAAGGTAGAAGTTGCATGGGATCAAACAGAGAAGAACAAGGTGGGCAGGCGGTCCAAGTGAGGTTGGGAGAGATGAGTTGAAATGCAGATAGAGTGGGCCATAGTCCTTCCTGAGATGTGCAGAGACTTGAGAGAGGTGAGGAAACAAGACATGCAGAGATCTGGGGGGAAGTGTCCCAGGTAGGGAGAAGGTGAGTGTAAATCCCTGGGGCAGGAGCGAGCTTGGTGTGTCCCAGGACTAGCAGGAGGGCCCAGGTGGCCAGGGCAGCTTGGGCTGAGGAGAGAGCAGTGCCTGCGTCAGAGTGAAGGATGAGGGTGGAACTGGGCCTTGCAGGGCCTTAGAGGGGTGTTGCAATGACTTTGATGTCAACTCCGAGTGAGACAATCCCACTCCAGCACCAGTGTAAGCCCAGGTCCCTAGCCACCTGGCAAATATTGAAGTAGATAAAGAAGTGCCCCAGCAAGTAGAACATTCACAACATGCAAAATTGTTAGACTGAAAGGAGGAGAAGGCTGGGAGAGACGGAGGTCTCTTTCTCTTCTTACTTTTCCTGATCCTTTTCATGGGGCTTGCTAAGGCTCCTGGGACAAATCACCGTGTCAAGCAATCCTGAAGCAGCAGAATTTCATTGTCTCACAGTTCTGGAGGCCAGAGGCTGAAATTGAGGGATCCACAGGACCACACTCCCTCCAAAGTTCTCTATGGAATAATCTGTCCCGGGCCTCTCGCCCAACTTCCGGTGGTTGCTGGCAATCTCTGCCGTTCTTTAGCTGGTAGCTGCGCCACTCCAATCTCTGCCTCTGTCTTCACATGGTGTCCCTCATGTGTCTGTGTTCTCTCCTCTTCTTCGCCTTCTTTTTTTTCCTTTTCACAGGGTCTTGCTCTTTTGCCCAGGCTGGTGTGCAGTGGTAGGATCTCTGCTCACTGCAACCTCTGCATCCCTGGACTCAAACGATCCTCCTGCCTCAGCCTCCCAAGTAGCTGGGACTATAGGCATGTACCACCACACCTGGTTAATTTTTGTATTTTTTGTAGAGACAGGGTTGCACCATGTTACCCAGGCTGGTCTTGAACTCCTGAACTCAAGAGATCCACCCGCCTTGGGCTCCCAAAGTGCTGGGATTACACTCTCCTCTTCTTGTAAGGACACCAGCCCTTGATCAGGGCCCACCCTCACCCAGTATGACCTCCTCTTAACTTGATCACATCTGCAAAGATCCTATTTCCAAGTTAAGTCACATTCATGGGTACCTGAAGTTAGGACTTGGATATGTCTTTAGGGGACACCATTTAATCCACTACAGAGCCCTTATTTGCCTGTCATCTGTCCCTGTGTGTGTTTCTGTGTATGTGTGCATGTATGTGTGTGTATTAACTCGTGGGAGTTCACCTCACTGTCACGTCCTTCAGCCCATAATAGGGCCGTGTTTCTCAAACACTCCAGGCACAAAAGCTCACACTCAAATGATGTATGTGCAGGCTGCCAGCAACATCACAAAACCCTGTATCTGAGTCTTCTCCCGGAATGAGCCTGGAACAAGACTCTCCGAGTCTGAGAGCCACGGCTCAGTGCTTCTTGTTGCTCATTTCCTTCCTGGGAGACACCAAACCAACATGCTGAGGTGCCCTTGTCCTCGGGCAGGGCCGAGAGAATATCGTTGAAGAGCTCCACATGTCTCACTCTCCCCACTGGCTCCACAAAAGGGGGATTCAGAGCTCCGGTGGGAAGCAGACAGGTGGAGCATGCAAGGGGCTGTCTGCTGAGAAGAATGTGGCAATTCATCCTGAGGATCCGTGAGCTGGCTGGGACAGTGGAAATCGGGCCTGATCCTCAGAGTGGCCCAGAGGAGCAGGGAAGCAGGCATGGGTTACCCACAGCCTCCAGGACATCATCCCCCTTGGGAGGAGGCAGACTAGCCTGGACCAGGGCTCACTGCAGAATAAAGTGAATGGTGTCCCAGGACTCAGGATCAGGGGCCTTTGCAGCCTGGTGTCCTCCTGCCCAGTGCTCAGCTGATGGGGAGGCTGGTAAGGCTGCAAATGGCATTGGAGGGGGCCCACCTCATCCATTCCTGACCAGTTAGTGGAGATGAAAAGGCTAGCCTTCCTCAATCAAATAGAGAGCCTCTTTGATGTTTAGTGTGAAGGATTCAAACACCATTTTTCACCGTGACTGCAATGGACTGAATGTGTCCTTCCAAAGTTTATATGCTAAAACTTTAATCCTCAATGTGATGGCATTAGGAGGTGGGGCCTTTGAGAATTAGGTCATGGGGGTAGAGCCCTTGTGAATGGGATTAGTGCCCTTACAAGGAGTTACAGGAGACAGTCTTCTCCCTCTTCCTCTCTCTCTCTCTCTTTCTTCCCACCTTCCGCTACCACCCCCCTTTGACTTCCCACCATGTGGTGCCTTCTGCCACGTTGTGACACAGCAAGAGGGCTCTCACCAGATGCCAACACTTGATATTGGACTTCCTAGCCTCCAGAACCATGAGACAATAAATTTCTGTTCATTATAAATCACCCAGTCTGTGGTATTCTGTATTGCAACACAAAACAGACAAAGACAGGAAGACAAAAAAGTAAATTGGGACAAATCATTTTAATGTTCAGAATATTTGATTATTAATTTCTTGGGCAAAATCTTGCCCCAAATTGATCTCAGGGAAGCTTCATCCTGTCCTGCAAGAAGCTTTTCCTAACACCATTGTATCAGTTTTCCATTGCCACCATAATGCCAAGTAACGGTCATACGACCTCAGTTCATTGCACACACTTATGGAATCGGTGAAGGGCCAGTTTAGTGGCTTGACTATCTGGTTGGGCTCGCTCGTGTGTCTGGGGGCCAGCTGACAATTGACTGATCTAGGCTGACCTCAGCAGGAGTGACAGGGACTAGCCTGGCATGTTCCCATGGTGATGACAGAGACCCTCAAGAGCAACAGGAAACCTGGAAGACCCCTGAGGCCTAGCTGGGAACTGCTGCACCATCGTATCTGCCTCAGTTCTACTGGCCAAGCAAGGCACATGGGTGGCCCAGAGTCCGGATAAGAAAGTACTGCAAGGTTCTAAAGCAGAGAGCTTGGATCTGGGACAGGGACGAAGATTCAGAGCCATTGTCATCACCTAACACAACCGCCTCTCCTCAAAGACCCCTGAACTCCAATGTGGCTCAGTGCTTCGGGACCCAGTGAATTCTATATTTTCTGAGACAGGTCACAACTTCTGGTCCACAAGCTCAGACATGCCACTCTCCAAAATAAATTCATTTTTCTCTAACTCAATTTCTACGCGAAGCCCCCAATCCACCTCTTGGCAGAACAGAATCTCAACCAATACAGGGTCATTTTGTTAAAATCAGAATGTTCTGGGGGTAGTTTATGGTATCTCCTTCCATTCCTTAAAGGGGTTGGGTTTGAGATCTACAAGGTCTTTGGGGCTATTCAACAGGGAAGCCCTCCGACATTTGCTGAGCTTTCCAAATTTCCTGTGTGGACTGGGTCACTGTCCCACAGTTTAAGGGGCCCCTCTCTCTCCTGGTCCTCACTTCAAGGCCTTCTACCTCAGGAGTGCCAGGCCCTTCGGGGGAGGGGAGGGCGGGTACTCCCCAGGGACCCTCAGATATGCTCACGCCAAACTCTGGGGCCACAGGGCACCCATGGGAATAAATCCAGACCTAGTGTCCCACACCGCAGAGTGTTTCTGATACTGTGCAAGCTGGCATGAGGAAACTTCTAGAAAGCAAGGCTCTGGTCTTCTTGGCTCTCAAATCCCAGGACCACGTCATCTCAGCATGGCGTTCCAAGCCTGAGATGGTCTGCAGGAGGTAGGGAGCGGCCCCTCTCGGATGTCCTGGCTAATTGCCTCTGTGGTCCCCTTCTCTGAGGAATTTCCATTCTCTCTTGGCAAGAGTAGGGAGAGGGCTGTATTGGCCCTGGAAATATCCAATCTCCCATTTAGGCCCAACTCCCAACTTTTGATGCTCAAGAGTCAAAAATTAATATATTTTGTTTTTCTCTGTATTTCTGCTGGAACATCCCTTCCCAGAAGCTGTACTAGCAGAAAACCAGGGAAAGGAGTTCATGTTTCAAACTATGGCCACATCATATTTCTATGAATGGTACTACGGGACTGGGCCTTATTCATCACCCAGGGAGGCATTGTAAGTGGTGGGAAAAACTGGATCTGGATGACATCAATTCCAGTCCTGGCCCAGTCACTTGCAAGCTTAACCTCTGAGCTTGCGTCTACCCAAGCAGGCTGGCAGCATATCTGAAAAATGCATGTGTTA
Source organism: Trachypithecus francoisi (assembly GCF_009764315.1). Classification (NCBI taxonomy): domain Eukaryota; kingdom Metazoa; phylum Chordata; class Mammalia; order Primates; family Cercopithecidae; genus Trachypithecus; species Trachypithecus francoisi. Next base: position 8,897,079 of record NW_022681456.1, on the reverse strand, counting down.
GGCAGAATAATGGCCCTCTCCAAAAGGCGTCCCCACCTTCATCCCAGGAATGCAAATATGTTGGGTTACATGGCAGAGGGGAATTAAAGTTGCTCATCAATGACCCTGAGATGGAGATGTTGTCCTAGATTATCTGGGTGGGCTTAGCATCATCACAATGTCCTTAAAAGTGAGAGAGAGAGAGAGAGAGAGAGGCAGAAGTAGAGAGAACCAAAGGAAGATGTGGCCATGGAGGGAAGATCTAGAGAGGGTAGCATGAGAAGGACTCAGCCATGAGCCTGGGGCTGGGGGTGGCCACCAGAGCTGGAAAGGTAAGGAGGTGATTCTCCCCAGAGCCTCCAGAAGGAACCAGCCTTGCTGACACCTTGGTCTTAGCCCTGTGAGACCTGTGTCAGAGCTACAGTGCTGGAAGATGACAAATGTGTGTGTTTTTAAAGTCACTAAGTTTGGGCTGGGCTCGGTGGCTTACACTTGTAATCTCAGTACTTTGGAGGCCGAGGCGGGTGGATCACCTGAGGTCAGGAGTTCAAGACCAGCCTGGCCAACATGGTGAAACCCCGTCTCTACTAAAAATACAAAAATTAGCCAGGTGCGGTATTGCACACCTGTAGTCCCAGCTACTTGGGAGGCTGAGGCAGGAGAATTGCTTGAACCTGGGAGGCAGAGGTTGCAGTGAGCTGAGATCACACCACTGCACTCCAGCCTGCATGACACAGCGAGACTCTGTCTCAAAAAAATGAAATAGAATAAAGTCCCTAAATTTGTGATAATTTGTCACAGTGGCATGAGAAACCCACACAGTGGCTTGTGGGTTTGTGAATGGAAAGTGTCAGCAGAGGGGAGACATCACTCAGTCCAGCCACGCACCACCAGTGCCAGAGGTGGAGCCTGAGCCCCAGCAGGAGAGAGACCTGGGTTCTAATGTCACCTTCACTGCTGGTGAGCACAGAAACCTCAGGCCTGTCACCCCACCTCACTGAGCTTCTCTCCTCTTCTATAGAAATCATCCCTGCCCTTGGGCTGAGGTGAGGTTCAAGGAGATGATGTGTGTGACATGCTTAGTGTGGACCTTGCCCAGGGTGGACCTGAAAACATTTAGTGGTAAAGACAAAGAAGAAAGGGCAGCCAAAAAGGAGTTACCTTGTTCTGTGTATGAGTGACCTCCAGTTATACAGAGATTGGCGGATGCTAGGGATGGATGCATGGACAAACGGATGGATAGATCGATAGATAGATAGATGGATGGACAAACAGATGGATAGATAGATAGATGAATACATAGATACATAGATAGATGGTAGATAGATCAAGATAGACATATGATAGATCAAGATAGATGATAGATCGAGATAAATGATAGATACATAGATACATAGATAGATCAAGATTCATGATAGATAAACAGCTAGCTAGCTAGATTAGATAGATACTTCAAGGTAGTTGGATTAGAAATAGTTTCTTAGACATGTAGAATACAAGAATATCCATTGCAGTTTTATTCATAATAACCCCAAACTGGAAATCACCCAAATGACCACAAGCTAAGGAATGCACGAAGCAGATGATGGTATTTTCACACAAAAGATATCATTCAGCAAGTAAAAGAACAAACTACTAACACACCCAGCAACACGGGTGGATTTCAAGAGTATTATGTTAGCTGAAAGAAGCTAGGCACAAAGAGGTCACGTTGTGAGGCGCATCTACAGTTGATCCAGGGAGTCTGCGTCTTTGTTCAGGTGAAAAAGATGAAGCTTAGTTGTCTCCAGGCACAAACCATCAGCGGTGATGAAAGCCAACATAATGGATGCTCTGGGGGTCGCCGCCTGGGAGGGAGAGCGAGGGAGCCCTTGGGGCATGGGCAGTGTCCTGTGCTTTTACCTGGGTGCTGGTCACTTGGGGGCATATTTGTAAAAACGTACCAAGCTGCACCTTCACCATGTGTGCGCTTTACCTTTGAAAATTACACCCCAGTAAGAATGAAGACGATAACAAGAAATTGTAGATTCTACACCCGGAGCCCACAGACGGACTTAGTTCTAAGTGTTTGGGGAAGGAAGATAAAGGGGGTTGCCAGGTGTGGGTTCTGGTGTGTCTGAGTTCCAGATCCTGGGAGCTAGTGAGCATCTCCAGGATCCTCAGGTTCGTCCCAGGAAGACAAGCAGCCTGTGAGTCGGTGCTGTCCCTGGCTAAGAGCTTTCCCTGGCTGCCTCCACAACCCAGGACCTGCTACCCACAAGCAAAGTAGGGAAGACAGCCTCTCCTGTACCCGAGCCCAGCAGGGAAGCCACACCCTCCCCATTGGGCTTCTCCTGCTGTTGGCCCTGGGGACTCACCCAGCAGAGAAAGCTACCACCTGCCCAAGCTGCCCCTACAGTCCCGATCTCGGCCCCCTTCCTCCTCTTTCTCCTCCCCTTCTCCCGTCTCCCCTCCTCCTCCTCCTCCTCTTCCTCCTCCTCTTTTTCGTCCCCTTTTCCTTCCCTGGTCCTCCTCTCTTTCCTCTTCCTCCTCCTCCTTTCCTTCCTCTTCCTCCTCCTTCTCCCCCTCTCCTTCTCCTCCTCCCCTTCCTCTTTCTCCTCCCCCCTCCCCTCTCTCTTTTTCCTCTTCCTCCTCCTCTTCTCCTCTTCCTCCTCCTCTTTTCCTTCCCTCTTCCTCCTCTTCTACCTCCTCCTCTCCATCCCCCTCCTCCTCCTCTTCTTCACTGGGGAGGAAGAGACCGTCCAAGTGTCCCCGCCCACCTGCGCTCACGTGGCTTCCGTCAGCACAGGGCCCTGGCACATCTGTTTCCTCCCACCCTCCAGCTAGGACTGCTGAGCAGGGCAATTTTCAGAGCACGGAGCTGGAGGGAGGGGCCCAAGCCAGGCAAGTGTGGCCTGTAAGGCCCTTGGAGACCCCAGGGCAACCGTGGGTCACATGGCTTGCCCGCCCCTAGACCCAGGGCCCCAGGGACTTTGTGAGAACAATGCTGAGGGAGAGTGGCCAATTAGGGGTACCCTCCCAGCTCCCCAGACTCCTGCTGAGCCTCCCTCTCGCTGGTGCTGGAGCTCTCAGGGTCCATGCTAATGTGGGTAGAAAAGAACCTTCTGGAAGGCATATTCAGCATGCCCTTACCACCCAACCTGGAGCCAGGCATGAAAAATGATGGTGGTCAGAGAGGCAGCTGCTATTGAGCTGACTTTGAACTTGAACTATTTTGAAATCCAGCTCATAAATTTCCAGCCCAGCCCCGGGCCTCCCCTTCAGGTCTGGGTATGGAATCTGTCGAGGGGCCCTGGGTCTGCAGCACAATGCCGCATTTACAGAGCTGCGCTGCCAGTGCCTGAGTGTGTGTGTGAGTGTGTGTGTACCTGGGGACAGAGTGTTTGTGCACGGTGCCAAAGGGAGGGCCCCACACATCTGGAAAGTGTCAGGTTTAATGCCCAAAGCCACGGGCCCAGGTCAGCTAAAAGTACATGTTTGCTCCCAGCCGCAGCTGTGCAAACTCCCGCTGCTCGGGCTGTGCTGGGCTCAGTCAAGTTCCCTCAAAGACAGTGGCCTCTTTGTCAGACTCCATTCCAATCCCCCGTTTCAAAGTCACTGGCCTGCCACAGGGCCCCCTGCCACAAACAGCTGCGGGGCAGCATCTGTCTGAGGCTGCATTCATTCCACCAGGAGAAGGAAAACACAGCAATTTAGGGTCTCAAATCTACGGCTCATCCAACAGACTGCACCCCTCCCGTCCCTGTGAAACTCTCTGTCTCAGGGTCACGCCCCCGCCACCTTGGTCCTCATCAGGCACAGCACAGCCGACGGCAGATGCAGCCCTTGCCCACAGGGAGCTGGTTCTGCTCCATTTGCTAAATCGTGGTTGTCGCTACGAAAATCGTCTCCCTGCAGATGTGGTTTGGTTTATGTTTGGAGGCTGAGAGGAGCACAAACCTGTGTGTGTGTGCATGTGTGTGTGCATGCGTGCATGCGTGCATGTGTGCACATGCGTGTGTGTGCACACGTGTGTGAGTGCGTGTGTGCATGCACTCATGTGCGTGGGCGTGCACACACGTGCGTGCATAAGAGATGGGGGTAGATTAGGAGCAGTGGGAGAAAACCAGTATCAGCCTGGGCTTGCCCCTAAAGCAAAGCTATAGCTGAAGGCTGATGAGCAGGCTGTGTATGGGAATTGGGCCCAGAAGCAGGGCTGGGGCTGGGAATTGAAGGAGGGGGCGCCCATGAACGGATCCTTAGGGACTGGTGCAGCATCCTGCAGGAGCTGCCGAGGAGTCTCTTGAAAGCAGCCGCAGCAATGTTCCCTAGGAGATGAAAACGGAAGCATTGTCTATCAGCTGCTGTCCCCCATTGGTCATGGGGCAGGGAGGGGGGCTCTGTGGATGTCAGCCCTGGCCCCACACTCCTGGGTTTCCCAGGCAGGGGGTCCAAGCAGGTTCTTGCAGGTACAACACACACAACAGCATCCGAAAAGCCCTGGGGGAGGAAGCAAGAGGTGTAGGGTGTGCACTACAGTTAAGAGCCATCCCACGGCACCTGCACAGAGCTGCTCTCTGCAGAAACAGGGGGTAAAACATGGGTTGAGAGGAGTCCAAGTGGGCACGGGAAGGGGCCCAGGCCGCCAGCGTGGGTCCCGGGCAGCCAGCATGAATCCAGCCAGCGTGGGTCCCGAGACAGCCAGCGTAGGTCTCGGGTGGGCACGGGAAGGGGGCCCTGGCAGCCAGCGTGAGTCCTGCCAACATGGGTCCCAGGGCAGCCAGCGTGGGTCCCCGGCCTGCGCCCGCCTGCTCTGTCTTCTCCTGGAATCTTGCTCTTCCTGCTGCTGCCGGCCTGTGGGAGCGCCACCGAGAAGAGGCCAAGAGCTTCTCCCTCGCCAGCCAAAGGGTTCTGGGGCTTTCCAGTCTTGGACCTTCTCCCCAGGGAGGATTGACAAAGGCTGGGGAAGCTCACCAGGGCACAGCCCCTCCGTGGTTTCCCAGCAGTCCTGGAAGAAAGCGCGCATTGTTTGCACAGCTGGTTGTTTTTCAGGTAGAGAAAACGTTGCTGCGATTGGCAGCCAGTGTCCCAGGGTTCTGTCTGCTTTGGAGGCTGGGTGGGTAGCACCCTTACCGGCTCTGTTCTCCCTCCACTGCCCAAGTTACAATCGCCATCAATGCCCCTCTAGTGGATGCACGTATGATGATGATGGCGACAACGATCACCGCAGCTAACACTGTGACGGCACTCACTTTGTGCCAACCACTGTTTGACGTGCTTCCCACTTATGAATTCACTCAGTTTGTATAACAACATCTATTTCATAGATGCTATTATGATCCCCATTTTACAGACAAGGAAACTGAGGCAAGGGAGGCTAAGCCACTTTTCCAAGTAATAAATAGTATGTTAGATAGTGATTTGTAGGTAGAGGACAGTGGCTATTTTGAACAATACAACCTACCAGCTGTATGTTATGACATTCATGAACAGTGGACTCCACCACCTACCTCTTTAGAAAACTGGGATATTTTCCCAATACTACAGTGTCTGGAGTTATCAAACTAACAACAGGTCAATTGTCTCATCTATCAGCATTCTGACAACTGTAGGGTATTATTTGGATATTTTTGGGGAGATCCTGACCTGCTGGGCACTTGCAGGGGTGGGGTGCCCCCCAAAATATCCAAATTATATTCCAGAGTTGTCAGAATGCTGATAGATGAGATGAGTGAGCTGTTGTTGCTTTGATAACTCCAGGTGCTATAGTATTGGGAAACTATCCCAATTTTCTAAAGAGGTAGGAGGTAGATTCTGCTCTTCATGTCCATAGTAACATGGAAATGGGAGGTTGTATTATTGTTCCAAATAGCCACTGTCCTTCCCTGGGGCTCCATCCCACATTTCCGCATGTCCTTGCTCCATTGATAGCAGGCTTTGCCATGTGACTTGTTTTGGACAATAGGTATGAGCAGAAGAAACATGCTTCACTTCTGGGCGGAAGCCCCAAGAGCCACCATGAGGTCCTCCACTTCTCTTTCTCCCTACCACAAGACTGACATGTCTTCAAGAGGGACTGCTGCTTTAGCCTGGGTCCCTAGAATGAAGACTGATATGCAGAAAAACTAACTTCAGCCAGCCTGCAATGAACTTGTGGGGTTAGCAATAAGCTTTTGCTGTTCTAAGCCACCAAGAGCCAGGGGCTGTATGTTACTGTGGCAGAACTTAGCTGAAGCTGACTAACACTGTTACTAATAGAATCATTTTCAAATGTAGAAAATAAAAGAATGGACTCTGAAAGCTCCTGTGAGTTCACATAGAACAAGTCACACCTGACAAATGCCTTTTATGTATTTGACAGGGTTACACGAGTGACACAGAGAGGAATTTTGTAGTATAAGAATATCTGAAGTTCAGCTTGCATTAACAAAAACTTTGCCTCTGTTTCCCATAAATAAGGTACAGAAATGTGAACTCGGTAAAAACATGATTAAATGGTTTCATAATCATTACAGTGAGGAACCAAGAAGGGCTGATTTCATATGGCTGATGCCAACCTGCCAGAAGGTCTCTAGTGGTATGCCACAGGGCTCTGCCCTTGTTTCACTCAGTTCAATGTTTTCATTAATGATTTTTCACAAGGCCTTCAAAAGCTAAGCTGATCACATTAAAAAATGATACAAAGCTGGGGAGAACAGTCTGGTGAACCATGAAATATTTTTGGCAGAGCAGAACAAGATGAATTGTAACAGAGATCAAACAACGACTTAAAAAACCAGAAGGGGTCAGGTGCAGTGGCTTAAGCCTATAATTCTGGCACTTTGGGAGGCCGAGGCAGTGGATCACAAGGTCAGGAGATCAAGACCATCCTGGTCAACATGGTGAAACCCCGTCTCTACTAAAATGCAAAAAATTAGCCGGGCATGGTGGCACACACCTGTAGTCCCAGCTACTCAGGAGGCTGAGGCAGGGGAATCACTTGAATCCAGGAGGCGGAGGTTGCAGTGAGCTGAGATTGAGCCACTGCACTCCAGCCTGGTGACAGAGTGAGACTCCGTCAAAAACAAACAAACAAACAAACAAACAAAAACCCAGAAGGACTGGAAATGGAAGTCATAGATTCATAGCAGCATGTGTGAAAATGATGAGACTTGGTTGACCATAAGTTCAGTGTGAGTTATTATTATTAAATGCCAATATTCATTGAGCACTCCCAGTGTATCAGACAGTGTGCCAAGGACGGACTTGACACAATTCTCTCATTGTATTCTTCCCCAGGATCCTGAGTAGTTCATGCTGTGCTTTAAATAAGAGGTACATTCATTGAATCACCTATAGGAAAAAAAAAAATCAAAGCATATAAATTTTTTCCGTAAAGAAACTCTCAGGAGGTAGAGGCCCAGTCTTTCTGGAAGGCAATGGCATTTTCTATCATTTCTTCTTACATGCTTTTAGATTAAGGATTCTATTTAACTCAACAAATGCTTATTGAACTCCTACTATGTGTCCAACATTCTTCCAGGTACTGGGAATGGGTTGGTGAATAACACAGGTAAAATCTCATCCACCGTGGAGTTTCCTGCCAAGGTAGAAGACACAAAAAATAAGTAAACCCTCTAATTTTCGGTGGTGATTCATTCTATGAAGACCATCAACAGGGTGAGAAAATACAGAGTGACTAGGGAAGGGGAAGGGGTAATTACATGGGAAGATCAGGGAAGGCTTCCCTGAGGAGGTGACTTTGGGCAGAGCCCTAACTGGTGACAAGAATCCAGCCACTGGTTCCAAGCAAGACATTCCCTCATATTCTACTTCCCGTTTGATTAGAAGCCTGCACAGGGAAAGAAACAGAAAAAAAAAAAAAAATACCCAGCACTCTACTTCTTGAGCCCAGGTGAGGGAAACAATGGTAAGACGCTCCCAGGGGTCCAGAATTCTCTCAAGCAGGTGCTCCCCTGGTACCCGGGCATCAGCAGATACCAGCAACCTCATTGTGCACTGAGTCCAGCACAAATACAGAAAATAAATCTGAAACGGGGGTATTTTCTTCAGCTTGGATTATTTTTGCAGCGATCGCGTTTCTTTGTATGTTAAGAAACCCTGGGAAATTATTTGCTTAACGGGAGCACTCGGTATTTCTCAAAGTCTTTTTTTTTCAACCTTCTTTCCCTTTACTCTTGCTTTCCTCCTCTTTGTTTGAGTTTTGAGCAAAAACTTCCTACCTGCTGTGATATTTTCCCCATGAATGTCACCAAACTAAGTAGGCTAGAAAAACAGTCTTAGGAAATACGAGGAATGGCCAGGAATCAGGGTAAACAGCAGCCTGGGAAACTTCCAGAAGAAAGTGCAGTCAGCGACTCTGACCTCGACTCCTGTCAGCAAATTACTCCAAAATCAAGTTGGCCATTTGAGTTCCATGGAGGGTTTCCCCTTGCAAGACACTGCTTCTTTAAGTCCCTTGGGCAGGAAGTGGTGATTCCAGAGGTCCCCCTTGGCATGTCCTTGAGGGAACAAAGAAAGGGACACACTTTTGACCCCATCTGTGTGTGAAGTTGGTGAGGGGGCATCTTGTGTCTGGCTGATCCAAAATTCACCCAGCAATATGAAAGCTGGCCTGGGTCTGAACTCATGAAAGATAATGATTTGAATTTCAAAGGATTAAAAGAAGCCCATGGAAACGATGATTAAGCCCTTGAACATTTTACCAAAAAAAAAAAAAAAAAAAAGATTATTTCTGAACCAAAGAGCTGCAAAAAAGTCAAATGTGAAGGGAAGAATGTCATTGTGCCCTTAGAAAGTCTTGCTGGGAAAAAATACGGAAAGTAAAAGAAAAAAAAATCATTCTTTGTCATTTTTCTGCTTTAAGAATTAGAGCAGAGTTCCCAAGCCTTGTAAAATTTTTTATTTTTATTTTTTTTGAGTCAGAGTCTCGCTCTGTCGCTGGGGCTGGAGTGCAGTGGCCAGATCTCAGCTCACTGCAAGCTCCGCCTCCCGGGTTCCCGCCGTTCTCCTGCCTCAGCCTCCCGAGTAGCTGGGACTACAGGCGCCCGCCACCTCGCCCGGCTAGATTTTTGTATTTTTTAGTAGAGACGGGGTTTCACCGTGTTAGCCAGGATGGTCTCGATCTCCTGACCTCGTGATCCGCCCGTCTCGGCCTCCCAAAGTGCTGGGATTACAGGCTTGAGCCACCGCGCCCGGCTGCCTTGTAAAATTAAGATAAAATTAGCTTATTGTGTTTTTATCATTTTAGATTTATTTTTCAAGATGAAGTTCCAACAAAACCTCTTTTTTCTCTCTCCTTTTAACAATATGTGAGCTTTGACTCCATGTCAAGTGGCTTGGCTTCAGGTGCCCTTTTTCTGGTACCTATAACCCTTGGAAAAATAAAGCCCTCCTGTCCTTCCTTTAATGGATTTGTCTACCAGACTGATGTCACTGAGAGAATTCTTTCCTGTCTCTGTCCTGTTTTCCAGCAGTTGGCATCTAGACTCCACTGAACTGAGGTCCCCTTCTTCTAGAGTCTTCTGCAAGAAGAAGGGGTTCCTCCTTCTCACCTTCTTCATCTCTTCTATATTGGTCAGGATAAGTAACACCAACTACTGTAACAACCCCTGCATCTCAGTGGCTTATGACTCAGCTGTCAGCCCGAGGATTCTGCTCCACACAGTCATTCAGGGACCCAGGCTCCTTCCATCTTGTGGGTCCATCCTCCTTGATACCCTCAGAGTCTTCTTTATTCAGCCAGTGAATGGAGAAGGAATATGAGGGAGGTTTCTATGGGTCTGGTAGTAGTGCACGTCCATTCCACTCACATTCTAGTGTTCAGAATTCAATCACATGGCCACACCTAACCACACAGAAGCCTGGGGAATTTAGTACAGTGTGGTTTCCTGGAGGAAGAGAAGAACTTGAAAACCAGTGAACATTAGTGATCTTGCCACATTTGCTACTTTCTCTTTCTCTCTTTGGTATCACCTCCCTGTTCTAGTTCATCTCTACATTGATGTACCTGGCTAAGGCAGTTCAGGCTGCTGAAACAAATGACAATAGACTGAGTGGCTTAAACAACAAACATGTATTTATCATATTTCTAGGGTTGGGGAAGCCCAAGATCAAGATGCTGGCAGAGCCAGTGCTTGGTGAGGACTTGCTTCTTGGCTTGTAGGCAGCCTCCTTCTCACTGTATCCACATATGATGCAAAGCAGAGAGTGACAGGAAGCTCTCATGTCTCATAAGGGCACTAATCCCATTCATGGGGCTCCACCCTCATGACCTAATCACTTTCTAAAGGCCCTACCTCCTAAGATCATCATATTAGTCATTGAGATTTCAACATATAAATTTGGGGAAGGAGGACAACACAGACATTTCATAAAAATAATTAAAAAAAAACATAGGTACTCATGTTTTTCCCTACATAGCAATAATCCTTTTTCTTACTAAATCTCCCAGATTCTGTTGACCAAATTGGTCTTCCTTGGTTCAGAACAGCCTGAGTGTCAGAAATGTTGTTATATGAGCATCCATGTCCATCCATCCATCCATCCATCCGTCCATCTGTCTATCCGTCCATTCATCCATCTGTCCATCCATCCATCCATCCATCCATCCATTCGTCCATCCATCTGTCCATTTATCCAGACAATAGTTAATGATCCCCCATGTGCAAAAGCATGGTGTGAAATGCTGTCCAGAAAGAAAAAAAAAAGTGTAAGGTGTGCTTTCTGCCTTTGAGGAGTTGATATTCCAATTGGGAACATAAGAACTAAGCAAACACAAAACTAGCAAAGACACCAGATCCAGGCATGTGGAGATGAGTGGGAACCACTGAGGAGCAGAGACCTTGTGGGCTGCTCCCTATGCACCTGCGCCCCCCTTTCTCCTTCAACGAGCACAAGGATGTGTCTGGGAGTTCTTCCCTGGTGCTCTCTATGAATTCTCTTCCTCCTTTCCCTCCGGTTCTCCACGGTTGGTCTCCTTGCCCTCCCATACCCATTTCTCTTGCCTTTCTTTCTCTGCTTCTTTTTCCCCACCCATCTCCCCAAGCATCTCTTCACTTTCTTCCCAGGACACAGATGCCTCCAGTGTGTGCCAGCCTCAGAGCCTTTGTAGGAACAGAGGTAGCCTCAGGGCCTTTGCACCTCTGTTTCTCTGCCAGAATGCCCTTTCTCAGGCTCTTTGCAGAGCCGGCCCCTTTTCCCCATCAGGCTCTCAGTTCAAAAGCCATTTCTGAAGGATATTTGTGACCCGGCCTCTGCCATGGAAAGCTGCTCCACCATGGTCTTTCTCTGCCCTATCACCCATTTTATTTATATAGCATTTATAACTCTCTGAAATTACCTCATTTAACTATTTTCTTTCCCCTACCCCCACCCCAGACTGGAAGTCCCCCAAGAATGAGAACCAAGTATGACTAGTCCATGGCTCTATCCCCCATTCACTGCACACAGTAGGCACTTACTCATCACTGCTGACTGAGGGGATGACAGACAGCCCCCTTCCCCTCCCCTCCCCTCCTTTAGCATCTCAAGACTGCACCGGGAGCATCACTGAGCCCCAGTTGCTCCAGGACCCTGCCCTCCCCCTGGGCCTGGTCCCCAGACTCTACCCTTTCCGGAGCTCCGGGCAGTGTGCCAGGAGCCTGGAGCCTTGCATTAATTCCTGCTCAACGCCCTTTGTCTTCACTTTCAGCTGAAAAACCACACAACCAGAATATTTGCCTGGACTTGTGTCTTCCTTGAGGAATGGATGGAAATGCTGTGCATTTGCCACGCTTTCTGGCATACTCACCCTGCGGCATTTCAGGGGCCAGCGTGCCCCTGGAAACTGCTTCCTCCCTGCCATCTCTGTGTTTTCATCAGCTGGGAAGGACTTAGTCTCGCTCCCGAAAGCCTTTCAGCCACTTGGCTCTTACCTGACTGAACTTCATGCTATACATACTTTTAAAAAAATTTTTAAACATTTTTTTGCATGACTCAAGTAAGCATCAGAACATCCTATATTACTTTTAATGTGCACAGATGTCCTTCTGGTAATTTACTCAGCTGTAGTTCAAAACAACTGTTCTATTAATGTTTTGTTTTGTTTTTGCCATCATGGCTCTTGAAAAACCACAGCACTTTTTGGAGCCCTCTTTTTTTTTTTTTTCATATAACAACTTGTTTATCCCAAAACCTGCTACATCAACAAGTGATGTTTTGGCATTATGGATTTCAGGCAGAAACAGTCACCAATTTATGTGACATCACAGTTTCTAGTCAGACAAAATAACTGGAAAGCAATCTGGATGGCACGCTACATTTAGAAGATCTCAAAACATTTGCTTTGCACAGATTTGCCGAGTGAGAGGCATGAAGAGGGGACAGTGCCCACGCTTTTCGTCTGCTGGGCACGGGCGCCATTTCCAAGAGTGTCACGCACTATTGTGTTAGCCAGAAAGGTATATGTGTTTCACTTTAAGCATTCTGCAACTTGAGAGCAAGAGAATCATGAACCCCTAAAAAGCTGAAAACTGATCAAGAAAGTGGTGTGCAAATGTGGGTGTATTGAAGCAGATTTCTTGAAGGTAACTCTAGACTCACTCTATACCACCCACTACCCACTATTGTAGGGGTCAGCCAACTTTTTCTTTTTTTTTCTTTTTTTTTTTTTTTTTGAGACGGAGTCTAACTCTATCGCCCAGGCTGGAGTGCAGTGGCCGGATCTCAGCTCACTGCAAGCTCCGCCTCCGGGGTTTACGCCATTCTCCTGCCTCAGCCTCCCGAGTAGCTGGGACTACAGGAGCCCGCCACCTCGCCCGGCTAGTTTTTTGTATTTTTTAGTAGAGACGGGGTTTCACTGTGTTCGCCAGGATGGTCTCGATCTCCTGACCTCGTGATCCACCCGTCTCGGCCTCCCAAAGTGCTGGGATTACAGGCTTGAGCCACCGCACCCGGCCCAGCCAACTTGTTCTATACAAGGCAAGATTGTAAATAGTTTCGTCTCTGCAGACTGCGTTCTCTGTTGCAAGAGGAAAACATAATAGTCATAGTATCTGGGGCTATCGTCTAGCACAAAGCTCTTCACCAACGAATCAGCTGGGATTTGTGGAGTTTAAGGCTTGTCGTGGAGCAGGATATCCCCAAGATGTCAAAATATCTCCCCAGAGCTTCCTGATAAATCACAAAGGGAAAGGTACCTTTAGCACGAAGAAATAAGGTGGATACCACCTCCACGCAGTGATCACGCCCAGCATGACCAACAGTGGGGCAAGCTGACGGGATGTGCTTCCTGAGGGTGATGGCACAACATGGACCCTGAAGAATTCCTGCAAAAGTGTTTATACTACATCAAATCCTAAGACAGCAATGAGGCAAATCCAGACCATGGGATGCTCTACAACTGGCCTAAACTCGTTAAAACTATTTATGTCAGGAAAGGCAAAATAGGTATGGGGTCTGTTAGGGTCAAAGAACTAAAGAGATGTGACCACACAGAACTGGAAATGGTCTGAGATTTCACCCTGCTGGCCAGGGAAGACATGGCTCTGCCACAGTCTCACGGACTCAAGAAGATACAAGACTCCTGGGTCAGAGACAACGGACGTTATTACTCACAATAATCACAGAAGCCAGGGAGTCAGCAAGTTCTTGAGCCAGTTCCCCAGCTCTGGTTTCCACAGGGCCACTCGAAGGGGGCCAGGTGACCCTTGCACATACTGCCGTTTGCACGGCAGGGGAGGAACCCGGAGTGTAGGGAACCCAAATCTTTCACAGTGGGCAGTAAGCCTGCCTGACCTTTTCCCCAGAGGGAACCAGTATTTTTATTACAGTGGACAGGAAGCATGCCAATCCTTTGATTTGAAGAGAGACACTATCTCTACCTTTCAAAACTGTTCTCCCTACAAACGTTCTTGAAATGATAGCCCAGAATGAAGGGTGGCCAAGGCCCCTGTTTGCAAGATGGGAATAAAGACGGGAGACTCATGAAGAATTGTCTCCTAATAGTGACAACGAAATGTAATGTGTGTGATGGCTTCTTGGACTTTCGGCTAAGATCAAGCGAAATGCAACGTGTGTTTGAGCCCTGGGTTAAGAAAGAAAACAGCTTTAAAGGACATTGTTGGGAAAATTGGGGACATTTTGATATGGAATATAGCTTATATAATTGTACCAATGTTAGATTCCCTCAGTATGATCGCAGTATTGTGGTTCCATATCATCTTTCTTCTTAGGAGGTACCACTGAAGAGTTTTGGGGCAAAGGGGCATGATGTTTACCACCAATTTTTACATGGTTTAGCAAAACACAAAACAAAATAAACAGCACACACACACATACACGAGAGAGAGACAGAGAGAGAGAGAGAGAGATCCGATGTGTCAACACCCAGCAAACCCAAATGGTGTTTGGGTTTTCATTAGATTATTCTTGCAAAAATTCAGGGGGACCCAGCTTCCCCCAAGAACACACAGCTGGCTCTTGGCCAAGCCTGGCCGGAGGCGACCTTCTTCTGACTTTAAGGACTGTGTTTTCACTACACTCAGTCTCTGATTTTATCCCTGCCCTGGCTTAATTAAGTGCTCTAAAGACATAAATAGGCTTTTTGTTTACTCAAGCTCGGGAGAAGCTGGCAGAAAAGGCCTTTTCAGCTGAAAGCTGCTTACAGCCGGAAGGTGTGAAGCGGTGAGTTTCCAGCCAGGAAGAAGCCTCTCAGCCGTGGGCGTCTTTGCCCGGAGCTGTGAGGTGAGTCCAGCAGCCCATTGTGGAATGGGAACGGGAGGGGCTGTGGGAAGCCACGCCAGGATGCCGCGCGGCAGACCCTTAGAACAGCTTTCATCGCTCCCTGAAAGCACTGGGAATCCGGACGCTGTCCTGGACACACACGTACAAATGGCAGCAGAATGTATGCCCAGGTCAAAGGCACTTTGAATTCATTTTGTCCCCGCTTCCCTGGCTTAGTAGGGCAGGTGGTCAAGAGCTGGTTTTATGAGTGGACACCCAGGGCATGGGCCCTGACCCCCAGGCAGCTGCCCAGCAAAGGCGGGCTGCAGGCTCTGAGAGGACCCGGGCTAAAAATGAAGAGGTGAGTCACTGCTGGAGCTCTGAACAGGCGCGGATGTCTGTGACACAGCTGGGGACTGAGCAAGGGCACTGCGGAAAAGTCCCACGGGTGAGACGGGCCACCAGGGAACATGCGACTCCCTGGGGCAGGGAGGCATCCCCCAGCCAGGGACCAGGACCTGGTCTGCTGAGGATGCACAGTCCCAAGTCTCACGGTCATACAGTCACCTGGGCCTTCACTCCGAACCATTTGATCACATGCCCGTCTGGACAGCTCAGACAGGGCCTATGTGGAGCGTGTGATCAAGAAGCCACTCTTCTTGGCTCTGTTCTCGCCGCCCCTTTGAACGCCTCCACTTCAAGTTCTTCTGTGGCTACTTTCAAACCCTCAGTGATGTTCAGTGTTATTTCTGCATGCCTTAAAAATAGGCAAGAGCCCGGGATGCTCCCTTTGAAAGACAAAGACTTTGCTGACACTGCAGTTCTCTCGTCTTTTCTTCTTCTAAAGTGTATATGCATATGTGTGTGTGTGCGCGTGTGGGTGTAGGTGTGTAGATGTGTGTATACGTGTGTGAGTACATGTGTGTATGTGTATGTGTGCGTATGTGGGTTAGTGTGTATATTTGTGTGTCCATGCATGTGCGTTTGCATATGTGTGCATATGTGTGTGTGTATTAGTGTTTATGTGTATATGTGTCTACATGTGTATATGTATGTCCATGTATGTATGTGCATACACATGTGTATGCGTATATGTATATTTATGTATTTGTGTGTATATGTGTGCTCGTGTGTACACGTGTATTGTGCATGCATCTGTGTATGTGTGTATATTTGTGTATTTATGTGTATATATGTGTTTATGTGTGTACATGTATATGTGTGTGTGCATATGTGTGGTTGTGTGTATGTGTGTAGGTATACGTGCATATGTGTTTATGTGCATGTAGAAGTGTGTGTGTGTATCTAAATGTATTGATTATCTTGGTGATTTCACACAGCAAGGCATGAAGTGCGGTGATTAGAGCAGGGCCCAGCTGAGCCTGAGGAAATTTCCCTGGCACCATGCCGAGGGCTCAGCTTGTGCCTGGTGCACCTGGCAGCATACCCTTAATATGCTTATATTTAATCTTCATTCACTAGCTTTATTATCATCCCTGCTTTATGGATGGGGACACTGAGGCACAGAAAGGGCAGGCCAGTTGCCCAGATCACACAGCCGGGACATGGTAGGGCCAGGATTCAAACCCAGGCAACCGAGTGTGCACATGGCAAGAAGACCCCTTCCTTGTCTGGGCATCTCCTTGGAAGGCGAGCGGCCTCCAGTGCTCTCAGATGGCCTTGTTTCAGGGCTCTCTCTGCAGGTTACAGAAAGGCTTTGTTGTCAGGCGTGACAACCTCCGTCCTCCTGCCGCCATGTCACGATCCACTGGGACCCACTGGCAGCCTCCCCTACGTCCATCCTAGCAGCCTCCAGTGTGGCTTTCTACTTAGGGTAGGCTGTGTGACCTCAGGCACTTAACCTCTCTGAGTCTCCATGACTCCATCTGCTTTATTTATTTATTATTTATCTTTTATTTTATTAATTTTTTTTTTGAGTTGGAGTCTTACTCTATTGCCCAGGCTGGAGTGCAGTGGCATGATCTTGGCTCACTGCAGCCTCCACTTCCCAGGTTCAAGTGATTCTCCTGCCTCAGCCTCCTGTGTAGCTGGGATTACAGGTGTGCACCACCGCGCCTGGCTAATTTTTGTACTTTTCGTAGAGACGGAGTTTCACCATGTTGGCCAGGCTGGTCTCAAACTCCTGACCTCAGCTGATCCACGCACCTTGGCCTCCCAAAGTGCTGGGATGACAGGCGCGAGCCTCCATTCCTGGCCTGCTTTATTTTAAAATGGAAATAATATGCAGCCAGGGTTCAAGTGCACGATGGTGCGTGTGCAGAACTCTGTCAGCTGCCCAGGAATGCGCAGCCCTGCTTCTAGGCGGCTTCTTCAATGCTGCTTGGAACAAGTGGCTAATGGCTCT
The DNA here is from genome assembly GCF_009764315.1 of Trachypithecus francoisi. Classification (NCBI taxonomy): domain Eukaryota; kingdom Metazoa; phylum Chordata; class Mammalia; order Primates; family Cercopithecidae; genus Trachypithecus; species Trachypithecus francoisi. Next base: position 8,880,053 of record NW_022681456.1, on the reverse strand, counting down.
CCATGAAAAAGCCTTTTTTTCTTGATGCCTTTCCCTCTGGCCTTGCTTGCAAAGTTGAGCTTCCCCCACACAAAGCAGCCTGGGAAAATCCCCCTGATGTGGGAGTGCTTGGGGGGCCCTGGGCTGGGGCTTGTGGTTACCCCAGGTCACTTTTCTTTCTTCTTCAACATGTGCTTTTAAAAGCCAGTGACTTCAGAAGCTTGTGGAGGAAGGTCTTCCTTCCCAGGGGTGTGCGGTAAAGGGGTCTTCCCTTCTCCCCTTCTCTCCATCACGGGACCCACTCTTTCCAACCCCTTGTCAGAGATACCCCAATACCTCTTTTCTCTTAAATATCTACTTTCTCTGCCCAATTTCTCTCTGCCTCCAAACTCTCCACTCTTTAATCCAGCTTTGTTTATGTGTATATATGTGTATATGTGAGGAACTTTGGAAGCGATTTGGATCAGATCATTCTTTACCTGCTTCCAAACCTCTGCAGATTCTCCCATCCTTGGCAGATAAAGCCCCAATCCCCTGGCACAGCATAAGGGCCTCCATAGACCTGGCACCTCCTTCCCTCTGCCCTTTCCTCCAGCACGGGGCCTGGAGCAGGTACCCCGATCTTGAAAGACCCCCTTTTCTGCTCCTCAAACCTCACATTTCAGGGGCTCAAGCCCCTTTTCCTCCTGAGACTGGCCGCAAGAGCCTCCTGCCCTGCCCACTGCCTAGCCCCTGGCTCCAGTGAATTTACGGAAATTTTGGCCTTTCCTCCCATCTTTGACATTTGCAGACCATCTGGTGCTGTGAGAAATAGAAGCTTCCACAGTACTGGCTTTCAGTTGAGGGGCGGTCCCCAGCCCGCAGCAGGATCCGAATAGGTCAGAGGTCATGGTCACTGGGGCCATCAGTGTGGGCTGCTGTCTGGGGGTTTGACATTTGTAATGCACTCATGTTCTGCCTGCCGTCTGGCGTGCACACATCTCCAACCATCAACTACATAGGGCAGCCTGTTTCAGGGGAAACTTCCAGAACCCAGGTGGGCATAGTCATGAAGGCACTCTTGATAAGTGGGCTTCTAGATCAAGATGAATGGCACGAGGGGGACAGGATTAGTAGAGTGGGGCAAGAGAATTTCAGGACATCCCCCAAACACAGAAATCACCACAAATGATATTTTGCTGCAACGTTTTAAAAGTCAAAATGGATGCAAACAGTTCAAGAGGAACAAAACATCAACATTTTATTTTATTTTAAGACAGAGTCTTGCTCTGTTGCACAGGCTGGAGTGCAATGGCATGACCTCGGCTCACTGCAACCTCCACCTCTTGAGTTCAAGCAATTCTCCTGCCTCAGCCTCCTGAGTAGCTGGGATTACAGGCGCCTGCCACCATGCCTAGCTAATTTTTCGTTATTTTTAGTAGAGACAGAGTTTCACCATGTTGGCCAGGCTGGTCTTAAACTCCTGACCTCAGGTGATCCACCCACCTCAGCCTCCCAAGGTGCTGGGATTACAGGCGTGAGCCACCACACCAGGCCTCAAAATATCAACATTTTAAATAAAGACAGAGGAACCCTGCAATTTTGAAACTCTACCTTGCCCGCATTCTGCCCTGCCCTTGGTAGCTATTGTGGCCAAGGGGTCATTAGTCCCTGAGATAAGAAGAAATTAGTTCTTGCCAAAGACTTTCTCCAGGGAAGCAGAAGACTACTGGGGCTGGCTGGGTGGGCATTTGGGAAATGTGAGTTTCCATGTGTCTGTGTTCCAGAAAGAAGCCCCCTCCCCCCGCCACTTTCATCCTAGTCAGTGACAGCAGTTCAGTCACTCATTCTGGTCGAGTGGCCCAAGGGCTGAAGAAGGCCTGTCTTGCCTGAGAATTGAAGCAAATGGAATCCTATTTTGTTGTCCTATTTTGTTATTTTCCAGAATGTTCCAGATATTCAAACCTCTGGTTAGTTCTGTTTGGGGAGCAGACTTCCAGCGTTCTTTCCTGGGAGATATGGAAATGGGCTGTAAATTCACCTGGTGACAGGTGCATGCCTGTCACCCTGTGGGCTCTCAGGAAGCGGCCCCACCCTCTATCAGTGTCTGGCATACACCTTACTCCCGCTGCTGCAGGGCCTGCGCCCTGCTCTTCCCTCCACGTGATGGGCTAATTCTCACTGCTTGGCTATTCAGATCTTATCTTTAAAAATCGCCTCCTCCAAGAAGCCTTCCCTGAACACCCCAAGCCTTAAGTTGTCCCTTTGGCTATTCCTGGTTGCAGCACCTCGTTAAGTTCCTTCCCTTAGACTCACAGCCTTAGCTTCCTGGTACATTGACAGCCTCCCTCATCAGACTGGGGCCTCCACAGGCCAGGGGCCTGCTGTCTTACGCGCGCCTTCTGAGGTCCGGCCTAGGCTGGGTGCAGAATGGGAGCCTGAGAACATCTTCAAAGTGCTGCCCTCAGTTTGGGGGTGTCCAAAGAGCGGATTCTGACACCCGGCTTCCCGCCCCTGATTTGGGCTTTCTGCTCTCAGCAGAATGGAAATGAGTGTGCCGTGCACACTTTCACCCTTCCTGGAGTCTCCCTCTGCTCTCTTCGCCCTATTAGCCTCTCCCACATTCCTGCTTTTCAAAGCAGTCTGTGGACACCCCCAGCTGCCCCGCTTGCAGAATGGAAGGATGGATCCTCAGGAGTGAGGTGGGGGGCGTCTGTGTGGCTGGGCGTTGGAAATGCGGAGACGCCTTGCCAGGCATCTGATAAGAAAACAGTAAGGAAAGGAAACACGTGTTCTTCTCTCTTGGGAGGAAGGAAAAGAAGGGAAAGACGAGCAGGACCCTTGTTCATGAGCAAGGACCTGCCCGGAAAAATGCAGGAACAGCCAGATGCCTGGGGATTCCCGGAAGTGCCTCTCATCGCCGCCGCCGCCCCCCACCCACAAGTTCCACCCAGTGCTTTCCACCCTCAAGGCCCAAAGAGCTGGCCCTGGTTGTGCGGGTAACGGAGACGCCAGTACTAGGGCGGTGGTGGCACTCCTCCCCATCGATTGTAAGTTACAGAGAAAAAGGAAACTTCTCTAAAATAAAGTTTCTCAAGCTGCTTTGATTGGGACTTCAAATGAGACTGAGAAAGCCTCCAAGAGCACCACGAAATAGGATGCTGATGATAATGACTCGTATTTCTTGGGATGACTTGGTGACCCCACAAGGCACCCTCGGTGCACTAGTGTGGTGCTTGTTTCGGGAGTGGGGGACACACGCGCCTCGTGGGACTCCGGCTGCTGGCTGGGCGCGCAGTCCCCTGGAGCGGGAGGGCCTCGGCAGAGGCGCCGGCCCGGGGCGGTTGCCCACCGCGCAGGCCGGGGCGGGGAGAGGAAGGGGGAGGAGGAGGCGCCTAGAAAAAGAGGCGCGGGCCGGGGAGGTGCGGAGAGGGCCGGGCGGCGACGTGCGCCTCGGGGCTGGGCCGGCCTGCGGGACCGCAGCGCAGCGCGGAGGCGAGGCCGGGCCCGGCGGGCGGGCGGGCGCCGCGGAGGGCCGAGGGCGGCGGCGCTGGCAGGAGCGCGGCCCGCGGCGGCGAGCAGGCTGCAGGCCCGCGGGGATCGGGGGCGCAGGGGTCGCCGGGCCTGATCGCCGCCTCTCGCGGTGCCCGCAAGTCCCCGGGCGCGCAGCCCTCGCCCCGCCGCCGCCTGCCCCGTGCCTCGGAGCGCGGTGGAGAAGCCCCCGGAGGAGCGGGGGGCCCGCGCCCCGCGCCCCCCAGACATGGTGGGCCACCTGCATCTGCAGGGCATGGAGGACAACCTGAAGGAGCAGGGCCGGGAGGGCTTGCTGGACAGCCCCGACTCCGGGCTGCCCCCTAGCCCCAGCCCCAGCCCACCCTTCTACTCCCTGGCGCCCGGTATCCTCGACGCGCGCGCGGGGGGCGCCGGCGCCTCCTCGGAGCCCACGGGACCCAGCGAGGCAAGAGCGGTAAGGAGGCGCTCTCGCTCCCAAATGGAGGACCGCGCGGGCGGGTGGGTGAGGGTTGCCCCTCGAGATGCGCGCTACTGTAGAAGCAGGACGGACCTCCTCCTCTCCCTGCCCCGCAGCCACAAAGGTGGCCAGTGACAGCCACGCTTCTCAGGTGGGGACCAGGGTGTGTAGGGGGGAGGAGGTCCAGGCTGACCCCTGAACCTGGAGACCGCTCCCTGGCGGTAGGCCTCCCTCCAGAGTGATTCTTCCTATTGTCAGTAATAACGGGGGGCTCATGGGGTGGGATAAAGGACAGTCCGAAATTCCCAAAGAAGTTGGCTGCTGGCTAGGTGGGCTTGCGCCCAGAGGCCCGGCATGTTGCAGACATCTGGACCCGGCCCCTCTGCTGCTCCGGGTGCCCTGTACACTGTCCGGGCGCTGCCAACGTGAAAGCCTTTTCTTTCTTTCTTTTTTTAAATAACCAAATCCAGACAGGATCCCTTCCTTCTCGGGATGTTAAGGCATGTTGACGTGGAGCTTAGGCGGGAGGGGGAGGCTGGAACCCCGGGTCAGGAAACTCAGGAGTTTGTCTCCTGCCAGACTAAGCCCAGCCTAGGGGTGGACTCCGGTGGGGACCCAGCTTGGCGCCTGGCCTGAGACTGGGCGCCCCCCTGGCAGGCGGGGAAGCATGTGGGCCCAGAGGGCGCCTTTGCAGCTTGAGGAAATGACAAGTTGAAATGAGTGATCGCCCATCCCTGCCCGCTGTCTGGCTGCGCCCTGCCCACTCTCTGGCTGCGCCCTGCCCACCTTAACAGCTTTTCTGCTGGGGCGTGTGTGCTGGCTCCACTCCCCTTTCCTGGGGCCCCAGGGATATGCCTGGCACTCACAGGGCAAAAAAGGCCTCTCTCCAGCTGAAAATCCTCCTCCCCGCAGCAGAAAGGAGCGGCTCCCCGCCTCAAGCCTCAGGACATGACCTTCATGCGTGCCTTGCTTGTTTCTTCCCCTGGTGGGTCCCAAACTTGGCCGCCAATTGGAATCACTTGGAGAATCTTTAAACCTACCCACACTCACCGCCCAGATAGTCTCACTGAACTGATAGGGGGTGCAGCTCGGCATCAGGAGAGTCTGTCTCCCTGGGTGATTGTACTGTTTAGCCAAGTCTAGGAGTCACTATCTTAGACCAACTCATGCAGCGAATTGGAACTTTGGTCTCTTTATGGGAGCCTGGCGGGTGGAAGGGGCGGTGAGGACTTCCAGGAGTTGATAGAGGTGACCAGGGCTGTTTGCAGTGAACCTGATCTTGCTGTCGAAAGGGGACCAGCTTTCCTGCCAGCGCGTCTGGGATTTGGCACTGTCACACATTTGGGCTGCACGGGTTGGGACGGAATCCCCGTGGTGCCTTGCACAGTGGGGCTTGGAGAAAAAGGACGGGGAAACGGCCTTCTCCTTGATTCCTTCCGTGACCCAGAAGCCTCCTTACAGAGGGTTTTCTGGAAGCGTTCTCTGCCAGCCGGGCCAGCCCGTGGCTGCCGCAAGAATAGCATGGCTGGCTTACTTGTCTTGGCTGTTCTACTTGACTTTATTTTTTCCCCTTCCTGCTCACTGGATGCCAGGTATGGAACTGTGTTGCCCTGATCTTTTAATTTGGCTTAAAAGCAAAGCCCGGGGCTGTTTCCTCATGGGTAATGATACTTGGCATTTAGATAGCTCACACCGTGTGCCAGGACAACTGTCCTAAGCTCTTTATTTACATCAATTCATTTAATTTTCACTATATTCCCATGAAGCCTACACTCCAATTAGCCCCGTTTTCCAGAGGTGGAAGCCAAGGCAGAGAGGAGGTTAGCAACCTGCCCAAAGTTGCCCAGCCAGGAAGCGGCTGTGCTGGGCCTGGCTGCAGAGTCTGCCCTTCAACCTCGTATTATTCCCCTTTGCACTGTGCAACTAATTAACTACCTGTGATTTTTTTTTTTGGAAAACAAAATGCCTGTGTACCTACCGAGTTTGAAGGGCTGCTTTTAATAAAAGGAAGAAAGGATTGCCTGGCGCCCCCTCTTCTCAGCTTTGGGGCTTGCCACTGTGGCCATGCCCAACCACCCCTCGCCCATCCCGCAGGGCACCCCACCCCCGCGGGGCACCCCACCTCCCCGTTAACTCCTGCTGAACTTTGCTGAGTACTCGCTGATGACTCAGGGAGAGTGCTTTTTAGGTGCAAATATCAGCACCCCATATTGTCTCAGGACAAAGAGGTGGAAACCTTTGATGCGCCTGATGCAGCTGATGCTTTCCAACACCCGAGGAAGAGGCTGGGGTGAGCCAGGAAGAGGCTGGGGTGAGCCATGCTGGGTTTCCATGTGAGCCTCAGGTTCAGACTGCGTTTGGCAGGGTGGGTGTCTTTGTTCCAGTATCCAGTGACTGACACCACCTTTCTGATCAAAGTTGGTGGCATATGCCTCAGCTGCTGGGATAGACTGCAGTCCTGCCCCCAGATCTAAGCCACTGAGGTCCTCACCACCTTGTCACCTACTTTAGGAGGTTGGACGTACATGCATGCATGTTAAACCTGCCTACGCTTCACTTCATTAAAGAGGCCCCCCGACTTGGTTTGAATAAGCTGGACTTGCCTCCTGGACGCTCCCCACCCATTGAGGCAGGGTATCTGGGAAGCGGCTGGCTGCAAGATCAATCCCCAAGACATCAAAGGCCTTGGGGGCCAGGCTGGATATGAATGAACCCGGTCCCCACTCACCAGGGGCTTTTCGTGCTCACTGTTGGAGCAAAGATGGGAACGTTCCCAATCACTCCCAAGCCAGTCGAAGAGCTGGGAATCAGGCATTGGTCCCCCCAAAACTTACTGAGCACCTACTATGTGTCGCGCTCTGTTTGGGGCCTTAGAGGACACAGCAGTGAACAAGATGCTGACGGTCCCTGCCCTCATGAACTGGCATCCTAGCGGAAGAGACACAGCCACCAGCTGAAATATGTGCGGCAGCAGCAGGTGGATGGAGAAGTGCCCTTAAGGCCAGAAGCTGGGTAAGAAGTGAGCTTTAGGCAGGTGGACAGGGAGGTGATGGTTAACAGAAACCCACACACACTGAGGGTACGAACTTTGCAGTGCTAAGTCTAAGGTGTGCTCAGTCCAAGAGAATGGCACGTGTGAAGGTTCTGAGGCAGGAGTAAGCCAGGCTTGGGGGATGGGTGCACCAAAATCTCAGAAATCACCACTAAAGAACTTATGCATGTAACCAAATGCCTCAGGAGCCACAGAGGCAGGGGCCACTGGAGGGGCTGGGAGACGCGAGGTCAGTGACTTCTAGGCAAAGCTGAGGCCAAAAATTAAAATTCCATTTGGTCTTTTAAAAAGTACTTGTGACTGTTCTATTTTTATTTTTAAAAAGGCATCCTGAGCTTCCACACTCCCCAAATTAGAAACTCAAATGAAAGACTTGAGTGAGGAGGGTGCCTGTGTGGGATGCAGAAGGTGGCCCTTTTGCATCAGTGTAGGGCGTGTCTCCATGCGGGTGGGGACTTGTCTCCTGCATGGCCCAGAACAGCGGAGCCTGCCCACTGGCCTGGTGGGCATTCAGCCCACAAATGTTTTTAAATTTATTTTTTAATGTTTTATTTCCATAGGTTTTGGGAGAACAGGTGGTATTTGGTTACATGAGTAAGTTCTTTAGTGGTGATTTGTGAGATTTTGATGCACCCATTACCCAAGCAATATACACCGAATCCAATTGGTAGTCTTTTATCCCTCACCCCCTCCCACCCTTTCCCCTGAGTCCCCAAAGTCCGTTGTGTCATTCTTATGCCTTTGCATCCTCATAGCTTAGCTCCCACTTATAAGTGAGAAATATAGTATTTGGTTTTCCATTCCTGAGTTACTTCACTTAGAATAATGGTCTCCAATTCCATCCAGGTTGCTGCAAATGCCATTATTTCATTCCTTTTTATGGCTGAGTAGTGTTCCATGGTGTATATATACCACAATTTCTTTATCTACTCTTTGATTGATGAGCATTTGTCAGCCCACGGATGTTTAAAGCTGGGTGGGTGAGGGACACAGCTGAGCAGGACAGATGCTGCCTCTGCTGCCTGTGAGCTCCCAGGGCCAGGACTGTGACTGCAGATTGAGCAAACACCCATACCCTTCTTCTCCTCCCCACCCTGCCCGACAGAGCTGTGGGCATTTAGGGGTTGGCATCGTGGAGGAGTGAGGATGACTTTGAGGCAGACCTATCTCCACAAGTGAATATGGGCAGTTTGGAGAAGTAGCCCTGTGTCATCTTACTGCACTCAGGGAGACTGAAAGTGGCATTTGGGATCTTACATTGTGTTCTCTGGGGTGCATGTTCAAATAAACAGCCCCCCTGTGGCAGGCAAAAGACTCAGCCCGTTATGGGGCAATGGCAGGTGGTGACAGATCTGAGCTGTTGCCACCTCCCAGATGCAGAGACGGGGCCTCTGGCCCTGGACTGCACCCACAGCTGGTGGCCTGGGCTCTGTCACCTTCAGGGCTCCCTCCCTCCATCCAGTCTCTCCCAGTCTGTTTATGCAGTGGGTGGATTTCTGAAGAGCGTACGTGAGAACTTCCCTAAGGAAGATGTGCTGGATCCCTGGACCCAGATTCCAAGAGAAGCCCATCCCTGAAAACTCCCCGGGGGTGCCCAGCTCTTTGAGACTGCCTGTGGTCTCAGCCATCCCTTTGGACCTTGGCTGGGACCCTTGGGACTCTTGGATTTTCTCATTTCTGCTTCTTGTCTGTGATGGTGAAACTGAGTATGACAGAGGAGGGAGAAGGGAGCTAGTGAGGTAGTGCTGGGGTTGGGAAGGAAGGAAGGATGGATGGATGGATGGATGGATGGATGGATGGATAGATGGATGGATGGACAGAAGAATGGATGGATGGATGGATGGATGGATGGAGGGATGGATGGATGGATAGATGGATGGATAGATGGATGGATGGATGGATGGATGGATGGATGGATGGATAGATGGATGGATAGATGGATGGATAGACGGATGGATGGATGGAGAGAAGAATGGATGGATGATGGATGGATGGATGAGCAAATAAATAGAAGGATGGATGGATGGATGGAGGATGGATGGATGGATGAGCAAATAAATAGAAGGGTGGATGGATGGATGGATGGACGGACGGACGGACAGAAGGGTGTATGGATGGATGGATGCATGGATGGGTGGATGGATGGATGATGAATGGATGAACAGATGGCTGAACAGATGGACTTAGGAAAACAGGGATCAGCCCCCATGGCCCCCTGGCAGGCTCACAGGTGTGTTCCGGTGAAGGTGTCTGAGCAAGCTAAGGTGGAAGACAGCCAGGTATGTCAGGACAAGGTGGGAGGGAGGAGCCTGTTTGCAGAAAGGGAGGCTGTGAGGAGGGAGAGGAGAGAAGGGAAAGCCGGAAGCCCTGGCGCCTCCTTCCAGCCGTGTCTGCTCAATCCCAGGCCTCCAGCGGAAATTCAGCAAAGCGGCTGACAGCCCTGGTCTCGCGGGCAGGCTTACCCAGCTGAGAAACTAAGCTATATATGTAGCTGTAGCCTGAAAAGAAGACAAACAGGCTCACGGCCTTCCAGGTGCTCTGGAAACAAGGGAGCCCCTTGCATGGGGAAAATGCTGCCAGACAGACTGGGGGCAGCTTTCCTGGGGCAGCTTTCCTGGGGCAGCTTTCCTGGGGGCAGCTTTCCTGGGGCAGCTTTCCTGGGGCAGCTTTCCTGGGGGCAGCTTTCCTGGGGGCAGGTGTGGTCTGTCCTGTGTGCCCTCCAGTGCTCGGCCTCCCTGTGGGGCACGGTACGTGAACTGCAGACACCTCCTGGTGTGCCATCTGTATCTTAGGATGCGCAGGAATCCAGAGGGGATATTTGTCCACCTTGCAGCAAATCCAGCCTTTATAAGGGCAGGATCTGGGCTCGCTGTTCTTTGTGTACAGAGACGGGGATCCCTGTCTGGGAGGCCGCCTGACCATTGTGAGTGGTATCTTTGAGAACTGACAGTGTTCTGAGTGTCGGGGGGAAGTGGGAGACCCTGCCCAAAGCCCTGCAGCCTGCGCAAAGTGATTCTTGTGCCCTGGGTTGGCGGCCCCCATTCTGTTATTGGCTGGCAGAGCTGTGGCTCCCCGCACTCATTTCTCAGAGCTGCCGTGACAAAGTGCCACAGACTGGGTGGCTTAACACTGAAGAAATTCATCCTCTCACAGTTCCGGAGGCCAAGAAGTCTGAAATCAAGCTGCTGGCGGAGGCACACTCCTCTGGAGGCTCTCGGCGGGGGGCATCCGTCCCACCTGCCTCTCCCAGCTACTGGCCGCATCACGCCAGTCTCTGCCTCTGTCTTTATGCGGCCTTCTTGTCTCTGTGTGTGTCCCCATGTCCAGATATCCCTCTTCCTATAAAGACACCAGTTCTTGGATCAAGGTCCAACCTGATCTAATCTGACCTTGTCTTAACTTGATCACATGTGCAAAGACCCTCTTTCCAAATAAGGTCACAGTTGCAGGTACCAGGGTTCAGGACTTGAACTTACCTTTGTGGGGGACACAAGGCAGGCCACACCTGTCTTGCTGACTTGGGTGCATCTGGCCTGCCCATCTCAGGAGGGAGCCCAGCCGGAGCACCGCCTCCAAGCTTGTGACGTTTCTCACCGTTTGCTCACCGTTTCTCTGCTTTGGCTGTCAGATCCTGGGCCCATGGGTTCCTTGCTGGGCCCTTGATAGTTCTTGGCTCTCCAGGGAGCAGCCTGACCCACTCAGGGTCTCCTGGGATCCCCCACAAGCAGACTGTGTCCTTCCGACAATCACATTCAGGTGCCCCGTTGTGCCACGTTGTCGGAGATTGAGAAAGACCCACCCCTGCCCCAGGATTCGCCAATAGCCAAGGCTGTCATCAGAAGGGTGGGAATTCTTGGTGCTTAAATGCCTTGGTTCATCTTCCTCATGGGTGATGGTCAAGGTTAACATTAGCCCAGCCCGTGTGCTTTGGTCTCAGATTCCCTGTGTATATCCCAGACAATCAAGTTCTGACAGCACCGGAGGTTCTCACCGCCAGAGAGGTCAGGAGCTGAGCTCAGGGGAAGCTGTTGCAAGGCTCCATGTGGCTTTGGCAAGGACGCCTCTCCTGTGGCCCGTGTGGGGCTCCCTGGCTGTCCTGCTGTCTCCAGGAGCAGCAATGGGAGGGCTCTGGGTACCTCCTCCTGCCTCCCACTCCTGCACTGATGGGCCACTAGTTGGCTCCTGTGTGAAAGCTCGTGGTTCAGTGAACTGGGCCGTAGTATCTGTGGATGGCCCTGTGTCACCCAGGCTGTGCCTTCCTGTGAGTCCCTGCCCAGAGAATCCCAGACTACAGGTCTGGCAGGCTGTCACCGCGAGGCACTGAGCTCTCGACAACAGAGCGGCTATCTTTCTTCACCGGCCCACGGGCTATGGCCTGTGTAGCAGCCAGGAAGGTGGGGAGCTCCGAAGAGCCCCTGTGTACTTTGACTTCCAGCCAGTGAGTGTTCATCCCCGCCCCAGCGGCTCCCGGGGAAGGCTCCTGGGCCAAGCAGGTGGGGCCTGGTGGGCCTTTGGTGAGTGTCCACAGGACCCAGCACCCTCCAGGGCCTGTCCTGCCCCCCACACTGTCCTGCTGCCCAGGAGCCTGGGAGTAAGCCCAGCCTCCCCAGGCTACAACAGGCTTGCCCTGGACCCTGGAAGGAGCTAGGAACCTGGGCTTGGGCCAGCTCTGTTTTCCCTCCTAGTGGGGAGGGAAGGATAGCATCTGGGTGACTCTCCCGTGTGCCTGAGACTCACTCGTTTTCCCCTGTCCCAACATCCCAGAGCTTCAAGGTGGATGCTGAGCCCACTAGGAAACCGCCAGCTTGTGCCTTGGGCATCCCTGATGGGCCCCCAGCCCCAGAGTGTGGGCCTTGCCGACGGCACAGCCTCGTTTCACAGATGAGCAAACCGAGGGCAGCCAAGGGTATCTCACCGGATTCTGTCTAGACCAGAACAGGAGCCTGGGCCTGTGGGAGGGCACTGAAGCCTGATGGACCAGCTGAGGATGGCAGTGGGGAGCGGGTCTGTCTAGGGGCTTCCTGTGCTCAAGGTGGCCGCACGGCCAGGGCAGGTGAGCAGTGACAGGTCCCGTGTGCGTGTGCTCGACTCCTTCCCTGGCCCTCCCCTGCCCTGCCAGCCCCCATGGGACTGTGTGTGACCCAGTTTTCGGGAGTATCTCACTCCCGCGTGGCTGGAAAGTCGGACTTCCATAGCCGCAGCCTGCCTTCTTGGCCGCGAGAGGCACTTCCCTTGCCCACTCCCCAGGCTGCCTGGAGTCCGCGAGGCGCCTCGACCATTTCGATGTTCAAATAGCCCTGCAGCCAGAAAGACGAAGCTCTGAGCCTCCAGTTGAACTGGTGGCTGCCACCACCTTCCCTTGGCGTCTGGCCCTGCAGCTCCGTGGGAGTGTCCTGGGCCTTGGCGGGGACTTCCTGAGCCGTCTCACCACCCAGGCCCGCTGGACGCCAGCCTGCATTGGTCTGGGCTTCCACAGCTTCTGGTGTCTCCTGGGCAGCACTTCCAGCTTGGGTGGATTTTGGTGTTTTTTCATCGGGACCCTTTGGCAAATGGTGCCCAGAGCTCTGGCTTCCCGGGCCAGCCTGTGAAGTAGGCCTTGTCTACTGCTGGCAGCCAGGTGGGGAGCGGGACCCGGCGGAAGGCGGCTGCCTTTGTCGGCGCCCATGCTCCAGGTGTGGCGGTATCCGGAGGGTTTGGCAGTGTTTTCATTCTGCGTGCACCAAGGAGAGATGCTGGGGCGGGGGCTCTGCCACAGCACAAAGGCTTTGCCTCTGAAATAAGCCCTCCCTGCGCGATGGGTGAGGAGTTAGCCTTTCCTGGCAGCACACAGGTGGGTAACGCCAGCAGCAGGCTGCCTTTCTCTCCCTCCAGCCCTTCCACCTGTCTGTACAGAAGAAACACCTCCCTAAACCTTAGTGCCCATGTTAATGTCCCCTTCCACACGGTGTCATCCTCTCTTCTCCCCTGTGGCTTCACATCACCCCCTCTTGCAGGAGAAGGGCCCTGGGGGTTCCTGTGCCTCATCTCACTCCCACCGGGCCCAGCACACAGTAGGTGCTCAGCAAACAAACACCTGCACGCACTTGGGAAAATGCCAAGCTTCAGATAACATTTTTTGGGGAGTGTGTATTATTTCTAGAAACATGGAGTCACATAGAGTCTTGCAGCTGGGGTCAGTGTTGACTGAATGGTGAGCCGTAGAAGATGATGATGGGCCTGTCTTGTCACTGCCTTATTTTTGTGAAGTGACTGTCCTGAAATGATGCTTGCTTGCTCCTGAAAGTAAGGAGAAGTGTTGTTTTAGGTTTGAAGGGTGTGAACTCTACCTCTGTCCAGAGAGGCGCTTCCGCCCCAGACCTTCATGGGAGAGAAGGATCCCTGCTGTGGGCACACTGGCACCCAGTGCCACCCCTGGGCTGGGCGCTGTTCCACGTCGCTGCCAACTCTGACCCAGCCGCACGGAAGCCTGGGAGGCGGGTCCTCCTATCGCCCCACTTCAGAGACGCGGAGACTGTGGAGGCCCAGAGATGGGAAGTCATTGGCCCGAGTCACACAGCTTAGTAGTCTCTTATGGCTGCTGCAGCCAGTTACCAAACACAGAGTGGCTTTGAACTGCGGGAATTTGTTGTCATGTTCCAGCTCTGGAGGTCAGGAGTCCCAGCATCAAAGCGTCGGCAGGGCTGGTTCCTTCTGGAGGCTCAGAGAGAGTCATTCCTGTGCCTGTTCTGGCTCCTAGAGGGGCCCGTGCTCCTTGGCTTGTGGCCCCTTCCTCCTCATCAAAGCCAGCAACACAGCATCTTCTGGCCTCTCTCCGACTCTGGCCCCCTGGAACGCTGTGATGACATCGGGCCCACCTGGGTGACCCAGGACCGTATCCCATCTCAGAATCCTTAATCACATCTGCAGAGTCCCTTTTGCAGATATTCCCAGGTCCTGGGGATTAGGATGTGGACAGCTTTGGGGGCCGTTGTTCAGCATGCCACACCCAGGCAGGGAGCAGGTGCCTTTCTTTTGGGCCACTCACTCTGTGTCAATGCCAGGGAGAGATGGGGCCACCTCGAGGCCATCTGCTGGGGGCTTCCATCCTCTGCCTGTGGTCCTCAGCCCTTGTGCTGGGGTGACTGTGACTAGCAGGGATGGGGCTGCCGGTGATGTTTGTCCACAGGCTGCTGCCAGACTTGAAGACAGGCATGGGCCCAGCCTCGGGGCTCTCTGGATTGGGGCAGGGGCTGCTTTGCAGGTGTGGAGCCTCCCCTCCTCATATTGCAGGGATGGAGAGGTGCTGGGCCCTGGGCTTAGAGGTGATAAGGACTCCAGCCTTAGGGAGCTGCTTCTCCAGGGGTGACAGAAAGGGGTTACTGCAGTGGAGGCCAGCAGATGGGAGCTCCTGTGTCCCCACAGAGGATGCCCCTAAGAGTTGGAGCGGACTCTGAGTTGGCTCTCGCCAGGCCAAGTGAGAAGGAGCCAGTGCAGCAGGGAACAGCGGGAGCACACAGGCAGCCTCGGGTCACAGACAAGGGGCCGAGAGAGAAACGGGCAGAGGTCCCCAGTGGGAAGCCTTGAGCCCTTGTCAGGGGAGCTTGGAGCTGAGGGGGCAGTGATGGGACAGGCCCCTGGGCATGAAAAGCAGTGGAGGAATGAGGGTGAGGGCCCGGGCCCTGGAGCCGCACCACCAGCATCCAGCGCTGGTCTGCCTCTTCCAGCTGTGTGGCCTTTGGCAAATGACTTTGCCACTCTGGGCCTTGGTTTCCACATCTGGCAAATGGGGGTGCTGCCAGCAGCTGTGTGCTGGGTTTTTATAAGGATCAGATGAGTAGGATATGTGGCGAGTGCCCAGAATGCTGCCCGGCACCGTGAGAGCACAAAAAGCTCTCCATCCTCATTGTCCAGGCAGGTATGGGGGTGGCACGGAGGGGACAGATGTAGGAAATATCAAGCCAGGCCCGGGCAGGACTTGGCTCTGAGTTCATGGTTCCCGCTCGGTCGGCCCTCTACTCCCTCTGCCCGAGGCGGTGTGCATGTGGTCGCCACGGTTACAGGCACCAGCCTGGAGGAATAGGGTCCCCACCGCCTGCTGTCCCCTATGGGAGCCAGCTGCCCCCTCTTCAGCCAGGAACAAAGCACCGAGCCTCACCATGCACCAGACGCTGGGGTGTAGGGGATGGAGACCGTGCCTCCCCATCCATGGAGGCATCATAATCTAGGTAGGGCCAGAGAGCAGGGAGAGGGCCGCAAACCTAGAAATCAGTGCATAAGCAAAACCTGCAGAGTGCCATGTCCCAGTGGCAGTGGTCAGGGAGGTGTCACGGCCGCTGTGCATGGTGCCTCACTGCCTCAGTCCCCAGTGGCCATGAACCCCGGCTGCCCACGGCTGGCAGCTCTCCCATTTCCTAGAGAGCTGTCCTTGGGGGAAAGGGAGCTTCTTCCACCCCCAGGAGTGAGGCAGCCAGTGGCCAGCAGCCCGCTGTCCCAGTTGGGACCAGTGCTGGGGCAGCCACACTCCTGCGCCCCTAGTGTGACGGGGCCCGGCTGGTCACGGCTGTGCCCCCGCCTTGCCTGGTTGACACCTGCTTGGCCCCTCTCTCCCATTCCCCTGGGAGGACTCCACCAATAAACTGGTTTCACAAGCCATACCCAGTCCCTGATCAAGATGGGAGGAGGCCAGGCCGGGGACCCACGGTGGTCTCAGCCAGCCCCGGCGCCTACATGGAGGGCTGGGAGGCACAGGCCCCAGGGTTCGCTCCTGTCTTGATTTTTAGCATGTGGCCTTTTTGTGTGCTCTTCCTAGAGCCGCTGTAAAAAACAAACAAACAAACAAACAAACAAAACTGCCACAAACTGGGGGGCTTGAGACAATAGAACTCTATTCTCGCACAGTTTTGGAGGCCAGAGTTCCAATCCAGGTGTGGGCAGGGCCACACTGCTTCAGAGGGCCCCAGGGGAGGCTCCTTCCCGCCTCGCTGGCACCTGGTGGTTCCAGGTGCTCCTTGGCTTGTGTTGCGCCCCTGCCATCCCTGCCTCCACATTGTCCCTGTGCATCTGCGTCTGCTTTTTTTTTTTTTTTTTTTTTAGACAGAATCTCGCTCCGTTGCCCAGGCTGGAGTGCAATGGTGCGATCTCGTCACACTGCAACCTCTGCCTCCTGGGCTCAGGCGATCCTCCTGCCTCAGCCTCCCTAGTAGCTGGGATTACAGGTGTGAGCCACCATGCCTGGCTAATTTTTGTTTTTTTTTTGTTTTTTTGTATTTTTTTTTTTTTGAGACGGAGTCTCGCTCTGTCGCCCAGGCTGGAGTGCAGTGGCCGGATCTCAGCTCACTGCAAGCTCCGCCTCCCGGGTTTACGCCATTCTCTCGCCTCAGCCTCCCGAGTAGCTGGGACTACAGGCGCCCGCCATCTCGCCCGGCTAATTTTTTGTATTTTTTTAGTAGAGACGGGGTTTCATCGTGTTAGCCAGGATGGTCTCGATCTCCTGACCTCGTGATCCGCCCGTCTCGGCCTCCCAAAGTGCTGGGATTACAGGCTTGAGCCACCGCGCCCGGCCAATTTTTGTATTTTTAGTAGAGACGGGGGTTTCACTGTGTTGGCCAGGCTAGTCTCGAACTCCTGACCTCAGGTGATCCACCCACCTCGGCCTCCCAAAGGATTATAGGCGTGAGCCACCGCCTCCATCCTGTGTCCACTCTTGTAGGGACACCAGTCATTGGCTTTAGGGCCCACCCTCCTCCGAGATGACCTCATCTCAGGAGCCTCAATTCCATCTGCAAAGGCTCTATTCCAAATAAGATCCCGTTCACAGGGTCTGTGTGGACATGGGGTTTGGGGGGACCCTATTTGACCCACACTGCCCTTGTCCTTGGGAAGCTGCCTCTAGCTGTGTTTTTGGTGTCCATGCCTTGACCCTCGCTGCTTCTCTCAAGGACCTCTGTGGGTCCATCTCGTCCTGGCCACACTGGGCCATGTCCCATCTCCCAGGGAGAGGGTCTGCATGTTTGAGACCAGACTGTGACCTCCCTTGGGTCTCTGCCTCTACCCCAGGCACCTCCAGCCCTCCCCATTTTGACACAGGCAGACAGAGCCAGAGGCAAACCCAGGACCTGCCCAGCCAGCGGCCTGAGTGGCTCTGAGGAGAGCAGAGCTATTGATGGGGCCATCTTGGGGGCCTTTTCTTTGAGGGCCTCTGCACACAGCATGCAGTGGTCATTTGGAGCTGGGGCTGGCCTGCCGGCTGGAACCTCACCCACAGCCTGCATCCCCCTAGGGCAGCCTGTGCAGGGTGTTTGCTGAGACCGTGAGCGTGTTCTGGATCTGTCCCGGCCAGTGCGACAGCTGCCAGTGTTTAGTGGGTGTGACTGAGGAATGGAACGAGGACTGCTGAATTGTAATGAATTGAAGTTGAACAGCCCCATGCGGCTAGTGGCCTCTGTATTAGAAGCCCTAGAACAGGGTCCCCGGGTGGCCTGCATGCCAGGGGGAGGCAGGGCTGAGGGCTTGTGGGTGTCCTGGGTGCTGTTTGTGGCTGTGTGGCCCCGGTGCCCAATGTGGGGGCGCCAGGACCTGTGGGCCCTGGGGCCACAGTGAACTCGGCTTCACCCCTCGGATCACGTCCCAAGTGGCACTGCACAGGGAAGCCCTCCCTGATTACCTGGTGGTCAAACCCTTCTCGTGCCCTCATCACCCTGACGATCACAGCCCTCCCTACGGTTGGCATCTTAGTCCATTGGTGGGGCATTGGTGAGAGTAGTAGCGGATTCAGGCAGCAATCTCCAATGAGGTGAGGAGACCCTCTCTGTTTACCACCGTAGCAGCAGTTCAGAGCGCAGTGCCGGCACACAGTAGCTGCGTAGTGAGTGAGCTGAATGGAAGACGTTCTGCCGTGGCCGCGAGCATCTCTTCGAATCTACACTCATGCTTTCTCCAAAGCTATGCTATTCATACGCTCTGGGTCTATTATTCATAACCTCAGTGACGAACAAGCTATCTGAAAAATAGGCGGGTTATTTAAAGCCCTGCCCTTCACCTCCCTGAGCCCTTGATGTGGGCACATGTAGTTCCAGCACAGGTCCTAGGGAGTGGCCTTGTCAGGCCCCCTGCTATCCCAGCATAGGCTAGTCAGGCGGGGGGATGCCTCGTAACAAACATCCCCAATTTCAATGGCATCGAAGAGCAAGGGCTTCTTTCTGGCTCTTACTATGTATTCCTCACGGGTTGGCCGTGACTTGAGTGTCACAGCAACACCTCAAGGAGAACATCTAGGGTTGCCTTAAAAGGCTTTAGGGGCCAGGCGTGGTGGCTCATGCCCGCAATTCCAGCTCTTTGGGAGGCCAAGGTAGGAGGATCACTTGAGCCCAGGAATTTGAGATCAGCCTGGGCAACATAGTGAGAACCTGTCTCTGCAAAAATTGTTTTTTAAATTGGCTGGGGCATGGTGGCATGCACCTGTAGTGCCAGCTGTGTGGGAGGCTGAGGTGGGAGGATCGCCTGAGCCCAGGAGGTCAGGGCTGCAGTGAGCCATGATTGTACCACTGCACTCGCGCCTGGGTGACAGAAAGAGACCCTGTCTCAAAAAATAAAAAATAAGGCTTTAGAAGCAGAGCCTCCTGGCCCTGCCCTAAGTGAAACCTCTACTTCAAGACGCTCATTTTGCTGGGCTGGCCCTGAAGGACCCCCACGTGTAGATGGACAGGGTTTTCTTGGGTAGGTGGAAGAGGGGAAAGGCCTGTGAGGCTGAGTCTGGCAGGGAACACTTCAGGAGGGAAGAGTAGGGTAGGGGAGGGCAGAAGTGTCACCGTGTTGGCATGAGGAGAGGCTGCAGAGGCCAGAGGTCTGTGTTTTCAGAATCAGTTTGGGGCTGAACCAGCGGCTGAGCTGGGGGGAGGGGGAGGTGGGCTGCAGGATGGGGTAGGGGTCCTTAGGCCACTTCCTGTGAGGAGCAGGATGGGGTGGGGGTCCTTAGGCCACTTCCTATGAGGAGCATTGGGCAGGGGCATGTCCCTGATGGTCTTTGCTTCCACAGGGAGTGGAATATTGGGACAGACTTTAAAACAGACCAGAGAAAGAACTTCCCAGCGTGGAGCTGTGGGGTGGATTTGGGAGGGGAACAGAGAGTGCTTTCTTTGTGTCTGTCTGAAGGGGCTCTTTCTAAAGGGACTGTGGATGGCTTCTTTTCCCATAGAACTCTCTTTCCCCACCTTGCCAAGATTCTTCCAGCCACAAGTGACAGAAAGGCAGCTCAAATGGTCTGAAGCCTCCCTCAAAATGGATTTGCTGGTGCTCACAACTGAGGGACAGTTTCAGGTGTGGCTTGATCCAGGCATTTGAACAATGTTGGAAAGACTTGATTTTTCACCGTCTTTGACTCCTGCTCTCCTTAGTGTAGCTCCATTTCCGCATGGTTTCCAACCCCCCACCCCACATTCTTAGCCCCCATGGGGGGCTGTCTACACAGCTCTGGAGGAGAACCTGGGTAGCTCTCATTGGCCCAGTGTGGGTTACACGCCCATGTCCAATCCAGTCTCTGTCTTCAGGGAGATATGGTGCCATTTCTAGAAGATGTGGATGCTGGCTAGGCCCACCCTGCTCTCCTGCAGACATCTGCCATTCTGATCGGCTTCCTGTGCCCCTCTACAGGCCTGGCCAGCTCCCACCTGTGTGTCCCTCCCTGGCAGGTGTGCCACAGACACAGATGTGGTGGGGTCTCTACCCCTCTGGAGGTTACCTGAGCCTTGGGTGGCATCAAGAAGGGCTAGGAACCCTTTCTCCAGGCCGAGTATGGTTTCAGCCCCGTAAAGAGCACGGAGGGATCCCAGTTCTCCAGGGCTCTGAGCTGGGCTCCGGGGTGGGTGTGGCCTGGAGGTTGCAGTGAGAGGCCATGACCACACCCCTTGTTGAGATCTGGGAGCCAGGGGGCAGGCTGGTGGTGGGGACTGGGCAGACCCCTGAATGCCTGGATCCCACGGTGGAGCTCTGGGGTGGGCTTCCTGATGGGCCCCACGAAACAGCTTCCAGACCAAGCCAGGGCCAGAGGGTGTCAGGTGCTCCTATGTGCCCAGCAGGGAGCTGAGGCCACTGCAACAAGGAGCTGCAAAACCCTGCGCCCCTGGCTCTCCCCACAGCCCTCCTCCCGACTCCCAAATCCCCCGGCGCCGGAGATGAGGCCCCGCATGCTGCCAGTGTTCTTTGGGGAGAGCATCAAGGTGAACCCGGAACCCACGCATGAGATCCGGTGAGTGGGCCGCTGGGCTCTGTGTGGGAGGAGGGGGTGGGGGGTTGGATGCTGGTCCTGACTGTCTTGTGGGATGGGGGTGGGGACTAGGCCAGGCTGGGGGCTCAGGAGGCTCCCGACCCTCGAGGCGGCCCCTCTGGGTGCTGCCTTCTGGGGAGGATGGCCGTGTCTTAGCCAGAGACAAAACTGATTTTAAGAGACTCTGACCCCAAAGGACCCTCTGTATCCACCCTATGCCCCCACCCCAGGCCTATTCAGCCATTTCCCATTTCCGCATTTCCCGTCTGCTCCAACAGGCTTTCATTTTAAATCCAACCTCTCAGAAAAATTGGAAAATTATAAACATAACCACTTGTGCACCCTAACTCTCCCTCCCTTCTGCCAGATTTTTTTTTTTTTTTTAGATGAGCTCTCACTGTGTCACCCAGGCTGAAGTGCAGTGGTGGGATCATGGCTCACTGCACCCTCAACCTCCTGGGCTTAAGCAATCCTCCTACCTCAGCCTCCTGAGTAGCTGAGACTACAGGTGTGCACCCCCATGCCCGGCTAATTTTTGTATTTTTTTGCAGAGATGGGGTCTCACTATGTTGCCCAGGCTAGTCTCCAGCTCCTGGGCTCAAGTGATCCTCCTGCCTCAGCCTCCTAAAATGCTGGGATTACAGGTGCGAGTCACTGCGCCCAGCCCCTGCCAGACTGTTAGGTATTCACAACCAAACCATTCAGACAACTCAGGCCTCTTGTCACTCTGTTGTCCAAGAGTTAGGGCCACTCAGCTGCTCCATGTTCTTTGTGACTGTAACTTAGGTTCTTGAGGCCACCCATGAGCTACTGCACTGTAAGTGTACTGGGTGCCCTCCCATGCACATGACATCTTAGGTGGCATGTGAATTGAAATAAGGCACCTCTGCTTGGGAACATCCCACGTCGATTTGCCCTCTTCTGAAGCTGCTGGGGCTCAGGCTTCCCGAAGGTGGGCTGTGGGATCTGTGATTTTTCCCACGTATCTATGGGGCTGTCTCCATCCGCTTGTCCCTGTCGAGTGGGGCCAGCCAAGCATCTGAGACCTACTGCCTGCTGCCCCTGCCAGCCATGCCATGGTCCCAGGAGACAAACGAGTCCACTTCTAAATTATTTTTCAATCCCCAAACAGCCTTCACTGCCTAGTTTTTAAAATGCAAGCCAAAATTGGATCATCAGAAGCCCAGCAAGGGTGGAGGACGGATAGCTTGACCCTCAGGACCTCTGATGCCTTCACAAGTCTTCTGTGACCACCTTTGGGGGTTCGATGGGGAGGATTCGCTCCCTCCCAGAGCTTGCAGTTTGATTTCCTAAAGCTCTGGACGTGGAACCGGGGGATCCTAGTCAGTGACTCCTCCAGGGGTGTGGAAGGGACTTTTTGGTATTTTGATATAATTTCAAACTTTTTGAAAGGTTGCATGTGCGTCTCAAACAGATTCACGGGTTGTTTATATCTTGCCCTATTTGAGAGGAGATTGGTGACATCCTGCCCTTTAGCCCCCAGATACTTCAGTGTGTCTCCTAAGAACAGGGACATCCTCTTCCATGACAGCAGCATAGTTGTCAGCATCAGGGAAGTGCACACGGTGACGCCAGCACCTAACCCACACGACACGGTCAGTTTCACCCATCGTCCCGATAAGGTCCTTTCCCGGCTTACTTTTCTCCCCAGTTCAGGATCCAGTCGAGGTCCTTCATTGCGGTTAGCTGTCTTGCCTCTTCAGTCTCTGTGAAGCCAGGACAGTCCCTCAGTCCTTCTTTGGCCTTCTTGACCTTGACATTTCAGAGCAGCACACACCTGTTAGGCTTCAGAGCGTCTGCCCAGGGCCCTTTCCTGTCCATGCTGTGGGCAGGGAATCGGGCTGCTCCATCCTGGGCTCACTCCACTTCCCTCCTGTCCTTTCCAGCTGCAACTCCGAGGTCAAGTACGCCTCCGAGAAGCATTTCCAGGACAAGGTCTTCTATGTGCCTGTGCCCACCGTCACAGCCTACAGCGAGACCATTGTGGCGGCACCCAACTGCACGTGGCGCAACTACCGCAGCCAGCTGACCCTAGAGCCACGCCCGCGCGCCCTGCGTTTCCGCAGCACCACCATCATCTTCCCCAAGCATGCCAGGAGCACTTTCCGGACCACCTTGCACTGCAGCCTGGGCCGGCCCAGCTGCTGGTTCACCGCCAGCGTGCAGCTACAGCTGTGCCAGGACCCTGCCCCCAGCCTCCTGGGCCCTGCCACGCTCTGACGGGGCTGGGGCCGGCCGGGGGTGCTGGAGGAGCCGGGAGCCCTGGGGAGGAGCCGGGAGGACGGACAGGATGAGCTCGGCCTGGCACTCTGGCAGGAGGCAGGCAGGGAGGCTGCCAGGCCAAGGACCCACGTGGAAGGAGGTGGCTCTCGGCTGCCTGCCCTGACCTACAGGCTAGGTGGTGGTCTCCTTGTTTTGGTGTCCAGGACTCAATAAAAGCATCTATTTTTTTTTAGCACTTAAGCTGGCAAGGCAGTAGTGGCACACACTTAGGTGGTGGCCACCTTCAGGGTCAGGGGAGAAGAATGTGTCCATAGCATGCCCTTGAGCAGAGAACAGCCCAGAGCAGTGCGAGGACAGAGGCATCCCAGCCTCAGCTGGTGGGAGTGGCTGCCGCTCCGTGAGAGCCCTGCCACTCCATGTGTTCCGTGCTGGTGGCCAAGGCCGTGTGTGAGGGAAGAGGGGTGCCTCTCTTCCCTGCTGCTGGCCTGGGGTGTTTCCAAAACAGGCTTTCGCGCACATGCAGGTTGCACCAAGAGGTCTGAAGGCCACCTCTGGTGGTTGGCTGAGCCACCTCTGGCGGACGTTGAGCCAGGAGGTTGGACAAAGGCCGGAAGCTGATGCCAGGGCTGGAGTTGGTTATATTGGGGGCGGGGAAGACCTAGAAATACTTTGAGCCATGGCCTTGCCAGTGTCCCATGCCCTCCAGTATTGAAGATTTGGGGCACTGCCTGTCAAAATGGAAAGATTGGTGCTCAGCCTTGGAGCCTCACCTGCAGGGTGTCCCCAGCTAACACCCATCCATGCACCACCTCCAGAACTAGCACCCCTGATGTCAAAACCAAGTGCCCAGCGGAGGCGGTGAAGCTCTCGGAAGTGCTGCCACCTGTGTGAGGTCAGGTCTGAACTCGAGGGAGTCAGAGCTCAGCTGTCAGTTTAAAGAGACACTGAGGGGACCAGGTTGCCGCCCTCAGCCTGCGTTCCTGTGTGTGATAGATTCTGCAATGACAGCACCTTACTCCTTCCTGCAGCAGGCTCACCCCTGCCCGTGGGATATTGTGGGAGGAACATGAGCCAGACGAAGGCTTGGCTCAGGGCTCCCTGGAACAAGGCAGTGTGCACAGGGAGCTGGGGGAGCCCCCAGCCTGGGGCAGCCCAGCAGGCCGCTGAACAAACAGCCCAGAAGCCGGCACTGTGGCAGGGTGCCGAGGGGATGCTCCTCTGAGCCTTCCTCCCCACTCAGACCTGAACGCACTCCGCAGTTGGGGGCTGCCCCTGCCACTCCCCTGGGAATCCCCAAAAGGTGAGGGGAAGGCTCCCTGGGGCTTGAGCTCCCTCTGTGGAGGTGAGGAGGGGAGATTCCGTTCACATCTGGGAGGGGCGAAATGACTGATGTATTTTTATGTACCTACACAGACAGTGCATTTTCTCTCCGGAGATGCTGTCCGGTTAACAGAGGAATAACTTAAGAAATGGATTGATTATCTTAATAAACTGCAAACCCAACGGGACTTCCTCTTCTGTCTGTGAGACCCTCGGCTCCCGCTGGGGTTGGGGAAGGGGAAGACGGGTCTCCAGGCCCCTTTTCCTGTGTGGCCATCACTTTCTTTCCACTCGGAGCTTGTGCCCTAAGGAGCCGGCCTCGGCCCTGATCAAAGGAACAAAGAAGGACTTAGCCCCCAGCCCTGTAGACAGCCTCAGGGTACACCAGCTCCACCCAAGAGCCACTTAATAAATGCAGAGGCCTGGGCCCTACTTAGGGACTTAGATCTGGGGGGCAGTTCCTTGGATGGGCCCGGGCATCTGGACTTTTGATGGCGTGCATGTCTTCAGCTCCATATCCCAGCCCTCAGCTCTGGCAAGCCCCTCAACCCGCAGTGCCCCTGGAGAAGAGCCCTGGCTGCCACTGCAGAGCAGGTGGCTGGGACGCACCTTACAATCTGTTTCTCTCCATCTCGCCCTTGGAGAGGCCCCTGGGGCTCCATGGAGACAGTGAGTGCGTTAAACGCGCCACCCGGCAGACGGGACAATGTCCTCAGCGAGTCAGACTGGAAAATCAGACTCGAATTTGCTCCGAGGTTCTGGAGTTGGTGGGGGCAGGGGATAAGGGAGTGTCTTTTGCCACAGAGACTGCCGGGGACAGGTCCTCCAAGGGGATGTGTCACAACAGTGCCATGGTCAGGACTGGTGGTGGCCTCTTGAGGTCCACACCCCAGCCTGGTAGTGGTTAAGGTAACTAACACGAGTGGGAATGCTATATGTGCCAATTCAGTGCACTTACTGGATTCCAGGCTCTGTAGGGAACATTGCATATGAAAAGTTCCACGTTGGCCGGGCGCGATGGTTCAAGCCTGTAATCCCAGCACTTTGGGAGGCCGAGACGGGCGGATCACGAGGTCAGGAGATCGAGACCATCCTGGCTAACACGGTGAAACCCCGTCTCTACTAAAAATACAAAAAAAAAAAAAAAAAAAACTAGCCGGGCGAGGTGGTGGGCGCCTGTAGTCCCAGCTACTCCAGAGGCTGAGGCAGGAGAATGGCGTGAACCGGGAGGCGGAGCTTGCAGTGAGCTGAGATCCGGCCACTGCACTCCAGCCCGGGCGACAGAGCACGACTCCGTCTCAAAAAAAAAAAAAAAAAAAAAAAAAAGAAAAGTTCCACGCCATCCCTGCCACTAACATGCGGGCTACTGCATCTCCACTTCACAGAGGAGAAAGTAAGGCACAAAGAGGTTAAGTCATTTGCCCACGCTGGTAGGACACAGCTGGTAGGGGGTAGAGCCAGGATCTGAACCCAAGATCCCTGACACTCTAAGCCACAGGCTGCCTGCTTTGATGGAGGACGGCCCCTAACAGGGAAGAGGGGATGGAAGCTAGAGAGGCTGAGTCCAACACTGGTTCACATCAACCTGAGGACGAATCTTGAGGTCTCCACTGGTCTACACGGACAGAAGCGCGCCTCAAGACCTGAGCCCTGCTTTAGTCATGGGATTCCCTACAGATGCTGCTGGGGGTGGCATTCTTTGCACCTTCCTTAATCCATGCAAATTCAACTCCACAAGCCTGATTTTCAGTCACAACCTTGATCTCTCACTATCTCGAAGGGAAAATGGATAAGGCTTTCTGACACTTTCAATTACAGTGCCAGTGAATTCAACAAACATGGAGGTTCTCCGGGGATTGGTCTTGCTCTGGAGCCCAGGTGGACTCAGGTGAGAGCGTCAGGTCTGCATGGCCTGCAAGACTCTTCCTGTCCCGTCCCATCCTCACTCCTCTTTCACAGGCATTACCCCGCAACACCTCTCACCCTCCTAACCCCATCTCAGCTCATTTCCCGGAGAACCCAGAGAACACACCTACCTCTGACAGCCTGCGATTGGTGGGCCTCCTGAGGCGGTGCTACCACGCAAATGGGTTTTGCCTTTGCTAATGATGCTGGAGGCCCAGCCTGCCTGCTGGTCATGTAGGGGCCTAGGGAAGCCCAGCCAGGCACAGGGTGGAAGGAGAGGACAAGGGCAACTGCTCTAAGGCCCCCAAGTATGCATGCTTTTCCCCTGAAGCAGCTCATCTGTCCTAGGGGAACCCAGCATACCTGGAGACGGGCAGAAAGAGACACCGGTTCTGTCTGGATCCTATGCCTTGGGAATTTCCACCCCTGAAACACAGACTGGCTGCTGTCCTGAACTGCCCAGCCTTCGGGTGCTGCCGGCTAGAGCGTCTTTCCCCATCTCCCCCCAGCCCAGGCACACCAGATGTGTGAGATTCAATGTGCCATATGCAAAACCTTATTGATGTCCTCAGAAGGGCACCTGTCACTCACTGGGCCCCGGGGAGGGGAAACTGACACAGGGTGGGCTCCGCTGCTGGAAAAGGAAGAGGTCACTTCACTTCCCTAAGCATCCGTAAAATAAGCGTAAGGTCTGTGGGCGGCAAGCCAGCCAGGTGCCGAGGCAAGAGACTGAGGGCACGAGCTGTTCCAGTATAATAAAATATATAAGATAACAAGAGTTATACTAGATATGGGCCCACAGACCCTGTAGGGCTGGCCCCTACAAAGGTCTCTACCTCCCAGACCTAAAATCAGATTCGGCAGCCCCCTGCCTTGCACTGCAAACAGTGCTCCTTCCCGCAAGTCCATTGAACTTGACACTGGTCCCATCTCTTCCTTGCCAGAATGGGAACAAGACCCAGGGCCTGCGCAGCACCCACAATGTGCCTGGCCCTGCCGGGAGCATGTCGTATATTTAATCTGTTTCCTCTTCACGATGGCCCTGCAAGAGGTGGGGAGGATCCTGCGAAGGAGGCGTGTGCCCCTGGCCTCCCTCCAGAGGAAGTGCCCCTGTGAGGACAGCTGGTGGCTTGCAGACTGCTGAGCCCTCTCGGCTTTCTAGAGAATCTGTAAACAACAACTGAATTTTCTTTGATGGCCCTCCCTAGCCTCTCAAGGACAGAATGGCCAGAGAACCCTTCCACAAGCACCAGCTCCCCAGATTCGCAAATGAGCCACTGCTGCTGACCATCTGCAGCTTCTCTCTCCCCACCTCTGCATTTGTCCCTTGCCTCTGGCCACTATCTGGTTCCCATACAGGTGAGCGAACAGTGGCTATGTAAAAACAAACAAACAAAACAAACCAAAAAAAAACCCCAATAGCTTTTAGGAAGCAGTCACTCCCTAGAGCAACATCACCACCCCATTCGAGGGAAACTGAGGCGTGGTGGGGTCGAACGACAGGGCCAGGACCAGGCAGCTGGCCGTGACACGCTGCCCTTGCATCGTGCTGATCTCCAAGCCCCTGCCCCTCACACCATGGTGTCTGGTCCCGGACCCCCTCCCCAGGGCGAGGGGGCTGCGTCCTGGCCTCTGCGCGGTGCCAGTCCCTTATCCTGGTCCCACACTGGCCTCCCAGGTCTAATTCTCCCTCACAATCCATCAGCACCCTTGCAAGACAAAACTGCCCCGATTTCAGAAAACTGGCAAGTTACCTTATTAAGCAACGGCTCACCACCCCAGACACTCCTGGGCCCCCACAGGGACTCACGTCCAGCCCATGGTGGTGGGCTCCCAAGGGTTCCTGGCTGGGCTTCACCTCCCAGCCATTGCCACACAGGTTTTCTCCTCTCCCCAGCCTATTCCTTTCCCTAGACCTGCCTCCTCCAGGAAGCCACCCGGACTGCTCCAGTTTCTCTGTGTCATCCCAGGAAGGCTTGTCCGGAGCCAACCCCAGGGTCTTCGGGACCAGTCCGTTGCTGCCCTATGGGTAGCAGCTCTTCAGGCTGGTGGCCAGGCCTCCTTCTACAGAGACTTTTGTGCACTTACTGGAGACCTCCTGATCAGATGGAAGCGAAGGAACCAGGTTCCAGGTGAGGGCCTAGCTCCAATCTTGGGCACCGCCCCTGCCATCATAGTGAGGGTCACCAACTACTCCCACCGGAAACCCCTGGGCTGCTTGTTGAAAACACAGATTCCTGGGCCCCACCCTGGACCTAGAGCATCAGACTGTCTAGGTGGACCCAGGAATCTGCATTTAACCAACTTCCCGACATCCTAAGACATGGTGATGTTTGCCACCAACTGTCCTTTACAGAGCTCTTTCTAGCTTTCTACTGAGAACTAGACACTCGCAGCGTCAGTTCACAACACACTTGCCAGGGAGGTTCACAGCCAAAGACAGGGTGAGGAGGGGAAAGACAAGAGCTCTGCCCCTCAAGGGTTCTGTCGGATTTCAGACAAGGATTGCACTGTTGTCAGAGATGCAGAGGGGAGAGGAGATAGGCCAGGGCAGTGTGCTCTTCAAGGAAGTAACGCCCCAGCTGGGTTTTGAAGTGTGTATAGGGGTTTTCCAGGGAGATAGGGGTTAGGGAAATAGCATGAGTCTTCATTTTAAAGATGGAGCAGTGAAAAAGCCACACAAGATAGGGGTGGGATGACGTCTTTGGGGTAAGTGGGATGACGTCTTTCTTTGGGGTAAGTGGGATGACGTCTTTTTTTGGGGGTAAGTGGGATGACGTCTTTCTTTGGGGTAAGTGGGATGACGTCTTTTTTTGGGGGTAGTGGGATGACGTCTTGGGGTAAGTGGGATGACGTCTTTGGGGTAAGTGGGATGACGTCTTTCTTTGGGGTAAGTGGGATGACGTCTTTCTTTGGGGTAAGTGGGATGATGTCTTTGGGGGTAAGTGGGATGACGTCTTTCTTTGGGGTAAGTGGGAGACGTCTTTGGGGGTAAGTGGGATGACGTCTTTGGGGTAAGTGGGATGATGTCTTTGGGGTAAGTGGGATGACGTCTTCTTTGGGGTAAGTGGGATGACGTCTTTCTTTGGGGTAAGTGGGATGACGTCTTTGGGGTAAGTGGGATGACGTCTTTCTTTGGGGTAAGTGGGATGACGTCTTTTTTGGGGGGTAAGTGGGATGACATCTTTCTTTGGGGGTATGTGGGATGACATTTTTGGGGGTAGGTGGGATGACGTCTGTCTTTGGGGGGTAGGTGGATGACCTCTTTGGGGATAGGTAGATGACATCTTTCTTTGGGGAGGTAGGTGGATGACCTCTTTGGTGGATGACCTCTTTCTTTAGGGGTAGGTGGGACGACCTCTTTGAAGGCTGAGAACCAACTGACTGTAGCTGGGAGACGGAGTGGACCCTCTGCGGACAGCAGGCTGCAAGCTTTCCATGCACCTGCAAACAACCACCTGGGTTGGGTCTGAGTCCCTGGTCCTCAGAGAAGACATGCGTGGTGCTGAGTGGTACCAATGTAGAGGCACAGAGATGGGGTCTGGGCTGAGCCCTGTGGTCCACCCCCATCTCTCCGGTCTCACTGGTGGCTGAACAAGGTGCTGTGGGATCTTGGGCCTCACCAGTGTGAGTGGGCAACCCCTGGCGGCTGGCATGACCAATACCCCAACCCATCCTGGATTCCGGGTCGGGGGCCGCTCTGTGCCCTGGGTGGAGGGCAGGCCTGCCCGGGACAGGGCTCTTTGCCGGCCCCACACTGCCATCTGCCTGCCGGCCTCAGAACTACAGCCCAGTGCCAGGCTCAGCCCTGTTGGGATGCCATTAGAGCCCGGTGCACAGATGAGAAACCAAGGCCCAGAGGGCACCCAAAGCGCCCCCAGGTTCACACAGATTGCAGTCACCAAGCTGGAATCCAGGTCCTGCATAGACCCAAGGCTTCAGCTTATTTTTACCCTGGGCACAGTAATCAGGGTGGGACACCGAGAGCCAGTGAGGCTAGGCAGAGCCCCTGAGGATGCCCCTCCTCCCTGGTCCCCACTCCAGGGGAGGCAGGACTCTGGGCAAGCCTGGGCCCTGGGGGCTTTTGGTCCCCTGGGAAGGTTGGGGTAGGAGGTGACAATTTCTGCTTCCAGTGGACTGTGGCTCTCCCCTCCATTGCCCCCCAGTGCTGCGAGGCTGGTATCTGCAGTGCTGGACCAGGGACCCCCAGCTTCAGCCATCCTTGCTGGCAAATCCCCACCAGAGTCCCCAAGGCTGGGTCCCATCTGTGTCAGCACCACCTCTTTGTCCCTGCTCACCAGTAGCTGGGCCAGGGTCGGCCCTCTTTGAGGATTTGGGACTGCCTGTTTCTGGGTGAATTGAGGCCAGCACCCCAGACTGCCTGGGCCTGAAGGCTGAGGGATGGGGACAGGCAGAATTCCAGGACCCTGGGACCCCCCCCATGCTTAGCATGACTCAGATGCACTTCTGAAGGAAGAGTGAAAAGAGAATGCCCTGCTTTGCAGGTTATCTTGTGCCCATGAGGGGCAGAGGGCCCACCTCCCACCCGCTTTGCACTCCCAAAGGTTTTAGGGGCCTGGGAAGCTGGCGCCATCCTAGGAACCCACCCAGCAGAAGGACTCAGCTTTCGCAGGGCAGGCGTTCCCTGGCTGCCAACTGTCCACACGTCTGGTGGGTCTTGGGTGGAGTGGGACACAAACTGGGGGTCTTCACGCTACAGTGGCTCCAGGAATGCCATTGCGGCAGAGCTGACCTCATGGCTCTGCCAAGTGGAAAGGTTCTCTGACCTCTGCTCTAGGATGGGGGCAGGCCTCAGAGGCCACACTCAGGCCAGCGCTGTCCCCATGGGCTTGGGGACATAGAATGGCTAAGAGGTTGTGATGGGGCTGTCCAGATGGAAGCCCTACTGGGAGGCTTCAAGCCACTCCGGACCAGCAGGGGAAGCTCCAGGACAAGGGTGGGCTTCCTCCCTCTAGGGAAGCAGGCAGTGGCTCCACAGGGGTCCCCAGTGCACTCCCCACGCCAGGGCACCTGTAGCTATACCTGGGGGCCAGTGGGCAAATGAAGTCTCTTCCAGCTCAGCCACCCAATCTGGCTCCGGGGACTGACACTGCACACGGGACCAGGCACCAGCTGGGGTGTCAGGCTTTGGGGAAGTGTAGAGGGACAGCCGTGCTGCTGTGGCAGCATCGGGAAAGGGCAGGAAAATGAAGGGGAGGGCCAGGTCACTGGCACTGAGGGACAAGGCCAAGGGTGACCGGGTCAATAGCAAAGAACTGTGGCCATTCCCAGGTTCCACTCTGCTCCAGAAGGGATGCTGCGGGCACAAGACAGGGCACACCCAAGATGTGGTACAAATGAACTCAAGAGGCAACTGAACGAGCTGGCAGGGGTTGCTCTCTCCCCTGCCTGTATTCAAATCACACCGAGACATCCCCATCATGATCTCCGTGGGCAGGGATGACATTAAAAGACTCCAATTAGGATGTGATGGCCATTCTGGACTCCACAGGTGTGAATATTAGATACCTTCACTATGGGAGTGAATACCCAACACCCTCACCTTGTGTATATTCGATACTCTTGCCATGAGTGTGAACATCTGACACCCTCACCATGGGTGTGACTTGACACCCTCGCCATGGTGTGAATACCTGACACATGAGTGCGACTACCTGGCATCCTCTCACCATAAGTGTGAACATCTGACACCCTCACCATGGTGTGAATACCTGACACCATGAGTGTAAACATGATACCCTCACCATGGTGTGAATATCTGACACCCTCACCATGGTATGAATACCTAACACCATGAGTATGAACATCTGACACCATGGGTGTGACCACTTGACACCCTCAGCATGGTGTGAATACATGATACATGGGTGTGAATACCTGACACCCTCTCACCATGAGTGTGAACGACACCCTGACCACCGTGTGAATACCTGACACATGCGTGTGAACCCATGTGAACATCTGACACTCAACATGGGTGTGAACACGATACCTTCACCACAGATGTAACTATTGGATGCCCTCATGGTGATGTCCTTACCAAGGGTATAAAATTCAACTCACAAAAGGATCCACTTCCTGGTGACTCAGAGGGATGTGGCCTTAGCCCTTTGGGGTATACTCCCACTGTCCTCTAAACCCCAGCTGCCTGCCCTATTGGCTGCCCAGTGTGAGGTAGAGAAGAAACCTTTGTAACTGGAGTATAATTCGCTTTTTAATTAGAACGACGTGTGTAAATGACAGAATACCACCACCCTGTGCAGATGGCGGCCACAGAATACGCATCGAATTCATTCTGCCCAAGGAAGGGAGGGAGGGAGGACACAGCGGGGCGTGAGCCAGCAGTCCCCGCCCCCTTGGTCCTGCGAGTGATGGGGTCACCGACTGTCAGCCTGCACACGCCTCTTGAACGGTAAGCAGAGATCAAAAGCACAGCAGCAGTAATACTGGGTAAGTCCTTCCTTGCGTAAAACATCTGAATTAATTCATTGAAGGTATCAAAAATATACCCTGTAAACCAATACATCATTTACATCTGCCTTTCCTTCCCACCGCTGCGGCAACGATGTGTGAAAAAAACAGTCCAGTCCTCGGAGCATCCGTTCGCCCCAGGCCGCACCTGGCCCTTTTGTCCGCCCACCTGGCCTAACTTGGTTTCCAGCAATCTCGTTGGCTGGGGCAGTCTGTGGGGACCGGAACGAGCGCACTGGGGGCTGGACAGGGCCTGCGTCCCTCTGTCCAGAGCGCTAAGCGGGATGGGAGGCGGAGGGAGGGCGCGGGGGCTGCGAGCTCAGTTTAGACTTTGGTTCCAAATGCATTTGGGGGAGGCAGTGGCGTGGAGGTGCGTGGTCGTCCTGCTTTGGGTCCCTGGCCGCCCCGGCCGCCTGCGTGTGGCTGCCACACGCCTGCCGTGCCCCCTCCCCGGCCCCTTCCCCTCCCTTCCCGAGCACCAGGTAAACATCCCCTGAGTAAGGTCTGCACAGGGCCAGCCCGGGGCGGGAGTCTTAGTTAAGGCTTTAGACAGGCAAGGATGCCGGCTCTGGACGGACGGATGGATGGAGGCGCAGGCGTACTCAGGGGCTCCTTCCTCGGTAGGGGGAGTCGGCACCCGCCCTGCTCCTGCCGGGCTGTTCCTGTGGCTCGCTGGGACCCGACACTGCCCCCCTCCCCCGTTCTGAGTCACTCGCTGTCGGACAGTGTCTCGTACTGCGAGCAGAGCAGTGGCTTGGGCTCCTCGTCCCAGGCGTGGTGGGGGCCAGCGAGGGGCCCGCTGCCCGCGGGGAGGCCCGGTGGGGGTGGGGAAGCCATGACACCCGCCTGCAGCCGCATGATCAGGGGATTGTAGGGGAATGGCGTGGAACCTGTGGGAAGAAGCAAAAGATGCCCAGGAGGCCTCTGTGAGCCCGGCAGGCCCTGCCAGCGGCCTGCCCACCACACTGGGAACAGAGGCCTCAGCGGTTCTGTCCAACAGCCCTCCCAGCCCTTTCTCATTGCGAACAGCTCTCAGAACCATCTGCCTCTCTTCACCTGTTCTACTTCCATCCCCGTTCACACCCTGCTGTCTTTTGCCTGGACTATAGTAGCCTCTTCACCATCCCTCTGGTCTGTTCTCCCAGGGGCCTTCTGACCCTGTTAGATCAGCATTTCCTTTCCGAAAGCCCTCCACGGCTCCTCACTACCCATCAAAGGAAGTCCAGGCTCCTCTGCATGGCCCACCAGGCCCATGGGATCTGACCCCAGCCACATCCTTTTCCTCTGGTGCCCCTGGAGGAAGCATCCTGACCGTTCGTGAGCCAGGCTCAGCTGCCCAGGCCCCTGGACGGCATTTCCACAGAATAGGCCTGTGTCTGAGCTCTGCACGCAGCAGGCGTTCGGCATTCAGTGCCCTGTCCCCACCTGGTGCCCACCTGCTGACGAGGGCCGGTCCTCCCACACACGGTTGGTGAGCGGCGTCCGGCGGTTGCAGTCTCCCTCTGAGTGCACTGAGGAGACGGAGGGTGGCCGGTCCCCAGACGCCAGGCCCGGGGCCGGGGACTTGGCTTTTCGGCTGCTGGGTCTGCCAGAGACCTTGGCCTTCCCGCCGCCGCCTGCAGGGGGACAAGATGGGAAGGGGCTGTGTTGGGCAGTGAAGACAGCACTGACACTGCGGAGGGGCCACAGGGGCGGGGTGAGGTCCTGCCACGGGCCTCCAAAGAGGGACAGCAGCGATGTAAACCCCTCCTCCCTGCTGCCCACCCCAGCTGGGAAGCCAGGGTTGACCAGATGGCCAGCCATGAGCCTGGAGGGTGGAGATTAGTTTCTGCAGGGTGGGGGGAGGTGGCTAAACTATCTGCTATTTTCAATAGCCCCCTGGGCTGTCCTGCAGCGACCCCAGCCCCAGGGGCTGGAACCCTAACCATGAAGCCTGGGCTTCCGGTTTGACTCTGAGCGTGGCCCCAGGACCATGCTAAGGCTAGGCAAGCTCCAGGCTCCGTGCAGAGAAGTCAAGACCCCTGAGGCCAGGCCTGACCCCCAGGGAGACTCCAGAAGCTTCTTGGGGCTTCAGTGTCCAGGTTGGACAACTGCAACTCTCTCCTCAGCTCCCTGCTCCGATACAGAGGGTATTGACGGGAACCCAGGCAGATGGGGGGCCGACCCCTAAGGCTCCCTGACTCCCGGGGCTGACACAGATCCTGGGCTCCTCCCCACCAGGCTAAGGGGCAACTGTAGACACACAGTAGGCCTGGCAGATGCTGGGCACAGGCCTGGCTGCTATCTCCCTGTCCACGCAGTGTGGGTGGGCCTTCACTCCAGCCTGGTCTCCCCCACGGAGACAGACGGGCCAGGAGGCTGGTTCCCTGCAGGGAGGAAGGCAGCAGGACTAGGGGGCAGACAGCAGTGTGAGTGTCCGAGGGAGGTGGCAGCACTTTGGGCCTAGTGGTCAGGAGGGCCGGGGCTGGGGGGGGCAGAGGGTGCAGACACTTGGGGGGTGTCAGCCCAGCTTCAGATTAGCAAACTCCAGAACAAGGTCAAACACGCACAAAAATAAAGTCACAAGCTCCAAAGCTTGAGGAAGGGGTTGTCAGAGGAGCGCGGAGGAGCGAGGATTAATCACACCGGGGGTGGGGACAGACGGGGGCGGGGCGGAGGTGGCCTGCAGACCTGGCGAGGTGAGTGTGTGGTCACTCCGTCCGTCAGCAGCGGTTATGGGCATAGCAGCGGGCAGGCTGGCACTGGCATTCAGAGGGTTAAAAGCATTGGCGCTGAGCGGCGGG
Organism: Trachypithecus francoisi; assembly: GCF_009764315.1. Classification (NCBI taxonomy): domain Eukaryota; kingdom Metazoa; phylum Chordata; class Mammalia; order Primates; family Cercopithecidae; genus Trachypithecus; species Trachypithecus francoisi. Next base: position 8,845,089 of record NW_022681456.1, on the reverse strand, counting down.
GACTCTTCCCACTGGTCATATTTACCCATGAGTGCCTTTCTAATTATGGCCTCCAGCCCCATGTTGGTGCTGGCATGTTCCTGCACCGCCTGGCTTCTATAGGTCATAAGGCCTGGGAGAGAGAGACAGACAGACAGACAGACACATGGGGGCGGGGGAGGGGGAGCCAGAGGGACGACAGAGAGAGAGAAGGGAGAGAGAGAGGGGAGGAGGAGGAGGAGGAGAGAAATACACAGTGAGCACATTTCGGCAAAGCAACATATTTATTTCCCTATCCCTCCCCATCCTTTTTTTCCTGCTGGGTGGTGATAAAAGGGGAGAGGCTGGTTCCTTCTACCTGGGGCCCCGGAAGCTCTTGGGCACTGCCAGGGAGGTGGGGTGGGGGAGGTCAGATGCCCCCGCCAGCCCCTATCCTCATTCCTGTTCTGTCCTCTGGGAAATCACAAGCCCTGTCTGCACCTCCAATCCTAGCTGGGCTTTTTTTTTTTTTTTTTTTTAAATCCCAAGTGGCCTTAATGGAGAGGGTGGGAGATGGGAGGGCTGCCCTGTTTGGGGAATAGGCTGCTAGAAAATTGGGTCAAGCCAGAGCTGGGGGCTGGCGGGGGGCTGAGGAAGGAACTGAGAGAGAGAAGGTGACCAGATGGTCCTCCCACTGCCCCACCTCCACCTGTGTGACCTGGGATGTGCAGCCCCCTGCCTCCCCCGCAAGCTGAGCCTACTCTCCTCCCTCTGCCTCTCCCCACCCAGGAGCCACGAGGAGAAAGAGGTGCAGAGACGGATGCTGAGGGCGGGGTCGTAGCCATGCAGTTACGGTGCGTGCAGGGGACAGGGCAGAGGTAGACACAATCACGGGACCAGCCCTGGTCCGGCCCCAGCTGGCCCAGCCACCCAGTCCCAAGGACAAAGTGGTCGAATCAACAAACCGGTCCCAAGAGGATGCTGCCAGAACATCCCCTGACAATCGTGGGAAACCTCCTTTTCTGTGAACCAGATTTCCTTTCCCTTCTTTCTTTCTTGTGAACCATGTGGAGGTGGGGGACCTTTACAAACCCCCTATGGGTGCTGTCTTTTCAGAATTTTTGTGAAACCAAACCAGACTTTGCTTTCAAAAGCCCCCAGTGAGTCCCCACCCACCCTGCCTGCCACGGGGCAGGAGGTTCATGGATTTTTCAACTTCTGCTCTGAATGAATTTTATGAATACAAAGTGGTCAAATCGTCTTTCTGACCACCTGCTCCTTTGTAAACTAAACTGAGGCTTCCATGAGGTTGCAGGTAACGCAGATGCTTTGAAAATCACGTTTCTGTAGCAACTGCTGGCTGCCTGCGTTTTCTTTTCCCTTCTGGTTTCAAATGCGTTTGTAGCCAGGGATGCTCACACCTTTTCTGCTGTCTTGGCCACATTTCTGCAGCACTTTAAAAAAACAGCCATGTGCATGAAGAAAAAGTAACATTTCCAACAGGGGTGAGTGCTGAAATCACAGCAGCGCGACCTGGTCTTCTACCCAAGGCCACGAGTCCATGACCTGATGGAGCTGGCTCCAGGCTTAACAATCTCCATTTTATTATAAAGGCGAAGTCTGACACAGGCTGAGTGGCAAAGACTGGCGCCTGGAAAATTTCTTCTTGTGGATGAAAACTGCATAAAAAGAAAAAATCAGGCCGGGTGTGGCTGCTCACACCTGTAATCCTAGCACTTTGGGAGGCCAATGTACGTGGGTCATCTGACGTCAGGAGTTCGGGATCAGCCTGGCCAACATGATGAAACTCCGTCTCTACTAAAAATACAAAAATTAGCCAGGTGTAGGGGCGGGTGTCTGTAATCCTGCTACTTGGGAGGCTGAGGTGGAAGAATTGCTTGAACCTGGGAGGCAGAGGCTGCAGTGAGCTGAGATTGCACCACTGCACTCCAGCCTGGGTGACAGAGCAAGACTCTGTTAAAAAAAATAAAAAAATAAAAATTCAGTTGAAGTGGGAGGATCCTCAGCTTGAGGACAGGAGTTCAAGACTAGCCTGGGTAACATATCGAGAGCCCGTCTCTACAAAAAAGTTAAAAAAGTATTTGGGTGCAGTGACGTGTGCCTGTAGTCCCAGCTGCTCAGGAGGCTGAGATAGGAGGATCATCTAAGCCTGGGAGGCAGAGGCTGCAGTGAGCCACGATCACACCACTGCACTCTGGCCTGGGTGACAGAGAAAGACCATGTCTTAAAAAAATAAATACAAAGTATTTATATACAAGTGTTAGCATAAATCTTCACTGTACCATGCCATGAATTTGTACATACAGATATACCTGCGGGTCTAGCACCTGCTTCAAGACTTAGAACATCCCAGGAACATTCATTTCTAACCTTCCTGTTGTTTCGACCAAATTGTCTTCTTCCCACTGCCTGAGGCTTGGCAAAGCTCCTGGTGTCTAGTCACTGGGCGGGTGGAGGTGTCCTAGCTGGGACTCCCATTTAGAGGACTTGAGGACTCCTGATACTATCTGAATGACTGTCCTTTGCTCACCATTCCCAGGGCTCAAGGCCCGGGAATGTCCCCTGGGGAAGATCAGCAAACCTCTCCGACCTCCATCCCGGCCTCGGCTTCCACCAAAGGACCAGAGGATAACCAGGCACCCACAAAGAGGCAGCTGACCCTGAAACTGCCTCAGCCCCACTGCGCCAGGCCTGCCCATGTGGAGTGGCCCCCGGAGGCCACACCGCAGACTCACCAAGGAAATACACAATGGGGCCCTCCTAGAGGATGGGGCTCCAACCCCAAGGGACCCCTGAGTCCAAAAGATCATAGGAGTCTTAAGTTTCAGCTTGAAAGTGCATGTCAATTTTATACCTAGCTCTGCCACACACCTGCATTTGATCTTGAAAAGAAAAGTAAGGCCTCCCAGTTCCCTGGCTGGAATTAAGGAATGAAGCGCTGGCTGTAACACATGCCCAGGTGAACTCGGAGGCTTGTGCTCTGAGCTCAGGCCCCCTCCTTGTCCACACACGCACATCTCCAGCTGAGACTGGTGAAGAAGCAAGGTGAGTTTCCAGCTGGTGTGGATGCATCTGATACTTTCTAACCACCCGAGGGGATCTTAACTCCAGAGACTCCCTGCACAGCGAGGGTCCTTTCTACAAGGGGAACAAGCCTCGCCTGCCTGTTGTGTGACTGAATCCTGCTGTGCGGTTAGTTCATCCCAGAATGAGGGGTGCACTTGGACTAGCGAAGGCTCCTCGTCCCTTAATGACAGCTGGAGCAGGGGTGGGGAGAGAGCGCCGGGGACCTGGGCGGCCATATAGCAAGGGCTGGATGGGTTACCTGTTCCGGTGATGGCGGGCATATTGAAGATCTCCGTCCCAGGCTGGCCGATATCTGGAAGCGGGTGACAGAATGGGTGAGGCCCCAGGTCTCTGGGAATCACCTGCCCTACCAGTCCTGTGTGGTCCAGGCCAGGTGTGTCGGCATCACCTGGGGAAATCTTGTTCATCGCAGGTTCTGATGCAGCAGGCCTGGGACAGGGCCAAGGGTCTGCATTTCTTTTTTTTTTTTTTTTTTTTTTTTGAGATAGAGTCTCGCTCTGTCACCCAGGCTGGAGTATAGTGGTGCAATCTTGGCTCACCACAACCTCCGCCTCCCAGGTTCAAGTGATTCTCCTGCCTCAGCCTCCTGAGTAGCTGGGGTTACAGACACCCACCACCACACCTGGCTAATTTTTGTATTTTTAGTAGAGACAGGGTTTCACCATGTTGGTCAGGCTGGTCTCGAACTCCTGACCTCAGATGATCCACCTGCCTCAACCTCTCAAAGTGCTGGGATTACAGGAGTGAGCCACCATGCCCAGCCAAGGGCCTGAATTTCTAACCAGTACCCTGGGGATGTCAACATACCCTGGGGATGCTGATGCTACGGTTCCCTGGACCACACTTACAAGGCCCTGGAGTTACCAGCCTGGGTCAGAGATTTTTTTTTTTTTTCTTGAGACAACTTCTTGCTCTGTTGCCCAGGCTGGAGTGCAGTGGTGTGATCATAACTCACTGCAGCCTTGACCTCCCAGGCTCAAGCAATCCTCCCATCTCAGCCTCCCCAGTAGCTGGGACTATAGGTGTGTGCCTAGTTTTTAAATTTTTTTATAGAGATGGGGTCTTGCTATGTTGCACAGACTGGTCTTGAACTGCTGGCTTCAAGCAATCCTCCTGCCCCATCCTCCCAAAGTGCTGGGCCTATAGGCATGAGCCTGGCAAGCCAGTGACTATCTGCAAGGTTTCTCCTCCAGCCCCAGGAGGGGAAGAGCATCTGTGATTTGCCCAACTCCCCTGGCAGATGAGGCTTCTTGGGGTCAGGGACTGTGACAGATTCTTTATTTGCCCACCCACTCAAATATTCTCTGGTGGATCTGCTAAGTGCCAGGCCCTGTGCTAGGTACTGGGAAGCAGAGTGGGACGTTCATACCCAGAAACCACGTCAGTGGGTGCAAAGCCACACAGGTGCTGAGTGTGGGAGGCGCCCAGCCCTTACGTGGGAGGGACCCAACCCCTGGTCCCAGTATTCATGCAGGTATTCACTGGGCAGCTGCTATGTGCTGGGTGCTATTCTTCTGGGCCAGTAAGCTCCTCTGGACAGCCCAGCAAATCAAAACACTGCCCTAGGGCTCTCCAAATGTGAGGCTGAGGGCCTGGGGGAAGGCGGTCAGCAGGGCCACTTAGTTTTCGAAGGTGCACCATGGGTTTCTGCTACTGGGCGGCTCCAGCGACCCAGGCAGGCTACCCCCGACCCGTGGCCCCATGCTTCCCCGGGAGCCTGCAGGCCCCTTACTGTATTCAGGCTCATTCCGGTTGTGGGTGTTCAGCTTCTTGTTGATCTCTTGCTTCTTGGACTTGACCATGGCGGAGTTGCTCTCGGTCAGCTTGCTGAAGAAGGCTGGCGGCTGGCTGGTGTTGCCCGGAGACTTGGAGCCCATCCTGCTGTGAGGATCAGACACCTCCCATCAGTTCACTTGGTGCTGAGCTCGCATGCCTTTGATGACAGGGAACTCACCATCTGAGATGCCCTAGACATTTGGAAGCAGGATCCACCCATCCCCACGCCGGCATCCCCTGCCTGGCAGAAGATCACGGCTCCTGAAATCTCCTCTGTGGTTCACCCATCCTGGGACTAGGGGTGTCTTGGGAGACGCCTGGCTGTGTGGTGGGCTGCCTCTGACCACTTGCTCCAGCCTGACCCTCTGAAGAGAGCCCCAAGGATTGAAACTGGGTTCCGATCATGCCCTTCCCCAAGGCCAGCGGCCCCAGCTTCCTTCTGAGGCCCCACCTCACCCATTGCCCCCAGTCTGGCCCCGCACACCTAGCTCATTATTTCTTAGAGGTTCAACAGGGGCCGGCAACAGGGGCCTGGACCAGCTGAGATCCCAGCCCAAGGCACGGAAAGCTACTACCCAGGGAGGGTGGGCATGTATTACACCCCCAAGTTGGTGAAACTTCCTTAGCAGGCTCAAGGTCACCCAGCTGAGCCCTGTGCCCTTGTCACTTTCCACACAGCACCACGGTGGACTGGGGCCAAGGATGGATGGGCAAGGAGCTGATACCAGAGCATCTCAAGGGCAGTCCATGTGCCCACAGAAGTACCTGGGCTCTGTCTGCTCCCCATCCCGGTACAGCAGCGGGTACACAGCACTCCGGGAGTGCCCTGGCTCCGTCATGCCCTCCGGTGGGGACACAGGTTCAATACCGTCCTCACCACCACCCAAGACCGACGTCTTGCTTGGCTCTGGAGACCTGGAGGGAGAAAAGGCCCCAGATATGGTCAGAGGTCTCCCTCCTGAGGGGACGCACTCCTCCACTCTAAACCAGGGCCCCGCACACTTTCCTGTACCTGGCCAAATCATAAACGTTTTAGGTATTTTCGACCACAAGTAATCTCTGGCACGTATTGTTATTATTTTTATTTTTTAAAACAACTCTTTAAAAATGTAAAATCATCGTTTTAGTTCATGAATTGTACAAAAACAGGGCTCAGGCTAGATGTGGCCCATGGGCCATAGTTTATTGACCCCTGCTCTGAATTTTGGTTGTACCCCAGTGCCAGCTACACCACTGTCCCCCAAAGATGTCCTGCTGTCTTGCCATATCTGTCCTCACAAACACATTACCCCCCGCCCCCACCAAAATGCCTCCTTCATCCTGGAGCTCAGGGCCCTCCCCTCTCTTCCTCTTTGGACCCCCAGAGGCCCCAGGGTTCACAAGGGTGGGAGTGTGCGTGAGCATGTGCGTGTGTGCGAGCATGTGCATGTGTGTGCACTGGCAGGTGTGCGTGTGTGTGTGTGTGTGTGTGTGGAAAGGCTGCTCTCTAATCATACAGCCCTGGATCAAACCCCCTCTGTCACCTACTGACTGTGTCCCTGTGGGCAAGTGAATTCACGTCTCCAGGCCTTAGTTTCTTCATCTGTGAAATGGGGAGAATGCTGCCTGTGTCTCCTGGGGGCTGTGTGTAAAGGGTACACATTGAGTGCCTGGAACCCACTGAGCACAGTGTGTACTTTTATCGGCTATTATTTGTTATGTATCCGCTCTGTGACTTCCCCATCTCCCGGAGCTTCCATTTCTTGCCTGTGCAATGGCACCAGGCGGGCCTCGTATGCAGCTGAGCTCACACCCAGCTCTGAGGCAGGCAGCTGACGAAGGCCTCCCACCGGCTGCCCAGCAAGAGGCACCCCCACCCCTCGCTCACCTCTTGCCCCCTTCGCTGTTGGGGGAGCCACGGGCCGGGGCACCATGGTCCGGGGGCGGGAGGTAGAGGTCACTGGGTGGGCGGCGGAGGTCCAGGACGGGGCAGCTGGCCCCAGGGAAGGAGTACAGGGGGGCGGGCAGGGGTGCGCTGAGCTGCTGTGGGTGGTGCCGGGTGTAGTCCTGTGTGATGACCTCCTGCAGGCAAGTGGGGGGCCCAGGGTCAGGCAGCACCCTCCTGCCAGAACCTTCTGGGGGTGGGGAGGGGCTACATGGAGCTTGGGGAAGTATCCTGGCTGGGGCCAGCTTCCTGGGCAACTGTGGACCTGCCCGCCACCCTCTGGGCCTCCGCGTCCCCGGGTGCATGGGAGTCGGGCTATGGTCAGTGGTCCCAAGCTGGTAATTGGCAGATGGCTAATATGACCAGCCCATGACACTGAGAAACCCGGGACACCAGGAGGGCTTCATTGCCCATAAAGATGCTGTTGGCTCGCATCGCAGGCTCCACCCATGGATGAGGGGGTGGTGATGGTATGGGTGCTCGGGGCTCTGGGATCTCACCCTCACCCACGCCCCGGATCTCCCAGCCACCCCGCCAGGACAGAGGGGCTGTGGAGTTCCCCATCCCCTCTCCAGGCCTGGTGCCCCCAGGGGCAAAGATGACAAGGTGTGGCAGAGAACGCGTAGTTACACTGATGTGCTGGGCCAGAGTGACCACCCGCTGGTGACCTTTGACCCCCGGGGCAGTCTGGAGCAGCGGGCTGGACGAGGGCTGGCTCTCGGGCAGCGGCCGCAGGTGTGGGAGGTGGGCGGCCTCCCCGCCGAGCTTCCCGGGGCCTGCAGGCAGAGCAGAGCTGGTCAGGGGGTGTCTGCTGGCCCCAGGACTGCTGGGCCCAAATCCCAGCCCTGTGCCTTTGAGCCTCATGACCCGGCCGATTCCTTGGTCTTTAGGCACCTCTGTTTTCCCATCTGCATGATGGGGCCGTGAGGGTCCTCATTGTGCAGGGCTTCGGGGGCCTGGGTACTGGGCGGGGCATACCTGGCTGCTTGGGCCGCAGCTCCCCCTCCAGGTGGCTCTTGTCCGGCTCTTCCAGGTGCTTGGGGAGTCCCTTGTCGTGTGTCAGGCTGGGCGAGCTCACAGGGCTGACGGGCTCCACCCCTTCAGGGCTGTAGCTGCTGCCATGGTAACCTAGGGCAGGCGGGGTGCAGAGTCAGGCACCAGGCCCAGGGGCTCGGGGTCCGAGGGGCAAGGCTGCCCTCCCAGCTGGCTGGATCCCCGTGGGGTCCAGGGGAACGCAAGCTAGGGATAGGGTTTGGGCACCCAAAGAGAGTAAGACAGAGAGGGGTGTTGGGGAGAGAGAGGGAGGCCAAGGGAGAGGTGGAGAGAGATGCAGAGCCTGGGAGAGACAGAGACAGAGGGAGATGGAGCCACAGAGAGAGATGAGGCCAGAAGGGACAGAGATGGGCTCAGGTGGTGGAGGCGGGGTGAGGCCAGTGTGAGACAGGGGCAGCGTGGGTCTCTGGGGGAAGGAGTGTGTGGGGCAGAGTGAGAAGTGGGGGTGAGGCTAGGAGTGACCCTGGGTCCCCGGGCCCTCCTGGGCTATAGCCTTGGGCATTCCAGTCCAACAGAGAGGAGCCATGAACTAGGGCCAAGGCAGGGGGTCAAATGCAGAGGGTTCCCCTTTTTCTGGGGTACATGGGCTGGGGACAGGGCAGGATGCAAGAGCTGGGCCCAGCACCTCCTCGACAGTGCAGGCCCCCACCCCGCCTCAGCTTCTCCCTGCACCGCCTGCCTCCTGCACCGCCTGCCTCCACTTCCCCCTAGTCCAACTGCATCCAGGCAGCCGGCAGGTGGGGGCATAGGCCCGAGTCCCCCCGCAGCCCCATCCCTGCTCCCCAGACACAGGCGCAAAGTGGGAGATGGGGGCGCAGTCGAAGTCAGAATCACAGATCCATTCATTAAAGGAAAAAAAAAGCAAAAATCCAAAAAAAAAAAAAAAAAAACCATGGTAAAATGATGTGCAAATGATGAGCGCCCCCAAACCAGAGGGGCGGGCGTGGCCGGAGTAGTCGTCAGCACGTGCAAACCGGCGAGGACGGACGGGCTTCAAAAGAAAATACCGAAACCAACAACGAAAAAAACGGGGGCCAAAGTAAAAAGCAGAGATCTGAAAATATCTTTGGACCACGAGACGGGGTGGGTGCGGGCCGGAAGTCTTACCATCGCGAGGGGAGCCGTTGGCCAGCGCACCTCCTTCTCGCGCCCCTTTATCGTGAGCAATTTGACGCATGATAATCGCGTCTATGAAGGTGGCCGCTGTCAGGGTGGTCTTACCCAGAGAACGGAGTTCCAGTTCCTGGATGGAAAAGGGTTTACTTTGAGTCTTTTCCCGGTGCGGGTCCGAGGCCGAGGTGGGTGGCGCCGGCGGGTCCGGGCTGGCGTGGTGGGGTGCGAGGTTCTTCGCAGGGGTGCGGGCGATGGTGGCATGGCCAGAGACGGGGGGTGCTAGGGGCCGGGGCTCCGAGCCCTTGCTGGGGGAGGAGGCGGGCTCCAGCCCGGAGCGGGCTGGGGGCTTGGCGAGGAAGGCATGGCCGGTGTCTGCTCGGGGCCGCTCTGGCCGGGCGACCCGGGGAGCCTCCTTGGGCAGCAAGACGGGCTCCATGAGGGTAGGGTAGACCCCATCGAGGGTGCCGCCCAGTGGGCAATGGGTGGCGGGTGGGAATGTGGCAGCCGGGCGAACGGGTGAGGAGGTGGAGGTGGACCTGGGGGCAGAAAGAAGACAGTCAGGCAGTCATGGGAGCTGCCCCCTTCCTCCACCACCCTCGGTGAGTCCCCATTGCCCTGGAATAAATCCACATTCCCTGCTGCTCCCGGAGTGAACCTGCCCTCCTGACTGTAACCTGCCAGACTCTATGTGGTATGGTTTGACCTATCCCACTCATTCATTCATTCATTCCTTGCATCATTCCAAAACTTCTGATTAAGCAGCTACTAGGTGCCAGGCACTGTTCTAGACACTGTGAATACAGCGGTCATAAAATGGATGCAAGCATCTTACCATCTAATTCAAAAGACAGACTATGAACACGTTAACAGACATCCCAAGCCCTACAGAGCCTGGTAACTGTGTGGAGGCAGTCAGTGAGGTGCCAGGAGAGAAGGGCAAGGAAGCTGAGGCAGGGCTAGGAGGTCTCCCGGGAGGGGGCACACGAGGGAGCTGGGCCTGCTCAGGATACCAGAGGAGCTAAAAAAGCCACGTGAGGAGCAGGAGAGCAAGGGGAAGGACCCCGGGGGGCGGTCAGTGTGGATGCTGAGAACAGGGAAAGCTGCTGCTCCCAGCTCTGTGAGTGAGAAGCTGGGGCACAGCTGCCCCTGCACAGGGCTGGGGCTGGAACAGGAGCCGGCTGCTCCACCCACGCGGCCTTCCTGGAGCCCTGTGTTTCCATGGGGGGGGCGCCCCCATCTCTCGCTAACTCTAACTCCCAGGGCCTCATTCATGAGCGGGCAGTGGGCAGGTGCATCCCACAGAGCCTGTGTGCAGAACCCTGCTTCCCACAGCCGGGGGTTAGTGCTTCATGCACCTGCTGGGTCTCTGAGTCAGGGGTGACAAAGTCACCACTGCTTTTGGGAAATGATAGCATTTTTCATTTTCATTGGAATCATGATTGGGGGGGTATGACTTCAGCCACCCAAGCGGAAATTGGGGCATGGGTACTTTTTGAATGAAAATTCATTTTGGAGAAATAAGTTGCCTCTAAATAGGTCCTGGACGCTGGGTACAGTGGGTCACGCCTGTAATCCCGGCACTCTGGGAGGCTGAGGCAGGCAGATCACTTGAGGTCAGGAGTTTGAGACCAGCCTGGCCAACACGGTGAAACTGCACTTCTACTAAAAAATACAAAAAACTAGCCAGGCAAGGTGGCGGGCGCCTGTAGTCCCAGCTACTCAGGAGGCTGAGGCAGGAGAACGGCGTAAACCCGGGAGGCGGAGTTTGCAGTGAGCTGAGATCCGGCCACTGCACTCCAGCCTGGGCGATAGAGCGAGACTCCGTCTCAAAAAAAAAAAAAAAATTAGCTGGGCATGGTGGCTGGTGCCTGTAATCCCGGCTACTTGGGAGGCTGAGGCAGGACAATCGCTTGAACTCGGGAGGCGGAGGTTGCAGTGAGCAGAGATCATACCACTGCACTCCAGCCTGGGCGACAGAGTACAACTCCATCTCAAAAACAAAAACAAACAAACAAAAAAAGTCCTGAGCAGGGAAGGGTGTTAAGGAGCGACCCCACTCCACTGGTGAAGCAGCTCTGACCACAGTCTCTGGAGTGTGTGTCACCAGAGGGCACTCAGGGGCCTCTCCCATCTCAGAGAAACTTGGGACTTTGTCCAGGCAAGAGGGACACCTCTTTTCCTTGCTGGCCTTGCTAAATGTGGGGGACCAGGAAAGTCTTTCCTCACAGCCCCCATTCAGTCTCTCCCTCTCCACAGATTCTATTTTCAAACCAAACAACCTCCCCACCTACTCATCCCACCGCCCAACCCATCGTCCATCCACCTGAGCCTCCATCCACTCATGCCCCCAATTACTCATCCAACCATCCATTCCATCATCCACCTCACCCTACTACCCACCCATCCATCCACCCACCCAGCTAACCCAGCTATCTATACTCTCACCCACCCACCTACCTCCCTAATCCAACCACCCACCCATCCATCCACCCACCCAGCTAACCCAGACATCTATACTCACACACCCACCTACCTCCCTAATCCAACCACCCACCCATCCATCCACCCACCCAGCTAACCCAGACATCTATACTCACACACCCACCTACCTCCCTAATCCAACCACCCACCCATCCATCCACCCACCCACCCATCCATCCACCCACCCAGCTAACCCAGACATCTATACTCTCACATGCCCACCTACCTCCCTAACCCAACCACCCATCCACCCAGCTAAGCCAGCCATCTATACTCTCACCCACCCACGTACCTACCTAACCCAACCACCCACATATCCATCCATCCACCCACCCAGCTAACCTAACCATCTATCCTCCCACTGACCCACCTACCCACCTAACCCAACCATCCATCTATCTGGCTAACCCAGCCATCTATCCTGCCACCCACCTACCTACCTACCTAACTTGACTATCCACTCAGCTAACCCAGCCATCTATCCTTCCACTGACCCACCCACCCACCCATTCATCTATCCACCTGGCTAACTGAGCCATCTATCCTCCCACTTACCCGCCTAACCCAACCACCCACCCATCCATCTACTACTCACACTACTCTATTCTTCTACCCCCACACATCTGCCCACCCACCCACCTCCCATGTACCTCCCACCAAGCATCCTCTCATCTGCTCATCCTCCTACTGACTACCCATCCACCTGCCCGTCCCCTCCCCTCCCCCGTGCCAACCTGGCCCACCTCAGGACCGTGGGCGTGCTGGGCTCTACAGCGGTGATGATGCCCTTCATGCCTGTGTTGTGCAGCACACTGGGCCTCTGCTGGAGAGCGTCCTGGGTCCGGGGGGAGATGGGCGAGTGCTGGTGGGCATGGGAGTGGGAGGCGGGGCGGCTGCTGCTGCCCCCACCCCCGCCGCTGCTGCCACTGCTGCCGCTGCTCTGCTCTGTACCTGGTGACAGGCAGTGGCATCAGCAGGAGGAGTCCTCCTGCGGCCCACAGGGAGTCCCAGGCGGGGGCAGTGGGGGGCTCTGATGCCCTACCGGGCCTCCAGATGGGCGCATGCTCCACTGTCGTGGAAGATGTGAGGATGGACTTTTCCCGCTCCCGATCCCGGTCACGCTCCCGATCTCGGTCTCGCTCCCGCTCGGATGAGGACGTGGTGGTTGGTTTTGTCAAGTGCGTGGGGCCTCCTAGGAAACCCAAAGGCCAGAGACTCAGCCCCAGGGCCCAAGAAGAGCCTGGCTTTGTCTTCTAGGCTGGGACAGAGAGAGCAGGGCCTGCTGCCCATCCCCAGCCACCTCCCACGGATGCTAGGGTCCCCACCCCGGACTGGGCAGTGGCGCTACCTGGGGAGAGTGGGGAGCTGCTGTGGCGGCTGCTGAAGGGCTGGGGTGCGGTGGGGAGGTAGGCAAGGCGGTCCATGGCGGTGGCTGGGGTGCCTGGCGTCGGGGGCACCAGCACGGGCAGGTGTGGCACTTGGGACAGGTCGATGATGCCTGCAGGAGGTGTTGGGCCAGGGCTGTAGCCACAGGGAGGAGAGAGGCCAGGCTGCCCACCGGCCAGATCACCCTCCTGGAGAGCATGGCACACACTCCTGGAGCCAGCAGAGCTGATGGCGGGCACTCCCTCCTCAGCTCCCAGCACCAGCCATAGAACCCTTTCCTGAATGCTCAGGTTCTCTCGGTCCCACCTCCTCTTCTGCTCCCAAGCCTGAGCCGCGGCATCTCCTGCAGCTGCCCTCACTGGTTCCCATCTCAGTCCCTCTGTGCCCCGTCAGCCTCTGACGCCTACACAATCCATTCCCTGTATTCAACCCTTGCTGTTCAAAATACCTAGTGTGACTTCGGCTTTTCCAGCTGAACCCCAACTAGAACTTGGTTATTCCAGAAGCATTTCTGAGGACAGCCTGGAACACATGCATGCAAAGCAGGTGTGGGCTGTTTACGAGGCAAAGGAACAAACTCCAAATAGCCTCACCTCACATTTTCATCTTTTTTCTTTTCTTTTTTTTTTTTGAGAAAGAGTCTCGCCCTGTCCCCCAGGCTGGAGTGCAATGGCACAATCTCCGCTCACTGCAACCACCGCCTCCCGGGTTCAGGTGATTCTCTTGCCTCAGCCTCCTGAGTAGCTGGGACTACAGGTGCGCATCACCATGCCTGGCTAATTTTTGTATTTTTTGTAGAGACGGGGTTTCACCACGTTGGTCAGGCTGGTCTCAAACTCCTGATCTTGTTATCCACCCGCCTCGGCCTCCCCAAGTGCTGGGATTACAGGCACGAGCCACTGTGCCCTGCCACATTTTGATCTTTCTTTAAGCTCCTGAGGCCCCTGTATCCTAAGAGTATACACAGATGCATGCACACCCACTGAGGATGCAGCCAGGAGGCACACGCCGGCACTCACCTACCAGATGCCCACCAACACCATGGCATGCACAACCCCAGGCCACCCACTCAGATCTGTTCACACAAGGTGTTCCCACAAGGTTACCAGGTCTAGCTGCCTCCGCAAGACCACAGGGGTACACGCATGTCCTTTAGGAATAAGGCCAAACCCAGTGAAGGTGGTCTGCCCGCCCACGCACCTCGGGGGCCGGCAGCGTAGTTGAGTGCCAGCGAGGACTCGCGGGGCGAGAGGCCCCTCAGCATGTCGGCTCGCTGGGCCATGGCGGTGGCTGCGTTGTGGTGCATCTGCTGTGAGGTGATGTAGTCATTGATGATGGTCTGCCGGTTCTCCAGCGCCGCCGTGTCGGGGTAGCCGCGGATGAGGTAGGGTGGGTACAGGTGCGGGTAGGTGGGGTTGGGGGCCAGGTGCCGGGGCAAGTAGTAGGCAGCAGCTGTGGGGCACAGGGTAGCTCATGTGAGGCCAGCCACACCTAGGCCTGATGGTGTCGCTCCACCTGTCTGGATGCCCCCTACTTCTGCACCTGGATAGCTTCTCCTACCTACATGTGTGGCTGCCCAAAGCACAAGCCAGAACTGAGCGCCAGACAGCAGGAAAACACTGCCCCAGGACCCAAGGGGGTGACTTCTATGAAGGATGCTTTTTGCATGGAAGTTGTCCCAAACATAGGACATCCCAATGCAGATGAACACACTAAAGGGATGCGACATTTTAAAAAAATTTTCAGATCATGTCTATTTGAAAAACGCATATACACAAGTCCTCATTCGATACCATTGCATTGCTAAAGGCACTGATAAGTCCTGCAGGAAAAGAAAACCACTGAAATGTTTAACCCCACATGTCCTGCAAACTACTAAGAGAAATTCTGCTCCAACCTAAGCTGGTCATGATTACACTGTTGGGTCTTCCAATCTCGAGGCCTCAGTTTCCCCATCCAGGGGAACCTGACAGTTGATGCCTAAGGAGTCCCTGAGGGAACACTGATGAGGTCCCTGGCCCTGTGCAGCACCACTGCAGGGTTCTGGAAGCCCCGGGGCAATCACCTGCATCCAGAGGGATGCCGCGGGGTATGGAGGTGGGGTCGAAGGCCAGGGGGATGTGGCTGCGATACAGGTCCACGCCACTCACGCCCCGAAGTAGGTGCTCATAGGGCGAGATAGGGTGTGGGTGGTGCTCGGGGACGGTGCTGTGCGGGGACTTGGCGATCTCACGAGGCGTCGACGTCAGCTTTCGGTCCTGGGATGCCTTGCTAGACGACAGGCTGCCTGTGGACGGGCAAGGTGGATGCATCGGGCCTCTGCACTGGCTCCCCATGCAGGGCCTCTGGGGCTGGCGTTTATGGGGAGTCGTTTGAGGGTAGGGTCCTCGGAATCCCAAGGACCAGGCCTCTTCATTCACTCCTTCATTTCTTCATTGCCTTAGTTCACTTTTTTGCTTTGACTCATTTGCTTTTGTGTTATAGTTTTTAAAAAATTCATTCTTTCATCCATTCACTCAATCAATAAAAAAAATTTGATGCAGCCTCTATAATGTGGCAAGCATTGTTGTGAGAACTGGGGACACCGCAGTGAACAAAGCAGACGGCAATCCCAGCCCCCACGAACTGACATTCAATGGGAGAGACAGGTGATAAACTAGCAAACAAATGAGAATTACAGAGTGAAACACCCGCAGAAGAAAATTTTCTTTCTTTTTTTTTTTTTTGAGATGGAGTTTCACTCTTGTTGCCCAGGCTGGAGTACAGTGGCACAATCTCTGCTCACTGTAACCTCTACCACCCAGGCTCAAGCGATTCTCTTGCCTCAGCCTCCCGAGTAGCTGGGATTACAGGTGCACACAACCACACCCGGCTATTTTTTTGTATTTTTAGTAGAGAGGGTTTCACCATGTTGACCAGGCTGGTCTTGAACTCCTGACCTCAGGTGATCTGCCTGCCTCGGCCTCCCAAAGTGCTGGGATTACAGGCGTATGCCACCATGCCTGGCCGGAAGACAATTTTAAAACGTCACAGCATATGATATGAAGTGGGGAGAGGGGGTTTGGTTAGAAGAAGCCTCCGCAAGGATGTAACATTTAAACAAAGACCCGAGGGATGGGAAGAAACCCACTCTGTAAAGATCTGGAAGGCAGGGACATGGCAGGCAAAGAGGAGGAGCTATGCAGAGGCCCCCAGCGAAGACGGAATTGACCGAGCTGACCATGGCCAGGGAACAAAGAGAAAGGGGGCCTGGGGCTGGGGCTGGGGAGGACGAAGGAATCTGGTTGAACAAGAGGCAGGCAGGGCCCCAACATGCAGGCGCCCCAAGGCCATAGCAAAATGTGTGAAGTTGCTAGAAGGATGAAAGCAGAGAAGTGGAATAATTTGATTTGCATTTTTAAAAAGTATCTGGGCAGCTGTTTGTAGAGTGGATTACAGCAGGAAAAGGGAGGGGCGTGGGAGAAGGTAGGTGAGACACCATGGTGGTCTGGGAGGTGGCAAGAAATTGGACGGGGTTTGGAATTGGAGGCAGAGCCCACAGGCCTGCAGGTGGTTTGGATGTGGTGGACTACAGGTGGCGAGGATGACTCGGGTGCAAACTAAGCTAATGGCGGATGGGGAGGCACAGCTTTCCCAGACAGGCGCCTACCCTACTCAGGCCCACATACACCCCACTCACCCTCCTGCAGGCGCGGCGTGGGCTCCCGCGTGGTCACAGGTGAGCCTCGCGGAAGGTGGCCAGCGAAGGGTGCCCCATGGTCCTCATAGGTCAGGGGGCTCTGCCGCGGCTTGCCCAGCTCAGGCACAATGACCGGGGCACCACGCGCAATGGAGCCCCCCGAGCTGCCGGCGGTCCCCGGCCGGCTCTTCAGGCTCTCCTCGTAGCAGGCGCGTTCCAGTGCCCGGGCGTCAGCCATCACGTCCAGCGGGTGCACAGGTGGGAACGTCCGGCCGGGGCTGCCGATGAGGGAGCGTACGTCGTGCTTTTTGGAGCCAGTGGTGGACGTGCCGGTGTCGTACTTGAGCGGGGTGCCCTGGGGCAGAGGGGGTGTGAGCTCCAGCCTTGGCCACAGCCATAGCCCAGACCAGCTGCATCCCCCTTCTGAGCCTCAGTTTGTCATTTATAAGATGGAAGTGACATGTTATCCCTCCAGAGGCAGGGAGACAGAGAGCTTTGCTAACCCTGAGATGGGCACGCTTGTTACTGACTGCCCTGCCCACCCCGGGCCTGACCCTGGTCCCCAAGCTCCCTGCGGGGACTGCTGAAAGGGGTAAAAAGTTCAGCAGTCAGCTCTCCCTGCTGCGAGTGATAGGCCCTCTCATGGTCCCTGGAGTTTGCCAGAAAGATGCCCAACACCCTCATGTGGGTAAAAACTTTCCTCTGTTCAGCCTGAGACCCTCCGTGGCCCACCCAATACCGAGCAGAGAAAGTCAGCACCCAGACTCAGTGCTACCTGCCCTGAGGCTTTCAGCCCCGCGGACACTGAGGCCAGGGCTGAGGTGTTTGCTCTCTGACCGAAAGAGTGGCTGAGGAAATGGCGGGGGTTACAGTCCAGACTGGGACCTTCGTAGCCAGGCCACCAGGTCCCCTGCCCCTTTTCAGCAGGCTTGGGAGACACCGATGTGGTGGGGCCTTAGGGCTTTGCAAGCAACAAAACTCTATGTAGGGATGTCTTCATTACTTTCACAAAAAGGGGAACTGCCCTTGTTTTTCAAAAGAATATTCTAGAATCTGGCCCCTGTCTTGGTAATGTGGTGGATGCTTGCCAAGGACTCCATAATTGCCTAGGGGCTGAGAGCCAAACCCTTCCCCTGGCATTCAGGGATCTTACTGCTTCCACCTTCTTCCCGGCTTCAAAACCTTCCTGCAAGCTGGAACCCCTCCCGGGACACCCACCCCAATCCTTCCGCCTCACAGCCCCACAGCCTCGGAGTGCCTCCCACTCTTCTTCCCCTTCACAGGAGGCCACCTCTGCCTACATGGAAGGACGGTGGCCTTCAGGGGCTTTCCACCGAGCAGCTCCTCGTACTATCGGCACGGAACTTCCCCTACTGAGCTGGGGCTGTCTGGTGGGACCGGGGCCTCTTATGGTGTAACCTGCTGGTGGGTGCAGTGAATGCTGCAGCTATAGGAATATCTGGATTTGGGTTTCACAAGTGCATTTGCTGCACGACTCTGGGTGAGTCGTTGAACCTCCATTTACTCAGCAATAAAATAAGGTCATTAAGAAAACGACCTCAGAGCATGGCTAGGAGGTGAAACAATGAACGCATGCAACATCCTCAAGCCGCGCCAAAGATTCAGCGGAGGCAGTTATTCAGTTACTCGTGACTATGTTGAGTCCTGTGGCCTTGGAAGCCTGCCTGGCTTCTCTGGGCCTCCGTTTCTGTCCCTGAAGAATGGGAACAATGGGAGTTCAGTGGAATGAGGTCAGGAGCCTAATGGCCCCTGCACAGCCCTGGAACTTGCACAGCCGAGGGCCGGTGATGAGCAGTTGTTTGTAAGGCAGGCGAGGGCTCTCAGCCTCTGTTTCCTTATGTGGAGAGGCCCAGGGCAGTGTCCCATAGCCACCGCCGCCCCTCCTACAACTGGGCCTGCCTGCCTGGCCCCAGGCCGTACCTGCGTGATGGAGCCCTCCTTGAGTGGCCGCGGGGCCAGGGGCAGCTCGGGCGTGTGCCGCAGCTCCTCGCGCGGGATCTCATGGATGGAGCGGCCCGCCTCCTTCACCGTGGCCACCAGGCCCTCATGGGCCGGCTTCAGCTTCAAGGGGCCCAGGGCCTGCGTCTTGTAGGCCTCGGTCAGTCCCGCGGGGGCGGTGGGGGCGGAGGCGTGCCCTCCCGCTTTAGGAGCTTGGCCTCCCGACGCAGGTAGTCCTCCTGTGCTTCCACGTAGGACCGAGGGATCCCTGCCGGGCGGACAGCACTGACCCTCACGCCCCGCCCCGCCCAGACCCACCAAGAGCTTCCACACCAGTGGGTTCTGGAGCTAGACTGCCTGAGTTCGAACCCCCACTTGCCGTGTGACCTTGATCAGGGAATCTGATCTCTCTGGGCCTCAGCTTCTTCATACATAAAACGAGAATATTAACTGAACCACCTCAGTAAGTCGTGAACACTATGAAATCATGAAGCTAAAACCACAGGCTGGGTACAGTAGCTCACGCTTGTAATCCCAACACTTTGGGGGGGCTGTGGCAGGCAGATAGCTTGAGCTCAGGAGTTTGAGACCAGCCTGGACAACAGGGTGAAACCCCATCTCTACAAAAATACAAAAATTAGCTGGATGTGGTAGTGTGCATCTGTGGTCCCAGCTACTCGGGAGGCTGAAGTGGGAGGATTGTTTAAGCCTGAAAGGCGGAGGCTACAGTGAGCTGAGATCGTGCCACTGCACTCCAGCCTGGGCAAGAGTGAGACCCTGTCTCAGACGACAACAGCAACAACAAAATAAAAATAAAAAAAGACCACAAAGCTGCCAAGTTCACAGTAGCTGGCCGTGCCATGGACCAGCCACGAGAACCTGAAAGAGTTCTCAGAGCTCTCCAAGCCTCTCCCAATCGCATGTGCCTCACCAGGATGTTCTGTAAAACGATATGCAGGGGGCACCTGGGTTAGTGCCAAGCACAGGGCAGTTGCTATGTAACACCTAAAAGCAGAGGGGTATCGGCGGTCTTTTGCTTTTCATTTTTGTTTTCAAATAAGTAAGAGACACCCTTGCTCCATCCCTCACGTACTGATCACGTACGCACGTGCTGCAGGCCTTTCTGCATTCCCGTCCTGAGTTCCCACCACACTCCGGCTGTCTCTCTCCCCTCCCGTGCCCTGTTTGACTGCACACCCGTTGGGGGCACCCAGGGAGCAGGGGACAGGGCGGTACCTTGTGTGATTGACCCGCGGATGTGGTGCTGCTCTTTGAGGTGGTGGGGGCTGTGTCGCTCAGGCGGGATGGCACGGCCCATGAGACCTGGGTGGGAGGGGGCAAGGCCATCATTCCATGGGTCCCTGAGCCGGCACTGGACAGTGACAGGGGTCAGTGTCTACAGCCACCAGTGGTCGTCCCCGCGATGATGGTGGAATAAGACCCAGCATGTGAAGGTCCCTGCGCTGCCTCCAGATGGAGCCTCAGAAAGCCCAGCCTCGGTTTCCCCATCTGTAAAATGGGGTCAGCCATTCCCCCCAACTGCCCTGCAGGGGGTGTCGAGAGATGAAGTCTCTTCCCTGTTATCACCTTCGATGCTGGCCGAGGAGATGGCTCTGCCCACACGGCCTTCCATCATGTCGTAGGTGCGCTTGGGGGCAGCCGTCTCATGGGGGGGTCCTGAGCTGCTTCTGCCGTCTTCCTTAGAGCACTGGGTCACAGACATGCCACCTGGAAACCACACAAAGCACTTGGTGAGGAGCTGGGCACGGGGTGACCGTGTGCATGGGCCCAGGACCGCGGTGGATAGGTAGGACAGGCAGAGTTGGTGGGCAAGAGCCAGCAGTGCTTCTATGCTGGCCTTGTCACAAGGCCTCACAGCTGAGGCCTCCAGAGGGAGCCCACAGCCTGCAGCCCCCAGTTCTGCCAGCAGGACCCAGGAGCTTTTCCAGGGGGTTACACAGTGGGAAAAGCAAGGCATGCTGCCTGCGCTCCGTACCCCAGCCCTCCAGGGTGCTGGTCTGCAAGCAAGGGTGTGCCTGTGACCACACATGAGCATGCGAGTCTGTGGTCACACACACGGGTGCTGACATGGGGCGTGAACATGTGCACACACATGCACGTGAGCAAAGACGCATCAGCAGAGTGGATGTGGGGGCAGGTAGGAGCACGAGTGTGCAAAGACACAGCAGCAGAGTGGATGTGGGGGCAGGCAGGAGCACGCGTGTGCAAAGACACAGCAGCAGAGTGGATGTGGGGGCAGGTAGGAGCACGCGTGTGCACTGATGCATCAGCAGAGTGGATGTGGGGGCAGGTAGGAGCACGCGTGTGCACTGATGCATCAGCAGAGTGGATGTGGGGGCAGGCAGGAGCACGCGTGTGCAAAGACGCATCAGCAGAGTGGATGTGGGGGCAGGTAGGAGCACGCGTGTGCAAAGACACAGCAGCAGAGTGGATGTGGGGGCAGGCAGGAGCACGCGTGTGCAAAGACACAGCAGCAGAGTGGATGTGGGGGCAGGTAGGAGCATGCGTGTGCACTGATGCATCAGCAGAGTGGATGTGGGGGCAGGTAGGAGCACGCGTGTGCACTGATGCATCAGCAGAGTGGATGTGGGGGCAGGCAGGAGCACGCGTGTGCACTGATGCATCAGCAGAGTGGATGTGGGGGCAGGCAGGAGCACGCGTGTGCACTGATGCATCAGCAGAGTGGATGTGGGGGCAGGTAGGAGCACGCGTGTGCACTGATGTATCAGCAGAGTGGATGTGGGGGCAGGTAGGAGCACGCGTGTGCATTGATGTATCAGCAGAGTGGATGTGGGGGCAGGCAGGAGCACGCGTGTGCACTGATGCATCAGCAGAGTGGATGTGGGGACAGGCAGGAGCACGCGTGTGCATTGATGCATCAGCAGAGTGGATGTGGGGGCAGGCAGGAGCATGCGTGTGCACTGATGTATCAGCAGAGTGGATGTGGGGGCAGGTAGGAGCACGCGTGTGCACTGATGTATCAGCAGAGTGGATGTCGGGGCAGGCAGGAGCACGCGTGTGCACTGACGCATCAGCAGAGTGGATGTGCGGGTAGGTAGGGGCACGCATGTGCATTGGCACGGGTCTGTGTGTGCAGGAGTGGATGTGGGCACACGCCTGGCTGCTGAGAACTAAGTGGGTCCATGTACACACATGTACCAGGGTGCCAGGCAGTACACGGCTTTGCATGTGTACACGTCACACCCAGAAGCCCGTGTCGATGTGCATGTGAGTGTCCGACCACGAGTCCACATGTGCATGGAAAGGTGTGTGTTGCAGGGAGTGGCGAGGGAGTCTCCGTGGCAGGAGTGGCCTCACCAGGTCAAAGGAGCCCAGATTGGCCCGGCTCACCACTCCCCGGACAGGCAGAGGGTTGAACAGACGGACATGGCCCCCGAAGGTAAAGGCTTGGCTTTGCCCATCAGCCGGGGCTCTCCTTCCAGGGCAGCTGAGTCCAGAGCTATCAGAAATGAGCCCCCGCCCCACCCCTCAGAGGGAATGACCAGCTGACAGGCTCTCAGGCTTTCAACCATTGCTTTGTGTGGCCCACAGCCCATGAACTACTCCAGTGGTTGCCAACAGGAGGGTACGGGGTTGCTGTTCAGAAAACACTCCAAATTAACCGCCAATGTTTAAACATTGGGGGATTGCAGATAAAAACGGAGAGATGGGAAGCCTGGCTGACCGGTGGCCGGGGGGAAGTGGACAGCGTGGGCAGGCACCAGAGTCCTCCACACTCCCTATAGTCTCACACCTGCCGCTGCCTGCACTGCCTACCTGGCCCAGGGAGCAGAATAGAGTTTAAGGGCCCCGACTGAAATCCATGATGAAGACGATACACTCAAGGCCTACAAAGGTTCAGGCACTGGTCTGGGGTCCCAAGGTGACTCTACCCAGTGACCCAAGGGATTCTACCCAGTGACCTCTCAAGACAAGCCCTTGACTAACCCCGCCACCAGCCCTTCCCAGGCTTCCCGCCACCCCCAGGGCACTCAGTCCAGGGGCACCAGGGCATGAGCTGGCACCCAAGACACAGCTGCAGGCCTGTCTCCAAGGCTCTCTCCGTGGCAGCAGGGAGCGCATATGTTCCTAAGCCACACACTGCCACCTCCACTTCCCAGGCCTGGGGAGGGGGCCGCGGGCACAGGTGGAGGCGGATGGAGGAGAGGCAGTTCCGGGCCTTGCAGCTGCAGTGCTGAGAGAGGCGCCCATTAGCAGCTTTCATCTCCACACCCCTGGGTGTCCTAGGCTGCCAGGCAATTCTCTTTCCTGGCACTCGACTCCCTTAACTCCTTCCTGGCAGGGTCTCCTGGTTCTGGAACCCAGAGCCTAGAGAGGGAGAGGATGGGGGCTCTGCAGCAAGCGCCTGGGGCATGGCGGGGTGAGGCGCATTCTGGCCATGGCCTCTTTCATGGCCAGTGAGAGACTGCGTGGTTTGTCAGTACCGTGCTGGAGGTCTGGTGGCGTGAGCTTGGGCTTCTGCTCTGGGCCTCAGTTTCCCTCCTATGCTTCTAAAAAGGTTGGCCACAAGTTTGTTTCCTAAATTGTAAAGAACTCGGTGGAGGTGGGATGCAGCTAAGGCCAACGCTTCCCTGCTGCTGGCTTGCATACCTATGAGCTTGTGCTTTCTGATGTCAACCCAGCCCTGCTTCACTGTGAAGCTACTTCAGTGGGCCAAGCACATTCCTCCCCTGGTCCCTGGGCCTCCTCTCGTCCCGCGACTCACCCTCATAGGACAAGACGTGGCCCTTCTTGCCTTCGTAGATGACGTGGCCCTTGGGCAGGCTGTCCTCCCGGCCGCGGTCCAGGCGACTTGGGCTGTCCTCGCCGATGATCCTGGTGATGGTGCCTTTGTACAGGACGTCAGCTGGTGTGCCCTGCAGGTGCAGAGGGGTGAGCGCCCAGGAGTCTGCAGCCCAGGACCCCTCTCAACTCAAATGCAGACACAGACATGCTTACAAGCCCATGTGCCCACCGATGCACACGTGTGTCCACACACACACTGTCTCAAAAGGGTAAGAGCTTGTACGGAACAAACCCTGTGAGGAAGCCGAAGAATGAGGATCCCTTGTCCAGTGCTTCCCATGAGCACTGGACACTCTTCTGGGTGCTCTCTATGGATTCGCTCGTTTAATCCTTGAAACAACCCTAAGACAACCCTATTGATTATGCCTGTTTCAGATGGGGAAACCGAGGCACAGGGAGGCACGGTGACTTTACCTGGGGTCACCGGGCTAATGAGGGGCAGGCGGGGACTTGAACCCAGGCGTTTTGGTCCTGGAGTCTGTGTCCCCACCACTGCATGGGTTCTACCTCTCAGAGCCTTGACATTGAGTTACTGAAAACGGTAACTGGTGGGGATGCTGGGGTTTCTGCTCCTGGGCTGTGCCCATGACCACGTCATGCACTTTGGTTTCCTAAAACCAGGACAAGGACTCACGTCAGGGCAGGACACCAGAAATTTTAGTTCTAACCCAGGTTTTCCACCTCGGCCCTCCTGCCAGCTGGAGCTGGGCCCTTCGTTGTTGCAGGGCTGTCCTGTGCACTGCGGGCTATATGACAGCATCCCTGGCTTCAAAGCACTAGATGCCAGTAGTACACGCCTCCCCAGTGTGTCCCTCACCAAGTCAGGACAATTGAAAATGTCCCTAGACAGTTGGAGGCAAAGCTTCCCCCGACTGAGAACCACTACCATACAGGGAATGCGCTCCCCGTTGGAGGCTGTGTTCAAGCAGAGGGCAGATGGCCACGTGGGGCAGCATCCTGCCTCGGGTGACTTTCAAGAACATAAGCATCAGAGTTAGAATATGACTTTGGAGTCAGAATATTGGGTGTCAAACAGCAACTTTACTACCAAGTTACCGTGGGATCTCCTTTCTGAGCCTCCGTTTGCACATCCACAAAATGGAGACATTCTGCATTGATGATTGTCAAAGGCAGCTGGCACAGACAAGGGATCCCCAAATCTCAATATCCCTCTTCTCTTCCTAGGATTCCAGGAGCAGATTCAACGGTAGGGGCCCTACTATGTCCCAAGACCTGGACTAGTGAGCTCTGAGTCTCTGGCTGGACTTGCTCAGTTGGGGACATTCCCTGGCAGAGGGCAGCACCTGGTACCCCGGGGTGCTCATCGCAGATCCTGGTATTTGTGGAGGGCAACAGCAAGATGCCCTGAATTCCAATGAGCTACCCCCAGGCTTCTCAAATCAAATACTCTGAGCAGCATCCCCCTGCAGTGCTGTAAGTCACCTGTTCACTAAAGTATGGCACAATAGGTGCTAAGTCAGGTGACAGCTCTGGGCAGCCACCGCTCCCATCAGGAAAGCACAAGGGGAAGCCTGCAGCATCCTGGCGGGAAAAGCCCCCCGCAGAGGCAGCTGATACAAGTGCCTCCCTTTCTGTCTCCAGTCCTAACATCAGATGGTCCATGTCAGACTGGGTTTGTACTGCAGAAATCAGTGGCTTACTGAATACCACAATAAATGATTTAAAAGTGTGTGGGGGGGCTCTCCATGGTGAAACTGAGGCATCTGATTTTTTTTTTTTTTTGAGAAGGGATCTTGCTGTATTGCCCAGGGTGGAGTCTAGAGCACTGTCATAGCTCACTGCAGCCTCAAAATCCTGGGCTCAAGTGATCCTCCTGCCTCCCATTCCCGAGTAGCTGAGACTACAGGGATGTGCCACCATGCCCACCCAATTTGTTTGTTTGGTTTTTTTTTTTTTTTTTGAGACGGAGTCTCGCTCTGTCGCCCAGGCTGGAGTGCAGTGGCCGGATCTCAGCTCACTGCAAGCTCCGCCTCCCGGGTTTACGCCATTCTCCTGCCTCAGCCTCCCGAGTAGCTGGGACTACAAGCGCCCTCCAACTCGCCCGGCTAGTTTTTTGTATTTTTTAGTAGAGACGGGGTTTCGCCGTGTTAGCCAGGATGGTCTCGATCTCCTGACCTCGCGATCCACCCGTCTCGGCCTCCCAAAGTGCTGGGATTACAGGCTTGAGCCACCGCGCCCGGCCGCCCAGCCAATTTTTAAATTTGCTGTAGAGACAGGCCTCTTTTTGTCCAGGCTGGTCTCAAACTCCTGGGCTCAAGCTATCCTCCCACCTTGGCCTCCCAAAATGCTGGGCTGACAGGCATGAGTCACCGTGCCCTGCTTGATGTTTTTGAGCTACCGTATTTTAGAGCGCCATCTTCAGGGACATGGAAAGAGAACAGAAATCCAGCCGGTGGCCCCTGCTCTTGGGAGAATACATGGCACAAACTCCCATTAACAGGGAAGCTTTTGTTTGCATAACGTCTGCTTCCAGGAGATGAGCCTGTAGCCTCTTGCTCTTGGCCCCAGTGAACTCTACTCCCAAGATGGGCAGGAAGTCCCTGGAGGATCAGGGAGCTGCGACTTCCTTGAGCCTCCCTTGCCAGCTGTGGAACAACACGGTCCCTGCCTGTGGCACCCACTCGGTCAATAAAACAGCTCTATGTGTGCAGGCCACACGCTGACTTCCTCACTATCTGGTAGCAAGACTCGCCTATCTCACACGTTTTGGCAGCTGGCTCTCTGCCAAAAACAATCAAAGAGGTGTGTGTAACTGGGAGGGTTCGAGGAAGGGTGCAGGTCTGGCCACCCAGGAACCCAGAGCAGGTGGACGCCTGGGAACCTCAAAGGTTCCTATGACTTTAGGAGTGCTAACTCCCCCAGGAATAGTTAGCAAAGGGGAAACTGAGTCAGGGCAGGCTGCTGCCTGCCTGAGTGGGTGATGGAGCTGGCACCCAAGGGCCCTCAGCCTGACTTTTGCCCAAAGCACTTGCCCTTCCCACTCAGCACAGTTGCCTTTGAAAGCTCCGAGTTTTAAAACCTACAGATTTCAGGGAAGGACGAAGTGTAAATGGCTCCTCTGTGGTGGGATTTGACACTGCCTGAGTCAAAAACACCTCCCTGTGGACCATCCTGTTGCCCGAAGCTCCACTGTTAGAACATGTGTGCGTGTGTGCACGTGTATGAGCCCACACTCTGTCACTGTGTTCTAGAGCCAGACACTCCTGGCACAAAACCCTGGGTCCACAGCTCACCAGCTACAAGGCTGGGGCACCAGTTCTGGCACGATTCAGGAACCCTCTCACGTTCTGTCTTTGCACATGCTGTTCCCTGAGCCTAGAACGTTGTTCCCTGAGATTCCTGCATGGCTTGCACCCTCAATTTCTTCCGGTCACAGCTGACATGTCACCTTCCTCACCTGCCTAAGCAATGTCCCTGGCCAGGCATTCTCAGCCGCGGTGCACTCACATTCTGCCTCTGCCTGCTCAGTTTTCACCAGCCTACTTATTTATCCTGGTCTGTTTCCTTCCACTACATCGTAGCTCCCTGAAAGCAGAGTTTTGAGCTCTGCTTGGCAACCCCAGTGCCTGACTCCACGCAGACAAGATGAAAGTTCATGGAGCGAACTGCTGTCCCCCAGTCATCACCCCATCGGCTGAGGCTAGTGGTTTGGTGACAATGAGGGGTTATAAGATGGGCTGGTCCCAACCCATCCTTCATGCCGCACCCCAGGACACCTACGTGGGTGATGGAGCCGCGGTACGTGATGGCGCCGTCCGAGGGCACCCGCGTGCTGGGAACGCTCTTGGTGATGCTTCCGCCCGGAACTGAGCCCAGAGCTGTCCCTGGAAGACACAAGACGCGGGGCTGAGGGGCGTCTGTGGCCCTTCCTTCCTCAGGCCCCGGTCCTGAGAGCCACCCTGACTGAGCGGCCCACAAGTTGTGCTTGCTTCAACGCAGAGGGAGCCCCTACCCCTACATGGTGAGGGACACAGCTGTGAAGAGGGGCCCCCAGACCCTCTGGGAGATGATGCTCCCGGGAACAGGGGCAGATGCTGGGGGTCCAGGGCAGAAGGGCCCTCACCTCTCAGCACGGACGCCTCCTGGGCTGTGGGCACCCCCAGGCTCTCCGGTGGCCCAGCCTGGCCCCGTGGGGACAGTTGCTCCTGCTTCACTCCGCTGAAGGGCGCTGAGGACCAGTAAGAGGAGCGAGTCACGCGCTGCCGGGGCAGAGTCCCGGGAGGCTTGTCCCCACCCAACCTGAGCCAGGGGCTGGGAAGCGCCGCCCCTCCTCACCACGTTCCAGCCAGGGCTGCTGAGAGGGGACCTCCCAGCTGCTACCTGGAGTTCCGTGGGCCAACATACCCCTTCCTCACCCCCACCCCCACCCACAGGACAGTCGGAGCCCAGCCCGAGCCACCCAGATGGATGGGCCAGGAGCCTTACCCAGCTTTTTGGGGTCCATGGGCAGGGGCAGCCCCATGGTGACGGGGCCCACCGGGGCCTTGGCATGCTCTGAGTACGGGACGTGGAGCTGGACCGACATTCCCTGTAGGCGCAGAGTTGTGGGGTCACGGGGGCACCCTGGTCCCTCCCCCACAGTCCAGAGTGCCTAATGCTCCTTTCACAAAGCCCACGTGTGGGTCAGAGGCCGGGCTGCTGTCCAGCTGTGTGATGGCAGACAAGTCACTGCTGCGCCCCAGCCTCGGCCCCCTCCCCTGTGAAGGGGCCGTGCCCTCTGAGCCCCTTGCATTTGCCCTTCCATTTCGCAGTGGGGGAAACAGGAGGTTAAGTAACTTGCCTGAGGCCACACAGCCTGGTTCCTGAGCCGTGCCCTTGACTGCAACACAGAGTGACCCCCCAGGGACGAGGCCCTGAGTACCTGGGGCAGGACCCAGCCAGCTCAGACCGCAGAGGCCTGAGTGGAAATGGCCCAGGCCCCCACCCAGACTTCACTGGTGCCATTGCCCCCACTTCACAGATAAGAAGACCAAGCCCCCAAGAAAGGAAGAAAGGAAGGGCTACCACTCACCTGGGAGATGGCACCTATTTGCCTCTCGAGGACGCTGGGGTGCTTGGCAGAGGAGATGAGGGGAGGCGGGTTGGAGATGGTGGGTGGGCGCGGCAGGACGGGACGGGCAGCGTCATGGAGGCCCAGGGGCAGCGGGTGACCTGTGGAGCACATGTCTGTCCATTGTGGGGCCCAGGAGCAGCCATGTCCCTGCTGGACACACACCCCAGGCTGCACTCCACCTCTTCCCTCTCCTGGCCAGGAAGCGCCCATCCAGGCGCGCCCCTCTGTTGCCCTGCCCAGCTCTGTCCTCATTAGTGACCTGAGTCCTAGATGCAGACACCACTATCCTGGGGAAGCCTCCCACCTCCCCATCGCCCAGGTCCTGATCCAAGCCCCCTCAACTCTCACCTGGATCCCCTAACTGGTCTTCCCGTTTCCACTGTAGCTTCTTCCCCTTATAGCTTCTTCCCCTTATACTTCCACAGTAGCCCCTTCCCCTTATAGGAACCAAAGGGACCTTTTTGGAAAAGTCTACTGGTGCACACCCGCCCCCTGCTGTGCTGTGTGCCCTCGATGGCTCCCCACTGCCCTCAGGAGAAAGTCTTAGCACCTGACTTGGCCTTCAGGCTCGCCTGACCTGGCCCCTGGTCTCCCCAGCTCACTGGGCACCAAGCTTCGGCAGTGGTGGCCGGATTCAGTTTCTCAAGTGTGCCTGCTCTCTCCTGCCACAGGGCTTTTGCACATGTTGTTCCGTCTGCCTGGCATGACTTTCCCTGTTCTGGCTCCCTTGGCCCACGCATCCCTCGGGACCAGCATTTACTAACACAGTCCATACCAGCCCCCGGCTATGCTGCTATACAGCTGGCAAGGCCCAGCAGGACTGCAGGACCTAGAACAGGGCTGAAATGCAGCCTCACAGTCTGTGAACCAAGGCAGCACCTCTGCTCCCTCCCCAGGCTCTTCTACCATCTCCCCATTCTCTAGCTCTAAGCTGTCAATGGAAAACATAGCTCCCACTCTAAGCCTGCCCCTCGCCAGCTCAAGCACCTGCTGTGGCTCCCTCTTGCCAGTGGCTTCAACCTCAATCCTGGGGCAGCTTTCTTAAAAGATCTCCCCCTTTCCCTCCACTGACCAGGCTGTCCCTCCAGCTGGGTCCCATGAGGCTTTAAGGTGCTTCTGTGTGCAGCTCTGAGCCAGTGCCAACAGTGCCAACAGTAACTGTGCCCTGGCTGAAGGAGAAGCCCAAGCGCGGGCAGAGCTACTTACCAGGTGGAGCGTAGGAGAAGGCTGAGGGGTCCGGGGCATGCGGGGAGGCCTTGATCACCTCACGGGGGGGCACGGGGAAGGGCAGGCCGGAAGTCCAGCAAGGGGGGTCCCCAGGCAGCTTCTGGGCCTCGGCTGCGAAGGCTGGGAAGAACACAGGCTTCTCTGCTGAGGGCAGGAGGCGGGGCAGTCAGACCTCGGGAGCCCTGGCTGACCCTACTCAAACGGCCTTCCTGCACCCACAGTCGTGGCGGCCTGTGACAGCCTGGGCTCCTCTGGGAAGCCCCCCAAGTCTGCCTGCCCGGGCGCTGCTCTGTAACCCCATGGTGTTCTGCTCAGCAGGGGAGGGGTCTCGAGGTCTGGGCTGGGGGCTCTCGGCTGCCCCTGAGGACGAGAACGGGACCCTGTGGCTCTGCAACCCCATAGGCACTCAGCCAAGTCCAGCAAGCCAAGGCCCCTGGACAGGCCCCTAAGCCAGGAAGTGGCGAACGGTATCTCAGGGGGTCTGTCTGCCCCTAACTTTTTTGAGACAGGGTCTCCCTCTGTCACTCAGGCTGGAGTGCACTGGTGCTGTCACAGCTCACTGCAGCCTTGACCTCTGGGCTCAAGTGATTCTCCCACCTCAGCCTCTTAAGTAGCTGGGAATACAGGCGCCCACCACCACACCATGCCTGGCTAATTTGTTTTACTTTTGTAGAGATGGGGTCTTGCTATGTTGCCCCAGGTTGGTCTTGAACTCTTGGGTTCAAGGGATCTTCCCACTTCAGCCTCCCAAGTAGGTGGGACTACAAGCACGTGTCACCACACCACGCTTGGCTAATTTATGTTTTGGTTTTGTAGAGATGAGGTCTTGTTATGTGTACCCAGGCTGGTCTTGAACTACTGGGCTCAAGAGATCCTCCCACCTTGGCCTCCAGAGTGCTGGAATTACAGGCGTGAGTCACCAGGCCTGGCCCCACTGTCTGACTTTGTAAATATGCTTTTACTGGAGCGTGGTCACATCTATTCATTTATTTATTGTCTATGGCAGAACTGAGTCCTTGCAAGAGATTGTCTGGCCCACAAAGCCTAAAATATTTACTCTCTGGCTCTTTGCAGGAAAAGTTTGCTGGCTTGTGCTCTACACAGTGTTGAAGGAGGTAACCTGTGATGTGTGTGCGTGTGTGTGTGCGCGCGCACGTGTATGTGCATACATATACTGGAAGACTGAGTTTCCCCCGGACTTGTGCACTGGCAAGGTGGGCAGCCCACAGGAGGCAGGGGGGCACAGATGCAGGGGAATTCTCATTCTTGTGTGTGAGTGCATGGATGTGTGTGTGTGCCTGTGTGTGTATGTTGTAGCAGGCAGTGGGGGGTTATAAGCCCAGACCCTCCAGATAACAACCGCAGCGTCAGCCTCAGTTTGCTGAGTGGTACTCAGCACAGGCACTGTGCTCAGGACCCCATGGCCTCCATGAGCCTCCTGTTAAGCTCATACAGAGACTGCTGCCAGACCCATTTTACAGAGGGGAAACTGAGGTACAGACACACCAATGGGCTTATCTGAGTTCACCAGCAAATACTCAGCCGAGTCAGGATCAGAAGCCCACTGCAAACAGCGACTGTGCGCTGGCAGGCTGAGAAGCCCCAGCTCAGGCAAAGCTACTTACCAGGCGGAGCGTGCAAAGGGCAACACCAAGAGGTAATGCTCTCTTAGGCCTCCATGGCTGACATGAATCTAAGCATGTTCACTCATTTATTCTCACAGTACCCTACAAGGAACTGACTGATTATCCCCATTTCACAGATGGGAAAACAGAGGCCGAGAGGTTAAGCCACCTGGCCAAAGGCTCCAGCTAGCAAGTGGCAGATAGCAGCTTCGAACCCAGGCACGGGGGCTGCAGACCATAGCCTTAACCCGGACTGCTATGCCACACTGCCTGTGGCAGAGATGCAATGACGGGTTCTAGATTTCAGGCCTGGGGAGATCCTAGAAACTCAGCAGGGCCCAGGGGCTCAGGCCTGGCTTCATAGCATCTTCCTGCCGGCCTCTCACCCTTTGCTGAAATCTGTCCTCAGCTCTGAACCTCTCCCTGAGGACCAATCCTGGGGGAGATAACCGGCCAAGAAGTTGAGCAGAGATACAACTTGGGAATGACAGAGCCCTCTGGGTCCTGGGACAGGAATGGCAGGCAGGTGTCATCTGTCACGCCACCTCCAGATGAACAAAAGAAGTTCTGAGGGCCCATTGGGGTGTGGCAGCGGAGGAGAGTGCTAAGATCAATTCATGATGCCTGCCGTGAGCAGAGCAGGTGGGCAAGGAAGCCTGTGTACCAAATCGCCCCCAATTCTCTCCCGGAAGACTGAGTTTCCCTGGACTTGTGCCCTGGCGAGGTGGGCAGCCCACAGGAGGCAGGGGGGCACAGATGCAGGGGAATTCTCCTTCTTCACCAGTCCCCAGTGGAGGCAGCTGTACAGGGCCTGCCTCAGATCTGGAGATCCTGCAAACGCCCTAGCCCTGGCCCCTCTGGCTACCCAGCCCTGTATGCCTCTGGTGCTTCCTCCAGCCTAGTTCCAGAGAGCTGGGAGGGAGAGGAGGTTGCTGCTCGATGCAGGAAGGCAAGCTGGGGTTAGGCCAGGCTGGGCGGGCGGCCGAGAGCCTGGAGAGACAACCTGTTCCTCCAGCTGGGCCCAGGGGGCCCCGAGGGACCTGCTTGGCTGAGCCGTTCTGTGTGGGAGCCAGGGGCAGAGAAGGCTGGCTTCCTGAGAGACCAGAGAGGTAGCGCTGGGTGTCAAGTTCATGTGTGTCCCTGTGGGAGCTGAGCTGCAAGCCAGGCTGTGCAAGAAAGGCATGCGGGGCCTGACGCCAGGTGCACCGTCCCTATGGGGAATGAGGCCAGGAAACGGCACAGGCCCTGGCCACACCAACAGGCTGAGTGCCAGCTGCAGAAACTGCTGGCCGGTGGCTCCCTTTCTCCCAGAACAGGGGCCTGTGGCCTGGCTCAGCAGGACCTGGCTGGCGCCGTGCAGTTCCAGCCCTGATCAGATCTGATGCTGGCCAAAGCTGCTGGGGCCCCTGACATGGATACACAGCTCCTTCCAGGGCTGGTGCCCCAAACCCGCAACATCTCCCAGAGCCACACCCTGGGCCGCACACTGTACCCTGGCCCCAGGCAGCCCAGCCCTTGTCATGAGGCATCCTGGTTCCAGCGAGACATCCCTGGCGTCATCCCCACACCGGGTTCAACGCCCCACTGGCTTTGCCTCCAAAACAAACTCCCGATGCGCCCTTCCTTCCACCTCCACAGCCACCTGTGCAGTTCAGGCAGCCTCTGTCGCCTGCCAAGAGCAGTGCTGTGACCTCCTGCTTCTGCCCTTGACTCAACAACGGCCAGAGAGAGCTTTCCAAGATATAAATCAGATAACAAGCACCCCCTTCCCCTTCCACAACACATGCTCACTTCAAATCCCTCCAGCAGCCCCTGCCACACCTGAGACAAAAATCCACTGCCTGCTGTGGCCTGAGAGGCCCTACACAATCCGGCCCCCACCTCCCTCACTGTCCACCCGCCCACCCTTCCCCGGCCACACCACCCCCGGCGACTCCTCACACACCCGAGCGTGTTTCCACACCAGGGCCTTTGCACGTGCTGTTCCCTCTGCCCGCAACGCCCACCCAGAGGTCTCCCATGGCGGGGCTGCTCCCCCTCCACAGGGTCCTTCCCGGAGCTGCCTCTTCACTCAACCCGTTTTGTTTCTCATGATGGACGAACGACTCTAAAATCATCTTGCTTCATTACGTGTTCCCTGGTTTAACACCCTCCTCACTCAAAAAAACAGCAGCTCCCCACAGCAGAGACTTGCCCTTCTCCCTGCGGAACCCCACCGTCTAGCATGGTGCTTGAGGCCTTGGGGTTCAACAAATGTCCTGACCCACCAGCCTCGGGTGGACCCCAGAGGCGGAGGCTGCAGTGAGCGGGGATCGCACCACTGCACTCCAACCAGGCGAGAGTGACGCTCTGTCTCAAAAAAAAAAAAAAAAAAAGAGAAGGGGGACGTCACACCCAAGGCAGTGGGGAAGGGACAGCTGGTGATAGCTCCGGTCACCCGGGTTCGTCCCTGGGCTGTGCTGGTCAGGAGGTCGGCCTGGGGTCCTGCTGCCCTCAGACCTTTGGAACAGCCTGCCAGCAAGTGCCTGGGCTAGCCCAGAGTGGGTAACCTCTGGGGAGGTAGCCCTCAACACCTGCAAGGCACAACAGCACCTGGTGCATGCCAGGCTGACCTGGAGAAGATGCCTCTTTGGGGACACAGGTTCAGAATTTCTTGGGCCCAGTGGGAAGTGGGGCAGAGACTGAAGATCCAGAGAATAAGCAACTATGCCTGCCTGTCTCCTAACCTTGAGCTTCACGTGATGACAGTGAGGTGTGCCCGGGGCAGTCACTGTGACACAGCTGCTCAGGAGTCACCCCCCCTCCTGGCTCCTGGTGAACCCAGAGACCTGGGCCTGGAGCAAGGTCAGAATGCCAGCTGGGGAGGGCAGCCCTTCCTGTCCAGGCCCCAGAGCTGCTGCCAGCCAGGTGCTGGGCCCCATCTGTGATTCCAGAAGCTCCTGCATGGACTGATTCACACCGAATCAGAGGCTGGGCTGCAGACACGTTTTTGTGTATTCACAATGCTTTTGAAAATTTTGAGAAGTTGTCTGTGTTGAGAAACCAGGGGGGTTTCACATAAGAAGATGGATTTCTGGCTTTGCTGGAAGAACCACCCCAGGCGTGATTTGCCACGGGGTTACTCTTGGCCAAGGCCAATACATGCCCATTTCAGAGAAAACGTGAGTTCTCCAATTTGCCGCAGTCCCTACCATTCCCAACTGCCTCCGCCTGCTCAACTGTTCCATTCGTTTATTTTGCTTTCCCTGCCACTGTGGCTGTGAAGTTTGCAGCAGCTGCTCTGGACACACAAACATCCCTTGCCCGTCAGTCCCCTGCTGCCCCAGCCCCCCTCAGCCACTGGTGTGCACTCACCCTCCTTGTCTGCGGGGGGCGCCGGGCTCCTGCTCTTGCCCCGGGGGCTGCTGCCAGGCTGCTGAGGGGCGTCACTCTCCGGCTGCAGGTGCTGTGGTGGTGGTGGGGCAGGGGGAGCTGGCTTAGTGGGAGCTGCGTCCTCCCGGGGGGGGTCATGGACTTTGGTGACCTGCTGAGGGAAGCAGGCAGAAGTGAGCATCCACAGAGGGTGTCCGAAGGTGAAAGGGTCATGGAGAGACATGTGCGTGACCAGCCTGGAAACCAAGGCCTGGGAAAGCCAGTGACATGCTCAAGGTCCCAAGTGGGGCAAGAAGGGGAGGTCTTAGCACAGAGCACATTGGGGAGCCCACCTCCCAAAAAGCCTGGCCCAGCTGCCCGGTGGCGGACAGGAGGACCCACCTCCCAGAACCTGGCCCAGCTGCCCGGTGGTGGACAGGGGGAGCCACCTCCCAAAAAGCCTGGCCCAGCTGCCTGGTGATGGACAGGGGGAGGCCACTTCCCCAGAAAGCCTGGCCCAGCTGCCCGGTGGTGAACAGGGGGGGCCACCTCCCAAAAAGCCTGGCTCAGCAGCCTGGTGGTGGACAGGAGGCTGGAGCCTGCTGTTACCCTCTCCTCCAGCTCCTTCCGTGGACCCAAATCCTCTGGGTCTCAGGGAAGCCAGGACTGAGCAACAGGACTCTGTGGGCCTTGGAGGACTGGGCGGTGCAGCCTGGCACGCCCTGAGCCCATCACTCAAAGCCCCGAGGGACCACCAGCCTGGTCAGCTCAGGTTCTTTTAGCCCAGAGCCCCCCGTTGCATCTGGGAAGCCCAGACTCACCTCCGTGGAGAAGGCACTTCCATGGGCCCACCCAC
The DNA here is from genome assembly GCF_009764315.1 of Trachypithecus francoisi. Classification (NCBI taxonomy): domain Eukaryota; kingdom Metazoa; phylum Chordata; class Mammalia; order Primates; family Cercopithecidae; genus Trachypithecus; species Trachypithecus francoisi. Next base: position 8,809,692 of record NW_022681456.1, on the reverse strand, counting down.
CCGGCTGAGAGAACCTTCCAGGGGGGTGTTCCCGGAGGGCCCCAGGAACTGGTAAGCCCCACCCTTCCCTGGCCAAGTTGTTGCTATAGCTGAGTGGGTGAGGGAAGCTCCTGTCTCCCCATGACCCAGTATCTAATGTGGGGGTTCAAGGGTGCTGCAGGGTGAAAGCGGGGAGGCATTAGGCTGCCAGTCCCTGCCTTCACCGGGAGCCCCATCCGGTGCGCCTGCCAGCTTCCCCAGCTGTTCCCACCTCATCTCCATGGGGATTTCTCCAGGAAATAGGAGCAGATGGGCTGGGCTGCAGGTGCACGCTCCCACCAGTGGGATGCTCTGTCTCGATGAACAGGAAAGTCAAGGTCAGGGTGGACTCTGCGGGGCTCTGGGGGTGGGCACTCACAATGGGGGGGATGGCAGCCGCTCGCTGCTTCAGCTGCTTCAGGTCCAGTGGCTTCTGGGGCGAGGCGTTGGCCCGGGGGTCGCCAGTTGGGGTGAGGAGGCTGGGCCTTGGGGACAGCAGCCTGGGGGGACACGAGCATCATCAGCTGGGGGCCCGCAGCCGGACTCTCCCAGGTGGGGGGCTGCTAGGTTTTGACGGCCTCTCCTGTCTCAAGCCCTGGGGACAAGGCTAAGGCCCTGAGACGCGAGGTGACGTGCAGGTCACCCAGACAATGTCAACCGTTTCTCTTGGGGAAACAGACCAAGATTTGGGGCCAGGGGAGGGGAGGCACAAGTGGGCAGGCAGGTGCCTCCTCACTCACTCCCCTGGTTCTTGCAGGCCCCATTAGGGGCCAGGCCAGCCTCCCCACCCTGGCTGAGAGGCCAGCTGGGCAATGCTAGAGGCCCAGGCTGGGATCAAACATCCCCAAAGACAGCCCCAGGCAAGGAAAATCCCAGAGAAGCCGGACCTGGGGCCCACACCACACGTGGCCCTCCAGAAGCTGCCAGAAAGTCAAAGAATCAGCCCGATTCAGGGACAGAGTAATGAAGAAATTCACCAAGAGATTCCTCATCACTCGAATCTGAGAGGCTCGGGTGCCAGGGCAGGACAGTGAGCATGGAGCCGAATGAGCTCCGGTTACAGAGGCAGGAGTGGGGGAGCCGCACCCACTTCCTGGAATCTCTACCACACTCTATCCATGAAGGACGAGGACATGAAAACAAGGGCCCAAGCCACAGGCTCTGTGTGGAGGGGTAGGCAGGGCATGCCTACTGTCTACCAGTCAGCCACAGTGACAGTTCCTTCCTCTGTCTGCTACTGAGATGCACAACCAAAGGCTGACACAGGGCACACGGTGCCTAGCAGAGCATGCGTTGAGGTGTGGCTCCCAAGCTGCTCAGTGGGTGCTGCTTCCTTTAGGAAGCCTTCCAGGATTTCCAAGGCCCCAACACTGGGCACAACACCTGCCATAATCCCCATCTGGCTCCCCAGTTGGCATGAGGTCTCCGAGGGCAGGAACTGGATCCGCTCCAGCCTGAGAACCCTTCACCTGCCCAGTGCGGCTGCCCGGGGCTGCCCAGTTCTTGACTCCCTCCTGCAACCTGCATTTGCTGGGCATTAAGCAGCCTGGCCTGTATTTGGGTGTATGGAGGTGACCTGGCCTGCGTTTGCGGGTATGGAGGTGGCCTGGCCTGTGTTTAGGGGTATTTGGAGGCAGCCTGGCCTGCATTTGGGGTACGGAAGCAGCCTGGCCTGCGTTTGGGTGTATTTGGAGGCAATGCAGAACCCCGTCTGTGTCCTAGGTCTTCTGAGCTAGTGAAATGATCACATGGCAGGTGTGAGGGCAGCAGACACGGGCCTGGAATTCAGTCAGAAGGCAAAACTTCTGGGTGCAAGAAGCCAGCAGGTCCTGTCAGCACAGCCTCTACTCTGTGCCGTGACCACAGTGACGACATCCTATGCAGACTGTAAGCCACAGCCTACTGGCCTCGAGGTGAGAGCTGTGACAAAGGGGACACAGCTCACACCACCCCAGCACTCAGCTGCCAGTGTGGGATGCCAGGCGCCCAGAAGCACCCACCTCCTTCCTGCAGATGAGCAGGGCCGATGGCCAGGGTGCTGAGGCTTCTGCCAGCAGTCGCCTCTCCACTCTCTGCCATAGCAGGACCATGGGGCCACCGGCATGTGACCAGCCTGTCCTGCAGGTACCAGCCTGCTGCCCGCATCTGCCACATGCTCAGCTGAGCGGGGAGAGCAGACACAGACTCGGTGATGCCTGCTGAGGCTGCCCACGGCGTACAGGCGGGGGCCAGACGAGGAAGGTCACCCTGACTTCTGCATGCACCTCCACCGCCCCCACCACCGGCCCACTCTCCTCCCTCCCCTCCCTCCACCTGTCCAGACCCTGCGTGATCTCCCAGGACCACCTAAAGCCTCTCCTTTGGCCACTGCTCTGCCTCGCTCCCTGGACCTGGGTCCAACTGTGCCCTCCCCGCCATCCTCAGGACAAGGCACTCTGACCCAGGTTCAAACACAGATGGTAGTCACCCGTCCCAGCATTCTCCGCCTGTGGCTTCAACTGCCACCACCCCCATGTCCCTCCCCCCAGGTTTATCTACTGCCATCCGTTTCAACCAGCTTGCACTTGCAAGCTTAAATTTAAAACAGAATGCTGCAGCCACTTTGGAAAGAGGGCGGTGAGTCCTCACTGCCCTAAACCCAGCAGCTCCACTCCTAGGCACACACCAGGCAAATGAGAGAAAACATCTAGGCAGAAACCTGTACGCGCCCATCCCTGCAGCACCGCACAGCCCACAACAGCCAGAAGGGAGAGACAATCCAACATCCAGCAAGAGATGAACGGGGAGACAAAGCGTGCCCTGTCTGCACAATGTAACACGTGGCCATCGAAAGGCATGAGGCTCTGACATGGGCTATGTATGACGTGGGTGGACCCTGAAGACACGATGTGCATGAAACAAGCCAGTCACAGAAGGCCTCTGGTGTAGATTCGTTCCTGTGAAAATTCCAGAATGGACCAATCCATCCAGATAGAAAGGAGATGAGTGGGTGCTGGGGCTGGCAGAAGGGAGAATGGGGGTGACTAGGATGGACATAGGGTTTCTTTCTTAGTGTAACACTGAATATACTAAGAAAAGCTAAATGAGAGACATTTTTTTTGAGACAGGGTCTTGCTATGTCACCCAGGCTGGAGTGCACTGGTGCGGTCGCACTGCAGCCTCCACATCCTGGGCTCATGCAGTCTTCTCACCTCAGCCTCTGGAATTGCTGAGACTAAAGGCACACATCATCATGCCTGATTGAGTTTTGCATTTTTTTTTTTTTTTTTTTTGTAGAGACAAGGTCTCTCTCTGTTGCCTTTGCTGGTCTTGAACTCCTGGGCTCAAGCTAGGCTTCTGCCTTGGGCACTCAAAGGGCTAGGACTGCAGGTGTGCACCACCGTGCCTGGCCTCAATGATACGCTTTAAATGGTGCAGTGTATGGTATACGAATGATATCTTAATTACACTGTTACAAAATGAAATGAAGACTACATGCTAGCCATAAAATAAATGGTTTGATGTATCAGCTGTATTTTCTCTATGAACAGTAAAAATAGTATTTTTATGTGTGTACAAATAGAAAAACAATAAAATATAAATTTTAAGGTTGAAATGCAAACTTCTGTATATGTGTTAAGATAATTCTATAGAGATAAAAAATATGACTGTATAACACACACAAAAACATGAGGCGCCACTGTCCATGCAATCTGCCCGAGAGCTCGGGCTTTCTATGTGGGGCCTGAGGGCTCCCCGTGCCTTGGTTTCCCTGTGGCCCCTCACCTAGTAGGGGGTGGGCAGTCAGACTGGCAGGGGTGAGGAGGGGCAGGGGCTGCTGCCCAGAAGCTCTCAGCAGACACCCTCTGGGGGGCACACACAGAGGCCCAGATCCCTCTTTCTGGAGCCCCCAGAGCAAGTGGGGACTGTGGTCATAGAGGTAGCACTTTCTAATTTACAAGAATTCTTCTGATCCCAGCCAGAGCTCTCTCATGGGTAAAGAAGGCCACTGTCAACACAAGGGCTGGGTTCAAGTCCTCGAGGAGAACGAGAGTCCTAAGCCCCCAGAGAGAGCAGCTACCAGTAGTGGAGGAGGAAGGTGGAGAACGCTCAGAGCTCAGGGCCCATCTGACCGCCCCTTGTCCCGTGGCCGTGCTGGAGAAGCGCGCCTCCAGAAGCCCTCCTGGCTGGCTCTCTCCACCCTCCACTCTCTCTCCTTTATTTTATTTATTTATTTATTTTTTTGGAGATGGAGTCTTGCTCTGTTGCCTAGGCTGGAGTGTAGTGGCACAATCTTGGCTCACTGCAAGCTCTGCTTCCTGGGCTCAAGTGATCCTCCTGCCTCAGCCTCCCTCGTACCTGGGATTACAGGCACGCGACACCATACCTGGCTAATTTTTTTGTATTTTAGCGGAGACGGGCTTTCACCGTGTTGGTCAGACTGGTCTTGAACTCTTGACCTCAAATGATCCACCCACCTGGCTTCCCACAGTGCTGGGATTACAGGCATGAGCCATCGTGCCCAGCCTCTCTTCTTTGTTTTCTTAGAAGGCAGCCGCCGCTTCCATTTTCCTTTCTGGAGGCCTGGGTGGGGCAGGGACTCTCAGGGCCTGGCAAGGAGCATGTGTCCGGGAGTGGCCCCACCCTGCCTACCCAACCTGGCAGTTGCGAGCAAAATCTCGGATCCCCTCTTTGACCATAAGACTTAGCCAACTGTGCCTCGGTTTCTCAATCTGGAGAGTGGAGACGAGAGCTTCAAGGGCTGTCCGTGGGTGAGCGTGGGGATGCTGGTGACTAGCATGTGGGGCTGAGTGGGTCAGGCCACCTTCTCCTCACTGTCATTTTCCTTCCCACTCAGGAAGGCCAGGGTGGGGGAAGGGGGTAGGCACGAGAAGGGGAACAAAGGCCTGGGGACGTTCATCAGGAACATGCTGGGCCTGCAACAGTATGTCCCCTCTCCACCCAGCCCTTGCCTCAGTTTCCCCATGGTCATGAAGCTGGGACAATCCTTGCCACCACCCTAGGGCTGGGAGGGAGAGGGAGGGCTGGTTTGTGGACAGGCATCCCTTGCCTCTCCAAGGCCCCAAGATAAAACCCTGACCTGCCACTCCCACCCATGGGGCCTGCCCACCTCTCTGACGTCTCCGCCCTCTCTTCCTGGGGCTGCTCACTCCACTCTACTCCCTGCTACAGGCCTCTCCGCTGTCCACTGGACATATGCTCATGCGGCCACAGGGCCTTTGCACTGGTGGTTCCCAGGGTATGGCTATCCCTCCTACTAAGGCTCTCATTGCCCTCCAATGTCACTTCCCCAGAGGCCCTCCCCACCTGACCAGCCCACTCTCCCCTGCTCCCCATGCCCTATCTTCCCATCACCCACTTATCCCGCACACAATGGTTCCCTTCTCCGCGCCCTCACTAGAACGTTAAGTGCCCGAAGCCAGCGCCTCGTCTGTGCGGTTTCCAGCACCCCCGGTGCCTGGTGCACGCTGGTGCCATCAGTCACTTGCAGAATAAAGTAACAAAGGTGCAATTGCTGTTATGATTTTCCAAAATGCCAGAGGGACAGCTGAAGGAGCTGCACTCCAGCCCCCTCTTGGGGTGACCTCTTGGGGGGTGTCCCAAAGCAGATCCAAAGGAGGGCAGCTAATCTCTCACTGAGCACCCACTGTGGCCCAGCATTAACTGAGTTATTCTTGCGATAAGAGAGGGTCCATCCACACCCACCTTACAGACAGAAAACTGAGGTCTGGGGGAGGGGACTCATAAGGTCAGGCCCTGCCAAAAAGCACCCAGACACCTTCTCTGAAGAATAAGAGAGGGGAGGGCAGGCAGGCTTGGGGTTTTGCAATCAAAGCCACCATCTCTGGTTATCCGCCAAGAAAACACCCAGGCAGAGCCACCTCGAAAAAAGTGCCAGCGAGCCAAAGGAGAATGTGATTTTCTTTCTCCCAAAGTCACCCGGGAGGGGGCCAGATGAGAGTCATCTTATATCCATCCAGGAACGCAGAGCTCCCCCACTGGGGCTGCCAGGCGGGAGGGACGGTACTGGGCAGGCAGCCAGGAGCAAGGGTCGCCTGGGGGGCCTGCCCCGTCCCGCCAGCCCTTCCCGGGAGGCCCTGGCTGCCGGGGCCTACTCTGACGCATCTCGTCGGCGTCCTCCAGCGCCCGCCCGGCCCTGCGCAGTCGTGGCCGGCACAGGGAGGGGTGGCGGGCTGCCGACCAGGACGAGGTCAGCAGGCTGGCCAGAGTCCAGCCTCGTTCGCTGAGAGGGCAAGGCGGGCCCCAAGGGCGGGGGCCTGGGCCCAGTCGCACAGGGCAGGACAAACCAGGTGTCCTGACTCCCAGCCGAGGACTCCTGCACCCCGGGGGCTGTGTGCTGGACATTGGGCAAGGGGTGGATGCACGCCAGGCCCAGCTGGGGGAGGGAGGACACCGCCCTGGGTGGGGTTGCAGGGGAGAGGATGGGAGGCTGCAAGTGCCCTGCAGGGCCTCAGGCCCAGCCTGAGTGTTCTGGGGACGGACAGGATGCAAGCTGATCCCCCGGCTCCCCAGCCTGGGGCCAGCCACATGTACCCAAAACACAGACTCTGGAAGGCAGCTTATCAGTGGGGCTGCTCCATGACCTCAGCGCTTCCCCCACGAAGGCAGAAACATGTGTTTCCATGACTGTCCCCACAGCCAGTGGGAGTGGAGCAGGGAGTCGTCTGCCCTGACCCCGCTCCCCAGGCACAAAGGTCCTGGCTGCCTGCCTCTAGGGCAGACCCAGCCGCACTGTGAGCGCTGTTTTCCAAGCTGAGACTGTCAGGCAAGAAGCTGGGGAGTTCGGTGCCCTCAGAATCCCGCTGGCCAGGCCTTTGCTCAGCACAGGCTCAGGGTCAGGCCACCCACTTCTTACACACATGGGCGCGGTTCCTGTCAGCAGTGGTTCCTGGGGACCCTGAGATTTTGTTTTGTGGAACCTGTAGAGATCTGGGTGAACCTCAGTTCCTAGGGAATGTCCTAGGACTTCACCCTTTAACATGGCCCAGGGTGAACCCCAAAGCAGAGACAAGGGCCCCACACGACCCTGCGGGCCCGATTTTCCTCCCTCGCTCGCTCTGCCCAGGACCATTCCAAGGGACTTGGGAGGGGAGGAAACACACCACACTGCAGTCAAAATAAAAGGGCCCGCCTGCCCCACCAGAAAACAATTCCTCCAGCCGTCCAGACACGAGCGCGACACAGTCTCTGAGGGTCTGCCCTCTGCCACCCAAGATCGGTCCTAACTCGGGTAGCCATTTTTGGTTCTGGGCTGGAGGTCTTGAGGCCCAAAGCATCTGTGCTGAAAATGGGTGAACGGCGGCATTCTCAGGCATGTGGGGTCACCCAGGCCAGGAGCAAAGACAGAGGCCAGAAAGGAAAGAACACACATCAGAGACATCGGCACCCAAACAGGACGGCACTGGGGTCCTCCAGGCCACCCCAGCTGGAGAGGTTTTTGCAAGGGGAACCGCTGCACCTGTGATCCTGAGCCCTGGACCTTTGGCTGACAGGAGATGAACCACCAAAAACATGTTGAATCTGTGGTTTTTCCCCATCACCATGGCCACCATGTGATTTACCCATCACCCTTGCTGTTCCCACCACGTTGAGGGTAGAACTGTGTCCCCCTCAAAGAAGGTATGTTCAAGTCCCAACCCAGGGTCTCTGTGAATGTAACCTTATTTGGAAACAGGCTGTTTGCTGATATAATCAAGTTAAGATGAAGCTGGACTAGATTAGGGCAGCTGCTCATCCAATGCCTGGTGTCCTCAGAAGAAGAAAATGTGGACACAGAGATGCACAGGGCAAAGGCCATGCGACGGCAGAGGCAAAGATGGAGTGGTGTGCTGGCAACCACCACTGCCAGCAGCAGCCAGGAGCTGGAAGAGGCGGGACTGATCTGCCAAGAGGCTCAGAGGGCGTGGCCTGCACGGTGCCCCGGGCTCCTGGTCTCCAGGACCGTATTTGTTTCAAGCCACCTGGCTTGAGCTCCCTTGTAAGGGCGGCCCTAGGAACCGAGCAGGCTGCCTGGTACACTCTCTCCCTAGTGCTGCCCAGGGCTGCCTCCTCTGTCTGGGTCTCAGCTTGGATGTCACCTCCTGGGGAGATCCTCCCGGCCACACCTCCACCCCCCCAGCCTGCATCTCCCATTCCTGGACTCTACTCCGAGTCTGCCTCCCTAACCACACCTCAGGCTCCCCCAGAGCAGGCAGAGCCACACTGGGTGCGGCTGTCTAAGTAGGTAGTCGCCGCTCAGTGTCTGCAGACAAAAGCCAAGGTTAGGGCTGCCTGGCGCCCACTCACCGGTTCTTGTCGCCGCCCTCAGGCTCATCCACCTCATCTGCACTGCAGGTGGCACTGGAGTCGCTGTCCTGGGGGGCGCCCGAGCCCTTGGCTGTGGTGGCCCTGCCGCTCCCGCCCTCCTTCTTCTCTGCCTTGAGCGCTCCCTCGGCCGTGGCCTCAGAGGCCTCCGCATCCTTGCCCTTGGCCGGCCCCTCCTCGGCTTGCTCCGTGCACTCGCTCTTGATGGGCTCCTCGGCCTTCCCTGTGTCCACTGCCAGCTCCTCAGCCACGGGGGGCTTCTGCTCCTCCCCCTCCTCCACTGGGGGCACCGCTGCGGCCTCCTCCTCCTTCTCCTCCTTGGGGACCACAGGAGGGGGTACAGAAGGCGATGGGGGTGCTGGTGGGGGCGTAGGGGGTCCGGTGGCTTCAGAGGCTGGGGTGGGCTCAGTGGGGGCCGGGATGTCCTCCGGTGGCGGGGTGGGTGGCTCCGGGGGTGGCCCATCGGTGCTCAGGGTGGCTGGGGGCTGGGGCCCATTCTGCCCTGTGTCCTTGGCGGCCTCAGTGCGAGGGGAGGGGATGCTCTCGGTGTCTGAGCTGTTGTTGACAGTGGCTGTGCGGGGCAAGAAGGAAGAGGGGATGAGCGGGGTCTGAGAGGACTCCAGGAGAGATGCATGGCCCTGACCCTCGGGATGAGGCCGCTCTGTTGCCTGACACCAAAACAGCCCCGAGGCTCCTGTATACCTGGGCCCCTGCCTGGAGCCCCACCCCTGAGACAAAGCCCCTGGCCAGGCCTCTACCCACAGCTGCTGCCCTCCCCTAGCCGCCTTTCTCCCGAACTGACCCTGCTGGCATAACCCGGTTAATTCCCAACTCCAGGACCTCCTGGTGGTCAGCACCCCCGACAGATGGAGCCAGCCTGAGGGCGGGCATGGGCAAAGGCCTTCATCCTGGGGGTCTCCGTGTTCTCATCTGAGCTCTAACCCCAGCTCTGCCCCGCACTGGCTATGTGCCATGGGAAACTCAGGTTACCTCTTGGGCCTCAGTTTTCCCATCCGTAGAATGGGAGAACAATAGTTCCCATCTCACAGGGCAAAGAAGCCGGCGATTGTGATGGCAAGGGCAGCTGCCTGGTGACTGCCTGCTGCTGCACCATCATCGCCACCATCATCATCACGTGACAGTGCAGAACGGGCAAGTGGGTGTGCAGGGGCCCGGGCACAGTGGACGATGAGGCCAGTGCGTGCACAGGGGCCCGGGCACAGTGGACGATGAGGCCAGTGCGTGCACAGGGGCCCCGGCACAGTGGACGATGAGGCCAGTGCGTGCACAGGGGCCCCGGGGCACAGTGGACGATGAGGCCCGTGCGTGCACAGAGGCCTGGGCACAGTGGACAATGAGGCCAGTGCGTGCACAGGGGCCCCGGGGCACAGCCCACACCAACGGCCTTGGCATGGGTTTTACACAGCAGGAGAGTGGCCTGTGTTGACGGAGTGGCAGGACGAAAGCATGTACCCAAGGATGGCAAGGAGACCCCAGCTGCAGTCCTGGCTCTCTGGTCCCCAAACCCACACCAGGTTCTTCTTTGGGTCTCAATGTTCCCATTTTCTGTAAAATGGGGATACTTGAAAACCCCTGCATTTGCTATCAGGGAAATCAAACCCGGTGGGAGACCCAAGTGTGCCAGTGAAAATCAATAAAGCAGTGGAGACGGGAAACTGGTCTGCTGGAGTGAGCCTGGGACCAGCATGGGGAACAGCCACTTTGCTGGAAAGGAAGCCCAGAGGCCATGGAACACAAACGGTGGTGCTCGCAGCAAGAGCATGCGCCCAGAAGCAGGGTTCCTTGTGGAGGACCAGGGACCTCGGGATGCCCCCCCCGGCCCAGCCCTACCCCCCAGGCCAGCCGGCCACATTCGTACCTGGGCCACTGCATTCCCCTCTGGGCACCTCATTCCCAGAGGCATGTAAGGCTGGAAGGAAGTCAGAGAAGAGTTAGAAGCGAGGCGGCACCAGGTAGTGGGAGGCGAGGGAGGAGGCAATGTGGCCAAGAGGGGCCTGGAGCCCGGTGCACAGCAGTGAGACCTCGCTGCTGCTCGCTCTCCTGCCCCGACTGCCCTTCTCCTTGGGCCGATGAGCCCTCTCCCTCCAGGCTCTGGCCAGTGGCTGCAGGTGACCTGCAATAGCCCTGCGCAGGCTGGTCCAGTGGCCTGTTCAAGGCCAGCCAATAATGGGGTTGGTCAGGGTGAAAATGGGGTGGGAGGTGCTGACCTCAGGGGTGGGCAAGGTTGCAGGGAGAAGCTTTTGGGTCTGCTGAGACCTCTTCAGCCATCACTGCCCCCCACCAATCCCCCAGTCTCTCCTGCTTCTTGCCTCCCTTCAGGCCCCAGAGCAGAGGCCACCTCTTTTAGAAACAATAGCAACGACAGCAACGCAGGTGGCGTGCAGGCCAGGCTCTGTGTTGAGTTCTTCACACATGACTCCTTTAAGACCTCTAACACCGGGACCATCATCTCTCGTGTACAGATGAGGAAATGGAGGCAGACAAGTTAATCAGCTTGCCCAAGGCCACGCTGTGGAGGGGAGAGCACTGAGCCCAGCTTCCTGCGTCTCTAACCCCTGGCCTTCCTCTGCCTGGTGACTTCAGCAATGTCATTCCCTTCCTTCCACAGTGAGAGTACGGGACGTTGGGAGGCCAACGTTGAGGGCCCCAGGACCAGGGATGAAACCTCTGGGTCTCAGTTTGTTCATCTACAAAATGGGCAGTTAACGCCTCGCTCTCATGGTTATCAAGAGGGTCCAGGGCAGGAGGCTGCGTGAGAAGCACCCCAAGGACTTGTGACAATGCAGGTGGCTGCGCCATGCCCCGAAGGCTTCTGATTCGGTACGTGTGGACTGGGGCCCGAGAATCAGCACTTCCAACAAATCCCAGGGAACACCCTGCCACCGCTGCCCTAGAAGCCAGGTGACGTGCTTTGTGCAGCGCCTGACACACAGTAGGTGCCTAACAAGAGCGACAAAAAAAAAAAGCCACCAAAAATAAAAAATAAAGACATCACCAGATGGCCTCCTTTCCTTTCTGCCCGAAGGTGCCCAGTACCAGGTTGCCTGGGTTTGACCATCCAAGGCAGGGCCTTGGATAACCCCACTATGCCTCAGTCTCCCCATCTGTAAAATGGGGAGAACAGTAGCACCTGCTTCATCCACTATGAGGATTATTATTACCAGAGAAACCACCGGGCCAGGGGATCCCTCCCAGCCCTGCACTGGTATACTTCCAGCCCAGATCAACAAGGTCCTTTCCACTGCCCCCAGGGAGGGACCTGCAGTGCTGCTGGGGCTGGCTGGGTCTCCGGGGAGATTCTGGCAGGGCAACCTCAGGCTCCAACCCAGCACCTGCCTCACCTCCCCATCCTGAGCACGTGGTGTGCGCTGGCTGGGCTGGCAGACCCCAAGCCTATCAGCTATGTGCCAGGACTCCCCATGGGAGGGGTTCTCCTTTCCCCCAGCCTCAGCCTCCTCATCCTTAAGATGGGGTAACACCCTGGGCACCAGAAGGCTTAATCAGGGCCTCTGATCTCTGTCCCCGATCTCTCAGAGTGGCCACAGAAGACCATCACGTAGTCACAAAAGCCTCAGCTCCAGCCAGCTCAGCCCTCCCTCCTCCCCCACCCAGCAGAGCACGCCTCTCCGCATCCCTACTGGGCTTCGTAAGCCCTGCAAGCGAGGCAGGGATCATTACCACACAGTTCTGGGCAGTGTCTGCTCCGGTTTTAACGTGTGGCCAAAGCTTGGCTTCTTACAATGCTCCCACCAAGCCTGCATCCTGCGCATTCAGACAGCTGGAGGGATATTTACAGAGGAGACTGGGTTTCTGCTCCCGGGGTCTTCTCTTGTCCTGGCTACAGACCCAGAACCCAAAATGGGATGACCCAAGGGACTCGCGGCCCCGGCCTTCCTTTTGTCAGACACTGGCCAGGCTTTTGGCCAGCTTGGGTCAGAGAGACCCAAAGCTGGTAGGGAGGCAAGACTCAGTGCCTCTGATCCACCCCCAACTTGAGGTGACAGTCACCCAAGGGCCCAGTTGCCCATTCCCAGCCAGGAGCTGGGATTCTGGCTGGTGAAACACTGCAGGTTGGAGGAGCCTGGATTTATCTGCAGGCCGGGCTTATAGAACCAGGAGGTGACTTGTACCTTCTGCCAGGGAGAAGCCTGTGCATTCAAAGGCAGAGAGGGAGGGAGGACAGGAACAACAGGAAGGACTCCTGACGGGCAGGAGGAAGGAGGGTCGAATTCACCAAGGACTTGGGCTCCGCTGGGCTGCTCGTGTCTCCTTCAGAGAGTCAGGGACACTCAACTGAGAAGGGCTGGGGTCCTCCAGGGGCTTTTGGTCACGTCACAGCGGGAATAGTCTAGACCCCCAACTTCTTCTTTGACAGGGAAAAAGAGGCACAGAGGTCGAAGGTGGATGAACTTGTGACCAAGACTATGGGAGCAGGTGTGGGCAGCCCGTGTTCAGTTCCCGGGTCTATAAACACTGATAACAAAGTTGAGCCATGTGTTATCTGCAGCCCTGGATAACACACAGCTCATGTGGTCACAGTCCTCCATTTGAGGGGACCGGGGAGACCTGCCAGCACCACGCACACGATGGCATTACGCCCTCTCTTCAGCAGCACTCACCTGGTGGGGCATCTGTCTAGTCTACAGCTGGTAGAACACACTCTGTGGTACCTGGGGCACCTGGGCCCAGACCTTTAAGTGCCCGAGCCTCAGTTTCCCCATACAGAAAACAGGGACACCAAAGAGGGGGACCGAATTATTTATCACCCAAATAGGGACACTTGGGAGTAAAAGGAGGCACTAAAAATAACTATATAACGTTTACAATACTTCCCGACTGACAGGTTCTATTTATACTGGTTACCTTGTAAAAGAGTTCTGGTCAAAAAACAATTTTCAGGCCTGGCGTGGTGGGTCACACCTGTAATCCCAGCACTTTGGGAGGCCAAGGCGGGCAGATCACCTGAGGTCAGGAGTTTGAGACCAGCCTGACCAGCCTGCTCAACATGGCGAAACCCCATTTCTACTAAAAATACAAAAATGAGCCGGGTGTGGTGGCGGGCGCCTGTAATCCCAGCTACTCAGGAGGCTGAGGCAGAATTGCTTGAACCCGGGAGGAGAGGTTACAGTGAGCTGAGATCACGCCACTGCACTCCACCCTGGGCGACAGAGCAAGACTCCGTCTGAAAAAAAAAACAAAACAAACAAAACTACTTTCCAAAGTCAATTTTTTTCTAAACTGTGACACCGGATGGGGTGAAAGATGGAGCCACCCACAGGGCTGGCCTGAACATCCGGTTACCCAAGCATAAGACGGAACTCATGGGCGTCAGAAGGGCTGAGTGAGGCTTGGGGCTCCCAGAGAAGCTGATTATTCTCAGTATTGCTGTGGCCATCAATCTTGTGCCCATTACTGGCGAGTTTCTGGCAAGTCAGGCCCTCCCATTCCAGGGAGTCGAAGTCCCTTCTAAGAAGGACCCAGATGACTCAGGGGAGAGGACGCTGCTGGGGTCAGTTCCCACCGTGCCCTCCCTCAGAGCCTGGACCCACAGTAACCAGCCACCGCCAAGCTGCGCTAGCCCTCACCTTCGGCCTCCTCCACCATCTCCTCCTCGTTTCCGCTCACGCCCGATGCCTCCATCTCCTCATCCTCCACCACGGGCGGAAACGCAGTCTCCTCGCTGGCCGCCGCCGGGGCTTTCTTCTTCTTCCTCCGCGCGTTCCTCTCCTTCTCCTGGGCACAGGGAAGCAGCAGATCAGGGCTGGGGCCTGGGCTGTCAGCCTGGGGACTCCTCATGCCTGGGGCCTCGCCACAGGTGCAAAGGGCAGTGATCCCGGCCATATGGCAATGAGGGTGACCGTCCCCCTCACACCCCACCTCGGCAATCAAGCGTGCCAGGGGTTATTTTTACCGGGGCCTTTATTCTTCTATTGAGCCCCAGATACACTCTGGGTATAGGCGGGCCCCCCAGCCACCTTGACATCCTTCCTGAGCGTGAGATAACCTGCCTGACACTGCCCAGGACTCTCCTAGCCAGAGCGAGTGACCACGCCTCCTGGGGACACCCTGTCAGCTTCATCGACACATGTGGAGTGAATGAATACAGAAGCTTCTCCTTGCTATGCAGGTCTCACCTGTCCCCAGGGGACAGGCCAGCCTGGGAAGCTCGCGTTTCATTTCCTGAATTTTTACAGAACACCTACTGTGTGCCCGGCTCTGCATACCAGGGCTATGGGGACACAAGGCACGGGGTAGACAAGGGGTAGACCCTCGGAGGCTGCCCTGCCTTTGGGGAGACCAGCAATGTGCTCTTCACACAGAAGCACCACTCAGAGGGTTGCACAGGTGAAATGAGGTGGGACAAAGAGCACAAGGGCAGGTGCTCCTCTGGACAGAACAGTCCGGAAGGGCTTCTGCAAGGAAGTGACATTTGAGCCAAGATTTGACGGCGGAGGGAAGGGGCCAGCCAGGCTCTGGATGAGAGTGGCAGGTGCAGGGAGTCACAGGTGCAAAGGCCTCCGTCGGGGGAACATTCCGGTGTGTCCAGGAATGGAAAGAAGCCCACGTCGTGGGGCCTCCACTTTCCCTGCTCCCGGGAACCCCAGCTCCTCACTCACAGAGCCCACCCTTCTTCCCCAACTTAGGCACCGTCATCAAACTGCTCATCTTTGTGGCTCACAGGGATGGGTGTCTCTTTGTCCCCATGCTGAGCCAGGCAGAGGCTCTGAAAGTGTTTGTTGACTGACTTGCTGAGCAACTGTGAAAGGCCAGCCTTCGTGGGCTTGAACGCACAGACAGCTGAGAGCAGGGGCATGGTGGAGGCAGCATCTTGAAGTGACTGAGGACTCCCAGGGGGACTGGAAAGACACTGGGGGGTGCCTACCACAGCCTGGTGTGACAGGAGCGGCAGCAGCCTGATCCCTCTGGGGTTGCTGAGAAAGAGGCGGGGCCTCTGCCACACCTGGAGGTACCTACAGCTCTCAGCCAAGAGCCCTCTATATCCAGATATCTGCATAACTCACTTCCTCACCTCCTTCGGGCCTTAGCTCAGACATCAGAGAGGTCTTCCCTGATCACTCCATCATTAGCTCATCCCTCCCACCTCCACCATCCATCATTTTCTACTACATTCCTCTCATAGCATCTTCAGACTCCATTCTGAAATTGAGTGTGCGAAACTGTCTCTCGCACCAGTTCCTCAAGGCCTGGGATCTTGTGTTGAATGGTGTCCCCAAAGTTCACATCAACCCAGAACCTCAGACTGTGACCTTACTTACAAACGGGATCCTGCAGATGTCATTAGTTAAGATGATGCCACACTGGAGTGGGGTGGGCCCTAAATCCAACAGGACTGACCGTCATGGAAGAAGAGGGAAATACGGATTCAGGGGCATGAAGACCCTGTGGCAGCCGAGACACATGTGGAGGGATGCAGCCACAAGCCAAGGAATGGCATGAACTGCCAGCAGTCACTGGAAGATGCAAGAGGCTCCCCTGCAGCCTTGAACGTGAGCACAACCCTGCGGCCACGGATTCCAGACGTCTGGCCTCCAGAATTGGAAGAGAATACATCCCTGCTGTTTGTACCGCTCTGTGGTACTTCCTTGCGGCAGCCACAGGGAATCACACATCCCTCTGCACTGGTGTGCCCAGATTCCAAGAAAAAGCTGCCTGACATCCAGACCACGCAGCCCGCTCTCGGGCAAATGCCAGGTGGGCCCTGCCCACCCCCGCCCTTCACCATGGCCAGGCTGGAGCTGGGCCTCATGAAGGGGAGGAGAGGGGTTCTCAGGCTCCAAGCCCCAGCCACAGGCAGGGAATGGGATCACTTCCTGTCCTGCCTTCTTCCTGAGCAAACAGGGTTCCTCTGAGCACAGCCGCTTGGAACGCAGGGAGGAAAAGGGAAACGTCTGCTTGTCCGTTAGTCACAGTTTCCGTCACCAACAGTCGGCCGGAGGGCCACAGCCCTGCCCCTGCCAGTGCCCACAGGGCCCACGGGGATGCCCAGCTCTGCAACCCCGCACATGTCCTGGGCCCAGGCCCAGCCCTGCCCCGAACCCTGAGCATCTCCCAGGAGAGTTCGAGCCTGTGGCGGCCTGAGAAAGTGGTGGCATGTGGGTTCTGCGGCTGCGGCCGAAGGCTGCCCCTGCTTCCCGAATCTATTTTTGGCAGACAGAGGCTCAGGCAAGACTCAGGGCTGGGTGCCTTGAGCTGCCCGGGCAGTGGCTGGGACATGGGAGATACTCAGAGTCTCGCAGGGAACAGGGGTCTCCTGTCGGCCTGCTCGTGGCACTCACCATCCTGGCGAGCAAGGTCTCTCTGTGGGGGGCAGGGTGGGGTCTCTGAGGCAGCAGAACAGGATGGTGCCAACACCCTGAATCCCCACAAGGCTGGGTCTCAGGGAGAGTCCCAGGAGTTACAGTTAATCCTTACACACATGGTCCAGCACTGTGGGATCTGGTGTGTGTGGAATAGGAGATGCTGGTGATGGCATCGGTCATTACGGCTGATGTTTACTAAGCACCTACTATGTGCCAAGCGGTTTCTGGTATTAATTTATTGGATCTGCACAGCTGCTCTGCATATCAGGGCATGCCACCCCCTGCTTCAAACTCTCCAACACCTAGATAAAATTCCCAAATCCTCCCTCCATCCACATGGCCCTGTGTGATCCAGTCCTGGACCCCGCCTGCCTCTCCAAGCTGCTCTCCCCTCTTCTCTCCTCAGGGACTGTGCTACAAACACATTGCCCTCCTAGCCAGAGGGCCTCTGCACCGGCTGTTCCTCTGCCTGGACACCCTTGCCCCAGATATCTGCATAACTCACTTCCTCACCTCCTTCGGGCCTTAGCTCAGACATCAGAGAGGTCTTCCCTGATCACTCCATCATTAGCTCATCCCTCCCACCTCCACCATCCATCATTTTCTACTACATTCCTCTCATAGCATCTTCAGACTCCATTCTGAAATTGAGTGTGCGAACCTGTCTCTCGCACCAGTTCCTCAAGGGCTGGGATCTTTGTTCTCTGCTATATTCCCACCATACCGGGAACAGTGTCTGGCACAGAACAGATGCTCTGTAACTACGTCTTTAGATGAATGAACCGATAGACAGGGACAGCGGCTCAGAGAGGCAGACACATGCACAAGACCACACAGCTCATGAGTCGAGGAGCCCAGATTTGAACGCAGGCCAGGTTCAAACATTTCCTGGCCGGACCATCTCTCTGCAGGCCTGTGCAGCCTCAGGTAGAAGAGATTAACAGCAGAAAACAAGGCGGGGCCGGGCCAAGGCTGAGGAGGACAGAGACTGAGGAACATGGAAGCCGAGCCCGAGGGGCCTGCATTCACAGATGGGAGAAAAGGGTAACCTTCGGCCATAAGGAGGCGGAGGGAAACCTCGCAGAAGACACTGAGGCCAAGTGTTACATAACTCCGGGACATACCCCGCCCGCCTGTCCGCCAGATCCTGCTTCCTGCTGACGTCGCCTGTGGCCACACTCGGGCCAGGCCTGGTGCAAGGCAGGAGGGGACCCCCACTGACCCTCTGCTCCCCCACTCCTTCCTTCTCTGGCCAAGGGTGACATGTCTTCCTGTACTCCAGACAGGGTTGGGCCAGCAGCCAGAGGTGGCTGTTACTGCGTTAGGATTCACTGGGATGTGCCCTCCTCCCTGGGACTGAAAGGCACAGGGGAGGGGCAGGAGGCGGAGGTCACCAGGTTCAGCGGCACCTCTCCTGGTGAGACCTGCTTGCATACTGCAGCGACGGGAAGCTCACCACTGCAGCAAGAGCGGCCACTGTCAAGACAGCTGGCCTGGCCTGAGCCCCGCTTCCTATGATGGGTCCCTGCATCTGCTCTGCTTTCTCTGCAGCCGTCGATAGGAGGGTGCTCCTTCAAGGTGGGCCAGGAGCGAGAACCAACTGCACACTCCCGAATCACTCATTCTCATCCAGGTCCCAACCTGGTTCTCAGGGTCCCCTCCTGCCCACACCTCTAGAGTCTTCAGCATCAGGGGACAGAAGGGCCACCCTCTTTATCAGCTGTGTCACTCGGCTCAGAATCACTCTCATTGGCACTAGGACGGCCCACCTTGAGTCCAGCCCTGGATGGGGGCTGTGCCTCGGCTCAGAATCCTTTCATGTAGCCTCCACTCCCTCCACGGTCCACTAACGAAGTGTCAGCTCCTCAGCCCAGCAGGAAAAGCCCATCCATTCCTCTGCCCTCAGGGCACCTGCCATCGCTTCCCTGGGATACAGCAGGCACTCAATAAGGGGTTGCTGAATGGACAGTGAGAATAATACTGGATGCTTCTTGAGGGCTGACCAAGGAACAGGCACCACCCTTTACAAAAAGAAACACACTTGTTCTTCAATAGCCCTATGACTGGGTCCCTTTCTTAGCCCCATTTTACAGAGGTGGAAACGGAGGCACAGAGAGGTGAAGTGAAGCCCAGTATCCTTGGACCCAGTCACTAAGCAGCAGAGCTGGGGTGCGAAGCCACCAGCTCCAAAGCCCTGCTTTGCACCATCCTTCTGGAGTGCCTCTTTGAATGAATGGATGAATCAATCAATCAATCGTGAGCGCGTCACCATCAGCATTATCACAGCTCTCACTAGCAGAGTGCATGGGGCACACTAGGCCGCGTTCCAAGCGCTCTGTAGGCAGCCACCCAGTGCATTGCCACAACAGCCCTTTGAGGTGGGTTTCATTATTGTCCCCATTTCACAGGTGGGGAAACTGAGGCACAGAGAGCACTGGTCACTTCGCCAAGGCCACACAGCTAGTAGGTGGCAGAGCCTACATTCAAACTCAGGTCTCCTGGGCCCAGTCCCTGCTCCCAACCCATAGCACACTGTGGCTGTGCCTGCACACACCATTCAAGAAGGGCCCTCGTCAGTGGGATCGCCGGCTGCATGTTTGTCCATGCCAGCAGCTTCATTGGTGGTTACTACACACGACAGGGTGCCTTGAGCATGGCCCATGCCACCTTGGCCCAGTGCCCATACCTCCCACAAATCTCCTAGTCTAATAAAACCTTCCAACTCAAAAAAAAAAAAAAAGGAGGGGGTCTCAGGCAGCCCTGAGAAGGCGGTAGATGGCGTCAAGATAAAATAATAATAACCACAGCAGTAAGAGTCACTAGGGCAGGTCGCCTTCCCAGAGCATTGCCCCTCTGGCAGGCACGAAGGTCCTCACAGGTAATCACTCGTTCACTCCTCACAGGACCTCCTGGATAAGAACTGTTATTCCCATACTTTACAGATGGGGAAACTGAGGCTTAGAAGCCAGAATTCACTGCCCAAGGTCACAGGGGTGCCCAAATCCACAAGCTGGGCCTTGACCCCAGTCTCGCCCTGGGCCTAATTGGACGGTTCACCATGCTGGGGTCTCTGGTCCTCCAAGCCACTCTCAGGTTTTGGAGTCTCTGGGGGTACAGTAGGGCCACACCCTGCGGAAGCCTGGAAAGCCAGGCTGTGTGGCAGCAGGCTGCAGGGGAGGAGACGCCTGTGGTCATGGGGTGAGGGGGACAGGCGGAGGGGGCCCCGGAGCGGGAGGCGGGGTAAGGGGGAGGCAGGGTGAAGAGGGAGACAAAGAAAGGAAGGCTGGGGAGAAACCAGGAGGCCCTTTTTGTGCCTAGGGAGATGCTCAGGGCCAAACCCCTGCCCCTGAGTCATCCCGGATGGACCACTTCAGACTCCTGACCTGGCTGACAGAATCAATGGCCCACAACATCCCCCTACCCGGCCCAGGCCCCCTTCTGCGCCCCCAGGCTGCTGTGGCATGGGTCCTCTTTGCCATAAGGGACCTCAGCAGGTGTTAGGAACAGAGGTCTGCACATTCAGCCAGACACGGTGCCTTCCTCTACACCCAACCAGAAAGCCCAAAGCATCCAGAAGAAGAGGGCGCTGCCTGAAGCCCTGAGCTCTGGGGACAAATCCCAGGGGCTGATGTGGAGGGCACGTGGGGCACTGCTTAACTGGAAGTGACAGGGAGGGGCCTCCCTGAGGCCAGAGGGTGGATTTCAGCACTGACCACAGGGCCGTGGGACTGTGCCCCCTCAGTCCCGGAGCCACCAGCAGCCGCGCGCACACATGACTCACAAAGAACCCACTTGGGAGGGTGGAAGGATGTCCTTAAATTCTGCACAGTGCTTGGGCAGAGTTCAAATAGGGCAAGGCTATACCTGGCCCTCCCACTGCAGGCTGTGTGACCTCATAGCCTGCTCACCCTCTCTGGGCCTCGGCAGGTTGCAGGGAGGGAGCAGTTCAGCATGGCCTGTCTGAAACACACTGTATACACTTTACACCCAGGCGCAAGGCAGCCCCACATCATGGTTTGGTGGGGAGGCGGGGAGGGGAGCTGTGCAACCCCTCCCTCGTGCTTCTGTATCAGTGAGGAAACATGTAGCCTAGCGATGAAGGGCGTGGGTGCTGATCTCATAACTGTGCGCACAAATCCCAATTCAGTTGCATATGAGCCTGGCTAAGCCTCAGTTTCCCCAGCTCTAAAATGCTTGGCAAGCGTGTCAAAGAGGGAGAAAGGAGGGAGGAAGGGAAGGAGAGAGGTAGTGAAGGAGAGAGGGAAAGCAGCAGAGGTCTCCCTCAAAATGCTCCTTGATTCCCAGAAACAGCTGTGGAAGAAGCGGCTTTTCCCTGGAGGCCATTAGACAGCGAGGCGGGCCTGCACCTTCTGTGCTCGTGCAGGAGGGAAGGGTCTCAGCCTCCCGGGGCCTGCCTCAAGCCCTCCAGGATGCTGGGGCTGAGATGTCCGCTCCCCGCCCCCTAGACCTGTCCCTCCCCCGCCACAGCAGCCCTAAAGCTATGAGGTCAAATGGGGCGGGGGAGCTGCTCGCTCAGGACCCATTTGCCTCCGGGTCCTCATTCCAACGCGCTGACAGCCTGAATTCCTGGCTGAGTCAGTCTGGTCCACCGCGCTCCTTCCCCCACACCCTGAGCTGGGGCTGAGGGCCCCCAGAGGTGTCTGTCTGATCGGAGCAGGGTCAGGGTGGGGGTGGAGGGCAGCCTGGCCTGGTCCTTCTCCAGGGCAGGGACACACAGCAGCATTGCGGGCTACAGCCATCTCGGGGCACTCCCAGGCTTGAACCCCCAGAAGCTGAGTTCTAACAAGGCGGCATAACAGCCCCTCCCTGGCTCATGCCTCCTGGGGTGCAGAGACACCTCCTGAGGCAGGCTGGGCTCCTCTCCCAGCCCCCGGAGGCGCGGCGCAGGCGGCTATGGACTCACCATCTTCAGCTTGTGCTGCTGCAAGATCTCATCGAGGTTCTGCCTCTTCTTGTAGTTGAAGTAGAAGTTCTTACACTGCGACACAGTCTTGGAGCCCACCATCCGGGCGATGGCCGACCAGTTGCGGCCGTGTTCCAGGAGACCTGTCTCGGGAGAGGAGGGCAGTGAGGGGCGGCCAGGCCCGGCAGGCAGAGGGGGCCTGCGTACATGGCCTGGGGGGCAAACGGGCCTGGAGCAGAAACCCAGCCTGGGGCTCCCTGCTCAGGCCCAGGACCTCGGGAAGAAGAGACAGCGATGGGCCACGTGTCCCCTGGCGGGGAAGGTACTAGAGGGTGGTAGGGCTGGCCTCTGGGGTCTGGTTTCTCAGTCACTTGACTCCAGGCCAGGATGCATGGGAAAGGCCTGGGCTGGAGGAGCCAAAAGCGACAGGTGAAGCCCCACCGAGCCACCGCGCAGAAGTCTGGGGGCGGAGGGCTGTGAATGTCCAGGATGCACAGCCTCTGCCCAGGCCCCACCTCTCCTGCCTCCCCCAAGCTGGGCGGGAGGGCGGCCGACGTGACCCAGCCCTGACACTCGCTCACAGCTGCAGGCGAGGCCTCGGGAGACGGTTGTTTTCCGGCCACACTGGCCCAGGGAAAGGAAGGGACGTGGTGAGCAGGGGATGGGAGGGTGGAGGTCAGGGTGGGAGTGAGCTGGGGCCAGGAGCCTCCGGGCCCAGGTTAACTGGGGCACCTCCAGGGCCCAAACTCCCTAAGGGCCCCTAAAGGCCCACTCGGGACTCGAGGCCCACCAGGCCGGGTTGGGCAGCTGGAATTTGCTCTCAAACCCCAACCCGCACCACCAGGAGGTTCTCTCAGCCTCACAGATCTCCTGCTGTGGGAAGAGACCCTCCACGAACTGGCAGAAAAAGTTCCCTCCATCCCCAGGTCTCAGGCCAGAGCGGCATGCCACCCCCCACGTTCTAGTTTCAAGGCCACAAACACCAGGCTCAGCAGAAACACAGCCCCTGCTGCACCGGAGGCAGCGCCTGGGAAGCCAAGCCCCCGGTCTCGGCCCATCTGCCCGGCGAGCTGTGGCACACACAGGCACAGGCCAGGCAGCTCTATATTTATGCCTGTGTCTCCAGCGGCGTGACCTTGTATGGCCCAGCCAGCCCGTGCAGGTAGGGCCTGCCCACTTTCCCAGGGCTGTGGGAGAGACAGGGAGCGCTCCTGACCTAGGGGGATGTGCGGCAAGAGGGTGCCCCTCCAGGGCAGCAGGCCCCAAGGCTGAATCACGTAGCTCGGGACTTGGCAGCCTCCCTGAGCTGGAGCTATACTTGTAAGGACTTTAATGAAGGATTTCCCATAATGAAGTTTTTGACCATTTTCCTTGAATCAAATCAATCTGCAAGCCAAGCTCCAGCTAAAATGGTTCAGGGGTCGTGGAGCCGAGGGGCAGCCGTCTGTGTTGGCATTTTCATTCATTCCTTCATTCCTTCCTTCCTTTCTTCCCTCCCTCCCTCCTTCCTTCCTTCCTTCCTTCCTTCCTTCATTCATCCATCCACCTACCCACCCACCTACCCACCCACGTGCCGGCTGCCTGCCTGCTACACACAAGGCTCTAATGCAAATAAAATAACAGCAGCAGAAACATCAACACACCAGCCCATGGCACGGCTGAGTGACACAGAGTTTGCAAAGCCCTTCAAAGACTTGGTTCTGTCTCATCCTTGCTGTCATGGCTGTGACCATTTTCCCATCCCCAGGAGGGGGAAATCTCCTGGGGAGATTTCAGAGGGTCCCGCCAACTCACCCAAGCTTAGAGGACCAGCCAAGGCGGGCAACGCGGGCATGGGGCCCCAGACTTCCTGCCCTCCGGGTCCTCTGGCCCCTGTGGCGTGGGGGTGGCACTGACTGACAGGCCATCTGCTCGCCCGCTGTGGCCCTGGGAGCCACGTGGCCTCACGGCCCGCTCCTCAGGGTTCCTCAAGGACAGGCGCAGAAGGGGAGGGCCGGGGCGTGGGATCAAGTGGCACCCGGCCCCTGACCTTTCCCTCCGCCCGCGCCAGCAGCAGCTGCCACTTCCAGAACCTGGTGGACGGGGCCGTGCGTTTATTTATATTTCCCCAGCCAGGGCCAAGAGAGCCCAGGCAAACACGCCGGGCCAGAGGGATCACAGGCCCGGAACCCGGGTGGGAGAGGGCGGGTCTCCCATCTGGGCCTGCCGGGTTGGGTGGGCATGGAGAGCCTGGGGGGTGGCCCGACGACGCTGGGGAGGTTGACATTTCCAAACTCAGTCAATAAATAAGGAGGTAGCTAGGAGCCTGGCTGGGGGTTGGGGACCCTAATTAACTCCGATCATGGGGGCAGTGGGAGAGGGTTGAGGGCAGGGGAGAGGGGATGGAGGTGGGGATGGGGGTCACCCAGTCCTTCCTGAAAACACGTGGCTCCCAAAGGAGCAATGGGCAGAGTCACCCGGGCACCTAGCCAGAGCTCACCAGCAATCTCGGCCAGCCCTTCTGCTCTCCGGCCTCAGTTTCCTTAACTGCCCTGTGAGGGGCCAGAGTGGGTGTTCCATTAGCGCCGGCCAGGGCCTCGGGGTAGGGGCAGGCTGGCACTGGCTTCCTCTGGTTTCTGTTTTGGGAAGCCCAGGCAGAGGGTGCCGGGCACAGGAAGAAGGACTTTCCACCCCACCGTGCCTTGGAGCCCACCCTGCCAGACCCAGCTTGAAGCCCCCGTCCACCTGGAGAAACCCCCTCTGCACAGAGCATCACAGACCTTCCCAGGCACAGATCCAGGTCCCACCCCTGCTTCCAGGAGAGCCTCAGCCCAGCAGGGAGAGAGGGGAGAGGCACGGGGGAAAGGATGGGCTGGGACCCCCATCCACTCCAGGGGCCCAGAACTCCAACTCCCCAGCTGCCTCAGCTGCCCAGCCTCAAATCCCAGACGGCCACGTTGCGGTCCCTGTCCCTGCACCCGCAGTCCCCCATCCCCTCCCCAGGACCACTCACTCACATCCTCTCATCCGCGTCTCCCCCTCGGCCAAGTTTTCCGGAAACATAGGGCTGGGAAGATGCCCCGGGGAGCGGGCCCAGAGAAGTGGGCCGGCAGGCTGGGCGGCCGCGGCCGGCTCTGCGAGGCTGCTGGCTGGCGTCTGCTGGCGGCTCAGCTCAGCCTCACATCCTTCTCCGTCCCACGGTGAGGGAAGGAGGGAGGGAGGGAGGGAGCGAGGGAGGGAGGGACGCGGCGGGCGGAGGCTGGCTCGAGAGGGGCGGGAGGCAGCTCCTTGCAAGCCCGCCTGCCTGTGGTGGCCCGGGGCTCCTCCAGCGGCTGCTGCCACCTCTGACGCTGTCCCCAAGCCGCTGTGGGCGCGCGAGGTGCCCTTCCCCGAGGGTGGTGGGTGGTGGGAAGTTGTCAGTGGTGCGTGTGGGGCACCCCTGGGCCAGGCATCGCTGGGGCGCCGCGTGCCGAGCTCCTCCAGCACCAATGTGCCCAGTGCGGACGCTCAGCGAGCAGTGCCGGCCAGGGCCCACAGACCCCCGGGCCGGGCAAAATCCAAGGACCCAGGTCCAGCAGGGCAGCCGTGTCACCCGCAGCCGGGCTCAGCTCTGATCTTCCTGCTGCCTGACCCAGCAAGACGCGGCAGGACTGAATGTGACCTCCAGACGGAGGCTCGCGGCGGGCGGGCGGGCGGGCGGGGGAGCGTGGCAGAGGCCCAGGTTCACAAGGGGCGGGCCAACTTGGCACTGGCTTCCCCTCCCTCTCTCCCCATCCGCGGCGGTGGCGGCGTCAGCAGTGGTAAGAACAGATGAGGGTTCCAGAAAAACAGAGCTTCTCCACCCCCGGCAGACGGGGAGCAAACAGCTTCTTCCGCCGTCATCCCCTCAACCCGTCCCCCAACTCTCCGTGTCAGTTCCACCTGAGCTCTGTCCCCTGCCTGGCCTGATGCTGCCGAGGCCGACCGAGCCCTCCATCGGGGGGCTATGGGTGGGCAGCAGGGCTGGTCTCGCATTCCAAAGGGAGCCTGGGATTTGACGAGCCTTTGTCAGGTGCACACAAGACCTTCAACCATTTAGGGTAGGGGGAAGGATTTGGGGATTTGGGGTCCCCAAAGGGCCCTCTGCTGCTGGGGGATCTCGGGACAACACCTGCCCGTTTCGTCCTCTGAGAGCCCCTGCAGCCATGAAGGAACACTGTCAGAAATGCCAGGGAGCCTCCCGGGAGGTTGAAAGTTAACTGAGCTGAACTTTGGAGCCTAGATTCAGGTCACGACCGACTTCCCTGACTCTGGGATCATTAACCTGCTTTTGCCTTTAACCCCCAGCCCTTCCATCCTGCCCCTGAAAACCTGGGGAGCAGAAGGTGTCTCTGGAATGCCCCAGCCCTCATCCTGGGGCATGATGCCAGGGGAGGGCAACAAACCTCAACCACATCGGGGCTCTGGGCCTCTCCACCTGAGTCCCACCCTCCATCCTCTGCAGGGGAGGTCTCAGTGCACTTTTAAGGATGCCAACCCCATCAAATCATCCTCTGCTTAAAATCTTCCAGCGACCACCTGAAGCTCTTGGAATAAAATCCAAAGGCCCTAGGACGGCCTGGGCAACCCTTATGGAGCCAGCTCCATGCACCCGCCCAGCCTCTCCCTGGGTCACTCGTGTATGCCCCAGGGCCTTTGCACTGGCTGCTCCTGCCACCTCCACGGCTTTCTCACGGATGTGCCTCGTCCTCCCTCTGGTCTTGGCTCAAGTGATGGCTCCTCAGAGAGCCCTTCTTTGCCCGCCCCTCCAAAGCGAACCCCCCGTCGCCCTGCCATCCCAGGGTTTGATCATCTTCATAGCTTTTGCCGCCTCTGAAATTAGCTCCCTCATTCCACTGCTCATCGGCAGGTGTCTGGGGCCTGCTGGGCACCCTGGGCATTGTTGCCACCCGTCTGGGTCCCTGGTAAGGAGCTTGCAAAGGAAGAGGGGGCTGTGGGTTTAGCTCTGCACCCTCCCAAAAGAGGCTGGGGTATCCCCCTTGACACCCAGGCACATGCCCCCCACACTCTGTGCCAGGGCGGAGATGGTAGATTCTGCCACCATGCCCTGTGGTCTGGATTCTCCGACCCTACTTCTAATTTCTAAGGAAGGAGTTTCATTCTGAAGAAGGCAGGAGGCAGGAACTAGGAAGTGAAATTGACCAAGACAGGAAGTCCAGCCAGGAGGTCTGAGTCACAGACAGAGCGGAGAGACAGGCGCAGGGGCCTGGTGGCCACAGGGGTAGGTGCTTGGGGCTCCTCTTGGCTAATCCTGCTCTGGGCACCCATGGGGCAGCGCCCCACATGTTATCTGGGGGCCCATGACGAGCTGTTCTTGTGGGGGCCAGGACTCAGCCTCCTCGGCTCAGGTGCTCCGGCCCTTAGGGAGGCCTGCGGCCCTGCTCAGATGCTCCCAAGCTGCTTTTCTCCAAGGGTCTGCAGACCTGCACCCACAGCTAGGACTCCGAGGGGACCACACAGCCACCCATCTGAATCTGGGGATGTCGCCGCTGTTTTCTCTTGGAAGTCCGCCCCCAACTCTGGAAACACACTCGCTCTCCACACCCCAGCCAGTCACCTCCAGCCTGGATGTTTCCCGCCCCTTCCATGAAGACTCACAGGCTGCCTGCCAGAGGGGGGCATTGACCACTGCCCTCTAGCTGTCCTTTTCCCTGAGACACTCAGCATGTTCTGCCCAAAACCCTATCAAAGTTGGGAAGGAAAGAACCAGCCGTCTTGGGCCTGAGTCATGCCACTTCCTCATTTCGGAAACCCCAAGCCCTGGGGGTGTTCCACATGGACGGTGCCTCCACGTTGACACCCCTGACAGGCCAGGCACCTCCTGAGTGTCTTGTCAGGGCTTCCCCAACTCCTGCCATACTGAAATCCCATCAGGATGTTGGCTGGATAACATGACACCTGGACTTGCACCTCCCCACTCTTTTCTCTCCATCTACTCTTTCAAAAGTCAGCCTTGCTATCTGTCTTAGCCTCCGCATCAGCAATTATACCCGTAAATCATAGGTACAATGTGAACAAGCTACGTCTTCTCCCAGCTCTCAAAAAAAAAAAAACCAGACTCATTAAGATGAAATAAAGTCACCTGCGTACGACCTGGCGCTGTCTCGCCTACCATTTCCGGAAGTGCTACATTACACCCTTCAATGTCACGTTTTCCTACGGAGCAGAGCAAAGCAGGAAGCCAGCCTGGGGGGTCAGACAGCCCACCCCATGCCCCATGTCCACCGCAGTGTGCTAGGTGAGCACTGGCTCTCCCTCCGGCCTTGGTCTTCTCCTGTGCAAAGCAGAAGTCGTGTGTATGCGTGCATGTGTACACATGCGTGTGGGGGGCCTGCCTTGCTCGTGAGTACCAGCCTCGCCACGTGACAACAGGCATCATTACGACCGCATCAACCGCCAGGTGCTCCTTCCCTGAGTCAGGAGCCATGTGGATGCGAATTCATGGGTCTCCCGCAGGAGGGAAGAGGGGCTTGTCGATGCCTGATCTCATCTTCAAGGGTGCTGACAGGAGCAAGAGTGTGGTCCAGACCTTGCCCCTGTGTCTGGCTGTACCCCAAGTTCCTGCAGAAACCCCAACTTTCTCCTCCTTCCAAACCATCACAACAGATTGTAATATATCCGGCCGGGAGGCCAACCAGCCCCAGACACACGCCCTCCCTAGTGATCTCTCTTCAGACCACATGTGGTGACAGTCTCCTTGGACGCAAGCCCCGAGGCACTGCACCATCCCTGCCTGGTATACCACCCCTCCTGAGTCACACACCCCGAGTGTTGCCTCCTGCCGGGCCCTGATGGACAGCTGCACCAGGAAGTAGCCGGGCAGACCCAAACCCAGGAGCAGCAGCACTGCCTACTGGCCCGCCCACCCCACTGTTAAGCTCTGGCAGCTTTGTGCAGCCAAGTACACAGGCGCTCCTCTTTTGGGGGGCCCATGGTGGGCACAGCCCAAGGCTTTCCCTGTGGACATGCAATGGGGGAGGTCCTGCTCTCCAGGCTCCAGGACTGGGGGCTCACCCCTCCCCTTCCCACGCCTTAGATGCTTCATCCATAAAAGCCCGTCAGGCCAGCCCACGCGCATAGCAATGAGTGGTTCCTGCCTCGCTCCTGTGGAAAGTGGTAAGGCCATTAGGCAAGGCAGCTGGAGCTCCTGGGGGAGGCCTCTGGGGTCTGCCTGGGCTCACCGGAGCCACCAGGGCCTGGTCTTTCATGTCCTCCCACTGTGGGCCGCTCCCTGGAAGCTGGGAAAGACTGGCGGCCCAGAGGCGGGCCAGAGCTTACTCCTGGTCTAGAATGGTGTGACAATGGTGTGACCAGGAGCCTCCCCACCCGCTCCACAGCAGGTTCTCTGCCGCCAGAGAAGAGGGCTGGGGCCTGGAGGAGCTGCCAGCAGAGCCGCGGGCCTCTCGCACTGCTGGGTTGGGCTTCCAAGCCAGGCCAGGCTGACCTTTCCCAGGGGAACCAAGTCCCTCATCCCAGCCCTGCTCCTGCCCTGCCCCTCCTTCCCCATGTGGCGCTGGGCCTGAGGGCAGGCGGCCAGCTCCCCAGAGCTACCCGATTCCTGGGGAAGCTGCCTCCTGAACATTCTCCGTCCCCAAGCAGCGTGAGCCTCAGGGCAGGCTGCCACAGCTCCGTGCACACAAGAAGGGAAGGTGCTCACTTGCCCACCCGAAACCCTACAGCCATGATGTCCCCAGCCCCTCCCCAGTGGCCTCCCACGCTCTAGGGTAATAGTTAAACTCTATCCCAGGCTGGCAAGGCCAGGCTCCCGGTGGTCCCTCTACCTTCTGGGCTTCAATCACTTCTCACAGGGCTACACTGCCTCTGCCACGGGGCCTTTGCACATGCCTATCCTGCCTTTGTTATCTGGTCAACAGCTTGGCTCATGGACTAACTCATTCAGCCCTCACACCAACCCCATTCCTACTCTGCAAGTGGAATGCCTGGGTTCAAATCCCAGCTCTACCACTTCACAGCTGTGTGACCCTGGGCTGCTCACTAAACCTCTCTGGGCCTCGGTATCTTCATTTGAATAACAGAAGTAGTAACAGCGCCTACCTCCTAGTCAGGTTGGTAGAGATGAAGTGACTTCATACACACAAAGCTTCCAGCAGTGCCCGGCACGCAGGACGGCCTCCACGGTGTTATTGGGTGATATTCACTATTATTTCATGCTCTGGGTGTCAGCCCCTTCCTCTGGGGAGCCCTCTGAGTGGCGGCCCCCAGCACCATGGAAGTTCCTCCAATTGTCACTGTACATTTGCTTGGCCGGTGACTTACCTCCGACCCCCATCTCCGGGGCGAAGACAGAGGTGGCGGGGGGCTGAGGCCCCGAGGTGCAGGCACCTGCTCAGGGTCAGACTCTGCAGGAGGCAGAGCTGGGACCCAAACCTAGGGAGCAAGGTCCAGAGACTGCGCCCTGAGCTGACAGCCTGCCACTTGAGTGGCTACTGTATACCAAGGACTGTACCTATGTGGCTCGCTCCGCCTTTAAGGTGCCTCTGGGAGGTAGCATCTCTGCCTCATCCGAGAGTACAAGGGAAACTGAGGGTGAAACAGATGGGCCAGGCCGAGGTCGGGGGCTAAGGAGCTGCTTGTGGCTACAAAGTGATGGGGAAGTCAGTATGCCCCAGGTGGCACTGCCCTCAGCTCTTCCGCGTACGTTCA
The DNA here is from genome assembly GCF_009764315.1 of Trachypithecus francoisi. Taxonomy (NCBI): domain Eukaryota; kingdom Metazoa; phylum Chordata; class Mammalia; order Primates; family Cercopithecidae; genus Trachypithecus; species Trachypithecus francoisi. The sequence continues at coordinate 8,779,401 of NW_022681456.1, read as the reverse complement.
CCAAAACCCCATGAAGGGGGGTGTGCTGGGTTGGAGAGCATCCCCCAATGCTTCATGTCCACCAGAACCTATGATGTGACCTTATTTGGAAAAAGGATGCTTGCAGATGTGATCAAGTCAACATGGGGTCATACTGGATTGGGGTGGGTCCTTGTAAGGAGAGGGAAATGTGGATAGAGACACCAGGGAGAAAGGCACACAAAGACGAAGGCAGAGCCTGGAGGGACACGGTCATGAGCCAAGGACCGCCAAGGCTGCCGGCAGGCGCCAGGGGCTGGGGGAGGCAAGGCAGGCTCCTCCCCAGGGCCTCTGGAGGGAAGGCGGCCTCTCGGGTGCCTTCAACTCGGACTTCTCACCTCCAGAAGGGTGAGAGAATACATTTATTTTAAGCCACCCAGTTCATGACCCTTTATTATGGCAGCCACAGGAAACACACAGTGGGTGCTCCTTGACTCCCACTGTACAGATGAAGAAACTGAGGCACAGAGAGGTTGACCAGCTTGCCTGAGGTCACACAGCGGAAACATCCAGGGGTTGAGACTTGGTTTCTCCCGAGGGATGGGGCCCCACTGCTGCTCATCCTCCAGGGCCATGCTGCTCAAGTCTTGCAGAGGCTTCAGGCAGGCTGCGGTCCGAAGGCCCTGGGGAAACCTGGCCGCTTATCTGCCCAGGCTCCCCGAGGGAGGGGTGGGGCTGGCTCATTCCTGAGTGCCCCTGCCATACAGAGGGTTAGGCACTGTGTTGCTGAAATGATGGGTAAAGGATGGGCGGAGACCATCTGCCTCAGCAATAGCCGCTTCTCCAGTCCTTTTTCCTAACTCTTGGTTTTCTAGGCGGGGGCTCCAGAACTTTCCTAGCTTCTCCACCCCGACCCCCTATGGAGGAGTTGCTGGGGGCTGCCAGCACCTGTCTCCCCGCCCCACCCCCGCTCCCTCCTGCCACCGCCTGGAACACACAGCCATTAGCAGCCACCCTGAGCAGTAATTGTCCAGATTGCTGTAATTCACGGCAGACGAGCACGCTGCTGCTCACAGCATCATTACAAATGTCACTGAGCAGGGCCTCCACGTGCACGGCCCCCAGAGGACTCTCACTGCCATCTCCACGGGCAGAACCCAGGATGAGCTCACTGTCGTCACTGAGAACCCAACCTTGAGATGGTGGGACATGGGCTCCTCTCTGCCAGTGAGTCATCCCCAGCCGTCCTCCCAGCCTCCGGATCTGCCCTTCCAGAAGGCAAAGAGAGGACAGGCGCTGTCTCCCAGTTCTCAGGCAATGGGGGGGGGTCACCGGTGAAGAGGTGGTGGTGACAGCAGGAGACATGAGAGGGGATGGAGAGGCGGTGGGACCCCGGGCTGACCATTTGGGGACATCCACGCGGAGTCCTCCAATGGATGGGTGCTCTAGGCAATCTCCCAGCCAACGGGCTAAGATCCCAGGGACTCACGTATGATTAAAAATCTCGTATAATTTTACAGAAATGCTCAAAGCAGCACTCTTCACAACAGCCACACGGAAACAATCCGCACATCCCCAAGAGATGAACGACTGACAAAATGTGGCCCACGCAGGTGATGGAATATTATTCAGCCATACAAAGCTACTCAGATGAACCTCAGAACCATCACGCTCTGAGAAAGGAGCCAGACACAAAAGGCCACACACTGTAGGATGCCATTCATTGGAAACGCCCGGAACAGGCCAATCCACAGAGACAGAGAGGGCATTAGTGGCTGCCAGGGGCTGGCAGGGCTGGGGCGGGGCCCTGGGAGGGATTGCTAATGGGTATGGGATTTCCATCTGGGGTGAGAAAAAGTTCCGGAACTAGCCAGTGGGGAGGGTTGCACACCAATGCAGATGTACTCAATGCCCCTGAGATGTTCACTTTCCAGTGGTTAGAATGGTGAGCTTCAGGTTATGTGTATCATATCAAAATTAAATAAAATGCGGGGGGAATCACACAGTCTCAGTAAAGCTTCTTTTGCAGCCTATAATGAAATACACACCAGAAACCACCCAGTGGACATTTAAGACACAGAAACAATCTGGCCTCTCTGGGGCTGACAGCAGCCCCAGGCCCTACCAGCTGGATACGTGCCCAGGCCCCACTGGCATGCCTCTCGCTCACCACACACAGAGCCTGACCCACTGCAGCGGCAGGCCCCACTGGCATGCCTCTCGCCCACCACACACAGAGCCTGACCCACTGCAGCGGCAGGCGGGCCCTCCTTCCTGAAAGGTGCAAGGGTGTCTCTGCTTCCAGGCTCACCTCAGCCTGGGGGGTGGAGGGCAGAGGGCCCCTGAAGGAGCTCTGAGGGTGAGGGGCAGGGTCTCGGGGTGAAGGTGGGGGCTATGGGGGTCTTCTCAGGGCTGTGGGGACCCTCAGCACCCCCCACAACTATAGTGGAGGGCGGGGCCGGGTCCAGAAGCCCCGTGGTCCAGCCTGTTCTCAGATACACCTGCCCTTATGTGCCAGGAGCATTCGCTATAAAGGGCCTTTGTTCCCTCTGTAAGTCACGACCTGGAGCTTTCTGCACAAAGAAACCGCACGTCACAGACAGCCTCGACTCCAGCAGGGCCACGGGACCAAGCACAGGGCGGGGACAGGGAGTAGGGACCTGGGCCTGCACCCGGCCTTACACACCAGCTCCGGTACCCGTGGCACTCCTTGGCCTCTGCTTCCTGGCTCCTCGCCCACAAACAGGGACATGGGCGGGGACAGGAACATGCCCCACCTCTTAGATAACCGAGAGCGAGCGTGCCGTGGGAAGCAGGTGCTGCCCCGTCCTCAGCAGCGCTGCCAGTGATGCCCCAGCTCCCACAGCCAGTGCCCCAGGCCAGGTATAGGCGAGGGAGGGGGGAGATTTGCTCCCACTCAGCCCACCACTGTGGGCCCTCACACAGGGTTATCTGATTCCTCACAGCCAACCTGGATGCCCCTCCCACTTAACAGACGGGCAAATGGAGGCCCAGAGTCAGGTCACTGTGCTGGGAAGTAAAGAACTTGGCCAGGAGACAGCACAGCTGAGACAGTCTCCGGCTTAGGAGGAACTGGGCCCCAGTCTCCGCCGTGCTGCATATCACAAGGCCACCTGCAAACTGGGAATGGCTTCCGCGGCCAGCACCAACACCTGCTGGCTCCCTGCCATGTGACCCACTCCCACGACTGTCCCCAACAGCCTGGGTGTCCCCATCCACTCCAGAACCCGTCATCACCCAGACTGGGGTGCTCAAACCTAAGACAGGTTTCCAAAGCCCCAGCATACTTGAGCCCAGATGGGGCCTTCGGGGCTCTGCCTAATGGCTGGACAAACGCCCTGCAGGTCTCCCTGACCCCAGGACTCTACCGAAATGGCCGCCGGCAAGCTCTGACTGTCCTGAGGCCCCCAGGTGTGCTGCCACTACTCTGTCCCCAAGGCCCAGGAGGTGCTGGCCACAGAGATCACCCAGAAGCCACTCGCTGACTACATGCACAGCACAGGCTGTGTCTCTCTGAGCTGTGCCCTCAAGTCACAAAGACTAGCCTGACAGTGCAGCTGCACAGACCCATTTTCGGGAGGGTAAAACTGAGGCTCCAGGGTGACAAACCTGAGAACAGCCCGGAACCAGAGCCTCACCAGAGGCCTCACCACAGCCCCCGGTTCAAGGCCAAATGTGTCAACAACCTCCCCAGCACGCAAGTTTCAAGCACCCTGGATGCAAACCAACAAGGCTTAAAGCCGCACCACACCCCTCACCTTTCTTGGCTGTTTCCATTTCTTCTTCCGTCCAGCGAGAACTCTCATTCAGCTCCATGGAGGCTGAAAAGAAGACGCCAGGTGATTGGCAGGAGCCGGGAAAGGAGGCACTTTGCCTTCCGCCCTTTTCTCTCCTTTGAGCCAGGGAGGGAGTGGACCAGGCCTTGACGGTGTCACCCCATGGCTCTGAATCCCATGGGAAGGCTACATTTCAGACGCCCCTCCCCAGCCAGTACCCATCGTGGCACCTGACTCCTGAGCCTTTATGCTGGGCTGGGGCTGTGCTGGGCAGTCCCACATGCCGTTGGTCGGGGCCAACCTCCACACAAGCCGCCCAGGTCGGGGCACCTGTCATCACCCTATTTTATAGAAGGTGACACTGAAGCAGTCAAGGGCCTTGACCATGACTGCCTCTGCCTGTACTCTGTTGGGAAAGCAGTCACCTGGTGACTTGGTGACAGTGGGACACGAGCTTCAGGTGGGCCAGGACCTCACCTGACCGAGTACCCACTCGGAGCCCAGCTCTTCCATGACTGTGGGGCTGTCCCATCACGGCAGGATGCTTAGCAACCCTGGACTCTGCACGCTGGATGTCAGCGGCCCTGCTCCAACTGTGACAATCAAAACTGTTTACAGACATCGCCAGGCGTCCCCCGGTGGGGGAGTAAAATCGCCCGTGGTGGAGAAGCCCTGCCCCAGAAGGGTAATTTTCGTACCCCCCACCCATCCAGTACAAGGAGGGGCCTCTGGTGTCACTGGGAAGGGACATAGCCTGGCCTTGGGGTTGGCTGGAGGTGGCTGTGTCTCTGCTGTGGCACTATTTTTGGGTCTGTCTGCCGAGCTCCCCTGGATGTGAGCCCTGGTCCTTCTTTTCCAGTTGCTTAAGACCTGTGAGTGGGGTGGGTGCGAGGGACGTCAGTTCATGGACTCAGTGCCTGGAACTGCGCCAGGCGGAGTATGTGTCCAATAGAGGCTGGCTGAGGTGTGGAGGAAGGTTCTAGCAGAAGAGGGGAGATGGCCCCCACCCCCATGGGCAGCCCCATCACCCCTGACAGGCCAGAACCACCCCAGCCTCCCCTATCTCTGCGGCCACAGCCTGGGCCTCTCTGGGACCTCATCGATGCTCTGGTTCCTCCCCACAGGACTCCCAGAGGAAGCCTACAGAAGCCAGCGGCGCCAGGGATGCCGGGGTGCTGAGGGTGCCCAGTGCCGAGAGAGAGGTGGAAGGCCCAGGAGTGTGTTTTCCACCCTGCAGCTGAGCCCCCAGCATCAGCCTTGGGTCCAAGAGCACTATCCCCAGAGATCAGGCAGGAAGAAAGCCCTTTCCCTTTCACCCTGGGCCTCCAAGTACACCGCCACCAAAGGGCGGCTGGAAAATACCTACAGGAGCTACACAGGCTCTGTGGCAATGGGGCTGAGTTCTAATCCCAGCTACACTGAATTTTTTTTTTTTTTTTTTTGAGACAAAGTCTTGCTCTGTCACCCAGGCTGGAGTGCAGTGGCACGATCTCGGCTCACTGCAAGCTCCGCCTCCCGGGTTCACGCCATTCTCCTGCCTCAGCCTCCCGAGTAGCTGAGACTACAGGCGCCCGCCACCAAGCCCGGCTAATTTTTTGTATTTTTAGTAGAGACGGGGTTTCATTGTGTTAGCCAGGATGGTCTCAATCTCCTGACTTCATGATCCGCCCACCTCGGCCTCCCAAAGTGCTGGGATTACAGGCGTGAGCCACCGCGCCCGGCCAGCTACACTGAAATTTTTAGAGAGGCAATGTTTCCTCTCTGAGCTTCAAGTGGGCCATTTATGAAATAGGTCCCAACTACATCAGAGACAGGTGTGTGAGCCGGACCCTAGGGGATGGTGGGGGGTCTGTGGGAGATGAAGCAGCATCTCCACCCTGAGGATGAGCCCTGAGCCCTGGCAGGTGGGGCTTCGGCCTGAGCACTTGGCTCCTGGGTGGGTTCCCACAGTGGTTGGAGGGCTGGACCCTAACAGCTAGACAAAGTAGAGACAAAAGGAGCACACCGCTGCCCCCTGTGGCGAATCTTGGGAACTGCCACGGACATCATCTTACTTTTTTCTACTTTCTGGGAGGGCAGTGAGGGATGAACACCCTTCTCAACAGAAGGGGAAACCGAGGCCCACGGAAGTGAAGGTACAAACCCAGATGCCTACCAGGGTGGAGGCTGGGTGGGGACAAGTAGAGCCCATGACATTCTAAGAAGGGGTGGTAGTTACTCAGCTCCCAACAACTGCTACCTCGTGGCAACCTGGGCCACGCATGGCCAGATCTTCTGTTTTTAAAACGACAACCAAAAAATCCAGAATTGGTCATTGGGATTTTTATGTGACATCTTCATGCTCTGAAATCACTTTGGTTGAAGCCACTGAGCTCTTCCTTCACCCCAGGCTCTGTTCTAGGTGCTTCTCACATAGCAAGTGACTACAACTCTTCCTCCATGTTTAGAGGTAACCACCAATTTCTCCCACTGACAACATGAGGACCTTGAGGCACAGAGAGGTTCAGGAATTCACTCTGGGTCACACAGCACATCCAATAATTAGCGCTGGGATTTGACCACAACCATGACTTAACGCCAGCCCCTTGGCAGTTGCCAATTAACTCAAATTGCACGAAACTTTCATATGAGTGCAACCCACCATGTCTCCAGCCCCTCCCCCACCTGCATCCTGGCCCCTGGCTCACCTAGCTCGGCACTCTGCTGGGGGGTGATGGCCTCCTCACTGTTGGCCTCATTAGCCATTGAGCGGGTGATGCGGCCTTTGCGTCTCCCCTGGCTGTTGGCAGTTTTGCGGCCTTTGGAGGCCACGGCCTCCTTCTCGTCGTTGTCCTCCCCTGAGGTGTCGTCTGTCTTCTCCCTAGAGGCCAGAGAGGGGAGACAGGATGGTTTCACCTGAGCCGGGAAATCAAATGGCCACTGGAGGAGACCGTTTCTTCAGCTGGATTTGCACTGGCTGCCAGCAGTGGTGCTAATCGGATACTAAGAAAGAGGGGGAGAGGCCTGAGGTGAGGGTGGCCGGGGGCGGTCTGCAGGGCCTCCCCGTTCACCAGACGTGGGAATACAGCTGGCAGGACAATGCCAGGCTATTTCAAAAGGGAGTTGCGGCCAGGTGTGCTGGGTCACACCTGTAATCTCAGCACTTTGGGAGACCAAAGTTGGAAGATCGCTTGAGCCCAGGAGTTTAAGACTAGCCTGGGAAACACAGCAAGACCCCATTTCTACAAAAGAAAAATATCAGAAAATTAGCCAGGTGTGGTGGCGTATGCTGATGGTCCCTGCTGCTTGGAAGGCTAAGGCTGGGGGATCTCTTGAGCCTGGGAGGTCGAGGCTGCAGTGAGCCATGATTATACCACTGCACTCCAGCCTGGGCGACAGAACAAGATCCTGTCTCAAAAAAAAAAAAAAAAAATGGATAGGGGGCGTAACCTGGGCTATCAACTACTTAATTCACCAATAAGGCCACGTGGACAGGTAGTTAATTGGCTGGCTATTTTATTCCCCAAATGGGAGGTACTGGGAACTTTCCTTCTGGGCTGGTGGCTATCTGCAAGACCATTTTACGCACCAAATAGATACTGTCTGCAAGACTATTTGGTGAACTAAATGGGGGTGTGGGCTGGCAGCAATTTACAGGGCCATTTTATTCACCACAGAGGAGCTATTTCCAGAGGGGCTCTATAAGAGGCAATACATTGGCCTTCAGTATTATCAAGGGCCAGGTGTCTTAGGCATTGGCAGGAGGAAACTCTCTTGCCGGTTTTATGCAGGCCTAGCCTGCAGGCCTAGTCGAGGTGTGTGGGGGTGCTCGCAATCTCGATACCCAAGCTGGGGCTCTTGCAGAAGAAACTGGGGAGAGTTTTACTGTGGGAGGCTCAGATTGATCACCTCCACCTTCCCACTCACCTTCCTGAAAGGCCCTTGCTGGAAGTGTCTGGGAGACGGGGTGAGGAAGCCAGATGTTCTCTGAAGCCAAATTCCTGAGCCCATTACAGGTACCTGGCGCTAAGTCGTGCCGCCCCCCTTTCTCCAGCTGGCTGCACTCCCGCAGCCCCTGGCAGGCACAGGAGGCCGTCACGGCCCCCGCGGTGAGGCTGTGCCTTGATCTGCAAGAACTCACACTGCCATCAATGATTCTAAAGGTGACAGCAGCCGCCTGCACACCTAGTCCTTCCAGGAGTGCCTCTGATCCCCCCTTCCCCTCTCCTGGCGCCTCAGGAGGCGAGAGCGGGAGGAGGAGGGGAGGCAGAGAGTTCCAAAGTCATTGCCTGGATTTATTAGCTCAGGAGTGGAGCTCAAATGAGCTATCAGTCTCTAAAGTCTCCAGAGGGTTGGAGAAAGAAAGGGAGAGCGGATGGCGGGGAGCCGGGAAGGAGGAGGAGGGCGATGGGAGGGCTTCTGGAAGGGGGGCTGTCAGGGGCAAACGAGCAGAAAGCCCTCTCCCCTGCTCACGGGCAATTGGTGGACGCCCCACCCATCTCTACAAAGGGTTCACAGACCCGTGTGCCACCCGGGTTGGGTCAGCGGCCGGGCCCTGCAGGGGACAGCGGGCTGCCTTACTTGAGGAGGTCTTCCTTGTCGTTCTCCACCTCCGGCTTCTCCTCCTCCTTCTCCGCCTCCTTTTCCTTCTCTTTCTCATCTTTCTCCTCCTGGCTGCTGCGGGGCATGGGCTGCTGCTGCTGCTGCTGCTGCTGCTGCTGCTGCTGCTGCTGTTGCTGCTGCTGTCAGACCCCGGGAGAGGGAAGAAGGGAGTAGGGAGGGAAGGAAACCATGAACAGGTGAATCTCTGCACCTGGGCTCAGCCTGCGCTGGGGAGGAGGAAGAAAACACGTGGAGTCCACCCAGAAGAGGCCATAAACAACCAGGAAGCCAGGCCCCACTGGCATGAGCTGGGGAGAGGCACTGCCTGGGGTCCTGCCGCCCTAGGGGCCTGGGTAGGCGGAGTTGGGGTGAGGGGCAGGAAGCACTGGTGTCAGAAGTGCTGGCTTCAATTCCTGCCCTTTCCACACAGGGGCTGTGTGCGCTTGGATGAGGGTCTTAACCTCTCTGTGCTGATTCCTTTGCCTTGACAACATGAGTATTCAGCATGCCTGTGCCTCAGCTGAGGGCTGGGAGGTTGAAATGAGAGAATCCTCGCCATGCTTACATTCGCATCTGGCCCGGATATTTAAGAGGGGCAGAAGTGATCCGGGCCCCAGAGAGGTGCCCTGGTGAGCCTCAGCAGGGGTGCCTGAGCATCTGGGAAGGTGGGGACACACCCCTGACGCCCCAGCCCTGCCCTGCCCCCAACAGAGCTGAGGCCACGTCTCTAAGCCTCTGTCTCTGAGTCTGTAAAACGGGGAGGTGGGGGGATGCCCCTGATTCCCCAGAGCCCAGGAAGGCCCCAGGCCTGCATGGAGGTGGCCGCTCCTGCTGTCTCCCTCGCATGCCGGCACCCCAGGGGGACAGAACAAGCCCATTTTACAGAGCAGATCAGAGAGGCTGGGAGCCAAGCCAGCCTCCTAACTTGGGCCTCTTCCTGTTGTCTGCCTCCCCAACCTGTCCTAGCCAGTCTGGGCCTGCCGCCCCTCCCCTCACCGACATAGAGGAAGGAGTGTAAGCTCCCCCCGGCACCGCCTCCCGATTTCCTTTCATCCCGCCTGATTTCTTTTAAAGCACACACTGATTTTCTTGGACACCCCAAGGTCCTCCCTGCAGGCAGCTGCCAAACCAGACCATCTTTCCATCCCTCTGAGCCAAGCGAAATAAAAATAAACCCCAAAGCCTTTTAATGTGTACCAGGGGCACAGTCACACCAATGTTTCAAACCAGGGAGCAAGAACTCCAAGCAGATAGAAAAGGAGGGGTCGGGAAGGTGAGAGAGACCCCTTTCTCTTGCCTTTCCTTCCTGCCAGGAACAGGCGCCTGCCCTGCACACAACGCTCTCTCCAGCCTCTTTTCATTTAGGATGCGGCAGAGAAACAGAGCAAGGGTCTGACTGCTGCAGGCAACCGTGGGCTCTCTGAGGCTGCTGCTGGGTCCAGGGCAGAACCTTGGGCCTGCATCTGCCTCTCTTCCCCAGGAATCCCTCGCCACCGTGTTCTGTAAGAGGAGCCAGGAAGGGGCAGAGTGGCCCAACGACTTGGAACAGTCTCCCCGCCCCAGGTTGCTGCTGATTCCCCAACAGGTGCCCGGCGTCCTGGGACCAGCCTGTTCTCCCTCTCCTGACCTCAAACCCTCAAACGTAACCTTTAAACAGCCACCAGGTGAAGACTCCTTTGGAGGCAGAAGCTGGGGGAGGAGGTTTTTTAGGCTTGTTCCTACAGTGTCCTTTCTGTCCACATTTGCCCGATGTGGGCAGAGGTGGGAACCTGGGGAGGGAGGAGTAATGTGGCTGGCTGGGGAGGGAGCCCTGCCCCCTGGGCTGCCCCGCCTGGATGCCGTCTCCCTGGGTCAGATGACCCTGGCAACAGCCCAGGGCCGGAGTCTGGGCAGGGCCGGGGCTTTTGAATCACATGGAGCTTGGTGTCTCCTGAGACCACACTCAGCTATGTCTGTGCCAAGAAGTCCCCACCTGGGCTGCGGCATCCCTCCTGATGGGAGCAGTGGCCACGGAGCCTCCTTCCCGGAGCATCTGCCCATTCGCCCCTGCATCTAGGCTGATGGGGGCTCCATGACCCCCTGGGGCCTCACCCATGGACCCACAAAGCAGGTTAATGTCTGCCCTGGCATGGCCAGTAAATGCAGCTCCACACCCACCAGGCCGCAGGCAGGGGCCAGTCGGGAGAGGGGTGCACCTGGGCCAGGCCCTGAGCTACGAACCTTCCCCACTGGAGCTCTCTTCCGAGTCCTCAGAAAAGCCCCAAGGAGGAAGAGGCTGATGCAGAGGAGAAATCCCCACAGATCCCCCAGAGCTGACTAGACACCCAGCACTGTGCTGTCCATTTTATATGGGCCGGCTCCTGGCCCCTCTGAAGTCCTGACGGAGATGAAAACACCATGAGTAACAGTGACCCAGAGGAATGTCATGGCGGGTCACCCACGCCCTGCACCACACCAAGTGCTTTGCAAACACTATTCCAGCCTCAGAAATAGGAAAGCCGTGATCACTGGTCACATTCTGCAGAGGAGGAAACTGAGGCTCAGAGAGGCAAAGCTTCAAGGTCTCGGAGCAAAGAAGGCTGACAGCCCAGAGTGTGGGGGATGTGACCCTGCTGTCTCCAAAGCCCCAGCTGAGAGTCTCAGCCAACCCCCGACCAGGATCTAGGGTTTGTGTTCTGCAGACTCGCCAGCCACCCCCGTCTACCTGTCCTACCTGCCCCCCACTCCACACTACAAGCCCCGCCAGGGCCTGCCCACAACCCCCTCTCTCCTGGATGGTCATCCCTCATGTCTCCGTGTTTGATCGCTCATGGCGCCACATGCCTGGCTCCATCCCAGTGGTCTCCCCTACCCACCCACCCGTCCATCTTACAGAAGAGGAAACTGAGGCACCATGTGCAATCCTGTCACCAAGCCCTGCCTCCTCCTCTTACCTGACATGTTAACAAGCCCCCAGGGCAGGGGTGCCTTCCACCCTCACCCTCTGGTTGGAGTGGGTGCAGCAACACCCACTAGCACAAGGTGGCCCCTTCTGGGCCACCCTGCAGTCAAGGCCTAGGGCCCTGTGCATGGGCTCCTCACTTCCTGTGGGCTCAACATCTCCTGTGGGAGGGGCATCCCTGCAGCCCACGCTGAGTGAGTCCGGTAGAGGAAGATGAAAAGGAGGAATTCCAGAGCAGCCCTGGCCTTAAAACACACTTTCCAGTGGGACAGACCCCGGGAGCCTTAATGACGAACATCTGCAGGGTCTCGTAGCGGCCACCTGGGAGGCCGAGGGACTGATTTAGGGCTGCTCATACTTGCTGCTGGGAGATTACACAGGGAGAAGGAGGCCCCAGCTCACAACTCCCCGAGGAGCTGGGGGGACCTGGCAGCTGGCTCAGCCCCCAAAGCCTTCTTTGTTTTAGGGCAGCAAGTGCAGCGGCCAACATTGGCGAGGCTGGGTTGCCGGGTCTTGGGCCTGTCCACAGAGCGGCAGAACTGCACTTGCTGAGCTTCCCAGGCCACTGAGGTCCATGGTTCTCAAGGTCCTATGACATTGGCTGCACACTCAGATCTCGTGGGGAGCCCTGAGAAGTCCTGATGCCCAGGCCACACCCCACACCAATGACATCCGAATCTCTGGGCCAAGACCCAGGCGTTCGTATGTTAAATTCCAGGTTATCCCGATGGGCAGCCAGATTTGAGAACCAGTGCTTTACCAGGGACTGGCAAACGTTTTCTGTAAGGGCCAGAGGATAAGTATGCGGTCTCTGTCATCTCCCTACTCAACTCTGCCACTGTCTTGTGAAAGCAGCCCTTGTAGCAACAAAAGGGCATGGCTGTGTGCCAATAAAACTTTATTTACAAAAGCAGGTGGTGGGCCGGATTTGGCCTGCAGGCTTTCGTTAGAGCACCCTGCTCCAGGCCAGTGCTACCCACACCTGAAGGTGCACACACATCCCCTGCCAATTCCCACTCAGTGGGTCTGGGGTGGGACCTAGGACTCTGCATTTCTAACCAGCACCAGGAGAAGCTGCCACAGCTGGCCTCAGACCCCACTGAGGAGCGAGGCCTTCAAGAATCCTTGTCTCACAAGGCACACAAAGGACTCTCTGTGCAGCAGAAAACGCCAGTGGGCACCATTCCCTCCATGTGAGGGGTCTGAAAGAAGGGGAATCAGAAAGAACTAGAAGCCAGCTCCACTATCTCAAAGGATCTCGCCCTCGTGGTGGAGGGCTACCTCTGCCTTTCAGACGTGCCACTGGTCAGGCCGACGGTGGGTTTGTGTCCCGTGTATGGTCAGAAACATCCCCCCAAACCACAGCACAACTCTGTGGCAAACCCTACTGGATCTATGGTTAGCCAGAACCACTGGCCCAAAGCCCCAAGGGACACCTGCCCCCAGATCTGGACAATGAACCCGTAACCCTGAGCCTGCCAGACAAGCAGCACATGACTGGGCCCGTGCAGAAGCCCCAGACCACAGGCTATGCAGAAAACGATCTCAATAAAAACAACAAACAAGCTGAGCACATTTGATGAGGCCTTCTCCTAATCGCTTCCTGTTCCCTGTTACTTGAATCCTCCCAACAACTGGTATCATCCCAGTTTTATGGATGAGAATGCAAAGACACAGGGAGGTTAAGTAACTCAACCAAGGTCACACAGCATTTCCTAGAAGGTCCTACATCCAGGTGCCCTACCTCCGCCCTGGGTTGGGGGTTCACAGCCTCCTCCCTAAGCCCATTTAAGCCAAATGATGCCATTGCCTGATTCTTTCCCTCCGCCAGCATGCCCTGAACCCCCAAGGGGCACACCAGCCACTGAAAGATGTGGCCCCCGACTGTATGGAGCTTGCACTTAGGCTGACAAAGACAGGCCAGATGGAGGTGACGGTGATGAGGACACATTCAAAAGGCACATTCATGGTGCAGACGAGGCAGCAAGGTGTGCTGACATGCAAGGCAAGGTAAGGGGCCTCGGCAGAGCAGGAGGCCTCTGAGGCATGGCGACGGGAAAATGGCCTCTGTGCCTACCAAGTGGCACTTTGGGGCATGGCTGGAGGGCCTGGCCAGGGCTAACACCCATGCTCAGAAATACACGTGGCATCCTGAGGGTGGCAGAAGCCCCTGGGGACCTTTCTCGAAAGGTGCAGGGGTGGCGGGGAGTCACATGACCCGCCCCATGTTAAAAGGCGATCCAACAGCAGGTCGCGGGAAGGAAGACGGTGGACTCCGGGAATGAGAGGAGAGAGTCCAGTGAGAAGGTGCTGCGACCATCCAGGTAGGGGCTGATGAGATTTAATTCTCAGATGCTAAGTCCTTACAAATGTGTCAGGAGAGCTTTCCAATACCCAGCAGCACCGTCTGTGGCTCAATCTCATGCACTCATTCAACAAACACTTCACTGAGTATCTACCACGTGCCAGGTGCCCCTGAGGGGGTGTCCTCATGACACCTTCCACCTCCTGGCAGTGTAGGGACAGGGATCCCAGGAGCCTGGGGCTGGTGTGGAGAGTGGGGTCAGGGGTCAGAGCCGAGGCAGAACAGAGTTCCCTGTTGCTGGCAGCTTTTCCCTAACACCTGCTTTCTGCCCCTCGGATTCAGTCTCCTGTCCTTGCTGGGGAAAATGCAGTCAGGGGAGGCCGTCTCAGCGCGTAAGGGTTGTCTTTTTATAAGATATACCAAGGTGTGCTGCAGCCAGCGGCTACCAGCTCATGGCCGTTATTAAAAAAGGAAACACATAACCTTAGAATTGAAGAAATTATGGCCTGGCAAGGTGACTCACACTTGTAATCTCAGTGCTTTGGGAGGGCCAGGCAGGAGGATCATCTGAGGTGGGAGTTCAGACCAGCCTGGGCAACACAGTGAGACTCCATCACTACAAATTAGCTGGTGGTGCTAATTTTAATTAGGTGGTACATCCCTGTAATTCCAGCTATTCAGGAGGCCAAGGTGGGAGGAAACCTTGAGCCTGGGAGGTCAAGGCTGCAGTGAGCTTCAACTGCACCACTGCACTCTAACCTGGGTGACAGAGCAAGACTCCATCTCTAAAAAAACAATAAACTTAAAAAAAAAAAGAAAACAAAGGTTACAAGCGCTCCAAGGGCATCGCTTCCTGATCATCTGGCTACATGGAGCTACAAAGTCATCTGTGCTGTGGAGGCGATTTCCGCCAACCGCACGCACAGGGCGAGGACAGGATAAGAGAGCTTGGTGCTAGGGGCATCTTTCCCCAGTTCCAAGTCAGTGGCAGCACGTTTTTGCGTGGTGCTGGGCACGGTGGGAGGATTTATTTACACCATGGCAACCAGCACGTGCTACAAACTCAGCTTCCCCCTACGGAAAGCTGGTTGTTAAACATTTACCAGCACTCCACAGCAGAAAGATGCGTGTCGACAGAACGTGAGCAACATTTCACATGCGCATGGAAGGATGTTTCGCCTGTACAGATGTGTGCTGTGCCAGCCGAAGCTCTGTTGTAAATCCTAATTCAGATCCCGTCCTGCAACTCGGCGTCAAATTCACAGCCCCTGCTCCTGCTCTGAGGCCGGGATTCCTGGCCCCTGCCCACCTCCCTCGGGGCAGCTCTCCCTGTGCCCACCACCTGCCTCCTGGAAGTTGGCCTGCATGTTCCTGCTTCAGGGCCTTTGCATGTGCTATGCCCATGGCCTGGGGTGCTCCCCCCACTTCTGCCTGGCCAGTCCCTTCTTATTACTCAGGTCTGAGCCCAAGGGACACCTCCTCAGAGAAGCCTTGGGGCCAGCTCCCTAGAAGCTGCCCTCCTGCCCAGCAGTGGCCTCCTGACCCTGGCTTACATGTTTGCCCTTTAACCCTCTCTCAAACTGCCACGCTGATGGACCTGTGCATGGTTCAAATCCCCCATGGGTGTGGGTTCCAGGGACCCTGTTTGCCCTTTTTTTTGGAGGCAGGGTCTTGCTCTGTTGCCCAGGTTGAAGGGCACGGCATGAGCACGGCTCACTGCAGCCCGCACCTTCTGGGCTCAAGCAGTCCTTCCACCTCAGCCTCCCAAGAAGCTGGGACCACAGGAGCATGCCACCTCACTCGGCTAATTTTTAAATTTTTTTGTAGAGATGGGGTCTCACTATGTTGCCCAGGCTGGTCTTGAACTCCTGGGCTCAAGTGATCCACCTACCTCAGCCTCCCAAAGTGCTGGGACTACAGGCATGAGCCACCACACCTGGTTGACCTTGTTTGTCTTGTCCACGAGGGAATCACCTAGAATGACGTCCCTGCAGAACAGACTCAAACACCGCCCATCCCCCAGGGACAACCCGCCAGCTGTGAGCCTGCCAGGGCCCCTCCCTCAGCGCCTCCAGCTGCCACAGACACCAAGGCTGGTGTTCTGGGAACTACTTCCTGACTCCAGCAGCCCAGCTTGAGATGCACCCCCCGCCCCCTCGATCCTGACCAATCTGCTGCCTGGGGAGCGCTCACATTTTCCACCTCCTTCTGCCTCTCTGATGCCGTCGCCCCTACACTGCATTCTGGCCGATGCAAAGGCCATGTTTGTCTTTTCCTCAACCTGCAGCCTGATCTGCTCCATGCCTGGGCTCCGGCCCACCCACCAGCTGCCTTTCCTGGGAGCAACACCCCTGACTGCAGGACTCAGGGAGCCCCCAACTGTCTCCCCACCTAGCACAAAGCTGGGCAGGAAACCAGAGACATCTGCTCACTTCAACCCTAAATCTGCACCCAATCCTGCCCAGCCCAGCTGACCCTGAGTGGAGAGGACGCGGCCACCTCCTCCAGCAGGCCTGGGAAAGTCGGCACCACCAGAAGGTTGTGGGCCCATCCTGGCCCAGCCCCAGGCAGGCAGCAGGTTTGAAACAAGATACAAGCCCTCAGTCTGGGAGCTGAAACACAGCCTGGGGCGATCTGGCCCGCCCTGCCACCGGTCCCCATCATCAAGTGACTTCAGCACCTAGGGGAGGCGGCTGGCCCTGAACACCAGCACCCACCGCACAGTGGCTGCCCCTCCCCGGGGACCAAGCCTGGCTGCTCCTGCCCTGGAACAGCCTTCCCGGTCATACTGTTCCCCGTGCAAGCTGTCTGAGTGCCACAGCAAGAAGAACAAGGTCACCAGTCCCTCTGCAAAGAGCTGGGAGAGGAGGGACGGAGGAGGCAGAGGAGAGGGGGCCGGGAGAGGGGGCTGTAGTGGGAGGGAGGAGAGAAAAAGGGAGAGAGGTGGGGGAGGAGCAGAGACCTGGAGGAGAAAGGTTGAGAGGAGTGATCCAGGGACAGGGTGAGGAGGGGAGGTGGCAGGGGAGGAGGAAGAGAAGAGATGGGGAGAGAGAGAGAGAAAGGGGGATAGAGGGAGCTAGAGACAGAGTTAAAAGACTTAGATGGGGAAAACAGAGAGAGAAAGGAAAGCACACACACAGAAACAGACGAGATGTGGACACAGAGATAGAGACAGAGAGAAAGGGGAAGGAAGACATGGCAAGAGAAACAGACAGAGCCACCCATGCGTGCGCACGCACACACACTCACACACACACACACACACACACACACACACACAGAGAGAGAGAAATAGAAACCTAGAAAAATGCAGGAGGCTCAGAGCTGGGGGCTTGGGCAGAGCAGACCCAGAGGGACAGAGATGGGGAGCGGTGGAGAGTGGGCACAGGCAGGACAGCAGCAGTCCGGGGCAGGGCCTCGGCCTCCCTGGGCTTCCTCCTTGGACCCAGGCCGGATGAGTGGAGCCCAGGACGGGCTGTTCCCATCTCAGTGTTCCATCTCTGCAGAAAGAGAGGCCCCCTTGGCCACATGAACCCCCATTGCTGCAGGAAGGCCATGTTGCTACCAGGGGCTGGGCCCTGCCACCTGGCCTAGCCAGCCTCACATCCTCGCTCCCCCATAGTCTGTTGTCAGGCCCCAGCATTCCTGGGCTCTGGTTTTGCAATTCACTAGGATAACGCGGCCCTTCCATCAGTGAGTCATGAACTATAAACCACCGTGCCAGCGCTTGAGCTGCTCCCCCCGCCGCTGCCCCACCATCGTGATTCACCTCAGGGTGGTGGCGATGGGGCTCGGAGCCCAGGAGAGGATGCTCGGGCCTCAACCCAGCCTCCAGGCTCAAAAGCCGATCTCAGGGGCCAGGTTCTGGGAGGTGGGGGCTCGGCCCTCCCTTGCCAAAGCTCAGGAGTGTGGAGTCTCATGGGGGTGGGTGTGGAGCAGCTAGCATTCCAAAAGCCTACGCCTGGGCCTGCATCCCCCTGTGTCAGAATACAGAGAAGCTTCCAGAAAGAGGATGGCAACCTCCATTAAACAAGAAGGCAATCCCAGTACTCCAAACAGTCATGCACATCCCTCACCTCCAGCCGGCCACAAGGCTGAGCACCAGTGCCGTGGATGCCAAGGTGGGCCAGAGTGAAGGCGGCCACATGCAGTATAGGTCTGAGTCCAGAGACGTCCCATGGCCAGCACTTTCAATCAACGATTTTTATATTCCACTTTATAACCATCCAAGTTTCAGAAACGCAGCCATCGAAATGACACACAAACTGCTTTGGTATAGGGCATATGGTGTGGGGGTGACAGGGCAGAGAAGGGCCAGCACAGGTCCAGGCCTGGTCCAAGCGCTTCAGACAGGGCAGGTGTCCTTGGGATGACACGGTGGCACTGGCGTCTTGCTGCCAGGCTGTGGTTAAGCATTCGGGTGGCCACAGCATCCATAAAGCGTGGCTTTGCAAACATGCAGATACACAGGCTGCCTCCTCAGCTGGACTGGCCAGACATCCCTTCTGGAAGGGGCTGGCTGCCCTCGGCTGTCAGGCCCGCTGACAGGAACTCAGCTCAGAGCTGCCTCATCCAAGTTGGGCCCTGGCCAGGGAGGCCGCTGCCCATCCCAAACACCTGGGAAGGGCCGTTCCAGCTCGAGTGTACCCCCATGGGTGGTCCGGGTTGTCAGGAAGCCCACCTCGGGCTTGACAACCCCTTCAGCCACCCTGCTCCCTGCTCGGGGGCTGACCCCCAGCACCGAGGTTCTCAGCAGGGTCCTAGACCAGTGCCTGGGAGCTCCTTGGAAATGCAGTCTTGGGTCTCAGCCCTATTGTGGGGTGAGGGGTGCAGCCCAGTGACTGGCTTTCCCCAGCCCTTCCGGTGATTCCAACATGCACTCACATCTGAGAACTCAGACTGGGACATGTCCCTTCACAAGGCAGACCTTGGCCTCAGTGGGGGGGACTCCAGGAGGGCACAGCCCCAGGATGCTGGCTACAGCCATCCCAGTGTGGTCAGTGGTGTCTGAGGGAGTCGGAAGCCTCACTGCTGGGGAAAGTGCACAGCCCAGTGTCCCTGGAGTCACTTCTCACCCCAGCCCACAGGCTTGCCCTCCCTCGGGATCCCACCACAGCCTCCACTTCAATCCCCCCTTGACAAATGGCGAAAGGAGGGACACCCATGTCCTTGGTCCTGAGCCATGCACCCCCCAACTTGGGAAATCCACAGGTGGCACGTGGGCGCTGTGGAGCCTGAGAGGGGCAGTCGTGCCCACTCCCCGACACCTCGGAAGTCCCACCCTGTGTCCACCTCTGCAGTGTGGAATTGGGGAAGTCTGGGGTGTTGAGACGGGCGGGGCACGGCTGATCCCTTTACCCTATTTTCTGAAGGATTAAGGTTGGATTCGCATCTGAAGGTAGAGTCTGACAATGCTGGCATACAGTGGGCACTGAATAAATGCCCCCGGATGAACATGCATATACTGTGCACCCGATGGACACCTCTTGGGGGGTCTGTGGGGTGAGCAAGCTTGGGGACATGAAGCGGGAAGACCCCTGCAAGCAGCATCTGTCCTGATGACATGAGAGTGGCCACTCGTCGCTGTCTTCAGCAGAGATGTGGCCTGGAGCCACAGGAACCACGCCAGGACCACAAGCACCACAGCCTCTCTGCGGCCACCCACAGCAGCCTCCACAGCCACCCAGGAGAGAGGGGCTGTGCACCGGGAGTGGGGGTGCTGAGAGAGCGCAAGAGACACGGAGTGGGAGACAGACATGGAGAGGAGAGGCAAGGAGGGAAAGAGGGAGATGAGGAAGAGCCCTCAGCAACTCCCCAAAGACATATATGGTAACGGCGGAGGTGCTGAAAGAGAAAGAGACAGTGACCAGCTGCTGTCCCCAAGAGCTGAGGGACACATGGCAGGGGAAGAGACGCAGGTGGTGGCGGGGGGTACTGAGCCCCGTCTCACCCAGGACTCCCACCCCATATCAGAGGGTGTCTCCACAGCACAGATCGAGCCTGGCTCACCTGGGGTCCCCACATCCAGCATCTGACTCCCCACTGACATGGAGCCTCATCATGAGCCCCTCTGCCACACTGCCCTCACAGGGGTCCTGCACAGGCCATAGGAGCGCCCTGTCCTACCTGGCGGATCAGGGCTGGCTTCCAGAAGGCTGGCTTTATGGCCAGTGTGCTGCCAAGGGGACACCTGGGCCTCCCTCCAGCTCCCTGGGCTGCATGTGACAGACTAGAACCCTCAGTCTGCCACTCAGCAGGCGACTCGGAAGCTTCCTCACCCCCCGTGCCTCTGTCTCCTCATCTGGCCAGTGGGGATAATTACACACCTCTCCCCAGCACTGGTGAGGTTGAAATCATCACGGTGTGTGGTGATAGCACTGCATGACTGTCGGCCGGCACCATCACTGTCGCCATCGCCATCACCATCATCGCCATCGCCACCACGGTGGCCAGCAGCACCCGTCCCCATCACACGGCAGGGCAGGGTGCCCTTGGAATTTTGACAGGGCTCGCATGTCTCACTGGACTCCCAGGTCCCACCCCCCACTCAGCCACCAAGGGGTCCAATGCATATTGGCTGAGATAAACTAAGTCTTCTTCTAAAACTGGAGGGCCCAGGAAGGCAGGGAGAACCCGACCTGCTGCGTTCCAGAGAAACACCACAGAGAAGGGAGCTCAAGCTTCCCCCGACAGAAGACGTCGGGGAAGAGGCAGGCAGCATCCCCTGGCAGCGGGCACCCTACCCTTGAGGGTGCGTGGGCTCACTGGCTGGGAAGACCTAGGTTCTCCATCTTCCCGTGGTGCCTGGGGAGGGGGCCTGTGTCACACTAGGGGGAAGGGGCTGTGTCTGCTCACCCAGAAACCTATGAGGGAGAGAGAAGCATGGACGAGTATCCTAGGGCAGTTGTGAGGGGAGTGGGGCTGGGCAGGGGCTCGTGTGCTCCATGGCCTGGGATTCCCATCTGATCACAAGGCCTGAGCTGCCAGGGTATGTCAGGAAGAAGGACCGGCCCACAGAGGTGTCCTGGGTGCCAGTGGTGTCTGAAGCACAGGGCAGTGGCCCACAGTCAGTCACTGAGAGTCCCGGACACCTGTCCCAGCCTGCAGGTGCCAGCCACGCGGAGGCAGTGGGGTAGTGGGTGGGGAGTGGTCTCGGCTCACCTCCCCGCCCTCCTTAAGGAGCTGCAGGTTCTGTGTGATCACAGCTTTGGTGCACTCAGAGCCCACCACTGCCTGCCCCTGCCGCGCCCTCATCTGGAGCAGACTGATCAGCAGTGTCAGTGGCTCCACAGACCCAACCACACACAGAGACGCTCAGCTGGCGGCAGCCACTGCATCTCCACTTAACAGGACAGGCTGAGCCTGAGGCTGCCGTTGATTCTGTTTGCTGCCATGGGGCAGAGAGGACTCTCAGGCCCAGAGTTAGCACTTGGGAACCCCTGTTTATCCCGTGGTAGTGGACCGGGCCTGTAGAGGGTGGCAGGGCAGTGGATCTACCTGGCACAGAAGCTGTTCCAGGATATGAGTGTAACTCTCCCTCCCTGGCAGGGCCCAGGCCATGCCACCACCTCCTTAGCAAACGCAGCTGATCCGAGGAAGCGGCGAGTCCTGGAGACAGACAGGAACCTCCTGCCCGGCTTGCTTTCTGCCAACCTTCTGAGAGAGGCAGAGCAGACAGACAACATTTTCCCATCCTGGGACCCCTGCCTGGAATAGCAGCTTCAGCAGGGGGTAAAAACTCACCAGCAAAGCCCCACCAACTCCCAGGCACCGCAGATACCACGGCTAAGCCAGGATATCTCCGGTGTAAAGAGGGGCATGTTTCCTCCCTGCTACGGAACATTCTAGGGCTTCCCCGGTGCCAGCCTGGCCCAAGGCATATAATGCCCTCCTTCCCTGGTCTCACTGTAGTCTAACCCAGAGGTCTTCTACTAGGGGCTGGAGGTGATTTCAACAGCAAGTAAGAGTTGCGTGGCATATACAGTGTTGAGTTGTTTTTTTCCTTTTTTAAAAATGTGACCTAAGATTTAAAATCAGGCGGTTTCACATAAAACTAGATTTCCAGCTCATCATCAAAGATCAGAACACCTGGCAATTCAGGGCCACTGGCCAAGCGTCAGCTGGAGCTGAGACGGGGCCCAAGCTCTGTAGTGAGCCGTAGGCCTCACCACTCCCTACTCTCTCCCCAGACACTGAAGTCAAGTGTGAGCTATTTATTGAGTTTGCACTTCTGTTTTTCACAGGGTAAAAAAAATCTCTATTTACCCATCAAAAGTGAGCAAAAGAAAGAGGGTCACATAATTTTCTCCATTTCTTTGTTCGTTTAAGGCCCTGGGAGGTACCGGGACCCCCTTGAATCCAAAGACTCAGGCTCCCGGCTGTTCCTGAAGACACGCACTGTCTCTCATGCTCCCTGCCTTTGCACTTGAGGGCCCATCCCTGTCCGCCTGTGGGGCTGCTCCGCAACGTCATCTTTGGGGCCCTTTATTCTACAGAGTCTTCAAAGATGTGCCCCCAATGCCGCCTCCCAGGGAGACCCGTGGCACAGGGAGACCCCACGGCACAGATAGATCCGTGGCACAGGGAGACCACGGCACAGGGAGACCCCGTGGCACAGGGAGACCGCGGCACAGGGAGACCGCAGCACAGGGAGACCCGCGGCACAGGGAGACCGTGGCACAGGGAGACCCCGCGGCCCAGGGAGACCCCGCGGCACAGATAGACCCGTGGCACAGACAGCAAGCCGGACACTCGCTCCACGGAGAGCAAGCCGGACACTCACTCCTGAGAGCAAGCCGGACAGTCACTCCGCCGACAGCAAGTCGGACACTCACTCCACAGACAGCAAGCTGGACACTCACTCCTGAGAGCAAGCTAGACACTCATTCCACGGACAGCAAGCCAGATGCTCATACCTGAGAGCAAGCTGAACACTCACTACTGAGACCAAGCTGAACACTCACTACTGAGACCAAGCTGGACACTCATTCCACGGAGAGCGAGTCAGACACTCACTCCAGCGAGACCAAGTCAGACGGACCCTCACTTCACAGAGAGCAAGCCGGACACTCACTCCTGAGACCAAGCTAGACACTCATTCCACGGAGAGCAAGCCGGACACTCACTCTGCTGAGAGCAAGCCAGACACTCACTCCATGGACAGCAAGCCGGACACTCATTCTACTGGACTCTCACTCTGAGTACAGGCCAGGCCTCTACAACAGGATATGCCAGGCGCCGACACCCCCCACCCTTCTTAGATTACCACGGTCTCCCCACCTCCCTCTGTGCAAATGTGGCTCTCACACAAGGGGAGGGGATGGGCCTCTGCTCTTCAGAGCCACCAGCCCAGCTACCAGGAAGGGCTCCCACCACAAGCCCAGCCTCAATGCCCCCACACAGGTCGTGGGAGGGGAACTGGGAAGGCCAGCAAGAGAATGAGCATACAGTAGGTGCCCAACAGAGGCCTGATATTTTCCAAATACCTCTTGAGGCTGTTAGCCACCCTTCCTTTGCCACAATCCTCACCACTCCCTGCTGCCTCTCATACCTCAGCATCTATATGCTCTCTGCCTGGCACTTACTTTTTTGCCTCTCAGTCTAGAAAATTCCTGAATGCACTTTAATTTCAAAAACACCATAACAGCTCGGCGCAGTGGCTCATGCCTGTAATCTCAGCATTTTGGGAGGCCGAGGCAGGTGGATCATCTGAGGTCAGGAGTTCAAGACCAGCCTGGGCAACACAGTGAAACCCTGTCTCTAATATAAATACAAAAAATTAGCAGGATGCAGTGGCACGCACCTGTAATTCCACCTACTTGGGAGGCTGAGGCATGAAAATCGATTGAACCCAGGAGGCAGAGGTTGCAGTGAGCTGGGATCACGCCACTGCCCTCTGGTCTGGGTGACAGTGTAAGACTCCGTCTCAAAAAAAAACCACAAAAAAACAAAAATAAAACGTAGCTACATCTTTGGAATATATGCTCTGTGCCACTTGGCCTTGGTTTTACACATCTGTTAGAAGGGCAAGCAGACTGGTCAACTCTGGCTACAGAAAACTAGACAAGAAAACCCTCTCCACAAGCCAAATGCAGCCACCCTTCCACGATCCCTGTGGATAAGGACCAAGCTCAGCCCCAGGCATCGTGGCTGGACGTTCGGAATGCGGCGAGGCATGGCTCATGCTCCTGACAACAGCCTCCTTTCCCTCATGGGACTTTTCTTAGGCTGTAGGAAAGTGGCTGTCTCACAGCAGACACTGGGACCCCGCCCCCAGCCCGTGATGGCTGGTCTCGATGCCTTATGGGTCTCAACCTCTGGCAGCCTGGGAAAGGGAAGGTGGGCAGCTCTGGGGAGGGGCTAGAGGATGCTAGTACCCACCTAGGAAAACTTCAGGGTCCCCTTATCCCAGCTTGTGCTATTCTTGGCCTCTGTCACTCTCGCGTGGCTCCCCCAGCCACTGAGGCCCCCAGGAAGGAAATGCCTCTACTGACTCCAATCCAGCAGCCACCAAAGTGCCCACTGCCTCCACCTGCCTCCTCCGTGTGGTGCTCCCAGCATCTACTCTGAGACGATGCTTCAAGAGCCCCGATGCAAAACAAATTCTCCCAAACACTGAGCGCCCAGGATCCCCCTTTCAAAGGTGTGCCACTGAGTCTCTCATCTCTACCATTATTTACTGGATATTTTTTCAAACCAACTCCTTTTCTTCTAGCTCGGAGGAAAAAGCAAACTTTTTCTATGAAGGACCAGATAGTAAACATCTGAGACCCTGTAGGCCATACACTTTTGGTCACAACTACGCAACTCCACCAGAGTAGCAAGCATGCTGCCATGGTCATATGTAAACAAACAGGCATGGCTATGTTCCAATAAAACTTTATTCACAAGAACAGATGGTGGGCCGGATTAGCCCCACAGTCCCAGTCTGCCAGTCCCTGCTCTAGCATAAATAATCTTTCAGTCTCATCCCAAGCAACGGCGTGTGAAAACACGGCGAGCTGAAGTACTGGCTATTTTTTCTTTCAAGTATGCATTAAGATAAACACACACAACCATTAACATTTTAAACGTGTGAAGTTTGGGAACTACCCCGAGTCATCCTGGGAAGCCCTTACTTTTGGAATGTGGCCTTTGTATGCACAGAGATCACAGGTCACCCAATCAGGAGTCCAGGATTTTGCCGGCTGAGGAGGCCCGTGGCTGTTTCCCCCCAGCTCTTTTCCTGCCCCTAGGGGAGGCTCAAGATAGCCCAGCAGGGTGAGCACCCCAGAGAGGGTCTCCCCACACTTGCTGCCACCACAGAGGGGAGCCTGCACTCACACTGCCGGTGGCCAAGCAACAACTCATGGAGACAGTTACTGCCAGCCATGCGGGGTGCTGGCCACCAAGCAAGTGGCTGCTCAGCGTGCAGGGAGCCAGACCCGAAGGACAGCCACCCCCACCTTGCCTCTTACCTGGCTCTTGCCGCGGCGCCGATAGCTCCGTCTCACCAGGCTCTTATAGTTCTCATTCTTCTTGGTCAGGTAGTAATAGAGGACGCACTCAGCCACCGTCTGTGGGACAGAGAAAGAAGACACTGAGCAGGGTACAGCGCAGGCATTCAGGGCAGGAGCCAGAAGCTCACATCCCAGGCTGGTATCCTGCCTCCTCCACGTACGGGCTGGGTGACCTCGGGCAGATGACCTAACCTCTGTGTCTCAGTTTTCTCATCTGTAAAATGGGAATGCTAATTGTACATACTTCACAGAGTTATCACAAAGATCAGATCAGTGAATACGTAGGTAAAGTACTTGGGACGAGGCCTGGCCCAGAGTAAACATGATGGAAGTCTTTCCTGTTATCACAATCACTGCTGTTGCTATGGTTAATGACAGCGCTGATGTCGCCATGTCACCCCCGGCCCTTATGGGAAACAAGGACTGCAGCCCACAGCCGGGCAAACTCAAAGCCTTCCCCAAACACAGGACTGGGTTCTCCTTTCCCTTCTCTTCCCTGATATTTGGGGTCCTGAACAGCCTCTTCCAAGCCTTGTGCGTCGGGACCACCCCACGCCCCACATGCCTCTTCTTGAGTTTCCTTCTTTTCTCTGCCTCGGTCTTTTCCGTGTAGATTGAGTCTGAAAGCCGGAGCAACCAGCCCTCTAGGAACCCCGGCCAAATGGGACCAGTAGTAAAAGGGGCAGCCTCAGAAAGTGATGCCACGATGCCCCCACCTGCGGGCATGGAGCCCAGCTCGCCAATGCCCGCAGCCATTCCCCTTACAACGTAAAATGTTTCTGCGATGCTCTGGCCGGTGTCAAGCCAGGACCCCACCTCCGAGGGGCATTCTGCGAGGCCTCTGAGCTGGGCCTCAAACCTCACTGCCCTCACCAGAAAGCCCCCAGCTGGCAGCCTCCTGCCAAGTACAACCGCCAGGGGGGCTCCTAGGCAGCCCCAGGCTAAACCCGGCCCACAAACAGGACCCACACAGCAATTGAGAAAGACATTTTATAATCAGATGCCAATAATTGCAATTCAGGGGATGTGGGTGCCCGACTTCTCCCTGAACAATTCAGGAGAGCTCCTTCCTGCGCTCAGCAATGGCAGCCAGGCTCTGGACAGCAGCTGCCCCCGCGGGCGGGCACAGACTGGCTGGTCCACCTGGCTCCCAGCCAGACGTCACCCTCACTCACTGTCAAGACTCGCCTGCCCCTGCCGGCCTCTCCGTCGGCAGTTCCTGCTCCAGACCCCTCTGGAAGCTCTACTGAAGCCTCGTTCTGGGCCGCCTCTCAGCCAAAGAACACCATGAAGTTTGCTCCCCAGCACAAAAGCTTCCAATCCCCTCGTCCTGAAGGAGGATTGCTCAATGGCCAGTTTCTGAAATGCCCTGCTTCCATTCCGGGGAGCCCTAACCTAGAGTCCGCCGTGCCGTCCACTCCCTGAGGGAGACGCAGTCACTCAGAAGATGGGCTATTTATAGGGCTTGTTTCTCCACACTGGTTTTTCAGGCATGGAGAGATTTTTCCCCACACTGCTCCGTCTCTCTCCTTCTACGGTTATCAGCTCATGAGGGGCAGGCGCTGGGAACAGCTGTCCTTTAAAATAAGTGCCTCATTCTCCTGGCCTCCCTCCTACAACCAGGAAGCCCGAGAAGGGTGTCCACCAAGCTGGGGTGGGCAGGCCCCCATCTCTGAGAAACGGGATTCAGGGAAATGCTGCTTAAGACACATGGATGGCAGCCTTTCTCCTCTGACCCCCAGGATGCTGGGGGAAGACCCAGGGGCCATGTCCAACACACAGCCTCATCCAGCCAACTTCTCCCACCTGCAGCCTCTCCAAGCACAGTCCAACCAGCCTTGTGGGTGCAAAACAACAGCTTTACCATTCTCTGGGGACACTGTGTCTACCAGCCAACTGGAGCTGCTCCAGGCCTGGGCTTGACACAAAGTGGGCTTTAGGCCTCAGTTCCACACAAAGGTTTGTCCAAAGAAGATGGGGACTTGTAGGTCACACATCTGGCTTGGCATTAGGGGTGTCAGAAAGCAGTCAGTGACCCTCAGAAGGACCTAGAAAAGCTGGTCCTCCGGTCCCTTTGAGGCACGCCACTCCTGCCTATGAAGACTTCACCGGGATACCAGGCATGGCAGTGCTTCCAGAATCCATCCCCAGTATGCAAGGACGCTCCACACGGCCTTTGAGGAGCTGGCAGGAGACCCGGTCGGGCACGGGGGCTCTGGGAAGCCTGGCCGTGCAGTTCTCCCCGGGGTTCCCAGGGTTCCCAGGTGCTCAGCAACCTGAGGCTCCTCCTCCAAGGGCCCAAGAGGCCAGGGCGGGGCCTGCACTGATCTATCTCCCAGATGGAAGGAAGAGAGGGAGGGAGGGAGGGAGGAGGGGAGCATGGCCCCCGGAGGAAGGGGCCAAACAGGCCAGGGCCTCATGGGCAGGGAGGGAGGGCCTCCACCCTGAGTCCACGCAGCTGCCCACGGAGGTGGAGACTGAAGGGGTATGGGGCGGGCAGCGACTCACCTTCCTCTCCAGGAATGATGCGATCAGGCCAAAGTTCTTGGGATGCTGCATGAACCTGCGGGACGAGAAGGGCGGGCGTGAGACCTGGCCGAGGGGGGCTTCCCTGCAGGGCAGCCGATCGGCTCCCAGGCGCCTGCCATCCCCACTGGCCCGGCCTGGCGGGCACCGCCCCACTCAGAGCAATTAAGCCCAGGGGGGTGTGGGAAGGGCTGCTGCGGCAGACGGGAGGGGTGGGGACCCAGGGGTAAGAGAGGGCGTTCCTTGGAGTGAGTCACTGGCTTTAGCGCCTTTGAAAATATATTTGTTTGTCCTGCTGGAGGCGGCTTCCAGGAAAAATGAGGACATGACATGCAGCTCTTTGGTGGGGTTCCCCCCCCCCTTTAAAATTCGCTTTTGTTTCTCTCTCCAGCTGGATCTGGGAAGCATGGCCTCACTCGGCCCACACAGGGTCTGCTTGGGAACATGGCAGGGACCTGCCAGCAGGGTCATGGCTCACCAGGCTGCTGGGCCTCCCCAGGAGAGCTGGGAGCAGAGGCTCCGAGTGCCCATGGGGCAGCGGGAGGGGGTTGGCCAACCAAGGAGGCAGCAAGCATGGACTTAAGTCAGAGGGTGGTGGCGGAGCGCTGGCCCCGTCCCAACTGGCTTCCTGCGTAGCCAGGACAATTACTGGGAAACCACTGGGCCAGGCTGAAATGTGAGGGCCAAAGGAGCGGGAGCATGGTGGGGGCAGAGATGTGGGTCAAGGCCTGCTCCACCCCAGGGGTGCTGGGTGGAGTCCATGGCCCCAGGCCCAGGCGTCCCGGCGACGTGCCACAGCCCCACGGCCTTCGCAGGGAGAGCAGTGGCCGCTAGAGAGGCTGGATTGTGGGCTCCCATGGAGGGAGGCTGAGCGAGCACCGGTGCCCAACCTCCCTGGCCCTCCAGATGGCTGGGCAGGAGGCTAGCAGGCCCCAGCCAGACACCTGAGGATCCTGAACAGTCTCTGCTCTCTTCCCAGCGGAAGCAGCACAGCACGGTGAGGAATGGCAGGCTTCCCTGGCCTGGGATCCCACCTCGAGCGGCTGGCAAGGCCGGAGCCATCCTAAAGCCCTTCTCTTCCAGATAGGGAGAGTCCTTCCCGCTCTGCTCCCTCTCCTTGTCCCAGTGACATTTCGTTCCTTGCAAACCCCTCCCATGGGGTTTCCCCAGGCACAGTGGGGGCTCCCAAGAGACCAGGAATCCAACTTGGGAATCTCCTAGGTCACCTGTTCCCCTCCCCTCCACCTCACTTGCACCCCCTGAAGACGTTTATTAAAAGTTTCCTATGCCCTGCACACCTCAGAACAACTGACTAAGGAAAGCCCTGTCGCTCTACCCATTTTACAGATAAGGAAATTGAGGTTCAGGGGGGAATGGTCACACGGCCAGCACATGGTGGAGCCCCATGCTGTCAGTAGGTGATTTTCAAAGCCCCGAGTGCCATCAATTCCTCTGCACATGAGACCTCAAACCAAGCCCACAGTCCTGGAGGGATGCAGGCGGCCAAGCTGTGGCTCACACAGGCCAGCAGACAAGCAGCCCACCCTGCGTCCCCCGCCCTTCGGCTACTGAATTAACAGAGGGTGAAACTATCAGACCTGCAGAGCCACATGAGATCTTCCGAAAGGCTGGAGCCACAGAAAGTACCCCAGAACATCATTTTTTGTATTTCAGAAAAAATACATACACTAAAACATCATGCCTACCAGAAGGAATTTGAATATCGAACACAACAGTAATTCAGTAATTCTTAACACCTGAGACTATCCCACCATCCTCTCCCTCGTTCAAAACTGTAAAAAGCATTCGACGGAGACTTCAATTTGATGTAGAAAGATCGTGCCTGCTATGGTGAAGCTGCAGGCACGAGCCACTAAGTAACCGAGTATTCCTGCTCAGGGACCAAGGGCTGTTTCCTCCGGAGGACCACTGATCCTGTGCTGTGGGCACCCAAGGGCTTGTTACCCAATCCCTCTATTTTTATGGACGTTTCAACATTTCCGTAATCAAAAGCTACTCTTAAAAAATGATTTCCACCAAAGACCCTCCTGGATAGCCACTGTGTCCTTTCCGAGTTCGGTATCTGCACGTGCTGGTCCGCCCACCTCTGCCGGGGACCCGAAGTCACCCCATCCCTCAGGTCCTGCCTGGCTCCTCTTTTGAGTCCACAACCGTGGACCACAGCCCAGGGCACTGGGGAAGGAGCGTCCCTACTTTGGAGGAAGCTCTTGTCTGGAGGCAGGGTCTTCCCCAAGGCGGCTCAGTGGCCTGCTGGGTGAACGTCGGGCAGTGACAGAGTAAAGTCTCTTCCCCACGTCCCCTCCTGGCCAAGCACTGAGGCCTCCGTCCACACCTCAGTTTCCCACTCTCCTGCCTCCCAGGGGTCTGAGGTCCTGAGGAGGTGCTCTATGTCCTGGGCAGGGAATCCAGCCCTTTACGGGCAAGTGATTATAGCAAGCTCGTCCACCCCGCAGGCCACATGCGGCCCAGGATGGCTTTAAACGCGGCGCAATACACATTCGTAAACTTTCTTAAAATCTTACGAGTTTTTTTGTGATTTTGTTTAGCTCATCAGCTATCATTGATGTGAGCGTATTTTCTGTGTGGCACAAGACATTTCTTTTTCCAGTGTGGCCCAGGGAAGTCAAAAGATTAGACTCCCGGGAATTATAGGACACTGTTCCCAAGGTGTGGGGTGGTTCAGCAGGGCCCACCATCTCCTCTGGGGACCCCGGGCCAGGAATGGTGGTCTCCTTCTGCCTGGATGTCACATCACAGATCCTCACTGTGGGGTCTGGCCCCCTCAGACACAGCTTTCGAGAGAACTCGACTCCCATCTCTGCTCTGCACAGCCCTGCTCCCTGGCCCCATTTGCAAACTCTTCCCCACACAGCCTCTCTATTCCTGCTGGGGAGTCTGAACCCTGCCTCCACAGTGTGCATGCTGTGTGGCCTTTGTGCGCTGTCTGAACCTTTATGAGCCTCCGTGTCATCACCTGTGTACTGGGGTGGGCCTGGCTGAGCTGTCGTAAGGGACAGGAGGGGGAAATGCATGAAGCCGAGAAGACACAGGCACAGTTATGGGATCATGAACCCACTCAGCCAGCAGCTACTGTCAAAGAGAAAACAAAATAGAAACCACCAAAAAGCCACTGGCCAACCGCGGCCCTGCCCAAGGCTTAGGCCTAGCCTTTAAGTCCTTCCTGCCTCGTTCTTCCGACTCACAGCGCCCCGTCTTACATACAGCTGCCCTTAAGCTTTGTACCAGGTTGAAGTGTGTCCTCGGAAAATTCATGGCCACCCAGAACCTCAGAACGTGGCCTTATTTGGAAACACGGTCTTTGCAGATGTAATTAAAGTGAGGTTGTATTGGGTTAGGCTAGACCCTAAATTCAGTGTGACTGGTGTCCTTATAAGAAGAGGAGAAGCACAGAGACAAAGGTCATGTGGGGTCGGAGGCAGAGCGTGGAGGGATGCATCTAGAAGCCCTGGAAGGCCAAAGACGCTGGCAGCACCAGAAGCTGGGGAGAGGCCGGGACAGGCTCTCCCGTATGGCCCCTAGAAAGAACCAAACCCACCAACACCAGGATTTGGACTTCCAGCCTCCAGAACCAGGACAGAGTAAATCCGTGCGGCTTTAAGCACCTCCTGGCGTGTTCATTTGTGGTGGCTGCCCCAGAGACAGTGCAGGCCTCAACAGGATGGGTTTCTGGGACGGGGAGGGGGCGGGAGGCCAGGCCAGGTGATGGAGGACTCACTTCTCCCGGAAGGTCTCCTTCTCCTGCTCACTCCACATGTTCATCACCTGGCGGTCTTTATACACCTTCATGGGATCGGCCATGAGCCCGTTCATGTTGATGAACTTGATGCGCTGCTGCTCGGCGTCGTACAGCATGGGCGGGATCACGGCCAGCTGGCGCATCTGCTTCTCCAGGTTCTGCAGGGAAACGCATCGCAGGGTCAGAGCGCTCGGGGGCGAGGGGCTCCGGCCAGCGCAGGGGACCCAGAGAAGACACAGAGGGGATGGATGTTCTGCGCCCGGGCAGGGAAAATGCAAAACCGACAAGAAGGAGAATGATGAGTTTAAAAATAATAATAGCTCATGCTGGGGGAAGGGAGAATGTAAAGGCCTCCCCGACAGGTTTATGGTGGGCAGGACTGTAGATTCAACGCAGAGAGCAGCAGCTGCCTTCCCTGCAGTGGGAGGGGAGCCATGAATCTTCCCTTTGGAAACGCAAGCACCATAAAGCACTGCGGGAAGGATGCTCAGCCCAGCTGGGCCCAGGGAGCCCAGGAGACAGGACGGCCTTCCAGGTTCGGCAGGCAAGAGTGGGCCCTGGGGTCCAGCTGGCCCCATGGCATGCAGGCAGCCCAGGGGCGCAGAGAGGGTCGGCCGCCTCGCTGGTGGAGAGAAGCCTTTCCTTCCCCCGCACCCCACGCCCCCTCCCAGCATCCCGCTCCTTCAAAGGGCCCACCTGGGATCTGGCCTACCCAGCCCTGCATGCGGCAGCAGTCAGGCGGCCGCTCCTCTAAGGCACTGGGATGACTATTAAGAGGCTCTGAGCCGCCACTCAGCTGGGCTCACTTCCCCAAATCTCGCAGTCAGCCAATTACTGGCGATTAATTACCCATCTCCGGAGGCAGGCGAGGGCTCTGCGTAGCCAAGATCAGCCAGTTCAAACGATCCAGCTGCCCGGCAGCCCACATCCAACCTCTTCACTCGATGTGCAGGACTCCCAGCCAGGGGCCGGGTGCGAGGCACAGCTCTGACCCCAGGGTGGGAGAGGATTCCCCCAAGAGGCCGGTGTCTGTCTCCCAGAACTTTGGAGCTGTACCCCACACCCCGATACAGAACGCTGACCTTCCTCAGATGTCTCAGGGATGTAATAACGGCAGACCCCCGGCAGAGTCCTCCCTGGCAGGACCTCTGTTCCGCCCTCCCACAGCTGCCTTCCTGTCCTTCCCATGCCGGCCATGTGCTCTGACCGCAGGAAGCTCCCACAAGGATGGGAAGGGCCTGTCCTCCGGCCCAGACCCTTCCCTTGCACACTCCTGGGGAACCTCAGGTCACCCCAAGCTGGCTGGGGAAGTTTCTGTCCCAAATTCCACTTCCACCCTTCACCCCGGACACAGCATCCTTGATGTCCCTGAGGACTCTGGTGACTGCATTCCCATGTGGCCAGTGTGTGTGTGTGTGTGTGTGTGTGTGTGTACATGTAACAATCAGCCCAGGTGCCACACCCTTGGCCATCAGGGAAGGAATGCAGAGGAGAGGGCCACCGGCCTCCTCCTTCCAGTGCAGACTAAACCCATGTCCAGCCTCTCTGCGGGATGTCCACAAGTGCAGAGCGTCGGTGAGACGGGGGCTAAAACGGCCCAGCTCCGGTGCCCAGCCTTCGAGGGCCAGGCCCTGTGACTGTGCAATGGGATGGCTTTCTGAGCTCTGTTTTCTGTCAACTGGATGTTGTTGTAAACAAAAACGTACCACAAGAAGTTTTAAAATTAAAAATTATGTTTTAATGGCCAGATTCATCTTTGGATTGCCTGTTTCAGAATCATGTGGGTGGCTGGCTAAAAATTCGGATTCCTGGGCTCTGCCCCAGACCAGCTGAATTAGAATCTCTGGTGAGAAACTGCAACTTAAACCAGCCGCCCCCTCCCTGGGGCCCCTTCCATCTGTCTAATCTGAGCATCAGCATCTCAGGGCAGCACGTTCTGTTGTCCAACAGAGCGCTCTGCAGCCAAGGAGGTGTTCGCTGTCTGCTCCGCCAGGAGGGGAGCCGCCAACCACAAGCGGCTGTCGAGCTCTTGAGATGTGTCAGATGCAACCGAGGAACTGAATTGCTAATTTTATCCCATTTTAATTAATTTTGATTTCAATAGCCATGCGTGGCTCTGCTGTGCTGAGCTGAAGGGCTATAATCTCCCATCTGGACAAAAGCTCTCCCTAGACAAAAGTCCCCAGAAGGAAGAAACGTGCCGTGGCTGCTTCGTGTCTGCCGTGGTGTTGGGAGCAGGGGGTAATGTCATCATGGATACCTGACCCACAGGACCCAGGAGGGAACAGGCTGATGCCAACTTCCTCCCCAGGAGAAAAGGCTGCCCGTCTGCTTCCTGGCCATCTGTGGGCCCCCGTGACGGCAACCAGGGTCACCTAGGCTGACCCCAGGGTGTCCTGGTACCCCAAAGAGGCCTGAGGGAAAACCAGCCCTGCTCTAGCCAGGAGGGCTGAGGTTCCTGTGAGAAGGTCGTGGCTGTGTGGACAGACGGCGTGCTGGGAACTTACTGGCCTGCACCATGCTCCCCCAACCCCGCCAGGCTCTGGGCCCCAGAAGGCTGACCCTGGAATCCACAGGTACTCCTGCCCCTTGGGTTTCTGGTTGGACTCAGCCAATGGGAAGTTCCAAAAGGAGGCAGGAGACGGTAAGAGTGAGAGGCAGGGTCCTCGTCCCCTAACCCCCTCCGTGCTGTGGCATCTGGATGGGGGAGCGCTGGGGCCCTCCCTGCAGGGGGTCCTGCCACCCCCCATCTCGGACACATTAACACCCCTCTCTCCGCTCACCCCTGCAGGCCTGGGACGGGCCGTGGCTTCCTGAGGCTTCTAGTCCTGGGTACCTCGGCACCCACCTTGATTCTTTGGTGGCAAGCCCCTTGATGTAAACCACCCGGGAGCTGGTTTCTGGCTGGGGCCTCTGCACCCTCACGGGAGATGCCAGGGAAAAGGAGCTGAGGCCGGAGTCAGGGCCTGGACTCACCTCCTGCTCTGAGAGGCCGTCGATGATCTCCGACACCTCGTGCTCGCTGCGGGCGGCTGACATGGACAGCCCACTGCCCCGCTGGCCCACCCTGCTGGGGACCAAGGGGACACACTCAGGACCAGCCTTTTGGTGGTCGGGGACACTAGCAGGCCCCTGTGGTGCAGCCCTGAGCCCACGCCCTCCCCAGAGAAGAAGTGTGGGCAGCAGCCAGCAGAGGGGCTGGCCCCACACCAGGAGTCCTGGGGAGGCGTGGAGCCCCCACCCCAACCCAGCATGGCCAAACCCTGTGACACGGGCGGCTCGCTCCCTTCCTCTCTCCTAAAACACCCTGAAAAGCCCAGCCACAAAGATCTGGGTTCAAAGCCCCGCTCTGCCTCTTTGGCCCTGGGGCAAAGTGTTTCTCTCTGTGCCTCAGTTTCCTCCCCTGTCACACGAGGATTCAAAAGTGGCACCCGGCTGTCTAGAGCTGTTGGGAGGAACTTAATGAGACACGGCTTGTGAGTTCGGTTAAGGGTGAAAGCTGCTGTTATTATCACCAATGAATCGTCTTGTCTGTGCATCCAAAAAAAAATGGCCATAGAACCACAGCTGCCTGTCACCAGGTACCTCTCACACAGGGTCCACCAAGTCCTCACAGCCAGTGGGGGAGGGTGGCAGCCTGGTCTCTTAGCCACATCTCTCCCCTTTGTCCCACACCGGGGATCTCAAACTCAACTGCCTTCAGGGGTCGTGCAGGCCACAGAAATAGGAGTGCTTGCCCCCAAAACATATTTAAGCTCCAAGTAAGTGTTAGGCCAAAGAGGCTCCACAGGACACATGCCAGGGTCTGGTAGGGCCCCAGCTACTGGCCTGAGAAGCTGCTGCGCTGTTCTGTTCCTTCCTGGCCGGGTCACCTCTACTGAGGATGCCTGGAGCTGACCCCGGGCCCTGACACGGGGGGCGCTGGGCTCGGGCCCCGCTCACCTCTGCATGCGCTCCTGCAGCTCGCGCTGCTTGCGAATCTCGGGGAACTGCTTCTCGTAGTACTCGCGCACCTTGCTCTCCTTGGCCCGCCGCCGGGGGTTGTTCTCGATGCGCTCCACCTTCTTCTCCCAGGCCTCCATGAGCTGATCATAGCGCTGGCAGAACTTCTGCTCCTGGGAGAGCGCGGGGGAGCACTGCAGAAGAGGCTCCTGAACCTGGCACCCGCCGCCCTGCCCCTGCCCACTCACATGCAGGCAGGCACACAGGTGCACACACACACACACACACACTTCACACAGGCACACACATGCAGTCACACAGACACACACACGTAGTCAGATACACACAGCCACACAGATATGTACGTATAGGCACACACACACAGTCAGATGCACACAGGCACACAAATACAAGAGGCACACACAAGTCACACAAGTGCACACACACACACCCAAGTCACACAGGTATACACACAAGTCACACAGGCACACACAAATGCAGTCACACAGACACACACACGTAGTCAGATACACACAGCCACACAGACGTGTACGTATAGGCACACACACACAGTCAGATGCACACAGGCACACAAACACAGAGGCACACACAAGTCACACAAGTGCACACACACACCCAAGTCACACAGGTATACACACAAGTCACACAGGCACACACAAATGCAGTCACACAGACACATATACAGTCAGATACAGTCACACAGACATGCACATGCAGGCAGGCACACACACACACAGTCAGATATGCACAGGCACACACAAGTCACACAGGCAGACACACATGCAGTCACACAGACACACGGATACACACACATACAGTCACACAGACACACAGTCATATACACACATGCAGTCAGACACACACATAGTCACACGGACACAGTCACACAAGTAGACAGACACACACAGACATAGTCACACAGACAGATACACAGGCAGATAGACACACAGATTCACAGTCACATAGGCAGACAGAGAGTCATATAGGTAGATACACTGAGACAGACACACACACATATATACACAGGCACATAAGTCACACAGCCAGCCAGCCAGACACACAGATGGTCACACAGGCAGACACACAGGCGGTCACACAGGCAGGCAGACACATACACATGGTCATGCAGGCAGACATATGACAGACACACACACAGTCCATCACACAGGCAGGCAGGCAGACACACAGGCGGTCACAGAGGCAGGCAGACACACACACGGTCATGCAGGCAGACATGACAGACACGCACAGTCACAGGCAGACAAACTGGTGCACACACAGGGTCACACAGGCAGACATGACGGACACAGAGTCACACATGTAGACACACAACAGACACATACATGTCACACAGGCAGATGACAGAAAGACACACACGTTGTTGCATCCATATCCAGCAGACGGGGGCCCCTGAAGAAAACCCACAGACGTTCCCTGGAGGACATGGTCGCCTCCCTTCCTGGTGAACCGGCCACCCAGTCCTGGCCTCCTCTACAGAGGCCTGGTCCCAAACAGATGCCACCCGCCATATGTGGCTCAACTGAAATCACAAATCAAGTAAAATTGAAGAGTCGGTTTCTAGTTCTCCCCAGCCACACTTCCAGTGTCCAGCAGCCACATATGGCTGGGGCTCCGGCCGCACCAGACAGTCCGGATGGAGCCCACTGCCACACCAAAGGAAGCTGTGCTGTACCGTATGGCGTGGGGGCCCGTCAGCCCCGGGGAGGGGCAGCCTCCAGAGAAAACCACATTCCAAGCAGTTCCTCATTCCCCAGCCTCACTCCAAGGACCAGCTGTGAGGACCTCAGCAGCTCCCAGAGAGGGGGCTCTGCCCTCCCTCCAGGACAAGGAAGTCCCTCTCCACATCTAACCACAGTGCTGCCTGCTGCATGTCCTTTGAGAAGAGATCCCCAACCAGCCTGGAGCATAGCTGCCTGGCTTCCACATCTCCAAGGTGACTTGAGCAAGCGGCGGAGGTCCACCCACACAACCCCAGTTACGCCACCTCCAACAGCTGGGGATGGACAGATGGTGTGGTCTGGGAGCCTCCACAAACACCCACTGGGCGCTTCGGCACAATCAGAAAGCCCCTCTCTGGTCCTGGAGCCCAGACACCCCAGCCCCACCCCACCCCATATTTCAGCTTCTGACCAAGGGCAAGCTGTGCCCTCCATCCTCCACAGCCCCGTGACCACGACGGTCCCCACAGGGTGGTCAGGCTGGTGCTGAGTGGCCCAGAACCTGACCCCATGCACGCAGGCTGTGCCAGGAACCCGCTGGAGATCAAGAGGCGGTTCTGGTGACAGACAAACATGCTTGGGGCAGTGGCTGCTGGCAGCCCCAGTGAGGGATAGGGACCGCAGGGACGGCAACATCCAGCCCATGCCACTCGGCCCCTGTCCGAGAGGCCCCAGGCTCATGGGTGAGAAAAGTTCGCCTCAAACCAGCAGAAGAAAGTCACGCGGTGACTGGTGCAGACCAGCGGGCAGAAACCAACAGGCCACTGGCCAGCGGGGCCTCGGCCTGTCCACGTTGCCAGCAGGGCGCCGGCAAGATGGCCTGGCTCTAGCTGGGTCCCTCGTGGAGTGCGCGGGTGGCAAAGGCCCCCAGCAGTAGTGTCCCTGAGGGGACATCCAGCCACCTCCATGGCTCCAAGCACCAGGCTCTGCCTTCTGCCCAGGACAAGGAAATCCCCCTCTGGGTCTAACCATAGCGCCGCCTGCTGTAGCCTGTGCCTCTGTCCACTGTGCTGAGTGTGCACTCAGCCTGCCTTGAACAGTGCAGGGTGGGCAGCTCCGGCCTGGCCTGGGTGGCAGGGAAGATGCTCATTGCCATTTTTCTACAAGGGCGGACCCACTGGCCAGAGGAGGAAGCACACCCCTTCCTCCCTTCCCTCCCTCTCTCTCTCTGTCTTCCACACACATACAGACACAGACACAGACACACACACACACACACACACACAGAGGGAAAGACTGGAGCCCCCGCCCCACCGGCTACTCTGTGGGGTGCTGGGAGCGCAAATCCGCCAAGGAGAAGGAGCAGGCCAGTCCTGCCTCTGGGACCACAGACTGAGCCAGCCTCTCAGCCAAATGGGCCTCCAGAGGGGCCAGCTCAGCTTCCCAGGAGACGTGGCAGGCCTGGGGGGCCGTGCTGGTGCTGAGCATCCCATGACAGGGACAAGGCCCTGCTCTCTGGGAAGAGGTGGGTCCCAGGAACCTGCTAAGGTGTGGGGGTCCCTGGGTCTTAGGGGGGTCTGGCTCCCCACTGGGGGTGAGGCAGGCACATGGGAGCTCTTGGCCAAGCCCCCTTCCCAGGCCTTTACTGAAATCAATGAAGTCAGACACCGGCTTCTTATACCACAAGAAAGAGACCATCCCAGTCGCCATCGCAGCTTCAGAGGGTATTGAATTTGTTTCCGTCTGTCCCAAGATGGGCCACGAAGCCACCCTGGACCCTTCTTGGAAGTCCCTGGTTTCTGCCTGACTCTTCTCTAGCTTTAAATTAAGCCGATTTCTCCCTCCACCCCCTCCACAGACCCCCCAAGGAGTCACTGGCGATCTTTAAAGAACTCAAGCCCACCCCAATTCCACCACCAGCCTGAGCTCCTTCCAGCAGCTGCAGCAATCCTTTTAAATGGAAATCAGATCCTCTTCTGCCCTCCCTAGATGAGCCTTCACCCCAAGGGGGGAACCACGGTGGGTTGGGGGGGCACTGTCAAGGAGGTGGCAAGATAGCACTGAACTGGCAGTCATTTTAGGTGGAAATGAGAGGATTTCCTTCCTCACAGGAGACAAAGGGGGAGTATTTACTAGGGCTGAAGGTTGGCGCCTCTGTACCTATTTTCCAAGAGTGCAACAACAAACACGTTTATATTCGTATTATACACACAGAGCAAATACAAGGCAATGGTAACCGTGGCTGATTCTAAGTGGTGGGTATATAGATGTTCCTTGTACTCTTCTGTCAAATTTCTTAGAATAAGGACTTTGGATTCTTTACTACAAACGTGTTTATTAAGAATCGGTGTCCCACTGCATTCGGAATAAAACCTGAATGTTCCATCCTAGCTTGAGGGCAGATGTTTCCAGGTGATCTGGCTCCTGCCACTGGCTTGCCAGGTTCTGCCCCAGCTGGTTCCTGCCTCAGGGCCTCTCTGCACCTGCTATACCCTCTGCCTGACACCCTGACTCCCAGATCTGCACAAAGCCAGTCCTTTCTGGTCATTCCTAGCTCAGCACTGAGGTCCCCAGCCCATCTCAAGAGCCTACCCCTCTGCCCAGCTCTTCTCCCTGCATTACTGGTCTGTTTCCTGGCCTGTGTCTCCTGGGCACCCGGCAGCCCTGCGTGGATATCTCTTAACTTGATAAACAGATTGGATGCTCGTTTCAAAAGTCTCTTGTACCAGCCCAAGTGCCTGTGGGTACCACCCAGTCAAGGTGGGGGGTCTGAGGAAGCTGGGCAAGGCACTGCTGGGCAGCCCACCTCTCCTCATCTATGAGCAAGGCTTGGGTCCCGAGGGCTGCCCACAGCTTCCCAGGCACCAGCATCTGGCTGGAATTGTCTCCTCCATCTAGTGCCCAGACAAGTTCGCGGCCAGGGCAGGCAGGCAGGGTGAAGGGAAGACTCTCCTCCCATACAGCACAGCCCCTCCTTCCAGAGCCAGGTGCCAGGACCTCCTGCTCCAGCTAAGCCCCACGTGCCCACACACCTGCCCAGGACGCCATGCCTGCCTGGGGTCCCCCTCCCCAGGCACTGCTCAGCTCTGCCGTGTGGCCACTCACCACACCACCATACCCCACACACCCTCCTGGGCTCTCTTGAAACTGCCCCTTGGGGGTTCAGAGCATGGGCTCAGGAACCAGGTAGTCTGGATTCAAATCTCAGCTCCACCACTTCCCAGCTGTGTGACCTAGGGCAAGTTACTTAACCTCTCTGTGCTTCAATTTCTTCATCTGAAACATGTGGCTGACCAAGCGCCCACCTCACAGGACTAAATGCCCTAATGTATGGAGATCACTCAGAAGAGCACCCAGAACACAACAGGCACCGGAAGGGCAGGGTGTGCAGGCATCCTCCTCGTCCTTACGCACGATCTGTCCCTGCAGCCTGCAAGTCTGAGGACAGGGCCTGTGTCACACCAACTGT
Organism: Trachypithecus francoisi; assembly: GCF_009764315.1. NCBI lineage: Eukaryota > Metazoa > Chordata > Mammalia > Primates > Cercopithecidae > Trachypithecus > Trachypithecus francoisi. Next base: position 8,738,906 of record NW_022681456.1, on the reverse strand, counting down.
GAGCCTCGCACACAGTAGGTACTCCGTGACTGCTGGCACCCAGGCCCCGAAGCCATTGGATCAACTAACACCCTCGGTGTCCCACACACTGTTCTGTCCCGGCCCATTTCCGTTCAAGCAGCACTTAGTCATCACCTACTGTGTACCATAGACCTACAGGCATCAGGCATGACACAGCCACTGCTGTGCCCTGGAGGGCCTCTCTGGAGGCTGGTGCCCAGCAGATCTGACCCCAGAAAGGACACAGGGAGCTGCCTCACAGGCCCCACCCCAACACAGCTGAGGGAGGGCAGAGGTGGGGCAGGAGGCTGCAGGTGCAAGGGGAGCCCCTCCACCCTCTAGCAAACCTAGTTCCCAGCCCTTGCGGCTTCTCCTAAGAATCCCAAGGCAGTAGTCCCCATGCAGGCCGCCTCTTCCCCAGGTGGGGACCTTCTCAGGGTCTCCCCAGCCTCATCCCATGCCCCGTGTCCCAGCAGCCCCGTGGCTTGGGTGGACTCAACGACATCATCCTCAACTCTACAGAAGGTCCCATGAGCCAAAACCAGGTGGCCTCACTCCATCTCCCCGGCATCAGCCACTGGTGCACAGGACCCCAGCCCTCTCCTGGCCTAATCGGCGCATCTGTGATACCGTCGGAGAAAGGATAGCTCTCTCTGGCTCCCACCTGCTATGGGAATTCAGGTTCAGTTTGTCAATGTTCTAACACACAGAGTTGAAAAAACTGCATAGAAATGAAGGGGTCAGGTGTGGTGGCTCACGCCTGTAATCCCAGCACTTTGGGAGGCTGAGGCGGGCGCATCACCTGAGGTCAGGAGTTCAAGACCAGCCTGGCCAACACAGTGAAACCCTCTCTACTAAAAATACAAAAATGAGCCAGGCATGTTGGCGGGTGCCTGTAATCCCAGCTACTTGGGAGGCTGAGACAAGACAACTGCTTGAACCCGAGAGGCAGAGGCTGCAGTAAGTAGAGATCCTGATACTGCACTCCAACCTGGGTGACAGAGTGAAACTCAGTCTCAAAAATAAATAAATGAAATGAAATGAAATGAAGTGAAGTGAAATGAAATGAAAGCAAGACTTGAGTTGAAAGACCATTCCTGCCACCCACCCCCAACAGACGTTTCCAGCTACACCCATTCCTTTCCTGTTGAAGCCCATCTGAGTCCGTGCTTCTCTCCCTGACCACTGGGAGAACACTCGACCCTGATCTCCTCTGGGGAATGGGGGACGTCCACAGCCACCCTAAACCACCACCACGTGCCTCTGGCACACCCAGCCTCCCTGCCGTGGGCTGAGATGCACAGCCCACAGTGAGAAGCAGGAATCAGCACCCTTTTCTGTTTGAATGAGGCCACTGGCCACAAACGTAGGCTCAGGGAAAGGGGGCTCAATGCTTGTCCACTGTCTCAGTTTCTCTGAGCCTGGACCTGGGCCCGGTGCGCCAGGAAAGGCTCATTTGTCAGGGTGCGTGCGCCCTGCGGCCCCTGCTGCCTGGCACACAGCCCACCCTGATCCTCCACCTCTCTCCAAAACCTCTCTTTCTGCCTGAAAAGCCCAGGACAGGTCCCATGACCAGGGTTTAGCAACTAATTTTCCAGGCCAACATTTTGCTTTCTTCCCTTCCAGGCAGGAACAGGGGCCACAGGGCCTCCCACCCCCACCCACCCTGAGGCCTTCTGGAAGCAGCTGTTGTCTTTCCTCCTTTCCTGGCTGGCCTTGGCTTTTCCTCCGCAGCCTGGACGCTCAGGGAGGAGACAGCTGCGGAACCGAGAGGGCCCCGCAGGTGCGGCCCCCTGTGCGCTCGATTCTCCCCGGATCTCAAGGAAACCTGATGGGGGCCACGATGTGGACTTACCCATTGTTTCCGAGCGTGATTCCTCCTCTTGAAGTACAAGATTAGCTTCTTCCGCATCGCCTGGTTTCTGTGCAGGAGGGAAGCGGCAGACAGGTCAGCCTGGCCGGACTCAGGCGCTGCACCCCGCGCCATACTGTTTGCTGAGAATAAGCCCCGAATTTGCCCCGTTACTGGTTCTCAGGGAGATAAGACCCCAGAGTACTGTATCCCCAGAGAGACCTGTGAGCTGCCAATGTGCGTCCTCACTCCCCCGCACGAGAGGCAGCCCCCGCCAACATTTAGGTTGAGCCCGGTGTGCAGACAAGAGGGTTCCCAGAGCCGAGGGGCCCGTGGCTTCCCGCCCCTGCCCACATGCACCCCAGCAGCCACACCTGCCCATGGAAAGATGGCCACAGAGAAACAGCCACAGCCTCCAACTAGGAATACAGGTCACGGAGCCTGAGACCCCGAGACCTGCTGCCGCCTACAGGCCGGGTGTCAGGGTGTGGCCTGCATGGCCCCAGGGTTGACTCCAACCAGGTGCTGTGCACAGCCCTCCAGCACACCCAGTCCTGCCGCGGTGGGAGGGACACAAGCAGGGTGGGGCAGCTGGTGGGGCCACCAGGCATGGACTTCAGGGTTCAAAACCCCCAGGGGGGTCTCAGACTTCAGGCCAGGGGCCATGGGGGCTCAACCAAGCAGGTCACACACACCACTGCAGGTTCCAAGAGAAGCAGGCACGTCCTGGGAGACGGGAGGTTCAGAGAGAGAGAGAGAGAGAGACAGAGACCCAGAGACAGAGGGAGACAGAGACCCAGAGAGAGAGAGAGAGAGACAGAGACCCAGAGACAGAGGGAGACAGAGACCCAGAGACAGAGGGAGAGAGAGACCCAGAGAGAGACAAGAGACCCAGAGAGAGAGGGAGGCAGAGACCCAGAGAGAGAGATACAGAGACCCAGAGACAGAGGGAGACAGAGACCCAGAGATAGACAGAGACCCAGAGAGAGGGAGACAGAGACGCAGAGACAGAGGGAGACAGAGACCCAGAGAGAGGGAGACAGAGACCCAGAGAGACGGAGACAGAGACCCAGAGAGACGGAGACAGAGACCCAGAGACAGAGACCCAGAGAGACAGAGACAGAGACCCAGAGAGAGACGGAGACAGAGATCCAGAGACAGACAGAGACCCAGAGAGAGAGACAGAGACCCGGAGAGACGGAGACAGAGACCCAGAGAGAGAGACAGAGACCCAGAGAGAGACAGAGATCCAGAGAGATGGAGACAGAGACCCAGAGAGAGAGACAGAGACCCAGAGAGACGGAGACAGAGACCCAGAGAGAGAGACAGAGACCCAGAGAGACAGAGACCCAGAGAGACAGAGACCCAGAGAGAGAGACAGAGACCCAGAGAGAGACAGAGACCCAGAGAGACGGAGACAGAGACCCAGAGAGAGAGAGAGAGACAGAGACCCAGAGAGAGACAGAAACCAGAGAGACGGAGACAGAGACCCAGAGAGAGAGAGACCCAGAGAGACGGAGACAGAGACCCAGAGACAGAGACCCAGAGAGAGACAGAGACCCAGAGAGATGGAGACAGAGACCCAGAGAGATGGAGACAGAGACCCAGAGAGAGAGACAGAGACCCAGAGAGACGGAGACAGAGACCCAGAGACAGACAGAGACCCAGAGAGAGAGAGAGAGAGAATGGCAGTCAGAGAGAGACAAGATCCAAAGGAAAGGGACAGACTCAGAGGAAGATGAAACTAGGAGAGAGAAAGAGAGAGAGAGAGAAGTGGGGAGAGGAAGAGAGACAAGACCCAAAGCGGACAGAGACCCCGAGACAGGCAAAGGGAGGGAGCCCTGGAGAGTAGAAGCCGGAGGTTCTGGAGCCCATGCCATGAGGGCTGGAAAGCGCCCCCACCCACCACTGCACCAAGACCTCAGCACCTTCCTCTTCTCTTCCCAGGCCCCTCCCCACAGTCTCCGACACACAAAGCAGGGTGTTGCAGCCTCCCAGGGCCTGGGGCCACAGCCACCTCAGGAGCCTGCTGTACACCTTAACTTGCTGTCTGTCCCCAATCCGGGGCATGCAGTGGTACCTACTTTTCTGGGGAGGGGATCCCCAACTTCTTCGTATTCTTAGCAGTGCCCAACCCCCCTCGAAAGCTCCAAAGCTGCTGACTGGGAGCCACGCTCTGTCCAGCCCCCAGGACCCTAGCCCCATTGGAAACAGGAACAGGAGAGAACCCCAGGCTCTGACGGACGAGTGAAGCCTCATGGGGCTCAAGGGCCTGGAATCCACCTCAGTCCCTGGGTCATTCTGGTGGTGCCTTGGCCAGGGCCTCCCCACCTTCCATCAGCCTGGCCCCCACCCTGGTCAGGGTGGGCCCCAGGGGTCCTCAGTCCCACAGGCTGGGACCAGCACCCTTTACCTCATAACAGGGTGTCTCTGAGCACGCCTCAGAAGCCCTCAGTTTCCTCATCTGAAATCTACGGCATCAGAGCCTCGTCTTCTGTTAGTCAACAAGGGCTTACTGAGCATCTACTATGTGACAGGCACTGTTCCAGGTGCTGGGGACACACCAGGGAGCAAGACACAGCTGTGGGCTCTCACACAGGTGACACCGACAATAAGCAAGATGACCAAGATAATCCTGGATTTTGGAACTTAAGTAGAGTGGTGGGCTAGTGAGTGCTTGGGGGGCAGGGTGTGAGGGGCTATTTTAGATTCCGTGGTACAGAAAGGTCTCCCAGAGAGGATGGCCTTGAGCTGGGATTTACGTCATCAGAAGGACCCGGCTCTGGGAAGATCCAGAAGGAAGGGAACTCCAGCTGGAGGGCACCGCAGGAGACAGGAACAAACTCTGTGTATTGGAAGCACAGACAGAGGAAGGTCCTGTGGCTGGACAGTGCTGGGGAGGGACAGAGAGGACAGAGGAGGGACTGTGAGCAAGACTGGCAGGGCCGGTCCTGCAGGGTCCTGTGAGTTTCGACATGGCAAAGGGTTTGGTCTTTTATGCAAAAGACAGCTGTGAAGGCGTAGAAGCAGTGAGGGCCCAGGGCCACTGAGCACAGCAGCACCCAGATCTCGGCGAAAACCATCCTCCAATCCCAGAAACTGTGCTGCCCGGGACACGGCTGAGTCCAGCGCTCGGCCAGGAAGTATGCAAGAAGAGCCCACAGTGACTTTAGTCAAGAATTGCCAAAAACAAAAGAAAACAAAAGTTAAAAGGACACAGAACCCAGCCTGAAGGTTTCCGGCTGCCAGAGCTGGAACAATGTGAGTGACAACAGAAATAGCCCTGGGACCAGATTAGCGTCCCAGGAATAAAACAAATCCCCACGAGTCTGTGTGATTATAAACAAATGACTCAATACATCAATGCATGGAGGAGAAGGGACAGATCTTTCTTCTGGAGTTCCAATGAATAAATGTCCAAGAAATGAGGGAAATAGAAAATCATCATTAGAATGCAGTAATAACCCAACTGCCGCTGGCAAGATCCGGGGATGAATGCTAACTAAATTGGTTAGCAAAATTTTAAGGAGCAACAGGAAATTTGCACAGTCTCAAAGAATCTCCCCTCAAGTATGAATGAATCATGGTGGTGGTTCCACAAATCTTTATATTCCTACCTTCAGGAGGCGGAGCGTAACTCCCCTCCCCTGGAAGGTGGGTGGGACTTGGTGACTCCCTAGCAAAGAACAGAGCAAAGAAGGGATAACTCTAAGGCGACAGGGGAGACCTAGGGCAGAGCTCCCATCACGTCGGCATTACGCAGCCCCCTGACCTCTCCTGGTGTTCCCCAAACCTACCGTCCCAGTCTCACCAGGAGGAAACACCTGCCAAAGAAAGCCCTGACCAGTGCTCTTCAAAAGTGTTGGGGTTGTGAAAAACAAGGCAAGGCTGAGAAGCTGTCACGGGCTGGAGACTAAGGAGACACGTGCACAAATGTCACGTAAGAACCTGAATCAGATCCTGGACCAGAAAACAGATGTTGGCGGGGAGACGGGTGAAAATGCAAAGACAGCTGGTAGTTTAGTGGAGGGTCATGTGCTGCTATTTCTTTCTTAGTATTTTGTTTCGTTTTGTTTTGATTTTTGTTTTTAGACACAGGGTCTTGCTCTGTCTCCCAGGCGGGAATGCAGTGGCTTGATCATGGCTCACTGCATCCTTGGACTCCTGGGCTCAAGCAATCCTCCTGCCTCAGCCTCCTGAGTAGCTGGAACTACAGGTACATGCCACCATACTTGGCTAATTTATTTTTTGGTAGAGACGAGGTCTTGCTTTGTTGCCCAGCTGGTCTCCAACTCCTAGCCTCAAGTGATCCTCCCACCTGGGCCTCCCAAAGTGCTGGGATGACAGGCGTGGGCCACCACAGCAGGCCCCAGCTGTGCTGCTTCTCTGCTGCGATATAAGCTGTCCACCTGAGGGGTGCCAGGTGAAGTGTGCGTGGAAACTCTCCAGAGTGTATTTGCAACTCTTCTGTTGTACAACGTACAATCTAGTTACTTCAAAATAAATAGTCCCGCCTTCCCACAAAAGAAGAGAGAGAATCCACTTTGAAACACTATGGTGAAGACCATACAATGTTGACTTTGGGGTTTGCAGGCGGTACACTGCCTAGTACAGGTGGGAATGTCACCCCCAACCACTCCCCCAAAACACCCTGATATGTGTAAGTCCTAAGCCCCAGCACCTCAAAACATGACCTCATTTGGAAACAGGGTCTTTAGAGTGAGAAAAAAGTTAGAATGAGGTCACTGGGGTGGGCCCTAATCCAGTGACTTATGAAAAGGGGACATTTGGACACAGAGACAGACGCGCACAGAGGGGAGATGATGCGAACAGACACGGGAAGAACGCCACACGAATATAAAAGACGGGAGTGACGCATCTCCCAGCCAAGGAACGCCAAGGAGGCCAGCAGCAGCCAGGACCTGGAACCGGCAAGGAAGGAGCCTCCCCTGGAGCCTTCCAGAGAGCGTGGCCCTGTAGCACCTTGATTTCCAAGTGCTGGCCTCCAGTACTGTGATGGAAAAGTTCCTGCCATTTTCAGCAGCCCCGTTCATGGCCAAGTATCAAGGCAGCGCTGAGAAGCTAGTCTGGCATGTGATCTTCCACAAACCGTGGGGCCGTCACTACAGCTGGAAAATGACTCGGTGAGCATGAGGCCTCGGAGTGGCGGTGATGTGCACGCAGCCGTCCGTTCACCACCGATGGGCAGCAACTGAGGGTGTGAATCCTCCCTGGTTAAGGACGCTGCCTGCCACCCAGAGCCATCCACGTCCACGCCAGAGGACACATGTCAAGTCCGCAAACACATGTCAAGTCCGCAGGTCACAAATCGCACAGTGCACAGGCCAGAGACAGCCTCCGAGGGTGTCGTGTTGGGCCATGGTGCTTTATTTTTATTTTTATTTTTTATTGTTTTGAGATGGAGTCTCTCGGTCTGTCACCTAGGCTGGAGTGCAGTGGCGTAATCTCGGCTCACTGCAACCTCCGCCTCCCGGGTTCAAGTGATTCTCCTGCCTCAGCCTCCCGAGTAGCTGGGACTATAGGCGCGTGCCACCATGCCTGGCTAATTTTTGCATTTTTAGTAGAGACGGGGTTTCACTATGTTGGCCAGGCTGGTCTCGAACTCCTGACTTTGTGATTCGCCTGCCTCAGCCTCCCAAAGGGCTGGGATTACAGGCATGAGCCACCGCGCCTGGCCGGCGCTTTCTAAAATCCTAAATTCATTGCCAGCACTGAAAACCAGAGGCTGTTACACAAAAAGCCAAACCTAAAGCTTCTCTTGAAAACATCAGGCCATTGGGCCACACCCCTTCATGGCCACAGGCTGGGAAACTGAGGCTTGGCTGCCCCTTTCAAAGGTCACCAAGCTCCCCGTTCCTCAGCCCTACTACTCCCTATTGCCTCATACCAGCCCTCCTCACTCAGACATTCCTTCCCGCTCCTGGAGGCAGCCACCCGGGTTTGCAGTCCCCTAGACTCCCGGTTTATGATGCTCACGTGTTCAACATTCCTCTGGCAAACTTTTTTTAAGTGTTTATTTTGTTCCAAGCAGTGTTTAGGCAATGAAGATGCAAACACTGTACTGCAGACAAATCTTTTCTGCTGAGCTTCTGTCCGGCAAACGTAAAGACCACAGTCTCTAGGAGGGCTCTGAGGCATGGGCCAAGCAGCAGGCGATGAGTTTGCCGGTAGAGGCATTCATGGAGTGCAAAGAAGTCAGGGTTTAAAAACACACCCCCTATAAGGAAACCCAGTCTTGTCATCTGCCAGGGCACTGGGAAGGAGAAGCAGGACGTAGGAGGCTGGGATAAGGAGGCAGGAATTATGAGACTGTTCCAGGGCAGTCCGGTCAGACCCTGGCTGGGACTGGTCCTGGGGCTTATGGGGTACTGGAAAAGGAAAGCTTGGGGCAATCAGGGGAGGCTTCCTGGAGGAAGGGAGGTTTGAGCTGAGGCCTGGGAGAAGCAGAGGAATGGGGTGGGAAGAAGAAAATGAGCAGAGCCCTGGGTTCTAGGGAGGGAGGCAGCAATAGTGAATCTGGAGGGGGCAGAAGGGGTGCTCAGGGAGCGCCTGACCCCAGCTGCGGAGGAGAGGAAGAGGGAGGCAGCCGTGCAGGGCCAGGATACCCTGGGAAGAGACTGTGGGTTGGGGTGATGGTCTGAACCTCCTGATCACTGAGTGCCAACCAAAAGCTGTGACAGTGCCAAGCAATGTGACGTAACTTGCCTAAGGTCACCCAGCTAGGGAGGGGCAGGGTCTGGAGTAGAGACCCAGGAGAGGAAGCTGGAAGGATGTGCAGTTAGGACTGGCCTAGGAATTTGTCTGCGTGACCCTGGGGGAGTCATCTGATGTCTCTGAGCGAGACCACAGAGACCTGCTAAGAGTAACCTGGGTCCTGACTGGTCCCCCTTTCCACCTGCACAGCCCCGGGTCTGAGAGCTCCCATCAGCCGACCCCCAAATGAGGCAGCAGGAGGGAAGAAATCAGCCTGCGAAAAAAGAAAAACGAGCAACAGAAGAAACCAGCAGGCTTCCAGGCCTGAGGGGACCAGTGAACCAGGGCAACCCCCGGGCAAGCAGAGGCGGAACGCGCCTGGGCGCTGGCTGCTGCTCACCCCCGGGCCCCACACCCTTTCACCACATCCCACGAGGGCTCCACAGACGCCCGGGAATTCCCGCAGGGTCCTGCCCAGGGTGGGGCCCATCCCTCGGTGGAGACCCCATCTCCTGCTCCTCTGGGGCTGCCCCAGCCCCACGCAGGTGGTCTGAGCTCTCCCTCCTGCAGGAGGGGACACCAACAGCGCCCGAAGCAGGTGGCGGTGGGAGGGCAGCGGAGGCGGCTACGGGTGACTCCAGCGCGTCTGAAATCGTCTGTGCAGCAGGAAGTCAAGCGTGAAATTAACTTTCACTCTGCGGCCCCAGCATGCAGACACAGAGAAATTAAAGTGACGGGGCAAGGTCTCAGGGGAGGGAACGACCTCCCACCTTGAAGCAATGACAGCAGCAGGGGCGAGGAAGCCGTGAGCGTGGGGGAGGCTGCTCCAGGGGAAGCTGGGCACCCACCTGACCCCGGCTGGATCATCTCATTGTCCTATGGCAGCAGTCACTTATCACAATGTATTTATTCTTATCAGCCTCCCCTACTAGAATGTCAGGCCTCGTTCACTGCTATGTCCTGGACGCCCAGAACAGTGCCTGGCGTGTAGCAGATGCTCAGTAAATATTGGTTGAATGAATGAATGAATGAATGAATGAGTGAGTCTGGGTTTCTGTAGATAAAAGAAAGAAGAATCAAAAACCCAGTATGTGCTCTACACGCTGAGCACTGACCTCAGTGATCACGTATGAAACTGAGCCCTAGGTCAAATGACTTCCCACAGGGACACACAGCTAGTCAGACAGCCAGGATGCGCTGTGGTCCCACTTGAGGCCCCTGTGTTCAGCCACATGGTGGGACTGGGCCTGCACAGGGCCTCCTTTCCCATGTCCACACTGGACACGAGACAGTTTCTGCAGTCTAGCAGGAGCAGAGTCACAAAACATCAGAGCCTGCAAGGAGTGCAGGGTGCAGAGGCTGCTGAGGGCAGCTTCCTGGGCACTGCAGATTTCCTGAACATTATGCTCTCTCAGCTTGCATACCTCTCAGTGACAGGGTGCTCACTACCTACCTCAGCAGCTCCTGCAGGGGCCTTCCCATGGTACTCTCGCCCCTACCCCCAGGTCCTTTATCCCTGCGGCCACCAAAGCGAACTTTTAAAACAAAAATCTGATCACATTGCTTCCTGGGATAAACTTCATCACCAAATTCCCTTCCAACAGATAATAAAGCCGGAACTCCTTACCAGCCCCCTGTGACCTGGCCTGTGCCCTCCTCTCCCTCGCCGACCTCCTCGGGCCATGCCAGCCTTCTCTGTGACCCCTGCCAGCTCAAGGAGGCCTTTGCACCTCCTGTTCTACCTGTCTGGGACACTCCCCGGAGGTCCACACAGCCGGCTGCTGCTCAGCCTCCAAGGGTCCCCTCAACTGTCACTGCCTGCCCTGACCTCTCTGGCTAATGTCACCCCCTCATTTTCTCTCCCATCACTCCACTTACCAGAGTCATAGAATTTTTTAAAAATGAATGGACTGCACAATGAAAGTTAATCATAACTGCATTGAAATCTAAAATATAGAAGGGATGATAATTTTAGTAGAAAATATCCAAAAAACTAAAATTCTAAAGACAAATCAGTTCCAATAATTTACACACAAAGGTTGTTCTAACAGAAATGGACTCCTTACAGTGTAGGAAATCTTAATTATTCGTCTATCTGTTTTATATTATATATATATATTTTTTTTTTTTTTTGAGACAGAGTCTTGCTCTGTTGCCCAGGCTAGAATGCAGAGGCGTGATCTCGGCTCACTGCAACCTCCACCTTCCAGGTTCAAGCAATTCTCCTGCCTCACCCTCCTAAGTAGCTGGGACTACAGGCGCACGCCACCACAGCTGGCTAATTTTTGTATTTTTGGTAGAGATGTGGTTTCACCATGTTGGCCAGGCTGGTCTCGAACTCCTGACCTCAAGTGATCTGCCCGCCTCGGCCTTCCAAAGTGCGGGGATTACAGGCATGAGCCACCACACCCAGCACATTTATTTGTTTTAAATATAAACATGTTTGTTTGTGATTTAGATTTGCAACAAATCCAGTGAGGTGGCTACCTATTTAGTCAAAATGTACTTTGATAGAGCACAGCCATTCTCTGACAAAGATTATAGGATGTCAAATATAGCACTGGCTTGAATATGCTTACAGTTTATTCTACTTAGACAAAGATGAAGCAATATCTATTTGCTGGTGTTATCTATATGAGTATCTTGCTCCTCTTCTGTTTAGATTGTACGGCTGTCTTTATTACCTGAAATCATCCATATTATTCAGCTTAAAATATCGCTCACTTTAAGTGAAAAAACCTATGTAAAATTGTCAGTATAATAATATGGCTATCAAAAACTATTATGTTAAGAAGAAAAAATCATAACTAGGTATATGAAGGCATAAAGAGCTTAAGATAGTTATGTGAGCATAGTACAGTTATGTGAGCATAGTACTTTAGATTTGCTGGTATTTTCTTTTTTTTTTTTTAAGAAATAGGGTTTTGCTCTGTCGCCTAGGCTGGAGTATAGTGGTGCAATCACGGCTCACTGCAGCCTTGAACTCCTGGGCTCAGGCGATTCTCCCACCTCAGCCTCCTGAGTACCTGGGACCACAGGCACGTGCCACCACACCCAGCTAATTTCTTTTCAATTTTGCTATATTTGGCCAGGCTGGTCTCGAACTCCTGGCCCCAGGCAATCCTCCCACCTCAGCCTCCCAAAGCGTTGGGATTATAGGCATGAGCCACTGCACCCAGCTGGATTAGCTGACATTCTCTTGTTTTGTTTACTTAACTCATTCTGGTTCTGTCTCCACTGCTGGACAAATCTTGATGAGGGGTGAGGCCTTTGTTTTATCCAAGGCTGAGTGGCCAAGGCCTAGAACAGGACCTGACACACAGCAGGCTCTCAGTAAGATGGGTGAATGAATGAGGGAATGCCCCCAAACAGCCCGGACTCAGTCTTAGGACCTCATCCCCTAACCCACCTGTGATGAGGTCCTAAGAACGTCCCCCTTGCTTTCAGCACCCCTCCATCTGTGGCTCCCCACCCGAGACAGGGGCCCCAGAGCAAGGCAAGTCCCAGGAAGCTGTAGAAGGGACAGGGGTAGCCCGGGCAATGAACAAGCCCACCAGGCCGATGAGGAGCCCAGGCTGCATCTGACATGGGCATTCCATACCAGCCCAGGACCCCTGGCGCAGGACACATGCCCCTTCCTGACACTCTGCAGCCCTTTTTGGCCACTAGCTGAGGATGACCCCCCACCAGCCACGCTGGTGAAGGAAGTATCTTTGTCAGGTGCTCCTGAACCCCAGAAGGCCAAGGGCCTCAACTAGCAAGGAGAGATTTTCTAGGCTGCTGCAACAATGATGCTGCAGGAGGGTGGCCACATTGATCACCTGAGGTTGGACCAGTCATGCAACTCTGGAAACTACAACAGCAGCGATCTCCCTGTCGACTAGTCCAGCACCAGCAGATGCGTGAAAACACTAGGAGGTTTGCATGCTTTCAGGAACGGGGAGCTCATCACCGCATACACACTCTGTAGTTCCATCCCAGGAACGCTTGAACAATCGGACCAGGCTGAACTACCCACTGAATCAGCTAAATGCCTCCCTTTGCAGCCACACTCAAATGCATGTACCCTCTAACCATGACAAACCTCGAACATTCAACAGCTATGATCCCGAAGAGTCTCGCCTCCAACCTACCAGCACATGTTCCTCAAGGGGCAAGATCTGCAGCCCCTTTTACCTTTTGGGTTCCTGGGCACAAACATGAGATAACATGCCCTCCTCAGCCCAGCAATCTATGCTCCTGTTAATGCATCCCAATAAAAACCCAGCCTCCTTCCAGCTGCCACACCTTCAATGCCTTGTACCCTGCTTGAAGATACAATGGTACCAGCCTCCAGCACTGCCCCACCCAGCGGCATGTGGCACTTAATTGACATTTTCTTCTCTCCCAGCCTCGGTCTGGGAAAAGGCCCCCATCATTAGAATACATCACATTGGCCACCTCCAAAGCCTCGGGGCCTGGATGAGTGCTCTGATCTGCCCCATAGTGGGCTGTGCCAGAGGGGCCTCGCTGTGCAGACGCCAGGTGACTCCAAACATGCTTATGCCAGAGCCCAAAACACCAGGCCCCGCCTGCACTAAGGCCACTCCCCATCTCCCTGAGCTGGCTGCCCTCTGACCGCAACAGCTCCCTCCTGCTCAAACAGGATGCAGATGTACACAGACTGGGACCTCTGACCTCCGTCTCTCCAGACCCAGCTGTACACCAGCAGCTCCCTCGCCCACCCTCCCAAACCCAGGCCTGTCTCCCGAAACCTCAGAGGGACACTCTCTCTGCTCCCCGTCCCCACCCCAGGTGCCACCTAGGGCTGTCTCCTGTCCCCTCTGGGAGCACCTGGCCCTGGCCAGGAGCCCCTGATGGGAACAGAGAGCCCACGTCCCACATCCCATGCAGGCCGCTGAGAGCCTGCTCGCCCACCCTGCCCCCGTGTGTCTGCACGGCTACCCACAAGCACTCACATTTTGATGTTCTCATGATACTGCCGGGTGTCGGAGGGCTGGTTGTACAACGGCTGCAAAGGGAGAGAGAGAAGCGCGTCAGAGCCCGGCTGGCCACTGGCCACTGCAGAGCCCACCGGCAGGAGCCCCAGGCCTGGCACAGAGGAGCTGTCCTCTGGGTGAGGGCTCAGCCATGGGCAGGCATGAAACGGAACACAGGGACCCAGCACATAGCCCCAGCCAGGAACAGGCTGAAACTGGTTCCTCCGGCACAGCTGTGGGTACGGTGACCGCCCCCACCAAGGTTGTCATAGCTGCTCTGCGGGGCATTCAGCAGCGCTGGCCTGAAAGGGGCCACAGCCCAGAGCACACCAGGACAAACCCACACACACCCCAGAGGCTGGCCCTGGCCACCGAACACGGAAAGCCGCTGTTTCCCAGCTCACCATGGAAATGTGCGTCCCAACGCTGCAAGACACCACTCCACCCCCACTGACAAGCAAAGACAAAAACGTTGAATAATGCCAAGTGTTGGTGAGGTCTGGGGTGACAGGAAGGCTGGCACATAGCTGGTGGGAGCATGGTGTATGGGCACACGTCCCCCAGAGAGACAGTAGCCACTGCCTGGTGACGAACACCGACGCCCCCGCCTCTGACCCCTGTGCTCCTGCAGATGCCTACTGTGCTCTGCCAGGATCCGGGTGCTAGGATGTTGCTACAGCACTGCTCACAGTGGCCCATGAGAAGCAAGCTGGCTGTCCAACACCAGAAGAGCAGCTAAGGAGATCAGGGATCAGCTACACCACAAATCCCACACAGCCGTGAGAAAGGGATGCAGGGCCCACAGGTAGCAAGCACAGAGCTTCAAAGAGTGCACGAGGAGACGCAGAAAGCACTGCAGCATTTGTGATGGGGGCAGGGACCCAGACAGCTGCCACATGTCCCCTCCCAGATGGAAGAACCTTGCTTAGCAACCAAGAGCACAGCCTGGGTTCAAGTCCAGGTTCTGGTGCTTTCTGGCTGGGTCTCCATCTGTGCCTCCGTTTCTCCTCATCTATAAAATGGGGTTCAACTCATAGGGTTTTGCAAAGATCAAACGAGACAGTGCATGCTAAGCTCTGAGGCTGGCACCATCAGGGAGCAGTGACTGTGTTAATGGCACCCACCTTTCACGCCTCCCTGTAACCACCCATGACCTTGCTGTGGCCAGTGGAACCACTGCACCCTCAGCAAAAGCAGAGGCTTGATGATGAGAGTTCACATTTCTGCTGTTTCTGTCAAGAGAACGAGCCTAGCCTGGCCTGCAGGAAGCGGGCAGAGAGGCAAAGAGCAGAGTAGTGCCACCCCGCCTGGGCTGAGCTACAACACTGGCCCACTGACTCCCTCGCTGGCCACGGAGGTACAAGAGCTGAGTCCACACCAGCAGAAATGCTCAGCTGCCTTCCAGACTCATAAGAAACAGTAAACAGTTGCTGCTTCAAGCCTCTAAATGTGGGGCGGCTTTGTGCCCCAGCAGTGGCCATGTAACCGCACTGCATAACTGATACACTCACCCCTACTGTACAGACAGGAAAACTGAGTCCTTAAGAGCTTACAACATTGCCCACAGCTGGTACAAGATGCGCCTGAATGACAGCCCATCTCTCAGCTCCAGTGCTGGAGGAAGGAGTCTGCTCCCCTCTCTGCCTGAGCCTCTGTGTGTGTGTGTGTGTGTGTGTGTGTGTGTGTGTGTGTATGTCTTTCTGTCTGTCTCCCTCTCTTCCTATCCTCTCCCTCACCCACGCACACAGCAGGAGCCTCCCAGGGTGGCCACGGGTGACGATGGTGGGAAGATCAGGTACACAGTATGAGTGATCAGGTGGAACGGGGTAAGGATGGAGATGTGGAGTCCTGCAGCCTCGAGGCAGGGCTGCAGCAACAGAAGGGACACGCAAGTCTCTTCCCTGGGGATAGAGCTGAACACACCTCCTGATGACGCCAGCAGAGGGGCCACCCAGATCCCCGCCCACCCATCCCAGAGAAGGGCCGCTGCAGCTCTGCAGAGCCTCACAGACGGTCTTGGCTGGTGACAATGTCGCCTTTCTCCCTGTAGCCCCAGATACCCTGCTAGGGAATTCACCACTGGACTAGGGCAATTCCAGGGTCCTGCTCAGCTACTCTCCTGGGGACAGAGATGTCATCCTGCAGCTGACATGAGCCATTTCTCCCCATGCCGGGTCAGGCTCCCCTCCCAAGGTTCTCAGCCCTGAACAGAGGGCAGTTTCCCCACCCCGACCCTGGAGGTTTGAACAAGAGGGAGAAGTGAGCAGAGGAACAAGAGAGTCCATGGTCAGACTCACTGCAGAACTTTCCAGTGGAAAGAAGGGGTGCGGTGCAGCATCCCTGCAGAGGGTGCGAGTCCTTGTCTCAGGAATGGCAAGGGGCCCTATCAAGATGCCCATGCTGTAACCCAGGGCAACACGTTGGCTCCTTTATGTTCCCCACATGCCAATCAAATGCAGGCCAGGTGCAAGTGGACATCACTTAAAGGTTCGGGTTTTGGAAACAGGCCCCAGTTTAAATGGTGGCTCCTGCCTCGCTAGCTGTGAGCTTGGACAAGTGCCCTCAACACTCCAGCCTCAGTTTCCTCATCTGGAACATGGGTGTAGACCAAAGAGGACCTACTTCACAGAAATTTTGGATAGCTCAGAAAATTTCAGACTCGGTGAAATTTAGTGTTTATCTTGTTTTGGTTTTAAAGATAGCAAACAGCCGAAGGGGTCAGAAGGGGACTGGAAGCCCACCACACACAACCCTGGGAGGGAGTGGTGGGCAGAGGGGACAGTGCTTCGGCAGCACAGGGCGGGTACAGAAACACAAGACAGGCTCCCGGGGGCAGCAGGAGCCCGGTCAGCCTCCAACCCACCGAAGCCACCGGGGAGGGAGGCCACTTCCACTTGGTGGCCTCCTCCTATGCCCTGTAGATAGGGACACAGCCCCTGCTTCTCAAGGTGGCCATCGGTGAGCGGCCTGCAAGGTGAAGGCCCGGAAAGACTGAGGATACTGTGGGTGCTGCCGCCTCTAAACAGGGGCTGCCCCCTGGGAGGCACTCACCAGCCACTCCCCGAGGCCACTGAACCCCAGGAGCCCAGGGGAAGCTCTGGGCCCAGGGCTGCTCGAATGCTATGTGTCGCCATAGCAACAGGCTGAGGCCAGCCATCTTGGAAAGCCCAGAAGGGGGTTGGGGGAGGGAGGGACAGTGACATGTCCTGGCAGACGCATTGCTGAGGGGACACAGGGCCCGAGGGGACTCCCCAGCACCCCCCTCACCCTCTGCAGAGGGGGCTGCACAAAGGCCTGGCGGCTCCCCAGCCCAGGCTAGGCGGGGTCCCCACATGGGGCCATGAGACACCTCCACAGCCACAGGTCGGGGGCATGGATGGCCCCTGTCCCTCATCCCCAGGCCTTATCCTCCCGGGAGAAATGACCCCTGTGGGGACACATGCTAGTGAGGACATCAAGGCCCAGATGAGTGTGGAGGCTGGGGTGGCACCCAGGAGGCCCCAGGGTCTAGCTCTCTCTTGCTCAGCCTCTGTCTCCTCTAAAATCAGAGGCGTAGCCACTCAGAGGGCAGAAAGAGGGCAAAGGGGAGCAGGTGCCAGACGCAGGGCCTAGGCAAAGATGAGGCACAGTGGTGACTAAGAAAGCCAGCAGGGGCCAGGGAGGAGGCGGCCCCCCTCGGGCTTTGAGCCAGCCAGCAGGGCCACCAGGAAGAGCCACAGTCCCAGGCGGCCTGAGCTGGCAATAAATGAAGCGTCAGCCCCAGCCCTCAACCCGCTGGTGACACCAGCTTCTTAAAATAACGCCTTGGAACAGGAAGGAAGCAATGACTCAAAGCAGCAGAGAGGTCGGGGCCGCCGGGCGCGCCCTCCACCACCACGCCTGCGCCCAGCCTGGCCCAGGCCCCACAGCTGGGCGGTGCGCCCTCCACCACCGAGCCTGCTCCCAGCCTGGCCCGGGCCCCATAGCTGGGCAGAAGGGGCCGTACCCCACCATCTCGGAGCCCCAGACCCCTGGTTAGCACCTCTGCTGCTATTTTCATCCTTTCCAATGCACATTCCTCCAGGGAGGCCACAGGGATCCATCCCTGCCGAGGGGAGGGGCGTTGGAACTGCAGCTTCTGATGGAAGACACCCTGGGAACTGGACTCTGTGACCCACAGCCCCTGGGTCCTCAGGCCGTCCCTCGTCTGGGCTTCTGGCACCTAGGTGGTAGACAGGCCCCTGCAGAGGGTGTACCACGGAGCTGCCTCTGCTTGGAGGATGCCTGTGGCCACTCAGGCCTGGCAGATCTGTGCAGAACTGGCCAGCCGCTCCCCCCGGGGCTCAGCACACCTCCCCACCTCATCTCTTGCTGTGTGGCCCGGCACAAGGCACTCCCCTTGCTGAGCCTCATCCAGAAAATGGGATGGCAACAGCTCTGCGAAGCGCCCTCCCTTTCCCCACTGACTGGCACCAAGCCAGGGGCCTTCAAGAGTCCAGACACTAGACCTCAGCCTCCTGTGCCATCAGCCCTTTGGTAGCCTCTGCTCTGAGATCCCCAAGCGGGAGACAACCCCATCCCCTTGTCTCCAAAGAACCAGAGAAGACTCACTGTGGGGCCCCTGGTTCCAAAGCTTCTGACACCAGCAGCTGCCCACCCCCAACCGCCCACAGACTCCCACGGACAGGGGCTTCCTTGCCTGTGTTCCTCAGGCCCTAAGACACGGGGGCCTCCAGGCCCTTTCCCCTAGGAAGCCCCCGGGGACCAATCAGGAAAGGGGAGCGGGAGGACCTGGAAGTCTGGAAATGGTTGGGAACTTCGTCCAACCCTGCCATCCCCATTTGGCAAAAAAGGAGAAACCGAGGCAAGAGGCAGCTTACTGGTGGGGATGTAAAATGGTACGGCCACTTTGGAAAACAGTTAGGCAGTTCCCCAAGGGGCTACACATAGGGTTAACAGAGGATCTGGCAATTCCACGCCTAGGTACACACCCAGGAGAAATGAAGACGGACGTTCGCATGGAAACGGCACACTAATGTTCCAGCAACTTTATTCACAATACCCCAAATATGCAAACAATCTCATGTCCACCAACTGATGAGTGGGTAAACAACACGTGACCTGCCCCTACAGTGAAAACATGATTCAGCCACAAAAAGGAATGAAGGACCAACCCACGCTCAACACGGATGAACCTCGAAACCATGATGCTGAGGGAGAGAAACCAGACACAAAGGACCACATATTGCAAGATTCCATTTATAGGAAATGTCCAGAATAGGCAAATCCATAGAGACAGAAGGGTTTCTTTTTGAGATGATGGAATGTTCTAAAATTGACCGTGGTGACAGTTGCACACATCTGTGAATACACTAAAACCCACTGAATCGTACGCTTTAAATGGGTGAATGGCATGCGTGCGAACTGTACTTCAATAAAGCTGTTTGCAAAACAGAAAAACAAGCAAGCAGCAGCTGCTGCTGAAAACTTCCCCAGAAATCACTTCCACGGAGAGAAGCACGACCCCAGGCCAGAGCTCGTCACCCAGATCGCCCAGGCCCGAGGATGTACCTGGAGGGGGCAGAGCCCTGAAGGGATGGGGGAGCCCGGCGAGGTTCTGAGTCCGGCCAGGTGGGCGGCTGGGCCCTGCTTCTGAGCTGGAGGGGCTCTTGCCATCCCCTCCCTGCTTCTGCCTTCTGAGTGGGCCTGGGAGCCTGGGGCTTGCAGTTCCTGAGTGGCCTCAACAGATGGACCCCAGGCTTCGGGGAGCTCTCACTGTGCAAAACTGAGCAGCCTGCAGAAACTTCACGGGGAGCAGCTCATCACCAAATTGTTCACAACTCCTGAGCGCCTCGCAGGGGCCAGGAGCTGCACCAGGTGAGCCTTTAATGGGCCTCACTGCCTTTAATCCTGGGAAGACCCTGGAAGGAGGCCCTAGAGGGTCTGCCTGTCCCAGATGAGAGAGCACTGTGGTACTGGGAGGTCAGCCCCTTTCCTAAGGCCACTTGGCAAACATGCAGTGGAATTGAGTTTAGATGGAGACTCTGAAGGTGTCAGACTTGTTTCGTTTATGAGGCAGGGTCTCACTCTACTGCCCAGGCTAGAGTGCAGTGGTGTGATCATAGCTCACTGTAGCCTTGAACTCCTGGGCTCAAGCCATCCTCCTGCCTCAGCCTCCCAAGCAACTGGGACAACAGGCGTGTATCACCATACCTGGTGAATTTTTAAATTTTTTGCAGAGACAAGATGTTGCTATTTTGCCCAGGCTGATCTCAAATTCCTGGCTTCATGCAATCCTCCTGCCTTGGCCTCCCATAGTGCTGGGATTACAGGTGTGAGCCACTACACATGGCCGAAAGTGTAAAGACTTTACCTGCACCCTGGGCGCACTCATACGCACACCCTAGCCCACCATGCACACAGACTCTCCCTCATCTGGCACACATGTGGGTAGCAGTATGCCTTCAGTGCCCACCACGGCCATCCATGCTGACCAACTCAGTGCGCACACATGGCTGTGGGGCAGGCAGGGGCTGTGGCCCGTTCTCTGGGAGCTAGGGCTTCTGCATCCACCCATCCTCAGCCCAGGGACTCCAGGAGGCTTGGGACTTGCTTTCCAGCTCTGCTGCTGACATGGCGTCTTTCCACAGCAAAAGGACACTAGTGACAGCCATCATCAGCATCATCATCATCATCATCATCATCATAGCTAATGCCGAACACTTACTGTCTGCAAGGCAGGCGCCACACCTGATGTTGGACAAACATTAACACAGCTCCTCCTCACTGTAACCCAGTGGAATAGGTGCTGTTAGGATTCCCATTTTACAGATGAGGAAGCTGAAGCACAGACGGTAACAAACCCGCTCAAGATCACACCACCACGAAGCAGCGAACCTGGGAGTGGACCGAGATCGCGTGACCCAGAGACCCGGCTCTCCGTGCTCAGCTGGAGCAAACGCGTTGGCCTATAGGTGTGTGACTCTCCTCACGGCCCAAGTGGCCGGGCTTCACGGTGTGCACAGGAGTGCGCAGGTGGCCCCACAGGCGCTTGCTGCCAAGACTCCCCACCCCCACTCAGCCCAGCCAGGCCCGCCCACCCGCTATCTGCCATCCTCTCATCAGGAAGGTGGGTTTCCTGCCTCCTCCGCGGACGCCGCCTGGGCAGCGCTTGGCAATAGATGACTTCCTCCTCCACCGCACCCTCCCGCCTCCCTGCCCACCTCTCCAGCCACCCCCGCCCTCCCCAGAGCCCCCGACCCTGTACCCCAGCTCACCAGCTCCACCTGGGGCCCCAGGCCTTCCAGAATCCGATGTGCAGCTTCGGCCTTCTTCTGCAGGGTGATGGCGAAGAGGAGGAATTTTTTTAAAAAACAAAAAAACACAGATTATAAATAGAGGCTTCCCGGAGCAGCGGGCACCTGCCCAGCCCAGTCCAGCATGCTGATCCTCAGTACGGGGGAGGGAGGCCTGGGGCCCTCTCCAGGCCCTCCCCAGGCTGGAAAAAAACACAGAGGGGCCTCAATACCCCCACAGCGGCCCCAGCAAGCCCGCCAAGTTTCGATTTTAGCAAATGCGCCAGGTCCACTGAAGCCTGTTCCCCGGCAGGCGCGCAGGCCTCGCTCCCCCAGGGCCCGGCGACGTGGGCACCGCTCCCCGCCAGCCCAGCCGACACTGCCAGCCCTGAGATGCCTTCCCTCGCCCTGGAAGCTGGTTGGGTTGTCTACAATTACCTCAGAGCTAGTGCAGCCAGCGAGGGAAGGAGGAGGAGGAGGAGGAGGAGGAGGAGGAGGAGGAGGAGGAGGGAGGGTGAGATAGAGGCGCTCAGAGATACCCTTTCTAGGATTCTTGTGTTTCACAATCATGTGATTATTTCTGGGCTGCCCTGGGGCCTCCCCGCCTCCTCCCCACTCACAAGTGGGGACTTATTAGGAAAACAGGAACATGTGGTGCAGGGCTCAGTGGCCACTCCGTCAATAGGCTGGACCTCCGGGCCCCCACCCCGGCCGTCGGCATGAAGGCAGATGTTGTGCCTCGGCCAGGCCCGCCAACCCCCAGCCTGGGACCACCAGGGTCCGCTCAGAGGAGGCCTGGAGGATGGCCCAGGCCAGCCAGGTACAGGAAGGTGGGGGGTGGAGGGGCTCCTGAAGGTGGCTTCCTGGGGCCTGTGACAGAGGGCAGGGGCAGAATTTGGGTGGGTTCGGGCACCCCCTGCACAAGGCTAAACTGCGTGTGCACTGGCAAATGGGTGTTCACGGGCTGGCACGTGGGCGAGCCCCTGCTGTGACTCAGCTGCGTTGGGGCTGCCACTCAGTATTTGGCAATGACTAGGCGGACAGGCTGCAGAAGTCACCATCACCATACTGAAACTGTCCCCAGTGACCCCAAACCCAGATTGGCCAAAAGTAGGTGACCCCGAGTCCTGGGAAATGTGGCTGCCAACAAAAATTCGACGCAGCCTTTGCCAAGATCTCCTCACAGGGCGGAGGGGCCCAGGCTCCCCGGCTGCAGCAGAGAGGGGAGGGCATGGCGGGTCAGCATCACTCCCACTCCCCAGCCCTCGGAGAAAGACAGCGGGTATGTAGGTGGGCTCAAGCCGGAACCTAGAGCTGCCTCTGCCTAGAGCCCAGGGCCCAGCCCACCAAGAGCAGGGCTATGCTCTTGGCCACCTTCACGCTGAGCCGAAACCCAGAGACCTGCAGCCTCAAGGTACGGCTGGGGGCTGGAACAGCAGGGGAGAACTATTACAGCAGTGATCACTCCCCCAAGCACCCGCCATGAGCCGACCATCGGGTACACGCTGTGTTCTTAACATTTCAATCACGCATAAGCACCACGGGAGGCACACGCAGGAGTAGCCCCATTTCACAGATGGTGAAACTGAGGCGCAAAAACAAAACACAGGGAAGAAGCCCTTCTTACGACCTCCGGGATCCACGGATGGAGGAAGCCAAGGGCCAGGTCCCACGCAGGGCCACCCCTAGGCTTGGGGCTAGTATTTCCGATGGATGGGGGCAGGTATCACCCCGAGAGTCAGTGTCCCAGCCACACCCTTGAAGCAGGAAAGAGTCTGCCCTGGGGTACTGAAGACTGGAGAACCCCTGAGCCAGGCCCAGTGAAGGACTGGGTATGGGGTGGCATGGGGGCAGGGCAGCTTCCAAACGCTGGGACCGGTGGAGAGACATGGAATGAATGAGACCGGGCCCCTGCCTAGAATAAACCCAAACAACAGCTGTTGGTTAAGAGCAGTAACAGCAGATCAGTATGCTCAGGCGGAGAGAGGTATGTATGAAAGTGTCTTGATTCAGCCTCCCCTTCCCAGAGAGGCCTTCCCTGACCCGCCGCAGCAGGGTGGCCCACCTCCCTCGACCACTCTTTTCCCCACCTGGCTGTCTTCACAGCACATGCGGTCAGGAGGGTCTGCAGCCCACTGTTTATCTTACTGGCCATGTCCCCCTGATGAGGACTCTATGAAGAGCAAGGCACCTGCTCTGTTCTCTACTGCACCCACAGTGCCTGGAACAGCGTCTGGCTCAGAGTGGATGCTCAGGAATGGTCTAAATACCTGGAAATGGGGTCGGCTGGCTCCCTCACTCAGGCTGTCTCTGGGGCAAAGCATTCTTGTACCCACAGGCTGTCTGGTCCCAGCCCAGAACCCTGTCCTCTTTCCACGTTGCTGCAGCTGGCCCAGTGCCTCCCTGCCTCTCCACCAGGACCAGAAGAGGCCAGCACCAGCCACCAAGCTGCTATCGTCCAGCAGGGCTCAGCACAGGATTGAGGGCAGCAGGCACTTTCTCCAGGGCCATGGGGGAAGCAGTCCACATCCCGGACATGCCTGCCTTTCCAAGGACATAGAGGCCTCTCTGCCTCCTCCATAGAGGTGGCCGAGAGGGCAGGCCCTGTCTCCCTGCTCTCCAAGCCACAACCAAGATTGCCAAGCCTCCCAGTAATCTGTTTCTGGGTGCAAGGGCTGCCCCATTTTACAGATGGGGAAACTGAGGCTCAGAGAGGACACTTGGATAGGAGGTCACCAATCCACACAGTTCTAGGCAAAATCCCAAACCCTTCCCACCTGAACCTCTCCCACCTAGAACATTCCCCAACCCCAATATTCCTATGGCTCATATCTGTACATCTCCTTGGCCCCCTTGGGGGCCACCTCCCAACACTGGCTCCCTGGCTGCCCTTGGTCCTGGCAAACAGCCACTGCTCCAACAGGAGCTCCTGTCCACATCTTCCCCATGCAGGCCCAAAGCCCAGCTTGCAGGGGACACCAGGATACACTTGGTAGAGCTGAACCAACTCCACCCAAGGGTGGCAAAACTCAGGGACTGCTCTGGCCCAGAGGAGGGCTTCATGCTGGGCTGACACCTGCCAGTGGAAGGCTGGAATTCAGGGGACTCAGCCCCACCCTGGGTGATAAGGGAAACAGGCCTTTCTCAATCCCGCTGAAACCCGACTGCCCCCACGCACGTCCTCCCATGTTCCTGGCCTTGCGAGGGCCGAGTTCTCTGCTCTGATGGTGGCAGGTGGGGCTGATGCTGCAGGGGAGGTGGCCAAGCCTGAGAGAAGCCACTGCCCAAGCTCACCTGGCTCAGAGAGGAGAGGAGAACCTAGGGACTCAGGCCAGTGAGGGGCCCTGTTCACCATGGTGTCCACCCACTGTAGGGGCTCTCACCAGGCAACTGGGAATCACTCAAGCAATGGCACTCCTGCAGGGACTCTGTGTGGCCAGACCTCCCATGCCCAAAACGCCTAGGAGCTGCGCTGGGGCACACAAGTCCTTAGTCACCTATGCAAACAGGTGCACGGGAGCACCAGACCCACGTGACCAAGTGCACATGCCGAGATCTAGGAATGTGCAAAGATATACACACATGTCCACACACATCAAGGCAGACACACATACTCACACACGTGCACCCAAGTGAACACACGATGTAACCGCACCCGCCCCACACATGCCATCTCACGCACATCCATCTGTACACACATGCACACAGCCTAACGCGTACCCGTGTGAACACATGCATATGCATACAGGTGCACAGATACACGAATACCTACATACACGCCTCACACGTGCCAATTCGTGGATGCATGTGTTCACACATGTGCACACAGCAACCATAGTTACACCCACACACATACACACACGCACCCACGTGTGTGTGCATGGATGTGTAAGTGCACAGATAACCACAGACCCCACATGCTGACTCATATATACTTATACACATGTGCACATAGCCATCCAGAGGTCCACACACATGCACATATGCACGCATACACATACACAGGTGTACTGTATCAATGCACAAATCACCACATGCTCATCCCACACCAGCCGGCTCTCACTCTAAGTATTCACATACAAGTATGCACAGTCATCCAAAGGCACACATGTATGCTCACACATGTGTATCCAACACACATAGCACACATGCATCCATCCGTATATGCACGTGTACCCACAGGCACACAAACCACACACGCATCCATATGCGGCTGTCCTGTAGGGCAGAGAAACAGACCTGACACTGACCACTCCCTCGCCTCTCCCCTGCCTGGAAGCCCCATCCTAGCCCCTTCTCTGCCGCACTGGCCTCCTCATCTGCAGATTGCGGGCAGCACCTACTCACCCAAGAAACCCCGAGCCCGTAGTCCTGCACTCAAGCTCCTCCGCTGGCTGCAGCAGTGTCTCAGGGCAGTGGCCTACCCTGAGCTTCAGCTTCCTCATCTTCTAACAGAGCCCCATGCCCGTGAGCCCTGCGCAGAGCCCTCCCAGGGTGTGTGACGAGCAGGAAAAGCAGCAGGTCAAAGGACGCGTGCAGCAGCCTCGCGGGGCTGGAACGGATGATCCGAAAGAACCCCTGGACCCTGGGGGCAGTTTTGATGACCAGGTGGCTGGGCATGGAGGCCAGAGGTGGGGGCCTGGCACAGGATGCTGGGGCCACAGGATGGGGTCTGAAGCATTGCTCTGAAAATCTTGAATCGGGGGTCTGATGCTGGGCCCGACAAACAAGCACGAGGAGTGCCAAAACCCCCAAAAGGCTCTACTGAATGCTTCACGTTCACGGTGACTGTGGATGGTGTTATTCGTCTTGGCCCTGCTCAGTCCCGATCACATGAGCACACACTGAGTCCTAATCACATCATAGAAACACCTTCCTTTTAAGATGCTTAAACTCGAAGACAAGGACCCGAGTTTTCTGCTGATTTCTGCATTACTCAGCAACTGGGGTTGCTGCTTCCATCAATCCTGCCTCCTCCTCACCTTGTCAATAAGTCGTAGACATCTCCATTGGAAGCAGCCTTCTGCCTTTCCCTAGTCAACCTAGCTCAAGGCCCATCTCCCCTAGGAAGCCCACTCTGCCTGTTCTGTCCTGAATTCCTACAGTACCAGCAACCTGCGCTGCACAAACACCCCTTATGTATCCACACGTTGCTAGTGCTGCCTGTGTGTGTGTTTTGTCCAGATTCCAAGTGTGTGCGTTGTCCTGGAACCAACAGGCTCCTCCCTCATGCCCACCACCTTTGAAGATCAAAGGAGACGCCAGTCCCGTCTCTGGGACTTGGCCTGTGCCATGTCCCTCACCCGAATGCCCTCCTTCCAGCCCACCCGCTGCCACCAAGAAGCCTTTCCCAGCGCTCACTTCCAGGTCATGCTTCTGCCCTCCTGGGCCCAGGCCACCCCGTCTGCTCCTGCTCTCAGGCTGCAGCCACCCTGCCGGCTGCCCTGCCATCTGTGCACACCTGCCCGGCCCCGGCCCCCGCCCACGCAGGCAGCTCACGCGAGGCAGGGAGGCGGGAAAAGCCTTGCTCAGCGGGTGCCTCACCAATGTGCTCTGAATGGATAATGAGCCAGACTCCAGCACTCAGAACTGCCAGGCGGGCCCTGCCTGGCGGGGAAGCTGCATTTTCCGGCTGGCTCGGCGTTTAGAGACAGACCCTTGTCCTCCATCTCTCCAGGAACCAGCAGGAAAGGAAGGCAGATTAAAATTTAATCCTACTGATCCCCCAAGAGGCGGTAAGTCCTGGCTGCTCCTGCCAAAGGCAGCTGGGGGCCTCCCGCACACCAGGCTGCAGGCTTTGGAGGCTCAGAGGCTCAGCCCGGGTGGAGGGTCCCCACCAACCCCCACGCCCCCAAACCAGAGGCCTCTTCCACAGGCCAGAGCTGGCCACTCGCCTTCATCTCCCCTCCCCTTCTGCCACCTGAACATTTGCACAATTATTTAATGTGCATCTGCTGTGTGGTGAACACCGTTTTAGGTGCTGGAGATACCACTGGAAATAAAAGTGGGCAAGAATAAAATCCCTGCCCTCACAGAGTTTCCATTCATAATAAACAGAATAAATAAGTAAACTAGAAATCACGTCCCATGAGGACAAGGGCTAAGGAGAATCAGGAGCCACAAAGGAGGAAAATGGGTGTAATCCTGAAAACCCTTTTTCCTGAGAGAAGGGGTTTCAGTATTAAGTAGAGGGTTGACACAGGTCTTGCTGAGAAGGGGCCACTTGAGCAAAGATGGAAGTGACAGTATGAGCCCTGCAAGGAGAGGAGTACCAGGTAGAGGGCCAAGGCACTGCAGCAATGTGCTCAGCCATTGACTTGGCCTCCAGAGCTGCTGAAGAGAGCCGTGCCTGCTCTCCACCAAGGATCAGAGAGGGCAGGCAGAGGTGACACTCTCAGGAGCCCTGTCCATGTCCCCTCTACTTCGGGCTCCTGGAGCAACCTCAATCTTGGCTCCGAGTCCCAGGCTCAAAGCTCACTTGCTCTGCAATCTCAGGGAGGTCTCCTCCCCTCTCTGAGCTTTGGTTTCTTGATGAGCAAAATGGAGAGAATAGTAGTAGTTCTACTAAATGCAAATACTGTTCTATTAAATGTACAAGGTAAACAATCACAAGAAGAAATAAGAGCTATGATAATGACAATTAATAGCACCAGCTGGCATTTCTTTGGTGCCAGGCACTGTCTGTCCTAAGGGCACTAGGAAATCAGCCCCTTTCATCCCCACACCAACTGTCCTAGGTGATGCCATCCTTGTCATTGTTTTAAAGCTGTGAAGCATTGAGGCACAGGGAGGTTTAAGTAAAACATTCCAGGGTCACAGAGCCAGGAAGTGGGAGAAATGGGATTTGAACTCAAGATGCCTGGCTGAAGGACGTGTGGCCCCTGGGCTCTCTTATGACTATTACTAGTGGTACTTGAGGTGAGGGGCCACGGTGTGGGAGACTGACCCAGGCATACAGTTCCCAGGCCCCAAACAGGCTTGTCTCATTCTGCATGACATTGCTGTTTCTAGAGGTGGAGGCGTAGCCAAACCGGTTGATCCAGTAGTTCCCTGTCTCAGGCTGCTACTGCAGGCACCCACCAGACTCCAGAGGCCTCCCCACCCCCACCTCAACTCTGAGCACTGATTGGCCAAGGAAGATATTACAGAAGAGGCAGCTGGGAAGGGTGGCTGGGGCTACAGGCAGGAGGGGAACCAGAGAAGCCAAGGCAGGGAGAGGAGTTTCCTCATCTGTCACGCTTCACAAGGACCAGTCCCTCTCTGGGCCTCAGATTCCTCATCAAGGGAGGGGATCAACATCCACAGATCCTGAGTACATTTAGAAAAAGTCGACTGTAAATCATCAAAGCCCAGCTGGTAGTGGCTTGCCTGGGAAGACGGGGAGCTTACCACCTCACCAGACACAAGGTTCCACGTTCGGGGTGCACAGACCCTTAGGGTCCAGCCCCTGGAGACATGGCTCTGGGTACCCCAAGCCCCTCCACCAAGACCAGACCCCCTATAGCTGCCCCCAGTGGGATCTCCATGGGCCTCCACAGCCTGCTACAGACTCTGTGTTTCAATCATCTCAAAGGCCCCTTCGAGGGCCCAGTGTCAGTGGAAGCTGGTGCTGAGAACTCAGGCCCTGTGGTCTGACAGCCCACAGGTTCAAATCCAGGTCCAATGCTTCCTAGCTGTGTGACTCTGGACAAGTCACTTAACCTCTCTGGGCCTCAGGAAAATGGAAACGACACCTGCAGCTGCCCTTCCAGGACTGACGGGAGCAGCTGTTCCATGAAAGCTCACTGCTGCGGTCATAACGTCATTATCTTTTGCCTTAAAGGGATTTCTTCAGCACGAGTGCCTAAAGTGGCAGCCCCTTACCCTGGGCCATCAGCTGGACCCTGGTGCTCTCCTGGAGCCCAAAGCCTCCGTTTTGTGTTGCATCCCGCTGGCTAGCCACGGTTCACACCCATCTGCGTGTCTGAGCAGAACAGCCCAGAGGCCACATCAGATGGCTTTCCACCGGTCACCTTCCCCCACCCACTCACAAACCCTGCATCTCTGGGGGAGAGGGTGGCGAGGCCCCCTCCCCATTTTGCAGATGGGAACACTGAGGCCCTATTCATGGTGCCCCCTGTGAAGCACCTCATGGCCAACACCAGGGAGCAGCAGGCAGGGGCAGGGACACATACCCGGTTCTCGTCGTAGATGATCTGCACCAGGCTGCGGTGCTTCGACTCGATGGGCGGCGGTGACACGGGCTTCTCAGGCTCGGGCGGCTTGGCAGCCTCCTCCTCCAGCTGTTGCTGTGGGAAGAGGCAGAGCGTGAGGGGTGAGCACCCCGGCAGGCGGAAGGAGGGCTGCAGCTCCCAGGGCGCGGGGAGGCCCCCTTGCAGCCCGGGCCGTGGCCGCGCACAGGAAGTCAGGCTGCTACCCATTTCCTGTGAGTCACCCCAGGGACTCCGTACCCGGGAGAGGCCCCAGCTCCCGGGCCAGCTGCAACCTCCAAGCTCCTAAGCCAGGTTCAAATCCTGCCTTCATGACTTGCCAGCTAGGGAAGCACAGCCGAGCAGCCTCACCCCGCTAGGCCTCAGTTTCCCCATCTGTAAACAGGGCTGATTGCCGTGCCGCCATTCTGACCATGGTGAGAACTCAATGAGTTACACAGGCAGGCGCAGCCAGGCCTGCTATGAGCTGGCATTACTACCCATTACGGTTCCTACAGGCAGCAGCAGTGCTAGGAGAGGCCGCGCAGACTCCGCAGCTGCACTGGCTAGACTGGAGCCAGTCCTACCGGCTCCCACTCCTACTTACTGCGTAGCCTTGAGAAGCTCCTGGACCTCTCTGAGCCTTCCCTTCCTCTTCTGGAAAATGGGGATAAAAGAGTTACCACCCTAGGGGGCTGGTATGAGGGTGAAATGAGCTGATGACATGTGCAAAGCACTTGGCACCTGACACACAGGCAGCACGCCACCCACAGAGCTCCTCATCCCCCCATCACCCTCATCATCCTCATCCTCATCCTCATCATCATCCTCATCCTCATCCCCACATCATCCTCATCCTCATCACCCTCATCATCCTCATCCTCCTCCTCATCACCCTCATCCCCATCCCTCATCATCCTCATCCTCATCACCCTCATCACCCCATCATCCTCACCTCTCATCACTCCCATCATCCTCATCCCCCCATCATCCTCATCCTCATCCCCCATCATCTCATCCTCTCCCCCCATCATCCTCATCACCCTCATCCTCATCACCCTCATCCCCCATCATCCTCATCCCCCATCATCCTCATCCTCATCCCCTCATCCTCATCCTCATCACCCTCTCCTCAACCCCCATCCCTCATCCCCTCATCATCCTCATCCCCCATCATCTCATCCCCTCATCATCCTCATCCTCATCCCCCCATCACCTCATCCCCATCCCCATCATCCTCATCACCCTCATCATCCTCATCCTCATCACCCCCAGCATCCTCATCCTCATTATCTTCATCATCCTCATCATCTCATCCTCATCACCCTCATCATCCTCATCCCATCATCCTCATCTTCATCACCCCCATCATCCTCATCCTCATCACCCTCATCATCCTCATCCTCATCACCCTCATCATCCTCATCCTCATCACTCCATCATCTTCATCACCCCCATCATCTTCATCACCCCATCATCCTCATTACCCCCATCATTGTCATCATCCTCATCCTCATCACCCTCATCATCCTCATCATCATCCTCATCCTCCTCACCATCCTCTTCCTCATCACCTTCACCATCCTCTTCCTCATCACCCTCATCATCTTCATCCTCATCACCCTCATCATCCTCATCCTCATCACCTCCATCATCGTCATCATCACCCCATCATCCTCATCCTCATCACCCCAATCATCCTCATCATCATCTTCCTCATCATCCTCATCCTCATAACCCTCATCATCCTTATTCTCATCACCCTCATCATCCTCATCCCTCTCACCATCCTCATCCTCATCACCCTCACCATCCTCTTCCTCATCACCCTCATCATCCTCATCACTCTCATCACCCTCATCCTCATCACCCCCATCATCCTCATCACCCCATCACCCTCATCCTCATCACCCCCATCATCCTCATCCTCATCACCTCATCCTCATCCTCATCTGTCCATGTACCGAACACCCTCCTCCTAACACCGTTGGAAAGAGCATCCCATCATGCTGCCGTCTGCTTCATAGCAAGAGGGAGGCTGAAGACCAGAGGGTTTAGGGCACTGGCCCAAGGTCAGACGGGAAGCCAATGCCCCATTCTGCAGTGTGACAGGGCATCACAAGTGAGATCAGAACATGGTTCTGCTTCACTTATGACACTCACACAGCCTGCGCATGACCACAGAGCAGATCAGTATGAACCCAAAAAGGCACCCAAGAAGTGAATAGAGAAAGAGCCAGAAAATCCAGGGTGCTGGCTTCTGCAGGTGATGGTGCTGGCAGCTTGAGCAGAACTGCCTCAGTCCCACAGCAACCCCTGGTGGTCGCTTCAAGAAGGACATCAAAATACTCCCCCAAAGCACCAAACAAACAAAGCCAAGAAGGGGAAGAAGTCCACAGCCGGGAAAGGGTGGGTGGGAGGGAGGCTACCCCCAGCCAGGGAAGGTGGCCCTTCCTCAGGTACTAGCGAAAATACTACCTGGGACACCTACAGAGATCCAGCTAAGAGGGTGACTCAGCTCTGCTGGGCCTGGATTCAAGCCTGAGCCCCACACTCACCAGCTCTGCAGCCTCAGCCAGGTCACTTCACCTCCCTGACCTCAGTGTCTACTTCAGCAGAACCTGCGAGCACATGCCTACCTCATAAGGTTGTTTGGAAGATCAAGGAGATAATGCTGAAAAAACTGCTGCACAGCAGTGACATGTTAAAAAGGGCCGTCTAATGCAAGTCAAAACCACAACGAGATACCGCTGTACAACCACTAGGATGGCTGGAATCAAAAACATTTTTTTATTTTTTTATTTTTTATTTTTGAGACGGAGTCTCGCTCTGTCACCCAGGCTGGAGTGCAGTGGCATGATCTCGGCTCACTGCAAGCTCCGCCTCCCAGGTTCCCACCATTCTCCTGCCTCAGCCTCCTGAGTAGCTGGGACTACAGGCACCCACCACCACGCCTGGCTAATTTTTTTGTATTTTTAGTAGAGACGAGGTTTCACTGTGTTAGCCAGGATGGTCTTTAACTCCTGACCTCGTGATCCGCCTGCCTCAGCCTCCCAAAGTACTGGGATTACAGGCGTGAGCCACCACACCCGACCAAAAACATTTTTAAAGGAAGATAAAAAAGGGTTGGTGTGGCTAGGGACAGTGGCTCACACCTGAAATCTCAGCACTTTGAGAGGCCAAGGTGGTCAGATCACTCAAGACCAGCAGTTGGAGACCAGCTTGGGCAACATAGTGAAACCCCATCTCTATAAAAAGATACAAAAATTAGCCGGGTGTGGTGGTGCACACCTGTACTTCCAGCTACTCAGAAGGCTGAGGTAGAAGGATTGCTTGAGCCCCTAGAGGTAGAGGCTCTGGTGAGCAAAGATGGCACCACTGGACTCCAGCCTGGGCAACAGAGTGAGATTCCATCTCAAAATTTAAAAAAAAGGTTGGAGGGGGTTGGTGAGGATGTGGAAAACCTGGAACCTTCATGCATTGCTGGTAAGAATGTAAAATGGGGTAGTTGATGTGGAAAACAGCCTGGAAAGTCATCAGCAAATTAAACCTAGAATTACTGTGCAAACCTGCAATTCCGCTCCTAGGTATATACACATGAGAACTGAAAACAGGTGTCGCGACACAACTTGAACACAAATGTTCAACAGCAGCATAATTCACAACAGCCACAGCCCAAATGGCCACAGATGATGAAATAAACAAAAGGTGGCATCTCCATACAATGGAGTATGATTCAGCCATAAAAAGGAATGAAGGACTGAGACAAGAGACAACAAGATAAACCCAAAACCATGATGCTAGGTAGAAGAAGCCAGACGCAAAAGGACGCAAACTGCGTGATGCCATATATAGGAAATGTCTAGAACAGGTCAGTCCACAGAGACAGAGAGTAGGGGAACAGGGAGTGGCTGCTTTAGCTCCTATGAGGCTTCCCTGTGGGTTGTTGAAATGGCTGGGAACCAGATAGAGGTGACAGCTGCACAATACTGCAAACGTAAGAAATGCCACTGAATTGTGTGCTTTAAAATGATTATGCTTGAGAATTTCACTTTTAAAAAATGCCAACGTGGAATTTAGAGGGAAACAAACAAAGAAACAAACAAAAACCTAACCACTGAGAGCTGCCTCGAGCCACCCGGCTTCCAGCCGCAGTCACCAATGTGTGCCAGTGCCCGCAGCTTCAGCCCCACCCCAGGGCCAGGCCTCCCTGCTAAAGGTGTGGTACCAGGCTGGCCCTAGCAATGCCTGCCCACCCCCGCCGCGGCCTGGCCCCTCTCGGGATGCTTATGCCACCATTATGAGACCTACCTACTGTCTGCTGACGCCTGGGACAGTTGGCAGAGTCTCCAGGACCGGGCCTCACTGTTGGACTATCCTCAAATTCTGGCTCCCCCAACCATGTGACAACCGTGATGGCCCCTTGAAATCAATGCTCTCCCCCTGAAGCATCCTTCAAAACCCAGCTACCAGGGCACCTCTTCCTGGAAGCCTTCTCTCAGCAGCCTTCACCCCCTGCCTACAGTGGCTGGAATGAGCCCTTGATCCTCCTTAGAGCCCCTACTTCCTTATCTGGAGGGCACTAGATGTGAGCCTGTTTGCCCCATTAGTCTAGACGCTCCCTGGGACCCAGACAGTGACACAAGGACTGAATCAACCATTTTGAATGAGCACCTACCATGTACCCCATGCTGCTCAGAACACAGCAGTTAACAGGGAGACAAGGAGAGGACCACTGTGTAACAAAGCTGGGTCTATATTAATTCAAATAATGACGCCACCAGTGGGGTGATGAGACACATCAGCACTCAGCAACATTTCTTTTTGTTGAGATAGGGTCTCACTCTGTTGCCCAGGCAAGAGTGCAGTGGCAATCATGGCTCATGTAGCCTAAACCTCCTGGGCTCAGGCACTCCTGCCTCAGCCTCCTAAGTAGCTGTGACCACAGGCATGTGCCACCACACCTGGCTAATGTTTTAAATTATTTGTAGAGACAGGGTCTTGCTATGTTGCCCACGCTGGTCTCAAACTCCCGGGCTCAAGTGATCCTCCAGCCTCAGCCTCCCAAAGTGCTGGGATTACAGGCATCAGCCACCATGCCCAGCCCAAAGCTTTTCTTTAAAGGCCTAAATAGCAAATATTTTTGACTTTGCAGGCCACACAGGTCTTTGTTGTGATGACTTAACTCTGCCACTGTGGCAGAAAAGCAGTCATATAGACACACATGTGTACAGAGATACACAGACAAGTGGCCATGGCTGTGCCAATAAAACTTTATTTACAAAAAGCAGCAGCAGCTAGAATTGGCTGGATTGGCTGAATCCGGGATAGAGGAGGGTTGGGGGTGCGTGTTCCTGTACAAGGCTGAGGGTGGCCTCTTGGTGTCGGGGACATCTGAGCAGAGACCTGAATGATACCAGGGAGCAAAGCATGAAGAGCTGGGAAAAGGCAGATTATCAAGGAATTGTATATTAACTCATATTGAAAACAAAATTATAAAATGAATGTTATAAATATTTACATCAGCTTTATCTCCACGTGTCTTTGTGTGGTTTCAACAGTGACGATGAGGATTTATTTTTAATCTCGGGATTTTGCTCCCTCCTCTACAAGTTGTCCATTTTACAGGCAAGGAAACCAAGGCTCCAAGAGATGAAGGTTCCAGGGCCACACAGCTAGTAAAGAGCAGTTATGAGGCCAGTCTGTTCAGATTCCAGAGCCAAGGGCTGTTTCCCCACATTACAGATAAGGAAAGTGAAGCACAGAGAAGGGACTGCCCACCTCATGTTGCCTGGTACTGGAAGAAACAGGATCTGAACCTGGACAGACTGGCTAGACATCCTGAACTTTCACCCACCACTCTTGTGCTGTCTAATGCAGCAGCCTGTGTGGCTATTCAAAGGCACATTTCATATGCATATTAAACAAAAATTAAAAATCAGTTCCTCAGTTGCAGTAGGCACATTTCAAATGCTCAGTAGTGGAACGTGGCTATCCTGCAGATACACAGTGTTTCCATCATGGCAGAAAGTTCTGCAGATGGTGCTCCTGTCCAATAAATGTAAAGGGCATAAAAACCAGTGAGCACTCAGGAACTTGGGAAGGGCTTGGCACATGTCTGTGACACTGCAGTCACTGCTGCTAGAATGGAGACTCAGAGCCAACACTCCCCGTCCCCCTGCCTGTTCACACCTGCTTCTTCTTCAGCTTAGAGATCTGCTGCTCCACCATGGTGATCTCTCGGTCCACGCGGTCCATGTTCTGGATCAGCTCCTCCTTGGACAGCCGCGGAGGCACCAGCTCCAGCTCAGGGTCAGTGTGCGGGGGGCTGGGGGGAGACACTGGTTCCAGCTTGCCCGTCAGGCTACGGTCCTGTGGCAGAAAAAAAACAGGCATGGGGTCAGCACGGGGGACACCCCCAGTCTGTACAACCCTGTGATGGTTAACACTGTCAACCTGATTGGATTGAAGGAGGCAAAGTATTGATCCTGGGTGTGTCTGTGAGGGTGCTGCCAAAGGAGATGAACATTTAAGTGGGTGGGCTGGGGAAGGCAGACCCACCCTTAATCTGTGTAGGCATCATCTAATCAGTTGCCAGCGAATATAAAACAGACAGAAAAATGTGAAAAGGCAAGACTGGCCTAGCCTCCCAGCCTACATCTTTCTCCCACACTGGATGCTTCCTGCCCTCGAACATCACACTCCAAATTCTTCAGCTTTGGGACTCAGACTGGCTTCCTTGCTCCTCAGCTTACAGATGGCCTATTGTGGAATCGTGTGAGTTAACACTCCTTAATAAACTCCCCTTTGGCCGGGCGCGGTGGCTCAAGCCTGTAATCCCAGCACTTTGGGAGGCCGAGACGGGCGGATCACGAGGTCAGGAGATCGAGACCATCCTGGCTAACACGGTGAAACCCCGTCTCTACTAAAAATACAAAAAAGTAGCCGGGCGAGGTGGCGGGCGCCTGTAGTCCCAGCTACTCAGGAGGCTGAGGCAGGAGAATGGCGTGAACCCGGGAGGCGGAGCTTGCAGTGAGCTGAGATCTGGCCACTGCACTCCAGCCTGGGCGACAGAGCGAGACTCCGTCTCAAAAAAAAAATAAAAATAAAAATAAACTCCCCTTTATGTAATATATGTATATTACATTTGTTCTATTAGTTCTGCCCCTCTAGAGAACCCTGACTAATGTAGTTGCCAACTTTTTGCCTGCTGCCATCCATGTAAGATGTGACTTGCTCCTCCTTGCCCTCTGCCATGATTGTGAGCCCTCCACAGCCACATGGAACTGTGAGTCCAATTAAACCTCTTTCTTTTTTAAAGTGCCCGTCTTGGGTATGTCTTTATCAGCAGCATGAAAACGGACTAATACACACCCCCTCCCCAATACACCCCTAGTTTCCATCCCTGACTCCAGGCCCAGAGTACTGGACATCTGTCAGGACAGTCCTCACCTGTTCAAGGATCCCATCCCCATCCCAGCCATCACCCATTCTCCAAAATTCAGAGTCCCTTACAGCCTTCAAGATGTAGTTCAAATGCTCTTGCTACATGAATGGTTTCCCAGCCTTTCCTCAAGTTGTGAAGTCTTCCGGCTCGCTGTTCCCATAACACACCTCCCTTCTTCCACTTACCCCGTCTGTGTGTTCCCCACCAGCTCAAGGAACCAAGACCCACAGCTTCCATCCTCCCAGGGCCTGGCCTCTGCAGACCTCTGTAAACATTCTCTCATGAAGCTCAGTCCAAACACGCAAGTTCAGAACCATGCAGCCAACACACACATGGCTTTGCAGAAAACATATATTCCCAAACACACGGA
This sequence comes from Trachypithecus francoisi, assembly GCF_009764315.1. NCBI lineage: Eukaryota > Metazoa > Chordata > Mammalia > Primates > Cercopithecidae > Trachypithecus > Trachypithecus francoisi. Next base: position 8,702,081 of record NW_022681456.1, on the reverse strand, counting down.
AAAGCCACCGGAACGGGCTACAGAGAAGCTAAAAGGAGTTATCTCGGCAGCAGGGCAGAAGAGGGTATTTTTACTTTCTTCTTTTTATTTGCCCGTTTTTTTTCTGATTTTCTTTCACTGAGAGTTACTCTTCATGTAATACAGTTGTTTTTGAAAATGTGTTTAACAACAAAGGAAGCCTGGATTCAGTTATCCATGGATGCCTTCATCCCACCAGCTAAAGTCTGGTGCACCCAGACTGTGCTGGGAACACTCTCAGGATAAGGAGGTTAGAAAAAACAACCCAGGCCTCCCCCGTGCAGCCCTGGGTTCACATCCCAGCCCCCTCTGCCACTCTCCAGTTCCATGACCTCCAGCAGATCATTCAACTGCTTCCTGTCTCAGTTCCTCATCTGTTCAATGGGGAGAACAGTTTGCACCTCCACCTCCCCGGTCCTTGTGAGTCTTGAACGAGTTAATGGCTTTGAGCCTGTCATACTGTAAGCCTCAATAAATGTTGGCTGGGATGGTCCTCCCCTAGCTGGGCTCCAGAACCCAGCCCCCGCCCTGTGCCATCCTTGGGGCCAAGCCGGCAGCTGCTGGCAGACAAGGCCCAGAGCAGAGCCAGGCCACCGCCTCCCCACCCCCACGGCAGCTGCACCCAGAGGACATAGGGTGCATTATTCCCCAGACAACTGCAGCCCGGGGGCCACCAAGTGCCCCCCCAACCTCGGGACTCACAGAGGCTGCGTCATCTTCTGTCCACTCCTGCCATCCTCAGAGCCTCTGTCCTCCCCTCAACCCACAGAGTCCCAGCAAGACCCATAGGGGCCAAGAGTCTTAGAGTCATATTAGGTTTGCCTCCAGCCTCTGTTACCATCTGAGATGTGGAGGCAAGCACAGCAGGGGCCTGGACAACCCGGTGCTCCCTCCACACACACAGACTCCTCGAGGGAAATAGAGAAAAGGGCCCTCATCCCTCAATCGCCCCAATGCGGTCCTTCATGCTCCTCAGGCCACCTCCCCAAGGGCTACCCTAGAAATCACACCTGGGGCTGCTCACGGCTCAGCCCATCCCAGTCCTCTGCACACCCCATGAAGTAGACCCCACAACAGCCCTCCGAGGGGATTGCTGTTCCATCTCCATTACCAGAGGAGGAAACAGAGCCTGGAGGCCACTGGGACTGGATGCTAGAGGCCAGAACTTTCCCATAAAGGGCCAGAGGCCGAGACGGGCGGATCACGAGGTCAGGAGATCGAGACCATCCTGGCTAACACGGTGAAACCCCGTCTCTACTAAAAAAATACAAAAAACTAGCCAGGCAAGGTAGCGGGCGCCTATACTCCCAGCTACTCGGGAGGCTGAGGCAGGAGAATGGCATAAACCCGGGAGGCGGAGCTTGCGGTGAGCTGAGATCCGGCCACTGCACTCCAGCCCGGGTGACAGAGCAAGACTCTATCTCAAAAAAAAAAAAAAAAAAATAGCTCAAGCTTTGAGGGCCACAAGGTCTCTGTCTCATCTACTCACCCCTGCCATTGTATTGCAAAAGCAGCCACAGGCGATGGGGAACAAGTAGGCGTGGCTATGTGCCAATAAAACTTTATTTACAAAAACATGCTGAGGGCCAGATTTGGAGCTTGCTGGAGTTTGCTGGCCTCCTGCTCTAAGCAATTCACAAGTCTTAATCCACGTAACTGTCATAACCACCTTGGGAAGTGGGATTACAGTTCGACGACGTGCCCAAGGCCACTCAGTGTCCTACCTTGGAAGCTGCTTGAAGAGGGAGGCTACAGGGGTTTCCATGTCAGAAATGGCCACACATCTGTTCACCCCACAGAACCATGGGGCTGAGCATAAGCGCCAAAGCAGCACCCCCTCCAGGGTCCCAGAATGCAAGACCTCCAGAAATTCAAGGCAAAAGTGTGTGTGGAAGAAAAACTCCCTAGAAAAAGCCTGTGTGTACGCATGTACCAGTGGGTGCGGGGCCCTCACTGCTCCCCAGCAGGAGGGCAGGCAGGGGCCATGGGCACCTGACCCCACCCACAGCAAACCGTGGACAGCTCATGCGTCTGGCACTCCCGAGCCTTTGCACAGGCTGGCTCTGCTGCCCAGAGTGCCCAACACCCCTTCTGTGCCAACTGACATCAGACCCGTGTCCCCACGCCACCGCCCAGCCCCTCACTGCAGTCCACCTTGGGTGTTTGGCTGGTCTCTCCCTGCAGCCCATGTCATTTCTTGAGGTTCTTAAGACAAAAGGTAGCAGCAAACATGGCACCCAGAACCTGGTCACACTACTGGTGGCAAGAAACATCTCTGCTATCCTATCTCTGCTCTTCTACCTGGACCAAGAAGAGAGATAACAGAGCAAGGACAAGGATGTGGAAGGAAGGGCTCTGGGGGCCAGGCCACCCTAAAACTGTGAGAGAAAACTGCTCATCCAACCTGGGAATAATGCTCCAAAGCAACATTAACAAAAAGAAGGTTTCCATCCCCAGAGCTAACAGGCAGCACCAGGAGTAGAAGCAGCAACTGGCAACCACTAGCAACACTCGGAAAAATTGCTGAAAACTTACTTCCTTTAAACTCTCCATGGATAAAAGCTGTTGTCTTTAATGGGTTCTTCTTTAAGTTCGGGTTTAGCTTTTATTCACAGCAAAATTGCACAAGTAAGTCCATCACCTGATGAACGAATAAATAAAACATGGCATATCCATACAATGCAATGTGAAGGGCCGGACATGGAGGCAGAGGCAGGTGGATCGCTTGTGCCCAGGAGTTCAAGATCAGCCTGGGCAACATAGCAAGACCTCATCTTTATTTAAAAAAAAAAAAAAAAAAGGAATGAAACACTGACCCAGGCTACACTGTGGATGAATCCCAAGAATATGATGCTGAGTGAAAGTGGCCAGACATAAAAGGCTGCAGAGTGTACGATTCCACTTACATGAAACGTCCAGAATAGGCAATCCATAGAGATGGACAGTGACTTACGGTTGACTGGAAAAAGGAGGAGGGGAAAGTGGGGGGTGATATGGTTTGGCCGTGTCCCCTCCCAAATCTCATCTTAAATTGTAGTTCCCATAATTCCCACATGTCGTGGGAGGGACCAAGTGGAGGAATCATGGGGGCAGTTTCCCCCATGCTGTTCTCATGATAGTGAGTGAGTTCTCACAAGATCTGATGGTTTATAAGGGGCTTTCCCCACTTTTGCTCAGCATTTCTTGCTGTGGCCATGTGAAGAAGGATGTGTTTGCTTCCCCTTGCACCGTGACTGTAAGCTTCCTGAGGCCTCTCCAGCCATGCAGAACTGTGAGTCAATTACACCTCTTTCTATTCTAAGTTATCCAGTCTTGGGTATGGCCTTATTAGCAGTGTAAGAACAGACTAATACAGGGAGTGACTGATTAATGAGTATGGGGGTCTCCTTCTGGGGTATGAGAATGTTCTAGAACTAGACAGGTGACAGCTGCACAACACAACACTGTAAATGTCCTACAAGCCAATGAGCTCTTCACTTTAATGTGGTTACTTTTTTGTGAACCGCCCCTCAATTGAAAAAGAAGAGGCAAACCCAGATTGCCAAGAGCGCTTCCCCTGGTGCTGGGTTTCCCAGGGTGGGGGCTGAGGGAGCCTGGCGGTCAGGCCTGCAGGCGCACTCCCGATGACTGTCCACCTTCCCACCCACCCAAACCCGCGGGGAGCAAAACAAACTAATGCACCCCACACAAGTTGCCAGGGAGCAGTGGGTACCTTCTACTCATAAGATGCCCCTGCTGTAAAACTTAAAGCTAGTGTGAAAGAGAAAAGTTTACAGCATAAGTGAAGACACAGAGGCAGAAAAGCCCCTCAGCTCCCCTGTGCCAGCTCCAGGAAAAAGCAGGGCCCAGCTTCACGCACTCCTAGTACACCCCCTACTCCAGCCACAATGACAGGTTCTGGGACAGGCACGGGCCCACTCATGGTGAGGAGAAAAAGCAGTTTGGGGCTAGAAGTGTGGAGAGAAGGAGGGAGAGTTCTCTCTTTTTGCTCGCCTTGAACCTGGGAGAAGGAAGGCCTGGCGTCACCAGCTTCCTTCCTGCTAACACACCAAGACCCTGTAAAAGATGGCAGAGCCAAGGGATGAAAAGAGACAGGGTCCTGAGGACATCATGTCACCTAGATAGAGCTGTACCTGAAGCTAACCAATGCTGGACTTCAGTTATGTGAGCCAAAATTCATGTTTAAATTTGATAGGGGCCGTCTGTCCCCCTTAGGAATATTCAGAGATAGTAAGTACTATTTGTGACAATTCTAAAGTCCCCAAAACAAAGTTCGGTGAATTCCCAAGGAAGTCTCTGATGCCACAGAACTCCAGAAGCTGAAGAGCAGAGAAGAATCAGAAAACAGGAACACAGTGGGGCAGAGGAGGCACACACAGAAAAAATCCCATCAAATTCCTGCCTCAGGCGCCCAGCTGAATTCCACACAGCAGATGCAGAAAACCTCTGAACGCGCTCTCCCAGGCATGTTCCCTTGCTCAGACTTTCCAAATCTCTTCACAGCCTGGAGCAATTACTGTGGCTAGGCTGGCCAGGCCCCAGCACCAAGCCCGTCACACCCCCACCTTGTGGTCTAAGCAGAGAGGAGAGAGAGACAGACACAGAGACGAAGACAAACACACAGATCGAGAAACAAAAATGGACATAAAGACAGAGAGAAACAGAGACAGAAAGACAGAGACATGGTGACAGAGAGACACAAAGAGAAAGAGAGATAGAGGGACACAAAGAGAAAGCGATGGAGAGGCAGAGACACAAACAGAGACAGACACAGAGACTAAGAGATCCCAGGGGGCACACCGCAGGCAGAAGGATTCCTGACAAGAAGAGGGAAAGCCACGCAGGCAGAAAGAACCACAGAGCAATGGTAAGGGATGGAGAGACCCTCTGGAACCCATAGGCCAGAGGGCGCGGACGTGCTGGAGAGCGGCGCAGGCAGCAGACTCACCCCTCGGGCCTGCTCTCTGCAGAGACAGAACTCACACCCATGGGACAACAGCCCATGCAGGGGTTGGTCACCCTCCAAGGCTGGGCCCTGAGCTGCCTGCACACAAACACATGCACACACGTACACACGCACACACATGCACACACACGCACACATGCACACACACACACGCACACATACACACGCACAAACGCATGCACACACGCATGCGCACATGCACACACGCGCACATGCACACACATATACACACGCAAACACGCACACGCGCATACACAGGCACACACACGCACATGCATGCACACAAAGACGCACACACACGCACACACACACACCCACACACGTGCAATGCACACACATGCAAACACGCACACATGCGCACACACGCACACACATACAAATGTGCACCCACACACGCACATGCACACATACGCACACACACACGCATGCAAACACATACACACACATACACAGGCACACACACGCACACACACATGCACGCACAAACACCCGCACACACGCGTGCACGGACACAAACACACACGTACACGCGCACACACACACACCCTCGCCTGCTATCCATCCAGGCTCGACTTCAGGGGAGTTGTTCAAATGGAAACATCTCTCCCAGGCGGCTGAGCCAAAATTCTCTCCTGCCTCCTATAGCAACAACAACAACAAAAAGAGGGGAAAGCAGATTCCAGTGCTAATGGGGGGTGCCAGGTAGAGGGAGGAGGCACCCCACCAGGGAGACCAGAGGGGACCCAGAGCAGCGGGTCAACCTGGAGGCAGGCGTGGGGTGCATTCCCAGCTGCCTGGGCCTGAATCCCGTTCCCCGCGTCCAGCTCGCTCAGCCTGGGGCCATCTACAAAAGGGACGTCATAGACCCAGCCTCCTCAGGCTGGAAGAGAGCAGGGTATGACACTGGTTGGGCATGGCTTGGCACCTGGCAGGCAGTCGGCACTCACTTAATGGCACCCGTTGTCACTGTCAGCATTCTTACCACTGTGTGAATGCCTCCTGATAAAGGAGGTGCCTCACCCTATGAGTCCACCATTCAATCCCATCCGGCCGCATCAGGCAGAGAAGGGGACCCTGCAGGCCTGAGTGGCCACTTCCCTCCCCGGGGCTGGCTCCCCGTCCCCACCGCCCACCCCGACTCCTGCTGCAGGAGGAGGATCGCCTTTGCCCTGAGGCTGCTAAGGAGCTTATGGTGCCCCAGGGCTGTGCAAGGAGGGGCCTGTGCAGGCTGGGCACCAGGCTGCAACAAGGATGAGGACGCCACCTGGCCACAGTCCCCACCCCGGCCTGGGCAGTCAGACACAGTTGGGCGGCTGAGTGACCCTGGGGGACAGAAGCCTCTGGGGACACTGCCTGCGATTCCTCCACCAGCCCTGCCGTCGGCATCCTCTGTGGAAGCTGGAGAGAGAACAAGCCTCCAGCCCGGTATGTCCTGAGCTTTACTGAAACCACAGCAAACTCCCACAGCAGCAAACCACAGGTGCTTAATCTGTGCACATCCTCACCACTGCAACCGTCTAGGTTCCACTTTCTGTTTCAAAGAGGAGTGAAAACAAAGGGCTGTCTAGGGCACTGGAGGCGTGGCAGGCCTCAGGCTGGACACACATGTGGGAGGTGTCGCTCTCCAGCCAAGAAATGGCCACAGGCCAAGAACCCCCAGGCAAACTTGTCCGGCTGTGACTTGTGAGTTCTTGCCAGGGCTGACTAGGCTCACAGCACCCTGGACTCCAGGCGAGTGGGAGAAGCAGGGGGAGCAGATGGGGGTAGGGGGTGGGGAAGCAAGGGGATGGTTGGGGGGGGGAGGTGAGTGGATGGGGGAGGGGCAAGGCCACTGGTGGGAGATGATGGCAGGCAGAACCAATGGGTGAGGGGTGGCTGGGAGGTGAGGGGGAGGGACAAGTAATGAAGGCAAGGACAGATGGCCGCAGGCAGACAGGCTGGGTGGCACTGGGTGGCGGCTGGGAGTACTCTGTGGTAGGGAGGGAGCCCCAGGGGATGAGCAGGGAGAGATGGCAGGAGCCCAGGAAGCAGGGGGTAAAGGGGAGTGAGCAGGACAGGGGGGCTGTTTGGGTGGAAAGAAAGGGAGGGAGGAAGAAGGAGAGAGGGAGGTATAGGAGAGAAGGAAGGGGAGGAGGGGCAGGAAGGATGTGCTGGAAGGGTTGGGCCTCAGGGCACGGATGCTGGCTGGTGTCCCCAATGGGGTAGTGCCCGAGAGAGGGGAACTGGCATCCACACCAGTCCCAAGCCCAGACCCAAGTGCAGGGGTCCCGAGCCCCAGGCCACAGAGATCCCCTTCAAGGTTGGCAGGGACCCCGTGGCTGAATCTCACACCCCGGGAGGATGTGGTGGGGCTGCAGCCTCGGCCATGAGCGGCCTCAGGAGTCCCCACAGGACTGGCCACAGGTCTCCCCTGCCGTGCAGGCCCTGGAGGGCAGCCAGGACTGGAAGGAACAAGGAAAGAGGAATGTGCCTGGGGGAGAGCGCTCCTGCCAAGGACACAGCCGGTGCAAAGGTCCCCAGGTGGGAATGTGCCTGTCGTGTTTGAGGAACTCCAGGGTGGCTTGGGAGGCTGTACTGAGTGGTTGAGAGGACTGGTGCAGGGAGATGAGGTCTGGGAGGTGATGGTGCTGGATCATGCCGGATCTGCAGCCCATGGCAAGGATTTTGGCTTTTTACTGCTTGAGACAGGAGCCACGGATGGTTTGGAGCACAGGAGGGACACAGAGGGACGTAGGCGTCTGCCTTTATAAGAGCCCTCTGGCTGCTGCTTGGAGGATACACTGAAGGAGGCAGAGGGAAGCAGGAGCAGGGAGACCCAGAAGGAGGCTACTGCAAAGTTCCCAGAGAGCAACAATGAGCTCAGGCCGGGGGTGGTCTCAGGCGTGGGCAGAAGGCTGGAATTGGGATATTTTAGAGCAGAGAATGGACTGGAAGTACGCAGGAGAGCAGGGAGGTGGCCAGGGTGGAGTCCCTGAGTGCCAACAAGGACACAGCTGCATCCACCGGGGGAGGTTCCTGAGCAGGCTCTCAGGCGCATGTGGTCTGTTGGCTAGGAGTTCATTAACTGATCTTCACTTTCCCACAACAACTTGGTGAGGCAGGGGTTGCCCCAGTGGCAGGGAGGCCAAGCCAACCAACAACGACACAGACACCCCAGCTCCTCCCTCCCCTGGCCCCAGAGGAAGCCCTGTGGGTACCTGGCAGGTGTGCAGGTGTCGCAGCCACAGCCACTCAGAGCAGGAGGGGAAGCCCTGCCATCCCAGCCCCAGGACGGCCCCCCCACCACCTGCCAGCCCAAGCCCACCCCAGGGATATCCCAGGGTCCACGCAGGTATCCTCTCTCCCCAAGAGAAGGCCGAGTCTGGCCCAGGTGGCCTGGCCCTGCAGCCAGACCACCACCCATGCCGGCTCATGGGTGCCAAGTAGTCCCCACGCATGGGGCCCACAGCCGAGCCCTCCACCCAGATGACAAGGTGACATCCTGCACACAAGGTCCCAGATCAGTGAGGAAGAAACAGGGCTCAGAGAGGTGCAAAGGTTACACAATTGTGGAGGTGGGGGTGGTGGAAATCACACTGGGTCACCTGAGAGCAGACGGACGGAGGGCCCTGGGATAGGTGAGCGCCCAGGTGAGGCCTGGGGCCACCTGCAATGCCAGGCAGCCTCCCCATGGAGATTAGATGAGCCTAAAGTTGTCTGGCTCCCCCTGCCCAAACTGCATCCACCGTCCCTCAGGCCTGGGTGGCTGCAGACTCAACCCAAGCCAGCCCGGTGCCACATGGTGCCCCAAGGAGCGGCTGGACTGGGCAGTGGAAGGAGGCTTTGTCACTCTAGGTGTCCAGACCATGTCCTAACCAAGCACCGCCCCTTTAGTGCTGAGCCAACTCTGTCCCAGGTCACTTCGGGGGACTCTGGAGTCTCACCTCCCTGCCCCTTAAGAATCCAGAAGCCCCAGGCGACTGGCAGAGCCCTGAGCTGTCCACCTCAGAGGCCTGTGTTCAGGGCCCAGGGGCTACCTGCTGTGCAGGGCTCAAGGCAGGGGTCACTAAGCCCTCTGTTCCAAGCAATCATGGAACCAAACAACCCGCCCTCGAGGAAGCTCTCAGAATGTGCTGAAAGCTGGCCACCGACCACAGGACCATCCTGACCCCCACCAGATGGCAGCTCTCTGCTTCACGGCACCCCAGACCCTCCCCTCCCAGCTTTCCCCTCCCTCACGCCAGCTGCCTCATGACCACAAGCCTGTTCCTGTCCCAGGGCCTTTGCACTTGCTGCTCCGCCCACCTGGAACACCTTCCTTCCCCACTTCTTCCCACACTCTGGCACCTCCAGAGAGACCCAGCACCTGCCCTCCTCCTGCCACCCAGCTCCATGCACCCGGTGCTTGGCCCACCTCCAAGCCTTTGCCCGAGCTGCCCCCTCCCTGCACACCTACCCGCCACTTCCCACCCAACCCAACCAGCAGAACCTCAAGGGGCAGACGAGCGCCCAGCTGCCCAGGTTTACCTTGGTGAGGTCTTCGGATCCCGCAGGCTGGCCAGCGGCCAGCAGGGGTGACGGTCGCAGCAGGGGGTCGGGCAGCAGCTCTAGCCGAGGGCGCTTGCTTTCAATGAACTCCATCTCCGACTTCCCCAGCTCGGGCAGGTACGAGTGGGACTCTGGCCGCAGGTGGAGCTCCTGGGACCTGCGCGGGGAAGAGCATCGGCGTCACACAGGAGATTGCAGCTGAGAACTCTCGAGGCCCCGACTGCCCTCTGCGCCGCGCACCTACTGCGTGCCGTGCTCTGTATGATCCTGCCAGGAAGATGCTCACAGGAGCCCACCTCCCACGGTCCCACCGCGGGGCAGGACTCCAATGCAGCGCTGCCTTCCTTCAGGTCCACATTCACCAAAGACGTTTACAGGGAGGGAGTGCGCTACAGTGGCACTGGAACGCCCCAGAGTGACTGCCCCTCCCTCGCCACTCGGGGTGGTCCGTGGACCAGCCCACCGTCCCCACCTGGGGCTGGTTACAAATGCAGAATCTCCAGTACTACCTGAAGCCTACCGAGTCAGACTCCGCATTTTAACAGATTGCCTGGTGGTTCACAGACACAGTTCATTCAGGAAACACTGTGAGCCTAACGCAGATAACAGCACCCGTGATGCCATTTCCCTCTCACCCACGCAGGGCAGACATCGCTGGCCGATCGCAGAACTCCTGCTGCTGAACCTGGCCTAACCATCTTCTCAACTCAGCCCAGCAGCCCAGTACAGAGACCGGAGCTGCCCAGCATCCCCAGCGACTGGCTCTCCTGAATGCTCCTCCACAGTGTGCCTAGAGAGGGCATGGCCTTGCCTAATTAAGCACACCCCACAGAGCTGGGACTCCTGGCCTCCACCTCTCAGGCTCCAGCCATCACCCACCAGAAAGAGCCTGAACGTGGCCCTTGCTGAAATGCTTTTCCCAGAGGCTGAGCAGGGAATCCACAGCCGTTCCCCTCCTGCACAAGCCCTGTCTGGCCTGGCCCTCGCTGTCCCCTGACTGCACTCCTGCCCCAGGGCCTTTGCATCTGCTGGACTCTGCCTGGAGCATTGAGACCTCAGGCCCTCCACCTGAGCTCCCCTCCCCTTCACATCTTGGTGCAGATGGTGCCTCCTGGCCCGGGCCAGACCACACCACACCCGCCTGTCTGCTCTCTCTCCACTGCCCTCCCCACGTGCTTGGTGGCCACAGGTGTTTCCTGGCCACCTCCCTCACCCTAGAATGAACGCAGGGTGGTCTTGCTCATGGCTGTCCCCAGGTACTGGCGCACAGTAGGCGTTCAATCAGTGCTGTAGACTGACTAAACTCTGCCCACTGTAGCATAGGCTGGGGCCATGTTGCTGGCCCCACCCGGTGGGGCGAGGTAACCACCCCTCTAGGCTCACCTCCCTGGAGGGCCCTCAAGTCCTTGTCCCTCCAAAGGTGGGCCCCAAGACATCCCCCTCTTCAAGGCCCAGAACCTAGGGTTTCACCATTACACGGTGCTTGGCAGGAAGCGCATGGTGTTTTCACTTAAACATGACAGCAGCACTGCAGTGGCTCGAATAACGTCCTCCCAAAATCCATGGCCACTGGAACCTCAAAATAAGACCTTCTTTGGACCTAGAGTCATTGCAGACGGAATTAAGCTAACAGGAGGCCATCCTGGATTAGGATGACTGGGGTCCTTGCAACACGACAAGAGAACACAGAGACAGACGAGGAAATGGCCACGTGAGGGAGAGGCAGAGGCAGAGGCAGAGATTGGAGCGACGCAGCCACAGACGAGGAATGCCTGTAGCCCCCAGAAGCTGGAGGAGACAGAAAAGCGTCCTCCCCTCAAGCCTTCCGAGGGGGCGCGGTCCTGCGGACGCCCTGACTTCAGATCCCAGGAATGCACTGATGTGGCTTGAAGCTACCCAGTTTGTGGCACGTTGTGATGGCAGCCCCAGGAAACCAATCCAGGCACAGAAGGCACACTGCCTCGGCCTCCCCTCCTCCTCCCACTTGAGTTCACCAGTCCCGCCTGCTCTGGGGCCCTGAGACACCTCCATGGTATCATGAAGGGTTGGGGCCTGGTGCCTCGACTTCTAGTCCTGGCTGAGTAAACAAGGGCCCATCCCTCAAACTCGCAGCCTCAGCTTCTCCATCTGAGAAATAGGCACAATTCCCCACACTTCGGCCGTCTCTAGCAGAAGCTCCTGGAGAAGGTGGGAGAAAGAACATGGCCTGACAATCCCAAATAAATGTATGGAGAGCTGGCTCTGGCCCAGCCCTGGCCCTCCCCTTGCTATAGTCCCCCCAGCTCCCCACCCCACCTCCCTCCCATGCCCCACCTCACCTGTTCATGCCCCTCCCACCTGGATCAAGGAAAGTAAGGCTGGCCCGGCACAGGCACACACCAGGGGGCGTCCTCTGCCAGCTGGAGAAGAAGGAGGAATGGGAGGGGAGGGCAAGGTCCCCAGGGGCACCAGGTGTGGACTCGAATCTTCCCACAGCAGCCCAGCCCTGCTGCAGCCCAGCTTGGAGGTCCCCACTGCTGCCCAAACCCACAGAGACCACTGAAGTTCCATGCTGGAAGTCTGAGGGCCACGTGGCTCTTCCCTGCTCGTCCTCATCCTCACCCCAAGTCACGGCCACACCTGGTCAAGGGTGAACACACGGCCCGACACCCCCTCATTTCACAGGACCCTGTGTGCTCCTACTCCACCACGGGCCTCTGCTTCTCCATCTGAGAAGGGGCTCCCACGCCCTGGACAAGGAGGCAGCAACTCTCTCCTCACCGTTCATTCCCGGGCTGGAACTCGGACAGCAGGGAGGGCCTCCGCCGCTGGGGCTGGATGATGGAGCCAGGTGACAGGTGGGAGGCATAGTCGCGGGAGTGGTGCTGGTACTCCAGGAGCCCGACGTCCTGCAGGAGGGGACAGAGGAGCAGTGAGCGCAGGCGGGCACGGGCACGGTGGGGCACGGCAGGCAAGGCCGTGGACTCCCTGCTTAGGCTCGCTCCTGCCCTAGGCAGATAAGCCCAAGTCCTGCAGGGAACTTCAGGGACCATCTGGCCAGAGGCTACCCCTGGGGCCGAACGCCAAGGAGAAGAAGGAACACAGACGGCTGAACGGCCCTGGGCTGCGTCCTTCCCACACAGCCTCCCACAGTCCCACGATCACGCCCACCTTCCAGGTGAGACCACCAAGTCTGGGAGGGCTGATGGGGCTGTCTGAGGCCAGAGGCTAGTACAGGCCTGGAACCATCCTAACCACGGTGTCTGTCTGCCAGCCACGTTGGCGCTGACTGCGGGAAGACAGAGTAGAGGAAGCTGTCTTCACTTTTCTACCCTCCCACCCCATCCTACCCCTGCCAGGCAATGGGTCCCTCCAGCCTGAGGAGATGCAGCTTGGAAATGCGGGCCTGGGAAGACAGGACTGAAGGTGCATACGGGGCAGCATTATTTGTAAAAACAGAAACGCATTTGCAGCAACAACTGGGAAAAGGCCCAACCTAGATGCCCAGCTCTTGGCAGGGTGGGTAAGTGATGCCCACGTGAGGGAACGAGGCTCAGGCCTCACTCGCCAGGAGAAGGATGGATGGTGGCAAGTGATGGCAACAAACAGCCGATGGCCAGCGAGGCCCAAAGACGAGGTTTCAGAACGAAGCACCCCCTGACCCCAAGTCTGCCCTGCAAAAGAGAAACTCCCGCAGGTAAGGCTCGTATCACAGCCAGAAGGGTAAGCCTTAGGCAAACCCTCCTCCTTTAATAACACGCTGCCGGCCCATTGACAAAGACTCTCCTTGCCCATACCTGAGTCAAGCTCCTCTAACCCATCCTCTCTCCACAGGGCCTCGACCTCGACCTTGGCCTTGCGGGGCTCTGCCCAGCTGCAGGAATCCTGGTAAGTCAGTCTAGAGGAACCCCCCACCCTCAAGCGCTCCTCTTAGTAATTTTCCATCCACTGACCCCTTCCTCCGCCCTGCGGCTAGGCTATGAGGCCCCAGCTGCCTTGGCCGAATTTGGAGCTGAGCCCGGTCTCTCTCCCTTATTGTGACAGTCTGGACACTGACAGCACAATTGTCCTGTATAGCCTTCCTGCTTAACAAGTATACAAATACTTTTTTCTTTAACACATTATCCATTATCATAGGGGAGAAAACTCAATATCAACAAATTAAACGTATACCGATTGCCAAGTCCACCCAGATTTGAGAACATTAAACTGTGTTTAAAAAAAAAAAAAAAGACAGTAACAAGTCTCTCAAACTAAACAAGGCAGGCTTCACTTATGCACCAAACCCAATAGATTAGTTCTGTCTGCCTGGAACACTCAGTTTTGCTGTTTGCGGTAATCAGTTAGTGATGTCTGACATAGGTGAGGCTTCAGAGAGAGGGATTGCAGGTGACTTCATTTCTTCTTGGCACCTTTCTTTAATTTTCCTGATTTTCCATAAAAATCTAGTCATTCTTTTGTTGTCTGGCTTTTTCAACAAGGCAGTTATTTTTGCAAAGAGAATCAGACACAATGCCAGGTAGATGCGTTGATAACGTATCTGTTGCAGACCCAACAAAATCAGCACGTAAGAGCCCGGGAGCCCAGAGGCCAGGAAGGATGAGCAAGTGGAACCCATGGGGACCCTGGCAGCCTCAGAAGCTGGAAAAGTTGGGGAAAGGACCTCCCTGGACAGTCCAATGTAGATACCAAAAGCTGCAAGGCCTCCAACAGAAGGTATGTCTTTGGCCCTGTTATTTGAACCCTCTGGGCCTCAGTTTCTCCTCTTTGAAATGGGTGCCCAGCCCAGATTAAAGGAGGCCGGCACCTCCTACACTCATCTTCTTCACCTCTCTGAGGGATTCCCCCAAGGCTGAGAGCAGCCTCCAGAAGGCAGAAAAGGCACGAGCCTCCTCCTACATCCCGCAGTGTCTAGCACAAGACTCCAGGTGCTCTCAGTGGGAGGAGAAGGGAGAAGACGGGGCTGGAGGGAGGGAGTGGAGGAGGCCACTGGGCTGACGATGACGCAGCTGCCAGGCCAAGACCTTGCCACACACACAGAGGTGTGAGAAGAAAGCAGCAGGCCTCGCAGTCTGCCAGGAGGATCCTCTCCGCCCAGCTTTCCCGTACCAAGGCCAAGTGGGCAGAGAGGCAGGGCAGATGGTCCAGTCCCTCGGAAGAGGGCCTTGGCCAGATAGTGCTCACAGCAGCCAACCACGGTGGAGGAGGCCCAAAGCGGGGGCTGGGGAGGCTTCTGCATGAACCCTTTGGCCTTAGTTTCCCAATTTAGGAGATCCTCCCACGAGCATCTTGGGGGCCATTTCTGCCCAAAATCTGTGGGCATTTTGTTACTGGACCCTAAACCCTGGGAGACACTCGCTCCACACTGGGCCCCACCACGAGGCTCGAAGCAGATCACCAGGGTTGAGCCCAGGGACTCCCCCGACAAGAGTGCCTGGAGGCTCTAGGGGAAGGCAAGAATCAGGGAGGCCCCACCAGAGAAACTGACCCAAGGTGGGGCCTAAGGGGTCCCATGAGCTGGAATACGCCCAGGCTGGAAACCACCTCACCATGTCTCCGAGCAGGAGAGCTCCCCACGTGACAACATTAATCATAAAAAACAACAATAATACCCCACAGTAATAAATTGCCTGTGCGCACCTGCAGCTAAATGTTTGAAATATATTAATTTCATCCCTATAGCAGCCCTGTGAGGTGGATATTACAAGTAGCCCAACACAAAGAACAGAAAACAGAGGCACAGAGAGGGTAAGTGGCTTGTCCACGCCACACAGCAAGAAGGGGGTACGTTCTGAGATGCAAGGCAAAGGCTGAGCTGGCTTTCTGAGGAGGGACAAGAGGGGATGGTCCCCAGGCTCTTAACCCGTCCCCGTACGACAGCAGCAAATCTGACTTGGAGAGAGGGAGACTGACCCAGCTGCTCAGAAAGGGAGGCAGGAAAACCCGTTCAGGTGATGCCCCCTGGCCTCAGAGGGCTTCTCCCTGACCATGGCACCTCTGAAGCTTGAAATCAGGGCCAGCAATAAATTACACCCTTAAAACTCCTGGGGAAGGTGAGAGGCCACCAGAAAAAGCTGTTCACCCAGGAGGGAATCCCAGCTGGTGCCTTCTTGGCTGGGTCCCAAGGGTGGGGAGGAGTTGCTGGGGGCAAAGAAAGAGGAGAAAGGGGCTAGATTCACAGGAAATGTTTGAGCATGGGCTGGGAGAAGTTCCTTTGCGGGAAAGGAGTGCCCCTCTCTGGCCCCTGGATAAGGCTCTCTCTGGCCCCTGGATAGGGCTCCTTACTCCAGAAGATGTCAAGGGAATGCCTGGGACTGCACACTGAAAGCAAAGGAAGAATTCAGCCCGTTCCTAGACCCTGGATTCATGGGAAAGCAAAGGAAGAATTCAGCCCGTTCCTAGACCCTGGATTCATGGGAAAGCAAAGGAAGAATTCAGCCCGTTCCTAGACCCTGGATTCATGGGAAAGCAAAGGAAGAATTCAGCCCGTTCCTAGACCCTGGCTGCATTCATGGGTCTCTCCCGGAATGATGGTGGCTGCAGTCAAGAGAGCTCCCAACTTAGGACCTTTGCACATGCTGTTCCTGCTACCTGGAACATTTCTCAGCCAGATTCCCACATGCCTGGCCCTCTCCCATCCTCCAGGTTCAGCTCCAAAAGCAGCTTCTCAGTGAGGCTCCTCCCCAACCCTCTACTTAAATCTGGGCTCCCCCAACCTCAGCCCTTCCCCTCGTCTCCTTCCCAACTTGCCATTCCCCACAAGGAGGTCAGCTCCCTGAGACAGGGATGCTTACCTGTTCTGTTCACAGCTGCACTGCAAGGGCCTGGAAGAGGATGGGCCCAAGACACCTGATAAGTATTTGCCGGATGGATGGATGGATGGATGGATGGATGGATGGATGGATGGATCTCCCAGCATGGGAGCTCCCAATGAATGAACGAATGAATGAATGAATGAATGAATCTCCCCCAGCATGGGAGCTCCCACCAGCCTCTCTTTTGAGGGCCAAATCATCCCTCCACAGCCTCTTAAAAGCCATCACCAAGCAGCAGGAACTGAGCTGCAAGAGGGGCCATGAAGCTAATGGAGGACCCCCCAGGGCACTCAGGACACTGCAAAGCCTCCCGCAGTCTAGCCTCTCCCAGGGATCCCCACGTGCCCACCTGTCCCAGCCTGGCCCAGGCAGTCTCCAGGGTCTGGGAGCCTTGGCCCAGGGCAGTACTACTCCACCAAAGGTCTGCAACATTGCCGACCACAACAAGGTGGGCACAGAACATGACAGCATGCAGACCCTGGGGTCGGTGCAACCCTGGCATCCAAGGGCACAACCAACTCTGACCCTGCCGGACCAGGCCTGCATCTGTGCAATGGGATCCCGTATCGATTTGTGACAAACTGGAAATGAAACAGACCGGTCCTTCCTATAGGGAGTCTGACAAGTGCTAATCTAGGCCAAGAGTCAGCACACTAGGGCGCAAGGCCAAGGCAGGCCTGGCCAGCGGCGTCCAGTGTCACAGGCGCAGGCCACGCCCACTCCCTTACGCCCTGGCTGAGCTGCTTTCACACCGTACTGGCCGAGAAGGGCAGCTGCATGGCCTGCAAAGCCTGAAATATTTACAGAGAAGGTGTGCTCACTCCTGCCCTAGGGGCAAAGCCCAGAGTGTACCCTGGGGGCAAGACAGAAAAGGCTACTAAAGGCGATGTTGTAAGAATAGCATCGTCATCATTACCTTATTGATTATATCACATGTCTGCTTACTCTGTCCAGACCCTGTGCGAAGGGCTCTGCACCTATCAACTAACTGGATTCTCACAATCTTAAAACTATCCTTGCTCAACTGATGGGGAAACTGAGGCATGGGACAGTAAGGCCACTTGCCCCCGGTTTCACAGCTAGGACATCACTAGGGCAGGACGTGGCTCCAGAACCGGTGCTATGAACCAGTCTTCAATACTACGGCATAGAGAGGTTAAGTAACTTGCCCAAGGCCACACAGCAGAAAAGGGTCACGCTGGCATTCAGACTCTGGGTCCCTGCTTTTAACTGCATTCGTTTAGCCCAAGGTCTGGAAGAGCTCAGGAGCGCCCGGGGTCCCAGAGGACTTGAAGAAGAAGGCAGAATGGAATTGGACCACAGAAAGCCCGCAAGGAAAGGAGGCCGGGAGAGGAGGATGCGTTGATCTCCGGGAAAACAAAAGCTGCAAGCGTTTTGTTACTGGACCCTCAACCCTGGAGACCCTCACTTCCCGAGGACCCTCAGGCAGAGACATAGGGTCCTGCTAACTGTCACGGAGAGAAGTTGGAGCCCTGAGGATGGAGAGAATAGGGCACGGAGGGATGTGGCAGATGGGAAGCGGGAGGGCAGGGATGATGCATATAGAAGCCTGGAGCATGGCTGAGGCTGAGTCAGGGAACCTGGGAGCTTTCCATGGTCTCAGGGTCCAGGCCTCTGTCTGCACCCCCTAAGTGAAGCCTCCCATTTGCGCTGGGAATCACTCACCAGCAGCCCGCAGATGACGCCAGGGCAGAGCACGGGCAGAGGCAGCGGCTTACACGGCCCGCACCATTCCACCACTGGCTCGGCATCCAGGGTCCTGTGGTTCCCCAGGGGGAAGACGCCCTGCTTGGGTCTCCTGCCACCCCTCCAGGAGGAAAGAGATGACTACCCCGCGCTTGCTGCACACGGACATTGCCACCGATGCGCAGACCCACCAGGACACCGGTACTGCAGGTGGGGAAACTGAGGCCATCCCACATGGCTGTGGGCGGGCCAATGCCACTCAGCAAGCTGGACACGGAGAGGGAGTCGAAGCCACACTGAGGTCTCACAGGCTCCAGGGAAGGCCTGCCATCAAAGCAGCCCCGTGCCCAAAGCACCAGGAAGAGGACTCTCCAGACAGGAGGGGCTGTTCCAGAAGGCAGGCCTGTCGGGAGTATGTGTGGGGGTGCCCTGAATCTGGGAGGGTCACTGAGGCATCTCGTGGATCCCAGCACAATGGCCTCAGCTACTGTACAAGGAACCAGGACAGCCAGGTTCCCGCCACCGACCGTCCCCTTACCCGGGTGATCTGTCTTTCTGTGGCTTGATGAGGAGCTCAGGAAGAGGGTGGTATCTTTTGAACTGGTCTCGCCCGTTAAAAGGACAGGAAGGGTCTGGGGGCTAAGGGGCTGCCAGGGAGGAGCCTCCAGATCACAGCCCCCAGCTCACCTCCAACCCGCAGCAAGAAAGTGGCTCCACACTGCAATATGCCCAGGGTAGCAGGGCCCTTCTGAGAGTGCCCAGAACCCTTCCTCTTGCCCTTCAAGAGGCAAGCAGAGTTCCCTGGATGGGCAGCCCTACCATGAGGCAGGAGGGTCCTATGTGGGGCGGCTCCCCCAGGGAGGAGCACACACAGGTGAGCCCTGCTGCCCCCACACAAGGACAGGAATGTTCTCACCTGTGGCTGCCAGGCTGGGCCCCGCTCACTCCCTGGCCTCAGCCTCTTGCCTGGAGGGGGTGGTGAGCGCTTGGCCCTGTCCACCCATATCCTGCGTCACTGACAGCCCAGCAGGAGAAGAATGGGAGGTGTCTAGGGTCAGCCAGTGACCCCGAGGGCCCAGTTGGGGCAAAGAGCAGGAGAGGTGGGAGGGCAGAGGCTACAGCAGCCTGAGGACTCCCCAAGGCTAGGAGCTGGGTGGGGGCGGTGGAGAAGAGTGGGAACCTCCACAGGACAGGACAAGAAACCAGAAGCCAGTGGGCCTGCCAGTGCCCCTCCCCTCGGGGCAGGCAGGTTCCCCTCTGGGCAGCAGCAGGAACAGCAACAAGACCAAGAAATGGCAGCGGCAAACGGACAGAGCGGGCTGGCCCTGAGCCAGGCGCCATCTTAAGAACATTCAACATATCCCCTTTACCCCTCATGAGAATCTAGGAGATGGGGACTCTCAGTACCCCTGCTTTATGGGTGACAAAACTGAGGCTCACAGAGGTTACACAACTCGTCCCGTTTCCTACCCTGTGAAATGTTTTCCCATTGACAAAACACAGAGCATGATAGTCATCCCACTCCGGGGTGATCGGGGAAGGCACACAACCACATACACTCGGAGCTTTCAACAACATTTGACCCATAGTAGGTGCTCAGCTAACAAGAGCTCTTCTTTCTGTTGGTGGTGGTGACAGATAAAGACAATGATGACAAAATATGAAATCGTTTCCTACCGAGAGTCTATTCCTTAGTCCTGGGCACACAGTAGGTGCTCGATAAATAAAGGCATGGGGGAGTGGGGGGACACAGAGGCTTGGAGCCCCGATGCTGTGGCAGCCTCCCCACTTAGGGCAATTGCACCTGAGGCCTGTGATTGAACCTCTTGGGCCTCGGTCTCCTCATCTGCAAAGCGGGATGACAGCGCGAGCTGCTCTTTCCCGGGGCCGCTGGGGAGAATGCAATGACCCCACCCAGGGAAATGCTATCCTAAGAGGGATCCACAATGCACCCACTGGCGACAGCTGGCTCTCCAAAGCGTCCCAGGGGCCCAAACCTACAGGAGCCCACTGTGTCAGGGACTCCCCCAGGCAGGGCCAGTGAGCTCATATGCAAAACCTTCTCGCTTACTGATGGAAAAGTCCTCCCACACAGCTTCCTTTCTGGTTCTCACAAGAGGGGACCACACCAGACAGGCAGGACAGACACATGCACACACACGCACACATGTACCCCCACGGTGGCCGGCAGAGTCAGCTTCCACTCCAGCTGTGACCTCCAGGCCTCACGTCCATCACTCAGCAGCCAGGAGGTCACAAGGGGGAGGTCCACAACTCTGAAAGCCGCTTGGCAAACACCCAGAGACATGGTATATAGCGGGTACCTCGTAAATGCCAACCAAGGCCCATTGTCCTAGCCACACCACGCAGTGAGAGAAGAGGCAGGAAATGGGGCCCCCACTGGGAGGTGGGGCGGGGTGGGGTGCGGCTTAGGAGACCCAACCAGGGCACACACGTGGGCAGGCACCGAGGCCCACCTGCTCCCAGGACAGGCCATCTGCCCCAGCCACGGGGCGGGCTCCCCGAAGACACAGCCAGCACCCTGGACCTTCGTGTCGGGGAGGCAGAAACGCAACCTGTGCGGGGCCTCCTCATCTCAGAGCCTCGAGCCTCACCAAGGCAAATACACACGGGACGGGAGGACAGCAAGGAACGGGAGCTGTGACCTATTAGGCCCCCTTGGCCCCCAGAAGTCACCCCAATCCTACCCAATCCTACCCAGTCCTGCAGCAGCGGGGGAGCAGAGGTAAGGCTGGGCTGCAGGACAGTGAACATAGCAGGAGCTCCACATTCACGTGCCAATCCCACTGCCAGTCAAGAGAGGGCAGAGCCCCAGCTCAGCCTGGCCCCAGCCTCCATCTTCCCAGCTTTAAAATGGGAGCAACGAGATTTTACCAGATATTCTAGAAAAGGCTTCAGACACCAGGAGTCTCTGTGGAGGCCTCCCCTCTGCCCTGGGAGGCTCAGAGCCGTGCGAGCCTGGCTCCCAGGAGAAAAAAGGGGTGAAGATTCAGTGGAATGGAAAAAGGGTCTCAAAGGTAGCCCCAGGCACACACACGTGCACCCCCTTACCGTGTGCGTCCGGGCGATCTGCACTGGGTAGGAAAGGCTGTGGGGCGGGTAGCGGGGTTCAGTGGCCCTCCACGTCTGTGCCACAGGCTGTGTGGATCCCGACATGGTGGTGGGGGTCGGGGTGGCTCCCAGGCCCCAATAAGCTTTCTCTTAATTGCCACCGAGGATTAAAAGCCAGTCCTCGTCATCAGCTCACGGGCCACCCTGTCACTGGCACCTGCGAGAAAACAAGAAAAGAAAAACAAGATCAGCCACGGGCAGGCGGCTCCTCTGCACGTGCATTCCCGAGTCTCTCCTGTGGTCCCATGAGGACATGCAGGCACCCAAGGGCCTGCCTGGATCCTCCTTCATCCACTGCCACACTCACCTGCTCTCCGGCAGCACCAGGAGACAGGCATAGCGTTCAAGGTCCCTCCGAGCCATGCAAGCCACACAAGGGACCAGAGGCCTCCCCCCCACCCAGGCCCTCACCACCACTCAGATGGCTCCCAGCCCCGCTCAGCCCACCCAATCTCACTCCATGGCCCCCCGGGTTTCTGAGTCACGGGGCAGAGTTCCCAGAAAGCACCTGTCCCAGGAGGGGCAGCCAGCAGGGACAGCACACACCGCTGAACCCGGCAGCAGGGGCCAGGGCCAGCTTAGGCGGGCCACAGGCCACAGCATGATCCAGGCAAGGCTGTGACCCTGTGCAGGAGGCTGATACCATGACATGGGGCAAGACTGATATGAGGTTAGCCAGACGCAAGCTGGGAGGTGGGATTAGGACACAGAGGGCTACACCAGGAAGAGTCAAGGGCAGAATGACAGTCAGTCAGGCCCTGCAGCCTAGGGATAGGTACCCCAAACGGCTCCTGGGGCAGATACCGGCGCCTTCCATGGGAGAGGATCTACTCATGGCCATGCCAGAGGAGTAACACAAAGCAGGCTGGCAGCTTCACAGATGGAAAAACAGCCCCACAGAGAAGACACAGCCCAGCCAGGGAGCCACGGTGGCCCCTACTCCGAATCTGCCTTTGCCAGGAAACCCCTAAGCCCCCCGCCCCCAACAAGGCTTCTTCCCTTCCTCTGCCAGCCACAGCTCCACACCACCTGCTGGGCTTACAACAGGGTCCCATCCCAGACCGAGGCCCCCTCCACACTCTCCCTGAACCAGCCCCTCAGAAAAGGTGTGTCCATTGGGTCCTGCCTCATGCAAATCCCTCTCCAGCACTGCACACCCCCTGCCCCAGAGCTGAGGGAAATGCATCCTGGCACAGGGACCCAGCGCCTGGATGTGGGCCTCCACGGCGGAGGACTGAGGCTGCATTATACAAGGTTAGGAGTCAGGAGGGGAAACAGTATACCCAGCCCCGCAATTTCATCAGAACACCCCCTCCCCCAACCTGAAGAGAGTGACCGTCCTCCAAGCAGGCATGCCCTGGAGGCCTAATGTGGAGGGGCACTGGGAGGAAGGTTAAGGTTGGGGGCCCTGACTGCCTCCCAGGCCCCACCCCATCTCTCATTAGTGTAGACTTGACCCTTCCCCCCTCCCCAGGCTCCAGGGATGGTCATGTGACCCGGTCCTGGCCAATCAGAGTCCTACACGCTCCTGGGCCAGCGACTGACTCGGGGATGAGCCTATGACCCAACAGGAGTCAATGAGAATCTGCCTCGAGACTTTTGATGCTGGAATCAGGAGAAAGGTGCTCTCTGCCGGGGATCCAAGCTGGGAATGAAAGCCTGGAGCTCTGGGGGCCACCATGCAGCAGGAGCCTGCCTGAGACCCACACCCACGGGCAGGAAGGCAGGGCGAAAGGGCAGGTTGTGTCCGATGGTGGCCGGAGGCAGGTCGAAGCCTGCTCACTTCATTAGGGGAGCCAGGCCGCTTCTTCTGCGCGTTTTGCCTTTGGCAGCCCAAGCTGGGTTTCTGTCACGTTCCACCAAGAGTTTGGGCTCACACAGGGAAAGCAGGAGTGGCAGAGGAGGCGACCCTTCAACTGGCTGCTGTTCATCCTTCAAACACAGAAAAGCCAAGGAATTCCAGAGCCAAGACTGACACATCTGCCACCACCTCCGTCCTGCCTGCGTGGGCTTTCCCAGCCCCGAGACAAGACGTACGGCGCAATTCCCGTGAACATGGGAACACGTCCCGCTCCACCATCGCTAAGCTGCGTGGCCTTGGGTAAGTCACTTGCCCTCTCTGAACCTCCAAACACGCAGTGTTCCCTAAACATCAGATATTCATGTGCCACTTTTGCGTAGGGACTTTGCTATAGAGATTACCCAGGCCACAGCCATCTAGCCCCAGGCCTGTCACTTTCATCTAGTTAGGCATAATTTAAAGAGAAGCGTATTATCAGCATGGATATACGGAAACCAGTACTATGTGGAATAAATAGGAAGGCATCGGAATCACAAATGCACTACTGAAGACATCTGTGCACATTCCGACTGCCTAAGTCCTCCTGCGAGGACCCCAGGAAAGGCCAGGTGGCGGAGAGGAGGCACTCAGCAGCGCCCAGCACACAGTAAGTGCTCAGCAAACCAGAACTCCCAGTACTACTGTCACCAGGACTGTCAATGATACAGCTGCAGCCCAGTCACCAGTGACGCTATGATGGGGAGGCAAGGCACAGCTAGCCCTGCCCGGCCCCAAGAGCAATGAGACATCCTTTCTGCAGCCGGAAACAAGAGTCTGGCCCTGGGAGAGAGGACAGCTGTGGCCACTGAGACCCAGCCCTGTTCTAAAATTCTTCTTGCTAGAGTTCGGCTCAAATTCTGCAGACCCTGGTCATCTCATGCAGCAAAGTAAATTCTATTCCCTTCTCTCTAGGTGTTAAACAGCTCCCGGTCTCTCGGAGGAGATGAGGCCATCACTCCTGCAGGGTGCTGTTCCCGAGGTCTGCCCCTCTTCCAAGGGCACCACGGGCAACTTCCAAACTGCTATTGGATTTTGAGTTGCACAAGGTGGCCGAGAGGTCTCATTTACTACAGCTTTTCTTTCCTCCTTTGCCCAGTGAGATGCTGCCTGGGGGTGACAGGCCCCTGACACACACCACGGTGCACACGGGCACCAGAGACCAGGGAGGGTGACACCTTCCTAAAGAACCCCGTGGCTGGCTGGCTTTCCAGTGCCTGGGATTTGCATAGTGCCTACCCTGGAGCATGGGGTTGGAACCTCGGCCCCTCATCTACCAGGGGGTTCCCCCACCAGCCCCTTGCCCAGCGTCCTCACATGCCAGTGGGGCTGAACAGGGAACGACTCCAGTAACCTCGTGCCACCCTCACTCACCACGAGCTTAGGAAACCCAGTTTCCAACCCCTCCCGACCCGAGCCACGTTTCCTGCCAACTTGAAAAAAAACAAATGTTAGGGAAACGGTTTGGCAGCTCCTCAAAAATTTAAACATACAATAACCATATGACCCACCAATTCCATTCCCAGGCATCCACCCAAAAGAACTGGAAACAGGGACTCAAACAAAACATGGTATGCACGTTCATGGCAACAGAATTCACAGTAGCCAAAAGGCAGACCCAGCAAAAATTCCAGTCCATCCGTATGATGGAGTATTACTCAGCCATAAAGAGGAACGAAGGATGACTGAGGGCTACACCATGCGTAACCAGAAAATGTTATGCTGAACCAAAGAGGCCAGACACAAAAGGCCATGTATTGCATGACTCCATGTATATGAAATGTCCAGAACAGGCACATCCACTGAGGCAGAAAGGAGACTGGTGGCTACCAGGAGGGCAGGGTGAGGCAGGAATGGGGCCTGTTAACGGGTACAGGATTTTATAGGGCAGTGATGCAAACGTTTTGAAACTTGATAGAGGAGGCAGGTGCACAGCACTGCAAATAGGGAAAAAAATAAGCTTTGACTTTTCATCAGCAGGTTTGGAAGTGAATGCCAAAAAAAATGATGACATCGTTTCCTCAAAGATGGGAGCAGGAGAGGATGAGGAAGCCTCTTCAGGGTCTCCAGGATCTGGTCCCGGCCAAAGGAGGTTCTGAGGATGGATCCGGGCTGAAGTGGGAAGTCAGACACAAATGCCCCACGTCACCGCTGGGTCTGGCTGTGGTGGGGTCAGAAAGGGTGGGCAGCATTCATTTATTTACAGACACTCTGGGGTCTCTGCTGAGCCCAGGGCTAGCTCTGGGGACTTCATGTGAACCCGGCAGGGTCCGGGGGATATGAGGAAGAAGAATTTCCAGAGGGTGAAGGAGAGGGGACGGAGAGCACTCCAGCAGGAGGTGCCACTGAGCAAGAGCAGGGAGGTGAGCGCCAGCAGTCGGGGGTGAGCACAGGCCCAGGGGTGAGCACAGGTGCAGGGTGGGGGGTGAGCGCAGGCCCAGGGATGAGCCAGGGCCTGGGGGTGAGCACAGGTGCCATTTATGTTTGAGAAATTCATCGAGTGAATATGGGGGGAGGGAGGGACAGAGTCACTCAGGGCCCCATGGGCCCAGGTAAGGATGGATTTTGTTCTCAGGGTAGTGGGGAGCCACAGAAGGTGGTTGAGGGGGAGAGTAAAGGGTCAGAGTGTTTTACGAGCAGGCACTGCGGGGAGCAAGAGTGGATCAGGGAGACCTGGGGAGGCTCCAGCAAATGTCCAAGAGAGGGGACACTGGGGGATCAGGGCAACGGCGACAGAGAAGGGGAAATGGGCAGGTGAGTGAAAAGTCAGGAGGGAGGCTGACTCTGCAGGCTGTGAACACAGCTTGCTGCAGGAGTCCTGCTCCATAGGCCCACTGCGAGGACCCTGTGCCTGTGGCATACCGAGAGGTACCTGGGGACAGCAGGTGTTCAGCCATGCAGAGTCAGCAGGATCGGACCTCCAAGGAGAACAAGACGGTGCCTGGGTGAGGTTAAGGGACTTGCAGATCTCAGGTGGCCGGGATACCCAACGGGGACACCAAGGGCCCAAGCACGCCTCTGCACATCCAAGCCACCAAGCACAACCCCAGGGCCCCTGCTGGCCCCTGAACCAGCTGGAGGAGGGCTGCAGATCCCACACAGGCAGGGGGAGGGGCTCCCCATGCACAGCTGCAGGGGTCTGTCCCTGGGCCACGCCTGCCAGGAGGTAGCATACACAGAAGTGCCCCCTGCCCCCACTGCAGTCTGCCGGGCAGCACCAGGAGCCAAGTGGGCCACATTCCCTGTTCCCTGCCGCTGCGGGCTTTGGTAAGGTTTCCAAATCGACAGCAGAAAGCTTGGGCCGTGAGCTCTGAATGGCCATCCGCCTTGCTTCCTGCTGGACCCAGAGCCCTTCCAGTGCCTGGCACACAGTAGGGTGCACACTGAGTGACTCTGCCCAGCGGAGGTGCATGCCAGCAACACAGTGATGCCAGAAACCACCACACCTGTGTCCTCTTCCCACCTGGCCGGGCAGGAGCACCTTTCCGGGAGGCCCTGGACGCTTCCATGGGGCCTCCCGCCCCTGCATTCCTCTCCAGCTCCAGCAGGATGAGGCCACACCGAGACACATTCCATAGATTTTCCGTGTCTTGGGCGGCCTGGTTCAGACCTGGGGAGGGTGGAATTACAGCCTCAGGGTGAGGGGGCAGGCGGGGGCTGGTGGAGGTGTGGGAGCTACGGGATGTGCCCTGAGCGCTCAGCCGCGGGCTGTGGGGAGGATGAAAGGCACGCGGGGCTCTCTGCACCACACGTGCCTCACATTTTCTGGGAACTAATGGGCGCTGACATTGGAAGAACCTGTGGCAGGTGTGGGAGCCTCAGGATTAAAAACCAGCATGCCAGGCAGAGAGCGCCCACGGCACATGCACACACACGCGTGCGCATTCGCACACGCTCGACAGAACCCTCTGATACTCCGAGAAGCCCAACGCACAAAGCCCTCCTGGGGTGGGCGGAACCGCAGCAGGTACACAGGCCGTGTCTCCACTGTCCCACCCTGGCCTGGTGAAGACAGGCAGGCCCCGGGAGCCCTGCAGCTCGGCCAGGTCGGCCTCCCTCACCGCTCAGCAAGTATTTGCTCCACTCACTGCTGAATAAGCCCCTATTGTGTGACAGTCACGGAGAGGCACGGCACCTGGCACACACCAGGCGTATTAGCTCCCTGGGCTGCACCGCCACAGGCTGCGTGGCTTCAAACAACAGAAATGGATTCTCTCACTGTTCTGGAGGCCTCAAGTGCAAATCCAGGTATCACCAGGGCCCCACAGGGCCTCTGGAAGCTCTGGTGGAGGTCCTTCCTGCTTCCTTGCTCCTCCAGCTCTTGTGGCCCCCGGCAACCCCCGGTGCTCCCTGGCCTGTAGATGCATCATGCCAATCTCTGCCTCTGTCTCCACGTGGCCTTTCTGCTGCATCTCCTGTCTCTGGGTCTCCCCTTCTTCAAGGACACCAGTCATATTGGAGCTGGGGCCCTCCGTTATCCGGTTGTGACCTCATCTTAACTAATGAGATCTGCAAAGACCCTTTCCAAACAAGGCCGTGCTCCCAGGTTCCAGGAGGACTATCCGTTAAGGGGGAACAGTACCTACTCCAGGAGGTGCTCCAGAAATACTTGTTTTGTTCACTGCTGTATCCCCAGAGCCCAGCACACAGTAGGCATCTAATAAATATTTACTAAACAAAACCACTGCAGCCAGCCCGGCCAGAGGAAAAGCCGGCCCCGGGGAACTCTGAGACAGCAGTTCTGGGATGTGCGCATGAGACGCTGCCGAGCGCCAGCTCCACGGGTCGGGCTGTTGACACCTTGCGTGTTTACTTTCTGGCATGCAGTAAACATTAGGGAACCGGCCAAGTATCTGATGGCCGCCTTCAGCAGGACTCCTGGCGCAGAACGGACACTCAGGAATCCAGCTCTGGAGCGAGTCCTGAGATGCGGAAAGCCGGTGGGACGTGGCAAGGGGGCACCTCGCCCAGCCTGGTCCAGAGAGGACGCCACAGCCAATGCAGAAGGGAGCAAAGAGAGAGCTCCTGCTGCCCGGCCTGGTGGCTCGCTCTGTCCACCACTATTTATTAAGCACCTACTGTGTGAAAGGTGCTGGGGATCCCAAATCCCCCACCTTATGAAGCTGCCATTGCAGCAGGCAAGATGGGAGTAAGAGGATGGCAGAAGGTGTTAGCACTATGGAGAAAAACAGAACCAGGAGGAGGCGGGCAGGGAATGGGGGTCCATTTTGAAAGTGGGCAGTCAGGGGTGCATCACCAGAGATGCCTTTTATGTAAAGGCGTGGGGGAGAGGAGGGAGTCCACACAGCAGGCACAGCAGGTGCAAAGGCCCAGAGGCAGGACCAAGCCTGCTGTGTGAGGACGGCAGGGAGGCCTGGATGGGGAGAGTGGGGTGAGCGAGGGCATGTGAGGTCACTCTTTCTAGCTATAGCCAGAAAGCTGGGGTGGTCACTCCGAGGGAGGTGGAAGGACACAGCTGTTGCACTTTAAGCAAGGCTGACATGCGGTCTCCCATGGCAAGCCTGCCTCTGGCGTCTCTGTGTTCAAAGGACACTGTGGCTGCCCCTCTGTCAAGGAGCACTGGGCACAGGTAAAAGGGCCCCGTAACCCTGAGTGATTACAGTCACCATCGTCAGGGCCCTAGAGAAACAGGCCTCCACCCACGTACAGCGGCAGGCTCCACCCACGCACAGCGGCAGGCTCCACCCACGCACAGCGGCAGGCCTGCAGGAATGAGGCCAGACTCCTTGGCCCTCACTTGGCAGGAAGGTCATTCCGCTCCCTTAGGAGGAGCCAGGTACTCAACCCCAGCCTGTCATTGGCTCTGCCGGAGGGGCTGAGGGTCAAATACTAAGAGCTCAACCCCAGGTGCCACCCACAAGGTTACAGTCTGCTCTCAACCTGAGACCAGGCAAGCCAAACACATCCCCAACTCTGGTTTCTGACCCATTCTCATCAATTAGAGAATTATTTCAGCATCTGTCATGTGCAAACACTGTACAAGCACAGCTACAGCAGTGACCAAGTCAGACAAAAGGCCTGCCAGCAAGGGCCCACGTCCAGTGACAGGTCTGTCCCAGCTGGTAGACTCCCCATCCAGGTGCTCAGCAGGGGGTGGCTGGATGGAGGGAGAGGATGGAAGAGGGATAGAGATAGGAGGACGGAGGAGAAAGGAGGAAGGGAGGGAGGAAAGGAGGATGGATGGATGAATGCATGCATGCATAGAGAAAGGAGGGAGGGAGGAAAGGAGGAAGGATGCATGGACGGATGGATGGATGGATGGATGGATGGATGCATGGACAGATGAATGGATGGATGGATGGATGCATGGACAGATGGATGGATGGATGGATGGATGGATGGATGGATGGACAGATGGATGGACAGACGGATGGACGAATAGATGGATGGATGGATGGATGGATGGATGGATGGATAGATGGACAATGGATGGATGGACGGATGGATGGATGGACAGATGGAAGGACGGATGAATGGATGGATGGATAGACAGATGAATGGATGGATGGATGGATGGATGGATGGGTGGATGGGTGGATGGATGGATGGATGGATGAATGGATGCATGGATGGATGGATGGATAGATGCATGGATGCATGGATGCATGGATGGATGCATGGATAGATGCATGGATGCATGGATGCATGGATGGATGCATGGATAGATGCATGGATGCATGGATGGATGCATGCATGCACAGACCAATCAC
This sequence comes from Trachypithecus francoisi, assembly GCF_009764315.1. Lineage (NCBI taxonomy): Eukaryota > Metazoa > Chordata > Mammalia > Primates > Cercopithecidae > Trachypithecus > Trachypithecus francoisi. The sequence continues at coordinate 8,672,369 of NW_022681456.1, read as the reverse complement.
CAGATGGAGATCAACTTAGCTGCTTCATTTTCCAGGGTTTTTCTGGTCTTACATTTCTAACCAAGCCCCAGGGCCAAGCCTGCCTTCATCCTGCTAATATCCCCAGGCCCTCCCATGTGCCCAGCTCCATGAGGGACAGAGAAGGGCACTGTTGCCCTCAGGAACCCCCAAACCCACACAACTGCTCCCCAAGCCCCAGCCTGCTGAGTAAGAAAGACCCTAGGGAAAACTGCCTCCAGTCCCAAACCCAGACTCAGCATGAGAGGGTCTCAACTCCCCCGAGTTCCCCACCTGGCACCACTTCTCCCTTTTCAGCACAAACCAGCACATCTTCCCCCGAGTTGGGTTTGAGGAGACAGGCTGAGAGGACTCCAGTCTGGGAATCCTCCTCCCCGACCCTGGGTACATGTACAGGCTAGAGATATGTGGGCCAGGCTACAGCCAGAAAGCTGGGTTGCCTGGAGCCTGGAATGTCTCTTCAGGTCCCAGACTTGCTTCCTCTGGGCAGTTTCCTGGGACTTGCTTCCTTACCCCAGGGTCAGCTCAGCTAAGCCCCAGAGACCAGCTCTTATAAAGAGGGATTTCACAGGAAATTTGGAATGTCTGGCTTCTCCTAACAAGGGCTGCTCACACATTGCGGGTGGGAATGTCAGATGTGCAGCGCAGCCACTGTGGAAACCAGTCACTAGGTTAAACCCAGAATTACCCCATGACCCAGTGATGCCACTCCTAGCTACACACCCCCAAGGAACTGAAAAGTGGTGACAAAACCAACAGAAAGGATTAGAATGCCCACAGCAGCACTATTTACATCAGCCAACAAGCAGAAACAACCCAAATGTCCATCTACTGACAAACAGATTAAACAAACGCAGGCTGTCCGTCAATGGACTATGATTCAGCCAGGCAAAGGTAAGCGCTGACTCAGCGACAACACAGGTGAGTCCTGAAGACACGGCACAAAGGCAAAGAAGCCAGTCGAAACAGCCACGTACTGCACGATTCCATTTATTTCACAGGAGGGGCAGATTCCCAGGACAGAAGGAAGGCCTGTGGCCGCCAGGGTTGTGGGGAGGGAGGACGGGGGAGTGGCGGTTTAACGGGTATGGGTTTCCTTCTGGGAGGATGAAAGTGTTTTGGAATTAGACAGAGGTGGTGATTGCACAACCTTGTGAATGTCCTAAATGCCAACTAATTGTTCACTTTAGTATAGCTGAAATGGTATCTTTTGTATGTATTTTACCACAAAATCGTTTGACAGGGGAAACTGAGGTTCCAGCCATGGCCAGCTGGAAGTGGGCAGAGGCTATCTACACCACATGGGCTCGTCTTTCCCTATTCGCCACATCCCCTCCTAGTCAGCCACCTTTGTTTATATGCCCTGCCTGGCTGGTGGGACTCAACGGAGCAGGTTCAGTCTGTCTTCTCCTGAGCCTTCAGCTCCCACCTCCACTGTCACCTCCTTGGAACCTTTCCCCAACCCCAAGGGGGCCCCCCTGGTGTCATGGCCCAATCCCCCTGCCCCTCCCATGGACCTGGTCCGCTGTCCCCCGCACCAGGCAGGTTTCCTCCTCGGCAGTTTTAGCCGCACCTGTAGGAGCAGGAGTCATGGAGACTGTGGGCTGAGTCATGGCCCCTCAGTCACTGAAATGAGCCAGTGCTCTCTCAACCAAGCCACCTCCTGTGGAGACACTGCCATTCCAAAGGGTTTCCGCATGCTGGTCAATTCCAAATCCCAACTCCGCCACTTCCGAAGCTGTGTGACCTTGGGTGAGGTCCTGACCTCTCTGAGCTTCGCTTGGAAAGATTCACTGGACAAAAGAGCTACGAGAATCTCGGTGCAGTTCTTGGCCCACAGAAGAGCCCCCAGAAGGAGAACATGGCTGTTACTGCGGTCTGCTACGCCGGCCACTTGGGGGAAGGAGGGAGGTGATGGCGATGATGTTAACCAAGCCAGTCACTATGGCCATCCTCGCCTTGTCAACAGGAAAACTGAGTCTGGGAGGAGTCTGTGATTCTCAGGTGAGCCCAAATGCCCCAGCCCGTAACTCCTGTCTCCCCAATGCCACATCCTGCTCCTGCTTCCAGGGGAAAACAGGCCAGGTGCAAAACCCATCCCCAGCACCTGCCCCGTCTCTCCCCTCCCCTAGAGGTTCCTCAGCCACTGGGAAAGCCTCTATCATTCCCCACGTTCTGACTCAAGTCCCCCAGCTTCTCCATTCCTGCATCCCTTCACCCCAGGCACAGCAGGCCCCACCTCCACTCCAGGCCACATTTATCTCATGCGAAGACCAGAGGCAGCAGACGCTCCGGTTCCCCTCATCAAACACAATTCGCCCCACTGAACAGATCAGAAAACTGACTTGCCTAAGGTCACAGTCAGGATACGTGTGCCCATACCCTGGTCCTCCCCATGGCCCTGCCAGCCCAGGCGCCCGCCCTCAGTCAACAGAAGGGAAGCCTCCGAGGAGGCCCGTTACTGTTTCCAATTTAATTGGAGCGTTCCTGTCCGCTGGACAGCAGCCAGCTCGGCCCTGCTCCCCCGCCACAATAAGGTCTGCTCAAAATCACTTCCTCCTCCACTCCTTTTTTTTGTTTGTTTCCATTTAATTTTAAAAGGAAGAGAGGGAGATAAACCACAGCACGACAAACCCTCCCTGCACTCCAGCTTCCTGGGGCCCCACCCGAGAAGCCCTGCACGGGGAGCAGCCCTCCCAGCTTGGGTATTTTACAAACATTACGCCTGGTTCTGCCGCGTCTTCCTCATTAAGTTCCGGGCGCCCCAGGACGGACGTGTTTTCCATTAGACCCAGCTCCTCCATCTGGCCTTCCCGACAGCAATCTTCTCTGCAGAGGGAAGCGAGGAGGCAGAGGGGAGGCTAGTGTCTGGGCGGTGGGGAGGGAGATGCTGGCACCAGCTGTGTAACCTGGGCAAACCACTTAACCCCACGCCCCTGGGGCTGTGGCTTGTGGGAGGGAGGGAGGCCATGCCGGAGTGGGGCTCAGGGAGCTGGGTGGCTGAGCTGGGGCTGGGCTCCTGGTCAGCACCTGGGGAGGTGGCGGGACCTGGGGTTTCTAAAGGATGGGGGTGGGGTTGGGGTCCTGGGTCTTCGTCCGTTTTGCTGTCTGGCCAAGAACGAACCAACAACCCCAGACTACCCGAAACACAGCTCCCGACATTATGCTGAGTGACAGAAGCCAGCCACAAAAGGACAAACACTGTGTGATTCCACTTGTAGGAAGTGGCTAGAGTCACTGAATTCACAGAGACAAAAAGGAAAATGGTTGGGGCCAGGGGCTGGGGAAAGTGAGGAAGGGGGAGTTACTGTTTAACAGAGCGATTCAGTTGTGCCAAATGAAAAGTGCTGGAGATGGGTTGCTAAACAATATCGATATTCTTAACACTACTGAATTATCTACTTACCACTGGCTGAAAGTAAATTTCACGTTCTAGGTATCTACCACAATTTAAAATTAAAACAACACCTCCTCCAGGGAGGCCTCCCTGATTGCTAGTCAAGAGCTCTCAGCTGTGCTTGTGTTGTTCTGTGGTGGCCCCAAAGGCTCAGGCTGTCCCCATGAAAGGCAAAGTGTTGCCAGCAGCCCTGGCACTCAGTAGGCCCTCAGAGCCAAGTGCAGCATGCGTCCAGGCCTTGTCTCTGGCCCACCTCACCTCAGGACCCCATGATGTCCATAGGGCATGGCTGGGCCTGCTGGGCAGCGACGTGCACCTCTGATCCCTCAGAAGTGCCCAGTAAGCTGAGCTGTCCCCTCACCAGCTGCCTCCAACTGAGGTGGTCTCAAGGGACAATTAAAAGAGCCCGGGCCCAGGGAAGGGCTGACGGCTTCAGAGGGGCCCCTGGACCCCGAAACTCGAGGCCAGACCCAGAGCCCCTCTCTCTGCCCGTCAGTCTGCAGTCTGCCCATGCCCAGACCCCGAGTGTGAAGGCAGCCTCCCCAAGGTTCCCACCAACTTCCCTGCCTCCAACATCTGGCAAACACATCCACAGCTGTGCAGCTGCCGGAAACGCCTCCTCCCGCTTCTCCTCCATGCACACAGGCCCTCAAGGATGGCTTTCTGAGGAATTTATGGGGTCGCCCCTAGTATTTCAGGGCAGATCCCTGGAGGCATCCACCACATGTGAATGAGGACAAATGTTTCTGCTGCTAAGAATAGCTGCGCCAGCAGCAGTGTCTAGGGCGACGGAGCCCACCCACTCAACAAAGGCCCCCTCCTGCCTCCCCAACCCCTCCCAGCCCCCAGCAAGTGGCCAGGCTGGACCACAAAAGGCCTGGCTGGGAGGACCCCACTGCCGCCTGGGCTCTCAGGCCAAGCGGGAAGAATCTACTTTACATCAGCTCGGTCCAATGCTCAGAAGTGGACGCATCTGGGCCATTCGATTACCCCAGGGGCACTGATCAATAAATGTCTGATGACGGGACAGTGATCAAGAACCCAAAAGGTCCTATGGCCCCTGCAGCCAGGAACTCAGACAGTAAACAAATGCTTCAGCGCCCAGGAGTGGCGACGGCTGAAGCTAAGTGCCTACCTGGGATCGGATGATTCACCCGAAGAAGGGCAGGCACCAAAAGCAAGAGGAGAGCTGTAGATACCCAAGACCCTGCCAGAACACAGGGGCCCAGGCAGGCACTGCGCCACGGGGAGGGGCCCGCAGGAAGGGGGTGACCGCAGCTCAGCCCCAGCCAACGCTGAGCAGAGGCTCAGGAATGTGGCCCCCCAAACATTCCTGATGTTCCAGACCCTGCTGGAACACAGGGGGTCCACGGCATCCAAATCTTTCCAGCAAAGCCAAGAAGCCCAGTTTTGAGACATCTCCCGATAATTCTAAAAAAACACTGACTATAAAAGCAACCCAATAAATCAGTCTGACACCCAAATACAGCCCAGGGGCTGCCAGGACGTGACCTGTGGCTTATGACGTGGTCACTGGAAGCCACAAGAGAGGAGAGGGAAGGCTGGGGAGCTGAAGTGGGGTGATGGGGGGACAGGAGGCGGAGCTCCATCAACGGCTTGGAGGGGGGACCCAAGAGGCCCCCAACTCTTAAATATTAACGGGAATGAAACTTACCCAGTGACTCATTGGCACCACCTCCTCCACCCCAGTGGGACACAAACTGGCCATGAAAGGCTGGGCCAGGCAGGGACCCTAACCTGGCCCCATCTCCAACACAGGGAGCAAGACAGTGTCTGCCCACCCAGCCCCACTCCGTGCGTGCCACACCCCAATTTCCCTGGGCAACCACCCCCCCTGCACCCTCAGTCCTGGGGTCTCAGGGAGGCTGACCCTGCCCTCCAGCCAAAGTGGCACTGGCTTTGGTGGGGACGGGGTGGGGCTTAACTCTGAACTCTCAAGCTGAGGCAATAAAACTCATTCCCACGGTATTTGCTCGAATACTGGGAACAAGAAGCTGTACTTCCACTGGGGCTACTGAACTGCAATTATTAGTCTCAGGCTATCAGGGACTGAAAGTGGGAAGCACCTGGATCCAACTGTGCCTGAAGCTTCCCTGAGGTTTTTTAGTTACTTGAACTATTTGTGCTAAATGCAGGAGGCAGAGGGAGTCTGTCCATTGCAACCAAGAGACCTAAGATAGCAACCCTCCGAAAACACAGACTCTCAGATAGGATCTCGCTGGAATCAGATCTCTTCCACCCACTAGGTCTCTCATCCATGTAGGTGAGGACAGGTCCGAAGCCAGCCAAGAGAAGACCAGAGAAATGGAATGGGAGACCCGGGTCAGACTCAGTGTAGGGGCAAGGGCCAGGGAGGAGTCTGGGAGAGGCTGTCCTGTGTCACCCTGAAGGGAGAGTGGGCGGCTCCCAGTCCCTTCCTGAGCTGTCAGTGGCTCTCACGGGTGAAAGAGCGGCAGCTTTGCAGATGAACGCTGCCCAGCACAGCTCAGCTCTGATCTGGGTCACTTCTCAGAGGCAGGCACACCCCCCAACGGCCACCCCCCACAGTAACCTGAGCCTCCGGACCTCGGTTTCCGGAGGAACATCACGATCTCTCTTGGAGGGAATGCCTGCTAGCCGCACGCAGAACCAAATGTGCTGAGAAACCTAGGCCAGGTTGAGCAAGCCCGGGCTGCTCCCGCCAGGCCAGAAAAAAGAGGCATTGTCTGCAGCCAGGAGCCACCACATGGGCTGTACCCATGGGCATGTCCTGGGGCCATCTGTGCGGGGCCTTCAGTTTCCTGGGTTGTAAAACAAGTGGCTGCTCCAGGCCTCGGGGGCGGCCAAGGCTTCAATCTGGAGCAGGTGGCGACCCACTGGAGCAGGTGGCGACCCCAAGCCCCCACCCCACAGGCACTGATGCACCCCAGCTCCACTTCTCCTCCCGACCTCCATGGGGCCATGTGCTTGTTACAGCTCCCATTTCCCAGGGAGAAGACTGAGGCTCTTTGCACAGGCAGAAGCAGGTCAGCGGGAAGATGAGCAAACGCCACTTCCATCTTCCAGGCTGCCACCCTGAGCAGCCACGGGAGGGGACACCTCACAGCCACTGGTGCAGCCAGTCCCCAACACAGCACTTGGTGGCACCAGCTCCTTCCATCACAGCAACCCTGTGAGGGATTCTGTTATCATTCCCATTCTACAGCTGGAGAGACTGTTGCACAGAGAGGCCGAGCAACTTGCCCAAGGTCACACAGCCAGCAAGGGCACAGCCTGGATGCAAACCCAGGCAAGCCACCTCTTATGTCCAGCTTACCCACTGTGTCCTGGGATGCTGTCACCGGCATACCCATGCCTCCTGCTCAGCCTGGAGGAGACTGTAGTCTCTCCCACCAGGCTAGAGCCAGGCCTAGCAGACCTCCCGTCCCATATCCCTGCTCACGAGACCAGGCCAGGTCCTGCCAGCCAGAGGTGCCCATGGGCCGTGCAGACAGGCTGTGGGCATCTCCATGTCCACTTGAGAGCCTGCTGCACACCGTCCACCCCGGGCCCAAGAGGAGAGGCAAGGCCACATCCTCACCTCCCTCACAGCCCCAGCTCCATGACCTCCCTCATCACAACCTGGAATCTGGACTCCAACCCTTGCTGCTTCACTTCCTCTCCCCCCACAACCACGAACACAAGATCCATGAAGCAAGAGTCACACCTTTGTGTCCCCCAGAGTCCCAGCACACTGCACACGGCAGGTACTCAATAAATGCTTGCTGAATGCATGAACATCCTAAGAGCAAAATCGCAGGCGTGGAGCTGAAGCTCAAAGACCAGTTTGCAAACAGAGAGACTGAGGCTGAGAGCACAGACGGGGTGTGCTTAAAGCCCAGATTTCGGGGTGCCACCTATACCAGCCCAGGCCCAAAGGCAGCCAAGTGTCCCAAATATCAGGTAACTGACCCTAGGTCCACACAGCCAGCCGGCTCCACTCCAGGTCTCCATGTGGCCAAGAACTCTGATCCCCACTCCTGAAGCCCCAGTGCCAGCCCCAGTGCCAGCCCCCGTGGCGAGACTATAAGGCCATCACTGCCACTAAGGAATTGTGTGGCCTCCGCCAAGTAGCCTGCCCTCTCTGGGCCTAGTTTCTCCATTTGTCAAGGGCACCTGGCAAAGCTGGGGCTTGCAGGTTCTGCGGGAGTCACCAGATGTGTGTGAAGAGTGTCCGGGGCCTGGGGCGAAGCCAGGGTAGAACCCGAGAGCCTCCTGCCTCTGGGTCCTGTCCCCTTAGCAAGGCTGTCTGAGGGGACTGTGAACAGCAGGTGGCAGGTGGGGTCTAGGGCCCTGTGGATTTGGTTCTCAGCAAGAAAGGCAGGTTTGAGCAAGGCCTCCTTCCTGGAAAGTCCGGACTCCCTGGATGGGGCTTCCTGCACTCCCAGGCACAAAGGGGTTCTCGGCCACCCAAACTTGTCCTGCACCCTCAGGCTTGGAGTGGGGAACAGTACCAACTGCCGCCAGAGCCAGGTCCCCCACCTCCAGAGACTGGCGTCGCCAGCTGTGTTCATTTCCCAGGGCTGCCATAAAAATGACCTCAAACCAGGAGGCTTAAAACAACACTGATGTATTTTTTTTATTTTTTTTTTTATTTTTTGACAGGGTCTCACTGTGTGGTCCAGGCTGGAGTGCAGTGGCACAATCATGGCTCACTGTAGCCTTGCCCTCCCAGGCTCAATTGATCCTCCTGCCTCAGCGTGGGACTACAGGCATGCTGCCACCATGGCCGGCTCATTTTTGTGCTTTTTTGTAGATAGGGTCTCGCCATGTTGCCCAGGCTGATCTTGAAATCCTAGGCTCAAGGGACGCGCCCACCTTGGCCTCCCAAAGTGCTGGGACTGCAGGCGTGAGCCACCAACCAACAGCAATTTCTTCTCTAACAGTTCTGGAGGCCAGAAGTCCAAAATCAAGGCGTCAGCAGGGCCCCACTCCCTCCAGAAGCTCAAAGGGAGGCTCCTTCCTGCCTCTTCCAGATGCTGGTGGCTCCAGGCATTCCTTGGCTTGTGGCTTCAGCCCTCCAATCTCTGCCTTCGTCTTCCGGTAGCTCCTGTAGCCTTGTTGTCGCCTCTTCTGTCTCTTCTAAGGACACTGGTCTTTGGATTCAGGGCCCACCTGGGTAACCCAGGATGAGCTCATCTCAGAACACATCTGCACAGACCCTTTTATCAAATATGGTCTCTGTTTGACAGGGGCTGGGTTACTAGGACATGGACCTACTTCCTAGGGGGATCACCACTCACCCCACTCCACCAGCCCCCACCTTCTCTGACATTGCCCTTTTCCTGAAAGCTCATTCCCTGCCTAGCTCTGAGTCAACCCCAGCAGAACCCCATGAAGCAGAGGGGGAAACGGAGGCACAGGGAGTTCAGCGGATGCCCAAGGGACAAAGTGGGGACAAGGTTTGAACCTGGCTTTCCGAGTGGCCCCAACACCGTAGCCGCTGGGCACGGGCCTCCCTCCCGTTTACAGGAAACAAGGGACTCTCACGCCCACGCCTCTCAGCTAAGGGCCAAGCTGGCAGTGAGTCACCCCCACTCCACAGGCCAAGAAGAGGCTTGAAGCAACTCATCGGGGGGACCAGACAAACGATGGGGCCAGGGAGGGCTTCCCGCAGCCTCAGCTTGCTCCAGTGTCAACAGGGGAGCAAATCCCACCTCCCGCTGCTCTCTCGGGAGGATTCAACGAGACCCTGGAAGCGGACAGCTTGGCACACAGGTCCCTGGCAATCACCACCTCCCTGGTTATTACCAGGCCTGGCCCAACCCACACAGCTGCCCACCCAGCCTCTGACCCCAGCCACAGAAAGGGCCCATTATGACATCACAGGCCAGGAATGATGTGACTACCCTGGGAAGGAGGCTGGCCCCAGGAACAAAGGGCTCATTGTCATGCAAATGAACGACTCCGGAGGAAGGGGGCGGTTCCTCCACTCTGGGGTGCCCCTCCTGCCCTCTAACTTCTAAGCCACATTGGAAACCGACCCCCCAACCTTCAGAAGTGTGGGCATCTCTGGGCCTCTGCTCTGGGCTAAATGAGGCATTCTCTCAGCCTGGGAAATGGGACCCTCCCAGTTCTGAGCCACATCCCCAGAAAACAGGACCGCCTTGGAAGACAGGAAAGGTATGAGGGACTTCTGGGGATGAACGAGGGTGATCCCCTTAGCATGCTAAGCATGACCCTGAGCAAAGAAGCAACTGCCTTGGAAATGCCATTCACTTGGTAATACTGCAGGTCTGCAGCTGTGTGTCTTTGAGCAAGCTGCCTACCCACTCTGTGCCTTATCAGGAGAGGGTGACTCTGTGCCCACTTTACAAGGCTATGGGAAGGACACAATGAACTAAGGTATGTGGAATGCTCACCTCGCCTTGGTCCTCAGCACACAAGGCTGAGGCTGTCGGCACCCCTCCCCCACTCCCCGTGCCTACAGCACCCCTGGGTTCCTTCTCATGGCCATATCTAGGAGGGGTAGGCTCTCTTGGGATGCTTGGTGGGTACGCCAGGGGCAGTCAGAGAAAAAGCATGAGAACTTTTCCCGGTTTTCCAAATCGTCCCCAAAATGCAGGGCCTCCTTCCCCAGAGAGGCTCCATTTATGGGGAGGGGACAGGCTGAGGCCCCATGGGGGACACTGAGTCAGGCACAACTGTCTCCTAAGTGCCTGCTACATACCCAGTGCTGGGGACACAGCAGTGACCAAGATGAACAAAATCCTGGATGGAGGGGTGCTGGAGTGTGAATGTTTATGTCCCCCGAAAATCTGTATGTTGAGACCTAATTAACATGGGACAATGTCAGAGCATGGGGCCTCTGGGAGGTGATGAGCTGTCATGAGTGGGATTGGTGCCCCTGGAAAGCCACCCTGCCCCTCTTCCTGGGAGAAGCCACCATCTATGAACCAGGAAACGGGCCCTCCTCCCATGTGACACCAAATCTGCCAGCCTCTTGGTCTTGGACGTCCAGCCTCCAAAACTGTGAGCGATAAAGTTCTATTGTTTGTGAGCCACCCAGTCCAAATAGACTCAAATAAGGTGGGGACAGGGGTGACGGGCATACAGCAGAACCCGGTGGCGACGGTGTTACAAGGAGCAGTGAAGGTGTCACAGGGAGTCACAACCTGACATCAGGCCTCTCTCAGGAGGCACCATTAGCAGAGGCCTAAATCAGGGAGGCTGAAGGTCTCAGGAAAGGGTGTTACCAGAAGAGGTTACAGCCAGGCTGGGTGTGGTGGCGCAGGCCTGTAATCCCAGCACTTTGGGAGGCCGAGGTGGGTGGATCACTTGAGGTCAGGAGTTCAAGACTAGCCTGGCCAACATGGCAAAACCCTGTCTCTACTCAAAATACAAAAATTAGGCATGGTGGTGCAAGCCTGTAGTCCCAGCTACTCGGGAGGCTGAGGCAGGAGAATCACTTGAACCTGAAAGAAAGGTGGCCACAGCTCTGCAGTCCAGCCTAGGGGAAAGAGTAAGACTTTGTCTCAAAAAAAAGAGGTTATAGTCAGTGCAAAGGCCCTGAGGCAGGCCCATGATTAGGGGCCCCAAAGAACAGCAAAGAGGCTCATGAGGCTAGATGCCCCCACACCCTATTCCACCCCTGTCCCTGCAGACCCTAAGCTACGACTGATGCCCACGGGACACAAGCCTCCACCACGCCACTGTGATGACAGGAACACCCTTACAGCAGCTCAGTCGTGGGGCCCCCACAGGCCCTGCAGGCACCACCTGTCCCCCAGCCTGGGATGCTCTGGAGCCCTCTGGGATCCTCAGGCACAAAGCAAACCCCACCTGGACCCCCTGGGATGTCCAAGGGACCAAGCTCAGTTACAGGCCAGCTTCATGGGGGAGTCCTCTACTAAAAATACAAACATTAGCTGGGCTTGGTGGCATGCGCCTATAGTCCCAGCAACTTGGGAGGCTGTGACAGGAGAATCACTTGAACCCAGGAGGCAGAGGTTGCAGTGAGCTGAGATCGTGCCACTGTACTGCACTCCAGCCTGGGTGATGGAGTGAGACTGTTTCAAAAAAGGGAAAAAAAAAAAAAAAAATCTCAAGATCCCAGGATCCTGTGTGCCCTTCACCCACTTGTGTGTGTGTGTGCGTGTGCGTGTGCGCGTGTATCTGTGTGGGTGTCTGCATGTGAATATGGGTGTGTGTGTGCGAGTGTGAGTGTGCGTATGACTGTAAGTGTACATGTGAGGATGCGTGTGCAGGTTCGCGAGTGTGTGTGTATGCATGTGCATGTTCGTGTGACTGTGTGTGTATGGTGTGCATGTTCGCGAGTGTGCGTGTAAGTATACGTGCAGGTATGTGCGTGTGTGTGTGCATGTAAGTGTGAGTGTGCGTGCATTTAGTTCTATGTGTTCTTATCACATGTGCAGACTCCAGTGATCACAACCGGTCCATGCCGAGCTGCCTCGTCACAAAGGCCCTGTGCTGACTTCTGTTCTGAACCTTACCCAGGACTCTTCTCCACTGGGTAGGAAAATCGAGTCCCTGACGACTTTGGCAAAGGTCGGGGCAGCCACAACACAGCTCTGTGGCCAACCCAAGTGGACATCAAGGCCTTGGGGGTGACAAACGGACATGTATGACCACCCCTCGCCTTCGGAGGCCACTCTCGAGGTCCCAGGAGAGGCTCCACGACAATGAGACAACGGGCAGCTGGCGCGGGGGGCCTGGATACCCGGGGAACTCTCCGCTGGCTCCTGCTGGCCCAAGAGCGGAGGCCCTGAGCCAGTCACTGGCCCAGCATCCGGTGTCACTTACAAACACAGGACGGCTGCCACCTTCCACAGGAGAACTAGCCCTCCCGCCCCAGCGCCCAGGCCACACCAGGCACTGTGGGGGGTGCCTCGCCCAGGGCTGGCACGGAGGGGCTCAGGCTGAGTGGGAGACAGGGCAGAACAGGCAAGCATGGGGGGAGACCTGGGGACCCCAAACAAAGGCAGAGCCTGGGAAGCACCCACCCAGCCTACCTCCCATTATCTGGGCCCAGGTTTCTATAAAACAGGAGAGCTCTCTGCAGAGAACAAAAGAAAACTGGACAGAACTCGAACGTAAATCCAACCTTGTGGTTACAATTACGGAGGCCCACCCAGGCCAGCACTGCGCGGACCCCTTCAGGCTTCTCTCGGGCTCTCCCGAGACACACCGGCAGGCTGCAGTGCTACCACTGTGGTAAAGGACAAGGAAACTGAGGCTCGGTGGGATTCCAGGACTTGCCCAAGGTCACACCATCCTTGAGGGGTTGAGCCGGCACTGGAACCTCAATCCGGCCACTACAACTTCATAAACACCATCGCTCTGAGATGCCGAAATCCCAGGGCCACTCCCGCCCCCAGACCAGGTGCGTGTATTGTTAGCATCGAGAAAACAACTTCAGCACCAGCAAATGATCGACTGTGAGCCTATTATGAGCCAGAAGGCAGGTTTCATTCACTCCCTTAGGCCATACAGCCTATGAGGTGGGGAAACATGCAACATCCATTTGCCAGATGGGAAAACTGAGGCACAGAGAGAGTAAGTTACTTGCCCAAGGTCACACAGCCAGGAAGCATCCAACCAGGACAGGAACCCAGGCAGTCTGCACCGAGTTCCCCCCAAAACTGCAGCTCCTTCTCCTGTCAGTCTCATGCTTATGTAGACCCCACTGTTGCCCCATTTTACAGACGAGGAAATTGAGGTCTGCAAAGGGGAGGCGACATGCCCAAGGTCACACAGCATAGAAAGGACGGAACCAGGACTCAAACCCAGGTCTGTGGCAAAGGAGCAACACTGCCTGGAAGCCCAGCCCTCTCCCCTCCCCAGCCTGGGCTCGGAGGTCCCCAGGAGCCATTCCCACCACCTCCCTGCGGCCGCAGCGCACCCAGACCTCAGGACAAGTCACTCCCTCATTCCCCAGCTTGCAACTAAAGGCTCCTTGTGAGCTCGGGAAGCCCTTCCAACTTTCCAGTGTTTATCCCGGCTTCTCACTGCCAAGTCCCTGGGCAAGCCTGGGCCGGTGGCGCTGATTTCAAACCAGACACGGGCACCGAGCCAAGCGCCACCTCGGTGGGGAGCCGGGCGCCGGGGCCGGGCTGCAGCGCTGCCTGCACCTGGCTCTCCCCTGCCTGAGCCCACCCCAGCGCCCCAGGGCAGAGCCTCGGGAGCACCCACCATCACACACCCTCCTGAAGTCAACTCTGGAACAGAAGCCCCCTGAGTCCCCAAGGCTCACCATGCTCCCCAGCAGGGCCGCCGGATGTGCACCGAGGCTCCAGGAGAGGAGCCTGGTGCCCACCCGGGTCCCCTCCCACGCAGGCTGGCCAAGAAGCCTCTCCCCAGCCAGCCCGGCCAGCGCCTCAGAGCGCTCTTTTCTGTGACTGCAGCAACTTTGTCCGGTAAGACAGCCCTGCCCACCATCCCACTGAGCTCAGGGCCGACAACACTGTGCTGCCAGGGGAGGGTCCGGCCGCCCCCACTGGCTGACCTGCGGCCACTCAGCCCCCAGCCCTGGCCACCACCTCAAGCGACAGAACTGGGGCTCTTTCCAGATGAATTTCTCGGCCCCCAACCAGCGCCCCCTGCACAGGGCCTGCAGGCCACAGCCCTCCACCCCAGTCTGTGCCCACCTCCCCCGGCCAGAGTGACCCGGCCACACTGTGCCTCCCTGCGCACACCAAGCCCGGCGACTTCTCTTACCCGAGCACATGACCAACCTCGCTCACGTCAGCTCCAAACACAACTTGAAGTAACTCTCCCACAAGAAAAAAAAAGAAAAAGAAAAAGAAAAAGTGCCAGCCAGTGGGCCAGCAGAGTCCACACACACAGGCTGTGCTGCCGGCTTCCAGGAGGCACACCGCAGCCAACATCAGACCCATCCTTCCCCCAGGATGACACCCGCAGAGGGGCGGCCCCAGAGGGCGGCCTCACCTTCCCGCGAGACTACAGCTCCCATCCCGGCCCGGGAGGCCCTGCGGGGCCAGGCCAGGCGCCCCAGGCTTCCAGCCCGATGCCCCCCAAACCCGGGCAGGCCAAGGCCCACTAGCGACAAGAGCGGGGCCGCCTGACCCCACGGCTGGGACGCGAACGAGACGTCGGGCCTCCAGCGGTCCGTTCTCGCCTCTGCCACTCCGGGCCTATAAACACAGAGAATTACATAAGTCCACTCCTCTTGTTTGGAAGCCAAAAGTACGAGCTTTTTCTCCCAGCCTTGGCAGTAAGTAATAATTCCTCATCGCCATGGTAACCCTGGCGGGCTTCCAGCCGACACTCGGGAGCTGAAACACTGTGAGGCCTTTTTATAGCTCGGCTAGAAAAACCTCTTCACTCTTCGCTGGCTGGCAGGCGAAAGCGAGCTCCAGCCCCGCTTCTCCCCCTTTAACCCGCTTCCTCCCAGCCTGGACTGTCCAGCCTCGGGCCGCACCTGCACCTCCACCCTGCGGCGCAGCTCTGGCGCCCTGGCTGGGGCCTGGCTCGGGACTGGCTCGGAACCCAGGCCTCGGCCCATGCCTCCCCCATCCTCCGTCCTGAGGGCCAGATGGCCAGAGGGGCAGGCTCTCCCTTGCAAATATTTCTGTCCTTCTTTTAATCCTAGGAAAAGAAAGCTTGACCCCCTCACACTGGCATTCTGATCTAGGGTCATCTCGGTGACAGGCCTAGAAAAGAAGACATGGCCAAATAATACACACACACACACACACAGGCCAACAACGATGGCTTGGTAGTCAGCCAGGAGTCTGAACCTTGGCTGCAATTAGCTGTGTGACTCAGAGACAAGTCTGAGCTTCTCTGGGTGTCAACTTTCCATCCGTAGAAGGGGCAGGCTGAGTTCTGCTTCTCCAAGCACTCTGGAAAGCAGAGACGAGGTGCCAGGGGAAGCTGCTGGAGCTCCCAGGAGGCAGAGGAGGCTCCCCGAGGGTCTCCAGATTCACCTCCCTGCCCCTAGCAGCCAAGAGTTGGGCCTAAGAATGTGTCCCCGGACAGCAGCCCAAATGATGACAAGGGTCCCGGGGTGCAGACACCGGGAAGGCACCCCTGGCAGGAGCATGGCAGATGTGAAGGTCTGGAGGCTGGACCATGTGCGGTGTGTTGTCCAAGCAGAGAAGAGGCTGGCATGGCCAGGGTGCAGGGGCAAGGCGGGGAGAGTATGACGATGAAGTCAAGGAGCTAATAGGAGTGGAGCGGAAGTGGTCAGATGGACTCTGGGCCTGGCCTTCAACTCCAACAATAACACTGTCATCCTTTGTACTCTCAGGAGCATCTTGAGAGTAATAATATTAATAACAATAACAGTGGCCACACACACAGAGCCCAGCAGCTTTGACTGTGTGCCCAGCACTGTGCTAAGCGGGTCCCCTGGTTCACCAGCTGGCCTCACACCACGGCGGCAAAGGCAGGTATGCCCCTGAGCCGGCATACACAGACGGAGCAGGAGGCAGACCCAGAGAAGGTAAGGGACTTGCCCAAGGTCAACAGCTAGTGGCTGAGCTGGGACTTGAACTGGGCAAGCCTGGCTTGTCTCCACCATCCACATGGTAATTCAGCCACGAGGAGTCACAGAAGGGTTTTAGCACCAGATTTGCCTGTGACAGGGGCCCGTGGCCACTGGACTGACAGGGGGCCCAGACTGGCCACTAGGGGATGAGCGTAGCGGCTGCGGAGGCCCCTGGAGGCCAGATGTCTCCCGTGAACAGCTGGCCCTCCAGACTTCCTCAGGAAACACCCCTGGGGGTTTTCCAGAGACCTGCCCCAAAGCCAAAGGTGGGATTCTGCTACTCTTAAGCCTTCTTTTATCGGTCGGGAAACTGAGACACAGGAAGGCATGGCCATATTTTTAGCCCAAAGATCCAGCACCGTCTTCCCACCCAGACCATCGCCGAGACCAGGTGGGACCATGAAACCCGGGAACGGGCCAAACTGGCCCCATGCAAACACCACCAGGAAGCGGTGCCTGAGAGCAGCCGAGTCAGGCCTCACCACCTCCTTTTGTTCGTTGTTGTTTGTTTTGGACACAGACCTGCATCCAGACCTTTGCCAAAGGCTGGCCCTGGAATCTGCAGTAACTCCTCCCACCCTCTCAGAGCGACCGTGTGCTATGGGCAGGTTTGACACTGGGCCGTGTCTCTTCACGGCCACTCGTTCTGCTTCCTGTGTCTTCCCGCCAGATGCTGGGCAGCAAATCGTTTGCTGAGTGACTTAATGAAGACCACAAATCATCAAACACCAGAAACAGCCACAGGCAGCAACCCCCAGACAGAGCCTGTGGCCAAAACCAAGCTCGTATTCAGAATAAGCCAGCGTTTGGTTATCTGCTCAGCAAGAGAACTCCCCATCACGCAAGCCTCCAATGGCGACCACCCCTCCATACTTTGAAAATGCATCCCCTGGCCAAAATCTGCTGACAGGCCACTTCCTGGAGCCCGTCTGCTGAGAAGAGCTTTGACGGTGGGAAAGATCGGTGAAGACCCCCCGGAATATGATTCACCGCAGGCCACAGGGGCCGGGGCGGTGGGCCAAAGGGGGTCTGGAAAGGGGCAGGGGGACCTTAAGCTGAGTGGCCCCAGGTAAGGCCCCCAGCCTCTTGAGGCATCAGAAGCCTCAGCTGGCGAATGGGGGAGCTCCTGCCTGCTGCCTCTCTCGGGACCCAGGTCAACAGCAACTACATGTGCAGGGCGCAGGGGAGAAGTGGAGGCCAGAACTCCAAGGGCCAGATCCAGACCCACAGCCACAGCTACAGTTCAGCATCCAGCTCCAGCTGGAAAAGACCCCCCACTCGCTTCCTCCCCACGCACTGCTGCTTCCTGGCCAGGCACAGAGATACGAGTGGGGCAGGGTGGGGGCAGGAGAAAGAGAGAGCACCGTGAGCCAGACATGTCTGGCTATCTGCACCTCCTCAATCCCGGGCCCCAGGGCTCCGTGACCTGGGCAGCCTCAGTTTCCTCATCTGAAAAGCCACCTAGATATCAAATGGTTCTATTGATGTATGCCACACAATGGAATTCCGCCATATAAAGGAATGAAGGACTGACACCATTCAACACGGATCAACCTCAAACACATTGTGCGGAATGAAAGAAGCCAAAACCCACAGTGTATGATTCCGTCCATGAGAAATACTCAAAATAGGTAAGTCCACAGAGGCAGAAGGCAGACTGGTGGCTGCCAGGGTATGCGGGGAGGTGGCAACGTGGAGTGACCCTACCGGTACGGACTTCCTTTTGGGGTGATGAGGACATGTTTTGGATAGAGGGGGTGGGTGTACAACACTGTGATTGCCCTAAAAACTCATGAACTGTTCACGTTAAAATGGTAAATTATATGTGATGTGAAGTTCACCTCAATTAAAAATAAATAGGCTGGGTGCAGTGGATCGCTCGAGGCCAGAAGCTCAAGACTAGCCTGGCTAACATGGCAAAACCCCATCTCTACTAAAAATACAAAATTCAGTCAGGCGTGGTGGTGCATGCCCCTAATCCCAGCTACTCAGGAGGCTGAGGTAAGAGACTCGCTTGAACCAGGAGGCAGAGGCTGCAGTGAGCCAAGAGCATGCCACTGCACTCCAGCCTGGGCAACAGAGCGAGGCTCCAGCTCAAATAAATAAATTAATTAAAAGATGGTGTTGTTGAATGCACGCCACTCCAGCCCCGTTTACCGACTTCCTGAAAGCTGCATCCAACTCCCAGCTGGTAGGAGTTCCTCACCCAGGCCTGGAGCTATCAGGCATTCTAGAAGCATCTGCTGAACCCCTACTGTATGTGCTGAGCACTGGAAATATGGTAGTGAACAAGACAAAGTCACATTTTACATTTTAATTTTTAAATATATGAGTGACTAAAATAAAATTCACAACTGCATTCGTTTCCTGTGGCTGCTATAACAGATTATTACAAATTGGGTGGCTGAAACCAGCGACCTATCCTCTCACAGTTCTGGAGGCCAGAAGTCCAAGCTCAAGGTGTCACCAGGGCCACCCGCCCTCCGAAGACACTGCAGGGGGAGCCTTCTCTGTGTCTTGCAGTTCCTGGTGTTGGGCTCCTGGTGTTCCTTCCGTCTTCACATGGCCTTCTCCGCTGTGTGTCTTCTCTTAGAACACTTGTCATTGGATTTAGGGCCCATCCTATTCCAGGATGACCTCATCTCCAGACCCTTACCTTAGTTACATCTGCGAAGACCTGTGGTCCAAATAAGGCCAAGGTCATATTCACGGTTTCCAAGTGGACCTATGTTTGATGGGCCACAACTCAACCCACTACCAAAGCCACGACCTCAAAAGTGGCAGCAATCGCATGCCAGGAAACACCTTCGGTGCCCCTCTCCTTTCCCGCTAGTTCCAGAAAACTGGCTGGAAGCTGCAGAGGAGAGCTCCAGGGATCTCCAGGATGGCCCCAGGGCCGCCATACAGCCCACAGAGCTGGAAACAGACCTGAGAGGTCCCACAGCCACCCTCTCCCGGCCTGAGCCTGCTAAAAACTGACCCCGAGGAACCCAAATCCTGTTCCCTGTGGCAGGCATCCATGAGCCAGCCACTTGTGGGCGGCTTCAGGAAAGGGGCCTGCCTCGTGGATGGCGAGGCCAGACACATGCCATCACCTCTGCCCCCAAATAAAGACACTCTCCAGACCAAAATGCATCCTATTTCCCCATCCAGGCCCGGGATTCTTCTCCACAAAAGCATCAAAATTAAGCCCTGACCACGCTGGCTAAGGGAAGCCAACGGTACTCCAGGGCTGTTTTTCTGCACGTTGTTTTTATTTTGAAAAGGGGCCGCCCCCACCCACAGCAGCTGTGAGCTGGCAGCTGGCAGAGTTAATTGCTCACTCAAGACTCACTTCCAACTGCAACACCATCCGGCACGCCAGGATAGATACCACGGGCACCCGGCAACTGGCAAGGACGGCTGGGGGCAGGGGGCAGGTGGCTGCCTGTTCAGGGGCTCCTGGGAACACACACCCCGGCAGCAGAGGCAGTGGCATAGGAAAGAGGAGTGCCCAGGAATGCTCCAGGCCAGCCGCTGGATCCCAGGGACCCAATCCGGGAAGGACGCATCGTACCAGCTGGCATCACCCAAGCTCTCAATGTGCCAGGGTCAGTGGGCTTCACGGGGCCCCCACTGTGCCTTACAACCGGGGTGTCCAGTCTTTTGGCTTCACTGGGCCACACTAAGGCCACACTGCCACTTTGAGGTCGTGGCTTTGGTAGTGGGTTGAGTTGTGGCCCAAGAACTGTCTTGCATCACACATAACACTAACGTTAACGATAGCTGATGAACTTAAAAAAAAAAAAATCGAAAAACAATCTCATGCTTTAAGAAAGTTTACAAATTTGTGTTAGGCTGCATTTAAAACCATCCTGAGCCGCAGGTTGGACAAGCTTGCCTTACAACAATCGTGTGGGGTGCTGTTATACCCATTCCATTAATACATACTGGGAGACTGAGGCAGAGAGCAGTGAAGTGACTTGCCCAAGGGGATGGGGCTAGGAAGTGGCAATGTCGGTATTTGAACCCAGCAAGTGTAAAACCCGAGTCTATGACACTAACCACTAGACTGTGCTGTCTCCAAGAACGTCAGGCCCCACTGGAGACATGGTATTGTTCTCTGAGAACTGCTGTGGCCGTGGGCCTTGACTTTCAGAAACGGTATCTCCAATGGTGTCAGACGTGACTTCCCAAGACTTGGGACCTTCCGGGACAGCCCATGGGACATTCTACCCAGATCACAGTGGGGACAAAATACTTTAAAAGTCACTGCTAAGAAGAGGGTATAAAATGGTGACAACCAGTTGTGGCCATGAAGAAAACTTGTTCTGGCCGATACAATGTTTTTTAAAAACTGGACCATTCTTTATAAAATCCAGATTTCCAGCTTCTCTTGGAAAACCATCAAAATATCTAGCATGCCAGTTAGCCACAATCCCCACCCCTCCCTTTTGACCTACACTGACTCACTCCTTTCCTCCCTGTGTCTGAGTTTGGGACATCCCCTTATCCCTACTTTGGCCACCCCCTCTTGCTTTTGTAAACAGTGGAACAAATGTTGAAGACCTCACTCAAACAAGAGAAAGGAGTACCCCTCCTGGGATGCCAGGTGACTCTCCTTCTCTTTGGCTGGCTGGGCTGGGCTGGTGGCATGATCCTGTCTGAGAACAAGGCCCGCATGGAAGGAGGCACAGCTGAGGCAAAGCCAGCTCCCAGAGGCATTGTCTGAACGCCTGGATCCAGCCATGCCTGAACATGTCCTACCCTGGCCACTCTGAGGACCCATCAACTCCCCGTCATGGCCTAACTGAACTGGAGTGTGTCTCTGCCACAACTCAGGAGCCCTAACTAACTGCTCCTAACTAATCACCCCCACGTCTCCCCTTGAATGACTCGCCCCTGGACGCCTGGCCTGATGGAAGCCTAATTCAGCTCTTGCTTCACCCAGGTGAACGCCTGAACCTCGTCCTCACAACCCTCACCACCCGCGATAGCACTTGCTTGTTTAACTGACAGTCTCTCTCTGGATACTAATCTAAAAGGCACAGGCAATGTCCACCTTCTAAACCGTTCTCATCCCAGTGACCTACGTGAGTCCAGAACATGCCACGTGCCCAATACATGTAAATTAAAACCATGTAAATACATGTAAATTAACTGTGGAGCAAAAGAACAAAAGGGAAAGGCAAAAGTCATTAAACTTGACTTCTGCCTTAAATGTAAAAACCCACCCCGGAGGTCTGCAGAACAGTCTCAGATCCAGGGAAGCCCTCCTGGGGACCCCCTGCTCTGCTCCAGCCATTAGAGTGGGAAACTGAGGCACAGAGCCCCAATCAGCATGCCTGAAACATGGTGGTCTGAGGGCCTTCACGCCTGCCTTTCCCTCATCCCCCTTCCTTTCACATAGCGGATGCCTCTTTATTGTCCAGGGCCCAGCTCAGATGTCACCTCCTCAGAAGCTACCCTGGAATTCTCACCTAAAATGAGTCCCCCGAAACTGAAGTCACCCCTACCTCCCCACCCTGTATTATTTCACAGGCAGCATTTTCTTGCCTTGCAAAATCCTGTTTGTTTTTTGGCACTGCCCATCTCTCCATCAGCCTGTGTGATCCACAAGGCAAAGCCCTGCATCTTGTTTGCTGTGTTTGCCATCCCCCCGACCCAGAGGAGGCCATGGAGACACCAATCTGGCTGCAGGGAGGCAGGAAGCAGATGTCCCACATCCTGACCATCCCACACTGCCCAGAGCAGCTGCTCGTGCCTGAGGGCCCTACGTGGCACATGGAGGCTGTCCCACAGCTGGCATGGCCCTGCCAAGAGATCCAGTCTGGCTGCGGCAGTGACCGGCATACCCACAGGGCAGAGGGAGGGTTGCAGGGGGCAACTGCACTATCCACACAATGAAAAGCAGCTGCCTTGAGGTCAGGCGTTCTGGGTTCACATCCTAGCTCTGCTAGCTGGGCGACCTTGGGCAAGTCCCTTAACCTCTCTTTGCCCTCAGCCCCCTTACCTAGAAAACGGGGCTGATCATAACAGCACCTACCTTCTAAGGCTGCTGCAAAGAGTACATGCGTGTATGTATGGGGTGCATGTTAGAAATTGTAGTTAAAGTTAATAGTAATAATACTGGCAACTCACACACAGCACTAAAGCAAGAAAAGGATCAGGAAATGTCAACTTTTATAGTAAATACGGTATTTGCTCTGTGCCAGGTCCTGTTTGAAGCATGTACACACATTACTTCCTCCAAGATGGGCTGCTTATTATCCACTGTGAGTGTTCCAGCTCCTCCAGGCAGCCTCTCTGGATTGTTCCAACCCCCAGGAACACCATGGACACACACAATTTTTCATGTGGGTCTGTCCTCAACTCCTCTCTCCACCCCAGGTTACAGTGAGGGGCAGGGAGAGCCCCAAACCCCACAACCCTGAAGTCAGCACCAGGGGAATGTGCGAACTCCCACTCCCATCCAAGCCACGGCCCAGAAACGCAGGCCCTGTCTAGCTGCACAAGTACACCATGGAAAGCAAAGGGTGTTCCCTCCCTGGGCCCCCGGTGGAGGTCCAGACATCCCAAGGGTTCAGGCCCCATTGCCTCATACAGGACCTGGAGTCTGGAGACACGGAGAGGCACCACGGAAGGAACAGGTGTGGGCTCTGGCTGGGCACCAATGCGGTTGCGTGGACAGCGAACGAGGACAAGACTGCCCCCAGCCACCCCCATCCTCTGTCCATGCCCGGCACATGCTCAGGTCCTGAGGAGCAACCATGAGGGTGGGGCAGAGCTGGTCTCTTCTCCCCACCGGACAGACAGGACACTAACCACTCAGCCACAGCAAGGACCCCAGCAAAGCCAGCCTGGGGTGCACACAGCTTCCTGCACTTCTCGGGGAGAACAGGCAGCCCCCTCCACATCAGGGACATGAGGTGGCCCCCGTTCCCCAAACCAGGCAGTAAGAGACAGCAAGAATACTAGCTTCACCACCTCCCAGCTGTGTGGTCTCAGTCATGCCCCTCCACCTCCCCGAGTCTCAGTTTCTCCATCTGTACTATGGGTCTAAGGACCATTATCACAGGCAGGACAGAAAGTCTCCCAAGAGCCAGCCAATCAGGGCCCCTGAAAGAGAAAGACAAGATCTGGAAAGAAGCTATTTTAATTTCAGCAAATGGGCTTGCTTTGTCATTAGTGAAACACGATTTTATTTTACGGTTCAGAATGGCATCTGTTTATGGCAGTCGTGGAAGAGATGACGAGATCTTTTCAGCAGTGAAACCTCAGGAGGCTTTGGGCCATCCTGATTCAGCAAATCCCTCAACAGGCCGCGCTAAAGGGTAGATGGCAAACACAGCGCCGCGCACAGACGTGGCCACAGCACATATAGCATGCCCTGGATAGCGAGGCGGGAAGGACGCCGGCCGGGGCAGACGACCTGAGTGCAGAGTTCACTGGCTGTGTGACGTCGGGCAAGATGCGGAATCTCTCTGTGCCTCAGTTTCCTCATATGTAAAGAGGGGATGATGATAATCCCTACTTTATAAGAGCTTTTAGGTGATGAAATACTTTATTTATTTTTATTTTATTTATTTATTTTTTTTAAGACACAGTCTCACTCTGTCACCCAGGCTGGAGTGCAGTGGCACAATCTCGGCTCACTGTAAGCTCCACCTCCTAGGTTCACGCCATTCTCCTGCCTCAGCCTCCCGAGTAGCTGGGACTACAGGCACCTGCCACCACACCCAGCTAATTTTTTGTCTTTTGTTTTAGTAGAGACAGGGTTTCACTGTGTTAGTCAGGATGGTCTCTATCTCCTGACCTTGTGATCCACCCGCCTCGGCCTCCCAAAGTGCTAGGATTACAGGCCCGAGCCACCGCGCCCGGCCTTATTTTTTTTTTGAGGTGCAGTCTTGCTCTGTTGCCCAGGCTAGAGTGCAGTGGCACGGTCTCAGCTCATTTCAGTCTCTGCCTCCTGGGTTCAAACAATTCTCCCCAGTAGTTGGGATTACAGGCGCCCGCCACCACACCCGGCTAATTCTTCTGTTTTTTTTTTTTTTTTTTTTTGAGGCGATCTCGCTCTGTCGCCGGGACTGGAGTGCAGTGGCCGGATCTCAGCTCACTGCAAGCTCCGTCTCCCAGGTTTACGCCATTCTCCTGCCTCAGCCTCCCAAGTAGCTGGGACTACAGGCGCCCGCCACCTCGCCCGGCTAGTTTTTGTATTTTTAGTAGAGACGGGGTTTCACCGTGTTAGCCAGGATGGTCTCGATCTCCTGACCTCGTGATCCGCCCGTCTCGGCCTCCCAAAGTGCTGGGATTACAGGCTTGAGCCACCGCGCCCGGCAATTCTTCTGTTTTTATTAGAGACGGGGTTTCACCATGTTGGCTAGGCTGGTCTCGAGCTCCTGACCTCAGGTGATCCTCCTGCCTCAGCCTTCCAAAGTGCTGGGATTACAGACGTGAGCCACCGCACCCAGTCAATTAAATAAATTATAACATGTAAAGTGTGACACAATGACGATCACAAACCCTGTAAGGACTGTTGCTGTCACAGCCATCAGGTGCTCCCACTTCGAAGCTCCAGTAGGTTTATAAACCCAACAGCACCGTAAAGACAGGTCCACCTGGATCCCTGGGACTTGGCACTCAGGTTGTCTGCCCTGGCCCGCATCCTCCCCGCCTCGCCCTCTAGGGTGTGCTGTGTGTGCTGTGGCCGCATCTGTGCGGGGCACCGTGTTGGCCATCTACCCTTCAGCGAGGCCTGTTGAGGGATTTGCTGAATCAGGATGGCCCGAGGCCTCCTGAGGTTTCACTGGGGAAAAGACCTCGTCATCCCGTCCACGACTGCCATAAACAGGCAGACTGGGAAAACAACCCTCCAGGGACCGCCCCCCGCCCCCGCACCACCACCACCACCACCACCAAGGCTCTCTGGGAGCCCCTACAGCACGCCTCCCCACCTCCTCCCTCCAGCTGGGGTGGGGATGACTATGAGACACATGTCAGAGCCGAAGATTAAAAACAAGTATAATGATCGGGCAGGCATCCATCCACAATGATGAATCTGATGTAATTAGGCACCCCGCTAACTTCATTACTTATTTATTTACGGGATTGCTTATTTAATTTACGGGGCTCCTTCCCCGAAAAGTCATCTTAGCTGACACCCCTCAGGCAAGGAAAAAGGAGAAGGAGGCCCCCTCTTTCATCCCAGCCCATTCCTGGGCTTCTATATGTCATGTTCCTCCCTTGCCCCAAAATAGCTCCCCGGAAGGCAGGTGTGGTTTTGCCCAAGACAACAGGATTGAGTAAGGGAGACCCTCGGCAGAGCCAAAGCCTGACATTCACAGTGCTCAGTGCCAAAGGACAGTGCTTGACCCGGAAGGCACAGTGTAGCCTCCACACCCTCATCTCTCCAGCAGAGGAAACCCTAGGAAAAAGACGGGTGGTCCTGGCCCCAGGCAGCCACCAATTCTTGGCATGACCCTCTGGACTGGCAAACACATCACTGCAACAAACGGAGCTGGTGTCTCCCAGCCTGAAGGAGGGGAAGGGCACACAACTCAGAGTCATGAGTTTCATTTCTTGTCGGAATGGAAGTCACCTGACCTGTCAGAGCCTCAGTTTCCTCATCTGTAAGATGAGTGTTAAGAACAACACCGCCGGGCATGGTGGCTTATGCCTGTAATCCCAGCACTTTGGGAGGCCAAGGTGAGCGGATTACGTGAGGTCAGGAGTTTGAGACCAGCCTGGCCAACATAGAGACACCCATCTCTACTAAAAATACAAAATTAGCTGGGCGTGATGGCACATGCCTATAATTCCAGCTACTCAGGAGGCTGAGGCAGGAGAATCGCTTGAACCTGGGAGGCGGAGGTTGCGCTGAGCCAGGATCGCGCCATTGCACTCCAGCCTGGGCAACAAGAGCAAAACTCCGACTAAAAAAAAAAGAGAACAACACTCACTAATCCTAGCACTTTGGGAGGCTAAGGCAAGCGGATGACCTGAGGTCAGGAGTTCAAGAACAGCCTAGCCAACATGGCAAAACCCTGTCTCTACTAAAAAAAAATATAAAAAGTAGCCAGACGTGGTGGTGCATGCCTGTAATCCCAGCTACCTGGGAGGCTGAAGCAGGAGAATCGCTTGAACCCAGGAGACAGAGGTTGCTGTGAGTTGAGATGGCACCACTGCACTCCAGCCTAGGCGACAGAGCAAGACTCTGCCTCAAAAAAAAAAAGACAAAAAAAACAAAACAAAACAAAACAAAAAAAGAACAACATTCACAGCTAACTAACCCCAAAAACCCCAACTGGTGCCATCCAGCGCTGCACTGTGGTCTCAACCGCTGCAATCAGAAGAGAAGCAGTCAGTCAACAGCATAAAGACTAGAAAGGAAAAGACAAAGTAGCGCTGGCAGACGTGATTATCTCCCACCATCCAGGAGACCCCACCAGCTGGCCGAACACATAAAATCAAAACACAGAACCACAGCTTTGCCCAAAAGGCAGCAAAAGCTGAAAAACGTAATCGAAAGTGCATTAGGGTCTCCTGGAACGGCTAACATTAAAAGACTGACAGTAGCAAGTGCTGACAAGGATGTGGAACAACTGGAACTCTCATCCACTGCAGGTGGGCATGCAAAATGGGACAGCCACTTTAGAAAACAGCTGGTGGTTTCTTATAAACTAAAATAACACATTTACCACGTGACCTAGCAACCCAACACTTAGATATTCGCACAAAAGAAAACATGTTCACACAAAGACTTACACAAGAGTGTTCAGAGCAGCTTTATTCCCAACAGCCAAAAACTGGAAACTTCGAGGTCCATCAACTGATTAATGGATAAACTGTAATATATCCACACAATGGAATATTACTTATCCATGAGAGAGAATGAATTGATACATGAGCAACACGGGTTATGCAGAGTGAAAGAAGCGAGACACAAAGAAGTACACACCTGGTGATAATTTTATTAAAAAATTCTAGAAGAGTTAAAAGCTTCTGTAACAGCAGATCAGTGGGTACCTCTAGTCAGGGGCAAGGAGGGGGCGCTAGGGATTTAGTGTCAAGGGACTGGTGGGGATTTAGAGGGGACAGAAACACTTTATTTTGATTGTGGAGGTGACACAAATGTTTACATTGGTCAAAACTCATGCATTGAACCCTTAAAATGGGTGTATCATTGTAGGTTAATTACATTTCAGTGAAGATGATCTTAAGTGTAACAGGGAAAGAGATGCACATATGAACACTACTCACTCCATTCCCAGTGCCCAGGGACTATTTCCTCACTTCTCAATCAGTCTGCTGGTTCCTAAACTGGCCCTCAAGTTTCCCAAAGGCCCCTGATGTATGAGCATTGGACAGTTTGGGTCCGGGTTGAACCCCAGCTTTGTCCTATGCTAGCTAGGTCATTTAGGGCACTGCGGCCCTTTGGGCAAATCACTTTGCCTCTCTGCCCCTCAGTTTCCCCCTCTACAAAAGCAAGGTGAGAAATACCACACTCCTCAGAAAACTGCAAGTAAAATGAACCAAAGTGAACGTACCAAGTGCAGGCCCCAGCATACACGAGGGGCTTCATTATTGCTGCTGCCCAGTGACAAATTGTCAAGCACCAGGCCCAGTGTGGACAGAGCTGGCCAGGATTCTTGTAACCCTGACAAATACAACACACTTCCCCACCCCACCAGACAAGGCTCTGGGCTCAGATAGCTGCCCCCAGGCCCCGAGGACTCAGGCCGGGGCATTTAACTGATGCCTGCTGTCCACCCAGGACACGGTTCCTGGGCTCCACCCAACCCGCCCCTCCTAGGGAAGCAGGGACAGAAGGATGGGGCCTCGTGGGGACGGCTGGCCCCGAGGACAACATGGGCACATGCGAGGTCATTTCAGGAGAAGGATGTCTGGGAGGCATCCACCAACTCATGCTGAAGAAGAGTCCAGCCAGAGCCCACCCATTTATAAAAGAAAATGATAATAATAATAGAAGGACAGGGAGGGGGCTGCAGGATGGGGGCTCTGCACCAGCTCCCTCGGGCCTGTCCAGGACTCCTGCTCCCCTCTGAGTGATGGCGGGGCAGGCGCCTGGAGCCAACAGCAGGAGGGGCATCCCCCGGGCCCGATTAGCGGGCGGCCGCAGGCACACACACTCAACTGTCAGCCTCCCCCTCTCAGCCCGCCATCACAGGCACCATTAATTGCTGTCATTTGAGGGTGGCCTGTGGGGAGAAGGAGGGAGGAGGAGAAGGAGGGGTAGGGAGCAGGAAGGAAGGGGGAGGGGAGGAAGGGATTGCAGGGAGCCCCTGCCCAGGGCTTAGCATCCAGGCTGGGAAGGAGAGGGAGGAGGATGGCAGACAGGGAAGGGCGGGGGGACCTCCACTGCTCTCCTCCCCACCCAAGAAGGGCCCAGGGCCCCGTCCAACTGGGGATAAGGCTGGTCCTCTCAGAGCCCCCAAGAGGCAAAATCCCACTAGGCCAGGGCCCTAGAACCTCCCCACACACACCTTTGGTGTCCCTGATCACCCGCCCAGGGTACCCCGAGACCCCAGCCTCCACCCACACCTGACCCCTCACCCCGATATATAGACGATCCCAGACGCCCACCTCCCCACCCCCCCCCCCAGCTGAAGAATCACTCACAGAGCTTTGAGTCATGGGGAACCCACTTTCGGGGCCAGGGGCTCCCGCAGCCCCCTTCTAAGGTCCTAGGTCCGCAGGGAAGAGTGCCGCTGGGAGCCTGGGGCCTCCCTGTGCCTCAGTTTCCTCATCTGGAGAATGGGGATAAGGAGGCTGCCCACCTCCAGGGTCACTCTGAGATTTAAGGAGGTAATTCCACAAAGTGTTTAACCGGGGTATGACATATGTGCATGCATGGCCAGTGTTGGCCCCGACGTCTGTCCCCCCTTATCTCCCCCATCCCCCCTTCTACCATCAGGGTTCTTCCGCAGAAAAGGCTGCACCCCCCCACCCCCAGCGTGGAGGGTCCCAGAGGCACCCCACAGAGCTGCCAAGTGGGTGTTGCGGCGCAGGGCATCTGGACAGCGTCTGTCCTCTGCGAGGGGAGCACAGAGCATCTGCCTGCCTCAATGTGCCCCCACGGCCCTGCTCCCACTCACCCCTGCTGGCCCCCAGACAGGTCTTGCCTTCAGGCTGAGGAGCCACTTGGGTCCTGCAAGGGGGCTCCTGGGAGCATCAGGTTCCCTCAGCAGGGGAGAAGGAGGCCCCACTCCACCGTCTGTCTGCCTTCCCGGCCTCCCTCAGATGTGATGGATCGCCCCAGCGGAGGAAGCTAAGTGCTTGCAGACAAAAAGCCCTTTTATCGTCCTCGGATGGGCCACTGGCATGACAAGCAGATAACTCAGCCACAGGAGGAAGGCTCCCCATTAGGCTGGAGACGGAGACGCCGATGGATGGGGGACAGAGAGGCAGAAGAGGGGGAGGCCAGGAAAAACAGCCCAGGCCAGGCCACTTTCCTTCCAACTTCAAAGCCCCCTGAGCCTAGGCAGAAAGCCCTGCTGAGCTCATCACCTTGTGGAGGACGGCCACCATCCCACTCCTCCTTCCCCCTTCCCTCCAAATCCCACTACTCCTTCCCCTACCTCCAAACTCCACTCCTCCTTCCCCCCCCGCTCCAAATCCCACTCCTCCTTCCCCTCCCCTCCAAACTCCACTCCTCCTTCCCCTCCCCCGCTCCAAATCCCACTCCTCCTTCCCCTCCCCTCCAAATCCCACTCCTCCTTCCCCTCCCCTCCAATCCCACTCCTCCTTCCCCCCTTCCAAATCCCACTCCTCCTTCCCCCCCCTTCCAAATCCACTCCTCCTTCCCCCCTTCCAAATCCCACTCCTCCTTCCCCTCCCCTCCAAATCCCACTCCTCCTCCCCCCCTCCAAATCCCACTCCTCCTTCCCCCCCCCCGCTCCAAATCCCACTCCTCCTTCCCCTCCCCTCCAAACTCCACTCCTCCTTCCCCCCTTCCCTCCAAATCCCACTCCTCCTCCCCTCCCCTCCAATCCCACTCCTCCTTCCCCCCCTCCAATCCCACTCCTCCTTCCCCTCCCCTCC
Organism: Trachypithecus francoisi; assembly: GCF_009764315.1. Lineage (NCBI taxonomy): Eukaryota > Metazoa > Chordata > Mammalia > Primates > Cercopithecidae > Trachypithecus > Trachypithecus francoisi. The sequence goes on along the minus strand of NW_022681456.1, from coordinate 8,642,403 downwards.
AAATCCCACTCCTCCTCCCCCCCCTTCAAATCCCACTCCTCTTTCCCCCTCCCTCCAAGGTGAACCTGGTTGTGAGGCGCAGGGCTTAGGGCCCAAGGCCCAGCCCCAGGAAGCAGATGACCTGCAGGGCTGATCTCCCCTCCTGCCCAGTGGGAGGTCCCCAAAGGCTCAGGACAAAGGAAAGAGGCCTCCCCCAGGAAAACTCCCCCCAAGTAACTCAGAATCCCACAACCCGAGAGGCTCATTCCAAGCCGCTTCGGTGCCTTGGCAGGGCTGTTCCCTCGGCCTGAGTCACCCTTCCCCCAGATACCTACGTGCTCCCTTCCTCCCCTCCTAAAGGTCTTTGCTCAAGGCCCAGCTTCTCAGGGAGGCCCACCCTGACCCCTACTTTGAAACTGCAACCTCCAGCCCACCCACACGCTCCCCACACCCCTTCACGGCTTGTTTCTCAGCCTGGTGCTAGACCCGCTAAGCATTGGACTTACTGACTTTCGGTCATAGTCTGTCTCCCGGCTGCACACCCAGGCTGTGTGGTGTCATCCAAGCTCATCCAACCCCGGCCCAGGACGCCTTTGAATGTGGCCTGACATACATTTGTAAACTTTCTGAAAACATTATGAGACCTTTCTGTGATTTTTTTTTTTTTTTTAGCTCATCAGCTATCATTAGTGCTAGTGTAATTTCTGAGTGACCCAAGACAATTGTTCTTCCAATGTGGCCCAGGGAAGCCAAAAGATTGGACAACGGTGGTGTAGCCTGTGGTTCCCAAGCTACCTGTACGGTGTGTGGCTGGACTGACTCCCACAGGCTGCTCGAACCCAGTGGTACACTGTGTATCCAAAGGAACAGTAATAGAAAGGAATAATTCAAAGGAATAGAAAAGGAACAGTAAAAATGTGGTATTGTCCGGGCATGGTGGCTTACACCTGTTATCCCAGCACTTTGGGAGGCCGAGGCAGGAGGATCACTTGAGGTCAGGAGTTCAAGACCAGCCTGGTCAACATGGTGAAACCCCATCTCTACTAAAAATACAAAAATTAGCCAGGTATGGTGGCACACACCTGTAATCCCAGCTATTAAGGAGGCTGAGGCAGGAGAATAGCTTGAACCTGGGAGGCAGAGGTTGCAGTGAGCCAAGATCATGCCATTGCACTCCAGCCTGGGCAACAGAGCAAGACTCTGTCTCAAAAAAAAAAAAAAAAAGTGGTATTATAATCTTATGGGACCACTGTCATATATGCGGTCCACTGTTGACCAAAATGTCATTATGCAGCACATGACTGTATTTGGAACAAGAATGAAATCTCCTGACAGCAGCCTGTGATAAGCCAGAACACGCTGTGTGCCTGCCATGTGCCGGAGCCTCCATGTGCATGAGCCCGGCAATGTCCTCGGCGACCGTCTGCCTGGCTGGGAAATGAGCACTCCAGGGAAAACTTGCTGGATTCCCTGGGAAGGGTGAGAAGGGGTTCTTTGCTTCTGGCTCTTTGCTTCCAGCTGAAAGAGCTGGGACAGGTGACCAAGCTGTGCCTCAGTTTCCCCACTTGTCAAATGAGGCTAAGCACCCATTCTGGAGTGTTGCTATGAGGGTCACGAAATGGTGCGACATGTGAAAAGCATGACCTGTGATTATGACTCGTGAGGACCTTCTCTGGCCAGGCACTGCTCTCTATGAGCGTTAATCATCACAGCAACCCTACAAGGGGAAACTGTTACTGCTCCCCAGTCTACAGATGGAGAGACAGAGATACAGAGAGATGAAGCAACCTGGCCCCGGTGCCCAGCACAGAAGTAGCAGTGACAAGACTGGGACCCAGGCCACCTCTTTGCCTGCTGGGCTCAGGGACCACAGTGGTGGTTCAGCCTGAGGGCTTCCTCTGGCACCCAACACCCAAACACCTGGGCCCATCCACAGGCCCCACCCTGGCCAAACCTGCAGGCCCACCACCAAAGCACAAAAGCAATATGACCCAGAACCCCGGAGCCCAGGGAAACCCACCCTCCTGACACTGACACTGTCAGAGACCCTCCCATCTCTCAGGCATCATCAAAAAATCACTGCACCAACTCAGCCAGGAAAGGGCCTGTCCCCGGGGGACCCCGCAAACTGCCCTAGTTGCTCGCTGCACTGGACAGCTCTGATATGCCAGACCGCACACGCCCCCCGAGGCCCCCCACACACACTCCAGGCCGAACCTGGCTCCAAGTAACTCCAGACCCCCTTCCTGCGAGAAGGTCCAGGCAGGATGAACCTCCTGGGGACACTAAGTGGAGACAGACATGAACCTACCAGAAACTGCCTCCAGCAAGGCTGTGTCCTCAAAGACTCAGGGAGACCTGTGGAGAAAACATGGGTTTCGTTACTTGACATCGCCTGTATGGAGTTTGGCATGACGACCTCAATGTGCAGGGAAAAAAGACCATGTCTGTGTCAGGGCCCATGCATCGTAAGCACTAGGCCAAGTATTTCTCCATGACAACCCTGTGAGGCAGGTACTGCTACCTATTTGACAGAGAGGGAGACTGAGGCTCAGACAATCAAATCTCATGCCCAAGTTCTCAGAGCCGGGAAGTGACGGAGCTGTGATTTGATCTCAGATTGTGGATTTAAAGGCAGTCCACACTCTGGCAAGACCACCAAGGGGTCCAGGGCCACATGGCTAGGCTACTGGGAAATTGCCCCATTACCTACCCAGAGGACCCCACAAACAGGCAGATGGGTCGACCGACACCTGAAGGATGGTGTCGGGGGAGGGGGTGTCTACTATTCTCATACAAGAATTTATTTTTGTTTGGTTGGTATTTTGGAGTGTTTTTGTTTTTGTTTTGGATACAGTCTTGCTCTGTCACTCAGGCTGGGGTGCAGTGGTGCAATCATGGCTCCCTGCAGCCTCAACCTAAGGCGATCCTCCCACCTAAGGCTCCTAAGTAGCTGGGACTACAGATGCTTGCCACCATGCCTGGCTAATTTGTGTCTTTTTTTGTAGAGACAGGGTCTCACCATGTTGCCCAGGCTGGTTTCAAACTCCTGGGCTCAAGCAATCCTCCTGCCTTGGCCTCCCAAAATGCTGGGATTACAGGTGTGAGCCACTGTGCCCAGCCTCATTTAAGAATTTCTGAGTTACCATACAAAGTCAAAAACAGTGAAATGACAGCTACTATCCAGAATACAGAGGGGATACCCATAAATCAATATGAGCCATCAACCCAGCAGCAGACAGGCAAAAGACAACACAGACACTTCACCAAAGAGTATATACACATGGCCAGTGAGACACGAAAAGATGCCCAATGTCATCAGTCCTTAAGAGAGGGCAGTTAACACCACAAAAGACCACTGTTCACCCATGGGGATGGCAAACATGAAAGAGACAACATCAAGTGCTGGTGAGAAGAAGGAGCGCCTGGAACCCTCACCCATTGCCGACGGGATGCAAAATGGAGCAACTACTTTGCAAAAACAGTTTGGCCATTTCTTATAGTTAAACACATGCTTGCCGTATGACCCAGTAATTCAACTCCTAGGTCTTTATCAGACAGACATGAAAACAGCCACACAGACTCACGCACGAATGTTCACTGAAGCTTTATGCACAATCGCAGAACAACTGAAAACAACCCAACGGTCCATCGACAGGTGAATGGATGAACAAACAGTGGTGCATCCACGCCACATGACTCTGCATCCACACCACATGACTCTGCAATCAAGAAGAACAAAGTGCAGATACACAGAACCACGGGGAGGAATCTGAGGCTCAGGCTGTGTCCAAGAAGCCAGATTTAAGGCTGCAGACTCTGTGGTTCCATGATAGCATTCTGGAGAAGACAAAATAACTTTCACATTTGTACAGAGACCTGCAGAGGTCGTCAAATACAACAAAAAGAATGTTATTCCCACAAAAGTTAGGACGCCAATCACCTCTGGGGAGAAGGCAGCCCGTAGCTACAAGGTGACCCCTTTATAATTGTTCGCTAATTTGCACCGAGGGGTTTATGCATTCTTTATCGTGTTAACTTCTGCATGAAAAGAACAAGTGAAAAATAGTACGGCGGGCAGAGCACTGGACAGGGTCAGTCTCAAGTGGGCCTCTGGGAAACCCGTTCTCCACCCCGTGCCAAAGCTGAGGGATGGGGACTGGCGGGGCTAGGGCTGCCCACTCCCACAAGGCCGGGGGCAGTTGTGTGTAGTGCTCAAGCTCTGAAGCCAGGCTCCCCAGGTGCCAATCTGGCCTCTACCCCCTCCTAGCTGTGCAACTTGGAACGAGCAACTTCACCCCTCTGAGACTCAGATTGCCCGTCTCTAAAATGGAAATGATGATTTAAACAACGCTGACCCCACAGGAATGCTGTGAGCGTGAAGTGCCCTCAGTGCCAGTGTGTGCCACTTCGAGTGCTCAGCTCTTGCTGGACATGGCTCCTGTCCCCACCCAGGGGCTGGCAGCCAAGCTCCTAGAGGCCAGCCCTCTCCAGCGCCTGGCAGGCCCTCAGGCCCCAAGGAGGGAGCCTTTGAAAGGGCAGCTGTGGGCAGCTCACAGGGGGACAAGCCAGCGGCTTCTTTCCTGCCCTTTTTTCTTTTTTAAGCGCTTTTTTCACTACGATGCCCCCAGGCTTGGCACTCGGTCCTGCCATCTGCGTCAGCTCCAGAGACAGGCCCTGCGGGAAGGCTGGAAACAGGGAGGGCCCGGGCACATCTTCACAGCCGCCCTCCCCAGCTCCCGGAAGCCTCGGTGGCCAGACACCTGCAGCACGTCCCGTCATGGGCTAGGGCAGAGCCAGGCCTGGCAGGCGCTCTCCCCGGGCACCAAGAAGCTCTCAACCTCCACCTGGGAGGGACAGCTGGGAGATCAGACCCCATCTTCTCCTAACCTGCTCCCAACCCCAGCCAGCTCAGCCTGCAATCCCCAAGAGACAGAGTCCCAGGGTGTCCCAGTGGCACGGGGTCAAGGCCAGTGGGGGCTGGCCCCAGGGTCACATTGTCGAGGGGGAAACAGGGAATTTCCCAGCAGTGATGGAGTGACACATAGGTCCAAAGAGGGGTTCCCAATTTAGAAAACTCGGCAGGGACTTCCCAGGAGAGGCAACCTGTCACACTGGCAGGAATCCAGGGAGATGACTGAGGGGCCAAGGGGCAGCGAGCGCTGGGCTGAGGTGGGAAGGAACCCAGGGCCTTGGCTGGAGCAGAGCCAGCGGGAGAGGAAGAGAGGGGAGGGCTGGAGGCAGCAGGGGCGGGTCACGCAGGGTTCTGCAGACAGGTTTTCTCTCCAAAGCAGAGAGCCTTAGGAGTGTTATGAAGGCTGCAGAGGGGCAAGGTCCCACTCCAAAGTGGAGATGCATCCAGTCGTGGAGTGCGGGTGAGGGCGGAAGCCACAGCCAAGGGAGAGGTCACTGTACCAGTCTGGGCGAGTGATGTGGTGGGCAGCCCAGGCTGGGCGCAGCGAGGTGGGAGAGGGGCCGGCATGGAGAGCATTGCACATTAGAGTCCGAAAGGCAGGCAAGGGATGGTGAGAATCAGAGGCCCGCCCCTCCCCTCCGACCCTGGGCAGAGCTGGTGGGAGAGGGAAGGAGAGGGTGACAACATCCACTTCCTGCACAGGACCCTTTCAGGGACGCGGTCATCCTGTGCTCCTGGCCAGGAAACTGCTGCTCTGAGGGAGGACTCACCCAAGGCTACACGGCAAGGAAGGGAGTGAGCGGGAATCCAAACCCAGGGCCAAGTGCTTGAGCCATGGGGAGCCAGGGCACCAGGGCACCAGGGCACAGGGCTGGCAGCATGGGGCGGAGGCTGCTCCAGCCCAGGCTGCCCGTGAGCGGCCAGGGCGTGCGCAGTGTGGGCCACACCGTGTGGACCGGGCCCCATGCCTCCCTGGCTGCCGCACCTGTCAGGGCTTCCCAGGCCAGGCGTCTCCCAGCTCAGCCCCACAGCAGTGGGTCTCACTCACTGTCTCACGCTTCCCTGTGCTCACACCCGCCACTCACTTGCTCAAGGCCACAGTAGAACTTGCTCACTCTGCTGCACTCATATTCACACGTTCACACCTAGTTCATGCTCATTCACACCTGGTCCACGCTCACTGGCTCGGGGCCACCCACACACATTCCAGCTCAGGCCCAGGTCCACTGGCCAGCTCTGCGGGCCCTCCCCGCGCGGCGTCCCCCCCACGCTCCTATATGCTCACTGCCCCCCAGCAAGCTCCCACGCTCCCCCTCACTCACCCTCACCTTCCCAGGCTGGGGGAACCTGGGCACCCACCTTTCTCTGAAGCCGACGGCTCAGTCCACCCGCAGCTGTAGGAAGGGCCAGGCCTCTATCCTCGCACCCCTGGGGCTGGCCAGGCTTGTCTCCCAGCAAAGCAGATGCACGGGGAGGAGCAAGGACCGGTTCCAAGGCTCCCCTCTGCCAAGCCCACTGTAACCAGTCACGGCCCACAGGCTGAGACTTGCCCCCACCTGCCACCGCCCCCCTTGTCAGCTCCCAAACAAGCCCTATAAGGCCCATCTCCTGGCATTGGCTTTCGCCCTCAACTCCACCAAACACACCCTCACCTTGCTCTCTACTCTGCTGGAACCAGCACAAGCACCATCTTTTCCTCCTCCAGGAAGCCTGCCTGGCTCACCCCAGCCACAGAGGCCAACCTGACTCATCCATTCGCCACACTCAGAGATGGGAAGCCACCACCGAAGGCCACACAGCTGCAAGAGACAGAGCCAGCCGACATTCAAACCCGGAGGCAGCTTCACCCGCCTCCACCAGGACACCATCAACCTTCAGAAGGGACACACCCCCTGTTGCCTGCCAGGTACAGGGGCGTGACTGTAAACACAAAAGATGAGCGCGTTAGGGCCCGAGGTCACACATACCCACACCTGAACGCCCTCCAGTACACCATGAGTGAGCAAGATGATTGCAAAGAGTGGCCCCTGGAGTGACAGACATAAACCATGGCGACCCTGCAGTGGTGGGAGGGAGGGCAGGGGGGGCAGGGAGGGCCTCCTTCAGGAGGAGACACTGGAGCCAAGCACAGAACAGCTTGGCTGTCCATAAGGAAGGAAAAAAGAGCACTCCAGGCAGAAGGTACAGCTTGTGCAAAGGCCCAGGGGCAGGAACCAGCTCAGAGGATTAGAGAAGCTGGGGCAGCCAGAGGGCTGGGGAGTGGAGAGCTGGAGAGGGCTGGGGAGTAGAGCTGGAGGGGGATGGAGGTGGAGAGCTGGAGAGGGATGAGGAGTAGAGCTGGAGGAGGATGGGGAGTGGAGATGGAGGGGGATGGAGGAAGAGACGGAGGGGGACAGGGAGTGAAGAGATGGAGGGGGATGAGGAGTAGAGAGCTGGAGGGGGATCGGGGGTGAAGAGCTAGAGGAAGATGGGGAGTGGAGATGGAGGGGGATGGGGGTGGAGATGAAAGGGGATGGGGAGTGGAGATGGAGGGGGATGGGGAGTGGAGCTGGAGGGAAATGCGGAGTGGAGCTGGAGGGAGATGGAGGTGGAGATGGAGGGAGATGGAGAGGGGAGATGGGGAGAGGAGATGGAAGGGGCTGGGGATGGAGAGCTGGAGGGGGATGGGGAATGGAGCTGGAGGGGGATGGAGAGTGGAGCTGGAGGGGGATGGGGAGTGGAGAGCTAGAGGGGGATGGGGACTGGAGATGGAGGGGGATGGGGACTGGAGATGGAGGGGGATGGGGACTGGAGATGGAGGGGGATCTGGAGTGGAGAGCTGGAAGGGGATGTGGAGTGGAGATGGAGGGGGATGGGGACTGGAGATGGAGGGGGATGGGGGAAGAGACGGAGTCAGGTGCGGAGCAGAGAGCTGGAGAGGGATGGGGAGTGAAGATGGTGAGGGATGGGGAGTGGTGATGGGGGGGTATGGGGAGTGGAGATTGAAGGGGATGGGGAGTGGAGATGGAGCGGGTAGGGAGTGGAGATGGAGGGGAGTGGGGATGGAGCTGGAGGAGGAAGGAGAGTGGAGCTGGAGGAGGATGCTGAGTGGAGGTGGAGGGGGATGGGGAATGGGGAGCTGGAGGGGGAGGCGGTGGAGAGCTGAAGGGGGATGGGGAGTGGAGAGTTAGAGGGGGATAGGGAGTGGAGAGCTGGTGGGGGGGGGTGTGGAGAGCTGGAGAGGGATGGGTGCTGTGTTCCTGGCCACAGGAGGGGAGCCACATGCTCCAATGGAACACATAACTGAGTAGGAACAGTGTGGGGCAGGGCCAGCGAGGACGCCTTAGGGTCAATCCCTGAGGGCTCCATGGAGGCATCAACCTCTTGCCCTCTCCAGACCCAGCCTCAACCTCTTCCTGCATGGAGGATCAGAACTGTGGGGCTCCAGCTTGGTGTCTGGACTCTGGCACCTTTCCCACCAGAAATGCGGCAGCCACAGGAACAGGGTGGGCCATTGCCTTGGGGCTCCTGTGCCTCCAGGACCCATGATTACTCAAGCCCAAGGCTCAGTACAAATCCTCCCTTTCAGCCCAGCCTCCCCTGAGCAGTGGCTACACCGGCCACAACAGCCACACCCTCAGCAGGGCCACAGGAGGGGCATCTTCCAAGAGGGAGAAGAACGGGTGTTGACCGAACACCCACAGTGCCCACAGAGACGGGCGAGGTGAGCGACAGCAGCCAGGCTCCACTCCAGGCCACCTCTGTACTGGGCACCGAGGCCAAGACGCTCAGTGCCCGCCCCAGGCCCTAGGAACCTGCCAGGCCAGCATGAGCCAGCCTCACAGAAGCTCTAAACTGGACCCTGCAGACCCACAGATCAGACCCTGGCCCCCAAGGGGCAGGCATGACCCCCAGAAGCCTTCCCTGCAGGGTAGAGTTTGGGAACTTCCGGCACAGCACAACCCAGGTGCCCTGAGACGTGAAGGCGGCTCACCGCCCTCCCAGGGCTGGCCAGGGTCCACCAGGTACATCTTCCCACACGGGGTGAACAAGGAAGGGTCCACCAGGTACATCTTCCCACACGGGGTGAACAAGGAGCCTCCCCTGTCACCTGCAGTGGTGTCACCTGGTCTCCGTTCCTGTGGTAGCCAGCAGCCCAGCCAGCCAGAGCGGGAGGGAGGCAGGCTCTGCAGTCCTTCCATTGAGAACCCGCGGGGATATTTTGTTTTCCTTCTCTAGTGACAGCCGAGGCAGCCCGCCCCGCGCCAGCTCTCCTGGAAGCTGTGGAGACAGCCACCCAGAGTTCACCAAGGTCTCAGTCCCCGCTGGACTGCAACAGCCAAGGGCAGGGGAGTGGGCGAAGATGGGGGTCACAGCCTCTCTCCCTCCCATCCCTCCTCCACCAGCCAGGGCAAGGGCCGCCAGACCAAGGCCAAGGGGGCTGGCATCATGGATGTGAGTGATCAGGGCCTGCAGTGGGACCAGCAGGGAGGTGGGGATGGGCCGAAGCCCCGTCCAGAGGGGGACTGAGGAGAAATCCTGTGCCCTGCCCAGGAACACATCCCAGTCCCGGGGCCACCTGTCTGCTCCCAACAGGGGAGGCTGCAGTCACACCAAGCACAGAGACTGGGGAGGAGCCACTGCAAAAACCATGACAGTGATCATCACAATAATAAGAACAGTCCTCACTTCCTGCCAAGGCCATGTGCATCTCCACTGCCCGGACCCCATTTCAGGGGTGGGGAGACAGACACACACGGGGTCACCTGCTCCAGCTCACACAGCCAGCGAGGGGCGGGGAGGCAGGACCCCGAGCATCTGACCCTCTGCCTTGGGCCGCTCCATTCTCCACCCCAACAGCACCCTGGATTTAGCAGGGACTAGGCTTCCCAGAAACCTCTCTGCCCATCTCCTCGCTGCGGGGTGTAGGGCCACCATCGGAGACAGCGGCCAGCAGGAGCAATTAGAGGCCAGGAAGGAGCCGGGGTATCGACTGCTTTCGGGAGGGAAGGGGGACGCGGGCTCTCGGGGTGGCAGCAGCCTGGCTCACGGCCAAGCACGGGCCACAACATGGCAGGGAGCGCAGCCCAGGCCCAGAGGCCACGGAGGCCCCACGTGGCAGCACAGGGAGGCCATCTGTCCATCCACCTGTCTGTCCAGTCCCGTCACCCTCATGGGCACCGACAGCCCCGAGGGGCCTGAAGCTCAGGGTTTCACTGCCTCCTCACAATGCTAAGCCCCTTACGATGATTAGCTCGTTTAATTATTACAACTGCCCCACATCCTGCCCCTGTGCAGATGGAGGCAGCGAGGCGAGAAAGCCCTCCCAGAGAGTTCCCAGGACCGGGGTCCACACTCAGCGTCAGCCAGCACCAACGACACTGCCTCTGCCCGGCACCCCCCGCCCGGGGAGCCCCAGCGGGGCGGGAGATGAGAAGGGCCTCTATGGCAAGGGTGCACCGAGGACTGCTGGATGAGACGGAAGCTTCGGTAAACCTCTCTATGCCCCACAGTGACCCTGTCTGTAAAAGAGGAACATCACAACACCTGCCTCACAGTATGTTGTAAATTAACTCCGGTTTAGCCCCACAGATAGGCAGAGCAAGTGCCCCAGAATGTCAGTTGCCAGCTTCTCCCAGAGAGGCTGCCCGACCTGGGGGCCCCCGAATCTGCAGCCGAATAGAAAAACCACGGCGGACCCTCCCCAGCCTCTGCCCCAGGCTCCCCGCCCAGGAGCAAGGTCTGGCCGTTAGAGGCTCCCTGGAGGGCGGGGGCACCATCCGCTAGGAGCAATTAATTGCTGGGTCAAGAGATGGTGAAAGAGATTTGTCACGAGGGCCTGGGGACATTCAGGGTGGGAGGGTGGCCCACACTGATTCAGTCGCCCCACCTTCCACCTCACAAGCAGGCTCTGCCCCCACCCCCAGGGACATCCTCCTCTGCCTCCACACCAGCCCTGACCCAGGGTAGGTCAAGGACGCAGCCCCAGCACCCGTGACCCGCTCCCAAGAGGGACCTGCTTCCATCATTCAGCCAGTGCCCACACACAGGAGGGGACAGCCAGTCACGAGTGGGGCTGACATACGGTCCCCGGGGGCCCTCAAATGGGTCTCAGATCAAATCCCCGAGCCATCGCATCCTGGCAGGAGACCGCGACCCTTGTGTGTGCTGCTTTACTTCTCAGAGGCAGTTTCCTTGGTGGTGAAAGGAGGCAATTACATTAGGCTAAAATCAGGCTGGCTTCTGCTCCAGCCCTAGTGCTGTCATTTTTTAAAGCCTGAGGAAGGTGCCTTGCTTCTCAGAACCTCAGTGTGCCCATCTGTAAAACAGGGATGATGCCAGGGACTATTCTGAAGAGAAATTTACAGCCTGGCACCCAGCAGTGCTCAGCTGAAGCTCACCATCGGGATTTACCAGGCCACCTCCCCAGGGCCCCTTGCCAGCCTGCAGCCCTACAGAGACACCAACCAACGCCCCCAGCACCTCGAACACCCCGAAGCAGGGCCCCCTGGGGGCCACGATGAGAGGGCTGGATGAATGAGCCCACCTTCCCTGCCTCCCACCTTCCCTGCCTCCCACCTTCCCTGCCTCCCACCTCCGCAGCAGGCTCAGGGGAAACATAGGCTTTGGTGACCACCAGGCGGGGGCCAGAGGTCAGTGACAACAGAAGCACCCAGAGACAAGGCAGCCCCCAACGCAGATCCTCCATGGGCGGGGCTCTGCAGGAGCCTCTGGTCTGGAGGGGTCCGAGGCACAGGTTTCCCCATGAGTCCCCACCAGCTTTCGGCCCCTGGTGTCGACACCCAATCCCTCCACACCAACCCACCGACACACGGGGCCCCTGGAAGCCCCCACCACACAGATGGGACAACCAAGGCCCAAGGACCCCAGGCAAGGGCAGCCCAGGATCTTTCTCATGTCCCAGTGAGCTCAGCTCAGCTCAGCAGGCGTTCAGAAGCCCAAGTGGCCCAGCTGGGGTCAGGGCCCTGAGTCAGAGCAAGAAACACAGCAGAAACTGAAACAGCCCAGTGGCCCCACACACGCCACAGAGTGAGCCACGCTCATTCCCTGCGCCGCCCCATGCTGGGAAGTTCCTGCTTCTGTGGCCAGGGTGGGGGTGGGGGATGAGTGGCGTGGAACAGCCTTTCGGCCTGGGGACCCTCTCTGGACCCAGTAGATGAGCCAAGTTCCATGCACACAGGCAGAACTGTGAACTGGCCCCACCCCAGAGTCTCCGTGTCATCCAGGACACATGCAAAGCCACACACTACCAAGGGCAGCAGTTTAGGGGTTTGCGTAGGGACAATACAGAGAGGCAGGAGAGACCCATCCCAGGCATAAGCTGTTTCTGCTCCCTGGCAGGGCTCAGCCTGCAGCAAGGCCACAGAGCGCAGGTCTTGTGATCTCAGGATAGGGTCTGAGACCCGGGTTCAAAACCCAGCTGTGCTGCTTTCTAGCTCTGTGACCCTGAGCATGTGACTTAACCCTTCTGAGCCTGTTTCCTCGCCTGTAAAATAGAAACTCAGCTCACAGGGCTGACTCAGAGGCTCAGTGAGCAAATGCCTGCCTACAGTAACAGTGAATGCCCAGCATACAGTAAGGGCTTAATAAATATGTACAGCAGTCCCTGCTTAGCCGCGGGAGCTTTCCGAAGTTTCAGTATGGTGGTCTGAAAACATTAAACGGAAAATTCCACAAGTAAACAACTCATACGTTTCTGGGTTTTGTTTGTTTTGTTGTTGTTTTTTTTTTTCTTGCTCTGCTGTATAGGCTGGAATGCAGTGGTGCAATCTTGGCTCACTGCAGCCTCCGCCTCCACCTCCTGGGTTCAAGTGATTTTCCTGCCTCAGCCTCCTGAGTAGCTGGGATTACAGGCATCTGCCACCATGCCCAGCTAATTTTTTTATTTTTAGTATAGTCAGGGTTTCACCATGTTGGCCAGGCTGGTCTCAAACTCCTGGCCTCAAGCGATCCACCCACCTTGGCCTCCCAAAGTGCTGGGGTTACAGGCATGAGCCACGCCACCCAGCCTATTCCTAAGTTGTAAATTGCATGCTGTTCTAAGTAGCATGATGAGATCTTGCACCGGCACATCTTGTCCGGCCCAGGATGTGACCCCTCCCTCTGCCCAGGAGGATCCACTCTGCAGACGGTCCTGTCGGTGACTGTCCATCCCAGAAATCAGATCAACTGTGATGCTACAGCAGTGCTTGTATTCACATAGCCCTTATCTGACCGAACAATGGCCCCAAAGCACGAGAGTAGTGATGCTAGCATACTGTTAACATTGTCTTTGTATTTTATTTTATTATTCTTATTTTATTTTTATTTTTTTTTTGAGACAGAGTCTTGCTCTGTTGCCCAGGCTGGAGTGCCATTAATGGCACGATCTCGGCTCACTGCAACCTCCCTCTCCCAGGTTCAAGTGATTCTCCTGCCTCAGACTCCTGAGTAGCTGGGATTACAGGCAACCGCCACCATACAAAAAAAATACAATTTTGTTGTATTTTTAGTAGAGATGGAGTTTCACCATGTTGGCCAGGCTGGTCTCAAACTCCTGGCCTCAAGCGATCCACCCACCTTGGTCTCCCAAAGTGCTGGGGTTACAGGCATGAGCCACCACACCTGGCCTTTCCTATTTTATTATTAGTTATGGTTATTAATCTTTCACTATGCCTAATTTGTAAAGAAAACCTTGTTACAGGTCTATACGTGTAGGAAAAGATGGAGCGTATACAGGGTTCCATACTGTCTGCAGCTTCAGGCATCCACTGGGGGTCTTAGAATATATCCCCCAAGATTAAGGGGAGACTAGTCCATCTTTTTCAGTTCCCACATTTTTCAAATGGAGATGAAATTCACATAACATAAAATTAACCACTATAAAGTAGGCAGCTCTGACATTTAAGACATTCCCAGTGCTGTGCAACCATCACCTCTATCTAATTCCAAAACATTTTTATCACCCTAAAAGGAGACCCCATCAACATGGAGTAGATTCTCCCCAGGTCCCCTCCTTCCAGCCTCTGCCAACCATCAATCTGCTTTCCATCTCTATGGGTTTGCCTGTTCTGGGCATTTCATGAAGGTGGAATCGTACACTATGTGGCCTTGTGTGTCTGGCTTCCTTCACTCAGCATCATGGTTTCAAGGTTCACCCACAGTGTAGCATGCATCCGTACTTCATTCCTTTTCATGGCTGAATAATATTCCATTGTGTGGAGAGACCAGTCATATATTTTTATATGAGAAAAGTGTGTTATAAAGAATACATATACATATATAACAACACATATATAAATACACATACAGAATGAGATTTAATTCTAAAATTTGTAAGGTTATAAAATAACCGTAAGAACTATGATGATGTGGAATCTGGTGAAGGAGCCAGCTGGCGGGAGAGAGGGGCCTGGGGTGGCCAGGCAGGTCCCCTCCTGTGGGACCTCTCCTCCGCTCTAACTCCCCTCCACATCACATCAGGCCTCCTAAATGTGCACTGAGCTGAGACCTGAATGGCAGCAAGAAGCCAGCTGTGTCGATATGCAGGGAACAGCATTCCAGGTGGGTGGAACAACAAACACGAAGGCCCAGAGGCAGATGCAGTCAGTGAGGGCTGAGGAGCTCCCAGGCAGCCTCTGAATTTATTCTCAGAGCAGTGGGAAGAGAATGGAGAGCCCGGGGCCAGAGGCTTAAGAGTCTCATGGTCCTTCTGACGGGATCCCTCTGGCTGCAACTCAGAGACCAGATAAGTGGGACCAGAGTGGACTGGGGACCTGGAAGAGGCTACTGTAGTCATCCAAGCCAGACGGTGACAGGGTGGGGGATCCATCATGGTGCCTGGTCTGCCATTCTTTTCTTTTTGTCATTATTATTGATATGAAAACAGAGGGTCTCGATGGCAATGCTGTTACCCCCCCAAACATAGTTACTGTTTATTATTATTATTCCATCTCACAATAACAGCATATTATCTTTACTGTTACTGTTATTTTTTTTCTGTGCTGTTAGGGTGGGCGGGGGGGGGTCTCCATGGCAGGGTCCCTACCCCAGGGATGTTTCTGGCTGCCCCATGACTGGCTCATGGCCTTTGGGACAGTCCCACTCCATAAAAGTCACCCTCCCTACACAATTTTCAAAGACCTGGCCATTCAAAAAAACCTGCCAGAACCAGTCCAAATACTAGCTGTTTCTTAAATGTCACTCTCCTCTCCCTCCAGCACCGCAGGGCTCTGATCTGCTTTCTCACGAATCCACGCTTACTCATTCTGAGTGGGAGCCAGCCACTCCTCCCTCTCGTTTCCCCTTACCCGACGGTTGGGACACCACACAGATTTTTTGCTGTTGTTAATTCTGAGCTGAGTCTGTATTAAGGAGGAATTTCAGTGCCCAGGAATAGAGGGGATTTTCCAAGTCTATGGGGTAAATATTGTCGGGGTGGTTGGGATGCGGTGTGGCACTGAGCCAGGGAGCTAACCTCTCTGAGCCTTCGTTGCTTGCCTGGCAATGACGACGGCTGCTGGATCACGAGATCACTGAGAGGATCAGATGAATTCACGCGGCATGTGCAGGCACTGAGACGGGCAGCATGCAGCTGAGGGGCTGGCGGTGGGAGGGGCAGGGCCGTGGCTGGAGGAGAAAATCCCACACTGCCCGCTTGGCTGGGTGACCCACTGCCCGCCTGGCTTTTGAGGAGATAAGCCGCCTGCTCAGGTTCATGTTCGGGATCACATGAACCCACTTAATCCCCTTAGTGATCTCTGCTGAGCTGGCTCCTTGGGGGCCTGGGGAGGAAGGCAACTGAGCCCCCGGAGTAGAGACCCCACCCGCGAGGCCAGGCACAGAGAAGGTGCCAAGGGCTTCTGCCCCAGCGCCAGGGCACAGCAGGCTGAGGGAGCCCCAGGACAGAAGTGGGCACACATCATGGGCTCACCATCACAGCCACAGTGACTCCTGACTCCCCACTGCAACCCAGAAGGTAAATGCTATTATGAACACCCTTCTCCAGCTGGGGAAACCGAGGCCCAGAAAGAAAACAGCCCACCCGAAGGTGACAGAGCTCCTCGCCGGATCACCAGCAACCCCTCAAGATAACCTTATCCCATTTCACAGAGGGAGAGAGGGCGGCAGGAACGGGGCCTGAAGTCACCACCCTATCCCACTGGGAAGGCAGGGGTGGATGGGCAGAGTCACGCCTGCCTAGGGGAAGTACGCACTAGGTGCTTATGGGAAGTACGTGAGTGAACAAAATCTACACGCTGGGCGCAGGCGCCGAGGAAAACACCTTCACGGGACCTTTCTCCCCTCCCAAGGTCCCTCTCTAAGATCCTGTATCACAGGGGTCTGGCGGGAGGGACTGTGACTCCCAGAGGGACAGTAGGCAAAGTCTGGAGGCATTTCTGGCTGTAGCAAAGGGGGCTGAGGTGCCACTGGGGTCTGATGGGTGGAGGCAGGGGTGTTGCTAAGCATTCTGCAGCACCCAGAGCAGCCCCTGCAACAGAGAATCACCCAGCCCCCCAAAACTTGAACAGTGCCCAGGCTGAGAACCCTGCCGTCCTTACCAAATGCATGAGAGGGTCAGCTGGGCACCTACTGTGTGCAGGGCCTCCCTGCAGGACACATTCAAGAAGACAAGGTCACAGGGCTCAGAGAGGTAAGGCTTCCTGCCCCACCTAATGGAAGGAAGGCAGAGGCGAGACCTGAACCCAGGTCCCACTGACTCACAGGCCCACCCCAGCTGCCAAATACCTGCCCCATCCTTCAGGAGTCTAACCTACTGGGTCTAGAGTGGGGGCTCCGAAATCTGTATATTTCATAGCCCCTTCCCCCTACAGCCACTGGCAGGCGGAAGACGGTGAACGGGGGAGGACGCTCAACAGGGGGAGGACAGTGAACAGGGCGAGGACAGCTCTGTTCCTTTTCATCAAAATCTACACTGGCCAGGAGGCTGGCGGTCTGTCTCTGGGGGGTAGGTACGTGGTTGTATTTTTTTATGTGCAAGCTTTTCATTCCTTAATTTTCCAGCTTATAGAGAACATATTTGTTCTGCTTCTAAAAACCAAAAACAGTCGGCCGGGCGCGGTGGCTCAAGCCTGTAATCCCAGCACTTTGGGAGGCCGAGACGGGCGGATCACGAGGTCAGGAGATCGAGACCATCCTGGCTAACACAGTGAAACCCCGTCTCTACTAAAAAATACAAAAAACTAGCCGGGCACGGTGGCGGGCGCCTGTAGTCCCAGCTACTCGGGAGGCTGAGGCAGGAGAATGGCGTGAACCCGGGAGGCGGAGCTTGCAGTGAGCTGAGGTCCGGCCACTGCACTCCAGCCTGGGCGACACAGCGAGACTCTGTCTCAAAAAAAAAAAAAAAAAAAAAAAAAAACCAAAAACAGTCTTTTATGTAAAGCAGCTAGCTGCCAAACCACATGCCCAGCCTGGCCCTGGGTGGCTCCACTAGGACCTGGCAGGGGGAACCCACACCTCAATGGAGAGAGGGCTGACCCAGCAAAGCCCCCATGAGGCACCCCTGGCATCACCAGGAGAAGCCCGGAGCTGGCAAATCCACTCACCACAGCACCCGGCACCCAGAGGTGCTCTCTAGAAAGTCCCCAGCAGCCCCTTCCCACAGCAAGCACCTGATCAACCCAAGCAGCTTTCCCCAGGAAACACACCAAGCACACGTCACATCCCCATGACAAAATACTACAAGAAGTTAAAATTAGCCAACTGGATCCAACTGCACCAGCACATGGTGAAAACCTGTAATCATACAGATAAAAATAATGATAGCTAATGCCACAGTTCTGGGTGCTGTGTCTACTATCCTTCTAATTCTCAAAACAATCCTAGAAGGTGAGGACTACTTAGGTCCTCATTTCACATATTAGGAAACTGAGGCAGAGTCATGTGATAAGCTGCGTGAGAACAGTGTCTGGAACCACACAGGTCTGCCGCTCGTCTAGCCGAGAAAACTGCTGCGCCAAATTATATACAAAGCTGTCAATACTCGACTACTTTTGACCTACAAAACTAGCAGTCATACGGCTCCCCCAGTAGCAAACAGGAGAGCAGCATGCACAGATCCATGTGTCCACAGACAAGGCAGGTTCCCAGGCCATGCAGCGATGCACAGAGGCTCCTGGAAAAGCCCAGACCCCAGTGAGAGGCGGTGGCCTCCAGGAAGGCGACTCCCGTGATTTGAAAATCACCTGTCATTTTTTTCTCTTTTAACAAAAAGCCACCTTAGCTTACAGCCCCAAGTTTGGCGTCCTGGGCTAAGGCTCGACTGGCCTGGTCTCCCTCTCTCCTCTCTTCCCTGGCCGCCTCTTTGCCCCCAAGACCCCACACAGTCCGTGACAAGCCGGCAGTCCTCCTCAGGGCCTGGAACCTGGAGTCTCTTCCAGCAGCCCAGGAGAACCTCTCCCCACTAAGGATCCAGTTTCACTTAATTGCAGGCTTCAGGTTTCTGCATGCAGGCCCAGAGGCCTGGGGGCAGGAGGCGCAGGCCGTTTTCTTCCTCTTTTTAATAAGCTGGAAGGCAGCAGCATGTGCCCTGCCGTTCTGAGAATCCGGAACACCTGCCCCTTGGGAAAGGCCGCGGCTCCAAGAGCCCACATGGGAGACCCAGCCGGGAGAAATCAACTGTGGTTTGTCATGGGACATGCTGGGGACACATTTTTTTTTCTGGTCAACCATTGGGACCAGGTACCCCAATTGGATTTAAGGGATTAAAAAAAAGAAAAAGAAAAAAGGGGCTGGGTGCAGTGGCTCACACCTGTAACCACAGCACTCTGGGAGGCCAAGGCAGGAGGATCTCCTGAGCTCAGGAGTTCAAGACCAGCCCGGGAAACATAACGACACCTCATCTTTACTAAAAATCAAAACAATTAACCCAGCCGAGCGTGGTGACATATGCCTGTAGTCCCAGCTACCCAGGAGGCTGAGATGGGAGGATTGCTTGAGCCTAGCAGGTCAAGACTGCAGTGAGCTGCGATTGCACCACTGGACTCCAACTTGGGCAACAGATTGCAAGACCCCGTCTAAAAAAAAAAAGAAAAGAAAAAACAAAAAAACCATGAAAGAAGAGAAAAGAAAAAAGAAAGCACAAATGTCTCTCTGCCTCTCTGTGTGTTTCTTTTGCATTTTGGTTTTTCCCCAGCACAGCCCTTTACAGTTTGCAGGTTTCTCTCTTCACTCTGTGCTCTTCAGCCACAGTCCCCAGGTCAAGGTCAAGAAACTGAGGGTCACTTAATTCCAAGGTCACCAACAGTAGGAAAGCAGCCATTGTCTCCATGACCACATCACCCACGGCCCTGTTCCCAGTTGCTGGTTCACAGGGAAATCACAGGCTCTGTGGGGGCAGCAAGCGTCCTCTACCCCTGTGACAATGACCACAAACTCGGTGACTTAAAACAGCACAAGTTTTTGGGGGGGTTGGGGTTTTTTTTTTTTTTTTGGTTTCTTGAGACAGGGTCTCACTTGGTCACCTGGGCTGGAGTGCAGTGACACGATCACAGCTCACTGCAGCTTCCAACTCCAGAGCTCAAGTGATCCTCCCATCTCAGTCCCCTGATTAGCTGGGACCACAAGTACTAGCCGGGACCCAGCTAGTTTTCTGTATTTTTTGTAGAGACAGGAGGGTCCCACTGTGTTGCCCAGGCTGCTCTTGAACTCCTGGCCTCAAGCAATCCTCCCACCTCGGCCTCCCAAAGTGCTGGGATTACAGGCGTGAGCCACCGTGTCCGGCCAGCATAAGTTTATTACCTTACAGTTTTGGAGGTCCGAGGTCTGAAACGGATCTAACAGAGCTAACACCAAGGTATCGGCAGGGCTGCGTCCAGTCTGAAGACTCTAGGGGAGAACCTGTCCATCACCCTTTATGGCTTCTAGCGGCTGCCTGCACTCCTTGGCTCATGGCCCCTTCCCCATCCTCAAAGCCAGCAGTGCAGCATCTTCAAATCTCTCTGACTCTGACCTCCTGCCTCCTTCTTATAAAGACCATTGTGATTACATCGAGCCTGGGCAGATAATCAAGGATAATCTCCCATCTCAAGGTCAGCTGGTTAGCAGCCTTAATTCCATCTGCCACCTTAAATCCCCTTTGTGGCATAAAATCACATATTCACAGCTTCTGGGAATTAGGACATCGTGCGAGGGACCATTACTCCGCTTAACACAGGCTTCAAAAACAAAAATCTTTAGGCCTCTAGGGAACTCCCAAGGCCCCACCCCACAGATCCTGAACTCCCACCAGGGTCCACGTGCCTCAGTCTCCCCACTGCTACACAGCATGGGCGAGTATGCCCAGTGCCAGCACCTGTATGTGAATACACATCCCCAGCAGTGCAGAGTCCAGCGTCTGATGAAAACGTGATCGGACAGAGCCCTGTGGCCTATCACTAGACTTCCCTCTCTAGATTAACAACAAAGAATTTATCCATACTTTTGAGCAACGTTTTCTTCCTGACCAGTCACAAATGGCCCCATTGTACAGCCCATGCTCTAGTAAGAGCCATAAGAAATCCCCCCACTGCTGAAACCTACGCTTCCTCACACCCCTGCATGCCGGGTTGCAGAAGGCTTTGCAGGGTACAGCTGAGCTGCTGTGGGGCACCCACGGGAGGAGACGTCCCAGAGCCCAAGCAGCATGTGCCCCCATTGTGCAGGTGGTATCCCTCCAAACGGGGAGTGCGGGAGCTGGGGAATCAGAGGCCACCCAAAGCTGCTCAGGATGTCCTTGGCATGGTCAGCACCCTCCCCTGCAGCTCCCGGTAACTACGCTCTCACAAACCCCCACTCAGGAGCCAGGGCCCCGGGGCAGGCCGAAAAGGAACAGGGCGAAGCCTGCCCCATTAGCACATAACGGCATGAGCAACATGAACCCTCAAGATGCTTAGAGACGACCGAGGGCACCACGACAAAACGCCCTCCTTGCTTCAAAGCCCTTTTGCGTCTCTTTCCTGCCAGAGGGTGCCGCGAGGTGGCATCGCTTCCATTTCACAGGTCCCAGAGACGCTGTGCCAAAAGTCACACAGCAACCCGGCAGTGGGGATGGATGTCCGAGGCCCCGTGCCCTCCCCATGGCCCACCTCCCAGTCTGGGGCCCTCCAGGCAGTTCCACATCGTTATGGCTCTCCAGCCTCCCACTGCCCAGCTGGGCATCCAGACAGGAATATCTCCTATGGGAAGCTCCCCTCCCCAGACTCCCTCGGTGCCCCCTCCCACTCAGCTCCCCTCTCTCCAACGCAAAAGTCAGGCGCCCCCTTCTCAACGTCAAACCTCATGCTGCGCCCTCCGCACCTCCAAGCACCCAAAGGCGCTCCTTACGGCACCGCGAGCACAGAGGCGGCCAGGACTCACGGACAGGGGCTGTGACACAGAGAGGGCAGCGAGAGCCTGAAGGTCACACAGCAAATCAGAAAGCACACACCCGACGCACAGCACACGTCCACTTCCACGTTCCCACTGAGGGCCGCACAGTTCCGGGAGGCGCTGCAGCAAGGGGGCAGCACCCAGGGCCCAGGTGCCGGGAGATGCAGCTTCCTGCCCGCCGCTGCAGCTGCTATTTATAGCCGAGCAGGGAGAAGCCAAGACAGACAGGGTCAGCTTCCTGCACGGCAGAGCCGGCCGCAGCCTGGGAGCCTTCGAGGGTGACCCAGAGGGGAATGGGCTGGGTCAGGGCAGACATGGGCTTTGATGTCCAGGATTGGGCACATGGTGGACCCAGGACTGTCCCCGGTCACTCCTGAGGGCCACAGTCCAGGGGAAAGGGATGAAAGCACAGAACGGACCCTGCCCATGACAGCTGCCCACCAAGCAAGGAGCTTAGGAGCTGTGTGTCCTAAGCCAATGATATCACCACTCTGTGCCTCAGTGTCCCCATCTGTAAACAGGGAAACTAACAGTTCTGGCCACACCGGGTTATTGTGAAGCTTAGATGAGCTAATCCAGGTGGTGCCAAGCAAGCCTGCCTGCATCCTGCCAGCTCAGGGCCCTCTCTGGAGCACCCTCACCTCTGCCCCTCCCTGCTCAGACACCAGACAGCAATGCTGGGGCAGGGGGCACCCCTGCACCAGGACACGTGCAGAAGCAGCAGCTCTCTCTACTATACCCTCCAGTGTGTGCACAGCTTACAAAGCCCAGGGAGCCCGAGCAAGTGGCAGGCACGGGGGCATCCCAACCAAGCCCCAGGGCACACACAGCGGTGACAACGTCCACAGGATGTGTACATGCACCGGTGTCATCGCCATAGCAGTCCCAAGTGTCCACTCCCCTACGCACCGGGAACTGCAGTTACCCCCATTCTACAGATGCAGAAACAGAGCACAAAGTGACAGAAAGAACTACGCTGAAGAAACACAGAGGGGCCCCCTACTGTTCCCAGAGTTCGCCGGGGTCTCCTATCTTGCTAAACAGCGGAGAAGTCTTGCTGGCCCTGGGAACCCGCCCAGAAAGCTTGCAGTGGGTTTGGACCCCCCAGAACTTGGTTCCTTGGGGAGAGGAGCAAGGGCCAGGAAGGATCCGCCTCGGGCCACCCATCCGTGGGAACTCGGGTTTAAAGTCCCTCCCTGGTCCCTGGGGTCGCCTGGTTGTGATGCCTCAACTTCCTCCAAAAATTGGCAAAGGGAACACCCACACGGCAAACTGAAAACAGTAAGCGCTAGCCCAGCCCACACGGAAGGCTTCTCTGTGCTCCCAGCGCCAGGCAATAAGCACCTTCAAGTAGGACCTCACAAAATGCTCAAGACAACCTCGAGAAACGAGGAATCCGATTATGCCAATTTTATGGATGGCGAAATGGAGGCATGAACGCTGAATTAGGCAAAACTTGGTTCTTCCACACCCTGGCCACTCTGGGCCTCGCTGTGGGCTTACGTTCACCCGTGGAGCTCAGGGGCCAAGTTGCAGTGCTAGCAAGGGGTGGTCACAGCCACCAAGGGAGGGACAGAGAGGGAATGGCCACAGACTCAGTGACCTGGAGGCTCTGCGGGAGCAGAAGGGGGCCACAGGCCAGGGAGGGTACAGGTGTTAGGCACAGGGATGAATGGATAGATGACCTGGGACCCCCGACGGGCACCAGGGCACGAGGTGAGGACATGCCCTGCCACAGCCCAACACTCAACACATCCACGAGGCACCCACGATGTGCCCAGCACTGCTCTAGAACCTGGGAGACAGACAGACATCCCCACCCTTGTGGAACGTCCATTCTCGCAGGGATGACAGACAACAGCAAGATGAAAACGTGTGAAACCATCATCAGAAGATGGGACAATGGGAAACAAGCGAGGGAGGGAGGGGAGAGGGTGCAATTTTCAATATGAAAATATCAGGCCAGGGGTGGTGGCTCACGCCCATAATCCCAGCGCTTTGGGAGGCCAAGGCAGGTGGATCACCCGAGGCAGGTGGATCACCTACTAAAAATACAAAAATTAGCCCTGCGTGGTGGTGTGCACCTATAATCCCAGTTACTCAGGAGGCTGAGACAGGAGAATTGCTTTAACTCAGGAGGCAGAGGTTGCAGTGTGCGGAGATCACGCCACTGCACTCCAGTCTGGGCAACAGAGCAAGACTCTATCTCAAAAAAAAAAAAAAAAACAGGCCGGGCGCGGTGGCTCAAGCCTGTAATCCCAGCACTTTGGGAGACCGAGACAGGAGGATCACGAGGTCAGGAGATCAAGACCATTCTGGCTAACACGGTGAAACCCCATCTCTACTAAAAAAATACAAAAAAACTAGCCGGGCAAGGTGGCGGGCGCCTGTAGTCCCAGCTACTCGGGAGGCTGAGGCAGGAGAATGGCGAAAACCCGGGAGGCGGAGCTTGCAGTGAGCTGAGATCCGGCCACTGCACTCCAGCCTGGGCGACAGAGCGAGACTCCGTCTCAGGAAAAAAAAAAAAAAAATTTTTGAGAAAAATGTCAAAGGACTGAGACAAGGTCTGCGGATACTGGGAAAGAGTGCTCCGGCAGGGTGAGTGCAAAGGCCCCCTGGCAGAAGCTGCCTGGTGCATTTCAGGAGAAACAGCGAGGCCAGTGTGGCCGAAACAGAGTGGGCAAGGGGAGCAGACTGCAGAGGACAGGCCACGCGGGGGCAGAGGGCAGAGCCTCAAGGCCCAGTTAGGGAATCGGCTTTCGGAGCAGCAGCGGGACTGTCCTGCCCTGGGTTTTCCTGCCCTGGGTTTTCCTGCCTCTCCCTGGCTGCCACGTGGGGTATGGGTCTCACGGTGACCAGTGAAGAGCCAGTTGTGATGGGAGCTGTGTTCGCTTCTAGAACTGCTATAAACAAAGCCCCACACACCAGGGACTTAAAACAACCCACTGTTACTTTCTCACAGTTCGGGAGGCCAGAGGTTCAAAATCAAGGTGTCGGCAGGGGTGGCTCCTTCTGGAGGCTCTGTGGGGGCGTCTGTCCCGAGCCTTCCTCCCAGCAGTCCCTGACACTTCTTGGCATCCAGCCACATCGCTCCAGTCTCTGCCTCCACTGTCGCACAGCCTTCTCTTCTGTGTCTTTTTGTCCTCTTATAAGGACACAGGCCACTGGATTTAGGGCCCAGCCTGCTCCAGGATGACCTCTTCCTCATTAAACGCATCCACAAAGACCTTGTTTCCAAATAAGGTCACAGCCTGAGGTTCCAGGAGGGACGTGAATGGGTGGGAAGGTGGCAGGGGTACTGTTCAACACCATGCAGCAGCCTAGGCCAGGGCACGATAGTGACAGAGGATGCAAAATGGTTAAAAAATATCCAGGAGGGTGGCAGATGGCGTGGGTGGGTGGCGTGGCAGGTTAAAGCAGGTGTCTCCCAACTTCCCCCGCTTGCCATCCTCCCCTGGTTTACCCAGCAGTGGGCATCACCCAAGAGCCACCGCCACACAGAATTCCTCCCAAATCCTGACCCTGCGGACCTGGCCAAGCCCCCAGGACCCTGGAAAGGCCCCCCGACTCCTGCCAGGCTCCAGAGGGCGACATCCCCTGCAGGCCCCCATGCTGATAGGCCTGGCCCAGCCTACGCTTTAGCCCAGGCTGGGGCCTAGAGCTGCATCCTGCCCCCACCCCACCCTGCAGGCTCTCCTCTTTAGCCTCAGGAGCAGGGCTGGCACCAGGCAGGTTCCCATGGTCACAGAGACGCTGTGGCCACACTGGGGCCCGTGTTCCCTGAGGGTCTCAGCAGGTACCCAGAGTTCAGTGTGAGGACAAACAGAGTCCTTCGAGGCCCTCCCCTGCGGGTCTGGCCTCTGGGACTAATGACTTAAGAGCATCCCCAGACAGATCCCCTGGGTCACAAAGAAAAATCAACTGCCCCACCCACCCCGCCTCCAGACCTGGCCCGATGTTTCCCCAGCCCCACCAGAGAATTGTGAGGAGCGGGCCAAGGGAAGGCCACAGGTGGGCAGGCGGAGGGCGTACAGACCTCCCTGGTGGTAAGAAAGATTCTGATTTTTGTTCAAGAAATGGAGGGAAGCCCTGCAGGCTGACGAGGTCAAGTCACTCTAGCTGCTGTGGCTCCACTGGGCTGCCTGCAGAGAGGGGACTGTGGGTACAAGACGGCGGCCAGAGAGCAGGCAGGAGGCGACTGCAGTCCCAGGTGGGCCGTCGAGAGGGGGCTGGGACCACGTCCCTCACTCCAGGAGGATGCCCAGAACAGGGGCCTGGGGGCTGCGGGGGTCAATGGTCCACTTTTGCATAGGTGGGATCCAAGGTCCCTTTGGGACATCCCTGAGCAATGGCAAGGAGACTGCTGGGTCCACCTCCGACCCTGGGCTCAGTGCCGTGGGCCCATGAGTGACAGACAGGAAGGAGGGGGAGCATGACACGGTCTGTAGGGACAAGTGCACCCCAACAGACCCCTGAGTGCCTTTCACTTCACAGCCTGTGAGGCCACGTGTCACTCATCACCCCATTTCACCGCTATGCAAACTGAGGAACTCTGCATGGAGCCTTTGTTATTGTCCAAGGCCAGGTCACTCAGACCTGTGGGTCCCTCCAGGTCCACTCATCAGCCCTAAAATGCAAACACAGGCCACTGAAAATCAAGTGAACCCTGAGAGACAAGAGACGGAGACGGCCTCCGGACCCCAGAAGAGACTGACCCCCAGGAGCTGCCCAGCCCGCAGGCACATACGCACAGACATGTGCAAGCCAGTGGTGACTTGTCACCCAGGTCTGGTCCAATTCCACCTTCAACAGCCCACCTTTTGACTTACCTTTCCCCCCACTTCCTTTCCAGATGCAAAGAAAGGTCAGCAGGAGAAAGCGGGGGGCCTGAAGCATCAGCCACAAATCCAGGTTGGAACCGTATGGCCCAGAGGTCCCTTGGCTTCAGACGCACTTGCAATATTGCCTCCTGAGGTCTCTGGGTACCATAGTGCTGAGCCCCCTACCTCCAGGGCATTCCCTCAAGTCAAGCAGTTCTCAAGGCCCCCATGGGCTCTCAAATGGGACGTCTTTCACCATCCAAGTCACTCACTGTCATCTTCCCAACTCGGACCCCAAAACCATGCTCAGTTCTCACCCAGGGTCTGACCTTGGTTAAAACACTCCACAGCACCAGCCTTTGGTTTCCTCCTATGGAATGTTGGTGCAGGGGATGGTGCATGAAAGCATCTTGCAAAGTGTTTTCTTTTGCTTTGCTCCTGCCTGACCCATTCTGCCCCTCAAGAACTGAGGCACTTTCAGGAATGTGTAAGGTAAGATAAAAATCAGAAAGCATGGTGGGGGAAAAGGGAAAAAAATGAGAGATAAACAAATCCAAAATCAGGATGAAGTAGATAAAGCCAAAATATAAACCAGTGATTGCGGAAGGCAGGCTGCAAATTTAGCTCTGAACTTCCTAGTAGCCAAAGCAAAGAAGGAAACACGATGGATTACGGCTTTGGAAAAATATGAAAACGATGCCGTGCCACAGAGTAGGTGCTACAGCAACTATATACCACTCTAAAGAAGGCATTACAGTCTCAGTCATCATTTAAGAGGTCAAAAAATTGTGCCAAAAATCAGGCCAACTGCTTGCTGCCTTAACCATCCCCCTTTTCCTATTGCATTCTACAAGAGCAAATTATAACCATAAGCATCAGCGTAACTCAGCAAGAACAGTAGCCCAGGCTAGAAGGAGGGCTTTTAGGACCTACTTGGAATGACCTTCAAACTCACACCCCTCTCTGGGCCATAGTTTCCTCAACAGGGAAACCATGCAAGGCTACACTGAGGTTCAAAACAGTGAGGTAGTATATTAGGGATCGGCAAACATCTTCTGTAAAGGGCCAGAGAGTAAATATTTTAGGCTCTGTAGGCCTTCCAGCCTCTGTCACAACTACTCAACTTTGCAAACGTTGTACCCAAAAGCAGCCACAGACAGACAACATGTAAATGAGTGAGCGTGGCTGCGTTCCAACAAAACTTTATTTATGGACACCAAAATTTGCATTTCATATGATTTCACATGTCATAAAATATTATTCTTCTTTCGATTTTTTTCAACCATTAAAAAACGGAGAAACCATTCTCAGCTTGTGCACCATTTAGAAACAGGTGGCAGGCTGGCCGGATTTGGCCCAAGGGCCATAGTTTGCCAACTCTTGCTTTCTATGTTCCACAGTCGGCTCCGAGACGTATTATCACATAGGATGTGACTATGACGGCGAAAATCAGACCTGAATATATGGCGTGATACCACTTGCGTGTTTGTTTTTAAAGGGAACGCACACATACAGTCCATTTAAGGCCGACATATGCCGAGAGCATCTCGGAGGAAACTCAGGCGCTGGAAGCTGTGACTGCCTTGGGGAACAGAAACCGGGAGGCCAGGAACCGAGGGAGACTTTTACGCAATGTGTTAATTTTCTTTTTTACAAGTCAATGCATTTTCTTTCATTTAAAAAATAAGCTTTTATAAAGTCCAAAGCAACTGGCAGAGTTTTGAATGCATTAGTTTTTGTTTTTCTACATTCTTCCCAAGAAGTATAAAAAGCAACATTATCCCCAAAAATGTTAATCAAAGAAGTCCATGATGTATTAAGTTGTATCATCAAAAAATAAGTATGATCCCACTTAGAGAAAGCAGGTAGGTGTCTTCTGTAGGTACCTGCTTATGCAGACAAGACACGAACAAGGGTGGCCGGGGGATCGTCCCTGCTAACCTAGGATTCCTCTGGGTCCGGCTGGGTCAGCCCCCACGAACCTGCACAAAGGTTTTTCCACATGAGCTCAGCACCGGGAGGTAAGAATGGCCCACACTTCACAGGGACCTGGAGCTGTCTCCTGCGCCCGAGAAGTGACAGCTAAGGAAGGATGTGGGAAGACAGCTCCATATAGTAGGAGTCACTATGGCCACACTGCCCAACAGGGTCAGTGGCCACCAGCCACAAGTGGCTACTCAAATTTATTAAAAACTAAAATTTCATCCCCCGGTTGTGGCACTGGCCTCTCTTCAAGCTGTGACTGCCTTGGGAGAACAGAAACCAGGAGGGCTGGAATGGAAGGAGACTCCCCCAACACCTTTGGGCAGTTTTAATGCCCAATGCCCCACACGGTTCTTGGTTATGGTACTGGCATATCTAGAACATTCTCACCACTGCAAAGTTCTACTGGACTGCGCTACCCCAGAGGCTAGTGGGAGAGGAAGAGGGGGAGGACAGTGAGATGTGGGAAGAGGAAGGGGACAGACGGCAGAGGAGAACGGACCAGCCCAGAGGGCACTCCGGGCTAGGTTTGGGCAAAAGGACCGCTGAAAGGGGAAGACCCTCCAGGATGGCACCATGCAGAGAAAACACGTATGAAAAGGGAAAAAAAATCAGGCCGGTCTCAGTGGCTCATGCCTGGAATCCCAGCGCTTTGGGAGGCTGAGGCAGGAGGATCACTTGAGCCCAAGAGTTCAAGACCAGCCTGGGCAACATAGAGAGACCCCACCTTTATAAAAAATTTTAAAATTAGCCAGGCATGTTGGTGCACACCTGTCATCTCAGCTAGGCGGGAGGTTCATTTGAGCCCAGGAGTTCATGGTTGCAATGAGCTGTGATGGTACCACTGCACTCCAGCCTAGGTGACAGAGCAAGACCCTACCTCAAAAAAAGTTGGGGTGCAGGTGGGGCATTGGGGAAGGAATCAGACACCAAGAGCCCAGGCCCTGCTCTGAAACACAGAATATGACTTCACCCAACCCTGTGCCATCGGGTTAAGTAGTCATTAGCCACAGCCACAGGTGGCTATCTAAATTTAAGTAAATTAAAATTAAATAAAATGGCCAGTTCAGCTGCTCAGTGGCAGGGACCCACTTTTCAAGTGCTCTCGAGTGACAGACACCTAGTGGCTAAAGCACGGGACAGTGCAGCCGCATCATCTTCCATCACTACAGGAGTTCCCACACAGCCCGTCTCAGGCTACCCTCTAAGGCTGGCATTATTTTCCTTCCCTCCCTTTTAAGAATCAGGAAACCAAGGCCACAAGGTCAGAGGCTTCACTCAAGTTCTTAATAAATGGAAGCACGATTCGAACCCTGCTCCTATTTTCAGCGACCAGGAGCAGAGGGGAAGCTCAGCCCTCCCCCAGGAGGCCTCCCCAGTCCTCCCCACAGCCTTCGCCCACTCTCCAGGCTGCCCATGACCTCCAAGCACTCCAAGTGCCTTACAGACACTAAGTGATTAAAGACTAATGGAAAACCTCAACCTTCAAGGGCAGAGGGAGGGAGCTGAGCACATTCGTGAAACACCAACGAGCAACGGGAGAGGAGGCCACCGTCTCCAGAGGGCAACAAGCTGAAGCCTGGGGCTCTGGAAAAGAGACGGGTCCATTAGAGGATCCTTCCCAGCAGCTTTTAAGAGGGAGGAATGGGTGATATCAGAGCAGCCTGTAGGTGAGGACCTGGGTTCACACAACAAATTCTACAGCAAGTCTTTGCTCTCCAAAGGATGAGCCAAAATGGACACAGCAGCTCCTGCGACACACAGGAGCTCATTTTATCTCACAACCATAAAGTCAGAAGCAGCAGCAACATCCCCATTTGAGAGAGGAGCAAACTAAGGCTCACAATAGGTAAGTAACTCATTCACAGTTTGAAGCTGCAGAGCTGAGCAGCAAACCCAATATTCATGCCCTTTGCCCCTGAAGGCTCTCCACTATGGGACAGGTGGCCAGCAATGTGCCCATTTTGCAGATGAGGGCCCCTAAACCCTGAGAGCAAGGGACACTCACCTGGACCCACTGCTTGTAAATGGCCAAGCTGGAACTTGCAATGCTAAATCGGCGGCTCCCTGGGACGGCGGATGAAACACTCCCAGATTGTCCTCTAGTATCTGTTTAGGACAATTCTTTCTAGATTTATAAACCAAAAGCTCCTTCCTCAATCAAGGCTAGCCGGAGCCAAGTGGGTAGGGCAGTGTGGAAGTGCCCAGGCTCAAAAGCCTCACTCTGCTCCAAAATAGACATGATAATAACAGTGATGCTAAGTTCATTCATCACAAGCACAGGTCCCTCCACGGTGCAACCTCGGGCGAGCCTGGACCTGTGCCCTCATCTGTAAAATGGGAATGAAGCCGCCATCCGCCCCAGGGCCTCGCTGAGCAGAAGCCCTCCGGCTACACAGTACCCCAGGGTGACGCCCAGGCCTACGGGCACTCCAGGCCACAGAGCTCTGCTGCTGCAGCTTTCTGGAGCACCATGCTAAATAATTCAAAACCATGTTTTCATTTCAAAATAAACACAGCAGTGTCGCCAAGGCGAATGCCAAATTTGCATGAATGTTTAGGATAAAACGAGACCTCAAAGAAATGCCAAGCCCTACCCTTCTCCCCAAACCCTGGGGAGAATGAGTTCTCAGTCTCCTGCCCACCCTGGGACAAAGATCCGTAGGTGCTGCTCCAAGAAGAAACATCATTTCTTTCTTCATATCCTCTATGGCAGCTCTGCAAAGCAGGTCTGCAGTAAATTCCTGCTGCACTAACATGACTGTGAATAATCCCAGGTCTTAATTCGTAGTTCCACATTCACGCTGTGTGACCCTGGGCAAGGCACTTAACGTCTCTGTGCCTCAAGTTCACCATCTATAAAATAAGATAATAAAAGCACCAACTCATAGAGGGGTTATGAAAAGTAAACAAGTGGATTTGTGTAGAGCACAGTTCCTGGCACACAGTAGGTGTTGGTTCTTATTACTAGTGTATGATTCATAGCCTTTTCCAGCATGGAGGCTGAGAGTTTGCCAGATGGGTTGTAAAGTCAGTTCCCTAGCTCCAAGCTCCCTCAAAAGATGCCCAGCTGGCCTTTCCCAAGCATCACTTCCCTGGGGACCCCATGCACCCATAAGGACACAGACCTTCTGTCGCCCTTGGTCTGGGCCTAAAAAACCTGGCTCTCCCCAGGCAGCAGCCCAAGCTTGGGACCCTCCTTGCCCCTCCCCTGGGCACCCCGGGCAGGAGTTACCAGCTCCCACTGGCAGTTCCCCAGTCTCAGAAGTGTCACCTGGGGAGGCTGCTATTTAGTGTTTGAGATCTGAAGAGGAAACACAGAAGAGAAAACACACACACACAAATAAAATCTCTCAACCCCCCACCACGGTCGGAGGCAGCATTTGTGGGGCTTTTCAGTTCAGACAGCGTCAGGAGGAAGGGCTGAGAGCCTGTCTCCTCTGCCTTAAAATCTCCCTTCCTACAGACAGGACCCCAGGAGAACGCTCTGGCTGGGTTCTGCGTAGGTGCCACCCCCCCTCCCATCTCAGGGTGAAGCACCGACTTCTCCACCTACACTCTCAGACGGGGGTTGGGAACACAGAACTATGACTGCGCCCCTCTCAGCCAGGGGAAACTGGGCCAGGCAGCCTCCACACCCAGCATGAACGGCAGACGCTGGGGGCCAGGACTCCTGGGGCTGCCTTCCAACTCCCTCGGTGGGTGTCTGCGCTGCCAGCGCCCCCTGCCCCCCACCCGCAGGCCCGGAGAACAATCAAGCTCTCCCCAGCCCAGGGCTTCCATGCAGTAAATTCGTGTTTGCAGAGCTCTGGGAAATCTTTAGGAGGTGGCATGAGTATTATTAATTGGGGAAAAAGAACAGATTATGCCAAATAAATCCTTCCCACATAACCAAACCCTATCCGAGAGCGGGAGGGGGAGCGCGCAGCCCCAGGAGGGGTCTCCATCCCTCACCAGGGCCTGACAGCCACATTACCATTTACATGGATTTATCAATAGTATTGATCCCCAGCAGCGTAAATAGCTCAGTGGGAAGAGGCCAGGGCCGGGGCCCGCTGCGCTCCCGCCCCCATGTCTGGGCACCGGCACCCGCTGGCGGTGGCAGCAGTGAATTTCCAAGCAGGGACATGGCAGGCGGCTCAGGGAAGCCAGACAGGGCCTGGGATGCCCTCGCAGCCGCGCTGCCGACTCGCCAGTCACCGCTGGCTCCCCCCCCCCCCCCCAGCTCTACTGGGCCTGTCTCAGTTTTTGCATCTGTTCAATGGGTGGGGGTACCTGCCCTTCTCCATCCTCCCCCGACAAGAAGAGGGGGTGGGAAAAGGCCCCCTCCCTCCCCGAGATCTCCCCAGTGTCCACCCCCAGGCAAAGGTAAGGTGGCCCCTTTCACAGGGCTTCCAGAGCACGTTGGATTAAAGGCCAACTCTTATAACCCAGGAATAATAATCCCGACACAGTAGTCATAGTAACACATACAAGTGCCAAGGGATTCTTATGGCCGGATGGTCAGCTCTCACAACCACCCTGTGAACTCAGTACCATTCTGACCCTCATTTTGCAGATGGGAAACCTGACAGGCACAGAGAGGTTAAGTATCTGTCCAGGGACACATTGCCAGGAAAGTGGCAAAAGTCAGATTCAAATCCAAGGAGCTGAGGTGCAGAGTGGGCCATCCCACCTCACTGCTGCCTCCCGTGGCTCGGCCCCTCCCTCCTCAGCACTCCCAAAAGAGGCCACCCACGAGGTACACAGAGAGCCGCTGATATCAAAGCTGCCGCAGGGACCCAGACCCGGCCGAAAAGGGGCAAAGTCAAGGCCACCGGTAACACATCCCAGCGCGCCCAGAACTCCCCCACCCAGCCCACAGGGTCCTCCCTTTCTCCCCTCCTCCCCTCTTCCCTTCCTCCAAATCTGCAAAAAGGAAATAATAATAATAATCATAATAAAACCAGTTCTCACCAACGGGGGAGAAGGGAGGGGGAGGAAGGGAGGAGGCTGAGCCAACAGAACAGATCCGCCCCCGCTGCCTGCACCAGACCCTCGGAGAGCCGGAGCGCGCGACAGGCGGCGGGAGGACACTCGCTTCCAAAAAAATAAACCTACAATGTAAAAATAACGCCGGGCGCCCCACGCTAATTGGGCCCGGGCGACAGCAGCTCCCAGGTAGAGCGTGTCTCTCCCTCCCGCCCGCCGTGCCCTCCCACCCTCGGCTTGCTCCTCCTGCAAGTGTCTGGGGCGGGGAGGGCGCACCCCACGGGTGCCCTCACTCCCCGCAGGCCTATGAGGAAGCTGCCCTCAACACAAGGGCCTGGGGCTTCCCAGTCCTGCCCAAGTGGGATCAGCTCTGAATTCCAACTTCGCAAAGTAGTGGCATCCCAAGTATCCGCACAGCCCGGGGGAGGGACCAGGAGGCGGCCCAATGAGGCGTCACCAGCCACGGGAGGCAGGCCCAGACACCAGGAACACCGGCTCGCGGGGGAGGGGGACCAGGGGCGCCTCTCCCGAGGGACCCCGCCCGGCGCCCCGTGGCCCCACGCCCAGGAGGGGCAAGGCTGGCTCTCCCCCTCGGCTGGTGGGAGACCCCCATGCGCCCCTCCACAACAGCCAGGCCTGGGAGCTAGGGGGGCCATCTCCAAGGGCTTTCAAACCCACGCTGCCCGATGGAAAATAAGGCGCAGTGTCTCCCCCCCAGGTCCGGGGCTGCACCGGGGACAAGGGACGCTTGGCGGCCAAGTACCCAGAGCCGGCGCACACGGTGGAGGGCCGCTCTCTGCATTTCCAGCGCGCCCCCCGCCCACCCCAACGCCACTTCCCTCCTTCCCGCCCCCTCGCTGGGGAGCTGGAGTTCCCCTAAGTTCCCCGGCGCCCCCGAGCACGCGGGCCGCAGTGTCGGCGGGGCGCCTCGCTCCCCAGCAGGCCACCCCCCGAGAGCGCCAACTCGGGAGTGCAGGGGCCCCGCCAACTCAGCCGCGTGCGCCGCCTGATCCTCCCCGGATCCCCCGGAAGCGCGCCCCGCGGCTCCCCCCCGCCCTCCGCGGGGTCCCTCGGCCCCAACTCACCTCGCGGAGGTGGCAGCGGTGGCGCCCGGGCTTGGGGCGCGCTCGGGCCGCCGGGGCGCTCAGGCAAGTGGCGGTGCCGATCGGGCTGGGGGCGCGCAGCAGGCCCGGCCTCGGGTCGGGACGCGATCCTCCCGCCGCCGCCTCCTAGGGCGCCGGCCCTGGGTCCCCGGCCCGCAAGTTGGCGCGCATCGCGGAGCGCAGGGCGCGGGCGCAGGGCGCAGGGCTCGGGCGGGGCGCGGGCGGACGCGGGGCTCCGGTGCGGCCCGGCCTGCCCGCGGCTCCGCGCTCCCCGGCGGCCGCGGCGGCGGTGGCGGCGGTGGCGGCGGTGGCGGCGGCGGCGGCGGCGGCGGCGGGAGGGGGAGGAGGGGGCGGGGCGGGAGCCCGGGAGGCGGTGGCTCGGCCTCCCTGCTCCCGGCTCCCCGCCGGCAGCGACGCGCCCCGGCCCGGCCCCCTCTGGCTCCTTAAAGGGCCCGCGCCGCCCCTCTAGGCCCTGCGCGTCCCCACTCGCGCGCCCACGCCGCCACACACACAGACACGCACGCACACACTTGGGCGCGACGCCGAGTTTCTTTTTGGCAGCTCCCCGAGGAGGAAGGAGGGGGGAAGCGCCTCCCAGCCTGCCCCTCCCTCTTCTCCTGCGGGCCCGTGGGCCCTCCTCCTCCTCCCCAGCCCCAGTACCTCACTGGAATCGCGTTTCACCTATTAAATTATAACTCTAGAGTGGCCGCTGGATGGGGAGGGGGCGCACAGGGAGGGCCCCACACAGGGCCTTTTAGGAGCAAGCACGGTGGGGCACCTGGGGATGGGAGCAGACAGTAGTGCACAGAGCCCTCTCCAGGCAGGAACACGCTGGGCCGACCCAGCCTGGGTGAACACACTGCAGACTCACCACCCACCATGGACCTGAGATGTCAGATCTCACACAGACAAATACTGGGACACCCACGCGAGTTCACAGCACCCCGGAGGGCACAGACGCTAGAATGCCAGTTTCCTGAGGGCAGAGATCTATTTTGTTCACTGCCCTATCGCAGTAGGGACCCACGAATGTGTTGTTGAGTGAACTCCCACTTGGGGACATTCAGGGACACAAATGCAGAGACAATGCAGCGAGAGCCTGTGTCCCCCACCCCCTCCACACACACACACACACAAACAGACGCACACTTCCCAGAGCGTGCCCCTGGGAGCCACACATGCCCGGCCTGCACAAGCATGCAGTCACAGAAGGCACACATGTGCTCGCTCCCTCACGCACAGGCAGACACTCTCTGCTCCAGCAGGAACCTGGCCCCGCTGGCCGCCCTGACAACCCAATGTCCTCATTTACCCCCTCCTCCCACCCCCTCCAGGTTTGCCCTCTCCAACCAGGGGAGATCTCTTTGAACAGCAGAGGGCACTGGGAGCCCCGGGCCTGGAGCCTCCCTCCCTCCCTCCCTTCTCTTCTGCTTTCTCCTAAGATGCTGGAGAGTTTGAATTTTTTTTTTTTTTTCAGTTCAACTTTCCTTTTTTGGAGTGACGTCTCAGCAGATTCAGTTCTGCCATCTGGCAACATCTGAGAACCCCCAGGGAGAGCGGGGAATGGCTGCGGTGAGGAGGCAGCCGCGTGGTTTCCAGAGGCCGGCGCGCCTCCCGCCTCCGCCAGGATGCTGGGGTTGCCGGGCTCCCCTGCAGCCAGATCCCTCTCTGCCCTCTCGGGCTTTTAGTTATGGAATTTTGGGGGGCTGGAAGGAGCCTCTGGGGCTGACAATGTCTGGAAAAAGGGAAGTGGGTGTGGAGGGGAGCAGTTTGCAGACTGAAACAGGAGGGGTCACAGGTCAGTGTCCACCCCCTCCTTGTTTGGGCCCCAGCAGCTCCAGTTCTGCCTAGCCAGTCCGTCCAAATCCACAGGCAAAAAGCTGGAGCCACAGAAGGAAGGCCTGACCCCCCCACTTCCCCCACCAAGGGTCTGGAAGAGGGAGGCAGGGGAGCTACTCTGCCAGCCCCAGGCCGCCTGGCAGCCCTCCTGGCAGCCCTCCTGTCACCTGAAAACCCTCTGTGATTTTGCATTTCCATGAGATTCAACTCTATTTGAAGCTGGAAGAGGGGCATTTGGGGTGTCTTCAGGTGTTCTCCCAGCTTCTGCCTCTCAAGGGCTCTCTGAAGGCATAGAAGCGGGCCAAGTAGGGGGTCTGTCAGCTTTGTAATGTCCCAAGCGTCACCTGAAAACCCCACACAGGAAGCCTTATCAACTCAAGCGCCAGTGTGCTCGGGCCCGACCATGTCACAGATGGCAAGACTGAGGCCAGGAGAAGGGGTGGCATTTGTCCGGAAAGGGATTGGCCCTTTCCTGTCTGCTCCTGTTTCCTGGCTGTGGGTTGGGTTATTAATCTCACCCTCCCAGACGGCGGGGAGCAACACTAGCACTGAGCAAGCACTTACCGTGGGGAAAGCGAGGGTCCTGGTCACAAGTAGGGAAACAGGCCTGGAGAGATGAAGAACCCGACTTGCCAGCCTCCAGCAGCAGCCCGTGATTCCAAATGAGTGCTGGGAATCTGCACTTTGGGGAGGTCTCAGCTGAGCCCGCCCCCTCCCCCAATCACAGACTGGCACCCTAGTTTGCTACTCTGTTTGCTACTGGGCTCTGAGTGACAGTCCATGAGCAACTAATGAGAACAGTAGCTTTTAAAAACGGCCAAAGAACACTGCACACAAACAGCCTCCCGGGGGGGGGGGGGGCCCCTGGACTGTGAGTTAGTAACAGTAACATCTAAGAGCTTCCCAAACATCTCAATTGCCTTTGTGAGGAAAAGACTTTCAAGGTACCTGTTTTACAGGAGGGGAGACGGAGGCTGAGTTAGGAAGTCACCATGGACACTGGGAAGCATGTTGTATGTGTCGCAGGCCAGGCTGCAGCTGGCTGGAGCATGCTGTATACATCCAGGGGGCTCCTGTCCAGTTGGCGCCAAATTCCACCCCTTGGGCTTTGTCTCTACATTCTCCCATCCAATCATTCAACCATTGCTTCCTAAAGACTCCCTCCAATCATCCAACCACTCCTTTCTAAGTATTTGTCAAAATAGTCCAGCTCCTGCCCGCCTCAACACCTTTGCACTTGCTGTGCCATCTGCCTGAGACTGTCATCTTCTGTCTTCAGGTCCCAGCTCCTTAGAGAGTCCCTTGCAGCAGGGCGCAGTGGCTCATGCCTGTAATCTCAGCACTTTGGGGGACCAAGGCGGGTGGATCACCTGAGGTCCTTGGCATATTTTAGGGTCAAGCCGTTGCTTCCTCTGGGTAGGTGGGACTCCCAGGAGCTTGAGGTGGCAGTGAGCTGTGATTACACCGTTGCACTCCAGCCTGGATGACATAGTAAGACCCTGTCTCTAAAATATGTTTCATTTGGGCCAGGCGCAGTGGCTCACGGCTGTAATCCCAGCACTTTGGGAGACTGAGGCAGGTGAATCACCTGATGTCAGGAGTTCGAGACCAGCCTGGCCAACATGGTGAAACCCCATCTCTACTAAAAGTTCAAAAATTAGCCGGGTGTGGTGATGCAGGTCTGTAATCCCAGCTCCTCGGGAGGCTGAGGCAGGAGAATTGTCTGAACCCAGGAGGCGGAGGTTGCGGTGAGCTGAGATCATGCCACTGCACTCCAGGCTGGGCAACAGAGTGAGACTCCATCAAAAAAAAAAAAAAAAAAGTTGTCTTTGTTAGCCTGACACCCAAGAGATGCCCATTCAGGCTAATCAAGTTCACATGGTCATTCATGGTATCAGATCAATTCCAGCCACTCCTGGAAAAAATTCCCCACCTTCAAGGCAAGCCTGGAGGAATAAGGCATCTATAGGGTCAGGACTCAAGCTGGGGGACATGGTGCCCTGAACAGCTTTGACCCTGGCTACCCCAAGAGCCCTGAACTGACCGCTAGATCGTACCCAAGGGGCCTATGTCACACTATCTATCAGTAACAACCCAGAAGACACCCAAATGAGCATTCCTGGGGCCAAGCCTCACATGCACACCTAGAACTGTGTCCGTGTAGAAAAATCTTATCTATATTTTTCTTACTTTTGACGTGCTTTGAAGCAGAAGTTGCAAACTGGATGGATCACCTGAGGTCAGGAGTTCAAGCCCAGCCTGGCAAACATGGAGAAAACTTGTCTCTACTAAAAATACAAAAATTACCCAGGCATGGTGGTGCATACCTGTAATCCCAACTACTCAGGAGGCTGAGGCAGGAGAATGGCTTGTAAGCCAATATCATGCTACTGCCCTCCAGCCTGGGCGACAGAGCGAGACTCCATCCCCCCAAAAAAACAGAAAGAAAGAGAGAAAAAAAGAAAAGCCCACAGGACCTGGCAGAACAGCCAGCCCAGAACTGGAGGAGAGGGTGAGATACGCCCGGGCAGGGCCCTTGGCACACCCTGCACCTGTCCCAAGGCATTTTTATCTTATTTTTTAGAGACAGGGTCTCACTCTGTCACCCAGGCTAGAGTACAACGGCATGATCACAGCTCACGGCAACCTCGAGCTCCTGGGCTCAAGTGATCCTCCTGCCTTGGCCTCCCAAAGTGTTGGGATTAGGCTCAGCTACCCTTCTTTAAAACACAACAGCCACCAAACCAAATACTAAATGCCTCCTGCAGGGAAGCGGGTGGACGATCAGCGGGAGCAGGCCTATTTGTGGCCCCTGCAAAGCCTTAGTTCTCCAAGCAAGTTTTCCACTCAGCTGTGGGTGGTTCCCACCCAACATGGAAGGATCGGTAGGCGTGGGAAGTTAGAACCTTCCTCAGTTGTAAAGGGACCCTCTTCCAAAGATGTAGGCAGGAAGGTGCACTGAAGGCCCTGACTTCACCACAGTGCAATACATCGATGGAGCAAAATTGCACACTGTTGACCCTGCCACCCCAAGAGCACTGGGCTGCCCATCCCAGAGCACAAGCAAGGGGCCTGTGTCACACGGTCAGCGACAGCCCAAAGGACACCCAAATGAAGAGTGCGCCTGGGGACAAGCTATGCAGGAGGAGAAGCCTGGTTTCAATGATGGCATCACGGTTTTTTGTTTTTTTGCTTTTTGTTCTTTGTTTTTGAGATGGAGTCTGTCTCTGTCACCCAGGCTGGAGTGCAGTGGCAAAATCTCAGCTCACTGCAACTTCTGCCTCCCAGGTTCAAGTGATTCCTCTGCCTCAGCCTCCCCAGTAGCTGGGACTACAGGCACGCACCACCACACCCGGCTAATTTTTGTGTTCTTTGTAGAGATGGCGTTTCACCTTGTTGGCCAGGCTGGTCTCAAACTCCTGACCTCAGGTGATCCACCCACCTCGGCCTCCCAAAGTGCTGAGATTACAGGCATGAGCCACAGTGTCTGGCCCACAGTTTTATTCAATATGTAGTTATTAAGCACTTACTGTATGCTGGGCATGGTGGGATCAAGCAGTGAAGGAGACCACCCTTTGTAGCCACAGAGAGTTGACACTCAAAAAGGAAGTTATCATCAATCTCATGTGCTAAGCAAGGACCCTCCCTGGACATAAAGAATCAGGCCCTGAAGCCAGCCCTTTAAAGGCTAAGAAAAACACCCTGGCATTCAAAGCAAAGTGAAAGTTCAGAACATGGGGGATTGGCAGGGGACAGGATCTCTTGGCCCTTGTCCTTTCTGCACAGAGGGGTCCAGGGGCCCTTCTGATCTCACAGTCCTGCAGAAACCTCACTGAGGATGTCACTCAGAGTCCCCAGCCAGCCCCCACTCACGCTTGCTGCAAGAAACTGCAATGTCACCCTCAGCTTCCTCTGCTCCTTTATTTAAGACACTGTTTACTTTCAGAAATAATGGAGCTGAGAACAAACTCAGGCTCCCCTCTGATAGGCCCGATGATCTCTGAAGATCAGCAGCTCACTTTCTCCCAGGGGTTCCCCCTCGTTTCTGGGGTGTTGTCCCACCAGGGCATCTGCTTGAGTCTTTGCTCTCAGGCACTG
This sequence comes from Trachypithecus francoisi, assembly GCF_009764315.1. Lineage (NCBI taxonomy): Eukaryota > Metazoa > Chordata > Mammalia > Primates > Cercopithecidae > Trachypithecus > Trachypithecus francoisi. The sequence continues at coordinate 8,602,348 of NW_022681456.1, read as the reverse complement.
TGGGTGGGAGCACAGGAAGGCCCCATCTAGGGGGGCAGTCCAGCAAGGATGACATGGTCCCTGTAGTCTTGCTCTCCTGAATGGCCGCCATGGGGCTGGCTAGGTGGATCCTGCCATTTTCTCCAATGGGACAACCCGCAGCTGTGAACAAACCTGAGAACAAGCTGTACAGTTCTGTTCCCGTGGAGGCAGACCTCCCAGATACATTGTTTAGCGCAAAAGCACGTGCAGTGCTCGGTGTGCAGTATGGTACCTTTTGTGCAGAAAAGTAGGGAGGAGTAAGTGTGCTTAGGCTGCTGGGCTATGCATGATACTTTTTTGCATATATTAATGGGGTACTAGTGCAATGTTGCTACATTGTTATGTTGCATTGTGGTGAAGGCAAGGCGTTAGGATGCACCCATCACGGGAGTGGTGCGCCTTGTGCTCACCAAGCAACCTCCCACCATCTAACCCCCTCCCATGTCCCCATACCTCTCAGTCTCCAATTCCATCATTCCACACTCTGCTTCCATGTGTACACATTGTTTAGCTGCCACTTGTAAGTGAAAACATGCAGTATTGTCTTTTTTTTTTTTTTTTAAGACAATCTCACTTTGTCACTCAGGCTGGAGTGCAGTGGTGTGATCTCAGCTCACTGCAACCTCTGCCTCCTGGGTTCAAGCAATTCTGCTGCCTCAGCCCCCTGAGTAGCTGGGACACCACCATGCCCAGGTAAGTTTTGTATTTTAGGTCGAGACGGGTTTCACCATGTTGGCCAGGTTGGTCTCAAACTCCTGGCCTCAACCAATCTGCCCGCTTTGGCCTCCCAAAGTGCCTGGGATTCCAAGCATGGTCCACTGCGCCCGGCCAGTATTTGTCTTTCTGTGTCTGAGTCATTTCACTTAAGATAATAGACTCCAGTTCTATCCGCATTGCTGCAAAAGACAGGATTTCATTCTTTCTTACAACTAAATAGTGTTCCATGGTATATAAGTACCACACTTTCTTTATCCAATCCTTCACTGATGGACACTTAGATTGATTCTATATCTTATATGCATGAAGACTTCTGCAAGGAGATTAATTCAGGAGTGCCCACTGTGTGTGAGGCACCACACTATGTGTGTGAGATACAGCAGTGAATGAGATAGGCAGTCTCTGCCTCCATGGAGCTGACGTTCTAAAGAGAAGGATGCATAATTAAAACTCAATGAAGGCCGGGCACGGTGGCTCACGCCTGTAATCCCAGCACTTTGGGAGGCGGGCGGATCACAAGGTCAGGAGATCGAGACCATCCTGGCGAACACGGTGAAACCCCATCTCTACTAAAAATACAAAAAATTTAGCTGGGTGCGGTGGCGGGCGCCTGTAGTCCCAGCTGCTCAGGAGGCTGAGGCAAGAGAATGGCGCAAACCCGGGAGGCGGAGCTTGCAGTGAGCCAAGATCGCACCACTGCACTCCAGCCTGTGTGACAGAGCGAGACTCCGTCTCAAAAAAAAAAAAAAAACTCAATGAATATATCATTCCCTGGACTAGATAAATGCTCTGCGAGAAATAAATCAGGAAAGGAAGGCAGGGCACTGCGGCTCACACCTGGAATCCCAGCACTTTGGGAGGCCGAGGTGGGTGGATCACCTGAGGTCAGGAGTTTGAGACCAGCCTGGCCAACATGGTGAAACCACCTGTCTACCAAAAATACAAAAATTAGCCGGACGTGGTAGTAGGCGCCTGTAATTCCAGCTGCTTGGGAGGCTGAGGCAGGAGAATCGCTTCAACCCGGGAGGCAGAGGTTGCACTGAGCCGAGATCATGCCTCTGTACTCCAGCCTGGGTGACAGAGTGAGACTCAGTCTCAAAAAGATAATGAGTAAATCAGGAAAGGAAGATAGTGTGTACGGGTGTGGGAGGTCAGGGGAGGAACAGTGAAGTATCTGGGAGAAAGTAGAACAGGCAGAGGGAACCACTGGTGCAAAGGCCCTGGGGTGGGAACGTGCTTGGTGTATTCCAAGAACAGCAAAGAGGCCAGTATGAGAACAGTGGACGGAGTGGGCAGTTCAGGGAGGGACATGTGGCAGGAGCCAGGGGGAGGTTGGGGAGGACACAGGACAAATTGACAGCAGAAGATGCCTCTGGGTGGGGGCTGGAGGAGGATGTAACAAGGGTGGGTACAGGGGATGCCCTGGGAAATGGGGGTTGAGGCAGAGGGTCACTTGCTCTGACCATGTCCTGTGTGAAATGTTTACAGATGGAAAATGCTTTCTTGCTTTGTTTTTCAGCTTGGACATCTGGTTTTGGACATCCCTGCATGCACTTCTGGAGTCTTACGAGATTCAAAGAGGTCTCCTTTCCAGCATCTTTGCACCACATTTGCTCCTTCTCAGCCTCCCTGGGAATGTTAGGAATTAGCCCCTGGGTGGCCTCGCCTCCTGCCTGGGCCTGGAAAGCCAACCCCCTGCCCCATCTCTTCTTCCCAGGGCACAGATGCGCACGGATGCACACACAGATGGTGAAAGCGTCTGCACTGCAGCGGTGACCGTCGCTGCATCCGACTCTAAAGCAGCCCTGGCCCAGACTGCCCCGCTCAGACCCGGGCCGAGGGGAGATCAGAACCCAGAGGCCTGTCCGCAGCGGGCGAGACCTGAGGTCTTAGAACTGAGCTTGTGTTTGCCTCCTGGGTTCCCTCTGGCTTCTGCCTGACTGAGTCAGTCATACTGGAACTCTCATTTTAAAAATGAATGCTGCTGGTCCCCCTGGCTCAGAAGGGTCCTCCAGGCCTCTCTGGTGCGTGCCAGAATTCCAGAATTATTGTAAGCTGAGCATTGCACGTGAAAAGTTTACAGGACTCTAAAATCCCAGGGGGAGGGTCCCTCTAGCAAGTTAAAGTGGAAAGGATCCACAGATTCGAATCCGACAGATCTGGATTCACCTCCAAACTCGGCTATCTCGTTGAGTTACTCAACAAACATGTATTCTGTTGGTCCTGGGGTCCCACAGTGAATGAGACTCAACAAGGAGGCAGCTCTCTGGAGGGCAGAGTGAGAGACGCCTGGCTGGGCCTGCTCCATGTGTCTCCCACTCCTCCTGGTCTGTCTTCCTGAACAGCACAAGCCAACAACCATGGCTCTGTATGGACTCTGGGTCCAGCAACCCATTTATCACACTCAAATTCAGGACCAAGTCCACAGGGTGGAGAGAGGGTCTGCAGCAGTCCCTGGGCCGGGTGGACTGCAGCAGGAGGGCAGACACTATGGGGACAGAGTCTCATTTGGAGGGTGACTTCCCACATGGGGTGGGGCAGCAGCTCCCTGGCAGCCCAGGCCTGTGACATCACTGAGCATCCTGCCAGGAGGCTCCACCTCAACTGCTCAGGCCCCTTAGTACCCTGCAGGAAGCCCTCCACACACCCAGGGCAGATCCTCTTCCCTGCAAGACTGAGGCAGTCACACAAGCAAAGGAAGGAAGCATCGTCAAGGCTGGCGATGGGGGCCCAAAAGGATAGGGGCCAGGAGCGCTGGAGGGCGCAGGGAGGACGGGTTTGAGATGAGGTGATGCAGGAGGGTCTCCCTGAGGAGGTGATATTTCAGACGGAGGCGGCCGGGGATGAGGGAGCAGCATTCTGGGTGGGAGAAACAGCAGATGCAAAGGCCACAGCACGGGAAGTGACTCGATGTGTCTGAAGAATGGAGAGAACGCCGGTGTGGCTGGAGTGTGAGAAGGGGCAAGTCACTCGATCTCTTTGAGCCTCAGTTTTCCTCATCTGTAAAATGGGGCTGGACTCCCTGCCTGGCCGAATGCACAAGAAATCAAATTAATGTGTAATGGTGTGCTGTTGTTTCAGGTGCTGTTGAGAGGAGAGGAAAGCAGAGGGTGGCTGGGGAAGGCCTCTCAGGGGAGGTGACAATGGAGCACAGACCTGAATGACAGAGAGTGACAGTCACGAGGATGTCCACAGAAAGGACGTTTGGGGCAGGGGGCATGGCAAGTGCAAAGGCCCTCAGGTAGGATGCACGAGCTCGGCAAACATGTGTGTCCTTGCAAGCCACAACACGGAGCCCACCCTTCCCCTGAAAGCACTGGGAGACCCTGACGGGTTTCAGCAGGACCGTGGTCAGGTCTGGGGCATGTTTCAGAATGGGGATCCCTGAGAGGCAGGAAGGCCGGGTGGAAGGTTGTGGCAATGAGAAATGACGAGTGCCAAGGCAGGGGCAGTGCAGGGGGTGGAGGAAATGGGCGCTGTGGAGGGTAGGCAGGCAAGGTGCAGGGAATCCAGTGCCCCAAGCCCCAGGAGGAGGGGCCAGCAAGGGCTGGGCCGAGACAAGCCTGGGCAGGGAAAAGGGAAGGGAGCCCGTTTGTGCCTGTAAATCAATTTGCTCCAGCAGCACTGTGGAAGAAAAATGCCACGCCTGTCCCCACGGGCCCTTCGAAGCTCTTTGTGGAAAGGCATACACTTCAACCTTGGGGTGCATCCTGCTCTCAAGGCCTCTGGGGGCCAAGTCAAGCCAATGAAGTGTGCGCAATGCGGGTGGATCAGGCCTGGCAGGCTCCATTGCAACCTCTCCAAAGCCGCCCTTCCTACCTTCCCCATACCTCAGTTTCCTTTCTGTTATATGGGTGTCCTATGAGCCCCTTCCTCACGGGGTGGCCGTTAGAATTAAATGGGATCCTGGGGGTAAAGCCCTAGCACAGTGCCAGGTCATATAGATGTCAGCCGCAAGGGGAGATGTGGGCATGGGCCGGGAGAAACCCGGGATGACTTCATGGCAAAGGCAGGACTGGTACTGAGACTGGCTAATCACTGCTAAGGCTGCCTGGGCTATTACAACCTGCCAAGCTCATGCTCGAACTTCTGGAATCTGCAAGAATCTTTGGAGGGAGACACGGTTATCAGCCCCATGGTATTACTCTCCTGTCATAGCTGTAATGAATTAAGCCAAACATGGTGGCTGAAAACAGTACAGATTCATTACCTTACAGTTCTGGAGGTCGGCAGTCTGAAGCGGGTCCTGGAGAGATAGAATCAAGGTGCCAGCAGGGCTGTGTTCCTCTTGGAGGCTCTGAGGGAGAATCTATTTCCTCACCTTTTCCAGCTGCCAGAGACTGGTGGCCTCGCCTCACTCCAATCTCCTTCCATCGCTGCATCTCCTCCCCAACTCTGACCTCCTGCCTCCCTCTCACAAGGAAGCTTGTGATTACACTGGGCCCACCTGGATAATCCAGGATCATCTCCCATCTCAAAATCCTTTACTTAATCACGTCTGCAAAGCCCCCTTGCCATGTAAGGTAGCAGATTCACAGATTCTAGGGATAGGATGGGGACATCTCTGGGGCTATTATTCCACCCAGCAGATCCATCTCATGCATAAGAAAATAAAGGTGAGAAGCCAGAGGGAAAGCTTGAGAACACCTGACTCAAGAGGGGAGCGCTGGCTTCGAACCCAGTCTGTCCAACTTCAAAGCCTGCAGTCACCATCATTTCAGGATTCCCGCTTTTCCCGTGCGTATTGTCTGAACTTGCATTTGGGGGCTTCAGCCACTGCCTCATCAGTTCATCTTCATTAAGCACCTATTGTGTACCAGGCAGTGTTCCAGGCACCAGGGATACAGTGGCCACCAAGCCAGGAGAACTTCCCTGTCTGCACTACGCTCACAGTCACTCAATCACATCCATTATGAGGCAAGTCACAGAAACCTCAGCTCAAATCAACTTAAGCAATGAGGTCATTTATTATTTCACATAGCAAGAAATTAGGAGGAAGGGTGGTTCTGGGTTTGGTTAGATTGAGTGCCATTGTCAGGGATCTCCTGGTTCTTTCCGTCTTTCTGGTTTCCTCCCCTCAGATTAGTTCTCATCCCAAATTTCTTCATGACCACAAAATAGCTGCCACTGCTCCAGCTAATATATCCAGGCACAACATTCAGTGCATGAAGAACAAGAGCCCTTTCCCTAAAGCCCACTGCAGCCCTTTACTCATATCTCATTGGCCAGAAATGGGTCCCATGCCCACAGCTTTACTAGTCTCTGGCAAAGGAAACAGAATCACATTAATTGCCTGGGACCAATCTGGATATTCCCCTAGAGCTAAAGATGTATCCCCCTTTTCTGAGTCCCCTGGAGAGGCACAGGCCTCTCACTGAAATCAGGGTTCCCACAGCAAGACAGAAGGGAATAATTGCTTGGGCAGTAAATGGCCTGGGTTCAAATCCTAGCTCTGCCATATTCCCTGTGAGTAGCTCTCTGGGCTTCAGTTTCCTTTTCTGTAAAATGCGTATAGTAGCAGGACCTGGTTCATGGGGTTGTGGTGAGAATAAAATGAGTCAACATGTGCAAAGTCCAGTGTGTGCAAAGCCCAGCTGTCAACAAGGCCCAGCTGTCATTATCTTTCCTGGGGTCCTTCTCCGAGGGCAGGGCCCACAGCATGAATTCTCCTTCCATTGCCTGGACTGTAGAAGACTTTTTGTCAGTGTCCCTCCACACCAAAAGGAAAATATGCTCACAACGACCACATTCCAAGACCCTCATCCTAAAGGCTGGTTGGGGGAGGACTTGGGTGAGCCTTCTGCTCAGTGCCAATGGGGAGTTCCCATAGGTAGCCCAGGAAGGATATGCCCAGAACAACAATAGTTTGGAAGTCCTCACTAGGACTTGGGTGCTGGGCTAAGTGCTTGGCACAAGGGACCTCTCTCGGCCCTATCCTGTCAGCCGCCATTAACAGTGAGGAAACAGAGACTCAGAAAAATAGAGCAGCGTGGCCTGGGTTATCCAGGGCAGGAGTGGAGGAAGCAAATAGTATCTGAACCCAGGTCTGGTGGGCCCCAAGGTTCAGCTCACGGATGGGTTCACGCACACCACTTGAGGATTTAAACATCAGGCCACAGTAGGTGAACATATGTGGCCTCTCCCACATACCGACGGCCAAGAAGCACATGAAAAGATGTCCAGCTGCTTTAGTTATTAGAGAAATGCAAATTAAAACTCCAGTGAGATAGCACTTCACCCAACTAGGATGACTTTAATTCTATTTATTTATTTATTTATTTATTTATTTATTATTTTTTGAGACGGAGTCTTGATCCGTCACCAGGTTGGAGTGCAGTGGTGCGATCTTGGCTCACTGCAACCTCTGCCTCCCGGGTTGAAGAGATTCTTCTGCCTCAGCCTCCCGAGTAGCTGGGTCTGCAGGTGCCCGCCACCATGCCTGGCTAAATTTTGTTGTATTTTTAGTAGAGATGGGGTTTCACCATGTTGGCCAGGATGGTCTCAATCTCTTAACCTTGTGATCTGCCTGCCTCAGCCTCCCAAAGTGCTGGGGTTACAGGTGTGAGCCACCACGCCCAGCTTAATTCTTTTTAAAAGGGAAAATAACAAGTGTTGATGAAGATGTGGAGGAACTGGAATGTTTGTGCATTTCTGGCGGGACTGTAAAACTCAGCCACTGTGGGAACAAGTGTGGCTGCTCCTCAAAAATTGAAACATGTAGTCAGCATATCCAGGAATTCCACTCCTCCTGGGGACGTACCCAAGAGAACGGATAACAGGCCTCAAACAGTTACTCACACCTCAACGATCATGGCAGCATTATTCACCACGGCAGAAGGGAAATGTCCATCGAGAAACGAACGGATACACAAATTGGGGTCCATCCACACAACGGGATATGATTCAGCCACAAAAAGAAATGAAATGCTGACCCATGCTACGACACACATGAGCCTCAAAAGCATGACGAGTGAAAGAAGCCAGACACAAAGGCCACACCCCGCATGATTCCACGTACATGAAATGTGCAGAATAGGTGAACCCATAAAGACAGAAAGGAGATTCACGGCTACCAGCGGCTGGGGATGAGGGAGTGACTGTTAATTGGCACAAGGGCATTTTGGGAAAGTGAAAATGTTCTGGAACTAGATAGCGGTGGTGTTTGCATGGCATCGTGAAGGTACCTAATGTCAGTGAATGGAATACTTTAAAATGGTAAAATGGTTGATTTTATATTATGTATATTTACCACAATTTATAAAGGAAGGAAGGAAGGAAGGAAGGAAGGAAGGAAGGAGGGAGGGAAGGGGAAGGAGATAGGAGGGAGGAAAAGAGGGAGGAAGGAAGCAGGGAAGGGAAGGGAAGGGAAGGGAAGGGAAGGGAAGGGAAGGGAAGGGAAGGGAAGGGAAGGGAGGGAAGGGAAGGGAAGGGAAGGGAAGGGAAAGTAGACGGAGGTAGGAGGGAGCAAGGGAGGAAAGAATGAGGCTTCTCTTGCAGGAATCAGAATCTTGCCACGCTGGGCTTTCGCTGATTACAGCAACCCCCGCCCAGCATTTCTGGCCCCAGTAAGCTTCTGGCATTTCCAAAGGTGGCAGGAGACTGGGCAGCTGGCATAGCAGAAGGGAACATCACACTCTGCCCTCCCCACCCCAAGCCCCCTGGCCTGGCCCTGCCCACAGGATAAAGAGGGAAGCTCCAGGCTGCTGCTGCTAGTGTTGCTGCTGCTGTGGCTGTCATCCTCCCTAAGCCTGGGCCCCAGGCCCTGGGCACACCTCCCTTCCTCGCTCTGCCAGGGCCCATGACCTCCTTCCGTCCTTTCAGGATTTTGCAGGAAGTGGAAGAGGCGTGTAGAAGGTGCCAGAGGACAGACAGGAAGCCAAGTGAGTCTCCCTCAGGGACAGGGGAGAGAGACTGCCCCGAAGGCTGAGTGAGGAGGGGTGACCGAGGCCTGAGGTGGTTCCTGCCCTGGGGAGCTGCTGCGGGGGCCTGGGGTTCCTGCTGCGCCCCGGCTTGGATGAATATGCAGCTGGAGGCGTGAACTCAGGTTTCCCTCCTGTCTCCCTGGGCTCCCTCAGCCGCTCTGCCTGCTTCTTGGGCATCTTCCCACCCTCAAAAGGTGGCATCCCAGGGCTCAGGTGTTCTTCCTGACTCCTGTCTGTGCACAGGCGCCCGTCCGTGTCCGCGTCTGCATCCATCCTGGAGCTTAAGTCTCATCATCACGGGGATGGATGACTTTAGAACCCCAGTTGCAGCCCGGGCTCCTCTCGGGAACTCCAGACTCCAGATCCAACCACGGACAGGCCCACTCGCCTTGTCTGGTCAACAGGTGATGTGAACTCACCATGACCCAAATCACCCCTGACCCCTCACGGCCTTCCCTGTCTCAGGGGAGGGCAGCTCAGTCCTTCCTGACAATCAGGCCCAGGACCTGGAGTCGGGAGCGGGTGGTCTGGGGAGGGGGCTTCAGGTCATTCCAGGGACGACATGGGCCAGTAGCGGGCCCTGAGAGGAGCTAAAGAAGGCCAGGCCATTGGCGCATCACGGGACGCAGGGACAGGGCAGAAGAGTCCTCGCCAGGCTCCAGGCCCCTCCATGAGGCCTCTGTAAACCATCTTCTCACTTTCTTGGATGCACACGAGTTTTTAATCTTGATGCAGTCCAATGTCCCTATTTCTTCTGTATGGTGGATATTGTTGATTCCGTTTCAGAAATGAGGGAACTCAGGGTCAGAAAGGCAAAGGGACTTTTTCTGGGATCACAAAGCTCAAAAGTGATCCAGTTGGGATTAGAACCCACATTTGTCTGTAAAACCCGAGACACCAGGAGCATCAGTGAAGGTGCTCTGGGCTGCAGGTGACAGAAAAACCCAGCCCACATGGCTTTAGCAATGAGACCTAGCGCCTCCCCATCAGGGGCAGGGGGCTCCAGGCTGGCGGACCCAGCAGCTCAGTGACATCATCAAGGAACCAGGTTCTTTCCTTCTCTTTGATCTGCCATCTTCAGTGCTGTCCCCACCTGCAGGCCAGAGGGCAAAAGGGAGGGGCATTTCCCGGAGTCACCTCCAGATAGTGAATCCGTGAAATAACAGAGACCCTCCCGGACCATGGCTGTCCCCAGGAGAAAAGCTCATTCAGATGTCCCGCCCAGAAGACTTTCCCCACATCTTATTGGCCCAAATCGAGTCACATGCCCACTCCTGAACCAATCCCAGCACAGGGAGAATGACTCACCCTCAGACCAATCAGGGCCCTCCCTGGAGTCGGTCGGGGCCCAGGGAGGCTCCCAGCAGGGTGAGAGAGGCGGAAACCCAACAAAATCAGAATGTGTCCTGATTATCCCCTCCTCCAGTCTTTCCAGAAGTGCGACATCCACACTGCTGGTAGCACCTGAAGTGATTGTCAGTGACGAACTTTTTCATAGGTTTTGGATGAATTCTTTTAATAGTCATTAGTTTTTATCATAGTTATGGCAGTTTTTGCAATTACTTTTTTTTTTTTTTTGAAACCGAGTCTCACTCTGTTACCCAGGCTGGAGTGCAATGGCGAGATCGTGGCTCACTGCAACCTCCATCTCCTGGGTTCAAGCGATTCTTCCGCCTCAGCTTACTGCCTTAGCCTCCCGAGTAATTGGAATTACAGGTGCCTGCCCACGCCCGGGTAAGTTTTGTATTTTTGTAGAGACGAGGTTTCACTATGTTGGCCAGGCTGGTCTTGAACCCCTGTCTTGAGGTAATCTGCCCACCTCAGCCTCCCAAAATGCTGGGATTACAGGTGTGAGCCACCGTGCCTGGCCGCAATTACTTTTAATGGCAAAAAACCGCAATTACTTTTGCACCAACCTTAATATTATAATCTTTTATTTGTGGCAAGTGATACTGATTTTCCTTTTTATCTTTTTTCTTTCTTTCTTTTCTGACAGGATTTCATTCTGTCACGCAGGCTGGAGTGCTGTAGCACCACCGTAGCTCACTGCAACCTTGATCTGCTGGGCCCAAGTCATCCTCCTGCCTCAGCCTCCTGAGTAGCTGTGACTACAGATGCAAGCCTGCACGCACAGCTGATTATTTTTTTTTATTTTTTATTTTGGTAGAGATAGTGTTGCCTAGGCTATTCTCGAACTCCTGGGCTCAAGTGATCCTCCTGCCTCAGCCTCCCCAAGTGTTAAGATTATAGGCATGAGCCACTGTGGCCAGCCTAATTTTTCTTTAATGATAACTATATAATTTCCTTTTAAAAATAAGTTTAGGGCAAACAAAGATAAATCCTCACTCACTCACTTGGGAGTGTGAAATGGTCGAACCACTTTGGAAAACTGTGTCTACTATATCTGAACATATGCCACTCGATGACTGGCCAATTTCAATCCTGTAATGCTAGCATTTTGGAAGGCTGAGGTGGGCACATTGCTTCAGCCCAAGAGTTCAAAAACAGTCTAGACAACATGGCAGAACCCCGTTCCTACAAAAAAATACAAAACATTAGCTGGGCACCTGTAGTCCTAGCTACTCAGGAGGCTGAGGTGAGAGGATCAGTTAAGCCAGGAGGTTGAGGCTGCAGTGAGCCATGATCGTGCCACTGCACTCCAGCCTGGATGACAGAGCAAGACTTTGTCTGAAAGCAAACAAACAAACAAACAACAACAACAAAAACCATTGGCAAGGGAGTGGGCGCAGGGCTACTCAGAACACTCCAGAATACAGACTCCCCAGATGCCCATCAACATAGATGGATAGGCTGGATTCGGTGGCTCACGCCTGTAATCCCAGCGCTTTGGGAGGCCAAGGTGGGCGTATCACTTGAAGTCAGGAGTTGGAGACCAGCCTGGCCAATATGGAGAAACCCCATCTCTATTAAAAATACAAAAATTAGCTGGGTGTGGTGGTGCACACATGTAATCCCAGCTACTCAGGGGGAGGCTGAGGCAGGAGAATCGCTTGAACCCTGGAGGTGGAGGTTGCAGTGAGCTGAGATAGTGCCACTGCACTCCAGCCTGGGTGACAGAGGGAGACTCTATCTAAAAAATAAATAAATAAATAAATATTTTTAAAAATAGATGGATAAATAAATTGTGGTTCTTTACACCATGGAATCCGATTCAGCAATGAAAAAGAACAAACAACCTCTGCTATAACAACATGGATGAAAGCAGCCACAAGAGTCCAAACTGTAAGAACCTGTGGATCTAAATCCCAAAACAGGCAAAACTGATCTGCAGTTAGAAGTCTTGCTAGTGTTAGCTGGGCACGGTGGCTCACACCTGTAATCCCAGCACTTTGGGAGGCCGAAGCCGGCAGATCACCTGACGTCAGGAGTTTGAGACCAGCCTGGCCAACATGGCGAAACCCGTCTCTACTAAAAGTGTAAAAATTAGCCGGGTATGGTAGTGGGCACCTGTAGTCCCAGTTAGGAGGCTGAGGCAGGGAGACTCGCTTGAACCCGGGAGGTGGTGGAGGTTACAGTGAGTGGGGATCATGTCACTGCATTCCAGCCTGGGTGACAGAGCAAGAGCCAGTCTCAAAAAAAAAAAAAAAAAAAAAAAAGTCAGGCTAGTACTGACCCTTTGGGGTTAATGACTGAAAAGCAGTCTGGGTTAGGGGATCTTAAGGGGACATCTGGGAATGCTGTGTTTCTTGAATTGAGTCCTGATCACACAGGTGTGATCATTTCATGAAAATCCTTTAAGCTATACACTTCAGACCTGCACACTTTTCTGTATGCATACCATACTTTAAGAAAAACTGTTTTAAAGTGAAGTAATTTTAAGAAAAATGCCAGCCAAGCAACAGACCCGGCAGTGCACAGGTGTGTGGACATGCGAAGGGGCTTCAGGGGTGACTGGAGTCGGGACGCTGCCTATCCCATCATTATTGTCCTGCCTATTTTTGGTGGTTGGAATCGCATGAGCAGCAGACACCTGTTGTTGATTTTGCAGACTCAGAAGAGGCTTGGAGAGCGGGTGCGGCAGAGAGAGCACTGTTTGCTTAGAGATTATTTCATAGAGCGCTAGATGGAAAGAAATCTGTCCTCAGTTGTTGGGGTGGCCTCTTGACACCCCCCGCTCTTTGGAACAGCCTGGAGAAGACCCGACCCAGTCTCAGCAAGTATGAGGTGTGTCTATCCTGCCACTCTCCACCCCAGGAGCAGGCATTGCTAATCCATCCCATTACTCTTGTCCATTGATTCCAGATAAAGGCTTTAATTCTTTGAAACCGAGTGTCCAAGGCAATTGGTGCCAAAGGTTGAAGCTATTATGGTTTTTTTGTTTTGTTTTTCTGAGACAGGGTCTCATTCTGTTGTCCAGGTTGGCGTGCAGTGGCACCATCTCAGCTCACTGCAACCTCTGCCTCCTGGGCTCAAGCAATTCTCCTGCTTCAGCATCCCAAGTAGCTGAGACTACAGGCATGTGCCACCATCGCTGGCTAATTTTTATGTTTTTTGTAGAGACAGGGTTTTGCTATGTTGGCCAGGCTGGTTCTGAAGTCTTGGACTCAAGCAATCCTCCCGTCTTAGCCTCCCCAGGTGCTGGGATTACAGGTGTAAGCCGCCACACCCGGCAGCAGCTAGTCATTGATGACACTTGCTTTACATTCCAGACCTAAATGTCTTCCCCTGTCTTCAGTGGGAGGGTGCTGAGCCATGGGTCCCACCTCTGCACACCTAAGAGACTCCCCATGTCCAGCTGAGCAGAGGGGGACAGCTCCTGTGTGACACCAGCTCACACTGCTGCATGCTTCCTGGACACCATCTCTTTGACCTTGGTCACACCTGCCTAGCCTGCAGCTGGCTTCTCTGACCTCCAGCTCTTCCTCTCTTTCTCCCCTCGGCAATATCAAAGTCTCAAGAACACAGCCCTCACTTCTAGACAGAAAGGCCTCGCCAGGACCCACCTGTGGCCCAGGTGTGACCTCATGTACAAACACATCTCCCAAAATCACCATCTCGTCGTCATGGACCCTAGTACCATCCATGAGTTAACTCTCATTTCTGTGTTAATGGGGGGTGCAGCACATTTTGGTGCGGATTCATTGTGGCTTTGGGGTGCCATCTGGGACTGTCCCCCATGCACAATGTGTGCATACTTCATCAAATCAGATTAGGCTTGTTTTGGCCTGGCCAGTGTCCATTCCTTCTTTTCCGGATAATAGCATCTCAGTTTTCCATGGGGAACCTTTCCTCTCCCACTTGCTAAATGAAATCATATCTGATATGACTTGTATGGAGGATATGACCCAACCCAGCAGAAACATGGTAACTGGCATAAGATCCAGTTGGGCTAGTCAGAGTTGGCCCTGACAGCAAGAGTTCTTCGCAGAATTCTGGAACAGAGCATTACACAGATGGCTTGTGACTGTTGTAGAGCTATCTAGTCAGGAGGTAGCCCCTTTCTGCTGTTGCCAAAGTGATAAGAGGTCACCTAAGAGCCGTTGGGACCCTCTTTCCTCTATTTGAGGAAATCCAGCTGTAGAATGAAGCCAACACGAGGAAAAGCAGATCCAACATACAACAGGCTACAGGTTCCCGGTGAGCTCATTTAAGTATCTGGATCCAGCCATGCCTGAAATCATAAACTACCCAACATTTCTACTTAAGACTATTTGAATTGGATTCCTTTCCCCTGCCACCAAAGGATACTTGATTAATACAAGTTATTAAGATAAGTCTGAGCAACCTACAAATAGAAAAACAATTATTAGGGGAAAATTCCTAAGATACGTGGGATAGGAGTAATATCGCTGGATAATGCAGATGCTAGCAACACAAGGGAAATAATCAAATAATTGATCACAATTCCCACTCTAAAGATACCGAAACCACAATCCTACTTCTCTTTCAGGGGGGCAGGGTCCTAAGTGGCCATCTGGTCTACCAGGGTGGTCTCCCCATGAAAACAGGAAATTGACATTAGTCGGCATGGGGTAGTTTAGAGAACCTGTGTTAGCTTCTCGTGATAATCATATTTTCTTCTAAACAGTCACAAGCCATCTGTGTAATGCTCTGTTCCAGAATTCTGCGAAGAACTCTTGCTGTCAGACATACCCCATCTGGGGTTTCCAGAATCCATATCATTTTCCCTTTTGGAAAATTGGGGCCCTTGCCCATCTTCAGGCTTTACTTACTTTCCAGCAATTTCTCCTGGGTCCTCTTTCACTGTCTCCTGGCCAACCATGAATTCAATTCTCTCTTTAGAACGTCTCTTCCTCCCGTGGGATTTGAAAGAACATTTGTCCTCAGCAGCAAAGGCAGGGCTTCATCAAAGATGAGTGACTCAGTGCTTTTCCTGCTGTCTGGCCACATGATCCACATGCCCGCGAAGGGGACGTGTCTTGAACATGTCGTGATTTCCCCTGAATTTCTTATGTTATTCTTTCACAATTCATCTGGGGAGCTTACTCCTTTTTTTTTTTTTGACAGCGGCTCTCTCTGTCACCCAGGCTGGCATGCAGTGCAGTGGTGCCATCCTAGCTCACTGCAGCCTTGACCTTCTGGGTTTCAAGTGATCCTCCCACCTCAACCTCCCAAATAACTGGGACCCCAGGTACCTGCTACCACACCTGGCTCATTTTAAATTTTTTTTGTAGAGACAGGGTCTCAATATGATGCCCAGGCCTCCAATCCCTGGACTCAAATGATCCTCCCATCCTGGCCTCCCAAAGTGCTGGGATTACAACAGTGAGCCACTTCACCTGGCCCTTATTCCATTTTTAAAGTAATACACACATATGATAAAATAAGCCCCAAGAGACCCACACAATATACAATAAGCAAAGTCTCCCTTCCCGATCTCCAGCTGCTAGTTCCCATCACCAAGGACAGCCATAGTTATCAACTTTTCCTTCCAGAGATACTTTGTGCATGTAACAGGATACATGTATGTACATATATGTGTTTGTACGCATATATGTACTGCCTTTTGTGTGTGTGTGTGTGTAACATAAAATTTATCATTAGTGACGTCTAGTACATTCAGAGTCTCACTCTGTTGCCCAGGCTGGAGTGCAGTGGTGTGATCTTGGCTCACTGCAACCTCTGCCTTCTGAGTTCAAGTGATTCTCGTGCCTCAGTTTCCCGAATAGCTGGGACTACAGGCGAATGCCAGCATGCCTGGCTAATTTTTGTATTTTTTGTAGAGACGGGTTTCACCATGTTGTCTGGGCTAGTCTCGATTTCCTGACCTCAGGTGACCCACCCGCCTCGGCCTCCCAAAGTGCTGGGATTACAGGCGTGAGCCACTGCACCCTGGCCTAAAATATTTTCATTACCCTAAAAGGAAACCTGTACCCATTAAGCAGCATCTCCATATCTCCCTCAGCCCCTCTCCAGCCCCTGGCAATCACCAGTCTACTTTCTGTCTCTATGGATTTGTCTATTCTATAAATTTTGTATAAATGGATTCATACAATATTTGTTTTTCTATATGTGGCTTCCTTCGTTTAGCATAGTATTTTCAAGGTTCATCCATGTTGTAGCTTGCATCAGGGCTTCATTCCTTGTTATGGCCAAAAAATACCCCATTGTATGGATAGAACACATTTTGTTGACCCACTCATCTGTTGATGAACATTTGGGTTGTTTCCACCTTTTGGCTATTGTGAACAGTGTTGCTGTGAACATTTATGTGCAAGTATTTGTTTGAGTACTTGTGTTCAATTCTTCTGGGTATAGCCCCAGGAGTGGAATTGCTAGGTTATAGAGTCATTCTGTTTTAACGTTTTGAGGAGCCACCATGCTGTTTTCCACAGCGGCTGCTGCACCATTTATATTCCTACCAGCAATGCATGAAGGTTGCAATTTCTCCACATCCTCACCAACACTTGTTATTTTCTGTTTTTTTTCTTTTTCTTTTTCTTTTTTTTTTTTTTTTTTTTGATACGGAGACTTACTCTGTCACCCAGGCTGGAGTGCAGTTGCACGATCTCGGCTCACTGCAAGCTGCTCCTCCCAGGTTCATGTCATTCTCCTGCCTCAGCCTCCCAAGTAGCTGGGACTATAGGTGCCCACCACCACGTCCGGCTAATTTCTTTTTGTACTTTTAGTAGAGACGGGTTTCACTGTGTTAGCCAGGATGGTCTCGATCTCCTGACCTCATGATCCACCTGCCTCAGCCTCCCAAAGTGCTAGGATTACAGGCGTGAGCCACTGTGCCTGGTCTGTTTTTTCAAATTATTATTATAACCACCCTTCCTAATGGGTATGAAGTGGTATCTCATTGTCGTTTGATTTGCATTTTCCTGACAACGAATGATATCTACCTTTTTTACACAAACACAACCTACTATACACCCCATTTTGCCACTTGAATATTCACTAAGCAATCAGTATTGGAGCTCGTTCCACATCAGTTTATGTAGAATCCATATTTTTGGCCGGGTGCGGTGGCTCAAGCCTGTGATCCTAGCACTTTGGGAGGCTGAGACGGGCGGATCACGAGGTCAGGAGATCGAGACCATCCTGGCTAACAGTGAAACCCCGTCTCTACTAAAAAATACAAAAAAACGAGCCGGGCGAGGTGGCGGGCGCCTGTAGTCCCAGCTACTCGGGAGGCTGAGGCAGGAGAATGGCGTAAACCTGGGAGGCGGAGCTTGCAGTGAGCTGAGATGCAGCCACTGCACTCCAGCCCGGGCAACAGAGCGAGACTCATATTTTTTTTTGAGACCATTGTAGTCCCCTGGGTGGATAGACCCTAACTCAGCAGCCAGCCCTGGACTGATGGTGATGCAGAGTACACCCGTCTTCTTGTCCCTCTTAATGCTGTAGTGACTACCTCTGTCTTTGTGCACATTCCCCTGATCTGCATTTCTCTTGAGAAGTCAAGGGCAGTCCCCTCTTTGATGATTTCCATCTGTCAGAGGCCTTCATCTCAGTCTCCATGGTTGGCGATAAGAACACAGCCACCACCCCACACAACAAACATCCCTGACATTTCTTTTTTTCTTCTTTTCCTTTTTCTTATTCTTTTTTTTTTTTTTTTTTTTTTTTTT
The DNA here is from genome assembly GCF_009764315.1 of Trachypithecus francoisi. Classification (NCBI taxonomy): domain Eukaryota; kingdom Metazoa; phylum Chordata; class Mammalia; order Primates; family Cercopithecidae; genus Trachypithecus; species Trachypithecus francoisi. Next base: position 8,584,632 of record NW_022681456.1, on the reverse strand, counting down.
TGAGACAGAGTCTTGCTCTGTCACCAAGGCTGGAGTACAGTGGGGCGATCTTGCTCACTGCAGTCTCTGCCTCCTGAGTTCAAACGATTCTTGTGTCTCAGCCTCCCGAGTAGCTGGGATTACAGGCGTCCACTACCATACCCAGATAATTTTTGTATTTTTAGTAGAGATGGTGCCCTGAAAAAACTCAGAGCAACTCAGCAGAGCAACTGCCACAGAGCAAGCCGGCACTAGTCCTACCACACCCATGTTGGCCAGGCTGGTCTCAAACTCCTGGCCTCAAGTGATCCACCGCCTCGGCCTCCCAAAGTGCTGGGATTACAGTATGAGCCACTGCACCCAGCCCATCCCTGACATTTCTGAGCCCTCCCTTTCTTCCAGGCACTTAGGCTTCCTGCTTTATTCCATTCACTTCCCCAAATGATTCTTCGAGGTATCTTGTCTTCCCATCTTTCATGGAAGAGTCCCTTGGCCAAAGTTTCTCAGGACTGGTGGAGGCGGCAGGATTCAGCCCTGGCTTGGCCCGACTCCAAGGCTATGTCCTCTGCCTCTGGACTGCTCTCTTGCTTGGGAACTTGGGATGTCTGCAATCAGGTGACCCATCATCCCAGCTGTTTGCCCAGGACTGAGGGTCTTCCCAGGATACAGAACCTTCAGTGCTAAATCCTGGAAAGTCCCGGGCAATCAGGACGAGTTGGTCACCATGGTCTGGAAAGCCTTCTAGCTTTTGTGTTGGGGATGTGTCACCCTGAGTCATTTCTGCCATCCGTCCTTCCTCTGTTGGCAAAAGTCCCAGCCCAAGGGCCTTGGTGGGACTTGAACTGCCCGTCTTGGCCTCCTGTTCCCTCCCCACACTCTGACCTGTGCAACCTCTACCCCCAGTCTCTCCTCTCCTTCCAAACCGCCCCAGCGGGGCACCAGAACCAGCAGCCCCTGCCAAAGGCCCGGCTGTCAGCAAAGAAAACGTGCATCCAGGCCAAACCACCAAAGCCACTGAGTCAAAAAAATGGAGAAAAAGTCCACCTCCCATCTCCTCAGGCACCTCAATTTTCTATAGCTCCTCCTGCGTTTGTCACACATTTCAGGATGGAAGAAAGCATGCAGTGGCCAGGAGTTCAAAGGTATCTGTCTGGGCATTTTTGCCAGGGCAAAGTGACCAGGCAACTCAGCTCTGCCGCAGAGCAAGCCGGCACCAGCCCTACCACACCCGTAATAATTCACGGTTGCTCGCTCAGATGGCACTTGGGGCTCCAACCTGGCCTCTCCTCGCACCTCTGATCCTCCAGCGCCATAATTAGCTTCTTACCACCCACCTTGTGCTAACAACCTTCCGCTTTATTACTGCAAAAGACATTCAAGAGAACACATAGACCGTAGCCCGTCATCCATTTGTAACCTTGAGTATTTTTTTTCAGGGCACGCAGCGAAGATTAAGTCAAGAGAATTCTCACCCCCATCCCTCATCACTCTCACTCTTCCGAGACAAGTGTCGCGAAGTGGCGGCTGACACTTCCCTTTTTGACGGGCACGGTCTCAGTTCTGCTGGCTCTCAGGCCGGAAGAAGTCGAGGGTGCCAAGTGGGCAGAAGGGGCCCCAGGAAGCCCCTCAGAGGATGGAAAGTGGCAGGGGACAGGGCCACAGGGCTTGCTGTGGCCCGGTGTGACCTCCTTTTCCTCTTGTCTTGACCAGGACACCTGGGTTCGGAGGCAGGTTCATCTGGCGGATCGGGCTTGCAGCAGATCCTGCTGTTTCTCCACCCACCCGCCTTTCCCTCTCCTTGTTTCCGATGAAGAACCTGCCTCTTGCCCCGAGGTTGAACATTCCAGCTCCTTACTCTCCCTGGCAGGAAGCCCCAATTCTGCCCTGCGCTGGTTGCCTGGGCACCCTCATACCCAGCTGAGCCTGCAACCCCAGGGCCTGGGCCATTCTGCTGCTATGTCTTGCACTCTCAACTTCCTTTGAGGGTTGACTGTGGGCCCCTGTGCCTCCTCCCTCCTTGCCTGGAGTTTACCCACCTAGGCCGGCCGCCTGGCAAGGACTGGCTGGTGCGAGGCCCCAAAGCCTGGCCCTCGCTTCAAGGTAGGACTGTCTGGGCTGTCACTGATGCCCCAGAGCTCCCGACGGATCCTTTGCCTGGCTTCTTACCCCCGTCCCCATCCTGCTTCCCCACTCCCTTCCCACCTGTCCCAGACCACTGCCTTCCTAATAAATGGCATGTACAGAAATCCTTGCCTCAGGCTGTGCCTCGGAGGAGCCTGACTGCACGCATTCTTTGTCTCTCCAGACCCCCTGGGACCTCGTTTCGTCCCATGGGACCTAACAGGAGTCTGGGGAAGGTTTTTCTCTCCCTGATTAAAGAGTGAGGCATGCAGGAAAGGTTTTCCCACTTCTTTTTCCAGCCTCAAACACAATCAAATGAAGCAGTTGACCCCGGTGGCCATTTTGGATGAGGAGGGAACATGGCCAGTGACACCAGAGGGAAGGGTCTTGGTCTTTGCTGATGGCATCAAGCAGCCAATCCTGCAGCTGCCTATGCATAGGCCTTTGCCTCTGTGAGATGATGGTGATGATGATGATGATGATGATGATGATGATGATGATGGAGACACGGTCTCACTCTGTTGCCCAGGCAGAAGGGTAGCGATGCAGTCATAACTCACTGCAGCCTAAACCTCTTGGTCTCTAGTGATCCTCCTGCCTCAGCCTCCTGAGTAGCTGAGACCACAGGTGGCATGTGCCACCAGACTCGGCTAATTTTGATAGGGATGGGGTCTTGCTATGTTGCCTAGACTGGTCTCAAACCTGGTGTCAAGTGATGCTCCCACCTTGGCCTCCCAAAGTGCTGGGGTTACAGGCTGGAGCCATGTGCCTTGCCCTTTGTGAGATTATAATGAATCCTTCTTTGGAATCTTCTGATCAGAAAGTTGTGTCTTACTGTGGAACTTTCCTTCCCTCGGAGGCATGGCATTTAACCAGACTCTCAGGCATGGCTCCTTCCTCCTGGCTGAATTTGATTTGGAGCAGATGTTTACCCTCATTCTGGCCAATGATATGTGAAAGTCATCTCCTGAGGCCTCCTGGTGAAAACGTCTTTGTTCTATAGGAATCTGACCCTGGGTGTGTGACGGCCGCCTCCCCAAGGAGAATGCCACCACTCAGCCTTTGCACAGATGGAGCCAGAGCCCGGCCACCATGCCCGGGACCCACTGGGCCCAGACTTCTTGCCGTGTGTGCCAATAATTTGCCTATCAATGAAGCCTATTCGATTTGGGTTTTCCATGACTCCCAACCAAGGCATTTTAGCTGATAAGTGAGGGAGGCTCTGGGTGCCTCTCTGAACCCTTGGGAGAAACACAAAGATGAATGGGAATTTTTCACCTCTTTAGAGCATGCTATGTAGCAGCCGCTATCAAGCACCTCATATTCATTGCTGTTCATCTTCACAGCAGCCCTGCAAGGTTGGATGAAACAACCCCACTTAATAGCTGTGGAGACAAAGGCCCAGAGAGAGTAAGTCACTTGCCCAGGGTCACACAGCTTGTGAGTGGCTGACCTCAGAAGCCAAATTCTCAACTGCAAGTCATGCCCCTGGGGAGCTTCTGGCCTCGCTTAAGAGACAAGTTCATAGAGCAGGATGCAGGGCTCGGAGGAGGGGCCGGAAGGGAAGCAGGGAGATGGCCTGGGACGCGCTCCAGGCCCAGAGTCGGATGGGCTTGCACTGCCCACTGTGTGACCTTGAGCAGGGGATGGGCTTGCACTGCCCACTGTGTGACCTTGAGCAGGGGATGGGCTTGCACTGCCCACTGTGTGGCCTTGAGCAGGGGATGGGCTTGCACTGCCCACTGTGTGACCTGCAGGGGATGGGCTTGCACTGCCCACTGTGTGACCTGCAGGGGATGGGCTTGCACTGCCCACTGTGTGACCTGCAGGGGATGGGCTTGCACTGCCCACTGTGTGACCTGCAGGGGATGGGCTTGCACTGCCCACTGTGTGACCTGCAGGGGATGGGCTTGCACTGCCCACTGTGTGACCTTGAGCAGGGGATGGGCTTGCACTGCCCACTGTGTGACCTTGAGCAGGGGATGGGCTTGCACTGCCCACTGTGTGACCTGCAGGGGATGGGCTTGCACTGCCCACTGTGTGGCCTTGAGCAGGGGATGGGCTTGCACTGCCCACTGTGTGGCCTTGAGCAGGGGATGGGCTTGCACTGCCCACTGTGTGACCTGCAGGGGATGGGCTTGCACTGCCCACTGTGTGACCTGCAGGGGATGGGCTTGCACTGCCCACTGTGTGACCTGCAGGGGATGGGCTTGCACTGCCCACTGTGTGACCTGCAGGGGATGGGCTTGCACTGCCCACTGTGTGGCCTTGAGCAGGGGATGGGCTTGCACTGCCCACTGTGTGGCCTTGAGCAGGGGATGGGCTTGCACTGCCCACTGTGTGACCTGCAGGGGATGGGCTTGCACTGCCCACTGTGTGGCCTTGAGCAGGGGATGGGCTTGCACTGCCCACTGTGTGACCTGCAGGGGATGGGCTTGCACTGCCCACTGTGTGACCTGCAGGGGATGGGCTTGCACTGCCCACTGTGTGACCTGCAGGGGATGGGCTTGCACTGCCCACTGTGTGACCTTGAGCAGGGGATGGGCTTGCACTGCCCACTGTGTGCCTTGAGCAGGGGATGGGCTTGCACTGCCCACTGTGTGCCTTGAGCAGGGGATGGGCTTGCACTGCCCACTGTGTGACCTTGAGCAGGGGATGGGCTTGCACTGCCCACTGTGTGGCCTTGAGCAGGGGATGGGCTTGCACTGCCCACTGTGTGGCCTTGAGCAGGGGATGGGCTTGCACTGCCCACTGTGTGACCTTGAGCAGGGGATGGGCTTGCACTGCCCACTGTGTGACCTTGAGCAGGGGATGGGTTGCACTGCCCACTGTGTGACCTTGAGCAGGGGATGGGCTTGCACTGCCCACTGTGGCCTTGAGCAGGGGGGGCTTGCACTGCCCACTGTGTGCCTTGAGCAGGGGATGGGCTTGCACTGCCCACTGTGTGGCCTTGAGCAGGGGATGGGCTTGCACTGCCCACTGTGTGGCCTTGAGCAGGGGATGGGCTTGCACTGCCCACTGTGTGACCTTGAGCAGGGGATGGGCTTGCACTGCCCACTGTGTGACCTGCAGGGGATGGGCTTGCACTGCCCACTGTGTGACCTGCAGGGGATGGGCTTGCACTGCCCACTGTGTGGTCTTGAGCAGGGGATGGGCTTGCACTGCCCACTGTGTGACCTTGAGCAGGGGATGGGCTTGCACTGCCCACTGTGTGACCTTGAGCAGGGGATGGGCTTGCACTGCCCACTGTGTCACCTGCAGGGGATGGGCTTGCACTGCCCACTGTGTGACCTTGAGCAGGGGATGGGCTTGCACTGCCCACTGTGTGACCTTGAGCAGGGGATGGGCTTGCACTGCCCACTGTGTGGCTTGAGCAGGGGATGGGCTTGCACTGCCCACTGTGTGCCTGAGCAGGGGATGGGCTTGCACTGCCCACTGTGTGGCCTTGAGCAGGGGATGGGCTTGCACTGCCCACTGTGTGGCCTTGAGCAGGGGATGGGCTTGCACTGCCCACTGTGTGGCCTTGAGCAGGGGATGGGCTTGCACTGCCCACTGTGTGACCTTGAGCAGGGGATGGGCTTGCACTGCCCACTGTGTGGACCTTGAGCAGGGGATGGGCTTGCACTGCCCACTGTGTGACCTTGAGCAGGGGATGGGCTTGCACTGCACTGTGTGGACCTTGAGCAGGGGATGGGCTTGCACTGCCCACTGTGTGACCTTGAGCAGGGGATGGGCTTGCACTGCCCACTGTGTGACCTTGAGCAGGGGATGGGCTTGCACTGCCCACTGGTGACCTTGAGCAGGGGATGGGCTTGCACTGCCCACTGTGTGACCTTGAGCAGGGGATGGGCTTGCACTGCCCACTGTGTGACCTTGAGCAGGGGATGGGCTTGCACTGCCCACTGTGTGACCTTGAGCAGGGGATGGGCTTGCACTGCCCACTGTGTGACCTTGAGCAGGGGATGGGCTTGCACTGCCCACTGTGTGACCTTGAGCAGGGGATGGGCTTGCACTGCCCACTGTGTGACCTTGAGCAGGGGATGGGCTTGCACTGCCCACTGTGTGACCTTGAGCAGGGGATGGGCTTGCACTGCCCACTGTGTGACCTTGAGCAGGGGATGGGCTTGCACTGCCCACTGTGTGACCTTGAGCAGGGGATGGGCTTGCACTGCCCACTGTGTGACCTTGAGCAAGTGACTTTACCTCTCTGTAAGACAGCTTTGTTTTCAGTGAAAGAGACCAATGGTGCCTACTGAGCAGGTTAAGTCAAACGAGAAGCCACAGCTGGAGGTGCTCTGCAAGCTGTCAAGGGCTGTGCACAGGTCAGCAGCACCCATCATGGCAGGCCTCCATTGGGAGGCTGAGGTGGGAGGATTGCTTGAGCCAGCCTGGGTAACTTAGCGAGACCCCATCTCTATAAACAATTTTAAAATTTTGCTGGGGTATGGTGGTGCACCTGTACTCCCAGCTACTCAGGAGGGTAAGGCGGGAAGAAAGAAGAAAGGGAGAGAGGGAGGGAGGGAGGCCTGGCCATGGTTTCCCCTCCTCCATGACCCTGGGAAAGAAGCCCTTGGGTCTGACATGGCTCCTCTTGGTCTTGTCAGTTTTCACGAGCACTAAGCAACCTCTGCTGGATTGGTTTTGCTTATTACTATCATATTTTAAGCATCCCCCAAGGAACCAAGAATTGCATCAAGATCACTTATGCACCTGCCTCCAAGGTTTACCAAAGGTCTACTCTGCCAGAATAGCCTTGGATACATGTTTAAAGCAATCACACATTACTGATGGCCCCCCGCCCCTGATGCGTCCCCTCCCTCCACAGACGTGACCACCATCCTGAGATTCCAGTGTAAATTTCCCTCCAGTGGATGAGGCTTTTGCTCCATTTGAATGCATCCATTCACAATCCAAGGCATCATTTCATATGTTTTAAAGCCTGACCTAAATGGTATACTACTGCATAAGTTATTTTGTAATTGGTATTTTCTGTCTGTTACTGTTTTTGCAGCAAGAGACATTGATAAGCATGGATCGAGTTCATTCATCTCCACTGCTGTATTGTATTCCATTAGCTGAACAAGTCACAATTCATTCACCCATCTGTTGATGGACGTGTGTATCATGCTCAATTTTTCCCAATTACCAACAAGGTTACAGTGAAAACTTGTGCACGCCTCTTTAGGCACTTGCCGGAGAATTCTCTTCAACTCAATGCTTCCTTTTCCTAAGGAATATTTGAAATGTCTCCTCTACTATCCTGAAATGCGATTCGTGACTGATAGGAGCTACTTATACATTGTGCTGCCAAAAAATACACACACACACACACACACACACACACACACACTATGATCTATCTGTAATGTTAAAGAAAGTCATTTGTAACACAATAATATAATACTATGTATTGGCTGGGCACGTGATTCATCTCTGCAATCCCAGCACTTTGGGAGGCCCAGGAGGGAGGATCACTTGAGACCAGGAGCTTGAGACCAGCCTGGCCAGCATAGTGAGACTCCATCTTCACAAAAAATTTAAAAATTAGCTGGGTGGGGTGGTGCACACTTGCAGTTCCAGCTACTTGGGAGGCTGAGGTGGGTGGATTACTTGAGCAGGGGAGGTCAAGGCGGTAGTGAGCCATGATCACGCCACTGTACTCCAGCCTGGGTGACAGAGCAAGAACCTGTCTCAAAATAATAATGTATATTTCTGTAAGTATATGCTCAAATGCAACTATTCTGGATAACAAGTCGTCAGATGTTTTCATGTTTGCACCTCTGAATAGAATTACCATGAGTGGCACAGATCATGTGCAGACTGGCACAGGTGAGTGTTGTTGGCGGTTCATTGGTGATGTGGTTTGCCCAAATGGTGCCCAGCTCTTGGCATAGCTCTGGGCAAAACTGAATACATTCCTCTCTCAATGTACACATTCATTCTATTCCTGGAAAACCCAGTGCTCAACAAATACCTTGTCAAAAAATATTGTTGGTTTATTTATGCAACTGAGTTAGGTTCTAGATCTGGCTTATTACAAACAGTGTCTTCACCAAAAAATGATGAGTGGAGATTTGAAAAATGGCATAAATGATAAGACCATTTTTTACTTTAGGGGAAGTTTAGCACTCCTATCCCCCAGCCACTAAAAGCCCTCAGTGCCACTGGTTATGGCAAAAAACAAAAGCATCCCACACATTCACAAAATGCTCCTGCTGAGGGGCCTTGCGAAGTTCAGTGCAGCAGGCAATTGCTGGACTGTGGTCCCCACGGTCCTTAAATATCCTAAGTCCAGGCTCATGGGGCAGAGTTGAGGAGCTGCTTCTGGGGGCTACAAACTCAGGGTCCAGGAGAGTTTCCCAGAGCCCAGGGGAGAGCACAGCGTTGGAGACAACGGCCAGAGAGAGCCTATGCTTTTCCTTCCTCTGGAGAACGTGTGCCAACCCCAGCCAGACCCTCAGGGCCTGGGAGCTGGAACCCACTTTATAGGACGGGACCATATTCAAGGAGCTTTGGATGGAGGGCTGTTCTGTGAAGCGGAAATGAGTAGTACACAGGCATTTTTAGGAGTCTTTTTTTAAACTTGGGCTTTGATTTGCATTTCCCTAATGATTGAGCTTTTCTTCATATGCTTGTCGGCTGCATGTATATCTTTTTTTTTTTTTTTGAGAAGGGTCTGTTCATGTCCTTTGCCCATTTTTCAGTGGGGGTTGTTTGTTTTTTTGCTTGCTGATTTGTTTAAGCTCCTTATAGATTCTGGATATTAGATCTTTGTTGGATGCACTTTGCGCATATTTTCTCCCATTCTACCAGTTGTCTGTTTACTCTGTTGACAGTTTCTTTTGCTGTGGAGAAGCTCTTTAGTTTAATTAGGTCCTGCTTGTCAATTATTGTTTGTGTTGCAATTTGAGTCTTCATCAAATACTTTTGAGGCCAGGTGTGGTGGCTGGCACCTGTAATCCCAGCATTTTGGGAGGCCGAGGCCGGCAGATCACTTGGGGCCAGGAGTTTGGGACCAGCCTGGCCAACATGGCGAAACCCGGTCTCTACTGAAAATACAAAAATGAGCCAAGTGTGGTGGTGCATGCCTGTAATCCCAGCTACTCGGGAGGCTGAGGAATGAGAGTCACTTGAATCCAGAAGGTGGAGGTTGCAGTGAGCTGAGATTGCACCATTGCACTCCAGTCTGTGTGACAGAGCAAGGCTCTGTCAAATAAAAAAAAAAGTTTAAAAAAAAAAAAGACTTGGCCGGGCGCGGTGGCTCAAACCTGTAATCCCAGCACTTTGGGAGGCCGAGACGGGCGGATCACGAGGTCAGGAGATCGAGATCATCCTGGCTAACATGGTGAAACCCCATCTCTACTAAAAATACAAAAACTAGCTGGGCGAGGTGGCGGGTGCCTGTAGTCCCAGCTACTCGGGAGGCTGAGGCAGGAGAATGGCGTAAACCCGGGAGGCGGAGCTTGCAGTGAGCTGAGATCTGGCCACTGCACTCCAGTCCCGGCGACAGAGCGAGACTCCGCATCAAAAAAAAAAAAAAAAAAAAAAGACTTTTGAAGTCTTCATCATGAAGTCTTTGCCAAGGCCGATGTCCACAATGGTATTTCCTGGGTTTCCTTCTAGGGTTGTTATAGTTTTAGGTTTTGCAGAATGGCTATTATTAAAAAGTAAAAAAAAATAACAGATGTTGGCAAGGTTGCAGAGAAAAGGGAACACTTATACCCTGCTGGTGGGAATGTAAATTAGTTCAGCTACTGTGGAAAGCAGTGTGGAGATTTCTCAAAGAACTTAAAATAGAACTGCCATTCAACCCAGCAATTCCATTACTGGGTATATACCCAAAGGAATATAAATTGTTCTACTGTACAGACACATGCCTGTGTATGCTCATCATAGCACCATTCATAATCACAGACATGGCATCAACCTAGATGCCCATCAATGGTAGACTGGGTAAAGAAAACAAGGTACATATACACCATGGAATACCATGCAGCCATAAAAAAGAACAAAATCATGTTCTTTGCAGCAGCATGGATGGAGCTGGAGGCCATTATGCTAAGCGAATTAATGTAGGAACAGAAAACCAAATACTGCATGTTCTCACCTGTAAGTGGGGACTAACATTGAGTACACATGGATACAAAGACAGGAACAACCGACCCTGTGGCCTACTTGAGGATGTAGGGCAGGAGGAGGGTGAGGATCAAAAAACTACCTGTTGGGTTCTATGGTTATTACCTGGGTCACAAAATTATCTGTACACCAAACACCGAGACACAACATTTACCCATGTAACAAACCTGCGCGTGTACCCCTTGAACCTAAAATAAAAGTTGGAAAGAAAAAGAAAAACTGTCTAGCCTGTATAAAGAAAAACACACGAGTCCCTAGTGCATGTGTGGCTTGATAAATTGTTAGAGTTGTGTAATCCCCACTCTAGTCATGATGTGAGCCATTTCTAGCATCCTAGGAGGCTCCCTCCTGCCCTGTGTGGTCTACCCTGCCCTTGCCACAACTTCCAGCTACTGATTTCTCATCTGATTTCTCTCTTGATAGCTTAGATTTGTTTGTCTTAGAATGTCACAGAATTGGAACCACCATTGGATTGTTGGGGTAGTATGCATTGCTTTAGATCTGGCTTATTTCACCCAGCATGTTTTTGAGATGCATCAAAAACATAATGAATCAGTAGTTCATCACAATAAACTGCTGATACGTGTTGCACATATCAGTAGTTCATTACTTCTGATTGCTGAACAGTATTCTGTGTTATTTGCCACATTGTGGTTATTCATTCACCATTGATGGGAATGTGGGCTGTTTCCAGTTTGGGCAATCATGAGTAATGCTGCTATGAACTTTTGCATCTAATTCTCTGTGTGAGCATATGTTTCCCTTTCTCTTGAATACAGGCCTAGGAGGTGAAGAGCTGGGTCATGTTGTAAGTGTTTGTTTAACAATATAAGAAATGACCAAACATCTTTCAAGGCTGCCTTGGTCATTTGCATCCCACCAGCAGTGTGTGGGATTTGCAGTTGTCCTGCATCCTCACCAGCACTTAGTATTACCAGCCTTTCTAATGCCAGCCTCTTTCATTGGTGTGTTGTGTTTTCTCTCTGTACTTTTATTTTCCTTGAGGGATAATGAGATTGACATGCCTGGATTTTAGGGGTGACAAGCTCACTGCCTCATCAGGCCTGTCAGCTGAATCTCTTTAATGCAAGCCTCAGAGGGAGCCCTCAGCCCACCCTGAACTTGGGATGACAAGGCCTTCCTGCTCAGCAAGCCCCCTGAGGCCAGAGAGGAGTCCCTCCTGGTAGCTGGGGCCTGGGCCAGTATACCCCCCACAGCATTAAGATGGAGGAGGCCATCGGCTGGGGTGTTGCACTGACCCAGGAACCCCATCCCCTGCAGTGGAGAGGTGTCACAGTAAGTAGCCTATGCTTGGGGACCAGCCCTAGGATGGAGTACCCACTGCCATTCCCAAGTGTGGGACTTTGGACAAAGAACTTTCTCTCTGACCTCAGTTTCCTCATCTGTAAACTAGGGATTATAATAGAACCCATCTCAGTGGGACGTGGTACAAAGCATCTACCCTGCTGTGTGGTGCTGAGAGAGTGCTCAAGACATGGAAGCCACATGAATTCCACTCCCTCAACAAATAGCAGCATACCTCTCTGAATATAAGGTGAGCTCTCTGAACCCGTGAACGTTTCCCTCAGAAAAACAGGAGTAACCTGATATTTCAGTCCTTACAAAGCTTCTTTTCTCTTGATTCTCTCATTAACTTATTTTTTAACTTATTTATTATTATTATTATTATTATTAGGTGTGGGGGACAGGGTCTCACTCTTTTGCCCAGGCTGGAGCGCAGTGGCATGAACCTGGCTAAGTGCAGCCTGGACCTCCCAGGCTCACGCGGTCCTCTCCCTCAGCCTCCTGAGTAGTTGGGACTACAGGTGCATGCCACAACCCCTGGCTAATTTTTGTATTTTTTGTAGAGGCAGGGTTTCACCATGTTGCTCAGGCTGGTCTCAGACTCCTGAGCTCAAGAAATCTGCCCACCTCAGCCTCCCAAAGTGCTGGGATTACAGGTATGAGCCACCACACCTGGGCCATCTTTTTATTTTTAAAAAACATCAAAGCCTGCTTCAGAACAACTTAAAGAAGCATCGAATCCCTTGGAGGGCTTATGAAAAGGGACACTGCTGGGCCCCCTCCCGAGTGTCTGATTCAGCAGGTTTGGGATGGGCTGAAAAGTCTCATTTCTAGCAAGTTTCCAGGCATGGCTGATGTTGCCAACTCAGAGACCACACTTTGGGAACAACTGGCTTGTCATATGAAAATTAGCCTCGTGGGGCTCAGCCTGCCTCGATGATTTTTAGAAATACAAATATCTCCCTCTAAGATTTTTGATTCTGCTGATGTAGGGGTGAAACCTAGAACCATGTCTGTATGTTAAAATCTCCCCCAGGTGATTCTAAATATGGCCAGGTAAGAACCCCAGTCTTATCCTGAAACAATCTCAAACTATGCGGCCTGGGATTTCTATATTTCTATAAGTCTCATCTCAGAATCTTTGTTTTTTTGGTTTTGGTTTTGGTTTTTTTGAGACAGAGTCTTGCTCTGTTGCCAGCCTGGAGTACAGTGGCGTGATCTCGGCTCACTGAAACCTCCACCTCCCAGGTTCAAGCGATTCTCCTGCCTTAGCCTCTCGAGTAGCTGGGATTACAGGCATGTGCCACCACACCCGGCTAATTTTTGTATTTTTAGTAGATACGGGGTTTCACCACGTTGGCCAGAATGGTCTCGGTCTCCCGACCTCGTGATCTGTCCGAGTCAGCCTCCCAAAGTGCTGGGATTACAGGCGTGAGCCACCGTGCCCAGCCTCGGAATTATTTATACAGAGACAGTCAAGAAATGTCATCAGATTTAGCCATTATTCCAGGGGTATGACTTCGCATTCATACGTATTGGATATCACTCTAAACAACCCTTTCAAAGATTGCTTTAAAAAGTAACACAGTACATGGTTACTTGCTGGAACTCATCAATAATATACACCCACGAAACAAATGAAACAACCGATGTCCTAATTTATGCAAAAGGATATTTGTGGCCTGGGATAAAATTTCCAGTAGCTGCGTCACAGGCAGATTCAAAAAATGCCATGTCTCCAAAGTTCTAGACATGAGGGGAACAGATGGGGCCTACCAAACGCTGTTTGATGACTCAAAGACACCGTGTCAAAGACACAGGCGGAGAGTGGGGAGAACATGATTTTATGAATGTAAGAATGGAACACAAAGAAATGTGTCTTAATGTGCTGTGTTACTTATGTCATATGTGACTTTCTTTTTTTTGAGACGGAGTCTCGCTCTGTTGCCCAGGCTGGAGTGCAGTGGCGTGATCTCAGTCTTGGCTCACTGCAACCTCTGCCTCCCAGGTTCAAGTGATTCTCGTGCCTCAGCCTCCCAAGTAGCTGGGATGACAGGCATGCACCACCACGCGCAGTTAATTTTTGTATTTTTAGTAGAGATGGGGTTTCACCATGTTGGCCAGGCTGGTCTCAAACACCTGACCTCAAGCAATCTGCTGGCCTCAGCCTCCGAAAGTGCTGGGATTACAGGCATGAGCCACTGCACCCGGTTGCATGTGACTTTTTAATTCATTGTTTTTTACAGACAGGGTCTGGCTCTGTTGCCCAGGCTGGAGTGCAGTGAAGATCACAGCTCTATGAAGCCTCAACCTCCTGTGCTCAAGCAACCTTCCCACCTTAGCCTCTCTGGTATCTGAAAGCACAGGCGCACACTGCCACTTCATCTCCTTTTTTTTTTTTTTTTTTTGGTAGAGATGGGGGGCTCCCTATGTTACCCAATCTTGTACTCCTGGCCTCAAGCGATCCTCCCACCTCAGCCTCCCAAAGTGCTGGGATTACCTGTATGAACCACTGCGCCCAGCCAACATACGACTTTAAATAGGCATAAACAGGCATGTGTAACTCTACCACTACTACAAATGTGCAAGTGAACTCTGGACTATTTATACGCCCCCACCCAGAGTTTTCTATGTAAGTTTACCCAAAGCATTGAGGGAGGTACCTTCCCATTGGTGAAATTGGTGGTGGGGTGGGGGGGGTGGCTAACATTTAGGGATACGTCACAGTTTTGGCAGCACAAAGATAAGCAAGACAGGAGAGGTCTCTGCCTCCAGGAAGCTGACGTTAGAGAGAGAGAGAGACAGTGAATAAAAACCATGATGCTGCGGGCCACGAGGAACAATAGAGCCGAAGGAAGAGGGTGAAGGAGCCCCAGGGAGGGGCTGCAGCATGGGCACATTTGCAATGTTCGGACAGAGACCAGAATAAGGAGAGGAGCTGAGCCTGTGAGTGTCTTGGGGAAGAGAAGAGAAGACTACAGAGGCTCCAAGGTCAGAACAAGCTTGCAATGTCCAGGAAACGACAAGGAGGCCCGTGGGGCCAGAGCACAGTGGGAGATGGGGACAGTGGCAGTGGCCAGGTCTCAGAGGGCCTGGGAGGCTGGACAGGGAGGTGGGTTTTATTTCTTCCCATGGATCTGGTGTGGTCCCTTTGGGCTGGGTGGGAGGTAACTGCTCATCATTCTACATCTGGGACCTCTGTCCGCAGATGGGTCCTCCAGCATTCTTAGGGCCTCCAGGAGGGAAATGTTAATGCCTCCTCTTCTCCGTCTGCCTCCTACCCTTCTGTCTCCACTGAGGAGCAGCCAGGGCAGAGAGGGGCCACAGCAGGCCCCAAAGGATGAGGACATGTCTTCCCAGTGCCATCTGCACAATACAACTCAATTCTGGGAATGAGCATTTATTTAGCACCTCTTGGATGCAAGTCACTGACCGCAGCTTGATACCACAGCCAGCCAGGCACTCAACACTGCTTGTAGAGGCCAAAGCGAAGATCCCCCCAACAATAGTCTTTTGTATTTTTCTTTTTTTTTTTTTTTTTTTTTTTTGAGACGGAGTCTCGCTCTGTCGCCCAGGCTGGAGTGCAGTGGCCAGATCTCAGCTCACTGCAAGCTCCGCCTCCCAGGTTTACGCCATTCTCCTGCCTCAGCCTCCTGAGTAGCTGGGACTACAGGCGCCCGCCACCTCGCCCGGCTAGTTTTTTGTATTTTTTAGTAGAAACGGGGTTTCACCATGTTAGCCAGGATGGTCTCGATCTCCTGACCTCGTGATCCGCCTGTCTCGGCCTCCCAAAGCGCTGGGATTACAGGCTTGAGCCACCGCGCCTGGCCTTCTTTTGTATTTTTGTATTTTTTCCTGAGCCTGCCACACCAAGGGCCCCACAGTCAGGAACCACGTTTGATTCGATGCTCTTCTGTTCTCATCTGGAAATTCTTCATCATTTTTGAGCACAGGACTCTGTGTTTCCATTTTGCACCAGGTCCTGCATATTACGTAGGGGCCTTGGGCGGGGGCTCCATTCTAGATGCATATGCAGGGGCTCTGGCAGCCGGTGGGGACTGGAAATGGGGCCTCCACTCAAGTCCCAGGTGCTCTGGCCTGCAGACCACCCCAGTCTTGGCCAGAGCCCCTGAAAACACTCAGGCCCCCTCTGTGGCCTGTGGAAGGACCTCTGCAGACACCAGCGCTGCTTGCAGCAGACAGCCGTGAGGAGATGTCTGGTTTTGATTAAATGTCCAGAGCCACTCATTAACTTGCACAGACTCAGAAGCCACTCACTCTAAAACCTGCCTGCCATGGCAGCCCATCCTGCAGGCCCTTCCGTGCCACCTGCAGTTCCTGCTGGAAACCAGGAGGCCCTGGTTTGGGGGCCGTGGACCCTGAGGCAGGGGGATGGCCAGGGTCACCTAACCCAGTGACCTGAGTCCTCCAAAGCATGTACCTCTTATCATCCATGGTGCGCCGGCTTCCCTGCCCTGCTGTCTCCACTCCCAGCTGGGTTCAGGGGCTGTGGTCTTCCTGGCACAATTTGAAAGCATCTAAGAGGGACTCATTCCCGCAGCACTGTTCCCTGCCTTGGCCTCTGTCTCTGAAATTCCATCATCAGGGCCGGTCTTTTTACTGTACTTTGGGTGAAATTTATAGCTGGAATTACTTTGCATTTATCATGACAGTGTTTGCAGTGATTTATTTACAAGCCTGTCCCCTCCCCAAGCCACAGCTCTTGAAGGCAAAGTCCATGCCCCGTACATTCATTCTTCAAGAAATCTGTTCCTGGGTGCCCACTGTGTGCCTGGCATCGGCTGGTGAGAGGAATCTCACTGTTTTTCAGTCCCTAACACTAGGCACAGGGCCTCCCCTGGCTGGGGCCCTCTGCATATCTGCTGAATGAATGAATATGTGAGAAAATGAAGAGTAGTGCTCACATTTCTTGAGCACTTACTATAGGTGCCAGGCTCTGTTTTAATCAATTTGTGTGTATTTCCTTGTTCTACTCTCCTAACACCCTTGAGTTGGGTGTTACTGTTATCCCCATTTTACAGAGTAGGAGACTTCGGCGCTCAGTAAGGACACGTAACCAAGAGGGCTAACAAGAAGCATGCCCAGATACACAGGCGTCCCCGTAAGCCAGAAACCAGCACATTCACAGGCAGGCAGAGCTCAGAGCCAAATTAGTCAAATATCTTGAAATGATGTTTATTTCTCCTCTAGTTCTCGAGTTCTAATGACTGTTTATTCTTATAAATATCTAATTTGTGTGCTCAGCCTCCCAGTTAGAGTGTAGTGCCAAGCGGCTCAGGCTTTTGCTCTTTGGTGGGATATCATACCCCCGCTCCTTGCTTTTTTTTTTTAATAAAAGATTCCTCAGAGCCTGGGTATCTTGTTGGCATCTCACAGGTGGAAGGCGCTTTCCTCCGCAGCCTCTGGTGCCTTGCCAGGCCAACTGGAGGCCAACTGGAGGAGTTTGAGGGTTGCCTGCAAAGATGGCTGCCAGCAGTGCTCTCCTCTCTGCAGGGGCCTGCAACCCCTCCCATGGGAGGTAGAGTCTGTGTCCCCACCCCTTGAAACTGGGCAGACTCTGAATCCTCTGATCCCCAGGATGCTGTGGAGGTGACTCCCTGCAGTTCTGGACTAAGCCTTAAGAGACCTGGCGACTTCTGTTTTCTCTCTCTTGGAATCCAACTGGCCTGCAAAGTAGCTCAGGCCAGATTCTAGAAGAGGGAGAGACTGCAGGGACAGAGTGAAGGCTGGGAAATGAGTTACAAGGGGAGAGAAAGGAGTGTACCCAGCTCCAGTGCTAAGCAGTATGGGCGACACTATGCTGGGCCATCCAGCCCCAGCTGAGCCCCCCAGATAACACACATGGCTGGGGGGGACCACCACACAGCCAGGTCCTGCCCAAATTGCAGAATTCTGAGCAAATAAGTGGCGGCTGTTGTTTTAAGTTGTTAAGTTTGGGTCTGTTTTGTTAAGCAGTGAAAGGCAGCTGGAGTTAAAGTGGCTCCAGAGGTCAGGAAACAGGGGAGAGGTGTGCCTGGCCCCTGCTTCTGCTCTTGCCTTGCCTTGAGGGGCAGGGGGCAGGTGTCAGCCCTACAAATAGCATCTCCCCTCTTCCCTCCTCTTCCCCACCCCCTGGGAGTAGCCTGCTTATTTTCCCAACAGGTGTTAAAATAACGACCTTTGGGCTAAAAAGGAAGCTGTGTGTGTGGGTGATAAGAGGGTCTGGCTGCCTGAACCGGAAGGAGGGAGCGAAGGAAGTGAGGTAGGGACAGAGGTCTTGGGGAGAGTTGGCACTTTGCGGGGAGAAGGCTTTCAGCTGGACTGGGGTGGGTCAGGGCTTCTTTCTCCCCATGTCCTGCAGAACTTGGCTTCGTTCTTTTCTTTACAAGTAAGGTTTGCAGGAGGAAAGCGCCCAAGAGCCACAGCCGTCCCCTGCCCGGGTGCTCGCCTTTGCCTGTGCCGTCCTCCCCTTCACTTGGCCTGGGGTGCTGTCTCCCTGCTGTCCTGGGTTAAACTGTGTCCCCTCCAAAAAGATAAGTGGAGATCTTAACTCCCAAACCTCAGAATGTGACCTGATTTGGAAACAGGGTCATTGTAGATGTAATTTGTTAATATGAGGTCTTGCTGGAGTAGAGCGGGCCCTAAATCCGGTATGACCGGTGCCCTTATAAAAAGAGGACAGGGACACACGGGAAGGTCACGTGATGACGGCGGCACTGGGAGATGCAGCCACAAGCCAAGGCATGCCAGGGGCTGCTGGCTGCTGCGAGAGGCTGGGAGGGAGGCGAGGAAAGAGCCCACTAGAGTTCAGAGGGTGCACGGCCCTGCCCAGACCTTGATCTTGGACTTCTGGTGAGGGAATAAGACGTCTGTTTTTTGAAGCCACCCAGTTTGTGACGCCCAGTTACAGCAGCCTAAGGACACTAATATATCCCTGTTGTGCCCAGGCCTCGTCACTGTGGACTTCAGCAAGTGCTTTTACTTCGCCTTCAAAACAGAATACTTCCCAAATCTGCCCTTCTCAGGCCAGGCGCGGCAGCTCACGCCTGTAATCCCAGAGCTTTGGGAGGCCGAGGCAGGCAGATCACTTGAGGTTGGGTGTTTGAGACCCGCCTGGGCAACATGGTGAAACCCTGTCTCTACTAAAAATACAAAAATTAGCCAGTTGTGGTGGCGGGCGCCTGCAATCCCAGCTACTCAGGAGGCTGGGGCAGGAGAATCGCTTGAAACCGGGAGGCAGAGTTTGGAACGAGCTGAAATCGCGCCACTGCACTCCAGTCTGGGCAACAGAGCGACACTCTGTCTCAAAAAAAACCATAGTAAAACAAAACCAAATCTGCCCTCCTCTACTCTTCCAGGGAACACCCTGGTCAGAGCCCCTGCCCTCGCATGCCTAGATGGTTGCAGGTGCCCCCTGCCTAACCCACACAGTTCTCCTAACTCACTGTGCCTCTCCTGCCCCCAGCAGCCAAAGGGGTCTCTTGAAAACCTACATGAGGCCGTCTCATACCCCTGAAGGTGTCCTATCCCGCTCCCAATAAAACCCCAATTCATTTGAAGAAGGCCCCCATGACCTGGCCCCTCCAGCCTCTGTGATCTCTCTCCTACACCACGCCACCCCAACCCATTGCTTCTCAAACACACCAAAAGCAGTCCCACCTCAGGGCCTTGGCACGTACTGGTCCCCCAGCCTGGAACCCTCCTCCCCACATTTCCACATGGCTCCAACTCTCTCTTTATTCACGTCTTTGCTCAAATGTCACCCTCAAAGAAGCCTTCCCTGATCACCTGCAATGAAATCGCCACACCTCGCCTTCCTTCCCCACCCCACATCATCTCCCTCCACCCACTTTGGAAGATGATCTTTTCCGTGGCAGAATTACCTTACAACCCACACCCTTCTCACAGGCTCTCTTTGAAGCAGCCGTTCCATTTCTAGGAAGCGATTCTGCAGAAGTGCTGGCTTGGGGCGCAGAGGCACGGACAGGCTAGGATGTGCCTGGCAGGGTCACTACTGCAGCAAAAGCCGAAAGCCAAGCTCCGTGTCCATCGCGAGGGGCACTGGGTTTGTGGCTATGCAGCCGTGACAAAGGATGAAGCCATCCCATGACCAGGGCGCAGAGTGACCTCCCAGATCTACGTTTCATGTGGCGTTTCTGCCATGTATTTTTAAACCTGGGGATAATGTATGTGTAGTAAAGGTCGTGAGGTCATTTGTCTTTGGTGTCTAGCTCGACAGATTTGGAAAAAACTGACCCTTTTAAAAAGCAAACTTTATTTTTCAGAATAGCTTTAGACTCATAAAAAAATTGTGAAAACAGTCACCCCATACTCCACGCTCAGTTTACCCTATTGTTAGCATCTGACATTAGTATGATACACTGTTTAGAATTTTGTAGGGAGGAGACAGTGTCTTGCTCTATTACCCAGGCTGGAGTGCAGTGGTGCAAACATGGCTCACTGCAGCCTCAACCTCCCAGGCTCAAGCAGTACTTCTGCTTCAGCCTCCCAAGTAGCTGGGACTACAGGTGCACGCCACTATGCCTCACTAATACTTTTTGTTGTTGTTAGAGATAGGGTTTCGTTCTGTTGCCTAAACTGGTCTGGAACTCCTGGGCTCAAGCGATCCTCCCGCCTCACCTTGGCCTCCCAAAGTGCTGGTATTACAGGCGTAAGTCACTGCACCTGGCTCATTTTTCACACTTAAGGAACCAGTGTGGATACATTAGTATCAACTGACATCCGCCTATTTCAATCCCATTTCTTCCCCAGGACCCCAGGTGGCATCTGTCCTTGGCCTTCTTGGGGCTCCTCAGGCCTGTGACAGTTTCTCAGACTCACCTTGGTTTTGATTTGATGACCTTGAGAGTTTTGAGGCACGTGACCTTGACAGTTTTGAGGCTCACTGGTCAGGGAGCTTGCAGGATGCGCCTGCATTGGGATTAGTCTGATGTTTTTCTCATGATGAGACTGGAGTGACGGTTTGAGAGAATTTTTCAAGCCCAATGGGTGCAGGAGACCCAGGAAGGCCCCTCCCGCTGAGCTTTTGAGGAATATGTATTTCTATCTGTGCATTTCTGCTTGTGTGTTCCTAAGCCACTCCTGGAAGGACACACAGACACTGGAGACTGAAGATGCTTCTGGGGCAGGCACATGGGCCCCTAACACAAAGTAGGAGAGACGCAGGCTTTGCAATGTGTGCCCCATTGGTACCAATTGAAAAAGTTATTTAACCACATGTATATGAGACTGAAATGTGTGTGTACATTTTAAAATAAACCAAAACGTGCTTCCTGTTCTGCGGCCTCTGCCCCTCCCCTCGGCAGCCCTGAGGCTTGGCCGAGGTCCAGGAGGAAGGCACGGGGAACTGGTTGGCCCAGTCAGCTGGCTGGGACTTCAAAGGAAAGCGCCCCTGGGGCCCACCTGGGGGCAGAGGAGCACCTCCCACAGAGGAAAGGAAATGTCAGCCCTGGGGCGACCTCAGAACATCTGCAGGGACAGGGGTGTGTCAGGCCACCTGGGCAAGCGCTTTACCTGTCTGTGCCTCGGTGTGCTCATCTGGGAATTGGGGATGTTGAGAGTACCCGAGTCCTAGAACTGCTGTGAGGGTGAACGTGATGGTGAACGCCAAGGGCTTAGCTGGGCTTTCACGCATGCTCTTCACACCAAGAATAAAATCAAGCCCCACACCCACCCCCAGCCCGCAGAGTCCTATGTGAGTGACCCCTGCCCACTTCTCAGACTTCATCTCTTTCCCTGGCTTCCTCCCCACCCAGGTCCAGCCACACTGGGCTCTGAGCTGTTCCCACCCCAGGACCGTCGCACCAGCTGTGCCCACCACAGGAGCATTTCCCCCGGACACCCACATGGCTTCCTGGCAGGTCCTTTTGACTGGATAAGGACCCAGTTCCCTACTGAACTGGACATTTCGCCACCTGCGTTCTTGAACCCTGACGAGGTTTAAGCAGATATGGGCACAGGCAGAGGGGGGCATCAGTGCACGGGAGTGTGTAAGGGCCTGCCTGGGAGGCTAGGCTCAGAGGCTCCAGGAGACCAATTTTCTCTCCTTGAGGGAGTCCCTGGGGATGGGAAGGTCCCTGGTCCTTCAGTCCTGAAACTCGGCTGTAGAGTGGGTGAGAAGGACAGGACTGGCAGAGGGATAGGACTGGGGTCCCAGAGGACGGAGGGGAAGACCCCAGACAGGGGGCCCCAAGCTAAATCTAGTAGAGGGGCCCAGACCCTGACAACATAAGGTCACTGCTACCCAGGGCCCACCATGGAGTCCCCACACCCCTCTTACCAGCTCAACTTCTCTACAAAGCCTCAGTTTCCCTCCTCTGTGCCTGGAACAGCTGTTGCAGGAGCTATGAGGCAGGGATGGGGGGATTGAGGAAGGTACCCAAGGCTGGGAAGTGGAGGCTGGCAGCCGAGACAACTGAGGCGTGAGGAGTACAGCTCCGTGCCCAGGCAGCTGCAGGAAAATACCAAGGACCATTTGCGGGGAGCCCCCAGTCTGTCTAAGTGACAGATGTTGTTCTGAGAAGAGCCTCTCTACCCAGGATGCTGAGCTGCACAAGATGCCTACAGCAGGGCTGGCCTGGGAAGTTGTGCAGACTCAGCACTGCACAATTTTGGAGACCCAAGGTTCCAGAGAGGCTTCCTGGGAGGGGGCCTCAGGACAAGTCATTTGGTCCCCCCTTTGCCTCCCTTCCACCTGAAAGCTCAGTTGCAACAATGCCAGCCTCCCAAGGCTGACTTGATGCCGCGAAGTGATGCTGAGTTAGCACTGCCATTGCTGAGACTCATAGCTAAGTAAAAAAAAGAAAAAGGAAAAAGGCAGAGTTTTTTAAAAGCTGCCATCAGCACAGGGTGCCCAAGCTGCCCCTGCCTCGCCTTGAGCTTTGGAGGGATGGGTGCAGGGCCATAAGCATCATATGGGGCCATGGTTCGGACTGGCGCCAGCCTCCTGGGTGAATCCCGGCACTGCCGCTTCCCAGGTGTGCAGCCCCAGGTAAGTCAGATAACCTCTGTGGTCTCAATTTCTCTTGGTGTAAGTGGGATTAATAACAGAGCTTGCCTTTCCATGGTTCATGTCGGGGCTCCTGCTCTCCAGGCCTGTGGGGTGCATCTGGCTGTGTCTGTGTGAGTGCAAATCTGCTAGTGTCTGGGAAGGTGCATGTGAGTTTGGGCATGCCCAGCCATCCCATCTCCTGTCTTCTGGGCAGGCTGGAGGGCTGCCTGAAGGTGGTGGCAGTAGCCAGTTTTCCTGTGGTTCCCAGGAGTATGTTGTGTTTGGCTGGGCCAAACAAAGCCAAGGCACTGTCACCTGCCCTCGGGGGGGGATTAGGGACCTTCCATGATTTCCAATCTATTTGATTCCTGTGATTCTGATCACATATACAAGGGTTTGTCCCCAAAATGCGTACAGATCTGTTTGGTTCTGGACTTTGGGCAGCGAGCTGTGCAAACTGCTCAGCAGTTACCAAGTGCTGCGCGAGTGTTGGCGTGGGACCTCCCTGGGAGGTTGTGGGTTGGGCCGTGCCTGGTGCCCACTGGGTGTTCCCCTGTGTCTGGCGGCTCCCACCACACTGGCCCTGGCTGCCTGGCAATCTCCCCTCTGCCTCCCATACTGGCTGGCTCTCTTTCCCTGGGCCTCTCTCTAGGTGTTTGCCGGTTGTAAACTCTTTGCAGAACATTAAAGCAAATGGGAGCAGCCCAAACCCCACCAGGGAAGAGAAAGTCCCTCCCAGCACCATCCCAGCGCCACCCCAACGCCATCCCAGCGTGGTGCCGCCCACACTGCCCCTGGGGACTGCCTCTGGGAGGCATGGGGTCTCCTGTGTGTTGGTGAGCTCCAGGACATTCATGTCCAGGCCTGGGGGCCAAGGGCAGGGGTGGGCCCAGAGGGTGCATTGGACTCTCCGAAGTGCTGGGGAGGTCCTGTATCCCCTTCCACAGGCAGGTGACAGTGCCACAGCCTTGGCCTGAAACAGCCCAGCGCCAATGGAATAGGTCCCTGAGAACCATGGGACAACTGACTGCTGCCTCCTCCTCCAGGCAGTCCTCCAGCAAGTCTGATGGAGAAGGAAAGGGTGAGGCAGCCTGTGCGTACCCACACTCACACACACCCTTACACACAACTGTTACACTCACATACCCTCATAGACACTTGCAGAATGGTACCAACTCACACAGACACACCCACATGCACCCCCTCACATTCACACATATAGGTTCACAATCACACTCCCTTACAGACACACACAGAGTGATACACATCTTTGGAGACACACTCCAGGCAGAGATGCACTCACTCTTACACACACATACAGACACCTTCAGACAGATGCTCACACACAACACCCACTCACACCCAGAGACACATGCTCCCCTGAGCACACACAGCCCACACGCACACCGCCTCACAGTCACCGAGACAGACTGTCCCGCTGACCCCCCAGGGTGGGTTGCCAGAGCTAGCAAACAAAGACATAAGCCCCTTGGCTGACTCTGACAAATGATTCTTCAGTGTAAGTACATCCCGTGCAGTATCTGGGTGCCCTGCATTTTATCTGCAAGCCCAGCTCAAGGGTGCTACCGCAGATTCACACTCAGACACCCACAGACTCACTCTGGCAGCCACACAGACATCACCCTGTGCAGGGACTTAGCACCCAGAGAGCCCTGCCTTCTGACTCCCAGCCCCTCCCCAAGGCCAGGACAGCAACATTCTCTTCACCCGTTCCTGCTTATGAAAATAGCCTATGACGGGGAGAGTGGGGCTCCCCGAGACCCAGGCGTGCCCCTAGTGGAAGAGGTATCCCTCATAGTCGCCTCACCGGGTGGTTATAAGAGCACCCATTTTCCAGGTAAGAAAACTAAGGCTCAGATGATGATGCAGCCTGTCTGAGGCACACAAAGCAAGGCCATGTTCTTTCCGCAGCTTTCGCCATGGAAACCATTTAGGAGTAAGGACCAAGTTGTCCTTGGAGGGCCCCACTGAATAGCCTGGGCTCAGGGTTGGGGCCTCTTTTTATCGATAGGTGAATTTCACAGTCAGAATTTCTTGCAAAGTTCTGAAAGTTATCCAACCCTGACTCCCAGCAATTCTGATTCAGAGCAAGGCCAAGAAATGTGCATTTATAAAAACCACACTAGAAGATTCTGACGGATGCTCCTGGTTAAGAGCCACTGTGCTATCTTCAGCCAGAAAGCACTAGCTCAAGGACAAAAAATCCACAGCACACGTACCCACAGCCCTCACCCATGCCCGTGGCAGACATCACTAATCAATCATGATCATCTTTCTTGCCAAACTCAGGCCCAGCCTCAGAATCCGTCCCAGTTCAGGGCTCTAGGGAGTGAGTAAGTGGAGTGGTTTCTGTCCTGGTACTAATCAGCAGGTTTAGGATTTCATCATTGTGTCCCACTCATGAGCTTCTGGACAATGTTACTTGGCAAGGTCCCTCCCTGCCTTCACTTTTTTCAAAAACCAAACATAGTAACAATATCGTAACAGCTAACATTTCCTGCTGGGTTACTATGCACCAGGCATGGTGGCGCATGCCTGTAATCCCAGCTACTTGGGAGGCTGAGGCAGGAGAATCGCTTGAACCCGGGAGGTGGAGCTTGCAGTGAGCCGAGATCACGCCACTGCACTCCAGCCTGGGCGACAGAGCAAGACTCCATCTTAAAAAAAAAAAAGTCAAGGAATAAAAGAATGGCTACTCTATAGACAGAGCAGTCCTGAGGGCTGCTGGTTGCCCATTTTTATGATTCTTTCTTTTTTTTGTTTTTTGCTTTTTGTTTTTTGTGTGTTTTTTGAGACCGAGTCTTGCTCTTGTCACCTAGACTGGAGTGCAATGGCTCTATCTCAGCTCACTGCAGCCTCTACCTCCCAGGTTCAAGCGATTCTCCTGCCTCAGCCTCCCAAGTAGCTGGGATTACAGGCATGTGCCACCACGCCTGGCTAATTTTGTATTTTTGGTAGAGACGGAGTTTCACCATGTAAGTCAGGCTGGTCTGAAACTCCTGATCTCAAGTGATCCGCCCGTCTCGGCTTCCCAAAGTGCTGGGATTACAGGTGTGAGCCACCACGCCCGGCTTTATGGTTATTTATTGATGATATGCTAAAGAAGGGGTGGATTATTCATGCCTCTCCTTTTTAGCCCACATAGGGTAACTTCCTGAAGTTGAAACTGGCATTGGTGGGAGTGTAGCTGTGAGGACGACCAGAGGTCACTCTCGTGGCCATGTTGGTTTTGATGGGTTTCCACTGGCTTCTTTACTGCAACCTGTTTTATCAGCAACATCTTTATGACCTGTATCTTGCGCTGACCTCCTGTCTCATCCCATGCCTTGGAATGGCTCAGCCATCTGGGAATGCAGCCCAGTAGGTTTCAGCCTCATTTTACTTAGCTCCATTCAAGATAGAGTTGCTCTGGTTCAAACACCTCTGACACATCCTTGGGTAGTTTCCACATCGGGCTATTGAAGGATGCTGCTGTTAACCATTGGTGCACAGATTGCTGCTTGCATCCAGGGCTGCTGTCAGATTTTGGCTGGGGACCGTAGCCAGGCTGGTGCCGACGGCGCGGGAACATCAATAAGTGGGCGGATGTGTGCTGCTCCTCACACTTTCATTCTCAAGGATGATTCCTTGTCTGTTTCATGAAAGTCATTGATTTGTTCAAAAGAGATCTGTTGAGCCCAGTTTCCCCTTTTGAAATGCAGTTTGTGAAACTGAAACGCACTTATCCGGGCAAGGGCAGACCTTGTCGAATGGGAAGCAGAGCTTACTTCTCCCTTGCTTCGATCCTTCCCGTCCCTTCCCTTTGCTCTTAGAACAAAATCTAGACTACGTAGCCCTGCATCTCGACCTCCACCCTCCCCTCCCGCCTCACCCCTACTCCCACTTCTTCTATCCCTCCACACCTGCCTTCTTGTTCCTTGAACATGCCAAGCCCATTCCAGCCCTGAAGCCTTTGCACATGCAGTTCCTCTGCCTGCCTCACTCATCCCTCTGGTTTGCTCATGGCTGCCTTCTCAGAAAGTGCTTCCCAGCACCCCCTGCCCCTGGGGCTAAAGTCACAGTCACCTCTTGCAGTCCCTCCTTAGCCCTCGCCTGGGTTTCATGACTGCATAGCACTGCTCACAAATGCAATTCTCATGTCCCTCTCCTCGATGACAGGGAGCACAGGGGCCTTACCTCTTGTCCCCTGCTGTCACCCCAGTACCTGGTCTTTAGTTGGAGGTCAGTGACTTGGTTGAATGAATAAGTGATCCTCTAATACGAGGTTGCAAGGGAGGTATTAAGATCTGCATGTTTCAGATAGAGACACTGAGGCTCAGGGTCACAGCAGGTAAACAGAGGCCCCGGCGTTGAAACCCGGGTCACCTGCCCTCTCCCAGCCCAGTGCTCTCTTGGGGAACAGGGTGAAGCTCAGGAGGAGCCTCCCAACCCCGGCGTGCCCCCATTTTGCCTCCTCAGAAGACCCTGCAGCTGGTCTTTCCTGGGAGGCGCAGAGCCCACAGAGCCCAATTGTGGTGGCAGAAATAGCCTGCCCTTGGGCTGCACTGGCTCCGATCCCAGCGAGGTGGTGACTGTCACTCTCCATAGAAGAGGATGCCTCTTGCCATGGCAACGGGGATGTCACCAGGGATGTGTTTGCCCGGGCACAAAAGGGGTGTCGGGGAAACACCCACATTCTGGCGGCAGAAACAGTGCATGGCATCGCTCCCCGTCTGGGGACAGCTGCTGGGAGGTGACCAAGCCTCCCTGGGCAGCCCTTGCTTGCCTTCCAAAGAGCTACGGCTGTTTTCTCTCCTCCCCTGCAATGGAGAAGGAAGAGGGCACATTGCTGGAGGCATCTGCTCTGTGCCTGTGCAGTTCTGGTCGCGTTCACGCCCCTTCGATTCACACCCGTTGCACAAATGGGGAGACTGAGGCAATGAGAGGCGGAGACTTGCCCAAGACCTGCAGGCTCCGTCAGGTGCAGGGTCACCGGTGCGGCTCCAGAGGCAGGGCTGGCTGGGGTTGGAATCCGTGCCTTCCCACTCATCAGCTCTGTGTCCTTGGGCAAGTCACTGTCGCCTCTGAGCCTCAGTGTTCTCATCTGTAGAACAGGGACAATGGCAGTTTCCAGAGCTGTCGCTCACCTTTTTGTTGTTGTTGTTAAGTATGCCATCCAGGTGTTTTCAAGACATTCAGAAAAATACGATTCGTTGGGCTATTGCGCAACTGTCATCACTACCTAATTCCAGAGCATCTCCATCAGCCCCAAAGGACATGCCACACGCATTCACAGTCACCCCCGCTCCCACCTCCCCCAGCCCCTGGCAACCACCAACCCACATTCTATCTCTATGAATTTGCGTATTCTGAACATTTCATATAAATAGAATCGTACACAAGACCTTTTGTGTCTGACTTCTTTCGCCTTCGTCATGCTCGAGGTTCCTCTGTGCCGCAGCGTGAGCCAGGGCTGCGTTCCACCTTCCAGCTGGATCACACTCCACTCCGTGGACAGACCACATGGTGTTCACCCATCATCAGCTCATGGGCGCCTGGGTTGCTTTGATCTGTTGGCTCCTGCGAACAACGCTGCTGTGAACATGCGTGTTGTGAGTTGTTGGTTCTTGCGAACAATGCTGCTGTGAACATGCGTGTTGTGAGTTTCCGTGTGGACATATGCTCCCATTTCTCTTAGGTAGACTCTCTGGAGGGAAATGACTGGATCGTACGGTAGGTCTAGGTTAAACTTTTTAAGAAACCACTGAACTGGCCGGGCACAGTGGCTCACGGCTATAATCCCAGCACTTTGGGAGGCCGAGGTGGGTGGATCATTTGGGGTCAGGAGTTGGAGACCAGCCTGGCCAACATGGTGAAACCCCGTCTCTACTAAAAATACAAAAATTAGCTGGGTGGTAGTGGGGCACACCTGTAATCACAGCTACTCGGGAGGCTGAGGCAGGAGAATCGCTTGAGCCTGGGAGGCAGAAGTTGTGGTGAGCCGAGATTGTGCCACTGCACTCCAGCCTGGGTAACAGAGCGAGATCCTGTCTCAAAAAAAAAAGAAAAGAAAGAAACTGCTGAACTGTTTTCCAAATCTTGCATCCCCGAGACAGGGGATGAGAGTTCCAGTAACTCAATATTTTTACCAATATAATGCCCAGCACACCACCATCGTTCCATCAGAGAAGGTGCTTTTGAAGATGCTGAAAGTCATAAAAGATCCCATACACGATTCACAGCAGCCCACAGATGGATGCAACTCAGGTATCCAGTGATAGTCTATGGGTAAACAAAAGGTGGTATAGCCATACAGTGGAATATGATGCAGCCATGAAAAAGGAAGGAAATTCTGACACGGGCTATAACATGGATCAGCCTTGAGGACACTGTGCTGAGTGAAACAAGCCAGCCACAGAGGGACAAATACTGTACGATTCAATTTATATACAGGTTGGACTAGTCCAACCTTAGAGTAGTCAAATCCATAGAGACAGAAAGTAGAATGGTGAGAGCCAGGGGCTGGCGGGAGCCAGGTGGGGAGTTGGTGTTTAATGGAGACATCTTCAGTTTGGGAAGATGAAAAGCTTCTGGAAATGGATGGTAGCAGATGCACAACAATGTGACTGTCCTTAATGCCACCAAACTATATACTTAAAATTGTTAAAATGGTCAATTTTATTTTATATATATTATCACAATAAGAAAATGCAGCATCCTTATTTTCCACTCCAGTGAACTGTTGTTTAGTCCAAATCCCCAGTCTACCACGTAGTGGGAACCACATTCCACTCTCTGGGCCTGAGTAATCCAGGGAAGGCCTGTGATCCACTTCTGGCCAGAAACGTGAGGGAAATATGCTGGCAGCTCCCAGGAAAAGGTTTCACTAGAAAATGAGAAGGTTACAGGGAGACAGGTTTGGTCCCTTTTGCCTCCTTCCCACCTCACCCTCCTGCCTGCCTTTGGATGTCATTGTGGGATGAAGTGACGTCTGCAGCTGTGGCAGCCATCATGCCACCATGAGGAGAGGGCCAAGAGAACTGCAGAGATGCCGGCCCTGTATCCTGACACTGAGGAACTAGCGAAGCCCCCTGGGCACTGTCTGCTTCTCAGCGTCCTCTGAAATAAACAGTGAATAACCTTATGCTTTATGCCACTGTTAGCCAAGGTTTTTGTTACTTGTAACCAAGTGGCTCCCTAGTGGATTCAATACACTCCTGCTCCAGGAACACAGGCTTTTTATGACCCTCAGACGTGCCTGCTCAGGCCTTGCCTCAGGGCCTTTGCACCTGCACCTGCTCAGGTCCTGCCTCAGGGTCTTTGCACCTGCACCTGCTCAGGTCCTGCCTCACAGTCTTTGCACTCGCAGTTCTTGCCTGATATGCTCTTCCCCAGCTCTTGGCTTGGCTCCAGTCTGACAGGATCACCACCAGACCAAGTGATATAGGGTTTGGGACAAGAGCTTTTTTTTTCCTTCTTTGAGATAGGGCATCACTCTTTCACCCTGGCTGGAGTGCACTGGCACAGTCACAGCTCCCTGCAGCCTCAGACTCCTGGACTCCAGCAGTCCTCCTGCCTCAGCCTCTCAAGTAGCCAGGACCACAGGCATACAACCATGCCTGGCCAATGTTTAAAAATTTTTCTGTAAAGACAGGGTCTCACTATGTTGCCCAGGCTGATATTACATTCCAGGCCTTAAGCAATCCTCCTGCCTCAGGCTCTCAAAGTGCTGAGATTACAGGTGTGAGCCATTGACAACAGGTTTTGGATCCACCATGCCTGGGTTTGTATCTCAGCTCCTGACAGCTATGTGACTATGAGTAAATTGGTCCACCCCTCTGGGCCGCAGGTTTGCCAACTGCCAGATGAAGACAGTAGTGCTATGTGCTTTGTAAAGTAGATGGTGTGAGGCTAAATGCATTATGGGATGTAGGCATGTGCCTGGTACACAGTAAGAGATTATTTACACAGTAAGAGATTAACCAGTCTCTTTCATGGGACTCAGGATGACCCTTGGCTGGGGAATGGTGAGTCACGGCCTGCTGCGAGGCTCTGTCTGGGTGGAGGCTGGCTAGCCCCACCACAGTCCCAGGGGCTGTGCCACTTTTCCGGCTGACTGACACAGAGGCTGCCCAGGCCTTGGGCTGACATCTGGGGAAGAGACATTGATCCAAGGTTGATCTGGGATTTTACTTTCCCTTTCCCCTTCACACAAGTGCGGAGTGTTTCCTTCAAGCAGGCTCACCAGGTCTCAGCCCAGGCGCGGCCTTCCAGCTGGAGAGGAGTCAAGCGTTCCTCTCTGCTGAGTTCAAGGTTGGCCCCTCTGTGCCGCCAGCACTCTGGATCCCCTGGAATGAACCTGAGTCTTCAGCATTGCAGGAAGGTCGTGGTATGCGGGAGGGAGGCCGCCTGCCAGGAGGACAGGCAGAGGTGGGATTTGGGCAGGATCGCCCACCCAGGTGCCCACTGTCCTCAAGAATCTAAGAGCACACAGACAAGACAACCTTGCCGGTGGCCACTAGCCTAGGGTCCCCTGAGGGAGTGCGGGGCAGGGGTTGGCAACTTCGATTTCATTAGCAAAGCTGAGCTGTTCTCCCAGCTGTCCGGAAACTGGGCCACCAACCTCCAATCCATTCCCCAGGCACCTCACTGAGGCCCAGAGAGATTCGGGGAGGATCTTGGAGGCAGTCGCAATGCACCCACAGAAGTGGGAAGTTCCAGTGACCTGCTCCACGAAATCAGGGCAAGTTGGCTCCTTGGCAAGATGGCAAAGCCCTGTGGCAATGAGGACTGTGGGCCCCACCCTGCCTTGTCCACCTGGCCTTCCTCAGTCTCTTCCACTCCCACCCCCAGCCCAGCCACTCTGTACCGTCCTCTCTTAGTACTTCTAAGACCAACATCCCTTTCACTCCATCCTCCAGGATGTGATTCTGAGCAGCGTTTCCACCCTAAGGAGTGGGGGCCTCTGCTTCTTGTTTAAACAATAAAGTCAAATCCTAATGCAATATGGGAAAAAACAAGGATGTGGGAAATCCTGGGGCCCCCCAAGAATGGGGAGGTGTGGCAGGGCCCCCATAGTGGAGGGCATTGAATGCCAAGCAGAAAACCCCGGACTGAGTTGGGAGGCAGTGGTGAGCCACGCACAAGCTCCACATTGGCTTGTACCCTCTGCTCCAGGGACACAGGCTTCCTACGACCCTCAGATGTGCCTGCTCAGGCCTTGCCTCAAGGCCTTCGTGCCTGCACCTGCTCGGGTCCTGCCTCATGGTCTTTGCACTCGCAGTTCTCGTGGCCTGATATGCTCTTCCCCAGCTCTTGGCTTGGCTCCAGTCTGACAGGATCACCTCCTCAAACAAGGCATCCCCAGCAGCCTTTCTAAAGCGGCCCCACCCTTCTCCTCTCTTCCTCATCATCTCATTTCACTGAGTTCATGTCGCCTCTCACTGCCTGGGATGGCCTTGCCTGTCTGTCTCTGCCCTAACTCCTTTCTGTTATAACCCAGCTCGTACGACAATAGGATGAACAAATGAAGGAGTGAATGAATGATGGAGCTGGGTTTGGGGGTTAATCACAGCAATATGCATGGCAATGTCTGGAGCCTGCAGGATGCCCAAAAGTCCTCCAAAGTCCCTGCCTATTCACACCCGGGGGGCCACTCCCCTGCAGCCCCAGTGTCTGCCTCTGCTGCCTCTGCCCACATTGCAGCTGGGAGGTTCGTGATGGCCCTGTGCCGGGAACTCCCGTTTCTCAGCCCATATAGCAGCAAACCCTGTTGTGCTCGCTGCCAGGAGCAGGCAGGAGCTGCAAGGACCCTTCTAAAGGGGCAGGAGGTGAGGATGGGAGGCAGGCAGGCTCTTAGCTTCCCACTGGAGAACATTTCAGGGAAGCGACTTTTTGCCTGGAATGTCAAGAGCAGCCATTTATCAGAGGCACCAGGGCACTGTGGGTCCTTGTGCACTGTGAGGTGAGGCCCTGGGGCTGCCTGCAACACCAGTCAGACCCCTCGCCAGGCAGGACAGGAGAGAAGCCTGCGGGCTGGCAGGCTTAGCTAGGAAACGCACTGAGAGGAAACTTCAGAGCTGGAGGGATGACACAGAAGTCCCCAGTGGTCAGCAGGTGGCCATGGGAAGGACCCAGGCCTGCAGGAGAAGTGGGATGGGGTGGTCTAAGTCCTTGTAACAGATGGCATTTTCCAGAGACAGCCTCTGCAATCTCTCCCATCCCACAAGATATTCTTCCCACATGACCTTTCCCTCCCACTGCTGGAGGGTGGGGCTTATGTTCTCTCCCTCCTGAATCTGAGCGTGTTCATGACTCACTCATAACTAATAGCATGTGGCAGAAGAGATGCTGCGTGACATCCAAGGCTAGGTCACAGAAGGTGATGCAGGTGCATTTGTGCTATAGCCCTGACATGCTGTGTAAGCATCTGACTGTCCAGGGCCGCCATGTTATGAGGAAGTCTAAGGAACCTGAAAGAAGGCTGTGGGTTGGTGTGGCAGACGGTCCAGATAGGTCCCAGCCCCCAGCCAGCTCCAACTGCCAAACAGGCACTTCCAGAAGGCCCTGGCATCCTGGAACAGAGACAAGACATCTGTGCTGGGCCTTGTGTGATTCTGAGCCGTAGAATCTGTGAGAATAATACGATGGCTGCTGGGCACCCTAACGTTTTGGGGGTTTCCTTACACAGCACAAGTACCCTGGCAACCCATGGCTCTGCCTCTGGCCGGGCGTTCTCACTGGGCTCCCTGCCTTCCTCCACCCACCCAGCCAGCAGGTCAGGCCCTCCCCTGTTTAGAACTCCTCAGTGTCAGCCTGGCTTTACTGCTTTCCCTAGGGGTAGGAAATGAGCCTTTCATCAAATTTCCTAACAAGGCTCTTTGCTGCCCTCTCACCCACCTGGTGAGAGAATTAAATCTCAGAGAGGTTCCAAGAGGCCACCTTCTCTGCCCAAGGTTGAAATGACCAGAGTAGACTTAAGCCTTGTATGGTAAAGGCTTCTGTGGCCTTTCATTGTTGTTGGTCATTGCAGATGACAATCATAGCCACAATGAGCATGCAGCAGCAGCAATGACATAGACCTCCCGCTGTGGCGGCCGCTAGATAAGCACTTCTCAAGCACCTCATCTGCCTACGCTCATGGTCCACACTGATGTGGTTCTTGGAGGCAATCCCTTACCAAGTGTAGGCAAGGGAGTCTGCAATAGTCAGGAAAGGCCTGGTTATACTGTGGTAACAAACAACCTCGTGATTTCAACAGCTCAACATACAGAGGTTTCTTGTCACTCACACTGCATGTCCATTGTAGGTGGGCCTGGGCTCTGCTCCATGTTGTCCTCACAGCAGGACCCAGCCACCTGCTGGAACATCACTGGCCACTGTGACAGAAGGAAAGAGAGCTCTGGAAAGTCTTGCACTGGCCAGTGTGTGCCCAGCCTGGATCCATCACTTCCACTCACACTCATGCAGTCCCCCCTACCCACCAAGGGTGGGGAAGTGCCCAGAAAAGGAGGACTGGAACACCGATGAACAGCCCCGTGATGGTTTGCCAAGGCACAGTGGCTGCTACCTGGCTCCGGCATCCGCAAGGCCTCAACCAGCTGTTCCTCCCTCCCCACCCCTACACCCCGCCCAGCTCTGCCATTTCCCCCTGGGGCACTAGGAAGGAGGGGCACTCGCCTTCACAGAACCCACCTGTGGTAGGCAGACTAACAGCCCCCCAAAAATGTCCATATCCCACTCCCCAGCACCTCAGAACATGTTACCATCCACAGTGCAGTGCATTGCCAGGGCCATCGTGACAAAGCACCACAGACAGGGGTTGGGGTTAGAGCAGGTGGGGAATGCTAAACAACTGAAATGCCTTCTGAGTCTAGAAGTCTAAGATCAAGGTGTCAGCAGGGTTGGTTCACTCCGAGGCCTCTCTCCTTGGCTTGCAGATGGCCGTCTTCTCCGTGTCTTCACACGGACTTTTCTGGGTATGCCTATGCCCTAATCTCCTCTTCTCATAAGGACACCAAAGCAGGGCATGATGGCACAGGCCTGTAACCCCAGCACTTTGGGAGGCTGAAGTGGGAAGATCACTTGAGCCCAAAAGTTCAAGACTAGCCTGGATAACATAGCAAGATCCCATCTCTTTAAAATGTTTTTTAAAAAATTAGTTGTGGTAGTTTGTGCTTGTAGTCCCCAGCTCTTCAGGAGACTGAGGTAGGAGGATTGCTTGAATCCAGGGGTTCAAGGCTGCGGTGAGCTGTGGTGGTGCCACTGCACTCCAGGTTGGCCATGGAGTGAGACCCTGACTCAAAAAAAAAAAAAAAAAAAAAAAGGACACCAGGACTATTGGAGTAGGGCTCAACTTAACAAACCCATGTTAACGTAATCACCTCTTTAGAGACTTGGTCCTTGAATACAGTCCCATTGTGAGATACTGGGGTGTGAGAGCTTTAGGATGTGAGTTTGGAGTGGGAGACACGATTCAACACACGGTAAAGGGGCTCATGGTGAAGGGGCTCCTGCAGATGGGATGAAGTTATGGATTTTGCCACGGGGAGATTATCTTGGATGACCGAGGGGCCCAATATCATCGCAAAGATCCTTATAGGAGGGAGGCAGGAGGGTCAGAATAGGAGAAGGTGGAAGAGAAGAAGAGAGAGTGGAAACAGAAGTCAGGGCGATTCGGCCACCAGCCAAGGAGTGTGGCAGCCTCTAGAAGTTGCAAGAGGAAAGGGAATGGAGCCTCCTCTGGACCCTCCAGAAGGAACCAGCCCTGCCAGTGCCCTGACTTCAGCTCCATAAGATCCACTGGGAACTTCTGCCCTCCAGAACGGGGAGATAACAATTTTGTGTTGCTTTAAGCCTCTATGTTTGTGGTGATTTGTTCCAGCAGCAATAGGAAACTGACACATCCAAATGCCTGCCTTTGCAGGAAGCTTCCGAACCCACTCTCGCCTTGGTTGGCAAACTTCTGCCCTCCACGCTCCTCCTCCTCTGGGCTGGGTGGGGACAACTCCTTCACTGGGGTCAGGTTGCCCCAAAGCCTGTCTCCTGGACTTGCAGGCTTCTCCCTTCAACCTCAGCACCGCAAGGGCCAGAGGCCACCACGTCCTCCCTGCAGTGGGGAAGAGCCAGCCTGCAGGGTGGATCCTAAATACAATAGGTCTGTGACCACACATGGCCCCACCCCGGGGGCCCAGGCCCTGCTGACCTTCCCACCCCGGGTCACACCCAGCTGCTTCCTCAAAGCCACAGGCCCTTCCTCCAGCCCAGCCTTTGCCCTGGCCCTTTCCTCTTCTGCTCCTGGTGCGCCTGACTCATCCAGCCAGTTCCAGCTCAGAAATCTCCTGGGGGAGCCTGGTCCAGCCCCGTTCCATTCACCCCGCCCTGCCGGCTCCATTTCATTTCATGCACTCAGTAGACAGGCACCGGCTCTCCTCTGTTCTCCTCTGAAAGGCACAGGCACAGTCCTCACCTCAGGACCTCCGGAAGCTGACAATCGGTCAGCGGGAGCCGGGTAGGGGATTGCGGCGGGGACCCTATGACATGTTTTAACGAAGTGTAGACATTTTAAATATACAATTCTAGACTTTTAAAAAAATCTTATGTACATACGTTTTTAGAGACAGGGTCTCACGCTGTGGCCCAGGTTGGAGTGCAGTGACACCTTCGTAACTCACTGCAGCCTCGAACGCTTGAGCTAAAGCAATCCTCCCGCCTCAGTCTCCCAGCCTCCCAAGCAGCTGGCACTGCAGATGTGCACCACCATACTCAGCTAATTAAAAAAAAATTTTTTTAGAGATGGGGTCTTGCTGTGTTGCCTAGGCTGGTCTCAAACTTTTGGGCTAACACAATCCTCCCACCTCAGGCTCCCAAGGCATTGAAATCACAGGCATGAGCCACCGCACCCAGCCGTGGGACTTCTGATGAACCTGTATCATGCAGCCATCACACCCATCAACACAGAGGACTTTTCCCTCATCCCAAAGCTCCTTTCCCAGCCAATCGCTCCCACCCCCACCCTCGATCAGCCTGAAATGTGAGGGGAGCTTTATCTTTTCAGGAGTTTGCTCTTGATGGAAACCTGCGCTGAGAACCCTCTAGGCCTGGCTTCCTTCCCTTTGCACAGGGCTCAGCAAAATACAGGTCCCCGGGGCCAGATCTGGCCTGCTTCCTGGTTTGGAGGACCTGCAGGCCAAGAATGGTTTTTACTTTTGTTTGTTATGTTTTAAAAAGTAAGGAATAGACTTTTTAAAATACAGTTTTTTGTTTACAGAAAAATTGAGTAGACAGTATAGAGAATTCCACATGCACACACACTCAGTTTCCCACCCTGGTACACAGTTTCCCCTGTTATTCATATCTTGCATTTGTGTGGTACACTTGTTATGATTAATGAATCAACATTGATACAGTACTAGGAACTGTAGTCCCTAGTTTACACTGGGGGTCACTCTTGGAGTTGTAGAGTTTTATAGGTTTTAAGAAATGTACCGACCAGGCGCAGTGGCTCATGCCTATAATCCCAGCACTTTGGGAGGCTGAGGCGGGCAGATCACGTGGTCAGGAGTTCGAGACCAGCCTGACCAACATAGTGAAACCCCGTCTTTACTAAAAATACAAAACTTAGCTGGGTGTGGTGGCGGGCGCCTGTAATTCCAGCTACTTGGGAGGCTGAGGCAAGAGAATTGCTTGAACCCAGGAGGCAGAGGTTGCAATGAGCTGAGACCTCGCCACTGTATTCTAGCCTGGGTGACAGAGCAAGAGTCTGTCTCAAAAAAAAAAAAAAGAAAAATAAATGTACATGACATAGTCACCATTGTAGTATCATGCAGAGATTCACTGCCCTAAAAGCCCTCTGGGCTCCATCTTTTCATCCCTCTCTCCCTCTCCCCAGTCCCCTGGCAGCCACTGATCTTTCTCCTGTCTCTATAGTTTTGCCTTTTCCAGAATGTCATATAGTTGGAATCATAGCATGCAGCCTTTCGGAATGGCCTCTTTCACTTAGTAATATGCATTTAAGTTTCTTCCATGTCTTCTGGGGGCTTGAGAGCTCACATCTGTTTATCACTGAGTAATAGTCCACAGTCTGGATGTGCCACAGTTTGTTCATTCAGTCATCTTTTTTTTAAAAAAATGTATTTATGTATTTCTTTTTGAGATGGAGTCTCGCTCTGTCACCCAGGCTGGAGTGCAGTGGCACCATCTCGGCTCACTTCAACCTCCGCCTCTTGGGTTCAAGCAATTCTTCTGCCTCAGCCTCCAAGTAGCTGGGATTACAAATGCGTACCACCACTCCCAGTTAATTTTTGTATTTTTAGTAGAGGCGGGGTTTCACCATGTTGCCCAGGCTGGTCTCAAACTCCTGGCCTGAAGGGATCCACCTGCCTCGGCCTCCCAAAGTGCTGGGATTACAGGCATGAGCCGCTGGGCTCCAACCCTATTCACCTGTTGAAGAGCATCTTGTGGTTTCCAGTTTCCAGCGATTATGACCATAGCTGCTATGAACATTCATGTGCAGGTTTTTGCATGGCCATGCGTTTTCAAATCACTTGGGTAAATACCTAGAAGCGTGATTGCTGGATAGTACACGAAGACCATGGCTAGCTTTCTAAGAAACCAGCGAACTGTCTTCTACAGTTGTTTAAACATTCTACATTCCCAGCAGCAGTGAAGGAGCGTTCCTGGGCTTTTGCATTTTATAGTGGTTGAAAAAAACAAAAGAAGAATATTTCCTGACACATACAAATGATATGAGATTTAACTTCTAGTGTCCATAAATAGAGTTTTGTTTGTTTGTTTTGAGACAGAATCTCACTTTGGCACCCAAGCTGGAGTGCAGTGGTGTGAACATTGGCTCACTGCAGCCTCGACCTCCTGGGCTCAAGCAATCCTACCTCAGCCTCCTGAATAGCTGGAACTATAGGCACATGCCAACATGCCTGGCTAATTTTGTATTTTTTTGTAGAGACAGGGTCTCTATGTTACCCAGGCTGGTCTCAAATTCCTGGGCTCAAGCGACCTTTCCACCTTGGCTTCCCAAAGTGCTGGGATTATAGGCGTAAGTTGCTGCCCCCAGCCATAAATAAAGTTTTATTAGGACACAGCCATGCTCATTCATCTGTATATTGGGTATGGCTGCTTTCATGCTACATAGGTAGAGTTGAGAGGCTAAAAAAGAGACTGGAGGCCTGCAAAGCCAAAGATGTTTGACTCAGCCCTTTGTTTTTGGGGGGCTCTGTTTGTTTGTGACAGAGTCTCACTCTGTCACCCAGGCTGGGGTGCAGTGGCACAATTTTGGCTCACTATAACCTCCACCTCCCAGGTTCAAGTAATTCTGTTGCCTCAGCCTCCCAAGTAGCTGGTATTACAGGCGCCTGCCACTATGCCTGGCTAATTTTTGTATTTTTAGTAGAGACAGGGTTTCACCATGTTAGCCAGGCTGGTCTTGAACTCCTGAACTCCAGTGATCCACCCGCCTCGACCTCTGAAAGTGTTGGGATTACAGGCATGAGCCACTGCACCCCGGGCTGACCCAGCCCTTTGGATAGAAGAGCTGTGCCAGCCCCTGCCTCAGCATGGTGGTTCTGGGAGTCATCCACGGCGCTGTGTGTATCAACAGGTTATCCCTTTCTAGTGCTGAGTGGGACTCCATGGCATGGCTACACAACCGTTTATCTGTTCAGCTGACGGACATTTGGGCTGTTCCCAGTTTTTAGTTATTATGAATAAAGCTGCTAGGAGCGTTTGTCTGCTGGAATATGTAGGGCACATGCCTTTGCTTCTCTTGGGTGAATACCTAGGAGTGGAATTGCTAGGTCAGGACGCGCCACGTTGCACTTTGTGTCATATTATCATGTCTCGAGGATACTATTTCTAACCAGTGCCCTTTTATCCCAGGAATTATTTGCCCCCTTCCCCGTGCCTTCTGCCAAACTAGACTGTGTGCCATCCATTGCCCAAGGGAGGAAAAGTAGGAAAGAAAAGCATAACAAATGTTACTCAGTTTCAGAAGCCAGCACTTTCGAATTCCAAGAATCTGGGCTTTTGAGCTGCAAAACCTCAGCCAGGAAGAGTTCCAGATATCAATTTTATGGCAAAAACAATAGATTTGGGGGTGGGGGGAAGGGATATGTGTAACGATGAAGGAGCCAGACTGCAAACCCAGGAGGAGATGATGGCTTTCCTGGGTTGGGTGAGAGAAGCAGGCTGTGGGCAGAGACCACTCGCCTCCATCAGAACCTGCTCTCCTTTCCTTTGGGAAAACAGCAAGACAGAGTTTCCCAGCCTCCTGTGCCATTAGCAGTGGCCATGGGACCAAGCTCTGGGCAATGGAAATTGAGTGAAGTGACGTGGGCCCCTTGCAGGCCTGACCCTCCAAGCGTCCCCTGTGTGCTCCTGGGTCCCTTCCTTTTCCGCCAAGTGGTAGCTGTTGCAGCATTGAAGCTCTGGGGCATGGTGGGACCCCAGGATAGCAGGAACCCTCCTCTACCCAAACGTCCACGCTGACCATCAACTGTTATACAGGGAAGAGACTCTGCTGTGTTAAGCCACTAGAGTGAGCCTCTGTACATCAAGGTACTGAACCTAAATCTCACTGGGTCAGATGGGAAACGTTGAGAGGGTGTAGCCACGTTTCGCTTCCAGCAATTATAGCTCTGTGGGAATGTGAGAGGCATGTGAACCAGAGCAACTCCATCTTGAACAGGGGCCGGGTAAAATGAGGCCGAGACCTACTGGGCTGCATTCCCAGACAGTGAAGGCCTTCCAAGTCACAGGATGAGACAGGAGGTCAGGACAAGATACAGGTCATAAAGACCTTGCTGCTAAAACAGCTTGCAGTAAAGAAGTCAGCAGAAACCCACCAAAAGCAAGATGACCACGAGAGTGACCTCTGGTCATCCTCACTGCTACACTCCCATCAGTGCCCTGACAGTTT
The DNA here is from genome assembly GCF_009764315.1 of Trachypithecus francoisi. Lineage (NCBI taxonomy): Eukaryota > Metazoa > Chordata > Mammalia > Primates > Cercopithecidae > Trachypithecus > Trachypithecus francoisi. The sequence goes on along the minus strand of NW_022681456.1, from coordinate 8,544,148 downwards.
ACAAACGCTATGGCCAGTTACAAACGTCAGGAGGTCACCCTGTATGGTCTAAAAAGGGGAGACATGAATAATCCACACCTTGTTTAGCATATCATCAAGAAATAACCATAAAAATGGGCAATCAGCAGCCCTCAGGGTGCTCTGTCTATGGAGTAGTCATCCTTTTATTCCTCTACTTGCCCAATAAACTTGCATTTGCTTTGAACTGTGGACTCACCCTGAATGCTTTCTTGCACAAGATCCAAGAACCCTCTCTTGGGGTCTGAACTGGGACCCCTTTCCTGTAACAGGAATATGGACCAATGTGGCCCGAAACCCTGAGTTTCCCAGAAAAGCTGGAAGTTTAGATGCAAAACATCCTCCTTGTTAAATGGTGACAACTCAGTCAAATGGTATAAAATAGGCCAGGCGCGGTGACTCATGCCTGTAATCCCAGCACTTTGGGAGGCCAAGGTGGGAGGATCATTTGAGGTCAGGAGTTCGAGACCAGCATGGCCAACATGGTGAAACCCCATCTCTACTAAAATTACAAAAATTAGCTGGGTGTGGTGGCGCATAACTGTAATCCCGGCTACTTGGGAGGCTGAGGCAGGAGAATCACTTGAACCGGGGATGCGGAAGTTGCAGTGAGCCAAGATTGCACCACTGCACTCCAGCCTAGGTGACAGAGAAAGACTCTGTCTCAAAAAAAAATAAAATAAAAGGGACAGAGGTGATGAGCAGTCTCGGCTGTGGGCGCCCCTCTGCCATGCGAACCCCCACACCACCCTGGGTTGGTGGACAGGGCTGCGGGGCCCTTTTGTTCTCACCCAGTCTCTCTGTACTGTGCAAACCTCCCTCTCCTGGAGCTAAGGGGCTCTGCTGGGCAGCCCGGAAGCCTCTAGGCCTTTCCAGAGATTTACTGGGAAAAACTTTCCCTTGCTATTGCTCAGAAACATTAAACTCCCAGCCGCTCGCTAATTACTGTGCCCTTGAGCAAAAATGTTAATCTAAAAAACATAAAATTATAATGACTTACTTGACATAATTGGAACAAACAAGATGAGCAGGCAGGCAGCAAGCAGCAGGGGCGCTGGCATCAGCACCCCACCACCTTGCTGGCCTGGGGGCAGGGAACCCACCTGGGTGGGAGGGGCAGGGCCTCCCACCAGCGGGTGAGACTCATGGCCTTGCCAGGGGGCTGAGCGGTTCAGTTGGGTCTGCTCTGGCTTTGACTGAAGACTCATCCTAGATCTTGGCATGGGGACAGCAGCCTGGGTGGGAATCCTGCCTCTTATTGTGGGTCCCCAGGACACTGATTTCCCTCTCTGTTTGCCCATTCCCTCATCCATGAAATGGGGCTAACAGTGTGTCCAGCACCTAGAGTTCTCCACGTCATCTGCTTGTAAATGCTGAGCTTAACACACAGCAAGCGCTCAGCAAACAATACTGCTGTGAGTGAAGCGAATCTCCTCCAGGCCCATCTGAGGTGAGAGGAGAGGCTGGGGAGAGGGAGGACACCTTTCCAGCACACCCTGGTCCTTCCTCCCCCTCCTCTCCTTGCACAGGTCTGTCCCATGCCCAGCTTTAGCCGTTAGGCCCTTATTTGAGGGGAGGCTCCCACACTCCTGCCTGCCTGGCTGACTGAGCAACCAGTGAGTTGGATTCCAGAGATCCTGGAGCCCGCGAGGAGGAGGAGGAGGAGGAGGAGGACACAGAGGCTGGGGATCACATGATAAAAGATGCCCAAGAGACTTCATGAATGAACAGCCCACCCTTTCTTGTCTCAGTTGATAAGATGGTGGGTGAGTGGGGCCAGCTCAGGGCTCATGCATTCATCCCCAGAACCCATGCCCATACCCCGAGAGCTCACACAGCCACACCCAGACCTGTGTGCTTAGGCACACATCCCGGAGCCCATGTGCACACTTCTAGAGCTCTCTCACACACACACACATCAGTGTGCTCAGGCACACACCCACACCTGTGCACACACCCCGGAGCCCATGTGCACACTTCTAGAGCTCTCTCACACACACACATCAGTGTGCTCATGCACACACCCACACCTGTGCACACACCCCGGAGCCCATGTGCACACTTCTAGAGCTCTCTCACACACACACATCAGTGTGCTCATGCACACACCCACACCTGTGCACACACCCCGGAGCCCATGTGCACACTTCTAGAGCTCTCTCACACACACACACATCAGTGTGCTCATGCACACACCCATACCTGTGCACACACCCCGGAGCCCATGTGCACACTTCTAGAGCTCTCTCACACACACACATCAGTGTGCTCATGCACACACCATACCTGTGCACACACCCCGGAGCCCATGTGCACACTTCTAGAGCTCTCTCACACACACACATCAGTGTGCTCATGCACACACCCACACCTGTGCACACACCCCGGAGCCCATGTGCACACTTCTAGAGCTCTCACACACACACATCAGTGTGCTCATGCACACACCCATACCTGTGCACACACCCCGGAGCCCATGTGCACACTTCTAGAGCTCTCACACACACACATCAGTGTGCTCATGCACACACCCACACCTGTGCACACACCCCGGAGCCCATGTGCACACTTCTAGAGCTCTCTCTCACACACACACATCAGTGTGCTCATGCACACACCCACACCTGTGCACACACCCCCAGAGCTCACACTCACCCACCCAGACCTGTACATACCCCCAGAGCCCAAGCACACATCCCAGATCTCACACACACACCCCAGAGCCCACACACACCCTCCAGAGTCCATGCACACACTCCAGAGCCCACACACACACCCCAGAGTCCACACACACACCCGAGAGTCCACACACACACTCCAGAGCCCACACACACACCCCAGAGCCCCCACACACACCCCAGAGCCCACACACACCCTCCAGAATCCATGCACACACTCCAGAGCCCACATACACACCCCAGAGTCCACACACACCCCCCAGAGTCCACACACACACTCCAGAGCCCACACACACACCCCAGAGCCCCCACTCACACCCCAGAGCCCACACACACCCTCCAGAGTCCATGCACACACCCCAGAGTCCATGCACACACTCCAGAGCCCACACACACACCCCAGAGTCCACACACCCCAGAGTCCACACACACACTCCAGAGCCCACACACACACCCCAGAGTCCACACACACTCCAGAGCCCCCACACACACCCCAGAGTCCATGCACACACCCCAGAGTCCATGCACACACCCCAGAGTCCATGCACACACTCCAGAGCCCACACACACACTCCAGAGCCCACACACACACTCCAGAGCCCATGCACACACACCATAGCTCACACAGACCCCAGAGCCCAAGTACACACCTCAGAACCTCTTGTGGCCGCCCTTTGCCTGGAGCTCTCTGATTGGATAGTTATAACTGTTAGTATGCTTTGGGCTGCAAGTAACAGAAAACTTAACTCAAAAATGGCTTTAACCAGGGGTCAACAAACTGCTGCTTATGGTCTAGCTCCTTGTTTTTGTTAATGAGGGTTTATAGGAACACAGTTTCTGTAGAACCCATCCATTTCCATTGCTGATGGCTGCTTTCACGCCACAACGGCAAGTTGAGTCATTGCAATAGAGACCATGTGATCTGGAAAGCCTAAAATATTTAATGTCTGCCCTTTGCAGAAAATTTTCATCAACCTCTGGCTTAGCAATAAGGAAGACGTATTACTTCATATGATGAATGCTCAGAATGAAGGTGGCATATTAGTTATCTCTGACTACACAACAAATCACCCACAAACTTGGAGGATTAAAGCAACAAGAATCATTCCCTACGTCACGGTTTCTGGGGGTAAGATCTCGGGAGTGGCTCCACAGGGCGGTTTGAGCTCTGGGTCTCTTGGAGGGTGCAGTCAGAGGGGCTGGTGGCTGGCAGTGTCAATCTAGCTGCCATCTTCATTTATAGTCTGACACCTGGGCTGGGCAGACTCAAACAGCTGGTCCTCCCCGGGCGTCGCTTTCCTGCTTGTGTGTTCATTTCAGCATGGTGGCTTCAGGAAAGTCAGACATCTTTATTGCAGTTCATGGGGGTCCCCTGAGCGTGTCCCAAGATAGATCCAAGGAGAGGCCATATCACTTTTTTTTTTTGAGACGGAGTCTCACTCACTCTGTCACCCAGGCTGGAGAGCAAGTGGTGCCACCTCGGCTCACTGCAACCTCCACCTCCCAGGCTCAAGCAATTCTCTTGCTTCAGCCTCTCGGGTAGCTGGGATAACGGGTGCGTGCCACCACACACCTGGCTAATTTTTGTATTTTTAGTAGAGACAAAGTTTCACTCTGTTGGCCAGGCTGGTCTCAAACTCCTGACCTCAAGTGATCTGCCCGCCTCGGTCTCCCAAAGTGCTGGGATTACAGGCGTGAGCCACCATGCCAGGCCATATCACTTTTAATGACTAAGCCTCAGAACTCATGCAGCCACTTCCACTACACCCAGTGGCTGAGGTTATCACAAAAGTCCATCCAGGTTCAAGAGGAGGAGACCAAGACCCAGCTTTTGAGTGCTTCAACCTCACCAAGAATCCAGGATCCTTTCACCTTTCTGCTCTGCTGACTTTGCTCTGTGCCCCGTGGTTACAAAATGGCTGTTGCAGATTCAACATTTTAGGCAGACACAGCAGCGTCCAGTGGAAGAGAGAACTGCCATGATCTCTCATTTGTCTCCAGTATTTTTACTGAAATACAAAATACAGGCTGGGTGCGGTGGCTCACACCTGTAATCCCAGCACTTTGGGAGGCCAAGGCGGATGGATCACTGGAGTTCAGGAGTTCAAGACCAGCCTGGCCAACATGGTGAAACCCCATCTCTACTAAAAATACAAAAATTAGCCGGATATGGTGGCACATGCCTGTAGTCATAGCTACTCGGCAGGTGGAGGCAGGAGAATCACTTGAACCAGGGAGGCAGAGGTTGCAATGAGATGAGATCAAGCCACTGCACCACAACCTGGGCAACAGAGTGAGACTCCATCTCAAAAAAAAAAAAAAGTGCATAGATCATAAGTGCACAGAGCAATGCATTTCCAAAGGTAAGCACGTCCGTGTAGCCAACTCCCAGATGAACACGGCCAGAAAAGAAGCACCCAGAAACCCCTCTGCTCCCCCTCAGCCACTACCTTTGCCACGATGGCCGAATCTTGGCTGTCTGTGCTTTTGATAGAAATGGAATCCTACACACGTGTGCTTGTGTGCCTAGCTTTTCTTGCTGATGTGCCTACCTGCTTTTCTTGCCCTCGCTACATTATGAACTTCCTCATACAAACACTATGCAGTTGAGTACAGCTGCAGTTAGCTCTTTTTCATTGCCATATAACGTTTCATTGTGAGATAGCATGATTTATTTTACCATTCTCCTGTTGATAGACATCTGGGTTGTTTGGCAATTATGATGAAGGCTGCAGTTAACGTCCTCCTCGTGGGTGTCTTGTTTTAGATGTATACACGCACTGACTGTATCACAAGGAATGAAATTGCAGGGTCAAAGAGTAGACAAAGTTCAGATGTAGTAGGAACTTCCTGTTTCCAAAGTGGCTGACAATGTCCCTGGCTCCAAGCTTGGAAGCCCAGCCCCCCATACTGGGACACTCACACTGTGCACAGTCTCCTGCCCCAGGGTCAGAACCACCCCCACCTGTTGCTTTCTGCCTTCTGTGGCCCTGAGATGGTACTTCCAAGATGGGCTGTCAATACCACACCTTGTCACCTCCCAAGACAACAGGGCTGTCAATGACATCTCAACAACGGAATTTCTTTCTTTCTTTTATTTTATTTTATTTTTTGAGATGGAGTCTGGCTCTGTCACCCAGGCTGGAGTGCAGTGGCGCGATCTCGGCTCACTGCAAGCTCCGCCTCCTGGGTTTACGCCATTCTCCTGCCTCAGCCTCCCGAGTAGCTGGGACTACAGGCGCCCGCCATCTCGCCCGGCTAATTTTTTGTATTTTTTTAGTAGAGACGGGGTTTCACCGTGTTAGCCAGGATGGTCTCAATCTCCTGACCTTGTGATTCACCCGTCTCGGCCTCCCAAAGTGCTGGGATTACAGGCTTGAGCCACCGTGCCCAGCCTAAACAACGGAATTTCTAACTTGCAGGTTTTAAAAGGGGGTTAGCTTTTAGGACCATAAAAATGTGCTTATTGCAAAATATTGGAAAAACATACAAGTTTAAAGAAAGAAATAAAAATAAAGATCTGTCCCCTCATTCTGGTCCAACAACCTCCATATGTAACCCACCCATGGTGTTCACCTTGCCCACTGCCTAGACAGAGCCAGTTCATCAAGACAGGGGAATTGCAATAGAGAAAGAATAATCCACATAGAGCTGGCTTTGCAGGAGACGGGAGTTTTACTATTACTCAAATCAGTCTCCCCGAGCATTCAGGGAGCAGAGCTTTTAAGGATAACTTGGTGGGTGGCGAGAAGCCAGTAAGCTAGGAGTGTTTATTGGTCATAGATGAAATCACAGTGAGCCAGGAGTGCTGATTGGTCAGGGATGAAATCGTGGGGCGTTGAAGCTGTCTTCTTGAGTTGAGTCAGTCCCTGGGTGGGGGCCACAAGATCAGACCAGCCAATTTATCAATCTGGGTGGTACCAGCTGAGCCATCAAGTGCAGGATCTGCAAAATATCTCAAGCACTGATCTTTGGAGCAGTTTATGGAGGGTCAGAATCAGCTGTGTGACTCCTAAACCGTAATTTTTAATCCTGTGGCTAATGTTAGTCCTATAAAGGCAATCTAGTCCCCAGGCAAGGAGGAGGTCTGTTTTGGGAAAGGGCTGTTACCGTCTTTGTTTAAACTATAAAATAAGTTTCTCCCAAAGTTAGTTCAGCCTAAGCCCAAGAACGAACAAGGACAGCTTGGAGGTTAGAAACAAGATGGAGTTGGTTCAGTTAGATCTCTTTCACTGTCTCAGTCATAATTCCACAAAGGCGGTTTCACACTGACATTTTAGTGCATTTTCTTCCCATCTTTTTTCTCCTCACATATAGACACACGATTGCAGCTTTTTTTTTTTTTTTTTTTTTTTTTTTTAGGCAGAGTCTCACTCTGTCGCCCGGGCTGGAGTACTGTGGCCGGATCTCAGCTCACTGCAAGCTCCGCCTCCCGGGTTCACGCCATTCTCCTCCCTCAGCCTCCTGAGTAGCTGGGAGTACAGGCGCCCGCCACCTCGCCCGGCTAGTTTTTTGTATTTTTTAGTAGAGACGGGGTTTCACCGTGTTAGCCAGGATGGTCTCAATCTTCTGACCTCGTGATCCGCCCATCTTGGCCTCCCAAAGTGCTGGGATTACAGGCTTGAGCCACCGCGCCCGGCCTGCAGCTAACTTTTATAACATATTATATTCCAGGCACTACTTTTTTTAGCCCATTTAATTTATATCAACTTATTTATTTTTTCATAACACTCCATTCAAATGACTACTACTATTACTATTATTATGAATTTTTTTTGAGACAAGGTCTTGCTATTACCCAGGCTGGAGTGCAGTGGTATGATCTTGGCTCACTGCAACCTCCACCTCCCAGGTTCAAGCAAATCTCAGCCTCCCTAGTAGCTGGGATTACGGGTGCCCACCACCATGCCTGGCTAATTTTTGTATTTTTACTAGAGACGGGGTTTCACTTTGTTGGCCAGATTGGTCTGGAACTCCTGACCTCAAGTGATATGCCCACCTCAGCCTCCCAAAGTGCTGTGATTACAGATGTGAGCCACCGTGCCTGGCCCAAATGGCTACTATTGTTATCCTTACTTTATAGATGAGGAAAAAGAGGCTCAGAGAGGTGAGGTGACTTGCCTAAGGTCACACAGCTCTAGAATAACGATTTTGCTTTTAACAACTGCACGGTATGTCTCTCCAGTCTTGTTCTTATTCACCTGGAATCAGGAAGATGGAGAACAGCATTGATCATGGGTTTGGGAGTCACAGCTTTGGAGCCTTGGAGGCGCCCAGCTTCCCAGATCCCTAGGCTCAGGCTCCAAGAGCGCTTCCTGCTCTCTGTTCACGTGTCTGACTCTGGGGGGCCTAGCCCCAGGACACTGATCATGGGGAACCACCTCACCTCCTCGCCACCCCCACCCCTGTCCCAGCGCCCCAGCAGAAAGGAGTCAGGTTGGGCATTTACCTGTCCACAGCCAGGTGCCTTCCAACTCAGCCGCTGAAGATAAAAATCTATTAGCTGCCAAGAGGATTGCTGGGAAAAGCCAAGCCATGATTCATAGGGTAATAAATAGAAAGACAGTCCCGGCCCCGGGGCTGCGTCTTCCTTGCACGCTGATCCTGCATCTGTGGCACTTCCCAGCCACCCCAGGGGCACGCTGGCACCTGAGGTAGGCTGTGGTAGGCTCACTCTTGTGCTCCAAGAGCTGGCCTCCCGGAAACCACGGGGGAGTCTCCCGTGCATCTACAGGAGACCTGCCCCGCCCAGCGCCCACGCTCCTTCACTCCCAGGTCAGCATCCCGGGGCCTCTGTGTCCTTGTCTGGACAGTGGGTGTAAAGAAGCCACATTTCATCACGACAAAGCCACCACTGATGTCAGCTGCACCATGTTTTGTCCTGTTATGGTCTGAATGTCTGTGTCCCCAACATATGTTGAAATCCCAACTCCTAAGTTGATGGGTTAAGGAGATGGCGCCTTTGTGGGGGTGATTCAGTCATGAGGGTGAGCCTTCATGAGTGGGATTAGTGCCCTTATAACAGAGGCCCTCACAAGCCCCCCGTCCCTTCCACCGCGTGAGGACACAGTGGGAAGATGGCCATCCATAAGCCAGAAAATGAGCCCTTCCCAGACACCCAATCTGCCTTGACCTCAGACTTCCCAGCCTCCAAAACTGCGACAAATAAGTTTCTACTGTTCATAAGCCACTCAGTCTATGGTATTTTGTTGTAGTGACCTGCAGGACGTCCCTAGGAGTTGGTGCTGCCAACTGGTGTTTAAAAGAATTAAGACAAAAGTGAAGGATGGGGAAGAGCCAGCCAAGCAGACATCTGGGGGAAAGGCGTGCCAGGCCGGGGGGACAGCAAGGGCAAAGTCCTGCGGCAGAAACAAGTCAGTGTGTCCAAAGCACAGAGGGAAAGCTGTTGGGAATGGAGCAGAGGGGATAGAAGAGAGGTCAGTGAGAAGATGGAGGGGTGGGTGGGGCCTTGAAAGTCATGGTAATGCGTGCAGATTTCTTCTAGAAGCAACAAGAGCCTCTGGAAATTGAAGGCAAGGCTGCACATTGTCTCATAGATGATGGCCGGTGTCGCTTGGGCTGTCCTCTGGGGATCTGACTGCAGGAGGCAAGGACAGCACCAACTCCTAGGGGCATCCTGGAGGTCACTGGCATCACGGTGGGCCTGTGGTGAGTGCTCAGCCCACGATGGTGGATATTGCTGTGATATCATTATTGCCAACAGGCCCTTTCCATACGCCAGCGGAGGCTCATCCCAAATCTCATCCCCCAAAGCTCAGAATCTGGGAAGAGTAAGATACTTTAATTCCTCCAAGTAAGGGGGCCCAGGTCTGAGACCCAAAGAAGACTCTGGGACCTCAGGAGAGGAGGGGGTCAGCTGGGACCACCCTCCTCTAATACTCCTTCCCATACCTTGAAATGCACCTCAGGCCCAGAAGGACTAGCTGAGTTGACATCCCCAGTTCACCCCAGGCCTTTTGACGCCTAGAAAAGCTACCCATCTGTCTGCCAAAATCTCTGCATCTCCCCAGCCAGGCAACTCCCAACCCATTTACCAACTGGAAAGGATCCTTGGCCCCAGCTACTGTATCCTGCTCGGAACTCTCAGTGACTCTTGGCTGCAACGGCCCCCTACTTGACGTCTGCGAGTGAATATTCCATATGGCCCCCGTTGAGTTTCCCCAGGTCAGAGACTGCTGAAACTTGCAGGAAACTCTGAGATGGCCAAGCTTAGGGTTGGCGGATGCATAGCACTTTCCCTGCCTACACCCAGGCAGACAGCAGAAATCAATCCCAGCTCTCTCCCACTGAGCTTGAGAGTTGCCTGAGAATCCTCAGCCTAGATCTTCATGCAATCTAGGAATTGGCACAGGATTAAAGCTCCTGGCTGTGCCCAGTCTGGCACAAAGCCCTCATTTCATAAGTGGGGAAACTGACGCCCAGTAACAGGAAGGGACTAAGATTCAGGCCCCTTGACTTCCAGCCAACAGTCTGCTTCCTCAAGGGCAAAGGGACATCTATCATTTATGTTCCCCCTGCAGGATGTGGTGAAGAGGTAGTGTACAAAAGATACTTGTTCAATGAATAACAAGAATGAAACAAACCAAAAACAAGGAAAGAAAGAAGAGAGTTTTAGCTGCAATAGGTAAAAACTGGTTTGGGTGTGAGAAAGAAAGCCATGATATCGTGTTGCTAGACGTTTAGAAAAGTTGCTAAGGGAAATTTTTAGAGTGTCTTTCCTTGCAGAACTTTAAAAATAGTCCTGAAAAAAAAAAGTAGTCTTGATTAAGTGCCCGTCTGCCTGGGAGCCTCCTGCGGAATGCTGGGTGTGTTATTCACTCATAGTTGACAAGTGTTTGTTGAACATCAACTATATGCTGAGCATAAATCAGTCATTGAATTAAAAAGCAAAAATAACAGCTAGAATCTGTATCTCTCTGAGTTAGAGATCTTTGGCTGCAAGCAACAGAAACCAAGTCCAAAACTCAAGCACAAAGGGGGTTTGGGGAAGGAAAGAGGATGACTCACAAAAATGACAGAACAGCTCAGCTCGGCTCGCCTGGGCACTCACTGCCTGTGGCATGAATCATCTCCCTGCTGTTTCTTCATATTCTCCCAGATTCAAAGACTGGGTAAGAGAAGCTGCTGGCCTCACTTGGGTCAACTCTTGATCAGGAGAAGGTGGGGTTCCTTGATTGGCAGCTCTTTGTTTTAGCCCAGGTTACCTGGAGCACAGAGGCTGAGGCAGGGCTTCCTAGCTAATGCTATTCTGACGGGGTGCAAGCTTAGGACGGCAAGAGTGAGAGCAAAGGGACAAGCGAGGCAACGAGCTACTGAGATGGCCACGGTATCACATCAAGCACAGCTGGACAGTGGGTCACATGAGACTGTGCTAGCTTCCACCCACCTCCTACGTCTCATGGGTCAGAGCTCTGGGAAAGCCAGAGCCAACATTCCACAGCCCAGAGCTTCATCTGCTCCAGAAGGACGAGGGAAACAGTGCCTCCATGGCTGGGTCAAGCCAAGCCTGGGAACTAAATGACTGCATGGCTCCTTCTTGGTGGGTGCATTAGTTATCCACTGCCACGTAACAAAATATCCTGAAACCAACCATAAACCTGCATGATCTCACACAGTCTCTGTGGGTCAGAAACTGTGGGTCAGGGATTGGAGAGCAGCCTAGCTGGGTGGCTTTGCTTCGGGGTCTCTCATGAGGGTACGATCAGGGTATCAGCTGGGGCTGCAATCGTCTCAATGCTTTATTGAGGCAGAGAGACCCATTTCCAGGATGGTGCACACACGTGGCTGCTGGCAGGTGTATTCATCAGCTCGGGCTCTCGTCACAAAAGATCACAGGCTGTGTGGCTTCAGCAACAGACCTTTATTTTCTCACAGTTCTGGGGGCTGAAAACTCCAAGATCAAAGGTTAGCAGGTTTGGTTTTTTCCTTCTGGGGCCATGAATGTGTTCTGGAGCTAGCTCGTGACGATCTGGAAGTCCCCAAGTACGTGGTGGAGGCACTTAATGTCACTGAGTTATAGACTTTCAGGTGGTTAAGATGCAGAATTTTATATCATGTATATTTTCACACACACACATGCACACACATGCACACACACGCACACACACACGCACATAGACACACATGCACACACGCTCACACACATGCACACACATACATGCACGTGCACACATGCACACACACTCACACGCACACACATACATGCACGTGCACACATGCACACACACTCACACGCACACACACACATATAGACACGCATGCACACACACACACGCACACACACACACATACACGCACACACATGCACACACACTCACACCCACACACACGCACATAGACACACATGCACACACACACATGCACACACACACACGCACACACACTCACACCCACATGCACACACACGCACATAGACACACATGCACACACACGCACACACACACTCACATGCACACACACGCACATAGACACACATGCACACACACACGCACACACATATACACGCACACACACTCACACCCACACGCACATAGACACACATGCACACACGCTCACACACACACATGCACACACACACGCTCACACACACATGCACGTGCGCACACACACACACAGGGGATCATGTCCCAGCGCTGCCGCTAAATGATTTTGTCTTTGAAAAAGTGACTTTCTGTCCCTGGCCTTGGTTTCTCTCCTCCCACTCTCCAGTCTCCTGATGAGCCTCCCAATGGCCAAACCCAACCAGGAGCCAGAGAACAAGGGGACCAGGGTCAGTCCCTGGGTGTCACAGATCTGGCGGACAAGATTGGAGAGTGGCTTGGACAAGCAAGCTTACAGGGGAACCACCACGTTACCCTAGAAATAACAGGCCAAGAAGAGAAGTGACATCTTCCGGTGTTTGATTTGCTTGCCTCTGGCTAAGTGGCTGTTTCCTTAGCCCCTAACTCCCTCCTTGCCCAGAGAGAGGCTTCCTGCAAAGTGCCGAGCCAGCCCCACCCTGCCAGATGCCAACAGGAATTTCTTAAGCGTGTGCCATGCCAGCTCCGTTCTCAGCACCACAGCCACTGCCAGCCTCTACAGTCCTTGTCTTGGCTTCTGGCTGTGCAGGGGAGGGTCCCAGCACTGCCTGTTCCCCCTGGGGAGGCTGCAGCCCATCGCAGTTAAACCTCATCTTACCAACCTTTGGGTCTTAAGGCTCTTCACTCAGGATCCAGCACAAGTCAGTCAGTAATTCATTCAACAAACCTTCACAGTGCAAAGTGCCCAAGATGTAGGGGTGTTGGGCAGAAGGGAGGTTCCAGCCTTTGAGGAGCTCCCAGTTCTGCAAGCAGGACAGAGAAGCAAACGCCCCATCCCAGGCAGAGCAACAATATTTAAAAATAAATAATTAGCATTGGTTGCACACGGTGGCCCACAACTATAATCTCAGCACTTTGGGAGGCCAAGACAGGACAGTGTGAGGCCAGAAGTTTGAGACCAGCCTGGGTAACATAGCAAAACCCTCTTTCTACTAAAACAAACAAACGAACAAACAGACAAGCTCAGCTGGGCAGGGTGGTGCATGCCTGTGGTCCCAGCTACTCGGGAGGCTGAGGCAGGAGGATCACTTGAGCCCAGGAGTTCAAGGCTTCAGTGAGCCGAGATCGTGCCACTGCACTCCAGCCTGGGCGATAGAGCAAGACCCTATCTCTAACAATAAAAATAAAAAATAATAGTTCAAGCTGAGGCTCCCTGAGTGCCCGCTGCACACCAGGCTCCTTACCTGTGCCAGCCCCCTTCATTCTGGGGATCGGACAGTTGTCACGCCCACTGCTCTGGTCTGGGTGTTCGGGGTGCAGCAAAAATGCACATGTTGGAGCCGAGCACCCAACATGATATTCATATTAATAGTATCAAGAGGGGTCTTTGGGGGAATGGTTAAATCTTCAGTGCCCTGCCCTCACTAATGGGATCAGGGCCCTTATAAAAGAGGTTGAAGGGGTGGGCATGGTGGCTCACACCTGTAATCCCAGCACTTTGGGAGGCCAAGGCAGGTGGATCACCTGAGGTCAGGATTTTGAGACCAGTCTGGCCAATATGGTGAAACCCCATCTCTACTAAAAATATAAAAATTAGCCAGACATGGTGGCAGGCACCTGTAAGCCCAGCTACTTGGGAGGCTAAGGCAGAAGAAATGTTTGAACCTGGTGAGGCAGAGTTGCAGTGAGCCAAGATCATGCCACTGTACTCCAGCCTGGGCAAAAGAGTGAAATTCTATCTCAAAAAATAAAAAAGGTAGAAAAGAGAGCCCTAGTCCCCTTGCCCTTCGGCTTTCCACCATGTGAGGACACAGAAAGTGCCATCTATGAAGCCAAGAGTGGCCCTCACCAGACACAGAACCTGCTGGCACCTGGAACTCGGCCTCGCCAGCCTCCAGAACTATGAGGAATACATTTCTATTATTTCTAAATTACCCAGTCTAAGATACTTTGTGATCAAACTCAGAATGGACCAAGACACCCACTTTACAGATGAAGAGACTGAGGCACAGAGAGGATAAGTAACCTGCTCAAGGCCATATTGCCAAGCAATGGCAGTGCCAGGGTTCCAACCCAGGACCTGGGTTTCCGACCTGTGCTCACCAGCACGATCTGGTGCTGCCACAGTGATTCCAGCGAGGTGGGGAACCACAAGAGGAGGAGATCCATGCCCGACGGATGGGCAAAAATTACAGGCCAGCACCATCAAGAGCTGGCGGCACTGCAGAGAACCAGGAGTTCTTGCTGAACCTGCTGTGCCATTTTGGACATCAGTGCAATATTACGTACTGAAGACGTCCTATCCCGTGAGCCAGCAATCCCACTCCTTGCCATATATTCCCCAGAGAAATGATATCATATGCCCACACCAAGATGAATGCTCATGGCTGCTTTATCCGTAGCAGCCAGGAACTGGAAAAATAATAAAAAGCCCAACAATCCACGGATGTCCATCCGCAGGTGAAAAGATGAGCAAATTGCAGGACAGCCGTAAGACGGAGCCTCAGCAATTAAAGGAAATACAAGACTGATACACACACGTATGTGGATCTCATGCGAACAAAAAGCCAGACGTGGCGCAGTGGCTCATGCCTGTAAGCCCAGCACTTTGGGAGGCTGAGGTAGGAGGATCACTTAAGCACAGGAGTTTGAGACCAGCCTGGACAACATAGCATCTCTACAAAAAATACAAAAATTAGCCAGGCGTCATGGCGCATGCCTGTGGTCCCAGGTACTTGGGAGGCCGAGGCAGGAGGATGGCTTTAGCCCAGGAGTTCGAGACTGCAGTAAGCTGTGATTGTGCCACTGCACTCCAGCCTGGGCAACAGAGTGAGACCGTGTATCTAAAACAAAATAAAATAATAAAAACAAGAATGCACCATATGATTCCTTTTATTTATTTATTTATTTTGAGACAGAGTCTCACTCTGTTGCCCAGCCTGCAGTGCAGTGGCGTGATCTCAGCTCACTGCAACCTCCACCACGCCACCTCCTTCAAATGATTCTCCTGCCTCAGACTCCTGAGTAGCTGGGATTACAGGCATGTGTCACCACATCCAGTTAATTTTTGTATTTTAGTAGAGGCGGGGTTTCTACTAAAAATAGTAGTAGAATGTTGGTCAGGCTGGTCTCGAACTCCTGACCTCAGGTGATCCACCTGCATCAGCCTCCCAAAGTGCTGGGATTACAGGTGTGAGCCATTGTGCCCATCCTGATTCCATTTTTTTTTATTCCTAGAAGAGGCAAAACTAATCTGTAGTGTTAAGGGTTCACGCCCGGGTGGAAAACCTCTAAGGAGAGGCAGGGAAGGGGCTACCACAGAGGCAGGGGCATGGTTGGCCCCTGGGGAGGAGGGGGAAGGTAGTGGGAAGGGGCACACAGGTGGGGGTACAGGGAGAATCACAAGGGGGCCATGTTCTACTTCTTGCCCTGGGCGCTGGGAACGGGGGTTATCTACCTGAGTGTGCTTTCCACTGGCACCGGTGCACTTTGCTCTCTGTGTTCTATTTTAGAAGCAGAAACCCAGGGGCTTTGGCCCTTGGCATTCATTAGGCAATTGGCTTTTTTTGTTTTTGGGCGGGGGGGAGAGGGTCTCACTCTGTCACCCAGGATGGAGTGCAGTGGCACAATCTCAGCTCACTGCAACCTCCCTCTCCTAGGTTCAAGAATTCTCCTGCCTCAGCCTTTCAAGTAGCTGGGATTACAGGCACCTGTCACCACACCTGGCTAATTTTTGTATTTTTGGTAGAGATGGGGTTTCACCACGTTGGCCAGGCTAGTCTCAAACTCCTGGCCTCAAGCCATCCACCTGCCTCAGCCTCCCAAAGTGCTGGAATTATAGGTGTGAGCCACTGCGTCCAGCTATGGAACTTTTTAATTGAGTCCTTACTATGTGCAGGTGCTGAGGCTAAGGTATTAGGGACACAGGGAGAGCAAAAAAGATGTGACCTCCATCCTCAAGGGGCTCATGGACAAGCAGGAGAGGTGGACATTAAACAGATAAACACACATGATTGCAGCTTCATGACAGCTGCTTCAAGTCAATGAGGGAGCTTTGGGATGGGCCGCACATCCTCCTTACACGGAGATCTGTTTGAATGGGTCAAAGAGAAATAGTGGCCTACGCTTCTCTCTCCTCCCCCACGATTGTATATTCTATATGCTTCCCTTAATTCCATTCTTATCAGCAGCTCTGTGAGGAAGATATTGTCTCTATTCCCATTTTACAGGTGGAACTGAAGCAGAGAAAGCTCACATTACTTGTCCAAAGTTACCCAGTTCAAGTGGCAGAGCTGGGATTTGAACCCAGGTGGTCCAGCTCCAAAAGCCCTAAGCCTGACTCTCATCTGCCCCAGAGGGAGTGGCCTGGGGAGGATGAAATGTGTAGGATGCACGAGGCCAGTGTCATGGACTGGACGTCTAGTTGAGATCCCAGCCCCCACATGAGTGTTATTAGGATGGAGGTTTTGGTGAGGTGATTGAATTAAAGTCATGAGGGTGGAGCCCCCAGGATGGGCTTAATGTCCTTATAAGATCCAGCACCTCCACTCTCTCTAGGAGCACGCACTGGTGAAAGGTAGGGGGAGCACACAGGGAAAGGTGCCATCTGCAAGCCAGGTTGCGAGACCTCACCAGAATCCAGTGCTTTTGGCACCCTGATCTCACACTTCCAGCCTCCAGAACGGTGAGAAATAAGCAACTGTTGTTTGAGCCTCCCAGCTGATGATATTTTACCATAGCAGCCCAAGCTAAGACAGCCGGGAAAGCAGGGACTAGCAGGGAACAGCATTGCCCTGGAGGGACCAGCATGTGCTAAGGCCCAAGCTGCAAGCAGCCAGGGTTGGGGAGGGGCTAAAGATTGAGCACAGTACGGGAGGCCGGGGGGCAGACAGGGGTCCCCACGAAGCCCCAGGGGGCAAAATGCGGATCTTTGAAGCCGCCCTTGATCCCAGCCCCACGGCAAGTCAGGTGCCACGAGAGTTCCCTGGCCGCTGCTGGCGTGAAATGGAGTCATAGGTAGTTGATTCTCACTTGCATGGAATTCTTTCCCCTTCTCCTTTAAGTCCTAAGGAACAGGCTTCAAACACGATGTCGTGAAAAACCTAATTGCAATTGTACTGGCCTACGAGGCCCCAAAACCTCCTGCTTCACGGAACATCTGTGGGTGCACACAGAGCCCTTCCTGCAACTTGCCTTGGGCGCTTCCCTAGTCTCCAGGGCCCCCGAGGGGCCCCGCCTCCCAGAATCGGGGTGTCTACCTCGCCCACCCCAGCCTCCTGCCTGTGGAGGGAGCAGCAGCTTCACGTTCACACCCCAAACTCCACAACCCCTAATTAGACACAGGCACCTCGCGAGCGGAGATGGTGGGTGAGGTTCCTGTTTAGTGAAAGTGTCATTTCATTTCTCTCCCTGCTTTTGAAACTCGCTGCTGGTAACACAGATCGGAAAAAAGAGAACGCCCACAGAAACCCGAGCGCGGGGGCCGGGTGGGCGCGAAGCAGCGAGTACACACACACACACACACACACACACACACACACGCCGCGTGCTCACGTGGCTGGGCTCCCCACGCAGACACACACTGCTCCCCCGCCTGGGCGGAGAGCTGGGGCTCAGGAACCAGACATCCGGATTCAAATCCTGGCTCATGCAAGTGGACTCAGCCACTCTCAGCCTGCAGTTCCCCAACTGTAAAGTAAGGAGGACTATGTAGAATGCCCCCCCAACTCTTCTACCTGGCTCTGTGTCCCCTGGGGCTGACCCACATAGGCTGGTCAACAGACTCCGACCTGCCCGCCTCTGGCTGAGGCTGACCAATGGGAGGTACCGGCAGCAGATGGAGGGCAGACAGGAGGAAGTAGGGGCACTCATCCCCCAGCTCTTGCCCTCCAGGGCTGAGTTTTGGGAGTGTCTGTGTCCCTCTCCTGACATCACAGCTCCTTTGGGCAGCCCCTTTTTATTTTTCTTTTTGAGGCAGGGTGTCACTCTGTAGCCCAGGCTGGGGAGCAGTGGTGCCATCGTGGCTCACTGCAGCCTCAACCTCCCAGGTTCAAGCAGCCTTCTCACCTCAGCCTCCCCAGTAGCTGGGACCACAGGTGCACAACACCACACTTGGCTATTTTTTTTTTTTTTTTTTTTTTTTGTAGAAACAGTATCTCAATATGTTGCCCAGGCTTGTCTCGAACTCCTGGGCTCAAGCGATCCTCCCACTTTGGCCTCCCAAAGTGCTGGGATTACAGGCGTGAGCCACTGCACCTGTCCTAGCCTGTTCTTGCAACTGCCTGTTGCTGCTGTAACGAATGGCCGCAGACACCGTGACTTCAGGGCACACATTTTTCATTTCCCAGCTCTGGAGGGCAGAAGTCCTACATGCGTCTCACTGGGTGACAATCAAGGCATCAGCAGCTGTGCTCCCTCTGGAGGCTCTAGGGAGGAACCCATTCCTCGCCTTTTCCAGATTCTGGGGGACACCTGCCCTCCTTGGATTATGGTCCCTTCCTCTGACTTCAAGGCTGGCAGTGCAGCGTCTTCAAATCTCTCTGACTCTGACCTCCTCCTTCCACTATTGAGGACCCCAGTGATGACATTGCGCCTACCCAGGTAACCCAGGATAATCTCATCTCAGGGCCAGCTGATTCCCACTCGCAATTCCAGCCGCCTCCCTAGGTCCCCTCGCAATGTAACCTGGCACAGTCACAGGTTCCAGAAATTAGGATGCGGACATCTTTGCAGACCATTATCCTGCTTCCCACATGACCCTCACTGGTTCTAGGCTCTATCCACTCTCCTGCTCCTTCAGGATTAGGAATACTAAGGGGGTCCCATGGTGCCACCCTCTGGTGCCACACACCCCCCTACTGTTTCCATAAATCCTGCCCACCCCCCCCCAAATCATCCCTTCATTTCATCACCTCAATGGCCCCCATTTGAGCTGTCACCTGCAGGGACCTCATTAGTGCAGATCGTGAGATACTTGCCTTTTCCAGCTGAGGAATGAAGGACACATCACACACACCTGTCAGCCCCTCACGCTGGTGCCCGGCACATGGTAAATGCTCAGCCACCTTTACAATCATAGTGTTTTCTTTCTCCCACTAGATGCAGGCCGCCTTGTAAGCGGGAACTATATACTGTTCTATCATTTTTACTAGCCTTTGGCCTAGTTGCTGACAAAGGATTTCTAATCAATTATTCATTCAACAAACATTTATTGAGCCCCAGCTAGACTCTGGAAGACAGAAATGAGATGATCTGACGCCAACAGCAAACTTGCCCTCAGGAAGCTTCAAATCTAGTGAGGGAGACGACAGTTATACCAGTCATCATACAAACACACAATTACAAAATCACATCTCCTCCCAGATTCTCATGGAGGGCCTCCTCTGGACCAGCCATGGCACTGGGCTTATCAGGAGTACAGAAGTGAGGGAGGTATAATCCCTGCCCTCAAGATGTTGATAATCCCATCAGGAAACAATTGGTGACTGGTGAAACAATCCCATAAGGAAACAATAAGTGCTATGCAGCAAGGACAATAGCAGCCAGCACTATGCAGTGTCCACGGGTTCGCTCAGGCAAGCCTCACTTCAGCCTAGGCAGTGGAGAGTGAACTCAGCAGGCTGGGTTATCCAAACCCTGCACATTCCAAAGAAAAGAATGGACCTTGATCAGCTCTGGACATAACCTCTACACCCTTGGAATATCATGCCTGATATGAGAGTATCTGTATCTGAGCCAGGGCCACACCACGTGGTTGATGCTAACAACCTGATTATATTGAATGCCTGTTTTCATTTGCCTGGGGCCCTAAGCCACACAGAATATTTGACCACTGCAAGGGCTGGAGAGTGAGTAACTGAGGTCAGTATGTGGACGCTCCATGCCTATGTGCCTGACCCCCAACAAAAACCCTGGACTGAGGCTCAGGCGAGCTTCTCTGGTTGGCATTATGTTGTGTGTGTCGTCACAGTTTCTGGAAGAGATAAGTGCTGTTCACACAACTCTACTGGGAGAAGATAGCTGGGAGCTTGTGCCTGGCTTCTCTTAGCCACTGCCTTGCACACCTTTTCCCTGTGCTGATTCCTGTCTATGTCTTTTTGCTGTAATAAACCATAGCTACAAGTATGACAGTTTTCTGAGTTCTGTGAGTCCTTCCAGCAAGTCCCTGAACCTGAGGGTGGCCTAGGGGACCCCTGACACAACCCTATATATAGTTTTTGAGACAAGGTCTCACTCTGTCACCCAGGCTGGAGTGCTGCAGTACAATCATGACTCACTGAAACCTCAGCCTCCTGGGCTTAGGTGATTCTCCCACCTCAGCCTCCCAAGTAGCTGGGACTACAGGTATATGCCCCACAGCTGGCTAATTTTTGTATTTTTTTGTAGAAATGGGGTTTCACCATGTTGCCCAAGCTGGTCTCAAACTCCTGGGCTCAAGCAATCCACCCACCTTGGCCTCCCAAAGTGCTGGGATTATAGGCGTGAGCCACCATGCCTGGTCCACTATGAGACCCCCATTTTACAATCATGGAAATCAAGGCTGGGAGCGGTGGCTCATGCTTGTAATCCCAGCACTTTGGGAGGCTGAGGTGGGTGGATCACGAGGTCAGGAGTTCGAGATCAGCCTGGCCAACACAATGAAACCCCATCTTTACTAAAAATACAAAAATCAGCTGGGCATGGTGGTGGGCACCTGTAGTCCCAGCTACTTGGGAGGCTGAGGCAGGAGAATCACTTGAACCCAGGAGGTGGAGGTTGCAGTGAGCTGAGATTGTGCCACTGTACTCCAGCCTGAGTGACAAAGTGAGACTCCAGCTCAAAAAAACAAAAACAAACAAAAAACAATCTAGGAAATCAAAGCCAAATGGTTTAAATTATGGCCCCATGGTCACATAGGAAGCAGCAGAGGTGGGGTTTGAATTCAGGCAGCTAGGCTTGCAATCTGGCCTTGCCATACCACTGGGTGCTAACAGACTGTGGTCAGAAAGAAGGAGGGTCCAGGCTGCCTGAGGCATTGGGAGTCACTTGGCGGGTGTGGGAGGATTAATTTGAAGAGGACCCTAAAAATCAATAGTTACACTTTTTTTTCCTAATCATAGGTAAAATAGGTATTCTTTATTGAAGAAAAAAAAAAAAACCAAGCAATAAAGAAGTTGTGTTTGGCACAAAATGGACCCCTCTCTTAATTTGAATTCCAAAGACACCAACAGCCTGGAGTGTGTCCTTCAGTACCTTTCTCTACACGCAAACATGTACCTGAGGTAAAGCACTGTATTACTTCCTATTACTGATGTAACAAGTGATCATAAACATAGCAGCTGAAACAATACCAATTTATCTCTTACTGTCTGGAGGTCAGAAGTCCAAGATCGATTTCGTTGAACTGAGCAAGACATCAGCAGGACTGGTTCCTTCTGGAGGGGAAGCATTTCTTTGTGTTTTCTGGCTTTGGAGGTGCCTGCATTCCTGCTCTTGTGAGCCCGTCCTCATATCCCTACAACCTCTTGCTTGCAGAGGTCACAGCTTCTGCTTTGTCTTCTGTAGTCAAAACTCCCTCTTATAAGGACACTTGTGACTATGTTTGGGGCCCAGGATCATCTCCCCCTCCCAAGATCTGTAACTGAATCCCGTCTGTGAAGTTTCTCGTGCCATGTAAGGTTTCGGGGATCAGGACATGGATGTCTCTGGGGACAGGATTCTGCCCACCCCATACTCTGCCTGCAGCCCCCCCTTGCCTTTCCCACCCACCCCCTTTGTCAGCTTCTCTGTGCCAGCATGAGCGGACCTGCCTCGTCCTTTCCACTGGACAAGCCCTTACACAGCAGCTGCCTGTTAAAGGCAGGGTCAGCCGTGTTGACAGGGAAACGGGTCAGAGTTCTGACTCCCTCCCCTGGGAGCTGAGAGGAAGGAGCTGGCTGGTCCCTGCAGTCCAGGAGACACTGAGAAAGAGCTCTGGAAAGGAGTGAGCCATCCTATGGCCAAAACCTCCCCTAGAGGCACTTCCAAGTTTCCCAGGTTCCCCAAGTCAGAGACGGCTGGTGCAATGTGTGAACTGACACCCAAGCTGGGACTTGGGGACAAAGGCGGCCTACAAGCGGAGGCCAGAATGCACTGCGAAAAGGCATCCTTATTTTGAGGTCATAGCCATGTACAGACCAGTGGGTGTCCAAAGGGACCTGCTTAAAACTTTGCTTCCTTAGCCTTTCCACTCACATTTCCACACTCGTCCTCATGCTGCATGCACAGGTTATGCTTTGCTCCTCCAGGGTCCCCCTGCCCATGCACCAGGCCTGTTTAGTTTATATTCTTGTTTAGTTTGTTCTCTGTTGTTTGACCTTCCAGGCCCCTGTCTAACAGATGGGTTATTTTCTACATCAAAATGGAGGTTCAGAGAGGTTAGGCAACTTGCTCAAGGGCACACAGCCAGGAACTTGCAGATCTGGTTTCGGATACATTGCCTCAGTTCCCTATCAGAGAGCTCTCTGGTGAGGACCAGAGATGAAACTAGATCCTAGGGAAGTCCAGATGGGAACGAGTGTCCTCTGTCATTTTTCTGCTATCAGCAGAGGGTCCTGGGCTCAGAGTTTGACACCCATTTGGCTACCTCCAGATTGATCTCCAGCTGGGAGGCAGAGTGTCCCCACCCATCCAAGGTCACCAGGGTCATGCCTGTCTAGACAAGATGTGAAATGTCCCCTTCCTCTTAGCCCCATGTTTGCCTGTGGCCTGAGCTGCCTCCCACATCTGCTGGTGAAGTCACATCCTTAGAGCCCTGGAGTGGGCACATGAGGTCATCCTGGCAGGCTTGAGCCAGCCCGTGCTCCCCCCCAGCCCCACCACTCACAGAGGCATCCATTCTGACCCTGTTGGGTTTTGGGGAGGGAAGGCTAAAACCAGCTCCCAGGATGGGAGACTTGGGAGCGTTGGTCAAACCATCTCTTTTCCTCTCCCATCCCAGACCTGGGGGAGAGACTAGGGGTGCCATGAGGGCAGAGTGAGCAGCTCCATCCAGGTTTGCCTGGGACCACTCCAGTCTTAGCACCATGAGTCCTGCATCCCAGGAACACCCTAGTCTGGAGCTCACGGAGGCAGCTGTGGACCCACCCATACGGGGTTGTGGAGTTTCTCTTCCATTCCTGCTGGGAAAAGCCTGTCCACCAGCCTTACACCCTTGCAACCCACTGGTGTTTCTGCGAAGGGTGGAGTGGGGAAAAGCGTATGTGTCTGCTCGTCTGTGTAGCCTTGTGCCAACACTGACACCCCAACCTCAGTTTTGTCTTCTGGAGAATGGGGATAAGGATGCTACCCTCCTGGCAGAGCTGCTGAGAGGCTTAAAGGAGGGAGAGATTGCAAGTGGCCAGCAAGGGAGAGCTTTTATAAGGAACGGCACACAGGGGAGATGTCGGGCAAAGCAGAGTGAGTGCTGGGGACATTCTGCAAGCAGAGGTGGCCACGGGCAGGGGCGGGTGCTGGTTATGTGCCCAGAGTGTGCCAGGCCCACATGGGCTGTGCTCTCGGTTCACCCTCAGAACTACCTAGGAGGGAACCCGTGTAGTTCATGAATGTCATTACCCCCATTTTATGGATAAAGAAACTGAGGCTCTGGGGGCAGCCAGCAAGGGGCAAACCCCTGCCCCCACCTAGCAGCAGCTGTCCTTGCAGATAGGAGCCTGCAGCACAGGGGAGAGAAGGGACCCATTTTTCCTGTCTGTTGCTCTGTCCTCACCCAGAGACCCAGAGGCGCCTGTGGGGCCCCAGAGCCAGGATGCCCTCCCAGACTCTGCCACCCACACCTGTGACTCCATCTTGGAGGTGGGAGCCTGTTTCCTCCTCTATAAAATGGGAATAAGGCCACAGAAGCAGTTGAAGGGAAGTTTCAACGGCCACTCGTGGCCAGCGCCGAGCCACCCAGGCTGGGGCACCTGTGGGCTCCATGTGAGTGGCCAGGGTTGGAATCCTGATGATCCTGGGGACCTAAGGACACCTGCAGGGGACCGCAGCTCTCCCACCAACTCCCAGCTGGGTGGGGCGTCTCTCTGTGCTCCCCAAATTACGGGCCACATTGTTCTGAGCTGTAACTCCCTGCTTACTTCTTGCTACACGCCTGTCTCCCTCCCTGCTGGGTTGCTGCAGGCAGGTGCTTATTCAGGAGTTGGAGTCCAGGCCTTCACCTCCTGGAGCCCTGTCCCCACCCTGGAGCAGTGGGGACAAAGCAGGTGCCCCCTCCCACACCATGTCCTGGATGACTCCCTAGACCAGGGATTCTCAAAGTGAGGTCCGAGACTCCTGGAGGGATCCACAGAGTCCCCCTTTTCCTTCCCTACGTCTCTGTGAGTTTTCTTCATGTCCTTCAACCAAAACGCCAAGTCACACCAGACCGGATGCAGGAGCAGATCTGGGAATCCAGCTCTCTACTAAGGGACTGGACATGAAAGAGGTTTGCAAAAATGTGAAACATACGATGCCACTCTTCTCACGATTTCTTTATGTTTGGGAAAAAATGTTGTCTTTCTTAAAATATATTACTTATATTAACATATTAAGGAGCATATAATTGTTCTTTTAAAATAAATACATGTTTTAAAATTTTATCAGTGCTAATCTCTAATGCAGTAAATACTGATAAATAGAACCCACATAAACAAAAGCCCTTTGGAGCCCTCAATAATTTTTAAGGGTGTCATAGGGTCTAGGGGCCAAAAAGTCTCGGAACTGCTCCCTTAAACATCAACCTTACTTTGATCCTTAAATTAAAATAGCTAACAGCAGCCGGGCACAGTGGCTCATGCCTAGAATTCCAGCACTTTGGGAGGCCAAGGCGGGTGGATCACCTGAGATCAGGAGTTGGAGACCAGCCTGGCCAACATGGTGGAACCCCGTCTCTACTAAAAATACAAAAATTAGCCAGGCGTGGTGATACACACCTGTAATCCCAACTACTTGGGAGGCTGAGGCAAGAGAATCGCTTGAACCCGGGAGGCGGAGGTTGCAGTGAGCCAAGATCGTGCCTCTGCACTCCAGCCTGGGTGACACAGTGAGAATTCGTCTCCGGAAAGAAAAAAAAAAAAAAACAGCGAAGAGTTACTTTGCACTTTCTATGCACCTGGCATTTGTCTGAACCTTGTGCATAGGTAGTTGTACATAGACATGCACATAGATATTAATTTAACAGCACAAGAACCCTCCGAGGTGGGTTCTAATTACCCCATCCATTTTATATATGGGGAACTCAGGCTCCAAGACGGGACACCCCTTGCCCACCAGGGGCCACTGCCTCTGGGGAAGCCCCGCACTGGGACCCTCAAAGTCTGGTTCTGGAGTGGCTGAGAATCTAGGACAAAGCACCTGGAATCCTCCAAGTTGGCCCGTACCTTGGAAAGTCCCCTGAGGCTCACCGGTCCAGACCATCTTGGGGAATCCCAAACCCTGGCATGTCTAGGTCACTTGCTCTGAAGGAAGCCTGGCCACCGGTCACTCACACACCTCCAGCCACACCAGACCTCTGGCTTTTCCCGTGCTGCTCTTTGGACACCCAAACTGTGCCAGCCTCGGGGTTTGTGCACCTGCTGTTCCCTCCCGCCGGCATGCCTTTCATTCACGTGGGGCCCGTCATCGTCCCTGGCCTCATGTAAAATAGCAGCATCCTCTCCCACCCTTCTTCCCTTCCACCCTTTCGCTGCTCTATATTTCCTGTGTGACACTCAGCACTATGGGACATTGTGTCGTGGATGCACTGGTTCAGGGGCTTAGCGTCTGTCTCCCTGTAGGAATCTAAACCCGGTAAAACCCCAGGCACAGCAACAGGTCCCAACATAGTGGCCTCACTGAGTGGATGGGCAGAAGACGGGGACAGGAGAGTCATGTCTGGCTACAGGGACGCCCACCCACCTCCTCCAGCCTGGCTGACCGGCACCGTGTTGGCTTGCTGCCCAGACTTGCCAGATCTTTCAATTTTTCAAAAGAAGCTGAACATCCAGATTTTTATGTAAAATCTCCTCTATTTTTTTTTTTCACTAGCAACTTATTCAAATTAACAAAAAGAAAAAAAAAAAACAGCTTGGTGAGCCAAACCTTATGTAGATAAACTAAGTTTGGCTAATCAGACTTGCCTTGCCTTCTAAGGGGAGGTGACATTTGAACAAGACTGGAAAGCCTTCAGAGCTAGGCTCAGGCCAACCAGGGGAGGAGGGGAACAGGGTCGTGCCAGGCCAGCTGGGGCTGGGTTGTGGGGAGCATTTGAGAGGTCCGCACTCCGAAGACAGGCCTGTCACCCTTCCCCCTGGCTTCGGAAGTCTCCCCACCTCCCCACCGACCCCAGGCCCAGCTGGCTGCAAGCCATACACTTGAAGCATATGCGTGGAGTGTTTTTGAGAAACGGAACACACAATACATCGCAAATAAGGCTGCTCCTCCGTCTGGCTGGGACACGTCTCCACGCTCCGCCAGATGGTCCCCGGCCGCCTCCCCAGCTGAGGCCGGGGCTTTGTGAGGTTGCATTCTGCGTAGAGGCTCCTCTCCATCCTGCAATAGGCTGCTGGGAAGCTCTTTCCCCGGGGTGGCCGGGAGGATTTTTCTTGGCCCACAGACAGGAAGGCTGATTCAGCCGGGAAACTTCTGCATTCAGAACCCTCACGGCTCCATCCTACTCCATCCTCCTCCATCCCCCGCCCACCACGCTCCATCCCCTGCCAGCCCCCATGACCCTGAGCCCCAATGCACTGGTGTTTATTGCTAATTGTTTTCAGACAGATGGCGTGGCTCAGAGTCTAATTCCCCAGGCTAGGGGGCGGGGGACGCTAGAGGAGAAGGCCGTGACCTTGACCGCTTGCATTCTTGAAGAAAATGTTTGGCCTGGCCTGGGAGGCCGGGCGGTGGGCAGTGACGATGGCAAGGGCTTGCAGAGGGGAAGTTTCAGGGCTTTGAGAAGGGAACAGGGGAGTAGGAGGAGGCTTTGAAATGTGGGAACCAACCCTGGAGGCCCAAGGGCTGATAAAGCTGGCTGGAGAATGGCCCCACCTTCAGGAAGCCCTCTGGGATTGAAGCCTGCAAGGCAGGGAGAATTCCTCCTACAGGGTTGAATTTACGGATGTGGGGAGTAGGGGATTTGTGGGAAGGGTGGAAGACCTGTCCACAATTTAATAAGGAGACTCACATTTTTTTTTTTTTTTTTTTGGGGACAGAGTCTCACTCTGTCGCCAGGCTAGGGTACAGTGGCGTGATCTCGGCTCACTGTAATCCCCGACTCCCTGGTTCAAGCAATTCTCCTGCCTCAGTCTACTGAGTAGCTGGGATAACAGGCACGCACCACCAAGTCCAGCTAATTTTTGTACTTTTATAGAGATGGGGTTTCACCATGTTGGCCAGGATGGTCTTGATCTCCTGACCTCGTGATCCGCCCACCTTGGCCTCCCAAAGTGTTGGGATTACAGGTGTGAGCCACCGCGCCCGGCCAGGAGCCTCACTTTTTAATGTAATTTCAACGTGATCTGAAGGCTTACAGAGCCACCAACATTTCAATAGATCCCATGAGTCTGCCGAGCTGAATGAAGACCCCAAATTACAGATGAGAAAAAGAGGTGACCTGAGGTTAGATGACTTGCCTTAGGTCACACAGTCCACAAAGATCCATTGAGCTCTCACTTTGTGCTTGGTGGGAACACAGCCATGGCAGAAGACAGGACTGACAAAGTCCGTGTTCACACGCTGGATAGGTTTGCACAGGTTTGTGAGAGGGGACAGACACAACTACAAAGGAATACATTCAGAAACGGAAAGGACTAGAAAGAGAATAAACTAGGGAACGGGGTAGGCAGGGACCTCTGGAGAAGATCAGAGACGCCTTCTCTGAGGAGGCACACTCAAACGTCGAGCCTTGAAGGCAGAGTTGGAACAAACTGTGTCTACATCTCAAAACAGAGAGAAAGCCAGTGCAACGGCCCTGGGGTATGGACGAGCTTGTTGTGTCCAAGGAGGGGAAGCGTGGCCCTGGAAGCCATGATGGGGTGTATACAGAGCTGAGATTATAAAGCCCCTTCACCAACGTCGTTGAACACCAAATGCACCCACGACTAGAGAGCCAGAATCAGCATGCTACCAAAACAGCAGGTTGGTCAACATCAGGTTATTTCAACTTGCTTTCTTTGTAAGGGTTAAAGCAGAGGGGACCTCTTTATGCTGGCTCAGGTTGACTGGGCCCTCCTCGATTGGCTGCTGTGTATCTCCAGTCTATGAGAAAAGTTGCCCCCATTTCTTCTATTTCTGTTTTCTTTCTTCTTTCTTTTTTGTTTTTAGAGACAGGGTCTCTGTCACCCAGGCTGGGCTGCAGTGGCACAATCATAGCTCACTGCAGCCTCAACCTCCTAGGCTCAAGTGATCCTCCCGTCTCAGCCTCCCGAATATCTGGGGCTACAGGTGTGCAATGCTGCGCCTGGGTAATTTTTATTTATTTATTTTTTGCTTTGTCTTGTAGAGATAAGGTCTTATTATGTTGCCCAGGCTGGTCTCAAACTCCTGACCTCAAGCAATCCTCCTGCCTTGGCCTCCCAAAGTGCTGGGATTACAGACATGTAAGCCACTGCGCCCAGCCCAAACTGTCCCCATTTCCAAGCTCCGTTTAATTACGCGGCACCTGCAGGAGTGGCTCTGTTCTTGATCCGCTGGGGCCTAGCAAAGGAGCTCAGTCCAAAACAAGTGCCTCACATAAATTTTATTTACCAGCTATAGAGGAAAATAAAGCAAGGAGGGTGGGAGAAATCAGGGGGATTCAGGTGTGACCTTAAATAGGAAGGTCAGGGAAGGGCTCCTGGAAAAGCAGAAAACAATGGAGAAAAGACCTGAAGGAGATGAGGAAGTGAGGCAGGCTGGAATGACGGAAGGAAGGAAGGGACTGATATGAGGTCCCTGGAGCAGCCAGATTCACAGAAACAGAAATTCTTTATGAATCTGGCTATTCCAGGGACTTCACATCAGTGGAATGTGACATATTTGTCCTTTTATAACTGACTTATTCTACTCAGTATGTCCTCAAGCTTCATCCACATTGTAGCCTGTGTCAGAATGTCCTTTCTTTTGAAGGCTGAGTAATATTCCATTCTTTCTGGAAGGAAAGGCCTTCCAGAAAGAGGGAGCAGCTGGTGTGCAAAGGCCCTGGGGAAGGTGTGTGCTTGGTATGTGTAAGGAGGCCAGAGCCGATGAGGAAGAGGAGGAGGCACTGAGCTCCGGGACACAGCACAGGGTGAGGGAGTAGACCCCGCAGGGCATCGTGGGTTGTGGTAAGCACTGGCTTTTCCTCCAGGGACAAGGGAAATTGTTATAGGTGTTTGAGCAGAGGAGTGGCATGTCTTGACTTAGGTCTAGCAGGATCCCTTTGGCTGCCAACTGGAGAATCAATTGTGGGAATGATGACTGAGAGGCCATCGAGGAGACTACTGCACCCATCCAAGCCAGAGATGATGCTAGCTGGAACCAGGGGAGGCAGTGGACTAGAGAGAAGTGGTCAGAGTCATGATAGATTTTTTTAAATTGTAGTAAAATACACATAACATAAAATGTATCATCGTAACCCTTTTCAAGCATACAGTTCAGTGGCATGAAGGGCCTTCACACTCTTCTGCAGCCATCATCACCACCCGTCTACAGAACTTTTTCATCTTCCCCAATTAAAACTGCCTCCATGGCTGGGTGCGGTGGCTCACGCCTGTAATCCCAGCACTTTGGGAGGCCAAGGTGGGCGGATTATGAGGTCAGGAGGGTCAGGAGATCAAGACCATCCTGGCGAACACAGTGAAACCCCATCTCTACTAAAAATACAAAAAATTAGCCGGGTGTGGTGGCCGGCACCTATAGTCCCAGTTACTCAGGAGGCTGAGGCAGGAGAACAGCGTGAACTTGGAAACCGGAGCTTGCAGTGAGCCAAGATCGCGCCACTGCACTCCAGCCTGGACAACAGAGTGAGACTCCATCTAAAAAAAAAAAAAAAAAAAAAAACTGTCTTCATGAAACACAGCTCTGGCACCCACCCACCATTCTACCTTCTGTCTCAATGAATCCGGCTACTCCAGGGAGCTCATATCAGTGCAAACTGACAGTATTTGTCCTTTTATGACAGGCTTATTCTACTTACTATAATGTCTTCAAGATTCATGCACAATGTAGCCTATGTCAGAATGTCCTTCCTTTTCAAGGCTGAGTAATACTCCACTGTATGGATAGACTGCATTTTGCTTAACCATCATCCATTGACAGACACTCTGGTTGCTTCCACCTTTTGGCTGTTGTGAACAGTGCTGCTGTGAACAGGGGTGTGCAAACATCTCTCCTAGTCCTTGAGGATGGATTTTTAAGGTATGGGCAATAAGATTCGCTGATGGTGCAGATCCAGGAGTGTGAGAAAAAGAGGCGTCAATATGGACCAAAGTCAGCTCAGCTCCTGCCCCACCCTGTCTTGATGGGCAAAAGGCCATTCCACCTCTGACATTCTAGGACATTCTTTTGAGACATTTCATAGCACGATCGCAGCTCCTGACCCCTCATCTCTGCCATTTCAACCTCGCAGGGACTCAACTTCCCTTCTCTTCTGCCAAGCCTCCCAGGTCAGCATCTGCCTGCCTTCATTTCTCAGACAGGCAGACCATCTCAGTCAGGGCATGCTATCAGCCTCCTCATCACTGTTGTCCTCCCACCGCACCTCAGTAGGCTCAGATGAGTGAGACACGAGGCTCTCGAGTGCTCTAGAACTCAGCTGAATTTCTGCTTTTAGTCCCTTTCAGCAGAAACAGAGCCTTGCTTAGTCTTGAGCTTTTGCTCTCTTCTTCCACTCTGCCTAGAGATTGAATCTACTTATGGCATTCCTAGGCAGTGAGTTTGTGGACCTCCTTGGGCCAAGAGTCCCCACCGATGTCCCTGAGATGCCCATGGTCCCATCTGCCTTTAGGTATTGGTCTGGTTCCAATGACACTGGCCTCTCTTCTGCTCCCCAAACATACTGAGTGAGTGCCTACCCCAGGGCCTTTGCACCTACCATTCTGGTCCTTGCCCACTTTCCTCTTCATTTTGCTACCCCTACTCACCCAGCAGGTTCCAGCTTCAATTTCCCTGCCTCAGAAACCTCCTCTATGCCCCAGGCTGAAGCCAGGCTCCCAGTCAGCTCCCCCCATACCTCCCTGGAAAGTTTCCTTTCTTGACACTTGTCCCATTGGGAGAGAGAGACAGGAGGGGGCAGTGGTTAACGCAAGGATTGAAGTCAGACTGCCTGGGTCCAGATCCTGACTCTCACTGAAAAGCAGAGTGACCTTGACCAAATCATGGAATTCTCCCATCCTCATTCATAAAATGAGGATAATCATGATCCCCATGCACAGGGTTGTGTGGGCATTAAATGAGATAATATACGTCAAGTGCCCAGAACAGTGCCCAACACAAAGTGTGCCATGAATAATTGTTGCTCTGTGGAATTCCTTGCTCACTGACATCTTCCCTGCCTGGTGGTAACTCAGAGGAGAGAGGGGCTGGGTCTGCCCTGGGTGTGCAGGTGTACCTGATGTGCTCTCCAGATCTGGACCAGCAGGGTAGATGGATGGACAGATGGATGTTCTAACTCTGAGTCCATGTAGCAACCTCCTCCTCCTCCCCGGTGCCGGCACTACCTCCATCCAGCCCCTCCCCGCCCTCCTGCCACTGGGGGCTCACCTGACCCAGCCCCCAACTCCGCAGCCTCCTGTATCCACTCAAGTGCAATTAAGCCAAACTTTTGATTTAAGATATTTATAAAGGCACTAAGAATGTCCTCTAATATCAGCTTATATATTTTTAATCTGCCGTTAAAGTGATTTAAAACGGAGCTCCGATGGATGGGCATGATGAAAATTAAAAGTCTCCATCACCTTATGTCTGGCTGCAGCGCCCCAGCCGACAAGGACGCAGTGGGGCGGGGTGCCAAATTAAGGGGAAACGCAGCCTTGCCTGCTCTTCTCCAGGGCTGGGGCAGCCAGGGAGACGCGGTGTCATTAAGTAGTGAGCGCAAAGGGCGGCAGTGTCTGCAGAAGGAGCCACGCGGCCGACCTTAATGAACGGTGACATCTGCTCGGCTCTTTAATTAACGAGCCCCCATGCACTGTGGCAGGACACAGGGACCACGTCCTCTGCTTGCAGGAAAGAAAAAAAAAAAAAGCCAGGCAGGGAGATGACTACAAATATGCAGAATGATTTTTTTTCCTGCCTCCTTTTAGAAACTGGAGAATGGAACCCAGCTGCGACTGTTCCCTCTGCAAGGCCATTTCCCGGGACTGGGTTCCTGAGGAGCCTGGTGGGTGAAGGCGCTCTCGCCCCATGCCCAGTGTTCAACCTTTTCTTCACCCTTCTCCCACCCCCGGCCTCTTCACACACAAGTCTGAAATAAATGAAGGCAGCCAGAGCACAGGGGTCTGAGCTTCCCCCAGGCCCGGGATGAAAAGCCATGAATCAACCCTGTGTTAAATTTCCCTATCATAAATTCACTCATCCACAACTGCATCCCAGCTTCCTCCATAACAACAGGCTGCCACCCACAAAGACACCAAGCGGGGGCTGTGAGAGATTCCAGATCTCACAACAAGGATAACGGCCCAGAACAAGGGCCACTAGTGGCCATCCCTGGCTTAACCTCTAAGACATTGCGTCTTCCCATTTCCATGCTGGAGGCAGGGTTTACAGAGAGCCAGGCTGCAGTGGGGGGATTTTGACCTGAGGACCAGAGGCCCGAATCTCTGGCTTGTAACATCTCAAAAAACTTGGCCCTTGTGGCTTGATGGCCCAAAAGGTAGCTCTGGAAGAGCCCCGCCCCAACCCCAAACACATCATCTACAGGTTTTTTTGTTTTTTTCCAGAACCCTCTAGAGTTTTCTATAATTCAACTAAATTTCTGCTTGTGTCCCATTCAGTGGAAAACAGAACCTTGGCAAGTCTAGTTTTTCCCACTCTTAGCCTACTCTGCCTAGGGATTCAGTCTAGCTGTGGCCTTCCTATAAAATGAGTCTGTGGACCTTCTTAGATCAAGGGTCACCACAGATGCCCCCAAGATGCCCATGGTCTCATCTGCCCTTAGGCCTTGGTCTAGCTCCAGCTACACTGGCCTCTTTTCTGCTCCCCAAACATACTGAGGGAGTGCTCACAGTCACAGCCACTTATTTAGCACTTACTGTATGCCTGGCTCTCTGCAAAGTGGTTTAGATGCAGTAGCTCTCACACCAACCCTATGAAGAAAGGACTATCACCAATCCCACTTTACAGAAGCAATTCTTCTGAGGAACACCAAGAGACAGTGTAGACAAGCTGAGAGGTATGTGCCTGAAGAGTGAGATAGTTGGGGTATTTATCTACCCAATCTCCACTTGTCATCGGTTGAAGGTGTTAAACTCTCCAGCAGTCTCTCCTGAGGAGGCTTAGTAAGCACCAACAGCATCTACTGTCCTCCCTCCCTGCACTTTCCTGTCTGGAATGTTCTGGAGCTTTGGCAGCCATGTTGGCACTACAGAGAAAGGTATAAGAACTGCTGAGGCCCTGACATGGCCTGGTTTCCAAAACAGCTTTTGCCAGGCTTCTTTAAATATCCAATTCTACTTGCTCATTGCTGATATGTAGGAATGCAATTGACTTTTGTGTATTTACCTTCTATCCTGCAACCTTGCTATAATCACTTATTCATTCTAGTGGGTTTTTTTGTCATTGTTTTGAATCTTTGGAATTTTCTAGACAGTTGTGTTATCTGTGAAGAAAGTTTTATTTCTTCCTTCTCAATCTGTATACCTTTTCTTACTTGTCTTATTGCATTAGCTATGATTTCCAGTATGACCTTGAAAAGGAGTGGTGAGAGTGAATGTCCTTGCCTTGTTCCTGACCTTAGGAGGAAAGAACCTAGTCTCTCACCATTGAGATGTTAGCTATTGGATTATCGTAAATGTTCTTTATCAGTTGAAGTTCCTCTTCACTCCTAGTTTGCTGGGAGTTTTTGTTGGGGATAGGTGTTGGAGTTTGCCAAATGCTTTTTCTGCATCTATTGATGTGATCATATGATTTTTAGCCAGGTTTCTTTTTAGAAGAGGAAAACAAAACTCCCATTTTGTTCAGGCCATGGTTAGTTAAACTTTCTGCAACTGGCAGGCAACAGGCATCCCTAACGGATATGAGGAGTTACAGGAAGGAAGGAAATGGATGATATGGGTCTGGGCTGCCTTTTCAATAAATGTCCTTGTGACTGAGATATTGGGTACATTGGTCTCCCCTGGCTGCCATTAACAAAGTACCACAAATGAGGCGGCTTACACAACAGAAATGTATTCTCTCACAGTTCTGCAGGCCGAAAGTCTGAGATCAAAGGGCCAGCAGGGTTGGTTCATTCCGTGAGAATCTGTTCCTGGCCTCTCCCCTAGCTTCTGGTGCTTTGCTGGCAATCTTTGGCATCCCTTGGCTGGTGGATACGTCACCCTGATTTCTGCTTTCATTTTCCCATGGCATTTTTCCTGTGTGTGTCTGTGTCCAAAGTTCCCCGCTTTAGAAGGGCAGAGTCACATTGGATGAGGGACCCCCTTATTCCAGTATGACCTCATCTGAACTAATTCCATCTGCAGGGACCTACTTCCCAAATAAGGTTGCATTCCGAGGCACTGACGGTGAAGTTAGGACTTTAGCACATGAATTGCAGGGGATGCAACAGGGTCTATAACATCAGGTTAGGGAAAGTTTTCTTTTTATGATCGGGAGTCTTGAGGGCACTTATGGCCATCAGAAAGGTCTGATTGGGAAGGAAGAAAGGAAAATCCATTGTGTGTAGTTTCTGAGGGACTGGCAAGAGTGAGAGCCCCAGCCCAGAATGAGGGACTGGCCTTTCCTGGCCAACCACTGGGATGCACATGGGGTCCCTGTGTAAGGTCTCCTCCTTCCTGAGCAGCCTCCATCTTGGGTGGTGGGCCCGGGGCTGGGGGGCAGGTAGTGGAGGGGGCCCCCACACCACATTTTGTGGCTGAGCTGAGGCTTCTGCCCTCGCAGCTGGGCTGACCTCCTGCAGGCCGGCCTCAGTCTAAACAAGGGCTGAGTGTGTTTTTCTAGGCGAGGATTGGGCTGGGGTTTGCCCGGGAGCCTGGTTCAGACAGGAGCCCTTTGAAGGCAGGATGAATTGAGACAATGTCTCCTTCCAGCTGAGGGCGGGCAGGGGCCAGGGTAGGAGCAGCCTTCCAGAGGGCCTCTTATCCAGGGATGAGGAGAGGGTGGGAAGGGGAGCTTAGCCTCTGGGCCACCACCGGGCCTGAATGACCTCGTCACCTAACAATCCAATAACTGAGGCAGTGACGGATTCTCGCAGCCTTTGCCAAAGCAAGCCTCGTGCAGGAGCAAGTAACAGGAGGTGGTCCCAGACAAGTATCTCTTTTATTTTTAATAATTATGCATGCATTTAATGTATACTAGAAAAATATAGTTAGCCCATCCCATTAATGGTGTCCTGGATTGCATTGCTTCATGCAAGGTGACATCTCAAAATTTAAAAAGGAGGTTACTGGAAACTATCTGTATGTCCATCAGAGGTGAATGGATAAGTGAATTGTGGTACATCCTTACAGTGGAAAACTACACAGCAATGAAAAAGCCCATTCTGATCTGCACACCAGCATGGAGCCACAGCTATTACGTGGGCTGGTGACAGGTCCTGCTCTTAAAAGAGGGAGAGGCTGAGCACGGACGGACCCAGCACGGGGGCCCAGCACTGATGCTGTTCCAAGGCTCCACCCCTCCCTGGCCTGTCTCTATATCAAGCCAGTTGTCCCCCAAAATGTGCCTAATCACCTCTTATCTCACTGTTGCAATTCTGGTTCAGATGACCTCACTTCTCACTTGGCTCCCCTGGCCCAGCCTATTGCCTCTTCACACACTGCACTTCCACACTGGACAGATTCATCTTCCTAAACTGCTGCTCTGATTGCGACTCCCCCGACCCCACTGCCATGACTCAAGCACCTTCTATGGCTCCCTATTACCCAGAAAATAAATATCAAACTTCTCAGTGTGTTATTTCACAATCCCAGGACCTTCTGAGCCGGCTTCAGTCCTATGTGGTATACCAGCCACAGCAGTGAATTGGCTGTTTCCTCACTGTGTCCCACAAGTTCTCTCCTCTTGATCTTCTCCTTCCACCTGGGATACCTTTTCTATAACCTCAACTCTAGAAGTCTCTTTTCTTTTGAAGGTGCAGCTTTAAATGCTACTTCCTCCTTGCTAGTGAGAACGAAACACATCTCTTTCCTCGTTTTTCTGCCTGTCTCTCTAAGAATGCCCTTATCATTTTTCTTGGACCCTGGTGAGTTGACTCCCAGTCTCAGGGGATCAAGATTTTAAAACAGTCACTCAAAAAGAGCAATGCTTAACCCAGAGGAACGAGGCTCTGCGGGTGACATTTTAGGCACCCATGCCTGGTAGAAGAAGGCACCATGTTCATCAGGGGGCCCTTCCCTGGAAAGCACCTACACCAAAGGCCACAGACTCCAGCAACTGGAGTCTGAGGGGAGGTTCTATGAGCTTGTATCAGGGAGGTTGCCTTGGAAAAGGGATGATTGATCTGGGCCTTGAAGGTAGATGGCACTCAGGGAAGTGGCATGGTTCCGGGGAAAGAATTTAGAATTTGTGGACTCAGATAGGCTGGGCTCAAATTCCTTTTCTGCATGGGTTTTTTTTTTTTTTTTTTTTGAGACAGGGTCTTGCTCTGTCACCCAGCCTGGAATGCAGTGGTGCAATCACAGCTCACTGCAGCCTCAACCTCCCTAGGCTCAAGTGACTCTCCCCCACTTCAGCCTCCCAGGTTGCTGAAACTACAGGCACAGGCCACCACACCCACTTCATTTTTTTTTTTCTGTATTTTATAGAGATGGGGTTTTTTCATGTTGCCTAGGCTGCTCTCGAACTCCTGGGCTCAGGCAATCCTCCTGCCTCGGCCTTGCAAAGTGCTGGGATGAGACTTTGGCTATCACAGAAGCCCCAACTCAAACTGCCCTCAGCTAAAAGGAAAAGTTATTAGCTCTTCTAATGGTAAATTCCAAGGTAGTGCTGGTCTCAGGTATGGCTGAGTCCAGGGCCCCAAGCAATGGCCTTGGAACGCATGGCTGTTTGTGTCCATGATGGCTTCCTCCTCAGTCATGTCCTGCCTTCACCACGGAAATGGCATCCAAGCAGGCACAGCTAAATATACTTAATCAGTCCAGATTCTCACTTCCCAACTGTTTCTGCAACAGTCCTGGGATACCTCTTACTGAACAAAATTGGGTCATCCAATGACCCCTGAACCAATCACTGAGGCAGAGGTTTGGAAATTTTGGATTAGCTGAGCCTTAGTCACATGCCCATCTCTGGACCAATGGGGAGATCCAGTTCAACACAAACCACATGGTCTGAGATGAGAGAAGGGCTGTCTCCAAGTAAACTAGAGGGGCTGTGACCAGAAGGGGCAACTGATGTCCAATAAAGTTACTGAACAACTGCAGGACCTTGTACAGGTACCTTTTGCATTCTGATGCCCAGAGCCCTTGTTTGTAAGGTGGGAAAATGGCAGACCCACCCAAGGGGAGCTGTAGCTAGTTGTGTGATGATGGTCATGAAAACATCTGGCATACTATCGGAGCCTAATAATGGCTTGCAGATTCAGAAGCTGGGCTGGAATTAGAGCAGATAAGCAGGAAGGATGGAAGTGGCTGTGTTTTCCAAGATGGCTACAAATTCTCCCATCCCACTGGCTCTTTTTACAATGTGAGTTGGCACTCCTGTTATTGGAGCTGGGAGTTATGTCCCTCCCCTTGCCCAGGGCTGAGACTGCAATGGAAGGGAAACTGGGTGACTTCTGAGGCTGTTATAGGAAGTATAATGGCTTCCTCCTGGCCCTCTTGGGACACTTTTTTTCTGGAGCACCATGTTGTAAGGAAGCCCAAGCCACACGTGGAGGCTCTGGCCCCAGCTGAGGTTCCACCTGACAGTCACTATCAACTGCCAGATACGTGGGTTGAGATAACCTCAGCCCCAGTCCCTGTGTG
The DNA here is from genome assembly GCF_009764315.1 of Trachypithecus francoisi. NCBI lineage: Eukaryota > Metazoa > Chordata > Mammalia > Primates > Cercopithecidae > Trachypithecus > Trachypithecus francoisi. Next base: position 8,505,871 of record NW_022681456.1, on the reverse strand, counting down.
ACTGCAACCACAGGAGAGGCCCCACACCAGAACCATCTGGCTGAGCCCAGTCAACACTGGAACCATGACATAACAATAACATCATTGCTATTGTTTTATGCTGCTAAGTTTTGGGGTAACTCCTTACACAGCAACAGATACCTGGAAAGGGGAACATGGAAGGATTGTATGCAGAGGCTATGGTGGGAGGCTATGGTGGCCTGATTTCATCACAGGATCTGTCTCCAAATCTCACTGGTTCATATGCCAGGTAATCCTAGTCTATACAAAAGAGAAAAAGAAGAGGCTGTGCCTGAGCTCCCTGAGCCACACACAGCCCTGTGCCCACTTCAGCCCTGGGCAGAAGTGGACTCATTCACATCATCAGGCCCTGGCTGTGAATTTCCCAGGACAAAGGGGTAGCCCCACAGCTGTCGGGGCACACCTCCTTCGGTGCCTCCCAACAGCTCAGGCCAGCCCAGTTCTCACTGACTTGTGGATGGAACGTGTCACCTTTAGAGGAAGGGGGCAAAATAAACCTTTGAAGGTGAGTTTGCTAAATGCTTGCATAGCAAGGCCCCTGCACCTCCTTTTGCTGAGACTGGGGGAGGCTGAACGGCACCAGTCCCTCTCTCTCAGCCCCGCTCAACCCCGCTCAGCCCCATCCCTCTAGCTCAGTCCTGTGGGACCGCCTGATCCTTGTGCAGCCCAGCTACACCAGCAGGTCGCCGAATGTGGATTGTACCCAGGTGGTGTCTACACAGATCAGAAGGTAGTTCAGATAATGGGATCCTTTGAAGCAGACGATGAAACATTCCACTCCAGACCTCAAACGCCCAGGTGGCTGCCTGCCCCGGGCATTCAGGCGTCACTACGTGGCTCCTGCCCCACCTCCTTGAACCACCCATGGGAACAGCCTCTGCCTTCTCCTTGCTGAACTGCTATTTGCTCACTTTAAAAACAACTCCTCACTTTCTCTGTAGGCAAATAAATGGACTTAAAGAGGAAAGCTTCGATCACCCCATAATCGGAAAGCTGATATCACTTGCTGGAAGAGAAGGTGATGGCGAAAGTGAACACAGAGAAACAAAAGGTGTCACCCAAGTCTGGTTTCTGTCCTGCTGCCTGAGGAAGGTTTTAAATGGAAACCGTTTCCGGCTGTTGTGAAGGAAGTCCTGCCAACCTCACTCAGCGAGGTGTCAAAGACATCTCAGCACCCGTGGAGAGTTTCTCCCTGGAGTTGGTGGAAGAACAGGAAAAAAAAAAAAGGAGTGGTTTTCTTGCTGTTTCGTATTATTTAATGCTGTGCCTACATCCATTCCAGGTCTTCCTAACCACTTGGCGGAAACCCCAAATTAAGATGATAGGAAATGCTTGCACAGGGCTTGGGTACCTCCGAGAGCGTTATATGCACTATCTCATTTAATCCTCATGGTAGATACCGTTATCAGTACCACATAGGGCACAGAGAAGTTAAGTAGCGCATCTGAGGTCACACAGCCAGTGAGTGAAGCTGGGATTTGAACCCAGTTCTCTAGCTTGAGTCTGTGCTCCTAACCACGCAGCATGCTGCCATCTGAGAAGCACAGGTTTACACCCATCAGGCCCTGGATAACTGCCCAGAGTCTCTGTACTAGAGTGAAAAATGCCTTCAGCCCACAATTTATGTCACTCCCCAGTACCTACGAATGTGACCTCTGGAAATAGGGTCCTTGCAGATGTGATCAAGTGAAGATGAAGTCATACTGGATTAGAGTGGGTCCTTATAAGGAGGAGGAAGTTTGGACAGAGACATGCAGGGACAAGCCACGTGACCACAGAGGCAGAGATTAGAGTGTGGCAGCCATAGCTAAGGACTGCCAAGAATGCCGGCAAGTACCCGAAGCCCGAAGGGGCCGGGAAGTATCCTCCCTGACAGCCTTCAGAGAGAGCGTGGCCCTGCCACCACCCAAATGGTGAGGGAACACGATTCCTGTTGTTTTTAGCTACAAAGTTTAGGATGTTTTTTTCCAGCAGTGGCAGAAAACTAATAGTCTTCCTGGCCTGTGTTTGGGGGGCCATGTCTCCCACAGGAACAAGTGCCCCCTGGGAAGGGGTCTGGAGGTAGCTGAACTGCAGGACATCTGTTGTTTTTTCTTGGAAAAGCTGAATTTTCACCTTTCCCCATCTGCTCAGAGATCTTTAGGGACAGCCTGACCTTCCCATTGGCTTCTGTTGCTGTGTCACTTTGGCCAAGTGACTTAACCTCTCTAAATCCCATAGTGGATTTTGCAAGCAAATAGGCGGTATGAGTTTGTTCTCACACTGCTATAAAGATATGCCTGAGACTGGGTAATTTATAAAGGAAAGAGGTTTAATTGACTCACCGTTCTGCATGGCTGGGGAGGCCTCAGGAAACTCACAGTCATGGCAGAAGGCAAAGGGGACGCATGACACCTTCCTCACAAGGTGGCAGGAAAGAGAATGAACGCAGTGGGAACTACCAAACACTTATGAAACCATCAGATCTCATGAGAACTCACTCACTCTCACGAGAACAGCATGGGGGAAACCGCCCCCATGATTCAATGACCTCCACCTGGTCTCTCTCCTGACACGTAGGGATTACGAGGATTCAATTCAAGATGAGATTTTGGGTTGGGACGCAAAGCCTAACCATATCATAGACCTAGAACACCTGCCCTGGGAGGCAGCTGTTATATCTCCGTGGATTAAGATTTCAGGAACTTTTATGGAATTGCCAAATGTTTTCTTTAAGTTGGGCTAAGGATATGGTATGTAAAGCTTTTTTTTTTTTTTTTTTTTTTTTGGTCTCATCATCATCTGAAATTCTCTTATTTATTGGTTTGTTTGTTTATAGTCTGTCTAGACCCATGTTGGCTGATGGAACTTTTCTGTGATGATAGAAATATGGCTATCAAGCACTTGAAATGCGGCTGGTACCACTAAGGAACTGAATTTGTAATTTTATTTAATCTAAATGTAAATAGATACATAGATTGGTTTCCTCTAGCTGGTGTAACAAATGATTTTAAAAGTAGTGGCTTAACACATTTTATTCTCTTATAGTTCTGGAGGTCACAGGTCTGCAGTGGGTCACACCTAAAAGCAAGGTGTTGGCGAGGCTGCATTTATTCCTGGAGGCTCTAGGACAGCCTCTGTTTCCTTGTCTTTTCCAGCTTCTCGAAATCTTCTGCATTCCTTGGCTTGTGGCCTCACATCATTCTGACATCTGCTTCCATGGTCACATCTCCTTCTCTGACTCTGACTCTCCTGCCTCCCTCTTATAACGATCCTTGTGATGACCTTGGGCCCACCTAGATCATCTAGGAACATCTTCTCCCATCTCAGATTCTTAATTTAATCACATCTGTAGAGCCCCCTTTGCGGTATCAGGACACATATTCACAGGTCCCAGGGCTTAGGACCTGGACATCCTGTGGGCCATGGTTCCATCTCCTGCTGCGTGGGGCTAGGGGCTACCGTATCCAACAGACAGATCCAGACTGGACTATCATTTCCTAGGGAACCTGCTTCTGTCTTAATCACCATTGTGCCCTGCGTCAGGCACACAGTAGGTGCTCAATTAATGTGTTCAATTAATGAAATTTGAACATTGCTTCTACAACATGTTTGCTGAACAACATGTTGGGTTTAAATTCTGAGTCTGAGCTAAACTTTGCAAAATGGAGACAGTTGTCATGCTGCCTTTAGCCTGGGCCTTGGGCACTGGTTCCGTTGTGCTGTGTGACTTTAAGCAAGCCTCTGTGCCTCTCCAGGCATCAGCTTCCCCATCTGTACAAAGAGCCAGGAGGGAGGAAGCCAGACGCTGTGAACCACCTGCAAACAGCCTCGTGGGGGCAGAGAAAACTGGGACGCAGAAGCCATGGGGCTGGTCCATGGGCAAGGCCTTGAGGGAGGTGAGCAGTCCACCCCAAAACTAAAAGCATATTTCAGAAAAATGGTGTGGGAGACCAGGAGGGAGACCTTCTGAGTCTTCTGGGGGAAAGAATTTGGGGGCCTGGACTGGGGTTAGAATCAGTGACTTCCAATGCTCTGCCGTCTGCCTGGATAGTTCTCCCAAGCCATCTCTGACTCTACACATCCGTCAAGACCCAGTTCAGATGGCCCTTTCTTAAGGAAACCTTCCTTGACTCCCCCAACCCACCTCTAACCCACAGGAAGAGCTCAGGGCCTCCGGGCCTCCACAGAAGTTGTGCCGCCCCCATCGCAGTCCAGAGATGTTAAATGGCTTGCCCCAAGTCACATACGCCAGTGAGTGGCAGATCTGGGATGTGAACCCAGGTGATCTGGCTCCAACATCTGTGCTCTTCCTGGGCTATGCATGCACATTCACCACACGCACACATGCATACATGCACACAACACACACACAAAACACATGCACATCCCTAATCACACACACAGACCTGCACATGCACACAGACACACACATTCATCCTAATACATGTACCTGCACACACACATTCATCCTAATACACACATGTACCTGCACACACACACACATTCATCCTAATACATGTACCTGCACACACACATTCATCCTAATACACACATGTACCTGCACACACACAGTCATCCTAATACACACATACACCTACACACATACACTCATCCTAATACACACATGTATCTGCACACACACACACACATTCATCCTAATACACACATGTACTTGCACACACATTCATCCTAATACACACATGTACCTGCACGCACACACATTCATCCTAATACACACATGTACCTGCACACACACATTCATCCTAATACACACATGTACCTGCACACACACATTCATCCTAATACACGCATGTGCCTGCACACACACATTCATCCTAATACACACATGTACCTGCACACACATTCATCCTAATACACACATATACCTACACACGTACACTCATCCTAATACACACATGTACCTGCACACACACACACACACTAATCCTAATACACACATGTACCTGCACACACACACTCATCCTAATACACACATGTACCTGCACACACATACACACATGTACCTGCACACACACACTCATCCTAATACACACATGTACCTGCACACACACACACACACTCATCCTAATACACACATATACCTGCGCACACACACTCATCCTAATACACACATGTACCTGCACACACACATTCATCCTAATACACACATATACCTACACACACACACACATCCTAATACACACACGTACCTGCACATGCACATGAGGTACACATCCTTAAAGACATGAATATACATGCACATGCATGCACATATCCACATAGCCCCACAGACACAACACACACGCATATCCAGCTACACGCACCTATATGTACATGCACACACAGACACCTCTGCATTAACACAGACTCCGCCTCACACCCATTACAGCCACACCCCACACAGCCATGTATACACACACATGGGCACACACTTGTGCATGCATATTCCTTCACATTCATGTACACATGCATATATACATTCACCCCACACACATATACATATGTGCATGGCATATGACACATGGCATATTCATTCACACATCCTACACTTGCCCACACATCCATATACACACACGTATGCACACATGCACGTAAGTACACACATATATACATGACATATACACAAAACATACTTTTTTCTTGAGACAAGGTCTCACTTTGTTGCCCAGGCTGGAGTGCAGTGGCACAATCACAGCTCACCGCAGCCTCGACCTCCTGGGCTCAAGTGATCCTCACACCTCAGCCTCCTGAGTAGGCAGGACTACAGGTGCACACCACCATGCCTGACTAATTTAATTTTTGTAGAGTCTGGATCTCACTGTGTTGCCCAGGTTGGTCTCAAACTCCTGGCCTCAAGCAATCCTCCTGCCTTGGCTTCCCAAAGCACTGGAATTACAGGTGTGAGACACTGTGCCTGGTTCCACACTCGTATTCTTTTGTACATGTGACCACATGACACATATGTATGCATATATGTGCACACACACATCTAGACCAGATGCTGGCCTCCAAGCATAAGCTTATTCACTTGTACACACAAATATTACCTACTGGCCCAGCACACACACACCCACAGGTGTGCACACACAGACGTGTGCGAAGACCACTCATGCACACACCTTGTGTAGGGACTATACCTAAATGTAAAATCTGCGGAAACACCACTGGAGCAGCATGCATAGGCACATAAAACATGTGTGTGTCCAAATATTCACATGTACTATGCACTCAGTCACAAACGGAAAACCATGGAACTGCAATATGTGAACCAGGAAATCTCCTCATTCTCTTTTCCTCTCTGCATGCCCAGATATGCATGTGCACACACAAGACATGCCCAGATCCTTCTGCTCCCACTGCCTGTCCCCTATGCCTTCCCTCCCCACCTTCTCCTCTATGCACTCAGTGTATTGGTGAGGCCTACGGGCAGACAGCAATGCCCTCTGGTCCTGGATGACCTCAAGGAAGAAGAACGGAGCAGCTGCCTGGCCTCGCCTGCTGGGAAGGGGGACAGCGGGCAGCACAGTGGGAGTTCTGGGAGGACAGCAGATTCCAACCCCAACCCTGGGCTCGACCCCACCTGGCTTGACCCTGGACGCCCTGATCACACTCTTCCTGACGCTTGCCTACCATGCTGGGTGCTGGGGCCAGATGCAGACCCAACACACTCCAAGGTGTGCAGAGGAGACCCGGAAGCTGGGGAAGAATATAGGATCCTTTGCTTCACCCTGAAGCCCCCCGTCTGGCCGTGCTGAGCAGACAGGAAGATGACAGCACAGTGTAGGCTGGTGGGGGGACGCCTGCCCGTCCAGCCTCCTACACAGCAGATGGCCAGCCATCTGCAGGCCCCCTCCTCCTCCTCTCTCCCTCCCTCCTCCCAGCGTGGCCAGGCCTGGTGCTGGGGCGAGGCTGCTCGAGGCTGGCAGAGCGTGTTGGAGCCATGTGCTGCCTGGCAGGCAGGCAGGCGGGCAGGCAGTCAGGCAGGCTGGGAGGCTGCTGCTCCGAGAAAGGCATCCAAACACACAGACAGGCACGGCCTTCTGCGCTGCCCCACCCCTCTCCCCATATTGTGTGCACCTCTGTTCCGGGACATTCTGGGGCTTCAGGAACAGAACAATCCTTCATCCCAACAGTCATTCATTCAACAGACACTAAGTGCTTACTAAGTGCTGGGTACTGGAGATACAGGAATGAACAAAACAAATATTTGTTGAGCACCTACTATGGGCCAGACACATTTTCAAGAACCATTGATACAGTTGTGAGCTAAAGGAATATACATTAGATGCCTGCCCTGTGTCAGGCACTAGGCTAGACAGGATAAATGCTTAGTGAGCACCTACTGCATGCCAGGAGCTGGTCTGGGCACTGGGAATACAGCAGTGAACAAATTATTTGTTGAGCACCTACTGTGTGCCACACACATTTCTAGGTCCAGAGGCTAGAAGAGCAAGCAATAGCATTATTTATTGCACACCTACTATGTACCAGACTGTATGCTTTCTGGGCACTGGGGATAGAGCAGTGAATTTATTGAGCACCTACTGTACACCAGACACATTTGTAAGCACTGGGGATAGAACAGTGAGCAAAATAACTATTTGTTGAGTACCTACTGTATGCCAGGCCCTGGGTGGTGACCAAGAAAGTCACTGTCCCCATCCTCTCTCAGTCTCCTGGGTGAGCAGCAGTGACTACCTGATGCCTCAGGCAGAACGAAGGCTGGGAGGGGAAGGACAGTGGCATTCTTACTGGCTTGATTATTTTAGACAGGCGCAGTCAGGGAAGGCGCCTCTGAGGAGGTGTCTTGGAGCAGAGACCTGGGTGAAATGAGGAGACCACCCTGAGGATACTGGGGCGGAAGGATGTTCCTGGCAGCGGGAACAGCCAGGGTGAAGTTTCCAAAGGGAGAAAGTGCTTGGTGTGCCCCAAACGACCCAGAGGCCCCTGCCAGGGGAAGGGGAGGAAACTGGTGGGAGATGAGGGGTGGGGTAGGACCCTGGTGAGCAGTCTGGGGAAACTGAGGCCTGGGAGGAGGCCCCAGGGGTTGCCAGTGGAGTGTGGGGGATACCATGAGCATGTAATTATGACAATGACCCCAGGTGCAGGAAGCTTTCCCTGGGCCCAACCTCTGCGAAGGGGGTATCAGCATTTGACCCACTGACCCTGGGATGCCAACCCTGTAATGATGCCCATTTCACAGGCAGGAAGACAGGACACGGAGGTCAGCTCGGATGAGAAAGCAAGAACCGAGGCCTGCCTCTGGTTGGGTGCTCCTGATCCATCCAAGGGCAGGCCAGGGAGACAGGTTCTGTCAGCCCACGCGGGCACCACCGCCGTGTCCCCACCAGGCCACGGACAGCTGGGCTCCCCGTTAGCTCCAACTGAGCGGTGGCCTCTGAAAGCAATGTCCCCGGCCGACCCTCTGCTGGCGCCTGAAGCTGTCAGCCTTGATTCCCGGCGGGCTTAGTCACCCCATACAAGTGACATTTATTTATTCCCTCACACGGGAGCGTGGAGAGAATTAATTATTTAGCACCGAGGAAGCACTTTGAACATGAAAGTGCTGAGGAGGGCCTGACATTACAGAGAATAATGTTCCCTCCTCGCTACGCCCGCGGCTCCGGATGGCAGAGCCATCAACCCCCAGGGTCCCACGATGGGGGCGGAACCCCCACCAACCCGCTGTGCCAGGAGGCGGGGGAGAAAGGCTCTGAACTTAGAAATTTCCCTTCTGTAAAAGGAGGGAAGATAGTGAAGGAAAGAGGGAGGGAGGGAGGCAGGGAGCGGTGGAGAGGGAGGAAGGGAGGAAGAAAAGGAAAGGAGACAAGAAAGGAGGAAGGTTTCACGCACATCTTCCAGCCACTGCACACGGGGGAGCTGGAAGCCAGAGCAGAACTGAGTCACAAGGACATCATTATGGCTCAAAAAGCATTTTCTCTCCGCTATTTCCCAAGGTCTTCAAAACACGGGGGACTGTCAGCACAGACCCATTTCACAACAAGGAAACTGAGGCTCAGAGAAGAGCAGCACCTTGCTTGAGGTTGTACAGTTTGGCCACAGTAGCTGGGAACTAAATCTGTGTGTGCACTTATGTGTGTGTGGGGGCATGTGTGTGTGCATATGTGTGTGCGTGTGTGTGTGTGCATGTGTGTATGTGGGTATGTGTGTACGTGTGAGTGTGTGTGCAGGCGTGTGTGTGTGTGTGTGTGCGGGCATGTGTGTGCGTGAGTATGTGGGTATGTGTGTACGTGTGAGTGTGTGCAGGCGTGTGTGTGTGCAGGTGTGTGTGTGCATGTGTGTATGTGGGTATGTGTGTACGTGTGAGTGTGTGTGCAGGCGTGTGTGTGTGTGCAGGCATGTGTGTGTATGTGTGTATGCGCGCATGCACACCTGTGTGTCGGGGTAGCCCTGTCTGAATGCAGCTGCCAAGGTCCTCGCCTATGGCAGGACATGTCCCCAGTCCCTTGCTCCGCAGGCACCGGAATCCCCAGGGTACATGACAATGGCCACACTACAGCAGCGGCCAGCAGAGACCCTGGGGTCAGCCCTGGACGCTGAGCCTCTCTCCCTCCTACCGCTCGGAGGATTCCCACGTTGGGGCTTCCCCCAGCCTGCCCGCCACCTCGGGGCAGAGGCAGGGAGGAGAGATCTGGGTGGGGTGGGGAGCAAGGGATAGGGGGAGTAAGAAACAGTCTGGCAGGGAGTTGGAAGTTCAAAGTTTGATTTGACTCCATATTTACCCAAAGGAAATCCATCAGGCTGGAAATAGGCAGCTGGAGCCAGAAGCGCCGAGTTTGCCGTCCCTGCAGGTTCCTTGGTCTCTGCTCCTCTCTTCAGAGAGAAAAAGGCTGGGGGACGTGCTCAAGCCCCGTCTAAGTCAGAACCAGGACACCCTAGCAGAAGAGGAGACATGGAGGTCACAGGGGTGTCTCTGTGCTTCCTCCTGCCCTGCAGCCCCAGCTACATCTGATTCGCCTCCACTCACCCCAGTGGCCAGAACCATGCCTGCATTCAATAGGCGCCCAATGCATGCTCAGGGGACCTGAATGTTATCTGAGGGCCCCTGTAAAATGAAATGGAAAAGAACTGGGGGAAGCAGAGGCCTTGCTTAGGCAGGTACATAACCTCTGGTGCCTCCGCTTCCCTAGCCGTAAAATAGAAGCAAAAGTGATGGAACCGCATTATAGACGGGAGTAGCCTAGCGCTTATTCCCAAGGGGCTTAAAACAGCACCTGGCCTGTGTTAAGTACCTGTTCAGTCCAAGCTATCATCAGGCACCAACACTGGGCCTATCCCCTGACAGATGCTTGATCTTCACAGCAACCTACGTGCAGGTCCTTGTGAGCCCATTGTACTTATTTAAGAGACAGGGTGTCACTCTGTCACCCAGGCTGGAGTGCGGTGGCATGATCACGGCACTGCAGTCTTGACCTTCTGGACTCAAGCGATCCTCCCACCTCAGTCTCCCAAATACCCAGGACTACAGGCACACACCACCACGCCCGGCTAACGTTTTTATAATTTGTAGAGACTGGGTCTTGCTATGTTGCTCAGGCTGGTCTCAAACTCCTGGCCTCACGCAGTCCTCCTGCCTCAGCCTCCCAAAGCTGTTTTGTTATTATTACTGTTCAGATGGTGACACTGAGGCTCAGATAAATAAAGTAACTTGCTCAAGGCCACCCAGCTAGAAAGTGCCTGGGCTGGATTCAAGCCTGTCACCCCGCCCCTGCCTCCTGGACAGACAAATGGCTTAGACAAGAGGGCAGGGGGCTCCCTGGTGGGAGGGGGCTGACCTTGAGGACCCCCAGTTCAGACTGTGGGAGTCTCTTGATGCTAATCAGGCCCCCAGGGGCGGTCCCGAGGCTTCCCTGCACGGCCGCCCTCAGAGCATAACTGAATGCTGTGTGCTTTGAACCAGAAAATGCTCCCGGCTATAAATTAGGGGACCGCCCATGGGCACAAGGCCCTGCGGCCACCTCTGCTGCCCTGGGCCAGGACGGTGGAGGCGCCCCAGGCTCCCTGGACAGCTGGGAAGCCCGCTAGAGGCTGCTGCCATGGCGACAGTGCCGGCTGCCCTCACTCTGCGTGGGCCACATCCTGCCTCTCCCGGGCACGGAGTGGACTGGGGCTCAGCCAGCTGCCTCTCCCTCCTCCTCCTCCCTCCCCTGGGGTCATCTGGGGGTCCCAAGGGCTGCCCGCCCATCTGCAACCCGGCGGGGCAAAGCCAGCTCAAAGACGCCCCTCTCTTAACCATGATGAGCATTGAGCACTTAGCCCCTTACGAGTATTGGTGGCTTAACTCACAATAGGTGAAAAGACGGAGGCCCACAGAGGCAGCATTGCTTGCCCAGGGTCACCGGACTAGGCAAGAGCAAAGATGGGGTTCCAAGCTGGGGTTTCTGACCCCAGAGCTCCATTGCAGAGTACAGTGCAATGGCGAAGACATGACCTCAGGAGCAAGACAAGCTGTGTGACCCTGGACAAGTTACTCAGCCTCTCTGGGCTTGGGCATCCCCTTGGGCAAAATGGGATAAGAGTGCCTGCTTCCTAGGGTCCTCAGGAGGATTCCATCTGTTAATGCATGTACAACACACACAGCAGGAACACACACCGACCAGGCGCTGGGTCTTAGCCTTACTGTCTCCCAGAAGTGGGTCCTGGGATGAGGTTTGTAGACACATGCTTCAGGGGAGGCTGCACAGGGGAGATGGGACAGGGCAGGGAAGGAAGCCAAGCCCAGGTGTCACTCAAGCCAATGTCCCAGCCTCAGCCGGATCTGGGTCTGAGGAGCACCCCGTTTGTCCTGCCCCAAGGCAAGGGCTCAGACTCACAGTGGTCACCCAGGGGTTGCCCCAGGGAATGATAGCCGCCAGGCGGGTCAGGCTGCCTGGACATGGGGCCAAAGCACCACTAGGAGCCCGGGAACAGTGCCCAGAAGCGAGGTGAACGTACAGGCAGTTGGGAGCGAACTGGAGAGAAGGGACACAGAAGCGTCACTGAGAGGCCCGGGACACGCGGGGGTGGAATCCTGACAGTATGCCTCACACTGCCCAAGTTCCAGGTTGTTATTTTAGGGTTTACTGCCTATTACTGCGTACAAACTTCAACTCTACAACAAACCCATCTGACCAGTGGAGTTGCCCTTGTTTTACACACGGAAGGTCAGTGTTTGGCCAAAGCGACAGGGCTTGTGGCATGGAGCCAAATCTCTAGGCTCCAGGTCAGTTTTTCACTGCCCCTGTGGCCGGGGCGTGGTGGCTGCGTGCAGGGCCCGTAGGAGAGGGTTCTGACTTGCACAGGAGGCCATGAGTGGCTTGAGGGCCTGGAGCACCCGGAGAAGGTTGTAGCAGTCAGGATGCCTTGGGTAGCAAGTTAGAGAAAAATCCCAATTCCAACAGCTTTCATGATGAACGTGGATTTTCCCCCGTGACAGGAGGTCCCGGAGCAAAGGAGCTGCATAGCTGGGTGACTCAGCAGCTCACTGGTGGCATCTGCACCAGGTGCTTCCTCCTCTTCTCCTGCCACCCCTCAGTGTTGGGACTCCCTTCGTGGCCCCAAGATGGCTGCAGCAGATCCGGTCATCACATCCCAACAGGACAGAGTGCAGCCAAAGATAAGGCAGCCATCTCTTCCCCCCTTTTTGTTTTTTGTTTGTTTGTCTGTTAGTTTTGTTTTTGAGACAGAGTCTTGCTCTGTCACCCAGCTGGAGGACAGTGACTCAATCTCGGCTCATGGCAACCTCTGCCTCCTCAGCCTCCCTGCCTTCTCCTGCCTCAGCCTCCTGAGTAGCTAGGATTACAGACGTTCACCACCATGCCCAGCTAATTTTTATATTTTTAGTAGAGATGGGGTTTCACCATGTTGCCCAGACTGGTCTCGAACTTCTGACCTCAGGCAATCTACCCACCTCAACCTCCCAAAGTGCTGGGATGACAGGCATGAGCCCCCGCACCCAGCCTGGTTCCCTCTTTCTGAAAAGCAGGTGGGCTGGGCATGGTGGCTCAGACCTGTCATCCCAGCACTTTGGGAGACCAAGAAGGATGGAGTGCTTGAACCCGGAAGTTCAAGATCAACCTGGGCAACATGGCAAAAACCGTCTCTACCAAAAGCAATATAAACATTAGCCAGGAATGGTGGCACATACCTGTAGTCCCAGCTACTCAGGAGACCCGATCTAGAAAAAAATAAATAGGTAACAGCAGGTAAGCATTCCCTCTAACTCCCCCAGCGCAGTCCCCTCCACACTGCAGTGGCTAGGGTTAGGCCACATGAATACCTAGGAAGGGACATGGGGTGGCCATGACTGGCTTAGCCCAGGGTCAGCAAACGGTGGCTCACGGGCCCCAAGCCTGTTTTTGTAAGTAAAGATTTATTGGTGCCCAGCCACATCCTTTTTTTTTTTTTTTCTTGAGACTAAGTCTTGTTCTGTCACCTCGACTGGAATGCAGTGGCACGATCTTGGCTCACTGCAACCTCCGCCTCCTATGTTCAAGCGATTCTTCTGCCTCAGCCTCCTGAGTGGCTGGGATTGCAGGCACAAACCACCATGCCCAGCTAATTTTTAAATTTTTTGTAGAGATGAGGATCTTGCTGTGTTGCCAAGGCTGGTCTTGAACTCCTGGGCTCAAGTGATCCTCCTGCCTCAGCCTCCCACACTGCACACCCTTTTATTCTTATTGTCTGTGGTTGCTTTTGTGTGACAGAAGCAGAGCTGAGGAGTGACCGCAGAGACTGCCCAAAAAGCCTAGAAGAATGACTCGACCCTTTACAGAGAAAACGTTTGCTGACCCCTGGCTAGACTAACCAGGATCTACCCCTGACCCGGATTGAGTCATTTCCCCCGAGGGATGAATGGACACTATGACAGTCTCTGAGTCCCGCAGAAGTGGGGGCGGGGGCTGGCCTGGCCGCTACCAGTCGTCCTTCAAAGCTTTACTACTCAGAGCGTGGCCCCCAGGCCAGCAGCATCTGCGCCACATGGCCGCCGGGTCTTGGTTCCCACTCCAGCCCTATGAAATCAGAACCTGCATCCTAACCGGACCCCCAGGGAACGTTACCCACTAAGTGCAGCACGTTAGCTTCTCGGGTTGTTGTAACCAGGTACCACGAACCGGGTGACTTAAAACCACAGGTCTGGAGGCCAGCAGGCTGCATTCCAGGTGCCAGCAGGGCCCCGCTGCCTCCAAAGACTCTGGGGCAGGATTCTTCCCTGCCCCTTACAGCTCCTGGTGGTTCTTGTGACCCTTGGCCTTCCTGGCTTTACAGATGGGTCACTCCAGCCTCGCTTCTGCCTCCATGTAGCCTCTGCGTGTCTCCCCGTTTCCTGTGAGGGCTTCAGTCATCTTGGATCGGAGTCCACCCTAATGACCTCATCTCAGCTTGATCACATCTGCAAAGATCCTATTTCCAAATAAAGTCATATCTACAGCTGCCAGGGGTTAGGACCCGGACATGTGTTTTGGGGAAACATGACCCCACCTGTGACATGTGAGTAGTCCCACCGCACACCACACATGGGTGAACTGGGACACACGTGCTTGTGCTTTTGGGGAGGACAGGGCTGGGGGAGGGGCAGCTCCAGCTTCCCTGCCTTCTCAGGCTCCCAGAGCTGCCCTCCTGGGAAACACCACGCTGGAAGCTTTGTGAACATAGCCGGCCCAAGGCTGGCTCAGGGAGGTCATCTCTACCCCTCATCTCCCACCAGACCTGAGCTGCTCCTGGGGACTCCCGGGTTGAATCGTGAGTGTCCTCAGCAGGTCTGGCACTGGGTGAGGCGTGTGAGGCATCCCAGGTGCCCCTCTGCACTGGCACCCTGAGAGGGCTTGCCTTCTAACATTTGGTACTCTGAGCCCAGCGCTGGGACTCAGCCCACTTCTCATCTCCAAACCCTGCTCCAGGCTTCTGCTCCCCAGCTGTGGCCAAGTGACAGGTGGGCCCAGCCCCTGCACTGACTGCATGAACAGAAGCACCGTCTTCTCAGTGAAATTGAAAACGCCCAGCAAGTGCACCCTGAGCAAACCTCTTTGCTTTGCACGTAACTGGTGCTTAAAACTCACGTGCTCAGTGTACGAGGAAGTAAATGCCAGAATCCAGATTCCTTATAGCGACTCACAAGGCCCAGCATGATCTAGTCTGCCCTCCTTGCCAACCTCATTCCCGCTGTTTTTCTCCTAAACCTCTAGTTTCCAGTTCCGTGTCAAGCCTACTACAGCCCCAGGGCCTTTGCACCTGCCGTGCCCTCTGCTGGAAGTCTCCTCCCCACAGACATGCCCATGGCTGGTTCTCTTACTTGATTTAGATTCCTGTGCAGGTGATGTTACCTCTTCAGAGGTAAACCCCACCCCTTCACCCCCTCACTTTCTATCCAATCAATTTTAACATCTGTGTAGAACACTCACAACTGCCTCCAATCCTCACGTTCATTTATTTATCTACCTGCCACGTCCTGAGTGTGTAGAATGGTGCTGGGCACACAGTAGGTGTGCAGTGAAAACATGCTACTGAACTGAGAGAGTTCCCTTCTCACCCCCAATCGGCTGAGCTCTTAGTAAACACTCAGGAGCCTCCAGGCCCCTGTATTAAAGGCCTGGCAAGCCTCGCCCTGCTGCGGAATTTTCCAGATGGAGCTGTTTCTTTGTGTGTCAACAGAGTGCTTAATCTCTGCTCATCATGCCGGGCAGGAAGGAGCCTGCTTCACTGAGGAACTTCTGTCTCAGCCACCAGGTAACGTGAGTGGGGCCTCGGGTAGGGGGGCAGCATGTCTCCCCACCCTGGCCTTGATAAATGTCCAGGCGCCCTTCTAGCCTCCGCCAGGCAGCTGCCTCTGACCACAGCCTCCGCCGCAGAGCTGAGCTACCCACGTGTGCTCACTCCAAAACTGCAAGCCGGCCCCTGAGGGGGTGTGTGAGGGGTCAGGGTCTTAAAAACTTCCTGCATATCTGCATATTTTCCCTTTAGAAATAGCATCCTTAACTTTTTTTTTTTTTTTTTTACTTGTTAAAAATGTACTCATGTAATCCACATGCACTAGCTGTGAGAAATTCCAAAACATCTTTTGGAAAGAGATCCTCGCCCCTGAGGCTGTCCCCATGGCACAGATGGTAAGCACAGTCAACGAGGCTGGGCGCCTGTACTTCACAAACTTTGTGGGGTCCACAGCAACCCTCTAAGGCTTTTACTTTTATCATCCCCATTCCACAGACAAGGAAACTGAGGCTCAGAGAGGGACAGGGCCAGCAGCCAGCACATGTTGGAGGGAGGTCAAGCCGCTGTGGCTTTGATCAAAGTGGTCACAGGACTACTATGCCATATCCCACCTCTTTGTAGAAGAGTTCTTGATTTCATTTTTACATTTTTGTGTTGCTGTTTCTGTTTTGTACCATTTTCTGTGTATTGCTCTGTGACTTGCTTTTTTCATTTAACACGTCTGAGACATCAGTTCAGGCTGGACACACAGAGGTCGCCTCATTCTTTTTTTTTTTTTTTTTAAGATGGAGTCGTGCTCTGTCACCCAGGCTGGAGTGCAATGACAGGATCTCAGCTCACTGCAACCTCTGTTTCCTGGGTTCAAGCAATTCTCCTGCCTTAGCCTCCTGAGTAGCTGGGACTACAGGCACACGCCACCATGCCTGGCTAATTTTTGTATTTTTGGTAGAGACAGGGTTTCCCCGTGCTGGCCAGGCTGGTCTGGAACTTTTGACCTCAAGTGATCCACCCGCCTTAGCCTTCCACAGTGCTGGGATGACAGGCGTGATCCACCGTGCCCGGCCAGTCACCTCATTCTTTTTAACACCTGTTTGATAGCCTCTGACACACAGCACAGAGCCATTATAATTGTTGGAGTCAAAACGGTTCATGTCTGATCATCTTGCATTCTCCGGACATAATTCATTTTAATGTGCACTACAGTCTATATGTGATGCCGTGAGCACTTTTGGGAAAACCAGTCAGACCTGGGCTGGTTGGTCAGGAGAAGGTCTGAAGTGCCCTGTCTGGCCAAGTGTGAGATTGTGGTGGTAGAGAAAGTGAAAGCAGGCTCCAGCACCGAGGTCCAGAATGTTCCCAGCTCCAAGGCCATGAAGGTAAAGCACTTCTTTTTTGGGGCGTCTGCATATCCAAGGACTCCAGAGTATCAAACCTTCAAAGCACTGTGGCTCATTCCCTGAACAACAGTGCCAGGTAATTCACAAAGCAACCCTCTGCACACCAAAGTTTTGCTCCAGTCTCCGAAGCAAGTCCTACTCAGTGTCTCCCCAGAGCAGATGAAGAGAATCCAGGCCTCTCTCCACTTCAGGCAGTAGATGCTTTTGGGGCGCTGGCATAAAGGGAGTAGGGAGAGCATGAGTTGTCACAAAGTCAAAATGAAACTGCTAACAACACAGCTCTGTCTCCCAAGAGTGACTCACCCGGTGAAAACCAGAATATTGTTCCGAGTGTCAAAATCTGCAGAACAGCCTCCAGGATTTGGGTCTTATCCAGCTTAAATGAGCCAAAACATTCCTGCATCTTCCTGGGGTTCCTGGTGAAGGGCGTATTGTCTTTTCCCTTTAGCCCTTGTTTTGGAAAACTCTGAAGAGGCACCCAGGAGGTCAGCAGACAGCAGCCTAGCCGCTTCCTTCTCCAGGGCAGCATGGGGACAGCTTTGAAATGCCTCCCAGCGCTTGCCTTCTGCAATCCCCAAACCTATGCTGCTGGCATGCTGGCTGCAACAGAGGGTGGAGAACACCAGGACCCTGGTGGGAGGCAGAAAAAACGCCGCTTAGAAGAATCATCACCCCACCTCGCGCTGGAGGGCCAGGCATGGCAGAGTTTATCATCATTAGAAGCGAGTTAACTTCGAACAGGGGAGAAACGCTTTTAGAGTAATTGTATTAGCCCTGGATTCCGGAATGCCTTTTCCATTCTTTTAAGGAACAATCTGTGCAACCTTGTGGCCTCCGTAGAGCAGGGGGAGACTGACGGGTTTGTAGGTGGAGAAAAGGGTGAGACATTTTTAGCTCCCAGTTTTATTCATGAGAAATTTGCCAGGTGATCCTGGAGCGTGACAGTTTGTCACGGCTCCGTGGTGCTCCTGGGTACACTCAGGGTGCATATGTGAATCCACAGTGAGCCACATGCAAAGCAGGACAATTGGACCTGGGTCAGTCTTTAGCGCTGATGGGGACTGAGAGAACAGGGAGGGGAATGACAGCAGCTAACATTTATCTAATGCTTCCTGTGGGCTGGAAGAAGTCCGGAGCACTTTGCGTGTATAACATTTAACTCGGATAATGACCCAACAAGGGAAGTACTAACATGATCTCCATTTTACAGACAGGGAAGGCGAGGCACAGAAAGGTTAAGTAACTTGCCCAAGGTCACACAGCTAGAAAATTGCCCGCCTAGGGCATCCCAGCTCCGTGGCAGTGAAATGATTGCAGTCGTGATAGTCAAGATGACATCACTCCCTATCCTTGTCTGACGAGTCCCCGTGGGGGATCTTGGAAGGCTTCTTACAGGAAGTGGAGACAGACTCCAAGGTGAGGTTTTCCTTGAAGGAAGCGTGGGATTCTAACTAGCAACTGGGGCAGAAACAGCATTCAGTGTGGCAGGATGGGCGGGTACGGAGGCTGGGAGAAGGGAAAGGGGCTGCTGGTGAGAAAACTGTGGAGCCAGAGCTTGGTGTGGGTGAAAACCCAAGCATACAGTCAGTGTTCAATAAATGGCAGCTTGGACGTTATGGAGTCCGGGAGGCAGTATCTCGGCTGCTCCTTCCTGGCTGGGGTCCAGCATCCAGCACCCTCAGTGATTCCCAGGAACCATGGCCTAGCCCCAGGGCAGGGTCCCAATTGGTCCAAGATGATCACACCCCTAACCAGAGATTGGTCTAGTCATAGTCATGTGACACAGTTTGACCAACTGCTGGCAAAAATCTAGGAATGCTTTTTCTCACCCTCAAAAAGCAGCTCTCCATCCAAGAAGGCCCTTGTGTGAGTTAGCTATTGCTGCATAACAAAATGCCCCCACACTTAGCCTCTGGGAACAATGATGTATTTTCTCAGCTTCTGTGGGTCTGGAATCTCAGGGAGGCACTTACTGGGAAGTTCTAGCACAGGGTCTCCCATGAAGTCTCCAGCAGTGGAAAGGGTCAGCTCGGGTTGCCGTCATCTGAAGGTTCCTGTTCAGCCTTTCTCCCTCCATCTGAAAGGCTTCTGAGGTCGCCTCGCCCAGTCCCAGCCTGCGGGGCACAGAACCTTGGCTTTTTCCTGACACACGAGTTCCAGCTCAAACATCACCACCTCTGAGAAGCCTTCCCAGATCATCTTATAAAGAGTGGCCCCCTCCCTGTCCTGCCAGTGAGTCTGCATCCTGTCCCCACCCACCTTACTGCCTCCGGGCCTGACGTTCTCTCTCTACTGTTTGCCTTTTTTTCCCTCCTTTTATAATTTACGTCTCTATTGGTCTCCCTGCCCCCTCACTGAAATGTACACTCCGTGACAGTCCTGACATTGCCTGTCTTGTCGTCTGCTAGATTTCCCAGAGTTTAGCATGGTGCCTGTATGTAGTAGGTGCTCAATTAAAGATACGTCTATATTGAATGAATGCATGAATGAATAAATGAATGAGTGGATAGTCAGCAGCTGTAGAAGTGGTCTAGGACATCAGGCAACCCTGAAGAACCAAGGAAGAGGTTAATAACTCTGACACTCTGTGTGTGTGTGTGTGTGTGTGTGTGTGTGTGTGGTGTGTATCTGTCTTTCTCCTGTCTCTTCCTCTCTACCCCATCTCTCTATCTCTCCTGTCTCTTTCTGTCCCTCCCTGACACCCCCTGCCATCAGCCTTCCTGCTGCAGCACACACACCCTCTTCCTCCAGCTGCCTGCATCCAGGTCCCCTCCCTAAGTCTCACTTTCAAAGCCCCCAGATTCAACCTTCTCTGCTTTGCTTCCAGACTGGCTTCTCCAGCCCCACCCCCACCTCCTCCATCCTGTGCCTGCCAGCTCTGGGAGGTCACCCGCAGAACAAAAATGACAAGGGATTGGGAGTCAGGCAGATCTGGCCTGTGTTGAGGACTTCCCAGTCATATGACCTCAGGGAAGTCACCTCCCTGTTCTGAGCCCCAGTTTCCTCATCTGTACAATGGCGCAGTGAGACCACTCAGCCTAAAGAGTGCATCACCTCCGTGACCGTGAACATGGGGTTACTTTAGGGATAGAGGGACACCGGGGTTGCCTGTGACAATCCCCGCACCTCCCATCCCCCGGAAGCCCACAGCGACTTCAGTTCTCTCCAGTTTGCCGGGCAGCCGCCCTCCTCTGCAGTTCCTCCCCGGAGTGTGGATGCTTCAACGGCCAATATTTTCCCTGGCTCAGCACAAAGCACCGTCATTGCAGGGCAGCCAGGAAGGACTGTTAGCTTGATTGGGTTCTTTTTCGTCTCCACATCAGCTGTTAAGCAGCTCAGCTCATGCAGGGGAAACTGCCTCTCAACTGCCCAGTGCTGGCGTGGGGCTTGGAGGAGTCGTTAAGAAACAGGAAGAATGTGGCCCCACTGCACACCCACCAGAGGCCAGACGCTTGAAGTACCCCCTCTTCCAGCTCAAAGCCAGCAATAGCTCTGTATTCCCACCCCAGGCATCGATCCAGAGCCCCTCCTCCTCCCCCTATGTGCCGATGGGTTCCCTCAACAGGACCCCACCCCCCACCCCACCCCCCGTTTCCTCCCAGAGCTGTCCTTTCTATTTGAGGAAGAGAATTTTTTTTTCCAAAGTCCTCCTGATGTGCTGGAGGTAGGGGAATGGTTACTTTCAAACGCATTGGTAACTGCGTCTGCTTCCTAAGGGAAGTGACATAACTCATTCCAATGAGAACATGAATTCCTACATCATCCCCCTCTAGGAACAACAAATATAACAAGGCAGGTATGGTGCTGAGTGTTTTCCACAAATGCACTCAAGTAAGCCTCAGGGCAACCCTAAGAAAAAGGCATTAGCCGCATTCCCATTTTACAGACCAGGTTACAGAGGCACAGAGAGGGTGAGTAATGTGCTTGAGGTCACACAGCCAGTGAAGGGAGGGGCTGCCCTTGGAACTCAGACCTTCTGGCTCCCTGAGCCTGCTCACAAAGGGGAAGGGAAGAGTGGACAAGGCCCAAAGCCAGTTCCTCTGTGAGGCTAGGGCATGCAGAAGGAACAGGGGCCATCTCCTCAGCAGGACACCATAATAAGGCTTTGGAAATGTGAGGGGAGCCCAAGCTTGGGAGGGGCCTGGATAGGAAAGTTTGGGAAGTAGAGTTTCCTGGAAAGGCTGAGAGGAAGGAACTGGAAAACAGAAAAGTTGGAGAATCTAAAAAAAAAAAAAAAAAAAGGCGGAGCAGCGTGGTGCTGTGAAACCACTCCATTCTCCCCAAATTTTAACAAAGTCTGATGCACCCAGAAATGATCCAGGCTAGGGGAGGGGGAAGAGGAATGACAGAGAGGTGGGTAGCCAGAGATGAAAACCCAACTTTTAGAATTTTATCATTTTGGGCTGGGTATGGTGGCTCATGCGTGTAATCCCAGCACTTTGGGAGGCCAGGCAGGTGGATCACCTGAGGTCAGGAGTTCAAGACCAGCCTGGCCAACATGGTGAAACCCCGTCTCTACTAAAAATACAAAAATTAGCTGGGCATGGTGGCACGCACCTGTAATTCCAGCTACTTGGGAGGCTGAGGCATGAGGATCGCTGGAACCCAGGAGTAGGCAGAGGCTGCAGTGAGCCGAGATCACACCACTGCATTCCAGCCTGGGCGACAGAGCAAGACCATATCTAAAAAAAAAAAAAGACAGAAAGAAATTTGTCATTTTGTATAACTAGAAAGTCTAGGGGGGACTTCAGGCATGGCTTGATTCAGGGGCTCAATGAACACCACCATCAGTCCTTCTGTATCTTGGTGCTGCTTTCCTCTAGGCTGGATTCTCTCAGGCAGGTCTGGGCACATCCCACCAGCACAGCAAATCTGCCAAAAGAGACCTTCTTTCCCAAGTGGTTCCAGCAAAAGCCTCAGGGAAGGTTCTCATTGGCCTGGCCTGGTCACATGACTATCCCTGAACCAGTTGCCATGGTGACAGGGCAGAGTCTGCCCCACCCAAACTACATGGGTGAAGAGAAGGAAAGGATTCTTCTCCAAAGGGACATGCAAGGGGGACTTTCCTCCCAGAAGGAAAGAGCCTGGACAGGGAGGGCCTCAGACATCTGCTGCAGGGCTTGAGTTCCCTGTCTGGGGCCATGAGGTGAGGAGAAGGGAGAAAAGCACAGTTGTAGGACAGACTCCACCGGTGAGGCTGGGAGGTTCTGAGCCAGAGCTCAACACCTCGAAGGATGAAGTTGCACTGCCCCAGCCGTCCATGCTCACCTGGAACTGTACAGAAATCCTGCCAAGGGCACTGGGCTGTCTGCAGAATGGGCAAGAAGAGAGATGCCTAGAAAGCAGAGAACAGAGAGACTGAATAGTAACCTGCCTCAGCTTCCCTTTCTGTAAGATGGGTTCAAAAACAGCACCAAGCTCACAGGGCTGTGAAGAGGAAAGGGGTAGATAGCTATGAAGCACTCAGGACGGTAACATAGGAAACACGCAATGGACATCTAATTCTTTGCCAACCCGACCACACAGAACTGCCATGATCCCACTGCTGTACCTCTGCCTAGGCCTCTTCCTCTGCCACCTTCTCAGCCACATCCGGTCCTCCTCCGTGAAGCCTTCCTGGAATTTCCAGTGCACTCTGGCCAGACCCCTAGAGCCCCACAGCCCTGGGTGTGAGCCCTGGCTCTGCTCCTCCACCCTAAGAAGGTGGCTTCACCTCTCTGAGCCAACTTTATCTTCTGGAAAATGTGGATAATTAAAAGCATCTGGTGGGGTACTAGTGCACTCTGAGCAACACCGAGAGGCTGTGGTTTCTCTGGAGCTGGGGTCCCCTCCCTGGCATCTCTCAGTGCCTTGGGGAAACCCTGTCTATGATGCCGAAAGACTCAGATTGGAGTACTTAAGATTCAGAGTGGGCCCAAGGTCTCCCCCAATCGGCTGTGTGACACTGAGTAAGTCACTTTCCCTCTCTGAGCCTCAGTTTCCCCATGGTAATCCCTTCCTCATAGAGCAGTTTTGAAGCTGGCAGGAGCCTCTGACGCAGTGCCTGAGACAGGTAGATATTCCATCAATGGGCATTCTCTTTTCCCCTGGCTACCGGCACAAATGCCACCTTCTCTGAGCAGTCTTCCCTGATTGCCCAGCCGCAGGGAACTCTTGGCCTAGCCTCTTGCCTGCATGGTGAGCTCCTTGGAAGTTCGATCAGGCTGCTAGTACCTTTAGGGTCTCCAGGACCTGGCACATGTCCCTGTAAATAGTATTCTGGAGATTTTGAGATTGATGACAATGATAATGACGATTTTTAAAACGTCATTTGAGACCTCCTGGGTCTCCTTCATCTTTCTCCCGCTTTAATGTTAGTTTAACTTGACTTGAAGTTGTCTTCAGATTCTCTTTTGCGAGGATGCAAGTATAAACAAAGTTATAAATCCTGCATCTGCTCAGAGCCAGCTCTGCCAGGCAAGCTTCTGTATGCCAGTCTCAAGTGGAATCTTACCTTCAATGATGAGGCTTCAAAGGTCTTATGGCCTGTGAGGCTGTTGGCAGTGGGACACACAGATGACCACTTCTTGTCATAGTTATGTATTTATTTTAACGAGAAATTGCATTTGGCCGCATATATCAGAAAACCCAAATAACAGTAGCTTACCCAAATAAGAGGTTTCTGTTTCCCTCTTAACAAGACATCTAGAGGTGGCCTGTTCAAGGCTGGGAAGGCAGCCCCACCATGCCATGAATACTCAGGCCTTTTTCTACCCCTTTAATCCTCATAGTCACCTATGGTCACAAAGTGGCTGCTGTACCTCCAGCATTGCATCTAGATTCCAGGCAGGAAGAGAAAAAAGAGAAAAGGGCAAAAGACCTGCACTAGCTTCCTGCACTGCCGCCCACCCACCCTTCACCTTTTAAAGAGCTTTTACAGAAGCCCCACCCACGGACATCCATTTACATCTTATTAGCAAGAACTGTGTCACAGAGCAACCCCTACTTGTGGAGGGAGCTAGAAAAGGTGGGATTCAAACCAGGTGCACTACTGTCTTGAACAAAATTAGGGTTTTATTAGTAAGGAAGGTGGGGACAGAGTGGATGTTGAGAAGGCATCCAGTAGCATGGACCACACATAACCTAAACCTATGATTTTGCTGGAATTCTTACTTAGACCAGTGGTTCTCACACTTGAGAATGTGTCCAAATCTCCTAGGTGGCTTATGAGAACACAGGTAGCTGCCCCCCAAGCCTGGAATGCCCGACTCAGTGAGTCCAGGGTGGGCCTGAGTTTACATCTCTGACAAGCTCCCAGGTGAGGCCGAGGCTGCTGGTGCGGCACCACACTTTGAGAACTGTTGGCTCTCGGCATGCTCAAGGGGGTGCTTGAGTAAAACCATGTGAGTTGAATTTAGAAGGAGAAGAATACAGTAGTTTAGATGCATTATCAGTTGGGATCCCAATAGAAAACAGAGAAGGGTACACTGACACAGGAAATGGAGAAGCGCTAACTAATCAACTATCTGCAAAGGTGTGAGCAGGGGGTAGAGAAGCTCCTCCCTTCCAGGTAGCAACAGTGAGGAGCTGTCACCACACCTGAAGGTAAATTACCAGAACATGAAGAGGGTGGCTGTAAGAGAAGACCACCCCACAGGAGCCCCATCCTTTGCAGGAGGGGTGCAGCCAACCTTGGACGTTGCAGAGAGGAACTGGGGCTGTAAACACTCCCTGGCCTCTTTCTCTTCCTGCCACCAACCTCTAGCTGGACACCCAAGGGCTGGAAGCCAACAGGCCATCCTAGATGAACAGAGTGATTATTGGGCCTGGAGAGACACACTGAAGATGTCCAGCATAGACAGAAAATATCATGACACCAGGATATCCCGGAGCAACTGTTCGGCAAACAACAATGTAAAGCAAGCAACTCAGCCAGCTCATTCATTCATTCATTCAATTATTCACTGGAGCACCTGCTACGTACCAGGCACTTACTGGGTGCCAGGGATTAAGAGATGAATTAATCATGACCCCAGTTCAGAGAGCTGCCATCTGCTGAGGTCCAAGGCACTGTGGTGGTGGGTAGGTGGGATCATCTTCCCCAACCCCTGCCATAGCCCACCCAGCCAGACTCACGGTGCCTGCCACAGATCTCATCTGCTTGTCACTCGAATTCCACTGTGATTTAATCTGTCATTAAAGTTTAACTATGGGGAAAAGACTGTAAAAAAAAGTCACCCGCTCCATCACAAATCAAAATGTTATTATATACTAAAATAGGGGTTGCGGGAACAAGCTGACGGGATTTGGCTGGGATTAGGGACAAAATGAATCTAAACCACTGGGTGCCCACGTGTCCCCCTGGTAAGACCCTGCAAACCTTTATGCATATAGATTTATATCGGCAAACTATCGATTATGATATTTGTTTTCCTGGGCTGCAAACAAAACCTCAACCCTCAGCGGCCCCCTCGCTGCTGCGTCAGCCACACACAGAATGTCTCCAGGCTCCACAGCCAATAACAAAAATGATGAAGAATCTGATGCAGACGTGGATAATTGCTCTGGCTTCCTCTTGTGAATTTAAATAGCTTTCTTGAATTACTGCTTTTGACAAGATCAATAAAGTTGAGCTATGGCTGTATCAGGCCTTTCAGCAAATACATAGGAAGCTAGGCTCCTGGGGCTGACTGTCCGACGGTGACCCCAGCTCTCCCAGCAGGCCAGTGAGGGACTTGGGGGTGTGCATGGAGTGAGGTCAGGGATGGGCTGGACGGGCCAGTACAGGAAAAACACACAAACCTCAAGATCCTGGCTGTGGCTGGGTGGACGTCTCACACTTATAATGTCAGCATTTTGGGAGGCCGAGGCAGGAGGATTGCTTAAGCCCAGAAGTTCAAGACTAGCCTGGGCAACAGAGTGAGACCCTGTCTCTACAAAACTTTTAAAAATTTAGCTGGGTGTGGTGGTGCTCACCTGTAGTCCTGGCTACTAGGGAGGCTGAGGCAGGAGGATCCCTTGAGCCCCAGAGGTCAAGGTTGCAGTGAGCTATGATCATGCCACTATACTCTAGCCTATGCGACAGGGCAATACCCTGTCTCTAAAAAAACAAAAACAGACCGGGCACAGTGGCTCACATCTATAATCCTAGTATTTTGGGAGGCAGAGGCAGGTGGATCACTTGAGGCCCGGAGTTTGAGACCAGTCTGGCCAACATGGTGAAAACCCGTCTTTACTAAAAATACAAAAATTAACTGGGTGTGGCAGCAGGTGCCTGTAATCCCAGCTACTTGGGAGGCTGAGGCAGGAGAATCGCTTGAACCCAGGGTGTGGAGGTTGCAGTGAGCCAACATCATGCCACTGCACTCCAACCTGGGCAGCAGAGTGACTCTGTCTCAAAAAGATAAATAAATAATAAAAAACCAAAAACAAACAAACAAAAAACTAGCTCCCAATTGCCCTCACTTTCCCTGTTTCCCTTCCCCCAAAATTAATTAAGCAAAACTTACCCATATCCTCTGCTTTCTAAAATGACAGGTGGCCAGTGAGGGAACCCAGTCCATGCTGGGTATTAAAGGGAGGCACTCAGCACACAGTCCCCACCTTCCAGGAATCTCATCCGCACTATAACCGAGGCCTCCTGGACACAGACTCCCACCGAAGGAGGTGGCTCAGTGATGGTATTCACATCTTAAGACCACAGATTCCCTCTAGCAGCGTGGCTTTTAGATAGTGGAAAGGTATCAAGATAGAACACTTTTTACCAGGTAATATTCACCCGACATAGAATTAACCCTTTTAGCATGTAGAGTTCAGTGTTATTTAGTCCATTCACGATGTTGTCCACCCACCACCTTTATCTAGTTCCAAGCCATTTTCCCCCCTCAGCCTGTGCAGCTTTGGACGCTTGACGCTCAGCCTCTGTGAGCCTCAGTTTCCTCATCCATGCAGTGGGAATTGACTGCACCTGCCTCACAGGCTGCTGTGAAGATTATGTGGGGAAACAGGAGACATGTTTCACCCAGTGCAGGCCCTTGGGGAGTTTACTGGGGTGAATATCATCCCTGCTTTCCAAATCCATGTCTACCCTGAACCTGTGTATGTGATCTTATCTGGAAACAGGATTTTGCAGATGGAACCAAGTTAAGATGAGGTCACAGTGGAGTAGGCGAGCCCTAAATGAAGTGACTGGTGTCCTTATAAAAACAGATGACGCACAAAGGACAGCCAGACAGTGACGCAGCTGCATCAGGGAAGGAAGGTCGGGGATTGCAGGCAGCTGCTAGGAGCTGGAAGGGGCAGGAAGTCTCCTCCGCCAGATCCTCCAGAGGAAGCACCACCCTGTGGACACCTTGATTTCTGACTTCTGGCGTCCAGAACACTGAGAGAATGCATTTCTGTTGTTTTAAGCCACCCAGTTTGTGGCTTAATTAGTTCCGCCAGCCCTAGCCAATAAACAAAGGGAGGCTTCCACAAGCGGGAGATGGTCTCATGGCTACTGGAGTTATTCAGCGCCCTGACTGGCCAGGAAGGCAGGCTGGGGCAGGGGACCCAAGGAGGCTGAGTGGCTGGGGAGAAAGCCCTGGCAGGCTCGCAGGGCAGCCCCCCACTCTCCAAGTGTCAGCTCCACAGCCAGCTCCCAAGGTGCACCCCGTATTCTCATACCCCAAACCGTTCCCTTCAGGTACAGGATCAGCTGGGGGCTGTCATGGCCCACGGCAGTTTCCATTATCTGGAAAACACGCACCTTGCAGCCTCAGGCTCATTGCTTTTGATTATACACCCCTTGTCTTCTCTCTTTTTTCAGTTTTATTTTTATTTAGAGATGGAGTCTCACTCTGTCACCCAGGCTGGAGTGCAGTGGTGCATTCATAGCTCACTGCAGCCTTGACCTCCTGGGCTCAAGCAATCCTCCTGCCTCAGCCTCCCGAGTAGCTGGGACTGTAGGCATGTGCCACCACGCTCGGCTAATTTTTGTATATTTTTTGTAGAGATGGGGTCTCACTGTGTTTGTTGCCAAGGCTGGTCCTGAACTCCTGGTCAAGTGATCCTCTCACCTCAGCCTCCCAAATTGCTAGGATTACATGTGTGAGCCACTGCACCTGGCTGGAAGCATAATCTTTAAGGAATGGTGGTAAAAGGGAGAGTGCTTGAGGTGTGGTTGGAGAGCAAACCAACAGAGGAAGAAGCATGTGACAGTCTGGCAGATGGGAGACCTGGGAGCGGATCCCTGGGAGCTGTCCAAGGTGTAAGTGTGAATGGCAGGTGCTGTGCTGGCCAGGACGTGCTGGGTGAGGCGTCCCAGGGGCATCACAGGACCAAACCTCCCCTCCAGCTTCTCAGGCCTCACAGAGGGCTCAGGTCTCAGTTAAGGACCAGCTTTGGTGAGTTGGGGTTAGGGTCAGAGGTGGGCATCGAATAAGGGCCAGTCATAGGTTAAGTTGAGGTGTAGGGCTGGGGTGATGAGAGAAGACCATTTGCGGGTCTTCAGACCTCTAGACTGACATGCCACGTGCAGAAGGAGAGGTGAGTCGTTTTTGAGAGGAGCTGAGCACAGGTGTTACCTGTCCCTGCTGGAAGCCATTAGCTGGCCTCTTTAGATACAGGTGGAGGCTCCTGGGGCAGAACACCAGCATGTCAATCAACATTATTCTTAAGAGGGGCATGGGTCACCTGAAATTAGAGACTCCCCCTGGGGAAGACCATGCACCAAGCGATTCCACTCAAAACCCCCTTACAGCCCAGCCACCTATGAATGAGAGGCTCTCCCCTGAAATGCTTGGTACTCCAGGAGCAAATGCCACTAAAATTTCTACCTGATCTCCCTCTGAGGTTGGAGTCAGGAGTCCACTCAAGGCAGAGCTCAGACACTGGACCAAATTGAGGACTAGCTAACATAGGGGCAGGGCAGAAGCAACTTTCTGTGAGACACACCCACCAGTGTGCCATATCAGTTTACCATTGCCATGGCAACACCTGGAAGTTATCACCCCTTTCCATGGCAATGACCTGATGACTCAGAAGTTACCACCCTTTTTCTAGAATTGTCTGTATAACCCACCCCTTAATTGCATATAATTAGGAGTGGGTATAAAGGAGACTGCAGGGCTGCCTCTGAGCTGCTGCTCTGGGCACATCGCCTGACCTCCTGGTGCTTCTGCTGCTGCCCTGCACTGTGGCTGCAATCAAAGTTGTTAACACCACCAGCTTGCCCTTGAATTCTTTCCTGGGCAAAGCCAAGAACCCTCCCAGGCTAAGCCCCAATTCTGGGGCTTGTCTGCCCTACATCACCTTAACCCCAAACTGGGGCTCTAGGAATTCCTGTTTCCATCAGCAACAGTCATTTTCCCCAGAGAGCCCAAAGCAGACCAAAAGAGGCAAAGCAAAGGGGAAAAAACAAGCCCACTGCATTTGCAATGTCATTCTGCTCATGTCCATCAGGTAAAATCAATATCAAAAGCCCCCAAGGGACACTGAGGAGATGTGGGCTGCCTTGTGGGGAACAGCAGTTCAGGCTTCCCCTCCAGTGGGTTGATGCAGAGAGCAGGAGGATGATGAACCCTGCTGAGGACAGATCAAAAGATGCTGTCTCATTATGGGGCTTCCAGATCATGGCAGATTACCCTTATGTCTGCCTTAACCCATATATATATAGACGGAATCTCACTCTGTCACCCAGTCTGGAGTGCAATGGCATGGTCTTGGCTCACTGCAACCTCCACCTCCTGGGTTCAAGTGATTCTCATATTTTAGCCTCCCGAGTAGCTGAGATTACAAGCATGCGACAACATGTCCAACTAATTTTTGTTTGTTTATTTATTTATTTATTTATTTAGACAGAGTCTCACTCTGTTGCCCAGGCTGGAGTGCACTGGTGATCTCAGCTCACTGCAACCTCCGTCTCCTGGGTTCAAGCAATTCTCCTGCCTCAGCCTCCCGAGTAGCTGGGATTACAGGAGCCCACCACTACACCCAGCTAATTTTTTGTATTTTTAGTAGAGATGGGGTTTCACCATGTTGGCCAGGCTTGTCTCGAACTCCTGACCTCATGATTCGCCCGTCTCGGCCTCCCAAAGTGCTAGGATTACAGGCATGAGCCATGGCACCCGGCCAATTTTTGTGTTTTTAGTAGAGACGGGGTTTCACTATGTTGGCCAGGCGGGTCTCAAACTCCTGGCCTCAAGTGATCTGCCTGCCTCAGCCTCCCGAAGTGTTGGGATTACAGGCATGAGCCACAGCACCCAACCTGCCTTAACCCATATTTTACATGTTTGCTAAGGGCTGAGTGTCTGGAGATGGGGTGACGTGCAACCAGGTTAAACACCTGCCTCTTTCAACCAAGTTCTGCTGTGCCCAAGTGCACAAGGCACCCCTCAGCCTCCATTCCCTTGGAAGTCTTTGGCTGCATAAATGTTATCACAAACCTGGGTTCCTGACGGGGATAGATACCAGCCTGAACCATGCACAAGGCCCGACAGCTCTCAGAAGAAGGCTGGTTTGAATTTCTGAAGCCAAACCAAACACTGGCTCAAAAATATTTTCTTATTATCTCATTCCCTGACTACGGAACAATCAGCCCATTGAAAAACCACAAGCCCGCCCAAGTTTTAAATTAAATCTCTTGAGTTTTCCCTCTGAGAGCAGATAAAATCCTTCCAGCTTATGTTTTGAGGAAAGAATTTGGGGGATGTGTGTGTGTGTGCGTGTGTGTGTGCATTTCCCCTAAACTCATGTTCTTTTGTTGGGTTAATCAGCACTCTGTTGAAATATTTCACTTGAGGACATCATTACATTTCATGGATGTTGATGTATCCTTCCAGGAGCAGCTACTCCATGGCTGCTTGGATTTTAGAATGCAGCTCTTTTGGGAAGGAAGAGATAAGTCCCCTTCCAAGAAGTAAGCTTCCCAGAGTGGCCTTGAAGGGCTCAGCTCAGATTCTTACAAGAGGCAGTCAGTCCCCACCCATGTATTTGCTCATTAGATGCCGACCGTAGGCTCTGAAAATCCACCATGTGAACAATCTCAAGTTGTACGCTGGCAAGGAGATTGAGAAGACAGAGAGGGTTTTGTTCCTTGGCTGGCGTCAGAAGAAGCCTAAGCTGTACTCTTGGCCCCGCTCAGAGCAGCTGGGCTAATGCTGGCCTGTGTCTTTGCCTCTCAGCATCTTAGTTGCCTTATCTCTAAAGGAGGAATGTGCATAGGAGCTCCTACTGCGGAATTCCCAACAGCGAAAGCCTGCGAAGATGCTACTACTATACTGTCGTGTAGTCAATCAACAAACATTTGCTGAGCACCTACTGTGTGCTGGATTCTGTTTTAGGCACTTGGGAGACAGCCGGGAACTAGACAAGCAGCATCCCTGCCTGCCTGGCGCTAACGTTCCAGAAGGTGGAAAAACTCATGTCTTTCAAAAGCTAGGAATCATTTCTGATTTTGTTTTGGAAGTGGCATTGGGCTTTTTATGGTGCCTGGTATGTAATAGGTTGTTGATTATTTTCTCTTCTTTAATGAATGGTGAATAACCCACACCATGAGGAAAGGGCTTGGAGATAGTGTGTGCTTAGGGGAGGGTGGGATTCTGGGTGCTGGAGGTTGCTGTCCTATATCTCCTGGGCACTGGTAATACTGGGGCCCCCATGTAGCACCCTGGGCCCATCTGAGACATCCCTGACCACCCTTCCTCAGAACAGTGAACATAGAGGCCAAGCTGCCCCAGGTAGAGCATGACCTCTGCAATCAGTGACAAAAATCAGGCTTTACAGTGAGGGCAGAGCTTAGCGACATGGAGCAGATTCTCCATTCAATCCCAAAGGGATTTTGTGCACATCGGAGTGTGTGGACAATGCTTACAAACTGAGATGTTCCATACACAAGCCCAGGTGTCTCGCTTCCCCTGAAGCATCAGAAATTCTGCCACACTGGGTGGCATTCCTGCCTGGCACTGCTGCACTAGGGCCAAGTGGATGTGGCCTCTGTTCCACCATCCCCACCCCTTGTGTATGCGCAATGTGGCCACATTTTCACCCCTGGTTTAAATGCAGCAAGTCGGAGTTCTTTTTTTTTTTTTTTTTTTCTATTTTGAGATGGAGTCTTACTCTGTCACCCAGAGTGCAACAGAGTGCAGTGGCGCAATCTCAGCTCACTGCAATCTCCGCCTCCCGGGTTCAAGTGATTCTTCTGCCTCAGCCTCCCAAGTAGCTGGGGCCACAGGAGCCCACCACCATGCCCATCAGGCCAGTGTCACAGCTAATTTTTGTATTTTTAGTAGAGATGGGGTTTCGCCATGTTAGCCAGGCTGGTCTCAATCTCCTGACCTCAAGTGATCTGCCGGTCTCGGCCTCCCAAAGTGCTGGGATTACAGGCATGAGCCGCCGCACCCGGCCGCAAGTAGGAGTTCTGATGAGGACATGAGTGGAATGTTAAGTGAAAAGGACTTTCTCCAGCCTGGTGACTGCAGGTGTGGTGGGGGGAGGAGAGGTGAAGGGAGACCAGGTGTGGAAACCAGGTAGTCAGCGGTCCAAATCCTGGCTCTCCTGCTTGTTGGCTGTGTGACCTTGGAAGTGTGCTTAGCATCTCTGAACCTCAGTTTCCTCATCTTGAATATGCGGAGCTGTGTCCTGCAAGGTTGTTGCAAGGCTGGCTGAACGTAAAGGGCCTCCTGTGTGCCAGGCATGGCTAGGGGGCAGGGACACAAAGGACTAGACAAGGAGGCTGGAGGCTCAAAACCTACAGAGGCAAGACAGGCAGAGCAGCCAGGGCATGGCAATAGGGACCGGAAGGGAGTAGAGCGCAGTGACGGTGACGGAGGGAGTGCCTGCCACATCTAAAGGCCAGTTCCAACAATTGTCACATAAGAATGCAGGGCCTGGGGTCACCAGATCTGGTTACTTATTTGTTTTATTTATTTATTTTTAGACAAGGTCTTACTCATTCTGTCACCCAGGCTGGAATGCAGTAGCATGATCACATCTCACTGTAGCCTCAACCTCGCAGCTTCAAGCAATCCTTCTACGTCAGCCTACTGAGTAGCTGGGACCTCAGGCGCATGCCACCACACCTGGTTAATTTTTGTTTTGTTTTGTTTTTTGTAGAGTAGAGGTCTCGCTATGTTGCCCAGGCTGGTCTCAAACTCCTGGGTTCAGGTGATCCTCCTGCCTCAGCCTCCCAAAGAGCTGGGATTACAGGCATGAGCCACCATGCCCAGCCCAGATCTGATTTTTTAACAGAGCCCAGATTTTTAATGTGAAATATCCTAACTTTTAAATGATGCCAGTTAATGGTTTTAAGAATAATGAATCTCTGTGCAAGAGCAGCTAAGCACATTTGCGGCCCACCAGTGGACGAACTCTGAGTCAGACATGGTGGCAGCCAGGGAGGGGCTCCTGCTCTCACTGAGTTTGCAGGCCCCGGGGGAACTGGCTGTGAGGAAGCCAGTTCTCAGCTCTGGAGTGACCATGTGTGGTGGGGAAGCACTGCGGGCTGGGCGAGCGTGTTCTTCCCGGAGGAAGATTCGGCTCCACGCTGACAGCTGAGTGTGCGGTGAAGGGGAGCGGGCAGGAGCCTGGGGAAGGTCAGGCCCTGCAGAGGAAATGGCTTCAGCAAAGGCTTGGCAGAGGGACTTGGCCCCGGCCATCTGCGCATCCGAAGGGCATCCAGCGTATCCCTTGGCAACAAAAGGAGCAGTTACTCCATCCCTCACTCAGTGGAAAAGAAGGGCAGCCCCTTCTTGATAACTCTGTGCCATGCTCGGGAATCGCCAGCCAGAGTGTCAGTGAGTAGAGGGCAGGTCAGGCTGGCCCGGGGTCCCTGGCCCCACGTACTGGCTGGAAACTGGAGCCTGGGGACCCCCCTGGGGGACCTCTCTGTGCCTGCCATTGTCCACCCCAGTCTTAGCTCCTAGACCCTGCCTGGCCCACTCTTTCCTGAAGGAGGGAACCTGGAAATGCACTTCAGATTCCTCGGTGCTTATGTACTGTTTGGGGCGAGGCCTGGCACATTCCAGAACAAATGGAATTAGCAGGCAGTGACGGGGGAGTAAGCTCCATAGGGAGGAGGCAGGGTAGAGGCAGCAGAGGGAGGCCCCTGGTCTGGGTTTTGCTCCTCCTGGCGGGGTCTGCATGGAGCTCCGACCCTCAGTCTTCCTCTCCCCAACCTCTACTGTTCCAGATCACCATGGGGTCTCAGAGAGGGGCTCTTAGTCAGCAGGAAATCCTCCACAGTCAAAGCCAAGATTAAAGCGACTTCCATGTGAGCATCTTCTTCCTACCCGGCACTGGTTTACGATGAACAGACAGCAAAGGTTCTGTTGCAACCAGAGGTGGGTTTGGAGGCAGAGCTGGAGGGGACCCACTGGGTTCCAAATGTTCTCTTGGAACAACTGCCACTTAGGAGCCCAGAACCTTCTCTGGCAGACTCTCCATTGAGAACGTTCATATCCAGGACTGTGCATACAGTCAGTGCTCAATAAATGCACTTTTTTTTTCAAAAGGCTGGGTGTCACAACTCATACCTGTAATCTCGGTGCTCTGGGAGGCCAAGGCAGGAGGATCACTTGAAGCCAGGAGTTCAGGATCAGCCTGGGCAACATGGCAAGACCCTGTCTCTAAAAAATAAAAATTGGGCACAGTGGCTCATGCCTGTAATCCCAGCACTTTGGGAGGCCAAGGAGGGCAGATTACTTGAGGCCAGGAGCTCGAGACCAGCCTGGGCAACATGGTAAAACCCCCATCTCTACTAAAAAATACAAAAATTAGCCAGGCATGGTGGCGGGCAACTGTAATCCCAGCTACTTAGGAGGCTGAGGCAGGAGAATCCCTTGAACCCAGGAGGTGGAGGTTGTGGTGAGCTTGCATCACATCATGGTATTTCAGCCCCAGGTGACAAGCAAGACTCTATCTCAAAAAAAAATTAATTAAAATTAAAATTAAAAATGTATTTTAAGAAGATTATCTGAAGAGGGACAGACTGAGTCTCCTTTCTGAGGTGGCACTCCCCACCCTCCCAGCCCGTGGGACCTGCACACCCTCAGCCAGTCTCTCTCCAAAGACTACCCAGAAGGAAAAATATTAATATGTTCAAATCCTAATCAAATCTGGATAATTTCACTAGAAACCTTTCCATAATTTCATCAGCGTTAAAGGATTACAATAGCAACAAATTAAACCAACGGGCATGAATTTAGTTGCTCAAGAGGAAAATGTAGCTTGATTTAGAAACGGATGTTACAGTTTATTAACCAATCTAAATTAATTCGATTTTGAGCCACTGTTAAATATACATTAGGATGTATCACCCAATAGCACAGCTGATGGGGAAAGAGAGGAGAGAAAGGAAAGCAAGGGAGGCTGATAGGAGCTTATTGCCTACGCAAAAAACAGTTTGTTAATTCTGAGGCATGGGGCTGGGTGTCCAAAATTGGAGAGGGGAGTACCAGAGAAGACTCAGAGTAGCGAGGATTACAAACTCAACTGAAGCTGCCTTAAGCCAAAGGGAGGATTTATTATCTCGGTATCTGAAACTATCAGGGCAGAGGTAGCTTCAGGTACAGCTGGATCCAGGTGTTCCGGGTCAATAGGTCCTGGCCTTTTTCTATTTATTAGTTTATTTTTTCTGCATAGACTTTACTCTCAAGCAGGATCTTCCTACCTGGAGGTAGGATGACCACCAGTAGCTCTAAGTCTTCATTCTGTTGTCCTAGCCCCTTGCAGAAAGAGAGCTTCTCTAACACTCCTGGTCCCATGCTGAATTTCAGGTGAAGCTCTCAGTGGCCTGGCCGAGGTCATGAACCACTCTGATGAGCCATGCTTGGGTCCCTTACCCATCCTTGAGCTGGGGAGGAGGAGAGGATGGTCAGCTTGGCCTGCAGCAGGTGGTCTGAGAGCAGGAGGGAAGCTGGTACCAGCAACAGGAGAACGGATGCTGCCCACACAGGAGCAGGAACTGTGGACTCCCAGAGGGACTAGGCCTGCACCAAGCCCCGAGAAACAAAGGGACATGTGGGAGTCACACGGCTCATCTGGGACTCCCTCCCAGCTAGGGACTGTTTCTACCTTCCCAGTTTTCTTATTTGATGTGAGAGCTGAATAATGACATCCCCTAATGCCTAAAGGCTGAACAATGACACCCATGTTCTAATGCCTGGAATCTGAGTATGTGACCTCACCTAGCAAAAGGGACTTTGCAGATGCCGTTCCGTTAAGGATCTTGAGATGGGGAGATGACCCTGGGTTATCCAGATGGGTCAGTGGAATCACACAGGGCCCTTAAAAAGGGAGGCAGTTCAGAGGGGACAGAACGTGCTATGTTGATGATTAAGATGGAAAAAGGGGTAACAGCCTAAGGAATGCAGGTGGCCTCAGGAGCTGGGAGAAGCACAGAACAGATCCTCCCCTGGAGCTTCTGGAAGGAACCACCCTGTCAACCCTTGATTTTAATCCCATGAGACTCATTTCAGACTTCCGACCTCCATAAGTGTGAGAGAATAAATGGATGTCGTTTTAAGCCACTAAGTCTGTGGCAATTTGTCACAGCAGCAACAAGAAACAAATACATTTGTACAAGACCACGTACCCCCCTCGGGCAGGAGGCCAACATACCACAGCGTAGAGAAAGTTTCAAGGACAACAGCGAGAAAAAGATTTTTGTGTTGCAACCATTTCAGATGTATTTATTTATTTTTATGTTTTTGAGACAGGGTTTCACTTTGTCACCCAGGCTAGAGTGCAGTGGTGCAATCACGGCTCACTGCAGCCTCAACCTCCTGGGCTCACATGATCCTCCCACCTCAGATCCCCAACAGGTGGAACTACAGACACATGCCACCATGCCCAGCTAATTTTTGTATTTTTTGTAGAGATAGGGTTTCACCATGTTGCCCAGGGTGGTCTCAAAGTCCTGAGCTGAATTCCTGAGCTGAAGCGATCCACCTGCCTTAGCCTCCCAAAGGGCTAGGATTTCAGGCATGAGCCACTGCACTCGGCCCACAATTTCAGATTTATTATGATACAGAATGCAAAACTGCTTGGATGAGTTTTACCATCTCATCTTTGAGAGTCCTACCTCAAAGAACTCTTAGGCTTGTACAAAGACTGTTTCCAACCCTGTCTTCCCGCACAGGGGTGCCACCAGCAAATAACTAACACAGTAGTTACTTTGTATACTAGCAAATAACGTATTCATGGGCACACGTGGTGGCCTTGAAAGTGGCCCCTTCAGGGATGTATGGTAGATGCCAGGCTCCGAATCACCTGTACCTGTGCCATGCCAAGCTCCCCATGGGTGCTTCCTGCCACTGAGCAAGCAGGAGGGGAAATAAATGGAGGTCTATCCCAGCGCCATGCAGGACCCTCCGGGAGGGGATCTTGGTCTCAGGACTCCCCACTGGCCAGGGCAAAAACCTTAGAACTATCTGCAGCCTGAAGCTCCTCCTACTCCCACCTCATTCCCTGCCTCTCTCCTGCACAGGGCAGGCCCAGCGCCACGGCTTGAAGGATCTCCCTTCCCCCTCCCTGTTCCTTTTCCCCGCAGAGCCCTTTCCCCTAGTCAGCCTCCTGCATGTCTAATCTCACCGGGCATCTGCTTCTTGGGGTCACAAACTGACTCCCACCATGTGGGAATTAGAAAAAAGAGGCCCCAGGCTGGGTGCGGTGGCTCAGGCCTGTAATCCCAGCATCTGGGGACGCCAAGAGTCCAGAGGATCTCTTGAGCCCAGGATATCAAGACCAGCCTGGGCAACAGCGCAAAACCCCATCTCTACAAAAAAAATTTAAAAACTAGGTGGGTGTGGTGGCACATACCTGTAATCCCAACTACTCGGGAGGCTGAGGCAGGAGGATCACCTGAGCCTGGGAGGTTGAGGCTACAGCAAGCCATGATTGCACCACTGCACTCCAGCCTGAATGACAGGGCAAGGCCAAGTAGAAAGAAAAAGAGCAAAGAAAGGAAGAGAAAAAGAAAAGAAAAAGGAGCCCCTTGGGTGGATACATTATGAAAATCAGTTCTTCTAGGCTGAGTAGTCAAGCATGGCCTGGGATCACCCCCCACTGCCTCTTCAGTGAGTGCCTTTGCACAGTGCACAACACATACACTGTGCATGGA
This sequence comes from Trachypithecus francoisi, assembly GCF_009764315.1. NCBI lineage: Eukaryota > Metazoa > Chordata > Mammalia > Primates > Cercopithecidae > Trachypithecus > Trachypithecus francoisi. Next base: position 8,467,687 of record NW_022681456.1, on the reverse strand, counting down.
CTGTGCTGACTCCTCAGGCGGTACCTGTGACTCCCGGGTTATAGGGGGATTTGTGGGGACATGAGTATAAGGCAGGACAGGAAGATCCCCCCTCACTATTCAGGCCTGTGCCTGCCCCCCATATGGCTACAGTCCAGTGATGCTGCATCGTGGCCACTCCCTCTGGCTAGCCCTGGAGGTTTCTACCTTACCCCAGTCCCCACCCAGCTCATGCTACCCCCTTACCTGCTGGGACCCTAGGGCTTTGGAGCTCACCCCACCCTGTGCTGACTCTGGCTGAGCAATCAACTTGCTGTGTGATCTTGGTCCAGCCACTGCCCCTTTCTGAGCCCAGCTCTCCTGTTCCTGAAACAGGGAGTACACGCTCCTCTCCTCTTCAATGGCCCTCCAGGCACCTGTGCTCTGACAGGCTGTGGGAAGATGGAGAGGGAGATAAAGAGAAAATAGTTCTGCTTAATTGCCTCATTAAGCGCTCCTTGTTGGAAAGCCAGAATTGGAGGCCTCCTCTGTTTCATCGCCTGCCTGCATCCCCCCAGCTGAATGAAGCAGCTGAATGCGGAGCAGGGAGGGTCAGGGTCTAGAGAAGGATCCTTAGGAAGGGGCAAGATTTTAGCTAAGCCCCAGCCCAGTGAGCTCACGTCTGTTTTGTAGCTTCACTAGTCAGGATTCCACTGGGCTGCATGTAACAGAACCCGGCCACATGGTGCTTGAATAAGAGTGGGATTTCTGGGCCAGGTGCGGTGGCTCACACCTGTAATCCCAGCACTTTGGGAGGCCAAGGCGGGTAGTTCACAAGGTCGGGAGATCGAGACCATCCTGGTTAACACTGTGAAACCCCATCTCTACAAAAAATACAAAACATTTAGCCAGGTGTGGTGGTGGGCGCCTGTAGTCCCAGCTACTCGGGAGGCTGAGGCAGGAGAATGGCATGAACCTGGGAGGCGGAGGTTGTAGTGAGCCAAGATGGCGCTACTGCACTCCAGCCTGGGAGACAGAGCAAGACTCCGTCTCAAAAAAAAAAAAAAAAAAAGTGGGATTTCTGGCTGGGCACAGTGGCTCACACCTGTAATCCCAGCACTTTGGGAGGCCGAGGGAGGTGGATCACCTGAGGTTAGGAGTTCGAGACCAGCCTGACCAGTATAGTGAAACCCCATCTCTACTAAAAATACAAAAATTACCCGGACGTGGTGGTAGGCGCCTGTAGTCCCAGGTACTCGGGAGGCTGAGACAGGAGATTTGCTTGAACCCGGGAGGCAGAGGTTGCAGTGAGCTGAGATTGCACCACTGCTCTCCAGCCTGGGCGACAGAGCAAGCTCAACAACAACAACAAAAAGAGTGGGATTTCTTTTCTTCCTGTGTAATAATAATGACAGCAAATGCCGTGGAAGTGCCTGTCGTGTGCCCGTGCCCAGAACCATTGTAAGCGTGGTGCGTGTGTCAACTCACAATGACCCCCTGTGCTGGCCTGAAGAGCATTCCCCCCAAAATTCATGTCCACCAGGTACTGTGATTGTGGCCTGATTGGAAATAAGGTCTTTGCAGGTGTCACCAAGTTAAGATGAGGTCCTGCTGAATTAAGGTATGTCTTGATCCAATGACTGGTGTCCTCATAAGAGGATGGAAATTTCACCACAGACACATGCGGACAAGGCCATGTGACAACAGAGGCAGAGACTGGAGTGATCCACCTACAAGCCAGGGAACAACCAGGATGGGCCACAACCTCACGATGCCCGTAGAGAGGAGTGGAACGGATTCTCACTCAGCAACTGCAGAGGAAGCCGGCCCACCGCAACCGGAATTTCCGACATCCAGCCTCCGGAACTAAGGGGAGCACATCTCTGTTGTTGTGAGATAGGTAAAGTCATCACTCCCATTTTACAGAGGGGGAAACTGAGGCATGGGGAGGGTAAGTAACTGGTGTGAAATCACAAAGCTGTAAGTGGCAGAGCCAGGATTTACTCCCGGCCTATTTGACTCCACCTGACTCCATGCCGGGGAGATGGCTACAAGGAAACATGTCACAGGGACATGGCCATGAACCTCTTTGGGGTCATGTGTGGGGGAGCAGGGTGTGGCTGCTGAGACACAGGGATTCATCTACATTCCCCTACAACGTGGATAACCCGCAATGGACCATAGGACCCAGGTCTCTTGTGTGACTGAATGACCCAGCCTGGTGTGGAGGAGTAAACCCAGGTGACCGAAGCACCGGTGGTAACCGACTTGGGTGGGATTTAGGAGGCCAGAGCCCTGCAATGGAATGACCCCCATGGACTGAGCCTGGAAGTAGGGTGGGAGGTGGGACTCAACTCTGGAGGCGGGATTCAGACACCAGACCAAATTGAGGGCTGAAACAGGTCTGGGAGGAAGTAGGTTTCCATAAGCCACGCCCACCACTGGCCAGGTCAGTTTGCTGTTGCCATGGCAACCACCAAATGACCCGGAAGTTAACACCCTCATCCAAAGAATTTCTGCATAAGCCGCCCCTTAATTTGCATATACTTACAAGTGGGTATAACTGAGTGTAGCACTGCCTCGGAGCAGCCATTCTGGGCACACTGCCTGTGGGGTGGCAGGACCTCTGCTGCCGCTGTGCACGAATGCTTCAGTAACAGTTGCTGTCCATCACCACTGGCTTGCCCTTGAATTCTTGCCCTTGAATTCTTGCCCTTGAAGCCAAGAACCCTCCCTGGCTCAGCCTCGGTTGTGGGGCTTGCCTGACCTGCCCCATTGGGAAGCCCCAGCGCTGGAGACTACACCCCAGCTGTCATGAGTGCCTTGTGCTCAAAGAATGAGGGTAAGATGAGCTCAGCCCCACTGGGCTCCTGCAGGGCAGACACTTTGCTCCGAAGCCCCCTCCCCAGCTTGCTCCCTCCTCTGTTTCTTGCTCTGTGAAACAGGGCTTAAGGGCTGCTCCCCTGCCCCACCTCACAGACAACACTCTCCGGGCACTTCTGTGTGCCAGACACGGTGGTGGTGGTGGCAGTGCCTGACCTTCATAAGCATGTCTGAGCATGCAGTCCTGGGGTGTTCAGGACACCCCCAGTGCTGTGCAGCCCTCACCACCCTCAGCCGCAGAACCCTTTTCATCTTCCCAAACCCAACGGCAAGAAATGAGGACTGGGGGTTGCGCAGCTGACAGGTGCCACCATGAGGGAACTCCTTTCTGCTTATTGTCCTGCTGCCAGTGGGAGGACTCTCTCATGCATCCCTGGGGCTCACACCCCACTTTGGGAACCTCTGCTCTGTTTTTTGTTTGAAAAGCAAAAGCCAGGAAGTGATGTGAAAGAGTTTTGTAACGCGTCTCTTCCCTGAGACAAGTAGCATAGAACAACCACATACTTTTTTTTTTTTTTTTTTTATTATACTTTAAGTTCTAGGGTACATGTGCATGACTTTTATATCATGTATAACTCCCCAATGCAATCCCTCCTCCTCCCCCCTCCCCATGATAGGCCCCAGTGTGTGATGTTCCCCTTCCCGAGTCCAAGTGATCTCATTGTTCAGTTCCCACCTATGAGTGAGAACATGCGGTGTTTGGTTTTCTCTTCTTGTGATAGTTTGCTAAGAATGATGGTTTCCAGCTGCATCCATGTCCCTACAAAGGATGCAAACTCATCCTTTTTTATGGCTGCATAGTATTCCATGGTGTATATGTGCCACATTTTCTTAATCCAGTCTGTCACAGATGGACATTTGGGTTGATTCCAAGTCTTTGCTATTGTGAATAGTGCTGCAATAAACATACGTGTGCATGTGTCTTTGTAGTAGAGTAATTTATAATCCTTTGGGTATATACCCAGTAGTGGGATGGCTGGGTCATATGGTACATCTAGTTCTAGATCCTTGAGGAATCGCCATACTGTTTTCCATAATGGAACCAACCACATACTTGAATAAGGGTCTATCTGATGGTGTAAAGAGGGGAGGGAAAAAGAGAATGCTATTAACATCTCAATCACTGCATCAAACTAACCTACCGATGCACAGTGGAAACTCACGCAGCCATCATAACCAGGTTTGGGAGAAAAAGGTGAGGCTTATATGAGATACAGCATTATAAAGTTAAAGGAAGAAATCAAATAAAAATGTACACATAGTGTGGTCATACAACCAAGGTAAAAAGAAAACCAGCAATTATACACAGACAGAAGCCTGGACGAAATAATACCCAGATGTTAACACGGATTGTCCACAGGGCGTGAAACTCTGGGAACATTTTTTCCATCTCTGCTTTTTAATTTTCTCTTTTCTGTTTAAGTAGGATGAGTATTGCTTTGACCCAGAGGGGGAAGTCGTGTTAAAAAGTGGAAGATCCTGAAACGCTTTCCCTAAGGCCTCGAGGTGACTGAGCAAAATCCTGGAAATAAGGCAAATCTGCTTCACAGCAACCCGCCGGCCTCTGTTGCTGGTGACTTTCCCATTTCCAGGGATGTGCGGCTTGTGTCCTGTCCGGGGTGCCCATGCTGTTTCCTTCCTGAAGGTGCAAGGCAATTCCCGGGGTCACGAAGGGGCCAGGATCTCAGTGTCACTCTGGTTCCCATGTGTAAAGTGTCTCACTCAGGTTACAAACTCAGCAGAGAGCGCCTGCCCCTGCCCCATCTCAGGGTTCCTCAGACTTCTGGCATCTGGGCACCCCTATACCTTTGCCATGTGTACGCCTCTCTCCTACGCCAAGTTACTTAACTTTTTCTAAGCTGGCCTGATTAGTTTTACTTCAATAAATTTACTATTAATAAGAAGAAATTGGGCCGGGCGCGGTGGCTCAAGCCTGTAATCCCAGCACTTTGGGAGGCCGAGACGGCGGATCACGAGGTCAGGAGATCGAGACCATCCTGGCTAACACGGTGAAACCCCGTCTCTCCTAAAAATAGAAAAAACTAGCCGGGCGAGGTGGCGGGCGCCTGTAGTCCCAGCTACTCCGGAGGCTGAGGCAGGAGAATGGCGTAAACCTGGGAGGCGGAGCTTGCAGTGAGCTGAGATCGGGCCACTGCACTCCAGCCCGGGCGACAGAGCAAGACTCCGTCTCAAAAAAAAAAAGAAGAAATTTGCCCCTTCTGTGTTCACCAAAAGGTATATACAAGAATGTTTCTAGAAACTTTATTTGCAGTTGTCCATTACAGGAAACAACTCCCAAATCCATCCAAAGATGGCTAAGTGAGCTGTGGTCTGTTCACATCGAGGGAGGTTATGTGGCAACAGTAAAGAACGCGGCACAGACACGCACGTGAATGAGTCTCGTGGACACCGCGGGGAGCCACAGACGCCGGCCGCAGAAGGGCACAGGCCGCATGGTTCAGTATGTATGAAATTACAAGAGAAATTCCTTTACACGGAGAGAAGTCAGAACAGCAGGGACCCCAGCAGGGGTGGGTGCTACTGACTGGGATATGGCAGGGGGACACGCCTTCTGCAGGAGCCTTCTTGGGGCTGGAGATGTGCTTTATCCTGATTTGGGTAGCAGTTTCCTGGGTACACACGCGGAAAACACATCAAGCTGTACATTTCAGATCAGCTCCCTTTACACTCTGAGAAATAGATGATGATAGATAGATAGATAGATAGATAGATAGATAGATAGATAGATAATAGATGATAGATAATAGATAGATGATGGATGGATAGATAGATAGATAGATAGATAGATAGATAGATAGATAGATAGATACAGATAGATGTTTCAGCAGAAATAAGAACGTTAAGAAATAGGCCAGGCACCTGTAATCCCAGAACTTTGGGAGGCCTTTGGGAGGCCAAGGTGGGCAGATCACTTGAGGCCAGGAGTTTGAGAAGAGCCTGGCCAACACAGTGAAACCCTGTCTCTACTAAAAATGTAAAAATCAGTCAGGTGTGGCAGGGCATGCCTGTAATCCCAGCTACTTAGGAGGCTGAAGCAGGAGATTGGACCCGGGAGGCGAAGGTTATAGTGAGCCGGGATCACGCCATTGCACTCCAGCCTGGGCAACAGAGCCAAACTCTGTCTCAAACAAACAAAACAAAAAAGTTAAGAAACAGGAAGAGAGTAAGGGAGGGAGGGAGGTGGAGATAAAAGAGGGAAGGAAGGAAGGAAGGAGGGAAGGAGGGAAGGATGGAAGGAGGGAAGGAGGGAAGGAGGGAAGGAAGGAAGGTCGGTCTCATTTGCTAAGGTCCTAAGTGCTGGATCTCGTGAAACAGTGGTTTCGTAGTTGTCTTGAGAGAGGAGGGCAGCTTCACTCTTCAGTGGGAGTTTTGCTGCCTCTCGGCAGTGTTTATTGAGGATGGAGCTGAGCTAGGCATAGGCCTAACCTCTTGGCCACCCGTTGGGACAGCTGCAACTTTTAGCAGAGGCATCATGACTTCTTCCTCTGAGCAACAGCTCTGAGAGTGATTAGCAGGAGGCACAGCTGGGACCCAGCCACTGGGCTGCAAGCTTGTGACTGTCGCCCCTGCTCCCCAACCCAGTGGTCTCCGCCAAGTACCACCTTCCTTTCATCGCATGAATCTTTCAAAGACTGTCCTAGTCCTAGCAGAGGACCATGTGCTGGGCAAAGCAGACTTGCCCTAATGAAACTTTACGATCACAGGCCCCAGATCCTCCACTGAGCTCCAGGGTGGCGGGGAGGTGGTGGAACAGCAACACGCTGGGACCCTTCCTCGGGAGGAGGGCTCCCCACCACCACAGCACTGTAAGCAGAGATTGCTCTAGTCCAATCACCAATCACCCCTTCTCCCCTAGTACTAGAAACCCTGGCTTTTAGCTGGGCACATTGGTGACAGGACTAACAATGCATTTCCCAGCCTCCCTTGCAGCTAGATATGGCCAATGCCATGCCCATACGGCTGTGCCCAGCACGGGCTACCAGTGTGGAAGTGGAAGTGTCCTTAAAGGGAGGGAGAGCCATCCACTCCCCAGCCCTCCTCCTTTCTGCTGGCCAGAATTCAGATATGATGGCTGGAACTTCAGCAGCCATTTTATTTATTTATTTATTTATTTATTTGAGACAGTCTTACTCTGTCACCCAGGCTGGAGTACAGTGGTGTGATCATAGCTCACTGCAGCCTCTACCTCCAGGGCTCAAGCAATCCTCCTGCTTCAGCCTCTCGAGTAGCTGGGACTACAGGTGTGCGCCACCATACCCAGCTAATTTTTAAACATGTTTTGTAAAGACGGTGTCTCATTATTTAGCCTAGGCTGGTCTGGACCTCCTGGGCTCAGGCAACTCTCCCCCCTTGGCCTCCCAGAGCCTCCAGCCCTGCTGGAACGGCTGTTTTAGGTCACGAGATGGAAGTGATGACTCCCTCTGGATTTGGTCTCTCTGTGGGAAGGAAACTCATAACTTATTTAAACCACCATTATTTTGGGTTCTCTGTCATTCACTGCCAAATGTCCTCCTAACTCATGATCGCCACAAAGATTCTAAGCAATCAAGGATTTCTGGGACATGGGGCAGCCTCTAAGTTACCTTGTTCTGGATGGGAGAAAGTGGCCTTTTACAGGGCTGATACCAAGGCCGGAGCACTGATCACAGAGGAGGCACCTGGGCTGACAAGGGGACCGCTCTGCTTGTGTATTCTGAACACATGTAAGTCCAAACGGTGTGATTCCAATCACTCTTACCTTTCAAGCATTACCCACTTTGAGGAGAAATAATTCAAATAACAAACTAGACCCCTGCAGGTGTGACACCAGTCCTGTTCCAAATCTGCTTCCTCAACAGCTTTTACATTCAAAACTATTTCAAACGCACAAAGTAACTGATTGCACATGTCCAACCACCTGGATTAAACGGATATTAACATTTCACCAAATTTCCTTGAAGTCTCTCATTCTAAAGAAACAAAAAGTCACAGGGCCGGGCATGGTGACTCACACCTGTAATCCCAGCACTTTGGGAGGCTGAGGCAGGAGGATCACTTTGAGGCCAGGAGTTTGAGACCAGCCTGGCCAACATGGGGAAAAGCTGTCTCTATGAAAAATACAAAAATTAGCCGGGTGTAGTGATGCACTCCTGTAATCCCAGCTACTTGGGAGGCTGAGGCAGGAGAGTCACTTGAACCCAGGACGCGGAGGTTGCAGTGAGCCAAGATTGTGCCACTGCTCTCCAGCCTGGGCAACGGAACGAGATTCTGTCTCAAAAAAGAAAAAGGAAAAAGAGGCCGGGCGCGGTGGCTCAAGCCTGTAATCCCAGCACTTTGGGAGGCCGAGACGGGCGGATCTCGAGGTCAGGAGATCGAGACCATCCTGGCTAACATGGTGAAACCCCGTCTCTACTAAAAATACAAAAAACTAGCCAGGCGAGGTGGCGGGCGCCTGTAGTTCCAGCTACTCGGGAGGCTGAGGCAGGAGAATGGCGTAAACCCAGGAGGCAGAGCTTGCAGTGAGCTGAGATCCGGCCACTGCACTCCAGCCTGGGCGACAGAGCGAGACTCCATATCAAAAGAAAAAAAAAGAAAAGAAAAAGGAAAAAGAAACAAAAGTTCACAGAACCAGCTAAGATTCACCTCTTTGTTTGCACACACAGCATCCCTCCCCTCCGCCCCTCCCTCCCTCACTCCTGTGCATGTCTCAACCCTTCCACAGTTGTCTCCGTCAACAATAGATCGTGCTGTAAAAAACCACTTTCTTGTTCTAACTGGTTAAACTCAATTCTTTCAAATACTTGCTGATACCTGGTTGATGGTATCACTTCACAATTTATCTAGGACGACCAGACCCCCTGGAAGTCCCTGTGTCTTTAGGGAGTTTTTTTTTTTTTTACCACCAATATTGCCTAAAGACAGATGTGCTACTTTGCCTTTTTCTAGTACATATTAAAATAAATGTGTGACTATGCAAATTAAAAGACAAAAGTTGAACGGTGCACCAGTTAAAACTGTCCTGGGTACCACCTAGAGAACACTAACTCTCCAGTCCCAGGAGAGCTAGGTTCTGTGACCCCACCTTTCTCCACAGGCCAGCCAAACCAGAACATTCCAGACGCTTCTGACTGTACCCTGTGACAGTAATAATAAATTTTGAGCGCCGATGCTCATGATATAAATATTTCTGACTTGTAAATTGTGGACATGCCTCGACATTCCTTAGCTGTTTTCTTCCTACTTAGCTAGCCTTCTCCCTACAGGGGGATTTTTAAGCCACATGTCCATTTTGTGAGGATGACTTTTTTAAAAATATTTTATTAAAAACATTTTTTCACTCTGTTGCCCAGGCTAGAGTGCAGTGGCACAATCACAGCTCACGGCAGCCTTGAACTCCTGGGTCCAAGAGATCTTCCCATCTCAGCCTCCCAAGTATAACAGATGGGACTATAGGCACATGCCACCACACCTGGCTCATTTTTTGGAGAGACAAGGTCCCACTATGTTGGCCAAGCTGGTCTTGAACTCCTGGCCCCAAACAATCTTCCTGCCTTGGTCTCCCATAGTGCTGGAATTACAGGCATGAGCCACTGCACTGGGCCTGAGGGTTATTTTAGTTAACACCGGGTGCCCTCGTCCTTAGAGCAGCTGGGCCAGTCAGATCACACTGCAATGCACTGCTATTTGCTGACAAGTACTGAGGACACCACCCCCAGCCCAGGTGCTCATGGAAGGAAAGTAAACAGCAAGCACATATACTGAGCAGGGGCTATGCACTCGGGCCCGTTCTAAGCGCTTGACACCAGCTAGCTTATTTAATCCCTGCCACAGCCCAGGAGGCTGTTATCCCATTTTAGCACTGAAGTTCAGAAAGGCTGAGAAACCTGGCCAAGGTCCCAGAGCTGTCAAAGACAGCTGCCTGCTCCCTGTGTCCTCCCAGGGCAGAAAAGGGCTTAGAGAGCTCTCTGGGGTCCCTTTCGTAAGGGACTGGTCCCACCGTGAGAGATCTACTCTCATGACCTAGCCACCCCTCAAAGGCCCCGCCCTCTAAGGCCATCGCATGGGGGCCAGGGTCTCAACATATGAATTTCTTGGGAGAGGCTGCACAAACATTCAGTCCTTTGCACATATTGTATCAAAAATATGTGACTTTAGGGTGGGCGTGGTGGCTCACACCTATGATCCCAGCATTTTGGAAGGCCAAGGCAGGAAGATTGCTTGAGGCCAGGAATTCAAGATCAGCCTGGGAAACATAGTAAAACCCCCATCTCTAAAAAAAATAAAAATAAATAAAAATAAATAATTAATGAGCCGGAAATAGTGACACACACCTAGAGTCCCAGAGGATCACCTGAACGCAGGAATTCCAGGCTGCCATGACCTAGGATCGTGCCACTGCACTCCAGCCTGGGCAACGGAGCAAGACCTTGCCTCAAAAAAAAAAAAAAGTAAGTTTAACTGGCACTATCAAGTGTTGATGAGGATTTACAGGTGGGAGAGTAAATTGTTACAACCATTTTGCAAAACCGTCGCCAGCTACTGAATCTAAGAATAGGACTACTCTGTGGTCCAGCAATCCTGTTCCCAGATACACTCCCAAGAAAAACGTCCATCAGCTCTAGAATGAAAAACAAACGATGATCTCTTTACGTAATTTCATGTAATTGAAAACTGCACAGAAATTAGCAAGCACGAACTGCAGCTTCCGGACAGCACAGCGAGAGCGACCCTCACTGGTGAGGATATGCAGATGAGGCCAGACACCGGGAGCAGGGGTGAGAGTTCACGCACTGTGTGGGGCTCTGGAACAGCAGAGAGGGTCTGTGGGGATAGAGTCTCTATTATGGTTACCCCTAGAGGATGGGAGTCGACTCCGCAGGGCACGTGGGAACTCTTGGGTGATAGCAGTCTTCCATGTCCTGGTCTGAGTGCTAACACCAAGGTGGAAACATGCAGACGTCTGTCACAATCCATCACTCACGGAAGATTTCTGCACCTTACCAGGCATCCATGCATTCCATGCATTGCTCCTCTGTAGAATTTATTTATTTTTTTTTTAAAGACAGAGTTTCACTCTATTGCCCAGGGTGGAGTCCAGGGGTGCAATCTCAACTTACTGCAACCTCCGTCTCCAGGCTTCAAGTGATTCTCCTGCCTCAGCCTCCCAAGTAGCTGGGATTACAGGTGGCCAACACTACGCCTGGCTAAATTTTGCATTTCTAATAGAGACAGGGTTTTGCCTGTTGGCCAGGCTGGTCTAGTACCCCTGGCCTCAGATGATCTGCCCTCCTCGGCCTCCCAAAGTGCTAGGATTGCAAGCGTGAGCCACCTCACCCAGCCCATAGACTTTTTTTAATGTGTAACTTTGGCCACTAGGATCTCTGTCAGTGTGTTGAGCAGCTCACATTAAGAGGGGCGTGAATTAGCTGGGTGCAGTAGCTCAACCCTGTATTCCCAGTGCTTTGGGAGGCTGACAGGTGGGAAGATCGCTTGAGGCTAGGAGTTCAAGACCAGCCTGGGCAACATAGTGAGACCCCTTTCTCTCCAAAAAAATAAAATTAATTAGCTGGGTATAGTGGCACGCACCTGTGGTCCCAGCTATTAGAGAGGCTGAGGATAGCTTGAACCCAGGAGTTTGAGGCTGCTGTGAGTTATGATCATGCCACTACACTCCAGGCAGGGTGACAGTGAGACCCTATATCTAAAAAATTAAATTTTTTTACTTTTTAATTTTTGAAACAGAATCTCACTCTGTCACCCAGGCTGGAGTGCAGTGGTGCGATCTCAGCTCACTACAACATCTGCCTCTCGGGTCAAGCGATTCTCCTGCCTCAGCCTCCTAAATAGCGAGATTATAGGCACCCGCCCCCACACCCAGCTCATTTTTGTATTTTTAGTAGAGACAGGGTTTCATCATGTTGGCCAGGCTGGTCTTAAACTCCTGACCTCAAGTGATCTGCCTACCTCAACCTCCCAAAGTGCTGGGATTTAAAATTATTTTTTATTGTAAAAAAGAGGGACATGAGAGAATGGACCCAATTGTGGAAACTGCACACTTATGTCCTCACCCTCACTAGTTGAGCGCAATTGCCTGGCCATTGCCTGTGTATCGAAGTTTCTCTCTCTCCAAGGACGCAGAGCTGAATGAGTGTGAGTGACCTGTGTTTGACAGGTGTCCAGCTCATCATTTAGACAGGCCACGCCTCCCGGCTGGGAGGTGCCAGGCGTGGGGCAGCTCTGCATCCCTGTCTCTGCTCTGCCGCTCGCAAGCTCTGTGACCTTGGGGAATTCACTCAACGTTCCTGAGCCTCCATTTCCTTCCCTGTAGAATGGGGATGACAGCAGTGACATCACAGTTTCAGCGAGAATTCCGAGAGATCATGTGTGCACGCCTGGCACAGCCCCAGCACGTGCTAGTCATTCATCCCATGCATATTTATTGAGCCTGACTCTGTGTCAGGAAGGGTGGGTCCAGCCGTGAGCAAAACAAACACAGCCCCAGGCCTTGGGTGCTTTCTAGTGGGGAGCAGACAAGAAACCCAAGAAGCCAGTGCATGCTGGGGATATCAGAAGGTGAGAAGTTCGGGGGTAGCAAAGCAGGGAAGGCAGGAGGAACGGGGAAATGCAGGGCACTCCTGGCACCACCCGGATTCCCCTGCTGGCCCCCTTCCACCCTGAGCACCGGCGGGGGCGACTGCCTTCATCTAAGTGGAAGTGTCTCCCAGGCCACAGCCAGTGATCCAAACGGACTGACCCGGGGAGCAGGATGGAGGGGAGGGCAGAAGCCTGGCCCCGAGAGGAAGGATAGAAAGAGTCTGGTGCACAGGCATTCACAGCAGCGCCAGTCACAACGGCCAAAACGTGGGAACAGCCCAAGTGCCCATCAGCAGATGCCAAAACGTGGGAACAGCCCAAGTGCCCATCAGCAGATGACGAATAAGCACAAGGGGGCCTCCATGCAGGGGATATTGTTGGGCCGTGAAGAGGAATGACGCTGCTGTGAACTCAACTTGCTCTGAAAAGTAAAGTCTATTCAAAATGAAAATGCAGCAGGGTGCAGCAGGAAGGAAGGAAATTCTGACTCAGGCTCCAACGTGGATGAACTTTGAAGACACGATGCTAAGTGAAAGTAGCCAAGTGCATGATTCCAGTTAAATAAAGTGACTAGAGCAGGCAGAATCACAGAGACAGGCAGTAGGTGAGCGCTTACCAGGGGCTGGGGGACAGGAATGGGAGTTATTGCTTAATGGGGACACAGTCTGCTTGGGGTGATGAAAACCTTTTGGAACGAGAGAGTGGTGACGGTCAAGCAACATTGTGAATGTCCTTAATGCCACTGAATTGTACCTTTAAAAATGGCTAAAGTGGTACATTTTACGTTACATGTATTTTGCCACAATTGAAAATAAGGCAAGGCTGGATGCAGTGGCTCATGTCTGTAATCCCAGCAGTTTGGGAGGCCAAAGCAGGAGGACTGCTTGAGGCCAGGAGCTAGAGACCAGCCTGAGCAACATAGTGAGACCTAGTCTCCACAAAAAATAAAAAAATTAGTCAGACACAGTGGTACACTCCTGTAGTCCCAACTACTCAGGAGGCTGAGGCAGGAGAATCACTTGATCCTTGGAGGTGGAGGCTGCAGGGAGCTGTGATGGTGCCACTGCACTCCAGCCTGGGCAAGAGAGTGAAACCCTGTCTCAAAAATAAAGTAAAGCAAAAAACAAAACACAAAACACACACACACACACACACACACACAAACCCTGGTGCAGTTCACACATCAGAGCCCCCCGTGGGTCTGGGCTGAGGCCACCCTCCGTCCCTCTCCTATAAAAACCTCTCTCTCTGGCTCTGCTTCTGGGACCCTGGATCTAGGTCAGGAGGGTTGTGGTTTAAAATAAGGTGCCAGGGAGGCCTCTCTGTGAAGGTGAATCCTGAACGGGAGCCATCAGCAACTTGACGAGAAATAGATGAAACCCTGTTCTCAGCCAGGCACGATGGCTCACACCTGTAATCCCAGCACTTTGAGAAGCCGAGGCGGGCGGATCACTTGAGATCAGGAGTTTGAGACCAGCCTGGGCAGATGTGGTGAAATCCCGTCTCTACTAAAAATACAAAAATTAGCTGGGCGTGGTGGCCCGCACCTGTAATCCCAGCTACTCAGGAGGCTGAAACACAAGAATCGTTTGAACCTGGGAGACTGAGGTTGCAGTGAGCCAAGATCATGCTACTGCACTGCAGCCTGGGCAACAAGAGTGAGACTCTGTCTAAAAGAAGGAAGGAAGGAAGGAAGAAGGAAGGAAGGAAGGAAGGAAGGAAGGGAGGGAGGGAGGGAGGGAGGGAGGGAGTCCTGTTCCCGAGACAAGGGGACCGAGGTGCAGAGAGGAGCTTTGCCTTGGCCACAACTGTATAGGGTGAGGGCAGAGGGGGCACGCAGGGCACAGACTACAACTCCTGCCTCCTCGTCTCCTTCTCTCCACATGGCAGGCTTGGGCTGGCTGCTTAGAGTTAAAGCGGAAGCCTCCTTTTTACTGTCCTTCAGAAGCAGCAGAGGATCTGGTTTGAGAGTCAACTGACAGGAACCAATGGCTGGTATATTGAGCCTCAGGACGCTCCTGCTCTGTGGGCCCTGCCCTGAAGGCCTTGGCTTATTAAATCCATAGATCGCCCACGCCTAACGCGAGCTCTGACCTCACAGATTGCGGCCACTGCGATCTCGCCTGCCACTCAGCCTTTGCCTGGGAGCTGCCAGGCTCATGTTGCACCCACAGAAGCTGGGAGCCGATTGCAGGGCCCGGCTGGGTGTGGCGGGAAGTCGAATTTGCCTGGTGGCTAGAGAGTGAGTAGTGAGCAGAGGTGTCTCGAGACACACAACTCCAGGTTTCATTCTCTGCCTGCGATGCCGGAATAATCACTGTGTGCACACAGTGTGGGATCCCAAGCAGTGCTGACTGTGTCCCCTGCTCAAAGGGCTGATGACAGGGATGTTGCATTGAAATAATTGTGGCTTCCGCCTGTGAAGAGGTGGGAGGGGAGGAAGAGAGAAGATCCCATTTAGTTATTTACAGTAAACAGCAGGAGTTGGTAAAGAGAACAATCTGCTTTCTTGCAGAGACAAAGCAGCCAGCCTTGACTAGGGGGTCTGCAGTGACTCCAGGAAGACCCCAGCTTCTTCACCACTAGGAACAAGACTCTCGGTCAGAAGAGGCCAAGAGAGACACAGACCCTGTTCTACTGAGGGCTGCCAAGGTGGTCTGGAGGCTTCGGGGTGTCCCATATAATAGTAGAGTGTGGACTGTAAAGGTTGCCATGACGTCTCAAATATCAGCCTCTCTGACCTACTGCTGCAGCTGTTGACAGGAGGAAGTGGGGAGAAGGGAGTACTGTGTCTTGAGCGCTTCCTGTGTGCCCACCACAGTGCTGGGGGCTTTATTGGATGTCTTTTATGGAGCTCCAGGTGTATGCTCTGACATTCCATAGTTATTTATTGAGCACTTACTATGTGCTTCTTAACAACCAACCACAGAACCTCAATGTGTAAAACAATCACTGTGTACTTGGCTGGTGTGTTAGCAGGGCAGCTGGCACTGGCTGATCCAGGCTGGCTTGCCCACCAGGCTCTGCCCACCTCACCTGGATTCACCCGGCTGCTGCAGGTCGGCCAATCCAGGTGTGGCTCAGCCCCACACATCTCTCATCCTCTCTGTGGGACCAGTGGCCACTCAGCACATCCTCCTTATGGCAAAGGAGGAGGAGCAAAAAAGCAAACACAGTCAATGGAGGTCTGGGGACCTCCCGTGCTCAGACCCAGCACGCACTCATGTCAGCTGTGTGCTTTTGGTTAAAGCCAAAGTCAAGGGGTAGAAAAACAAACTTCACCTCCACAATGGGAGGAACTGAGAGGCTGCAAGCAAGGGCAGGAGGAAGGATGAGGTCCATTCCGCAATATGGAGCCCTCACATATTGCATGCCAATGAGTGCCACTTGCCGAAGAGGCCATTGTTTATTAGACGCCAGGTGTGGGTACACATTCACGCATTCTGCTAATGTGCACTGAGCACCTCCCAGCACTGTAGAACCGGCACCTGGTAAGTTACAAAACCAGATGAGTCCTGGCCCTCCTGGCTCCCACAAGGTGTGTCGGGGGGGTCTGGAGACATGGTGTCATGCACATGAATGTCAGCTGTGCCCAGTGGCCTGAACAGGAGTTGCTTGTGCTGTGTGTGCCTGCAACAGAGGACCTCACCTAGTCTTTGGGCTGAGGGAGCTTCCCCAAGGACATGAGGATGACGATGGAGCTGGCAATTGAGGGACGAGTGGTAACACGCTAGTGGAGAGAAGGAAAAAGCATCCTCGGCCGAGGGCTCAGCAGGTTCGAAGGCCGTGTGGTGGGAGGTTTGCTTGCAGAGGTAAAGAAGGTAGGGGGGCTTAGCGGGCAGTTGTAACATAGGCAGTGGACCCTACCCACCAACCCCAGTCATCGCCGCCACTGGCCCCGGGTGCACGGCAATCAGAGCTTTCCAGCTTTAAGGGCCTGCAACCATGACTGAGGCCTTAATCAGAGAAGACATGGCTCTGAAATAGAAAAGCTAATGGCAAAATCAAAATTGATAGGTGTCATGGAATACTAGGCAACCAAAAAAAAGAATGAAATCATGTCCTTTGCCGGAACATGGACGGAGCTGGAGGCCATTATCCCTTGCAAACTAATGCAGAAATAGAAAACCAAACACTGCATGTTCTCACTTATAGTGGGAGCTAAATGATGAGAACACGTGGACACACAGAAGGGAACAAGACATTAGGCCCTACCTGAAGGTGGGGGACAGGAGGAGGGAGAGGAGCAGGAAAAATAACTAATGGGTACTAGGCTTAGTGCCCAAGTACTAAGTATGTTAGTATCTAGGTTGGTGCAAAAATAATTGTGGTTTTTGCATTGTTAAATTTGCCATTTGGTATTGGAATACATTCTTAAATAAATGTGGTTTTTATATATCATTTTAATGCACATTTCTAGCTTTTTTTGGGTAATGACTTATTATTACTTGCTGTTTATATTTCTTTTAGACTATGGAAATGATGTTAGACAAAAAGCAAATTTGAGTGATTTTCTTACTCGAGTTCAAAATGGGTCATAAAGCAGCGGAGAAAACACGCAACATCAACATCATGTTTAGCCCTGGAACTGCTAACGAACGTACAGCACAGTGGTGTAATTACAATGACATTGGAGAAGGATGCTCAGCACATCGATGAGACACACTGAAAACTGCAGCACCTGCAGCTGGCATTGGCCAATAGAAAGGGCCCAATTCTTCTCCACGACAACGCCTGACTGCACGTCACACAACCAACACTTCAAAAGTTGAACTAATTGGGCTGCGAAGTTTTGCCTCATCTGCCATATTCACTTGACCTCTCCCCAACCGATTACCACTTCTTTAAGCATCTCGACAACTTTTTGCAGGGAAAACACTTCCACAACCAGCAGGATGCAGAAAGCGCTTTCCAAGAGTTCGTCGAATCCCAAAGCACAGATTTTTACGCTACAGGAATAAACGAACATTTCTTCTTGGCAAAAATGACTTGATTGTCATCATTCTTATTTTGATTAATAAAGATGTGTCTGAGCCTAGTTATAATGATTTAAAATTCATGGTCCAAAACCGCAATTACTTTTACACCAACCTGCAACCTGTACAACAAACCCCCATGACACAAGTCTACCGATGTAACAAACCTGCACATGCGCCCCTGAACTTAAAATAAAAGTTTTTTTAAAAAGAAAAAAGAGGAGCCTATATTTCCACTGAAAGGAAGGAGAGGTTGGGGACTAGAAATAATTCTGCACAGGAACAAGAAAGTGAATGCAAGGAAATTTTGAGAGGCAGTCTCTGCCCGAGTCTTTAAAAGTTTTTGTTAGGGGTCATGAAGTTTGAAATGTGTCTTAAGGAGGGATGGATTACTTGGAATAAATTGCCTCTATGAGACGGTGTGATATGAGGGACTGTGGAGAGTCACGTGGCAGGGTGGGAGGAGGATGAGGGATTAAATTCTACACACAGAGTACAATGTACACAGCTCAGGAGACGGGAACACTAAAAGCTCAGACTTCACCACTGTACAATTCATCCATGTAACTAAAATCCACTTGTACCCCAAAAGCTCCTGAAATTAAAAAAGCAAATTCACAGGTGTCAACTTAGCAACAGAACCTGACATTTTTTTGACAAGCTGACTGCAACGTAGAGCAACTCGTGCAGGTTCTGCTTTTACCGTAGTGATGGCAGGGCTTCTGCTTCTGAAAGGTGGAGCAGGTGCACTCACGCACTTCTCCGTCTTCCTCCAACAACAGAAACTAAAAGCCGTAAGCGTGGCAGGTGCTTGTTCCACCCCTCCTCCCATGTGAGAAGCTGCCTTGAGAGCTGCACAAAGACCCCTCTGTGAAGCCCCTTAGTGACCCCACAAGGAAAATAGCACGACCACCCCATTCTACAGATGGGGCAACTTGAGGCTCAGAGAGGCCAGGCGACTTGCCCAGTGTCACACACGGTCTGCCATTGGTTGTAGAGTCAGGATGTGAACCCGAGTTTGTCTCACTCAGAGCCTGCACTCTGAGCTGCCTGCCTCTGCTTCTTGGATTCCAGCCTCAGTTGTGTGAGTCCCGAGCACACTGTAGGTGCTGAACTCATTGCTGAATGTACGCATCTGGCAGATGTTTAATGAGCACCTACTGTGTGCCAGGCAGTGTTCTAGGCACTGCGGATACAGCAGGGAGCAAGACAGACAGCATCCCTGCCCCCACGACACTGGTATTTAAGTAGCAGGAGAAAACATGCAACAAATATAGATATACACACACTATGCCAGACACTGCTAAGTGCTAAGGTCAGAAAATGACGCGGGGGCAGTGGGGACGAGATGCAAGGGGGTGCAATGTTAAGTGCAATGGCAGGGAAGGCCTCGCTGAGAAAGGAGTCATTGCACCTGCAACAGGGAAGGTTACGAGCAGCGGGGCATCCAGGGGAGAGGGAACAGGCAATGCAGAGGTCTGGAGGCCAGACCACGCCTGCAGCGACTTTGAGGAACTGCAAGGAAGCCAGCACGGCTGATGCTAAGTGCACAAAGAGGTCAATGGTAGGAGATGAGGACACAGAGGACAGACGCTCCAGGAGGCCAGAGTGTGTGGGGCTTTGAGGCCACAGAAGGACTTTGGTGTTTACTCTGGCGGAAGTGGGAGCCACGGTAGGCATTTGAGTAGAGGAGCAGCCTCCTCTGACTTGGGATTTAACAGGATCCCTCTGGCTGCCGTGTTGGGAATAGCCTCAGTGGGGCCAGGGTGGCAGCTGGGAGACCAGGGACCTGGACTACTGTGCCCGTCCAGGCGAGCAATGATGGCGGCTGGAACCTGGTTGGGGTGGGGAGAGGTGGAGGTGGTGAGAAGTCCGCAGATTCTGGATGTATTTGGAAGAGAAAAACAGCAGAATTTGCTGATGAGTCAGACATGGGCATGAGAGAAAAAAAGCAGTTGGATGACTCTGAGGTGTTTAGTCCAGCAACAGGGAGATGAGGTTACCATTCCCAGAGAAGCAGGCAGGGCGGAGCAGTCCTGAGGTCGATGTTAAACACGGCGGTAAGTTTGAGATGCCCGTGAGCCATCTGCAGCCCAAGCAGGTTTTTCTCTAAGGACACAGCAGCAGAAAATATAACACAGTATCTGGCTTGAGCTTCTGAAAATCCTCACTCCTCAGGTTTGTTCTCCTCCAGGGATAAAACCAACCAACCGGATCTTTCTCTGCCATCTCTCCTGAGCACGGCGAGCCTCCAACTGGGTCGGCTTCAATCCTCCGGGAAGCTGGCGCCGTAAATCACCCGGCGATGATCCCAGGGGCCTCTGAGGACATCTCCCGGTATGAGGCTCAGACAATAGAAGGGGATTTGGATGAGCTCACCCAGCGGCGGGCACATTAGATTTGCCATAAATTATTACAAGGTTAACAGGAAATCACACAGTGATCTCAGCTGAGCTGTGGAAGGAACAAGGGGAGGGTGCCAGGGGGCCTCACAGCACCACATACTCCAAGCCATCACCCTGTTCTGCAGTCAGGGCAGTGTGTGTGTCCCAGAACAGATCATCAAATAGTCCTAGCATGAATGAGAAATGGGAAGGTTTTCTTGAGGACATCAGATGTCTTTGCTTAGCAGCTTAAAAGCTGTGTGTCCTTGAGCAAGTTACCTAACCTCTCTGGGCCTCAATTTTCTCATCTGAAAAATGTAGATAATACTTGTTCCTAACACAGCTGGTGAGGATAGCAATTTGCTCCAATTTCCCCCAAACATTTGCTCACCTTCCTGTCTTTTTCCCAGCACACAATGAATTGCATGTTCTCCAGTCCTTGAATTGAGGTACAGTTATGTGTCTTGGTGTAGTGCATGAAACCCAGATGGAACAGATATGTTTTAAGAGCCAGTGCGCAATTCACCACGATTCACTTCATTCACTTCCCTTCCTACAACTACCGCAGTTTGCCAAGAGTAGAGCGATCTGTGCCACTCATGAGGGGCAGGACATAACCTGTGATTGTTGTTTGTTAAGCTGGAATTTGGGGGTCATTTGTTAATGCAGCAAGACCTAATCTCTCCTGACTGAGGCCAGATTAAATGAATTAATACATCTAAAATCCTTAGAGTACTGTCTGGCACAAGGCAGGCACCACAGACTGTTAGCTTTTATTATTGTTTAAACAATCATAAAGACGAAATCAGCAAACCTGGACATGGAGTAGCAGATAGACTCCAGGGAGGCCCCAGTGGCCTCTGCCCCCTGGTGCTCATGCCCTTATTAATCTCCTCCCCTTGAGTGTGGGCTAGACCCACATGAGGCTTGCTTCTTGCAAAGGTGATGGAATGTCACTTGCAGGACCTATAATCACAGTGTCTGTCTTGCTAGGAGGCTCTCTCCCTTGCTGGCTCTGAAGTGAGTAGGTGTGTGCGAAGACCCACTTACCAGAGACCTGGGGGTGGCCCCCAGCCAACGACCAGCTAAGAATAGAGGGCAGCCTCTGGCCCAAAGCCAGCGAGAATCTGAGCCCTACAGCCCCACAGCAAGGGTAACCAACTCATTCCAGCCTGCCTGGGCTTTTTCAGCTTTAGCACTGGAGAGTCCCACATCCCTGGAAACTCCCTCCTGGTTTATCCAGGACTATCCTGGTTTTAGGGTTGAAAGGTTGGCATCCCTGGAGCCCTTCAGTCCTGAGCAAACTGGGATGGTCGGTGTATTCAATGGTTAGGGCTGCCGTGACAAGTGCCACAGACTAGGTGGCTTACCAGACAGACGTTTATTTGCTCACAGTTCTAGAGGCTGGAAGCCCTGGATCAAGGTGTGGGCAGTGTTCTTTTCTTCTGAAGTCTCTCTGCTCGACTTGTAGATGGCCATCTTCTCTCTGTGTCTTTACATGATCTTTCCTGTGTGTGTGTCCTAATCTTATTTGATAGAATAGTCATAGCAGATTTGGGCCCACTCTAATGACTGTTTTAACTTAATGACTTCTTCGAAGACCTATCTCTAAATACAGTCACGTTCTGAGGTACTGAGGCATAGGACTTCAACAAAGGAATTTTGGAGGGGACATAGTTCGGTCCATAAGAACTGGTCCCCCTAACTGACAGCCACAAGAACCTGAATTCTGCTAGCAACCATGTGAGCTTGAAGCAGATCCCTCCCTGGTCAAGCCTTCAGATGAGATCCCATCCCAGCTAACACTTTAATGGCAGCCTTGCAGAGGAACCAGCTAAGCCACATCCAGGCTCCTGACCCACAGAAACTGCAAGATAATAAATGGGTATCCCAGCTACTCAGGAGACTGAGGCAGGAGAATCGCTTGAACCAGGGAGTCGGTGGTTGTGGTGAGCCAAGATCACGCCACTGTACTCCAGCCTCGTGACAGAGCAAGACTCCATTTCAATAAATAAATAAATAAATAAAACTTGGTATCATTTTAAGCTGCTAACTTTGTGACATTTTGTTACACAGCAATGGGTAATGAATGCCTTGAGTCATATCTGTGCACTTGCCCAACCTTGACTATAGTTTTCTGCTGATCCCTGGCACAGAATCTTCTGTTTCCATTGTCACATGATCTGGGAGAACTAGAAGGACCAATGTTACTCTATAGATTCCTCTTCTGTTTCACCTAGTAACTCACTCTTCTGGGCTCTTCATTCTTCCCTCAGGTGGTAGAACATTGTTTTGTCAAAATACTTTTATACGCTTTACTAATCAATCCATTTCTTGTTGGGTTCTGACAATGTCCCCAGTATGAATGGGTCTTCAGAGTGTTGAGTTTTTATCTTCTTTCCAGCCACACAGGATAACCATTCCCTCCTAACTGCAGCTGGCAGGCGTGAGGGTTACAGAGGTGATGCCCTCAAGTGTATTTGACTCCAGGCTCTGAGCACCTGCAGTCATCTTCCCTAATCCAGGATGCCCAGCAGCATACTCATTGATGCACACAGATGCTCTGTGAAGAAGAGTCCATGAAAAACTGCATGTTCACACCTCTGCTTGTAAATGCATAATGTACATTGATGCATTAAAGGCACTGAGAAGACCTGTGAGGGGGTGGAGCAAGGGACACCACTTCAATCCTTTTTGAGGAACACTGTTTTTTTTTTTTTTTTTTTGAGATGGACTCTCACTCTGTTGCCCAGGATGGAGTGCAGTGGCATGATCTTGGCTCACTGCAACCTCCGCCTCCCAGGTTCAAGTGAGTCTCATGCCCCAGCTGAGTAGCTGGAACTACAGGCACATGCCACCATGCCTGGCTAATTTTTGTATTTTTAGTAGAAATGGGATTTTACCATGGTTGACCAGGCTGGTCTCAAACTCTTGGCCTCAAGTGATCCACCTGGCTCGGCCTTCCCAAAATGCTGGGATTATAGCCATGAGCTACCACACCTGGCCAGGGAACACTGTTTTGACCCGCTCCATGACACTGGAGGGTAAGTAGAATTATGCCCATTTTCCAGATGAGGACATTGAAGCACAAGAGTTCTAGTGCCTTACCCAAGGTCACCTTGCTGACAGAGTCAGCCTAAGAGTCAGACCCAGGCTGGAGGACACCAAAGTCTGAACCATTCACTGTCCCATCTGACTCCTGAAAACCAAGCAAGTAATTGAACGAGTCTTTGGTGGATCTTAAGGGGCTGGTCAATGCCAAGAAGTTGTGGGAACCGGGGCAGGGGCAGACATGAAGGTCAAGTTGATGCTTTTCTGCTGAAAATGCCTCATGGGTGAAATTCCAACCTTCTCCTTTCTCTTTTAAGAATTACCAAAGCATTTATATTTTAACCTATTGTTTTCTTTAAAATTCTAGCACGGAGTGAAGGAACTGACCCCCCGGCTCCAGTGCCTACTGGAATTACACGCACCGCCAAGCTTTTTCCCTGCAATCGCGGGGAGTAGTAACGTTGTTATTAATAATAGCACATTATTAATATAATGTTATTAATATTGTGTTATATATTATATGCTATATTATAATGTTATTAACGTAACGCTGTTATTAATACTAGCACTCAACTCTTGCATGAACATGGGTGGCGAGCTATGTAAGCGCAGCTTGGTGGCTTCTCAACAAATCCTAATGAGAACCCTGTGAAGTAAGAACTGTTAACACCCCATTTTGCAGATGAGGAAACTGGGGCACTTGGTGGTTACATAATTTGTTTGGTGCTGGGTGAGAAGCAAGAGGCAAACGGTCCTTAGATACATTGGGAGGGAAGTCAGTGAGATTTTATAGAGAATTGCCAAGAGTGTGAGAGAGAATAAACATTGCCAATAGAACCTTGTCTACCAGTCTTTGGGTAAAAACAGCAGCTGCTGTTTATTGAGTGCTTACCACGTTTCTGGCACTGCTCTGAGGGCTTTGTTCGTCTGTAGTCATTTCGTCCCCATGACAAACTGGTAAGTGAAGAAACTGACAATGCTCATTGATACATTAAAGGCATTGATAAGTCCTGATGAGTGAAGAAATGTTATCACCATCCTCATTTTCTAGGCTAGGAAATTGAGGCACAGAAAGGTGAAGTAGTGTGTCCAAGGCTGCACAGCTAGGAAGTGGCTTAGCTGGGACTCAAGTCCAGAGCCTGTGCTGTGTTCCTAACCCTGCATGCCATCACCTCGCTGGGGCTTACCAGAGGCCGGATGCTGGCATTTTCTTTTCTCTTCCTCTTGTTAGCCTATTTTGCAAAGGCAGACACTGAGACTCAGTGAAGGGTGCAGGTTGTTCAGGCCCCCACAACAAGTGAGAAGCAGACCACCTCCCCTGGGGCACCAGATGCCAGGACAGAGGTGAACAGCACTTACCTTCACTTTGCCGCATTCAGCTCGGCAGGACAGGCCCTGGTGGACCCCCACCCTGTCCAGACCCATAGCCTGGCTCAATAGTAAAATAATGCTGACCCAAAAGATCAGAAGCAGAAGATGGCTTGCTGCTATCCACATCTGCTGCTTACTCAGCATTCTTGCTGAACTTTAAAAAAATCCCTGAGAATGCTAGAACCAGAGCTATAGTTTGCTTAAAATGAAAGAAAAAAGAAAGGAAAAACTGATAATGTGAGGAATCTTTCCTGCAAGCCAGTGCAAATCAAATGGGTTTAAGCAAAAAGGGAGGCTTATTGGCTGACATAATTTAAATTCCAGGAATAGCATCAGCTTCAGGCATAGCTGGATCCAGGGGCTTAGCTAATGTCATCAGGCTTGGGTCTCTCCTTCCTTCTCTGGCCTGTCCTCTCCTCCATGTTGGTTTTATTCATAGATGCCACATGGTGGCAAGATGGCTGCCAGGAGCTTTATGCCACATCCCCCAGGCCTGAGTCCAGCAGGAAAGAGATGTCCCTTCAGGGTACTACATACAGCAAATGCGCCAAGGTCAACCTTGATTGGCCATCTTAAACCAATCAGGGGACAGCAGTAGGCCAAGTGGCTCAGATCCAAATCACCTAGAGTTGGATGCATTATTGCATCTTGGTCTCTGGACCAAGAGTGGAAGGTTGGATCCCCCATGGAAATCAGGACTTGTTGCCTGAAGGAGGAGGAGCAGAGGCTGTGGAGACAGACTCAGGTACTCACTACACCAAGAAACGAATCAGACCCTGTGAGCTGGCACCTTCTGTTTGCCCAAGAGATCTCTCTCTTCCTTTCCCCACTGGTCCTCTGCCCCTAAAGCTGACCCCCCTAAACCACATCCACAGCCCACTGCTCTCTGTCTCTGGTTGGACTTGGCAGTGGGGCAGCCCAGCAGGACACGAGTGAGGTCAAGGGCTCCCTCAGGCCACTCAAGGGAACCTCTCCTCTCAAGACAGCTCCTGCTACATTCCCTCTCCTCCTGGCTTTCTGGAACTATCCCTTCCCTTCTCCCTTCCAGCCCAGGGGTGGTGCCATCACCTCCATTTCCAGCCCAGAGTTCCTCTATTCCTGCCCACACTTTTGAAAATAGCCCCTGTATGAAGCCAACCTGGAGTCATCCACCTGTTACTGTCCCTGCTTCTCCTGAAGTCTTGCACCCAGATAGATGCCAGGGAGGAAACCCAGTGCATGCTGGGACGCCCAGATTCTCCCATGATCCCCTAGTGTCAGCCCCTCCCCCACCAGAACCCACCCACACCGCACCCCAGCTTCCCCCAAGTCTGAAACACCAGTGAGTTGAGAGGATGAAAAAGTTCTGGAAATGGATGGTGGTGACGGTTGCACAACAATGTGAGTGTGCTTTGTGCTGCCAAATTGTACATTTAAAAATGGTTAAAATGGTAAATTTTCTGTGATGTATATATTGCGGTAAGCCACAATTTTTAGCATGTTAAAAAAAAAAAAAAAAGCCAGTAAGCACAAATCCTCATCCAGCCAGTGTTCCAGCTTTTCTCTCTCCCTGCTCCACCTCGGGTATAGCAATCCCTGCTCAGAGAGGAAGCCAAGTCTCCTTTCGATCAATGCGGTATTGATTCATGTTTCATGAACAAGGACAAAGGCTGATTGCCTTCCAGTGGATCTGAACTTCACACGCCCCCAGGCCTCGGGCACAAAATGATGCAAACCATTTCCACAGCCAACAGGGAGGAGGTTCAGCAACTGGCCCTGGGCGGGCAGGGGAAAGAAAGGTGTTTGGCCAATGCCACCCAGCAGGAGCCACTCCGGGGCAGAGATGGCAAGGTTTGGAGCAGACGCCCAAGTTCCTCTTTCCAGCACGGGAACTGAGTCACCCTGCCTGTGTCCTCCCAGCAGCTCCGTTCTGCCCGCAGGCTGGGAGTGGCCTGGTTACAAGGCCAGATGCCCACAGTCAGCAAATTAAGGACAGTCCTTTCCACTGGGAAGAACCAAGACTCCCAGGGCACACAGTAGGCCAGGTTCTAGATGCTGATACTAAAAAAGGGAGCTGAGGCCAGGCACAGTGGCTCACGCCTGTAATCCCAGAACTTTGGGAGGCCAAGGTGGGCAGATCATGAGGTCAGGAGCTCAAGACCTGGCTGGCCAACATGGGGAAACCCTGTCTCTATTAAAAATTACAAAAATTAACCAGGCGTGGTAGCAAGTGCCTGTAATCCCGGCTACTCAGGAGGCTGAGGCAGGAGAATGACTTGAGCCTGGGAGGCGGAGGTTGGTTGCAGTGAGCCGAGATCGCGCCACTGTACTCCAGCCTGGGTGACAGAATGAGACTGTCTCAAATAAATAAATAAATACATTAATTAAATAAATAAAAAGAAGGAAGCTGAGCCGATCATTCCCTGTCCTCACTGAGTTGATGCTCCAGGGCAGGCTGTCTAGTAGAAACATAATGCCACCCACAGGTAGAATTTAACATTTCCTAGTAGCCATGTTAAAAGGAAGAAAATGTAGCTGGGCACCTTGGCTCACGCCTGTAATCCCAACACTTTGGCAGATTAAGGCGGGAGGATTGCTTGAGCCCAGGAGTACAAGACCAGCCTGGTAAACACAGTGAGACCCCATCTCTACAAAACGTTTTAAAACTTAGCAGGGCATAGTGACACCTGCCCCTGTAGTCCTAGCTACTTGGGAGGCTGAGACAGGACGATCCCTTGAGCCTGGGAGGTTGAGACTGCAGTGAGCCCTGATCGTGCTGCCGCCCTCCAGCCTGGGCAACAGAGCAAGACTCTGTCTTGAAAATAATAAATAAATAAAAATAGAAAGTGAAAAAAAAAGATGAGATTAATTTTAATTTAATCTAATTGATCCAAAATATTATCCTTTCAGCACACACTCCACATAAAGAATTGATCCGTAAGCTATTTACACGCATTGGTTTCATCCTAACTTTCTGGAACCCACTGTGTATTCCACACTCAGAGCCCATCTCAATGTGGACACTAAATTCTCCTCGGAAATATTTGATCTGCATTTTGATTCCGTAAAACTGACAGATGAAAAGGTGCTTTAATCTACTGAAGTTGTCCCGTAGAGACTTAAAAGTCTTCCAAGAACAGAGTATCAAAAAAATCATCTTCCTTTAATATTCACATCCACATTGGCAAAACTGCTTCGGTTTTTAATTTTTAATTTAAACTAAGTAAAACAAAGACATGAAGACATAAAATTCAGTTCCTCAGTCGTGATAGCCACATTTCAAGCGCCTGATAGCCACACGTGACCAGTGGCTATTATTTTGGCCAATGCCGTTTTAAATGGAGGAGACAGGCCAGGTGCGGTGGCTCACGCCTGTAATCCCAGCACTTTGGGAGGCGGAGTCGGGCAGATCACATGAGGCCAGGAATTCAAGACCAGCCTGGCCAACATGATGAAACCCTGTCTCTACTAAAAATACAAAAATTAGCCGGGTGTGGTGGCCGGCGCCTATAATCCCAGTTACTCTGGAGGCTGGGGCAAGAGAATTGCTTGAACCTGGGAGGTGGAGGTTGCAGTGAACCAAGATTGTATCACTGCACTCCAGTCTGGGCAACAGAGCAAAACTCCATCTCCAAAAATTAATTAATTAATTAATTAAATGGAGGAGACAATGAAACTATGTGTAAATGGCATCGTTTCATGTCAGCAGAATCCCACAGTAAGTCCTCTTTCCTTTAGCGAATTCATTTAGTGAATTATTTTGAGACACATCCACACTGGGGCTAGGTGTGTGTGCATACATCCACCTGATAGTAAATGCGAAGAAAGAACACAGAAACTAAAGGGAGGTTGGGAGTGCTTTTAGTTAGAGAGGAGATTTGGATAGGCCTCTCGGAAGAGGTGATGTTTGGCAAAGACTTGAAGGCCATGGAGATCTGAGCCAAGTTTGGGTCCGGTAGAAGAATGTCCCAGGCAGAGGGAACAGCCAGTGTGAAGGCCCTGAGGTAGAAGCATGCCTGGTGTGTTCAGGAAGCAGAGCAGAGGCTGGGTGGGCCGGAGTGGACAGTGGATGGGAGAAGAGATAGGAAAGGAAACCAGAACAGTCCCAGGGCCAGACCCCATGACCTCGTGGGGCTTTGTAAGAACTCGGACTTCCACTCTGAATCCTCTGTCCCCGCCCCCAGTTCATTCCCAAAATGTCCTCTTTTCTTGCCTGGCTCTTCTCTCATTCAGCGTAGGTATCTTTAGAGTCATTTATTGTATTAGTCCATTTTCACGCTGCTGATAAAGACATACCTGAGACTAGGTAATGTATAAAGAAAAGAGGTTTAATGGACTGATGGTTCCATGTGGATGGGGAGGTCTCACAATCATGGCAGAAGGTGAAAGGCACATCTTACATGGTGGCAGACAAGAGAGAGAGCCAAGCAAAAAGGGAAACCCCTTATAAACCATCAGATCTCTTGAGACTTACTCACTACCACAAGAATAGCATGGGGAAAACCGGCCCACAATTCAATTCTCTCCCACCGGGTTCCTCCCACAACCTGTGGGAATTATGGGAGCTACAATTCAAGATGAGATTTGGGTGGGGACACAGCCAAATAGTTCATTGTAAGGATATACCACCATGTGCTGACCCACTCGCCTGCTGATGGGGTGTTGGTTTATTTCCAGTTTTTGGCTGTGACAAGAAAGCAGCAATGAACATTTGTGTATAAGTCTCTGTGTAGACAGATGCTGTCATTTCTCTTGGGGGGGATCACATACTAGAAGTGTATGATTAACTGAAGAAACTGCCAAACTGTTTTCCAGTGTAGTTACATGATTTCACATTCCCTCCAGCTGTGTGTGAGTTCCAGGCCCTCTGAATTCTCCCAGTGCTGGAGGGCATCAGTCTTTTTCATTTCAGTCATGCTAGCTGGTGCTGGAGTATCACATTTTGATTTTGGACTGTGAGATCTTTAAGGTCCAGAATATTCATTCATGCTTTCAACAAATATTTGCTGAGGACCCATGAAGCACCGGGCACTGTGCCAGGAGCAGAAACAAGCACAGTCGCTGCTCCTGTGGTATGTCCAGTTTCAGGAGTGAGACTGACATTTAACAACTGTGGGGTTACAGGGCCTTTCAGTGCATGAGATGCCAGGAATCTGTGAGGCAGAGAAGCGTGACCTGTTCTTGTGGAGAGGGAATCAGGGCAGGCTCCCCTGAGTAAATGACTTCTTGAGAACTAGTTGGTTGGCCAGGCACGGTGGCTCACACCTGTAATCCCAGCACTGTGGGAGGCCAAGGAGGGTGGCTCACCTGAGGTCAGGAGTTCGAGACCAGCCTGGCCACATGGTGAAACCTCATCTCTACTAAAAACACAAGATTAACTGGGTGTAGTGGCACATGCCTGTAGTCCCAGCTACTGGGGAGGCTGAGGCAGGAGAATTGCTTGAACCAGGGAGGTAGCAGAGGTTACAGTGAGCTGAGATCGCACCATTGCACTCCAGCCTGGGTGACAGAGTAAGGATTTGTCTCAAAAAAAAAAAAAGTTAGTTGAGTGGGGAGGAGGCAGGAAAGAGAAGTCCAGGGAGAAGAGATGCCCACACACAGAAGCCATGGATGAATTGGGATGCTTCAGGCTTCGAGTAACAGCTATGAGGAAATGTAATACTTTTATTGCTGTGGATTGAATGTCTGCATCTCTCCTGGATCCCTATATTAAAATCCTAACTCCCAATGGGGTGGTATTAGGAGCCGTCTGATTTGGCGATGATTGCGTCATGAAGGTGGAGTCCCCATGAAGGTGATTAGTGCCTGATCTAGTTTGGATATTTTCCCCACCCAAATCTCATGTTGCCCCAAGGCCGGGCGCAGTGGCTCATGCCTGTCATCCCAACACTTTGGGAGGTCAAGGTGGGTGGCTCATGCCTGTCATCCCAACACTTTGGGAGGTCAAGGTGGGTAGATCACTTGAGTCCAAGAGTTTGAGACCAGCTTGGGCAACATGGTGAAACTCTGTCCCTACAAAAAAAAAATTACAAAGAAATAGCCAGGCGTGATAGTGCACACCTGTAGTTCCAGTTACGTGGGAGACTGAGGTGGGAGGATCACAGGCAGAGGTCAAAATGAGCTGAGATCACACCACTGCACTCCAGACTGAACAACAGAGTGAGACCCTGTCTCAAAAAAAATAAATAAATATAATCCCAATATGAGAGGTGTGGGCTGGTGGAGGGGATAAGATCATGGAGGTGGATTTCTCATGAATGGTTTAGCACCATCTCCTTGCTGCTGTCCTTGTGATTGTGAGTGAATTCGCACAATCTGATTGTTTAAAAATGTGTGGTGCCTACCCCACCCCCTTGCTCCCACACTGGCCATGTGATGTGCTGGCTCCCCCTTTGCCTTCTGCCACGATTGGAAGCTTCCTGAGGCCTCCCCAGAAGCAGAACAAATGCCGATGCCACGCTTCCTGTACAGCCTACAAACCGTGAGCCAATTAAGCCTCTTTTCTTCATGTTACCTAGTCTTAGGCATTTCTTTATAGTGACATGAGAATGGCCTCATATACTGCCCTTCTAAAAGAGACCCCAGAGAGTTCCCTTACCCCTTCTGCCATGTTAAAACACAGCAAGAAGCCACTATCTATGAACCAGGATATGGGTCCGCAACAGACATCGAGTCTGCCAGTGACTTGGTCTTGGACTTCTCGATCTCTGGAACTGTGAGCAATAAAAAATTTTTTTGGCTGGGTGCGGGGCCCACGCGTGTAATCCCAGCATTTTGGGAGGCCAAGGTGGGTGGATCACCTGAGGTCAGGAGTTTGAGACGAGCCTGGCCAACATGGTGAAACCCCATCTCTACTAAAATTACAAAAAAATGAGCCAGGCGTGGTGGCACATGCTTGTAATCCCAGCTACTCAGGAGGGTGAGGCAGGAGAATCGCTTGAACTGGGGAGGCCAGGGTTGCAGTGAGCCAAGATCATGCCACCACCCTCCAGCCTGGGCAACAAGAGTGAAACTCTGTCTCAAAAAAAAAAAAAAAAATTGAGACAAAGTCTCACTCTATTGCCCAGGTTGGAGTGCAGTGGCATGACCACAGCTCACTGCAGCCTTGACCTTCCAAGCCCAAGCAATCCTCCCACCTCAGCCTCCCAAGTAGCTGGGACTACAGGTGTGCACCACCGTGCTCAGCTAATATTTTTTGTATTTTTGGTAGAGACAAGGTTTCACCACGTTGCCCAAGCTGGTCTCAAACTCCCAAGCTCAAGCAATTTGCCCACCTTGGCCTCCCAAAATGCTGGGATTACAGGCGTGAGCCACCGCACCCAGCCTGAGCAGTAAAGTGCTGTTGTTCATAAGCCACCAGTCTATGGTACTATGTAACACAGGGCTCACCAACCACTGAGCCACAGACCAGTACCAGTCCATGGCCTGTCAGGCGCTGGGTCGCACCGCAGGAGGTGAGCAGCGGGCGAGGGGGCATTATCACCTGAGCGCCACCTCCTGTCAGATCAGTGGTGGCACTAGATTCTCATAGGTGCACAAACCCTATTGTGAACTGCGCATGTGAGGGATCTAGGTTGCCTGCTCCTTATGAGAATCTAATGCCTGGCGGTCTGAGGTGGAAGTTTCATCCTGAAACCATCCTCCCCACCGACAGGCTGTGGAAAAATTATCTTCCACAGAACTGGTCCCTGGTGCCAAAAACGCTGGGGACTGCTGGCGTCACAGCAGCCTGAACTAAGACACTTATATAACAGAAGACCTAGGGAAGGGCAGTCTCAGGATGATTTCGACCCCACAATATCATCAAGAGCCGGCTTTCTGCTCCACCATTCTCAGTGGGTCAGCCATGCTTTCTCTTGTAGTCATAAAGTGGCTGCTGTGGCTCCAGACAACACACCCTCATCCTCACCCAGTGAGCCAAGCAGGAAGGAAGAGAGGCGGCAAGAGGCACTTTCTTCTCGTTTCTCTCCTATTAAAATCTGCCCCCAGCCGAGTTTCCCTAACATTTTGCTTGCTAGAGCTTGGTCTCATGCCCACCCTAGACCAACAAGAAACAGGATTCCCTTAGATCTATCGTGATCAATTCCCTGGGACAGGGAGACTCATCCCCTAAATAAAATCCAGACCGTTCGAGAGGAAAAGGAGGTAATGCTCGCTAAATAGCTGACCACCAGGGCCTGCCTGGCTCACAGACTGTTGCTTAATGGAATTGGTGGCTATCTCAGGAATGTCTGGCTTGCTAGCCTGAGAATTCAACCAAAGTGACATGGCAAAAGATGAGAGATGGGCCAGGCAGCCTCGTCCCAAACACCAGGTCTCAGTTCCCAAAGGTCCTCTAGGCCCCAAGAGGACCCAGTGAGAGTCACAGGTGGGGGGAATAAGGGGTGACCTCCAGGAGCCCTACCCATGGGGCTTCTGAGTGGGGGTCCCAGGCCTCTGCTCTCCACTCTCCACTGAGACATCAGGTGTGGAGCTGGGGCCAGGGGCCGCTCAAATCCACCTTGCCACTGGCCCCAGCCCAGGCAGCCACTGCCGTTCAGTCTGAGCATGCGCTCTCACTCTCTTTAAAAAAACTCTTTTTCTCATTTCCCTGGGAGAAACATCTTAGCAGCTCCTGAACCCCGCTCTGAAGATGAAGGGCAACTTAGAAACAATCCAATGATGGCCTGTCCCCTCCCGTCTCCTCCCAGCCGGGAGGGGGGCCCTGGGCCTCGCTCCATCTGCGAGGCACAATCTGTGATCACCTTCCTTTGTTCAGCCCACCATGTGCCTGGGCCTTCTCTGAGTTCCCAGAAGGTGATAGGGAACAAGCTCCCTCCACCAAGACCCGGTGGCCTCCTGGGGAAGGAAAGACAGTCAACAAGAAAGCAAATAAATGCAGCAACGGCAGAGAACGCTTCGTGCTGTGATGCAAAGTTTGGCTTCTTTACCTGGAGGTCAGAGAAGCCTTCTCTGAGAAGCTGACCTTGAGCTGAAAACTGATGAGGAGCCAGCTCTGCAAAGATGGCAGGAAGTGGGTTCAGACGGAGGAACACCAAGTACAGAAACCCTGAAGTGGGCAGGAACCAGGTGGGCTCCAGGAACAGGAAGGGCTGCGTGGCCGGCGAGGCGCTGGGTACCTGAGGTCGTGGGCAGATGTGGCTGGAGGGTCTGGCTGTGCTTGGCTCCATGTGGATTTGGTATTAAGTCCAGGCATAGCAAGAGCACATCTTAGGCTTTGCTTGAGAATTTTTACTTTTTTTCCAGAAACCCTGGAGACAGAGCAGTTGAGAAGCTGTTTTTAGGTTTGTTTTGGTTTTTAAAAAATAGAGATGGGGTCTTGCTATGCTGCCCAAGCTGGTCTCGAACTCCTGGCCTCAAGCAATCCTCCCACCTCGGCCTCCCAAAGCACTGAGACTACAGGCATGAGCCACTGTACCCGGCCAGAAGCTGTCTTGGGCTCAGGAGTTTGGCTCCAACCTTTCATGTTTTCAGGGGTGACAATGTGCCCCGCTGAAGACTGCCTTTGCCACCCTCCCCTGCAGACACGGGTCGTCAATGAGTGACAAGCAGAGGTGTCAGGCAGGGCTCTTTGGAAGCATTCCTATTTTATTTATTTATTTATTTATTTATTTATTTAATTTTGAGACAGAGTCTCACTCTGTCGGCCAGGCTGGAGTGCAGTGGCACGATCTCAGCTCACTACAACTTCGGCCTCCTGGGCTCAAACAATTCTCCTGCCTCAGCCTTCCGAGTAGCTGGGATGACAAGTGTGTGCCACCACACCTAACTAATTTTTGTATTTTTAGTAGAGATGGGGTTTTACCATGTTGGCAGGCTGGTCTCGAACTCCTGATCTCAAGTAATCCACCCGCCTTGGCCTCCCACAGTGCTGGGATTACAGGCATAAGCCACCGTGCCCGGCCTTCTTTTTATTTTTGAGACAAGATCTCCCTCTGTCCCTCAGACTGGAGTGCAGTGGTGTGACCTCAGCTCACTGCAGCCTTGAGCTCTTGGGCTCAAGAGATCCTCCTACCTCAGCCTCCTGAATAGCTGGGATCACAGGTGTGCGCCACCATGCCTGGCTATTTTTTGTAGAGACAGGCTCTCACTACATTGCCCAGGCTGGTCTCGAACTCCTAGACTCAAGTGATTAGCCCACCTCAGCCTCCCAAAGTGCTGGGATTATAGGCACGAGCCACCGCTCCTGGCCAGCATTCTTTTTCAGAGTCTGGTATAGGGAGGCAGCCTACGGGGGGCGTGGGAGCCCCCGCTTTCCCGCTGGTTGTCACCAGGGCTGGCTCTCGGCTCTCAGGCTCCTGTTTGCAGCGCAGGAGGTGACTTCTTCAAAGCCGCCGGGAGCTCCTCTGCTACTGCGACTTCCCCATGGTGTCATGCAGTCATGGGAGTGACTACACCATCACTTTTTTGTCACATGTCATAACCTGGTCGAGGGAAGACCTATCCCATCGCATTCTCACTCAAGGGAGGGATTATCCCAGGCATGGACACCAGGGGAGAGGGACTTAGGGGACACTGCAGGATTCTGCCTACCACAGAAGACAAAGCTTCTGGGGAGGCTTGGCCTGGTGCAGATGCTAAACCCAGAGGGGACCAGTCCAGGGATCGCCCAGAGTTCCTCAGGATGGTGTCCACTGTCTGAGCAGAATCCTCCACTGGGCAATTTACAGCACAAATTGTGAAGTCCTCACCCTGCATGAAGCAGATACAATCAGGTGATTCGGGAAAGGCTCAGATGAAAGCAGGGACCAGCCAGGAGAAGGCCAGACTCAGGAGCCTCAGGAGGGCCTGGGAGGTGGCCAGCAGCTGCCACTTCACAGAACCAGAAGATGGAAGGCCCAAGGGCGGAGAAGTCAGGACTAGAGTCAGTTGGGTGAGATAGAAAATCCAGTCCCCCAGCAGCACAGAGCCCTTGGGGAATTCCCAGTGGCTGCTGCGGGTAAATAGAAAAGAAATCCAGCTGCCCACAGAAGGTGGCCTCTATTTTAAAGATTAAAAAACTAATGCTCAGAGAGGTTAAGTGACTTGCCCAAGGTCACACAGCTGGGAAGTGGGAGAGCTGGGATTTGAACCCCCTTGATTTGACTTTCTGTCACTTGCAACCAGTAAGTCCTGATTACTATGCCATGTGACCCCTGGCAAACCAGGGAGCGAGTTCCTGAAGCTTTTATTATAGTTGTGTGTGTGTGTGTGTGTGTGCACACACACATGCGCACTCACATGTATATGTGCAGGGTTACAACATAAGATGTACTTCTTACCAGGGGTTGTGTTTTAAAATATTTGCAAACAGGCCAGGAGCAGTGGCTTATACCTGTAATTCCAGCACTTTGGAAGGCCAAGGTGGAAGGATCACTTGAGGTCGGGAGTTTGAGACCAGCCTGGCCAACATGGTGACACCTTGTCTCTACTAAAAATACAAAAATTAGCCAGGCATGGTGGCACACATCTGTAATCCCAGCTACTTGGGTGACTGAGGTGGGAGGATTGCTTGAACCCAGAAGGCAGAGGTTGTAGTGAGCCAAGATCATGCCACTGCACTCTAGCCTGGATGATAGAATGAGACTCAATCTCAAAAAATTAAAATAAATAAAATACAAAATAAAATAATAAATATTTGCAAGCATTGCTTTAAACTCGTGTTACTCAAAGTGTCCTCCATGGATCAGCAGCCCCAGATACTGGAAACGCAGTCTCAGGCCCCACCCTAGGCCTGCTGAAGCAGAACCTGCATTTTAACAAAATTCTCGGTTGAGCTGTGTGCAGTTTTGAGAAGCTCAGCTCTGGTTAGAACTTAAAAGCGCCCACAGTGCCTAGGGCTCTGCAAGGAGCTCCAGGGCCCCTCATCATCTCTCAAGGCTCCCCCAGATGTGAGGGAACCTTAGGGCAGTGACAGGAACTGAAAACAGAATCCCCAAATGCTTCCCACCCCGCCGCCCAGCCCTCCCCGCTGCTGCCTCCTGGCGCAACTCTCCCTGGGACTGTGCCCAGGGTTTCCCACAGTGCCTGGGCCTCTCAGTACCTCCTGGGGGCTGAGGCCCACCCGCCCAACTTGCCCCCCAGGGCCACCCAGGACAGGGCCTGGCAAGCTTCCCAGAAGTGGAAGTGAGACTTGGTTTAAAGAAACAGACCACAAAAATACAAAAAAAAAAACTAGCCGGGTGAGGTGGCGGGCGCCTGTAGTCCCAGCTACTCGGGAGGCTGAGGCAGGAGAATGGCGTGAACCCGGGAGGCGGAGCTTGCAGTGAGCTGAGAACTGGCCACTGCACTCCAGCCTGGGCAACAGAGCGAGACTCCGTCTCAAAAAAAAAAAAAAAAAAGAGAGACCACAAAAAGGGTGGCGACCAGCTTCTCTCTGCCCTGCCATGAAGGTGTACCCACAAAGAGCTAAGGTAGCAGCAGGAGGGATGGAAGTCGGATAGTTAGACAGCGTGGTGCTGTGGTCACCACCACAATTTCGGACTCCTGTCTTCACCCAGCAGGTCCATGAGAACATTTATCCACCCACCCACGCACCCAACCACCCACGCACGCACCCACCCACGCACCCACACATCACTCACCCACCCACGCACCCACGCACCCACCCACGCACGCACCCACCCACTTACCCACACATCCACCCACCCATCCACCACATACTGAGGTCCTCCTGAGAGCTGGCCACTGCTCCAGGGACTGTGGTACAGACAGGCAAGCATTCTGCCAGTAACCCACTGGGTGACTTATGAAGTCGCCAAGGCACCCCGGGCCTCAGTTTTCCCTTTGGTAAAATGTGAGAGTTAAACAAGAGGCCTCCAAAACATTTCATTTTGATCTTTCTTTTGATATGGCAGTAATAAGGGTGAATGGCATACAGTAAGCGCTCAATGAGTGCCTGTCCATGAACAGACACAGCCCCAACACCACTGTCCATGCCCCCAGTTTTACAGAGGCAGCCCCAGGCCCAGCCCCATGGTGAGCCAGCGGGATGATCATTCTGCACTGCTTTGCCACAAACTGGCCTTGGTGTGGTCATGTGACTCACTTCTGACCAAGGGGACATCAAAAGAAGTCTGCTGCAACCTCAGGGAAAGATTTTGCTTCCTGATATAAGAGAAACACACAGAGAAGACCTCCTTTCTCCCCACCCAGCCCCTTTCTTCCAGTTTGAGAGGCTGCGGTGTAAAGAATTGATGTCTGGAGCAGCTGCAGCCATATCGGGACCCTGAGGCAAGTAAGATGGCAGTGTCATAGGCACTGAATGGCCTGGTCTTCGACAACATCACTGCGGGGCTGAGCCACACCTGGAAACTCATACCTCTGGACTTCTTAAGTTAAATGGCCTTGTCATCTACGCCATAGTGCACTGGGCTTTCTGTTACCTACAGTTGAGGCATGCTAACCAATCTGGTCAGTTCTTTAAAGCCACTTCTTACCCATCTCCCAGAGCTCTGCTCAAACGCCCCTTCCCTGCCAGCACCCGTCCAGACACTCTTGAACTCACCACAGTCCTTGGCAGCACACTGAGCATAGGTGCCATTTAATTTGCCAGGAGAGCTGGGGAGAAATCCCTAACCTTAACCTCTAACGTGGGTGGGGCAGAAGGAAAATCCCATTTTTCTGGTGCCCTCGTCTAAGTCAGAGCCCTGGGCTGGAGAGAGGCTAGGTCTGCGTCTGCGCAGTGACTAGAAGGATTCCTAGCCCACCTCAAGGTCAATAGTGATAGCACAGGAAGCCAAACTGCATCAGAATTCCCAGCTGAGGCCAAGGAGCCAAGCAGGCCTCAGCCTTGCCATTTCCTAGCTGTGTGCCCTTGGGCAAGTGACTTCACCTCTCTGGGCCTCAGTTTCCCCATCTGTAAAATGGGAACAGTAACACCTCAAAGATCATGATAAGGGCTAAATGGAGGCAATTAAGGGAGCCAGCTAGCCGCTCGGAGGCCTATTTCCCGTGGGCAGGAAGCTAGCATGAGGGTGGTTGGGAGGATGACACCCCACTCCTGGAATGTGTGGGAATGAAGCTGTCTGGTAACCAGTGTGAGGCCAGGGTCATCTCACAAACTCTCTATTCTAGATCCAGCTTCCACAGAAAGTTCCAGGACGTGAGCTGTCACTAACCCTTCCCTGGCTGCCACCCAACAGCAAGGTGGCCTGCCCCTGTACCTCCCAAGGGTCCGAGGCCGTCCCCAGGCCCCTGCTTAGGACCATGTGCTGGCCAGGCCTGGCTGTTTCCCCCTGCTGTAGGAGGACGAGACAGGCGAGATGACAGGATGGCCTTTTCTATCCAAAGTGTAATCAGACAACCCGCGTACCTGCTCCAACCTCACTATGAGGAGAGGCCGGTGAGTAATAAGATCTGACGTTTCTGGAGCATTGCTACGTGCCAGATGTGTTCTAGCACTTTCTATCAATTTATTTCATCCTCAGAACAACCCTGTGCGGTAAATACTATTATCATCGCCATTTTACAGATTAAGAAACCAAGGCTCGGAGAGGTTAAGTAACTTGCCCAGGGTCACACAGCTAATAGGCAGTGGAGCTGGGCTTCGCAACCACCTGATCTGACTTTCTGCCGTTTGCAGCCAATCAGTCCTGATTAATGTGGCATATGACCCTGGGCACCTGCTCTGAACCAAACTGGAAGGCGAGCTGGCTGGAGAAGCCCTTTCCTTCTCAACAAACAGGCCAAAGCTCCAGCGCTCCTGCTCCAACAGAAACCCCGACAAATGGAGATGGCGGTGGCCAGGGTCAGCAAGAGAAGCAGGCGGCCTGAGCTGGGGGCCTGGGGACCACACACGGAAGGCGCCGCCTTGCTTTCTCACCCGGCACCAGCAGCCCCAGGCAGCTTAACCCAGGAGGTCACGCATCTCTTTTGAAGTCTGAGTCACAGGAGGAAGATTCCATTTAACGCTCCGATAAACCAAAACCACTGAGAAAACAAACGAGAGGCTGCCCAGGCACAAGCACGCTCACCCTTCAGGAGCCCCGGAGGGTGCTGGCTCTACGGCAACGGGGCTCGTTCCAAGCCAGCCTGTCGCTCAAGAATGATCCCAGCCCAGGACGACGCAAGGCCGTGACTGTCAGCGCCATTTTACAGGTGCGGAAATGGAGGGCCAGAGATTGCACCACCTACACAAGGTCACACAGCCCATGAATGAGACCGGAAATGGCGAATAAAATTGAGGTCTCCCCATGCCCCCCAGTGCTCTTCCCTCCTTCCTCAGAGCCAGGTGAGAGTTCTCCCGCCCCTGCTGCAGAGAGCAGTACTGTTTTGGGGTACACTGCATTCATTTCTCTCTTTTTTTTAAGAGACAGGGTCCTGCTCTGTTGCCCAGGCTGGAGTGTGGTTGTGCAATCATAGCTCACCTCAGCCTGGAACTGTCGGGCTCAAGCAGTCCTCCCACACTGGCCTCCTAAAGCGCTGAGATCACAGGCATGAGCCACTGCATGCAGCCTCATTCCCCTTTTCAATGGGGGCATCACTCTGAATTTCCTCCACGCAGACCAGGATGGTCAGGTGGCCTCCATCCCCTGAAAGGGCAGAGCCTGTG
Organism: Trachypithecus francoisi; assembly: GCF_009764315.1. Lineage (NCBI taxonomy): Eukaryota > Metazoa > Chordata > Mammalia > Primates > Cercopithecidae > Trachypithecus > Trachypithecus francoisi. The sequence goes on along the minus strand of NW_022681456.1, from coordinate 8,427,959 downwards.
CCCCAGGCCTGGCCAATCAGAGCACTGCTAGCCAGGTGACTGGCTCAAAGACGGGCATGTGACCCGAGCTGGTCCCATCAGAAGGAGGGCTAGGTAACTGTGCCAGAGTTAACCAGGGAGAAAACATTCCATCCCCCCCAGACTGGAACGAAGGGAGATGTGAGTTAACACAACACAAATGTATTATCTTACAGTTCTAGAGGTCAGAAGGCCACAGTGGGCCTCACTGGACTTAAAGCAAGATGTTGGCAAGGCTGTGTTCCTTCTGGAAATTGCAGGGGAGAATCCATTCTGTGCCTTTTCCAGCTTCTAGAGGCTGCCTATACTCCCAGGCTCATGGCCTCTTCCAGCAAAGCCATCACTCCTGCCTCTGCCTCTGCAGTCACAACTCTCTCTGACTCATGCTTCTCTTTCACTGATAAGGAACCTTGTGATTACATCACCCTTATGATAATCCAGGAGAAGCCCCCATCTCAAGATATGTAACCAAATTAGATCTACAAGGGCCCTTTTGCCATGTCAGGTAACATATTCATATGTTCCCTGGGATTAGGACATGGACATCTTTGGGGTGGTTATTCTGCCTACCATAGCAATCAGAACCACAGCAGGCAGGGTGCCAAGATGGAGAGAAAGTAAATCCTGGTGAATGTTTTGAGCCCCTGGATCAAGCTGTACCTGAAGGTATATACTTAACTTTTCAGTTACATCATGACGATTAAATTTCCTTTTTACCCCTAAGCTAGTTGGAGGCTTTTGTTTTGCTTTGTTTTGTTTTACCATTTGCAAACAGAGAGCCTGGCTGAATTAACTCCCAACCCATAAAGATTTCACTGTGAGAAATTACCAGCTTGCATGTGTCTCTCACATGAGGCTGAAATCTTGAGAGTAAAGACAATACCTCCTATAACTTTGTCTCATCAGCACCTAGCACAAGAGGCACTGAGAAAATGTTTGTTGATTGAGTAACAATTTACTGATGGAATAAACACCCTCCTACATGCCCTCCCTCAGTGGCCATCACGAGAACAAGAGGGCAGAGAGAAGCCTTGGCAGGATTTCCCAGGGGTGAATGGTAAGTCAGTCATTTCCCTCTGGGAGTGGCAGCTTCCTCAGAGAGAGGTGACCCAGACAGAAGTCCCAGAGAAAGCCTGACCTTCGTGGGCAGTGAGGGGCCCTGCCCCCCAGAGCCAGCACTTCCCAGTTGATCCCGGGACAGCAGCTGCAGCGCTCTGCCGACAAATCTTTCTGAGTCATTTCTGGTCAGGAAGCAGCTTGCCGTCAGATGAAAGTCACAGTGGCTCCCTCTGCACACCTGGAGGAGGCAGCAGCCTCCTCTTTTCCACAGCCACAGAGTTCGGTGGCCACGGCCCTGCAAGGAGGGTCTCACGGGGCAAGGAGAGGAGTCAGAAGAGAAGCCTCCCAGGAAGACCCGTGTGTCCTGGTCCCCAGAACTGAGCTATCGTTTTACCCGATGACAAGGTCACTGCCATTCTTGTTCCCACGTACATCTGAGACATGTGGTCTGAGGCAGGCTCCCTCCCTCTCTTCTGCGCCCCACTCCCCAGACACACCTGCCTGTTCTTTTCTGATTTATCCTCTGTGGGCTCTGAAGGGCAGGCCTTACGCTTTGACAGATCCACGCTGAGCCCTGCACTCAGCCCTCCGTGCATTCAGGTACAGCAGTGCGGCAGGCCTTTGCATATGCCGTTCCCTCTAGCTGGCACACTGTTCCCCACACAGTCTAAACTTTAGCTACTGTCACTCATGGATGCTCAAAGACTGAACTGAAACATTGCTTTTTGTTCATGTACTCAACTAGCATTTATCATGATCACTGGTGATACGGATACAGCACTTACAACGTGCCAGGCTCTGTTTCATCTATTACAGATACACACAACAACGTATTTACTCTTCACCAAAAGGCTAAGGTGGGGAAACTGAGGCATGGGTGGTAAGTGACAGACCCAGAATTTGGACCCAGACAGAGCTGCCCCCAAGGGCTGGGTGCTCAATCCTTGGGCCACACCATACAGATTTCCTGGACTCCTGGACTTTAGCCAAGTCCCCCTGCTGTGCGCCCCACCCAACTGCCTGCCAGACCCCATGAGCAGGGGCAGGGGTGGCTTTGTTCACCTCTGACCCCCAGCACCATCACTGAATGGCACGTCAATACATCAATGAATGAATGGGCACCCAAGCCTTGGGACCTTGGACACCTAACAGTCCTGTGCCTCAGTTTCCCCTCTGTGGAATAGGGATAATAATGGTATCGACTCTTGACAAAAGGCATATCTGAGCCCCTCCTCTTAAGGGGAATCCTGACAAGGAATTTGAGTGAGAAATGGGGGGATCTCAAAATACATCAATGATTTCAGTCGCACTGCTCCACAGAGGCCCAGGCATGAATGACGTTATAAATATTTAATAACTCGATGATCTGGGCTCCCGTCCAATGGAATGAAACCTGGATATAAACACTGGGCACAGTATGCTGATGTGGATCAGTGTGTCTGACCCCTGGGCACCCGCTGGGGGCACAGCTCCACCGGGCCCAGTGCTCTGGAGCTCCCGCAGACACCACCTGCCACCATGAGTAAGCCAAGGTGAACAGGCAGCTGCAGGAAGGGCGTCCAGATGGTTGAGTCGCTGGGACCCTCTGCAGACTCCCCAGGGGCAGTGGAGCCCACAGAAAATGCAGGGGCGCTGCACAGCCTGGACTCCCCGCCCAGGCCAGACGTCCTCAGCTCAAGACCCAGCTGACACTTCCTCCCCACTGGTCTACAGCGCCTGAAATGTGGGCCTCCCCAACACGGGCAGTGGGTCCTTTTGGAGTGGCCAGAGGGGTCCTGTTAGGGAACCTGTGGATGGCTCGGGATTTTAGAATACTCTGAGCTTGGGGTGCCCAGAGAGCAGACCTTCAGAACCCACGTGACTGTCTCTGCTTGTGACTCCTGACAGCTCCTTAATCCTAAAGAAGCCAGATCTGAATCTTGGCAAATTGTAGCCAGGAGTTCTCAAGCAGCCAGAGAGTGATGGGCTCCCACTGGCAGAGGAAAGATCCAGCTTTAGGAGCAGAATCACGCCTGCGAGCTGGCCCTAGCGAGCTGTGGCCTCTGCTTACACACTTCCAGGGACGGGAGCCCACTCCCTCCTCCATTCATGGCTCAGGGTTGTGGCCGGAGCCTACCTGTGCAAAAGCAACTCCAGCAGCCACCAGCCCCGCCCAGCTCTGCCCACACAGCTGCAAGGCCAGCATCTTGCCCTTTGTCAAGTTTACCACATCATGTCCCACCGCCCATTTGCTGAAATCAGCCCCAAATTGCCTGGAAACCCAGACTCCGCACCCCCTCCCCAGCTTTCCTTCTTCATGGAGTTTCTATTTCAGAACAAGGAAACAGATACCCCCAAAACAATTAAAGAAATAAATCTATAATTACAAATTGTACTACATGCCATGGGGAGAAATGGCAAGAAAGGAGATGGGCTACTTTTAAGGATGAGTTTTGACACAAAAATAGTTCCAGAATATTTCCTGGGTTTGTGAGAACAAGGGTTTCTATCTCACGAAACAGAGAAAAAAGAAAGGAAGGAGGGAGGGAAAAGAAAGGGAAAGAAAGAGAGAGGAGAAGAAAGGGAGGGAGAGAACCCAGGAAAGAAAAGAGCCACTGATTGCCTAGAACCATAGCCTCATCCGGGGGCCAGCACACCGCAGCCGCTAGACAGATCCAGCCGGTAGCAAAGGAGAAGAGTTCACAGCCTGCACACTAAGAATAATTTTTACATTTTTAAATTTTTTATTTATTTATTTATTTGAGACAGAGTCTTGCTCTGTTGCCCAGGCTGGAGTGCTGTGGCCCAGTCACAGCTCACTGCAGCCTTGAACTCCTGGGCTCAAGCAATCCTCCCACCTCAGCCTCTCGAGTAGCTGGGTCTACAGGCACATGCCACCACGCCTGGCTAATTTTTATTTTAAACACTGGGTCTCACTACATTGCCCAGGCTGGTCTCAAACTCTTGGCCTCAGTGATCCTCCCACATTGACCTCCCAAAGCAATGGGATTACAGGCATGAGCCACCGCACCTGGTCATTCTTTACATTTTAAAAGTTTTTACAAACAAAACAAAAACTAACAAAGAATGTACAACAGAGACCTCGTGACCCACAAAGCCTAAAATATTTACTACCTGGCCCTTGACGGAACACGTTCGCTGTCTCCGAATCCCGCCACTGACTTCTGCTGGGGCCAGCCGTGAAAAGCAGACAGAAGGGGCAGATCAGACGGCCGAGAATTTTCCATTTCTGCCCACGAGGCCAAGCACCATCCATCACAAACCTCTAAACGCCGAGGCCTGGAAGGTTAAGTGATTTCTGCTCCAGCTCAGTGAGGCGAGGTCAGGGGCGGGCCAGAGAATGGATGTCCTCATGCACCAAAGAGAAAGGAGTCATTGCCCAGCCTCTACCATTAGCCATTGCTCATCGGCTGTTTGGGAAGCAGGGGAATTAATTTTGCTTGTTCCATGTGTGGTATTTTATGAAATAAGGGGAGAGAAAAGGCCTATTTATCAGTCAGGGCTCCCGGCTGCAAGTGACAAAATTCCCAATTCAAAGTGGCTGAAGCGACAGAGAGAGCTTATCAGCTCATGTTACTGAAAAGTCCAGGGGTTGGGTGAGTTTCAGGCACAGTTGGATCCAAGGGCTCACAATAGCACCTCCAGGACTCATTCTCTGCATTCCCCTAGGGTTTTGTTGTTGCTGTTGTTTTGTTTTTTTCTTTAGATGTAGTCTCGCTTTTGTAGCCCAGGCTAGAGTGCATTGGCATAGTCTTGGCTCACTGCAACCTCCGCCTCCTGGGTTCAAGCAATACTCCTACCGAGTAGTTGGGATTACAGGTGCCCACTACCACACCCAGCTAATTTTTGTATTTTTTGCTAGAGACGGGGTCTCGAACTCCTGACCTCAGGTGATCTGCCTGCCTTGGCCTCCCAAAGTGCTGAGATTACAAGCGTGAGCCACCACGCCTGACCCTCTGGGTTGGTTTTATCCTCAGGCAGGCTCCCGCTTCCTAAGGCAAGAATCTCACCGATCCCTGGCCGCATCATGTGACCCTCCTTTGGACCAATGACTGCAGTCAGAGGATGGGATGACCTGATTGGTCAAGCCTTGGTCATGTGCTCCTCCAGGAGCCAGGGAGGCGGGGTCAGCCCCACCTGAACTACCGATGGTGAGAGACAAAAAGAAATGTTTCCCGCAACAAGATCCCGGGTCGCCGTTACCATGAGGAACAGATGCTGAGCTGGTAAAAGCAACAGCTGTCCGCAATAGAAGCAAACTCCTATTTCCAGGCCCCTTGGCTAAGTCTCACCACCACCAGTTTTACAGCTGAGTAAACTGAGGTCTTGGAGGTGAAGTCAGTCTCCTTTGGTGATGCAGTCAGCGCGCCAGTCCCAATCTGGGTCTGATTCATGCTCAGGCTGTTCTCACTGACCAGCGTGTATCTCTAATCCTGCCCTCCAAGAACCCTGCACACAGTTGGTGTGCAATAAATGCACATCACATCGAATTGTTGTTAAGAGTCTGCCCCTGCCCACTGGACCGTAAGATGCCTGAGGGCAGAGATCATGCCTGTCCTGTTCACTGTGGCACCCCAACACCCAGCACATAGCAGGTGCCCCACCAACGCTTGGTAAATGAATACCTTGGCGCATAGTACGTGCTTCACAAGTACTGGACAAACATATGTGTCTCTGTGGATGCTCCACAAATACCTGGTGAGTGAATGCAAGTCTGTTTAGTGCCTCACGCACAGTAAGTGCTCCACAGACAGTGGTAAATGAACGGATTCTTAGTGCCCGCACACAGTGGGTGCTTAGTAAATATTTAGTGAATCAATGAGTGGATCTCGATGGGAACCAAGCTGCCTGGATGCTCAAATATTTCCAGATCATTAACAAAATAGAGGAGAGAGATTAGGGGGCTGGTGGGGGAGGAATGAATGAATGACAGAAACTTTTGCTGGACTTTAGTGCTCAGACAAGGATCCACAGTCCTTGCGGCTCCACAGTGAGCGCCAAGGCTGCTTGCAAGGAAAACCCACTTTTGGAAAGGGCGCTGGGTCTTTGTGAGCTCGGAGAGGGGGCGGCGGGGCTGGCAGCAGAGTCAGGAGGAAGGGAGGTCAGCCAGGGCAGGCGAGCGACGGGCCGTGCCAGGGACACCGCGCCCCGGGCAGGGCCTGCTCCCCCTGCCCCGACCTTGCCTCCCGTTCCACAATAGAGCATCCATTGTAAGTGGGTAATTGGGTTCCGGCGCATCCCTTCCCCCGGCTGGGGGTGGAAGCAAAGGGAAACACAGTCTGTTTTCTATTTGTCACGGCTGCCAAGACGCCACTCCCTCCCCCAGCCTCCGCTCTGGCTGAGCCACAGCCGCTTCGACATTCCTTGGCCTGGACTGAGCCTGCATTCAGAGCTGCCCACCCCTGCTGGCTGACCCAAGAGAAACCACGTGACAGAGGCCTAGAAACAGTCTCAGGGGCCTCCTGGCCTCTTTCCCCAGCCTCCCCCATGGGAAGCCGAAACCACAGCCCTCGCAGGAGTCTTTCCACCCCAAGGAGGACTCACATCCTGGCTCCGTCGCTTTTTAGCTGTGTGACCTTGAGCCAGTCACTTAGCCTCTCTGTGCCTGTTTCCTTCTCTGTAAAATGGGGAGGAGAGTAATGATAGACAGGCGCTCTTGTGTGTTGAACATATTCCTCCAGGCAGAGTGCTGAGCACATAGAAAGGGTCTGGTCACCATTAGCCGTCATTTAATTTACTCTTTTAGGGAGTGAGTGGGACCTTTCTGGTTTCGGTGTAATTCACAGAGTTGGGTGTCTCTGTCCCTGAACAGTTTGAAGTGGGGGATACAAGGGCAAATGTTCAGAGGGCCCCGTGCCTGAGCCGCAGGCTGCCCCACCGAGCTGCCCACTGACATGCAGAGGGCCTGTTGGATGCCTCAGGTGCGCCCAGCTCACACTGACCTGACGGGAGAGGATCAGGGAGGTGAGAGGAGGAACACACAAAGAAGTCAAAGGTCTGAGGTTGCCTATGAGGGGCTGGTGACCTATCGTGTTGGGTTAGAAGGCAAACGGGCTCTGCTGACATGTCCCTGCGCCCCTGAGTTCTGTGGGAGTTGGGGAAATGCAGCAGGCTTGGAGGAGTTCCTGGCAGAGGTGAGCCAGGTTTGAATCCTGCCTCTGCTGTGGACCTTGGGCAATGTCTTCACCTCTCTGGGCTTTATGATTTCATCTTTTGGGGACTTCTTCAAGAAAAAGAACAGCACAAGTCAGCCAGGCCTTTCACAGGCAAGGTTAGGGCAATTTCAGAAGACGCCAAGACACCTTGAACTTGGCCTTTGTTGGATGAAATCCCGTGGAGGCCTTGACTTGGATATTCAGAGTCATCCTGCTTCAGCCCCGCAAAGGGCCCGTGTGGACAGATGTGCACCTGGGGCTCCAACCCCAAGCCCCTCCATACCTTGGGCAATCACTGAACCTCCTCATACTCAGTCTCCGCATCTATAAAAGGGTACTTCAGAGGCACCAGCGTGAGGGCTTAAGCTAACAGACTTGGTGCACAGCAACTGTTCGATAGATCTTAGCAACTACCCCTAATTCCCAGTGGCAGAGGCATCTGAGAGAAGCGGAGGCAACGGACAGCAAAGGCCACAGCTTATCTGTGGACAGCAGCGGGGCCCTCACTCCCCTCTTGATGAATAAACTTGGACATGGTAGTAATGGTCTGTTTGAGTTCTTTCATGACCTCAGGTGCGTAAAATCAGATTAATCATTGTCCTGTGACTCGCTCCCGTGGCTGGTGAAGCCTGACCTGTTTTTGTTTTATGGGTTTATTTCTTAATTTCTTTTTTTGCTTTCAAATTTGTTTCACAATATAATGGACACTCATGAAGCTACTACCCCCACTGCAAGAACAGAACATAACTCAGGCAGGGACACATCTGCCCCCAGACTCTCCCTAGAGGTAAGCCCCACTCCTCGATTTAATAAACACATCTTTTGTCCTCACTGTGGGCTTTGGGCATGAGCATGTTTGTGCCTGAACCGGTGCTTCTCACACGACAGTGTGCTCAGTCACTTGGGAGACTGTGGCCCAGCCCAGAGCGTCCAACTCAGCAAGTCTGGGGTAGAGCCTGAGAATGTGCATTGCCAACACGTTTCCAGGAGCTGTTGCTGCTGCAGCTCTGGGACCACACACGTTGAGAAGCTCACCCTAAAGAATGTATTACCAGGCTGGGCGCGGTGGCTCACACCTGTAACTCCGTGGGAGGCCAAGGCGGGAGGATCACTTGAGGTCAGGAGTTCGAGACCAGCCTGATCAACATGGTGAAATCCTGTCTCTACTAAAAATACAAAAATTACCTGGGCGTGGTGGTGGGTGCCTGTAATCGCAGCTACTCGGGAGGCTGAGGCACGCTAATCACTTGAACCCAGGAGGCAGAGATTGCAGTGAGCCGAGATGACGCCATTGCACTCCAGCCCGGGTGACAGAGCAAGACTTTCAAAAAAAAAAAGAATTGATTATGGAGTCGTAGTTGTTTTTAAACTTCCTAACACAAGGGTCATGGGATATGTAGTCTTCTGTGACTAGGTTTTCTCTTTTTAACTCTCCACAGACGAGTCTCGATTTTACCTGAATCGAGATTGACTCCGGGCACTTTGGCAGTGTCTGGAGACATTTTTGACTGTCACAACTGGTGGAGAGGGTGCTGCGGCTCCAAATATGCTGCAAAACGTCCCACAATGCACAGACGGGCCCCATCACGAGGAGTGCTCTGGCCTCAAATGTCCATAGTCCCAAGAGATACGAAGACGCACGTCCACGTAAGAACTTACACACAAATGTGCATAGCAGCGTTATTCACAATCGCCAAGAAGTGAAAACAGCCCGAATGTCCACCCACTGACAACTCCATAAACCACACAAGGTCTGTCCATGCAATGGAATATGACCAGCCACAAAACGGATTCAGCACTGACACACGCTGCAAAGTGGACGAACCTCGAAGCATGATGCAGAGTGAAAGAAGCTAGACACAGAAGGCCACACAGTGTCCGGTCCCATTTCTGTGGAAAGTCCAGACCAGGCAGACCCATAGAGCTGGACGGTAGATTGGTGTCTGCCAGGGGCCGGGGAAGAAAGGAACAGAGGGTGATGGAACAGGGTTTCGTTTGTGCTTTATTTATTTATTTTTTTTTTTTTTTGAGATGGTGTTTCGCTCTTGTTGCCCAGGTTGGGGTGCAGTGGCACAATCTCGGCTCACTGCAACCTCCGCCTCCCGGATTCAAGCGATTCTCCTGCCTCAGCCCCCCAAGTAGCTGGGATTACAGGCACACACCATCACACTCAGCTAATTTTTTTGTTTGTTTTAAGTAGAGACGGGGTTTCACCATGTTAGTCAGGTGGGTCTCGAACTCCTGACCTCAGGTGATCCACCCACCTTAGCCTCTTCAAAGTGCTGGGATTACAGGAGTGCGCCACTGCACCCAGCCCTTTTTTTTTTTTTTTTTTTTTTTTGGATAGGGTTTCACTCCCACCACCCACCCTGGAGTGTAGTGGTGTGATCTCACCTCACTGCAGCCTCCACCTCCTGGGCTCAGATGATCCTCCTGCCTCAGCCTCCCGAGTGGCTGGGAGCACAGGCACACACCACCATGCCCAGCTAACTTTTATATTTTTTGTATAGATGGGGTCTCGACATGTTGCCCAGGGTGGTCTTAAACTCCTAAGCTCAAGTGATCCTCCCGCCTAGGCCTCCTAAAATGCTGGGATTACAGGCATGAGCCACGGTGCCTGCCTGGGTTTCCTGTTGAGGCTTGAAGATGCTGCTGCAGCACACATTCTTAGTCATGTCGCCTGAGGCGCACGTTCAAGAGTTCTGCCTTGGCACATATGGAAGAGAAAAATTACTGAGTCTTAAAGAACAGGAAAGCTCCACTTTACCGGAAAATGTTAGCATCATGTTAAGTACTTGCTACTTGCAGCAGGCACTGGGCTAAACAGCTGCCTATTTTCTCATGGAATTGTCCCCGCACTAGTATTCTTGGGTCCATTTTAGAGATGAGGAAACTGAGACTCAGAGAGGGGGATTAACTAGCCTGGCCCAGAAGTGGCAGAACAGCCTTAAGCTCTTGGCCACTCATCCTACAGCTCAATCCTGTCACTCCCCTTGGAGCCTGAGAGACAGTTCCCCAAGCAGGCACACTGCAGGCAGCGGGGCAGGAGGGGGCTTGGCAGAAGCCATGGACCTCCCCCCACCTCTATGGCCTTTGAATAATTCACCAGCCGCTTCCAGTCCAGCCCAGTGGTAAACACTTGTTTAGAAAATAACCAAGAGCCTCCAACAGGTTTCCCGGAGTGTGACCTGCTGAACTTTCTGGAACCCCTGGCAAGCCTACATCACACATCCCAGCCACCTATGCCCTCAGGTACACAGAACTGTACAGCACCCCAATGCCTCCTGCCTGCCCGGTGTCCAAACTCCAAAAAATACCTGCACACCCAAGCACAGAGGAATAGCACAGCCACAGTGCACGCGGGGTCTGCAAACCGAGCACAGCCACAGCACATGCAGGTCTGCAAACCGCCAACCTGGTTCCCAGCAGAGAGGAATAGCACAGCCACAGCGCATGCGGGTCTGCAAACCTCCAACCTGGTTCCCAGCAGAGAGGAATAGCACAGCCACAGTGCACGCGGGGTCTGCAAACCGAGCACAGCCACAGCGCATGCGGGTCTGCAAACCGCCAACCTGGTTCCCAGCAGAGAGGAATAGCACAGCCACAGCGCATGCGGGTCTGCAAACCGCCAACCTGGTTCCCAGCAGAGAGGAATAGCACAGCCACAGCGCATGTGGGTCTGCAAACCACCAACCTGGTTCCCAATGCCAGTTTTACCGTGAACTTGCTGTGTGACTACAGGGCAGTGACCTCTCTGAGCTCCAGTCTCCTCACTTAATATAAGAGGGATATCAAGGCAACGGGCATATGTGTCAGGCTGCAAATCCCAATCTACAAGATACGACTGATTTTTATTTCTTTCCAATTGACTGGGGGCTGATTCCAAACCCCATCCTCGCAGGATGAAGGAAGATTCAGTCTCAGGATTGAGTTCCTCCATGCTGGATTGGATCAAAGACCAAATGTCCATGAGGCCCCTCCCGTCACTGGTTCCCCTGGGCACCCTGGAGAGACCTGGGATGGGGAATGGGGACTGTAAAGTGGTCTTTTCTGGGGTAAAGGGGGCAGGCCTTGTCTGCCCTGGAACTCTTGGCTTAGGGTGCCCTCTTCCTGGTGCAGGACACATTCCAGACCCCTCACCTCCAGAGCATTGCGGCGGAACCAGGTCACCAGGCCCGCCTCGCTACCCGCTCCCAGCATGCGAACATCTCGCTCTCTCTCTCCATCTCCCTCCAGAACCAGCAACAGCTTTCCTAGCAAGCTCAGGTGTGACCAACGTGTAGTTCCTCCCGTTCTGCAGGAATAAAACTGGCTGGGCACACGGCCACAGAGTCTGAGACCTGGAGACCTCGCTCCCGCCTCCCTTGCCTTTGCTGGAATGTGAGTGGAAGTGTCCACACCTGCTTCACAGGCTTCTCCCTCTCCCCTGTTCTGAGAGCTGGAATGTGAGTCTGGTTTTAACACTGTTTCAACCACACCATGAGGACCTTATCCAAGGGGGATGGACAACAGGATGGAAGGGGCTGGGACCCAGTTACTGTGAGGCAGAGCTCCTGGCCGTCCTGGCAGCCCGCCTCCATCAGCCCTCTTCCAGTAGAGAGATACAAGCTTCTCTCTTGCTTTACCCAGTGTTGCATTGGGGTTTCTCTTCTCTCTCTCTCTCTTTTTGTTTTATTTTGTTTGTTTTTGAGACAAGGTCTTGCTCTGTCGCCCAGGCTGGAGGTCAATGGCTCTATCATAGCTCACTGCCACCTTGACCTCCTGCCTCAGCCTCCCAAGTAGCTGGGACTGCTGGTGTGTGCCACCATGCCCATGTCCAGCTAATTTTTTTGTATTTTTTGTAGAGACAGAGTCTCGCTATGGTGCCCAGACTGGTTTCAAATTCCTGGCCTCAAGTGATCCTCCTACCTCAACCTCCCAAAGCACTGCGATTACAGACATGAGCCACTGTGCCTGGCCTGGAGTTTCTTTGTTACAGCAGCTGAATCTATACCCTGACTAATATATCGAGTTTTCACAAAAGGTCAATATAGATGGACTGTCTTCCAGAAGCTTCTCATCTCTGCCCAGAAAAACAAATATCAAGGAAAGGGCTGGATGTTGCCTTGGAATTGGGGGAGGGAAAATCACAGGGTGAATAAACACAGATGAATATCTCAGTAAAGAACCTGTTCAGCGCAGTACCTTCCTTGGGGAGTGGTTTGAAGGACCCCCGGGGACTGACGCACACAAGACAGCCGGCTCCTGAGGCCTGGGGCACAGCGAGTGCCAAGTGCCAGGAAACACTGTGGCCGTGGGGTGGCTGCCCTGAGCCTTGTCAATAGTGAGCACTTTGCTGTGAGCCCCCTCTGGCTTACAATCTGGCATGTGAGCTTGGGCAAGTCATTTCATAGTTGCAACAAATAATTACTGTGAGCACCTACTGTATGCCAGGCACCAAATAATTACTGAGCACCTACTATATGCCAGTTCTGGAAGCTGGAGACAAAGTGGGGAGTGAGAAATACCTAGTCCCTGCCCTCTCTGACTCAGATTTGACTATCTTGAGAGGTGCCAGCCCAGGGGTTCTTTGAGTGCCAGGCTGACCAACTCCAATGCCCTGCAGCAGGCACTCAAGTTCACAGCAGATGGAGTGACGTGGCAGAGGCACAAGGAGAATGGTTAATTTGGCAGTGAAAAACAGAATGGATTCGGCTCAGATGATTACCAGCCCCAGGAGGGACAAGAAAAAAAAAAACCCTGACTCTACGATGGCTCAGCAGAACTGCTCTCTCTAATAAATAATAATTCTCCAGCTTTCCTGCTAATAGTCACAGGCAGGATTTCTCATCTCTATCCCCATCCCCCACCAGAAGTCAGGCATGGGCGTGTGGCTTGCCTGGGCCAATGAGATGTCAGCAGAAGTGATGTAAGTTGCATCTAAGAAGAAGCTCTAAGAAGCAGTGCACAACCTGCCTCGAGCCCAATGATGCTCCACATTGCAGAGGCCCCCTCTGCATCCCAGAGTGAGAAGACATGGCACAGAGCCCCTCGCCAACACACAGCAGGCACATAGCACGGGTGAGAGACAAACATTGGTTATTAGAAAACCATGAGATTTTGGAGTTGTTTGTTACTGCAACACAACTGAGACGATACTGACTGATATAGCTCCCTTTCACAGGTGGGGAAACAAAGTCGGGAAGAAATCATGGAGGTTACCCGAAGTCAAACCCAGAGTACAGGCACAGACAAGACTCAAAGACAGGTCTGCCCTTTGCTGCAACCCTCCATTCTGAACAAACCCAGCCAAGCCCCTCACTGCTAACCACTTCAATTAGAGCCAGTGTCAAGGCCTCCTGGTTTCTAAATGAACAGCCCCGATCATGTTCGTTAAAGGCCCTGTCTGCTCAGACTGCTCATTTTATCAGAAACTGCCAACAAGATAAATGGCCCTGTAACTTATTGTTCTGCTGCAAAGCACCTCGCGGCAAGTGGCAGCACAGATGCCAGGAATAAATCACATCTGATCTTCCAAGAGCCAGGCAGAGCACTCATGAGGAGCATCGGAGGCAGGGGAGGCTGGAGCAGCCCTGGACCTTGGGGGGCTTCACTAAGGATCAGAGAGCTACAGGGGTCTTTATTAGGGCCCTGGAGCTCTGGAGTATGCATTGTTCTTTTTTATCGGCCCAGCACCTATTTCCCCTTCTTGGGGTTTAATAGCATCCCTTTTTCTTTGGAGAAACCATCTCTCCTCCACTCTCAGTCTGGCTGGTTCCGATGGGGTCATCCCTTCTCCCAGTTACAGAGAGAAGCATGAACACGTGACCTACCCTGGCCAATCAGAGCTTCACATCCTTTAGTAGCCATGACTAGCTCAGAGCAGGCAGGTGACCTACACCAGGCTGATGGGACCCAAACCTCAGACTTCTGCTTAAACTCTAGGAAAAGAAGAGTTCTCTCTTCTAACAGGTTGCTCACAGAAGGCACTTTTCCATTGAATTACCTCAGTTTCTAGCACAATTACAGGCACATGGTAGGTGCTTGGTAAAAATGGGCTGGATGAATGAACAGTCCACCTGGAGTTAGCACAGCTGGCTTCTTGCCTGGGCGCAGCCACCTGTAACTTCGAGACAGCTTCTTCACCTCTGCTGGTCTCAGTTTACTTGTCTATAAAAAGGCATTAATGACAGCACTTAGTAGTAGCTGATTGTATCAGTTAGCTCTTGCTGCCTATATGCTGCATAACAAAGGATTCCCACATGCAATCATTCGTTATCATTTCCACGTCTGTGGGTTGGCTAGGGGTCACCTGATCCAGGCTGGGCTGGGCTACCCCACCTGTCTGTCTTCCTCCTTGGATCAGTGAGTTAACCCAGGACCTGTTTGTCTCACCCAGCGACAGAGGCACAGCATACATAGTACAAGGTCCCTGAAGGGATAGGGCCAGTACTGGCACAGCCTCATTCCCACGGCCTTCTTTTTTTTTTTTCTTTTTTGAGACGGAGCTTCGCTCTTGCTGCCCAAGCTGGACTGCAATGGCACGATCTCGGCTCACCGCAACCTCCGCTTGCCAGGTTCCAGCGACTCTCCTGCGTCAGCCTCCCCAGTAGCTGGGATTAGAGGCATGTGCCACCATGCCCAGCTAATTTTGTATTTTTAGCAGAGACAGGGTTTCTCCATGTTGGTCAGTCTGGTCTTGAACTCCCGACCTCAAGTGATGCCCCCGCCTTGGCCTCCCAAAGTGCTAGGGTTACAGGTGTGAGCCACCATACCTGGCTCCACTGCCTTCTTATGGCCAAAGCAAGTCACATGGCCAGACTTAAAGTCAAGAGGTAGGGAAATGCACTATAGTTCTTTGCCACCTGGTAAAGGGTGCAGATGTGGGGGGTGGTGAGGCATTGAGGCTGGCTGTGCACCCCCCACAATGCCATTGTCTGTGCCTTGATGTTGACTTGATCCGTGTCCACCTCCTTCTCCACTAGAATAAACCTCCGAGCACCTGGATCTCTGTCTGCTCTGTCCACGGCTGTGTCCCAGCATCTAGAACAGGGCCCAGGACAGAGTCGATGCACAGCAAATACTTGTGGAAAGCCTGGCCAGCTGCCCCTGGCCTCCCTCTGCTGTGAGGATTGAGCCAGGTCAGAGACCCAGACGTGGCAATGGAAGTTATGGAAGCCCCCCAAAGACTCATGGTGCAGACCCCTGCTCCGGCTTTTAAACATCCAGTGGGAATGAATGTCCCATCTCTGACCCTGATAATCAGCAGTGCCAGGGGTTTGGGTGAGTGTTGTCACATCTGGGGAGTGACCTGCTGGCACTGGCCGTGTTTGCACTCCGTTCTCTCTTTCCTCTGGCCCAGTGGTCCCGGAGCGGCCCCTCACAGCTCACACCTATCCCGTTGGATCAGGAAAGCACAGGTTTAACTCCATGCTGAGGCCACAGACCTCTCTGGGGTGTGCAGGAAGTGGCCTGAAAAGCCCTGGGGAGAGGAACAGCCTGCTGGGGCTGTGTGCATGGCCCAGGGCGCCCGCGGCCCAGCCCTGGCCGGGCCTCCCATCCCTGCTGTGTGCGGTGTTCCTCTTGCCCTGCTTCCCATCTCTGAGAAACAGCAAAGTCACCCTCCCCATCTGCCCTTCCCTGGGGGAGCGGCTCCCACCCCCACATCCATCTGGACCTTAGTGCGGCCATCCCTCCCCTGCACAAAGCTCCTCCCAGCCCCAGCACACAGGAAACCTCTCGAGCCTGCCCCCATGGTGCACTCTTCAGCACAAAAGCCTTCCCCCTTTCCAGGCCCAGCCTGAAAGAACCAAATGTTCCTCTATTATGCAAGCTCATTCCTCTCTTCCTGCCGCGGCCGAAATTGCAATCTGTGCGGAGGGGTGGAGGGGGAAGAGCAGGCCTCGGAAAGAGAGAGCTGAACAGCAGCGGAAGGAGCCTCCCTCCCACCCTGCTAAACGCCAACTTAGCACCAGCCCCAACCCCTCGGAGGCCCCGGCGGACACACCAGCAGACGGGAAGTAGTGTCAGCACCTGTCACCAAACATGAACCCAGCCGTCTCTGTCGTTTGCCCAGAAGAGAGAAACTCTGGGTGTATTCCCACAGTGAAGAAGAACACTGCTGCCAGCCAGCCATCAACGACAGTGCTTTCATTCCAGGGAGCTAGGGCGGTGTCAAAGGCACTGATCCCTGGAAAACAACACGTGGGTATTGTGTGTTGAGAGCTGGCTATGCATCAGGCACTGTTGTAAGCACCTTACCCGTTTAATCCTCACACTCTATGGACAGGTCTTAGTATCATGCCCATTGCACAGAGGAGGAAACTGAGGCTCACAGTGGGTGGCTTCATGGAGGAAGCATAATCAGGAAGCAGAGGATCTGGAGTCCAAACCAGGCAACCCAACCCCAGATCTGCCACGTAAATAGCTGTTCTGTTAACGCTCGGATTGGCATTTGTGTTCCATAGGCCTTTCCTGCAAGCCAAAACGCCATACTATCTAAGATCCAGCAAACCCACTTCTGGTTTTTATTTATTTGTTTGAGACAGGGTCACACTCTGTTGCCGAGGCTGGAGTGCAGCAGCACGATCATGGCTCACTGCAGCCTTGACCTCCTGGGCTCAAGGGATTCTCCCACCTCTGCCTCCCAAGTAGCTGGGACTGCAGGTATGTGCCACCACACCCAGCTAATTTTTAAGTTTTTATTGGAGACAAGGTCTCAAGATGTTGCCCAAGCTGGTCTCGAACTGCTGGGCTCAAGCGTTCCTTCCACATCTGCCTCCCAAAGTGCTGAGATTACAGGTGTGAGTCAGCATGCCCAGCATCCACTTCTGGGTTTATATCCGAAAGAACAGAAAGGAGGGACTCAAAGAAATACATGCACACTGAAGTTTATAGCAGCCTGATGTGTTGATTCACAAGAGCTCAAAGGTGGAGGCAAGCTAAGGGTTTGTGGATGGATGGATGGATGGATGGATGGATGGATGGATGGACAAACTATGGTCCATTCATACTATGGAATATTATTTAGCCAAGAAAAGGAAGGAAAATCTGTCATGTGCTAACCCAATGGATGAACCTTGAGGACATTATGCTAAGTGAAATAAGCCAGTCACAAAAGGACAAAGACACTTAGAGGAGGTAGCTAGAGTCATCAAATTCATAGAGACAGAAAGTAGAATGGCAATTGCCAGGGGCTAGGGAGAGAGGAATGGGGAGTTCTTGTTGAATGGGCACAGAGGGACAGAGTTTCAGTTCTGCAAGATGAAAAAGTTCTGGAGATCTGTTGCACAACAATGTGAACATACTCAATGCCCCTGAACTGTACACTTGAAAATGGTTAAGACGGTAAATGTTATGTTAGATGTATTTTGCCACAGTTTTAAAAAGCAGAACACGGTCATTGTTGTCACCATCAGAAGAGTTACTATGCTTGGACGGCACCTTTTGGACGCCTACTGCACTGTTGTAAGGACTTGACTTAACCTCCCTGATAGATTGTGTTGATGGCCCCAAGTTTATACCTCACCCTATATGCATGCCCTTTGCTGTGTGGGTTTGCAATTCCTCTCACCAAAGAGGTAAAGTTACTCCCCCACCCCTTGAATCTGAAATGGCCTTGTGACTGGTGTCAACTGATAAAAGTAACAATGTGCTAGTGCCAAGGTGGGCCTTGAGAAGCCTGGAGCAACTTCTTGTACTCTTCCACCTCTGCCATCATCTCAGATTCTGCCAAGGCTAGCCAGTTGGAGGAGAGATATGCAGAGCAAAGCAGAGCGCTCCCAGCAATCCCAGCTGAGGCCACCCCGGAGCAACCAACAGCCAGCCACTCCCAGACATGTGAGCCAGCCCAGCTGAGACAGAAGAACCGCCCAGCCAAGCCCAGTCTCAATCACTGACCTGCAGATGCATGAGCCTAAGAAATGCTTATTGTTTGAGGTCACTGATATTTGAGGTGATGTATTATGCAGCATTATTTTGTCAATAGATAACTGATACAAACTCATATAAAAGGCCCCATCTGTTTACTCGCGTATTCAGTTGTTCCAACACAAGCTCGTGAAACTCCCACTCTGTATCCCGGGGTAGAGCTTCAGGCAAAGCCTTCGTGGAGTCCACAGCTCAGACGAGAGAGAAAGACTAAGACCCAAGTGCTCACTACAGCGTGATTAAGTGAAGAGCCCAGGCACAGCCTATGGCAAGAGCACACAGCCAAGGCTTGAGAGATCAAGGAAGTCTTCCTGGAGGAGGAGTGATCAAAATAGAGGCCTGAAGAAGAAGTGGGAGAAGACAGATTGGGGGTTGCATCCAGGCAGGAAGAGAAGAAGTCCCAGGTGGAAAAACAAGGATAAATGCTGTGGCTGGCTGGTGGGGAGCCAGTGGATGTCACAGCCTGGCTGCTTGGAAGCATTGCAAGGCCTTGGGGAAATGTGTGCTGGAGCCAGATCATGCAGGGCCCTGTGGCCCCCATTTCAGAGCTGGGACCTTATTCTGAGGGCCTGGGGGATTTTAGCCGGGAGCTACATGAGCAGATTTGCACTTGAGAAAGATCACTGAGGCAGCGGTGCGGAAGAGCTGTCAGCCGAGCATGCAATTAAGCCGGGCGGTGAGAGGCGAGGTCCCTCCTCCACGCTGCAGTGCAGGTGCCCCCATCACCAGGAGTCGCCAGCAGGCGACTGGCTGTCTCCGCTGCCCTTTCTGAGGTTGGCTCCCTCTTGGGCAGCGATGCAGAAACGGAGGTTGACCAAGGGTACGCCGCTCCATCATTAGCCTGGCTCCCCAGGGACCCACACAGTAGCAGGAAGGAGGACTTCTGCCAACTGTCAGCCCTCTCCCTACCCAATCAGCGGGACTGCCAGCTACAGAAGATGCCCTGCCCAACTGGAGCCACGACGCCCCTGGGGCCACCTTCAACGCATCAGTGGAAAACAAATTTGCTGATCCCAGCCCTGGCCGAGGGCGGCCAGAATCCTCCTGCCAACCTCATCAGCATGTCGCCACCTGGTCAGGCAGCCGGCACCCCTGCCCCAGCTGGCCTCCCTGCACCGGCAAGACCCCTCATCCATCAAGCAGGATCATCCCTTGGCATCCATCACTCTGGAGAAGAGAAATAAAGACATTGCCATATCGTTGTTCCAGGATTGATGACCCCGCTGTGAAAACAAACGTCGCGTCTTCCCGCCAACATTTATTTTTGATAAATGCTGTGACTTTGCCTTGACATTTCAGAAGCAGCAGGAGACCATTACCCAGTGACAATGTTCTATTCCACTGACATTATCTCTTAATTATAATAAGCAAGTAATGCTGAAAAAAATGGCCCATAAATAGCTCATTTGGAGTTGCCGCATTCTGCCCTGTCAGGGGACGCGGAACGATTTCATTCAGCACTTGCAAATGAGGGGAGACAAATGGATATCTGGGGACCTTGTGTGTCAGCCTGCCTCCTCAATGACAAAGCTTGCAGGGTGGCAGAGAGGTGGCAGGGAGGTGAGGATTCAGGGCATCTGCTGGGCTTCCACCAGTCCCCAAGTTGCCCCTCCCCATCCCCAAAATCAGAGGGCACTTCACTCCCACCACAAATCAGCAGCCTGCCAACTCCAGTCCTGCAAAAACAGTTTAATATTTAGTGCAGCGGGACAGGTATTGATTTTTTTTTAATCAGGAAATTAATTGTGTTAAGAGGCACGGAGGTTGAGAGAAGGGCCACCTGGAGGAAATCCCATTTTGCAACTCATTTGGGTTCTTGAGGGCAGATGAAACAGTCCCCCAAGTTCAGAGAGAACAGCTTCTAGGAGAGGGTCTGCAGGGACGAGGCAAACAGAGGCTTTGGGATGGCTCAAGAAAGGAACAAGGACATCCTGTGTGGAACAGTGGACATGGCTTTTAGAGACTCAGCAGAGGACAGGCGCGGTGGCTCACGTCTATAATCCCAACACTTTGGAAGGCCAAGGTGGGAGGATCTCTTGAGGCCAGGAGTTCGAGACCAGCCTGGGCAACATAGTAAGACTCTATCATCTCTGTGTAAAGACAGAGAGAAAGAGAGAGAGAGAGAGAGAGACCCACAGTACAAACGAAAGTCAGCACTAACACTTATGGGAACCGGCACTTCTGGGGACAAGGGGCAAGTGAATTTGTGCTTTAAAAATCATCATGGCACCATTTATTAAATAGGGAATCCTTTCCCCATTTCTTGTTTCTTTCAGGTTTGTCAAAGATCAGATGGCTGTAGATGTGTGGTATTATTTCTGAGGACTCTGTTCTGTTCCATGGTCTATATCTCTGTTGTGGTACCAGTACCATGCTGTTTTGGTTACTGTAGCCTTGTAGTATAGTTTGAAGTCAGGTAGCGTGACGCCTCCAGCTTTGTCCTTTTGACTTAGGATTGTCTTGGCAATGCGGGCTCTTTTTTGGTTCCATATGAACTTTAAAGCAGTTTTTTCCAATTCTGTGAAGAAACTCATTGGTAGCTTGATGGGGATGGCATTGAATCTATAAATAACCTTGGGCAGTATGGCCATTTTCACGATATTGATTCTTCCTATCCATGAGCATGCTATGTTCTTCCATTTGTTTGTGTCCTCTTTTATTTCACTGAGCAGTGGTTTATAGTTCTCCTTGAAGAGGTCCTTTACATCTCTTGTAAGCTGGATTCCTAGCCATAAGTAGAAAGCTGAAACTGGATCCTTTCCTTACCCCTTATACGAAGATTAATTCAAGATGGATTAGAGACTTAAATGTTAGACCTAATACCATAAAAACCCTAGAAGAAAATCTAGGTAGTACCATTCAGGACATAGGCATGGGCAAGGACTTCATGTCTAAAACACCAAAAGCAACGGCAGCAAAAGCCAAAATTGACAAATGGGATCTAATTAAACTAAAGAGCTTTTGCACAGCAAAAGAAACTACCATCAGAGTGAAAAGGCAACCTACAGAATGGGAGAAAATTTTTGCAACCTACTCATCTGACAAAGGGCTAATATCCAGAATCTACAAAGAACTCAAACAAATATACAAGAAAAAAACAAACACCCCATCAAAAAGTGGGGAAAGGATATGAACAGACATTTCTCAAAAGAGGACATCCATACAGCCAACAGACACATGAAAAAATGCTCATCATCACTCGCCATCAGAGAAATGCAAATCAAAACCACAATGAGATACCATCTCACACCAGTCAGAATGGCAATCATTAAGAAGTCAGGAAACAACAGGTGTTGGAGAGGATGTGGAGAAATAGGAACACTTTTACACTGTTGGTGGGATTGTAAACTAGTTCAACCATTATGGAAAACAGTATGGCGATTCCTCAAGGATCTAGAACTAGATGTACCATATGACCCAGCCATCCCACTACTGGGTATATACCCAAAGGATTATAAATTACTCTACTACAAAGACACATGCACACGTATGTTTATTGCGGCACTATTCACAATAGCAAAGACTTGGAATCAACCCAAATGGCCATCTGTGATAGACTGGATTAAGAAAATGTGGCATATATACACCATGGAATACTATGCAGCCATCAAAAAGGATGAGTTTGTGTCCTTTGTAGGGACATGGATGCAGCTGGAAACCATCATTCTTAGCAAACTATCACAAGAAGAGAAAACCAAACACTGCATGTTCTCACTCATAGGTGGGAACTGAACAATGAGATCACTTGGACTGGGGAAGGGGAACATCACACACTGGGGCCTATCGTGGGGAGGGGGGAGGAGGGAGGGATGGCATTGGGGAGTTATACATGATATAAATGATGAATTGATGGGTGCTGACGAGTTGATGGGTGCAGCACACCAACATGGCATAAGTATACATATGTAACAAACCTGCACGTTATGCACATGTACCCTAGAACTTAAAGTATAAAAAAAAAAAAAAAAGATTTCACGTATGTTGGGGATATATTTAGAATCATATTCCTTTATTTCTCTAAATGTAATTTGACTTCCTATTTCTCTATCAGTAAAACTCTTAGTTGATCATCTCAAAAAAAAAAAAAAAAATCATCATGGCTCCAAACACAGACCAGTAAAAACAAAACCTCCAGGCCAGGGCTTCTGAACCCTGGGCAGTTCTGGGGCACAGCTGGCAATGTCTGTGGACACTTTGAGTTGTCACAACTGGGAGTTGGGGTGCCCTTGGCACCTTGTGGGCCAGGGATGCTGGTAAACACCCTAGAGCACACAGGGCAGCCCCACAGCCCTGGCGCCAGCAGAGCAGAGGCTAAGTAACCCTGGTCCAAACAGCCACACAGGGAAGTGGTTGGTGGGTATTTGGAGAATGTTAGGTGCCTTGGCGTGGTTGAGAAAAGTCTAGAAACACCAGATAGCTCTCAGCTTTGGAAGAAGATGTGTAAATATGAGGCTTTAACATCTGAGGATAGCTGCTAAAGGGATGGAAGACAATCTATGCTTTCCAGACGGGCAGGGGAGGGGAGGAAGTGAGCAGGCCAGCCCCGGCTCCATTGGTTTCACACCAGCTGAAAGGCCAAGAAGGGGAAACGTCTTCCCATGAGCGCTTTGAAGAGGTTCTCCTTCTTCTTCGTTTCACAGATGAGGAAACTAAGGCTCCGGGAGGACCATGTGCCCAGTCGCCATGGTGGTGAGGGCAACCGAGGGGTTCAGCCTTGGAGTCAGATGGCAGCCTGAGCTCACAGGCTGGTCACCTTGGGTGAACAACCTGACTTCTCTGGGCCTTTGCTTCCTCACCTGTAAGGGAGGCTGATAAGCCCACCCTGGAGGCTGCTGCTGGGATGGGCTGGGCTCACAGCATGGAGGGAACACAAGTCAGATGGTTCGAGGCTATCATGAGGGGAACTACCAACCACACAGGCAGGAAGGTCAGGGAGGTGCTGGGACTCAGGGGCCAGAACGGTGGGGAGCTGCTGCCCCCACAGCCAGGAAGAGGTGGGGAAAGGAATTTCACCTGCAGGCAGGGGAGAGAGGGAGCCATGGAATGGCCTCCCAGCAGGAGCTGAGATGTGGGAAGGGGACAGAGCTGGCCCCATGGTCATGGTCACTGCGCACCAGCCACAACCAGACCCCCGGAAGCAGGGAGGGCTCTAGGGGCTGAATACTCCAGCCTCTCTACTTCCCACCCAGCCCAATGCCAGAGGCATATGGAATCCACAGGGTCCCCTTCTCCCTAGAGAGTATGGAGCAGGCACCACAGGGGCCTCTGGGAGAATAACCAGCAGCAGGACAAGCACCGCACAGGCGCCAGGAAGGGGAAGGGCGCCAGCCTATGGTTGCAAGAAGCAGCAGGAGCAACGGAGCACAGACCAAAGTCCAGCTCTCCAGGTTCAAGTCCACATCGAGCCATCTTGGCTCTGTGACCCATGCAAGTGGCTGACCCTCTCTGTGCGTCGGCTGCCTCATCCGTATAATGGGGCAAGGCTGGCAATCACCTGCGTGGGCCACTGCGAGCGTGAAACGAGGGAACGCAGGTAGAATGCATAGCAGGGCCCAGCACACAGTAGGTCCTCAACCAGGCAAAAATCATCCAAACTTTCACTTGAGATCAGGAGTTCAAGACCATTCTGGCCAATATGGTGAAACTCCGTCTCTACTAAAAATACAAAAATTAGCTGGGCGTGGTGGCACATGCCTATAATTCCAGTTCTTGGGAGGCTGAGGCAGGATAAACACTTGAACCTGGGAGGTGGAGGTTACAGTAAGACAAGATCGCACCACTGTACTCCAGCCTGGGTGACAGAGCAAGACTCCATCTCAAAAAAATTAAAAAAAAAAAAAAGCATTCAAACCAGAAAGAAGAATAACAGATGGCTCCAGTGGGGGTTGGGGGATGGTCTCTGGAAGGGAAGGGGGCTCAGGACGCCTCCAGTATTTCGTGTGTATTTTCCTCTCGTTCTCAGGAATGCCATGAGAGCTCAGCCAAGGAGACACTCACAAGCTCTGGGGGAGAGCTGGGTTGGGATCCAAGCAGCCTCATGACCTCACTGTGCAGCTTTCAACAACTCATTCAGCCTCTCTGAGGCTTGGTGTCCTCATCTGTGACACACGGAGAACGCCTCCTTCAAGAATTTGTGTGTGGAGGGAAAGACGCAACAGAAGGCAAGCACCAAGCACATAAAAGGCACTTGGAAAATGTGAGCGCCCTTTTAGAAATTCCCAATGTTTTTTTTAACCACAGCCCTGGCTGTCGCATCAAAGAGTGGAGAGCTTGGCTGGAAAATGTTACACCTTTAGGTGTTCAGAGATGTGTGGCGACTTCCTCCCCCAGCTTCGTGCGTGTGTGTCTTGTACCAGCTCTTTTCAACCCGCTCCGCAGGCAGTCCATGCTGGCCCGGTGCCATCACTGACATCACTGTGGGCAGCCTGGGTTGACCTGGCCTGAAACCCCATAGTCCTCACAGTCCGTCAGCTGCCTTGTCCAAAGGGAGGGGCTCCCCACACCCTGGTTTGTCCGCCACCAGTGGTATCTGCAGATCTGCCTTTCAAGGCACTGTGGCCCCAGAGCAAAGGGAATGGTTCCTTTTTCCTTGGGCACGCAGCTGAGGGCAGAGAATAGCTACTCTGTTGCTGGAAGGGATTTCTATGGCAGCAGAGATTTGGGTCTGTTTTGTTCAATTCTCTATCCCCAGTGCCTAGAACCGAGCCTGGCCAGGAACATGTGTTCCATAAATATCTGCTGAATGAATGAAGAGGAAGCTGCCATTTACCGAGTACTTAGTATGAGGCAGGCACTGTGCTAAGCCCATTCAATGCATCGTTTCATAGACTCCTCCCTGCCCATGCAGAAGGTGTGTCAGTCAGGGAGGTCTAGGTCATGCTGCAGGAACAAATAACCCCCTAGATCTCCATAGCTTGAAGTAACAAAAGTCTGTCTCTTGCTCATGCTGCAGAAGCCAGCTTGGGCTCTGCTCCATGTAGCCCTCATTCTGGGACTCAGGGCGATACATCCACCAATGTCTCAGACATTGCCTGTCACCATGGTGGAAGGAAAGAACTCCGAAGGTTCTTGCACCAGCAACTAAATGCTGCAGCCCAAGAAGTGAGCTGAGTGATTCTTCACTGTCAGCTCATCAGCCAAAATGACTCACACACCCCGTGCTCCCATCCACAGGCAGGCCAGGAAGTGCCATCCCCCCGTGTGCCCAGAAGGTAAAAGTGAGAACTCCTAGCCACCACCATGTTGTTTTTATTATCCTCATCTTTAGTGATGAGAAAGTTGAGGCTCAGAGAGGTTACATGACTTGCTCAAGGTCACACAGCTAGTGAATCATAGACTCAGGATTCCAACCCAGTTCTCTCTGACTCTAGAAGCTAGTGTCTTAGCTGTTATCATTTGAAGCCCCTCAGTAGGATCTGTTTAGCCTTGCTCATGCAAAAAAAACACCACATTCAGTGGCTCAGGCTGATGAGGTATAGCCACCCACACACCTCCAGAAAGAGATGGATAGCCACAGACGTTTAGACTCAAGTTACACACCTGGAAGGCAGAAGCAAATATCACCCCACAACTGACAGACTGAGTCCTGGCCAAGACATGTTTCATTTGGCCCATACGATATATTTTTTTTTTCTTGAGACATGGTCTTGCTTTGTTGCCCAGGCTGGAGTGCACTGCCGCAATCTCAGCTCACTGCAGCCTCGACCTCCTGGACTCAAGCCATCCTCCCACCTCAGCCTCCCAAGTAGCTGGGACCACAGGTGTATACCACCATGCCCTGCTAATTTTTGTATTTTTTATAGAGACAGGGTTTTGCCATGTTGCCCAGGCTATTCTCGAACTCCTGGGCTCAAGAAATTCACCTGCCTTAGCCTTCCCAAAGTGTCGGCATTACAAGCATGAGCCACTGCATTCGGCTGGCCCATACAGTATTATAATTGGAATCTGTTGCCAATAATTAAAACTCAGGAGATTTCACATTTTAAAAAACCACATTCTCTTGTACAAAAAAAAAAAAAAAAAAAAAAATAGACGATCTGGCAACATTGGCCTGCATTCCATTGAGGCAGTAATCAGTTCTGCAATCACAGGAAGGCAGCCTGGGCTGGAGTGCAGAGGGAGAGGGTGTCATTACCCCAGAACCCACACACAAAATGCCACTCTCTTTAACCACAGGTCTAACAGCCTCACTT
Organism: Trachypithecus francoisi; assembly: GCF_009764315.1. NCBI lineage: Eukaryota > Metazoa > Chordata > Mammalia > Primates > Cercopithecidae > Trachypithecus > Trachypithecus francoisi. The sequence continues at coordinate 8,401,627 of NW_022681456.1, read as the reverse complement.
TCACACTTTAACATGTTTAACTTTTCATCATGGTCTTAACAATAATGGTGTTGGCCAGGTGCTGTGGCTCACACCTGTAATCCCAACACTTTGGGAGGCCAAGGTGGGTGGATTACTTGAGGCCAGGAGTTCAAGACCAGCCTGGCCAACATGGTAAAACCTCGTATCTACTAAAAATACAAAAAATTAGCCACATGTGGTGGTGCACGCCATTAATCCTAGCTACTCGGGAGGCTGAGGCACAAGAAGAATAGCTTGAACCTGGGAGGCAGAGGTTGCAATAAGCCGAGATCGCACCACTGCACTCCAGCCTGGGTGACAGAATGAGACTCTTTCTCAAAATAATAATAATAATAATAATGGTGCCAACAGTGTACCTTTAAAAGTGATGAACAGATGCCACTTTGGGGAGATAAGGCATTAGCTGTTCCCACACCCACCCCCTTGATCTCTAGCCACACTTGTGGACAGGGCATGCCTTTACCCTCTAGCCAGCCACACAAACTACCCTAGCACTCAATGAACAAGCACCTGGTCTTGGGCCTATTTATACTGCCTGCCTGGTTCTGTAAGTATTTGAACTTGCCTCCACTGATCCACATGCATCCCTCCATTTACAAAAACTAGTTTTATACAATGTAAGATAACCACACTACTCCCACCTGCAAGAATGCTCATGATGTGTTTGACAGTGGCACCTGCTGGTGATGTGTGGTATTACAGCTCAGCTCCACTAGACCTTGTAAAATACTTCGCTAAACTGGGTCATGGATGTTAGGGTTTGTTCAAAGAGTACTTTATGACACATTTGAAAACCTTCCCAAACTATTTTCAACTGAAAGTGCATAAAATGTTTTTCTTAATGATCCTCATGAGAATCTGAAATTGATGGGGCCAAAATTAGAATTCCTGTTGGACAGAAGTGGACACAGGCACAGAGGGGTCAAAGTGACTTCCCTGAGGGACACAGTGAATCCAATCTTCTTCAGAACACAGCTCTAGCTTCCAAACCCTGCCATCTGCCTAATCTCTAAGGCTGACATCATGAAGGAAACTATGTCCTTCCCTCGAACAGCTGTTACTGCCACAGACAGAGAGACCACAGGGCCAAGCACACCACACTGCATGACCAGAGATGCCAGTGTTTAATCTCAGAGTCCCTGTTCCCTGAAATGGAAGAAATTCCTGTGGCCCAGAAAAGAACAGATGAGGCTGGTCATAGAAGCAGAGGGAAAATCCCAGAGACCAGAAGGGTGTTGCACAGTTCTGAGAAACCACTGCAAACTCAACCACAAGCCTCAGGCTTAATGCCTTCCATGCCAAGTTGCTCCAATCCATCTGCAGAGATGTTTTCCCAGGGGAGTGGAAGTCCCATTTTGCAATGGAAGCTGAGGAGGTAAGTGAGATCTGGTTTGCAGAAACATGTGCATCATGGCCAGTGTTGCTTAAACATCTGTTCCTGAAAGAGGGGAAGAAAAAAAAAAAAAGCTCCCTCTTAAAAGCCTCCCTCTGCCTCAGTCGAGGACTTCTAAATGCTATCAAGTTTGCTAGGGCTAAGGCTTCATGGCAAACGTGTTGTGAAATCTGGAAATACTCATGACTCCAGAGATATTTGGCCTTCACCCTCAGACTCTCCAGCCAGCCTGGCTCCTAAGACTTCAGAGAGGAAAATCAGAGAATCAGCGGCCACCAGGGCAGTGCACCTTATTCTTCCCTCAGCCAAACCTCCAGGCTTCTCCCTCCCAGTTCTCCTGCCCTCTCTTTCCTGTTTTGTTGTGGGTTTCAGAGATCCAAGCACTATTTTTAGACATGTTTATTCTTACTCCTCTTCTTTCCCTCCCATTCTCGACCTCTCTGGAATGAGCCTGGATGCTCCCCTGCCAGGGGCTTTTCTGGAGTGATTGGACACATGCTTGGTATGTGGGACCTTTTTCTAGATGGAGCTGGGATTAGATTTGGGGGAAATGAGCCTTGCAACCTCCTTTCCTCTCCCAGGCTTCTCAGAAGCTCCAGAGTCAGGACCTGTGTGCATTCATTGCCATTGCTTGGAGATGATGTTTCTTGAAGCTGGGTTCCCAAGTTCAGTTTCTTTTTTTTTTTTTTTTTTTTTGAGACGGAGTCTCGCGCTGTCACCCAGGCTGGAGTGCTGTGGCCGGATCTCAGCTCACTGCAAGCTCCGCCTCCCAGGTTCACGCCATTCTCCTGCCTCAGCCTCCCGAGTAGCTGGGACTACAGGCGCCGCCACCTCGCCCGGCAAGTTTTTTGTAGTTTTTAGTAGAGACGGGGTTTCACCGTGTTAGTCAGGATGGTCTCGATCTCATGACCTCGTGATCCGCCCGTCTCGGCCTCCCAAAGTGCTAGGATTACAGGCTTGAGCCACCACGCCCGGCCCCAAGTTCAGTTTCATTTGGAATAAGGGGTAAGATAAAGTGGGATGCCCCAGCCTGCACCCACAGCAAGCTCTGGTTCCCGGTCAATGAGGAGGTATGCAAAGTAGCTGATAGGTATGCATGCGCCCCAACCAGTGGCCAATGTTCATATCCAGACTCTGACCCTTTCCAGCCATAAGACCTTGGACAGTGACCTTGCCTCTCTGTGCCTCAGTTTCCTCATCTGTAAAATGAAGATGATGATGATAACAGCACTCACCTGAGTTATGATGAAAACTAAGTGAGCATATGCCAAGGGTTTAAAATAGTGCATGGCACTTAGAAAGGTTCGATGAATGCTAGCAACAGTCTGTTCCAGGAGAGCAAGCCAGGATGCCAGAGCTGAGCTTGCCTGACTGGGCTGGGAGTGGCCGGCATTGAGATTTTCTTTTTTTTTTTTTTCTTTCCTTTTTTTTTTTTTTTTTTTGAGACAGAGTCTCACTCTGTTGTCCAGGCTGGAGTATAGTGGCACAGTCTCAGCTCACTGCAACCTCCACCTCCCAGGTTCCAGTGATTCTCCTGCCTCAGCCTCCCCAGTATCTGGAATTACAGGTGCTCACCACCATGCCCAGCTAATTTTTGTATTCTAGGTAGAGACAAAGTTTCACCATGTTGGCCAGGCTGGTCTTGAACTCCTGGCCTCAGATGATCCGCCCACCTCCGCCTCCCAAAGTGCCGGGATTAGGGGTGTGAGCCACCACCCCTGGCCCCGTGTTGAGATTTTATATCTTCTGGGCGTCTGAGGTTTGGATCAGGATTGCCCATCCCTAGGAGACCACAATCAGCCATTTGGCCCGGACTGTGTTCACAAGAACACCACAAATCAGATTTTGGAGAAGATCTTGAATGTACTGTCCTAAAGCCCCACACCACCAAGATTAAAAGAACTGTGATAATTTCCCCTTTCTAAATCCTGCCCTCTCTGGACATGGTTCATTAAGAATTGTGCAAGCCCTATAACTTAACAAAAATATATTGCAGGACTATTTCATGCATGGAAGCTGTTAAATTTTTACATGTAAACATACAAGAGAACATAGTTCTTGCAGCTCTAGTTCATTAGTTTGTCATTTTTTATCTTTGCTACGTACAGAGCCTGAAACAACAGACGTTTCCCAGCCCCTGGGACCGCCAGAGAGACCCGGACTGCTGGGGCCTCTGCACCTGGATCGGGGCCGCCCTGCGAGGCTGGACCCACAGCGCCCCCTGGCGGCCATAGTTCGCATGTGCGGCCTCTGGCCGGCCCTGGGCAGGTCTGCAGAACTCCCCTCCCGCAACCACCTCCCCAATCTCGCTACACCCCAGATCATTTATTCTTTAACTCAGCAAAGACTGATTTGCATGCATCCCCATGAACCATGTAGCCCACATAACTCCGGTGGCTGCCTTCAGCAGCGTAAAGTCTAAAGAGGGAGACAGCACGACCAAATGTTCGCACACAAATAAAGATCCACCTTGCAAATACAGCCCCACCCCTCAGCCTCCGTCTTCCCATCTGTGAAATGGTCCCCTCAAGACTCCCTGCTGTACAGGCCATTGGAAGCTCCATGAAACATGTGCTCCCCTGAGCATCAAAGGGGCCTGCTGTTATTGGTGCTGTTGCTACGTTGGGATTCCTGGTGGTGATTTCTCTCTCTGGCATTTCACATTCCAGATGCCCTGGGGGTGGGTGGATTGGGATAGAGGACAAATCCGGTGTGGGTGACACAAGAATCTCAGGGTGCTGACTCCTCCCTCTGCAGCCCCCACAGGGAGTTCACAGTCATTCAGTCCATGCTGAGCTAAGCCCAGGTCTGCACTGGGGGATGGGGACCCTACTTGTTCCCAGCCCCACCTTCTTGCCTCGCTCCTCAGTTAGTGGCACCTCCCTCTGGCTCACACCTGTAATCTCAGCACTTTGGGAGGCTAAGGTGGGCCGATCGCTTGAGGCCAGGAGTTCGAGACCAGCCTGGGCAACACAGTGGGACCCTCTTTCTAAAAAAAAAAAAAAAAATTAATTAATTAATTTAAAAATTAGCTAGGTGTCCTGGCATGTGCCTGTAGACCCCGCTACTCCGAAGGCTGAGGCAGGAGGATCACTTGAGCCCAGGAGTTCGAGGCTACAGTGAACTATGATCACATCGCTGCACTCCAGCCTGGGTGACAGAGACCCTGTCTCAAAAACAAATGAAAACAGCCGGGTGCGCTGGCTCACGCCTGTAATCCCAACACTTTGAGAGGCCGAGGTGGGCAGATCACAAGGTCAAGAGTTTGAGACCAGCCTGGCCAACAAGGCGAAACCCCATCTCAACTAAAAATACAAAAATTAGCTGGGCGTGGGTGGTGGGCACCTGTGATCCCAGCTACTCGGGAGGCTGAGGCAGGAGAATCGCTTGAACCTGGGAGGCGGAGGTTACAGTGAACCGAGATCGCGCCACTGCACTCCAGCCTGGGTGACAGAGCAAGACTCTGTCTCAAAAAATAAAACAAACAACAAACAGACAAAAACAAATGAAAATTAACAAACAAAAAGCGGCCCCTCCCTCCCCTTGGCTGTCAGGCTCAGACACTGGAGAGTCTCACTGGACGCCTCCTCGCCCCTCACTTCCCACATCCAGTTTAGCACCATGTTCTATGAGCTCCAGCCCCTAAAAATACACCCCGCATCTGTCCCCTCTTCATCCACTGCCCCACCCTGGCCCAGGCCACCACCACCACCTGTCACCAGGAGGAGGGCCACTGCCTCCAGCCGGACCTCCAGCGTCCACGCCTGCCCCCACAGCCTCTCCCACAGCAGAAACAGCAAACGCAGCCCTCCCCGACCGAAAAATCTCCAGTGGTTTCCCACTGTACTTAAAATCCTAATTGCAAGACTCCCCAGCTCTCCACCTCCATCTCCCTCCAACCCCTCCCACTGTGATAGTGTAAAATATTTATTTGGTCTTCTGCCCCTAAAATCCGTGGAATCTCCAAAGTGATGTCCTTTTGTTTGCCAATGACTCACTGGTGGCTGGCAACCCCTAGGCAGCTTCAGGATGGGGACTGGTCTCAGAAAAACCAAGTCAGTGCTAGAGGGCTGGGACTTGCAGCCCCACCCCAACCTCCAGTGAGGGGAGAGAGGCTGAAGGTCAAACTGATCACGAAGGGCCTGTGGTTTAATCCATCACACCCACGTATACAAAAAACATATACAGAGAGAAAGAATGAATAAGACCTACTATTTGATTACACAACAGGGTGACTATAGTCGAGAAAAACTTGATTGCATATTTTTAAGTAACTGAAGGAGTGTAATTGGATTATTCGTAACACAAAGGCTAAATGCTTGAAGGGGTGGATATGCCCTTCCCATGATGTGATTGTGTCACATTGCACGCCAGTGTCAACACATCTCATGCACTCCACAAATGTGTAACACTTACTATGAACCCACAAAAATTAAAAATTTAAAAATTTAAAATAATTTTAAAAATTACGCCCACCTAATGAAACCTCCATAAAAACTGAAGAGGACAGAGTTTTAGAGCATGCGAAGGCTCCTGGAGAGTGGTGCCCTGGAGAGCATAGCAGCTCCACGCCCCTCCCCGTGCCCTCCCCCATGCCCCCCCCCGTGCCCTTCCCCGTGCCTCTCCCCCGTGCCCTCCCCCCATGGCTGTCCCCGTGCACCTCCCCCGTGCCCCTCCTGCATCCCCCCCGTGCCCTTCCCCCACCCCTCCCCCCCACACCCCTCCCCCATGCCCCTCCCCATGCCTCTCCCTAGCGTCTCTTCATCTGTCTCCTGTAACATCCTTTATAATAAATAAGCTCAGTGCTTCCCTGAACCCTGTGAGCTGCTCTAGCAAATTAATTGAACTCAAAGACAGGGTCGTGGGAGCCTCAATTTACAGCTGGTCTGTCAGAAGCACAGGTGACGCAACCCAGGGCTTGAGAGGGGCATCGGGAGTGAGGGGTCGCCCTGGGGTCTGAACCCTCGACCTGTGGGGTCTGACACTGCCTCCAGGTAGACAGCGGCAGAATTGAGTTGAATCAGAGGGCCCCCAGCTGGCGTCCACTACAGAATTAGTTGTTCATTTGATCTGCGGTGGGGGAGTCCTCCATATTTGGTCACAGAACACGTCTGTGTTGATTGTTGCGCGGCAAACAGAGGAGGAAAAGCAGTTTGCATTTCTCTCACCCAGGCCCACCCTCTGGGCTCCGGCCACAGCACACTGTTTCTGTTCTGCATGTCGCTACCCCAGGCCCTTTGCACATGGACTTCCCGGTTCCTGGAGTGCTCTTCTCCAGATTCCCATGAAGCCTTTAGGAGTCGGCACTTCTCAGAGGAAACTTCTGGAAATGCGCTGTCATCTAAGTAGGCCCCCTGCACAGCACCTCTTTTCCGGCGCACCCCCTGCTTTTCTTTCTCTCCTGGCATTGTTGCTTCCCAGAGTGACCTTACTCATGCGTGACCTTACTCATGAGTGACCTTACTCATGCATTTACTTGCCAGCTGTCTCTCCCACTGGAAGGTAAGTTTGTGAGGGCAAGGAGCTTTCTATCTTTTTCCAACTTTGTTGTTATTTTTCTTTCTTTCTTTCTTTCTTTTTTTTTTTTTGAGATGGAGTCTCGCTCTGTCGCCCAGGCTGGAGTGCATTGGTGAGATCTCGGCTCACTGCAACCTCCGCCTCCCAGGTTCAAGCGATTCTTGTGGCTCAGCCTCCCATAGCTGGGATGACAGGCACACGCCACCACACCTGGCTAATTTTTGTATTTTCAGCAGAGACGGGGTTTCGCTATGTTGCCCAGGCTGGTCTCAAACTCCTGACCTCAGGCAATCCACCCACCTTGGCCTCCCAAAGTGCTGGGATTACAGGGGTGAGCCACTGCGCCCTGTCACCTCTGTAATTCTGAAGCGGATACCCTTGGTGTTCTAAGCAGATTCAAATGAATATTCTTTTAACTGTATTTGCACACCCCTGACTTTGGAGCATTTTTGCATCCAAAACCCAAGACCTGTTGGTCTGCCTTTGAGAGCTGTCCATGACCCTGGGCTGCTAGAGTCCCCTTTGCCCTCCTGGGACACTCCCTGGCCAGGAATCTTGGTCTCAGCACCTGCTTCTGGGGAACGTAACTGAAGCTGATTCGCAATACGTATGAGGGTGTGTGGCGCGCAGTGAGCACCCAAACAACGTTTGCTGAATGAAGGAATGAATGAATCGGCACAGACTTCTCAGAGCTTGACTCTCTCTCAGAGCCCAGCAAGTGCTCTGCACACAGTAGGTGTCTAATACATGCTTGCTGGAGGCTCAGCATTTGAGAGCTTTCATAATCGTCCCAGGCTCTGTACAGAATGCTCACACATCCATTTCTTTTCCTTTTTTTTTTTTTTTTTCCCGAGATGGAGTCTCACTCTGTCACCCAGGCTGGAGTACAGTGGGATGATCTTGGCTCTCCACAACCTCCACCTCCTGGGTTCAAGCGATTCTCATGCCTCACCCTCCCGCGTAGCTGGGATTACAGATGCCCGCCACTACACCCAGCTAATTTTTGTATTTTTAGTAGAGATGGTGTTTCACCATGCTGCCCAGGCTGGTCTCGAACTCCTGGCCTCCCACAGTACTGGGATTATAGGCGAGAGCCACCGCGCCCAGCCCTCACACGTCCATTTCGAGTCCGCCCTCACAGGGGGTCTCAGAGATTTGTGTAGCAGCGATCTTCACTCCCATCTCATGGGAGGCTCAGAGAGGTTATGAATTGCTTCAAGGCCACCCAGCAACTTGAGTACAGCAGGCAGTAGCACGCAGAGACTGGAAGCAGGGAGTAGCATGCTAAGGAGAAGCAGACATCGTGTGACCCTGGTCACTCTGTTATAGGGGTGTCACTCTTGTTCCCAAGACCCCAGAGAGAAAGGGTTAAGATCCCTTTGAAAATCTGAAGACTATTGAGGAAAAGCTTCCCAGAATAAAACGCCCAGACACACACGTAAAATACAGTATCTAGGGGTCACGCGTTCCCGACGCCAGGCTGTGGACCACAGCCTTCGCGGTTTAAAATCAATCCACTCGGTTCTAGGAACCGGGTGATCCGCAGCGTCTCCTAGGCAGCAGCCTCTGGACCACCTGTGTGCACAGCTCGCCCCCCAGTGGCCGAGCTCGGAATCGTCCTGAAGTCTCGCGTGCGGCAGCCAGATTGCGGGGGATCGCGAATGGAGAGACAAGTCGGGGGGACTTTACCGCCAAGATGGGGAAAAGTCTCCCACGATTCAAGCAAATATGACCTTTGTGACAGATTAATATTTCAGGGTCGCCGCCTGGAGAATGGACGGCTCAGGACACGCGTGGGAGCCGGGAGGCCAGTGGACCAGACTGGCAGAGCCTTCTGGTGAGACAGGATGGCTCCAGGGCAGTGGCTCAGACACAGGGTCCCTGGCCCTGGACCCACCCACGGGGCCGCCACCTCGAGCCCCACACTGACCCCAAGAGGCATTGTTTGCAGCTGAGGACCACTGCCCCAGCCCACTCCATTCACTATCCACTTCACCCATCTCTCCTGGCACATCCCTGCAAAGCAGGTCTGAGTCACCTGCTTTAAAGGGGAGAACACTGGGTCTCCAGACAGGCTGTGTGACTTGTCCAGGGTTCCACAGCTAGTAAGTGGCAGAATTGTCAAGTTGTTTGAGAGGAAGGGCCGCCTCTGCCTGGTCTACAATTGCACGCCCCGCGCCTAGCACGTAGTGGGCACTGGCTAAATATGTGTTGAAAGAATGGGTGTCTGCTGAGCCAAGGAGTGCTAAGGAATGCGAGTAACTACCCTGGCTAAGAATATTCGTTTCCAGCACAAGGGCAGGTACCGGGGTTATGTTGCAGGTCCTTGGGGTTTGGGGTTACAGCAACTGGAATTAGGACTTCTTGTATTCTAGAACATTCTAGTATCAACTGAGATACAAAGTGCCCCAGGAGTCCTGAGACAGGGAAAAAGAGCAAGCAGGAGTGATGGGGGAGGGGTGCTTCCTGGAGGAGGGGGTATGGCTGGAATTGCACCTTCGATGATGGCGAAGACTAAGCGAGGCAGAGAAGGCGGGAAAGGCCACGCAGGGGCGACACAGGCCGAGCAGGACGAAGGGCGCATGGGACACAATCATGGGATGGTGCTGAGATCGCAGGTAGCAGACCGCTTCGAGGTACAGGGAGAAACATCCTTAGTAGTTAGGTATCTATTTTAATGGAGACTAGAAAAATATTACTTGCCCAAAGGACTCATAATTTCACAGATACAACTGCCTTCCTTTTAAAATAAAATTCTTTAAGAAAAAAAGTAAGCCAAATTCAAGCAACATAGTAAGTAGTAGAGTCCCGTCACTGGTGGGGGCTGGGGCCTAAAGTGAGAGCATGAAAAGAAAGTCTCGCAGAGTCAAAGATGCTCAGAGTCAGAGACACTGAAGCTGGACCGGGTGTCCGGAAGCACAGCCCTCCAGCTGTGGGGCAGGCAATGTTTCCCCTCCCTGAGCCCTGGCTAAGGTCGTTGGCTGGGCTTAAGACCAAGGATGTGTCCAAACATACACCCTACAAAAAAAATCAAACCTCACTCAGAAGCAAGGTGTTCGCCCAGTGAGACACAAGGAGGCTAAGTCCCTCAGGAACACACACACACACACACACACACACACACACACCACACACCACACACAAGAATGACTTAAGGGCCAGGGCAGTGGCTCATGCCTGTTATCCCAGCACTTTGGGAGGCCGAGGTGGATGGATCACTTGAGCCTGGGAGTTGGAGATCAGCCTGGGCAACATGGCGAAACCCTATCGCTACAAAAAAAATACAAAACATTAGCCGGGTGTAGTGGCACAGTCCTATAATCCCAGCTACTTGGGAGGCTGAGGTGAGAGGATCGCCTGAGCCTGGGAGTTCGAGGCTGCAGTGAGCAGTGATTGCGCTAGCCTAGGTGACAAAGTGAGACCCTGTCTCAAAAAAAAAAAAAAAGAATGCCTTCTGGGGACTGTCTTTTTTTCTGTTTTATGAGCTTATGAGCAGGTAGACCTGACTGCAAGAGTTAAAAGTGTCTGTGATGTGTCGCATGTGCAGGTTAAGTCAAAATCCTCATCGTGGCTATCAAATAACCAAAGCTGGGCTCAGCTTCCCAGAGGATCAGACACAGGGAGTTTGAAGGGAACCATCCTCGGGGCCTGGACTCTCTCCTGAGCTTGTCACTTGCTTGCCAGTCCCCCAGGCAAGTCACAAGACCCCCGACCCCTCCACTCTACAGCCAACGGGCAAAGCCTCCCTGACCTCCAGCCCCAGTCAGAGGGAACTTCCCGGACACGGGTTTCGAGAACCCATCTAAAGATTGGGTAAGAAACGCTTTTGCAAGCCGGTGGTTTCCACTTTGCTGCTTTCTACAAATTTGAAGAAAGGTCAAACGGACCTGTCAGCTGGGAGATCAGTGAAAATCGCTTCCAATGACAGATGGCTGCGTGACATTCGCACACTAACCAGGAGTATAAGAATTCCACTCCCGGCGACTTCCTTATGAAAACAAGGCTTCTCTGCACTTGCAGCGACGAAGAATTGACGGTAAAAATTGGTTTCATTCTAGCAATACGTGAGAGTCATTCACGGATACAATGGATTAATCGGGGGTGGAGAGGAAGTCCCACTCATCTCAGGACAAGAAGTATTTCTAAGCAAATAAAAGCCACAGTGAGAAACCACTATGAAGGGCTGAAGGTTTTTAAAATTGAAAATACCAAGATGCTGGTGAGGACGCAGAGCTGATGGGAAAGCAGGCTGGTAAAGCGACTGTGAAACTGGCAGTCTCCCGAAAGTGAAACGCAGAGCACTGGTTTGACTCGGCAGCCCCACTCCGAGGTGTACACCCACGGGACGCGAACGTATGCCTTCACACACAGATCTGTACATGAACGTTCACAGCAGCTTTGTTCATAGTTGCTGATATGGTCTGGCTGTGTCCCCACCCACATCTCATCTCGAATTGTAGTTCCCATAATTCCCACGTTGTGGGAGGGATCCAGTGGGAGATAATTGAATCGTTAGGGGTGGTTCCCCCATACTGTTCTCCTGGTAGTGAGTAAGTCTCACAAGATCTACTGGTCTGATCAGGGGTTCCCCTTTCACTTGGCTGTCATTCTCTCTTGTCCGGTCCCATGTAAGACATGACTTTGCTTCTCCTTTGCCTTCCACCATGATTGTGAGGCCTCCCCAGCCATGTGAACTGTGAGTTCATTAAACCATTTTTCTTTAAAAGTTACCCAGTCTTGGGTATGACTTTATCAGCGGCGTGAAAACCGACGACTACAATTGCCAAAGGCTGGAACCACCCTACATGTCCCTCAATAAGTGAATGGCTGAAAATCATTGGTGTGTGCACCCCATGGAGTTCTGCTCAGCAGCGAAAAGCAATGAACTATTGCTACACACAACAACAGGCATGCATCTAGAGACAGTGCTGAGTGAAAGAAGCCAGGCTCAGAGGGTTACAGGTTGTAGATGCCATTTAGAACATTCTGGAAAGGTAAAAATAGCTAGTGGCCAAGGGCTAAGCATGGGGGCAAGGGACTTCCCTACAAAGTGGGAGGAAGGCAGCACAGGACACAGGCTGGGTGCAGTGGCTCACGCCTGTAATCCCAGCACTTTGGTAGGTTGAGGTGGGAGTAATGCTTGAAGCCAAAAGTTCAAGACCAGCCTGGGCGACACAGCCAGACCCCCATCTCTACAAAAAAAATTAGCCAGGTGTGGTGGCACACGTCTGTGGTCCCAGCCACTTGGAAGGCTAAGTCAGGAGGCTCTCTCGAGCCTGGGAGGTGCAGTGAGTAGGCTGCAGTGAGTCAAGATTGAACCATTGCACTCCAGCCTGGGCAACAGAGCGAAACCCTGTCTCAAAAAAAAAAAAAAAAAAAAAATTATGGGAGCCCACTGTAACACAAATAAACAAACAAAAAAGAGAAGGCACGAGGAAATCTTGGGGGATAATGAAATTGTTCTGTGTCTTGATTGTAGGGGTAATGACTCAACTCTATCCACATGTCAAAATTCATGGAATTGTACCCACACACACAACTCTAATCTGTAAATGAAAAATATATATAAAATGCATACCAAAAGGACATGCATTCCTATAAAATTTTGCTTCGTTGATATGTAACATAAAACATAGTGATATAGTTTTGACCAATTGTGTCCTGAGAGTTGAAAGGCAATCCAGATGGTATAGGCTAAATGTTTGTGTTGACCTAGAATTCCTATGTTGAAGCCCTAACCCCCAGTGTGGCTGTGTCTGGAGATGGGGCCTCTAAGAAAATAATTGAGGCCCTGATCCGATAGCATCAGTGTCCTTATAAAAGACACCACAGAGCTCTTGCTGTCCGTCTCTCTTCCCCGCTCCATATCGAGGAAAGGCCGTGTGAGGACACAGAAGGCGGCCGTCTGCAAGCCGGGAAGAGACGCCTCACCAGAACCCAACCCTGCTGGTACCCTGATCTCAAACTTCCAGCCTCCAGAGCTGTGAGAAATATAAATGGTTTAAGCGACCTACTGATGGCATTTTTTCTTTTGGAGACAGTGTCTTGCTCTGTCTTGCAGGCTGGAGTGCAGTGGCATCATCACAGCTCACTGCAGCCTCAACCTCTTGGCTTCTAGCAATCCTCCTACCTCAGCCTCCTGAGTAGTTGGGACTACAGGCGCCCACCACCGTACCTGGCTAATTTTTTATGTTTTTGTAGAGATGAGGGTCTCACCATTTCACCCAGACTAGTCTTGAACTCCTGGCCTCAAGCAATCCTCCGGTCTTGGCCTCCCACAGCGCTGAGATTACAGGTGTGTGCCACCATGCCCGGCCTTGATGGTATTTTGTTATGGCAGCCCCAGACCTAAAAAATTTACCCTTGATGGTCACAAGAAAAAAAAAAAAAGCATCAATATACATATCATTTAGATAAAACTTTAGGAGGGAAGAAGAAAGGAAATACAAGTTTAAGGGGAAAAGGGGCATAACATTTCTGATCATAAAAGACCTTGTTTGTATATTCCTTGAAATGTTTGGCAGCGAATATCCTCTCCTGTCCTAGTTCGATCCAAGGCACACTTAAATACTGATGAAATGGTCTCATATTCAGACATCAACGATGATGACAATCCGAGAAAATTCCATCCTTTGCAATGATCTACACTTAAAATGAAAACTTTTAGATGGCTCCAAGCTGTTCTCTTACCCGCTTCTCTTCTTCACCATTTATGTAACAAGCAAAAAGCAAAGGCCTAGAACAACACGGGGCATGTCCCACAGGCACCAGGATTTGTAGATAAATGCACAGAAACACATCCAGGGGCCCCACGCAAAAGTGGCAAAGGCGTCTGCACTGGGGACTGTGGGCATGGCCGGGGGAGGGGGGCAGATGGGACTCAGGCCCTGCTGCTTCTAAACAAGGGTGTACTCATGCAGTATTTCTATGAAACTCAACATTGCACAAGGTTGAAATTTAAAAACAACAGGAAGGTAAGCCAGCAGCCTAGCCCTGGGAGAGACGCTCTTGGCAGCCACCAGAAAGGAGCTATTGACCAAGAGAAGAAGAGTCCAGAACTTCCCAGAGGCCCCCACTGCTCCCCCAACCCCAGCAAACAAGGCTGTCACAGAGGCCAGCATCAAAATTTTTTAAAGGTTTATTACTTCAATAGTGAATTATTTTTCAAAGATGATAAAACTCATTTCCAGTAGAAAAGGGTGACAGGCTGGTCCCAGGGTCCAGGAGCGCCCGGGAGGCAGGGCCCCAAGGCCTCTTCACCTCAGTCTGGGCACCTAAAATCCGAGGGGCCCTGTGAGGGGGCGGGGGCAGCTTGGGGGCACAGCCTGCTGCCACTTTGGCCAGGGAGTGGCCGGCTCAGTCCGTAGGATGATGTCAGTTTAGGCTGGAGGAAACGGGCAGCAGACACCCTGATGCAGCGCCTTTGAAGACTTCAGGGAGATCAAGGTCTGGCCGGGGTGGGCGGGGAGCCTTGGGCAGCTGCATGGGGCATCTCGTGCTCACCCTGTTGTTTTCTGAGGCCTGTGTAAAGGCGCTTTGCCTGGCCTGGCAGCTATTTGGCACAGGAAGCCGGCACTCCCAGCCTGGCCAGTCCCGCCTGGAGAGTCACTACGTCGGGACTGCAGTGTTTCACCCTGAAGGGGAAGAAGTCTGGGCCCAACAGCTGAACGGGACAGGCCAGGCTCACCCAAGGAAGGGGACACAGTACCCACAGCCCCTGTGGTCAGGCCTGTGGGCCACGTGGAGAGAAGGTTCCAGAACAGTGCTTGTCGACGAGCCTCTCCCTGCAAGTCCCTTCAGCAGCAGCTCTGTCCCTGAGTGTCTGCACAGGCCTGCATGCATGTATGCCACAGGCACATGGCAGCTGGGAGGTTCAGGCTGTGGGGCTGGGGGAGTCCGGGAGAAGTGGGGTGTAGGGGCTGGGGGGCCGGTCAGGCCCAGCGGCCGGGCCTGGCTGGCTCATGGTGTCCTCAGGACCCTGTGGAGAAAGGCAAAGCTGGGTGACCACCCATGCCCTGTCACCAAACCCCGCCCTCATCCCCGCCCACCCAGGCCCTGTACCCACATCCCCAGCACAAACACCACCCCCGCCACCAGGCTGTCAGTGGTGAGAAGAGGCTGGAGTCGCCTACAGACTCCTGGAATGTCTCCTAGAGGGCCTCTTCAGCTCGCTCAACACCTGCCTGGCCTCCTCGACCTCCTTTAGGGATGGAGAAACTGAGGCCCAAAGAGACTTAATACAGTGAGGGGCAGAGCAAGCTTGGGGGGCCTGTGTGCAGCACAGTCAACATAGAACAACGGAGGCAAGCTCCGTCCCTCAGGAAGAGAACATATGTTTACGTGTTGATTTATTTTTTATATTTTAGAGACAGGGTCTCTCTCTGTCGCCCAGGCTGGAGTACGGTGGTGCCATCGTGGCTCACCACAGCCTTCAATTCCTGGGCTCAAGTGATCCTCCCACTTTGGCCTCCCGAGTGGCTGGGACAATGACATGTGTCACCACCATGCCTGGCTCATTTTTTAATTTTTTGTAGAGACCAGGTCTCACTATGTTGCCCAGGCTGGTCTCAAACTCCTGGGCTCAGGCGATCCTCTCACCTCAGCCTCCCAAAGTGCTGGGATTCCAAGCGTGAGCCACCACGCCTGGCCTGCATTTTTAAACCAACGTCACAGGACGGTATTCAGCTTGAACAGCACTCATGAACAGAAGACAGGGAGGAAAGCCGGCCACACAGCAACACACGCAGCAGGATGCAGCTTCGGTCACATTCAAAAAGTGACCTGTTGCTCATGGCTGCGCACGTGCAGATTCAGAGTAAACAAACCCACAGGCCAAGTTCCTGGCAATGGCTACTCAGGGCACGCAGGACATGGGGCGAGGGATGAGGGCCACACAGGGAACAAGTGAAACCAAAGGCACGAGATGCTGACCATCTTCAACACTGACAGCTGTTAGCAATGGCTGAGTCTGGGTGAGAACTGGCTACTGTCATTTGTCTAGTTTGACAGTTGTAGAAAATTTCTCAACTTAAAAATTAAAAATGCAGATAATGCTAATGATAAGAGTGTGGGGTGAGCCTTTGTCCCGCTAAGTCCCCACCTCCCTTGCCCTGAGCAACAGAGGTCTCCCTACCCCGGCAGCTGGGGCTGGAAACCCCTACCCACCTCCGCACACCTGTGCTTGCTTCACCAAAGGGTAGGAAAATAAAACTCCTGCTCAGAGAGAGCGGGGCACAAGGGCCAGGGTGTGCTGTACTGAGCCAGGCATGGGGGAGGTCAGCCCCGCCCCCCACGCCACCCACTGAGGCAGCATGGGACACCCACAGGTGGCTAGACCTTAGCCATGTGGGCCCAAAGAGCCGTGACTTGAGAGAGTCTCACTCAAAAGTAGAACGGGGAAACCACCCCCAGGCTGTAAAAGAACCCCTGGTCTTTCCCAAGGAAGACACGTGGAACAAGGCCCCCAGGTGCCAGAGAGTGAAGCAGGTTCCTCCTCCTCCCTCTCCTCCTCCTCCTCCCTGACACTTGTTTGACTGAGGAACACAGACTTGGAGTGGGAGAAAAGTCAGTAAGAAGCTAAGAAAGGTCCAGGAACATATCCCTGAAGGGCCACCCGGACAGTTGTCCAGGCCGTTCACTGCACAAAAGGATCCAGCTAAAGGGTTGCAGACCAGTGGACACAGTTTACCAAGCCCCCTGGCCTACAGCAGGCCTCATCTGCCCAGGGCTGTCTTTTCTTTATTTATATAAAAATATCCTTTTTCCCCCTTCTCCCAAGCAAGGCAGCCCCTCAGGGCCATCCCCATACCCAGGTACAGGGCAAGGTGTGGGGCCTTCCCCGGGGACTCAGGCCTGAGACTCAGAACAGGACCCAAGAGGGGACAGCAGTGGCCTGCAGGGGAACCACTGGCCACCACCCAGGTGCCCACTCCAAGCTGAAGCTGGCCACTGGAGGACACTGTGTTCCCCGTTTCACATGCCGAGGGGATCCAGGGCGCTGGGCTGGGCTCGAGACTTTCCAGAAGGCCGGGCAGGAGGGTCTTTTTAAGTCAAACACTTGTCTCATCACCTAAAAATTGGATTCTGTTGGCAAAATAAAGGGGAGACCCCAGTTTTGTTTGGGGGGCGGATGACGGGACATCCTGGTTATGTCCAGGGAGGTGCAGCCATGGGGCCCTGGCCACTCTATCTGTGCTAAAAGTGAAAAGCTCCCTGCTCTACACTGACCAGGCCCTGACCAGCCCCCACCCCTGTACTCTGGGAATCCCAGGCAAGCTTCTGCAGAAGGGAGCAGTGGCTGGAAGGAGCAGGGACACCGAGGGGGCGAAACAGTGCACAGCACAACAGTGTCCTGGAGGAATCCTGGGAGAGAGGAAGGGAAGGGGGGCCCGGCTAGAAGGCCTTGCCTGCAAAGCCTGGGGACCCTGTCCCAGGGAGGTTCCTCTCCAAATATTAACACTCCACCCCAACACGGTCAGACCCTGGCCCCTACTCCCAGATGGACAGGAAGGCATCCCAGAGCTTGAGTGGGACACGGGGCTGGCAGCGCCTGCCAACGCCAACAGGCTCCTGCCCACCCCTTGGCATTTTCTTTTTCGTTTCCTTGTCCAGCCCTGGCAAGTGAGATGAGCTAGAGACAGCCAAGGGGCCCCAAAGAGTGGGGCTGCTGCTTCATGTCCCCACAGTATGGCTGCCTGGAAAGCTATTTTCACCCAAGTAGGCCCAGCCTCAGAAGCTCTTGAGGGCAGCACAGTTTCAGAAACTAAAATAACAGCTATCATCAGAGGCACCACTTTAGAGCGATTCATCCCTGCCCAACCCCAAGTTGTAGGGCCTGCAGCTCTGCCCGTCTCCTCCCCTGGCAAGGACACCATCCCTGGCCACGGCTCCCCCACGACCTCAGCCCTGCAGAAACCTGGCCAAGGAAACGGAGAACCCCCGGGGGCATCAGCCTACTTCCCCGGCAGATAAGGTGGCCACGTAAAATCAGGACGCCTAGTTAAATGTGAATTTCAGGTGAACAACAGATAGGTTTTCAGGATACGTGCGTCCTGTCATTGCACGGACACAATAAAAATTATTTATCGCGTACCAAAAATTCATATTTAACAGGCACCCTTCTGTTGTTTCTTGTGTTCCGTTTGTTCGTTTGTGCTCAATCTGGCAATCCTACCCTCAGATCCAGTCCTAGGTATACTATACAGTTGGTGTTCAATTGATGCCTACATTCTTTGTTCTTGGTCAGTCATCCCAGATTGATTGATTGATTGATTGATTGATTGAATTTTAGTTTTATTTTTTTGAGACGGAGTATTGCTCTGTCACCCAGGCTGGAGTGCAGTGGCATGATCTTGGCTCACTGCAACCTCCATCTCCCAGGTTCAAGCGATTCTCCTGCCTCAGCCTCCTGAGTAGCTGGGATTACAGGCATGCGCCATCACGCCCAGCTAATTTTTTTGTATTTTTAGTAGAGACAGGGTTTCACCATGTTGGCCAGGCTGGTCTCGAACTCCTGACCTGAAATGATCCACCCACTTCGGCCTCCCAAACTGCTGGATTACAGGTATGAGCCACTGCACCTGGCCAGTCATCCCAGATTTAGATCAATGTTTCTCAAACATGTTTCTACATCAGAATCTCATTAGGGTCCATTAAAATACAGATTCCTGGGTCCCACCAAGATTCTATTTCAGAAGGCTAGAAGGCTGCCTAGGGATCTGCATTTCTAGCAGATTTCCCCAGGGGAGTCTATTGCACAAGAGATTCCAAAAGCAGCAGGCCTAAGCCTTGCTCGTGCCTTTCTAAAGTGACTTGCAAACAGGCACCAGCCCACAGAACACAATTTGCCCTCTGGGATCAAAACAACTGCTATTCACTCAGATCATAGGAAGGGCAGTTTCTCTAAAAGCAAAATACACAAATATGCATCTTCAGACTGTAGACACTCCAGGTGAAGTTGAGCTGAAGGAATGAGCCGGACCCCAAATGTTTTAAGCCGCCAGCATTCTGCTTGATATGGGAGGGGGCAGGGAGGCGCACGGTGTTACCTGGTACCCACCTACAGTTTTGCTTCCTGCAGCACAGAGCCCTTGGGAGCTGATGTCATCAGGGATTCAGAATAGGCCTGAATGGCCTCCTTATCCTTTGAGCCCTTTTTACTACTACTCCAAAATAAATAGCATTTCTCCTAGAAGATAACCAAGCTAATTTATAGTTGACGTTGAAGCCACATAAAAATGGTTTTACACGGTTCTTTGATTTGCAAAAGGCAAAGAGGAAATAGGAAAGCTACAGAAGTTTACAGTCCAACAACCCTCAACAATTGCAGGTGGCTGAGATGCGGGGAGCTGCTGCTCTTAGAAGTACAAGCATTTTCGGGAAACACACCTGGGAGGTGGACAAGTCAAGCTGAAAAGGGCTCGTCCACTTGAAAATTTAAACCAGCAAGGAAACAAAGTGGGGAGATGCGTCATGGAGACTGACAACCAGTATACTAGCTGGGGGGCTGCTGGAAATCAACCAGGAACAGATTGTTCTGTTAAAATACTTTTGTTTTTTGTTTTTTTTTTAAGAATGACTTGAGAAGAAAAAATTATTGCTTTTTAAAATTTTTGAGACAGGATCTCACTCTGTTGTCCAGGCTGGAGTGCAATGGCGCAATCATGGCTCACTGCAGCCTCCAACTCCTGGGCTCAAGTGATCCTCCCACCTCAGCCTCCCGAGTATCTCAGATTACAGGCAAGAGCCACCACACCTGGCTCAAGAAGAAAAATTTCTCTAAAGAGAAATTAAAATATGTTGAGTTTACCCACATGTGATTTTTTTTTTTTTTCAATCAGGACAAATTACATAAAAACTGATAAGGCCAGTCAGGCACAGTGGCTCACACCTGTAATCCCAGAACTTTGGGAGGTCGAGGCGGGCAGATCACAAGATCAGGAGTTCAAGACCAGCCTGGCCAACATGGTGAAACCCTGCATCTATTAAATATACAAAAATTAGCCGGCCAGGGTGGTGGGCTTCTGTAATCCCAGCTACTCGGGAGGCTGAGGCTGAGGCTCCCGCTTGAACCCAGGAAGCGAAGGTTGCAGTGAGCCAAGATTGCACCACTGCACTCCAGCCTGGGCAACAGAGCGAGACTCCATCTCAAAAAAAAAAACCAAAAAAACCAAAACAAACAAACAAAAAACTAGTAAGGCCCTGCTAAATCAAAACACACATAATAGGATAGATTTCACTTATGTGGCCTCCAGTGAAACCTGCAGGGAGGGAAGCCACACTGCCGATCATAGCATTCTTACTGGATTTGAGGGTGGGATGCTGATTTGGGGGCTACGGCAGGAAAGGGGACCCTAGCTAGAGCCTAGACATTCTGTGCTTCCTGACCCTCCTTCCCTGTTCCCATTCTGATGGACAATTTGGATAGAGACAGAAGGAGACAGAGGGATGAGGCTATCGCAGCCTCCTCTGGCCCAGCCCCTCAGCCAGTCCTCAGGGACCCCCTCACATGGCTGTGCGTCCTCCCCTGTGGACACCCATGGTGATGCTCTGCCACGGGGAGGTATTCATGGTCTGGGAGCGTGGGTTCTGATTCCTTCTCTCCTCTCTACATAATTCAGTATAGAAACTGGAGGGAGTTCCTTTTGCTCACTGGAGTCACAGCCCTGCTGGGTCCTGGCTGCCCCAAGGCAGTAACAGAGAAGGGGGCTCCCAAAAGGGCTGGTTGGACCCAATGATCATTGATCATCGGGAGCTCAAACGCTACAGCAGCAACATGATGACAGCTGGTGTCCAAGCTACCACCTCACATTGTGGAAACCTTTTCCCCCCGAGGACAGGAATTTTGAAAGGAAGTCGGGTTTCAGGTCTGAAAGCCAAGGTGAAGAACCAAGAATGCTTTATTCTCACACAGCAGGCAAGCAAGGAAGCAGTCAAGCCTTCCCTGAGAGAGGGAAAGAGGAAGAAGCGTTCACCAGTGCTAAAGGAAGCAGGTACTGCAGAGGACTCAGGACCAGCAGAGCAGCGGGGCGGCCCCAAGGCCCCCAGAAGGCCTCGGCCTGTGGCCCTAGGATGATGCAGGTGGGGGCCACCTCAGAGAGTGGCTTTCTGCTCCATGCATCCAAAAACAGCCTTTCCTGATGCCTGCCAGTGGGGAGCATCCCCCCCCCGCCATGGCAGCTGCTCGCCCATCTCCACTGCCCCTTGAGCTCTGTGATCACAGCTCTCCTGTCCTTCGTGTGACTGTAGTAACTTGCCTAAAGGTCTGCCTTGCCCATCTTTGCTGCAGATCTCATGTTCTGGTCATTTCTGCACCCCTTGACCTGTGCAAAGGACCTTGCAGTGAATGCCATGAATGAATAAATAAATGACCCCGAAGCAAGGAGGGGCACTTTGATCGCTCCTCTTCTTGCTGCTTCTGGAGGTCTGAAGCCCAGGGCTGGAGCTCTTCCCCCCACTTCCATTCCCTCCTGATAGCAGCTGCCCCATCCTGTTTGAGCCACTGACTTCCTCACCCACTGGGGCCTCCCCGCTGGGCCCAGGCTTCCACCCCTCCCAGCCCAGGGCCCACTTGCCAGCCAGCAGCTGACCTAGTGATTCCCCTCTTTAAAAGCCTCCAATGGCTCTGTCACTCCCAGAATCCGTTCCAGACTGCTCACTCTGCACCACAAGGCCCTGGGTGGCCTGCCCTGTCCACTCTCAGACACCACCCCCTACCTATGTCCCTGCCCTCTCTCCCCTCCGGCCACCCTGGCCCTACCTGACCCTCCGATGTGCCTTGCCTGTCCCTGCCCCAGGGCCTTTACAGTGGCCGCTCCAGGCAGCATTCCTCCTGTGGCTGTGCGCTGAATGCCTCCCTGGCCTCCGCTTCAAAGCTCACTATCTACCTCTTCAGAGAGGCCTTTCTGGAGCTCCATCTGTCCTTGTCCCCACTTGCCCCAGATATGCACTGTCCAGTCTGGGAGCTGCATTTGGCTGGTGAGCCCTTGAAATGGAGCCAGTCCAAATTGAGACCTGCTGCACATGGACCATACACACAGGATTTCAAAGACTTTGTGAAAAAAACTGCAAAAATATTGACATCCTTTATACTGATTACATGTTGAAGTGATAATATTTTGCATATATTTGGGTTAAATAAAATTAAAATTAATTTCACCTGTTTCCTTTGACTGTTAAATGGCTACTAGAAAATTTAATCTGAAAACTTCACACGTGGCTCACGCAGTATTTCTATTTGACACCATGGCTCTAGCCCCTCACATTTCCTATCATGAGTGTAATTATCTTTTCTGCTGATTTATTTGGTTTTCATCTGTTTCCCCGGCTGGAATGCCAGCCCCCCCTCAATCTCCCTGAGCAGGCTCCTCAGCTGTCTCCTCCGCTGCTGTGCGTCCCCTGCCCCTAACAGAACCTGGCATCCCGGGTGCTGACTTGATGAATGAGCGATGCAAATACCAGGTCTCATTACTCAAAGCCCACCTGCACCCCCTCCAAGGGAGGGTCCCAGGCCTTCCAGAACAGGCAGAATAGTGGCAACGCGGCATGCAAAAGACGCAAGCCTGCAGCGCAGCCCCCAGCAGTGACCGCTCCCACTCCGGCACAGAAGCAGGACTGTTGCTGGAGGTGGGTTCCAGGCTGTGGTTGGCCAGAGGGTCCGATCTGAGGCCCCCTTCCCCCAGCAGGCAAGCGAATAGCTGTCAGCCCAGGCCACACTCTGGCCAGCACCTACTTTGCTCCGGATTTGGCAGATGACAGGGACCAGCAGCAGGACACAGCCCAGCGCCAGGATGACGTACTGGGCATAGTGCATCACCTTGGGCATCAACACCAGCTGGGTGTAGAATGTGTGAAGCGTCTCCCCCTCCATGGCCCCGCTCTGAGGAGGCAGAATGACAAACACATGAGCTGGAGCCACAGGCTGTGGGCTACAGCGCAGATGCCACCCAACACTCTCCTCTGTGACCGCCTCAGCCTTTCCCCATCTCAAGCTCCCTAGCTAAAGCATGTGTTGGAGCCTGCCAGGGACCTCCTCCCTCCAGGACACAGGTGAGACTACAATTCCCAGACTCCCTTGCAGTTGGGCAGGGCCATTTGATCGTGTCCTGACCAATGGGAGGTGGGCCTGGCCTCACGTGACTCCCCATCTCTTTCCCTGCCACTGAAAGGAGGATCTACAGGAGGGCGGGGCCACCAGGGCCCTGTAACCCTAAATTACTGCAGGAAGCAGAGCTCTGCTTCCCCATCAACCCACTTCAGATTGGGCTATGAGCAGGAAGTGAACTTGACATTCGGAGGCTTGTTTGTCCTGGCCTTAGCTAGCCCTGATTTAAAACGAGGTAGGCAAGAAGTAATAAATAAAATTAAAAAATAAGATAAAATTTTAAAAAATAATAATAATAAAATAAAATAGGCCAGAATGAATTCTAAAAGGATGCGAGAAAAGTAAGTTTAAGTAGAAAGCTGACACCTTGGAAACCAACTTCCCCACTTTCAGGAGAAGAGGTTATATGCCTCAACAAAATCATTTTACACCCAGGGCCAGGGACTTTACCATTTCATGCAGCTTCTGTCTTCCCCATCTCAAGGGATCCCTTTCAACTCAGTGGGATAACTGACATAGGGTGCTTGGACAGTGTGAAATTTCTGATACACTGGTCCATGTCACAGTCCGGTTACCCTGGCCCAGCCCTCTCCCTTTCTGCAAGCCGCTTCCCACCCGCTGCCTCAAATGCCCACACTGGCTCTTAACAAAAGCCCCTGATACTGTGCCCAATGCACCCTTACCTCTGCAAACCAAAGCAGCGGCAGGACCACCGGCTCAATCTTCCCAGTTTGTCTGGAAATAAGCAAGATATAGCTGCGTGAAACAAAGTCTTACACCCAAACCTTGATATAATTCTGCTTGAATACAACATCTAAACGGATTTAGTATAATTTTGCACACACTAAACCCTCACCACCAAATATAAACAATGAGCTGAAACACATTAGGTGCCATGTGACAAAACTGTCCCCAAGCTGAAGGTCTCAGTCTACAGCCCTCAATAATACTTGTAAATAAGACTAACTTTAATTCTTTTCATTTTTTTTTATTATACTTTATGTTCTAGGGTACATGTGCACAACATGCAGGTTTGTTACATATGTATACATGTGCTATGTTGGTGTGCTGCACCCAACTTTAATTCTTTAAAAGGCATTTTGTTGTTGTTGTTTTTTGTTTTGTTTTGTTTTCTTTAGTTGACAAGGTGAGATGTTTTCCCAAAGGGCTGTTTGTCATCACACAGCTTTGAACCTGTGATCATAAGTTCTGGGGCCAGGAAAGACTTGATTCTGCAGTCTCAATCATTCCCTCCTTAGCCATGGTTTTGCTTTCTGCCATTTCTTACCCTCAGTACAGTACAGTAAGATATTTTGAGAGAGAGACCACATTCACATAACTTTTATTATAGTATTTGTTATAATTACTCTATTCTTAGTTATTGTTAAGTGCGGCTATGCCTAATTTATAAATTAACTTTATCATAGATGTGTGTGTATAGGAAGAAGCAGAGTATATGCTATACAGGGTTCAGTACTATCCCCAGCTTCAGGCATCCACTGGGGGTCTTGGAATATACCCCCGGGGATGAGGGGGCCACGGTACTTGACTGGTGCAGGCTTAGGGAACCGGTGTTTTGATGTGCTGCTAGAAGGAATCTCCCCTGGCAAAGAGCTTGATAATTTGACAATAATCATTTTAAATTAAAAACTCACATCTCCTACAGGGCAAAGCCCACCAGTGACCTAGCCAAAATCCATTGGTCCCTTTTAGAAACAGAACCCAAATTTTACTCAGGATGGCAATGCAGCCAGTTAAAGACTCCACCTCAGCCTCACTTGTGGCAAGTGAGGCTCTGTAACCAAGTTCTGGTTAATGAGATGTTTGCAGAAGCGTTATGTGGGATGGCCGGGAAGGCTGCTTAAAAAGAAGCTTTCACAGCTGGGACATGAACCTTTTTTCCCTCCTCCCTTTCAGATGCCTGGAACGCAGATGCAAGGGCTGGAGCTCTGCAGCCAGTGGGACCAGAGGTGACCTTGAGGATGGAAGCCATGTGTTGGGAAAATGGAACAGAAAGATGAGTGGAACTTGGACCATGAATGTCTCTTGCCATACTCTGACTGTCTGCCTCCAGACATCCTCTAAAAGAAGATTTTTTAAATAACAATATACCTTTGTCCCATTTGAGCAACAACTGTTGAGTTTTCTGATCTATACTGCCAAACTTAATTCCACCAATATACCTCACGACCCAGCAATTACGCTCTTCAGAAACTGCCCTAGAGATGCTCACACATGCACACAGAGGCACAAAGATGTTCAGTGTTGCTTGGACTAGCAAAGACAAACAGACAGACAAATGACAACATGTATCTTCTCTATGGCGACATATATAGGAATGTAAAGAAGTAGGAAAAGGCCTGGAAGGAAGCACAGCAAATTAATGATGGTGGGTATGGCTAAGGATGGCGGGGAGTCACAGGAAACTCTCTTTATTCTTCCCCTCAAGAAGATATGTTCATATTACCTGTGACATTAAAACTTACACGCCAAGTTAAAAAGATAATAAAATCCGAAGGGAGAATAAAAGTTAACTCGATGCTGGAGAAACGTGACAGGCATGACCTCGTCCAGGCTATCAAGGTCAACATCCACAGTGATACAGTATGTTGACAGAATGTACCCTAGACGCTCTGAAGCTGCAACTTTCTCTCTGTGGTCTTCCTCCTCCCAAAACCCATCACCCCAGTCTAATCATGAGAAAAGCACCAGACCAATCCCAGGAGACGGGCATCCTACAAAATACCTGACCAGTGCTTCTCAAAAGTGTCACTGTCATCAAAACGAAGGAGAAATGAGAGACTGTCATAGCCAAGAGGTGCCTAAAGAGACCGGAAGACCAATGCGACACCTGGGAAACTGTGACCTGCCACGACAAAGGCGGACCGTGCAGACGTGACTACATCAAGGCTCTGAGATGGGGAGAGTGTCCTGGAATATCTAGGTGGGTCCAGGCAGATGTGGGTACACCAAGGTTCTGAGATGGGGAGACTGTCCTGATATCTACGTAGGTCCCAGGGAATCACAAAAGTCCTTAAAGAGAGAAGTGGGAAGTCCTCGCCAGAGCGATCAGGCAAGAGAAAGAAAAACGAAAAAACAAAAACAAATTGTAAAACACCTAAAAAAAAGAAAAGAAAATTTTTTTTTTTTTGAGAAGGAGTCTCGCTCTGTCGCCCAGGCTGGAGTGCGGTGGTGCCATCTCGGCTCACTGCAAGCTCCACCTCCCGGATTCACGCCATTCTCCTGCCTCCGCCTCCTGAGTAGCTGGGACTACAGGAGCCCACCACCTTGCCCGGCTAGTTTTTTTGTATTTTTAGTAGAGACGGGTTTTCACCGTGTTAGCCAGGATAGTCTCCATCTCCTGACCTTGTGATCCGCCCGCCTCGGCCTCCCAAAGTGCTGGGATTACAGGCTTGAGCCACCGCGCCCGGCCAATTTTTTTTTTTTTTGAGAAGAGTCTCGCTCTGTCGCCCAGGCTGGAGTGCGGTGGTGCCATCTCGGCTCACTGCAAGCTCCACCTCCCGGATTCACGCCATTCTCCTGCCTCCGCCTCCTGAGTAGCTGGGACTACAGGAGCCCACCACCTTGCCCGGCTAGTTTTTTTGTATTTTTAGTAGAGACGGTTTTCACCGTGTTAGCCAGGATAGTCTCCATCTCCTGACCTTGTGATCCGCCCGCCTCGGCCTCCCAAAGTACTGGGATTACAGGCGTGAGCCACCGTGCCCGGCCAGAAAAATTAATTTTTAAAAAGAGGGTCTGGGGCATGGTGGCTCACGCCTGTAATCCCAGCACTTTGGGAGGCCGAGGCAGGCGGATCACAAGGTCAGGAAATCAAAGCCATCCTGGCCAACATGGTGAAACCCCGTCTCTACTAAAAATATAAAAATTATCCAGGGGTGGTGGCACATGCCTGTAATCCCAGCTACTCAGGAGGCTGAGGCAGGAGACTCGCTTGAACCAGGGAGGCGGAGGTTGCAGTCGGAGGGGAGATCGCACCACTGCACTCCAGCCTGGCGACAGACTGAGACTCCATCTCAAAAAAAAAAAAAAAGGCTCAAATCCCCCAATCACAATTATTGGAGGTCTCTCGGGCCACTTAAATACGGTATTGCACAGTGAAATGGGCTCACACTATCACCCTACAGAGGACGAAACACAATGAAAGACAACAGATGGTACCATTCACTTTGGCTGCTTTTCTCCAAAAGACTTTGTAAGAACCAGTGGGAACTGTATGCAAGTAACATGCAACCCCACTGCCTTTACCTAGTGAGCAAGGAGCACAGAAGCGCCCCCAACAGGTCACGAGACAGCTCTGCTTCCGGCAGCTGTGTCTCTAGACTTTTCCCACGCCATCCTTCGTGGCCCTCAATATCTGCTGTTGAGACCACTTTCCTGGAGTGCCTTGTTCCCAGTCTGCAGGGAGGTCAGCAGCTGTGCGGCCCAGAGAAGTTGGGTGAGTGGCCCACAGCAACCGGTCCACAGGTCACTGGCAGGCACAATCCAGCTGCCCGCGTGAACTGTTTGTCAAGAATGTGAATTAGGCCTGGCGCGGTGGCTCATGCCTGTAATCCCAGCACTCTGAGAGGCGGATCATCTGAGGTCACAAGTTCGAGAACAGCCTGGCCAACATGGTGAAATCCTGTCTCCACTAAAAATACAAAAATTAGCTGGGTGTAGTGGTGAGTGCCTGTAATCCCAGCTACTTGAGAGGCTGAGGCAGGAGAATCGCTGGAACCTGGGAGGCAGAGGTTGCACTCAAGTCTGGACAACACAGCAAGACTTTGTATCAAAAAAAAAAGAATGTGAATTACCTCCCAAGAAGTAAAAATTGACAGAGCTCCTGTTAAAATTTTAACAGATTTTAACAGAATCTGTTAAAATTCAGATTTGGAGGTCCTTTTGAAAAATGCAGAGGATGTGGCCACAGTGAGCCCACATTTCCATGGGGCCACAGTTAGCTGGTGCTGGGAAGGGGCTGTATCCTCAGCCCCAGGCCTCCTCTTCTATCTGGGTCACCCACTTGGCCCCAGTTGCATCCCAGTTAGCAGCCCAGGTGCCATGTGGTGGAACCAGAGGGAGGACTTAGGCTGCAATCGCCTCTTCCGTGCCTGGTGCTGTTTCCCCATCCACAAATCCATCAAGAACAAATTCCCTAAGTGGCCTCAAAATATAAAAATAAAATGCAAGGGGGGCAGTGAAGGAAGCGAGCTGACAGTTATTACTGGCTGCCGTGCTCTGACAAAGTGTTATTCTTTCCAGCCGAGAGGCATTTGACAAAGCTGAATAGATGCTTACATCCTACAACCCAGGGATTTTTCTAAGACAATTTTTTTTAACGAAACTATTTCAGCTATGCTAAGAAGTACAGACACTGACATAGCAACAAATCAGTGTAATCCCTCACCAAGTCCTAGCAACGTGTAATGCTACAGCAAGTGCTGGTGCGCGTGGAGAGGAACTGGAACCCTGCTGCGCTGCTGCTAAGAATGGGGACAGGGTAGAGGCTGTGCAAAAGTCTGACAGTTCCTCAAACAGTTAAACAAAGAGCTAACATAGGACCCAGCGATTCCACCCCTCGGTACCTACCTAAGGAAAATGAGAACAGATGTCCACACTGGGACTGACACAGGAACATTTACAGCTGCATTATGCATAATGGCCAAGGCGTGGAAACAACTCAGACATCCATCAACCGATAAATAAATGTGGTCTATCCAGACAATGGGATATTATCCAGCCATAAAATATACTGATC
The DNA here is from genome assembly GCF_009764315.1 of Trachypithecus francoisi. NCBI lineage: Eukaryota > Metazoa > Chordata > Mammalia > Primates > Cercopithecidae > Trachypithecus > Trachypithecus francoisi. The sequence goes on along the minus strand of NW_022681456.1, from coordinate 8,372,836 downwards.
CATGCTACGACATGGATGAACCTTGAAAACATGATGCTAAATGAAAGAAGCCAGTCGCAAAAGACCAAAGACCACATCGTGTGTGATTCCATTTACATGAAATGCCCAGAATAGGCAAGTCCACAGAGACAGGAAGAGGATGAGCGGTTGCCTGGGGCTGAGCGGACAGGGAAGTGAGTGTTAATGAGTGTGGGGTTTCTTTTGGGGGTGATGAAAATGTTCCAAAATTGATTGTGGTGATAGATGCACAATTCTGTGAATACACTACAAGTCACTGAATTGTGCATTTTATTTGAGGGGGGGTTGTTGTTTATTTTTTTATTTTGAATTGTGCATTTTAAAGGGGTGAGTTTTATGGTACGTGAATTGTATTTCCATAAAGTTGTTTTATTTTAAAAATCAAAAGAGGAAATCAGTGGTCGCAGAATTCTTGTAAAATGAATAGTGAAACTAAAGAATGCTGTTTGGTAAGTTTCCATTTTCAAACATTTGGTTTTGCCAGGCTTTAATTTTTGCCACTCTGTCATGTAGGAAACAGCTTGTATTGAAGCTCTGGCTAATTGGCAGGGAGGGGGTGAATGTTAAGAAAGAAAAGTGGAGGCCGGGCACGGTGGCTCACGCCTGTAATCGCAGCACTTTGGGAGGCCCAGGTGGGCGGATCACTTGAGGCCAGGAGTTTGAGACCAGCCTGACCAACATGGTGAAACCTCATCTCTACTAAAAACACAAAATTAGCCAGGCGTGGTGGTGCATGCCTGTAATCCCAGCTACTCAGGAGGCTGAGTTAGGAGAATCGCTTGAACCTGGGAGGCGGAGGTTGTGGTGAGCCAATATCCCACCCTTGCACTCCAGCCTGGGCAACAAGAGCGAGACTCCATCTAAAAAAAAAAAACAAAAAAAACAAAAAAGGGAAAGAAAAGTGGCCTTCTGGGGAAGGAATATCAGGATGCAGGTCAGGACCTGGCTCAAAACCAAGACCCCTCAGGGAGAAGATCAGCAGGGAGTGGATTCCATCCTCAATAGGACCCTCTCCCCTCCCCATGCCCTGGTTCCTGGGGTACATCACTGGAGTCTGGGACCACTGGAGCACTGAGCCCCTCATCTCTCAATGAGCAATGCAGCCCCAGCTCCCAGTCCACACTCACCCAATGCCTGCAATAGATTTCATGTAGAGGCTCAGCTGCAGTTTCACAGAGCAGTTCATGGGGATTCCTGTGACCTGCGGCAACAAACACAGTGAGGAGACTGGCCACCCCCCCAGCTCCAGGGACACCACCAAGCCCTCTTCTCCCTGGTCTCAGTCAAGAGGGTAGGCGTCCCAACTAACTGCCCAGTGGAGCTTGCTTGTATCTGACCTAAAACAAGCCACAGGCTGGGGGAGGGTCCATGGTTCTAGAAATGCTGGGCAGGTGCACTGGGATCTCCTCTCCTGGTTCTAACCCCTTATAGGGAAACAAGTGCTTCCCACACGGTTATGTCCACAGCCTCAAGAGGTCCCTTCTATAAAGCAAGCCTGTCCCAGGGTGGAAAAAACTTAATCACTTTCACCTGTCCTCCTAAGACGGTGTTTCCCAAAGTGCAGAATAGTAATTTGTCCAGGCTCCCTCTCAACCTCCACATTCAATGAAATGGACAAGAATCCCTTCTCAATTCACTCCCAACTCCTCTGGATCATTTCCAAGAGTAGTCTCAGTCAGGTGTTCGCATGGTCTTTAATGCCCCTCTAATACACCTACACAAAATCTCCACTTTTAACAACGGTGCTGAGAGGTGGCCCGGGGTTCACCCCTGCTGCCAGACAACAATATTTTACATAGAGCCGAATATTTTTTTCCTTGTTCATTTTTATAGTTGTGTTCTTTCTTTGGAGAATTTTGTAATTTCCTATTTGAGGTAGTAATAAAAACCTTCCCTTGTGCAGAAATTTATCTTTATTTTTGTTTGTTTTTAAGACAGAGTCTCAGTCATCTAGGCTGGAGTGCAGGCAACCTCTGCCTCCTGAGTTCAAGCCATTGCCCTGCCTCAGCCTCCCCAGTAGCTGGGACTACAGGTGTGCACCACCACACTCGGCTAATTTTTGTATTTTTAGTAAAGACATGGTTTCACCATGTTGACCAGGCTGGTCTCAAACTCCTGGCCACAAGCGATCTGCCCACCTTGGCCTCCCAAGGCGGGATTACAGGCGTGAGCCACCATGCCCAGCCTATTTATCATTATTAGTTTTGTAGAGACAGAGTTTTACTAGGTTGCCCAGGCTGGTCTCAAACTAACCTTAGGTGATCTTCCTGCCTCGCCTCCCAAAGCACTGGAATTACAGCCATGAGCCACAACACTCAGCTCTTTTTTTATGAGACTTTTTTTAAAGTAAATAACAGAAGTGACACACATATGTCATCAAAAACAACAGGAAGGTGGTTCCAGAATGAAGTCAGGAAATGATAGTGGAAATAAAACTAGATTTGAGGTCAGAGAACTGCATTTGGCTCTTCTTAACTGAGAGTTGCTTCCTCATCTGTAAAACAGAGGGAACTCTCCCCACCTGACAGAATATTTGCAAGAGCAAAAGTAAGGTATGCAAGATAGCCACACTCGGGGCCATAGATGCCTGGGTTATTATCACATACACTGTAAGGAAAGGATGTTCTCTTCATTATGGCCCAGGATGCGGAGGCCCTTCCAGGCCCCTGTGGTAAAGAAGAGCTCAACAAAGGCCTCACTTATGCCCACAACTGGGGAGCACTTGCCCTTGAGAGTGAGAGCCTGGTGGGATGGGCGTGAGTTCGCCCATGAGTAGAACAGAGTTCACACCGCAGGCCTGAAGCCGCTCTCCTTAGGGATTCTGCTGCATCTGGGAACCCGGATTTCAGGAGGGTTCCCACCATCCCCTAACTGATGAGAGCAGTTCACTGGGCCGAAGTTATCTGTACAAACAGTATGGTTCTTGCGCAGCACCTGCTTTCCTTCCCAGAGTCTAGAATGTTGGTACCTGCCAGGCAGAGGTGCCCATGTGATTGGCCCCCTAGCAAAAACGGTGAGCACTGAATTTCTAATGAGCTTCCCTGCTAGACAACATCTCCTACATGTTGTCATAACTCACTGCTGAAGACATTAAGTGCGTCCCGTAGGACTCCCCTGGAAGAGGACTCTGGAAGCCCCAGCCTGACCTCCCCCGACTTCACCCAAGGTGCTTTTTCCCTTTGCTAATTTTGCTTTGAATTCTGTCGTTATAATAAGTCTTAGCTGTGATACCACTATAGCAGCGTCCTGCTGTGTCCCCTGTCCCCATGCGCCCTCCCCCAGTTTTAGGAGCAGAAAAGTGGCCACACGGAAGCAGCTTCCAACACGCATTTGGTGTTCAAGGCTAATGGCCAACAGGCAGCAAGTGGATCTCATGATCCCCTCCCCAACGTGCCCAGCTCAAAAAACAAAGAAATAAAGGCCACTTCCTCTCCCTGTTGGCCTCAAGCTGATCTGGAGGTAGAATTGGAGGCAGCAGCTAAAGTGGCTGCGGCAAAACAGCTCTGTACCTCTCTCTGGGCTCCCAAACGTAACCCCCTCTTTCTTGATGTGAGGGGGAGAAAAGAAAATCCCTGCCCTGAAAGGAAAGCGATCAGTGAGAGTACACAGGAGATGGTGTGCATGGCGGAATTCTCCGGAAGCCAGCAGAGCAAGAGAGGCCAGAGGAGGAATTAACTAAAAGACGGAAGGCAGAGACAGGCCTGCGGCCGGAGCCGAGAGGGTCTAGTCAGTGGCTAAGGAGGCCTGGGAGGACAAAGGAAAATGGTGCAGAACAGCATCTGCCGCAGAGCTTCGGGAAAGGCCTGAGGTGCGCAGCACTGTGGCAAACGCATGGAGCTTCCTCAGACAATGAAAACCAGAACTACCATCGGATCAGTGATCCACTGCCCCGCATCTGCCCAGAGGAAATGAAATCAGTGTGTCAAAGAGACAGGGGCACTCCCGTGTACACTGCAGCCAAGATACAGAATCAAGCGAAGTGTCCGTCAGTGAATGAATGGGCACCGCAAACGTGGTGCACACACAGTGGGATACTATTCAGCGTTTAAAAAGAGGGAAATCTGGCCGGGCGCAGTGGCTCACGCCTGTAATCCCAGCACTGTGGGAGGCCGAGGTGGGCGGATCACTTGAGGCCAGGAGTTCGAGACCAGCTTGGCCAAGATGGTGAAATCCCATCTCTACTAAAAATACAAAAATTAGCTAGGCATGGTGGTGCGTGCCTTTAATCCCAGCTACTCTGGAGGCTGAGGCAGGAGACTCACTTGAACCCAGGAGGCGGAGGTTGCAGGGAGCCAAGATCTTGCCACTGCACTCCAGCCTGGGTGACAGAGCCAGACTCTGCCTCAAATAAGTAAATAAATAAATAAATAAAAACAGGGAAATCCTGTCATTTGTGACAACACGATGAACTTGGGGGACACTATGCTAAGTAAAATAGGCCAGGCACAGAAAGGCAAATACTGCATGATCTCACTTGTATGTGGAATCTTAAAAAGTTGAACTCAGGCCAAGCACAGTGGCTCACGCCTATATTCCCAGCAATCTGGGAGTCCAAGGCGGGTGGATCACCTGAGGTCACGAGTTCAAGACCAGTCTGGCCAACGTGGCAAAACCCTGTCTCTACTAAAAATACAAAAATTAGCCAGGTGTGGTGGTGGGTGCCTGTAATCCCAGCTACTCAAGAGGCTGAGGCAGGAGAATTGCTTGAACCCAGAAGGCAGAGGATGCAGCGAGCCGAGATCGTGCCACTGCACTCCAGTCTGGGTAACCAGAGTGAAACTCCATCTCAAAAAAAAAAAAGTTGAATTCATGGAAGCAGAGGGTAGAATACTGGCTAGCAGGGGCTGGGAAGGCAGGGAGGGGGAAGTCTGTCAAAGGATACAAAATTTCAGTTAGACAGGAGGAATAACTTTAGGAGATCTGCTGGACAATACAGCAACAGTCAGTGTATTGTACTATATAATACAACACAGTGACTATAGTGAATAGCAATGTATTGTATACTTGAAAGTTGCGGACCGTAGATTTTAAATGTTCTCACCACTAATACATGATCAGTATGTGAGGTAATACATATGTTAATTGGCTTGATTTAGGCATTCCACAAATTATATGCATATATCATAACGTCATGTTGTACACCTCAAAAATAGGCAGCTTTTCTTTTTCAAGTTAGAAAACTAATTTTGGCTGGGTACGGTGGCTCATGCCTGTAATCCCAGTATTTTGGGTGGCCGAGACAGGAGGATTGCTTGAGCCCAAGAGTTCAAGACCAGACTGGGCAACAAGGCGAAACCACATCTCTACAAAAAATACAAAAATTAGCCAGGCATGGTGGCACACGTCTGTAGTCCGGGCTACTAGGGAGGCTGAGGTGGGAGGATCACCTGAACCCAGGGAGGCTGAGGCTGCAGTGAGCCATGATCATGCCACTGCACTCCAGCCTGGGCAATAGAGTGAGACCCTGTCTCAAAAATAATAATAATAATTTTGTTAAAGGCCCATGGGAGAGACCTCAAGTGCCCACTCAGGAAACAGAAAACCACAGATTTCTGAATCAATGGTAGCAGCCACCCAAGCCCACCTGGGCATATTTTACAGAGAACAGAGGCGCCAAGAGAAGAGGCTAGAGGGCTGAAGGCATGTCCTCGGGAGGGCCACATGTCCAGCTCCCTGCTTGCAGACAGAACTTCACACGGGACAAATTCTCTGTGTGATTTATCTGCAAGATATTCCAGGCTCTTCTTGGTACCTGAAGATCTTTATGGTATCTTGACACATCCAGAGAGCTGCCTCCAGCTCACATGTAGGAGACACCCCAGCTGATAAGTTCTAATTAATGTACTGTCTTAGGGCCCATTTATAGAACCCAGTACAGGGATCATAAAACCCATGAACTATGGAGCCGGGGTGAAGGAGGAACTTTGGTGGCTCGAGATTCTAGAAGCCAGGCTTCCCACCACGCAGCCCACAGCAGCTCTGTGCTTGGGAAGACAGGAGGCAGCCAGGTGTGCTCCGACCAGGAATCGCCACTCCCCACAGAGGATGGCAGGGGCTCACCGGGTGGATGTCCAGGAACAAGGAGTGTGCCTCCTGGTTAGGGTGCAGGCCAGTCACCGCTTCTGCCAGGACCGGGTCGGCGTTGAGGAAGTGAGGATGGGAGAGAAACAAGGGAGCACCTAGAAGACAGAGGGGTGGGGAGGGGACATCAGACAAGGACAGTGCATTGGCAGGTCCTGCCAGGCCGTAGGTCTGCACAGAGCTGTGGTCTGCAGAGCACCCCCGTGGCAATGACAAGATAACCAGACAGAGAGGATCCCTTCCTCCATTCTGTAAAAAGCCCCAGGCCCTACCATGAGGGACAAGCTCTGTGCCAGAGAAGGGGTGAGGCAGGAGCCAGTGATTCTGACAGGAGAGACCAAAGGAAGGAAGAGGCCTCTTAACAGCAGCCAGGTGAAGGAGGCCCAGGAAGCACATTCCAGCTGGAAGGGAAGGCAGAAGCACGTGCAGGGAGGGGGAAACGCATGGTGCACGAGGGTGTTAGGGAGGCAGGGACGGACAAGGCCATGCCAGATTTGAACTTGGGTGACAAGGCCATGCCAGATTTGAACTTGGGTGTGGGGAGGGGAGTCTCGAGCACAAGTCAAGGAGCCCACACTGGCCCTTGCAGGCCACGCAGCAACAATCAGAGCTCAGGTGGTCAGGTCTCCCTGCGTCCACAGGAGCGTGTCCTGTAGACACATCTGCTACAAACATGAGCTCAACCTCACCACTGACCAACCAAACCAGGCAAACACTAGCTCACCCTCCGGACAATGGACAACAGGCCTGAAGGACAAGTTAACAAGGAACAGCAAGCGGGCCTCTCTCAAAAGCTCACAAGGGCCAGGTGCCATGGCTTACGCCTGTAATCCCAACACTTTGGGAGGCCTCAGCAGGCAGATCACTTGCACCCAGGAATTGAAGACCAGCCTGGGCAATATGGCAAGACCCCATCTCTACCAAAAAAAAAAAAAAATTAGCTGGGCATGGTGGCACATGCATGTAGTCCCAGCTACTCAGGAGGCTGAGGCAGGAGAATCGCTTCTGCCTCGGAGGTTGAGGCTCCAGTGAGCCATGACTGTGCCACTGCACTCCAGCCTGGGCAACAGAGCAAGATCCTGTCTCAAAAGAAAAAATATATATATTTTTAAAAAGCTCACGAGGATCCAGATGGTGCTAATTCACTGACAGAGCCAACGGGTGGTGACCAGGGGCTGGGGAGGGGGCAGGGAGTAACTTCTGAGGAGTCTGGGTCACCTTTTAGGGTGACAGAAATGTTTCGGAACGAGATACAGGTGATGGCTGCACAACCTTGTGACCCTGCTAAATGCCACCGAATCGTTCACTTTAAAATAGTTAATTTTATGTTACAAGAATTTTGCCTCAATAAGAAAGGAAAACAAAACAAAAAAAAACCCGAATCAGAGGCCGGGCATGGTGGCTCATGCCTGTAATCCCGGCACTTTGGGAGGCCGAGGTGGGTGGATCACCTGAGGTCAGAAGTTCAAGACCAGCCTGGTCAACATGGTGAAACCCCATCTCTACTATCTCTGCTTTTCTTAGCAAAGTCAGGCACTGGTTTGAAATAAAAGCTGGGATTATCGATGTCAGGCTTCCTCTTTCTCAGTCCTTGTGCATCCCTGCCCTTAAGGTTTCTCAAGCATCATTCATCCCAGTACCTTTCAATTTCATCACATCTGAATGCCCCCTGCACTGTTATATAATGTGCTGCTCTGAAACAACTGCCAGCACCTTCCTTAAATCTCTGTTTTTGTTTTTGTTTTTTTTGAGACGGAGTCTCGCTCTGTTGCCCAGGCTGGAGTGCAGTGGCCGGATCTCAGCTCACTGCAAGTTCCGCCTCCCGGGTTTACGCCATTCTCCTGCCTCAGCCTCCCGAGTAGCTGGGACTACAGGCGCCGCCACCACGCCCGGCTAGTTTTTTGTATTTTTTTAGTAGAGACGAGGTTTCACCGTGTTAGCCAGGATGGTCTCGATCTCCTGACCTCGTGATCCACCCGTCTCGGCCTCCCAAAGTGCTGGGATTACAGGCTTGAGCCACCGCGCCCGGCCAAATCTCCGTATTTTAAAGTGAAGCTTTACAGCTGTGCAAACACTTGCCGCAATTAGAAAGTACATATTTGGGCCAGGCACTGTGGCTTACACCTGTAATCGCAGCACTTTGGGAGGCCGAGGCAGGCAGATCACTTGAGGTCAGAAGTTCAAGACCAGCCTGGGCAACATGGTGAGACCCCCGTCTCTACTAAAAATACAAAAATTAGCCGAGCATGGTATGGGCCTGAAATCCCAGCTACTCGGGAGGCTGAGGCAGGAGAATTGCTTGAACCCGGGAGGCAGAGGTTGTGGAGGCTGCAGTGAGCTGAGATCGCATCACTGCACTCCAGCCTGGACGATAGTCTCCAGAGGTTGCAGTAAGCCAAGATTGCACCAATGCAATCCAGCCTCAGCGACAGAGCAAGACTGTGTCTCAAAAAAAAAAGAAAAGAAAAGAAAAAAGGGACATATTTGAATAAACACTGTGAAAAATAATGATGTTGTAAGTTCTAACTAGAACCTGTTACTGCACGAGGCTTTAACTGGGAGCCCTGCTCTTTTTCTGTTAAAAGAAAAAATAAAAAAGATTGATGAGTGTAGAAGGCTCTTCAAGTCCTCAGCATCAACAGAGACCTTCTCCTGCACGTGATGGCAAGGAGGAAAAGAGGATGGACCCAGAAGCTCTCTCTCACCTCCTTGGACCTTCTGAAGCCATCCCAAGCACCCGCAGGGACAGTGTCTTCCACAATTTGGAAAACGCTCTTCTCATAGCCACGGAGCCAGACTCTGGAGGAATCTCAAACAAGCCCTGGCCTACCCACAGCCCCAGGTGGAGACTGAGGTGGGATGAGGCAACTTGTCAGCCCCCGCCCTTATTTCAGAGGCTGAGCCTGCATGGACCCATGCACGTGTTTCTTCCAATTTTATTACCAAACACACCGAGAGAGATCTTCCCAGCAATAAGTGGTAATTAATTTATAGCTTTATGGCATACCTAGCCAGACATAATTGCTCAGGATTGCCACGGATGATAATTAGTTGGCTCTATGAGGCAAGTCGGACACCCTCACGCAACAAGGAGGTTTGAGATGAGGGAGTTGCCTGAGTCCAACAGATTTCAAGGCCCAGAAAGGCAAAGGCATGGGTACCTTTACTCTTTAGATAACATGCCACAGAAACACAGACACAGGTGCTCCAAATGACACGTGTGCACCACGAATGCCCACGATGGAACACCACACAGCAATGAAGAGGAGGAGCTGCAACCACCCACAACGTCACAGACAAATCGCACCACGGTGCTAAGGGGTGCACAGGCCAGAAAAGGAGGGAAAGGAATCTAGTTTTATGGGCTATTCACAGGAAGATGCAAACCAGCTGAGCTCTGGGGCTGGACGCCAGGGCGGTGGGAGGACCGCGAGGGGCATCCAGGGCCGTCATGTCTGTTTCTCGGTCAGGGTGCTGGCCACGTGGTGCATTCACTTTGTGAAGTTTCAAACTGCACACGTCAGCCAGGCGCAGCAGTTCATGCCTGTAATCTCAGCACTTTGGGTGGGAGGATCGCCTGAGTCCAGGACTTCAAGACTAGCCTGGGCAATATGGTGAGACCCCGTCTCTAAAGAAAATTTAAAAATCAGCTGGGCATGGTAGCAACCACCTGTAGTCCCAGCTACTTGGGAGGCTGAAGTAAGAGGACCAATTGAGTGACGGAGGTCAGGCTGCTGTGAGCCGTGATGGCACCACTGCACTCCAGCCTGGGCGACAGTGATACCCTGTCTCAAAAAAAAAACAAAGCAAAAAACCCCCAAAACTGCATGAGTCATCTGGGAACTTATTTGTATCTATGTATATTTTATTTAGAAGCAAGAACTAAGCCCAGGCAAGACGGCACAACCCCATCTCTACAAAACAATTTCAAAATAAGATCAAATACATTAGCCAGGTGTGGTGGTGTGCACCTGTGCTCCCAGCTACCTGGGAGGCTGAGGTCAGAGAATCATTTGTGCCCAGGAGGTCAAGGCTGCTGTGAGCTGTGATTGCACTACTGCACTTGAGCCTGGGCAACAGAGTGAAACCCTATCTCAAAAACATAAATAAAGAAAAGAAAAAACTTTACTTAAATAAGTATTTTAAAATTCCCTTGTGCTTTTGAAAGAGAAGGCAGGGCACACCTCGTCCCAAGCCCTTGGAGGGGATGACATGTCATTTCTCTCCCTTCTCCTGGTACCTACACCCCTACTTAGACCTTCCCTACTTTCAGCCTTGTGCTTCGAGTGTGGCCAGCTCACCCAGGAGCCAGCTGATCATGTGACACAAGCCTGGCCAATCAGCCTAGTCCACCTCAGCTACCGTGATTGGTTTACAGCTGGGCATGGGTGCCAGGCAGACCAATTAGAGCAAAACCTGGAACTTCTGCTAGAGTGAAGGAAACATAGATGGCCCCCTTTCTGCAGGACTCGGAGCTGGGCGGAGGTGAGCTGGAGCCTCCACAGGCAGCCAGGAGGGAAAGCCTGCTTGGCAGCAAAGCCAGTCCAGCAGAAAACTGAGCTGGGACTTGGCAGAGGCAGGTTCCAGGCAACATCTAAGTTCTGGTTTTGTGCCTAATACAGGGATCTGCCCTGGAATTTTTCATTACGCAAACCAAGAAGTACCCTTTTGTTCTAAATCAAGTGGAGTCCAGCATCTGCCACTGCGATAGTTGCTGTAGCACACCTATTGGGTGTGTAACATCCTCAACCTTACTAGCAGAAATCCCCGCTGATACCAGCAAAGAATGAAGCAAGCAAGGCCATTGCCCAGGCGGGTCAGACAGGACAGGAGGCAGCGGCGGGCGACCCCGGCCCCAGCTCCAAACCATCTGCTCACAGGCTGCTCCATTCTGCCTGAAATGAGGGAAACATCCAGTCTGTTCACAGTCCCTCCTCCTGACTCCCGCCGCAGACCAGTCCTTTCGAGTCGCTGTCTCCAGCTAGAGGACGGGGCTTCAACCAAAAAGGCTCCCAGAAGGCAAGACACAGTCAAATAGAGAGCCGCTTCCAGTCCTACCAACCCTGTGACCTTGGTCGCATCCAGCCTCAGGCCTCGATTTCCTACGTACAGAACACACTCACCATCCCTATATTCAAATACTGTATGAGTATCCGTTACATGCGGGGCACAGCTCTAGAAGCTAAGAATAAAACCAAGAAGAGGAGCTTGGGGCCCTGACTCCAGGGATGACAGTGAATGGAAAGGGCAATGAAGAAGAAGATAAAACCCACAGTCCATGATTTCAGGGAGCAATGAGCACCAAGAAGACAAGAGGAAGCCATAGGGAGCAGCAGGCAGGAGAGGGGGCAACTTTAGAACAGGAAATCAGAGGAGGCCTCCTGGAGGAGGTGGCATTTGCATGCAGACCAAAGAAGGTGAGGGATGAGCCACTCAGAAGTCCAGATAAAGAGCTCTCCAAGCAGGCGCAGCAGCCCACACAAAGGCCCTGAGGCAGCACTGACCTTGGTATATTTTAGAAAAAGGGTGAAGCCATCAGGGCTGGAGAATAATGAACAGGGGACGTGTCGGGAGAAATGAAGTCAGAGAGGCCAGCGGGGGCTGGATGCTTCAGAGAAGTCGGTAGGGGCTGGATCCTGCAGGGCCCAGGGCCATGGGAGGAGTTTGGACTTCACTATGAATACAGACAGAGCTGCCAGACATTTTGAGAGTACAGTGGCAATCTCCATTTTTTTTTTTGAGATGGGTCTTGCTCTGTTGCCCAGGCTGAAGTGCAGTGGGGTGATCTCAGCTCACTGCAGCCTCGACCTTTGGGCTTAGGCCATCCTTCCACCCCAGCCTTCCACGTAGCTAGGACTACAGGCGTGCACCACTATGCCTAATTTTTTTTTTTTTTTTCTAGAAAGAGGTCTTGCTGTATCGCCCAGGCTGGTCTTGAACTCTTGGCCTGAAGTGATCCTCCCACCTTGGCCTCTCACATGGTTGTGATTACGGATGTGAGCCACCATACCCAGCCGGCATTGTTAAAAGATCACTTGGCTGCTGTTGGGAGTGCTACAGAACTTCCTATGATGACGGAAATGTTCTCTATCTGTGCTATCCAAGACACTAGCTGCTAGACACACATAGCATATAAGCATTTAACTTCCGGCCACTGCAACCAAGGAACTGCCTTTTAATTTGATTTTGTTTAAATCAATTTCAATTTAAACAGCCACAAGAGGCCAGCAGTGACCGCACTGGATGGTCTAGGGGATGGATGGTATGGCGGCAATGCTGCGTTGAGGGATGAGCTACTGAAAGGACTGGATCACCAGGAAGGACGTGTCCATGGGCTGGATAATGAGGCGGGGGGTTGGGGTGGGTGGCAAGAGAGAGGAAGGAGTGAGGACTCAACCTGGAGGTAAAGCCATCTGGGCTTGTTGACACACTGGAAGAGCCGGGTGAGGACAGGGAATCAAACTGACACCCGAGGGTCCAAATTGAGCAACTTGAGGCGGGGGTGCCTCAGGGACTGGCACACAATTGAGACACAACAACAATGTCAGGGGACACGACTCTAGCAGCAATCATCACATCTGCCTAGCCGCCCACACCGCGGAACAAGAGGATGTTATGTAACACACAGACCCTCGCCAGCCTCTTTTCATCTCAGAATGGGTGAAGGGTCCTTCCCACCAAGCCTCACTCTCAAGTTCCAAATCACGGTGTGGGAGGGCAGAGGAACAGCCCCCTAGACACGTCCATGCCCTAAGCCCCAGAACCCATGGCTATGCCAGGTCACAGGGCAAAGGGGCACTGGGCCTGCTCAGAAGCTGCCTTGAAGGCTCAGAAATTGGGCCAGACACAGTAGTTCACACCTGTAATCCCACTGCTTTAACAGGCAGAGGCAGGTGGCTCACTTGAGGCCAGGTGTTTGAAACCAGCCTGGGCAGCATGGTGAGACAACATCGCTACAAAGAGTTTACAAAAATAAAATGAGCTAGGTATCGTGGCCCACACCTGCGGTCCCAGTTACTCAGGAGGCTGAGGCAGGAGGATTGCTTGAGCCCATGAGGTCAAGGCTGCAGTGAGCTATAATCGCACCACTATACTCCAGCTCCAGGCTACAGAGTGATACCTTGTCTCAAAAAATAAAAATAGGCCAGGCGCGGTGGCTCACACCTGTAATCCCAGAACTTTGGGAGGCCAAGGCAGGCGGATCACTTGAGGTCAGGAGTTCAAGACCAGCCTGGGCAACATGGTGAAACCCCATCTCTACCAAAAATACAAAAAATTAGCCAGCTGTGGTGGCGCACACCTGTGGTCCCAGATACTCGGGAGGCTGAGGTGGGAGGATCACTTGAGCCTGGGAGGAGGAGGTTGCAGTGAGCTGAAATGGCACCACTGCATCCAACCTGGGTGACAGAGTGAGAGTCTGTCTCAAAAAAAATAAATACATAAACAAGATGGGGAGATTGTCCTGCGGCATCCAGGGGAGCACGATGTGGTCTTAAGGGTCCTTAGAACTGGAAGAGGGGGCAGAAGAGGGAGCAGAGGAAGAGATTTGAGGATAGAGTGGATCAGAAGGATGCTGTGTTGCTGGCCTCAAAGGTGGAAGAAGGGCCCAGGAGCCAAGAAACACAGAGAGGCCTCTAGAAGCCAGAAAAGGCTGATGAAGATTTTCCTAGAGCCTCCAGAAGGAACACAGCCTCCTTGATCTGAGTGCAGTGAGAGCCACGCGGACTTCTGAACTACAGAACTGCAAGATAACCAGTGTGTGTTGTTCTAAGCCATGAAGTTCATGGCAATTTATTGTGGTAGCAACTAATAGACCTGGCATTTCTTCCTTTTCAAATCATCTTCCTGCAGCCTCGTTATCTTCAGCCTAATGGGATTATCAAGAGTACAGAGGCCAGAGATTCAGCAGACAGCACGGGGCAGATAAACCCTCAGCTGGCCCCACCCTCGCACCCTCCCGCCATCCCAGCACAGGGGACAGCACGTACTGAACCTGCAGGTGCTGACGTTCTGAATTCCAGACTCCAGGCACGGGCAGAAGCCTTGGTTGGGTGGGTAGATGGACCCATTGGCAAACAGGGTTTTGGGAGCCACGAAGCGATAGGTAGGGATGCCTTCAAACACCCCTGGCTCCTTGTACATTAGCTTCATGGACCTGCAGGGGACAGACAGGGTGAGAGGGGACACCCAAACCCGGCGGCCAGAGCCAGGCCCTGCCGAATGCTGCCAAGATCCAGTTATTTCTCCCCATGGGCGCTACCACCTCCGGGTCGAAACCACCCCCATCTCTCACCCAGGTAGCTGCAGCGGCCTCCTAACGGGCCTCTCTGCTCCGACTCTGCCTCCCTACCCACACCAATGTATTAGCCACAGCCAGATGGAGTTTTACAAAAGAACAGAGGCCAGGCATTATGGCTCACACCTGTAATCCCAGCACTTTGGGAGGCCGAGGTGGGAGGATCACTTGAGCCCAGGAGTTCGAGACCAGCCTGGGGAATATGGTGAAACCCAGTCTCTAAAACACAAAAATTGTTTTTGAAAGTTATGAAATCAAAAAAAGAACAGAATATATCATGCCCCTGCTGAAAACCTGTGACCCTTTCTAGTCTAACCTACCAATAGGATTCATTGTCCTTATCTAGCCCCTGCATCCGCTCTACTCAGCCCTGCCTCACCTTCCTGTGCCCAGGGCCTCCCTGCAGTTCCTAAGCACACTCACTCCTCCCCCAGGCCCTCTGCATCGCTGCTCCCTCTGCCTAAGACCAGTCTCCTCTCGCATCTTCATCCACCAGACTTCAGCCCTTCAGTCAGATCTCAGTTCAGCTGTCACTTCCTCTGGTGGCAGCACCGTCGCCCACACCCACTCCATCCACCCTCCATCCGTTTATGCTCCTGCACTTTCTCAAAAGCACTTCTGAACTTGAACATGCACTGTGCTACCCACTCTGTCCACGACAGCCACTCAGCACACGTGGCTGTCCATCCTGCCCTTGACATGGGGCAAGTCCAAATTGGGATGCAAGTGTAAAATACATTCCAGATTTCTGGCCGGGCGCGATGGCTCAAGCCTGTAATCCCAGCACTTTGGGAGGCCGAGACGGGCGGATCACAAGGTCAGGAGATCGAGACCATTCTGGCTAACACAGTGAAACCCCGTCTCTACTAAAAAAATACAAAAAACTAGTCGGGCGAGGTGGCGGGCGCCTGTAGTCCCAGCTACTCGGGAGGCGGAGGCAGGAGAAGGGCGTAAACCCGGGAGGCGGAGCTTGCAGTGAGCTGAGATCCGGCCACTGCACTCCAGCCCCGGTGACAGAGCAAGACTCCGTCTCAAAAAAAAAAAAAAAAAAAAAAAATACATTCCAGATTTCTAACACTTGCTAGCAAAAAAAAAACAAAAAAAAAACTCATCAATAACACTTGAAATGATCCTATTTTTGATATACGAGGTCAAATAAAATACATTATTAAAAATAATTTCACCAATTTCTTGTTACTTGTATTAATGCAGCCACTAAAAAATTTTAAATTGCATGTGTGCCTTGCATATTTTGATTTATAGGAAAATGCCAGCTTAGATAATAGTATTATGTCAATGTCAAATTTCCTCATTTCGATAACAGCATTGTGGTTATGTAAGAAAATGTCCTCATTTCTGGAAAACACCCACTAAGTATTTGGATGTAAGGGGGCACACAGCCTCCAACCTATTCTCAGATGGTTCAGGAAAACGACACTTACGAGAGGAGGGGATGGGGGGCTTGACACAGCTAGTGAACCTGGGTGAAGGGGACACGGGGGCCACTTATATTTCTCATGCAACTTTTCTTTAAGTTTAAAATTTAGCTTTTAAAAAGTCAGTTGGGTCCGGTGGCTCACACCTGCAATCCCAGCACTTTGGGAGACTGAAGCAGGAGGATCCCTTGAGGCCAGGAGTTCAAGACTAGCCTGGGCCACATAGTGAGACCCCCCCCATCTCTAAAAAATAAAATAAATAAATAAGTAATAACTTAAAACAGTAAAAAGTGGCCACACAGAGCAAAAGCACTGTCACTCTCTGACACTCTAGTGTTTGTGCATTTGCCTGAGTTGCCCTGATAGGACGCAACCTCCTGGAGAGCAGAGACTTGGCCCACCCTCTCACTGCCGGGCACCTGGCACACAGGGTTTGCTGCAAGGGCAGATAAATCAAGATCCACATGAGTGATTTCCCAAGTACAGGACTTTTCCAGAGTGACCAGAATGGAACAAGACAGAGCAAGGCCTCCAGAAAACGGCCACAGGAGCCACCCACTGTCTACCCTTACCTCACAACTGGGACCATGGGACACAGAGCTAAGCCTGAAGGGGCCAAGCAGAGCTAGCTATGTCTCAGCACCCAGATGGTCGCGGGGGCCACCAGCCAGACGCCAGGGGCAGCCCACCTCTCGCCTCCATTTCATGGCCCCCTGTGACCTTGACATGTCCTGCCCCCTCCTCCCAGTCCAGCACCACCTGGCTCCAAACCACCAGCAGCAGCCTCTCTTTGGGCCGTGCAGAGGCACTGGCAGCTGGAGTTTGGCTCTTGGTGGTGTGGCCAAAGAATATTCAAGCTGGTGCCAAGGGCTACTGAGTCAAATCTACGATGAGTCAAATGCTTTCCAAGTGCACAGCCAGCACCACAGAATTTGCCCATGAGCTGCCCAGGAAACCCAGACGGCCCCGCGTCCCAGTGATTACCGGCAGGCCTCAGGGCTGTAGAACTCCAGCGAGGACTCAGGAGTCATGAAGGGCGGCCACATTTGCCCAGAAGTTCCATTGATCATGTTGCACTGATCGGAATGCCAGAAGTCAACCTGCGGGGAAGCATCCAGACCAGACCCCTCAGTGGGGCCAAGGCCCCTTAAAAAGACCTCTCAGGTGCCGCACACCTAACTCACCCTGGTGCACACATGGCCACTCAATTCGCAATACTGGCACGGTGGGAAGCTGGCAGGCTGTGTAGACAGACAGACAGAATGCCTACCACAGCTTCCCACTCCCAGACCTCTGAATGTGTAACTTTGCTGGGGACTCAGTTCTTTCATCTGCAAAACAGGCCTCTCACCCACATCTCCAGCCTCAATCTGGAAAGAAGTGCGGTGAGCAGCTGGGGTGACAGGTGGGGCGCGGTTGTGCTCAGCCCTCAGAGAGGAAGTCAATAGGCACCTCCTAAAAAAAAAATCGGCACACAGGCAAACTACTTAAAATCATAATGGTGGCCACCACCAGGCAACCCCGAAACAGAACCCATCAGGTTAACTGCCTCTGAGGAGCGAGACCCAGACTCGACAAATCCAACTGCTCACTTTCCAATCTTCCGCATGATGAGGAGGTTTCAAATCACGTGCACATGTACAGTATATTGGAATATACAAGCCACAATGAAGGTGAACTCCATCTATCATGAATGGCTACTGCCGGTTGCAGATGGTGATTCTGGCCACTCTGGGCACTGGTTGGGGTACGATTTGTCCCCAGCCCTCAGGGGCTTTGCAGTAACTACCACGGGGAGCGGGTAGTGGGAAATCACACAATCATTTTCACGCATATTGAGAAAAGGTCACGAAGGTGAAAAAAGCAAGTTGCAAAACAATGCACGTAGTATGATTTCATGATGTTCAAAGAGGAAACAATTCCATATTTCTCTGTGTACATACAGACGTGCACATGGGTAAAAACAGACGGGAAGAATATATCCCAAACTGGTAACTGTGGGTTTCCTCTGGGGCGAGGGGTAGGGGTGGGAGGTGATACTGAGGGCACTTGTCTCTCTCTCGTATTATTTTGTAATGTGAATCTCTTTTCTTTTTTTTTGGAGACTGAGTTTCACTCTTCTCACTGAGGCTGCAGTACAATGGCACAATCTCAGCTCACCGCAACCTTCACCTCCCGGGTTCAAGTGATTCTCCTGCCTTAGCTCATGAGTAGCTGAGATTACAGTCATGCACCACCAAGCCCGGCTAATTTTTTGTATTTTAGTAGAGACGGGGTTTTGTCATGCTGGTCAGGCTGGTCTCGAACTCCTGACCTCAGGTGATCTGCCTGCCTTGGCCTCCCGAAGTGCTGGGATTACAGGCATGAGCCATGGTGCCCGGCTTTCAAAACATTTTTGTAAGTAAAGAACCGAAAAGGGCCGGGCGCGGTGGCTCAAGCCTGTAATCCCAGCACTTTGGGAGGCCGAGACGGGTGGATCACGAGGTCAGGAGATCGAGACCATCCTGGCTAACACGGTGAAACCCCGTCTCTACTAAAAAAAAAAATACAAAAAAACTAGCCGGGTGAGGTGGCGGGCGCCTGTAGTCCCAGCTACTCGGGAGGCTGAGGCAGGAGAATGGCGTAAACCCGGGAGGCGGAGCTTGCAGTGAGCTGAGATCCGGCCACTGTACTCCAGTCCGGGCGACAGAGCGAGACTCCGCCTCAAAAAAAAAAAAAAAAAAAAGAACTGAAAAGAAGAAAGCACTCCATTCCCAGCAGATGCCAGGTGCTCAGTAAGAAGCACTAACCCCTCCTGCCCCTCTGGCTGGTCAAGATTTAACCAGAGGTAAAATCCCTTCTCCAACTCTGAGAGTGTTCATCCTCCCAGCACCCTCTTCATGACAAAGGAAGAAGCAGCCCTGTGGTCCCTGCCATTCCCAAGCAGCCACGGCCCGGCCCACCCTCCCCTCTCCAGGGGCCTTTGCCTCTCACCCCTCACCTTGCTCAGCCCATTCCACTTGTCCACGAAGTGGATCCTGCTGATGTTCTGGACTCCCGTGAACACCGTAAAGAGCCCAGAGTCAGAGTTGTTGAGCTGCAGACAGAGCAGGGAACAGCATCGTTAAGGCTCAGGCCTACTATTGAGCTCGCCTCGTCTGAACATTCTGGGCTGAGCCCTCCTCCCCCTCCACCAGAAGGAAAGGGCCCCCAGCATCTGGTTCACTGCCACATGCCCAGTGTCTGGGGACTGAGAGGAGGCTTGGGAGCTTTCTAGGAGGAACAGTCCCGGGTTCTATGGCTGCAGTGTTCCACCCTCCCTTCCTAACTCTGGGAGAGCCTAGCTTTCTTCCCAGGTGAATGGCAGATCACCCCCACCATACCCTACTCCAGCATAAAATAAAACGTGGCCAGGTCAGCTCCCTGAGCAATGAAAAAGGAGAAGTGGCATGTCACTTGGGGGGACGCTTTAAGGACTGTGCACACGCCTTTCACCAGGCTCTCTGCCACTGCTATAGCAGCCAAGGAGGTGTGTGTCAAGACAGCCTCCCTCAGCCTGGGTCCCCAAGTGACTACCACAAGCGAGGGTGCCCCAGTCACCCACACTGGACGTGGAGTGCAAGCAAAGGAGTAAGTCCTGGTTGTTCTAAGTCACGGAGATTCTGGGGCTGCCTATTATAGCAGCACAACCTGGCCTGTCCTGACTGTCACAGTTTGTGGGGCATTTCTTGATGGGGGCCCAGGCTTTGGTGCTCTGAGAGCATTTCCCAGAAGCTGGTTTCTAATCCCAAAGGCATGCAAAGCACAAAATGGTCTCAGTGACTAAAGGAAATATCTGGAAGTGCTTTGCAGGGTGAAGCACACTGAGGAGCTCCAAGGTTGCCCGGCCAAGTGGCTGCACCCATCACAGACCTCCAGGGCAGGACCCAGCACAAGTCCCTGGCCCAGCCTCCCGTGTGTGTCTGTCACCTGCCCATGTGGAGCCAAGAATAACCAGAGCCACTACAAAGGGAAGAATTAAAGGGGCTCATATGCAAAAAGGGCCAGGTACGGTGCCCTGGGCACAGTAAGAGCTCAAAATGCTGGTCCTTATTTCCATTATTATTGTTATTATTAATAAATCATCACTCAACAGGATCCCTAAATGATCGTGATAATGGATAGAGAGCATCAGAAACTGCAAGTTACTACCCAAAGCCCACTCTCTCCTTACTCCTTCATAACAAAACCCAAACCGTACTCAGAGTATCAGCACACCCAGCTAAAAGGCTACCTTTCCAGCTTCCCCTGGAGCTAGCTGTGGCCACATGACTCAGTTCTGGCTAATAGAAAGCAAGAGCAAGTGGACATTGGTTTTCTTCCGCCCTAAGAGGGAGGCAACTGGGACATGCTGTTTTACCCCCAATTCCTCCATCTGCTCCCCAAAGCCTCACCAATTCTTCCTTCCTGCTGTGCTACCTGGAATGTGATGTGATCGCTGACACTCTAGCAGCCAAGTTGGACGATGAGGTTATCTTGAGGATGAAAACCACATGCCAAGGATGGCAGAGCAGAGTAGTAGAAGGCTTCCAGATCACTGAAGACCATGAAGTCACCACACCGACACTGAACAGCCTACCGCTAGACTATTCTTGTGAGGTTTTCATTATATGTGGTCAAACGTAGATTATACTAAACTAGGGACTTTGTAATAACTTTCATTTGCAAAGCACTTCAGGATTTACAAGATGCTTTTACAGAATCATGCCACTTAGCCCAAACTTGCTAATTTACCCACACAACAAGAGCCCGTCACCCTTGACAAAAACATACTATCTATGACATGCAGCACCACAATATCCCCCCCAGCACTCTACCCTGATCAACAGAGACCAGAGAGATGGCTGAGGCTGGAGCAGTCGCCAGAACTCATTGAAACCTGCAGTGAGGGAGCCAAGGTCAGGGTAGACCCTCCACAGACGAGATGTTGGCTCCAAAGCCCAATCAGTGACCCTACCAGGTTGCCAGGAGTCAAGATTAAGAGTCAGCTTGTGATCTTACTCCCAAGCAGCCACGCCCCCTTCTTCCGGCAAAGCCTCCAATTTGCTAAGCTAAGGCCCAATCACATCATTTGAGCCTGGATCAAGCTGTACCTGAATCCAATCCTAGCATTTTCAGTTCCATGAGCCCCAACATTCCCCATTTCACTTAAGCCAGTTTGAGTCAGGTTCTCAGCCACTTATAACCCATAGCCACTAGACCCCCAGCCAGCTACAAAGCAAGCTGGTGACCAGTGTCCAGGCTGTGTGAGGGGAAGACAGGACACAGGCCTGAATCTTTGGCTTCTCACCAGGCCACACGTACCTCAGCAAATAATCCGAACTTGTCCTTGAAGGGGAACATGCCTGGAAAGTACTTGTTGATGAGGTTCACAAGGGGGTCCTGGTAGCCCCACATGATCTCACTCACAGTGCGGTTCATGAAGGCACGTTCGCCGAGGGTGGTGAACGCCAAGGTCATGATGAGCTTCAGGGTCATGGGCTTATTCTCCATCATCACCGCCGCACTCTGCAAGGCAAAGGGACACTAGTGTCAGAGGCTGGAGGTGGCTGGCCCATCCGCCCTCAGCCCCAGCTGGACCTCACAGCAAAGAGCCCATGAAGGGAAATGCTGGGGTGCAGGAGGCCCCTGGAGTGGCCACGTGGGGCGTCCGGGACACCAGAACCACCCTCTGCTCCTCCAGTGCCAAGGCCACATGTGCTCCCAAGGACCCCTTCTGCCCCTCGCACCCCACTGGACTCAGGCTGAGTGAACTCCAGCCCCAGTCCCAGAGGTGGGCCTGTGGCTGAGCCCCCAACAAGACAGCCCCTTTTGGAGATCTCAGAAATGTAAATTGAAAAGGAAAAAAAAATAGTTTGGCCAGGACTTCCAAACCAAGACAGGTGGACCCACCTGGGAAACTCAGAACCCACGAGGGGTGGTGGAGACAGCACAGGGCCGAGAGCCACCCACCAGGCGTGAGTCCTCACACTCCGACCACCTCAGAGACTGCTCTCTGCACAAGGGGCAGGCGGGAGGAGAAACAGGGGACGAGGCCAGGGTGTGAGGCGGCGCGGGCCACAGGGCATCCTCACCAAGACCAGGATGTTGGGCATGACGATGTAGTCACTCTCCGAGCCGTGGGACTTGGAGGGCTCGAACTGGAACGTGCGGTACTCGAGGAAGGACACGGTGTCGTTGTTGTTGAAGGTGATGTTGGTCTTGTGCCTGAACTCCCTGTGGGGGAAACCGGTGGGTCAGACGCCTCGTCCTGCTGGGTGGGGTGCTTCCCTTGTGCTCGCCTGCAGTGCCTGCCTGGGAAGCAGGGGCCCTGGACGTCTGTGCACACCTCCAGCCCCACAGCCAGAGCTGAGCTCGGCCCCTCCGCCAAATCTGTCCCTCCCTGCGCCTGCCCACTGCAGGACACGGTGTTGCCACCCAGCCGGCCTCGTTCTGCTCTCCCTCACCCAACACGGCCATTGCCTCTCCATCTAGAGAAGGAAGTAATCACAAGCCCTACTTCAGGGGGCAGCTGTGGGGATTAAACACTCCCCACAGTAAAGCAATCAGATACCTGGAAAGCAATCAACACAGCCGCCAGGTGCAGAGAAAGCAAGAGGTAAACACTGGCTGCCGTGACTGTTGCCACTGCTGTCATTATGATCTCTCATCTCTCCAAGCCATCTCCACCATCCAGAAGAATCTTTGAAAAATGGAAATCAGGTCGGGAGTGGTGGCTCATGCCTGTAATCCCAGCACTTTGGGAGGCCGAGGTGGGCGGATCACCGGATGTCAGGAGTTCAAGACCAGCCTGGCCAACATGGTGAAACCCCGTCTCTACTAAAAATACAAAAATAGCCAGGCACAGTGGCTCAAGCCTGT
Source organism: Trachypithecus francoisi (assembly GCF_009764315.1). Lineage (NCBI taxonomy): Eukaryota > Metazoa > Chordata > Mammalia > Primates > Cercopithecidae > Trachypithecus > Trachypithecus francoisi. The sequence continues at coordinate 8,350,126 of NW_022681456.1, read as the reverse complement.
AATCCCAGCACTTTGGGAGGCTGAGACGGGCGGATCACGAGGTCAGGAGATCGAGACCATCCTGGCTAACACGGTGAAACCCCGTCTCTACTAAAAAATACAAAAAACTAGCTGGGCGAGGTGGCGGGCGCCTGTAGTCCCAGCTACTCGGGAGGCTGAGGCAGGAGAATGGCATAAACCCGGGAGGCGGAGCTTGCAGTGAGCCGAGATCCGGCCACTGCACTCCAGCCTGGGCGACAGAGCGAGACTCCGTCTCAAAAAAAAAAAAAAAAAAATACAAAAATTAGCTGGGCATGGTAGCAGATGCCTGTAATCCCAGTTACTCGGGAGGCTGAGGCAGGAGAATCGCTTAAACCTGAGGGGCGGAGGTTGCAGTGAGTCGAGACCGCGCCACTGCACTCCAACCTGGATGAGAGAGAGACTCCGCCTCAAAAAAAAAAAAAAAAGTGGAAATCAGATCGTGCCATGCTCTGGACCACAACCCCACTTTGCATGCAGGTTAAAATCAGGCTTCTAACGCGACCTCTGAGGACCTCAGCAAGGCTCAGGCCTCGTCTCTCCACTGTCTCCCTCCCTCGTAACCCCAGCCACACAGGCTCTGTTACCAGCCTTCAGACCTTTGGACATGCTCTGCCCGGGACTCTCTCTCCCCAGGGCCTCTTCCCACCATGCAGGTCCAGTGAATGTCCCTTGCAGAGGTGCTCCCAACCCTCCAGTCAGACCGAGCCCCATGGCCGCCCTCCCTCCTGCACTCCGGCTTCACACTGTTTTGTCTGCACAACACTGATGGCTGCCTGATTTCCCCTTATTTGTCCACTTCTTTACTCTCTCCCCATCAGAATGTCAGCTTGGTGAGGCAGGGCCTTGGTCTGCCTGCGCCCCCAGCACACAGGAGGTGCTCAATCAGTGCTCACAGAATGAAGGAGTATAGAGAGCTTTGGCATTTTTACCCATTCTGTCCGCCGCTGGGTCCCCTGTGCTTAGAATGGCAGCCAACACCTAGTAGGTGCTCAATAAACATTTGTTAAATGAACGAGCGAATGAGTGAATGAGTGAATGGGATGCAGCAGCTGACTCATGTTTCCTACTCCCAAACCTCAGGCACATTTGCTAGGTTTTCATCTTGGCCTTCCCAGAACCAAACTGTGGGTCTCCAACAGCGGGACCACCCTCTGCCCACCCCATCCCTGGAACACCACGTGCCGGGAGCAAGTCAGCTCTCCTCTCGGAGCCCCTACTCCTCCGCCTGTGAACGGGGACGCGGGGGTGTGGAGGAGGGGAGGTGCTGTGAAGACTCCAGGAGGTAAGGGCGTTGTAACAGGCACGTCCCCCAGCCGTCTCAGAGCTCCACGTGCATCCTGAGTGTCCCGATGACCCCATGAAGGGGCTCTTGTGTCTCTCCAGTCTGCAGACGGGCAAGCTGAGGTTCAGAGGGGTGAAGTCACTTCCCCTAGGCCACAGCCAGGGACAGGGCAAGCAGAAAGCAAAGGCACCACTCTGTGGTCCCTGGGCCAGCATGTTCCACAAACAGCTGACCCCTTCCCGTGCTGACTCACCCGGTCTTCTGGCCCAGACAGGGTTCGGGGGGTAGGTGTGCTCCTGGTTGTGCGTGTGTGTGTGTGTGTGTGTATGTGTATATACATATGTATGTGTGTATATGTATGTGTGTGTATGTATGTGTGTATGTGTGCATGTGTGTCTCTGTCTCTCACATATGCACCCTCCACCCAGACCCACACCATTGGTCTCTCCCTGCTCCATAAAGAACCTCTCTAGGTAAGGTCTGGACTCACACCTGTAATCCCAGCACTTTGAGAGGCTGAGGCGGAGGATCGCTTGAGCCCAGGACTTAAAACCAGCCTAGGCAACATAGCAAGATCCCATCTCCACAAAAAAAAACCTAAAACAAAAACTTCTCTGGGACTAGCACTTGCCCCAAGTATGCCTTGCCTGTGTCCGGAAAAATCTCTGGGGCTCAGTCAGCAGCCTCCCCATCCCGTCCACTCTGAGACCCCTCCCCTGCCCAGCCTCAGCCGGCCCCTCCGCCCTCACCTGGACACAGCCTCACCTGTACACGTAGGGCCCGCGCTCCTGCACCTGCGGCTTCTCGCCCTTCAGGATCTCGCTGGGGTTCATGACGTCAAAGAAGTAGACGGAGAGATAGAAGGGGACTGGGATCTCCTTCCACATGTTAAAGGACAGGCTGCTGGGGTCGATGCGCACGTTCTGCCGGGGAAGGGATAAGCACCCCTGTGAGGAGAGTGACGAGGGCCCCACGCCCTACCGCGAGGCTCCGGAACAGCTGCCTGAGCCCGGCCAGGGAAGGGGCTCCTTGGCGGTGGCTCGGGGTAGGAGGTGGTGGGAAAGCCCTTCGCACATGAGGCTGTTGTGCCTGGAGCTTATGGAATTAAACAGGCAACCTATCCATGCTGTCATAATGCTTCTTAAAATACGTCCTGACAGCAGTATGTGACACCAGTCAAGGGACTGTGGTAAACAAGGGCCTATGCACCATCTAAAGGGGGTGCCGGAGCTCAAGGTAGCGGATGTCTCAGGGCAGGGGAGTCCCCTGCAGGAACATGGGCTCCACGTGGCCAGGTGAATCATTCATTCATTCAACAAGCACGCACTGAGCACTACCACGTGCCAGGCAGGTTCTAAGAGCTGGGGATGGGAGAGCGACCAGGACAGACCAAAAGCCCAGCTCTGTGGGGCTTTACCGTCGCGGGGGAAAGGCAGGCACTAAACAACTCAGGTAAAACGCATGCTACGTGACAGAGCACAGAGAAAACACAGCAGGGACTGGGGAGAGGTCGGGATTTGAGACAGAGTCATCACCTAAGTGAAATGTAGGCCAGGTGCCGTGGCTCATGCCTGTAATCCCAGAACTTTGGAAGGTCAAGGTAGGAGGATCTCCGGAGCCCAGGAGTTTGAGACCAGCCTGGGCAACATAGCAAGACCCTATCTCTATAAAGAATAATTTTATTTATTTATTTATTTGTATTTTTTTTTTTTTTTTTGAGATGGAGTCTCACTCTGTTGCTCAGGCTGGAGTGCAGTGGCATGATCTTGGCTCACTGCAACCTCCGCCTCTGGGTTCAAGTGATTCTCCTGCTCCAGCCTCCTGGGTAGCTGGGACTACAGGTCCCCACCACCACGCCTGGCTAATTTTTGTATTTTTATTTGTTTTTGTTTTATTTTATTTTTTGAGAGGGAGTCTCACTCTGTTGCCCAGGTTGGAGTGCAGTGGTGCAATCTCGGCTCACTGAAACCTTCACCTCCCGGGTTCAAGCAGTTCTCCTCCCTTGGCCTCCCAAGTAGCTGGGACTACAAGTTCCCACCACCACACCTGGCTATTTTTTTTTTTTTTTTTTAGTAGAGGTGAGGTTTCACCATGTTAGCCAGGATGGTCTCCTGACCTCAAGTGATCTGCCTGCCTCGGCCTCTCAAAGTGCTGGGATTAAAGTCATGAGCCACCTTGCCCAGCCTATAAAAAATAATTTTTTAAAAATTAGCTGGGCATGGTGCTGCACACCTGTAGTCCCAGCTACTTGGGAGGCTGAGGTGGGAGGGTCACTTGAGCCAAGGAGGCACTTCAATAGTGAACACTTGGCCAATTTTGCCCAGCCCATCAGATTAGAGCCGATGTTGCAAAGCCAGGCGGCCAGGCGGCTGCATCACCTTCCACCCTCTTTTGAACACGGCCTTCTAAGACGAGGACAGCCGCCCCCATTGCCCCAGACAGCCAGAACCAATCCATGGAGTCTCTATAGGAGGCAGACAGCTGAGCTGGCCCAGTCAGAGCCAGCCCCACGTCCCCTGGAAGGAGCAGATTTGGAGGCAGCCAGGCCCTGGGTCGCACTCCATGGGGCCACTTGGGCAAGTCAGCCCCTGTGAACCTCAAGTTCCTCCTCTGTGCGATGGAGCTGGTGACACTGTGTCTAGTTTGACCTACGTGGCATGTAAATGAAGAAGCTGAATTCATTGTCAAGAAGCTGGAAGATGTAATGTAATATCTGGATTTCAGAGTTCTCTTGGAAAAACCAGGAGATCAGAGACTTGCCTTCAAGTGCCATAACTGTTCATTGATAAACGCGTCTTCCTACCCAGCTGCGAGCACCAGAAGGAGCATCTTATGACCTGAGCAGCCCATACGTGTAAACGAAGGCGCATAAACTCAATAGTAAAGAGGTAACAGAAGCAAGCATTTCTGGGGTGCGCCACGCGCTGGTGATGCTGTTCACTGTGTTCTCATCCTCTTAACAGCACCATGACTCTTTGACCTCCACTATTATTACTCCCGTGTTACAGATTAGGAAACTGAGGCACAACTAAGGCTGGAGAGAGATACAACCAATAGTTGGAGGGCACTGAGGAGTCCGAGAGGTCTTCCTGGAGGAAGTGGCATGTAAGCTGGCTCAAAGAGCAGTCCTGCCCCCTCAGTAACACCCTCCCCACCCCATGGCAGCTCCCGCCACCCCATACGACCACAGCTCACAGGCACCAGCTCCAGCCCCTCCCAACTCTCAGGCCCCGATTGCCCAGCCCTTCCTTCAGTCCTGGCCTTCACCCAGCCTCCAAGCCCGTGCACGGCAGGTCCCTCTGTCTGGAACAGACCCTGCAGCTCTGGGGACCCTGTTCACCACAGGCCAGGCCCCTTCTCCAGCCTGGGGGACACATCCAGCTGCTGGTGCTCCCTCGATAGAAAACCCAGCATCAAAACTCAGAACCCTGGAAAATGTGTTCAGCGAGTAAAGCGCGAACTGTATGTTCTCACCACAGAAAACAGTGGGGGGCAGGAGGGAACCGTAGTGATGACAGGTGTGCTCAGCACCTGCATCTCAGGGGCGGGTTTCCCAGTGTGCACGCACCAGCCCATCAACCTGCATACATTAAATATGAGCCATTGTTTTATATCAATCACACCTGAATAAAACTGCTTTTTAAAAAAAGCAAAACAAGACCCAGTGCGGTGGCTCACGCCTGTAATCCCAGCACTTCGAGGGGCCGAGGCAGGCAGATCACTTGAGCCCAGGAGTTCAAGACCAGCCTGAGCATGGAGACCCCATCTCTATAAAAAACACAAAAATCAGTCATCCATGATGGCAGGTGCCTATAGTCCCAGTTGCTTGGGAGGCTGAGGTGGGAGGATGACTTGAGCCCAGGAAACAGAGCTTGCAGTGATCTGTGATCACACCACTGCAGTCCAGCCTGGGTGACAGAGCAAGACTCTACCACACACACACACACACACACACACAGCCTCAATTTCGCTTTGCGGCCTTCCTCTCCCACCCGGTTTCTCAGCAGAGTCTGCTGGGCTAGAGATGCCTTTCTCCTCTGGAATCTCACCATGCTTTCCTCCTCCCCTGGCCTGCTCAGCCTGGTTCTGAAGATGAATCAGGGCTAAACCAAGAAGCCCTGGGATCCGGCCACGTGTCCATGTCTCTCTCTCTCTATCTCCAACAGAAGAGGCTTTCGGGCCCTGGGTTTCAGTCCATTCATTCAACACTACCCAAAGGGAATCTTCAGAAACTAGCGCAGCCCTGTCCAACTGGGTGACCAGGGGTAGGTCGCTGACCTTCTCCCAGCCTCAGTTTCCTCAACCATACAATGGGCATAAGGAGAGTGTCACCTCATGGGCTGCTGTGAGGTTTGAATGAGTCCATGGAGGTAAAGTGCTTAGAACAAGGTCTGAAGACCCCGGGCACTGGAGGGTCAGCCCTGCAGTCATTAAGTGACCCTTCCTTCTCTGCCCCACCTCCACCTGGGTTAAGGGATGGACTCTGCCCTGCTTTTGATCAGCAGGATGACTTTTTTCCACCACACTAGACCAGGCAGCTGATTAGATAACAGTGGTGGGGACACTGTGGCCTTTTGCCTAACATGGCTGATTCTGTGATTCTGTCCCCACCACCCCCAAGGTCAAAGACCATGGCCCTGGAACACAAAGTTGGGACAGAATGCCAAGGTAAGCCTTTGTTGGACGCCACTCCCTCCCATCTGGCGAAATAGACCCTTTGAGCTGCCTAGAGGAGGGGACATCTGAGCTGGGAATTTTAAAATGAGCTGGGCTTTGCTAGGAAAAGAAGACGGTGGAGGAGTGCCTGGCAGAAGACACAGCCTGTGCAAAGGCTGGGAAGCCTTTAAGAGAGTGACTTGCCTGAATGTTCACCAAAAGCAAACATGGAATGATATGTCCATATTTGATAGACGGAAACTCAAATATTCATCAACACATAAATGAATTGCCACACATATCCACACAATGGAATGCTACTTGGCAATCAAAAAGAACCGACCATGGATAAACGCCACAACAATGGGTGAGCTTCAGAAGCACTACCCCAAGTAAAAAAAAGAAAAGAAGAATCATACTACACAACACCATTTCCACGACATCAGGGAAGGGAAAACTCTAGAGACAGAAGCCAGACCAGTGGCTGCTGGGGACCAGGATGGAGGACTGATATGACCTGGCCCGGCTATCTTGATTTTGGTTGACATGTAGGTGAAGTATATATATCCAATACAAGCCATCAAATTAGGCCAGTCATGGTGGCTCACGCCTGTAATCCGAGGACTTTGGGAGGCCAAGCCAGGAGAATTTCTTGAGGCCAGCAGTTCAAGACAAACCTGCGCAACACGGTGAAACCCTGTCTCTACTAAAAATACAAAAAATATTAGCCAGGCATGGTGGTGCACACCTGTGGTCCCAGCTACTCAGGAGACTGAGCTGGGAGGATCGCTTGAGCCCAGGAGTTCAAGGCTACAGTGAGCTGTGATCACACCACTGCACTCCAGTCTGGGCCACAAAGCAAGACCCTGTCTGAAAAAAAACAACAGCAACAAGAACACCCATGACATGCTATATTTACCACTATGGAACAACCTCCAGTATATTTTAAGTAAAAATAAATAAATAAATGAATACTATTACTACCTTTAAAATATAATGCAATCATGTTGATCAAAAGGCAGATATGTGCATACACATATAATCCCATTTATGTGACATTCTAGAACAGGCAAGACTAACGTATCAATAGAAGCCAGAACAGGGGTCACCTGGGAGGATGGGAGATAAGGGGGTGAAAATTCTGTTTCCTGATCTGGTTGCTGGTTACCCGCGACTGTGTTTACTGAAAAATGTTTGGTGTTGTTCCCTTTATATGTAGGCTTTTCTATACGTATGCTACACTTCACTAAAACCCTTTTGAAACTAAAATGTGAAATTAAAAAAATAAAAGGTTAACTGCAAATGGGCAAAGGACGTGAAAAGACTTTTCTCCGAAGAAAATACACAAATGGCCAACAAGCTCATGAAAAGGTGCTTGACATCATCAGGGAAATGCAAATCAAAGTCACAATGGGCCACTACTTCTCACCCTAGGATGGCTAGAATTTTTTTTCATGGAAAATAACAAGTGTTGGCAAGGGTGTGGGAACTGAAGCCTTCGTGCATTGCCGGCGGAAGTGTAACGTGGAACAGCCACTGTGGAAACCAGTCTGACTGTTCCTCAAACAGTCAAACACAAAGTTACCGCATGACCCTGCAACTCCACTCCCCAGAACAGACCCAAAAAGAACTGAAAATGGGTGTTCAAACAACAACACGTACAAGAATGTGCACAGCAGCACTGTTCGCAATGGGCGAAAACAACCCAAGTGTCCGTCAACAGATGAGTGGCTGAACACAGGGTGATCTGTCCAGACCACAGCATCTGACTCATTCAGAAAAGGGAATGCATGGGTTGGTTGTTTACTATTGTGTAAAAAAGAAATGTATTTAAAGAGCCAAAAATATAATTTTAAAGAAAGGAATGTGGCCAGGCGTGGTGGCTCACGCCTGTAATCCCAGCACGTTGGGAGGCTGAGGCAGGTGGATCAGCTGAGGTCAGGAGTTCAAGACTAGCCTGGCCAACATGGTGAAACCCCACCTCTACTAAAAAAAAAAAAAAAAAAAATTAGCTGGGCATGGTGGCAGCCACCTATAATCCCAGCTACTCGGGAGGCTGAGGCAGGAGAATCACTTGAACATGGGAGGCGGAGGTTGCAGTGAGAGCCAATGCACTCCAGCCTGGGTAACAGACCGAGACTCCATCTCAAAAAAAAGAAAGGAATGCGACACTGACACATGCCACCACATGGACAAACCTCAAAAACATGACACAGAGTGAAAGAAGCCAGTCGAAAGGCCACACATAGTATCTGACCACACTTAGTGAAATGCCCAGAATAGGCAAATCCAGAGACAGCAGATTGGTGGTTGCCAGGGGCTGGGGGAGAAAGGAATGGCGGGTGACTGCTTAATGGGTGTGCGGTATGAGAATGCTTTGGAACTAGGTCATGGTCATGGCTGCGCAACCTTGCAAATGCACTAAATGTCACTAAACTGTACATCTGTAAATGGTTTTGGTGAATTTTATGTTAGCTGGATCTTAATCACAACTTCAAAAAGAAAGATTAATTCCAAATTAAAATGAGATATCATTTCCCAGCAGATGAGCAAAAATTAGGACATCCAAGAAAACAACGACAGGCAAAGCTGTTTGGAAACAAGACGACTGTGCACCGCAGGGGTCAGGCCACCGGGGGGTCGCGGACAGTTTCTAACCGTGTCAGGTGTGAGCACAGTCCCACAGTCTATGGGTCCCCTGTTCAGACTGGGTGCAGAGCACCAGCTTCCCAGCTCCTGCCATGCTAGGGCCACGACCTGCACACCCACCAGAAGCTTCGCGAAGGAACACTCACCTTCCCAGCAAGATGCAACTTACGTTATGACTCTATTATTCACCCCTCTGATATTCTATCTTATTCCATTCTGTTTTCAAAATGCTGATCCCAGGCCAGGTGCGGTGGCTCATGCCTGTAATCCCGGCACTTTGGGAGGCCGGGGAGGGCGAATTGTGAGGTCAGGAGATCGAGACCATCCTGGCTAACACAGTGAAACCCTGTCTCTACTAAAAATACAAAAAATTAGCTGGGCATGGTGGCACGTGCCTGTAGTCCCAGCTACTTGGGTGGCTGAGGCAGGAGAATCACTTGAACCCAGGAGGCGGAGGTTGCAGCGAGCCAAAATTGCGCCACTGCACTCCAGCCTGGAGAGATAGAGCAAGATTCCGTCTCAAAAAAAAAAAAAAAAATGATCTCCACCCACTCCACTTATTTCACAACCCACAATCTGATCACATCTGACAGTTTGAAAACTCTGCCCTAGAAAGATTCTCATATGTGTGCAAGAGAGCGCCAGAAGAATTGTCAGACCTCAAAAAAAGAACGAAGGGCCAGGCACATGGCTCACGCCTGTGATCTCAGGCCTTGGGAGGCCGAGGCGGGTGGATCACTTGAGGTCAGGAGTTCCAGACCAGCCTGGCCAACATGGTGAAACCCTGTCTTTACTAAAACTACAAAAATTGGCCGGGCGCGGTGGCTCAAGCCTGTAATCCCAGCACTTTGGGAGGCCGAGAAGGGCGGATCACGAGGTCAGGAGATCGAGACCATCCTGGCTAACACGGTGAAACCCCGTCTCTACTAAAAAAATACAAAAAATTAGCCGGGCGAGATGGCGGGCGCCTGTAGTCCAGCTACTTGGGAGGCTGAGGCGAGAGAATGGCGTAAACCCGGGAGGCGGAGCTTGCAGTGAGCTGAGATCCGGCCACTGCACTCCAGCCTGGGCGACAGAGCGAGACTCCGTCTCAACAAAAAAAAAAAAAAAAAAAAAAAACTACAAAAATTACACAAGCACAGTGACATGCAACTGTAGTCCCAGCTACTCGGGAGGCTGAGGTGTGAGAATTGCTTGAGCCCAGGAGGCGGAGGTTGCAGTGAGCCGAGATCACACCATTGCACTCCAGCCTGGGTGACAGAGCGAGATCCTGCCTTGAAAAACAACAGGGAGCCCAGCCAGGTTCTCAGTCAAAGATAAGCTGCGCTTCTGCACACACGGTGGCTGCATGGTGAGTAAACGTCATCGACTTGGAGATATCTCAATGGCAGAATCTTGACAGAAAGACAAATACTGCAGGACAAATACTTTTAGATTTGTCTTTTAGAGATGAGGAATCTGAAGGCATTGAATACACAGAGTTGAATGGTGCTTCCGGCGCAGAGGCTGGGGAAGGTGGGGAGATGCAGGTCACAGGGCACAAAGCTGCAGTCACACGGGATGGGTGGTCTGGAGGTCAGATGCACAGCACGAGGACTGTAATTAATACTGTACTGTATACTGGAAGTAGATTTCAGGTGCTCTCACCACTAAAAACAAAGAGGTGGCTGGGCCTCATGCCTGTAATCCCAGCACTTTGGGAGGCCGAGGTGGGAGGATGGCTTGAGGTCAGGAGTTTGAGAACCACCTGGGCAACATAGGCAGCCCATCTCTATAAAAAATACAAAAACTAGCCAGGCACAGTGGCATGCACCTGTGGTCCCAGCTACTCAGGAGGCTGAAGTGGGAGGATCACTTGAGCCTGAGAGCTCAAGGCTGCAGTGAGCCGTGATCACCCCACTGCACTCCAGCCTGGGTGACAGAGCAAGACCCTGTCTCTAAAAAGAAAAAAAAAACAAAAAGAGGTAACTATATGAGGAGATACATATGTTAATCTGCTTAACTGTAATAATCATTTCACTATGTGTGTATATATAGCAAAACAGCATGTTGGATGCCTTAAATATATATAATTTTTATTATTTATTTATTTTGAGACAGAGTCTTGCTCAGTTGCCCAGGCTGGAGAGACTTGACCTCCCGATCGCCCCAGATCAAGCAGTCCTCTCACCTCAGCCTCCTGAGTAGCTGGGACTACAAGGCACGCACCACCACACCCGGCTATTTTTTTCTATTCTTTATTTTTTGCTTTTAGTAGAGACAAGGTCTCACTATGTTGCCCAGGCTGGTCTTGAACTCCTGAGCTCAAGCGATCCACTCGCTTCAGCCTCCCAAAGTCCTGGGATTACAGACGTCAGCCACTGCACCTGGCCTCAATTTTTATTTTAAAAGAAAAAAAAAAATCGAGTGAAGAAAAGGGCTAAAGAAAGAAACAATTGACATTGGCCTCTTGATGTGAATTTTCCAAACACACGAAATAATACATTTTTCCTGAAGACAAACCCATGTGGAAATGTAGAAAACCATTCAGAGAAATGGAACCTGCAAACAATCTCAGGAGAAGGCCGGGGGCTGGGGATGTGGGAAGCTTTACCTGTCATTGCGAACATGTTATTTCTTGAAAATAACATACAAGCCACCGTCTGAACATTGGCCTACAAGTCCCTCTACCTGATCTGGCCCCTGTGTTCTCTCTGGCCCCACATCCAGCCACTGTCTGCCACTCAGCCCAGCCCCACTGCTCCTTGCTGTCCCATCTAAGCTGCCATGCTTCTGCCCCAGGGCCTCTGCACCTGCTGATCCCTCCTAACCACGTGGTCAAATCCCTCACACCTTTGAATCTCTATTCACATGCCCCCTTCTCAAAAGGCTCATCCAACCTGCCCCTAAAACTCCTGATCTCCCGACCTGCTGTGTTGTTTCCATGCTGAGTGTGGCCATCAAGCGCGTGGTACAACTAGCTTATCAGGTTTATCTGTCTCCCCTGCCAGGCCATAAACCCACAAGGGCAAGATCCTCAGCTGCTTTGTTTAGTGATGTGTCCTCAGGGCCTGGGACAGTGCTTGGCACCTTGCAGGAGCTCTGTAAATATTTTCTGAGTGAATGAGCAAAAGTGAGACCAGAAACCATATAATCAACGTGGAAATGCCTACCGGGTGGTAATGCTAGTCCTCCTTTGTGTATTTTAAACTTAAGAAGGGATTTTTTTTTTTTTTAATACACAGAGAGTACCGCCTATTTAGGCCGAGGCAACAGCTTGGTAAATGTGTGATGAACGAGATGAAGATTTCATAGACATTAATTTTTAGCTCTCTCTTCCCACCACCCACAGCACTTTCCCCTGTACCTGGAGAGGCCCCTGACCTCCAAACCTAAAACCCCACTCGCCCGGGTGCCGCCTCCTCCAAGAAGCCCGCTGGAATGACCTCGGCCTACAGTGAGCCTGCTCTGACCTCACTGGGATTGCAGTTCATCCCCTGCACAATCACCCGCCCATGCTAGATGCTATGCTAGGAATTTAAAGACACAAGGATGAACACGATGGGGCCCCTGCCCTGAGACGCCCCTGCCCTGAGACACCAGGGGAGCAGAATTGTATGGACAGTCTGTCCAGCACTGTTCAGGTAGCAAAACACTTCCACCTACTTCACCCCTTAAATTCTCAATGACTCATCTCACAGAAGCAGACACTGAGGCTCCAAAGCCAAACGCCTGACCAAGGTCACAGGAGCAGGGACAGACAGAGCCCCAGGCTCCATATCCACGTCTAGGCCTGGGCCCTCACACCTCTCCTCCTACACCATCCCCACTGGGCTTCTTGCACGGGAGCTTCACAAATGAATCATTAACTTGACCTGGCCACTGAATTGCAAGGCCTAATTCCTCCTGTGAGAAGAGAAAACAGGCTTCCAAGAAAGACACCTCTGACCAAATGAGCCAAGAAGCCAATTTGCCCAGACGAAGTCCAGTTCTAGGGCAAGGCCAGGCCCTGCCCACTCTGGACCAGCCAGTCAGTCGCTGACTACACCCTGAATCCCGGGGCCCCAGCCATCCCCAGCCCCGCGGGGCCTATGAATGCAGGAATGACGACAACACAGGCTAATCCATTCTGGGACTTGGGAACACCACACCCTTGGCTCACGTTCCAACTTCTTTTGATTTTTAAAGGACTAAGGTAAGAAGACTAAAATAAAAGGTTTTTACAAGAAACCCACGTGTGTGAGTTGCTTAAGCAAAGAGGTTGAGTCATTCCTGAGTCCTCCATTTCCCTCCCACCTAGCACCCATCCATCAGCAAGGCTGGGCTGCTCTCGCTTTAAAGCATGCCTCAAATCCATCCACTTCTCTCCAGCACCATCCTGGCCCCCATCCTGGCTTGTGTGGACGGGTGCCATAGTCTCACTATTGTCCTGCCTCTGCTCTTGCCCCCTGCCCCATTCTTCCCACAGAATCTGAGTTATCCTTTTAAGATTAAAGTCAGAGCATGTCATTCTTCTGCTCAAACCTCCCCTGTGCCTTCCTATTTATCTCAGAAGAGAATCTAAATTCCTGACAGTGACTGATGAGGTCTTGCACAACCCAGCTCCCTGTAGTCACTCCAGTCTCCTCCCCCGTTCCTATCTGCCTCACTCACTCTGCTCCAGCCACACTGGCCTTGCTGTGCTCCTGAGCCACCAGGCAAGTTTCTGCCACAGGGCCTTTGCACTGACTCTTTGCTCCTCCAGGGCCAATCCTTCCCCTGATGCCCACAAAAGTGAGCCCCTCACTTCTCAAGTCTAAAGTCACCTTCTCAGTGAGACCTTCCCTGAGCACTCTTCAATCCCTCAACCGTCTCTTTTGAGCCCCCACTGTATGGCAGGCTCTGCTCTAGGCCTGGGCACTTCAATAGTGAACAAAATGGACGAAAAGACCGTTCTTCCTAAAGCAGCCCTTCCCCCATCACATTGTATTCACCACCCTCTTTTATCTCCCTGACATTATCAATATCTGAAATTCCTATGTATTTGTTGGTAAGTCCCCCTTCCTGCTGCCTGGAATTCAGTCACAATGGAGGGAGCTAGAGCAGCCATTTTGAATTCTGAGACCCCCTTAAGAATGGAAGCCACACATGAAGAAGGGTGGAGCAGAATAGGAGATAGGAGAAAGGATCCCTGTGATTTCCTGGAGCCACACACCAGCCCTGGGTGACTTAGTCATCAGAGAAATGTCCACTGGACTCATAGAGACATCCCATGCCATACACCAGAATGGCTAAAATGAAAAAGACTGACAATAACAAGTGTTGGCGAGGATGTGGAGCAGCCAGAGTGCTCACACATTGCTGGTGGAAGTGTGCATTGGTGCAATCACTGTGGAATATACTTTTTCTACCAAAGCTGGACATTCACCCTACAATATAGCAATCCCACCCCCAGTATGTATCACAGAGAAATGAAAGCATGCAACCACACAAAGATTATCCACAAATGCGCATAGCAGCCGTACCCATAACAGCCCCAAACTGGAAACAACACAAATGTCTACAAGCAAGTGAATGCATGACAAATGAGGACACACTCATACCACGGAATGCTACCCAGCAACAAAAGGGAATGACCAACTGAGACACACAGTGACAGGGTAAATCCCACACAGGGACCACATGCATGAGTCCAGCTATGTGATGTCCCGGGGGATAGCAAAACCAACCCACTGGGGATAGAGGTGAGGGCAGCAGGACCTCAGGGGTGGATACTGACAGGGAGGGGTGCGAGGAAGCCGCACCTCTAACCGAAATTGTGCACTTTTCTTTACGTATTTGATACTTCAATTTTTTAAAGGAAAAAAATTAAAGCCAAAAAAAAACTTTTTTTTTCAGACAGTCTCACTGTGTCACCCAGGCTGGAGTGCAGTGGTGTGATCTCAGCTCACTGCAACCTCTGTCTGCCAGGTTCAAGTAATTCTCCTGCCTCAGCATCCCGAATAGCTGGGACTACAGGCACGTGCCACCACGCCCAGCTGATTTTTTTTGTTGTTGTTGCTGTTGTTGTTGTTTTCAGACGGAGTTTTGCTCTGTCGCCCAGGCTGGAGTGCAGTGATGCGATCTCGGCTCACTGCAACCTCCGCCTCCCGGGTTCAACCGATTTTCCTGCCCCAGCCTCCCAAGTACCTGGGATTACAGGTACCTGCCACCACACCCAGCTAATTTTTGTATTTTTTTTTTTAGTAGAGACGGAGTTTCACCATGTTGGCCAGGCTGGTCTCAAACTCCTGACCTCAGGTGATCCACCCACCTCGGCCCCCCAAAGTGCTGGGATTACAGGCGTGAGCCACCGCGCCTGGCCTGATTTTTGTACTTTTGACAGAGATGGGGTTTTACCGTGCTGGCCGGGCTGAGATCTCCAACTCCTGACCTCAGGTGATCGGCCCACCTCGGCCTCCCAAAGTGCTGGGATTACAGGCGTGAGCCACCATGCCTGACCTAAAGCAAAAAATTCTTGATCCAGAGATGGATACTCTTCAGATGTTCCATACACCCTCAAGTGGTGTCTCTAATAAGAGAGCACCTGCAGCCACCAAGGCCCAATCAGGGTCGCAGTCCCCCGTCAAGTCTGATTTCTGAAGCAGAGCAGGAAGGCCAGCCAGGAGACCGCCGGGGGCCCTGGAGAGACGTGAGAGGTCTGGGGTCCCCTCCTTACTAGCAAAGGGACTCTGACCACTCCCTGTCCCCTCAACCCCCTGCCCATCCTCCACCTACCAGCAGGCGCCTGATACAACTTCCTGTGCCTCAGTTTCTTTACCTGTAACAAGGAATGAAGAATAGGACCCATGCAGCAGGGACAGGTCATGTGGACATAATGTGCTGAGAACGGCCCTTCGCTGCTGCGATCTTCCTTCCAAAACCCGGAACTAGGGTCTAATCAGTAGAAGAACAACAGACAGATCCCGGCAGAGGGCGTCCCGCCAAATCCCTAGCCGGTGCGCATCAACGCAATCCAGGCCATCCAAAGCCAGGAAAGTCTGAGAACCGACAGAGAAGAGCCTAAGGCAATGTGAGGGACAAAGGTGATTTGGGGCCCTGGGTGGGGTCCTGAGACAGAAAAGGATACAAAGGAAACCCGAATCCTGTCTGGATGTTAGTTATTACTGATGTATCAACACTGGTTCATTCATAGCAATAAATGTATCCCATTCCATTAAGATGTCAATAGCAGGGGACACTGGCCGTGGGATAAGTGGGAACTCAGCACTATCTTCCCAATTTTTCTGAAAGTCAAACTGTTCTAGGCCGGGCGCAGTGGCTCACGCCTGTGGAATCCCAGCACTTTGGGAGGCCAAGGCAGGTGGATCACTTAAGGTCAGGAGCTGGAGATCAGCCTGGCCAACATAGTGAAATCCCGTCTCTACTAAAAATACAAAAATTAGCCAGGTGCGGTGTCAGGCACCTGTGGTCCCAGCTACTTGGGAGTCTGAGGAAGGAGAATCACTTGAACCTGGGAGGCAGAGGTTTTAGTGAGCCGAGATTGTGCCACCACACTCCAACCTGGGTGACAGACTGGGACTTGGTCCCAAAAAAAAAAAAAAGTTATAAAACATAAAGTTATTTTAAAACAAGCACGCTCTGTTGCAGCAATACAGGGAGGGCCGCATCAGTGCCTCACCGAATCATATTACAGCTTCAAGCAAAAGGAAAAATGTGCACTTCATATTTATATTTTTCCAGTACATTAAAGTCTTTTTTAAAAACATTGAAAATTTCAAAAGTCCATATATTAAAACTTACAACATTATTTTAAGTTTAAATATTTTCTTTAAGCCACCCAAACCAGACTATACTATCATGTTAATGACCTGGCTTTAATGGAAGCATTTCCATTGTATTAGCTTCCCACTGCTGCTGTAAGAATTGACAGTTGACACTGGCTCAGATCAATACAAAGTTATTATCTTACTATCTTACAGTTTTGCGGGGAGAAGTCCAAACTGGGACTCCCCCGAGATGGGATGAAAGTCACGGTGCAGACAGGGGGCTTCCTTCCAGAGGCTCAGGGAGGAATCCATTTCCTTCCCTTTCCCAGCTTCTAAGAGGCCTCCACATTCCTTGTCTCCTGTCCCCTCATCACTCCAACCCCTGCTTGGGCAGTCACATCTCCTACTCTGACCCTCCTGCCTCCCTCTGACAAAGATCCTTGTGAAAGCATCATGGCCCCTTGGACAATCCAGGTTCATCTCCCATCCCAAGATCCTTAACTTTTTTTTTTTTTTGAGACAGGGTCTCACTCTGTTGCCCAGGCTGGAATGCAGTGGCATAATCATGGCTTACTGCAGCCTCGAACTCCCAGGCTCAAGCAGTCCTCCTTCCTCAGCCTCCCACATAACTGGGACCACAGGCACACACCACCACGCCCGGCTAATTTTTAAATTTTTTGTAGAGATGGGGTCTCACTATGTTGCCTGAGCTGGTCTTAAACTCCTGGGCTCAAGAAATCTCCCACCTTGGCCTCCCAAAGTGCTGGGATTACAGGTGTGAGCCATCATGCCTGGTGTAAGATCCTCAACTTAATCACACCTACAAAGCCACTTTTGCTGAGGAAGGTCACATATTCACAGGTCCTGGGGATTAGGACGCCAGCATCTTTTGGGGACATTGTTCAGCCTGCCACACCCACCCAGAGACCCCAGAGCATCTTCCCACACAGCCACACCTACAGGGAACACCCCTGCACCAGGGAGTGTGACATTTGCCCCGTGCACCCTTTCCTCCCCCCCACAGCCCTATCTTGGCCGGAAGGCAGGTTTCGCTACAGACAAGGTGGACCCGGCAGGAAACCCAGTGTCCTCTTTAATGGGAAGCTCCACGCCCAGGATGCTCACACGTCCCCCGCTGTTGAACCCTGCTGTGTTTCGGCCTGAGCTGTCCTAAGAGAAACCCTGGCCAGGGATGACCTGTGGAGCAGGACACTCTCCTGTGGCTGCTTTCAAGCAGCTTAACGGGGGCGCTTTGTTCTTGCAGCTGAGATCTGAAAACCAAGCCCTTCGGGGCTGCGGACATGCCCACACTGCCTGCACTGCCTCCTCGTGACTCCTGAGACCGCCTACCAGTGACACGAGGGTGTCCCCAAACATGAACTGAGGCTCGCCCTGAAAAGGGCGAAGCCAGCTTCATCCTCAGCCACATGGGAGGAAGAATGCAGGCAAGAGCCAGCAGGGGCCTGAGGGGCCCTGCGAGGCCAGAGCCCCCTCCCCTGCGCTACATCAGAGCCAGAGGGCTTGTCAAAAGCAGGCCTCCAAAGCCAGTGAGCTCCCACGGGACATACAGGGGGACGGGGGGCAGCCAGAGATCAGAGCCACTCCAGGGTCCTCAGGTTCCCAGACACTTCCAGGCGGGTATGGGACCAGAAACAGACGTCACCAGTGCTGGTCCCTTTTGCTGGTCCCTGAGCCACACCCCCTGATGCCCCAAAAGGGGCCCAACCAACAAGGGGCTGAGGGTCCGGGCAGAGCCTCCCGCTCCAGGCATGAGGCCTTGGGCAATTTCTGAACATTCGAGCAGGTCCACCTTTCAAAGCTCATTACTGCCCTACAGAATGACTTCTGGTGTGAGCACAATACTGTGGTCATGTTCAGGGATTTTCTTTTGCTTTATCATAGTGGTGGTGTTTACCAGGTACCCAATCAGGCAGCGGTTCTTGAAGTGTGGTCCCTGGCTGAGCATGGTGGCTCACGCCTGTAATCTCAGCACTTTGGAAGGCCAAGATGGGAGGATCACTTGAGCCCAGGAGTTCAACAGCCTGGGCAACATAGCAAGATCTCATCTCTACAACAAAATTTTTTTACAATAGCCAGGCATGGTGGCATGTACTTGTAGTCCCAGCTACTTGGGAGGCTGAGGCAGGATTGCTTGGGCCCAGGAGGTCGAGGCTGCAGTGAGCTGTGATCACACCACTACACTCCAGGCTGCACAACAGAGCAAGACCCTATTCCCCCCAGAAAAAAAAGGTGGTCCCTGAACCAGCAGCATCAGCATCACCTGGGAACTCGATAAAAAAACAGGTTCCCAGGCTCCATGCCAGGTCTGCCGACTCAGACACTCAGGCGCTGGGGCCTGGTGATCTGTGTTTTAGCGAGCCCTCCAGCGTCCAGACTCCAATGCACCATGAAGAGCCATGGTTGTATTAGAGACACTGATAGATGAGGCAATGTCTGACATGAGCCCCAGAACAATGTGGAAAAGAGGGAACTGTATGGAGGCACGTGCAGAAGGCAGGGGCACGTGCAGAAGGCAGGACTTGATATCTCCTCAGCAAGTTACAGGGCGCATGACCATCACACCAGTCTATTTTTATGTATGTTTTAATTTTTTTTTTTTTTTAAGACAGTCTCGCTCTGTCACCCTGGCTGGAGTGCACTGGTGCAGTCCTAGCTCACTGTAGCCTTGAACTCCTGGGCTCAAACCATCCTCCTGCCTCAGCCTCCTTGTAGCTGGGACCACAGCAGCTTCCGTCACTATACTCAGCTAATTTTTTTATTTTTTGTAGATTTTATTTTTATTTATTTTTTTTTTTTGAGACGGAGTCTCGCTCTGCCGCCCGGGCTGAAGTGCAGTGGCCAGATCTCAGCTCACTGCAAGCTCCGCCTCCCGGGTTCACGCCATTCTCCTGCCTCAGCCTCCCGAGTAGCTGGGACTACAGGCACCCGCCACCACGCCCGGCTAAATTTTTGTATTTTTTTTTTTTTTTTAGTAGAGACGGGGTTTCACCGTGTTAGCCAGGATGGTCTCGATCTCCTGACCTCGTGATCCGCCCGTCTCGGCCTCCCAAAGTGCTGGGATTACAGGCTTGAGCCACCGCGCCTGGCCAGATTTTATTTTTTGTAGGGGTCTCACTATGTTGCTCAGGCTGGTCTGAAACTCCTGGCCTCAAGCAATTCTCCTGCTTCAACCTCCCAAAGAGCTGGGATTACAAACGTGAGACGCTGCACCCAGCCCTTGAAATTTTTCATAAGTTTTTTTTAATTCACTCAAAATTTCTTATACACCCCATCCTCCCCACCCCCACTAAAAAAAACACAGACTAGGTCTTATGTCTTCCTGAACTAGATGCCACAAACTGGGCCCATGGGCCAGATTTGACCAGCAGATGGGTTTTGGATCACATGATATTTCAAAATATTTGAATCTGTCGACAGTATCTTAAACCAGCAGGTAAATTCCAGCCTTTTGGCTTCTTTTGGGAACCTGCGTGATGTCCAGCTCCAGGCCTGCATGCCCCGTGGCCCAGCCTGCTGGACCACAGCAGCAGCCGCTTCACAGACGGGGTGTGCCCTCCAGCGTGCAACAGGCCCCACCACTCCCTAGGGGCCCTTCCCCCATGTATGTTCCTGCAGAGTTTGCAATCCCTGTCCTATAGTAACACGTGATGAGAACGCGGCATTCATTCATTCATTCACTCAATCATTCATTCATTCCAATCCTCCCTGAGCACCTAAAGCGGGCGATCTGTGCTACAGGGGTAAAGTTAATCCAACAGGATTCCTGCCCTCGTGGACTGAGCAGCAAGCGGGGAAAAGGACATGCAGTTCACAAGTAACTCAGGTACACAGTAGGAAGAGCTCAGGGACATCACACATATTCACTGGCACGCACTGGCAAGCACCAGAGTTCTCGCGCATGCGTCACTGGCCAGAGTGTCCGTCAATACACCCGCCTCGGAGAGCCACTGGGCAGAATCTACTGAGGCAGAGCACGATGTTCTGAACTGCTGAACGCATCTGGAAACCACCACCTCCCGTCTCTCAGGAAGCACAACAGTAAACATCTGCATTAGAGAAGCCACTGGAGGCAAGTTTTATGCTGTTTCTAGCTCAAAGCATCCCATCTAAAGCAATGCTTTCATTTATTTAAACCTAACAATTAGGCCGGGTGTGGTGGCTCACACCTGTAATCCCAGGACTTTGGAAGGCCAAGGCAGGAGGATCACTTGAGCCCAGGAGGTCGAGACCAGCCTGCGCAACACAGTGAGCTCCATCTCTACAAAATATATTTTAAAATTTGCCAAGTGTGGGCCTGGCATGGTGGCTCATGCCTATAATCCCAGCACTTTGGGAGGCCGAGGCGGGCAGATCACAAGGTCAGGAGATCAAGACCATGCAGGCTAACACGGTGAAACCCCGTCTCTACTAAAAATACAAAAAAAATTAGCTGGGTTTGGTGGCGGGCGCCTGTAGTTCCAGTTACTCAGGAGGCTAAGGCAGGAGAATAGCGTGAACCTGGGTGGCAGAATTTGCAGTGAGCCGAGATCATGCCACTGCACTCCAGTCTGCGCGACAGAGTGAGACTCTGTCTCAAACAAAAAAAAAATTTGCCAAGTGTGGTAGTGTATGCCTGTAGACACAGGTACGTGGAAGGCTGAGGCAGGAGGATCCCTTGAGCCCAGGAGATCGAGGCTACAGTGAGCCATGATCGTGCCACTGTACTCCAGCCTGGGTGACAGTGCAAGACCCTGTCTCAAAATAAAATGAAATAAAATAAAATAGAATAAAGCTAACAAGTCGTCTGTGAGGCAGGTAGCTATTCTCCATTTTACTGATGAAGAAGGTGAAGTACAGGGAGATTAAACCACTTGCTTACCCAGGAGCACAAACCCGATGGTGGCACACAGTCTCGACCTCGGGTCTGACACCAAAGCCTGGGCACTGCCTTGGTAAAGGCCCAGCACAGGCGTGGCAAGTAAGGAGCTCGGAACAGCGAAGAGAATGCTGGAAGGCACACACAGTCCTGGTCCCCAGATGCAGAGACGAATCAAGCACAACTTCTCCTTCCTCGCCAAATCAGGGCCTCATCCTGCTCCTCAGCTGCATCTCCATGATGGGAACTCCAGGCAGCCCACCTCTACTTGCTTTTTTGGACAAGAACAGTTTCCACCAGGGCTGATCCCAGCCCCACTGTTTCCACACAAGTCAGACCATGAATATGCCTTCTTTCAAACACCCCAACCTCAATAAGGCTGGCTGTTTTCAAGCAAAAGCATTATTCCTATCTATTCTTAGCAAGGTTTCAACAAGCTACGGCCTGTGGACCAAATCCAGCCTGATGTCTCTTTCTACTCACCCCACAAACTAACAATCATTTTACCTTTTGAAATGGAAAGAAGGGAAATAAGGAAGAAAGAAAGTCAACCAGCCGGGTGCAGTGCTGCACGCCTGTAATCCCAGCACTTTGGGAGACCAAGGTGGGAGGATCACTTGAGGCCAGGAGTTCAAGACCAGCCTGGGCAACATAATGAGGGCCCCCCCACACCCGCCCACCAATCTAAAAAAAAAAAAAAAATTAGCCAGGCATGGTGGCACATGCCTGTTGACCCAGCTACTCAGGAGAGTAAGGTGGAAGGATAACAAGCCCAGGAGGTCTAGGCTGCAGTGAGCCATGATGGTGCCCTTGCACCCCAGCCTGGGTGACACAGTGAGACCCTGTCTCCAAAAAATATATTAAAAATAAATAAATAAATAATTGAAAGAAAAATGCCATTTCATGACATGTGAAAGTTATATGAAATTCACATTTCAGTGTTCATAAACGCAGTGGCACTGGCCCACAGCAGCCACCTCGACTTGTATCTGTATCATCAATGGCAGCCTCAGCATTACAGCAGCAGAGCTGAGTAGCTGAGAGACAACCCGTGCAGCCTGCAGAGCTGAACATATTGACTATCTGTCTCTGTACAGAAAAGCACGCCAACCCCAGCCTAGACCACACAGAAATTCAGGGAGGGCCATCCCTTGCCAGGCCAGCTTCACGGGTGAAGCCGGATCTGGCCATCAAGGAGAGGGCCAGGGCTACAGACCTAGTTCTGGCCTCCGCTCAGTCAGCCCCTCCCACCCGGTCCCCTGATGTGCCACACGGAGACGTGAGTGCCTCCCCATCCTCCCCGGTAGCAGTGCAGTGAGAATGAGATGACCTAGGACGTCTGTTGTAAAGAGGGCACCCGGGTGTAAACATGCCTCAGGGAACTATTGTTATAGGAGCCTCCCTGAGCTCACCACTGGCTCCAGTTCAAGAACACATCAAGAAGCCAGCCAAGGTCTTGTAAAATAGGGCAACGGTGGTTTGGGCCTGGAGGAATCAGAATCTCAGAGCTGCCTGCTTCAAAGGCTAAGTCTCTTGCAACAGGCTCAGCATGCTGGAATTCGACCCTGGCCAACAAGCTGGGCCGTCTGGTCTACCATCTACAAACCAACAGCCTGATCCATTCAAGCAGGAGGGGCCGGTACCATTTCTCCCTCCAGGTTAAACCTTGCCACAGTTCTTTTTTAATTTTAATTGGGGTAAACATAAAATGTACCAACTTAGCCTTTTTGTTTGTTTGTTTTTTGAGATGGAGTCTCACTCTGTCGCCCAGGCTGGAGTGCGGTGGTGCAATCTCGGCTCACTGCAACCTCTGCCTCCCGGGTTCAAGCAATTCTCTGCCTCAGCCCCCCGAGGAGCTGGGATTACAGGCACCCACCACTATGTCAGGCTAATTTTTGTATTTTTAGCAGAGATGGGGTTTCACCATCTTGGCCAGGGTGGTCTTGAACTCCTGACCTCATGATACACCCACCTCGGGCTCCAAAAGTGCTGGGATGACAGGCATGAGCCACCACACGCCCAGCCCAACTTAGCCATTTTTAAGTGTACAGTTCAGTGGTATTAAGGACATTTGCAATGTTGTGCAATCATCAACAACATCCATCCAAAGAACTCTTTCATCTTGCAAAACTGAAACCCTGTACCCACTGAATAAGAGCTCCCCACCCCCTCTCCCCCCAGCCCCTGGCACCCACCATTCTCCTTCCTGTCTCTGTGAATCTGGCTACTCTAGGGAGCTCATGCAAATGGAATCGTACGGTATTTGTCCTGTCGTGGCTGGTTTATTTCACTCGCATAACTTCCTCAAGGCCCGTGCATGTTGCAGCATGCATCAGAACATCCTTCCTTTTCCAGGCTGAATCCTATTCCAATGTGTGGATGGGCCCCAGCTCATTACCCACCACCCACCAGTGGACACTCGGGTTGCTCCCACCGTTTGGTCATCATGAACAGCGCTGCAATGAACACGGTGGCCAGATTCCTCTTCAAGTTCCCACTTTCCATTTCTTTAATACCCAGAAGTAGGGTTGCCCCACCATATGGTAATTCTATGTTAAATTTTGGGGGGCCTCCACACAGCAGCTGCACCATTCTACATTCCCGCCAGCAGCACACATGGGCCCTGATTTCTCCGCACCCTCACCAATACGCGAGATTTTCTGTTTTCTCAAGTGGCCATCCTAACGGGTATGAGTGTGTCTCACTGATTCTCATTTCCCCAACGATGAGCGAGTGCCGCTGAGCACACTTCCATGTCCCCGTTGGCTATCTGCATGTCTTTTTTTTTTTTTTTTTTTTTTCTTTTTTGAGACGGAGTCTCTCTCTCTCCCCCAGGCTAGAGTGTAGTGGCACGATCTTGGCTCACTGCAACCTCGGCCTCCTGGGTCCAAACAATTCTCCTGCCTCAGCCTCCTGAGTAGCTGGGACTACAGGTGTCTGCCACCACACCTGGCTAATTTTTGTACTTTTAGTAGAAACAGGGTTTCACCATCTTGGTCAGGCTGGTCTCGAACTCCTGACCTTGTGATCCACCCACCTTGGCCTCCCACAGTGCTGGGATTACAGGTGTGAGCTACGTGCCCAGCCGCCTGCATGTCTTCTTTGCAAGTGCTTGGCCGGTGTTTTAATGGGGTTGTCTGGCTTTTGTTGTTGAGTTGTCCTAGCATGATTTTAGGACCAGAGTTAAGGCCCAAACTCCATCTGCTCTCAACCTCCCTCCCCCGATCTTCTCATCTTGGAAAACAGCTCTACCATCTACCAAGCTCCTCAAAAGGGAAGTCTAAGAACCACCCTTGATTCCTCTCCTTCCCTCGCACCCCAGTCCACTGACCAAACTTGTTGACTCTCCCTGAAAAAAAAAGAAAAACTCAAATCTGTTCCCTTCTTTCCATTTCGAAAACTACCCCCACCCTGGCTCAAATCACCATCCTCTCTGCCTCCCCACTTCCAGCCTGGCCCCCAACACCCTCTTCTCCCAAGAGCAGCCAGAGGGCTCTTCAAGACTGAGTCAGGCCAGGTGTGGTGGCTCACACCTGTAACCCCAGCCCTTTGGGAGGCTGGGGCAGGTGCATCACCTGAGGTCAGGAGTTCAAGACCTGCCTGCCCAACATGGTGAAACCCCATCTCTACTAAAAAAAACAAAAATTAGCCGGGTATGGTGGCACGCACCTGTAATTCCAACTACTCGGGAGACTGAGGCAAGAGAACTGCTTGAACTCGGGAGGTGGAAGTTGCAGTGAGCTGAGACACTACACTCCAGCTTGGGCGACACAGCAAGACTGTCTCCAAAAACAAAAAAGGACTGAGTCAGATCATGGCTCTTGGCTCTTCCCTGCTTAGAACCCTCCAAAGAATTGAAAACCAAATCTGAACTCCTCCAGGTGTCCTGCAAGGCCCCGCATGCCGTCCCCTTCTCACCCCCTCCACTCACTTCTCCTAGCCCCACTGGCCTGCTCCCTCTTCCTCCAACACAGCGGGCTCCTTCCCACCTCCAGTCTTTACACCTGCTGTGATCTCTGCTGGCTGCTCTCCAGCTCATATAGCCCCTCCTCTGGGAGGCCCTCCTGACCCCCACATCAGAAGGAGTCCCCTCCCCCGCCATTGCTCCATGTCAGCTCACCTGCCTTGTCCCCTTCCTAGCTCTTCTCACCACCCTAGCCCTTCCATGCGCTTCTCCGTGGCCCGTCCCTCCTGCTAAAGCGTCACTGCTGCGAGCAGGACCAGGTCTCTTTTGTCCACGGCTGTAGCTCCAACACTTGGCACAAGGCCTGGCCTACAATTCGCGAGCAGTAAACATGGGCTGAAAGGATGAGTCCCCTTCCCTGCCACTTCAGCCCTGTGGGTCCCTCCTCATCCTCCCGCAGTCCTGTGTGCCCCATTCGGCTGGTTCATAAACAGCTGCCCGGAGCGGATTCTCCACTGGGATTTGTCCCATCTGTAAAATGAGGGTTGTAAATGTGTCCAAACAGCCAGGGATGAATGCAAAGCGCTCCATGCCCCGTGTCACTCCCGGCCAGGAGCAAAAGGGCACCATGCCAGTGTTGCATCTGGCCCAGGCAGTCACCTGTCCAGGGGAAACAGGCCTCTAAGGCTCCAATGGCCTCATGCACTGGGGTTCATCATCAACACAAGCCGAGAAAGCCCCAGGAAAGCTGGAGATGCTGCCGGAAATGCAAAGCTGCTCATTCTTGCATCTGTCCCAGCTAAGGGGGTTCAAGGAAGCTCTTCCCCACATACCTTCCAGGGTGGAAGGGGACCTCCTATCTCAGTGGGGCTCTGTCCCTGGCCCCAGCATTCCAGTCCCTGTCTCTTCTCCCTGCCCCCACCAAGGACACAGATGCCCAGGCCTGCTGGCAGCTCCATCACACTTATCTGCACTCCCAGGCCACAGATCACAGCTGTCAGGGCCAGAGGGAGTGTGGAAGTCACATCAACCCTGACTCTGGTGTCTTGCAGGAGAAGGGGGAGAGGGTTGTCTGCCCCAAGGACAGACTCTGCCCCACAGCCACGGCTCCCACCAGCATCGCCTGACCGTCCCAGCACAGCCGCCTCCTGCCCCCCGCCTCCCCAGGTCAGCATGGGATCATCCCCGCTGGTTCAAGGCTCCCTTGGCATACCACACACCACCATCATCACCACCACAAATGCCGCATAGCTCTCTCTACCAGCACCACTCCCTGAACCCTCATGACAGCTCAGCGAAGTAGATGTTAATGCTATCCCACCTTACAGATGGGGAAACTGAGGCTCGGGAAGGCTAGGGCACTGCCCGAACCCACAACAATCTGGGAGGTCGACACTAACATCATCAACATTACAGATGGAGAAATTGAGGCTCAGAGAAGAGCCTCAATTTCTTGAAATCTGAACCTCTCGAAGATGCCCTCCTGACCACCCTATCCAAAGGGGTTTCCTCACCAGCAGTCCCTCGATATCAACTCTGGCCAGCATCACAATGGCTTAATGGGTTAAGCTATTGTCTGGGGTCATGAAAATCTGTGAACACTAATCCTGCCTTACAGATGGGGAAACTGAGGCTCAATGTGGTTAGGGTACTGTCAGAGACAATGGCTAGAATCTGGACCTGTTTTCTTTTTTTTTGAGACAGAGTCTCGCTCTGTCACCCAGGCTGGAGTGCAGTGGCCCAATCTCAGCTCACAACCTCTGCCTCTCAGGTTCAAGCAATTCTACTGCCTCAGCTTCCCAAGTAGCTGGGATTACAGGTGAGTGCCACGTGTAATCGCCCAGCTGGTTTTTGTATTTTTAGCGAGACAGGGTTTCACCACATTGGCCAGGCTGGTCTCAAACTCCTGACCTCAAGCAATCCACCTGTCTCAGCCTCCCAAAGTACTGGGATTACAGGTGTGAGCCACCGCACCCAGACCCGGTCTATTTTCTTAGCCTCCACTATATACTGCTGTGTACACTTAGATAATAATCACAGTAATAAGTGGTATTTTTCATTCTTGTCATTGTTACCTCACTTGACAAGGTAGAAAGCCCAAGTGCTGTGACGGGTGAGGAAACTGAAGCAAGAGGTTTATAATAGGCCTAAGGCCTTAAGTGGCCTCTGAACGCCACGGGACACCGGATGGCCCAGATTCCCTCTGTGAACTCCTCCATCACCCAGGACCTCAGATGGCCTCTAGGAACTTACTCCAAATTCACACACACACAAAGGCTGGCAATGAATGTCACCAATGTCCCTAACACAGCCACCTCACCACCCATGATGGCAGCTGAATCGGCCCCAGGCAGCATCAACACACGTCCCATCCACCAACCCACCTGCCCCTGCAGCAGCGACTCTTGAAGCAAGGTCCACCGCCAGCCCCATTTTACAAGGAGGGAGCCAAGGCACAGAGAAGCCCACTCACTTGCTCACAACCACACAGCTGGAGAGCACCATGCGGAGGAGGCTGAGCTCAGCTCAGGGACGGCACTGCCAACAGCTGCCACACAGCTCTCCCAACCGTCACCAGAGCCTCAACATCTAGATTTGGATGTAAAATCCGCCCCTCTGGTTTTTTGGGGGGTTGTTTTTGTCGCCCAGGCTGGAGTGCAGTGGCATGATCTTGGCTCACCGTAACCTCCACCTACCAGGTTCAAGCGATTCTCCTGCCTCAGTCTCCTGAGTAGCTGTGATTACAGGTGCCCACCACCATGCCCGGCTAATTTTTGTATTTTTTAGGAGATATGGGGTTTCACCATGTTGGCCAGGCTGGTCTTGAACTCCCGACCTCAGGTAATCCACCCGCCTCAGCCTCCCAAAGTGCTGGGATTACAGGCGTGAGCCACCGTGCTTGGCCAAAATCTGCCGATCTTTAATGCTGGCAAACAATTTAGGTTTTCTTAGCAGCAGCGTGGGGCAAACAAAACACATTGCCAGCCAGGCCTGGGCCCATGGGCAGCCAGGGTACAGTGCCCGGATGGTAGCAGGGAGCACAGATTCTGATGGAGATATGGCTTCCCTCCATCACCTGCTGTGTGACTTCGGGCAGGTATCTGAACCTCTCTGA
Source organism: Trachypithecus francoisi (assembly GCF_009764315.1). Taxonomy (NCBI): domain Eukaryota; kingdom Metazoa; phylum Chordata; class Mammalia; order Primates; family Cercopithecidae; genus Trachypithecus; species Trachypithecus francoisi. The sequence continues at coordinate 8,321,896 of NW_022681456.1, read as the reverse complement.
GCCCGTGTGGTGTCTGGCACACAGCGAGCACTTGATCAATGCCAGCTATTGTTAACACCATCCTTCCTGTAAGGGGTTGAATGGTGGTCCCCAAAGATATGGCCGCTTGGAATCTGTGAATGTAACCAAAAAAGGGGCTTTTCTGCAGATGTTATAATTAAGTTAAAGGTCTAGAGATCAGGCTGTCCTGGATTAGTGTAGGTCCTAAATCCAATGACAAAAATGTCTTTATAAGAGATGACACACAGCTATTCAGGAGGCTGAAGTAGGAGGATCACTTGAGCCCAGGGGATCGAGGCTGCAGTGAGCTGTGATCACGCCACTGCACTCCAGCCTGGGCAACAGAGTGAGATTCCCCTCTCTAAAAATATAAAACAAAAGAGAGAGAGAGAAAGAAGACACAGAGGAGAAGGCCAGGTGATGATGGAGGCAGAATTTGGAGTGATACAGCCACAAACCACAAAACAGCTAGAGTCACAGAAGCTGCAGGGGACAAGGAGAGAGCCTCCCCTACACCCTCTGGAGGCAGTGTGTTCCCAGTGACGCCTTGATTTCAGACTGCTGGCCTCCAGGACTGCAGGAGAATCCATGCCTGATATCTGAAGCCACCACATCAGCGGTCACCTGTTACAGCAGCCCAGGAAGCTCATCCACCCCGAGAAAGCCCTGACAGACATCAGGGTGCTTCCAGCACAGCAATGTCTTACTGGAAAGGACCCCCGGACCCCAATGTCCTAGAGGTGTGCCCCACAACCCCATGTGCCCCTCTTCACTGCTCTGGCCTTTGGGAAACACAGCGCTGTGCTTTGCAGGGTTCTATTTGCAAAGCCTGCTGGGAGACAGAGGCCCAGGGCTGGGATGAGGATGGGTTCTGTGTGGGAACGAGAGATGCCAAGATCCACCTAGGTGCCCCAGCCAAGAAGCAGAAAAGCATGGGAATCGTGCGCCCATGTGGGGCGTGTGCCAGGGACGGGAAGGATACGGGTGTGGGTCCCCCTCTGTGGACACAAACACGTTTATTGCAGGAAGGAAAAACAAGGAACTGTTAACCCAAGTCACCTCTGGAGCAAAGACCAGCTGGGCCCAGGGGAGCAGTGGCGTGCTGTGATCTTCCCAGAAGGCTGACTCTTTTTCATACACTTTCAATTTGTTTGATCATATCCCTATTTTACCTTCCTTATTTTTAATGCCAGCCAGGGCTTTCTGGGTAAGAGCTGGGCACACCCAGTGAGAGGCAACGTGACCATCCACAGCTGCTCTCCTTGGCCTCCAGTTTGTTTTGTTTTTTGTGTCTTACTTTCTGTGGAGATGGGGGGGTCTTGAACTCCTGGCCTCAGGCGATCCTCCCACCTCTGCCTCACTGAGTGCTGGGATTACAGGCATGAGCCCCCTACTGCACCTGGCCTCGACCTCTGGTTTGTGAGATGGAAGAAATTGGCCCCATGTGCAGAGGTGGAAATCGGCTTTCAGGAGAAAAGTGAGTTTCCACAGGACCCAAGTAGTGGGACCTGGATTTAAGCCCAGAGTTCTGCAGATCTGAGGATGGCACACCCGCACACACAGTGCTGCTCAGAAGCATGTAGCCCCCCACATTCATTCCCACGTAGAACCTCAGAATGTGGCCTTATTTAAAAATAGGATCCCTGCAGATGTTACCAAGTTAAGGATCGCAAGATGAGATCATCCTGGATTGAGGAAGGGCCCTACATCCACGCTGGAGACCCTCCAAGCCCAAGCTGGGGGGTCTAGCCCCAGTTTGCTCTGTGACCCTCCAACAAGGCCCTCCAAATCTCTGAGCCTCAGACCTCCACCTGAGGACTTACGAAAGGAAGAAGACCCAAGTTCGCACCTAAAAAAAGCACGTGAGAACAATGCTGCACCACGTACACCCACTGGAACCCCAGACATTCCCGAAGGCTGAACCGTCCCAGGTGCTGGAGAGGATGTGAGAGCTGGGAGGGTGAACAGCAGTGCTCATTCTGGAAAGCATGTTGGGTGAAACTCTCTCCCCCTCTGCCCTACAGCAGTTCCACTCCGGCGCATCCCCAGGAAGTTCTGCAGAAGCACAAGGCAGCAGGGTCCAGCGTATTTGCCGTTTGTGGAGGCAGGAGTCAGACGTAACCAAGGTACCCCCGTTACTAAGGGAATAAACACAACGGGATGAATATCAATTAGGGGGTCCAGACAGCAGCGGGAAGCAATGAGCCCGATACATGCACAGGAACATGGACAGATTTTAAACAGGGCAGCACGTGACCGGCCACGTGAGGGGGGCCTCCCTGTGCCACCCCCAGCTCAAAGCACTTCCTCCTTTAGCTCCCTCAGTCCTCACTGAATCCTATAGGAAGGCATGGTTTTAGCCCATTTTATAGGTACCCTACTATTATGAGCTGAACTGTGTCCCCCCAAAATTCCCATGTCGCAGCCCTAACCCTCGGTGCATCAGAGTGTGACTGTATTGTGGGGGGCAGGGCCTTTAAATCAGTGATTATGTCAAAATGAGGCCAGTGGGGTGAGCCCTAATCCAATCTGACTGACGCCCTTAGAAGAGGAGATTAGGACACTCAGAGAGCCATTAGGGATGTGCGCACACAGGGAGAAGGTGGCGTCGATGAGGCTGGGAGAGGGGTCTCCGGAGAAGCCAGCCCTACCAACATCCTGATCTTGGACTTCCAGCCTCCAGAACTGCACAGGAATACATGGTCTTTCGCACATGCACCTGTGATGGACCTTTCTTCCTTTTCCTTCCTTCCTTTCTTCCTTCCTTCCTTCCTTCCTTTCTCTCTCTTTTTCTTTCTTTCTTTTCTTTCTTTCTCTCTTTTCTTCCTTTCTTTTCTTTCTTTCTTTTCTTTCTTTCTTTTTTTTTTGAAACAGAGTCCTACTCTGTCGCCCAGACTGGAGTGCAGTGGCACAATCTCAGCTCACTGCAACCTCCGCCTCCCATGCAGACTCAGACACCCACCAGAGACCAGAGACTCGAGAGGCCTGTCCATGGTCACACAGCAGCAGGAGGCAGGGCCAGGATCTGGACCCACCCCTGCAGGCTCTGGAATCTGTGCTATCGCCCAGGACGGCACGAGGTCCAAGGACACACTCAGGTTTACAGACGCAGCCACACAGAGGGCAGGCACAGGGGCAGGGAGGACTAAAGAGCGAGAGGGGTGAGGGGAAGGAGGGGATAAAAGGAGACCACTGAAAGCAGAGACCAAGCGAGTTCCCAAACATGTGCGCTCCCAGCGGTACCGCTCCCAGCAGCCACCAGCCCAGACGCCCACCCACAGAGGTGCAGAAAAGCAACGTGCAGTCCGTCCGCACCATGGAGCCCTGCTCAGCCACAAAAAGGAACGCAGCACTCCACATGCCACACCACGATGAACCCCAAAAACATGACGCTAAGCAGAAGAAGCCGGGTGCTTAAGGCCACACATCACATGATTTCATTTATAAATGTCCAGGGCTGGGCACGGTGGCTCAGGCCTGTAATCCCAACACTTTGGGACTGAGGCAGGTAGATCACCTGAGGTCAGGAGTTCGAGACCAGTCTGGCCAACATGATAAAACCCCTGTCTCTACTAAAAACACAAAAAAATTAGCCGGGTGTGGTGGCACCTGTATTCCCAGCTACTCGGGAGGCTGAGGCAGGAAAATCACTTGAACCCAGGAGGCCGGAGGTTGCAGTGAGCTGAGATTGTGCCACTGCACTCCAGCCTGGGCGACAGAGCAGGACTCTGTCAAAAGAAATAAAGAGAGAAAGAGAGAAGAGAGAGAGAGAGAGAGAGGAAGGAAGGAAGGAAGGAAGGAAGGAAGGAAAGAAGGAAGGATGGAAGGAAGGAAAGAAGGAAGGAAGGAAGGAAGGAAGGAAGGGGAAAAGAGAGATCCATAACAGGTGCATCTATAGAGACAGAAAGAAAATGAGTGGTTGCCAGGGGATGGGGAGCTGCAAGGAGCGGAGAATGGGCAATTCTACTTGGGAGGGATGGAAATGTTTTGAAACTAGGTAGAAGTGGTGGTTTCACTGAATTGTTCGATTTACAAGGATTAATTATATGTCATGTGAATTTCACCTCAATAAATTATTAAATGAAAAACAAATGATGGGATTGGAAACTGCTGCAACCACTTTGGACAACAGCTTGGCCCTTCTCCATGCAGGTGAAGACATGCACGCCATGACCAGCCCCCCTACTCCGAACGTCGGGCCCTAGAGGGATTCAGGCACATGTCCCTTGCAGGCAGGGACATGAGTGTGTCATAACCTAGAGGTGGACACAGTCACTGGCATCAGGGTTAAACAGATGAACTGGCTGGGTGTGGTGGCTCACGCCTGTAATCCCAGCACTTTGGGAGGCCGAGGCAGGCAGATCATGAGGTCAAGAGGTTGAGATCATCCTGGCCAATATGAAACCCCATCTCTACTAAAAATACAAAAATTAGCTGGGCGTGGTGGTGCATGCCTATAATCCTAGGTATTTGGGAGGCTGAGGCAGGAGAATTGCTTGAACCCGGGAGGCAGAGGTGGGAGTGAGCAGAGATCGCGCCACTGCACTCCAGCCTGGCCCCAGAGCAAGACTCCGTCTCAAAAAAAAAAAAAAGACAGATGAACTGTGACACTGGCTTCTTCTGATTAGCATCATGAACTGTTATATGACATGGCCATGAAAATGGAGTGCAGCTTATCACAACAATGTGGATGGATCCCACAAATACAATATGAAGTAACACCAGCAAGACTAAATCAAACAAAACTACAGAGAGTATGCTTGCATTCAAGTAAAGTCCAAAACCAGACCAAACTAATCCCGGTGTTTAGGGCTGGGTATGAGGGAGTGACACTATCAAAAGCAAAGCAAGCCGGGGCCAAACACAGTTTCTTCTGCAGGGGCTTCGGGGCAGATGAGCTTTCACTCTTTTTCACGTGGGGTGATCGCACGCATGTTCATCTTAGTTACATATTTGATTGCATGTGTCTTACACTTTCCTCAAAGTGAGCAATATTTCACAAAAAAAACAGAAATCAAAGACTCTGGGTGGAAAGTGCAAAGCGAGGGGTTGCAGCAGGTGGAGTCCAGGAGCCTGGGAACAGACATTAGAAGGAAATCCCAAGGACAGGGGAGACTTGGCTGTTCCCAGAGCTGCCAAGGGATCCTGGCTGCAATGGGCTCTCAGCCAAGTAAGGTCAGCACGACCTCCACCTGCCTGCCAGGAGGCCAGACAGGGCCAAGATGATCCGGCACAAGAATTTCCACCGGGCTCTGAGGCCTGGGCATCTGGGCTGGTGGCTGCCGGGAGGCCCAGGTAGGGAGAGGCAAAAGAGGAAAAGCCCTCGCCTGCCACTCTATCCAGCCTCCCGTTTCCACCTGACCAGTCTTAAGACCCCAGGGTTTCCACAATCTTTCTGGCCCAGCGGACGAGGCAGGGATCAGATCCACCATCCCTTCCCATGTGATGGCACCGGGGTGGGCATAGGCTGGCCGCAGGCTGCTGAAGGATGGACACATCACTGCTCAAAGGCAAGGAACGAGAGCCAGGAATTTTAGAAAGCAGGTGGAGGAAGGGGCCGGGAGGAAACGCAAGCTTCTTCAACCCAGGAGGTTCCAACTCGCACTGTAACTGCCAGGCTGGGAGCTGGGGGAGGGTCCAGGCACCCACCCCAGCTCATCAGAAACACTCTGCTCCAATCTGATTCACACAATGAGGCTTTTGTGTGGGAGACTGTGGGAAGAACATGTGCACTCCTGAGAAAGCAATCAGACAAATCCAAATCAAGGGCCGTCCTGCCAAAAGCACCCGCCTGGCCCCTTTACAGATGCCAGTGTCCTGAAAGACCGAGCAAAAGGAAAGGGCTGTAGAGCAGGCCTGGATCAAAGAGGAAAAACACATAAGGCAAGCAGATGCAGGATGCAACCTTGGATTCAAAAAAAAAATTTTTTTTTTTTGAGACGGAGACTCACTCTGCCGCCTAGGCTGGAGTGCAGTGGCGCGATCTTGGCTCACTGTAACCTCCCGCCTCCTGGGTCCAAGCGATTCTCCTGCCTCAGCCTCCCAGGTAGCTGGGACTACAGGTGCACACCACCATGCCTGGCTAATTTTTGTATTTTTAGTAGAGACAGGGTTTCACCATGTTGGCCAGGATGGTCTCAATCTCTTGACCTCGTGATCCACCCGCCTCAGCCTTCCGAAGCGCTATGATTACAGGCATGAGCCACCATGCCCGGCCAATTCAAAATTTTTTAATGAACAACTACCACAAAAAGTGTTATTGGGACCGTAAGGGAATCTGAACGCAGACTGAGTGTCAGGTTAAAGGTGTGGATCCTCGTGGCCTTCCTCAGTGGGGTCATGGTCTGCGGTCATGGAGAAGGAAGTCCTTGTCCTCAGGATGCACCCAAAAGGCTCAGAAACGAGAGAGAGAGAGAGAGAGAGAGAGAGAGAGAGAGAGAGAGAGAGAACGTACATGCTGCAACTTGTACTTTTCTTGCCATTTTTACAAAATAAAATTTTTGAAAATAGAACCTTGGGTGATGGGGTGGTGGAAGAACACGCTGGGCTGCTTTATTTTAAAAGTTGGTGCCTCCCTCATGAGAACGGCAGAACAAGCCATGGTACATCCACACCGTGGAACGTTTCCAGGCATCTAGAGAATCAGAGCGTGATCAACACCAGAAAATCCCGGTTGACTGAGGAAAACATGGACAAGCGATGACAGCGTGAGAAACCCACGGCACAGCAAAGCGTGCATAGTATGGTCCCATTTCAGCAAACTGCTGACAGATGGATCCCTCTCTATGTCTGTGTCTATCAGGTTAAGATGTTGGAAACAGCAAGCCCTTATGTGACACTTGCCAAGTTGCTATTCGAAGTGTCTGACATGAGCCAATTCTGCCACCTTAAAAGCCCTATGTAGGACATGCTTTTATTAACTTCATTTTACAGAAAAGTAAAAAAGGCACAGAGAGGGTGAGTCACGTGCCTGAGGCACCCAACTGGGAAGTGGCCAAGCCAGGATTTGAAGCTGGGCTGCCTGCCTCCAAAGTCCGTACACTGGGGTCCACCTGAGCTGCTGGAAACTGAAACCCTGCCAAAGGCTGGAGAGAAGCCTGGGACTGATGTGGGATACACTGCAGGGTACACCCGGTGGCTAGGATTCCAGATCCACTCCTCCACGGCTGCATCTGGGCAGCTCATCCCTCCCACCCCTACCTCATCCTCTCTCTGCCCACAGCACACCCCTGCAGCCTCTCACCTCGCGTGGACAAAGCCTGAACTTTGGCACACCAGCCCTGACATCTCTCCCACTTTTTAAAAAACGGCTCGTCCCAGTCCTGCCGCCAGGATGTGAACAGGCAGGGGTATCGATGGCACCTTGGGAACTTCCTGTCTGAAGGACATTCGTTAATGACTTCCTCCTGCACCCACCCAGGCCCCTTCCACCCCTGCTGCCCGGGCCCCCCTGGCCTCCATCCAGCTAGCCTGGGACAGTCAGCCCCACCCAGCACTCGCTGCTAACTATCTCCGTGGCCTTGAGTATCCTACAGAATTTGGTTCCCAAAAGAAAAATAAAAGATAGAACTGAGCTTCGGAACCCAAGTCAGTCCAGATCTAATAATCTGACAGCTGATGAAACTTTCCCCGTTAAAGCGATTAGGCCAGGTACAGTGACTCATGAGTGTAATCCCGGCACTTTGTAAGGCCGAGGTGGGAGGATTGCTTAAGGCCAGGAGTTCAAGGCCAGCCTGGGCAACATAGCAAGACCCCTGTCTCTACAAAAAATTTAAAAATTAGCTGGGCATGGTGCACACCTATAGTCCCAGTTATTCAGGAGGCCAACGTAGGAGGATCGATTGAGCCTGAGTGGTTGAAGCTGCAATGAGCCATAATCATATCACTGCATTCCAGCTTGGGTGACACAGTGAGACCCTGTCTCAAAAAATCTAAATAAATAAATAATAAAGGTCGGGCACTGTGGCATATGCCTATAATCCCAGCACTTTGGTAGGCCGAGGTGGGTGGATCATTTGAGGTCAAGAGTTCCAGACTAGCCTGGCCAGCCTGGCGAAACCCCGCCTCTACTAAAAATACAAAAATTAGCCAGGCGTGGTGGCAGGCACCTGTAATCCCAACTACTCTGGAGGATGAGGCAGGAGAATCTCTTGAACCCGGGAAGTGGAGGTTGCTGTGAACCAAGATCATGCCACAACACTCCAGCCCGGGTGACAGACCGAGACCATGTCTTAAAAAAATAAATAAGTAGGCCGGGCGTGGTGGCTCACACCTGTGATCCCAGCACTTTGGGAAGTCAAGGCGGGTGGATCACCTGAGGTCAGGAGTTCGAGACCAGCCTGGCCAACATGGAGAAACCCCGTCTCTACTAAAAATACAAAATTAGTTGGGCATAGTGGTGCATGCCTGTAATCCCAGCTACTTGGGAGGATGAGGCAGGAGAATTGCTTGAACCTGGGAGGCAAAGGTTGCAGTGAGCTGAGATCGCACCATTGCACTCCAGCCTGGGCAACAAGAGAGAAACTCCGTCTCAAAATAAACAAATAAATAAATAATAAATAGCTAGTAAGCTACCACCTCCTCAAGAGGCCTTGGTAAACAAAATAATCAGCCAAACAAAATCATCTCTAATACTGTAACAGCCAAAGACAGTGAAAAGCAAGGCGGGGATGAAGTGGGAAGCTACTTGAGGGCAAAGGAGCCCAGCCCCATTTTTGCTGCCTATGGCCCTCACATCTCCCTGCCAACAGCCCCTCCTTTTTACCTTTAGGGAACCACCCCACTCCTACATGAGTCTGTATGGGCAAGAACAACTTCCCTCCTGGCTCCAAATGGCCAGGCGACCCAAGGCTGACCAATCACAGCAGTCCATTACTCGAGCCACAGCAATTGGTCCAAGGATGCACATGTGATCCCAGCCCAGCCAATCACAGCCAATGAGCATTGACTCCGTAACCTGTCCCAGTCACTGAGAAAATTATTTAATTCTCCTTCAATATCCCTCAGGAAGATTCCCTTCCAGGAGCTTCTGGGAATTCCAAAGCAGTCAGTTTCTCCCTGACGTGGTGCAGATGCCATTTATTTTCTAAGCATCAGAGGAAGCCACTGGCAAGTGAGACTGAGACGTACATACAAAAACATAGGAATCTAATTCTAGAATCGCATTCAGCCTGTCCAGATGCCCTGTCACGGGACTCAGGAGGAACAGCAGGGTCACAAGAAACTCACTCCCTACATTGACACTAACCAAGTCTACTTACAAGGGTCACTGCTGTTTTCCTTTTTTTTAATTGAGTGCATGTAGATGATTTTGCATAAATGACATGCTTATGGGCCACACCTCCACATTCCTGCACAGAGCAAAATCACCAGCAGAATGGACCTCAGTCTCCTGACTCAGCCTCGCACAGTCCTGCTAACGAGAAAAAGTGAAACATAAAGGACTCCATTCCTTTTTTTTTTTTTTTTTTTTGAGATGGAATCTCGCTGTCACCCAGGCTGGAGTGCAATGGCGCAATCTCAGCTCACTGCAACCTCCACCTCCCGAGTTCAAGCAGTCCTCCGCCTCAGCCTCCCAAGTAGCTGGGACTACAGGTGTGTGCCACCATGCCCAGCTAATTTTTGTGTTTTTAGTAGAGATGAGGTTTCACCATGTTGGCCAGGCTGGTCTCGAACTCCTGACCTCAAGTGATCCACCCACCTCAGCCTCCTAGAGTGCTGGGATTACAGGCGTGACACTGCGCCTGGCCCATAAATGGTTCCATTCTAAATAATGAACCTCGGTTTAAATGCTCAGGGAGAGAAACACTCCCAACCCCAGCCCCATCCAAGAGACCTGATGGGACCAAGATGCCCACAGGAGGATCCCTGCTTCCCCCTGGAGGCAGGAGGTGGCCCCAGAAACAGCCTCCACGCTTCCTGTGGCCCCTCCACCAGGACGGGTGCTGTCTCTTTATCCACCATCCACAGACAGCCTTGATGACATCGTTATACCCCATGTCCCTTCCTTCTGGCCACTCCACCTTCATGCTGGGGCAGGAAAGGGGTCAATCAGAAGCCACCAAAGCTCAGACAGGGAAACACCCCAGCACTGGAACCAGGCAAAAGTCACCGAAATCCAGATGGAGTGTGTTAAGACTCAGGCCTACAATCTGTGGAGGCATTCCAGGGATCCAGGCTTCGGGATGCTCCCCAGGGCATATGACCTCGCTTACCCCTCGCTACAGCCCGAGGAGGGAGGCCCAGGGAAACAAACCGGGCAGGGTTATGCAACTCACCCACCGCCACAGAGATAGGCAGTGCAAGAGCCACTGCTAAACTCAGGGAACCTGGCTCCAAAGTCCACGCTGTGGAGGACCCCCACTGGGGCCTCTCTCTGCCTCAGCCCAAGGTCCTACCCTAAGCGGTCCTCTGACATGGACAAAGGTCTCCAACTATGGAATGCAGCCATGAACGAGACAGATATAGTCTCTTTCCTCATGGAACTCACACAAGTGGATGAGATAATTTCAGAGACTGTTAAGGGCTCAGAAGGGAATAGCATGGAGTGGTTATAACACAGATGGCACAAGCCAGGCATGGTGGCTCACGCCTGTAATCCCAGCACTTTGGGAAGCTGAGACAGATGGATCACCTGAGGTCAGGAGTTCGAGACCAGCTTGACTAACACGGTGAGACCCCATCTCTACTAAAAATACAAAATTAGCTGGGCATGGTGGCGCATGCCTGTAATCCCAGCTACTCAAGAGGCAAAGCTGGAGAGTTGCTTGAACCAGGGAGGAGGAGGTTGCAGTGAGCCAAGATGGGGCCATTGCCCTCCAGCCTAAAAACCACACAGATGGCACAGACAGTGGACATGGAGGGCAACTGTCCATTGAGTGTGGTGGGCAGTCAGGGGGTGTCTTCTTCAAAAGGTTACATTTAAGCTTCAAAAGTTTACATTTAAACATAAAAGAGGAACCAAGCATAAGAGCCAGAGGGACAGAAAGACGGTCCAGGCAGAAGGAAAAGCAAGTCCAAAAGCCCTGAGCCAGGACAGCGCGTGACGTGTTGGAGGAAAAGGAAGGCCTGTGAGGTTGCAGTGGGGTGAGAATGCTGAGTTGAGATGGGCAGGGCCCGTGAAAATGAGGCCTACAGCTTTGATACCAAATGCAGGAAGATTTTATTCAGCTTCGTGAAATGATCTGATTTGCATAGGGTTGTTTTGTTTTGTTTTGTTTTGTTTTGTTTTGTTTTGGAGATGGAGTCTTGCTCTGTCTCCCAGGCTGGAGTGCAATGGTGCAATCTTGGCTCACTGCAACCTCCGTGTAGCTGGAATTACAGGCACATGCCACCATGCCTGGCTAATTTTTGTATTTTTAGTAGAGACGAGGTTTCACCATGTTGGCCAGGCTGGTCTTGAACTCCTGACCTCAGGTGATCCACCCACTTCGGCCTGCCTAAGTGCTGGGATTACAGGCATGAGCCACTGCGCCCAGCCCAATTTGCATGTTTTAAAGAGCATCCTGGCTTTGATGGGGAGAAGTGACAACAGTGTGGTAGGAATCAGCGGAGCAAACAGCCCCATGAGGACCCTCCAGCGCCCACTGGGAAACAACGGTGGCAGCTCGGTCTGGGGCGATGGCCGTGGCAGGTGGAGGAGTAGGTCCCACCCCCCTGCACAGGACCACAACCTGCGAGTGGTCACGAACCATCCTTTGAAACAACCCTTGTCTTTTAAACATCCTTTCAATAAATATTTGAGAACCTGAGATTATGTGCTAGGCATCGTTCCAGGGGCTTCAGTCAGCTAGGCATCGCTCCAGGGGCTTCAGTCATGGCAACAAACAACACAAAGGTCCCTGCTGTCATGCTCCGACATTCTCATGGGGAGAACTAGACAATAAACAATCAACATGCTACACAGGGAAGTCCCAGGGTACCTCAGTGGCTGACAGGGCCACAGAGAGAAGCAGAGCGGGTAAGAAGGGCTGGGAGCACAGGGGGATGAGGGGGAATCTACATGATGCACAAACAGAGTTGGGGGGTCTCCGTGAGCAAGTCAGAGCTGAACAGAGACCCACAGGAGATGAGAGGGCTTGTGTCACGAGAGAGCTAAGGCGATTGGGCCTGTGGGGCCGAGGAATGGCCAGGAGGCCATTGTGCAAGGGAAAAGGGAATGGGGACGTCGCCAGAAAAGTGGCAGGGGTGGATTGCACAGGTCCTGGGCTGGGTTAGGACCTGGCTGTGACTCCTAGGGGATGGGTCTGGCCATGTCAGGGCTTTGAGCAGAGGAGCTGAGCTAAGTGCAGTTTTGATGGGCTCCTGTGGCTGTTTATTGAGAAACCCCACTGGGGAGCAACGGTGAACACAGAGAGGCCAGTGAGGAGGCGGATGCAGGAATCCAGGGGAAAGGTGATGGTGCCTTGGACCAGAGGTGATGGCGCCTCGGGCGTGGTAAGAAGCACTTGGAACCTGGGTATATTTAGATGAAGCCATAAAACTTTCTGACACGTTCGTTGAAGGAAGTGGAGAGAACAGTCAAAGCTGAGTGCAAGATGTTGGCCCAGGCAACTGGAAGATGGGGGGGGAGGCTCCTGATGGAGTGGGAAGCTAGTGGGAGCCACAGGTGTGGCCAGGGGTGATGAGGAGCCAGCTGGGACAAGCGTGAGCTGCCTTTGACCCCGAGTTGAGATATGGATGCCATTGGATGCTCAGGGGTGGGATTCAGGGGAAAGGTCTGGGCCCAGGGATACCAATTTGGGAGTAGTCAGGACAGAGATGACATTCAGACGCGAGGCTAGAGGAGCTCACCCCAGGGCTGAGGGATGAGGACACACAGAAAGGATGCCCAGGGCTCCACCAGTAGGAGGCAGGAGGCCAAGGAAATGAGGAGGCATCAGCAGGCAAGATGAGAGCAGCCAGGAAGGCAGGAGGAAAACCCAGATAATGGAGATTTAAAGAGCCTCAAGGGTCCTTCTAGAAGGTTCCAGAGAAGGTGGAAGGAACTTCACGCAAAATGTCAGGAAGCGAACAAGGTCAGGCCCCTCCTGTTCCTTCCCCCTCCCCAGCACAGGCAATCAGTGAACAGGAAGAAACAATGGAGTGGAGGGAAAGAAAACTAGAAAATTAAGACGGCCATGCCTTGGGCCATGAGGCTTCCTGGAACCCTGGGCCTGGGGAGCTTCAGAGCAGGCGGAGTGGCTCCATCTCTCACCCAGGCTCTGGGGGGAAACTCGCCCCACACCTGCAGGGAGCCAGCCCCTGGGCCGTTTAAGGGGGCCAGCGGAGCCCAAAGTCACATTCAAACGGGGAGGCAGACGAGGTGAATAAAAGGGATTGTTTTTGTTTTGTGTTTTTGATTTTTGACCAAGCCCTAGTGTTGAATTCTCCACACAATTACTGTGTTTGTGGTATCAGAGCTGCTGGCACCTCCCGGAGCAGAAGGCCTGCACGGAACACTCCTCCACACACTCCTCCAGGCCCAAGACGTAAACCACAAACTCTCCGGGTTCAGCCTCGCAGGGAGTGGCTTATGGCCTCAGGGGCCTCTCTTTTGCTGACCACAGACATGGAATCACCCTCTGGACACTAAGGAACCTCCATGCAGGACCCAGGGATGACAGTGCCAACAAGCCTGCAGCAAATCGCCACTGGGACCAAGACTCATCCAGGAAAAACACCTTCATGGAGCAAGCCCTCCACGGGGTGGGGCGGGGGGACTCACTTCCATCACATTTGCTAGAAACCGAAAGCCAGGGTAAGGCGATTCCAGGTGGCTGAGCTTCACCACGTTCTGATTGATCAGGGTGCATCTCCCGCTGGAGGTACAGCAAGTACTGGCCATTCCAGGAAGGGACAGGGAATATTTCCTGGAAACCCCGGGTGCCGGTCCTGGCCCTGGAAAGGCCAGACAACGGCGGGACACATCAACCTGTATGTGCAGACACCAACACACATGGACGTGCATAAACACGCGTGTTCATGTGTGTCCGTGTGCGTGTACAGACACGCCATGTGCGCCTGCGTCAACAGATGTGGGCACATACCAACAAAGGCGTCTGCACACACATCATCATCATGTGGTCACACATCAAGGCAGGCATGTGCATGCCTACACAGGTGTGTGTCACTGTTTTCACCATCAACACGTATGTACACGCACCAACACACATGTGTGCAAACACACACTCATGAAGACAGGGAGAGGCAAATCTACCAGGAGCAAATAAACTAGACTCAGGCAAACTAAAAATAGCCCCTGTTTTTCAGCCGTCGCCAGGGAGTAAGTTGAAGTTGTGTCTCACATGCCAGAAGGAGTAGGAAGTTCAATGGCAGGAAAGAGGAAGAAAAACAAAACAGAACTGGCACACACCTGTGATCCGAGCTCTCCTCTGAGGAGCCACCTCCCCACCCGTGACCAGTGATCAGTTCGAGGGCTTTGTCCCATGCGTCCAGACATGGGGGTCCTACAGGAAACGCCCAGTAGCTAGAGACACTGGACCTCCCTCACTGGGAGCCCTGGGCTAGGAAGAGATGGCCTCCCCGGGAGCCTCACTTGGTGCCTGTGATTGAAGAACACGTCCCTGGTCTCAGACTCCCCCCAGAAGGGAGAGGCCAGGGTGCACTCTGCACCAGCAAAGTTTGGCGGGGTGATTATCAGGACAAAGGCCTCGAAGGGACCCTGCTGTTCCCTGGCGATACACAGAAAAGGAAGGGGCAGCCCAGGAAGACATTGTAAGAAGGGCCCCCCCACCGCCCACCTTAAGCATGCAGTCGACCTGCTCAGACACCTGGAGAACCGGGAGGACGCAGTCTGCAGAGGCCGCTGGGACCGGCTGTGGAGTTGAGCCCCCCAACTTGAAATCCTGATTCAACCACTTGGAGCTATGTGACACGGCGCAAGTTACTTTCCGGCTCTTTGCATCCATTTCCCTCAATAAAACAAGACACAATAGTACCTATTTTAGATACTAAAAGAAATAATGCACATAAGCACTTAGAACAGTGTCCAGCCACAACGAGTGCCCATTGACTGTTATCTCTCATGATCCCCCATCTTTTAACTGATTGACAAAGATTTCCCAAAAGGCACAAACTCAGGGACAGTCGGTGCCGTCCCTGGCTGGCCCTGGTGCCTGGGCTCCCTGAGGCTCACTGTGTGGCTCTGGCTGAAGGAGGCAGGGGTGAGACAAAGAGCCTGAGGCCAGGGCTGGGGGTCGCACATGCCTCATTCATTCTGTAACCTGACTGGTGAAGGGTTGGCAAGGAGCTCAGGTGCTGCTATGGCCCTCAGGGACGCTGCAGTGACAGTGATGGGAAAGCCCCTGCCTCAGCAGACACAGGGGTATCAGGAAAAAAGCATGCAGGCAAAGATGACCTAAGGTTTTTGCCTCTACCCCTGGGGAAACAAATGGCGGTGCCGTTTATTGAGACAGGGACCATGGGCGGGGGCAGCCCAGCAGCAGGACAAGGCAGCCGAGGTTGAGTCCAACTAGAAAACCAACTTAAAGACAGCAGAGGGGACCCAGGTTCTCTCCTGGACATGGAAGAAGGCCATGAGGCCTATCATTGAAGATGGCGGTCTTGGAAAATGGCCCCTTCCCTGCAGCCCAGCTGCAGTGAGGGGCCTCTCCCCACGTCCACCAGCTAGGCCTTCCTTGGAGGACCAGAGACACACGGGAACTTGGATGTGTGCCCCCCAGGACCTGAACTGGGCCTTCGTTACTCACCCACATACTTGAGCACAGCTGCACGCCAGGCTCAGATCCAGGGAATGGGAGCAAGAGTCCCGGTTCTCACGGCATCTGCCTCTGGGACAGACAGACACCTTCATACACACACACACACGTGCACGCATGCACACACACACATACACACACACACCAGTGAGGTCACTTGGGGCAAATTACTCTCTTCATCTTGTCTCCTTAACGGTCACTGATGACAAGTCGTATGTCATGGCCCTCTGCAGGGGCTAAACGAGACGATTTTCACAAAGGTGCTTTGCACCCTGCCTGGTGCACAGTAAGCCACCCGTGAGTGGATGCTGTGAAGTTCACAATCGCGGCCCTCAGTGTGTCCGTCCAAACACCTGTCTCCAATCCTCCCCACTGGTGGAAGGGAGAAGAAATGGGTCGCACTTCCCCAAAGCCTCTCCAAGCAACCTCAACCACGGGGCCCCTTTGCAGTGTGCCTCCTCAGTCTGTGTGGCGCATTCATCCGGCCAGTCTTTGGGGAAAGCTATGTATCTATTCATTTGTAATTTCTTTTTTAAGAGATGGGATTTCACTCTGTTGCCCAGGTTGGAGTACAGTGGCACAAACACAGCTCACTGCAGCCTCGAGCTTTTGGGCTCAAGAGATCCTCCCACCTCAGCCTCTCGAGTAGCTAGGACTATAGGTGCATGCCACCATGTGCCAGCTTAGTTTTTTTATTATTATTATTTTTGTAGAGATGGGGGTCTCACTATGTTGCCCAGGATAGTCTTGAACTCATGGGTTCAAGTGACCCTCCCACCTCAGCCCTGTAAAGTGCTGGGATTGCAAGCGTGAGCCACCATGCTTGGCCTTGTAATTTTTAATCAAACACGTAGCATGTGGATACATTTTCTTTGTTAAAACAAAAAATAGGAGCATTACAGATAAAGTATTAAGTTTCCTTTGTCCACACCCCCAGTGTCCTGCCTTCTCTCATGAGAGTATCCACTTTGGTTAGTCTCACCTTTCCCAAACTTCAACATTTACGTATTCTAATATTAAGCCATTGAAAATAATGGCAGGGCACGGTGGCTCACACCTACAATCCCAGTGCTTTGGAAGGCCAAGGCAGGAGGATCACTTAAGGCCAGGAGTACGAGACCAGCCTGGGTAACACAGTGAGACCTTGTCTCTACAAAAATAAAAATAAAAACTGAAAGAAAATATAGAATATTGTTTGGTGGGTTGTTTTTTTTTTTAACATAAATAGTACCAGAGCTTTTTTCAATTAGTAAGTAGTAAAAAAGTAATTACTTTTTTTGATTAGTAATTAGCTTTTCTCAATTATGGCCTACCCATGCTGAGACATATATCTAAGTTTCTTCTTTTTTTTTTTTTTTTTGAGACGGAGTCTCACTCCATCACCCAGACTGGAAGGCAGTGGTGCGATCTTGGTTCACTGCAACCTCAGCCTCCCAGGTTCAAGCTATTCTCCTGCTTCAGCCTCCCGAGTAGCTGGGATTATAGGCATGCACTACCATGTCCAGCTAATTTTTGTATTTTTTAGTAGAGACGCGGTTTAGCCATGTTGGCCAGGCTGGTCTCAAACTCCTGACCTCTGGTGATCTGGTGAATAACGAAGACATGGTTCAGATCCCTGGGGGCACACATCCAGGTTCTGTGACAAGGACAAAGACATGAAATGTGGACAAGAAGTCATTCTTAAGAAATTCAGTCTAAAGAAGCAGGCCAAGGGGGAAAAGATGTCAACTAGTGTGACAATATCCACATCTTCACTCCAGCTCATCATTGAAGACGGAGGCCTTGGAAGATGACCATCCCTTTTTTGCAACCCAGTGAGGGGCCTCTCCCCACGTCCACCAGCTGGGCCTTCCTTGGAGGACCAGAGACACACGGGAACTTGGCTACCAAAAAATGGTAATGATAAATCAGTAATCACCAGTGATGGCAGAGACAGGGGAAGTAGCATAGTCCCATACCTTGTGAGTGGCTGTAGCAACAGAGCTGCGCAGAGGGCAATTGGGCCATAATCTTCAAAACTCAAACTGAGCACACCTGCTCCCAAGGCCCCACTTCTAGAAATCCACCCTATGGAAATGTTCATGAACCTCACGAAGAGGGATGTGTCGGGATATCGCTGTCATTTGTGACAGAGAAAATGATCAGTCGGAGAAACAGGTAAACAAGTCTATAACCATTCAAAGGAATACCAGCAGTGATGAAGGAAAACGCGGGGTACATTTATTGCTGAGACATGGAAAATTTTTCAGATAATATCTTTGAATTGAAAAGCAAATTGCAAGATAATTACACATGTTCAAGTTCATTTGCACTTAGTTCAAGTTATGTAAAATATATGTATTGATATGTATACATACAGGCTCTTGGTACACAGAAAAGGGTCTAGAAAGATCCACACCAATGATGGTGATAATAGCTGAGGAGGAGAATAAAATGGGGGAAACTTTCTCTTTTTCCTCCATTTGAACTTTTTTTACGAGCAATTATTCATATATTTTATAAAAAGTCGTCCCTCAGTGTCAGAGGGGAATTGGTTCCAGGACCCCCATAGATACCGAGACCTGCAGATGCTCAAGTCCCCGACATAAAATGCTGTGATATTTGCATATCACCTATGCACATCCTCCCGTATTCTTTAAATCATCTCTAGGTTACTTATAATACCTAATACGATGTAAATGCTATGTCAATAGTTGTTATACAGTATTGTTTTTATGTCTATTTTTTTTGTTGTATTGTTATTTTGGGGGGATTTTTTCGGAATACTTTCTTTTTTTTTTTTTTTTTTTTTGAGGCGGAGTCTCGCTCTATCGCCCGGACTGGAGTGCAGTGGCCAGATCTCAGCTCACTGCAAGCTCCGCCTCCCGGGTTCACGCCATTCTCCTGCCTCAGCCTCCCGAGTAGCTGGGACTACAGGCGCCCGCCACCTCGCCCGGCTAGTTTTTGTATTTTTAGTAGAGACGGGGTTTCACCATGTTAGCCAGGATGGTCTCGATCTCCTGACCTCGTGATCCGCCCATCTCGGCCTCCCAAAGTGCTGGGATTACAGGCTTGAGCCACCGCGCCCGGCCTTTTTCTGAATACTTTCAATCTGCAGTTGATTGAATCCATGGATGCAGAACCTGCAGACACAGAGGGCCAACTGCAGGGACTCCTGTCACTAACCAAAAAGCATATTAAAAAAAATCAAAGCACAAGGCCTCCCATTCAAGTTGCACACAGACTCATGCAGCCAAAGAAAACACCAGCAGGCAGTCCCTGCTTATGCGCGTGTCTCTCCCACCCTGTCCCCTGAACACAGGCTCTCTTCTTCCACGCTAAGGCACTTGGCCGCTGCTCCAGCCTGGGCGGTTCCAGAAGTGGCCGTCTTGGGCTGGGCGTGTCTTCCTGTCTTCACGCCACTCGGCCCCAGACCAATAGCCTTTGGGATATCCACAGAAGGATGCTGGGAGGCTCCTGCTCAACTTTAAGCCAGATGCTCCTAGCTCCAGGACAATTGAGGACAATGTGGTTTTCCTCTTTAGAAGCCCGGGAGCTCTGAGTGGGGAAATTTGGTGGTGCGTGCATGTGTGGTACACGCACACACACAGGCACACACATCCTACTGACATCCTTAACCTGATGACATCCTGAGAAAGAAAACACCTTGAAATAAGCCCCCGAATAACTGAGTTGGCGAGACTCTTTACCTGGCATAAATCCCACCACCCCCACACTCCCAAAGCAAAAGACTAGGTGCTCACTCACAGCACAGGGTCACATGCTCACACTGCCTGAGTGACAGTCCCTCTAGGGACCCTGCATACACACTGTGGGGTCCTGGCACTGCAGCAGCCATAAGGCTGTCACTGACACACACGTTTCAGTATGAGTAGGCCACAGAAATAAAACTCCCAAAGTGTAACAGAGAAAGACTCTGAGCTGTCATGGGGAGGAAGAGGCCATTCTGTTGCTTTTCCTGCCATCCCCAGAGACAGTGTCCCCCTCCACCGGGACCTCTTTGCAATCAGACTACAGGCTTTGACAGGATAAGATTTGAAAAATCAAAAATAGACACAACATGGCCAAGATGCCCTAGACAACTGCTCACCCAGAGACCTTGAGAGAGGCCACATGTTGCTCCATATTTAAAGCCAGCTAGCTGGGTCCCAAGAAGTGGCAGCCAGATCTAAGCAGACGTATGCTTCATTCATTCACTCATTCATTCACTCTGTAAATGAAGGAACAGACATGAAATGTGGACAAGGAGCCGTTCTTAAGAAACTCAGTCTACAGAGGCAGGCCAAGGGGGAAAAGATGTCCATTAGCGTGACAATGTCCACATCTTCACCCCAGCTCAGCATCTGGCTGGAACTTTGATAACAGTGAGCCCCAGTTTCCCCTTCCCTCCACTGCAGGTGCTGGCTCCAGGGCTTCAAAACTCTAAATGACTTTTAGCTCAAATGTGATACTCTGCAATCTCCAAGTCCCTCCCTAACTCCAGGCTCATTCAAACATTGGCACCCAGGGCAGAGTCTGTCCATCTGCAGACCAGCTGACCGCCTAATCTGTCTCCCTGGTTGAAAGGGCAATAGTGTGGATCAGAGGAAAGACCTCAGGCTGCGTGCACTCAGAGGACCTTGGGCTGGTGCCTGTCTCTGCATGAATCTGGGGAGAAAAGCGGCTTATAGTTTCCAGACTGAATCATGAAGGCAGTGAGCAGGGAGAACAGGGTCGCGCATTCTACCTCCTGGAAAGGGTTCTTATGGGGGGATTCTGGGCAGCGGAGGATGCTCAGCTGAGCACCTACCATGTGAGCTGGGCACCCACGTGGGCCTCACACAAGGTTCCTGTCCTCCCGGGCTCACAGGATACAAGTAAAGTGCAGCTCTAATTTTACCAGACCCCGCTACCGGCTTCTGTGAAAGCAGGCGTCGCACTCGGGGGCTCCTTCGGGCGGCACCACGGAAGCAACCCGTCCACACTCTTGATTTGTCGTGGGCGCCCAGACCCTTTGGGGGGGGGTCAGGCCTCCGGGTGGGCTCCCATCCAGGGCTCCCCAACCCTGGCCTGCGCCTCCAACAAAGCCCCTGGGTTCCCCTTTTGCCTCCCAGCCTCAGTCTTGGGAGGTGAGGGTGGTGGAGAGGCGGGCAGCGGCCCCCTCCCGATGCACCTGGCCTCCCTCGTGCTCTGCGGCCCGGGCGCCGATCCCGCTGCGGTCGCCCACCCACCGCAATGCTTATGCGCGTGTCTCTCCCGCCCTGTCCCCTGAACACAGGCTCTCTTCTTCCATGCTAAGGCACTTGGCCGCAATGCGCGGGTCCTCCTCGGCGCCCAGAGCTCAACAGCCCGGGTCCGTGCGCGGACAACGCCGGGGGCTCCCTCACCCACCTTGAGGACCTGCTGCTTGATGAGCGAGGGCACCATCACGATCATGACAGCGCCCAGCACCGCGCACAGCAACCCCGCGACGCCCAGCGCCGCGGCAGCCCAGCGCGCTTTGGCCGGGCCGCCCATGTCTGCACGCCTGGGGCCCACCAGCGGTTCGCAGGGCTCCGCGCCTGGCAGGAGACGGGGACGGCCACAGAAACGACACAGGCGGGGACTCCGGGCACTCGGGCCGCAGAGGCACGGTGGATCCGGGACGGCAGCGCACGCAGGAGCAGCCCAGCAGGTGGCCAGTGGTTTTATGCCCCATAGCCGGCGCCGCCAGACCGCCCCCGGGCCTCCTTGGGCTCCAGAATTCCGGCGGCAGGGGCGGGGCCTGAGCGGTCCGGGGGCGGGAGAGAGGCGGAGCCGGGGCGGGGGCGGGGCGGGGCGCTGATCGGACGGGCAGGGGGCGGGGCCATGGCCGCCAAGACACGCCCCGCTATGCTGCAGCTGACCCCACGGCCTCGCTTCCGTTTTGGGGCGGGAGCGGAGGAGGCCTCGTGGTTGCTGTGCCAAAATGTCTATGGGGCCTGAGTCCATCACCCTCTTGCTCCCTTCCCCTTCCTCCTCCCCTTCCCCCACCTATGTCTCCCCTCCTCCCAGCTCTCCCCTCTGAGCCTCTCACCCTTTCCCTCCTCCTCCCCCTCCTGTATCGGGACCATCATCAAGGTTGGTCACAGTGATTAGGACTTCGCCAGCCCACCCAGGAACTCCAAAGCCCTTACAACGATCCACATGCCCCACCACCACCTCATGGACCCTCATCTCCCCAGTCCATCTCCAGCCTCACTGTCCCTGGAAGAAGCCCCGCAGGCTTCAACCGCAGGGCCTTCATACACCCTGCACAGGCAATTCTGTTCTCCCAGGTATCCACCTGGCTCTATCCTTCATAACGTTGGTGCCACCATCACCCTATGACTGAGCACCCCCTGGCAGGTTCACATTCATTTGCATCCTTGCATTCTGACCATGTGCTCCAACTGGCATGCCAGCCCCTGAGGCAGGGCCCCCCACTCGTCCTCAACTCTAGAACGTGGCCTGGCAGGGAATGCCTGCTCACAGTAAATATTCTGGAATGAATGACTGAGGAGTCTTCTAGGTGCCAGCCCCTGTCCTTAGTGCTTTGCACACAATGGCTCCATTTTACAGATAAGAAAACTGGGTGGTGGCTCACACCTGTAATCCCAGCATTTTGGGAGGCTGAGGCAGGTGGATCACCTGAGGTTGGGAGTTGGAGACTAGCCTGACCAACATGAAGAAACCCCGTCTCTACTAAAAATACAAAACTAGCCAGGCATAGTGACGCATGCCTGTAATCCCAGCTATCTGGGAGGCTGAGGCAGGAGAATTGCTTGAACCCGGGAGGCGGAGGTTGTGGTGAGCCAAGATAGCACCATTGCACTCCAGCCTGGGCAACAAGAGCGAAACTCCACCTCAAAAAAAAAAAAAAAAGAAAGAAAGAAAAGAAAACTGACGCACAGGGAAGCTTAGTTAACCCAAACCGAGTTCCCGGTTTCTAATGAAGAGGGAAATCAATGATAAGCACGTGAGCAAATGAATGAAGGATAATTGCAGGCAAGTGCTCCAAGAAAACAGAACAGGCCCGGTGCATGGTGGCCCACAACTGTAATCCCAGCACTTTGGAAGGTCCAGGTGAGGGATCGCTTGAGGCCACTAGTTGGAGACCAGCCTGGGCAACATAGTGAGACCAGTCTCTACAGAAAATTAAAAGATTAGCCAGGCATAGTGGCATGCGCCTGTGGTCCCAGCTACTCAGGGGGCTGAGGCAGAAGGATCCCTTGAGTCCCAGAGTTCAAGGCTGCAGTGAGCCCTGATCTTACCACCACACTCCAGCCTGGGTGACAAGAAGACCCTGGGAAAAAGAAAAGAAAAAAAGAAAGGAGAGAGAGGGAGGAAAAGAAAACAGAAGAGGGTGCACAGCAGCGGGCTGGCACTAAGTGGCAGTTGCCCTTAGATGGGTGAGTGTGTCCCTGAAGCCCTCCACATCCCCCTGAAGTCCTCCCCCACACCCCACCTGGCCTGCCTTCTGGTCCTGCAACACTGGCCCCACCTTGAGTTTTGGGCCCCTCACGTAGGCCAGTCCCCTCATTTTCTGAATGAAGTTATTGAGAGGACAAGAGACTTCTGGGTTACACAGGGACAGGAGGGTGGTGTCCCCAGCACCTGGGTAAGGCAGGCTCAGTCCTTGAATGCTCTGAGGGAGACTTTCTAAACCTCTTACTTAGCCCCAGAAGAAAGCAGCCTTCTCCCAGGGCCATCCTTAAGCAACATGTCTTGGCCTGAAGCAATATTTACGGAGCATCTGCTATGTTCTGGTTAGACAGCTTTGCCTGGCACTGCCTTCCTCTAAGGAGGCCGCATATGGTCCAGTGCCCCAAGGGGCAGGGCCCAACTCCTGAGGGAGGTCAGAGTGGCTAGGGTGAGGCTATGGTGGCCCAGGGGGACAGGTTCAGAGAAATCCAGGCTCTGGGGTTTCCCACATTGGAGTCCTAGGGCAAGTGGTGTGGACCTTTCTGTGCCTCAGTCTCCTCATCTATGAAACAGGGATTAGAAGAGCCGCTTTCCAAGGGCTACCGTAAGGATTAAACAAGTCAAAAACCGTGCCAGTGCTTAGAACAGTGCCTGGAATGTATCAGTGCAACTGAGCTGGGGGCTGTCATTGTTATTTCCAGGACCTACATGACCTGGCTCCTGCCCATCTCTCTGCCTCCATTTCCTGCCGTCTCCCCCATTGTTTCTGTTCATTGAGCGTCCCCAGCTTTTTCTTGTGTCAGGACCTTTGCACTTACAGTTCCTCTGTCTAGGATACACTTCTCCTAAATCCGTCCATGGCTCCCCACTCTCCTCTTCCGGGCTCAGCTGAAACCTACTCCTCAGGGAAGCCTTTGCCGTTGCATCTGTCGAGAACAGGAGTCCTAGCCCACTCTGTCAGGCCACCTTGTTTTCTGTGAAATGGTCTCATCTGTTTACTTGTTCATCTCCTCCAACTCCCAAGAGACAGAAGCTGACCCTGTTTCGCTTATCGATGTAGCTCCGGCACCTGGAAAAATGCCTGGCACATAGCAGGTACTTAATAAATACTTCACTCAATCAGCTAATTAACTCATTTATTAATCAATCAAGTAACTGATCAATTGATTAATTAATATCACTTCATTGAATTCCTTAAGGCCTTCAACAGCCTTCAGCTGTGCAGTTGCCTTTTCTTAAATGACTTTTGTAGTTCTCAGAAATTAGCCAGTTAACTAAAATCTGTGGTCTGCCTGGCCCTGACACCCTCCCCCACTTCCTTGATACTGACCTGCCTTGACCATCTCACTCAGTCTGACTCTGATTCATGACCAAGTCTTCAAGGTCCAAATGTACGTGGTGCTTACCCAAGAAGGCTGCAAGGCCATGGTTGGAGAGCTCTCATGTCACGCCATGCTGTCACTCAACGAGAGAGAAGGGCAGAGATGACAGGGTGCTAGGGCACGTGAGCCACCTTGGCCTTGCTGAGGGGAGCCACTTCCGGTGGCAGAGAGGGCAGCTTAAGGAGGGAAAAAAAGACTTCGTCATGTTTGAGGGAGAGGTCTTGCCCTGGGGAAAGTCAAAGATACAGAAGAAAAGAAAGAGTACTGATAACAAAACATGATCAACATGGTGTCACGGGGCTCCTGGAAAATCAAGTCAGATGCTTTTCCTCCTCTGCTCAGCGTCCTCTCATGATCAAAGATGGAGAATGAGTGCAGGCAAAGACCTGGAGGGGTTGGAAGCCTCATGAGGTGCTTGTGGGATTGTAAAATGGTGCAGCCTCAAAAGGTAAACATAGGGGTCCCCTAAGACCCAGCAGTTCCACTCCTGGGTGTGTGCCCAGGAGAAAGGAAAGCGCGTGTCCACATGGAAGACTGGATGCAAATGTTCACAGCAGCCAAGCAGTGAAAACAACCCCCACTCCCATCAGCTGGTGAACAGGCAAATAAAATGTGGCATAACCACACACTGGAATATGACTCAGCATGAAAGGGAATGAAGTGCTGACGCATGCTACACCATGGATGAACCTTGAAAACACTGATAAGTGAAAGAAGCCAGACACAAAGGCCACATATATGATTCCGCTTATATAAAAATGTCCACAGTAGGTAGATCTGTGCAGACAAAAAGTAGACCAGTGGTTGCCAGGGGCTGGGGAAAATGAGGAGTGACTGTTACAGGTTTGGGTTTCATTTTGGAGTGGTGAAAATGTTCCAAAAGTGATGGTAAAAGTGGTGGTAATGATGGTTGCACAACTCTGTGAATATACAAAAAGCCATCAAATTGCACACTTTATTTACTTTTATTTTTTAAGAGACAGGGTCTCACTCTGTCACCCAGGCTGGAGTGCAGTGGTGTAATCTCCCTAAAGCCTTGAAGTCCTGGGTTCAAACCATCCTCCCGCCTCAGCCTCCTGACTAGCTTGGATGACAAGTATATGCCACCATGCACACCTGTTTTCATTTTAGTTGGGACAGGGTCTCGCTTTGTTGCCCAGGCTGCTCTCAAAATCCTGGTCATCCTCCCACCCTGGCCTCCCAAAGTGCTGGGATTACAAGTGTGAGCCATCATGCCTGGCCAAATTATATACTCTAAATGGGTGAATGTATGATATGCAAATTATATCTCAATAAAAACTGTTATTTTAAAGAAATGGCCAAGCATGGTGGCTCATGCCTATAATCCCAGTGCTTTTGGAGGCTGAGGCAGGAGGATCCCTTGAAGCCAGGAGTTCGAGACTAGCCTGGGCAACATAGCCAGACCCCAGCTATATAAAAAAATAAAAAATGAGCCAGGTAAGGTGGCACGCACCTCTAGTTTCAGCTACTGAGGAGGCTGAGGTGGGAGAATCATGTGAGCCCAGGAAGTCGAGGCTGCGGTGAGTGAGTTATGATTGTGCCACTGCATTTTAGCGTGGGCAACACAGTGAGACCCTGTCTCTCGAGAAAACAAAAAGAAAGAAACCTTTTCATGGCTCCCACCTCATTCACCGTAAAAGTCAAAGCCTTCACCATGGCCCACAAGATCACCATATCTCATACTAGAGAGACAAAGTCAAAACACACCCAGATCGGCACATCTCCCTGACCTCATTCCCCTCCCTCCCCTTGCCCACTCTGCTCCAGCCACACCCCCTCCCTGGAGCTCCTCCACCTGCTACCCGGCTCATGCCCCAGAACCTTTGCACTCCCTGGTCCCCTCCTGGAATGCTCCTCTCCCTAACACCCAGGAGGCTTACCCTCCCTTCCTTCAGCTCCATGCTCCAATGTCATCTTCTCAGCAATGACTGCCTTCCTGCCCACCCTTGGAAAGTTATAAACCACCCACATGACCCTCCCTATCCCCCTTGGCTGCTTCATTTCTCTCTGTGCACCGACCGCCCTCCAGGGCAGGCGTTTGCTTGTTTGATTGGCTTCCTTCCTCTTCTAGGATGAAAAAAGCTCCATTGGGCAGGAATCTGCCTGTTTCGTCCATTGCTGTGCCCCCAGCTCCTGAACATCACGTGGCCCACAGTAAGCCCCTGGTCAGTGTGTGTGGATGAACCACATCTACCAGAGTCCAAGGTAAAAGCTTGCCTCTGCTGCCGGGCCATGCTGCTGCCTGGCGTGGTGGCCTGGGGCAAGTTGCTCAGCCTCTCTGTGCCCCGGCTCCCTTATCAGTGGCTTGGGAATGGTCTGAGTCATGCCTGCACCCTAGGGTGGTCATGAGGATTCTATGGGCTCATCCTGGTCATATGCTTCCCGAGGTGACTGTGTGAGGTGGAGCCAACACCCCCTGCAGGCAGCCGCATGCCCTGTGCCCCACCCCAGCCTGGGAAGAATCACTCTCGTCCCCAGGGGCAACAGAACACACTGCATGGAAGTTGAAGGGCTTCCTTAAAGGAGGCACAGCTGGCTCCTGGCGGAGCAGAGAGCAGAGATGTGAACCAGTGACTTGGCACGAACATTACCACTACGCTGTTTGCTGAGGGAAAGGGAAAAGAGGAAGAAAGTGAAGGAAAGTGAAGAGATGGGGGTGAGAAAGGACAAAGTAAAAAGCAAAGGAAGAGGAAACCTTATTTTTTTTTTCTTTTGAGATGGAGACTCGCTCTGTGGCCCCAGCTGGAATGCAGTGGTGCGATCTCGGCTCACTGCAACCTCTGCCTCCCAGATTCAAGCAATAATTCTCCCTGTCTCAGCCTCCCGAGAAGATGGGATTACAGGTACATGCCACACGCCCAGCTAATTTTTTTTTTTTTTTCTGAGGAGGAGTCTTACTCTGTTCCCCAGGGTAGAGTGCAATGGTGTGATCTTGGCTCACTGCAATCTTCTCCTTCCAGGTTCAAGCGATTCTCCCGCCTCAGCCTCCCAAGTAGCTGGGATTACAGGCACCTGCCATCATGCCTGGATAATTTTTGTATTTTTGTGGAGAAGCGATTTCACCGTGTTGGCCAGGCTGGTCTTGAACTCCTGACCTCAGGTGGTCTGCTCACCTCGGCCCCCCAAAGTTCTGGGATTCTGTGATTACAGGTGTGAGCCACTGCACCCAGCCAATTTTTGTATTTTTAATGGAGATTCGGTTTTACTATGTTGGCCAGGCTGGTCTCAAACTCCTGGGCTCAAGTGATCCACCTGCCACAGCCTTCCAAAGTGCTTGGGATTACAGGCGTGAGCCACCACACCTGGCCAGGAAAGCATTTTAGCCACATTTGCCACCTGGATCGCTGCTGGTGAGGGAGGAAAGAGAGCTCACATGTGCCTGCTAGATTCATTCAGTTCAGATTGAGCTCCTACTCTGTGCTGGGCACTGTTTTGGGGGCTTGGGGACCCAGCAGGGACCATAAGCAAGCCCCTGGCCTCGCAAGTCCTGCATGTTAATAGACAAGCAATAACAATGCGTGATAAACATCATCATTGGTGATTTTATAAAACGTTAGCGCTGTGGGCCCAGCATGGTGGCTCATATCTGTAATCCCAGCACTTTAAGAGGCCGAGGCAGGTGCTTTGCTTGAGCTCAGGAGTTCGAGGCCAGCCTGGCCAACATAGCAAAACCCTGTCACTACAATAAATACAAAAAAAAAAAAAGTAACTGGGCATGGTGGCACACATCTGTAGTCCCAGACACTCAGGAGGCTGAGGTGGGAGGATCACTTAAACTCAGGAGGTTGCAGTGATCCAAGATGTCACCACTGCACTCCAGCCTGGACGACAGAGCAAGACCCCATCTCAAAAAACAAAGCAAAACGATATTAGAGCTGTGTAATCCAATACAGTAGCCACCGGCCTTATGTAGCTATGGGCCACTTGACATGGGGCTAGTCTGACATGAGATATGCCGTGTCATATACATCCCAGATTTCAAAGGCTTTGTATGAAAACAGCATAAAATGTCTCAACATTCTTATATTGATCACACATTGAAATGACACTATCTGAATATCAAGGGTTGAATAATATATACAAGTTAAATTAATTTCACCTGTTTCTTTTTACTTTTTAAAATGTGACCCCTTAAATTATTTTATCTTTTTTTCTTCTTTCAGAACAGGGTCCTCTGTCATAAAATGTTTCAAATTGTGTGTGTGGTTTGTGCACGCTGCGTTTCCATGGGACAGGCAGTTAGAGGACAATGCATGCTTTAGGGGGAGAAACTCAATAGTGTAAATGCTACTGGGGGAGAGGGGTTGCTATTTAAATGGGGTGTTTGGAGACAGCCTCAATGAGAAGGTGACATTTGGGCAAAGACCTGCAGGAAGTGCAGGAACATGTCGAGATCCAGGGAAGACCGTTCCAGGCAGAGGGAACAGCCAGGGCAACAGCTCTGAGGCCGGAGGTGCCTGCATACATTTTCATCAGGATGCGAATCTCTCACGCTGCTGCAAGTGAGTTTTTAGGAACTGTTTCTCTTCAGTAAGTCAAAATGCACCCTGCAATATTGTGAATACCAGAGAAGGTCTCCAGAGCCCCCAAACAGCCCCCTCCAGAAACTCAGCCTCCACTCCTGGACTTTAGCCCCGCGCTAGAGTCTGAATGTGTCCCCTGAAATTTGTACGTTGAAACTGAATTACCATGTGATGGTATTAGGAGGTGGGGCTTTTGGGAAGTGATGAGGTCGTGGGGGAAGAGGCCTCATTGATGAGATTAGAGCCCTTACACACAAGGCTCCAGAGAGCTGCCTCTCCCCTTCCACCAGGCAAGGACGCAGAGAGAAGTTGCCATCCGTGAACCAGGACGCAGGGCCTCACCGCCACCAAATCTGCTAGCACCTTGATCTTGGACTTCCCAGCCTCCAGAACGGTGAGAAATAGGTGTCCATTGTCTGTGAGCTGCCCCAGTCTATGGTACTCTGTTTTAGAAGCCTGAACAGACTGAGAGAGGCCCTGTAAATCCTGTCTTCCTTCAAAATCACACGTTTCTGAGTCGCCGACCACTGACTTCCCTTCAGGAGCCTTTCCTTTCTGACTCAGGGATAGCAATCAATCCTCACCTTTGTCCCTGGCCTTTGGGGACTCTGATATGTCCTCTCTGACAAGGACTAACCCTCCAACACAGACGTGCTTTCCAGGACAAAGGTGCAAGTGTGTGGGGAGGACCCAGCTGGCAGCCGTGAGCTAATGGGCCACTCCATGGGCCAGGTCACCAGAGAAGAGAAGTTTCTATCAGCTCCCACTCTCAACAGCAGCTGGAGAAAGGAGGATGACTCCTATCCCAGGACCCAGAAAGTTCTTCTGAGACCACCTGGTCCTATCCTAACTACCAGAGAAGGGGTGGACATGCTCAATCATTCATTCATTCATGTGGCAAATACTTGCTGAGCACTCACTATGCATCAGGCCTACTGTGTGCTAGGGCCTGGAGGGAGATGGGGAAGAAGGCAGGCAGGTCCTCTCTGCCCTGGCCTTACTTTTTTTGAGACAGGGTCTGATTCTGACACCCAAGCTGGAGTGCAAAGCTCACTGCAGCCTCTATCTCCTGGGCTCAAGCCATCCCCCTACCCTCAACTCCTACAGGCATGTGCCACTACACCTGCTTTTTTTTTTTTTTTTTTTTTAAGACAAGAGTCTTGCTGTGTTGCCCAGGCTGGAATGCAGTGGCGTGATCTCAGCTCACTGCAACCTCCGCCTCCTGGGTTCAAGCGATTCTCTTGCCTCAGCCTCCCTCCCAAGTAGCTGGGACTACAGGCATCTGCCACCACTCCCAGCTAATTTTTGTATTTTTTAATAGAAATGGGGTTTCACCATGTTGGCCAGGCTGATCTCAAACTCCTGACCTCAAATGATCCACCCACCTCGGCCTCCCAAAGTGCTGGGATTACAGGTATGAGCCACCACACCCAGCCAAGCTAATATGTTTTTAATTTTTATCTTTTTTAATAGAGAATGGGGGGGGGTCCCACTATGTTGTCCAGGCTGGTTTCGAACTTCTGAACTCAGGCGATCCTCCCTCCTCGACCTCCCAAAGTGCTGGGATTATAGGTGTGAACCACCACGTCTGGTCTGCCCAGGCCTTTTTAGTAAGGGGGAGAGAGAGAGAGAGATTTATAAATATATTGATAAGCATGTTTAAAGGAAATAAATAGATAATGATTATAGATGGTGCTAAGTGCTAATGAGAGAAATAAAAAGGTAATGCCACAGGGAGATGGGGGCTGGAGAGGGGAGACCAGAAGGGTGAGAGCTGGGGAGGACATTTCTGGCAAATGAACCGGCAAGTGCAAAGGCCCTGTATCAGGGAAGTGCTCACTCTGCCCAGGGAACAGATAATCAGGGACCACTGCGCCTTAGACGGTGCAGTCACCCCAGTTTATACCTCTTGCCCCAGTAGTATAATTAACAGCACCTCCAAGTCACTGCATGTTGGGGTGGCCTGTGACACCCCAACTGCACTGAACTGAAACACACAGGCTGGCTGCAGCTCTCGAGCAAAGGTCACGGTCCCTGGAAGGCAGCCCTCTCTCGACTCCTCTCTCCTCCCGGGTTCCAGGCGACACTCCCTGCCCTCCTACCCTCCCCCAGGAGCGGGAGCAGCTTCACTCTTCGTTTTGTTTTCCCTGCAGCTTTGTATATATCCTCGAAGTCTCCAATTTCGAGTGTTCTCTCCACTTTCTGCTCAGACCACTGCAGGAACTGATTCTGTGGTGGGAAAGGAATCAGAGGAGAGAAAGAGAGGCTTAGAGGCAGCGTCCAACTGTTGAGGTAGAAGCCTGGAGGTAACAGCCGGCACAGTGGCTCATGCGTGTAATCCCAGCACTTTGGGAGGCCAAGGCGGGAGGATGGCTTGAGGCCAGGAGTTCAAGACCAGCCTGAGCAACATGGTGAAATCCCCTCTCTACTAAAAATATACAAAATTAGCCGGGCTTGGTGGCATGTGCCTGTAATCCCAGCTACTCGGGAGGCTGAGGCAGGAGAATCGCTTGAGCCCAGAAAGTAGAGGCTGCAGTGAGACATGATCGTGCCACTGCACTCCAGCCTGGGCAACAAGAGTGAAACCCTGACTCAAAAATAAAGAAAAAAAAAAGTAGGCTGTCTTTAGAAAAAAAAAAGAAGAAAGTTGACTAATAGTTAAAAACAGCAAGTCTGGAGCTAGACAGTCCAGGTTCAAAGCCCTGCTCTCCTATGGACACATTACTTAACTACCTGGGCCTTGATTGTCCCATCTGTAAAATGGGACTAATAAGACCCACCTCAGAGGTGCTGAATAAGTGAATCGCTTGAACCTGAGAGGTAGAGACTGCAGCGAGCCGAGATCATGGCACTGCGCTCCAGCCTGGGTGACAGCAAGACTCTGTCTCAAAAAACGAAAAACAACAACAAAAAAATTAACATAGAATTACCATGTGATGCATCAATCTCACTTCTGGGTATAAAAGAAATGAAACCGGGGACTTGAAGAGGAATCTGAACACCTGCGTTCATTGCAGCGCTGTTCACGATGGCCCAACGGTGGGAGCAACCCGAGTGTCCCCTGATGGGTGGTGGGTAATAAGCTGGGGCCCACCCACACGTTGGAATAGGATTCAGCCTGGAAAAGGAAGGACATTCTGACACACATTGCAACATGCACGGGCCTTGAGGCAGTTACGCGAGTGAAATAAACCAGCCACAACAGGACAAATACCGTACGATTCCATTTGCATGAGCTCCCTAGAGTAGCCAGATTCACAGAGACAGAACGGAGAATGGTGGGTGCCAGGGGCTGGGGGAGGGGGGTGGGGTATTACTGATCAATGCATATGCAGTTTCCATTTTGCAAGATGAAAGAGTGCCAGGAGGGATGGTGGTGATGGTTACACAACAGTGTGGATGTCCTTAATGCCACTGAAATGTACACTTAGAAATGGTTAAGATGGTAAAAACAAACAAACCACACAACAAAAGGCTGAGCCAGAGAGAGGATAGGAGCCTCCCACAAAGTGCAAGTTTGGGGTCAAGAAATCTGTTAGGAGGCTTGAGGGGACCTGAGCAATGCGGAGCAGCTTTGATCTGTCTTTGATCAGGGAGGCAGAGATAAGATGTGGGTGGGGCAGGCTCAGGGAGGACAGCAGGTCCACCAGGCCCTCTGGAGTGTTCTCTGAGCCTCCAGACAGGGAATGAGGGGACCCAGGGCCCCCAAACTGTCGCCAAGCCCACTCCTGGGGACTTCGTAACTTCTCCACCCTGTCCTGAACCAGAGAGAAAAATGCTGGCAAGTGTGACAGGAGCCCGTGTCAGCTTCCCTGAGCAACACAGACGCAGACCCAGGGTCTGTCTCAGAAAGGAGTCCCCACCACACAGGGAGGAGGGATCAGAGCCGCCCAAGATCCCTCCCAACCAAGGGTATTTGGGAGATTCACAATTGGGGCGACAGAGCCTGGATTTCTAGACAAGTTGCTCAACTCCTCCAGGCCGTGGGTGCCCCTCTGAGCCCCAGGTGTCCCCTCTGAGCCCCAGCTGCTCCTCTCAGCCCACGGTATCCCCTCTGAGCCTTGGGTGTCTCTCTGAGCCCTGGGCCCCCTCTGTACAGTGGGAAAGAGAGGTGTACCAAGGGTGGAACAGTGGATACAGCCCCCAGTCTATTCAAACTCAGTTCGCTATTTCTTATCACTGTGCACCAGTAACTCTAAAAAATGTCAACGATAAAACATTCCTCCTTAAACTATCTTTTATTGGTCTAAGTCTGAACCGGGAGTTGGCAAACTACAGCCCGAAGGCCAAACCTGATCCCCAGTCTGTTTTTGTAAATAAAGTTTTACTGGAACCCAGAGACACCTAATCATATAGTTTATGGCTGCGTCCAGGCTACAATGGCAGAGTTGAGTAATTTTAACAGAGGCCCTGTAGTGCAGAAAGTTAAAATAGTTATTATCTGTCACTTTACAGAAAGAGTTTGCCAATCTTTGGTCTAAACAATTGCTGTGGTTGAGTTTTAATAATACATATGTGAGTTTCAGATTAGCACAATCGTCTTACTTTCCTTTTAATAAATACTGTATTCCTCATGGAGTTGAGTTCAGAGAACTCCATGTGCCCCTACACACACAGACACACACATTGACACACACAGATACACAAACACATGCACATGTTGTTTGTGTGTACAAACAACACACCCACACAGACACACTGACACACACAGACACACACATTAACACACACACATTGACGCACACAGAGACACATATTGACGCACACAGACACACAAACACATGCAGAGACACACAGAGACACACTGACACACACAGACACACACATTGACACAGACACACACAGACACACACATTGACACACACAGACAACACACAGACACACACAGACACACAAACACACACATTGACAGAGACACACACACTGACACACGCAAACACACACACAGACACACACATTGACACACAGACACACAGACACATGCAGAGACACAAACACACACACAGACACACAGTATTTTACTGAACTTGAATAACTATCTCTTTTTTTCTTTATTTCTACACAGCAGGGATAGAAGAATAAATATTATATTAGGCTGGTCACAGTGGCTCATGCCTTTAATCTCAGCACTTTGGGAGGCTGAGGCAGGAGGATGACTTGAGCCCAGGAGTTTAAGACCAACCCTGGCAACACAGTGAGACACTGTCTCAAAAATAATTTTTTCTAATTTAAAAGAAAGGAGGGCCGGGCGCGGTGGCTCAAGCCTGTAATCCCAGCACTTTGGGAGGCCGAGACGGGCGGATCACGAGGTCAGGAGATCGAGACCATCCTGGCTAACACGGTGAAACTCCGTCTCTACTAAAAAATACAAAAAACTAGCCGGGCGAGGTGGCGGGCGCCTGTAGTCCCAGCTACTCGGGAGGCTGAGGCAGGAGAATGGCGTGAACCCGGGAGGCGGAGCTTGCAGTGAGCTGAGATCCGGCCACTGCACTCCAGCCCCGGCGACAGAGTGAGACTCCGTCTCAAAAAAAAAAAAAAAAAAAAGAAAGGAGAAGTGGGGGGTGGTTCATGGATACAAAAATAATCATTTAAGGCCTGGCGCGGTGGCTCACGCCTGTAATCCCAGCACTTTGGGAGGCTGAGGCAGGCGGATCATGAGGTCAGGAGATCGAGACCATCTGGGCAAACACAGTGAAACCCCGTCTCTACTAAAAAATACAAAAAATTAGCCAGGTGTGGTGGCAGGCGCCTGTAGTCCCAGCTACTTGGGAGGCTGAGGCAGAAGAATGATGTGAACCCGGGAGGCGGAGCTTGCAGTGATCGGAGATCACGCCACTGCACTCTGACCTGGGCGACAG
Source organism: Trachypithecus francoisi (assembly GCF_009764315.1). Taxonomy (NCBI): domain Eukaryota; kingdom Metazoa; phylum Chordata; class Mammalia; order Primates; family Cercopithecidae; genus Trachypithecus; species Trachypithecus francoisi. Next base: position 8,286,992 of record NW_022681456.1, on the reverse strand, counting down.
AGTGAGACTCGTCTCAAAAAAAATAATAATCATCATCATTTAAAAGAATGACTAAAACCTACTGTTTGCACAACAGGGTGACCAGAGTCAATAATAACTTAATTGTACATAGTAAAATAACTAAAAGAGTAAAATTGGAGGCCGGGCACGGTAGCTCACGCCTGTAATCCCAGCACTTGGGAGGCCGAGACGGGCGGATCACGAGGTCAGGAGATCGAGACCATCCTGGCTAACACGGTGAAACCCCGTCTCTACTAAAAAATACAAAAAACTAGCCGGGCGAGGTGGCGGGCGCCTGTAGTCCCAGCTACTCGGGAGGCTGAGGCAGGAGAATGGCGTGAACCCGGGAGGCGGAGCTTGCAGTGAGCTGAGATCCGGCCACTGCACTCCAGCCCCGGCGACAGAGTGAGACTCCGTCTCAAAAAAAAAAAAAAAAAAAAAAGAAAGGAGAAGTGGGGGGTGGTTCATGGATACAAAAATAATCATTTAAGGCCTGGCGCAGTGGCTCACGCCTGTAATCCCAGCACTTTGGGAGGCTGAGGCAGGCGGATCATGAGGTCAGGAGATCGAGACCATCTGGGCAAACACAGTGAAACCCCGTCTCTACTAAAAAATACAAAAAATTAGCCAGGTGTGGTGGCAGGCGCCTGTAGTCCCAGCTACTTGGGAGGCTGAGGCAGAAGAATGATGTGAACCCGGGAGGCGGAGCTTGCAGTGATCGGAGATCACGCCACTGCACTCTGACCTGGGCGACAGAGTGAGACTCGTCTCAAAAAAAATAATAATCATCATCATTTAAAAGAATGACTAAAACCTACTGTTTGCACAACAGGGTGACCAGAGTCAATAATAACTTAATTGTACATAGTAAAATAACTAAAAGAGTAAAATTGGAGGCCGGGCACGGTAGCTCACGCCTGTAATCCCAGCACTTTGGGAGGCCGAGGCGGGTGGATCACAAGGTCAGGAGTTCAAGACCAGCCTTGCCAACATGGTGAAACCCCGTCTCTACTAAAAATACAAAAATTAGCCAGGTATGGTGGTGGGCGCCTATAATCCTAGCTACTAGGGAGGCTGAGGCAGGAGAATCACTTGAACCTGGGCGGCAGAGGTTGCAGTGAGCCGAGATCACCCCACTGCACTCCAGCCTGGGTGACAGAGCGAAACTCCATCTCAAAAAAAGAGAGCATAATTGGATTGTTTGTAACACAAAGGATGAATGCTTGAGGGAATGGACACCGCATTCTCCATGACATGATTATTGCACTTTGCTTGCCCATATCAAAACATGTACCCCATAAATAGATACACCTACTATGTACCCACAAAAATTTTAAAAATTAAAAAGATGATCCATTCAGAGGTCAAATATGAGATACATGCCGATGGGGACAAGTAATATCTCGGAGGGTTTTTGTGAGGATGAAATTAAGCAAGGGTGATGATAGATACCATTGGTTGCCTTTCCGAAATTCACTTTTTTCAACCCCTTTCTTGAAGGCAGAGGGTCTGTCTGCTTCCCGGCGGCCACAGATGCTCAAAGAGGGGGACCTCGTTCCCCCATGCGGAGGAAATCCTGATCATTCTCAGCCATCTTGGCAATACAGTTCCTCTCACTATGACTGGCTTAGGGGTGGACATGTGAGCAAATGCTGGTCAAAAACACGAGCGATCCCAGCACTTTGGGAGGCCGAGACGGGTGGATCACGAGGTCAGGAGATCGAGACCATCCTGGCTAACCCGGTGAAACCCCGTCTCTACCAAAAAATACAAAAAACTAGCTGGGCGAGGTGGCGGTCGCCTGTAGTTGCAGCTACTCGGGAGGCTGAGGCAGGAGAATAGCGTAAACCCGGGAGGCAGAGCTTGCAGTGAGCTGAGATCCGGCCACTGCACTCCAGCCTGGGCAACAGAGCAAGACTCCATCTCAAAAAATAAAAATAAAAAACACGAGCGGGGGTGAGCTAGGGGAATTCTTGGAAAGGTTTCATTGCTGATAAAAATGGACCAAGGAAGAGATGCTTCCTGCACGTGTCCTGTTGGATGAGATGCCCAGACAGAGGCAGCCACTGTGCCCTGCAGAAAATGCCAGAGCAGAGAGATGCAGAGAACCTGGCTCTTCTGGGATCCCCTTGACTACTGAAACTGAGAGCCGGCTGGGCGTGGTGGCTCACGCATGTAATCCCAGCACTTTGGGAGGCCGTGGCGGAAGGATTGCTTGAGGCCAGTAGTTCAAGACCAACCTGGCCAACATAGTGAGACTCTGTATTTTAAAAATAAAAATATAAATAAATAAAATTTAAAAAGAAATTGAGAACGCCAGGCCCAGTGGCTCATACAAGTAATCCCAGCACTTTGGGAGGCCAAGGTGGAAGTATTACTTGAGGCCAGTAGTTCAAATCCAGTCTGGCCAATATAGTGAGACCCTGTCTCTATTTTAAAACTAAAAAGGTTGGGCACAGTGTCTCATGCCTGTAATCCTAGCACTTCGGGAGGCCAAGACAGGTGAGGTCAGGAGTTCGAGACCAGTCTAGCCAACATGGCTAAACCCCATCTCTACTAAAAATACAAAAATTAGCCAGGCATGGTGGCACATGCCTGTAATCCCAGCTACTCAGGAGGCTGAGACAGGAGAATCACTTGAACCAGGGAGGTGGAGGTTGCAGTGAGTCAAGATCACGCCATTGCACTGCAGCCCGGGCGACAGAGTGAGACCCTGTCTCAAAAAAAAAAAAAAAAAAGTGAAACCAAGAACCCCAAAGCTGCCTTGCCTCAGGACTTCCCCTTATATGGAAATAATAAATATCTTTATTGTTAAACCACTTGGGTGCTTTCTAGGACTTTCAGCCAAAAGCAGTCTCAATGGCTACAGATATAAACCCAGCGGAAAAATAGCCGGCAGCCACAATCAACAGCTTTACTGACTTTGTCCTTCAGTGAGTATTCACAGACTGCCCCCAGTGCGCCGGGACCGGGGACTGCAGCTCATGAAAAGGGGTTTCTTTCCTAGAGGCACACTCCAGGGGCTGCAGACAGACACCAAAGCAAGTCCAGGAATAAGCCACCAAAACAGCTTCAGATAATGTTCAATGCTGGCAAGAAACAAAACCCAGCAGTTTGAGAGAGAGCGAGTGAGGGTTTGGGTTCTCTGGGATGGTGACGTTTAACGGAGAACTGGATGAAGACCCAACCATGGGAAGACCCAGAGAGAGTATTCCAGGTGGAGGGCATAGCACGCGCAAAGGCCCTGAGGTAGGAGTGAACTTTGTGCGTCGGAGGAACTGAACCATGGAATGTAAGAGCATCACCATTGTGGCAGCAGCTTTCAAGAAAGTATCTAAAAACTTTACACACACAAAAGGTCCACAATCCTAATTTCTGGCCTCCTTTTTTTTTTTTAAGATGCAGCCTCAAACTCCTGGGCTCAGGTAATCCTCCCTAGTAGCTGTGACAACAGGCACCCGCCACCACACCTGGTTCTGTCAGACTGTAACTGAGCACTTCTTATGGGCAAGGGGGCATGTGAATCACCTTCTCATAAAGATCACACACCAGTGGGACAAAGAGATTCCTCTCACATCAATGAGTCTGCCGTGACACCTGAGAAAACGCTCCCAGGGAGAGGAATCCGCCTCGGTGAGGGCGCATTCCAGGGGCACAGAGCGGACCTTTTTCAAAGCGAGTGGATTGTGTTACTTTCTGCTTGAACTCTGTTGGTTTCCTGTTGCATAAACTCCAGGTCCTCCCCAGGCCGCCTTCCTCTGCCTCCCTCTCCACTCTCTGGAATGCAGCCACCCTCGCTTCCTTCAGTTCTTCCTATGGGGTCAGCCCGTGCCCACCGCAGGACCCAGCACAGGCTCTGAGCCCCGCTTCAAACACTCTTCTTGTTTAAAAGGGCGCCATGGAAGCTTTTTCTAGAGGCAGCTCCAGCCTCATCTCCTCATAGAGGCCTTCCTCAACCAGCCCTTCTTTTTTTTTTTTTTTGGAGGCGGAGTCTCACTCTGTCGCCCAGACTGGAGTGCAGTGGCGCAATCTCGGCTCACTGCAAGCTCCGCCTCCCGGGTTCACGCCATTCTCCTGCCTCAGCCTCCCGAGTAGCTGGGACTACAGGCGCCCGCCACCTCGCCCGGCTAGTTTTTTGTATTTTTAGTAGAGACGGGGTTTCACCATGCTAGCCAGGATGGTCTCGATCTCCTGACCTCATGATCTGCCCGTCTCGGCCTCCCAAAGTGCTGGGATTACAGGCTTGAGCCACCGCGCCCGGCCTCAACCAGCCCTTCTAAAGTAACATTCTTCTCTGGCGCAGTGGCTCATACCTGTAATCCCAGCACTTTGGGAGGCTGAGGCGGGCAGATCACTTAAGTTCAGGAGTTCGAGACCCGCCTGGCCAATATGATGAAACCCCCATCTCTACTACAAATGCAAAACTTAGCCAGGTGCAGTGTGCACCTGTAATCCCAGCTACTCAGGAGGCTGAGGCAGGAGAATTACTTGAACCCAGGAGGCAGAGGTTGCAGTGAGGCGAGGTCACACCACTGCACTCCAGCCTGGGCGACAGAGTGGGACTCTATCTCAAAAAAAAAAGAAAGAAAGAAAAAATTAACTGGGCGTTAATAGGGCGTTAATTAATAGGTGTGTCTGTAGTTCCAGCTGCTCTGGAGGCTGAGGCGGGAGGATTGCTTGAGCCTGGGAGTTCAAGGCTGCAGTGAACTATGATTGTGCCACTGTACTCCAGTCTGGCCAACAGAGTGGCCCTATTAATTAATTAGAGACCCTGTCTCTAGAGACCCTGTCTCTAATTAATTAATGCTCTTTAGTCCTGTTTTATTTTCATCGTCATCCTGTTTTATTTTCATCACACCCTGACATCGTCCGTCCTGACTTTTCACCACTTGTTTCCTCCATGTTTCTGCAGAGAAACACCATGAGGTGTAAAAGCCTCACCTGGCCTCACAGCTGAATCCCCAGCACCAGCACAGGGCCCGGTGCATGCAAGGGGCATGATGGTTTGTGGAATGAATGAATGAATGAATGAGGGACCTAACCCCACTGGAGGAAGTCAGGAAAGGCTTGCTGAAGAAGTGGTATCTGAAGTGGCATTGATGGGTGAGAAGGAGTTCGGCTGTTCACCCCGACTTTGGCCAATGATTAGAACTCCCTGGGGGCCAGCGCTTGTGGCCTGCACTCAGTGGTCTCCCAGGGTCTGGGTCGGGCACAGGGGTTGGTGTGTGTTGAAACTCCCTGTGTGATTCTCATATGCACACTAGGCTGAGAGCCGTTCATCGGGGGTCTTGGTTCTCCTCCAGGTGTTCTCCAGGGCAGCAGTACCAGGCCACCTGGGAATGTGATAGAAAGGCAGGTTTTCAGGCCAGGTGTGGTGGCTCACACCTATAATCCCAGCACTTTGGGAGGCCAAGGCTGGAGGATAACTTGAGCCCAGGAGTTTGAGACCAGCCTGGGCAACATAGTGAGATACCATCTCTTCAAAAAAAAATTGTTTTAATTAGCCAGTCATGGCGGCAAGTGCCTGTAGCCCCGGCTACTCAGGAGGCTGAGATGGGAGGATCTCTTGAGCCTGGGAGGTCGAGGCTGCAGTGAGCCATGTCCACACCACTGCACTCCAGCCTGAGCAATAAAGCAATAGCCTGTCTCAAAAAAAAAAAAAAAAAGAAAGGAAGAAAGAAAGAGAAAGAGAAAGGAAGGAGGAAGGAAGGAAGGAGGAAGGAAGGAAGGAGGAAGGAAGGAAGAAGGAAGGAAGGAAGGAGGAAGGAAGGAGGAAGGAAAGAAAGAAAAGAAAGAGAAAAGAAAAGGAAAAAGAAAAGAAAGAGAAAGAGAAGGAAAGAAAGAAAAGAAAGGAAGGGAGAGAGGGAGGAAGGAAGGAAGGAAAAGAAAGAAAGAAAGTAAGAGAAAAGAAAAGGAAAAAGAAAAGAAAGAGAAAGAAGGAAAGAAAGAAAAGAAAGAAAGGGAGGGAGGGAGAAAGGAAGGAAGGAAGGAAGGAAGGAAGGAAGGAAGGAAGGAAGGAAGGAAGGAAGGAAGTCAGGCAAGCAGATTCTGAGTCCTCACCCCAGACCTTTGACTCAGACACTGGGGAGTAAGGCCCAGGAATCTGCATTTTCACAAACCCTTCAGGGGCTTCTGACTCACTCTGGAATGACGGGTGGAACAGAATCTTCCAGAAGGACAAATGCTTTCAGCCATGCCTGGTGTCAGAGGCAGGAGCTCCCACACTTACGGGCTGCCTGGCTCCTCACCAAGACAGGTCCTAGACTGTCTCTGAGACTATCTTTTCCCTTGAGGCAGCTGAGAGCTGCAGCAGCTTCAGATGCCTCCAGATCCTAGGACCTTGAACTTCAACTCGAACTTGGCTCTAAAGTGTCGCCCTCAGCGAGAGTTAACGCAGTTGTGCCCTGGCTCCATGAGTGGGTGGACCGGGGCCTTGCTCGCTCCTTCCTCCCCGACTCTGCCCCACGGGGAAGAGAGAGGCTGTCAGGGACGGGGGCCTTGCTCGCTCCTTCCTCCCCGACTCTGCCCCACGGGGAAGAGAGAGGCTGTCAGGTGAGAAGGCGTTTGTTTCAACAGTGTATTTATGAGTCCCAAGAACTGAGGATAAAGTTTCTGAAATACTAGCCGGAGGATGTCCCTCTTCGAGAAAAAGAGAACAAGAACAGCGCAGTTACCCAGCTTTGTTATTTATGTAACAATAGCAGGACATTTGAATTCTTTCTCTTTTCATCCTACTTCCACTCCCCACACTAACCTTTCTAATCACTAACATTTCTCTTGTTTTGGTGTTTTTTGCATCCTTTCATTCTCCCTATCTGAGGTGGGTAGAATTGTGTCCCTCCAAAAAAAGATACGCCCAAGTCCTAGGCCCCTGGTCCCTGTGATTGTAGCCTTATTTGGAAATAGGGTCTTTGCAGACGCAATTAAATCAAGAGGAGGGCCTGCAGGATTCGGGCGGGCCCTGATCCAATAGGAAAGGGGTCATTATAAGAAGAGGGACAACGGGCTGGACGCGGTGGCTCACGCCTGTAATCCCACACTTTGAGAGGCTGAGTCGGGCGGATCACCTGAGGTCAGGAGTTCGACACCAGCCTGCTGAACATGGCGAACCCCCGTCTCTACTAAAAATACAACAAATTAGCTGGGCGTGGTGGCAGGTGCCTGGAATCGCAGCTACTCAGGAGGCTGAGGCAGGAGAATCATTAGAACCCAGGAGGCGGAGGTTGCAGTGAGCCAAGATCGCGCCACTGCACTCTAGCCTGGGCAACAAGAGTGAAACTGCTTCTCAACAAAAAAAAAAAAGAAGAAGAAGAAGATCTTGTCACAGAGGCACATACAAAATGTCATGTGCCATCAAGGCAGAGATTGCAGTGCTGTATCTGCAAGCCAAGAAATGCCGAGGGCTGCTGGCCCTCAGAGGTCGAAGGAGGCAATGACGTTTCCTCCCCACCCCAGGCTTTGGAGGGCTCTGCTGACACCTTCATTTCTGATTTCTGCCCTCCAGAAAGGTAAGAAATACATTTCTGTTGTTCTAAGCCACCCAGTTGGCGGCACTTTGTCCCGCAGCCCCACAGGACTGACGTACCCTCTCCACCCTCTTCCTTTAGCCCAGCGAGAGTTCTTGCGCTTGGGCAAACAGCAGAGCCACCTGGAGGTTTAGTGACACCCAGAGGGCTGGCCCCACTCCTGGAGTGCCTGATTCAGGAGGTCTGGGTGGGCCTGGTAACTGCATTTTCAGCAAGTTTCCTGAACTTGCTGGTGCTACTGGTCTGCGGACCACACTTTGAGAACTGCTGATCCAGATCACACCATCTCCTGCCTGGATGACAGCTCCAGTCCCCTAACTGGCCAGAACCCTCTCCCCTCCTCCCTTCCCCCTCCACCGGCAGGCAGGCTGAGCTTTCTAAAACACCTAGGAAATAGTCACTCCCCAATGTAGAACCTCCAGGGGCCTCTCACGGTCTGCAGGACAAAGTTCAAACACCTTCGAAGGCCACTGCAGTTGCCTGGTCTCAGCTGGGATGCTCAACAGACTCCCCACCCACCCCCAGGCACAGGAAGGAGGGAGAAAGAGATGCTTTCAAGAATCATTTTTGTTTTAATTTATCAAATAATTGTGAATAGCTACAGTGTTAGTTTGCTAGGGCTGCCATACAAAGCACCACAAACTGGGCAGCTTAAAGCAACAGAAAGCCGAGCACAGTAGCTCATACCTGCAATCCCAGGTCTTGGGGAGGCCGAGGTGGGAGGATCACTTGAGTCCAGGAGTTCAAGAGCAGCCTGGGCAACATGGCGAAACCCCATCTCTACAAAAAATACAAAAATTACCCAGGTGTGGTGGTGCATGGCTGTACTCCAGCTACTTGGGAGGCTGAGGTGGGAGGATTACCTGAACCCAGGGAAGTTGAGGCTGCAGTGAGCCGAGATTGTGCCACTGCATTCCAGCCTGGGTGACAGAGTGAGACCCTGTCTCAAAAAACTAAAGATATATAAATAAACAGAAAGTTTACTCTCTGGAAGTCTGGAGGCTGGAAGTCTGAGACGGGGATGTCTGCAGGGGCCACGCTCCCTCTGAAGGCTCCGAGGCTCCTTCCTCGCTCTTCCAGCTTCCAGGGGACTGGCTGGCAATCCTTGGGGCTCCTGGGCTTGCAGATGCCTCTGAGGTCATGGGGCCATCATTCCTGAGTCTGACACCATCTTTCCCGTGTACATCTGTGTTCACAAGATGGCTCTGCTCTTACAAGGACATCAGTCCTGTTGGATTAGGGGCCCGAGCTGCTCCAGCAGGATGTCATCTTAACTCATCTGCAATGACCCTACTTCCAAATGAAGTCACGTTCTGAGGTATCAGAGGACAAGGCTTCAGCCTATCTTTTTGGGAACACAATTCAACCCATGACAGATTTTATTTTTCTTTTGAGACAGGGTCTGGTTCTGTCGCCCAGGCTGGAGTGCAGTGGCACAGTCGCAGCTCACTGCAGCCTTGACCTCCTGGGCTCCAGCAATCCTCCCGCCTCAGCCTCCCGAGTAGCTGGGACCACAGGGATGCACACCATGCCCAGCTTTTTTGTTTTTTGTTTTTTGTTTTTAGATAGAGTTTCACTCTTGCTGCCCAGGCTGGAGTACAGTGGCGCCATCTCAGCTCACTGCAACCTCCGCCTCCTGGGTTCAAGTGATTCTCCTGCCTCAGCCTCCCAAGTAGCTGGGATTACAGGCACCCACCACTACACCCGGCTAATTTTTGGTATTTTAAGTAGAGACGGGGTTTCACCCTGTCGGCCAGGCTGGTCTCAAACTCCTGACCTCAGGTGATCTGCCCGCCTTGGTCTCCCAAAGTGCTGGGATTACATGAACCACTGTGCTTGGCCTATTTTTTTATTATTGTTTGTAGAGACAGGGTCTCCCTATGTTGCCCAGGCTGGTCTCCAGCTCCTGGGCTCAAGTGACCCTCCCACCTCTGCCTCCCAAAATGCTGGGATTATAGGTATGTGCCACTGCACCTGGTCCCATGGCAGATATTGATCATGATAATAGCTAATATTCATTAAGACGGAACTTCACGCATGGCAGTGTTCTAACTGTTTTACATTTAACTCACTGAATCCCCACATTCGCCTCTGGAGTTAGAACCAATACTATGTCTACTTTTCAGATGAGGAAACTGAGGCACAGAGAAATAAAGTCACTTGTTCAAGGTCACACAGGGACACAGGGAGGGAGTAACCAGGCCCGAATTTGAACCTGAGTTGTTAGATGCTGGAGTCTGAGCTTCACAAAATCCAAGAGAAACAGAAAGAACAGAAAGGCCTATTAGATGAAAGCGAGGCCCTCCCTCACCCCCGACACCTGTTCTCCTCTTGCAAAATTTGGGAAACATGTGGTAATTAATGTTCTGCAAAAGCAAAGAGTAGAGAGTACGAGATCATCAAAGCACCGTCAGACTGGCTTTTACCCACCTCACTGTGGAGTGGGCGGGTTATTTTGAATTCCAGCGGAGCGGTGGGGTCCTTCCTTATCTTCAGGGGATACGTTCCAAGATCCCTAGCGGACGCCTGAGACCTGAGATAGCACTGAACCCAGTATAGACTGTTTTTCCCCATGATAAAATTTAATTTATCATTTAGGCACAGTAAGAGATTAACAACAATAACTAATAATAAAATAGGCCATGCGCAGTAGCTCACGCCTGTAATCCCAACACTTTGGGAGGCCGAGGCAGGCAGATCACTTGAGGCCAGGAGTTCAAGAGCAGTTTGGCCAACATAGCAAAACCCTGTCTCTACTAAAAATACAAAAATTAGCTGGGCTTAGTGACACATGCCTATAATCCCAGCTACTCAGGAGGTTGAGGCAGGAGAATAGATTGAACCCAGGAGGCAGAGATTACAGTGAGCTGAGATCATGCCGCTGCACTCCAGCCTGGGCAACAGAGTGAGACTCTGTCTCAAAATAAGTAAATACATAAACAAAACCAGGTAAAACATTGAAATATATATATACAGTATGTGTGTGTGTATGTATATATACACACAATATATAATTATATAGATAGATATATATAATTATTTTTAGAGATGGGGCCTCGCTCTGTCACCCAGGCTGGAGTGCAATGATGCGATCATAGCTCACAACAGCCTCTACATCCTGGGCTCAAGCGATCCTCTCAGTTCAGCCCACAGAGTAGCTAGGACGGGACGACAGGTGCATGCCTCCATGCCTGGCTGATTTTTTTTTTTTTTTTTTTTTTTTTTGAGGCGGAGTCTCGCTCTGTCTCCCAGACTGGAGTGCAGTGGCCAGATCTCAGCTCACTGCAAGCTCCGCCTCCCGGGTTTACGCCATTCTCCTGCCTCAGCCTCCTGAGTAGCTGGGACTACAGGCGCCCGCCACCTCGCCCGGCTAGTTTTTGTATTTTTAGTAGAGACGGGGTTTCAGCGTATTAGCCAGGATGGTCTCGATCTCCTGACCTCGTGATCCGCCCGTCTCGGCCTCCCAGAGTGCTGGGATTACAGGCTTGAGCCACGGCGCCGGCCTTTTTTTTTTTTTTTAAGACAGAGTCTTGCTCTGTCACCCAGGCTGGAATGCAGTGGAGCGATCTCTGTTCACTACAACCTCCACCTCCTGGGTTCAAGCGATCCTCGTGCCTCAATCTCCCAAGTAGCTGGGATTGTAGGCGCCTGCTACCACACTGGCTGATATTTCTTTATATTTTTAGTAGAGACAGGGTTTTGCCATGTTGGCCAGGCTGGTCTCAAACTCCTGGCCTCAAGTGATCTACCTACCTTGGCCTCCCAAAGCGCTGAGATTACAGGCATGAGCTATCATGCCTGGTCTGATTTTTTTTTTTTTATTTTGTTGAGATGGGGTCTTGCTATGTTTACCAGGGTGGTCTCGAATTCCTGGCCTCAAGCAATCCTCCCACCTCAGCCTGCCAAAGTGCTGGGATTACCGGTGTGAGCCACAGTGCCTGGCCCCCTCGTTATTTTTTGTTTCTAGAATTTTCCTGGCAATTTTCCTTTATTCACATCTTTTGGTGAACTTGGGCACCATTTTCTCAAACCTCCCAACATTTTGTGTTCGTATTTTAATTGGGATTGTGTGGATTTCTAGTTAAATTTAGCAAGCTCTTGGCATCTTTCCAAAGCTGATTCTTCCTCTCTAAGAAGAAAGATTGTCTTCCCATGAATGTCTCTTTTTATATTTCAACAATAGTATAAATTTTTTAAAGGTTTTTATGTTTGTATCCTCCATATTCCTTGGGAAGTTTGTTGTTAAATATTTTATCATTACAGTTGCTATTGTCAACAAGATCTTTTCTTTCATTAGAAGTAAAGTGGCTGGGCGCGGTGGCTCACGCCTGTAATCCTAGCACTTTGGGAGGCTGAGGCAAGCGGATCATAGGTCAAGAGATCAAGACCATCCTGGCCAATATGGCAAAACCCCGTCTCTACTAAAAATACAAAAATTAGCCGGGTGCAGTGCTGCACACCTGTAATCCCAGCTACTTGGGAGGCTGAGACAGGAGAATCACTTGAACCCAGGAGGCAGAGGTTGCAGTGAGCCAAGACTGTGCCCCTGCACTGCAGCCTGGGCAACAGAGCGAGATTCAGTCTCAAAAAAAAAAAAAAAAAAAGTAAAAATCAAAGTTGTATAAAAAGGGCCAGGTGCAGTGGCTCACGCCTGTAATCCCAGCACTTCAAGAGGCCGAGGTGGGCAAATCACCTGAGATCAGGAGTTCGAGACCAGCCTGGCCAACATGGCGAAACCCTGTCTCTACTAAAAATACAAAAATTAGCTGGGCATGGTGGCGGGCACCTGTAGTCCCAGCTACTTGGGAGGCTGAGACAGGAGAATCACTTGAACCTGGGAGGCAGAGGTTGCAGTGAACCAAGATCACGCCACTATACTCCACCTGGGTGACAGAGCAAGACTCTGTCTCAAAAAAAAAAAAAAGTTGTGTAAAAAGGTGAAAGCCGGCCGGGTGCGGTGGCTCAAGCCTGTAATCCCAGCACTTTGGGAGGCTGAGATGGGCGGATCACTAGGTCAGGAGATCGAGACCATCCTGGCTAACACGGTGAAACCCCGTCTCTACTAAAAAATACAAAACAAAAACTAGCTGGGCGAGGTGGTGGGCGCCTGTAGTCCCAGCTACTTGGAAGGCTGAGGCAGGAGAATGGCGTAAACCCAGGAGGCGGAGCTTGCGGTGAGCTGAGATCCGGCCACTGCACTCCAGCCTAGGTGACAGAGCCAGACTCCGTCTCAAAAAAAAAAAAAAAAAAAAGTGAAAGCCACCTGTGTTAGGGTATACGTTAAGCTGCTAAGAGACCCCAAAATACAGTGGCTCTAACAAATTAGAAACGTATTCCTCTCTCCCTTAACATTGCAGAGGTGGCTACTAGTCTAAGAAGGCAGGAGATTCATCTCCATGTGGTCACCCAGGGACCCAGGGACCCAGCATCCAGCTGCTCCACCATCCCCAGGGTCAGAGCTGGCTTCTCGAACCCTGTCCATGTTCCAGCTCAAAGAGAGTGGGAAAGGTTAGAAGGTTAGGAGCTTCCCTTCTAACCGTGTGGCCTGGAAGTATTCCCATCATATCATCTACCTGTATCTTATAGGCCAGAACATAATCTCGAGGTCACACCTAGCTTCAGTGGAAGCTGGAAAACATCACCTCTAGCTGGGTGACATATGCCCCTCTGGAACTTTAGGGACTCTAAAACTAAAAAGAAAAGAGGAATATGAGCCAGGAGTCATGCCTGTAATCCCAGCACTTTGGGAGGCCGAGGCAGGTGGATCACGAGGTCAGGAGTTCGAGATCAGCCTGGCCAAGATGGTGAAACCCCGTTTCTACTAAAAATACAAAAATTAGCCGGGCATAGTGGCGGGTGCCTGTAATCTCAGCTACTCGGGAGGCTGGGGCAGAAAATTGCTTGAACCCGGGAGGCGGAGGTTGCAGTGAGCCAAGATCACGCCGCTGCACTCTAGCCTGGGCAACAGAGTGAGACTCTGTCTCAAAAAAAAAAAAAGAAAAAAGGAATATGGTAATTGGGGAGCAATTAAAAAATCTTCCCCACACTGTCCCACTTTTGGCCTTACCCTCATCAATAACTGGCACACTGTAGACACAAATTGCAGATAGAAATTTTATGATGGGCAGCAGTTTTAGATTCTTCCTGTGGTCTCATTTCCATGTTCTTTGGAGTTTCTGAAAAATAAAGAACTGAAATTAGAGTTTTTCCCAGCATCGAGCTGACAGGAGGAACTGAGTTCTTATTAAGTGGAACAAAGCAAGAACTCTTGTATTCCCACAGAACAGACGCTAATGCTGTTCAGAGAAAATGGCTTTCTCCTTTAAAAAATAACCTCTTTGGGGCCAGGTTATGGTGGCACATGCCTGTAATCCCAGCACTTTGGGAGGTTGAGACGGGAGAATCACTTGAGCTCAGGAGTTTGAGACCAGCCTGGGCAACACAGTGAGACCCCTTCTCTACAAAAAATACAAAATACAAAAATAAGGTGGGTGTGGTGGTGCATGCCTGTGGTCCCAGCTACTCAGGAGGCTCAGGTGGGAGGATCACTTGAGCCCGGGAGGTAGAGGTTGCAGCGAGCTATGATCACACCACTGCAATCCAGCCTGGGCGACAGAGAACCCTCTATGAAAAGAACAACAACAACAAAAAGAAATAACCTCTCAAATCAAGACAGAGCTGGCTGGGTGCGGTGGTTCACACCTGTAATCCCAGCACTTTGGGAGGCCAAGACAGGAGGATCACCTGAGGTCGGGAATTTGAGACCAGCCTGGCCAACATGGTGAAACCCCATCTCTACTAAAAATACAAAATTAGCCAGGCATGGTGGTGCATGCCTGTAATCCCAGTACTCAGGAGGCTGAGGCAGGAGAATCACCTGAACCCGGGAGGCAGAGGTTGCCGTGAGCTGAGATCGTGCCATTGCACTCCAGCCTGGGCAATAAAGAGTGAAACTCCGTCTTAAAAAAAAAAAAAAATTCAAGACAGAGCCTTCATAAACCTTCATGAAAGGAGGGCCGAGGAGCATGGCTGGGATCTTTTCCAGCATGTGGGCTGTGTTCCTCCCAGCAGTCTTTAGGAATTATCCACTCCAACTCCCTTGTCTTACCAAAGGGGATACTGAGGCCCCCAGAGACCACTCATAGCCAAGGTTCATTTTACATAAAAACAAATTGCACAATTGTCTGTGGAAATGTTACATTAGAAAACTCAAAGAAAGTCACCAGAAAGCTATACAGCAAACGTAATAGAGGTTGTCTCTGGGGAGGGAAGTCAAGGTAGGGCAAGACTTACTTTTTGCCAAAACCCCTTTTATATACAGTGATGGCTTTCTTTTCTCTCTCTGTCTCTCTCTCTCTTTCTCTCTCTCTCTCCCTCTTTTTATTTTTACTTTTATTTTATTATTATTATTATTTTTTGAGATGGAGTCTCGCACTGTCACCTGGGCTGGTGTACAGTGGCGCGATCTCAGCTCACTACAACCTCTGCCTCCCGGGTTCAAACAATTCTCCTGCCTCATCCTCCTGAGTAGCTGAGACTACAGGCGTGTGCCACCATGCCCGGCTAATTTTTTGTATTTTTAGTAGAGATGGGGTTTCACTATGTTGGCCAGGCTGGTCTCAAACTCCTGACCTCGTGCCATTTAAAATGGCAAGAAGTTTATCATGATGGCTCATGCCTACAATCCCAGCATTTTGGGAGGCCAAGGTAGACATAGCACTTGATATGAGTTCGAGACCAGCCTGGGCAACATAGTAAGACTCTTCCTCGGGAAGACCCACCTCAGCCTCCCAAAGTGCTGAGATTACAGGCGTGAGCCACCGCGCCCAGCCCTCTCTCCCTCTCTTGAGATAGGGTCTGGCTCTGTCGCACAGGCTGGAGTGCAGTGGTGTGATCTTGGGTGTCAATGCAACCTCTGCCTCCCGGGTTCAAGAGATCCACCTCAGCCTCCCAGGTAGCTAGGACAACAGGTATTCACCACCACATCTAGCTAATATTTTAAAAAATTTTTGTAGAGACAGGGTCTTGCCATGTTGTCCAGACTAGATTGAAACTCCTGGACTCAAGTGATCCTCCTGCTTTGGCCTCTGATTACAGGCATTAGCCACTGTGCCTAGTCAGGGATGGTTTTAAAGCATTTATGAATTCTGTAATCCCAGCACTTTGGGAAACTGAGGTGGGTGGATCACTGAGGTCAGGAGTTCGAGACCAGCCTGGCCAACATGGCGAAACCCTGTCTCTACCAAAACTACAAAAAATCAGCGGGGGGTAGTGGCACACACCTGTAGTCTCAGTTACTTGGGAGGCTGAGGCAGGAGAATTGCTTAAACCTGGGAGGTGGAGGCTGCAGTGAGCCAAGATCACACCACTGCCCTCCAGTCTGGGCAACAGAGCAAGACTCCGTTTCAAAAAAAAAAAAAAAAAACACTGGTGAATTCTTTAACATTTCTCCATAAAAAGGCAGAGCCTACTATGCATCAAAGGACACAATCAACAGAATTCCTTCCACGGAATGGGAGAAATCATTTGCAAATCGTATATCTAACAAAGGATGAATATGCTAAAACTCATCAACAAATAACCCAATTTTTAAAATGGCAAAAAGTTTATTATGATGGCTCATGCCTACAATCCCAGCACTTTGGGAGGCCAAGGTACATATAGCACTTGATATGAGTTCGAGACCAGCCTGGGCAACATAGCAAGAATCCATCTTTCCAAAAAATGAAAAAATTAGCCAGGTGTGGTGGTGAGTGCTGTAGTCCCAGCTACGGGCTGAGGCAGGAGGATCACTTGAGCCTGGGAGACTGAAGCTGTAGTGAGCCGTGAGCAGCCACTGCACCCCAGCCTGGATGACAAAGCAAGGCCCTATCTCAAAAAAAAAAAACAAAAAAGCAACATGGCGGGGGCAGGTGTGGTGGCTCACGCCTCTCATCCCAGCACTCTGGGAGGCTGAGGTGGGAGGATCGCTTGAGCCCAGGAGTTTGAGACCAGCCTGGACAACATAGTGAAAGTCCCATCTCTATAAAAATACAAAGAAAATTAGCTGGGTGTGGTGGTGTGTGCCTGTGGTCCCAGCTACCCAGGAGGCTGAGGTGGAGGTTGCAGTGAGCCAAGATCACACCACTGTACTCTAGCCTGGGCGACAGAGCGAGAGAATCTGACTCACAAAAAAAAAAAAAAGAAAAGAAAGAAAAAGCAGGAGGGGGCAAAAGACTTGAATAGTCATGTCTCCAAAGATGATATACAAATGGCCAATAAGCAAATGAAAAGACGAACATCACTCATAACCAGAAAAATACAAATTGAAACCACAGTAAAATACCATCTCACACCCGTCCAGAGGGCTACTTCCAAAAAACAAAAAGTAGGCAGTGGCTCATGCCTATAATCCCAGCACTTTGGGAGGCTAAGGTGGAGGATCACTCGAGGCCAAGAGTTTGAGACCAGCCTGGGCAACATGGCAAGATGCCGTCTGTACCAAAAAAATATAAAAATCAGCCAGGCATGGTGGCATGCACCTGTAGTCTCAACTCCTCTTGAGGCTGAGGCAGGAGGATCACTTGAGCTCAGGAGGTTGAAGCTGCAGTGAACCGAGATGGCGTCACTGCACTCCAGCCTGTGCAACAGAGCAAGACCCTGCCTCAAGAAAAAAAATTAAATTAAATTAAATTAAATTAAAAAGTGGCCGAACGCAATGGCTCAAACCTACAATCCTAGCACTTTGGGAAGTCAAAGTGGGAGGATCACTCGAGCCCAGGGGTTCAACACCAGCCTGGCCAACGTGGTGAAACCCGTCTCTACTAAAAATACAAAAGTTAGCTGGGTATGATGGTGGGTGCCTGTAATCCCAGCTACTCGGGGGGCTGAGGCAGGAGAATCACTTGAATCTGGGAGGCAGAGGCTTCAGTGAGCCCAGATCATGCCACTGCACTCCAGCCTGGGCAACAGAGCAAGACCCTGCCTCAAGAAAAAAAAAATTGGCCGGGCGCGGTGGCTCAAGCCTGTAATCCCAGCACTTTGGGAGGCCGAGACGGGTGGATCACGAGGTCAGGAGATCAAGACCATCCTGGCTAACACGGTGAAACCCCGTCTCTACTAAAAAAATACAAAAAATTAGCCGGGCGAGATGGCGGGCGCCTGTAGTCCCAGCTACTCGGGAGGCTGAGGCAGGAGAATGGCGTAAACCCGGGAGGCGGAGCTTGCAGTGAGCCGAGATCGCGCCACTGCACTCCAGCCTGGGTGACAGAGCGAGACTCCGTCTCAAAAAAAAAAAAAAAAAAAAAAAAAAAAAAAAAAGAAAAAAAATTAATAAAAAGTGGCATTTAGTATATTCACAGTGTTGTATAACCACCACCTCTACCTAGTTCCAGACATTTTTATCACCCCAAAATAAAAACCCTGTACCCATTAAACACTCCCTTCTCATTCCCCCTCCTTCAGCCTCTGGCAGCCACTCGTCTGCTTTCTGTCTCTGTGCGTCTGCCTGTTCTGGATACTTCCCATAAATGAAGTCATACAATATGTGACCTTTTTGTCTCTTCTTGTATTTAAAAAATTAACTATTGTTGACATTTGAAAACTTGTTTATGTTCCTACCCAACTACCATTCCTATTACTCCATCTTGAGAACTAATTAAGAATTGTTTGAAGTTAGGAAGGATGCTTTGGGAAGTTAACAAGACTCAAAACTGTAACAGGAATAGCTCACCAAGATAGAAAAAGATATATTATTATTCATTCATTATTTAGTCTACATGTATTTATTGAGCACCTACTATCGTCAAGCACTGTTCTGGGCACTGGGATACAGCAGTGAAACAGACAAGGCCCCTGCTTGTGGAGAATGCTGGAGACTTAAGTAAATACCAGGGAGCCAAAAGGGCTAAGTAAAGAAGTAAAACAGATAGTAGGATCAGGCAGGACCTGATGGCAACCTTAGGTTGGGAGGCCAGGGAAGGCCTCTCTGAGTTAAACTAACCTGGAAATGACAAAATAGGCCTGCCACTCAAAACTGGGAAAAGATTTGCAGGCAGAGGGAATAGTACGTGAAAATATCAAGAGCCTGGGAGACTGAGGCTGCATATCCTTTAACTGGTGATCAAGGGAAGGGGAGGGAGGGAATGGTGCCCTCAGGGAGGACAGCAGTGTTTTCTGTAGCCACGATGCCAACAGTAGAGGGAAGCGACGTCTCCCTTGGTGTGGGTAAAGCTGGGAATTGGCAATATGTTTCTGGAGGACAGATTGGCAACAGTCAGAAAGTTTTAAAATTTGCAAACTGCTGGGTGTGGTGGCTCTATATAATCCCAACACTTTGGGAGGCTGATGTGTGGGTAGATTGCTTGAGCCCAGGAGTTTGAGACCAGCCTGGACAACAGGGTGAGACCCTCATCTCTACAAAATAGTTAAAAATTAGCCAGGTGTGATGGTACGTGCTTGTGGTCCCAGCCACTGGGGAGGCTGAGGCTGGAGAGTCACTTGAGCCCAGGGCAGCTGAGGCTGCAGTGAGCTGTGATTGCACCACTGCACTCCAGCTTGGGGGACAGAGTGGGACCCTATCTTGCACCACTGCACTCCAGCTTGGGGGACAGAATGGGACCCTATCTCAAAAAAAAATATATATATATATATTATATATATATACACACACCCACACACACAGACACACACACACATGCTCTGAACTAGCTCTGAGCTTCCATTTGTAGGATACTCAAGCGACAATGAAATGAGGACAATAAGGGAACGGCTAAGAAAGGAGCAGCTTAGACTGTCTGGGGTGGGGCCTGGGTTGGTCAAGGAGCTTTCTGTTAGCTACTATAACAAATCGTGAATATCGTGACTTAAAACAACACAAATTGATTATCTTCTCATTATCTTTCGTTTCTGGAGGTCAGAAGTCCAAAACGTTTCCACCAGGGTAAAGTCAAGGAGTCTGCAGGGCTGCATCCCTTCTGGAAGCTCTAGGGGACAATCCGTTTCTTCACCTTTTTCAGCTTCTAGAGGTCGCCTGCACTCCTTGGCTCATGGCCCCCTCCTCCGCCCACAAAGCGCATCACTCCAGCCGCTGCCTCTGTCTCCATGTCACCTTCTTCCCCAAGACTGACTCCTGTGTCCCTCTCATAAGGACCCTTGTGGTTACATCAACCCACCAGGTAAGCCCCAGGTCATCTCCCAATCTCAGCACCTTTGATTTAATCCCAAAGCAACACAGTCACAGGTCCCAGAAAATTAGGATGCAGACATCTTTGGAGGGGCCATTGTTCAGCCTACCACAGAGGGCGTCTTTGATGGGTAAAATCTGAGTCAAAACCAAATAACGGAGAAAAAGTCACCCATGAGAGCAGAGTAGTCTGGGTAGGGGTGGGCAGCAAGTGCAAAAGGCCCGTGGTAGGAGCTGGTTTGGCAGTTGGAGCACAGACCGTGAGACAGACGGTGGCACCAGGGACGGGCCCAGGGCAGCTAGACCTGGTGGTCTGCAGTGAGGTATTATCTTTCCTTCTGCTCCAGCTGTGATGAGTGTGATGAAAAACAAAATCAGAGTCATGGAGAAGACAGAGACGTTGTGGGAGGAACAACAGATAGGATAGTCTTGGAGTGTCTCCAAGGAAATGACTTTGACTTCAGACCTGAGTGGTCGGGGGGCAAGGATGGGGAGGCCCTGGTCCTGTAGGGCCTTGTAGCCTTCACAGAGGAAGTTGCATTTTTGGTGTGTGCGTTGGGAAGAAGCAATTAATGGGGTTTAAGCAGGGATGAGGCAGGAGTCGTGTGCAAGCTTTAAGGGAATCCCTGGCTGCTTTGCAGAGAGTGGCGGAGATTCAAGGATGAGCTGAAAGTCTCTATATTGAGAAGTTTTGCTCATCAAAATCAGAAAGGAAGGGGAAGAAAACAGTTTGGCAGTTCATCAACAAGTTTAACGTACAGGGAGTCTCTCTGAACCTATTCTGGTTCACGGTCTGCTTGATTGAAACAAAAAAAAAGAATCAAGTTATATATAGCATCACCATATGACCCAGCAATTCCACTCCTAGGTATACATCCAAGAGAGCTGAAAACAGGCACTCAAATACCTATCTGTGCCTGTTCATAGCAGCAATATTCATAACAGCAAAAAGCAAAACTACACATCACATCATACTCATTCATTTTTAACCATGTAAAAAACGATTTGGGAGACAAGTCAAATACCCATCAATGGATGAGAAAATGTGGTCTGTCCATACCGTGGAATGTGATTCAGCCATAAAAAGAAATGAAATACTGGCTGGCCATGGTGGCTTACACCTCTAATCTCAGCACTTTGGGAGGCTGAAGCAGGAGGATCACTTGAGGTCCGGAGTTCAAGACCAGCCTGGCCAACATAGAGAGACCCCCTCTTAAAAAATTTTTTTTTTAAAACACTGATACATACTACACCATGGATGGACCTTGAAAATATGATGCTGAGTGAGAGAAGTCAGGGCCAGGTACAATGGCTCATGCCTGTAATCCCAGCACTTTGGGAGGCTGAGGTGGGCAGATCACCTGAGATCAGGAGTTCGAGACTATCCTGACCAACATGGCGAAACCCCATCTCTACTAAAAATACAAAAAAAATTAACCAGGCATGGTGGCAGGCGCCTGTAGTCCCAGCTACTCGGGTGGCTGAGGCAGGAGAATCACTTGAACCCAGGAGGCGGAGGCTGCAGTGAGCTGAGATCACACCACTGCACTCCAGTCTGGGTGACAGAGCAAGACTCTGTCTCAAAAAAAAAAAAGAAAAAAAAAAGTGAGAGAAGCCAGAAACAAAACGCCACACAGTGCAAGATTCCATTGATAGGAAATCTCCAGAGTAAGCACATCCATAGATAGAACACAGAGGGGCTCATGCCTGTTATCTCTGCACTTTGGGAGGCTGAGGCAGGAGGATTGTTCGAGGCCAGGGATTTGAGGCTGCAGTGAGCTATGATTGCACCACTACACTCCAGTCCAGATGACAGATCAAGACCCTGTCTAAAAAACAAAAGAAAAAGAGACAGAAAACAGATTGGTATTTGCCAGGGACTGGGGAGAGGGGGAAATAGGAGATGACTCCTAATGGGTGCAGAGGTTCCTTTGGGGGTGAAGGAATGTTCTGGAACTAGATGGAGGAGGTGGTTGCATAACATTGTCCTAAATGCGACTGAACTGTACCCTTCAAAATGGTTAAAATGGTGATTTTTTTAAATGATGAGTTCTATGTTATGGGTATTTTATCACAATTTTTAAAGGACAGATGAGATGGAGGGGTGCAGGGAGGGAGTGGGGAACGGTGGTGCCACCTGCAGGTACCACACTCCATGCCCACTTCCCCTAGGTGATGCCAGCACCCGGCTAGGAGTGAGTCACCTCCCCACTCCCCCTTGTGGCTGCCTTGTGTTTTTTGTGGCGGCCTTGGAGAGAACTGGGGTGCCAAGACAGCCTGCATATGCTTGAGAGATGCTCTGGCTTCTGGGCCATGGACTCTCAATTTAGGTTCAGTAACATTTCACCAGGACCCTTGCCAGGCCCTAATTCAGCGTGGTGCCCGTGAGCACGCACAGAAACCTCCCCACGCTGGGAGGGGGCACTGCTCCACCTTCTGGGAACATTTTAGAAGCCCCCCAAATGGAAGACTCAACAATTGCTTCCTGTTTCTGCCTGCTTTCTAAATACTTTTCCATGTCTTACCACCATGCCCATAGTTTTTAACCATTCTATCCATTTGTATGTGTGACACTAAGGGCATTCACATTGCTATGCAACCATTGCCGCCATTCATCTCCAGAATGGTTTCATCTTCCCAAACTGAAACTCGGTCCCCATTTTCATCTTGCAAAACTACAACTCCATACCCATTAACAAATTTCCTGTTTAGAAAAAAGTGCAGTTTGCTATCACCACTCATTTAATTTCACATGAACACACTCTTTGAGGCTGAAGCAAATGTGACTGATTTTCAATGTGAAAATAAAATATAAAAAGTGTTCTTGGTTGGGTGCAGTGGCTCACGCCTGTAATCCCAGCACTTTGGGAGCCCGAGACCGGTGGATAGATTGAGGTCAGGAGTTCAAGACCAGCCTGACCAATATGGTGAAACCCCGTCTCTACTCAATATACAAAAATTAGCCAGGTGTGGTGGCAGGCACCTGTAATCCCAGCAACTCGGGAGGCTAAGGCAAGAGAATTGCTTGAACCCGGGAGGTGGAGGTTGCAGTGAGCCTAGACTGGGCCGCTGAACTCCAGCCTGCGTAGCAGAACGAAGTGCTGGGATTATAGGCGTGAGCCACTGTGCCTGGCCTACACTGGTGGACTTTTAGGGTTATTTTTTAGAGTTGTTTTCTGATTTCGGCTGTGAGCATGGGCACACCATAAGTCTTTCTTTTTCTTTTTTTTTTTTTTTTTTTTGGAGACGGAGTCATGCTCTGTCTCTCAGACTGGAGTGCAGTGGTGCGATCTCAACTCACTACAACCCCTGCCTCCCGGATTCAAGCAATTCTCCTGCCTCAGCCTCCTAAGTAGCTGGGATTACAGGTGCCCGCCATCATGCCCAGCTAATTTTTGTATTTTTAGTAGAGACCAGGTTTCACCATGTTGGGCAGGTTGGTCTCAAACTCCTGACCTTGTGATCAGCCCACCTCGGCCTCCCAAAGTTCTGGGATTACAGGTGTGAGCCACTGCACCCGGGTATAATTCTTCTCAATGTTACACACTTCAGCTAAGTCGCCAGGGTTGTCCCTCTGTGGCTGCATGAATCTTAGATTCCAGGAGCAAATCAGTACATCAGCCACTGAGGTTGGGCAAGTGAAAAAGACCAGCCCTGCCGGCCGGTGCAGTAGCTCACACCTGTCATCCCAGCACTTTGGGAGGCCGAGACAGGAGGATCACTTGAGCCCGGGAGTTCCAGATCAGCCCAGGCAACATAGCAAGACCCCATCTCTACAGTCCCTTATTTGTTAAATGAACAAATAAACTAACTGCACAGTTAAGTGAACAAACTGCACAATTACTTTATAACAAAATTACCTTTGAGAAACATTATAATTTTGTAAACAGTGACAGCCAGGCCCTCTTGCAGCTTGTCATAGCTTCTGCCGTTCCACATCCAATTCCGTCTTTCTCTCTGCATCCACCATAGCTAATAATTAGCAACACGAACTCAGTGCAAACGACAGATGAGGCAATCATTACAAACATTAGACGCCCTCCTGGAGGGCAAAGTCCCCACGTCCCCAGCTGAGATCCCAAGGGCTTCAAGAAGTGTTTTCCACGTGGAAAGTGACTTTGTCAAGTGAAATAATCAATGAGGTCCTTATTGTGTGAGGGAACACAGAACAATTTTTAAGGTAAAGCTATCACCGCACACGATGGCTCATACCTGTAATCCTAGCACTTTGGGAGGCCGCGTCGGGTGGATCACCTGAGGTTAGGAGTTCAAGACCAGCCTGACCAACAAGGAGAAGACCCATCTCTTCTAAAAATACAAAATTAGTTGGGCATGATGGTGGGCGCCTGTAATCCCAGCTGCTCCGGAGGCTGAGGCAGGAGAATCACTTGAATCCGGGAGGCAGAGGTTGCAGTGAGCCGAGATCATGCCATTGCACTCCAGCCTGGGCAACAAGAGTGAAACTCCATCCCAAAAAAAAAAAAAAAAACTATCATGAGATACTTTAATTCACCTAGCAGATAAATAGGCAAAGATCAGAGTGTGAGAAGCTCCTTGTGTTGTTAGGGTGTGGGGAAGCAGGCACTGCTGACTGCTGTTGGTAGAATGGTAAATTTGTGTAACCTCTTTGGAGGGGAATTTGACAAAGCCTGTCTAAATTTAAAATGTATATGGCCTTTGACCCAGCAAGTTTGCTCTGAGAAGTTATCTTTCAGATATATATGCACACAAAGGCAAAAATCTATGGATAAATATAGCCAGCCGGATGCAGTGGCTCACATCTGTAATCCCAGCACTTTGGGAGGCTGAGGTGCGCCAATCACTTGAGCTCCGGAGTTTGAGACCAGCCTGGGCAACATAGTGCTACTCCATCTCTACGAAAAATACAAAAATTTAGCCAGGCATGGTGGTGCATGCCTATAGTCCCATCTACTTGGAAGGCTAAGGCAGGAGGAGCACTTGAGCCCGGGAGGTCGAGGCTGCAGTGAGCTGTGATCATGCCACAGCTCTCCAGCCTGGGCGACAGAGCAAGACTTTGTCTCAAAAAATAATAATAACAATAACAAATAAAATACTTGTGCTCACTTTGGCAGCACATATGCTAAAACTGGAATGATACAGAGTAGTTTATCATGGCCCCTGTTTAAATTTTAAAAAAAGAAATAGCCTTGACTGAGTGATGTGGTTCACGCCTATTATCCCAGCACTTAGGGAGGCCAAGGCAGGCAGGCATTTGAGATCAGCCTGAGCAACATGGTGAAGCCTCATCTCTACACAAAATACAAAAGTTAGCTGGGCATGGTGGTGCATGTCTGTAGTCCCAGCTACTTGGGAGAAAGAAGTGGGAGGATCGCTTGAACCCAGGAGATGGATGTTGCAGTGAGCCAAGATCACACCACTACACTCCACCTTGGGAGACAGAGTGAGACCCAATCTCAAAAAGAATAAAAAGAAAAAGAAAAAGAATAGCTTTCATTGCAGTGGTTTTAGTAGCACCATACTGGAAGCAAGCTGAAGATCCAACAGGAAGGGATTGCTAGCTGAAGTGTGGTCCATCTACACTGGCACCATCTGATAGAGCTTTCTGCAGTGATGGAAGTCGCCTGTGTCGCCACCCAGTACAGTGGCTCCAGTCATGTGTTTCCACTGAGCACTTGAAATGTGGCCAGTACACCTGAGGTACTAACTTTATTTAATTTTAATTAATTTAAATTTAGCTGGCTGTGGTGCTGCACACCTATAGTCCCAGCAACTTGGGAGGCTGAGGTGGGAGGATCGCTTGAGGCTGGGAGGTTGAGGCTGCAGTGCGCTATGATTGTGCCACTACAGTCCAGCCTGAGCAACATAGCAAGACCTCATCTCTGAAAAATAAAAATGAAGAAGATAAATTTAAATAGCCATGTGTGATTAGTGATTACCATCTCAAACAGTACAGACCTCCCAAAGCACTGGGATTACAGGTGTGAGCCACTGCACCCGGTGTTAAAAAAAAAAAATTATTATGGCCGGGCGCGGTGGCTCAAGCCTGTAATCCCAGCACTTTGGGAGGCCGAGACGGGTGGATCACGAGGTCAGGAGATCGAGACCATCCTGGCTAACACGATGAAACCCCGTCTCTACTAAAAAAATACAAAAAACTAGCCGGGCGAGGTGGCGGGCACCTGTAGTCCCAGCTGCTCTGGAGGCTGAGGCAGGAGAACAGCATGAACCGGGAGGCGGAGCTTGCAGTGAGCTGAGATCCAGCCACTGCACTCCAGCCTGGGCGACAGAGCGAGACTCCGTCTCAAAAAAAAAAAAAAAAAATTATTAAAAATTTAAAAAGAATGATCATGGGCCAAGTACGGTGGCTCACACCTGTCATCCCAGCACTTTGGGGGACTGAGTTGGACAGATCACTTGAGACCAGGAGTTCCAGACCACCCTGGGCAACATGGTGAAACCCCCATCTCTACAAAAAATACAATAGCTGGGACTACAGGCGCCCGCCACCACACCCGGCTGATTTTTTGTATTTTTAGTAGAGAAGGAGTTTCGCTGTGTTGGGAGGCTGAGGCAGGAGAATGGCGTAAACCTGGGAGGTGGAGCTTGCAGTGAGCTGAAATCGTGCCACTGCACTCCAGCCTGGGCAACAGAGCGAGACTTCGTCTCAAAAGAAAAAAAAGTTAGGGCCAGGCGCAGTGGCTGACACCTGTCATCCCAGCACTTTGTGGGGCTGAGGCAGGTGGATCACTTTAGCCCAGGACTTTGGGACCAGCCTGGGCAACATGGTGAAACCCTGTCTCTACAAAAAAACACAAAAATTGGCTGGGCATGGTGGTGCACACCTATTAGTCCCAGCGACTTGGGAGGCTGAGGTGGGGGGATCACTTGAGCCTGGGGAAGTCAAGGCTGCAGGGAGCCATGATCTCACCATTGCACTCTGGGCTGGGCAACAGAGTGAGACCCTGTCTCAAAAAATAATGATAATAATACCAGTCTGGCCAACATGGTGAAACCTCGTCTGTACTAAAAATACAAAAATTGGCTGGGTGTGGTGGCACACACCTGTAATCCCAGCTACTCGGGAGGTTGAAGCATGAGAATCGCTTGAACCTGGGAGGCAGAGTTGCGGTGAGCGGAGATCTCGCTGCTACACTCCAGCCTGGGCAACAAGAACGAAACTCTGTTTTATTTATATATATATAAATTCAGCATATATATATATGCTGAAATTCCTGCAAACTAACGTTAGCTTTGTCTTCATTGTGGGCAGAATGGCAATAACATCATCTGGAGGTTATGATGATGTCATCTGGGTAGCAGGTAAATTTTTTTTTTTTTTTTAGACCGAGTCTCGCTCTGTCGTCCAAGCTGGAGTGCAGTGGCGCGATCTCGGCTCACTACAACCTCCTCCTCCCAGGTTCAAGGGATTCTCCTGCCTCAGCCTCCCAAGTAGCTGGGACTACAGGCATGCGCCACTACGCCCAGCTAATTTTTGTATTTTTAGTAGAGACGGGGTTGATTGGCCAGGATGGTCTCGATCTCTTGACCTCATGTTCTGCCCACCTCGGCCTCCCAAAGTGCTGGGATTACAGGCATGAGCCACGGCGCCCGGCCAACAGGTAAATTTTTTTTCTCCTTACACTGGGCCCCACAGAAGAGGGTGAGGTTTGGCTGCAGCTTTGGGGGATATAGCTAAGGAAGGATGTCAACTCTAGGCCAAGGACAGGAATGACCTATCAGATCCCCCAGGGAAGAAGCAGAACCCTGGAGCATTAATATCTGCGGCACACAATTGTGATTTCTCTGCGTTGCCGTTTCCTTTCACTACCCCCATGTCTAGCTGTCCTAAGGAAAGAGCCAGATCCCTGAGGCAGCCCAGAGAAGCCAAGTCTAAGGTGTCAAGAGGTCATGGGCAGAATCTCCCAAGGCAGCCAGCTGGCTGAGTGACAAATGACGACAATCACAGATTTGTGGAGAGTACAAGCATTCTTCAGAAACTCCCAAAAATACCAGCGAGGGGAAACTGGTAAGTGGACTTCCTCGAGGACTCACGCACAGTGCAGAAGAGACCACTGTCCCATGCGCTTGCAGGGACACACTGGCCCCTAAACACTGGCCCACACAGCACGGAGTCACACTTGCCCCTCCCTCTTGCCTATGGTCGCTCCCCAGCCACAGTTGATGCTAACGAGCTTTGCCCTTCACTCCCAGGAGGTCGGCAGCTTTTGCACATTTTAAGATCACTTAAGAGTTTATAAATGGCCGGGCGCGGTGGCTCAAGCCTGTAATCCCAGCACTTTGGGAGGCCGAGACGGGCGGATCACGAGGTCAGGAGATCGAGACCATCCTGGCTAACACGGTGAAACCCCGTCTCTACTAAAAAAAATACAACAAATTAGCCGGGCGAGATGGCGGGCGCCTGTAGTCCCAGCTACTTGGAGGCTGAGGCGAGAGAATGGCGTAAACCCGGGAGGCGGAGCTTGCAGTGAGCTGAGATCCGGTCACTGCACTCCAGCCTGGGCGACAGAGCGAGACTCCCGTCTCAAAAAAAAAAAAAAAAAAAAAAAAGAGTTTATAAATATGTCCTGTTTCTCTATGACCATCGCTATGGAAGAGACGAAGGTGTCCTAACCTGTTCCCATCAAAACTTGTGTTCTAACCCTAAAAGGAAAAGCAGCAATAAAAACAACCAAAACATTTTTTTTTTTTTTTTTTTTTTTGAGACGGAGTCTCGCTCTGTCACCCAGGCTGGAGTACAGTGGCCGGATCTCAGCTCACTGCAAGCTCCGCCTCCGGGTTACGCCATTCTCCTGCCTCAGCCTCCCGAGTAGCTGGGACTACAGGCGCCCGCCACCTCGCCGGCTAGATTTTTGTAGATTTTTTTAGTAGAGATGGGGTTTCACCGTGTTAGCCAGGATGGTCTCGATCTCCTGACCTCGTGATCCGCCCGTCTCGGCCTCCCAAAGTGCTGGGATTACAGGCTTGAGCCACCGCGCCCGGCCCAAAACATTTTTTAAAAATAGGTTTATAGTTTCAAAAACAATAGAAAGAATAAGAGCCAAGCCTAGAGGTGCGCACCTGTAATCCCAGCTACTTGGGAGGCTGAGGCAAGAGGATGGCTTGAGCTAGGGAGGTTTAGGCTGCAGTGAGCTGTGATTATGCCACTGCACTCCAGCCTGGGCGACAGAGGGAGACATCATTTGTAAAAAAAAAAAAAAAAAAAAAATTTTGTTTTTGAGATGGAGTCTCACTTTGTCGCCCAGGCTGGAGTGCAGTGGCATAATCTCAGCTCACTGTAACCTCCACCTCCTGAATTCAAGCGATTCTCCTCCCTCAACCTCCCAAGTAGCTGGGATTACAGGTGCATACCACCACACCTGGCTAATTTTTCTATTTTTAGTAGAGACAGGATTTCACCGTTGGCCAGGCTGAGATCTCCAACTCCTGACCTCAGGTGATCCGCCCACCTCGGCCTCCCAAAGTGCCGGGATTACAGGCGTGAGCCACTGCACCAGGTGTTAAAAAAAATAAAAAATAAAAAATTTAAATTTGAAAAGAATGATCATGGGCCGAGTACGGTGGCCCACACCTGTAATCCCAGCACTTTGGGGGACCGAGTTGGACAGATCACTTGAGACCAGAAGTTCAAGACCAGCCTGGGCAACATGGTGAAACCCCCATCTCTACAAAAAATACAAAAATTAGCCAAGTGTGGTGGCACACATCTATTTTCCTAATTACTTAGGAGGCTAAGGTGGGAGGATCACTTGAGCTCAGGAGTTCAAGACCAGCCTGGCCAACATGGGGAAATCCCAACTCTACAAAAAATACAAAAAATTAGACATGATGGTGAACGCTTATAGTTCCAGCTATTTGGGAGGCTGAGGTGGGAGAATTGCTTGAGCGCAGAAGTTGCAGTGAGCCAAGATAGTACCACTGCACTCCAGCCTGGGCAATAGAGCCAGATCTTATCTCAAAAAAAAAAAAAAAGCAAAAACAAAACAAAACCCAATGAACGTGTAATCCAATTCTGGCTAATGCTGGCAAGTCCGCTAAGAGGACTTCTGGGAAAGATTTTCTTGCTCCTAACAGGAATCACAGGAAAGAGATGTCACCTTCCCTTCCTCTGGGCATTGTCTACATGCGATGTCGGGAACTGCTCAGCCATCTTGCTGACAACCTGAGAAAAAAAGACCACACAGAGAGGAGGCCAGAGCCCTAGCTCTGAATGTCTTACTCTGAAGATAATATCAATATATTTCCTTTTCTTTTTTTTTTATTTTTTTTTAGACAGAGTCTCACTATGTCACCCAGGCTGGAGTGCAGTGGCCGGATCTCAGCTCACTGCAAGCTCCGCCTCCCAGGTTTACGCCATTCTCCTGCCTCAGCCTCCCGAGTAGCTGGGACTACAGGCACCCGCCACCTCGCCTGGCTAGTTTGTTTTTTTTTTTGTATTTTTTAGTAGAGATGGGGTTTCACCATGTTAGCCAGGATGGTCTCGATCTCCTGACCTCGTGATCCGCCCATCTCGGCCTCCCAAAGTGCTGGGATTACAGGCTTGAGCCACCGCACCCGGCCAATATATTTCCTTATTGTTTAGGCCAATTGGGTTGAATTTTCTTCCACTGGAAGTATCCTAATACAGTAGAGTCTCAATAAAGTTTTTATTAAATAAATAACTAGGGGCTGGGCACAGTGGCTCATGCCTATAATCCCAGTACTTTGGGAGGCTGAGGCACAAGGATTGCTTGAGGCCAGGAGTTCAAGATCAGACTGGGCAATATAGTGACACTCTGTCTCTACAACAACAACAAAAAAAATCAAAAAAGTAGCTAGGCATGGTGGTGCACACCTGTAGTCCTCCCTGCTTGGGAGGCTGAGGTGGGAGAATGGCTTGAGCCCAGGAATTCAAGGCTGCAGCGAGCTATGGTTGCACCATTGCACTCTAGCCTGAGTGACAGAGCAAGACACTATCTCTAAAATATGAATAAAGAAATACATAAATGGATACCTACATTTGTTAAAAATAAGATCTCAAGCCGGGTGTGGTGGTTCACACGTGTAATCCCAGCACTTTGGGAGGCCGAGGCAGGCGGATCACCTGAGGTCAGGAGTTTGAGACCAGCCTGACCATCATGAAGAAACCCTGTCTCTACTAAAAATCCAAAAAAAATTAGCTAGGCGTGTTGGTGCATGCCTGTTATCCCAACTACTCGGAGCCTGAGGCAGGCGAATCACTTGAACCTGGGAGGCAAAGGTTGCGGTAAGCCAAGATTGCACCATTGCACTCCAGCCTGGGTAACAAGAGCACAACTCCATCTCAGAAAAAAAAAAAAAAAGATCTCAAATAGTAACCAGTAGTGATGAAACTTTTTTCTTTTTTGAGACAGGGGCTTGCTGTGTCACCCAGGCTGGAGTGTAGTGGCGCAAGCATGGTTCACTACAGCCTCCACCTCCCAGGCTCAAACAGTCCTCCCACCTCAGCCTCCTGAGTAGCTGGGACTACAGGTGTACACCACCACTCCCAGTTAATTTTTGTATTTTTTATTTTATTAATGTATCTGAAGCTCACTCTTCCTCAATACAATTACCTTGTATTAATTCAGTTAAAAGATATTTAACCCATTTACTCAGCTGGTCACAGTGGCTCACACCTGTAATCGCAGCACTTTGGGAGGCCGAGGTGGGTGGATCACCTGAGGTCGGGAGTTCGAGACCAGCCTGGCCAACATGGTGTAACCCTGTCTCTACTAAAAATACAAGAAAAAAAAAAAATTAGCTAAGCGTGGTGACAGGCACCTGTAATCCCAGCTACTGGGGAGGCTGAAGCAAGAGAATCGTGTGAACCTGGGAGGCAGAGGTTGAAGTGGGCCAAGATCATGCCACTGTACTCCAGCCTGGGCAACAGAGTGAGACTCTTTTTTTAAAAAAAAAAAAAAGTATTTCAAAGGTATTTCATCCATTTACTGATAGCAACATTTGAAGCCAGTGGTTCCCAGGACATTAGTTTCACTAGGAGAGTTTTTTTTTTGTTTTTTTTTTTGTTTGTTTGTTTTTGAGGTGGAGTCTCGCTCTGTCGCCTGGACTGGAGTGCAGTGGCCGGATCTCAGCTCACTGCAAGCTCCGCCTCCCGGGTTTACGCCATTCTCCTGCCTCAGCCTCCCGAGTAGCTGGGACTACAGGCGCCCGCCACCTCGCCCGGCTAGTTTTTGTATTTTTAGTAGAGACGGGGTTTCACTGTGTTAGCCAGGATGGTCTCGATCTCCTGACCTCGTGATCCGCCCGTCTCGGCCTCCCAAAGTGCTGGGATTACAGGCTTGAGCCACCGCGCCCGGCCTAGGAGAGTTTTTTTAAATGCTGATGCCTGGGCCCCACTCCAGACCAAGCATTTGGTATTTGTTGAAAGCCCTCCAGCCCCATCTCTTCACTTGCTTTTCCCACCTCAGTTACGCTGGTCTCCTTTCTGTTCTTCAAATACGCCCAAGTCTTCCAGCCCCAGGGCCTCCGTGGTATTTCCTGACTCGGTACCTTCTGCAAAGCTAAGGCCCATCTTCCAGGTCTCATATAAATAGTGTCTTTCCTGAAAGCCTCTCCTGACCATCCGCAAGTAGGATCCCAAACCCCTCCCAGTCAACCTGACAGCCTCATATAACTCCTGTCACCATGTGTAATTTTTGCTTACTAGCAAATCAAACAGAAGCAAGCCATTGGATTGTTTCTATTTTTTTTTTTTTTCAGACAGAGTCTCATGAGCCTCTGTACAAAATAGAAAAGTTGATGGGATTTCAGGGAAAATGGATAATCTTCAGTTGGGGCAGTCAAAGAAGGCTTTATGGAATCTTTGAATTAGATCTTGACATTATATTTTGACAGTACTTTAAATAAATACAAATAATGTTATTTTTTCTTAAGACTCATGCAACCTCATCTATGTAAGGGAATCCTTACATAGTGTTCATTCGAGTGTAAAACCACACTTTGGGATGCTTTACAATTTAACAATCAGGAACACTTACTCTATTTTATTGACTTAAATTTGTCGAGGTGGCAGGGAACAACTGAGTGAAGGGTGGGAAATGGCAGTGTGTATGTGGGGGAAAAAGTAGCCAGCAGATAAGGGAAGCAGGGTGCAGAGTATTTTGAGGGGTTAGACCTGACCAGCTACAACAGGAAATAGAGGCTCTAGATTGAAGAATGGCTACAATGGATGTTACGGAGAAATTCCAGCTGGGGTGGAAACATATAGCTGCAAAATTGGAAGAGCAGCTTATTCTAGGCAGAAAAGAAGAAAGTAAAAGGCATCTGAGGGGATAGTAAATTAATGCTTACTGATAAGTAAACAAGCCTCTGGAAGTAGAAAGGTAAAAGCATAAATTGCTTGGTCAACCACAACCGCTTGGGAGTGCTGCAGGCTTCATGACTAAACCAAAGTCTGTCCCTGAAGCTCCCTCTTCCGACAGAAATAAACACTGCACACTAAGCTGGCTGACTCCTTTAAATTAAAAGGCGCTTGCCAATCTCTAAACAGTATACCTGTATGGGAGTCACAATTGTAGTATCTTGGTGAGGGTTTTGTTGTGCCTTCAGGCAAACTATAAAAGGAACACTAATTTAAATAAATACAAACAATGTTATTTTGTTCTTAAGATTCATGCAACCACATCTATGTAAGTGAATCCTTATATGGTATTCATTCAAGTGTGAAACCAAACTTAGGGATGCTTTAAAATTTAACAATCAGGAACAAGACTCTGTTAAAAAAAAAAAAAAAAAAGAAAGAAATGTTAGAACTCTGTCAAACTATAAAAATATAACGTGAAATAGCGCAGTGCAGAACAGACTGTACAGACCAGTGTGTACCTTTCGTATAAAGGGGAATTACATATATTATATATAACATTTGTTATTATTTATGTATATACAGTACTCGCTATATATGCATAAAGTCTGAAAGTACATGCTGGGGGGAAGGGGTGGATGGGAGACAAGGATGGAAGATTTTTTTTTGTTCGTTTGTTTGTTTTTGGAGACCGTGTCTCACTCTGTCACTCAGGCTGGAGTGTGGTGGCACGATCTTGGCTCACTGCAACCTCCACCTCCCAGGTTCAAGTGATTCTCCCACCTCAGCCTCCCGAGTAGCTGGGACTACAGGTGTGCGTCACCACATCCAGCTAATTTTTGTATGTTTATTAGAGATGAGGTTTTGCCAATATATATATATTAGCCAGGCTGGTCTCAAACTCCTGACCTCAGGTGATCTGCCCACCTCGGTCTCCCAAAGTGCTAGGATTACAGGATTACAGGTGTGAGCAGTGAGCAGCCTGGAAGATTTTTTTTTTTTTCTTTTTGAGACGGAGTCTCGCTCTGTCGCCCAGGCTGGAGTGCAGTGGCCCGATCTCAGCTCACGGCAAGTTCCGCCTCCCGGGTTTACGCCATTCTCCTGCCTCAGCCTCCCAAGTAGCTGGGACTACAGGCGCCCGCCACCTCGCCCGGCTAGTTTTTTGTATTTTTTAGTCGAGACGGGGTTTCACCGTGTTAGCCAGGATGTAGATTTTTTGTTATATACTGTTTAAAAGTTTTTAAGTAGTTGAAACACATGAAGACATCACCTCAAAAAGTCACATTGATTCAAAAATATGCACATTAAGGATTTTTTGGAAAAATTTAAAAATTGAGAAATATCACAGGGCAGTAATACAGTAATCATGAATAATTACAAAAATAAGTGCTGGCTGGGCATGGTGGCTCATGCTTGTAATCCCAGCACTTTGGGAGGCCAAGGCGGGTGGATCACAAGGTCAGGAGCTCGAGACCATCCTAGCTAACACGGTGAAACCCCATCTCTACTAAAAACAGAAAAAATTAGCTGGGCCTGGTGGCGGGTGCCTGTAGTCCCAGCTACTCGGGAGGCTGAGGCAGGAGAATGGCATGAACCCGGGAGGCGGAGCTTGCAGTGAGCCAAGATCGCACCACTGCACTCCAGCCTGGACAGAGCGAGACTCTGTCTCAAAAAAAGAAAAGTATCCCTGGAAAGTAAAATTGAGTAGGGAATTTAAGTGGGTTATTATCACCTTTGACTTTATAAACCTGCACACACACACACAAAATGTGTATGTATTTAATTACAAACTAATTAAAGACCTGGCGTGGTGCCTCACACCTGTAATCTCAGCGCTTTGGGAGGCAGAGGCAGGAGAATCACTTGAGGCAGGAGTTTGAGACCAACCTAGGCAACAAGTGAAATCCTCTATTTTTTTTTTTTTTTTTTTTGAGACTGAGTCTGGCTCTGTCGCCCAGGCTGGAATGCAGTGACACAATCTCGGCTCACTGCAACCTCCACACCGTGGGTTCAAATGATTCTCCTGCCTCAGCCTCCTGAGTAGCTGAGATTACAGGCACCTGCCAACACACTCAGCTATTTTTTGTATATTTTGTATATTTAGTAGAGATGGGGTTTTGCCTTGTTGGCCAGGATGATCTCTAACTCCTGACCTCAGGTGATCCGCCCGCCTCAACCTCCCAAAGTGGCTTACAGGCGTGAGCCACCGCACCTGGCCTGAAATCCCCTATTTTTAAAAAGGGTAAATAAATGTGTTTTTTTTTCCTCTGGGAGTGACAATACATGGAAATTTCACCTTCTACATCACTAATTTTATGAATGTGCTTATGTTGCTCTATACTGCTTTTCAAAACTTTTCTAGTACCTATGCTTGTAATTTCGGAATTTCTCATTGAACTTGATAGAAGCACTTTAGTTCAAGGAGCCAAGTGTTCTTCAGTGAGTTTTCAAGTGAGCATCCTTACCTCTACAACATTCGCACAGCTTAAAACAGACTAATGTTCACTCATGCCAAGATCCTGCCAGCTCTGCACAATGCTGTAACACCAGTATGACCCAGTTCCCACATCCCACATCTTCAACAGCTTTAGCAGCCACGGCCTTTCTTGCACTTGACTTGATGCAGCTTTGAAGCTTTCAAAGAGCACTTGACACTGATTTATCAACGTTGCAATGCCTGACAACAAGTGTACATCTTTAAGACACTATTCAAGGTATTTCTTCCTTATACTAAGGTCACCCAGATTTTAATGGGCACTAAAATTACACAGAAATCTGCATACTAACTGGAAGTGATCGCCTGCCCAGTAGTGGTTGAGTTTGTTGGGTTCTTGTAACGTTTCCTGATTCACGTACTCACTTGCATGGGAGGGTCATGGAAATTATTATACATTAGATTCACTCATAATGAAAACTCACAAAGGATTTCCTTAAGATTTACAAATTTCTCAAATTTTAGTCCAGTAACCCTAACCCTAAAGCTAAAACTGGTTTAAGCCACCCTTAGCTGCTTTACAATTGCGGCAAACGTGAGATTCTTCTACAGCAGAGGTTGTTCATGAATCCCCTAAAACTTTAGGGGAGAGGGGAAGGAGTGATTCTCCTTGGGAAAAACCTTCCAAGACCTTTAAAGGGCCTCTGGATGACTGCCTGGTGTCCACCTCTTGTATTAAATCAGTTTCCCTGCAACTTCCACCTTTGGTTCTAGTCAACACCTTACCAGGACCCTTCGATTGGGCAAATGCTACTATACACTTGGGACAAATCCAAAGGTCAATTGTTTCCCCCACTGGTTATGTGCCAATCCTCCATCTATAGTCACATAAAATGTGCCATTTTATCAGCAAGAATTGTTTCAAGGAATAGCTCATTCTCTAACCAGTAATCCCTCTTCTACACCTTGGTGGCTATGCCTTTTAATGCTTTACCCGCCACATCCTCTTAAAATTTCATCCCATGACTATCTACGCAGCTCAATGTGCATTTACACAGACTCATGTACTTAAAGCATCCTTTCATAGTTACCCTCCCACCACTCCCACCTTTTAAAATTCCTTCCTCCTTCCTGGTGTTCCGGTAATTCTCCCATTCTCTTACCTCACACATCACCCACAAACCAGTATTTTTAAAGTTAAATCTGCGTATGTAAAATACTTCCATCTCCCAACAACTTGTCTTGCTGTTCCCCCAGCAGGAGTACAGTGGCACTCAGATCACTGCAACCTCCGCTTCATTGGTTCAAGGGTTCTCCTGCCTCACCCTCCCATGTAGCTGGAATCACAGGCACTCACCACACCTGCCTTTCTGTATTTTCAGTAGACATAGGGTTTCACCACATTGGCCAAGCTGGTCTTGAAGCTGGCTTTTATTTGCACCCTTCTACAGTTCATACTGTATTAAGGTCAACCCCTTCATTGACATTTCACTGTTACCACAGCAACATCTGTAGACTGGAAACCTTGATCCCCTTCCCCCAGTCTAATGAAAAATAACCTTAACTTTTAAAAAACCACACCAGTTGGGAATGCAACAACTTTATTGAAAGAAAAGTGCAATGAAATTTGTTGAAACCTTAAAAGGGGAAACTTAGACACCCCCCCTCAAGCGCAGGACCAAGTGCAGAGTGGACTCTTTCTGGATGTTGTAGTCAGACAGGGTGCGTCCATCTTCCAGCTGTTTCCCAGCAAAGATCAACCTCTGCTGGTCAGGAGGGATGCCTTCTTTGTCTTGGATCTTTGCCTTGACATTCTCAATGGTGCGCTGGGCTCGACCTCGAGGGTGATGGTCTTGCCAGTCAGGGTCTTCACGAAGATCTGCATCCCACCTCTGAGACGGAGCACCAGGTGCAGGGTGGACTCTTTCTGGATGTTGTAGTCAGACAGGGTACGCCCATCTTCCAGCTGCTTTCCAGCAAAGATCAACCTCTGCTGGTCAGGAGGGATGCCTTCCTTATCCTGGATCTTTGCCTTGACATTCTCGATGGTGTCACTGGGCTCGACCTCGAGGGTGATGGTCTTGCCAGTCAGGGTCTTCACGAAGATCTGCATCCCACCTCTGAGACGGAGCACCAGGTGCAAGGTGGACTCTTTCTGGATGTTGTAGTCAGACAGGGTACGCCCATCTTCCAGCTGTTTCCCGGCAAAGATCAACCTCTGCTGGTCAGGAGGGATGCCTTCCTTGTCCTGGATTTTTGCCTTGACATTCTCGATGGTGTCACTGGGCTCGACCTCGAGGGTGATGGTCTTGCCAGTCAGGGTCTTCACGAAGATCTGCATCCCACCTCTGAGACGGAGCACCAGGTGCAGGGTGGACTCTTTCTGGATGTTGTAGTCAGACAGGTGCGCCCATCTTCCAGCTGTTTCCCGGCAAAGATCAACCTCTGCTGGTCAGGAGGGATGCCTTCCTTATCTTGGATCTTTGCCTTGACATTCTCGATGGTGTCACTGGGCTCGACCTCGAGGGTGATGGTCTTGCCAGTCAGGGTCTTCACGAAGATCTGCATCCCACCTCTGAGGCGGAGCACCAGGTGCAGGGTGGACTCTTTCTGGATGTTGTAGTCAGACAGGGTGCGCCCATCTTCCAGCTGCTTTCCAGCAAAGATCAGCCTCTGTTGGTCGGGAGGGATGCCTTCCTTATCCTGGATCTTTGCCTTGACATTCTCAATGGTGTCACTGGGCTCAACCTCGAGGGTGATGGTCTTGCCAGTCAGAGTCTTCACGAAGATCTGCATTGTCTAACAAAAAAGCCAAACACCACCAGGATTTAGCAATGTACTAATCTTCCTAATACTTAAACTATATGTTATATTCACCTAAATGGTTACTATTTAAAAGGTACCTAAGAAACTTCACAAAATACACTCGCCGACCCGGAACGCATAGTTTAAAACCCAGACTTCAGCTACTTAATAGGTACATAGAACTGACCAAAGAAACTGACGCCTCACTTAACCCTCCCCTCACCAGAGGTCAGGCCCCTGTCGACTCAGGAGGGCCTACCCTAGGCCCCAACGCTGCGTCCTGCGACGGAAAAAAACCTACTGCACACCTACTGGCAGGTGGCCCCACCCTACATTATGAGCCAACAGAACGGATGACGTCACGACACGGTGAGGGTGCGCGCTCAAGCTACCGGTGCACTGACAGGTGACGCCGCCATTAACTGCCGCCCCCGCAACAGTCGACAAACCGAGTTCTCCAGTCAGTGACAGACTTCACATCAAGGTCCCCAAATGGTGCCCCAGCCCACCTCACCAGAATAAAAGCGTTCCCGCACTAGCGAAAACCTCAAAGCCTTGGGTTCTTGCCGCCCACCATGCCCCCCACCCTGTTTCAACGACCTCACAGCCCGCCTCACAAGCGTCTTCCATTCAACAGCCGCCATTTTGCTACGCTCCCCTCCCACCCCCTGCTCAGGGCCACTTTGCTCGCGGACCCAGACTACAGCCTTCGGTGGTCTCTCGACCCGCGGCGTCGGCCTCCCCTCATCCCACCGAGCGGCCCAGCAGCCACGAAAGCCCTGGCCGGCCCAGCAGCCCGCTGCTCACCAAATGGCGATGACACCAACGCACAAACAAGAACTGCGTCCCAACTCCCGGCTGCCACGGAACTAGCTGCGCCACGCCCGGCGCGTCCTTATATAGTGATCGGCGTTCACCGCCCCAAGGAAATCCCTCCGCAGAATCGCCGAGAAGGGACTACTTTTGCTCGCCCGTTCCGGTCTCTGGAAAGAAAACCAGTGCCCTAGAGTCACCCAAGTCCCGTCCCAAAATGTCCTCCTGCTGAGACTGGGGTTCTGGGACCGAGTCTGGTGGGCAGCGGGCTGCCGTCCTGAGCGTCCAAGCGGAAGAATCACGGCGCTCGCTGCGCGCTGCGACCATGACGTGGAGGCGCTCGCCGAGAGGAGGGGGGCGTCCGCGGGAGGCGCCAAAACCCGGTGCGGAGTCCGCGGCGCCCGGAGCGGGTGGGTGGCCCGCGTTCCTCAGCCGCGGCCCCGCGGCCCCTCCCCTCAGCCCCCGCGGTCCCCTCGGGGGGTTCGGCGTTCGGCGGACGTGGGGCGCGGACCGAGCGCCTCCCGCAGAGTCGGGGTCTCCCTCTCCTCCCTCGCGACCCGCCCTGGCCCACTCCGCGAGATGGACGGGTCTTTATTTTTGAATCACATTTGAGATAATAACGGGGTTTCCTTTGCTCAGCCCCCCTCAGCCTTCCTGAGCTTCCCAGGGCGGTCGCGGGGGCTCCCCGGTGCCGCGCCCCTCCCGCGCTGCGGGCCGCGGGTCAAGGACAATGACTCAGCAGATCTCAGGCCAGGCGCGGCCCTAAAGCTGGGGAAAGCTCGAGAACTTTCGAGGGGAGACACTGCAGAGGAGCTGGTGTCCAGGTTAAATTTGGAAAAGGGAGGCGGAAACCCCACACAGTTTTTTTTTTAGCTGGAACCCAAGGCTGAGGGAACGACATCCTTCTAGACTGTTCTTTCACCTTCCTGTCTATTCTGAGGGCCGGGTATGGAAAGGTCCTAGTTGGTTCCAACAGGGAGGCCTGGGAAATTTCTCTGGTTTCAATGGGTACGATTATTGTAATCAGGATCCATTCAATAATCGGACCCATTTAAACCGGAGGTTTTAAAAGACAGGAATAGAATCCCAGTCCTATTTCAGGGCAGGGTAGGGTGTCAAATATGAAATGTAATTCTACAGGGCAATTCTATTTTCATAAAAGAAGTGGGGAGAAAAGCATCACCAGCCAGGTTTTTAAATTTTTACCACAACCTATTTTATGATCCCTATGTGTCATTTCTTCACTATATTTTTAAAGTGTTTTAACATATACGAACATGGTGAGATTTTTTAAATGTGTCTTTTTAAAGTGTACAGTGAAGAGTCTCCTTCATGCCCTCAATTTCCCAGTCACTGTTCCTTCTGGAGTCTTCTAGAAATAGTCCCTGTTTCTACAAATGTATTGGAGGTAGGGAGACTATTTTGATTTCTACCCTTGAAAGCTTCAAAAAGAGAAAAAAAGAGGCTAGCAACTGAAAAATATTTTGCCATTAGGAAAAGACTACATTCTTGTTTTAAGTTATGAACATTACATTATTTAAACGGCACACTTAAAATATGCATCAAAGCAAAATGAACTTGCTACGTATTCTCTATGGTAACCCATGTTTGTGTGTATTTATGAAAATCCAAGATCTGTGCAATATTCAAAATAGACTTTGACATCTCTAATTTTTAACATTTTTAAGAGAATGAATTCATGTGTTAGTGGGAAATTAAAAGGAATAATAAGTGTCATCTTCCAGGATTGGCAGGAAACCCCAGTGAGTTCCAATACACATTTCTGCAAAGTTTTTGTTTTTTGTTTTTCCCCTAGATTTTGGGAAGGAGTTTTGAAAGGAATAAAAAGCTGAGATTCTTTGTGAGGTGACGAGGCCTGGCTTTCAACCACGCCCTGGTTGCTTTTGGCTGTTACTCTGTTGCAAGCCTTGTGATTCATGTTGTTTAAAGGCTGAGTCACCAGCTTTGTGACATAGCTTTTTTCAGAGTCCAAAAGGTACAGAGAAAAAACAGCCCTTACTGCAGAGGGATGGGAGGGAGAGGAGGACAGGAGGAGGAAAAAGGAAGAAGAGGGGATAAGGGTAGGGTGGGTAATGTGCCAAAGGTTAGCTACAAAGAGAAACCAATGTTGTCTCTAGCAGAAAAAAATTACTGAAAACACCCGAGCATTCCCTGACTTAAATGGTTATTGAAGCAAACAGAAGTATACCTTTCCCAAGGTCACTGAGGTGACAGAGAAAGAAAAGAAAATGGCCTCCCAAAACACAATGGTTCTCTAGAACAATGGTTCTCAACAAGGAGTGATTTGCCCTTCAGGGGAGATTTGGCAATATCTGCAGATATTCTTGGTTGTCACAACTCAGGGGAGGTTAGGGGGTGCTGTTACTGATACTAGCACTCTTAGTAGACACCAGGGATGCTGCCAAACATTCTATGAGGGACAGCCCCCCACAATAAAGAATTATCCTACCCAAAATGTTAATAGTGCTGAA
This sequence comes from Trachypithecus francoisi, assembly GCF_009764315.1. Taxonomy (NCBI): domain Eukaryota; kingdom Metazoa; phylum Chordata; class Mammalia; order Primates; family Cercopithecidae; genus Trachypithecus; species Trachypithecus francoisi. The sequence continues at coordinate 8,245,438 of NW_022681456.1, read as the reverse complement.
ATTGAGAAACTGTGTCCTCCAAAGGATTTTTGTTGTTGCAACGACGGCTTTTCTATTTTCCCAAAGGGTTCCCAAAGTCTAAATGTCCCACTTGGACTCAGGAGTCAGGTATCAAGTCACGCTCTTAAAACCTAAACCCTGCTGACCTAGAATGTGATGTGCTAGAATGTGCGAGAATCGGGATGAGTCACTGGATCCGTTTTCAGTTCGTTCCACCCACAGATCCGTCCTTTGCAGGCGCCCCAGAAAAGATTGCTTCAGAGCTGGCACCAATGGAGAAGGGACAGACGCCCAGCAACAGGGCGGGATTGGCAGGCGGAAGGGAGCATGTGACGGGCTGAGCTCACAAAGGGCCCGGGTGCTGGGCTGCAGCTGGGCGGTGCGGGGGTGGATCGGTGCCTGCTCTTCCGCCTTCCTTTCTCCCCTCCCCCTAAGGATTCAGTTCCCCCTTCTGAAAGTCACCACCTTGTATGTGATTTAATCCAGCCCCGTGAAACTGTCTGAGAGCATGAGTGAGGGTCAACAAACTTGTTTCCCCCAAGAAAAAGGGTGGAGTCAGAGAGGTGGTGGGAAGGGTTTGCCTTGCTTTGTCATCGCTTATATAACCAGAAAAGGTTGTCAAGGACGCCTGCAGGTTAAGGCCTGGCAAACAGGAAGAAAAAAAAAACCTTAGGGAATGTGTTCTTCCTGTTTCTACTTATGTTGTATAACTGTGTGGTGAAACACAAACTGCTGCACCTTAAAAATAGCCCATTCGGCCGGGCGCGGTGGCTCAAGCCTGTAATCCCAGCACTTTGGGAGGCCGAGACGGGTGGATCACGAGGTCAGGAGATCGAGACCATCCTGGCTAACACGGTGAAACCCCGTCTCTACAAAAAATACAAAAAACTAGCCGGGCGAGGTGGCGGGCGCCTGTAGTCCCAGCTACTCCGGAGGCTGAGGCGGGAGAATGGCGTGAACCCGGGAGGCGGAGCTTGCAGTGAGCTGAGATCCGGCCACTGCACTCCAGCCTGGGTGACAGAGCAAGACTCCGTCTCAAAAAAAAAAAAAAATTAGCCCATTCATCTCAGCAGTCAAAACCGGACTTAAGAGCTAGTCTCTAAATTTACCTAATTTAGGAACATTAGGAAGTTATTTAACCTATTGGGCTTTGTTTTTGTCGTTTTGGTTTTGTCTTAAAATTGTAAAATACACATAAAGTTTACCATTCTTAAGTGTACATTTTTTGTAGCATGAAGTACATTCAGTGTTGTGCATCACTATCACCGCCATCCATTTCTGGAACTTTTCATCTTGCAAAATAAACTCTGTCCCCATGATAAACTAACTCCCCATTTCTCCTCCCACTAGCCCCTGGCATCCACCATTCTACTTTGTGTCTCTATGAATTTGACTACTCATGTGACCTCATATAATAAGCTTTAAGTGTAAAATAAAATTTAATAGTTGAAAAAGCACTTTTTTCAAAGAGTATTTCTAGGAAGCTCCAGTTCCTCACACTAGCCTTTAACAATAACAACTCCTTGAGGTATTTTTTTTCCTTGTCACGCACTAGCAGAAAGATCTGGCTTTGTTTCTTTGTTTTTTGAAACGGTATCTCGCTCTGTCATGCAGTGGTATCATCATGGCTCACTCTGCAGCCTGGACATTCAGGCTCTGGTGATCCTCCCACCTCAGCCTCCTGGGTAGGTAAGACTACAGGTATGTGCCACCACACCTAAGTTTTGCTTTTTTTGTAGAGAGGAGGGTTTTGCACTTCAGGAGGCTGAGGTAGGTGGATACCTGAGGTCAGGAGTTGGAGACCAACCTGGCCAACGTGCTGAAACTCCATCTCCACTAAAAATACAAACATTATCAGGCACGGTAGCTCACGCCTGTAGTCCCAGCTACTCTAGAGGCTGAGGCAGGAGAATCACTTGAGCCCTAGAGGCAGAGGTTGCAGTGAGTCGAGATCGTGCGACTGCACCCCAGCCTGGGTGACAGAGTGAGACTCTGTCTCCAAAAAATAAAATAAGAGACAGAGGTTTCACCATGTTGCCCAGACTGGTCTTGAACTCCTGGGCTCAAGTGATCCTCCTGCCCTGACCTCCCACAGGGCTGGGAATACAGACGTGAGCCAATGTGCCTGGCTGAAATATTTAATTATAAGGTACAAAGTAATGTCATATAAGTGGGGGTCATAGTAAGAAATAAAAAATAAAAATAAAAAAAATTGAAAAAAATAGCCAGGCATGGTGGCTTGCACGTGTAATCCCAGCATTTTGGGAGGCCAGCGTGAGAGGGTCATTTCAGCCCAGGAGTTAAAGACCAGCCTGAGCTACATGGTGAAACCCTGTCTCTACCAAAACAAAAATTAGCCAGGCGGTGGTGCATGCCTGTAGTTCCAGCTGCTCGGGAGGATGATGTGGGAGCATCGCTTGAGCCCAGGAGTTTGAGGCTGCAGTGAGCTGTGATTGCACTATAGCACTCAGCCTGGGCAACAGGAACAGACCCTGTCTCAAGAAAAATAAATGAATAAATAAACAAAAGAAGAAACGAAACAGCAGTGAAACTGCCTTTACCAAAGTCATAACAGAAAATTATTACAATGAAAGAGATCTGACCTCACTGACGCCATCTTGCGCCTAACCTCCACCATCTTTGCTCATCCCTAGGTGTAGGCTGAACTGACTTTGGAGGAACTTAGTTTATAGTTTAATTTTGAAACAAAGGTGACAACAGCCTTTTTCCAAAACAAGCCCCCTTCCTGCCTGGGTACGAGACCGCTTTGCAGGACTAACAAATTGGTCACAAGATTAGAAATTATGGTTTAGGAGTCACGCAGCTGGAGACTGCAAGATTCTGTCCATGCCCAAATTGCTCCTGAGGATAAAACATCACTATTGTAAAACCTAAGACCAGTGCTTAAGATATTTTGCATACTCTGCACTCATTGGGACAACTGACACCGCCCAGATTGATAAACTGGCTCATCTGGTCTTGTGGCCCCCACCTAGGAACTGACTCAGGGCAAAAGGACAGCTTCGACTCTGTGATTTCATCTCCAACCCAACCCATCAGTACTCCCGATTTCCCGACCTCGCTACCCACCAAATTATCCTTCAAAACTCCAATCCCTGAGTTTTCAGGGAGACTGATTTGAGTAATAGTAAAACTCCCGTCTCCCACACTGCCAGCTGTGTGTGAATTAAACGTTCTCTATTATGCCAGGGTAAGGTGGCTCACGCCTGTAATCCCAGCGCTTGGGGAGGCTGAGGTGGGCGGATCATAATTTCCCTGTCTTAGTAAGTGGGCTCTGTCTAGGCAGCGGGCAAGGAGAAACCTTCGGGCAGTTGCAGAAGATGTAAGTTTTGTGTTAGTCCTGATGACTTCAGAAATTATCTTCAACGTTTTTTCCCTTAAAACCTTGTTGACTTTCAGGGAGAAATAACCTTTCCTGAAGCTCATTAGAAACAAGCTGTCACCAATGCGTCACCACCTAACTGGTGAGTCAGTTCACTAGTTTCAGTTTCCTCATCTCAAAAATGAGAGCTCTGGATCTAAGATTAGATGCTTTTACCATTGAAAACAGGAAGTCAAGTCAAATGAAAGAACGGGGTTAACAGGTGAGGAATTCATTATAATTGCAAAGAACTGTACCACAGAATGCAGCAGAACCCCTCATTTCATTCTTATTATTATTTAGACAGATGGGACCTGGGTAAATTTTAAAAATATTGTTTATTTATTTTTATGTATTTATTTTTGCCTAAAGATCATGCATGCAAGTAAATCTATCTTTCTTTTTTTTCTGTCTTTCTTTCCTTCTTTCTTCCTTTGTTTCTTTCCTTTTCTTTTCTTTATTGAGACAGATCTCCCTTTGTTGCGCAGGCTGCTTTCAAACTCCTGGGCTCAAGCAATACTCCTGCCTCACGCCTCCCAAAGTGCTGGGATTACAGGCCCGAGCCACCATCTTTTGCTTTCAATGGTAAGATACAGAAACACAGTGGAGGTGAAAGCAACTCCATCTTGGATGCTAATCTGCCAAGGTAACTTCTGATTAATGCCTCTTCCAGGAAGGCCTCTAAGATTTCTACTTTACTGTTACCATAAATTCTGCCCTTAGATCAGAACAACCTAGATCATAAATCCTGCTCTTATGTAGATTCATATAACATTCTTGCCTTTGCTTGAGGGGTCGACTTCAATTGTCCTAAATATTCCTTCCCCATGGTATAGAAGCCCTGGGTTGGGGGTTATGGCACAGTGAACTTTATATCCTCTGATGATCATCCTGAGACTATGGCTTCTGTTGGTAAGTCCCTAATAAATGTTTTTGCCTGAGAAACTGGGTTTGTCAGCCCCTTTCTTTGGCCTCTCAGCTCCCTTGACCTTTGGGGTAGGTTTGCAGGTCTCCTCACCACGGAACACAGTGTATGAATATAAATGTAAATTGCATGTGCATTACAGCATGGAGAAGTGTCGCTGAGGAAGCAGAGAGCAAAGCCCTGGTGGGATACGAGTTTGCCTTTGGGTTCCTCCCATGCAAAAGAGGTGGTTAGTGGCAGTGCAGAAGAGTGAGATGGCAAACGGGGGGCCCAGACCTTCCAGCAACTTACACACTTGCCCCCCTGGATGGCCAGGAATGCGTCAACAGCCCTCGAGACCAGTGCAGTGCAATCACAGTGGCACGAGATGTGGTGTACACTCCCCAGATGATCTTCCTGCTCACGTTTGCTGTGGTTTCAATCATCAAGTCAGGTTTTGCCTTAACACTTTTCTGCTGATTACTCCCATCAGCCTCTTCTAGCTCATGTGCATTTGAAACATTAGAGATTTCAGAATGGGAAGACCACGCCTGGTGTGAAAATCTGAGCTCCAAGTAGTGCCCGGAATCATAATACATATAATGATCACATCCATGGCAGTTTAATGATAAGGAGCTATGGACCAAAATGAATAGAGAAATCAGCAAAACTATAATGGAGATGCCGGGGATCGAACCCGGGGCCTCATGCATGCAAAGCATGCGCTCTACCACTGAGCTACATCCCCCTCCCCTTTCTGTGCTTACTTTTGGAAGTCCTTGTTATACTCTGTTCTTAAAGGCTTTTTTTTTTCCTGTTTCCACGTGTTTCATTTTTATTTTTGACTTTTATTACTGTTTTAATTGACACATAACAATTGTGCACATTTATGAAGTGTGGTGTGATGTTGTGATCTATGTACACAATTTGTGATGTTCAAGTCAGGACAATGACCACATCCATCCCTTCAAACATATATCATTTCTTTGAGTTGGGAGACATTAAAAATCTATGCTTCCAGCTATTTGAAAACATAAATAAGTTGTTGTATTCACCCTATAGGGACACTGGAACTTATTCTCCTATTTAGCTGTACTTTTGTATCCAGTAACCCACCTTTGGCTATTCCCACCTCCCCCACCTTCACCACCTGCGGTAACCACTATTCTACTCTCTATTTGTGAGACCAACTATTTCAGCTTCCGCAAATAAGTGAGATCATGCGGTATTTATCTTTCTGTGCTTGGCTTATTTCACTTTATGTAATGTCCCCCAAACTTAACCATGTTTTTGTTTTTGTTTTGTAGAGGAAAAATGCCAGGATTTCATTTTGTTTTGTGTTTTTTTTTTTTTTTTTTTTTTGAGACGGAGTCTCACTCTGTCGCCGGGGCTGGAGTGCAGTGGCCGGATCTCAGCTCACTGCAAGCTCCGCCTCCCGGGTTCACGCCATTCTCCTGCTCAGCCTCCCGAGTAGCTGGGACTACAGGCGCCCGCCATCTCGCCCGGCTAGTTTTTTGTATTTTTTAGTAGAGACGGGGTTTCACAGTGTTAGCCAGGATGGTCTCGATCTCCTGACCTCGTGATCCGCCCGTCTCGGCCTCACCAAAGTGCTGGGATTACAGGCTTGAGCCACCGCGCCCGGCCTGTTTTGTGTTTTTTTAAGGTCGAATAGTATTCTACTGTGTATGTACACCACATTTTCTCTATCCATGTGTCTGTTGACGGACACTTGGGTGGATTCCACATCTAGGCACTTGTGAATAAAGCTGCAATACACATGGGAGTGCGAGAGGCTTTTAGTTTCTGGTTGGTTGGTTTGTTTTGAGACAGAGTTTCACTCTGTCGCCCAGGCTGGAGTGCAGTGGCCTGATCTTGGCTCACTGCAACCTCCACCTCGTGGGTCCAAGCGATTCTCGTGCCTTGGCCTCCCGAGTAGCTGGGACTACAGGTGTGCACCACCACACCTGCTAATTTCTGTGTTTTTAGTAGAGATGGGGGTTTCCGCATGTTGGCTGGGCTGGTCTCGAACTCCTGACCTCAGGTGATCCACTTGCCTCGGCCTCCCAAAGTGCTGGGATTACAGGTGTGAGCCACTGAGCCCAGCCAAGGTTATTTTCTAAATTAAACTTGTGTGTGTTTAACTGAGTGTTAAGAGTTTAGCAAAACCACAACAACAACAACAAAATTGTTTTATGTTTCCCAAGTAGGTCAGCTCTTCATAACCTCGCAAATACAATTCTAGCAGATACCGGAACCAAGGAACAAATGAAAACTGACCCGTTCTTAAATGTTCCTCTTCACAGACAAAAGAGAAGAGAAGAGAAGAGAAGGAAAATTGAATTTCTTTCCAATAAATAAGGGTATTGGCTTGATTGTACCTTCACCCAGAAACCTCTGATTTCTCATCCTTTAAAATCATACCAACCTTCAGTGACTTTGAGGTTTGCATATCAGCTGGAAGACTTTTTTTTCCTCCCAAAAGAACTATTATGGCCGTGCCTGTAATCCCAGCACTTTGAGAGGTTGAGGTTGGCGGATCACTTGAGGTCAGGAGTTTGAGACCAGCCTGGCCAACATGGTGCGAACCCCGTCTCTATCAAAAATACAAAAAATTAGCCAGATGTGGTGGCGAGCGCTTGTTGTCCCAGCTACTCGGGAGGTTAAGGTGAGAGGATTTTTGGAGCCCAGCAAGCAGTGGTTGCAGTAAGTCAAGATCACCCCACAGCACTCCAGCCTGGGAGACAGACCGTTCTGAATATAAAAATGAGCAAACAAATGAAACAGATCCACTTCCCGGAACGAGGGCTTTGGCTCGGAGGAAGGAGTCTCTTTACAATTGCCCACCGAAAAGAGACTTTTTTTTTTTTTTTTTTTTTTTGAGACTAAGTCTGTTGCTCAGGCTAGAGTGCACTGGCAGAATCTTGGCTCAGTGCAGCCAGCCACCACCTCCCAGGTTCAAGCAATTCTCCTGCCTCAGGCTCCTGAGTAGCTGGGATTACAGGAGTGCACCACTATGCCCAGCTAATTTTTGCATTTTTAGTAGAGATGGGGTTTCACCATGTTGGTCAGGCTGGTCTTGAACACCTGACCTCGTGACCCGCGGCACCCCCCACCCCGCCTCCCAAAGTCCTGGGATTACAGGGGTGAGCCACCGTGCCCGGCCCTAAGATCCATTCTTTAACTGTGAATTTGCCTCTCTCTCTTCCAGAGAGTTTCTTAAGCACACCAGGGGAGAGAAGCCACAATGTTTAGTGTCCTTCAGGTCATCACAAAGCCGTTCCTTGGGGGAAAGAGTGGGTGAAAAGCTAGGAGAGGGAAGAAAACTGAAGGCTACACCTCTTTCCATCAGCCTTGACATTTCTTAGCTGGAAATAGACACTTACTGTGATACGGAAAACGGGCATCAAAAATGTCCTGCCACCTCGTTCTCCACAGTTCCCTGACCGGTGCTGGCACCTGTGACTCTTCCTAGCCAAAGGCCATGCAGAATTGTCAGAAAAGTTAGTAGACTTGGGGAAGGAAGTGCTGGACACATCAGCTGTGATTGCAGCATCTAACCTCTGGGCCTCATGTGTGAAATAGAGATTTGAATGTACCTACCTCATCTGGTTGTTGTGACAATTTAGTGAGTTACACATAAAACATGTATAATAGTGCCTGGTAGAAAGCACAGGCTCTGGGCCGTGTGCAGTGGCTCAGGTCTGTAATCCCAGTGCTTTAGGAAGCCGAGGTGGGAGGATTGCCTCAGCCCAGGCGTTCAAGACCTGCCAGGGAAACAAAGTGAGACACCCCACCCCACCACCACTCAGAAGACTGAGGCAGGAGGATCTCTTGAGTCTGGGAGGTCAAGACTAAAGTGAGCTGAGATTGTGCCACTGCCCTCCAGCCTGGGCGACAGAGCAAGACCCTGTCTCAAAATTAAATAAATAAATAAGGCCAGGCGCAGTGGCTCACAACTGTAATCCCTGCACTTTGGGAGGCCGAGGTGGGTGGATCACCTGAGGTCAGAAGTTGGAGACCAGCCTGGCCAACATGAGGAAACCCCCGTCTCTATTAAAAACACAAAAAAGTAGTGGGGCATGGTGGCGCGCGCCTGTAATCCCAGCTACTCAGGAGACTCAGGCAGGAGAATCTCTTGAACACAGGAGGTGGAGGTTACAGTGAGCCGAGGTCGCACTACTGCACTCCAGCCTGGGCAACAAGAGCAAAACTCCATCTCAAATAAATAAATAAATACATACATACATACATACATACATACATAAATAAGTAAGTAAGTAAGTAAGTAAATACAAAGCAGGGACTGTGGCCGGGCGCGGTGGCTCAAGCCTGTAATCCCAGCACTTTGGGAGGCCGAGACGGGCGGATCACGAGGTCAGGAGATCGAGACCATCCTGGCTAACACGGTGAAACCCCGTCTCTACTAAAAATACAAAAACTAGCCGGGCGAGATGGCGGGCGCCTGTTAGTCCCAGCTACTCGGGAGGCTGAGGCAGGAGAATGGCGTAAACCCGGGAGGCGGAGCTTGCAGTGAGCTGAGATCCGGCCACTGCACTCCAGTCCGGGCAACAGAGCGAGACTCCGCCTCAAAAAAAAAAAAAAAAGAAAAAAAAGAAAGCAGGGACTGTGAAATGTGGGTCTGGCTGTTACAAACGTGTTATTATCATAGAACTCTACTGGAGGGCAGTTGCCTCTTCTTTTCAGCCCGGTGTGGTGCTTTGCTGACCCGTTTTGGGGAGATGGGGGAGAGCAAGAGGGCAGTGGAGAGGTGAGGAATGGGGACCACCGTGCAAAACCATCCTCTGACCTCATTCCCCCAGCCTAAGTGGGAGCCACGGGGGAGAGACCCTGGCAGCAGAAGAGCAGGATGGCGCCATAGGGGGCATCATTTTGGACGTGGTTGAGGAGCCAGCCCACAGGTTGTATTCAGTCCGCAGGTGCCCCTGCTTCCTCTTGTGCCCACCCACCTGGCTGCCAGAGGGCACTGCTCAGAACAAACGAATATTTCTCTCTGCATGAAACTCTCAGAATCAAACCCATGCCTCCTGCCCTCTGTATCCCTTCAAGGTACGATGTAATCCCTCCTCTGAGGGCCGCTCTGACTTCACCTCCTGCTGCCCTCTCCTCCCTCTCCTCTTCCTGCCACACCAGCCTCCTCACTGTTTCTTCCCAGCTCAGGGCCTTTGCACTTGCTGTTTCCTCTGCCTAGAATGCTATTTAGATCTTCTAATTCTTCTTTATTTTTTGAGGCGGAGCGTCGCTCTTGTTGCCCAGGCTGGAGTGCAATGGCGCGATCTCGGCTCACTGCAACCTCTGCCTGCCAGGTTCAAGCAATTCTCCTGCCTCATCCTCCCAAGTAGCTGGGATTACAGGCATGCGCCACCACGCCCAGCTAATTTTGTATCCAGCTAATTTTGTATTTTTTGGTAGAGACGGAGTTTCTCCATGTTGGTCAGGCTGTTCTCAAACTCCCGACCTCAGGTGATCCACCCGCCTCAGCATCTCAAAGTGCTGGGATTACAGGCGTGAGCCACCGTGCCCCGCCGCCAATTCCTCTTCCTTTTTTTTTTTTTGAGACGGAGTTTTGCTCTTGTTGCCCAGGCTGGAGTGCAATGGCGTGATCTTGGCTCACCGCAACCTCCACCTCCCAGGTGCAAGCGATTCTCCTGCCTCAGCCTCCCCAGTAGCTGGGATTATAGGCACGCGCCACCAAGCCCAGCTAATTTTGTATTTTTAGTCGAGATGGGGTTTCTCCGTGTGGGTCAGTCTTGTCTCGAACTCCCGACCTCAGTTGATCTGCCCACCTCGGCCTCCCAAAGTTCTGGGATTACAGGCGTGAAACCCCTGTCTCAAAACGGTGAAACCCCATCTCTACTAAATATACAAAAATTAGCCGGGCCTGGTGGCACGGGCCTGTAATCCCAGCTACTTGGGAGGCTGAGGAAGGAGAATCGCTTGAACCCAGAAGACGGAGGAGGAGGAGGAGACTGCGCCACTGCACTCCAGCCTGGGGGCAGAGCGAGACTCCATCTCAGAAAAAAAAAGAAAGAAAGAAATTGATGAACACTTCCGCATGCGAGCATTGCCTTTTTCTTGCTTTTCTGTAACCGTGTGACACGCAGCAAGGCCACAGACAACCACAGAACCAGATTTCCGTTAACCTGCAGGGTTTATTATTCTTAGGAAGAGTGAGGAAAAATACAGAGGAACAGTAAAAACATCTAAAGCCTCCCCGTCGGGGAATCGAACCCCGGTCTCCCGCGTGACAGGCGGGGATACTCACCACTATACTAACGAGGACCGCCCATGAGGGCCTGATTTCAGGTCACTGTCTTAAAGGAAACCTAGCTTTCCCTAAACAGGTTCCAAAGAATTAAATATCTTTTGTTTCCCACAAAACAACAGGTCCGACTTGACTTCATGCCATTTTCAGGCGATCGTTTCCTGCTCAGTCTTTGATTTTGCCACGAGAGTTCAGAAAGCAGATATTAAAAAACAGAAAGCAAAAATGAACAAACACGCATCAGCAAATGCATTTGAGACATGAAGAAGGTGGAGACGGGAAAAACTTGACCTTATTTGATTTACCCATACGGTGAGTGACGGGGGAGTTCCCTTCCCCTCCGGCTCCTCGTGGACACTGCTCGGGGCTTTCTTAAATGTAGAAAGTAAAAGCGTTTAATTAATTGTAAAGAATCGGCTCCGTCTATGCACCTCCTTTTTCCCCCCGCTCCAGGAAAGAAAAGCGAAACTGCCGAAACCCGGGATCGAACCAGGGACCTTTAGATCTTCAGTCTAACGCTCTCCCAACTGAGCTATTTCGGCAGCCGTTGCGTGTACGGTACTCTTTTATCCTCCTGATCATTTTGCCACCCCGGGTCTTTGGCACTGACGCTGAGAAGGCAGGTTCAATAGGGACCGCTTGCGGTGGCCTTCTCGTCTGGCAAGGCCACGACCTCCGAGAAGCCGTCTCTGATCATATTTCCCGACATGGCCCAGGACTTACTATTTATTGTTAACGTTATCATTTTCCTTGTCTGTCTCCCCAGCTAGCATGACAAACGCAAGAGGAGCAGGAACCTCGTCTACCTCGGGCACCGCTCTGTCCCTCAGTACCTAGAAGAGTGCCTAGCATGTTGTAGGGGCTTGACAAATATTTGTTGACTGATTGACTGACTGAATGAATGAATGCATGCATGCATGAATGAATGAATCCCACCCAGCTCAGAGCTCAGGTTTCTCAAGCCCCCTTCTCTGCGCAAAGGAAAAAGGTCATCCCCTGGGCGCAACTGAGCAGCGCGAGGCGTGGCAGGAATGTTGATCCCGCCAGGGCCTGCGGGAGGACGCGTCGGCCGGACAGCAGCTCACTGCAAGCTCCGCCTCCCAGGTTCACGCCATTCTCCTGCCTCAGTCTCCCGAGTAGCTGGGACTACAGGCGGCCGCCACCACGCCTGGCTAATTTTTTGTATTTTTAGTAGAGACGGGGGTTTCACCGTGTTAGCCAGGATGGTCTCGATCTCCTGACCTCGTGATCTGCCCGCCTCGGCCTCCCAAAGTGCTGGGATTACAGGTGTGAGCCACCGGCCCGGCCTTTATTTATTTACTTAAAATCCATGACTTCATTTTGATTCTGACAACTTTCACAACATCATGGGTTGAAAGTAGTAACTTGTGTTTTACTTCCGTTTATTTAAATACTTCTAAGGGCCAACCTTTTCTGTAAGTTTTATTAATGAATCATTTTTCCTCTTCTGTAAATTCATTACCTGTTGATTGTGATCTATTGATATTTTTGAATTTTTCTTAGTGATTAAAAAATTATTTCTATAATAAAGATAATTAGGCTGGGCGAGGTGGTGGCTCACACCTGTAATCCTAGCACTTTGGGAGGCTAAGGCGGAGGGATTGCTTGAGCTCAGGAGTTTAAGACCACCCTGGCTCCTCCTAGATGACTGAAAGGACACAACATAATGGATATGCTGTAATTGATAAAGAGACATTAAAAAAAGTAAAATCAGGAAGATTACCAAATAGTTGGTCTGCTCAAGCTTGCAAGTTATTCGCACGTAGTTAGGCCCTAAAATATTTACAGAACCAGGTAGGAACCATCTATACTGACTCTAAATATGCCTTCAGGGTGTCTCATACATTTGGAAAATTTTAGGCTGAGCGAGAACTAATTAACAGTAAAGGTAAAGAACTTGCTCATGAAACACTAGTTGTTGATGTTCTTAATAATCTTCAGTTGGCCGGGCGCGGTGGCTCAAGCCTGTAATCCCAGCACTTTGGGAGGCCGAGACGGGCGGATCACGAGGTCAGGAGATCGAGACCATCCTGGCTAACACGGTGAAACCCCGTCTCTACTAAAAATACAAAAACTAGCCGGGCGAGGTGGCGGCGCCTGTAGTCCCAGCTACTCGGAGGCTGAGGCAGGAGAATGGCGTAAACCCGGGAGGCGGAGCTTGCAGTGAGCTGAGATCTGGCCACTGCACTCCAGTCCCGGCGACAGAGCGAGACTCTGCCTCAAAAAAAAAAATAAAAATAAAAAATAAAAATAATAATAATAATAATAATAATCTTCAGTTACCGGAAGAAATAGCCATTGTCCATGTTCCACGACATCAACTTAATTTTTATTTTAAAAGTCAAGGAAACGGCCGGGCTCGGTGCCTTAGGTAGCAAATGTAACAGAATAAACACACTCTGACTTTAGTATCTATGTTAAACATGCTCACAGGTACGTAGTATATTCTATGTCCTTGTACCTTTGTCAAAATATTCGTGCTGGACGTACCCAGGCATGTCCCAGCTTGCAGCCTACACTCCTCCCTTATTTAGGAATATTATTACTTTTCTAAGTCCTTTCTAAGCAACATCCTTTTTTCCTTTGTTCCTCACTGCCTTTACGTATTTAAAAAAGTTTTGAACTGTTAGCTAATCGGGTTTTAGTTTAAATTGTGAGGTCTGGCTCTAGTCAGTGAAGTCAAAACACAGCAAATAGGGACCTCATGCATAAGGAATAAATATTCTTATGTCTCTTTTACTTTGTGTATGCTCGTGGCAGAATTGTTGACGGGCACCACCCTTTCTGCAGAAAGTAAAAGTCGCCTTGCTGAGGAAACTTTTTGTCTAATTGGTAATTCTTCTCTGAGACGTCGGGGAATAAGCATTTATTTTCAAAAGTAGTTATATCTGACTTTTAAAAATTCTACGTATCATTCTGAAAAAAATCGAATAAGAAAGAAAAAAAAAGGGAGAAAAAAATAGAATTCCAAAAGTCCAGAAAGGTACAGAAATGGAAAGTCAAAGAGTTACTCCCATCCACCACCCGAGTCCTTCTCCCCAAAGGCCCCCTATGTCTACAGTTGATTGTGACTGATGAGCCCTTGGACGGGCCACGGAGCCTCTATCTGTGCTTGTATTTCGTCTGTCTGATGTGGAGAAAACGTACACGTTGGTAGGATGCTTGAGGATGTAATACGTGAACACTAAAGCGTTTACCAATACTGCCCCGCACATGTTAAGAACTGTATATTGTTGGTGGCTGCTGCTGCTGTTGTTACCATGATGCTAATCAGAAACATGAAAATACTCACATATTTGTGTGCATATCTATAATTTTTTGACATAAAAATGAACCTATTGTGCACACTGCTGAGCACCCTCTTTTTTCTTCCCCCCAGCTCTCCTTGGAGGGCAACAAATCCTCGAAAGGGCTCTAATTCACAGTGTTGTGGGCACACCTGGGACGCGCACATCCTCGTGTACCTACTCAGTATATTTTGGAACAATGTAAAGCATGGCCAACAAGGTTTCCCCCTTCTGTATTTCAAAACGTCAATTCTGTCAGCCTCCCCGTCGGGGAATCGAACCCCGGTCTCCCGCGTGACAGGCGGGGATACTCACCACTATACTAACGAGGACAAGCCATACCCGGTTTTCTGCAGCTCAGTCTCTAAGACCGTAGCATTCTCCGGCTGTCGTTCCTGCCCTTTGCGGGTCACAGGACAAGCCATAGCTGGTTTTCTGCAGCTCAGTCTCTAAGACCGTAGCGTTCTCCGGCTGTCGTTCCTACCCTTTGCGGGTCATCCAGGCTCCGTGCCGGGCCCCCTGGCCTCCGAGCTTTCCCAGGGCGGGCAGAGGCCCCTTTGAGGGGCTGGAGGCACTGCAAGTTCGGAAACTAAGACACCTGAACTAGCAGAGCGAAGGGCACTGTCTGTATCACCATTCCCAGAAATGAGGTGTGCAGGGCGAGGGGATGTAGCTCAGTGGTAGAGCGCATGCTTTGCATGTATGAGGCCCCGGGTTCAATCCCCGGCATCTCCAGGATTTTCTTTCTGCCTTTTTCCTGCAAATTACAGTCACACAGAAAGGAAAATTGGGAAGAGGACCCCGGGAGCCCCCATCAACCTGCCTGCGAAGAAAGCTCCAGCGTACATCCCTGCCCCAATGACAAATCCCTTGGGCCCCTCCACCAGATATCCGCTTTCAGTAGGTCGGCCACGGGGCCGGCAATATGCCATTTGAAACGAACACTCACAGTTATTTGTTTCATCAAACAGATAGAAAAACACTGGATTCCTTAGAAAGGTTCTGCAATTGACCATTCATTAACTCCTGGGGGCCTCATGTCAGGTTCTGTGCACGCGTTGACACCTACTGTGTGCCGGGTAAAGTGTACGTTCTCTGGTATCCCTGGATAAGACAGCCTAGGCAAGCTTTCTCAGCCTTCTTGGACTTTATAGTCTAGTCCCGGAGACTTAACAATAAGCAAGTAGCGATACGTTTTATGAAGACAAGAATAGCGATGAGATGGAAACTCAGGGGTGCATGAGTGGAGGCTGCTTTAGATTAGCTGCCAGGGGAGGCCCCTGCAGAAACAATGCGTGGAGCGGAGGAAACAGCAGGTGCCAAGGCCCTGAGGCTGGAGAAAGGGCGCTCTGTGTTGAAGGGGCAGGAAGAAAGCCCTGCCCCGGAGCTTAGTGAATGAGGATGAACTTTACCTTCGAAGACACTGGAAGGCCTGACGCAGGGGAACCGGACCAGATTCAGGTTTGAAAAGGCTCCCTCTGGCTGCCATGCGGAGAATACACCCTGGGCGTGGGTGGATGTGGGGAGACGGGGAAGGAGGTGCAGCCACCGCCCAGAGAGCTGATGGAGACTTCCTCCAGAGGTGCGGCAGAGGAGGTGCCAGCATGATGGAGTTCAGGACAAATTCTGGACGTGGTTGCATAGTATTTCCTAACGCAGGGGTAGCATGCTTTATTACCATTCCTCCTAGCGATTCGGGTAATTTTGTTTCCTCTCACTGAAGTGTTGTAGTCAGTCATCTGGTACATGCACTTTCCTTGCCTTCTGACGCCGGTATCTCGATGGGACAGATTTCCACAGGGAGCAATGCAGGGTCAAAGGGCATGGACACTTTTCAAAACGTACTTCTCTGTCGCCCAGGCTGGAATGCAGTGGTGCGATCATAGCTCACTGCAGCCTCCAAATCCTGGGCTCAAGCGATCCTCCCACCTCAGCCTCCCAGCAGCTGAGACTACAGGTATACTTCACCACCTCCAGCAAACATTTTTCTTTTCTTTCTTTTTTCTTTTTCTTTTTTGTAGAGACAAGGGTGTCGCTATATTGTCCAGGCTGGTCCGGAAATCCTGACCTTAAGTGATTCTCTCACCTCAGCCTTTCAAAGTGCTGGGATTACAGGCGTAAACCACCATGCCTGGTTTATTTTACATATTGCTAGAGTTTCGGCCAGGCGTGGTGGCTTATGCCTGTAATCCCAGCACTTTGGAAGGGCCAGGTGGGCAGATCACCTGAGGTCAGGAGTTTGAGACCAGCCTAGCCAACATGGTGAAACTTCATCTCTACTAAAAATACAAAAAATTAGCTGGGTGTGGCGGCGCACACTTGTAGTCCCAGCTACTTGGGAGGCTGAGGCAGGAGAATCACTTGAACTCGGGAGGCAGAGGTTGCAGTGAGCAGAGATCGCGCCACTATACTCCAGCCTGGGCAACAGAGCAAGACTCTGTCTCAGAAAAAATACATTAAAAAAAAAAAGCAATAAATATTGCTGGATTTTTTCTAAGGGCTGTGGCAACTTACATATTCTCTAACAATGTGTGAAGGTGCTCTTTTCCTTATAATTTCAGCATTGGGTGTGGCCACGATTCCTAATTTTTCCAAATCTGTTGGGTAGGAAGTAGAACTGAATTATTTCTTTGCTTTTCTCCTGCCCACTTTCTAGGGTGTGCATGTTTTCAGGTATCTACCAGCCATGCAGATGCAGTTTTTTGTTTTGTTTTGTTTTTGTTTTTGTTTTCCAGATGGGAATCTCACTCTGTCATCCAGGCTGGAGTGCAGTGGCACGATCTCAAATCTCCACAACCTTCACTTCCTGGGTTTAAATGATTCTCATCCCTCAGGCCCTCGAGTAGCTGGTATTACCAGTGTGTGCCACTATGCCTGGCTAATTTTTGTATTTTTTTATTCAAGATGGTGTTTCGCCATGTTGGCCACGTTGGTCTCAAACTCCTGGCCTCAGGTGATTTATTTGCCTCGGCCTCCTAAAGTGCTGGGATGACAGGTATGAGCCACTGCACTCGACCTTAGATGTAGTTTTTGTTTTGTTTTTTGCTTTTTTTGAGATGGAGTTTTGCTCTTGTTGCCCAGACTAGAGTGCAGTGGCACAATCTCGGCTCACTGCAACTTCTGCCTTCTGGTTTCAAGTGATTTTCCTGCCTCAGCCTCCCAAGTAGCTGGGATTGCAGGCGCCCACCACCACGCCCAGCTAATTTTTGCATTTTTAGTAGAGATGGGGTTTCACCATGTTGGCCTGGCTGATCTCAAACTTCTGACCTCGTCTGACCTTGTGATCCGCCCGCCTTGGCCTCCCAAAGTGCTGGGATTACAGGAATGAGCCACCGCCCCCGGCCTAGATGTAGCAACTAATTTCTTCACGGCCTTTCCCCATTGTGTTTTTCTCACCAAATTGTAATAGCTCATCCAATAGCACGATGCTGTTTATCATGTTTTGCAGTATTTTTCATCTATTCTTTCATCTTCTAACTTTGTTTATACAATTTACTAAGTCAATGTAAGATTTCAATAAGGTAAAACGTCTTCCCTTTCCTTTATAGTTTCTGGGATGTTTGTTTAACTTTGTTTTTGTTTGTTTTGCTTTGTTTTTTTTTTTTTTTTTTGAGGCGGAGTCTCGCTCTGTCGCCCGGACTGGAGTGCAGTGGCCAGATCTCAGCTCACTGCAAGCTCCGCCTCCCGGGTTTACGCCATTCTCCTGCCTCAGCCTCCCGAGTAGCTGGGACTACAGGCGCCCGCCACCTCGCCCGGCTAGTTTTTGTATTTTTAGTAGAGACGGGGTTTACACCGTGTTAGCCAGGATGGTCTCGATCTCCTGACCTCGTGATCCGCCCATCTCGGCCTCCCAAAGTGCTGGGATTACAGGCTTGAGCCACCGCGCCCGGCCATTGTTTTGCTTTGTTTTTTGAGACAGGATCTCACTCTGTCGCCCGGGCTGGAGAGCAGTGGCTTGATCTTGGCTCACTGCAACTTCTGTCTCCCAGGTTCAAGTGATTCTCCTGCCTCAGCCTCCCAAGTAGCTGGGATTACAGGCGCCTGCCACCACACTGGCTAATTTTTGTATTTTTAGTAGAGACAGGGTTTCACCATGTTGGCCAGGCTGGTCTTGAACTCCTGGCTTCAAGTGATCCACCTGCCTCAGCCTCCCAAAGTGCTGGGATTATAGGCATGAGCCACCATGCCTGGCCTTGTTTAATTTTGAAAGCTTTTTCCAGTGTTCTTATAAATATTCATTGCAATTTACTTTTTAATATTTGCCCTCCCATGTTTTGGGTACTCAGGATGGTAAGCAAGACAGAAGATCTGCTATCACTGGGCTTGCTGTCCAGAGTGGGTGGCAGGCAGGCCACCCTCCCTGGGGAGGCGTCCAGATGGGCTTGCCTCTGAAGGTGAGAAGCCGGAGGGAGCAGGAGTTAGGCTCAGAGCACCCTGGGAGAGGGAACGGCACCTGCGAAGGCCAACAGGCCTGCTTCGGGGAAGGTGGAAGGAGGGCAGGTTGGCCCTTGGGTGTGGTGTGAGTGGAGTGCTTGTGCATATCCAGTCTTGGAGGCCACGTTCGAGTTGGCCTTGATCCCTTGGGTAATGGAGACTCTTTATAGGGCTTTAAAGCAGGATGGTGGCCGGGCATGGTAGCTCATGCCTGTAATCCCAGCACTTTAGGAGGCCTAGGTGGCCATATCACCTGAGGTCAGGAGTTCGAGACCAGCCTGACTAACATGGCGAAACCCTGTTTCTACTAAAATACAAAAAATTAGCCAGGCGTGGTGGTGCTCACCTGTAATCCCAGCTACTTGGGAGGCTGAGACAGGAGAATCACTTGAACCCGGGAGGTGGAGGTTGCAGTGAGCTGAGATCATGTCATTGCACTCCTGCTTGGGCAACAAGAGCAAAACTCTGTCTCAAAAAAAAAAAGAAAAAGAAAGCAAAAAACCAAAAAATAAAGCAGGGTGGTGACGTGATCTGATCTGGGACACAAATTCCACGGAGGACAACCTAACCATTTTTCTTTTTTCTTTTTTTCTTTCAGATGGAGTTTCACTCTTGTTGTCCAGGAAAGCAAGAAAAAGGCGGTGCTCGCATGCCGAAGTGTTCGTCCATTTCTTTTTTTTTTTGAGATGGAGTCTCACTCTGTCGCCAGGCTGGATCTGCCTCAGCCTCCTGAGTAGCTGGGATTACAGGCAACTGCCACCATGCCTGGCTAATTTTTGCATTTTTAATAGAGATGGGGTTTCACCATGTTGGTCAGGCTGGGCTCAAACCCCTGACCTCAAATGATCCGCCCACCTGGGCCTCCCAAAATGCTGGCATTACAGGTGTAAGCCACCATGCCCCGGCGACCTAACCATTTTTCAAAAGGAAGAATCCCCAAGCCTCTCGACCTGACAATGCCACTTCTTGGCATTTGTCTTGTAGATATACATCCAGGTATGAAATGACGCATCTATGAAGATGCTCAACACAGCTTTGCTCATTGTAGCAGGTTAGGAAGTACTCATTGCTGGGACTGATTTTAAAAACAATGGTAGTGCTACATACTGTGGAATGTTCTGCAGCTGATAAAAAGAATGGGACAGGCCAGGTGCAGTGTCCCGCACTTTGGGAGACCAACGCAGGAGGATTGCTTGAACCAAGGAGTTCAAGACCATCCAGGGGCTGGGCCCAATGGCTCACACCTGTAATCCTAGCACTTTGGAAGGCTGAGGCAGGTGGATTGCCTGAGCTCAGGAGTTTGAGACCATCCTGGGCAACATGGTGAAACCCCACCTCCACCAAAAATTAGCCGGGCATGGGGGTGGGCGCCTGTAGTCCCAGCTACTCGGGAGGCTGAGGCAGGAGAATCACTTGAACCTGGGAGCCGAGATAGTGCCACTGCACTCCAGCCTGGGCAACAGAGTGAGATGTCATCTCCAAAAAAGACCAGCCTGGGCAATATAGTGAAACCCTTTCTACCACACATTTTAAAATTAGCTCAGTGTGATGGCATGTGCTTGTAGTCCCAGCTCCTCAGCTCAGTCCCAGCTGAGGTGGGAGGACTGCTTGATCCCGGGTGGTCGAGGTTGCAGTGATTGTGCCACTGCACTCCAGCCTGGGTGACAGATACTGTCATAGAGACAGTAGGGTCTTTTAGGTCACAAGACCATTCAGTGGGGGAAGGAACTGCCTCTTTGACAAATGGCGATGGGACTACTGGAGAGCCACATGCAAAAGAATGTTGACCACCTAACTTACACCATATACACAGAAATTAATTCAAATTGGATGAAAGTTTTTTTTTGTTTTTTTTTGAGATGGAGTTTTGCCCTCATCACCCAGGCTGGAGTGCAATGGCACGATCTCAACTTACTGCAACCTCCTCCTCCTGCCTCAGCCTCCCAAGAAGCTGGGATTACAGGCGCTCACCACCACGCCTGGCTAGTTTTTGTATTTCAGTAGCGATGGGGTTTCACTATGTAGGTCAAGCTAATCTCAAACTCCTGACCTCAAATGATCCACCTGCCTTGGTCCCCCAAAGTGCTGGGATCACAGGGGTTAGCCACCACGCCTGGCCATTTTTTATTTTTATTTCTTGAGACGAAGTTTTGCTTTCGTTGCCCAGGCTGGAGTGCAATGGCATGATCTCGGCTCATTGCAATCTCCTCTTCCTGCCTCAGCCTCCCAAGTAGCTGGGATTACAGGCACCTGCCACCTTGCCCGGCTAGTTTTTGTGTTTTTAGTGGAGACAGGGTTTCACCATGTTGGCCAGGCTGGTCTCGAATTCCTGACCTCAGATGATCTGCACCCTTGGCATACTGAAGTGTTGGGATTACAGGCATGAGCCACCATACCCAGCATAAGATCTAAATGTAAAAGCTAAAACTATAGCTGTGCACAGTGGCTCATGCCTGTAATCCCAGCACTTTGGGAGGCAGAGGTGGACGGATCACCTGATGTCAGGCATTCAAGACCAGCCTGGCCAACATGGCGAAACCCTGTCTCTAAAAACATAGTCTCTACAAAAATTAGCTGGGCATGGTGGCACGTGCCTTTAATCCCAGTAACTCAGGAGGCTGAGGCAGGAGAATCGCTTGAACCCTGGAGGCAGAGGTTGCAGTAAGCTGAGATCGCATCAATCCACTCCAGCCTTGGTGACAGAGTGAGACTTTGTCTCAAAAAAAAATAAACAAATAAAACTAAATGACATTGGCCAGACAATGGTGCTCTTGTTTTTTGTTTTTTTTTTTTTACTCCTAGGTATATACCCAAGAGAATGGAAAATATACATCCACACAAAAACCTGTACATAAATGTTCACAGCAGCTCTATTCACAATAGCCAAAAGATGGAAACCAATAAAAATGTGGCCTATCCATACACTGGGGTATCATCCAGCCATAGGAAGGAATTCAGTACTTCAGGAGCTCAGGACCAGCCTGGGCAACATAGCAAGACCTGGCTCTACTGAAAACTGTAGCCCAGTATGGTGGAGTGTGCCTGTAGTCCCAGCTATTTGGGAGGTAGAAGGATCACTTGAACCCAGGAGATGGAGGCTGCAGTGAACTAGGATCGCACCACTGCACTCCAGCCTGAATGACAGAGTAAGATCCTTTCAAAAAAACAACCAACAAACCAGGCGTGGTGGCTCACCCCTGTAATCCCAGCACTTTGGGAGGCGGAGGCGGGTGGATCACGAGGTCAAGAGATCAAGACCATCCTGGCCAACATGGTGAAACCCCGTCTCTACTTAAAATATAAAAATTAGTTGGGTGTGGTGGCACGTGCCTGTAGTCCCGGCTACTCGGGAGGCTGAAGCAAGAGAATCGCTTGAATCCGGGAGGCGGAGGGTGCAGTGAGCCGAGGTTGCCCCAATGCAGTCCAGCTTGGTAACAGAGCGAGACTCTGTCTCAAAAAAACAAAAAAAACAAACAAGGAGCGGAGCAGCGGGTGGGAGGACTGACGGTAGGGATGGCAGGCGAGCAAGATGGCGCAGAAGCAGGGTACCCGGAGGAAAGTCTGTTACTATTACGACGGGGATGTTGGAAATTACTACTACGGACAAGCCACCCAGTGAAGCCTCACCGAATCCACATGACTCATCATTTGCTGCCCAACAATGGTCTCTACCGAAAAATGGAAATCCATCGCGCTTACAAAGCCAATGCTGAGGAGATGACATCGCTGTGTGCAGTCATCACAGCGATGACTGCATTAAATTCTTGCGCTCCATCCGTCCAGATAACATGTCGGAGTACAGCAGGCAGATGCAGAGATTCAACATTGGTGAGGACTGTCCGGTATTCGATGGCCTGTTTGAGTTCTGTCAGTTGTCTACTGGTGGTTCTGTGGCAAGTGCTGTGACACTTAATAAGCAGCAGACGGACATCGCTGTGAATTGGGCTGGGGGCCTGCACTGTGCAAAGAAGTCTGAGGCATCTGGCTTCTGTTACGTCAATGACGTCGTCTTGGCCA
Organism: Trachypithecus francoisi; assembly: GCF_009764315.1. NCBI lineage: Eukaryota > Metazoa > Chordata > Mammalia > Primates > Cercopithecidae > Trachypithecus > Trachypithecus francoisi. Next base: position 8,223,110 of record NW_022681456.1, on the reverse strand, counting down.
TCCTGGAACTGCTAAAGTATCACCAGAGGGTGCTGTCTATTGACACTGATATTCACCATGGCGACGGCGTGGAAGAGGCCTTCTAGACCACAGACTGGGTCATGACTGTGTCCTTTCATAAGTATGGAGAGTACTTCCCAGGAACTGGGGACCTACGGGATATCGGGGCTGGCAAAGGCAAGTATGCTGTTAACTACCCGCTCCGAGACAGGATTGATGACGAGTCCTATGAGGCCATTTTCAAGCCAGTCATGTCCAAAGTAATGGAGATGTTCCAGCCTAGTGCGGTGGCCTTACAGTGTGGCTCAGACTCCCTGTCTGGGGATGGGTTAGGTTGCTTCAGTCTAACCATCAAAGGGCACGCCACGTGTGTGGAACTTGTCAAGAGCTTTAACCTGCCTATGCTGATGCTGGGAGGTGGTTGTTACACCATTTGTAATGTTGCCCGGTGCTGGACATACGAGACAGCTGTGGCCCTGGATACGGAGATCCCTAATGAGCTTCCATACAACGACTACTTTGAATACTTTGGACCAGATTTCAAACTCCACATCAGTCCTTCCAATATGACTAACCAGAGCACCAATGAGCACCCGGAGAAGATCAAACAGCGACTGTCTGAGAACCTTAGAATGCTGCCGCATGCACCTGGGGTCCAAATGCAGGCGATTCCTGAGGATGCAATCCCTGAGGAGAGTGGCGATGAGGACGAAGACGACCCTGACAAGCGCATCTCCATCTGCTCCTCTGACAAACGAACTGCCTGTGAGGAAGAGTTCTCCGATTCTGAGGAGGAGGGAGACGGGGGCCACAAGAACTCTTCCAACTTCAAAAAAGCCAAGAGAGTCAAAACGGAGGATGAAAGAGAGAAAGACCCAGAGGAGAAGAAAGAAGTCACAGAAAAGGAGAAAACCAAGGAGGAGAAGCCAGAAGCCAAAGGGGTCAAGGAGGAGGTCAAGTTGGCCTGAACAGACCTGTCAAGCTCTGGCTTCCTGCTGAGTCCCTCATCTTTCTCCCCCAACCCCTCAGATTTTATATTTTCTATTTCTCTATGTATTTATATAAAAATCTATTAAATATAAATATCCCCAGGGACAGAAACCAACGCCCTGAGCGCAGGGCAGCTGTGCTGGGTGAGCTCTTCCAGGGGCTGCCGTGCCACCCATTCTTCCCAGTTCTTTTTTTTTTTTTTTTTTTTTTGAGGCGGAGTCTCGCTTTGTCGCCCGGACTGGGTGCAGTGGCCGGATCTCAGCTCACTGCAAGCTCCACCTCCCAGGTTTACGCCATTCTCCTGCCTCAGCCTCCCAAGTAGCTGGGACTACAGGCGCCCGCCACCTCGCCCGGCTAGTTTTTGTATTTTTAGTAGAGACGGGTTTCACCATGCTAGCCAGGATGGTCTCGATCTCCTGACCTCGTGATCCGCCCGTCTCGGCCTCCCAAGTGCTGGGATTACAGGCTTGAGCCACCGCGCCCGGCCTCTTCCCAGTTCTTAACTTTGAACCATAAAGGGTGCCAGGTCTGGGTGAAAGGATACTTTTATGCAACCATAAGACAAAATCCTGAAACGCCAAGTGCCTGCTTAATAGCTTTGGAAAGGTGCCCTTATTGAACATTCTAGAAGGGGTAGCTGGGTCTTCAAGGATTTCCTGTTCTTTTCAGGCTCCTAATGTAACATCAGCCTGTTTTCATACCTTCCCACTGGCCTCAAGTGAGCCAAGAAACACTGCCTGCCCCCGTCTTCTCCTAATTCTGCAGGTGGAGGTTGCTAGTTTAGTTTCCTTTTTGAGATACTATTTTCATTTTTGTGAGCCTCTTTGTAATAAAATGGTACATTTCTAAAACAAACAAACAAAAAACCCAAAACAAAAATAAATAAATAAAAGCAACAAAAGAGATAAATGTCCAGAAAGCGCAAATTCAGAGACAGAAAGTACATTCGTGGGGCCTGGAGCTGGGGAAACTGGGAGAAATGGGGCAGACTGCTGATGGGTACGGGGTATCTTTTTAGGGCTATAAAAATGCTCTGGAATCAGGTCATGGTAATGGTTGCACAACTGTGAGATACTAAAAGCAACTGTATACCTTAAAATGGTGAATTTTATGGTATGTTAATTACGCAACATTTTAAAAAAAGCATCGCCTAATTACAACTGTGGACGCTTTGCTGTGGCCGTGGAGCGTGATAAGGAGGCAGGGGCGTCCCTGAGGAGGCTGCCCCAGCGCCTGAGACCGCGGTGGGAACGATGGCTTCCGCTTTCATCTCAGAATTGCCAGCCCATGTGCGGTGGGATTTCAGGAAAGCTGGAGGTCAGTACTTTTGAGTGGGAAACAGCTCAATTCTACATGTTAGTGAGGAATTCAAGTCTTCCTTAATCACTGGGCGGGTTAAGCAAACGTGTCTGCAGGGCCCTGGCTCACGGCCCTGCCTTGGGCTCCTGGGGAGGAACCTGGAGGGAGAAGTGCCGGGCTGCCATCTCGGCTATGGGGCAGGTGGGGAGAGGGAGCTGCTTGGGCTTCGAGAGCAGCCAGGGAGGTAAGTAAACCCAGCGAGGAGCGGTCTCCTTAGAGCAAATGGCAGTACTGGGAAGGCAGGTCGGCCACCAGGCCACGTCCCACGACAGCACACTCGCCACCTGGGTGTCCTTCCCCAAGCGCATTCCACAAAATAATCTGGGTGCAAGGAACATTTTATTCCATAACGGTCTCCACCAAAGCCGCAGAAGCAAAGCCAGGAGCAGAATCCATCCTGCGAGCGCTGGGCTCTGGGGAGACGTCTGCACCCTCACCATGGAGGACAGAAGGGCAGGGGCCTCCCGACTCCTTGGTCCTGTCTGGGGTGCTCCTGTCTCTCTTGCTGGGGGATCTACCCCACCCTTCCCCTCCCACCTCGGCCACAGAGGAACAAGGGAGACAAACTGAGGGTTCTGCAGTCCCCATTCAAGGCCAACAGAATAGTCCTGTGGCCCCAGCCTAGCTAGGCCCATCCTCTGCGGCATGGCAGTGGTGACTAAGCACGGCCAAGGTCAGCTCCGCTCCCTACCATCTGAGAGCTGACCACAGGCAGACGAGATGCCCACTCCCTGCAGCCGTAACACAGGAAAGGTGCTGGTGTCCACCCTCCCAAGAAGGCATGGAGCCTGGGGGCCCCGAGCCGGGCCCCTCAAGGTCAACGCAGAGCTCAGTGGCTCACCTAACATCTGGGATGGTTGTGAGGCCAGGGCTGGGCGGCCCTCCCTGACTCTAGAGGGAAGAATTGCAGGAAGGATAAGCCTTCCACGTGCCTCCTTGGCCTTCTGGTAGGGCGGGCGGGGAAGGGACTGCAGAGACCTCCGGCCCTGCTGCTCCACAGGGGACTAATGTAGTCCAAAGAGCACACTGAACAGAACAGCGTCCAGCATGTGAGATGAAATCATCATCCACCATGTAATAAACAGTTGAACAAGTCACCCCCAGGCCGGATGGCACGGGCAGCAGCACGCTTCATACAGGATCGAGTTCTCATGGACGAGGGTTCCCAGGGTTTGACCTGCTTCCTGAGAGCAGGCCATGAAGCCCATGCCAGGTGGTAACGGTCACAGGGTGACAGGCTGCTGCCAGCTCTCCAGTCCTTGGCCCTCCAGCCAGGTGTCCGGTCACTGGTCAGTGGTGGGGGGCCAGGCTTTCTCGATATCAGGGTGCATGGCCTGTGGAAGCCACTCACAGTACTCGGCCAGCAGGTCTGCAGGGGAGGGAAGGAGGATAGCGTCAGGGTGACCCTGGGCCCAGGGACTCTCCTGGGATGGCAGGAAGCTGGCCAGCAGCCATGGGGCCAGATCCCTCTGCCAAGCCAGAGTTGACTGTGCACAAAGCACAAAGCCTCTGCTTCGGTGACCCCATCCCGTCCACTTCCACCCCTTGGCCCTGGTCAAACTCACATTTGGGGTTTTTCTTCCAAGTGGCCAGCAAGGCGTCACGGCAGTCAGCGTTCTCTGCAACCAGGGCTCGCAGGAGGCTCTCCGTCCGGGGCTGCAGCCTGTGGGGCAGGGATGCAGGTTGGTGGCAGGCAGCCAGGGCACAGACTGGCTGCTGCTGGGCGCCTGAAAACAGGGCAGGCATCACCACCCCACCAGCCCCACCCCGGAGGGTGAAGAGCTGGCTGGGCATGGTGACATGCACCTGTAGCCCCAGTTACTCAGGGGGCTGAAGTAGGAGGATCCCTTGAGCCCGGGAGTTGGGGGCTGTAGTGAGCCATGATTACACCACTGCACTCCAGCCTGGGTGACAGGGCAAGACCTTGTCTCAAAAAGAAACAAATTGGCTGGGCGTGGTGGCTCACGCCTGTAATCTCAGCACTTTGGGAGGCTGAGGCAGGTGGATCACCTGAGGCCAGGAGTTCGAGACCAGCTTGGCTAACATGGTGAAACCCTATCTCTACTAAAAATCCAAAAATATTTGCCGGGCATGGTGGCGTGCGCCCGTAATCCCAGCTACTCAGGAGGCTGAGGCAGGAGAATCACTTGAACTCGGGAGGTAGAGGCTGCAGTGAGCAGAGATTGCGCCATTGCACTCTAACCTGGGCAACAAGAATAAAACTCTGTCTCAAACAAACAAACAAGCAAACAAACAAACCTCAAAAGCAAAAAAACCCAAATTCTCTAGACAGGCCTTCTAAAAAATAAATAATAATAATAAAATAAAAGAGAAGGCAAAGGGTCCCTTTCCCCTAATCATCCTGGGACAGAAGGCTCTAGATCCCACCTCCTCCCATCCACCCTGGCTGCCTCTGGTCCACATTCCTTGCCCACCAAGGCTGCTCTGTGCATGCAACTTGTCTCATCTAGAACCTTCCTCCAGATTTGTGCCCAGCTCCAGCCCTGCCTCCTCTGAATCTGCCCAGTGAGGCTCTCCCCGACCAGCCCAGTCGCACTCCACCCCAAGCCCATCGAGGCCTCACTCATGTCCTGCTCTGTCCCTCTGGGGCTGAGCGACGCCACTGTGGGACAGAGACCGTGTCTGTATCCCAGCTCCGAGAACATGCCTGGGACAGGGCCGCACTGGAAAATGTGAGCTGGGTGACTGACGCTGCTCCTGACAGCCCAGCAGCAGGTGCTGTGTCCCACACCCCATCGAGTCCCTGGCACCTGCCTGCACCTTCAGGTCTGCCTCCAGTGCTCCAAGCCCCTGCACCATAGGCTCCGCCAGTCCCAGGAAGGGGGAGGTGTCTGTGGGTCTGGACCACAGGCAGGAGGAGAGCAGAAGGAGGAGGTGGAGGGCAAGGGTAAGCCCTGAAGCAGAGGTGGTGGGCGGGATGGGGCAGGGATCTGCTCTGCTGGGAGGAAGTCCCCAGGGCCAGGATGCCTCCCACTGACACCTGGCAGCTCTCGGGGAGCTGCCCAGTGTCTCCCCTACCCCAGATTCATGCCCACCAAGAACATCAGCGTGTGACCTTATATGGAAAGAGGGTCATTGCAAATGACCTTTTAAGTTAAGGAGAGGTCACCCTGGAGTAGGGTGGACCCTGAATCCAATGACTGGTTCCTTATAAGGAGAGAGCACAGGGAGGGAGACTAGAGACACACAGAGAGAGGCCACATGAAGATGGAGGCAGAGACTGCAGTGATGTGGCCACAAGCCCAGGAGGCCAGCAGAGGTAAGAGGGACCCTCCCCGAAAGCCGCTGCACAGAGCGTGGCCCTGCAGCCTTCACAGCTGAGCACGCGCTTCGGATCTTTTAAGCCTCCCCGTGTGTGGTGCTCTGTCCCGGCAGCCCTGGGGAGGTCATTCAGGCCTCTGACCCCTCCTGCCCACTGCAAGGCTCCCACTGAAGGCAGTACCTGGCCCACGTCTTCAGCATGGTGCTGGGGCTGGACAGCAGACAGCTCTGGTATGAGGCCAGCTTGCGGAAGACCTGATGAAAGACCACAGGAAGGGGTGAGGCCCAGGCTGCTGCCGCCCACGGTACCTGAGATGAGGGCCTGGAGCCGCTGTGCCACCTACCTGTCCTTCCAGCAGGAACCGGGCAAAGTGCTTGTAGCGGTCAATGCCCTCTGGAAAATCCACCTCGATGGCGGGGAGCGGCCAGCCCACGCGATCTGGAGGACAGGAGTCAGTGCGCCAGGGACCCTCTTGTAGCTGACCGCTGAGTCCCATCCCTGCCCCACCCAAGACACACACGTCCAGGGGTAGGGGACAGGGCCACGCGTCCGAGAAGCCCAGGGCTGCGGGAGGCTCAGGTTGCCTGGGACACCGCCCCAACTCACAGAACACGCTGGCTCGGTGACACAGCACCCGCCCCCGCTCGGGGCAGTAGGTAGGGGCTGGCTCCTCCAGGGGCTTGTCAAACTGGCAGTAAGAGGGCAGCAGGGCCGGGATCCACTGGACCTCCACGCTAGAGACGCCTGGGGGCCGGGGGGGGAAGCTGGGGTTACAGCGGCACCCTCCGTGGGAGGGGCTCCCATGTCTCTGCCCCAGGGTCCCAGCCACACCCCCATCAGAGCCACCACCGGGGACAAGGGGCTGTCCCCAGGCCTCAGCACCTTTCATGTACATCTTGGTGGTCTCCACGATTTCCTGGTAGACCACAAACTCGGGGAGCTCTTTGAAAAGGACGGAGCTGGGGTGGATGAAGACAGGGTCGTCGAGGAGAGGGGTCTGCAGAGAATGGAGAGTGATGTGGTCAGGAAGGAACCCAAGCCCAGGGTCTCTGCATACTCTCAACCCAGGAGACTGAATATCCACTCCAGCCACAAAAGTGGGAGAGTGTTCCATCTGCCAGGAAACACGGCCCATCTACACACCGGAGTCTGATCTAGCCACGAAAAGGAAGGAAGGGCCAGGTGCAGTGGCTCATGCCTATAATCCAACACTTTGGGAGGCCAAGGTGGGTGGATCATCTGAGGTCAAGAGTTCGAGACCATCCTGGCTGGTTTCACCATGTTGGTGAAACCCCATTTCTACTAAAAATACAAAAAATTAGCTGGGCGTGGTGGTGCACACCTGTAATCCCAGCTACTCGGGAGGCTGAGGCAGGAGAACTGCTTGAACCTGGGAGGTGGAGGTTGCAGTGAGCCGAGATCATGCTATTGCACTCTGGCTTGGGCAACAAGAGCAAAACTCCATCCCCCCCCCAAAAAAGGAAGCACCCACGCCCGCCATGGCATGGATGGGGCTTGAAAGCATCAAACTAAGTGAAAGAGGCCAGACACGAAAAGCCACGTATGTTAAGATTCCACTCATGCCAAATGTCCAGTACAGGCAGATCCACCGACGGGAAGCAGGATCATGAAAATGGCAGTGAAGGGGAACTGGGGACTCACAGCTTACAGGTATGGGGTTTCTTTGTTGGGTAATAAAAGTGTTCTAAAGTTAACTATGCTAATGGTTGCAAAACTCTGTGAAAATACTAAAAACCACTGAATTGAGCACTTTAAATGGGTTTAAATGCAGGCCAGATGCAGTGGGTCACACCTGTAATCCCAACACTTTGGCAGGCCAAGGTGGAAGGATTGCTAGAGGCCAGGAGTTCAAGACCAGCCTGGGTAACACTGCCTGTAAGCCCAGCGTTTTGGGAGGCTGAGGCAGGCAGATCATTTGAGGCCAAGAGTTTGAGACCAGCCTGGCCAAAATGATGAAACCCCTTCTCTAGTAAAAACACAAAAATTAGCTGGCCATGGTGGCACATGCCCGTAATCCCAGCTACTTGGGAGGCTGAGGCAGGAAAATGGCTGGAATCCAGGAGGTGGAGGTTGCAGTGAGCTGAGTTTGCGCCACTACACTCTAATCTGGGCAACAGAGTGAGGCTCCGTCTCAAAAAACAAAACAACAACAACAAAATGAGTCCCAACTACTCAGGAGGCTGAGGCAAGAACGTTATTTGCGCCTGGGAATGTGGGGCTCCAGTGAGCTATGACTGTGCCACTGCACTCTATCCTGGGCAACAGAGCGAGACCCTGTTTCTAAGAAAAACAGAAAACCCAAAAAGAGTTTAAATGCTGTGTGAATTCTATCTCCATTAAACTGTTATTAAAAAAAAAAGCTGGGAGAAACTAACCAAGGAAGACGTGATTCTAGTGCAAGCACCACTTGTTCCTCGGTGGGGACCCACAACTGAGGGGGCAGGCCTCCCCAAGACCCCGAGGGCCCAGCCTGCCTGCCCCTCGCCAGGTGCCCCGACCGTGCCCCAAGCTACCCGGGCAGGGAGACGGTGGGGGCCCCACCTTGTAGGCGTTCCTCCACTTGTCCTCCAGCAGCTCCTCGCTCTGGACCCTGCGGGCCAGATGGTCCCCCAGTCCGGCCGTCATGATCTGTCGCAGGTAGGTCACCTGGCTCTCGGTGGGCGGCCGCATCTTGGGATCCACGAAGAGCTCAGCCTCTGGGCACACAGCATTGACTGAGGGGAGAACCAAGAGTGAGGATGGTGGTGGTGAGGCCTGGGGCCAGCTCTGCCCTGACCTCCTAGAAAGTCCCAACCATGCTCAGTGCTCTAGCCTCAGCCACTCCCCAGAGGCCACCAGCAGGACCCAAAGCCTCCAGCAGGCAGGATTGCAGCCGTCCTCCATCCCCTCCTTCTCCCTTGGAACAAAGCCCCATATCCTGCCTGGTCAGCAGAGCATTCTGCTAGGAGACGGCCCTCCCCCGACACCCAGGTGGCCTCAGACTCAGTTCTGGTCCATGATGTGAAGAAGGAAGTTGCGGCTGGAATTCCTGGGAACGTTCAATACAGGAAAAGGACAGCCGGCGGGTGCCCCGGCCTCGTCCTTTCCTTCTCCTGCCTAGAAGGCAGAGGCGACTAAGCCTCCAACTACCTCCTCAGCCCATGAGGTGACCTTAGGATGGAAGGCACAGCGAATGGCAGGAGGATAGCAGCAGAGAAACGCCCTGGGCTGCTGACTCAGTGGCTTCTCTTCCTTGCAACAATAAAGGTCTAATGTCACCAAGCCACTGTAACCAGCACTATCTGGAGGCTGACTGCAATTCTGAGCTGCTGCACCTGGAATGGGGCTGTTCTGGCAAGCCACAGCCAGAGGGACACAGAGCACAGTGACAGGGCCACCACCATGCACCTGGCGCTGGGAGAAGGATCGGCTGGAAGAGAGCCATCAATTCTGGCATCAAACCCTGGGATCTCCTTGAATGGAAGGCAAATTCCCCACTAGCCTTGGATAAAAGAATGTGGCCTGCCCAGAAGAGACCTAGTGTCCAGGCTGCCCTCTCTATGCACGGTCCTCTTGCATATGTTGGAGGACATTTCCTTCCTCTCAAGCTTCCCTGGGTGTTGGTGGCAGGAAGTATTTGTGCTGCTGAGCTGAGGTGGAGTCCAGGGCAAGGCCTCATCCTTCTGCATGAGAAAGGTCTGGGGGACATGTGGGAGGGAAGGGAGTCCAGGCCAGAGCAGTGATGGAAAATGGCAGGAGTTCACCAGGGAAAAGGTGAAACTGAGAGACGACCTGGTGGGGGAAGGCGCAGGCTGGCAGCTGGAATCTGTTAGTGCCCTGCTCGTGTGCACATTTCCTCGTGCCTGGAAAAGCTCCCCAAGTATTGATTTAGGGTTATAAAAACATTTTGGTGCATAGCAAGTGTGCAAACATGGACTCTATGGATCACTTTTTTAAACATTTCAAGTGCCCAGGTCAGGGTGCCTGCCGGGTGCAGCAGCATATGCCAGCACGGGGCCGTACCTGCGCTGGTCAGCTGGCCCCGCAGGCGCCGGATCTCCATCATGGCTTTGTACCGCAGCCCGTTGGCTTCGCAAAACTGGGGTGTACAGCCGGCATACTCACAGGCTCCCACGGCACCTAGGGGACGAAGAGGGGGCATGCTCTCTCTCTGATCCATCCCATGCCTGGGTGACCCCCCGCCACCCTCCACCAGGCAGGGCACTAACCCAGTAGCACCATGAGGTCGCCGAGCTTCAGAGAAGCCCCCTGCCCTGCCCAGGTCCTCTTCATCTGGGCCACCCGGGCCCGCTTGCTCTTCAGCCTGGCGAGCTCCTCATCACTGGCTGCTGGTCTGCAAACACACACATACTGTCCGGGCTGGGGTCCCGGCTGCACTCAGGGCCTCAGCGGGGGGAACTCTTTTATTCATCAGGACAGGCTCAGAGGCCTTGTGGGGTCACCGATGAATGTAATTAAGGTATTAAGGTCCAGCTCAAAATTCACCATTGGCAGCCACCGCTGCACCGTTGCTTTTTTTCTTTTTTTTGAGACGGAGTCTCACTCTGTCGCCCAGGCTGGAGTGCAGTGGCCCGATCTCGGCGCAATGCAAGTTCTGCCTTCCAGGTTCACACCATTCTCCTGCCTCAGCCTCCCAAGTAGCTGGGACTACAGGTGCCCACCACCACGCCCGACTAATTTTTTGTATTTTTTTTAGTACAGACAGGGTTTCACTGTGTTAGCCAGGATGGTCTCAATCTCCTGACCTCATGATCCACCCATGTCGGCCTCCCAGAGTGCTGGAATTACAGGCGTGAGCCATCGCGCCCGGCCACTGCACCATTTTTATGTAAAAAAAAAACCTCTGCTAACTGCTTAAATAGCCACCAAGGTGGACTGGATAAATGAATGATGTCAGTGGCTTCCAAACTTGAAAATAATACTAACACTTACATATGTGTCAGGCACGGCTCAAAGAGCTTTGCTTGTGTTAACTCATTTAATTCTACCAGCAATCCAATTATCATCATCATCATCATCATCATCATCCCCATTTTCCAGATGGAGAAAACGAAGCTCAGAGTGGTACAGTCACTTGCCTAAGGCCACACAGCTCAGAATGGCAGAGGGAGATTTGAACCAGACCTGAGCTCTCCGTCACCATGCTATAGAGCCTTGACACCAGCATTGGGCAGGCAGTCTTAGAGATGCTGGGACCAGGAGATGCTGATCAGGGGATCTGGGCAGAGGCCAAGACACCTCGGTCTTCAAGACCTTACATGTGAGAGTTAATTTTGTGTCCACTTAACTGGGCAAAGGGATGTCCAGATAGCTGGTTAAGCTTTATTTCTGGGTGTGTCTTTGAATTGGTGACCAGCGTAAAGCGGTCACCAGTGTGGGTGTGGGCCGCATCCGATCCACTGAGGGCCCAAGTAGGCAGAGGAGGTGTGACTTCGGGCTCTGCTGACTGCGCGAGCTGGGTCTTCCCTGCCCTTGACGCTCCTGGTTCTTATGCCTTCAGACCCCGACTGAAGCGGACACTACTTTGTTTCTCCAGAGAACCCTATTATTCTCCCCAAGGGATTCTGACGAATAGCTGGGATTACAGGTATCCACCACCACGCCTGGTTTTTTATTTTTGGTAGAGACGGGGTTTCACCGTGTTGGCCAGGCTGGTCTCATTTCCTGGAAGTAAATCTCTGTCCGTGCAGAGCACGGAGAAAGGTCTGGAACTGCACTGGCCAATATGGTGGCCACTAGCCACATGTGGCTGTTTAAATTTCAACTATTAAAAATAAGTAAGGTTTTAAGTCAGTTTGTTGCCGTAATCGTCACATTTCACAGGCTCAGACCACGTGCGGTTGGTGGCTGCGGTATGGAATGGCCCATGCAGTGACGTGGCCTAAAGCAAAGTTCCTGGTTAGGGTGGGTGAGACTGGGGAGGGGAGGTGGAGGAGGATAAACAAAGAAAAACCATCCAAATCTCAAAAGATTCCCCAGTGTCTACCTAACTGCCTTCCCAACTAGTGTCTGCTCTGTCATCTGACAAGATGGTCCAAACACAGGCAGACTGACCCTAAGGGAAGCAAGCAGCAGGCTTTGCACAAGATGCAGACGCTCACAGAGTCAACGAAGTGACATCGTGGGCCTGGCTGCACCATTCACAGTCGACGAGACATGGTGGCAGCAGAAGCCTGGCTCACAGCTGAGGCAGAGATGGTCAAAACTGATGGCGTGAAAGGCTGTTTCAGGAGGAATGATGTGAACGCGGAAGACTTACGAAGCCCTTGAGAAACTCAAGTTGCTTCCAGAGATTTCTGCAGAAATGACCCCTTTTATCATCAAGCTGCCCAAGGCAGATCTACGCCACAGGATGCCAGGAAATCATTAAATAATTGTTCATTCTAAGAATTAGCATGTAGTCATAATCTGTAAGTAAATTTTGTTAAATACACAATGCACTAAACATACTTTCAACATACTTTCACAGTCTTAGCGTCACTTTTCTTTTTCTTTTTTTAGAGAAGGGTCTCACTGTTGCCTAGGCTGGAACACAGTGGTACGATCTCAGCTCACCACAACCCTCTACCTCCTGGGTTCAGATGATTCTCATGCCCCAGCCTCCCGAGTAGCTGGGATTACAGGCATGCGCCACCACACCTGGCTAATTTTTGTATTTTTTTATACAGACGGGGTTTTACCATGTCCAGGCTAGTCTCAAACTCCTGACCTCAAGTCTCAGCCTCCCAAAGTGCTGGGATTACAGGTGTCAGCCACCGCGCCTGGCCTTAGTGGCACTTTTCAAGGGTACTGCCTTTCCCTATTTTGGTCTGTGTTTTAAATGGTTTTACTCAAAGTGTCCTTTTTCTGGAATCTATGACCCTCTGATGATCGGGGGGGACCCCCCACCTCCTAGTCTATTTCATGCGATGTATAAGGGGCAGCAGACAGGGACCAACACGGCCACTGCAGAGATCAGAATACAGAAGGGGCCAGGCGCAGTGGCTCACGCTTGTAATCCCAGCACTTTGGGAGGCCGAGACGGGCGGATCACAAGGTCAGGAGATCGAGACCACAGTGAAACCCCGTCTCTACTAAAAATACAAAAAATTAGCCGGGCGCAGTGGCAGGCGCCTGTAGTCCCAGCTACTCAGGAGGCTGAGGCAGGAGAATGGCGTGAACCTGGGAGGCGGAGCTTGCAGTGAGCTGAGATCCAGCCACTGCACTCCAGCCTGGGCGACAGAGCGAGACTCTGTCTCAAAAAAAAAAAAAAAAAAAAAAAGAATACAGAAGGGCTCAGAGAGAATGAGGGTCTTGCAGGAGGCCACCCAACAAGCCAGTGATTCCCTAGGAAGCCGGGGTGCAGGTCGGCTCTCAGATCGGAGCCCCTGTCGGGACTGAGCTTGGCCCTGAGTACCCAGCTGCTAACCTCGCACCTGTCCAGCTCCTCAAACAGCTCCCGCACCGTCATGCTGGCCACGATGGTGATGGCATAGGGCAGGCAGCCGTGTTGCCGGCTCAGCGCCAGCATCTTGGCGTAGCGGGGTGCCACGGGGAACGTGGCCATGGTCCGGCCCAGCGCAGTGATGGGGCAGCTCAGCCGGTTCTTCTGCAGTTGCTTCACCCTGGAGATGGAGGTGATGGTGGCGGTGCTCTGAGAGGAGCTCTGGAGCCAGAGCTGGGAGGCCCCACGCTTGAGGCGGCTCAGGCCCAGCAAAGGGGAGAGAGGGCCTCGAACAGGACAGGAACTGGGTCCTGCATCTCTTGGCCCTACCTTTCTGCTTTCTGGGGCGGTTGCAGGGCACCCAGTGCGATCAACAGCTCCTCGGCAGCAAGAAGGGCCTCCACGGAGGGGGGCGTCGGAAAGGGGAAGTTGATGACCTGGGACACGAGACACAAGGAGACATGGCAGGGACACGGTGAATGCCAAGAAGCAAGTCCGGTGCTCCTGCTCCATCTGTGGCAGGCACTCCCCCCACCCGCTCTCTCCGGGTTCAGCTCATGCCAGTGGGGACACAGGCGGCTGGGGCACCCTCAAAGGCCAGGTCCCAATGGAACCCCAAAGCCTCCTTCACTCACTCACATCATCCATTCACTCAAAAACACATCCTAAGCACTGGCTAGGCACTGAGGGCTGTGCTTTGCCTCCACTGGGTGCTTTTTTTGGTTTTTGTTTTTAAACATGCTGTTACACTCATGAGGACTTAGCGTCATTTGACCAGGAGGGGCCACAGGTAGTCAGTGAGGCATAATATGAATAAATTGGCCAGGTGCGGTGGCTCACGCCTGTAATCCTAGCACTTTGGGAGGCTGAGGTGGGCAGATCACCTGAGGTCAGGAGTTCGAGACCAGCCTGACCAATATGGTGAAACCCCCATCTCTAGTAAAAAGACAAAAATTAGCCGGGCGTGGTGGCGCTTGCCTGTAGTCCCAGCTACTTGGGAAGCTGAGACGGAAGAATCACTTGAACCTGAGAGGTGGGGGTTTCAGTGAGCTGAGATCACGCCACTGTATTCCAGCCTGGGTGACAGAGTGAGACTCCATCTCAAAATAATAATAATAATAATAATAATAATAATAATAATGTGAATAAATTTATCACAATAGCCAAAAGACGGAAGCAACCCACGTGTCTCTCAATGGAGGAGTGGATGAACAAAACGTGGTCCATCCATAAAATGGACTATGATTCAGCCACGAAAAGGAATGAAGCAGCTACGTTCAATATTCTAGCCCCGCATAAACCTTAGCAAGGTGTTATTTAATTCATGCTTGTAGGACATACAAATAATCATGCGCTACACCACGGATGGACCTTGAGAACATCACACTCAGGGAAAGATGCCGGGCACAAAGCCCACATGTTGCAGGATTCCATCTGCATGAAATGTCCCAAACTGGCAAATCCATAGAGAGGAGTGGGCGCAGGGGCCAGGGAGCTGGGAGGTGGTGACAGATGAAGGCGACATGCTTTCTTTCTGGGGTGATGAAAATGGCCATGGTGGTGTTTGCACAACTTTGTGAACACACTGGAAACTACTGACCCGCACACTTTCAACGGGAGACTGTGTGGTGCGCCAACTCTATCTCAATAAAGCTAGAGGCGGGGCGGTGAGCCCACAGCAGGCACGCAGGTAGGGCGGGAATGCTAGGAACCCAGGACTGGGGGAAGGCAGGTGGGGACCTGCTCTGGAGCTGACTCAAGACCAGGGGAAGCCACTGCAGAGTTCCTACCGAGGGGACGTGATGTCATTGTGGGAGGCACTCCAGACAGTGCTCCCAGCCACACTGAGCTCCCAGCCCAGCCCTGACACGTTTTATCCCTGTGACCCACAATCAGGCCTGTCTCCGTGCCTCAGGCTCCTCATCTGGAAAATGGGGCGATAACACTAGCAACTCCCTCCTAGAGTGGCTGGGAGGATAACCTGAGGTCACACATACAGAGCGCCCAGCACATACTTGGCATCCATGATGTTTTTCTTTTTCTTTTATTCTTGTTTTTTTGAGATGGAGTCTTGCTATGTCGTCCAGGCTGGAGTGCAATGGCACGGTCTCAGCTCACTGCAACCGCTGCCTCTCGGGTTCAAGCAATTCTCCTGCCTCAGCCTCCCAAGTAGCTGGGACTACAGGTGCCCACCACCTGTAGTGTCTAATTTTTGTATTTTTAGTAGAGATGGGGTTTCACCATATTAGCCAGGCTGGTCTCGAATTCCTGATATTGTGATCTGCCCGCCTCGGCCTCCCAAAGTGCTGTGAGCTACCGCACCCAGCCCTTTTTTTTTGGAGACACAGTCTTGCTCTGTCTCCCAGTCTGGAGTGCAATGACATGATCTTGGCTCATTGTAACCTCTGCCTCCCAGGCTCAAGTGATTCTCCTGCCTCAGCCTCCCAAGTAGCTGGGATTATAGGCGCCTGTCACCATGCCTGGCCCTTTTTTTTTTTTTCTGAGATGGAGTCTTGCCCTGTCGCCCAGGCTGGAGTGCAGTGGTGCAATCTAAGCGCACTGCAACCTCTGCCTCCTGGGTTCAAGTGATTATCCTGCCTCAGCCTCCTGAGTAGCTGGGATTACAGGTGTGTGCCACCACACCCAGCTAATTTTTTATATCTTTACTACAGACAGGGTTTCACCATGTTGGCCAGGCTGGTCTTGAACTCCTGACTTCGTGATCCACCTGCCTCGGCCTTCCAAAGTGCTGGGATTACAGGCGTGAGCCACCGTGCCCAGCCTCCCTGGCTAATATTTTTTATTTTTTTATTTTTAGTAGAGACGGGGTTTCACCATGTTGGCCAGGCTGGTCTCGAATTCCTGACCTCAAGTAATCCACCTGCCTCGGCCTCCCAAAGTGCTGGGATTACCGGTGTGAGCCACCATGCCCGGCCAGCACCCATACCCATGATTTTTATTAGGTGAAAAAAGCCCAAAGTAGCCTGTAAAATATCACACAATATTCAGACAACCACAATAATAAAGTACAGGATGTTATGTGTTTGAAAACATAACTGGGGCACAGGTCACAAACGGTGGACAGTGGGACAGGCTTCACCTTCTCCCTGATGATCTCAAGTATCTAAAGTTTTTATAATTTTGAACATACTAACATCCAGAAAAATCAGTGAGCACAGATGTTTAAAAGGCACTAGAAGACCATGTGGGTTCTACTGCTTATTAGATGTGTGTCCCTAGACAAAAACCTTCACTTCCCTGCCTCTGTTTCCTCATCAGTTAAATGGTGATCTGAATGCCCACAGGACAGCAAGCAGCGTGGCACGGGGCACTGCCTGGCTCAGCCGGCCCTGGAGCAGGGAGAGGGGAGGTGACCCTAGAGGGATCCCCCCTCCACTGGAGGACTGGGTCAGAGAAGGCTGCAGCCAGGAAGAGCCAGCAGCATGTTCTACACGCCCCACGGACAGATGGTCCACGAACAGCGTGCGGGACCCTGCTGCCTCTACTCTAGGCAGCCATCCCCTGGGTGCCCACAGGGGACACAGCATGAGGGAGGCAACGGTGGCAGGAGTCCAAAAGCCCTAGGAGCACCCACTGATGCACTGTCGTGTAAGCGGCTGCCACAGGCCAGACACCAGCAGGCCCAGCTCTGGGCTCCCTGCCTCAGGGAAAGGGAGGTGGCCCAATGGGGTGGCTCAGAGCGGGACTGGGGGCAGCAACTGACCTTTTCAATGTTGAGAGCCTTCATTTGAAGGATTAAATCTTCAACAGGCCTCCGGGTGATTTCTGGAGGAGGAAACTGATCGAAATCACCAAAAACCGCAGATGAATACAGCCTGAGCAGAGAGAAACCGGGAAAATAAACACAAAACTCACACCAAAAACCACAGATGAATACACACTGGGCAGAGAGAAACCAGGACAACAAACGCAAAACTCAGCCACGGCCACTGAGACTGGATCCCGACCTGACACCAGGCACAGTGCTTCACCTCTTCCTGCCTCGTTCTCCTCACCTGTGAAATGCAGCTCAAATTGCTGCTGCCTCGTAGGGAATTGGTGAAAATTAATTAGATATTATTCCACGGGCTGGGTGTGGTGGCCCACGCCTGCAATCCCAGCCCTTTGGAAGGCTGGGGTGGATGGACCACTTGAGGTTAGGAGTTCGAGACCAGCCTGGCCAACATGGGGAAATCCCATCTCTACTAAAAATACAAAAATTAGCCAGGCATGGTGGCATGCACCTGTAGTCCCAGCTACTCGGCAGGCTGAGGCAGGAGAATCACTTGAACCCAGGAGGCGAAGGCTGCGGTGAGCCAGATGGCACCACTGTACTCCAGCCTGGGCAAAAGAGCGAGACCCCATCTCAAAACCAAAAAAAAAGGTATTTTTCCTTGTAGAGTACTTAAAACAGGGGATGGTGCATAGCACTCTACACTTTAACAACAGTTACTTCTTACTGGTTTTCTTTGTAAATTTTCTAAATTTTCTACTTTTGTAATTAACATGTAGCCCTGACAAAAGGAACAGCAATAAAGCTATTTATTACATACACGCGCATACACGCGCGCACACACACACACAAATTACAGCACATGGATTAGGAGAAAATATTTGTCAATGACACACATCTGACTAGGATCTAATATCCAGGTTATACAAAGAACTTTTGTTTTTTTTTTTTTGAGACGGAGTCCCCCTCTGTCGCCCAGGCTAGAGTGCAGTGGCCGGATCTCAGCTCACTGCGAGCTCCGCCTCCCGGGTTTACGCCATTCTCCTGCCTCAGCCTCCCGAGTAGCTGGGACTACAGGTGCCCGCCACCTCGCCCGGCTAGATTTTTGTATTTTTTAGTAGAGACGGGGTTTCACCGTGTTAGCCAGGATGGTCTCGAGCTCCTGACCTTGTGATCCACCCGTCTCGGCCTCCCAAAGTGCTGGGATTACAGGCTTGAGCCACCGCGCCCGGCCTTTTTTTTTTTTTTTTGAGACAAAGTCTTGCTCTGTCGCCCAAGCTGGAGTGCAGGGGTGTGATCTTGGCTCACTGCAACCTCTGCCTCCCAGGTTCAAGTGATTCTCTTGCCTCAGCCTCCCAAGTAGCTGGGATTACAAGTGCATGCCACCATGCCCAGCTAATTTTTGTATTTTTAGTAGAGACAGGGTTTCACTACGTTGGCCAGGGTGGTCTTGAACTCCTGATCTTGGCCCGGGTGATCTGCCCGTCTTGGCCTCCCAAAGTGCTAGGAGCCACAGTGCCTGACCTAAAGAACTCTTACAGATCAACAACAAAAGGACAAATAACCTAATTAAAAAATGAGTGAAAGGTCTGAATAGGCAGTTCCCTAGGAAGATGCATGAAGGGCCAGTAAGCATATGAAAAGAGGCCGGCCGGGCGCGGTGGCTCAAGCCTGTAATCCCAGCACTTTGGGAGGCCGAGACAGGCGGATCACGAGGTCAGGAGATCGAGACCATCCTGGCTAACACGGTGAAACCCCGTCTCTACTAAAAAAAAAATACAAAAAACTAGCCGAGTGAGGTGGCGGGCGCCTGCAGTCCCAGCTACTCGGGAGGCTGAGGCAGGAGAATGGCGTAAAACCCGGGGGCGGACCTTGCAGTGAGCTGAGATCCGGCCACTGCACTCCAGCCTGGGCGATAAAGTGAGACTCTGTCTCAAAAAAAAAAAAAAAAAGAAAAGAGGCCATCATTAGGGAAACAAACCAAAGCCACAATGTGTGCCACTTCACACCCACTAGGAGAGCTAGGCTCAAAAATACTGCAGCTTTCGTATAAATAACAGTGGGGGTGGGGGAGGTCGGGGCACATGTTCTCAGGACCTCGGCAGGGCTGTGTGACAGGACATAGTCACACAATAAAACAAAACAAAACAAAACAAAACACCTGAAGCCAGGCACAGTGCCACGTGCCTCTACTCCCAGCTACGTGGCAAGCTGAGGCAGAAAGAATGCTTGAGTCCAGAAGGCAGAGGCTGCAGTGAGCTATACTTGTGCCACTGAACTCCAGCCTGAGCAACAGAGGGAGACCTTGTCTCTCAGAAAAAACCCCAGCAAAACAAAAATATTAAAAATAAGTGTTGGGCCGGGCGCGGTGGCTCAAGCCTGTAATCCCAGCACTTTGGGAGGCCGAGACGGGCGGATCATGAGGTCAGGAGATCGAGACCATCCTGGCTAACACGGTGAAACCCCATCTCTACTAAAAATACAAAAACTAGCCGGGCGAAGTGGCGGGCGCCTGTAGTCCCAGCTACTCGGGAGGCTGAGGCAGGAGAATGGCGTGAACCCGGGAGG
Organism: Trachypithecus francoisi; assembly: GCF_009764315.1. Classification (NCBI taxonomy): domain Eukaryota; kingdom Metazoa; phylum Chordata; class Mammalia; order Primates; family Cercopithecidae; genus Trachypithecus; species Trachypithecus francoisi. The sequence continues at coordinate 8,203,733 of NW_022681456.1, read as the reverse complement.
CGGAGCTTGCAGTGAGCTGAGATCCGGCCACTGCACTCCAGTCCGGGCGACAGAGCGAGACTCCGCCTCAAAAAAATAAAAAAATAAAAAAATAAGTGTTGGTGCTGGCCAGGTGCGGTGGTTCATGCCTATAATCCCAGCACTTTGGGAGGCCGAGGCAGGTGTTTGTGACCAACCTGGCCAACATGGTGAAACCCTGTCTCTACCAAAAATCTAAAAATTGGCCAGGCACCATGGCTCACGCCTGTAATCCCAGCACTTTGGGAGGCTGAGGCAGGTGGATCACCTGAGGTCAGGAGTTCGAGACCAGCCTGGCCAATAGGGTAAAATCCCATCTCTACTAAAAAGACAAAAACTAGCTGCCCGTGGTGGTAGGTACCTGTAATCTCAGCTACTTGGGAGGCTGGGGAAGGAGAATTGCTGGAACCCTGGAGGTGGAGGTTGCAGTGAGCTGAGATTGAGCCATTGTACTCTAGCCCAGGCTGACAACAGCGAGACTCAGTCTCAAAAACAAAACAGGCCGGGCGCGGTGGCTCAAGCCTGTAATCCCAGCACTTTGGGAGGCCGAGATGGGCGGATCACGAGGTCAGGAGATCGAGACCATCCTGGCTAATACGGTGAAACCCCGTCTCTACTAAAAATACAAAAACTAGCCGGGCGAGGTGGCGGGCGCCTGTAGTCCCAGCTACTCGGGAGGCTGAGGCAGGAGAATGGTGGGAACTCGGGAGGCGGAGCTTGCAGTGAGCTGAGATCCGGCCACTGCACTCCAGTCCGGGCGACAGACCGAGACTCCGCCTCAAAAAACAAACAAACAAAAAAAAACAAAACAAAACAAACAAACCAAAAAATTGTATGGACATGGTGATGCATGCCTATCACTCCAGCTACTTGGGAGGCTGAAGCAGGAGAACTGCTTGAACCCGGGAGGCGGAGGTGGCAGTGAGCTGAGATTGCACCACTGCACTCCAGCCTGGGTGACAGAGCAAGACTCCATCTCAAAAAAAAATAAAAAAGTGTTGGTGAGGATGTGAAGAAACTGAAACCCTCATTCACTGCTGGTAGGCATGTAAAATGGGGCAGCTGCTGTGGAAAACAGTTTGGTGGTTCCTCGGTAAGTTAAACCCAGTTACCGTACGGCACAGCGGTTCTCTTAGGTTCCACTGCAAGAGCAATGAAAACGGAGTCAAGCACATCCTTGTACCTGAGTGTTCAGAGCAGCACTATCCACAATAGCCACGAGGTGAAAACAACCAAACGTCCACCAGCTGATGAACCGGCAAACAAAGCTTGGCACATCCATATGGTGCGATATCACTCAGCCATGGCCAGGAGCGGGGTGCTGACACCGGCCACCCATGGTGAGCCTCGAAAACTTACCATGCTGAGCGGCAGAGGCCAGACACAAGGGGCGACACCCTGTATGACTTTATTGCATTTATCTGAACTGTCCTCAACAGGCACATCCCTAGAGACACAAACTAGTGGACTGGTGCTTGCCACAGGCTGGGGCGGGGAAGAATGGGGGGTGACCGCAATGGCCACGGGGTTTCCTTTTGGGGTGATGTGAAGTTCTGACATTGATTGTGGTGATGGTGGCAGAACTCTGTGACTGTCCTAAAAACTCCTGGATTGTACGCTTTAAAATTATGCACTTTATGGTATGTGAATTATATCCTGATCAAGCTGTTAACAAAACAAACAGCACTCAAGAGCTGGCCCTGATCTCAGCAGCAGAATAAAGAAACAGTGGGCCGGGCACGGTGGCTCACGCCTGTAATCCCAGCACTTTGGGAGGCCAAGATGGGCGGATCACGAGGTCAGGAGATCGAGACCATCCTGGCTAACACGGTGAAACCCCGTCTCTACTAAAAATACAAAAAACTAGCCGGGCGAGGTGGCGGGCGCCTGTAGTCCCAGCTACTCCGGAGGCTGAGGCAGGAGAATGGCGTAAAGCCGGGAGGCGGAGCTTGTAGTGAGCTGAGATCCGGCCACTGCACTCCAGCCCGGGTGACAGAGCAAGACTCCGTCTCAACAAAAAATAAAAATAAAAAATAAAAATAAAAAAATTAGCCGGGCGCCTGTAGTCCCAGCTACTCGGGAGGCTGAGGCAGGAGAATGGCGTGAACCCGGCAGGTGGAGCTTGCAGTGAGCTGAGATTGCGCTACTGCACTCCAGCCTGGGCGAGAGAGAGAGACTCCGTCTTGAAAAAAAAAGAAAGAGTGCAAGTAGGCCGGGCGCGGTGGCTCACGTCTGGAATCCCAACACTTTGGGAGGCTGAGGCGGGTGCATCACCTGAGGTCAGGAGTTCAAGACCAGTCTGGCCAACATGCTGAACCCTTGTCTCTACTAAAAATACAAAAACTTAAATAAATAAATAAAATTAAAATACAAAAATTAGCTGGGAGTGGTGGCACGCACCTGTAGTCCCAGCTACTCAAGAGGCTGAGGCAGGAGAATTGCTTGAACCTAGGAGGTGGAGGTTGCAGTGAGCCGCGATCGCGCCATTGCACTCCAGTCTGGGTGACGAGTGAAACTTCATCTCAAAAAAAAGAAAAAAAAAAAAAGAAATACTGTGAATATCTGAAAGCCAGCAATAGGGCTGGGGAGCACCCCAAAGTCACAAGGGCCCGGCAGGACATGGGACGCACTACAGATGGAGGTGGGGTCAGTGTCCTTCCCTTGTTCCTCAGTGGCTATTGGCAAGGCGGCACCAACGTCCCTGAGGAGGAGCCTGGGTAACCCACCTGTAGCAGTGGCCGGGCTCTGTCCGTCCTGCTCTGCCCGCTCGCTGGTCAGCTGATGCCTGGGAGACCCAGGTGACACGGAAGGAGGATACGCCGGTGACGCGGTCGTAGTAACGCTTCTTGACCTTCCCACAGTCCACCACGTACTTGATGCCAGGGATGGTAAGAGACGTCTCGGCAACGTTGGTGGCCACAACACACAACCGAGCCCCCTCCGGTGGAGGCTTAAAGACCTAGGATTCAGGGAGGGGATGGCAGGAAAACACCAGAATCAGGAAAGAAATCATAGAATGGAGGTCCAAGGACAAAGCCAGCCAGGCTAGTGTGCTGGAGAGGTAGCAAGGACAAGGCATCCCATCTGGGACCCAGTGCCTTGCAGGAGTGTTCCCTGTTCTCCAAAACTACCTCAATATTCCTCAAAACTCTGGGGATGCTGGGCAAACAGCAGATGGAGAGGACCAAGGGCTTGACTAACCTCACTGCAATGTCCTTAAAAGTGCCCCAAAAGCTGGGCACCGGCCCAGCACGGTTACCTGTGCTTGCTTTTCTGGGGCCAGCAGAGAGTACAGCGGGAGCACGTGGAGTGGGAGGGAGGCGTCCGGCTGCTCACCTGGAGGGAAAGCAGAGGTTACTGGCACCCGGGCTGGGACAGATGTTCACAGGCAGGAGCCAACCACAGCTGCCCTGCACCCGTAGGCTGCTCCACCAGAGCTCCTTTCTTTGCCCTGCTGAGGTGGCTCCCCTTGGGACCAGCCAGGCCAAACCTGGGGGGACTGCTGAGAGGTTCCCAGGGGCTCTCTAGTCTCTACTGCCCTGAGCCGGATCTGAACCCCTGCTGTGCTGCACAATCTCCTCCTCCAAACCCCTGGCATGGATCCTGGGGGCCTGACTCTGCTCCCCGTGTCCTGGCAGCACTGTGGTAGGCTCAGGCTGAGCCAGTACTGGGGTACCCTCTGCTGCCCCACTCAGCCCCTGGCTGGGCACAGCAGGGCACTGGGTCCATCTGCATTCGGGGGCCCCTGCGAGCACACGGAGCTGGGCAACACTCTGGGGCCCTGGAGACCTGCACCTGTCAGCAAAGGGGTTGGCAGGCCCCATTACATTCAGCATGGCAAATGTTCCAGGCCTCCTCGTGCCGAAGCGGGGCTAGGAACACACCTCCATCTTGCCCGCCATCCCCCAAGTCCAGATCGAGGTCGGAGTCCAAGGCCCCCTCTTCCTCGTCCACTTCTGCCTCCCTGTCCTCATCGCCTTCACCTGCCGGCAACACCGAGTAATGATCCAAGTTGATCTGGGGCAGCACCTACGGCGAACACATAGACACCCAGGCTGCAGGGACCCTGGGTGTGAGGATGAGGCATGTGCAGGAAGACAGGTGCCCTCATGTGGAAGACCCGGTCCACACCCACGGGTCGTGTGACCCGGGGCAGGCCACATAACTATCTCTTCCTGTCTGAGTTTCCCCACCTAAACAATGGGGACTATCACAGACCTTGTCTCTCAGGCTGGTGGGAGGGTTGTGTGAACACATGTGAAGAACTTGGATCACTGCCTAACACATCAGTAGTGCAACAGGCAAGTTGGAGGCGGCTGAGTGCTTACGCTACTGTCACGGACCACAAGACTCACGGTGCCTTCATGCAGAGGCTAGAGGAAAGCACCTCCCAGCCCAGCCATCCCAGTGTAGCTGGGAGTACAGGCATGCATCACCATGCCTGGCTAATTTTGTATTTTTAGTAGAGACAGGGTTTCGCCATGTTGGTCAAGTTGGACTTGAACTCCTGACCTCAGGTGATCTGAAATCTCCCAAAGTGCTGGGATTACAGGCATAGCCACCATGCCTGGCCTTCTTTTCCTTTTCAGAGACAGAGTCTCACTCTGTTGCCCAGGCTGGAGTGCAGTGGGGCCACCACGGCTCACTGCAGCCTTGACCTCCTGGGCTCAGATGGTTCTCCTGCCTCAGCCTCTGAGCAGCTAGGCCCACAGGCATGTGCCACCACACTGGATTAATTCTAAAAATTTTTTTGTAGAGACAGGGTCTCACCATGTTGCCCAGGCTGGTCTCAAACTCTAGGCCTTAAACCATCCTCCCACCTTGGCCTCCCAAAGTGCTGGAATTACAGGCATGAGCCACTGTGCCCGACCGGGAACTGGATTTTTAATTTCATTTTATTCCAATTACACTTAAACCTAAGCAGCCACATGGGGCTGGTGGCTGCTATCCTGGACAACGCAGCCTTACTCTTCAGGAGTCCCTGCCAGCCCCCCAGGTACCTCGGTCCGCGCCTTCTTGGCCCTGGCCCGCGACTTCTTAAACTTCCGCATTTCCTCCGCTGAGTCTTTCTGATCATCATCCTTTTCTGGAAAAGGGGCAGGTTGGAGAGAAAGGCATGTGTGGCCCGCATGGTTGCTAGCACACTGCTCTTTGTTGTTCAAGGCACGGCCATTTATTCGGGGGTGAGGTGGAGGACGGCAAAGGTGCTGATGCTCCCAGAGGGAAGCTCAGAGGCGGGAGCTGCACCCCAGCCAGGGAGTGTGAGGCCAAGCCCAGCTGCTCAGGGCAGAGCGCGGGTCGGGGCGTCCTCTTTACCTTGTGGCCGGGCTCTGGAGGGTGGGAAAGCCTTCCTGAGCCTGCGGCACAGCGCGTGCACCTCAGCCTGCCCGGTCAGGAACACCAGGATGCCGCCTGCGGAAAGAACGGGCCCCTCTGTTATCCATCAGTCACTCACAAACATTTGCTTAGCAATGGGCACCTGCCAGGCCCTGCTCTGAGAGGTGAGGCTCCAGTGATAATGCGGGAGGCAGCACCCCCAGACTGAAGGAGCTGTTGCCAGGGAGTTCAACAAACACAGCGACCACACAGCCCAGCAGCGCCACTCGCAGGCACAGACCCAAAAGCCCTGAGACACATGCTCAAGTGAAAACCTGTACACCACACTTGTGACAGTGCCGTGGCTGCCCTGAGACCCGAGGCTGCAGGAAGGCTCATTGCCCAAGCTTCCGCCTAGCCTCCCACCAGCCCCAGTCTCCCAGAGAATGGATGGGAGCCCCGAGAGGCTGTAAGCAGAGCAAGGACAGAGTATCATGAAGCGGTGACCTCAGCTTCCTTGAAGGAGGAGTTCAAGCTTGGTGGGAAGCACCCCCAGGCTCCTTGCCTCCCTAACATGAAGAAAGTCAGCCTTGGGCCCGCATTTGGCACACAAGAGTCTCTGATTAGGCTGGGCGCGGTGGCTCACGCCTGTAATTCCAGCACTTTGGGAGGCTGAGGCAGGCAGATCACCTGAGGTCAGGAGTTCGAGGCCAGCCTGGCCAACATGATGAAACCCCATCTCTACTAAAATACAAAAAATTAGCCGGGCGTGGCAGTGTGCACCTGTAATCCCAACTACTTGGGAGGCTGAGGCAGGAGAATCGCTTGAACCCAGGAGGCGGAGGTTGCAGTGTGCCGAGATCCGCCACTGCACTCCCGCCTGGGCAACAAAAGTAAAACTCTGTCTCAAAAAAAAGTCTCTGGCTAGAAGTGATCACAATCTATTCACACAGAAAGGTCACGTCCACTTCAGTAACATGAGGTGAGTAACGGAGTGGGTGTGATGGGGACAAGGCAGAACTGTGAAGGGTATCCGTGACTCTCGAGGGGATGTGCCTGTTCCCCTGCAGTGTCTATGGTCACCTGCCAGCACCGGCCTGGGCCCTGTGGGTTTTTCTGCTTATCAGATGGGGACAGATGGCAAACTCCACCATCGGGTAGCTGCTGAAGCCTCATAGTATTTTGAGTGGAATAAGGCAGGACATGTGTTGTGAACACTCTGGAGTAAGTGAGGAAGCCGAGGCCTAGCAGGGACAAGGGACTTTTCTGAGCCACTCAGAGATGGGCCCTCCCACACTTGTGCCTTCAGCGAGGGTTTAGGAAGGGCGGCTCCTTTCCCCTGACCTGGCCAGGGCCTCACCTGCGGGCAGCATCCGGTGGATCTTGCAAATCTTCCGGAAGCACTCGCCGCTGTAGTCTTCCAGTGGTGTCCGCTTGTTGAAATGCACAGTCACTGGGAACTGCCTGGATTCCACCTGTGGGGCGCCCAGGAAGGCGCGGTGGGGGGCGAGCTTCGGCCCAGGGCTGCCTTCCCTTTCCCCATCACTCTGAATCAAGGTTTCCAACACCCCCTCCAAGCTGCTGTCAATCCCCCACGTGACCAAGTGAGGTCTCTCAGGAGGCTCCCGACACCAGGGCGTCCTTGTGCCGTCCAAGCTCACAGAGCACCTGGGACCCTGTGTTACCTTGATGACCGGGGGCGGCTTGGTGAAGAGCCGCGGGTTCTGGGTGAAGTCCTCCACACGCAGCGTGGCCGACATGATGAGCAGCTTGAGTGGCAGGTTCCTCTGCGGGAGGACAGGCTTGGTGACTGCGGCCCCAAGACTACAGGTGGGTCTGAAGCCTGGGAAATCGGCATGAGGGTGCCCTGCTGCCCCCCCGTTTCCAGCCCCCACCCTCTGCCCCTTTCTGGATGCCAAAGGCTCCTTGGAGAAAGTGTGTCAGTAGCGGGACCTGCTGCTCCCAGGGCGGTGGCTTGTTCCAGGGTGTCTTTCAGAGTCAGGCTTTGATGGTGGAATATGAGGCAAGTGGGCTGAGACTGGGGCCCACCCAACCCAGCTCCCACCTGACTCACCGGGTGTCTGTTCTGGGGGCTCAGGGAGGAGCTGCCTGATTCTCGGAGGTCTGTGGGGGTGGGAGGGAGCTCCCTGGTCCCCAGGCCACTCAGCAATGCCTGATGGCCTCATGGTGAGCTCTGCTTCAAGCCCTTGCTGCCTCTGCTGCTAGGAAACCCCAAACCCAGAGGCTAAGGAGTGGCCAGAGCACCTCTGTGGGAGGCATGGCACCCAGCACAGGCCCCTCTCTTGTCCCACAGTGACCGTTCCTCTCTGCCCTACCCCCGTGCCTTCCTGACTCCACCTCACCCTTGCTGCTTGGCTGCTCTAGACTCCCTAATGACACAAACCAAGACCACAGTGAGATATCACTTTCCACCCACAGGGATGTCTAGAATAATAAAAATGGAAAATGACAAGTGTTGGCAGGATGTGGAGAAGCTGGAAGCTCTGACACGGCTGGTGGGGAAGTACCATGGAACTCTGCAGCCACTGTGGGAAATCATTTGCAAATGGTTACACACAGAGTGACCATGGTCCAGCTTCTTGGGAGGCTGAGGCAAAAGGATTCCTTAAACCCAGAAGGTCGGGGTTGCAGTGAGCTGTGACTGCACCACTGCGCTCCAGCCTCGGTGACAATGAGACCCTGCCTCAAAAAAAAAAAACAAAACAAAAACCACCACCACAAAAAACCGTAAAAGGCACAGGGTTTCTTTTTGTTTCTGTTTTTCAGATGAAGGCTTGCTCTCTCACCCAGGCTGGAGTGCAGTGGCGCGATCTCGGCTCACTGTAAGCTCTACCCGCTAGGATTAAGTGATTCTCCTGCCTCAGCCTCCCGAGTAGCTGGGATTACAGGCGCCCGCCACCAGGCCTAATTTTTGTGTTTTTAGTAGAGACAGGGTTTCACCATGTTCGCCAGGCTGATCTCAAACGCCTGACCTCAAGTGATCCAGCCACCTCAGCCTCCCAAAGTGCTGGGATTACAGGCGTGAGCCACCGCGCCCGGCCTAGGGTTTCTTTTGGGATTGATGAGTGATGAAACGTAAAACTGTGGTGATGGCTGCACACTCTGTGAATGGACTAAAAACCATTGAATTGTACATCTGAATGGATGAATGATATGAAACGTGAATTACAGCCCAATAAAGCTTGTTACCAAAAGAAAAAAGGCACCGGACAGATGCCTGCCTCAGGACCTTTGCATTGCTCTCCTCCAGTCAGACTTCTCCTCGCTCTGCAACGCACACTGCTCGCTCCCTCCCTCACTCAGTCCTCCACTCAAGCTCAGAGGTCACCTTTCGGGTGAAACCCTCACTAGCCCCACATCCTCCCTCCACTGCCCCCGGTTTTGTCCTTCACTGGCTTACATCCTCTGAGTCTGCGTCCTGCCTGCCACCCTTGCTGAAGTGGAAGCCCCAGGAGGGCAGGAACTGTTAGAACAAGATGGTGTCTTGGTCACTGTCGATTATCAGGGCCTTGAACGTGGCCAGGCTCGTGGCACATGTGGAGAGCAGGCCTCTCTCCTGGCCGGGAGGGTGGGACAGGCCTACTGCATGGAGCCCAGCCCCAGGGTGGCACCTTTCACTCAGCAGGCCCGTGTCAGGTTGGGGCAGGGAGATGGAGAAAGAGGCCCCGGGGAGCCCCTCTCAGAGTTCCGGGAGTCTGACCCTTGGCCGGGCAGGCCCATCCGCTCTGCTGATCCCAGAGGCCCAGAGGCCTCATCAACTGGCCCCATTGTGCCTGGCCAGGCATCAACATTTCACCTGAGCCTCTTGCTTTGGGTGCGGAGAAGGACACCAGTTTATGAGGCTGGTGCCGGAGCGGTGGGGAAGGGATCATACGGGGCTGTTCCAAGATTCACGGCCCTGGCACAGGGCCTAGACCTAGGCCCAAGAGGACCTTGTCCTTGGGGCACCTGCTCATGGCAGCAGCCCAGGGTACAACGGGGAACAAGTGAAGGGAGCCCAAGCCTCCGACAGAGCTGGGGGGGCCCAGGGCTCGGGGCTCCCCAGCACCTGCCTCCTGCGCTACCTTGGCCCGGAGAGTCACAATGCGGGACAGGAGACCGATGAGGATATCCGTGTACACGCTTCTCTCGTGGGCCTCGTCAATGATCACCACCTTGTACCGCAGCAGCAGGAAGTCCTGGGGGGAGGTCCAGGGGTGAGGCCTGCCCTCCTGGCCTAAGCCCCAAGGGCTGCTTCACGTCTCAGAACTCCCACTTGAAGAGACAGTGTGAGAGGAAAGGCAGCTGCTCTTCTTCAGAGGTGAGCTGCTCAACTCAGATGCCCGCAGGGCGAGAGGGCAGGTGGGAAATGGATATGAGATGGGGGGTGGGGCCGTGGGCAGTTGGACAGCAGGTGCCACACAGACAGGGGCCACCCAGACCCAAACTGCATCCACTGACACCCCAGTGGCCTCCAAGCCAGGAGGGCTGGAATCACCTTTGCCATCCCCCTGAGAGACTGACCCTGCCCAAGGGGATGTCACAGCCAGCACGGAGCACAGCTTCTTCACCACACAGCAGTCCCCCACCCGGGCCCTGCAGGCTCTCCAGACGTGCGTGCCATCCGCTTGATCAAATGGCCGGCTCCCTAGGAAGCGTGGGGCGCCTCCCCAAGGTCCAAGTGCGCTGATGGGAGGCAGCAGCTCGGGTTCCGATTTACAAACGGAAAGAACTTGAGACGCAGCTTCTGTGGCCAGGGACCATGAAGACGCACCCTTTCTCAAGCGCAAGGCCCAACGGCTCCCCTGTCTCCCAGCCTGAGGCTGGCACCCCACTCCGAGTCTGGTGCTGCCCCTCACCAAACGCAACTGGACTCGAAGCTCCCAAGAAGGGGCTGTGTCTGGGCCCACCACAGGGCAGAGCCTGCACACCACAGGCTTTCAGTACATCCTGGGCAAGGTGTGAACTCTGTGAGTCAGTTATAATAAAAATACAAGTTCACATTTCATGAGCACCATCTAGGTACGGGCCACTGTGCTAAGCTGTTAGCATGCATTCTACAACTTCCACTTCAAAATGATTCTCTGAGGAATGCACTAACATACTCATCAAGAAACTGAGCTTGGAGAGGTTCAGTAACTTCACCCAAAGTCACACAGCAGCACCATGGGAGTGCTATGCCTAGCACCCCGCCCCCATGCCCACTGGCCTTGCTCTGTGAGCCAGGATCTGCAACCAACCTTCTGGATTTCTTTGAGCAGCACACCATCTGTCATGAACTTGATTCTGGTCTCCTCTGTCACGTTTCCTTCATACCGGATCTGGTAGGAGACGACCCTGTGTGGGCAGAGTTCGGTTTAGGGCAGAGCCACGCCTGGCTGGGGCTGTCACCACGGGGCCACTACAAGGCAGGTCATGGAGCAGGCAGGCGGCTTGAGGGCAGGGCCCACCAGCACCCGAAACAAGACCCAGACATCTCCCCAGTCCACTCTCCCCCTCCAAAATCCTGCTTTCTGAAGGGAAGGGAAGGAGCTGTTGAGGGCAACTGAGGAGCCAGGCCCCAAACACCTTGGCCAGAGCCCTCCTCGGATGGCGACTACACCAGGAGACGCCGGGGAGACCTGCACATGGGCTGGAGTGTGTTCTGGAGACTACACAGACTTGGCAGCTGTCATGGGATACTGTAGCTGTGTGTGTTTCACAAAAAGTCCTTGTCTTAATTCAAAACTTAGCCTGGTGTGGTGGTGCGCACCTGCAGTCCCAGCTACTCAGGAGGCTAAGGTGGGAGAATTACTTGTGCCCAAGAGGTTGAGGCTGCAGTGAGCCAAGATGGCATCACTGCACTGCAGCCTGGACAACAGAGCCATCTCAAAAAAAAACAAAAAATGGCTCACGCCTGTAATCCCAGCACTTTGGGAGGCCGAGATGGGTGGATGAACTGAGGTCAGGAGTTCAAGACCAGCCTGGCCAATATGGTGAAACCCTGTCTCCACTAATCACAAAAATTAGCTGGGACCTGCAATTCCAGCTATTCGCGAGGCTGAGGCAGGAAAATTGTTTGAACCCTGGAGGCAAAGGTTGCAGTGAGCCAAGATCACACCAGTGAACTCTAGCCTAGGTGACAAAGCGAGACTCCATCTCAAAAAAAAAAAAAAATTAGTCCTTATCTCTCAGATCTGTACAGCAAAATATTGAGGATAAAGTATCTATGATTTGCTTCTAAACAGTGGTGGGGACGGGGGCCGGGAGGAGAGTACAGACCCAACAGGGTAGGGCAGGAGTTGACAATTATTATAACGAGGTCTTTGGTACCTGGGGGCTTATTATACTATCCTTTCTACTTATGCATATGCCCCCAATTTTTTTCTTGAGATGGGAGTCTCACTCTTGTTGCCCAGGCTAGAGTGCAATGGCGTGATCTCAGCTCACAGCAACCTCTGCCTCCCAGGTTCAAGCGATTCTTCTGCCTCAGCCTCCCGAATAGCTGGGATTACTGGTGTGCACCACCACATCTGGCTAATTTTTTTGTATTTTTAGTAGAGACAGGTTTTCTTCATGTTTGTCAGGCTAGCCACGAACTCCCAACCTCTGGTGATCTGCCCGCCAAGGCCTCCCAAAGTCCTGGGATTACAGGCATGAGCCACCATGCCCAGTTCTCACATTTTCATAATATTTAACAAGTTAAAAAGAGGATGAGGCAGTTTTTTCTAGACGCATGCTGACTATGCACAGAATTGTCCAGGAGGATGTGCAGGAGACGGGCAGTGGTGGCTGCTCCTGGGGAGGAGGCAGGGCACTGGGTGAGAAGGGGCCCCCAGTATTCCATCCCTGCCTTAGTGTCCTCCCAGCCTAACCGACAAAGACACCAAGTCCCCCGACTGGCGTGCTGACCTGGGGGCCGGTGGCTCTGTCCGGCCCACCCCCGACTGGCGTGCTGACCTGGGGGCCGGTGGCTCTGTCCGGCCCACCCCCGACTAGCGTGCTGACCTGGGGGCCGTGGCTCTGTCCAGCCCACCACCACATCCTGAGAGCCCAGGATAGGCCTGGCACACTAGATGCTGCCTAGTAACATCTGATGAGTGGGCAGATGAGGCAGGCTCTCACTCTGTGCCCTTTTGTGCCTTCTGGATTTTAGGCCATGTTGGACATGTTAGACACGGGCATCTGCATTATAAACACATGCTCCCAGCCATTGCAAAGCAAGTGCTGTATCTGCCCATTCAACGTGGCTTTCCAAAGAAAGTCCTATAGACTTACTGCCGGATTTTTTTTTCTTTTCTTTTTGAGATAGAATTTCACTCTTTTCGCCCATGCTGGGGTGCAATGATGCAATCTTGGCTCACGGCAACCTCTGCCTCCCAGGTTCAAGTCATTCTCCTGCCTCAACCTCCCGAGTAGCTGGGATTACAGGCATGTGCCACCATGCCTGGCTCATTTTGTATTTTCAGTAGAGACAGGGTTTCTCCATGTTGGTCAGGCTGGTCTCAAACTCCCGACCTCAGGTGATCTGCCCGCCTCGGCCTCCCAAAGTGCTGGGATTACAGGTGTGAGTCACCGCACTCTGCCAAGATTTTGTACTTTAGAACCTTGAGTTTTACATTAACCTGGCAATGCTAGGTACTAGCTCCGTGACTGCTTGCATCTGGCCCCCTGCTCTGTTCTCGAGCCCCTGGATGGGCCACTCTGCCCCTCTGCACACTGTGCAGGATGTAAGCCAAGGGCCTGCTTGAAGGCTGCCTGCTTGGGCAGGTCCTGGAAAGCTGTCTCCCACAATGATTCCCAGTGCTACATGCAGAGGTGACACTCCACCCAGCACCCTCAGCACAGACGCCGCTCACCTCCTCCTGGGCGTCCCTGGAGGTCTGGACCACCCCATCGCTCCCCCCAGGAAGTAGAGCCCTCACCGCTGGGACAGATTCATCTCCTTGGCCACTCGCTGGGACATGGCCACGGCGGCCACTCGGCGGGGCTCCGTGACACCGATGATGCTGTCTTCACTGGGGGAGGAAGAACATGGCCATCAACAGTGCGTGGCCCCACCTGCTCATCCCAAAGCCTCATGCAGTTCCACAGCAAGATTCGCCACACTGACCTGGTGCTCGCCCAGGGGCCATGGGAAACAAGGCCAGGTTGCACTACTTTTAACAGCAAAGGGAACAGCCCAAATGCCAACAACACACAGAAAACGGTTCAGCATTCACGGTGCAGCGGACACCAGGCAGCCACTAGAAGGAACGGGGCCTGGGGGAACCAGGCTGGGAGCTCTGTTTGCCCCAGTCAAGCACAAGCTCCTCCAGACACAGGAACCCGCCAAGCCGATGGGTGGCTGGTCCCAGCTCTGTGGGAATGTTAATGCCACAGGCCTGGGGCTGCTCTCCCTTGAAAGGCTGCTGACAGGGCTGGCCCTCGCTGGGTGCCTGAACCTGCACAACAGGAGAGCTCCCTCCATTCCCTGTAAGTGCGGGCCCACCGTGCCAAGGCTGTTTGTGCAAACAGGGTGGTTTATGCCGGACACCTGCTTTCCTTCTAGGCATCTAGGATTTTGTTCCTGCCAGGCAGGGCGGGCTTAGGCTGTCTGGCCAATAATAGCCGTGAACCTTGAATCTCTAACAAGCTTCCCTGGTGGAGGGTAGTTCCTGTGTGGCCACAGGTGGCTACTGGAGAATTCAGTGCATCCCGTGTGAGTCCACCAGGAGGGGACTCTGGAAGCTGGAGCTGGGCTTCCCCCGAATACCACAGGTGCCACTGCCCTCTGCCAATCGCGTCCTTTGCTGTAACATACTATAGCCATGCACAGGATAACAAGCTGAGTCCCAGAAGTCCCCAATTATCGAACCTGCACATGATCTTGGGGACCCCAACATACATGGGTCAAAAGTGCCCACAGGAGGCTACACAGTGAAAACAGTAAGCACAGGTCGGGCGCGGTGGCTCACGCCTGTAATCTCAGCACTTTCGGAGGCCAAGGTGGGTGGATCACCTGAGGTCAAGAGTTCGAGACCAGCCTGACCAACATGGTGAAACCCCGTCTCTTGGTCGGGCACAGTGGTTCATGCCTGTAATGCCAGCACTTTGGGAGGCTGACGTGGGCGGATCATGAGGTCAGGAGATCGAGACCATCCTGGCTAACGTGCTGAAACCCCATCTCTACTAAAAATACAAAAAAATTAGCCGGGCGTGGTGGTGGGCACCTGTAATCACAGCTACTTGGGAGGCTGAGGCAGGAGAATGGTGTGAACCCAGAAGGCGGAGTTTGCAGTGAGCTGAGATCGTGCCACTGTACTCCAGCCTGGGTGACACGGTGAGACACTGTCTCAAAAAAAAAAAAGGAAAAAAGAAAATAGTAAGCACATAGCTCTATGTGCCAGGGATGAAGTGTGCTACCCAAGTTCACTCACTTAATCCACATGACAACCTTGTGAAGTAGGTGCCTTTATTCCCATCTCACAGCTGGGGCCCAGAGAGGTTAAGTAGCTTGTCTGAAATCACACAGCATGCACAGGGCAGATCCAGGATCAGATCCCAGGGAGCCCAGGCTCTTATCAACCTTTTGGGGCATCTCCAGTGTCACTGAGGGACCTAGAGAGAACCCTGTGTCCAGCCCCTACCTGCTGTAGCCTGCTTCATAGAGAAACTGAGGCACCTGTGTGGTCTTCCCGCTGCCAGTCTCACCACACACGATGACAATGGGGTGCTCGGCCACAGCCTCCATGATCACTTGTTCTTCAGAGAGAATTGGGAGCTTCAGCCGTTCTTCCTGGAAGGAGAGCAAGTCAGCACTTAGGCAGCAGCAAGACTACAGACACTGATGTGACCTCCAGGCACGTGGGTGCTGAACAGATGTGCTTGCTGGGGAAGGAGGCCTTGACAGCTGGGGAGGGGACCAAGAGCCATGGTCCAGCAGAGACAGAGACAGGGACCACATCCTTCGGGATACCAGGCCTGACATCATCACATCCTTCGAGACTGGCCTGACCAACATGGTGAAATCCTGTCTCCTGGCCGGGCGCGGTGGCTCACACCTGTAATCCCAGCACTTTGGGAGGCCGAAGTGGGCAGATTACGAGGTCAGGAGATAGAAACCATCCTGGCTAACGTGGTGAAACCCCGTTTCTACTAAAAATATAAAAAAATTTGCCGGGCATGGTGGTGGGTGCCTGTAATCCCAGCTACTCGGGAGGCTGAGGCAGGAGAATGGTGTGAACCAGACACAGCTTGGTTGGGGCAGAGCAGTCTCTCAGAGATATGGGAACCCTCAGCTGTTGCTGGCGGGAGTCTCAATTAATGGCACGGTCACTTTGATAAACAATCTGGTGCAAATTTTCTCAAAGTCAAGGATGTGTGGCCCTGCAGTTCCTCTCCTAGGCACATATTCCAGAGCAGGTGCTTGCTACATTTTTTCCTATGACTCATGAAAAGAAACACATTTTATATCATGACTCAGTACGCAAACAGACACATATGTGTATCGTATATGGAAAGAACAGTTCTGTGAAACATGGCTCACCCTAATGCGTATGCAGTGGCGCGATCTCAGCTCACTGCAACCTCTGCCTCCCAGGTTCAAGTGATTCTCCTGCCTCAGCCTCCTGAGTAGTTGGGATTACAGGCACATGCCACTATGCCCGGCTAATTTTTGTAGTTTTAGTAGAGATGGGGTTTCACCATGTTGGCCAGGCTGGTCTTGAACTCCTGACCTCAGGTGATCTGCCCGCTTTCACCTTCCAAAGTGCTGGGATTACAGGCGTGAGCCACTATGCCTGGCCAACAAGCTCATATTCTTAATTTTGTTCTATTTCTATTCTATTCTATTCCACTTGTTGTATTTATTTACTTTTTGAGACGGAGTTTCACTCTTGTTGCCCAGGGTAGAGTGCAATAGTGTGATCTTGGCTCACTGCAACCTCCACCTCCCGGGTTCAAGTGATTCTCCTGCCTCAGCCTCCTGAGTAGTTGGGATTACAGGCACATGCCACTATGCCCGGCTAATTTTTGTAGTTTACTCTTAGTAGAGATGGGGTTTCACCATGTTGGCCAGGCTGGTCTTGAACTCCTGACCTCAGGTGATCTGCCCGCTTTCACCTTCCAAAGTGCTGGGATTACAGGCGTGAGCCACTATGCCTGGCCAACAAGCTCATATTCTTAATTTTGTTCTATTTCTATTCTATTCTATTCCACTTGTTGTATTTATTTACTTTTTGAGACGGAGTTTCACTCTTGTTGCCCAGGGTAGAGTGCAATAGTGTGATCTTGGCTCACTGCAACCTCCACCTCCCGGGTTCAAGTGATTCTCCTGCCTCAGCCTCCCGAGTAGCTGGGATTACAGGCATCCACCACCATGCCAGGCTAATTTTTGTATTTTTAGTAGACAGGGTTTCACCACGTTGGCCAGGCTGGTGTCAAACTCCTGACCTTAGGTGATCCACCTGCCTCGGCCTCAAAGTGCTGGGATTACAGGTGTGGGCCATTGCGCCTGGCCTCCATTTGTTTTTTTTTTTTTAAATATGAGGCCAGGCATGATGGCTCACACCTGTAATCCCAGCGACTTGAGAGGCCAAGGCAGAGGATCGCTTGAGGCCAGAAATTCAAGACCAGACTGGGCAACATAGCCAGACTCTGTCTCTACAAAAAAATAAAAATAAAAAAGTTAGCCAGGCATGATGGCACATATCTGTAGTGCTAGCTACTCAGGAGGCTGAGGTGGGAGGACTGCTTGAGCCCACGAGGTAGAGGCTGCAGTGAACTATGATCACATCACTGCACTCCAGCCTGGCAGACAGAACAAGACACTGTCTCAAAAAAAAAAGAAAAGAAAAGAAAAGAAAAGATTAAAAGCTACTCAATTCATGACCCAAAGATGGCTATGACGTCATCTGCAAATACTGCTCAAAAGAAACTTCTGCACATGCGCTCATAGGAGAGGGACAAAAACGTTTAAAACAGTGGTGAAGGTCGGGCGTGGTGCTCATGCCTGTAATCCCAGCCCGTTAGGAGGCCAAAGTGGGCAGACTGCCTGAGCATGGGAGTTCAAGACCAGCCTGTGCAACATGGCAAAACCCTGTCTCTACAAAAAAATACAAAGTTAGCCAAGCACAGTAGCGCGTGTCCATAGTCCCAGGCTCCTTGGGAGGGTGAGGCAGGAGGATCACTTGAGCCTAGGAGGCGGAGGTTGCAGTCAGCTGAGATCAAACCTCTGCACAGAGTAGCAAACCTGCATTCCGGGGAGCGGTTCACAGGGATGAAGACAGCAGGCTTGGCCAGGGCCCTGGGTGGGGGTACTGCAGCTGGAGGAGGAGGAACAGGCATCCCAGCCGGCGCGGGCTGACTGCTGGGTGCTGGAGTTGGCGGCAGAGGTGCCACGGTGGTCCCCGCACCAGCCTCAGCCAGCTCAGCAGCTGGGTCCTCGTCCAGCTCTGACTCCCCCTCCAGCTCCGACTCCTCCGACTCCCCTTCCTCCTCCTCCTCCTCAGCTGAGGGCTGGCGGCGACGCTTCCGGTGGGCACCACTGAGGCTGCTGATCTTCTCCTGGCCCGGGGCCACCACCTCATCAGGCTTCCTGTTGAGACAGCAGAGATTTCAGACACAGAGGCCCCACCTCAATCCCCAGAGGTCAGGACTCCAGGGCCACACACCTCTCTGCCTCAGGGCCTTTGCACCTGCTGTTCCACTCCCTGAAATGCCCTTCCCACAGATAGCTCCTCTCACTCCACTTAAGCCTCTGCTTAAGCGCCAGCTGTCAGGGAGACTCCCTGACCACACACAGACCCCACACCTCTCCCTTCTCCCTCCACCTCGCTCTTCCCTGCTTCATTTTCTGTTCAGTGCTTCCCAGCATGGGACACAGATGCACTCACCAGATGACTTCCCATGATTACACCTCCCCCCATGACCCTAGGAAGCTCCTTAAGAGAAAGGACTTTATTTCTGTGCACTGCTCTACCCCCAGGACCTAGCAGAGAGCCTGGGACAGTCTGCACTCGATAAACAGTCACTAACTGAACAGTGCTCACAGGCACAGGCCAGGCCTCATGTAAACGAGCAGCACAGGCTGAGTGAGACCACAGAGCCTGGTGGGACTGGGTGGGAGGGGCACACGGGCCATTTAAGGGTCAGCAGCTTGGTGGGGACACTGCTGGTGTGGCCGGATCGTCCAAGTAGTCAAGACCAGGTGGGAACATGAATTCGCTTTGTCACCCAGGACAGAGTGCAGTGGTGCAATCACGGCTCGCTGCCGCTTCAACCTCCCAGGCTCAGGTGATCCTCCCACCTCAGCTGCCAGAGTAGCTGGGACCATAGGCATGAGCCACCATGACCAGCTAATTTTTGTATTTTTAGTGGTGACGGGGTTTCACCATGTTGGCCATGCTGGTCTCAAACTCCTGACCTCAGGTGATCCGCCTGCCTTGGCCTCCCAAAGTGCTAGGATTACAGGTGTGAGCCACGGCGCCCTTCCGGCTTGGTTGTTCTAAGCCACCGTTGTTTGCAGTAATTTGTTATGGCAGCACCGGGAAGCTAACATATTGGCAAACAGCACTCATGCCTTAAAACACGACACAAACCGGCCAGCACGGTGGCTCACGCCTGTAATCCCAGCACTTTGGGAGGCCAAGGCGGGCAGATCACCCGAGGTTGGGAGTTCGAGACCAGCCTGGCCAACATGGAGAAACCCCGTCTCTACTAAAAATACAAAATTAGCCGGGTGTGGTGGCACATGCCTGTAATCCCAGCTATTCGGGAGGCTGAGGCAGGAGAATCGCTTGAACCTGGGAGGCGGAGGTTGCGGTGAGCTGAGATTGCGCCATTGCTCTCCAGCCTGGGCAACAAGAGCGAAACTCCGTCTCAAAAAAAAAAACAAAAAACAAAAACAAAAACCACACAACACAAACCGAACAAAACCCACTGATGGGCCAAATCCAGCCCTTGACCACCTAATGGCAATTTCTGGCCTAATCAGCTGTACAAAAGCTGGAGGAGCTGTAACATGGGACTCTACGTTGCAGGAAAACACCAACATCACTGGAACAAGAGACTTTGCTGTCCTGTGTGTCGCAGAAGGTTTAGCAGCATCTATGGCCTTTACCCACTAGAGGCATTTAGGATGACAATCAATGATCAGCCACTCAGGCCACTACAAAGGTATTTTCTCAAATGCTCCACCCCCAGAGGACCCCATCACCTGTGCACCCTCCCTAGGGGGCCCTGGAGGGAGGGCAGGGTTAGGAAAGGACTGGCCAACTCACTGTTTGGTGTGGTACATGCGGTCCCCAGTGCCCAGCTTGGAGGTGGTATAAAAGAGTCTCATCTCGGCTTCGGAAGCCTGGACCTCACTCAGCTTCTGTAGCATCTCTGCTCGCTGGGAAAAGAAATGAATAGGTTATGTATTTGCCATCATGACCCTCTCCTAAGAAGGGAAGTGAGACTCTAATAAAATTTCAGCATCATTAACAACTGGAGTCTTCAAAATCAGAGGTCAAATTGTAATTCTACTGCTGCATGGTGTTCCTCCATCAACAGACACAGCAAGCTTGGCATGGCTTTTTAAACCCCTTTTACAGAATCTGGGGTTGTATAAATGAGGTCCTTTGCAGCAGGGTATCACAGTAGAAGATTATGGCCCACCAGATGCCCATCAACAGGAGACGAATAAAGCACAGCTCAGTCAGGTACAGCAATGCTCCCTAGCAGCTCTGAGGAAGGAGGCGGCTTTGTGTGAACTGGTCCCTGAGCTACCCTGAGCAATGCTGTGTGCAGGGGATGTACCCAGTTGGCTTCTTTCAGTTGGGTGAGGGTTTCATGAGTTTTTCCTTTATTGTTCTTGTAATTGTATATATAGGTTTTATACACACTTCTATGTGTGTATTACACACACACACACCACACACACACAGAGCAAGGCATAGCACAGTGGGAAAGCATCCTAAATAGGATTTAAAAAGGACATGCCGACCAGGCACAGTGGCTCATGCCTGCAAACTCAGCACTTTAGGAGGCCGAGGCAGGCAGATCACCTGAGGTCAGGAGTTCAAGACCAACCTGACCAACATGGTGAAACCATGTCTCTACTAAAAATACAAAAATTAGCCAGGCGTGATGGCGCATGCTTGTGGTACCAGGTAACCGGGAGGCTGAGGCAGGACAATCGCTTGAACCTGGGAGGCAGAGGTTGCAGTGAGCTAAGATCATACCACTGCACTCCAGCCTGGGCAACAGAGCAAGACCTTGTCTCCAAAAAATAAAAAGAACACGCTCGCAGGTTAGTGAGTCTTCCCCCTACTAAGGCTCCAGGGACTGCCCATTCACGGCTGCTAGAGAGAGACCCTCAAGCCTCCTGATATAAAGACATAGCTCCTGCGTGCAGGGGCCTCACCAAAAGTCAAACTGGATTCTCATGAAGCCTCCAGGTCGGGGTTCCTCAATCTCAGCACTATTGACAGTTAGGCCAAATAAGCTTTTGTTTTTCTGTGCATTGGAGGCTGTTAACAGCATCCCATGGCTCCACCTGCCAGATGCCAGCAGCACTCCCAAGTTGTCACAGCCCAAAATGTCTCAAGACAATGCCAAATGTCCCCGGGGCTGGTGGAGGGCGCTAAACTGTCCCAGATGAGAGTCACTGCTACAGATCCAAATACTAATGTACAAAAAACTGAGACGGCACAGGAGCATGTTTAAAATAAAATTTTAAGGCTGGGTGTAGTGGCTCACACCTATAATTGCAGCACTCTGGGAGGCTGAGGCAGGTGGATCACTTGAGGTTGGGAGTTTAAGACCAGCCTGACCAACGCGGAGAAACCCCATCTCTACTAAAAGTACAAAATTAGCCGGGTATGGTGGCGCTTGTCTGTAATCCCAGCTACTCGGGAGGCTGAGGCAGGAGAATCCCTTGAACCTGGGAGGCGGAGGTCACAGTGAGCCGAGATTGCGCCATTGCACTCCAGCCTGGGCAACAAGAGTGAAACTCTGTCTTAAAAAATAATAATAAAATAAAATAAAATATTTAAAATCCAGAAGGTAGGAAATTCCGTAAGACAAACAACAAATAAACTACAATGGGAAAAAAAACAAGAGATGGGTGAGGAGTATCCACGAAACAACAGGAAATTTAACCATTTGCTAGATGTTTGATATTAAAATAAAAGATTAGGTTGGCCGGGCGCGGTGGCTTACGCCTGTAATTCCAGCACTTTGGGAGGCCAAGGAGGGTGGATCACGAGGTCAGGAGATCGAGACCATCCTGGCTAACACGGTGAAACCACGTCTCTGATAAAAATACAAAAAATTAGCTGGGTGTGGTGGCGGGCGCCTGTAGTCCCAGCTCCTCGGAAGGCTGAGGCAGAATGGCATGAAGCTGGGAGGCAGAGCTGGCAGTGAGCCGAGATTGTGCCGCTATAATCCAGCCTGGATGACAGAGAGCGAGAGTCCGTCTCAGAAAAAAAAAAAAAAAAGATTAGAAGTGCTAATGGTATTCTGGTCATTTTTAAAAGTCTCTACTTATAGAGATACAAATTGAAATATTTATGGATAAAATGCTATGTATAGTGGGTTAAATGGCGGCCTCCCTCAAAGATGCGTTTGTATCCTGGAACTTGCGAACATGACCCTATTTGGAAAAAAGGTTTTGTAGATGTAATTACGTTAACTACGTGAAGGATCTCGAGACGAGATGATCCTGAGTATCTGAGTGCGACCTAAATCCAATGAGAAGCACCCTTCGAAGAGACACACGGAGGAAAGGCTGAGGGAACACGGAGGCAGAGATTGGAGTGACGCAGCCACAAACCAAGGGAATGCCTGGAGCTGCCAGGAGCGGGAAGAGGCCAGGAACTACCCTCCCCTGAGCCCAGTGAGGAGCACAGCCCTGGCGATGCCTTCATCTCGGACTTCTGGCCTCCCGAGCTGGGAAGGAACAAATTTATACTGTCCTAAGCCCCTCAGTTTGCGGTCATTTGTATGACATCCCCAGGAAACTAGCACAGATTCATTGTACGTGGGATTTGCTTCAAAATGACCCAGGGGTGGGAAAGTGACCAGCAGTGGAGATAATCCAAGATTGACCAGGGGCTGATCAATGTTGGAGCTGGCGATGGGCACATGGGAGTTCATCATACTGTTCTCTTTACTCTTGCATATGTCTGAATTTCCCATGACAAACTTTTTTCCTCTATGAAAAATTTAAGGTTGGCCGGGCGCGGTGGCTCACGCCTGTAATCCCAACACTTTGGGAGGCCAAGACGGCGGATCACGAGGTCAGGAGATCCAGACCATCCTGGCTAACACGCTGAAACCACGTCTCTACTAAAAATACAAAAAAAAAAAAAAGCCTGATATGGTGGCATGTACCTGTAATCTCAGCTACACAGGAGGCTGAGACAGGAGAATCGCTTGAACCCAGGAGGCAGAGCTTGCAGTGAGCCAAGACTGCACCACTGCACTCCGGCCTGGGCAACAGACCAAGACTCCATCTCAACATAAAATAAAATAAAATAAAATAAAATAAAAATTTAAGGTTTGGTAGAGCCAGAAAAGGTGTGGGGGGTGGGGGAACAAAACAAAAAAGGAAAAAAAAATTAAATGTAAATTTTAAAAAAAAGAAGAAAAAACAATTAAGGAAAAAAGTTGGACAATCTCCAGAATAGTTCAGTTCAGTTCCTCTGCCATAGTAGCTGCATTTCAAGTGCTCAACAGCAATATGTGGTTAGTCGCTACTGCACTGGAGCATGCACTGGAATTTTCCTCATTCCAGAAAGTTCTATCAGTTGCGCCACAGACACCCCCTCAGGAGGAGAGAGACCCCCCATCTCTATTCCGGGTAGCCACATGCAGACTCTGTCCGAGTGGGGCGTACCTGGCTCTTTTTCTCCTTCTGTTCTAAGATTTTCTGCAGCACTTTCCTTTCCTTCTTGGTCAGAGGCTTCTTCTCCTTCTTCGACAGAGGAGGGGCTTTGGTCTTCTTTTTCTTCTTCCCCGGTAGAACGAGCGCGTTGCTTGCATCAACTCCCTTCAAAGTGTCCTTGTCTGAAAGAGCGCAATTATTAAGGCCCCATTCTCCTTGAGGTGGCTCTGGTCCTGCCTCCCACAGTCCCCCTGACCTGCATGGGGGCCTCCAGAGCCTGGACACAGGAACAGGGGAGTCTGTGAGGTCAAATCTATTTTCATAACAATACTATGATGTTCTCAAGGCTGGGCGCAGGGGCTCATACCTGTAATCCCAGCACTTCAGGAGGCTGAGGCAGGTGGCTCACTTGAAGTCATGAGTTCCAGACCAGCCTGGCCTACATGGCGAAACCCTGTCTCTACTAAAAATATAAAATTAGCCAGGCGTGGTGGTGGGCACCTGTAATCCCAGCTATTTGGGAGGCTGAGGCAGGAGAATCTCTTGAATCTGGGAGGTGGAGGTTGCAGTGAGCCGAGATCACACCACTGCACTCCAGCCTGGACGACAGAGCAAGACTCTGTGCGGTGGCTCAAGCCTGTAATCCCAGCACTTTGGGAGGCCGAGACGGGCGGATCACGAGGTCAGGAGATCGAGACCATCCTGGCTAATACGCTGAAACCCCGTCTCTACTAAAAATACAAAAAAAACTAGCCGGGCGAGGTGGCTGGCGCCTGTAGTCCCAGCTACTCGGGAGGCTGAGGCAGGAGAATGGCGTAAACCCGGGAGGCGGAGCTTGCAGTGAGCTGAGATCTGGCCACTGCACTCCAGTCCGGGCGACAGAGCGAGACTCCGTCTCCAAAAAAAAAAAAAAAAAAAAAAATGCCCTCCCCCCAAAAAAAGAAAAACAATACTATGATGTTATCTTTTTGTTTCTTGTTTTTGTTTTTTTTTTTTTTTGAGACGGAGTCTCGCTCTGTCGCCCAGGCTGGAGTGCTGTGGCCAGATCTCAGCTCATTGCAAGCTCCGCCTCCTGGGTTCACGCCATTCTCCTGTCTCAGCCTCCCGGGTAGCTGGGACTACAGGCGCCGCCACGTCGCCCGGCTAGTTTTTTGTAGTTTTTAGTAGAGACGGGGTTTCACCGTGTTAGCCAGGATGGTCTCGATCTCCTGACCTCATGATCCGCCCGTCTCGGCCTCCCAAAGTGCTGGGATTACAGGCTTGAGCCACTGCGCCCGGCCTATCTTTTTGTTTTTTGAGAAAGAGTCTCGCTTTGTGACCCAGACTAGGGTGCAGTTGTGCGATCTCAGCTCACTGCAACCTCTGCCTCCCAGGTTCCAGCAATTTTCTTGCCTCAGCCTCCTGAGCAGGTGAGATTACAGGCATGTACCACCACGCTCAGCTAATTTTTGTATTTTTAGTAGAGATTGGGTTTTACCATGTTAGCCAGGCGGTCTCAAACTTCTGACCTCAAGTGATCCACCCACCTCAGCCTCCCTAAGTGCTGGGATTACAGGCGTGAGCCACCACGCCCGGCCTGATATTCTCTTAAGAGTGTACAGTGGGGCCGGGCGCGATGGCACACGCCTGCAATCCCAACACTTTGGGAAGTGAGGCCAGGAGCTGGGGACCAGCCTGGCCAACATGGCAAAACCCCGTCTCTACAAAAAATACAAAAACTAGACAGGTGTGATGGCATGCACCTATAATCCTAGCTACACGGGAGGCTGAGGCACGAGAACTGCTTGAACCCGGGAGATGGAGGTTGCAGTGGGCAGAGATCATGCCACTGTACTCCAGCCTGGGCGACAGAATAAGGCTCTATTTCAAAAAAAAAAAAAAAAGAAAGAGTGTATAGTGGACTAGGCTACGTTTCCATCATATCTATTTCTAAACATAATAGTTTGAACGTATACAATCTAGACAAATTTAGAAAAATTCAGTTATCATATCACTCTTCAACTCCACCAATTGCAGAATCTTAGGTAGGACAAACCTTGGCAAATACCCGTGTCTGCCTGACGTCTGATGCTGGGGTTTGCTCTCTGGTGTTCCTGTGTGGGGAGGATCTGATTCTTTGATTAACTGTTTGGTTTCTATGTCTTTATGTTACAAAGAGGACAGGTTTTGTGACCCTAATTAAGTACAGTGGGCTGGGTGCGGTGGCTCACGCCTGTAATCCCAGCACTTTGAGAGGCCGAGGCAGGCAGATCACCTGAAGTCAAGAGATTACGCCACTGCACTCTAGCCTGGCGACAGAGCAAGACTCCATCTTAAATAAATAAATAAAAGAAGGCAATCTGAGTCATGTTCTTATGAGATTCCTCTAGGCCCTGAGAAAGGCAGGGATACATGGAAATGTCCTGTTCTGATGTGAGAAACAACTTTCCCCAAATCTCTGGGTCTGAGAGACCTCAGCCCCTCTGCTCAGATGGTCCAGTTCCAAGTGTCAGTCCAGTGTCTACAGCTGTCTTTGAGGTGCCATCCTGAATTGTCACTGCCATCATAACAGTTGTCCCCTGTCCCGGGACACACCCCGCCTCTGTAACCTTTCTTTTTTTTTTTTTTTTTTTGAGACGGAGTCTTGCTCTGCCACCCAGGCTGGAGTGCAGTGGCCGGATCTCAGCTCACTGCAAGCTCCGCCTCCCGGGTTGACGCCATTCTCCTGCCTCAGCCTCCCGAGTAGCTGGGACTACAGGCGCCCGCCTCGTCGCCCGGCTAGTTTTTTGTATTTTTTTAAGTAGAGACAGGGTTTCACCGTATTAGCCAGGATGGTCTCGATCTCCTGACCTCGTGATCCGCCCGTCTCGGCCTCCCAAAGTGCTGGGATTACAGGCTTGAGCCACCGCGCCCGGCCTGTAACCTTTCTTTACTTTTCAAACCATTCTCGTTTTGGTCACCAACATATTTTCCCAAATTACCACCCCCAAAACTCTGACAGGAGGTAGGACAGCTACCACAGGTTAAATATCCCTTCCCAGAAATGTAGGGACCAGATGTGTTTTAGATTTAGGAATATCTGTATTCTATTTACTGGTTGAGCATCCCTAATCTAAAAATTTGAAATCTGGAAGCTCCAATGAGCATTTCCTTTAAATGTCATGTTGACACTCAAAAACTTTAGAATTCTGGAGTATTTTGGATTAAGGATGCTTAAACGTGTGCTACTGGTCCCATTCTGCAGACGTCAAAACGAAGGCACAGAGATGTTAGGGGATCTGCCTCAACTCCCAGCCTGTCTGTGGAACTTCTGTTTTTTTTGAGATGGAGTCTCACTCTCTCACCCAGGCTAGAGTACAGTGGCACAATCTTGGTTCACTGCAACCTCTGTCTCCGGGTTCAAGCCATTCTCCTGCCTCAGCCTCCCGAGTAGCTGGGACTACGGGTGCCCACCAACACATCTGGCTAGTTTTTGTATTTCAGTAGAGACGGGATTTCACTATGTCGGTCAGGTTGGTCTCAACCTCCTGACCTCAAGTGATCTGCCTGCCTCGGCCTCTCAACACGCTGGGATTACAGGTGTGAGCCACCATGCCCGGCCTATCTGTGCAACTTCCAAGGACTGAACTCAGACTATCAGATTCCCACTCTGACATTCTTCCCTATACCCTCACTGCCTTCCAGGTCCAACACATGTGTGGAAGAGAATGCTGATTGGTGGTGGAAGGAAGCAGACTCCTCCAGCACCCCTGGTGACCCCTCCTTCTGTTTCTAGAATCTTTCTTAATGGCCAAATCAGCCTGGCCCTTGGGGTCTTAACACAAGTGGCTGGATGAGTTCAATTTTGGAACATGTTTAGTTTCAGGGGCCTACGGGACATCCTTGAACCCACACAATTGCTTCACCACAAGCCTCCTCCAAAAGCACCCCTACTGAGGTGTTCAGTGCCCTTCCGGTGTTAAATCCAGTGGTTCTTCCGCCCTTCCCCAATTCCGAAGCAGCACCTGACCCACAGGGAGAGTCCTCCTCCCTGGTCCCAGGGCAATCACACTCTGGCAGCTCATCACACACCTTCGGGCCACTCCATCTCCCTCGCAGCCTCCTTATCTCCCTCTCCTCCAGGGCTGGACTCACACCCTCAGTCTTCTGACTAAATAAGTATCTATATACACGTCTGATTCCAAAATGGACACCTCCACCTGAACTTGCATCTCTTGAGTATCGGAGTCAACAGCTGCCCGCCTACTCTCCCTGCCTGGATATCTAGCAGGCCCCAAACTACTCACATCCAAAGCTGAGCTCTTGGTCCTCCCCACAAGCTACCCACTCAACCCCTGGGAGTCATTCTTTGTCACCGCCATTGTTTTTGTCCACAAGCCCTGTCAGCCAGCAGATACTGCCTGCTTGGCCTTCAAAACACATCTTGAATCCACCCATTTCTCACCTTCCTACTGCTGCCCCCTGGTCCAAGCATCACCTCCACCTCCTCCCCATCCTGGTTCTACCTTTGACCTCTACTGGTTTTTCTCAACACAGCAGCCAAAGTGATGCTGTTAAAACATAAGCCCTCATCTGTCCTCCTCTGCCCTCATGGCTGCCCTCTCCCATAGAGAAAAAGCCCCAGTTCTCGCCAAGACCCCAGTCCAGGCCTGACCTGCCCTGGCCCCCTGCTTTTTCTCTCATCTCCAGACAGTCACTCAGGCCTCCTTCAGATCTTGACTCTAACAGAGTGATGTCTTCTCCAGCAACTCTGTGGGATGCTGCAACCCACCCAATGACCTCTTCTGTTTAATGTGCTCACGGTATCCACAGAATTTTCTATATGTTTATTCTTTGCCTGTCTCCTCCTATACAGCAGGTAAACTCAGGGATTTTCTAAAAATCTACCTTTCTGTTATGTCTCTAGTGCCGAGAATAGTGGCTGGCATGTAATAAGGGCTACTACTAAAAAGGGGTCTGAGAGAAATGTCAGCCAGCCAGGAGCTGAGCAGACAAGACTGGGCTGAAAATACACATCTGGGGGTCGCTGAAGATTATAAAGAGATTATAATCGAAGTCACGGGAAGCGAAGGAACTACTCTTACTTTTCTTGCCAAATTCTCCATGTTACTATTTGAGGGCGAGAGAAACCACGGGTATTCCCCACACACTGTTAAAACTAGGCTGTCACTAAGCCCCTCTCCTTTGGATCATCTGGAATGGGGGGACCCATTCCCCCTATTCCAGATGATCCATCCCACCCCTCTGGGATCCCCACCCCAGAGTCCTGAAGGCAGGGCACAGGCCGCCCTGGGAAATCCCCGAAATCCAGCCCCCGTCCGGGGTTGTCTTACCCTCTAGTTCCAGCTGCACGGGGGGCGGCTCGGGGGAGCCCTTCGAGGGGCCGGGACCCGCCTGCTGGCGCCCCTTGATGTTGTACCGCCGGCGCAGCTTCCCCATGGCGACTAAGCCCGGGTGAGCGCTCCAGCGGGCCGGACCACCAAAGCACCCGAAACCCAGCCCACGTGAGTCCCGGACCACCAACTCCGGCTGTGAGACTTCCGGGTTACGTTATCGCGAGAGCTGTAACTGACTTGGCCGATGAGTGGCAGGGTTGGAAAAGAAATCATGCGAGAGAAGAGGCGGAGCCGGGCCGGGCATGGGGCGGGGCTATTTAGAGAAGTGGGCGGGGCCTGAGGTCCCCGCCCAGGCCCAAATTTAAGTCCGGGCTGTTCTCGCTTGCGGTAGTCTGGGTTGAAATATGAATTATATCTACTGATACTAATTTGGCTGCTTGGGAGTGGAAGTGTTTTGCCACTTTTTAAAATATACCCCGCCCCCAATACTCCAAACTTCTTCCCCCCAACCCTGGTTTGCGCATCTGCATTTTCTGATATTCCTACAAGAATCATATTAGTCGTGTAGTTTTAAAAAGGCACCAAATATTTCCATCCCAGGGACAGATGGAAGATCTAAAAGGAGGCCTCTACGGGCGCGGTGGCTCACGCCTGTAATCTCAGCACTTTGGGAGGCCGAGACGAATAGATTACGAGGTCAGGAGTTCAAGACCAGCCTGGCCAAGATGGTGAACACCCCCCCGCCCCGGCCGTCTCTACTAAAAATACAAAAAAAAAAATTAGCTAGGCGTGGTGGCAGGCGTCTGTAATCCCAGCTACTCGGGAGGCTGAGGCAGAGAACTGATTGAACCCAGGAGGTGGAGGTTGGCAGTGAGCCGAGATTGCACTGGGCAACAGAGCTAGACTCTGTCTCAAAAAAAAAAAAAATTAAAGTTGTCTATTAGACATTATATTGTAACACACTGGGAAACAATGCATTATTGTTATTATTATTTTTGAGATAAGGTCTCTCTCCTTTTTTTTTTAAGAGATAAGATCTCTCCCTGTGGCCCAGGCCAGAGTGCAGTGGTACAAGCACTACTCACTGCAGCCTTGACCTCTCCTCCCACCTCAGCCTCCTGAGTAGTTAGGACTACAGGGATACACTACCACGACCGGCTAATTTTTCTATTTTTTATAGAGATGGTGTCTTCCTATGTTGCCTAGACTGGTCTCAAAATCCTGGACTCCAGGGATCCACTTGTCCTCCCAAAGTGCTGGAATTACAAGCATAAGCCACCATGAAGGCCTTAACGACATTTTAAAAAATCATAATTAGTGTATCAAATCTGTGGGGTTTTTGTTTGTTTTCTTGTTTTTGTTTTTTTGAGACAGAGGTCTCCCTCTGACGCCCACGCTGGAGTGTAGTGGAGCAATCTCGGCTCACTGCAGCCTCCACCTCTCGAGTTCAAGCGATTCTCCTGTCTCAGCCTTCCAAGTAGCTGGGATTACAGGCACCCACCACCATGCCCATCTAATTTTTGTATTTTTAGTAGAGATGGGGTTTCATCATGTTGGCCAGAATGGTCTCAAACTCCTGACATCAAGTGATCCCCCCACCTTGGCCTCTCAAAACGATGAGATTACGGACCTGAGCCACCGCACCAGGCTCAAATCTGTGTTTTCATGGATTTTGTTGCTTAGGATGACAGTGATCTAAAGTTTCTTTTTTTAAATGTGTTTATTTAAATAAATTAAAAGTTTAGGAAACGTTTAAAAAATGTTAAGTAGGTATTAGTACACTTGCCTGTATTTCCTTCTAAAATGTAATATATCAATGAATTACCTTCCAGATGGTATAGACCATCCTAGACAGCAAGAAGAAGGCAGGTACATAACAGAATGGATGGATCTCACAAATATAAAGTTGAACAAAAGCCAGGCGTGGTGGCTCACGCCTGTAATCCCAGCACTTTGGGAGGCCAAGGCAGGCGGATCACCTGAGGTCAGAAGTTTGAGACCAGCCTAGCCAACATGGCAAAACCCGTCTCCACTAAAAATACAAACATTAGCCGGGTGTGGTGGCACATGCCTATAGTCCCAGCTATGCGGAAGTCTGAGGCAGGAGAATCGCTTGAACCTGGAGGCAGAGATTGCAGTAAGCCAAGATCATGCCAATGCACTCCAGCTGGGCAATAGAGTAAAGACTCCGTCTCAGAAAATAAAAAATAAATAAAAAATAAAGTTGAACAAAAGAAGCCAACCCCCAGAGTCGTACTGTGTGGTTCCACTTACATAAACTTCAAACACATGAATCCCCTAAATTTTAAGAAGAGCCTAGTGAATGGGAGAGGACAAAGGGAGGCTTTGGGGGAAACTGGTAATGTTTCATTTATCCATCTGGGTGCTAGTTACCTTGTGTATTCAGCTTGTGAAAATTCATAAAAATTTATATGATTGTGTATTTTTCTGTATATTATACCTTAATTAAAAAGTTTATTGTTATTTTTTGTAGAGATAGGTCTCACTATGTTGGCCAGGCTGGTCTCGAACTCCTGTGTTCAAGCAATCCTCCTGCCTTGGCCTCCCAAAACAGGCATGCGCCACTACATCCAGCATAAAAAAAGTTGGTTTTTTTGTTTTGTTTTTGAGACAGAGTTTCACTCTTGTTGCCCAGGCTGGAGTGCAGTGGCTCAGTCTCGGCTCACTGCAACTTCCATCTCCCAGGTTCAGGCGATTCTCCTGCCTCAGCCTCCCGAGTAGCTGGGATTACAAGCAGGCGCCACCATACCTGGCTCATTTTATATATATATATATATTTGTTTTATTTTGTTTTGAGACGGAGTCTCACTCTGTTGCCCAGGCTGGAGTGCAGTGGCACGATCTCGGCTCACTGCAACCTCTGCCTTCCTGGTTCACGCCATTCTTCTGCCTCAGCATCCCATGTAGCTAGGACTACAGGCGCCTGCTACCACGCCCGGCTAATTTTTTGTATTTTTAGTAGAGACGTGGTTTCAGCATGTTAGCCAGGATGGTCTCGATCTCCTGACCTTGTGATCCACCCGCCTTGGCCTCCCAAAGTGCTGGAATTACAAGTGTGAGCCACCACGCCTGGCCTCATTTTGTATTCTTAGTGGAGACAGGGGTTTCTCCATGTTGGTCAAGCTGGTCTCGAACTCCCGACCTCAGATCGCCCGCCTCAGCCTCCCAAACTGCCGGAATTACAGACGTTAACCACCGCACCCGGCCTACAAAAAAGTTTTTAAAAAGATAAACAACACAGAAAAAATTTGCAAAGGATATGAATACGTAATTCAAAGAGAAGTAATTCAAATGGCCAATAAATCTATGAAAACCTTACTAGGAATCCAGAAAATGCAAATTCAAAAATAAGAGCATTTTTTATTCTTTGGATTGGCAAAAATTGAGTTTTATTTTCTTGGTTGTCTAAAAAGAAAGTTGGTTAGACTTGATTTGTTTGATTTAGGATGCAAACAGGGTCCTTGCGTTGCATGGGTTATTATGGCTCTTAAGTCTTTAAAACCAATTACCCTCCTCTCCGCTCACCTTTTATACCGCTTATTTATTGAACGAACTGGGTCGTTTGTCTCGTAGAATGCCCCACATACTGGAGTTGGTTGGTTGCTTCTGCTGCTTCTAAGTTTTCCTTATCTGCCATATTTCCTGTAAACTGTAGGTTTGATCTAGAGGCCCCATCAGGTTCATGCTCAACTTGTCTTGGCAAGAATCCATCGCAGGTGGCGCTGGTACTTCCTGGCACTAAGATTGATTGGCGGGGCCGGGACTTCGCGGCTTGGCCCCTCCATTTTCAAGTTCCCCGCCAAACCCTCGCCTCTTGGTTTTACCCATTTCTCATGATCGTCGCGTGAATCTATCATTCCATTGAGGGGTGCCAAATAATTTTCGGATTCTCTCATTCATCCTCATGTATTAGCTGGACTGTGCTAAAAGAAAGTTTCCCTCCCCTACTATTTTGGGACTCTGAAATACAGTTCATTCAGGAAGAGCAGGAGGATGCCTGATGCTTTCTTGTTATTTAAAATTTTCAGAATGAATGAGCTGACGTCCACGAGGGCCAATTTTGGGGTACCATTATAATAAATTCAGGGAGATTACATATATGTCTATTTCATGTTTTCCAATCAGTTGCGGTCACTTCCCTGGTTGAAGCTGTTGCAAGTTTTACAGGCACGGGTTGCTTTCCCACGGAGAAGTTAAAAGATAATTTTTGTTTTAATTGATGAGAAGCCGTACCCGGTCGGGGCAGGCTTCCGGGAGGCGGGCGCGGGGCCCCAGGGCCGGGTCGCGTTGGTCCCGCGCAGGGGGCGGGGCGCGGCGTGGGCTGGGCCGTCGAGCCTTTGCGCGCGGGGCGGGGCGGGTGGCGCAGCAGCGGCGGCGGCGGTGGGTAAAGGCGCGGCGCGCGGCCCCCGAGCGCGCCAACCCTGCCCTAGCTGGAGCCCGCGGCGGCCCAGCGCACGGCCATCACCCCGCACCGCGACCCCGCACCCCGCCGGCCGAGCATGGGCGCGCGCGCCTCAGGCGGGCCCCTGGCCCGGGCCGGGCTCCTGCTGCTGCTGCTGGTGCTGCTGCTCGGGCTGCTGGCCCCGGGCGCGCAGGGGGCGCGGGGCCGCGGCGGCGCGGAGAAGAACAGCTACCGCCGCACGGTCAACACCTTCTCGCAGAGCGTCAGCAGCCTGTTCGGCGAGGACAACGTGCGCGCCGCTCAGAAGGTGGGCGCCGAGCCCGCGCCCGCGGTCACCTTGCCCCGGCCGCCGCGCACCTGGCTGCCGGGGCCGGCCTGGGAGGAGCGCGGCCTCCGGGGCTGCCCGCCCGGCCGGCGCGCGGGAAGGGGGTCCGGCCTGCGCCTCGGGGCCTGCCTCCTGCGGTCCCCGCCGGGCCTGACCAGTGTAGGTCTGGGCGGCCGGGCCTCGGGCCGCCCTCTCTGCGCCGCGCTTCTCCTTGGACCTTGCCCCCGCGGTCGGCGCGGCCAGAGTCTCTCCCGGCTGCGCTGACGCCCGCCGCGCGTCTCATTCATTCATTCACCGCGTTTGAATGGCTCCTACTGTGAGCCAGGCAGCGCGCTGGCGCTCTCGGTCTCCACGCGGCTGCGCCCTCCCCAGCTACCCAGGGTTTGTCTTAGCCTCGCATCCCGACCCACTTCCCCTGGGACCTTCTGCCCCACTCCTTCTCCTGCTTTGAAGATACTTGGAGTTGTTTTTACGTTACAGAAAAAGAAGGAAGCAATACGATTTGCTCGGTTGCTTTGGGAAACCCGAGTACCTACTGTGTGCGGGGCTTTTCGCGTGGAGCCTTTGGTTTAGTTTGGGGAGGTCCAGGATCCTGCAGCCTCCTGGGAAGGGTGTTGAGTCCCAGGAGGAGCACAGGGAGTTTTCCCCAATTCCTGCTCTCTGGAGCTAGGTGGGATAGGGGTGCCATTCCGGGCCAAAGTCTGCCGACGAGCTCCTGAGAAGGAGGAAGTTCCTGGGGACAGTTGTGTGTGGCATTGCGGTTCCTTTGCTGTTCCCTGGGGAGGAGGGAGGTCTTGCTTGCTGCCAGCCTTCCTGGGGTTTTGGAGTCACAGAAGCTTGGGTCCAAGTTGGAGCTCTACCAGTTAGGATGGCTTTGGGGA
Organism: Trachypithecus francoisi; assembly: GCF_009764315.1. Classification (NCBI taxonomy): domain Eukaryota; kingdom Metazoa; phylum Chordata; class Mammalia; order Primates; family Cercopithecidae; genus Trachypithecus; species Trachypithecus francoisi. The sequence continues at coordinate 8,169,625 of NW_022681456.1, read as the reverse complement.
AGTGACTTTACTTCTTTGAGCCTCAGTTTCCTTATTTGTTAAATAGGGATAGTAATCATTCCCCTTCATTGCAAGCTTGTCATTATGAATAGTTGGTACCTTCCTGGCCCAGAATCATGGCTAAAAAATTAAAGTTTTCTGCTCATTGAGAGGGAGTGGGGAATAGAAAGGAACATTAAGGCCCAAATAAGATTGACTGGATGTTCTTACTGGATAAAATGAAAGGTTAATTTGTTAGGAAAACGGTAACTTTTGACTTACCTCTCCTATGGGCAGGGGCACCTCTTGCACAGGTGGGTCTGTGTCTTCATACGTGTAGGGGAGAGAACGCTTTATAGGTGACCAAGGAGTGGCAAGGAAGCAGGGTTGAACGTCTGAATGTGAAAAGGTTGCCCTGGAGTCTGGCGGGGGCGGGATCTGGGGTGTGAGCGCAGGGAGCCTCACTTACTTCCTCTTGATGCTGTTCCGGAGCCATTTGAAGGCAGAAATCACTTGTTTTAGAGCAAAAAGAAACCTGTCTTTTTCACGCAGGGTGACCACAGGATCCCCATGTCTCAACTGATGGCAGTTCCATGTGACAATCTAAGGCTAACAAACATGAAATATAAGTGGATATTTAAGACTTAAATAAGACAGTCTATTCTGGCAGAGCATCTGTGAATCTGGGGATCAGAGCTCTTCCTGGAGTAAACCAGGGTTTGTACCTTTAATGGAGATGCTAATGATTACTAAGTGCTTTTATAGATAGAATAACCTTATATAATCCTTAGAATGATCTGGTGCAGTAGGTAGTATTACTGTTCCCATTTGACAGATGAGGAAACTGAGACGCAGCAGTGAAGTGGCTGGTTTCAGGTCAGATGAGTGGCAGAGCCAGAATGTGAACCTAGGCAGAGTGGACATGGAGCCCACATTAGTATCTCTCGCCTGTTTTCCTGCCTTGTGACTCCTTCCCTGTTCCCCGAGTCAGTGCAGCATTCAGAAGCTGACCTGACTTGTTTTTTTTTTTTTTTTTTTTTTTGAGACGGAGTCTTGCTTTGTTGCCCAGGCTGGAGTGCAGTGGTGTGATCTCGGCTCACTGCAAGCTCCGCCTCCCGGGTTCACGCCATTCTCCTGCCTCAGCCTCCCGAGCAGCTGGGACTACAGGCGCCCACCACCATGCCCGGCTAATTTTTTTGCATTTTTAGTAGAGTCGGGGTTTCACCATGTTAGCCAGGATGATCTCGATCCCCTGACCTTGTGATTCACCCCCCTCGGCCTCCCAAAGTGTTGGGATTACAGGCGTGAGGCACCACACCCGGCCGTTTTTTGTTTTTTTTTTGAGACAGAGGTCTGGCTCCAATGTTGCTCAGGCTGGAGTGCAGTGTCATGACCTCGTCTCACTACAACCTCCACCTCCCAGGTTCAAGTGATCCTCCCCCCTCACACTCCCAAGTAATTGGGATTACAGGCACCCGCCACCATGCCTGGCTAAGTTTTGTATTTTTAGTAGAGATGAGGTTTCACCATGTTGACCAGGCTGGTCTCGAACTCCTGACCTCGAGTCATCCTCCTGCCTTGGCCTTCCAAAGTGCTGGGATTACAGGCGTGAGCCATTGCACCTGGCCTGACTTACTTTATTTCCCCCTGACTGTAGCCCAGATTGGCCAGGCTTGGGGATATTGTTTTGTTAATTTTATGTTTTTTTTTTATATTTAATTAATTAATTTTTTGAGGCAGAGTCTTATTCTGTCACCCAGGCTGGAGTGCATTGGCACAATCTTGGCTCACTGCAACCTCTGCCTCCTGGGTTCAAGCGATTCTCCTGCCTCAGCCTCCTGAGTAGCCAGGATTACAAGTGAGCACCACCACATCTGGCTAATTTTTTATGTTTTTGGTAGAGACAGGGTTTCACCATGTTGGCCAGGCTGGTCTCAAACTCCTGACCTCAAGTGATCCGCCCGCCTCAGCCTCTCAGAAGTGCTGGGATTACAGGTGTAAGCCACGATGCCCAGCCTGTTTTGTAAATTTTAAATAAAGGAAAACTGGGTCTGCTAGCAACTGTAGTTTTCAGCATGCCTGGGTTTACTAATTAAAGCCAAACCTGCTTTGTGGGTTGTGAAGTTTGATGGTATTTAAAAATATATATATATATTCTTTTTTTTTTTTTTCCCGAGATGGAGTCTTACTTTATCGCCCAGGCTGCAATGCAGTGGCGCAGTCTTGGCTCATGGCAACCTCTGCCTCCCAGGTTCAAGCAGTTCTACTGCCTCAGCCTCCTGAGTAGCTGGGATTACAGGTGTGCGTGCCACCACACCTGGCTAATTTTTGTGTTTTTAGTAGAGATGGGGTTTTCACCATGTTGGCCAGGCTGGTTTTGAACTCCTGACCTCATAATCCACGCCTCGGCCTCCCAAAGTGCTGTGATTACAGGCGTGAGCCACCGTGCCTGGGCCCCCATATTCTAATCTAGGACTTGTCTGAAATAAACCTGTGACCATCCTGTTTGGATGTCATGGGAACACACATGAGTTTGAATCCCAGCTGTTTCTCACTCGCTGTGTGACCCTGGGCCAGTTGCTTTGCTTCTTTTTTTTTTTTTTTTTTTTTTTGAGATGCAGTCCTGCTTCTTCTCCCAGGCTGGAGTGCGATGGCGAGATCTCGGCTCACTGCAACTTCCACCTCCCGGGTTCAAGCAGTTCTCCTGCGTCAACCTCCCGAGTAGCTGGGATTACAGGTGTGCACCACCATGCCCTGCTAAGTTTTTTATTTTTTGTAGAGGTGGGGTTTCACTATATTGCCCAGGTTGGTCTCTAACTCCTGGCCTCCAGTGATCTACCTGCCTCAGCCTCCCAAAGTGCTGGCATTACAGGCGTGAGCCACTGCGCCAGCCCCTGTTTTTAAAAATGAATAAATTTGGAGGACTGCGTACAGTGGCTCACGCCTATAATCCCAGCACTTTGGGAGGCCGAGGTGGGTAGATCACCTGAGATCAAGAGTTCAAGACCAACCTGGCCACCATAGTGAAACCCTGTCTCTACTAAAAATAAAAAAATTAGCCAGGCATGGTGGCATGTGCCTGTAGTCCCACCTACTCGGGAGGCTGAGACAGGAGAATCGCTTGAACCTGGGAGGTGGAGGTTACAGTGAGTGGAGATCATGCCACTGCGCTCCAGCCTGGGCAACAGAGCAAGACTCTGTCTCAAAAAAAAAAAAAAAAAAAAAAACAGGAAGATCAGACCTTATCAGTACCTAAACTTTGCTTCCTCCTTGTGAAGGGCTGCAAAGAACACATTACTGTAAGGATGTGCCATCGTTGAACCTGCCCCTGGTGGCTAACATTTGGTCCTGTCTCAGGCCACTCCAAACATGGCTGCAGTTTAGGTCTTTCTATATGTATTGTTTTGTGTGCACATAGACAAGTTCATCTGTAAATTGTTAGAAATGGAATTGCTGAGTCAAAGGGTCTGTACATTTAAAAAGAAGTTTTTTTTGTTTGTTTGTTTTATAAGAGACAGGTCCATGCTCTGTCACCCAGGCTGGAATGCAGTGGTAAAATCATAGCTCACTGAAGCCTTGAACTCCTCACTTCAAGTAGTCCTCCCAACCTCAGCCTCCCGAAGTGCTGGGATTACAGGGGTGAGCTAGTCCTCCCTGCTCTTTTACTTTTTTTTTTTTTTTGAGATGGAGTTTCACTCTTGTTGCCCAGGCTGGAGTGCAATGGCACGATCTCGGCTCACTGCGACCTCTGACTCCTGGCTTCAAGTAATTCTCCTTCCTCAGCCTCCTGAGTAGCTGCGATGACAGGTGTGCACCTCCACACCCAGCTACTTTTGAATTTTTAGTAGAGACAGGGTTTCTCCATGTTAGTCAGGCTGGTGTCGAACTCCTGACCTCAAGTGATCCACCTGCCTCGGCCTCCCAAAGTGCCGGGATTACAGGCGTGAGCCTCTTTTACATTTTTAATTGAAATGTCATTGATGTACTTTTTTTGTTTACATCAGTCTATAGCATCATGAATCGTCACACACTGAACACACTCCTTGACTAGCAGATCTAAAAGTGGATTGTTCCGGCCTCCAGAAGTCCCTTTCTGCTCCCACGCGGTTACTAACCCCCTAAGGTCGCTACTGTGTTGATGTCTACCCATGTGAATTAAGTCTGTTTGCTTGAGCCCTTGCATAGTAAGGGCTCTATATGCATTGTTCATATTGCAAAGATACTACTAAATGGTCCTTCAACGCGTGATAGCAGTTTCCACTCTCACCAGACATGTGTGAAGGCCAGTTCCCAAGCCCTTTCCAATGAAGTGGCTCATTAAACCTGTTGTTGTTTTTTTTTTTTTTTTTTTTTTGAGACGGAGCCTTGCTCTGTTGCCCAGGCTGGAGTGCAGTGGTGTGACCTCAGCTCACTACAACCTCTGCCTCCCGTGTTGAAGTGATTCTCCTGCCTCATCCTCCCAAGTAGCTGGGATTACAGATGTGCACCACCACGCCCGGCTAATTTCTGTAGTTTTAGTAGAGAGCATTTTTCACCATGTTGGCCAGGCTGGTCTTGAACTCGCGACCTTCTGATCTACCCGACTTGGCCTCCCAAAGTGCTCGGATTACAGGCATGAGCCACCGCACCCGGCCTCATTAAACCTTTTGGCTTTATTATGTATGAGACAGATGGTCTTTTCCCTTATTCAGAATCCTTCGATGTTTTCTGGGAACTGCCCTAATTTTTTTTGCCATTCTTCTGTTAAGCTGTTGGGTTCTTTTGTTTTTTTGTTTGTTTGTTTTTTTTTTTTTTTTATAAAGAGGCTTGCATTTTTTGCTGTTTGCAGGAAAGTATTTTGAGCAAAATAACTTTGACACTTTCCAGTCCTTTTTCCCCTACCAACATTTTAACAGCTTTTTTGAGGTATAATTACACTACACCTCAATAGACTGCGTATTTAAAGTGTACAAGCTGACACCTTTTGACATACGTACTTGTGAAAAATTACCACAGTCAAGATAATGTTTCCTCTAATTTTTTATGTTCAAAATTTTTCAAAGTACCAAAATGCTGAAATAACAGAACAAGGAATAGCTGCAAACGTCTCCCCTAAAGTCACCAGTTCTTACATTTCCCCCCAAACTTTTTTCTCTACAAACACATCTCATAGACGCATACACACACGCACACACATTTATTTTTGGTTTTTGGCAGGATCATTTGAAAGTTAGTTGCAGACATCTTAATACTTTTTCCTACAGAACCACAATCCCATTGTCTCAGCCAAGAAACTTAAATATAGTACAGTGTTTTGTAATATACAGTCCATATTCAAATTGTCTTTATAGCGCATAAAAAATCCACACCCCGGCCGGGCGCGGTGGCTCAAGCCTGTAATTCCAGCACTTTGGGAGGCCGAGGCGGGTGGATCACGAGGTCAGGAGATCGAGACCCTCCTGGCTAACACGGTGAAACCCCGTCTCTACTAAAAATACGAAAAAACTAGCCGGGTGTGGTGGCGGCGCCTGTAGTCCCAGCTACTCGGAGGCTGAGGCAGGAGAATGGCGGGAACCCGGGAGGCGGAGCTTGCAGTGAGCCGAGATTGCGCCACTGCACTCCAGCCTGGGTGACAGAGCAAGACTCTGTCTCAAAAAAAAAAAAAAAAAAAAAAAAAAAAATCCACACCCCAGTTCAGGACTGCTCATGCATTGGTGTTCATGTCTCTAGTCTGTCAGAGTTCCCTCACTTTTGGTGGAGGAAGGGACTTAATTACAAATTTGTTTTTAGATAGGCTCTCACTCTGTAGCCCAGAATGGAGTGCAGTGGCACAGTCTCAGCTTAGTGCAACATCTGCTTCCTGGGTTCCAGCGATCCTGCCACCTTAACCTCCTGAGTAGCTGGGATTACAAGTGTGTGCCACCATGCCTATTTATTTATTTATTTATTTATTTTGTATTTTTCATAGAGACAGGATTTCTCCTCGAAATCCCTGTGTTGCCTAGGCTGGTCTCTTAACTCCTGGGCTCATGCAGTCCTCCCGCCTTGGCCTCCCAAAGTGCTGGGATTATAGGCATGAGCCACTGCCTCTGGCCCAGTAAGGGACTTTTACAGCATCGACATTTTTGAAGACTACAGACTGAATGTCTTTTTTTTTTTTTTTTTGAGCTGTAATTCATATCCCATACAACTTATTCATTGAAAGCTCAGCGGTTTTTAGTATATTCACAGCACTGTACAGCTGTCACTACAGTCAATTTTAGAACATTTGCATCACCCCAAAAAGAAACTCTGTACCCATTAGCAGTCCCTACTTTCTTCCTTTGCCCCAACTCCCAGCCTTAAGCAACTGCCAGTCTGCTTTCTGTCTCTGTGACTGAGACTCCTGTGGGCTTTTCATATATGGAGTCCTGTACAATCTGGCCTTTTGTGTCTGAATTCTTTCACTTAGCCTAATGTTTTCAAGGTTCATCCATATTGCAGGATCAGTACTTTATTCCTCTTTATGGCTTTTTATTTACCCGATCATTAATTGATGGGCATTTGGGTTTATGTCACTTTTTGTCTGTTGTGAATGATGCTGCTCTGAACATCCATGTGCAAATATTTGTGTGGACATATGTTTCCAGTATTTTGTGTTGCATACCTAGGAGTACAGTTGCTGGGTCATACAGGAACTTTTTGTTTAACACTTTGGGGAACCGTCACCCATTTCCAAGGCAGATGTACCATTTTACCTGCCTACCAGCAAGGTAGGAGGGGCCTCGTTTCCCCACATCCTTGTCAGCACTTGCTATGGTCTACCTTTTTGATTCTAGCCATCTTGGCAGAGGTAAAGTAGTATCGCTGTGGTTTTGACAGACCAGAACTGGTTTTTTTTTTGTTTGTTTGTTTGTTTGAGATGGGGTCTCGCTCTGTCGCCCTGGCTCGAGTGCAGTGGTGCAGTCTCAGCTCACTGCAAGCTCCACCTCCCAGGTTCACGCCATTCTCCTGCCTCAGCCTCCCGAGTAGCTGGGATTACAGGCGCCCGCCACCATGCCTGGCTAATTTTTTGTATTTTTAGTAGAGACGGGGTTTCACCATGTTAGCCAGGATGGTCTCTATCTCCTGACCTCGTGATGCACCTGCCTTGGCCTCCCAGAGTGCTGGGATTACAGGCATGAGCCACCGCGCCCGGTCCAGAACTGTCTTTTGAAATGTCCCACAGTGTGTATTATCTGATTATTTCCTCCGGGTTAGGCTCAGACTTAGCTTTCATGGCAAGAATTCTACAGAAGGCGCCATGTGTCCTTGCTGAGGCAGCACCACATCGCGGCTCGTGGTGTCTGTTTGTGCCATCACTTTCTTGTTGGTTGATGCTGAGTTTGATCCCTGGGTTGAGGCTGGGCAGGCTCGCCATGCTGGGGGTACCCTTTCCCCTCTGTGGTTCATACGTGGTGTGTATGTATGTTCCAGCATTTTCCATTCATCTGGCCTTTGCATTTCTGTGTGTTCTTCAGATGCTTGGGAACCTCTGAATGGCAGAATCTCCCACCCCCTCTCCCTGGCTTGCTTATCAAGATGCCTTTGCCCTCATGGCCTGATTTTCCACAGGACCCATTTGTATGTGCCTGAGGGTGATGGAGGTAAAGCGAGATGAGGATGCAGGAAGGCCACTATCACCCAACCCCAGTGTTGGATGTCCCCGGGTGTTGGATGTCCCCACCCGACTGCTGTAAGAAGAAGGCTGATGAAATCCCAGGCTTGAATCAATCTTGTTCCCTCCCACAGAGGCGATGGCTGGGCCTTGTTTGTCTGAGGCCTCAGGCATCCACAGTTTGCTCACCTTGTCCTCAGAGTTCAACTTTACATTCTGAAAACTGCCCAACATACCCAAAGGTAGGGAGAGTAGAGTGAACCCTCGTTCACCCAGGTCTTCCCATGTAGCAACTTTCTGCCATTCTGGTTACTTCTTTCCTTCCTAAATTTTTTTGGGGGGTGCCTGGAATAATATTTTAAAGCTGATCCAAGATATTAGTTCACCTTTGCATATTTCAGTTAGCATCTTTAACAATAAAAATTTTGTGAAAATCAAAACCACAATACCGGCCAGGCATGGTGGCTCATGCCTGTAATCCCAGCACTTTGGGAGGCCAAGACAGGCAGATCACTAGAGGTCAGAAGTTTAAGACTAGCTTGGCCAACATGGTGAAACCCCGTCTCTACTAAAAATATAAAAATTAGCTGGGCGTGGTGGCACTCACCTGTAATCCCAGCTACTCAGGAGACTGAGGCAGGAGAATCGCTTGAGCCCGGGAGGCGGAGGTTGCAGTGAGCTAGATCGCACCATTGCACTCCAGCTTGGGTGACAGAGCGAGACATCTCTCTGTCTCCAGACAAAACAAAACAAAACAAACAAACCCCACAATACCATCATCACAGCTTATAATAATTCCTTAACATCTAATGCAGGTCCATTTTCTGATTTCCCTGACCCAAAATGTCTTTTTATAAAACACTTTTGGATCTAAACAAAGTCTACACATGAAGTATCTTTTAAGTCTCTTTTTTAAATTTTAATTTTTTATTTTTATTTTTTTGAGACAAGGTCTTGCTTTGTCACCCAGGCTGGAGTGCAGTGGCATGAACAGCTCACTGCAGCCTCAACCTCCTAGGTTCAACGATTCCCCCAACCTCCTGCTGAGTAGCTGGAACCACAGGTACATGCCATCATGCCCAGCTAACTTTTAAATTTTTTATAGAGATGGTGTCTCGCCATGTTGCCCAGGCCAGTCTCTAACTCCCAGACTCAAATGATCCTCTGGCCTTGGCCTCCCAAAATGTTGGGATTACAGGCGTTAGCCATCATGCCCAGCCCTAAACCTTTTTTAAAAAAAATTAATGTTATTCTTTTTATGAGTAGAGTTTAAAAAATAGTCTGTTCTTTTAGAGTTATGGAAAAATTGTGAAGATAATACAGGGAGTCACCATATACCTCTCACCCCATTTCCCCCATTATTAAAGTTGTATATTGATGTTCTATTAATGAACCAATATTGTTACATCAATTATTCGCTGACGTCTGTAATTCAGACTTCCGTAGTTTTTCCTACCACCCTTTTCTGTCCCAGGATCCCATCTGGGATCCCACCCAACATTTGGTCCTCAGGTCTCCCGAGGTCCTCTCGGCTGGGAGTTTCTCAGGCTCTACTTATTTCTGATGACCTTGACAGTTTTCAGGAGCATTGATCAGGAGTTTCTTCTCTTCTCTTCTCTTCTCTTCTCTTCTCTTCAGACGGAATCTTCCTCTGTCACCCAGGCTGGAGTGAAGTGGTGTGATCTCTGCTCACTGCAACCTCTGCCTCCCAGGTTCAGGCAGTTCTCCTGCCTCAGCTCCTGAGTAACTGGGACCACAGTTGCACGCCATCATGCCCAGCTAATTTTTGTGTTTTTAGTAGAGACAAGAGGTTTCACCATGTTGGCCAGGCTGCTCTTGAACTCCTGAACTCAAGTGATCTGCCTGCCATGGCCTCCCAAAGTGCTGGGATTACAGGCGTGAGCCACTGCACCCAGCCGGTCAGGGATTTTGTAGGATGCTCCCTATTGGAATTTGGCTGATGTTTTTCTCATAATGAGACTGGGTGATGGGTTTTGGGAAGGAAGACACAGAATTAAGGACTGTTATCATCCCATCACTTCCATGGTACAGTGAATCATCATGATTTACATCGCTTTTAATTTTAACGCCCCCACCTCATGCTTTTTCTTGGATGCCATCTTATTCTGTGGAGAAACTGGGTCTAACCCCATAGCATCTCCGCCATCTGCATCTGGCCGGGTGCATCTTCATGGTGGTATTTCCCTGTGCCCCATGTTCCAGATCCCCAAGAACCAGTGGTTAGATCTACAGGCCTGACCAGGGACGGTGACTCATGTCTGTAATCCTAGTACTTTGGGAGGCTGAGGCAGGCAGATCACTTGAGGTCAGGAGTTCAAGACCAGTCTGGCCGACATGGTTGAAACCCCATCTCTACTAAAAGTACAAAAAGTTAGCCAGGTATAGTGGCTTATGCCTGTAATCCCAGCTACTCAGGAGGCTGAGGCACAAGAATTGCTTGAACACGTGGGGTAGGGAGTGGAGGCTGCAGTGAGCCGAGATCGCACCACTGCACTCCAGCCTGGGTGACAGAGCAAGACTGTTTCAAAAAAAAAAAAAAAAAATCTAGAGGCCTGATACAATTCAGGCTTGCATTTTCACCCGATTTCTGATGGAACCGCCTCCAGGCTTTGGGCTTCTCTGTAAGCTCCAGTGTTTGTGTACAGTGCAACCCAGTCGCCTAAACAGCAGACATACATTTTCTCCCATTCTGAAGGCTGGAAATCTGAGCTCGAGGTGCCAGGGTTGCTTTCTCCTGAGGCCCTTGTCTTGGCTTGCAGATGGCTGCCCTCTCCCTGTGTCTTCAAGTGGTCTTTCCTCTCTACATCTGGGTCCTACTCTCCTACTTGCGTAAGGACAGCAATCAAATCGGATTAGGGCCCACCTTTAAGATCTCATTTCAACTCAATCACTTCCGTAAAGACCCTGTCTCCAAATACAGTCCCATTCTGAGATCCTGGGGTTTAGGGCTTCCACATAAGCCTTTCGGGGGACACAGTTCAGCCCCTGTCATTCCCCCGAGGGCTTCTGTGTCTCCATCCACACAAAGTGGGTCAGGGTGTTACACACCAGAGCAGGCGGAGCCGGCCCCACAGGGAACAGCGACTTCTCCAGCCAGATGGTTAAACGGCAGGTGATGGGATCCTCCCTGAATTCACCCTCTCCTGCCCAGGGCAAGTTTTCAGGAGGGGACAGGTGCTGTTCTTTCCACCGTGAGAAAGAACCTCTGACCTGCACCTTTCTTAGCACTTCCAGGAGCTGCTCGGGCACGCCAGCTTCTCAGGCATGGCAGGTTTCAGAGCACCTGCCTGTCAGCTTGTGTTACATGGGAGGTGACTGCTTGGCTTGCAGGGAGTTCCAGGTTGCCACCCTGCAGCCCATGAATCCAACAAGTACCTCAGCCGCTCCGACACACTGGGCACCTGCCGTGTGCTGGGCGCTGTGCTGAGGTCTTTACAGGTTCTGCTCTTGAATCCGCTCTTAGTCCCATTTCTCCCACAGCGGAGAAAACTGAGGCACAGAAAGGTTCAACAGTATGAACAGGAATGTCCCTTCCTCCCAAAATAACTGCTTCCACGCACCCTTTCCTGGGCACTTGGTGGCATTTTAAAGGCCTGTATTCTCTTCTTTTTTTTTTTTTGAGATGGAGTCTCGCTCTGTCACCCAGGTTGGAGTGCAGTGGCGCAATCTCGGCTCACTGCAAGCTCTGCCTCCTGGGTTCATGCCATTCTCCTGCCTCAGCCTCCCGAGTAGCTGGGACTATAGGCGCCCACTACCACTCCCAGTTAATTTTTTTGAATTTTTTAGTAGAGACGGGGTTTCACCGTGTTAGCCAGGATGGTCTCGATCTCCTGACCTCGTGATCCGCCCGCCTCGGCCTCCCAAAGTGCTGGGATTACAGGCTTGAGCCACCGCGCCCGGCCCGGCCTGCTATTCTTTTCTCACAAAAGCCTTTCTTTTTCCCTCCATTTGAACAAATTATAGAAATTGCTATATACTGTCTGGGCGCGGTGGGTCACGCTTGTAATCCCAGCACTTTGGGAAGGTGGATGGATCATCTGAGGTCAGGAGTTTGAGATCAGCTTGGCCAACATGACAAAACCCTGTCTCTACTAAAAATATAAAAATTAGCCGAGTATGGTGGCACATGCCTGTAATCCCGGCTACTTGAGAGGCTGAGGCAGGAGAATTGCTTGAATCCACAAGGCAGAGGTTGCAGTGAGCCGAGGTCATACCACTGTACTCTAGCCTGGCTGACAGAGTGAGACTCTGTCTCCCACCCCCCCACAAAAAAAAATTGCTGTATATTGACAAACATATACAAGTCACACATACTTTAAAGAATTGTAGCCCAGGCGCAGTGGCTCAAGCCTGTAATCCCAGCACTTTGGGAGGCCGAGACGGGCGGATCACGAGGTCAGGAGATCGAGACCATCCTGGCTAACACGATGAAACCCCGTCTCTACTAAAAAATACAAAAAACTAGCTGGATGAGGTGGCGGGTGCCTGTAGTCCCAGCTACTCGGGAGGCTGAGGCAGGAAAATAGCAGGAACCCGGGAAGTGGAGCTTGCAGCGAGCTGAGATCCGGCCACTGCGCTCCAGCCTGGGCGACAGAGCAAGACTCTGTCTCAAAAAAAAAAAAAAGAATTGTAGGTTGAGCGCGGTGGCTCACACCTGTAATTCCAGCACTTTGGGAGACTGAGGCAGGCAGATCACCTAAGGTTAGGAGTTCAAAACCAGCCTGGCCAACAGGGCAAAACCCTGTCTCTACTATTTTACAAAAGCTAGCCAGTCTTGGTGGCGCGTGTCTGTAATTCCAGTTACTCAGGAGGCTGGGGCAGGATAATCGCTTGAACCTGGGAGGGGGAGGTTGCAGTGAGCTGAGATGGCACTAATGCCCTGTAGCCCAGGTGACAAAGCAAGACTCTGTCTCAGGAAAAAGAAAAAAATTGTGACAGGAAAAGCTGGGCATGGTAGCAGCTGCCTGTGGTCCTAGCTACATGGGAGGCTGAGGTGGGAGGATTGCTTGAGCCCAGGAGTTTGAAACTGCAGTGAGCCATAATTAACCCCACTGTACTCCAGGCTGGGCAACAGGGCAAGACCCTGTCTTCAAAAAAAAAAGGGGGGGCATACATTCTGTAATCTATTTACTCATTATTGTTACTTTCTGCTATTTCTTGATGTTGCTGAATATGTCCATCCTTTGTTTTTGTTGCTGTGGATACGGACTCCATTCTATGAGCAGATCACTGTCTTATGTGTCTCTTCCATTGTCCACGTATGTCTGGCCTGCCTGCAGCTTTGTAGTGCAGTGGTGCTCTGAAGGAACATGTGCAACTGCCTCTCTCAGTCAAAGTCCTCAACCTGGAGTGTGCATCAGCATCACCAGGAGGCCTGTGGAAACGGATTGCTGGGCTCCATCCCTGGAGAGTCTGAGGCAGTGGATCTGGGTGGGGCCCTGAGAGTCTGCATTTCTGGCAAGCTCCTGGGTGATGCTGCTGCTAGTCCGGGCACCACCACACTCTGAGAACCACTGAGCTGGGATGTGTGCCGTGACGTGGAATCTCTGGAAGACCTCTTCGTGGTTGTGGTTCTGATTTATGCTGGTCTTCTGTAGGCCCTCCTCCCAGATCCCCCCACCTACCCCCACCCAAGGGAGGGGCAGTCACCCTCCTCTTCTCTCTAATGCAGCGATCCTCAACCTTTTTGGCAGCAGGGACCGGTTTTGTGAAGACAGTTTTTCCATGGACTGGGTGGGGGGATGGTTTCGGGATGATTCAAGCACATTATGTTTATTGTGTACTTTATTTCTATTATCATTACATTGTAATATAGAATGAAATAATTATACAACTCACCATAATGTAGAATCAGTGGGAGCACTGAGCTTGTTTTCCTGTAACTAGACGGTTCCATCTGTTCCGTCTGGGAGTGATGGGGGGCAGTGACAGATTGTCAGGCATTAGGTTCTCACAAGGAGCATGCAGTTCACATAGTGTTCACGCTCCTATGAAAATCTTTTTTTTTTTTTTTTTTTTTTTTTTTGAGACGGAGTCTTGCTCTGTCACCCAGGCTGGAGTGCAGTGGCCGGATCGCAGCTCACTGCAAACTCCGCCTCCCGGGTTTTATGCCATTCTCCTGCCTCAGCCTCCCGAGTAGCTGGGACTACAGGCGCCCGCCACCTCGCCCGGCTAGTTTTTTGTATTTTTTAGTAGAGACGGGGTTTCACTGTGTTAGCCAGGATGGTCTCGATCTCCTGACCTCGTGATCCGCCCGTCTCGGCCTCCCAAAGTGCTGAGATTACAGGCTTGAGCCACCACACCCGGCCTTTTTTTTTTTTTTTTTGAGACAGAGTCTCGCTCTGTTGCCCAGATTGGAGTGCAATGGCGTGATCTCAACTCATAGCAACCTCCACCTCCCAGATTCAAGCGATTCTCCTGCCTCAGCCTCCCAAGTAGCTGGGATTACAGATGCTCACCACTACACCCAGCTAATTTTTTTTGTATTTTTACTAGAGAAAGGGTTTCACCATGTTAATCAGACTGGGCTCGAACTCCTGACCTCAGGTGATCCACCTGCCTCGGTCTCCCAAAGTGCAGGGATTACAGGCGTGAGCCACTGTGCTCGACCATCTTCTTTTTGTTTTTTGAGATGCTGTCTCCCTCTGTTGCCCAGGCTGGAGTGCAGTGGCACGATCTCGACTCATTGCAACCTCTGCCTCCCAGGTTCAAGCAATTCTCCTGCATCAGCCTCCCAAGTAGCTGGCATTACAGGCATGCACCACCATGCCCAGCTAATTTTTTTTGTTTTTAGTAGAGACAAGGTTTCACCACATTGGCCAGGCTGGTCTTGAACTTCTGGCTTCGGGTGATCTACTCACCTCGGCTTCCCAAAGTGCTGAGATTACAGGCGTGAGCCACCACGCTCAGTCTAAAATTTTTTCTTAAGGTAAATTAGAGATAGGGTCTCATTTTGTTGCCCAGGCTGGTCTCAAACTCCTGGGCTAAAGCAATCTTCCCACCTCAGCCTCCCAAAGTGCTGGGATTATAGGTGTGAGCCACCATGCCCAGCCTCTATACTATTTTTTAGGGCTAAAATGTTGGTGTCCTCATAGGACATTGTGAAGTCAATGCTTCTGTTAGAATATTGGACATTGGGCCGGGCGCGGTGGCTCAAGCCTGTAATCCCAGCACTTTGGGAGGCCGAGACGGGCGGATCATGAGGTCAGGAGATCGAGACCATCCTGGCTAACACGGTGAAACCCCGTCTCTACTAAAAAAATACAAAAAACTAGCCGGGCGAGTTGGCGGGCGCCTGTAGTCCCAGCTACTCCGGAGGCTGAGGCAGGAGAATGGCGTAAACCCGGGAGGCGGAGCTTGCAGTGAGCTGAGGTCCGGCCACTGCACTCCAGCCTGGGCAACAGAGCAAGACTCCGTCTCAAAAAAAAAAAATATATTGGACATTGGCCGGGCACGGTGGCTCATGCTTGTAGTCCCAGCACTTTGGGAGGCCTAGGCAGGTGTATCACTTGAGGTCAAGAGTTCGAGACCAGCCTGGTCAACATGGTGAAACCCCATCGCTACTAAAAATACAAAAATTAGCCAGGTGTGGTGGCAGGCACCTGTAATTCCAGCTACTCAGGAGGCTGAAGCAGGAGAATTGCTTGAACTCAGGAGACAGAGTTTGCCTTAAGCTGAGATTGCGCCAGTGCACTCCAGCCTGGGTGACAGACTGAGACCATGTCTCAAAAAAAGAAGAATATTGGATGTCGACAGGAGTCTTGAACACTTACCATGTGCTCAAAGCATTTCACGTGAATATCCCATGTAAAGCTCACAATAACCAGATGAAATAGGTACTGTTATCTCCATTGTTAGTGGAAACCCTGAAGCCCCAGACAGCTTATGAATATATATAATACGCTCATGGAAACCCAGCTAGTAAGAGGCAGAGCTGGGATTTGAACCCAGGCAGTCGACAGCCTGGATTGTGCTTTCTCAACCACAATGCTACCTCTGAGGTTATTGGTATTTTCTACTCTCCTAGTTCCTGATTCAGCCCTGCTCTTATCTCCTCTGTCCTGTAGGAACCATCCAGTCAGGATATCCAGTTTAAAATGCTGTAGCTAGCTGGGCATGGTGGCTCATGCCTGTAATCCCAGCACTTTGGGAAGCTGAGGCAGGTGGATCACGAGGTCAAGAGATCGAGACCATCCTGGCCAACATGGGGGAAACCCCATCTCTACTAAAAATACAAAATTAGCTGGGTATGGTGGTGCATGCCTGTAGTCCCAGCTACTGGAGAGGCTGAGGCAGGAGAATCGCTTGAACCCAGGAGGCGGGGGTTGCAGTGTGCTGAGATCGTGCCACTGCACTCCAGCCTGGCGACAAAGTGAGACTCAAAATAAAATAAAATAAAACTACTGTAGCTGCCCGGGTGTGGTGACTCAACACCTATAATCCCAGCACTTTGGGAGGCCGAGGTGGGCAGATTACCTGAGGTCAGGAGTTCAAGACTAGCCTGGCCAACATGGTGAAACCCTGTCTCTACTAAAAATACAAAAATTTTAGCTGAGTGTGGTGGTGCAAGCCTGTAGTCCCAGCTACTTGGGAGGCTGAGGTGGGAGGATTGCGTGAACTTGGGAGGTGGAGACTGCAGTGAGCCGAGATCATACCACTGCACTCCAGCCTGGGTGACAGAGCAAGACCCTGTCTAAAAAAAAAAAAAAAAAAAATCTGTCGCCAATTCACAGAGGCATTTACCCTTCACACATGAGCCAAGTGGCCCATGTGGGTGGGTTCTGTTATGGCAGCACTCTGTGCTGCAGCCCTGCAGAATCCCAGCCCCCATAGATACCTTGGTCAGCCCTTACAAGGGAAGAGGTGTGTTTTACTCAGTTTTGCTCAGTTGTTGGGCTGTCATCAACTTGTATCAAGTTCAAGTTCATCCCCTGGGCCAGTAGACCACTTGGGTGGCATTCATCGTGGGCTCGCTGTTTTTTCCCCTGTAATAGCAAAGGCTGGAAACCACATAGGTGTCCCTGAGTAGGGGCCTGGCTCCAGGTGTGCCATCTTTTAAAAAGGGTGAGGCAGCTCTGTGTGTTCTGAGTGTGAGTGACCTCCAAGATAAGAGTGTTGCACGAGAAAAGCAGCTCAGCTGTACACCTGTGCTGCCATTGTGGAAAGAATATGTCCGTGCCATTATTCACCTGGCACATCTAAGGAAGGGTTCACAAGGGAGTGGTCATAGTGGTTCCTCTGGAGGGGGATTCAGGTTGGCAGGAAATGAGAGGGAAGGCTTACTGTCCACTGAATACCTGTTGGTAGGCTTAAGTTTTATGCTACATGTATACAATATCACTTATTTTTTTTTAAAAAAAGTTAAAATGAGGCTGTGCCTTGTATTCATGTTTCTTTAGCCCTGTGTCACCGGAGGGCAAATGAAGACCTCAGAGGCCCAGGGTCCTTGGAGTTGGGTAGAGCATGGGGCTCTATCATTACCAGCTTCTTAGGAGCAGAAACTTCCACTCTTTAAAAATGAGAAATCTGCAGGGTGCAGTGCAGTGTTTCACGCCTGTAATCCCAGGAATTTGGGAGGGCCAGGCAGGAGGATCGCTTGAGGCTTAGAGTTTGAGACCAGCCTGGGCAATATAGCAAGACCCCATCTCTGCAAAATAATAATAATAATAACGATAATAATAATAAAGCCTGGTGTGGTGGCTGCACCTGTAGCCCTAGCTACTTGGGAAGCTGAGGCGGGATTGCTTGAGCCTGGGAGTTTGAGGCTGCAGCGAGCTATCATTGCACCACTGCACCCCAGCTTGGGCAACAGCGAGACTCTGTCTCTTTAGAGAAATCAGGCAGAAGGCCAGGCGTGGTGGCTCAAGTCTGTAATCCCAGCGCTTTGGGAGGCCAAGACGGGCGGATCACGAGATCAGGAGATCGAGACCATCCTGGCTAACATGGTGAAACCCCGTCTCTACTAAAAAATACAAAAAAGCAGCTGGGCGAGGTGACGGGTGCCTGTAGTCCCAGCTACTCAGGAGGCTGAGGCAGGAGAATGGCGTGAATCCGGGAGGCGGAGCTTACAGTGAGCTGAGATCTGCACTCCAACCTGGGTGACAGAGCGAGACTCCATCCCAAAAAAAGAGAGAAATCAGGCAGAAGAAAGCAGAGACCCTGACCCAAGAGGGAGCATGAAAGACATCAAGAGCAATGGCAAGTGGCGTAACGTGGCCCTGCAGAGTCCCAGCCTACATAGGTGCCTTGTTCAGCCCTTCCAAGGAAGGGGTCATTTTCACCAATTTTCTCAGTTGGGCTGTCATCAGTATCCAGTTCAAGTCACTCCCCTGGGCCAGTAGACCGCGTGTGTGGCATTCATCATGGACTTGCGGTTTTTCCCTTCCCAGGTATAAACTCCCGGGCTCCCCGGTTCACTGCTTGACGGATGGAGGAAAACAGCGGAGTGGTGAGTAGAAATTGGGTGATGACTGTTTTCTTGTTTCTGCAGTTCTTGGCCAGGCTGACCGAGAGGTTCGTGTTGGGAGTGGATATGTTCGTGGAGACACTGTGGAAAGTGTGGACCGAGCTCTTGGATGTTCTTGGACTTGATGGTAGGTGTGGGGGTGGCATTCGCGTAAAGTGGCATTCTATTTTGGTGGTTCTGGTAGCGTGGAACTGGTACTCACCGTGAGTAATACATGAGAAGGTTGCGGAGGGCTGGTCAGTGAGGATAGGAGTGAACATTTTTTATTTTAATAGTCTTATATAGAGGCCAGGCACACGGCTCATGCCTGTAACGCCAGTGCTTTGGGAGACCAACGTGGGACGGTTGCTTGAACCCAAGAATTCAAGACCAGCCTGGGCAATGTGGTGAGATCCCATCTCCACAAAAAAAGTACCAAAAAATTGCTGGGTGTGGTGGTGTGCACCTGTAGTCCCCAGCCACTCGGGAGGCTGAGGCAGGAGGATTGCCTGAGATCAGGAGTTTGAGGCTGCAGTGAGCTATGATCATGCCACTGTACTCCAGATTGGACGACAGAGCAAGACTCCTCTAAAATAATAATAAAAATAAAAAACACATGGCCCATCAAAGCTGAGATTTCCCAGATGCCATTTAGGGTAAGGTGCGACTGACTGGGTAGTGCCAACTTATGTGTCCCTAGGCAAAACACATGGACCAGAGGTATAGTGCTCTGGCTCACTGGGATCCGTGCAATAAATGACTAGTTATTTAGGCAGAAGGGGATTTCATGGAGACAGAGACACTCAAAAGAATCTTCAGAAAGACTGAGGGAGAGATGCATGGCCTCAGACACTGCCGAACTGGCCGTTCAGGGTTGCAGCTGTTGAGACCATTGAGTTCCAGGTCACACAACTGTAGCATAATTTGAGGACCAGGAAGCCACTGCTGCCACCACAACAACTAGACTTTGCATGTAGGTGCAGGGACCCTTGCCGTTTCTGGAACCGTGCATATCAGCTGCAACACTTCACTTAATTTTCAAAGTCGTGTGTGTATGGGGGAACTGCAAGGCGGAACTTACTTTCTGTGCAGTCCCTAGCTGCGAGGGAGGCAGGCTAATGCGGTTCTTAGCTCTCCAGCTTCTGCCATCCAGGAAGGCAGGCTGGGGGCAGGTGTCATCCGATGCTGCACCAGCCCATCTGCCATACCCACCGCATGGGGCAAGAATTGCCAGGGGAGCTCCCCTGCTTTTGTGGGCTGGGGAGGAGGGTAGTGCAGTTTGATAGTGCAATGCTAGTCACACATTTATAGCCAGGAAGAGAACATTGGCAGGGCACAGCCCCTCCCTTTCTACATGCGGGTTTGGGCACCGATACTGGTCTTGGCGGATGGCAAGGCAGCAACGGTCCTGGTAACTGAGTGGGGCACCTCTAGTCCAGGCCTGCAGCCTGTGCCGCCCCCAGCCTTACACCTCCCTTCCCAGGCGGCTTTGCCCCACCTCCACCTGCATTCCATCGGGGGGTGACAGGAGCTAACTCGGGCAGAGCGCCCAGGGTGTGCAACTTTTATACCCAGAGGAGACCTTGTCCCTTACCACCTCAAGAGCTCCAGAGGCATCCCATGCTCTCAGGATGAAGTCACCTCCCCGTTTTCTCTGCCATGCCCTGTGGTGTGCCAGATAAGGAGGGATCTCCTAGCTGCCCCCGCTCCACTGCTCTCCTTCCGTCCACAAGGTGGAGGCCGCTCTTCCCCTGGGCCTTTCCAGAGGAAATCCCCCAGCTGGCCTCTTTCCAGCCCCACCGCCCTGGTCCCAGCTGCCACCTGTCTCACGGGAAGGTCTGCAGTTGCTGCATGTGGCAGGGTTCCTAAGACCACTTACAGGATCACCAGTTCCCTAGGAGCACTGGCAGGACTCAGCATATAGCTGTCCTCACGGCTGTGATTTATTGTGACGGAAGGACGCAAGCACCATCAGCAAAGGGAAAAGGCGCGTGAAGTCCTGGAGAGGCCAGGCTCAAGCTTCAAAGTCCTCTCCCTGGGGAGTCACACGGGACGCACTTAATTCCCCCAGCAGAGGGTGCCCACCGAGGACTCCGTGCCCGGGCTTTTTACTGGGGGCTGGTCGTGTCATCACCCTCTGCTTGACATGTGTCAAAATTCTAGACTCCCAGAGGGAATGCAAGTGTTGTCATAAACCACATCATTTGTGTCAACAGCCTAGGCCTGGCGTCTCCGGGCTGCACTCTGGCCCCAGCTCTGCACCTGGCACAAAGAGGCCCTTTTTGTTTGTTTGTTTGTTTTGAGACGGAGTCTCCCTCTGTCGCCCAGGCTGGAGTGCAGTGGCGCTATCTTGGCTCACTGCAAGCTCCGCCTCCTGGGTTCACGCCTCAGCCTCCCGAGTAGCTGGGACTACAGGCACCCACCACCACGCCAGGCTAATTTTTTGTATTTTTAGCAGAGAGGGGGTTTCACCATGTTAGCCAAGATGGTCTCGATCTCCTGACCTCGTGATCCACCCGCCTCGGCCTCCCAAAGTGCTGGGATTACAGGCGTGAGCCACCGCGCCCGGCCTTTGCTTGTTTTTGTTTAGGATCTCACTCTATTGCCCAGGCTGGAGTGTAGTGGCTCAATCATGCCTCACTACAGCCTCAACTTCCTGGGCTTGTGATCCTCCCACCTCAGCCTCCTGAGTAGCTGGAACCACAGGCCCATGCCACCAGGCCTGGCTAATTTTTACATTTTCTGTAGAGACAGGGTCTTACCATGTTGCCCAGGCTGTTCTCAAACTCTTGGGCTCAAACCGTTCTCCTGCTTCAGCCTCCCAAAGTGCTGGGATTATAGGCGTGAGCCACCACACCCAGCCCACTCTTGGTAAATAAGAGCAGGAGGGCTGTGGGGCCCGCTGCTTAGCCAGTCATGTGGGCTGAAATGTGCTCCCCGAGAGTAAGAATATGTATTCCAGTCCTAGCCCTGGACCTGTGAGTGAGCCCTTGTTTGGGAATGGGGTCTGCAGATGTGATCAAGTTAAATGAGATCGTCTTGGATTAGAGTGGACCCTCAATTTAATGATTGATGTGCTTATAAGAAGTGGGGAATTTGGACACAGAAGCACCAAGAAACATAGGGAGAAGATGGCCCTGGGAAGTGAGAAACAGGGACTGAAGGGACGGAGCCATAAGCCAAGGAACACCTGGGGCTACCAGAAGCTAGAAGAGGCGAGGAAGGATCTTCCCTCAAGCTTTCAGAGGGAGTGTGGCCCCGCCGAGACCTTGATTCAGACTTCCGGCCTCCAGAACCGCAAGTGGATGAATTTCTGTTGTAAACCGCCCAGTTTGTAGTGGTTTGTTGCAGGAGCCACGGGAAACTACTATACCATAGCCCTGTTACATGTGGAATCTCTCAGCACTGCCCATCGGTCCTTGACACCCCCATTTTACTGATCAGAGATGGGGGAGTGAGGTCCACTGGCCATGATGGGCACACTGGTTCATACCCTGTTGACACCCCAGGCCATTCACAAACATCTCGGAGTTCAGCCTTTAAGAGGCCTTATGCCAACTCAGTCACCTCACTGCTCAAAGAATTGGAGGCGTCAGCATAGCCAGAGGACACTGTGCACCTGGCAGTCCCCCGGGGCCACTCATGGCCCCTCCTGGGACTTGGCAGAGTTAACGCACCCTCCCCCAGATGCAGCCACTGCGTGCAATCCTCTTAGCTTCCATATTCACCACCTGCCCGGATTGTCAAACTCTCCGTGTTTTCATCACCACCCATTGAACCCTGGAGAAACAAACCTGATTGCAGAAAATCGCACGCAGCTTGGAATGAAAAACTACAGAGTAGGAACAGCCTCCTAATCATATGGAAGAAGCCCAGAATAGAGGCATCCGCAGCGGATCCATAAGCCCTGAATGCCCGCATTCATCAGGAGAGCAGCTGGCGCGTTCCGGAGGCGAAACGAGCTTGCTTCCGTGTTGAAGCTTTTCTAGTTCTGTTTGATGCGTAAGTTCAAGGCATGCAAAGGCCTTTGGAATTCGTGTCTTATGCGTAGAAGTTTGAGTGCAAAATGCTTTACAGGAAGCCACACACCAACGTTGGATATTCTGGTAAAAAAGGTTTCTGTGAGCACAATATAATTTCTTTCTTCAGTGTGGTTTTTTTTTTTAGTCTCTGGTTAAAATGGGAACTCCGTAGCCCCGAGTGGTCTAATAGAAAAAGAATGTGAGCCTCCCAGGTGACGTGAAGTTTTCTAGTAACCAGGTCAAAAGGGTAAAAAGAAACGGTGAAATTAATTTTTCTTTCTTTTCTTTTTTTTTGGGGGGTGGTGGGGGCAGGAGGGACGAAGTCTTACTCTGTTGCCCAAGCTGGAGTGCAGTGGCATGATCTCAGCTCACTGCAACCTCCACCTCCCGGGTTCATGCCAGTCTCCTGCCCCAGCCTCCCGAGTAGCTGGGACTACAGGCGTGTGCCACCTCGCCCCATTCTCCTGCCCCAGCCTCCTGAGTAGCTGGGATTACAGGCGTGCACCACCACGCCTGGCTAATTTTTTTGTATTTTTAGTAGAGACAGGGTTTCACTATGTTGGCCAGGCTGGTCTTGAGCTCCTGACCTCGTGATCCACCTGCCTCGGCCTCCTAAAGTGCTGGGATTACAGGCATGAGCCACTGCTCCCAGCCTCTTTTTTTTTTTTTTTTTTGAGATAGAGTCTCGCCCTGTTGCCCAGGCTAGAGTGCAGTGGCACAATCCCAGCTCACTGCAGCCTCCACCACCCCAGGCTCAGGTGATTCTCCTACCTCAGCTTCCCAACTAGCTGGGACCACAGGTGTGCGCCACCATGTCTGGCTAATGTTTGTATTATTATTATTATTATTTTTTTTTGATATGGAGTATTGCTCTGGCATGACACCTTGAATGCAGTGGCCGATCTCGGCTCACCACTGCAACCTCCACCTCCTGGGTTCAAGCCATTCTTGTGCCTCAGCCTCTCAAGTAGCTGGGATTAGAGGCTCCTGCCACCGTGCCTGGCTAATTTTTAAATTTTTTTTAGTAGAGATGGGGTTTCCCCATCTTGGCCAGGGTAGTCTCGAACTCCTGACCTCATGATCCACCTGCCTCGGCCTCCCAAAGTGCTGGGATTACAGGCGTGAGCCACCGTGCCCCACCTAATGTTTGTATTTTTTGTAGAGATGGGGTTTTGCCATGTTGCCCAGGGTGGCCTTGAACTCCTGAGCTCCAGTGATCTGCCTGCCTTGGCCTCCCAGAGTGCTGGCATTACAGGCATGCGCCACCATGCCCAGGTGAAATTAATTTTAATAAGATATTTTAGTTAACCAAATATATTAAAAACATCCCAACTTATAATTAATAGAAAATTACGAGGTGTCTCACATTTTTTGGGGTAACTAAGGCCTTTGAGACTCAGTCTCTATTTGACATTTAGAGCGCACGTCAGTTCTGACTTGTCACATTTCAAGGGCTCAGCACACGATAGATGGCACAGCCTTTGTCCCCATTCTAGATCTGCTGGCACAAAGCATGTGTCCAGGAGTTGGAAGGATGGATTTAAGGTTCATGTCTTTGTCGTGTTGCTTACTCCTCTGAAGCCGCTGAGGCCACTTCCAACAAAGTTTCCAATAAAGTGGGGAAAAGATGAACCGTGCTTCAGTGATGCATCAGCACAGGGCAGGGACTGTGTGGCTCCAGAAACTGGATCCCCTGGTTCCAAATCCCAGCTCTGCCCTGTCCTAGCTGTGGGACCCTGGGCAAGGAGTCCGTGTGTGGAAAATGCTGTTTACCCTATCTGCAAGTCATGAAGACTAGATGACTGTGTGTGTAGGGTGGTTGGATGGCGCCCAGCCCATGGTCAACACTTGGGGGCTTACAAAGGGGCCCTCCTCCAAAATGTACATCATTGTGCATTTCTGGGACCTGCCAATTTCACTTGTCCACACTGAGGGCCGGCTGGCCAGCTGCACCCAGAGCCAGCTTCCCCTGCCGCAGCCATCAGGACTTGACAGGTGTGCGGGTGTAAACCTGGCCCACGCTGAGGAACAAGTCGGCCACCAAAACATTCACTTTGCTTGAACGGTGCCTGTTAGGAGTTGAATTGTGTCCCCCCATATTCATCTGTTGAAGTCCTAACCCCCAGAACCTCAGAATGGGACGCTATTTGGAGATGGGGTCATTGTGGGTGTCGTTTGTTAAGATGAGGTCATACTCTGGAGTAGGGTGGGTCCCAGATCCAGTGTGACCGGTGTCCTTATATGAAGGGGAAATTTAGACACAGACACACGCAGGGAGAAGGCCGTGTGAAGGCGGAGTAGAGAGAGGAGTATGTCTGGCAGTCACGGAGTGCCAAGGATCACCAGCAACCTGCAGTCACTAGGAGGGGCCTGGGCAGATTCGCCCTCGAGCCTCTGACGGAGCCAGCCCTGCTGACACGTTGTTCGTAGACTTCCAGCCTCCAAACAAACTGAGAGAATAAACTTCTGTTCTTTTTTTTTGAGATGGAGTCTTGCCCTGTTGTCCAGGCTGGAGTGCAGTGGCGCTGTCTTGGCTCACTGCGGCCTCCGTCTCCTGGGTTCAGGCGATTCTATTCCCCCAGCCTCCTGAGTGGCTGGGATTACAGGCTCATGCACCAAATCTGGCTAATTTTGTTGTTGTTGTTGTTGTTGTTGTTGTTGTTTTTTTTTTTTTTTTTTTTTTTTTTTTTGAGACCGAGTCTTGCTCTGTCGCCCGGGCTGGAGTGCAGTGGCCGGATCTCAGCTCACTGCAAGCTCCGCCTCCTGGGTTCACGCCATTCTCCTGCCTCAGCCTCCCCAGTAGCTGGGACTACAGGCGCCCGCCACCTCGCCCGGCTAGTTTTTTGTATTTTTAGTAGAGACGGGGTTTCACCGTGTTAGCCAGGATGGTCTCGATCTCCTGACCTCGTGATCCACCCGTCTCGGCCTCCCAAAGTGCTGGGATTACAGGCTTGAGCCACCGCGCCCGGCCGTTGTTGTTGTTTTGAGACGGAGTCTTGCTCTGTTCCCCAGACTGGAGTGCTGTGGTACAATCTCAGCTCACTGCAACCTCTGCCTCCCAGGTTCAAGCAATTCTCCGGCCTCAGCCTCCTAAGTAGCTGGAATTACAGGCACCTACCACCACACTGGGCTAATTTTTGTATTTTCGGTAGAGGTGGGGGTTCACCATGTTGGCCAGGCTGGTCTCGAACTCCTGATCTCAGGTGATCCACCCACCTTGGACTCCCAAAGTGTTGAGATTACAGACGTGAGCCACTGCACCCGGCCTTCTGTTCTTTTTTTAGCTACTTGGCCATGGCAGCGCTAGGGAAGTCAGATGGTACCCCTTGGCCATGAGGCAGAACATGCAGGGCTACTCGTGTTCTCTTTAGGATTTTGAGGGCTTCGGGGAGTGACATTGCCTTGGACCACCCTTGCTTGGTTGAAAGGACAGCTTTCACTGAAGTCACCGAGGGGTGGAAGGCAGGGGTGGCATTCTCCTCTCCGGGCATCTTTCCCGGCTGATCACCTATCTTGGCCCCTTGATGACATGATGATGCTTCTCAAAGTATGTGCTGAGGAACCCCAGGAGGTCCCTGAGACCCTTTTGGTTAGGAGGGGTGACTTGACAGTTCCGCTCTTCTCCAGTAACATGTCTCTGAGGTCAGGGATTTAGCGGGCACTTTAATACTTCCATATATATTGATGCTATGTTAAGATGATGACATTTTAGGTATATTGGATTAAACAAAATATCAATATTAATTCCACCTTTTTTTTTTTTTTTTTGCCTTTTTTGCTGTGAGTACTTGAAAAGTGTCGGTGACAAACGTGGCTCATATTCGTGGCTGGTGTTCTGTCCCTTTGAACTCAAAAACAGATTTGGGGACCAGGTCTCCTCTAAATAGCTGGATAGGAAAGAGACGGACAAACATTCAGGACACTGCCACTATTCTCACTGTGGTTTGTTCTGCTTTCGAAACAGTTGCTTTTCGTGAAAAATATTTTGTGTTAACCTATTGTCTCAGTCAGTTCAGACTGCTGTAACAAAATTCCATAGACTGTGTGGCTTAACAACGAGTTTTTTTTTTTTTTTTTTGGAGATGGAATCTCGGTTCCACAGGCTGGAGTGCTGTGGCGCAATCTCGGCTCACTGCAACCTCGGCCTCCCGGATTCCAGTGATTCTCCTGCCTCAGCCTCCTGAGTAGCTGGGATTACAGGCATGTGCCACCACGCCCGGCTAATTTTTTTGTTTTTTTAGTAGAGATGAGGTTTTGCCATATTGGTCAGGCTGGTCTCAAACTCCTGACCTCAGATGATCTGCCCACCTTGGCCTCCCAAAGAGCTGGGATTACAGGCATGAGCCACCGTGCCTGGCCTAACAGACATTTTCATTTCTCACAGTTTGGAGGCGGGAAGTCCAGGAGGAAGGTGCTGGCAGATTCAGGCTGTGAGGAGAGCCCTTTCTTGTAGACGATGCCTCACTGTGTCTCACGTGGAAGGAACAAAGCAGTTATCTGGGACCTCTTTATAAGGGCACTAAACTCATTCATGGGAGCTCCACCCCCATGACCTGATCACCTCCCCAGGACTCCACCTCCTAAGACCATCACTTTTGGGGTTAGGATTTCAACATAGGAATTTTGTGGGGGATGCAAACACTCAAAGCCTAGCATCTATAATGGGTTATTTGAAGATGAGTTAATGATAGCAATGTTTTTAAATTATTAATGGCTGGGCACAGTGGCTCATGCTGGTAATCCCAGCACTTTGGGAGGTTGAGGCAGACAGATTGCTTAAGCCCAGGAGTTTGAGACCATCCTCGGCAACATAGCGAGACCCTGTCTCTACAAAAAATCAAAACATTAGCTTGGTGGTGCATGCTTGTAGTCTCAGCTACTCAGGAGGCTGAGGTGAGAGAACTGCTTGAGCCCAGGAGATAGAGGTTGCAATGAGCTGAGATCATGCTACTGCAGTGTAGCCTGGGCTACAGAGCAAGACTCTGTCTCAAATAAGTAAATGAAAAATAAATAAAATTTAAAAGACAATTAACAACTAATTAAAAACTACCTAATTTTCTGCTATGGTAAATATATCAGTTAGGTAGAACCCACATAAACAAAAGCTCTGGGGACGCTTCAATAATACTGAAGAGTGCAAACAGGTCTTGAGACTGAGAGGTTTGGGAAACACTGGTTTAGCCTCCAGTCTGCAGGGGACAGGTGTGAAAGTCAGCTCCCAAGTCAACCACATTTAGTCAAAATGCTCATGATGCCTCAGGAAGGCACAGTATAGGAAACACACCCTGGCTTCTGGGGAGTCCTGGTGATCCCAAACCTTTAGTCCCAGAGACGGCTGCTATTTAGTGTTGGACTCTAGACACTGGCCAGCCGTGCAGAGTCTGATCATTCTGGGAAACCATGAGACATTCACGCCGTAGGTGTCGTTATTGACCGGAGGAGCTCCATGGTCAAGGCTTTCCATCTCAGGCCTGCTCTGGATTTGCGCTTGCCCACTCCAGATCGTTGTGTCACACTTCTCCCCTTGGTCCTCTCTGTCCCCAAATGCATAGAGTTCATCGCGCCTAAGTTGGTGGATCTCAAAGTGACCCTTAGATCAGCAGCAGCAGGAGCCTCCCTGGCAAACCTGTAAGAGGTGCAGATTTGGCTGGGCATGGTGCCTCACGCCTGTAATCCCATCACTTTGGGAAGCCAAGGCAGGCAGGTTGTTTGAGCTCAGGAGTTCAAGACCAGCCTGGGCAACATAGCGAGATCCTATCTGTATTTGCTGCTTTCCACACTGCTATAAGGAAATGCCTGAGGCTGGGTAATTTATAAATAAAAGAGGTTTAATTGACTCACAGTTCCACATGGCTGGGGAGGCCTTAGGAAACTTGTAATCATGGCGGAAGTCAAAGGGGAAGCAAGGCACGTCTTACGTGGCGGCAGGAGAGAGAGGAAGCAAGAGCAAGGGATAAACTGCCAAACACTTAAACCATCATCTCGTGAGACTCACTTTCATGAGAACAGCATGGAGGAAACCACCCCCATGATCCAATCACCTCCTACCAAGTCCCTCCCCGCACACATGGGGACTACAGTTTGAAATTAGATTTGGGTGAGAACACAGAGCCAAACCATGTCACTGTCTCTATAAAAAAATACAAGTATTAGGCCGGGCGCGGTGGCTCAAGCCTGTAATCCCAGCACTTTGGGAGGCCGAGACGGGCGGATCACGAGGTCAGGAGATCGAGACCATCCTGGCTAACACGGTGAAACCCCGTCTCTACTAAAAAATACAAAAAACTAGCCGGGTGAGGTGGTGGGCGCCTGTAGTCCCAGCTACCCGGGAGGCTGAGGCAGGAGAATGGCGTAAACCCAGGAGGTGGAGCTTGCAGTGAGCTGAGATCCGGCCAGTGCACTCCAGCCTGGGAGACAGAGCGAGATTCCATCTAAAAAAAAAAAAAAAACAAAAATTAGGCAGCTGTGTTGGCGCACGCCTGTAGTCCTAGCTACTCAGGAGTCTGAGGTGGGAGGATCGCTTGAGCCCGAAAGGTCAAGACTGCAGTGAACTGAGATCACACCGTCACACTCCAGCCTGGGTGACAGAACAAGACCCTGTCTAAAACAAAAAAAGCTGCAGATTCTTCGACCCATCCAGGACCTACTGAATCAGATCTAGGGGTGGGGCCCAGCAACCTATTTTCCTAAGCCCTCCAGGGGATTCCTGGAGGAATCACACAAGTTTGAGAGCTGCTTGTGTAAATTACGCTTAGGATATAGCTCTCCTTGGACTTGTTAAACAACACTGTGAGGAAACAGACAATTGCAGCATGTGGGACCTCCTGCAAGAAAACCATCCTGGAAAAATTAGACCAGAATTTCAGTGTTTCTAAAATGTCTTGGATCTCTTCTGGATTAACAGACTAAAGTGATGGCGAATGCAGAACATGAACTGTTGCTGGGTCCTGGTGAGGGTCGGGAGGGAACAGCTATTCATGGATAACTGGGAAATTCAAGTGATAGTATATGTAATTGTTAATTAATTAATTAATTTTTTTTTTTGAGACAGAGCCTCACTCTGTCTCAGGCTGGAGTGCAGTGGCGCCATCTAGGCTCACTGCAACCTCTGCCTCCTGGGTTCAAGCAATTCTCGTGCCTCAGCCTCCTGAGTAGCCAGGATTACAGGCGTGTGCCACCACACCTGGCTAATTTTTGTGTTTTTAGTAGAGATGGGATTTCACCATGTTGGCCAGGCTAGTCTCAAACTCCTGATCTCAGGTGATCCACCCACCTCGGTCTCTCAAATGCTGGCATGAGCCACCGCGCCCGGCCTGGAATTGTTAATATTCTTAGAATGATGATAGTATCATGGTTTTGAGATGAATGATGTCTTTATTCTTAGACGATGCATGATGAAATATGTGTACATCTTTCAAATGGGTTAATCCAAAATGTATGTAAATGGAGAATGCAACGTACAGCATTTTTAATAATTGTTCAACCTAGTTGGTTTCAAAAGGAATATTCTGTTCTTTTAACTTTTTTGTTTGAATTTCCTTAAGTCAGGCACACAGAAGATGCTACTCTTTTTTTTTTTTTTTTTTTTTTGAGATGGAGTCTCACTCTGTCGCCCAGGCTGGAGTGCAGTGGCCGGATCTCAGCTCACTACAAGCTCCGCCTTCCGGGTTCACGCCATTCTCCTGCCTCAGCCTCCCAAGTAGCTGGGACTACAGGCGCCCGCCACCTCGCCCGGCTAGTTTTTTTGTATTTTTTTAGTAGAGACGGGGTTTCACTGTGTTAGCCAGGATGGTCTCGATCTCCTGACCTTGTGATCCGCCCGTCTCGGCCTCCCAAAGTGCTGGGATTACAGGCTTGAGCCACTGCGCCCGGCCGAAGATGCTACTCTTACATTTCACTGCATTCTTGAGATGGAACTTCATGTGTGGGTACCAGTTAGGATCAGGTTTGGCTGAAACAGAAATCCAACATAATATTGGCTTAACCAAGATGGATGCTTATTTCCCTCTTATATAAAAGTTCTCAGGGAGGTGGTGAGGCGGGTTTGATGGCTCTGATGCATGTGGTGCTCTGGACCAAAGTACCTTCCATTGTATTGTTCCTCCTTGAGTGCCTTCCCCGACCTCATGTTCCAAAGTGGCTGCTCCAATTCCAGCCATTGTATCCATGTTCCAGCAGGCAGAAGAGGTAAAGGACATATTCCTGCTACTTTAAGGGAAAACCCTCTGAAGCTACTGCAAAAGACTTCCACTTACCTCTCCTTGACCAAAGCTTGCTTATGTAGCTGCAAGAGAGGCTAGGAAATGCTTTAATCCTAGGTGGTTGTGTGCTCAGCCTGAAGGGCATTTGTTACTATGGAAACTGAAGGACCATTTGCAGGCTATGCCCCACTGCCAGAGGTATTTCAGTAAAAGGCAAAAGTTGTTTTTTGAGACAAAGTCTTATTCTGTCAAACAGGCTGGAGTGCAGTGGCACATTTTGGCTCACTGCAGCCTTGACCTCCCAGCCTCAAGTGATCCTCCCACCTCAGCCTCCTGAGTAGCTGGGACTACTCAGTAGTGTGCTATCACGCCTGTCTAAATTTTTAAAAATTTGTGTTCACTAGAGATTGGGTCTGTATTAGTCTGTTTTCACACTGCTATAAAAACATACCCAAGGCCAGGCACAGTGGCTCAGGCCTGTAATCCCAGCACTTTGGGAGGCTGAGGAGGTGGATCACTTGAGGTCAGGAGTTCAAGACCAGCCTGGCCAACATAGTGAACCCTCATCTCTACTAATAATACAAAAATCAGCTGGGTATGGTGGCATGTGCCTGTAAGTCCAGCTACTTGGGAGACTGAGGCAGGAGAATTGCTTGAACCTGGGAGGCAGAGGTTGCAATGAGCCAAGATTGTGCCACTGCACTCCAGCCTCAAACAAACAAACAAAAAACCTGAGAGTGGGTAATATAGAAATAAAAGAGGTTTAATTGACTCACAGTTCTGCATAGCTCAGGAAACATAATCATGGCAGAAGGCAAAGGAGAAGCAAGCACCGTCTTCACAAGGCGGCAGGAGAGAGAGAGAGAGAGAGCAAAGGGGGCAGCTGCCAAACACTTTTATACCATCAGATCTCATGAGACCCCCCGCCCACGATCACAAACAGCATGGGGAAACCACCCCCATGACCCAGTCACCCCCCCACGAGGTTCCTTCCTTCACACATGACAATTATAATTCAAGATGAGATTTGTGTGGGAGCACAGAGCCAGTCCATACCAGGGTCTCACTATGTTGCCCAGGCTAAAGGTGAAAGATGTATATGAGTTGAAGAGAAACCAGTGTATGGAGAGGATTTTTAAAACTCAGTATGGCAGGCCGTCTTAAAGGGCTTCCCTGGCCGGGCGCGGTGGCTCACTCCTGTAATCCTAGCACTTTGGGAGGCCGAGGCGGGTGGATCACCTGAGGTCAGGAGTTCGAGACCAGCCTGACTAACATGGAGAAACCCCGTCTCTACTAAAAATACAAAATTAGCCAGGTGTGGTGGCGCATGCCTGTAATCCCAGCTACTCGGGAGGCTGAGACAGGAGAATCGCTTGAACCTAGGAGGCAGAGGTTGCGGTGAGCCGAGATTACACCATTGCACTCCAGCCTGGGCAACAGAGCAAGACTCGGTCTCAAAAAAAAAGAGGCTTCCCTGTGTGTCTTCACGGAGCTTAGTGTGACTATTCACAGAGGAACTTCCTTGAGTTCCTTGGGTTGTTGCAAAGGCCTTTTAAGCCCAGCAGGCCAGCTAAGCTACCCAGCTCCAGCTTGTCAAGAAACCCCTGGCCCCTGTGTAACCAGCCCTGTTGCTCTTTTCTGTCCTGCAGTCTCCAACCTGTCCCAGTATTTCAGCCCAGCCTCGGTGTCCAGCAGCCCGGCCCGCGCGCTCCTGCTGGTCGGCGTCGTCCTCCTGGCCTACTGGTTCTTGTCCCTGACCCTGGGCTTCACCTTCAGCGTCCTGCACGTGGTGTTCGGCCGCTTCTTCTGGATTGTGCGGGTCGTCCTGTTTTCCATGTCCTGCGTGTACATCCTGCACAAGTACGAGGGCGAGCCCGAGAACGCCGTGCTGCCGCTGTGCTTCGTGGTGGCTGTCTACTTCATGACTGGGCCCATGGGCTTCTACTGGCGAAGCAGCCCCAGCGGCCCCAGCAACCCCAGCAACCCCAGCGTGGAGGAGAAGCTGGAGCACCTGGAGAAGCAGGTCAGACTGCTCAACATCCGTCTCAACCGGGTGCTCGAGAGCCTGGACCGCTCCAAGGACAAGTGAAGGTCAGCCGGCCGGGCGGGTCCACAGTTACCAGCACGCTGTCTCAGAAAACGGAAACGGAGGAAAAAAAAGCCAAACCCCAAACAATCTTAATAAACACGACTGAGCAAGAAAGTGGCGCTGTGTAAGGCTATTTCCACCCACCCGGCAGCTCTTAGGACACATTCCCAGAGGAGCGGAAAGATCATTGACGTGGAACTACACACGAAGTGTCATCAGTGGGAAAAAAAATATTTTTTAAACAAAGGATATAACCATATTTAGCTGTACAGTAAGAAATTTATCTGTGCATAGAGCATACAGTTAATTTTTTCAAGCATTTAAATACATCTTTTGTAAGGTTTTTTAATAAAGGCAGATTGAGTCAAGTTTATTAAAACTTTACATGGAGGGGAAGAATATGCTAATTTGACATTTGAGAAAAGTTGAAATGCAAGCGTTTGTTTTCGCAGCTTAGGGGATTGGTGGGTGAGTTCTGTGTGCGTTATTTTCATGTTCCCCAACTGTGAGCTTTATTTCATGTTATTTGTGGTGGATGTTGACTTAGTTCATGAATGTTGTCACTTCTAAATGTGGACAGTTGGGCTGCAGGATGCAACTCAACCTCTGTTGGATCCTAGAGACCCCTGCCAAGTCCTGTTTCTAGATGAAGACATCGCCATTTCTAGACCTGAGATTTTCTCTCCTCTGTGGTTGTATGTATTTTAACCTCAACATTTTGAAAAGGAAAATGCAATTAGGGGCCAAGAAATGTCCTGGGGATTTGATGCCAGGAAGTACCTGTGTACGGATTGGAGATTGCTCCAGAATCTATTCCTTGTCTCAATTTGCAGTTTGCTCACTAGACCTGTATACAAAAGCTATAGCCTTGAGGAGTTTTTTGTTTCATTTTGCTTTTGGTTTCCTCAGGACATTAGAAGGAAAACGAGCAGTAGCAGCTAATAACATTCTCAAGTGTATTGCTGCTTAGGAAGAGTCTCAGGAACAATTAGCAGCAATAAGCAAGCCTTTGAAAAGATCTGAATTATTTTTCCTGAAATATTTATGATACACAGGTGCTTTTTATCTGAAATCTGTTGTGTCCTCCTCTTAGGCAGTCTCTGTGGGCAGAGTGGGACATGTGATGTGGACAGCTGTGGGGATCCTGGGCAAGGGAGTTTCAGAAGGTGTGGCTCAGGGGCTGGTAGAAATGCCCCTTTGCTAGAACTTGTTTTTTAAAAAAGCCCTAGGCCAAGCGCAGTGGCTGACGCCTGTAATCCCAGCACTTTGGGAGGCCAAGGAGTGTGGATCACCTGAGGTCAGGAGTTGGAGACCAGCTTGGCCAACATGGTGAAACCCTGTCTCTACTGAAAATACAAAAATTAACGGCGTGGTGGTGTGTGCCTGTAGCCCAGCTACTCAGGAGGCTGAGGCAGGAGAATTGCTTGAACCTGGGAGGCGGAGGTTGCGGCGAGCTGAGATCACGCCACTGCACTCCAGCCTAGGCAATAGAGCAAGACTCCATCTTAAAAAAAAAAATAAAAGCCCAGCATTTTGCAGCTTTGAAGCTGCTGGGGATCATGACTATCTCTGTGGCCCTTACCTGGCCACAGATGTGCCCTGGCAACCCACTCACAGTGCCCTGCGTGCAGGTTGGTAGATACCCCTGCCAGACCTGCTAGAACGAAGACCTTATGGTCCAGGTCTCAGTTTGGAGAAGATTTAGCGGTCTACCACTTCTTGTGTAGTGTTCCTGTGAAGTTTTATTTTTGGTGCAAGAATCTGGAAAACAGATACAGATGTTTTTGTGGATGTTGATGAGACTTCTGTTTTTAAGGTACACATGATGGGACCCAAACTCTCCTGGAGAGTTCCATTCACTTTCTGAAACGTGTACCTGTTTCAGGTGCATGTCTATTCAATGTGCATGGGTATTTAAGATTTGCTGGAACAGGCTGGGCATGGTGGCTCACCCCTGTAATCCCAGCACTTTGGGAGGCCAAGGCGGGCGGATCACCGGAGGTAAGGAGTTCGAGACCAGCCTGGCCAACATAGTGAAACCCTGTCTCTACTAAAAATACAAAAATTAGCCGAGCCTAGTGGTGGGTGCCTGTGATCCCAGCTACTTGAGAGGCTGAGGCTGGAGAATCGCTTGAACCTGGGAGGCAGAGGTTGCAATGAGCGAGATCATGCCACCACACTCCAGCCTCAGCAACAGAGCGAGACTCCATCTCAAAAAAATTATTTGCTGGATCAAATCTTTTTTTTTTTTTTTTTTTTTTTGAGATGGAGTCTCGCTCTGTCACCCAGGCTAGAGTGCAGTGGTGTGATCTGCAAGCTCCGCCTCCCAGGTTCACGCCATTCTCCTGCCTCAGCCTCTTGAGTAGCTGGGATTAAAGGCGCCCGCCACTGCACCCGGCTAATTTTTTGTATTTTTAAAAAATACGGGGTTTCACCTTGTTAGCCAGGATGGTCTTGATCTCCTGACTTTGTGATCTGCCTGCCTCATCCTCCCAAAGTGCTGGGATTACAGACGTGAGCCATCGCGCCCGGCCTGGATCAAATCTCTATCTATGCACATTGGAACACAGGATTACTGGGTTGAAATCATTCTAGTTTTGTCATTTAGATACTTGTAGATGAATCTATTTTAGCACAGGGTGTAAATAACTTGGGAGGTCATCTCCATCTTCTTTCCTTTTGTGCATTTGGCTATATCACGTTTAGGTACTAAAACAGTTTTGCTCATATTGGCCCATGGAAAACTGGCGTTCTATGCACAAAGCCAATGATCGCGGGCCCTGCCTTGGCCTCTCCCTTGTTTGTGGTCATTGTGAGATGCCCGCATGTTAAGGCTTAAGCTGTCACTGGGCTGGGCGTAATACCCGCTTCATTCCTCCTTCCACCGTCTTACCCGAAACATGAAGGGCACTGTGCTCTATTGAGATCTCGATAAGATCATCATCTTAACTTGTATTCAACTGAGGGAGGTAACATGTTATCTGGGTGCTGGTGGATTGAGACCTCAAGCATCAATTCAGAATTGCTGTCGAAAATATGCACTATTTTTTCCCACTTTGGCTAAGTGTAGGCTCTGAAGCCAATTTTATAGCTTGATACATTCTGGTGAAAGATGTCTTCATTTTTAATGAAAGAACCTACAGTTAGTAGGTGTCACCTCAGGGTAGAACCTTATTTGAAATTCTGATAGAAATCCTAAATGCTAGATTTGAAATAAACCTGGGTTTTATTGCATATATTTTACCTTTTTGGGGGCACATCTTACCCCAAAATAATTGGGGATTTTTGGTTCCTTCTCCATTCCATGGAAGCTTGTAGGGTATTGGGATTGGGCCTCCCCTCGCCACCTGCCTCATCTCTTTGTTTTTTTCTCTCTTTTGTATGTGGAAAAATGTATTTTTGTACCATATCTCATACCTGGAGAAAAACCTTTTTTATATCTTCAGGGCTGTAGAATATATTAGTGCAACACTTCACTGAATGTGATGTAAAAGCATTCTCATGAAAACTGGTTCTGTTATAATTAAGACTCAGTGTTTAAAAGATCTTAATCAGTGTTAATGTCCCAGTGTTTCAGTATCATAATAAATACTTGTTTTACTGAGAACAGAAAATTATCCAGAAAAGGAAAAGGACCAGCCATCTCTAGATTGCTGGAATTGTATGGGTGTGTTGGGGTTGGTTTAGTGATCTCTTCCTTGACACCGTAGCAAAGATGCTTTTGTGGAGTGTAAACCTTCCATAAATATACTTTCCAGGCTAGGTACAGTGGCTCAAGCCTGTAATCCCAGCACTTTGGGAGGCCAAGGCAGTGGATCACTTGTGGTCGGGAGTTCGAGACCAGCCTGGCCAACATAGTGAAATCCCGTCTCTACCAAAAAAAAAAAAAAAAAAAATAGCCGGGTGTGGTGGCAGGTTCCTGTAGTCCCAGCTACTCAGGAGGCTGAGGTGGGAGAATTGCATGAACCCAGGAGGCAGAGGTTGAAGTGAGCTGAGATCACACCTCTGTACTCCAGTCGAGGCGACAGAGGGAGACCCTGTCTCAAAAAAAAAATGTGTGTGTATATATATTTATATATACACGTACACACACACACACACACACACACACACACACACTTACTTTCCAAAACCAATCGGCATTACCCGCCCTTTGGTTTCTTTTGCTTTGGGTTTCAGCCCCCATATCATTTCCGGTAACAGAGCACAGCAGTAGAATTTCTGGGAAGCAGGCCTTGTGAATCGTGCCTGTGTCTTAATTCACAAAGGGGAGATGAATGCCTTTGAAAGGTGTTTAATACACTTTCCCCAGAAATGAGAGCCTGTCTCATGCAGGAGTCGGGAGGCAGCGATGTCAGGGAACTGGGACTATGTCTTTATGACTGTGATGGTGGTAACCAAGTGGTGTGGTCCCCTCTGGGGAACTGAGTAAGAACACAAAGGTTTGGGTCAGTGATTAGGAAGACTGTAATAAGACTTTTTACACGCCCGGGAGGGCTGCCTTGCAGAGAGGATGGGAGCAGCTTACTCACTCATCTGGCCCTGTGATTCAGCAGGCTTATGGAGCAGTTAAGAATGAACAGCTGTCAAATGGCCTAGACATGGTTAATGCAATTTGTCACTAGTGGAAATCCTGAATTGCTTCATTTTTGCAATCACCGCTACTTCCTAAGATGCTTTTGATGAATGACATCTGCCTTACAAGCTGACACCTGATAACCTCTCCCCAGCAGGTTTCGAACTGGCCGACTTAACCAAAAAGCCGGCTCTTGCCATCTATCTAGCGTTAAAGGAATTCCTGAGGCTCCTAAGGGGTCAGCTGCCCCATTCCTGACTTTTTATTTTTAATGATCTATACATTCTGCAACATTTTTGTTTATGGCTATTTGAATACTTGGACTTTGACTCCTCACTTGTGAATAATAGGAATATATTTTGCAGAATCTAACACAATACCCTTAAAATTCATACTG
The DNA here is from genome assembly GCF_009764315.1 of Trachypithecus francoisi. Taxonomy (NCBI): domain Eukaryota; kingdom Metazoa; phylum Chordata; class Mammalia; order Primates; family Cercopithecidae; genus Trachypithecus; species Trachypithecus francoisi. The sequence continues at coordinate 8,132,281 of NW_022681456.1, read as the reverse complement.
GACAATCATCAGTATGATGTATAGTATCTGGTGTAAACAAATTTTATTCAGCATATTAAATTATTCTGTGTTTTGCTTTTCCTTGATATGTAGGAGGTGCACCAGTACCAGTTTTTCTCTTGTGGCTTAAAACGCTGATTGCCATTTGCCTTGTCTTCTGAAAAGCTGTGGCAGCGAGTGGTGTTATTGACCATGTGTTCTAATGTCTTTCTGCAGATTTAAAGGTTTTATTGTAGTGTCCATTTAATATCTGCATGTGTTTAATCTCTGAATACCGTGTAATTAAACTGATTAACTTGTGATGGTGATGGTAATTAGCACACACTAAAAATCCAATGAAGCAATTGTTTCCCTCTTCTTAACTGGAAATCACACTTGTGAGGTATAGTATCCATTATCAACAGTGGAATCACGATCGACTTCATATTTCGTGTATCTGGTTATAAATTTTGTACAGCATTTAATTTGGCACTTAATATAAATCAATTTGATTTAAATAGTGTGTGTGTGTACATGGTGTGTGTGTGTGTGTGCACTTTAGTTTCATAAGCCTTGGGAAATTGATTCTACAAATATATAGAGATAAATGTATCAGGCATATTTTTTTGCAAAGCGATATATACATTCCTCTTATTTATTAAATCACTGGCTTTGGTGTTATGTAGAGATATTTGTAGATCTCAGAACAGAATTAAAATATTGTGAAAATTACAGCTTAATAAATGTTTATTGTAATTTTGTTGTATGGACTTTTAAAATATATTTCATCACTTCTAACCAAACATCTGTGGAGTTTCCCCAGTTTTGATATGTAACCAGGATTCTATGGTTCTCTTCTCAATCTGAGAAGGGTCATAAAACTTTGAATTTATGTGTTCAGCTGGAGGTAGGGTTACAAGATAAAATACAGGATGCCCAGTTAAATTTTAATTTCAGATAAGCAACCAGTGGTGTTTTAGTATACTGTAGAAGTGTTGGCTGCTCATCTGAAATTCAAATGTAAGCATGTTTCCTGTATTTTTAGTTACCAAATCTGACAGTCCTAGCACAATGATGTGCGCCCCTCCACCCCACCCCGTGTACCCATGCTGCTTTCTCGGGTCCTAAAAATCCTTTTCTTTTTTTTTTTTTTTTTTGATACAGTCTCACCCAGGCTGGAGTGCAGTGTCAAGATCTCAGCTCACTGCAACCTCCATCTCCTGGGCTCAAGCAAGCATGTATTTTTGGTAGAGATTTTTGTTTTTGTTTTGTTTTTTTTTTTGTATTTTTGTATTTTTAGTAGAGATGGGGTTTCACCATGTTGGCCAGGCTGGTCTCCAGCTCCTGACCTCAGTGACGCGCCTGTTTCGGCTTCCCAAAGTGCTGGGTAACAGGCGTGAGCCATCATGCCCAGCCCTAAAAATCCTATTCTCAGTAAACATTTAGGAGCAAATGTAACAGTAGTATAATCAAGTTAAATACACTTCTGACCCGTGAGTACTGCTCCTGGTTTTTATGCAAAGACAGTCTCACATAGGTCGATACCGGGACAATTTGAGGCTAGTTATTGTGAAGTTATCCAGGGGCAGCCTGCGTGGCCTGTCACTGGGAAAGCAGGCGGGTGAGCGGAGGCAGTGAGGCACTGGAGGACGTGCAGTAGGTAGTAGTGACAGTAACGGCGTGGGGTGAGAAGCAAACCAGAATGAGGGGGACAGCTCATTTGAGTAAAGTCAATACCTGCTATTAAAGTAATCATTTTAGGCTGGGCGCGGTGGCTCAAGCCTGTAATCCCAGCACTTTGGGAGGCCGAGGCGGGCGGATCACGAGGTCAGGAGATCTAGACCATCCTGGCTAACACAGTGAAACCCCATCTCTACTAAAAATACAGTTAGCCAGGCATGGTGGCCTACGCATGTAGTCCCAGCTACTTGGGAGGCTGAGGCAGGAGAATTGCTTGAACCCAGAAGGCGGAAGTTGCGGTGAGCTGAAATCACGCCACTGCACTCCAGCCTAGGTGACAGAGTGAGACTCCATCTCAAAAACAAACAAAATTATTATTTTTTGGCCGGGTGCAGTGGTTCACGCCTGTCATCCCAGCACTTTGGGAGGTCAAGGCGGGTGAATCACTCGAGTTCAGGAGTTTGAGATCAGCCTGGGCAACATAGTGAGACCCTGCTTCTACGAAAAATAAATAAATTAGTTGGGCGCCGTGGCGTGTGCCTGTGACTGTAGTCCCAGCTACTCAGAAGGCTGACGTGGGAGGATCCCTTGAGCCCAGGAGGTTGAGGCTGCAGTGAGCCATGATTGCCCCACTGCATTCCAGCCTGGGCAACAGAGTGAGATCCTGTCTCAAAAAGTAATCATTTGGTAAGAACGCATTGAAAGCAAGATTCGAATTAAACACCGTTGGCGGAGGAGGAGGAGGGGAGTGGGTTATAGGGTGGGGATCAAGAGGAATGCCAAGGACAAGAGGAATGAGACCTCACAGCAGAAGTCGCTGAGGGCAGCGTTCCTCAGCCCTAGAGGGTGCCGGAAACTCTGCCCAAGCCTGGCCAGCTACAGCCTCACCATCTCCCACCACCCTTCTGCCCTCTGCCAGTCCCACTGCAGCCTTGGGGCAGCTGGCAGTATTGCTACCAGCCCCTTTGCATCTATGAAGGAAAAATAGAATCTTAGGACCTCAAACTCACTATGCCAAGGGCAAAGTTAATCTTGGGAACTGAGTCACAAAACAAAACAAAAAACAAACCCAAACTTCCTTCCTTTGTCCCAAACAGATAGCTGCCTACTTTATCTTGTGTAAAGTGTAGATTTGGGCTGGCTGTAGTGGCTCACGCCTGTAATCCCAGCACTTTGGGAGGCTAAGGCAGAAGGATCCCTTGAGCTCAGGAGGCAGAGGTTGCAGTGAGCCGAGATGGCGCCACTGCACTCCAGCCTGGGCGACAGAGTGAGACTCTGTCTCAGAAAAATAAATAAAAATGAAAACAGCCGGGCGCGGTGGCTCAAGCCTGTAATCCCAGCACTTTGGGAGGCCGAGACGGGCGGATCACGAGGTCAGGAGATCGAGACCATCCTGGCTAATACGGTGAAACCCCGTCTCTACTAAAAAATACAAAAAACTAGCCGGGAGACGAGGCGGGCGCCTGTAGTCCCAGCTACTCGGGAGGCTGAGACAGGAGAATGGCGTGAACCCGGGAGGCGGAGCTTGCAGTGAGCTGAGAGCCGGCCACTGCACTCCAGCCTGGGCGGCAGAGCCAGACTCCATCTCAAAAAAAAAAAAAAAAAAATGAAAACATACATAAATACGTAAAATGTAGATTCATGAGTGCTCATCAAAGCCAAGCGAGACTCTGAGCCCTGCCTCATTGCCTACCATTCTCCACATTTTTCCTCCGTCCTTCCCCGCCTGCTTGCTCACTCCCTTTACAATACTGAAGTCCTCAAAACCCTTTTCGGAGACAGCACAGGCCACAGATCCTACTGTGACTTGTGTTTCTTTTCCTTGGGCCCGGCCTCACCCTTGGCAATATAAGTCACTAATCCATTGAGACCTGCCCCAGTCACTTTTTGGTTTACACTCCTATTTCTAACTAAGGCCCCCTGTACTGTTTTGTTTTTCTGGGTATTTATTTTATTTTATTTTATTTTGAGACAGAGTCTCACTCTGTTGCCCAGGCTAGAGTGCAGTAGTGAGATCTCGCCTCACTGCAACCTCCATCTCCATGGTTCAAGCAACCCTGCCACCTCAGCCTCCCTAGTAGCTGAGATTACAGGCATGCACCGCCATGCCCAGCTAATTTTTGTATGTTTTGGTAGAGATGGGTTTTCACAATGTTGGCCAGGCTGGTCTTGAGCCCCTGACCTTGAATGATCTGCCCGCCTCGGCCTCCCAAAGTGCTGGGATTACAGGCGTGAGCCACCACCCAGGCTGTTTTTCTTTTGTTTTGTTTTGTTTGAGGCAGAGTTTCACTCTTGTTGCCCAGGCTGGAGTACAACGGTGCCATCTTAGCTCACTGCAACCTCGGCTTCCTGGGTTCAAGCAATTCTCCTGCCTTAGCCTCCCAAGTAGCTGGGATTACAGGCATGTGCCACCATGCCCAGCTAATTTTGTATTTTTAGTAGAGATGGGGTTTGTCAACCTTGGTCAGGCTGGTCTTGAACTACCAACCTCAGGTAATCTGCCTGCCTCAGCCTCCCAAAGTGTTGGTATTACAGGCGTGAGTCACTGCTCCCAGCCCCCCTTTTTTTTTCCTGAAAGAAAAAGAAGGCCGGGCGCGGTGGCTCAAGCCTGTAATCCCAGCACTTTGGGAGGCCGAGACGGGCGGATCACGAGGTCAGGAGATCGAGACCATCCTGGCTAACACGGTGAAACCCCGTCTCTACTAAAAAAAATAATACAAAAAATTAGCCGGGCGAGATGGCGGGCGCCTGTAGTCCCAGCTACTCGGGAGGCTGAGGCGAGAGAATGGCGTAAACCCGGGAGGCGGAGTTTGCAGTGAGCTGAGATCCGGCCACTGCACTCCAGCCTAGGCGACAGAGCGAGACTCCGTCTCAAAAAAAAAAAAAAAAAAAAGAAAAAGAAAAAGAAAAAAAACAAAAAAACAGCTTTATCAATGTAAAACTGACGTACAATCAACTGCACGTTTGAGTGTAACTTGGGTAACGTTTGAAATATGTGTACACCATGTACATCAGGCTTGCCACATCAAAATAGCAAACATGTCCATCACCTCAGGGCCCTTTGGGGTCCCTCTCACTGCTCTCCATCCCTGGGCAACCTTTGAGCTGCTCTCTGTCACTAGACATTGGTTTGCTTTTTTTTTTTTTTTTGAGATGGAGTCTCGCCCTGTCACCCAGGCTGGAGTGCAGTGGTGCAATCTTGGCTCACTGCAACCTCCACCTCCAGGTTCAAGCAATACTGCCTCAGCCTCCCAAGTAGCTGGGACTACAGGCGCCTGCCACCACACCCAGCTAATTTTTGTATTTTTAGTAGAGACAGGGTTTCACCATATTGGCCAGGCTAGTCTTAAACTCCTGACTTTGTGATCCGCCCACCTCAGCCTCCCAAAGTGCTGGGGCTACAGGCATGAGCCACCACACCTGGCCCTAGTTTGCATTTTCTAGCATTTTATATAAATGGGATGAAACAGCATGTGTCTCCCCATGTCCACCCCCCCAGCTTCTTTCACTTAATATAATTATTTTGAAATCCATCCCAGTTGTTGCCCTTATCAATAGTTTGCTCCTTTTTATTGCTGCATAGTATTCCATTGTATAGATGTACCACAATTTGCTGTTCACCTGTTGATGGACTTTTTGGTTGTGTCCTATTTAGGGCTATTACAAATAAAGCAACTATGAACACTTACGTATAGGACTTAGTATTAACATAATTTTCACTTCTCCCAGGTAAATACTTAGGACCAGAATGGTTGGATTATATTGTAGATATAGGTTTAATTTTTTAACACCTTGTTTTCCAAAGTGGTTGTAGCATTTTACATTCCTACCCACTGTGCGTGAGAATTCCAGTTCCTCCATAGCCTCACCAATAGTTGGTACGATCAGCTGTTTTCACCCAAAACATATATTCACTTACTAATAGGTATCGTCTTTTTTTCTTTTCTCTTCTTATATGAATTTTTTTTTTTTTTTTTTTGAGGCGGAGTCTCGCTTTGTCGCCCGGACTGGAGTGCAGTGGCCGGATCTCAGCTCACTGCAAGCTCCGTCTCCCAGGTTTACGCCATTCTCCTGCCTCAGCCTCCCGAGTAGCTGGGACTACAGGCGCCCGCCACCTCGCCCGGCTAGTTTTTTTTGTATTTTTAGTAGAGACGGGGTTTCACCGTGTTAGCCAGGATGGTCTCGATCTCCTGACCTCGTGATCCGCCTGTCTCGGCCTCCCAAAGTGCTGGGATTACAGGCTGAGCCACCACGCCCGGCCTATATGAATTTTTTTGAAACCGGATCTTGCCCAGGTTGGAGTGCAGTGGTGCAATCACAGCTCACTTTAGCCTTGACCTCCCAGGCTCAGACAGTCCTCCCACCTCAGTATCCCACATAAATGGGATTACAGGTGTGTGCTATCACACCAGGCTAATTTTCTAATTTTTTTGTAGAGATGGGGTCTCACTATGTTGCCCAGGCTGGTCTTCAACTGCTGGACTCAAGTGATCCTCCCATCTTGGCCTCCTAGGGATTACAGATGTGAGCCACCATGCTGGGCGTCTTTTTTTCTTTTTTACTTTTTTTCCATTTTTCATTTTTATTTTTATTTATTTATTTATTTATTTATTTATTTTTTTTTTTGAGACGGAGTCTGGCTCTGTCGCCCAGGCTGGAGTGCAGTGGCCGGATCTCAGCTCACTGCAAGCTCTGCCTCCCGGGTTTACGCCATTCTCCTGCCTCCGCCTCCCAAGTAGCTGGGACTACAGGCGCCCGCCTCGTCACCCGGCTAGTTTTTTGTATTCTTTTAGTAGAGACGGGGTTTCACCGTGTTAGCCAGGGTGGTCTCGATCTCCTGACCTTGTGATCCGCCCGTCTCGGCCTCCCAAAGTGCTGGGATTACAGGCTTGAGCCACCGCGCCCGGCTCATTTTTATTTTTTAAAAGACAGAGACAGGATTTCGCTATGTTGCCGCTAGTCTCCTGCCTCAGCCTCCCAGAGTACTGGGATTACAGACGTGAACCACCATGTCCAGCCTGTCAGGTGTGGTCTCAACCGAAAGCTAGCCATCTTTCATTAAACAAAGAAATACTTATTTCTGACAAGTGTAAACAGAATTTCAATAAACAGCTGTGGAAATCTTCTTATGAATTACATACATTAGTCAACACTTGATCTTCACAGTAGCAAAATAACCACTGAAAAATGATAACATGTATATATCCAAAGCACCTGTTCTAAAGCCCCAAAGAAAGGCAAACCAAGTCAATGGTCGATGGTCAAATCTTCGATGATGATTAACAAAAAATTGGCCGGGCGCGGTGGCTCAAGCCTGTAATCCCAGCACTTTGGGAGGCCGAGACGGGCGGATCACGAGGTCAGGAGATCGAGACCATCCTGGCTAACATGGAACCCCGTCTCTACTAAAAAATACAAAGAACTAGCCGGGCGCGGTGGCGGGCACCTGTAGTCCCAGCTACTCGGGAGGCTGAGGCAGGAGAATGGCGTGAACCCGGAGGCGGAGCTTGCAGTGAGCTGAGATCCAGCCACTGTGCTCCAGTATGGGCGACAGAGCGAGACTCCGCCTCAAAAAAAAAAAAAAAAAAAAAAAAAAAATTAACGAAATAAGTAATCTATAGTTTTTTTATGTGTGTTTTGTTTTTTGTTTTGAGATGGAGTTTCGCTCTTATCGCCCAGGCTGGAGTGCAATGGCACGATCTCTGTTCACTGTAACCTCCGCCTCCCAGGTTCAAGTGATTCTCCTGCCTCAGCCTCCCAAGTAGCTGGGATTACAGGCATGCACCACCACACCTGGCTAACTTCTGTATTTTTGGTAGAGACAGGGATTTCACCATGTTGGTCAGACTGGACTCAAACTCCTGACCTTGTGATCCCCCACCTTGGCCTCCCAAAATGCTGGGATTACAGTCATGAGCCACCGCACTCAGTCTATTTTTTTTTTTTTTTTTTTTTTTTAGTAGAGACAGGGTTTCACTCTTTTGGCGGGCAATCTATATTTTTTATTTAGTAACTGCTCATCATTGATTACATTGGTGGCTTCAATGTAGATAATGCTAGGATTAGTTCCAAATATGATCTATATATATCTTAACCACCGCAGGCCGTGAAACAACAGGTAGCACAATGTTAACAAAGGGGACTATTGGGAGATTGAGTACTCAACATCATGCAAGTCCCTTGTAGTATAATGGTTCTGTGCGCTGGTCACAGTGCTGCAGAATGAATGTGTGTGGCCCCTCAAAATGTAAATGTTAAATCCCTAATTCCCAATGTGATGGTATTTGGAGATGGGGTCTTTGGGAGGTGATTAGTCTAGATGAGAGAGTCTTTGGGAGGTGATTAGTCTAGATGAGAGGGTCTTTGGGAGGTGATTAGTCTAGATGAGAGAGTCTTTGGGAGGTGATTAGTCTAGATGAGAGGGTCTTTGGGAGGTGATTAGTCTAGACGAAAGAGTCTTTGGGAGGTGATTAGTCTAATTGAGAGCGTCTTTGGGAGGTGATTAGTCTAATTGAGAGGGTCTTTGGGAGGTGATTAGTCTAGTTGAGAGAGTCTTTGGGAGGTGATTAGTCTAGTTGAGGTCCTGAAGGTGGACCCCCATAATGGGACTAGTGGCCTTATACGAGAGGAAAAGACCAGACACCCCTTGACTACACCATGTGAAGACATAAGAAGGTGGCTGTTTTTTAACTAGGGAGAAGGCTATCGCCAAATACTGAGTTTGCCAGTATCTTGCTCTTGAACTTCTCAGCCTCCAGAACTGTGTGAAATAAATATTTACTCTATAGTATTGTATTACAGCATCCTGACCTTACTAAGACATATGGTTGCCTTCATATGAAAAAATTCAAATGACAAAAGGCTTTGTTTGTTTTTTTGAGACAGAGTTTCGCTGTCGTTGCCCAGGCTGGAGTGCAATGGCACAATCTTTGCTCACTGCAACCCCTGCTTCCTGGGTTCAAGTGATTCTCTGGCCTCAGCCTCCTGAGTAGCTAGGATTACAGGCATGTGCCACATGCCCAGCTAATTGTTTGTATTTAGTAGAGACAGGGTTTCACCATGTTGGTTGGTCAGGCTGGTCTTGAACTCCTGACCTCAGGTGATCCATCTGCCTTGGCCTCCCAAAGTGCTGGGATTACAGGCATGAGCCACCACACCCTGCCAAAAAGGCTTTATTTGATCTAGTCCCTAAATCACCCCCAGATAGCAGATGGGCCACCTGTGGACACACTAATTTAGGCATAGCTTTAGTAGATGAAATGTTCCCTTAATCCCCTGGAGGAGGTCCCATCCGTCAGGAAATGATCTAATTAGTGGAAAGAAACTGGTGCATGTGGCCCGGCACGGTGGTTCATGCCTATAATCCCAGCACTTTGGGAGGCCGAGGCGGGCAGATCACGAGGTCAGGAGTTCGAGACCAGCCAGGCCAATATGGTGAAACCCCCATCTCTACTAAAAATGTAAAAATTACCCGGTTGTGGTAGCATGCGCCTGTAGTCCCAGCTACTTGGGGGGCTGAGGCAGAAGAATCGCTTGAACCCGGGAGGCGGAGGTTGCAGTGAGCCGAGATCAAACCACTGCACTCCAGCCTGGGCAACAGAGCAATACTCCGTCTCAAAAAAAAAAAAGAGAGAGAAACTGGTGCATGTATACACTTGTGTCAAGCATGCATTTATGTGAGAAAGTGTAAGTACACGTGTGTATGTGCATTTGGAATTTCTAAAAGTGCTGGTTTTTAGGCTTCTAATCAGAAGTGTGGCATCACTTCTCCCTGATCTTAAGCAGTAGAAGTTCACAATTCTAGCTAGGCACGGTGGCTCATGCATGTAATCCCAGCACTTTGGGAGGCCAAGGCAAGTGGATCACTTGATCTCAGGAGTTCAAGACCAGCCTGGGCAACACACCAAAAATTAGCCAGGCGTGGTGGTGTGCGTCTGTGTTCCTAGCTACTTGGGAGGCTGAGGGGAGAAGATCACTTGTGCCTGGGGGAGCAGAGTTTGCAGTGAGCCAAGGTTGTGCCACTGTGCTCTAGCCTGGGTGACAGAGTGAGACTCCATCTCAAAAAAAAAAAAAAAATAGTTCACAGTTCCGTTCCATCAAAAAACAAGGGAAGGGGATGTGGGATGCCTTTTCTTCAAATGGCAGTAATTATAAGCTCAAAATAAAGCATCCGATGTTTGACACTATATTAAACCTATTCTAAAAGAAATGAATTCTCAAACTTAAAACTAAGATGCTTGTGGCTTTCAAAATACTTAATTTTGAATTAAAAATAAAATCCACCAGGCGTGGTGGTTCACGCCTGTAATCCCAGCACTTTGGGAGGCCAAGGCAGGCGGATCACCTGAGATCGGGAGTTCGAGACCAGCGTGACCAACATGGAGAAACCCCGTCTCTACTAAAAATACAAAATTATCTGGGCATGGTGGTGCGTGCCTGTAATTCCGGCTACTCGGGAAGCTGAGGCAGGAGAATTGTTTGAACCAGGGAGGCAGAGGTTATGGTGAGTTGAGATCGCACCATTGCACTCCAGCCTGGGCGACAAGAGCGAAACTTTGTCTCAAAAAGTAAAAATAAAAATAAATAAAATAGAATAGAATAAAATCCAAGGCCAGGCCTTGGCTCACACCTATAATCCCAGCACTTTGGGAGGCCAAGGCAGGTGGATCACCTGAAATCGGGAGTTCGAGACTAGCCTGACCAACGTGGAGAAGCCCCATCTCTTCTAAGAATACAAAATTAACTGGGCGTGGTGGTGCGTGCCTGTAATTCCAGCTACTTGGAAATCTGAGGCAGGAGACTCATTTGAACCCGGGAGGCAGAGGTTGCGGTGAGCCGAGATCGCACCATTGCACTCCAGCCTGGGCAACAAGAGCGAAACTTCGTCTCAAAAGATAAAAATAAATAAAATAGAATAGAATAAAATCCAAGGCCAGACCTTGGTTCATGCCTGTAATCCCAGCACTTTGGGAGGCCAAGGCGGGCAAATCACCTGAGATCAGGGGTTCGAGACCAGCCTGGCCAAAATGACAAAACCCTATCTCTACTAAAAATAGAAAAATTAGCCAGGCATAGTGGCCGGCGCCTGTAATCCCAGCTACTTGGGAGGCTGCGGCAGGAGAATCACTTGAACCTGGGAGATGGAGGTTGCAGTGAGCTGAGATTGTGCCACTGCACTCCAGTCTGGGCGACAGAGCACAATTCCACAATTCCATCTCAGAAACAAACAAACAAACAAAAAAACCCAAAACCAAATTTCTGTTTTGTATAAAGCTCAGAGAGGTTAAGTGACCTGCCCAAAATGGAACAGCTAATAAGGAATCATGGAAGTCAGGACTGAAACCCAGCAACTCTGACTCCAAATTCTGTTTTCTGCTGCACTGCACAGAGAGTGCAAGGTCCAGGGGTTCCCTCTGTATTGTGAAGATTTACAGAGTTATCTTTTAATAGTTTTTTTTTCAAATGCATGCCTTTGGTCATTCTCAGTCAGTTAAACCAATCTCAGGGGAACCTTTGCTAGAATTGATCTTTTCTGGACACTTTTTGGCCTGCAGGGGTCTCGAGTTGCCCTCTGCAAAGAGGCTATGTTTGACGAGGCTTGAGGATCTCATACCAGGCAGGGTTAAACTGTTCTTGCTACTCATCTTGGGATGAGATAAAACAAGTAGACTAATTCTCCTCTCATCAACTTCGATTTTGAAAGGCTGAAAAATTGCTCCTCTGTTTTTAGATCCTTTCTTCATATTGCACACCCTGTGTGAGTTGTGGAAAATCATTTAAATGTTATTCCAATTTTTTTTTTTTTTAAGTATAGGAAAATCATGAAGACATGGAGTTAAGCTTAAAAGGGTTCGTTTATTCATTCATCTTTTCACTCATTCATTTGCATAGGTGTGTGGTTCTCAAAGTGTGGTCTGGGTTCCTCTGGTTACATAAAATACTATTCATAACAGGTTATTTATATTTTTCACTTTCATTCTCTCACGAATGTACAATGGAATTTTCTAGAGGCCATGAGATGTGTGCTCTCACAACAGAATGAATGTAAAACCCGCAAAAGCGGAGATGGGGGTCCAGCTGTCTTCTCTTTAGCTACATATCAGAGATTTGCAAAAATGTAGGACAATGGCTGGGTGCAGTGGCTCATGCCTGTAATCCCAGCACTTTGGGAGGCCAAGGCAGGCGGATCACAAGGTCAAGAGATCGAGATCATCCTGGCCAACATGCTGAAACCCCATCTCTACTGAAAATACAAAAATTAGCTGGGTGTGGTGGCGCACGCCTATAGTTCCAGCTGCTCAGGAGGCTGAGGCAGGAGAATCGCTTGAACCCAGGAGTTGGAGATAGCAGTGAGCTGAGATTGTGCCACTGCACTCCAGCCTAGTGATAGAGCAAGACTCCATCTCAAAAAAAAAAAAAAAAAAGGACTATGCCATTCTCATTAACCCTAACTTTTTTTCAAAGTATAGTGGGTTTTATTTTTTGTTTTTGTTTTTTTGTTTGTTTGTTTTTTTGAGACAAAGTTTTGCTCTTTTTGCCCAGGCTGGAGTGCAATGGTATGATCTTGGCTCACTGCAACCTCTGCCTCGTGGGTTCAAGCTATTCTGCTGCCTCAGCCTCCTGAGTAGCTGGGATTACAGGCATGCGCCACCACGCCTGGCTAATTTTGTATTTTTAGTAGAGACAGGGTTTCTCCATGTTGGTCAGACTGGTCTCGAACCCCCGACTTCAGGTGATCCCCCCTACCTCGGCCTCCCAAAGTGCTAGGATTACAGGTGTGAGCCACCAGGCCCCGCCTCAAAGTACAGTTATTTTTCATAACAAATACGTTGTTTATGGTCACATGCAATGGGTTTATCCTTGTTATTTCATTTTATGTATTTATTTATTTATTTTATTTTATATATATTTTTTGAAACAGAGTTTCGTGGGGTTGTCCAGGCTGGAGTGCAGTGGTGTGATCTTGGCTCACTGCAACCTCTGCCTCCCGGATTCAAGTGATTCTCCTGCCTCAGCCTCCCGAGTAACCGGGATTACAGGCATGTGCCACCACACTAGGCTAATTTTTGTATTTTTAGTATAGGTGGGTTTCTTCATGTTGGCTGGGCTGATCTTGAGCTCTTGACCTCAGGTGATCCACCTGCCTCAGCCTCCCAAAGTGTTGGGATTACAAGCGTGAGCCACCATGCCTGGCCTATCCTTTTTATTTTGAATTAACACATACATATTTTTTGGTTTCTTAGTTTTACTTACAATTCGGTAATTATTTCTAGTTGTGCTACTAATTTTAATGGATAGATATAACCCACAGAAACAAAAGCTCTGGGGTCCTCAGTAAGTTTCAGGACACATGTCCTGAAGCCCTGCTGGCAAAGGCAATTCACCACATAGTACACAATTCAAAGCCACATCTGGGTGTTGAATGAATACGGAGCTCCTGCCTGGTGCCCAACCAATACATTCTGCTGCCCTAAGGCAACTCCTGTTACCAGTATCTTGTGGCCCCTGTTAGGGATATTTGATGACTCCATGAGCAAATACGTATGTATCTCTTTTTTTTTTTTTTTTTTTTTTGGAACAGAGTCCGGCTATGTTTGACTAGTGTACAGTGGCGTGATCATGGCTCACTGTGGCCTCGACTTCTTGGGCTCCAACAATCCTCCCACCTTAGTCTCCTGAGTGGGACTACAGGTGTGCACTGTCACACCTGGCTAATGTTTTAACTTTTTTGTAGAGACAGGGGTCTCACTATGTCGCCTAGGCTGGTCTTGAATTCCTGGACTAAAGCAATCCTCCTGCCTCGACCTCGCAAAGAGATGGGATTGCAGGCGTGAGCATCCCGCCTTTGTGTGTATCACTTTAAAAATGCAAATAGCTGGCCAGGTGCGGTGTCTCATGCCTGTAATCCCAGCACTTTGGGAGGCCAAGGCGGACGGATCACGAGGTCAGGAGATCGAGACCATCCTGGCTAACATGGTGAAACCTTGTCTCTACTAAAAATACAAAAAATTAGCCAGGCGTGGTGGCAGGAGCCTGTAGTTCCAGCTACTCGGGAGGCTGAGGCAGGAGAATGGCATGAACCCAGGAGGCAGAACTTGCAGTGAGCCGAGATCGTGTCACTGCACTCCAGCCTGGGTGACAGATCGAGACTCCATCTCAAAAAAAAAAAAAAATGCAAATAGCATCTGCACTTCTCTAGACCCTAGTTTCTCTGAATGGCTACATAATATCCTATTTTTCAGATATGCCAGAATTTAGTTAACCATTCCCTTATTGAGAGACATTAAAGATGTTGGTAAATTGTTTTTTTTTAAACTTTTATTTTAGGTTCAGGGATACATGTGCAGGTTTGTTATGTAGGTAAATTGTGTGTCTTGGGGGTTTTGTGTAGAGATTATTTCATCACCTGTGTGATAAGCACAGTACCTGATAGGGAGTTTTTCCATCTTTACCCTCTTCCCACTTGGTAAATTTGTTGTGATCAACAGCTGCACTTCCCAAATTACCTTATTTACCCTTTAGTTCCCATTGTGTTTCTACGACTATTATGCAAGTTGTTGGACTTAGTGCAAATTGTGAAACATTCAATGTTCATTTTTGCCTCTAATTCTTTAGGAACTAGGTTGTGAATTTCATTTCTTTTTCTTTTTTAGAAATGGGATTTTGCTCTGTTGCCCAGGCTTAAGTGCAATAGTCCTTTTTTTTTTTTTTTGAGATGGAGTCTCACTCACTCTGTTTCCCAGACTGGAGTGCAGTGGCGCCATCTCGGCTCACTGCAACCTCTGCCTCCTGGGTTCAAGCGATTCTCCTGCCTCAGCCTTCCAAGTAGCTGGGATTACAGGCACCCATCACCACGCCCAGCTAATTTTTTTTGTATTTTTATTAGAGATAGGGTTTCACTGTGTTGGCCAGGCTGGTTTCAAACTCCTGACCTCAAGTGATCCGCCCATCTTGGCCTCCCAAAGTGCTAGGATTATAGGCGTGAGCCACCATGCCCAGCCCAGTAGCACATAAATAGCTCGCTGCAGCCTTGAACTCCTGGCCTCAAGAGATCCTCCTGCCTTGGTCTCCCAAAGTTCTGGAATTGCAGGTGTAAGCCACTGTGCCCTGCCTGTTAAATATGGAATCATTGTATCCATCTTCTATTAATGCAGAAAATTTGAAATCAATTGTATGGTGACTGAATGAAGATGCACATTTATATCATTGGTCTGGTAGATGAGCTTGATGGGTTAAAAAAAAAACCACTTGCTGTGTGTTTCAGCTATGAGGCAGTGAGGGGAAGCATTAGTAGCCACAGTGAAATAAGAATGTGTGGTATTATTTAATCCTGCAGTTGTTTTAGGTGGGCCTAAGTCCTTTCAGGCTCAGGGATTTGGGGCTCTTCATGGTGTGCATGGCAGGAAGATTGTGTGTGTTCTCCTGAGGCTAAGCGTGCAGGCTCATGCAGTAATGCTGGCTGAACGTCTGCAGCTCAATGTCTACCCCAGAATCTCGAGGTGTGCTAACAAGTCAGGCTTTGTTTTCTTGTCCCACAGAACTGCTGCACAGTTCCTGCTATGACTGAGGGGCTTTAAACACTTTTTAAAGATTATTTTCTGGCCAGGCATAGTGGTTTATGCCTGTAATCCCAGCACTTTGGAAGGCCAAGGCCCAGGAGTTCGAGACCAGCCTGGGCAAGATAATGAGACCTCATCTCTGCCAAATTTTTTTTTTTTTTTAATTAGCTAGGCATGGCTGGGCGTGATGGCTCACCCCTGTAATCCCAGCACTTTGGGAGGTTGAGGTGGGCCGATCACCTGAGGTCAGGAGTTTGAGACCAGTTTGGTCAAAATGGTAAAATCCCCTTCTCTACTAAAAATACAAAAATTAGTCAGTCGTGGTTGCGCATGCCTGTAATCCCAGCTACCTGGAGGCTGAGGCAGGAGAATTGCTGGAACCCATGAGGTGGAGGCTGTAATGAGCCAAGATCACAACACTGCACTGCAGCCTGGGTGAAAGAGCGAGTCTTGGCCGGGTGCAGTGGCTCACGCCTGTAATCCCAGCACTTTGGGAGGCTGAGGTGGGCAGATCACGAGGTCAGGAGATCGAAACTATCCTGGCTAACACAGTGAAACCCTGTCTCTACTAAAAATACGAAAAAATTAACTGGGCGTGGTGGTGGGCGCCTGTAGTCCCAGGAGGCTGAGGCAGGAGAATGGCGTGAACCCGGCAGGTGGAGCTTGCAGTGAGCCGAGATCGTGCCACTGCACCTCCAGCCTGGGTGGCAGAGCGAGACTCCATCTAAAAAAAAAAAAAGAAGAAACAGAGCAAGGTTCCATCTCAAAAAATAAAAAGATAAAAATTAGCCAGGCATGGTGGTGCACACCTGTGGTCCCAGCTACTTGAGAGGCTGAGGTGGGAGGAACCCTTGATCCCAGAAGGCAGAGGCTGCAATGAGCTGTGATCACACCATTGCACTCCAGCCTGGGTGACATAGCAAGACTCTGTCTCAAAAAAAAAAAAAAAAAAAGGAAAGAAAGATTATTTTCTCACAACAGGCAAGTTTACAAGTCTTGAACACATATTGACGATTCTGGGATTAGAACTCTTTTGAGACAGGGTCTTTTTTGTTTTTGTTTTGGTTGTTTTTTTTGTTTTGTTTTTTTTTGAGATGGAGTCTCGCTCTATCGCCCAGGCTGGAGTGCAGTGGTGCAGTCTTGGCTCACTGCAACCCCTGCCTCCCGGGTTCAAGTGATTCTCCTGCCTCAGTCTCCTGAGTAGCTGGGATTACAGGCGCACACCACCATGCCAGAGATGGGGTTTCGCCATGTTGGTCAGGCTGGTCTCGAACTCCTGACTTCATGATCCGCCCCCACTTCAGCCTCCCAAAGTGCTGAGATTACAGGCGTGAGCCACTGTGCCCGGCCAAGTTTTTTTTTTTTTTTTTTTTTTTGAGACAGGGTCTTGTTCTGCTGCCCAGACTGGAGTGCAGTGCTGTGATCTTGGTGCACTGTAAACTCTGCCTCCTGGGTTCAAGCTATTCTTCCACCTCAGCATCCCAAGTAGCTGGGATACAGGCGTGTGCCACCACACCCACTTAATTTTTTGTATTTTTAGTAGAGATGGGGTTTCGCCATGTTCGCCAGGCTAGTCTTGAACTCCTGGCCTCAAGTGATCTGTCTGCCTCGGTCTCCCAAAGTGGTGGGATTACAGGTATGAGCCACCACACCTGGCCCAGGAAGATAATTTTAAAATATACTTTAAAATTTATTTCAGAGACAGAGTCTTGCTATGTCACTCAGGCTGATCTTGAACTCCTGGGCTCAAGTGATCCTCCGACCTCAGCCTCCCAAAGCTCTGGGGATTACAGGTGTGAGCCACACTGCACCTGGCCAGACAAGATATTTTATAATAAAGTTTCAACTTATTGTATTTAATATTCAAAACAGTCATCCTTAGCCATTCATCCTTATAATTACTAAAGACATAATGCCAGTTACTTCCAATCACTGGTGAATTAAACATTTTTCTAATTCTTATATCTTTTTTTTTTTTTGAGACAGAGTCTCGCTCTGCCGCCCAGGCTGGAGTGCAGTGGCCAGATCTCAGCTCACTACAAGCTCTGCCTCCCAGGTTTACGCCATTCTTCTGGCTCAGCCTCCTGAGTAGCTGGGACTACGGGCGCCCGCCACCTCGCCCGGCTAGTTTTTTGTATTTTTTAGTAGAGACGGGGTTTCACCGTGTTAGCCAGGATGGTCTCGATCTCCTGACTTCATGATCCGCCCGTCTCGGCCTCCCAAAGTGCTGGGATTACAGGCTTGAGCCACTGCGCCCGGCCTCTAATTCTTATATCTATACCTGACTTTAATATCAAAGGGTGGCTATGGATTGGATATTGATTAAATCATAAAACATAAGGTTTGGGAAAATGCAAAATGCAGCCTGTGAAATTGAAAATTAGCAGAACTAGCTAAAAACACCACTGCAAAGAACTTATCACATAAGAGTGTAAAATTAGCATCTAAGGGTCAACCACTTTGACTAAGAAATGGAACCTTTAGGAGGGATGAAGTGATCAAACCTGTTTACGTCCAGATAAAAGTCAGAAAGCCCCCAATCAATGCTGAGATGATGTTTTCTCCCTCACTGCCTCCCAACCCTTGTGACCTGTCAGACTTATATGGAAAAATGCATCTGTCAATAACTAAATATTGAGTGCCTACAATTTGCCCTACATTATAACAATAAATTATCTTTCTTACATTTATTTTTCTGCATCAAAAATTTTGTCAAAGGGTTTTAGTTCAGTGGTTGCAGGTCTCTGTTTAAGGGTCGGTTGAAAAATAATACCATCATTAAAAAGATCTGATTTGGGCCGGCGCTGTGGCTCAAGCCTGTAATCCCAGCACTTTGGGAGGCCGAGCGGGTGGATCACGAGGTCAGGAGATCGAGACCATCCTGGCCTACACGGTGAAACCCCGTCTCTACTAAAAATACAAAACTAGCCGGGCGAGATGGCGGGCGCCTGTAGTCCCAGCTACTCGGGAGGCTGAGGCAGGATGGCGTAAACCCGGAGGCGGAGCTTGCAGGAGCCGAGATCCGGCCACTGCACTCCAGCCTGGGCGACAGAGCGAGACCCTCTCAAAAAAAAAAAAAAAAAAAAAAAAGATCTGATTTGCCGAACTTGGTGGCTCACCTGTAATCCCAGAACTTTGGGAGCCGAGTTGGGCGGATCATGAGGTCAGGAAATTGAGACCAGCCTGGCCAACATGGTGAAACCCCGTCTCTACTAAAAATACAAAAATTAGCTGGGTGTGGTGGCAGGTGCCTGTAATCCCAGCTACTCGGGAGGCTGAGGCAGGAGAATCACTTGATCCCAGGAGGCGGAGGTTGTAGTGAGCCAAGATTGCGCCATTGCACTCCAGCCTGGGCGGTAAGAGCAAGAGTCCATCTCAAAAAAAAAAAACAACAAAACACAAAAAACTGATTTTAGAAAGCTGAGAATCTATATATAACTGACACATAAATATGCTATACATATCTGTAGTTCAGAAAATGTTTAAAAGAGGCCGGATGCAGTGGCTCACGCCTGTAATCCCAGCACTTTGGGAGGCCTAGGTGGGCGGATCACGAGGTCAGGAGTTTGAGACCAGACTGGCCAACATAGTGAAACCCTGTTTTGTATTCAAAATACAAAAATTAACCGGGTCTCATGGCGCATGCCTGTAGTCCCATCTACTTGGGAAGCTGAGGCAAAAGAATAGCTTGAACTTGGGAGGCAGAGGTTGCAGTGAGCTGAGATCACACCACTGCTCTCCAGCCTGGGCAACAGAGTGAGACTCCGTCTTGAAAAAAAAAAAAAAGGAAAAGAAAATGTTTAAAAGAACAGAACTGGGGAAAAATAATAGAAAAGGAAATGGATCTGTATGAAGCCCTACCAGAGCTGGAAGCTGTGAGCTCAGGCTAAATTACCTTTTCCTTTCTAGAGTTATATGATTATAGTATCCTTTTCCTCCATCATTTGACTTTAGCATTATCAGTCATACATGCGTGTTTTTACATTTATTTTATTTATTATTATTATTATTTTTTGAGACAAAGTCTCGCCCTGTTGCCCAGGCTGGAGTGCAGTGGTGCTATCTCGGCTCACTGCAAGCTCCACCTCCCAGGTTCACACCAGTCTCCTGTCTCAGCCTCCCGAGTAGCTAGGACTACAGGCACCCGCCACCACGCCCGGCTAATTTTTGTATTTTTGGTAGAGACGGGGTTTCACCGTGTCAGCCAGGATGGTCTCGATCTCCTGACCTCATGATCCACCTGCCTCAGCCTCCCAAAGTGCTGGGATTACAGGCGTGAGTCACCGCACCCAGTCCTTTTTATACAACCTTGATATTTACTTTTTTTTTTTGGAGACTGAGTCTTGCTTTGTTGCCCAGGCTGCAGTGCAGTGGCGCACTCTTGACTCACTGCAACCTCCGCCTTCTGGGTTCAAGTGATTCTCCTGCTTCAGCCTGCCGAGTAGCTGGGATTATAGGCGCATGCCACCACATCTGGCTAATTTTTGTACTTTTAGTAAAGACGGCGTTTCACCATGTTGGCCAGGCTGATGTTGAACTCCTGACCTCAGGTGACCTGCACACCTCGGCCTCCCAAAGTGCTGGAATTATAGGCATGAGCTACTGTGCCTGGCCTACTTTTTTTCTTATAGTTAAAAAACAACAACAAAAAAAGAATTTTAGAGGCCCAGCCCTCTTTTTAAACTTCTGAGTTTGGGTGGATGGTTGAGTTGGGTTGGGTGCTTAGAGAAGAAGTGCTCTGGACAGATTGAAAGACTAAATTTCTACAAGGAAAAGTGGTCATTTTTCTGTGGTTTTATCCCAGGGGAGTTGGGGCACACTGTAGTGAAGGGATGTAAACGCTCCAAGATGCAATGCCGCCTCGAAATGCCTGCCTGGCTCATGGGTGTCATGAGATCTGACGAGTCACCATGTCTGTTCCTAAGGTTCCTCAGCTCATCAGATCTCACCGCAAGGTGGCCCAACCTAAGTAACAGGCAAATCACAACGGATATATCCAGGCCCTGCCCTAAAGAGGAAAGCTGATAGTTACCCGTATCCATTTTGTGTTCAGGAGGGGTAATAAGAAATTTGGTTTGGACCCATTGGAAAAGGGAGAGGGAGGAAGACATGGCATTTAGTCCTTGCCCTACAAAAATATCTCCCTTCTGTATTTATGGGGATTCAGCCTGGCATTCCCTGCCTCTGCTCACCCTATAGCCAAGTAGAGGGGATGGTGGGGAAATGCCACCTGCTACCGACCACAAGGTATATGTAAGAGATCCCAATTTTGTATTTATTTATTTATTTATTTTTCGAGATAGAGTTTCGACTTTTGTTGCCTAGGCTGGAGTGCAATGGCACGATCTCCGCTCACTACAACCTCCGCCTCCCGGGTTCAAGCGATTCTCCTCCTGCCTTAGCCTCTCGAGTAGCTGGGATTACAGGTGCCCGACACCACGCCCGGCTAATTTTTTGTATTTTCAGTAAAGACGGGTTTCACCGTGTTGGCCAGGCTGGTCTCGAACTCCTGACCTCAGGTGAGCCACCGCACCGGGCCAAGAGAGCCCAAATTTAACTCAGACCATCCTAGCTATCAAAAGCAGCCCCAGCCACTATTCTGTGGCCCTTTTATTATATCAGGGCATTAATTACTAACTCAGCTTGCAAACGTGCTCACTTTCTCCCACTGGGCTTAGTGCGGTTCCCTCCCATTCCCCAACGCACTCATCCTAGGAGCTGATCTGCGTATTTGAATACACACACGGAAGAATAAACATCCCCCAGGCACTTTAGGCACAACCCCTCTTTGGCAGCGCAGACGTCAAGCTAGAGGTCGTGACGTCCTGGAGTCTCGGTGGTTTCAGGTTGGGGAACAGAGCCGGTGAGGCAGGACGGACTCGCCGGGGCCGGTCAGGTTGTCAAGGTGACAGCGCCCGACCTCGGCTTTGGTCGGAGGGTGACTCCGCCCCGTTGCTCAGCTCCGATTGGTCACGCCCTTTTCCGGCTCTCCCTCAGGACTGGCTGAGAGGTGTGGCCTATGAACCGGAACGCGTCGCGATTGGTTGGCGCTCAGGCCGCTCTTGCGCGACGCGGAGGTCTGGGCCGATGTGGGCCCAGTACTCTGCCAGCCAATCAGCGCGCGGGCTGCGTGTGGCGCGTGAGTGTGTCCAAGATCCCTCCGCCGCCGGGGCGTTGAGTCGCCGGAAGGGAGGGTCCTGGGAGGGGATGGGGCGGGGACGCGCAGGAGGCCCGGGAGGTTGACTTGGGCGAGGCGTAGAGGACTCGTGTGCTGGCAAATGGAGGAGAACCTAGCGAGGCCGGGCAGCTTTGCCAGGAGTCTTCCCCTACTACTAAGGACCGCTCCTGCAAATTCAGACTTTTGCGTGACACCCTAAAGAATAAATCAATAAATTTAAAAATTAAAAAGGAACACCACCAAACGAATCATGAAAACAAATAAAATAAATAAACGAAGACTAATAAAAATAAAATAAAGGCTTAAAGTGCCCAAAATGTCCAAAAGAAATGCGCAATATCGACTTACAGTATAGACAGAAGAGACCTGCAAATTCTGCAGCCTTAACACCTTCGATCTTTTTGGAAATGTTTCTGGAGCTGGTGCTCTAGAGTGCCCCGCCTCGTGCTAGGCGCTGGGGAACCCCCAAGGGAACCACGGGGACCAGAGCCCGGCTGTTAGGGCCTTTGCTCTTGGAGGCACATAAAGGGCTTCATTTCAGATGATGAAAGTGCAATGGGGTGATGGAGTGGAGAATCTGGGCGCTCCTCTGAATTGTAACCACGTACTATGACATGGGGACGGGGAAAGACTCCTAATCTAGGAGCAGCCTTCTCGAGGCCTTTAACTATCTGCATAAGAGGTGGTACAAAAAAGGAAAGGGACGTTTGTGTGTGCGCGCAAGTAAGATTTCTTTGCATCTTATTACAACATCTATCCCCCCTCCCTTCACTGTATGTGCCAGCTGAATACACTAGGGACTTTGTATTTTTTCAGGATCCTTTTCTCTGGAAGCCTGGCTACTGAAGAGAGAACTTCACACTTACATAAGAGGAGAAAGAAGCCAGAAGTTGGAGTGTCACCTCATCTGGCCACCTTTTCTTGCCCTATTAGAAGCAAGAGAGCAGAGCTTAGCAAGCTTCAGATGACTTGTTTGACTGGTCTGAGTCTCTATAGGATTAAATGAAGTTTCTGTTTAGGGAGATCCTTTGTTTCACTATTAGCTTTAGGCTAATACGTTTTAGTACTGCCTAAACCCCCTCTTAGGGTATATCACCTGGTTGTTGGTGATGTTGAATTACAGGATGTCATACAGAGAGTAACAGAAATGTAGCTGTGTCTTCCTAGTATTTCCTATGAGCCCTCAGTGGCAGATACCTGTGAGCTGTAGCATAAGATGCATTCATGTAACAAATATCTATTGCGTGCCTGCCACATGTGAATACAAGGAGAAAGGTCCCTGCTTTCATGAATTTCGTTGTATTAATTTCATTGAAATGAATAATCAGGATGATTTGGCCTTGCACTTGAAAGAAGCAAAACAAGATCGTGTTTACAGTGCCTGGGGGTGGAGGGGGAGGAACATTTAATTATTGTTGACTGGCTGAGTCAGGGTCAGGTGATCCCAGCAGAAGTGGGCCGATTCATCGAAAATCAATTCATTGAAAGTCAATTTGCCAAATAATCAATTCAGTGATTTAGCAGAATTTTCAAGATTTACCAACTTACCAAAAATGGCATTTTATGACTTAATCTTCTTGATTTAGATGCAATGAATAAGAATACAATCATCCGAATTTTTTCTGACATAAAAGATAATAGACTTTTTTTTTTTTTTTGAGATGGAGTCTCACTCTGTTGCCCAGGCTGCAATGCAGTGGTGTGATCTCAGCTCACTGCAACCTCCGCCTCACAAGTAAAAGTGATTCTTCTGCCTCAGCCTCCTGAGTAGCTGGGAATACAGGTGTGTACTACCACATCCAGCTAATTTTTGTGTTTTTAGTAGAGACTGGGTTTTGCCATGTTGATCAGGCTGGTCTTGAACTCCTGACCTCCCACCTTGGCCTCCCAAAGTGCTGGGATTACAGACCTGAGCCACCATGCCCAGCCCTTTCCAGTTCTTTTTTTACACATATACATTAATGTATGGAAAAAAAATATATATGTCAGGCCAGGCGCGGTGGCTCACACCTGTAATCCCAGCACTTTGGGAGGCCAAGGCTGTCAAATCACGAGGTCAGGGGATCGAGACCATCCTGGCTAACATAGTGAAACCACATATCTACTAAAAATACAAAAATTAGCCAGGCGTGGTGGTGGGCACCTGTAGTCCCAGCTACTCGGGAGACTGAAGCAGGAGAATGGCATGAAACTGGGAGACAGAGCTTGCAGTGAGCCGAGATCATGCCATTGCACTCCAGCCTGGGCGACAGAGCGAGACCACATCTCTCAAAAAAAAAAAAAAAAAAAAAAAATATATATATATATATATATGTCAACAGAGAAATTGTTAAACACGAATGTTTTCTTGTATGTATTTTTCTACAACTGTACATATCATTCTGCAATTTATTCTGTCTTCTTCAACAGTCTCTTTGAGGCTGAGCACGGTGGCTCATACCTGTAATCCCAGCACTTTGAGAGGTTGAGGCAGGAGGATCACTTGAGCCCAGGAGTTTGAGACCATTCTGGACAACATAGGGAGACCCTGTCTCTATTTATGTATTTATATATTTTTCAAGACAGGGTCTTGCTGCGTCACCCAGGCTGGAGTACAGTGGCATAATCATAGCTCACTGCAGCCTCCACCTCCTGGGCTCAAGTGATCCTCCCACCTCAGCCTCCTGAGTAGCTAGGACCACAGGCACATGTCACTACACCTGGCTAATTTTTTATTTTTTATTGAGACAAAGTCCCACTATGTTGCCCAGGCTTGTCTTGAACTCCTGGGCTCAAGCAATCCTCCTGCCTCAGCCTCCCAAATTGCTGGGATTACAGGGGTGAGCCACTGCACCCAGCCCCCTATCTCTATTAAAAAAAAAATCTCTTTGAGAACTGTAATGTTTGTAAGTGAATGTTATTGTTTTTAGTGGATGTGCATAGTATTGTACAGTATGGATTATGCTATACTTTGCCATTCCCATGTTGGAGGACTTCAGTTGACAATTTTTCACCCTAGGCTTAGTGAAGTAAGACTCACCCAGAGTCTTGGGTCCCTGCTTTTATTAATTGTTTTTTTTTTTTAATCTTTTTTTTTTTTTTTTGAGATAGAGTCTCGCTGTTGCCCAGGCTGGAGTGCAGTGGTGTGCGTTCTCGGCTCACTGCAGCCTCTGTGTCTTGGGTTCAAGCAATTCTCCTGCCTCAGCCTCCTGAGTAGCTGGGATTACAGGCATCCGCCACCACACTCCACTAATTTTTGCATTTTTAGTAGAGATGGGGTTTCACCATATTGGCCAGGCTGGTCTCGAACTCCTGACCTCAAGTGATCTGCCTGCCTCGGCCTTCCAAAGTGTTGGGATTACAGGCATGAGCCACTGTGCCTGGCCTATTGTTTTAAATTGTGAGATGAACAAAGCATACAAAAAGACTGAATATAACATACATGTGCAGTTTACAGAATAATAAATGTGGACCACGTACTCACCACACCGCTTAATGGGGCATGACCTATTAAGTATCTTGGAAATCCCTCCCTAAATTCAGCTCTTTTATTTGCCCTAGAAGAAACCATTTCCCTGAATATGGTTAAGCATTTATTTGTTTGTCTTTATGTTTTTCTAATACGTATGGATTCTTTTTTTTTTTTGAGACGGAGTTTCAGTTTTGTTGCCCAGGCTGAGTGCAAGTGCACGATCTTGGCTCACTGCAACTGCTTCCTGGGTTCAAGCAATTATCCTGCCTCAGCCTCTTGAGTAGCTGGGATTACAGGTGCCCACCACCACACCTGACTGATTTTTGAATTTTTTAGTAGAGATCAGGTTTTGCCATGTTGCCCAGTCTGGTCTTGAACTCCTGGGCTCAAGTCATCTGCCAGGCTCTGCCTCCCAAAGCACTGGGATTACAGGCGTGAGCCACCGCATGCAGCCAATTCCATCATTTTCTTTTCTTTATTCCTGTTGAGGGTTTGAAGTTGTGTGGTCATATTTTCTCCTCTGCGGGGCTGGAGCAGAGGTGGGGAACCTCAACCTTGAGACATCAACTCTGGCACATCTTGTACTTAGTAATTGGCACCCACTCAATATCCACAGCCCCATGGCCATGTGGGGAGTGTTGATGCAACCACACCATGGAGGCCAGAAAAAGAAATCCTCAAGCAACCCTTTGGGCCTGATGGACTCAGGGGACCTGGCTGCGTCTGCAGTTGGAATCACCACTTTCCCTCTCTTCTGGCCTGACTTCAGGGGGCCACTGTGTCGGCAGCTGCTGTCTGTGCAGATACTGTGGCTTCCTGTCCCTCTGTTCCTCCAGTCTTTCCCTCTGTCTCATTGCACTGTTGCTTTGGTTATGACTTGGGTAAAATCAGAGGCTTGAACTTGTTCATATCTAGTCTGACTCCAAGTACTCATCGAATCCAGCAGCATATCCTGATGGTTCTCCCTTCCAAAATAGTTCTATGTATGTAGAGGTATTCACAGATTTATATTTATATAAAATAAATGTATATATTTACATTATGGGATATAGGGCTATCTGAACATAACATGTATGTACAGTTTATGAAATAATAAATGCACACCAAGTAGTCACTGCCCAGCTTAATGGGGGATGACTAGTGTCTTGGAAATCCCTCCCTAAATTCAGTCCCTTTATTTGCCCTATGAGAAACTAGTGCTATATCTATAGCTCTATATGCCACTGTTGTAAATATATACATTTATTTATTAATTTTTTGAGATAGAGTTTTACCCTTGTTGCCCAGTGTGGAGTGCAATGGTGGGATCTCGGCTCACTGATTACAGGCATGTGCCACTGCACCTGGCCATACATTTTTTTTTTTTTTTTTGAGATGGAGTCTTGCTCTTATCGCCCAGGCTGGAGTGCAATGGCACGATCTCAGCTCACTGCAACCTGCGCCTCCCGGGTTCAAGTGATTCTCTTGCCTCAGCCTCCCAGTAGCTGGGATTACAGGCAACTGTCACCACGCCTGGCTGATTTTTGTATTTTTAGTAGAGACTGGGTTTTGCCATGTTGGCTAGGCTGATCTTGAGCTCCTGACCTTGTGATCCGCCCGCCTCGGTCTCCCAACATGCTGGGATTACAGGCATAAGCCACTGTGCCCAGCCCATAAATTTATTTTTTATACTGTTCCATTCACCCCTCAAACCCAACCACACTCTATGGCCACACAACAGATGAATAATCCTTTCAAAATATACGTCATGGCCGGGCGCGGTGGCTCAAGCCTGTAATCCCAGCACTTTGGGAGGCCGAGACGGGCGGATCACGAGGTCAGGAGTTCGAGACCATCCTGGTGAACACAGTGAAACCCCGTCTCTACTAAAAAATACAAAAACTAGCCGGGCGAGGTGGCGGTGCCTGTAGTCCCAGCTACTTGGGAGGCTGAGGCAGGAGAATGGCGTAAACCTGGGAGGCGGAGCTTGCAGTGAGCTGAGATCCGGCCACTGCACTCCAGCCTGGGCGACAGAGCAAGACTCCGTCTCAAAAAACAAAACAAAACAAAACAAAACAAAACAAAACAAAATATACGTCATGTCACTTCCCCGCTCAAAAGCTTCCAAGTGGCTTCTCATCACACTTTGAATAAAACCCAAAGTATTTATCCCATGGCCTCCCAAGGCCCCATATGGCCACTGTCATTAAGCCTGTGCCAAGCAGGCCTCAGGAACTTTGCGTTTGCTATGCCCTCTGGAAGGCTTTTCCTGAAGATCAGCAGTGGGCTGGATGTGCCCCTTCATTGAGGTGTCAGCTCATGTTACTTCGTTAGGGAGGTCCTTCCTTGACCACTTTTTTTCCTTTTTTTTTCTTTTTTTGGTGAGACTGAGTTTTGCTCTTGTTGTGCAGACTGGAGTGCAAAGCTGCAATCTTGGCTCACTGCACCCTCTGCCTCCCAGGTCAAGCGATTGTCCTGCCTCAGCCTCCTGAATAGCTGGGATTACAGGCGCCCGCCACCGGGCCCAGCTAATTTTCGTATTTTTAGTAGAGACAGGGTTTCACTGTGTTGGCCAGGCTGACCTTTTTTTTTTTTTTTCCATGTTTGGGGCTTGTTTTTGTCTCTCAAGTGTGAAATATAAATCATGTTTTTACGATTTTTGTGAATCTTGACTTTTCACACCTTGTTTTTGTAAGCAAAAGTTTCTTATTAAAATAATAAAATGACTGTGTGCAATATTTATCTCAAGTGTTTGTTAAAACAGCATTGTTATTTCTCAGTCCAAGAGCAAGGATCAACCCCTGCAGAAGCTTAGGAACTATGTACAGAACTTTACAGAACAGAGGCAATACTTCAGCTTAAGCCTCTCTGCTGACCAGAGAATGAAATTCTGCATGGACTCAAGGGACAGAAGGAAACTAGGCAGGGAAAGGGAAAAGGAAAGTGGCCATCTGAATCAAATTTCAGCTGCCATCAGGGCACATCTTGTGGTGGCCACAGATTGTAGGCTGTTTTTGGAAGATTCGGGATCAGCACAGGATTCCATTTGTCTACCTGGCTACACCCCTGGCTGATGTGCCATGTGGTCAATGTCACTTAAATCCCTGGCCAGCCAAACTCCTGCAGCAAAGAGTCCCAAATCGAGGATCAAGTTCCTCCGGAAGTCATTTCTATCAGTGGCAAAGTGGTAGACGCCCCGAGGCCAATCTCCCACGTTGTCTGATATTTCCAGAGTTTCATTGGCCAAGCTGGCAGCACTCACCCGGATCCCCCTGGAAGCCATAGTAGGAAGCTTTGCACGGGTCTTTTTCTTTGAGATGGAGTTTGGCTCTTGTTGCCCAGGCTGGAGTGCAATGGCATGATCTCGGCTCACAGCAACCTTCACCTCCCAGGTTCAAGTGATTCTCCTGTCTCTGCCTCCCGAGTAGCTGGAACTACAGACACGAGCCAACACGCCTGGCTAATTTTTGTATTTTTAGTAGAGACGGAGTTTCATCATGTTGGTCAGGCCAGTCTCAAACTCCTGACCTCAAGTGATCTGCCCATCTCAAAAAAAAAAAAAAAAAAAAAATTGGCTTCTTTCTGATGTGGTGTGCATTCTTCAATACAGTACATACAAATTTTATTTTATTCAATCACATCACGGCATATTTATTCCAATTACAGCCAATCCACCTCTTATTTTGATATAAAGTGCTCATTTTTCATGACCATTTAAGCCTGTGATGAAAATGTGTAGAATTCAACTTAAGTCAGGATACAGACCCTGAGGCTGCACACAGTCCTGTTAGGAGGGACTCCAAAGTTGGGATTCTTTGGCAAGCAAGACAGGGAGATTCTTACTGAGCAGGCAGCCATCAGTGCCCGCCATGTTGATTTTCTTTACTGACTCTCTCCCTAAGATAGAAATTTTGTATTTTTCCAGCTTCTTCTTAGCACTTTGGCTTTTGTTTTTATGTGTGCAAAGAGATATCAAGCTTTGCGAAGGGAGGAGAAAAGTCCAGAGCACATGGACTATCCTCGGGTACTTCTGGTTTCTCTCTCAACTGTGGGTGCCATTCCTCTTCCAGACTATCCATTTGGGCCTTTTTGGGAAATATCTTTGCTGTTTCCAAATACTCATGCCTTTTACATGAATCCCCTTTCAATATATGCCAGTATGCGGAGTTTGCAGTGAGCCGAGATTGCGCCACTGTATGCCAGCCTGGGAGACAAAGCCAGACTCTGTCTCAAAAAAAAAAAAAAAAAAAAAAGGGACATGGGAGAGGAAGCAAGGTAGGGCTTAAAAAGACACCTCTAAAGGCCCGTGTGAGTCTGGAAGTGTGTCACAGGGGGTGAGGGCTAAGTCTGCAGTCATTCTGGCTGTGGCTCACCTCTGCCTTGTGCTACCTCACAGGTGCTGCGTCTGGTTGGGTGGGCCAAGCTGGAGGAATTAGGAATGAATCAAGTGGCTGTCAGATATATAAATCCAGGCTTCTCCCTGTCCCATGAAAACTGGTCAACCCACTGGTCAAAGTGGATTTCCACATGCGTGAGGGCTGGGTCTGTGCTTCACACAGCTGGGTCCCCCTTGCCCAACTCACAGCGGGGAACCGCTAGGCACGCGCTGAGGGAATGAATGTTTCTTGAAATCCTCCTGTGGATCAGGCATTGGGGACTGCGTGGTGCGCTAGCGAGACAAGGCTCCTGCCCCTGTGGAATCTGCATTCTGGTGTTAAAGGAATGAACACAAATACGTAGATCTCTCAAAGATGAATCTCCCTCTGGGTGGAAATGTGGACTCATGTCTCGCAAATGCAATAACATGGTGACAAACAGCCAGTGGTGGCCCCGAATTTGGAGGCCAGGGAGGGGCCTGGAAGTCATGTTTATATAGCAAGCACCCTGTTTTAGGTTTGCATCTCTGTTTATATGTGGTGATCAGGAGATGGAAGCTGTTTAAAATTAGGTGGTGGAAGTGGGAGGTTACTTCATAAAATTCCAATACTGGTCAGGCATGGTGGCACGATCCTGTAATCCCAGCCACTCCAAAGGCTGAGGCAGGAAGACGGCTTCAGCCCAGGAGTTCGAGGTTGTAGTGAGCTATGATTGCGCCACTGCACTCCAGCCTGGGCAATACAGCAAAACCTCGTCTGTCTCTAAAACGTAAAAACAAATTAAGCTCCAACACTGCAAAAAACTATTTTTGGGGAAGTTGATTGGGTGGCGAGATAAAAGAAGACAAACAATGTGGGATGGTCTCTAACACGGAGCCCACAGTAGGGATGTGATCAATAAACCTCCAAAATATACCTGAAGTCCATTTCTTCTCTCCATCTCCACCCTGGTCCAGCCACCATCATCTTTTGCATAACTTCTCCTGACTTTGCCCCTGAAGACTATTCTCAACTCAGCATCAGGGGCATTCCTATCACAGCCACAGTCACAGCAGGTCCCTCTCCGCTCCAAACCTTCCAGTGGTCTCACCTTAACCCAGGGTAAAAGCCAAAGTCTCCACTGGGCTCCAGGACCTAACTGAGCTGTCACCCCTTCCTCTGCTGACTTAATCTTCTACCCCAGGTCTCTCCCATCAAAAACCGTGTCCTCCTTACAAAGTTCTCTAAGCACCCCCAGTACTCTCCTGCCTCAAGGTCTGAGCCCTGGCTGTTCCCCCTGCCTGGAGACTGAATTGCTCACTCCTGTCACCTTCTTCAGGTCACTGGTAGAAGTCATCTTTTCAAGGGGACCTTCCCTGACAACCCTATTTATTTATTTATTTATTTATTTATTTATTTATTTTTTATTTTTTTGAGACGGAGTCTTGCTCTGCCACCCAGGCTGGAGTGCAGTGGCCGGCTCTCAGCTCACTGCAAGCTCCGCCTCCCGGGTTTATGCCATTCTCCTGTCTCAGCCTCCCGAGTAGCTGGGACTACAGGCGCCCGCCTCGTCGCCCGGCTAGTTTTTTGTATTTTTTAGTAGAGACGGGGTTTCACCGTATTAGCCAGGATGGTCTCGATCTCCTGACCTCGTGATCCGCCCATCTCGGCCTCCCAAAGTGCTGGGATTACAGGCTTGAGCCACCGCGCCCGGCCGACAACCCTATTTAAAGAGAAACACCCCTCCTCCCACATTCTGTGCGTCTCCCTCACTTTCTCTCCATAGCACTTAACACCTGTTTGATTTTTTGTTTCTGGTTTTTTTTTTTTTTTTTTTTTTTTTTTGAGACAGAGTCTCGCTCTATTGCCCAGGCTGGAGTGCAGTGGCATGATCTTGGCTCACTGCAACCTCTGCCTCCTGGGTTCAAGCAATTCTCCTGCCTTAGCCTCCCAAGTAGGTGGGATTACAGGCATGTGCCACCACACCCAGCTAATTTTTTTGTATTTTTAATAGAGATGAGGTTTCACCATGTTGGCCAGGCTGGTTTTGAACTCCTGATCTCAAGTGATCTGCCTGCCTTGACCTTCCAAAGGGCTAGGATTACAGGTGTGAGTCACTGTGTCCAGCGTAATATCTTTTATTATGCAAATATTATATACAGTATGTATTTATCTATAATGTGTGAACCCAGAAAATCTTAGGTCTCAATTGATTTAGAAAGTTAATTTTGCGAAGGTTAAGTATGTGTGCCCATGACACAGACTCAGGAGGCCCTGACAACATGTGCCCAAGGTGGTCAGAGCACAGTTTGGTTTTATACATTCTAGAGAGACATGAGACATCAGTCAGCATATGCAAAAACACCGGTTCTGTCTGGAAAGGTGGGACAACTGGAAGCAAAGGTGGGAAGACTTGAAGCCCAGAGGGGGCCTTCCGGGTCACAGGTAGATAAGAGACAAATTCTTGCAATCTTTTGAGTTTCTGACTAGCCTCTCCAAAGAAGGCAATCGGATATGTATCTATCTCAGTGAACAGTGGGGTGACTTTGAATAGAATGAGAGGCAGGTTGGCCCTAAGCAGTTCCCAGCTTGACTTTTCCCTTTAGCTTAGTGATTTGGGGACCCCAAGATTTATTTTTCTGTCACATTTTCCCTTTTCTTTTTAAAAATCTTTTGGAGAGAGCATTTTTAGAAGAAAATGAGTCTCTGCTCTCAGGTTTCATCTGATAATTCATGACTAGAATGGTTTACTCCTAGATAGGTAGGTCCCAAGTTATTAAGAAGGCTCATTTTTTTTTTTTTTTTTTTTTTTTTTGAGACGGAGTCTTGCTCTGTCGCCCAGACTGGAGTGCAGTGGCCGGATCTCAGCTCACTGCAAGCTCCGCCTCCCGGGTTTACGCCATTCTCCTGCCTCAGCCTCCCGAGTAGCTGGGACTACAGGCGCCCGCCACCTCGCCCGGCTAGTTTTTTGTATTTTTTAGTAGAGACGGGGTTTCACCGTGTTAGCCAGGATAGTCTCGATCTGCTGACCTCGTGATCCACCCGTCTCGGCCTCCCAAAGTGCTGGGATTACAGGCTTGAGCCACTGCGCCTGGCCAAGAAGGCTCATTTTTAGCAGGTTGTGAAGTCTCATGTCCTTTGAAGAGAAAATAGGGGAAGGAAGGGAGAAGAGCAATAACAAACCAAAGAATAATCCTGGAAAATCGATATAGGCCACATTACCCTGAAGTCTGTATATCAGTAGGCAGGTATGAAAATGTCTTATGTATGTAAATAGGTTGCTGTTATTTTCTTCTGATGTTTAAGTTGTCTAGCTTCAGTTTGCAGGGCTTTATGAAAGCATAACTTAGTTTTTGGTGACTCCAAATTAGGAAAAATGGGAAAAAAGAAGAAAAAAAGATTGAAAATGTTATTTTGTAGGCTTGTAGTCAAGAAAAACTAGAATTTGGTCCAAACTGTAGACAATAATAAAAACTGAGGCCGGGCGCGGTGGCTCAAGCCTGTAATGCCAGCACTTTGGGAGGCCGAGATGGGCAGATCGCGAGGTCAGGAGATCGAGACCATCCTGGCTAACACGGTGAAACCCCGTCTCTACTAAAAATACAAAAAACTAGCCGGGCGAGGTGGCGGGCACCTATAGTCCCAGCTACTCGGGAAGCTGAGGCAGGAGAATGGCGTGAACCCGGGAGGCGGAGCTTGCAGTGAGCTGAGATCCGGCCACCGCACTCCAGCCTGGGTGACAGAGCAAGACTCTGTCTCAAAAAAAAAAAAAAAAAAAAAAATTGAAAAACATTAGGCAAGACTAGAATCTAACAACAGGTGTATTATAGTTTTTGAAACATAATTTTTCTCTCTCCAGTTTCCCATTTTTACTAAGGACAAATAATGGTAGGACTTATTTGCTTTATTATACTTGGCCTGATTATTTGTATACAATGCTGCAAGAATAATTTTTTTTTAACATAGGCTTTTAAATTGGCTTTGATGGAACTTTGTTCCATAGAAGGAATCTCAGATGAGACCTTTTAAAACTGAGTCCAGGCATGGATTTGTACCATCAAATACCTATGAGGTGGTTGAATCCCTCTCCTCTTGAGGCTCCAAGATAAACTTGGGGCTCCTGGACCTGTCAGAAAGTGACATTCTTTACTTACCACAGGTCAGGAATCCTGTACAGGGACTGTGTAGGCAAAGGTATGAGGCCAGCTTTTCCCAAGGGGCTTTTATTGGCTCCATAAGTCAAGTTGATCCCTTAAAGGAAAGCACGTCATTTCAGTCAAAGCCTTGTTTCTCCAACTGTGTCCTGTTACAAATGAAAACAGGTTCTTATTGTGTTTATGCGATTAACTGTGTTGTTGTAAGTTAAGAATACTCACAAATAGTTTCCAAAATTTTGTAGAAATCAGGTAGAGAGAAACAAATTTGCTCCAAATTTTGTTCATAGGAGTATACTATACTCAATTATTAAAAGCTGTAAATAGCTTAAAAGTTTTCTTCACTCAGAAAAACAAAAAGATCAGCAATGTTTTAAGCAAAAAGTTAAAAAGATTACAGATTACAGATTACTTCAGACTTCTTCTTTTTCTTCTTCTTCTTTTTTTTTTTTTTTTTTTTTTTTAAGACAGAATTTCCCTCTTGTTGCCCAGGCTGGAGTGCAATGGTGCGATCTCAGCTCAACACAACCTCCACCTCCTGTGTTCAAGTGATTCTTCTGCCTTAGCCTCCTGAGTAGCTGGGATTACAGGCATGTGCCGCCACGCCCAGCTAATTTTGTATTTTTAGTAGAAACGGGGTTTCTCATTGTTGGTCAGGCTGGTCTCGAACTCCTGACCTCAGGTGATCTGCCTGCCTTGGCCTCCCAAAGTGCTGGGATCACAGGCGTGAGCCACTGTGCCTGACTAGGACTACCTACCTCTTAACTGGATC
Organism: Trachypithecus francoisi; assembly: GCF_009764315.1. Taxonomy (NCBI): domain Eukaryota; kingdom Metazoa; phylum Chordata; class Mammalia; order Primates; family Cercopithecidae; genus Trachypithecus; species Trachypithecus francoisi. The sequence continues at coordinate 8,098,174 of NW_022681456.1, read as the reverse complement.
TCTGAGCTCTGGGCAGAGCCCACACTGAATCCTGGGTCTCCAAAAAGGGAGAATTATTTTGAAGTTAGACAATATGATGCTTTTACAGTGCACTTAATTTTTTTTTTTTTTTTTTTTTGAGATGGAGTCTCATTCTTTCACCCAGGCTGGAGTGCAGTAGCGCAATAGCGCAATCTCGGCTCACTGCAAGCTCCACCTCCCGGGTTTATGCCATTCTCCTGCCTCAGCCTCCTGAGTAGCTGGGACTACAGGCGCCCACCACCACGCCTGGCTAATATTTTGTATTTTTAGTAGAGACGGGGTTTCACCGTGTTAGCCAGGATGGTCTCGATCTTCTGACCTCGTGATCCATCCGCCTCAGCCTCCCAAAGTGCTGGGATTACAGGTGTGAGCCACTGTGCCTGGACAACAAAGACATTTCTAAGTATCTAAACTACACTCTTCAAAACCCCAGAGTAGCATCTGTTGCAATAGCTGTTAATGAAGAAAACAGAATTCAGTCAACTGAGGAAAACAAAACAAAACAAAACCTTTGCTCAAAAAAAAAGCATCGGGTCCTAGGAGAGAAAAACAAAAACAAAAACAAAAACATGACAGCCTTTTAAATACAAACATGTGCACATGCACACACACATCTTGGATGTTAACTTTTAATTAAGCTGACTTTTAACCACTGAGCTCCTTTAAAACAATCTTTTAAAATCTCATTACTATATTTCTTTTAGGAGAAGTTGCTGCTATTTCAGAAGTACCAAGAATCAAACCAGAAAGGGCTTGATTTAGGAACCAAATCTAGGCTGTCGTGGTTGGAAAAAGCAGGCAGAGCCTTAGCTATGGAACTGCAGCTTGGGGCAACAGCCATTGCTTTCACTTTGGCCTGGCTAGCAAAAAGGTGGCCTTATTATGTAAATAAAGCCCCTTTAGTAGTTAAAATCAAACATCTTTCCTCTTTTAACTTTTTTCTTTTGCTGGTTGTTTTCCTCCCCTACCAGGCTGTGTGTGTGTGTGTGTGTGTGTGTGTGTGTGTGTGTGAATTTAGCCACTTTAGAGTCCTTATTCCCCGCAATTTGGAACTTTCCTTTTGATTTGATCAAGTCAGATAGTTGATCAAACCCAATGGGAAAAAGACCAAAATAACAACAAAAACAGAGACAAACAAACAACAAAAAAAGCATTTAAGGCAAACAAAAAATGGCATAACGTATATGATCACTGAACGCACTCTAATGGTAAGGATAAATTAATGTTAGAGGAAAGTGGTCCCGACCCAGACCCCAAGAGAGGGTTTTTGGATCTCATGCAAGAAAGAATTCGGCCGGGCGCGGTGGCTCAAGCCTGTAATCCCAGTACTTTGGGAGGCCGAGACGGGCGGATCACGAGGTCAGGAGATCGAGACCATCCTGGCTAACATGGTGAAACCCCATCTCCACTAAAAATACAAAAAACTAGCCGGGCGAGGTGGCGGGCGCCTGTAGTCCCAGCTACTCGGGAGACTGAGGCAGGAGAATGGCGTGAACCCGGGAGGTGGAGCTTGCAGTGAGCAGAGATTGCGCCACTGCACTCCAGTCTGGGCGACAGAGCGAGACTCCGCCTCAAAAAAAAAGAAAGAAAGAATTCAAGGCGAGTCTGTAGACTAAAGCAAAAGCAAGTTTATTAGGAAAGTAGAGGAATAAAAGAATGCTCTGTCCATAGAGCAGCCCTGAGGGCTGCTGGTTGCCCATTTTCATAGTTATTTCTTGATGATATGCTAAACAAGGGGTGGCCTATTCATGCCTCCCCTTTTTACACCATATAGAGTAACTTCCGGATGTTGCCATGGCATTTGTAAACTGTCAGGGCACTGATGGGAGTGTAGTAGTGAGGTCAGGTAGAGGTCACTTTCATCACCACCTTGGTTTTGGAGGGTTTTAGCCAGCTTTTTTATTGCAAACTGTTTTATCAGCAAGGTGTTTATGACTTGTATTTTGTGCCGACCTCCCATCTCATCATGTGGCTTAGAATGCTTTAACTATCTGGGAATGGAGTCCAGTAGATCTCAGTCTCATTTTACCCAGTCCCTACTCAAGATGGAGTTGCTCTGGTTCAAATGCCTCTGACATTAAGACCAGCTGGTTGTTAACCATAACTTTAGCCAAGACAAACCCCAATTCAGTTACTTACCTGGGGATGGGTCTTAGGCTGCAGACTGCTCTCTACCATCCTAGAAGCAGGAAAAAAGGCCTCATCTTCCCTGTTGGAAGTGAGCTCAAACTCCAAAAAGGAGTTACCTGCCTTCCATTGTCATGGAAACAGGAAATCTTGCCTTCCTTGTTGGAAGCAAGTAAAACTGCAAAGAAAAGAGGAGTTGTACAGCAAAATAAACTTTAGATCTCCACCAAATTTTGGGAGATCAGGGAGTCTCTGGAGGGGGTGCTCTCAGACCTAGGCTCACTTCTGTAATCCCAGCGCTTTGGGAGGCTAAGGCAGGCGGATCACCTGAGGTCAGGACTTCAGGCCTGACCAACATGGTGAAATCCCAGCCTGGTCAACATGGTGAAATCCCATCTCTACAAAAATGCAAAAATTAGCCGGGTTCGGTAGCTCACTCCTGTAATTCCAGCACTTTGGGAGGCTGAGGCCGGGGGATCACCTGGGGGCTGGGAGTTGGAGATCAGCCTGACCAACATGGAGAAACCCCATTTCTACTATAAATACAAAATTAGCCAGGCGTGGTGGCGCATGCCCGTAATCCCAGCTACTGGAGAGGCTGAGGCAGGAGTATTGCTTTAACCCGGGAGGCCGAGGTTGCGGTGTGCCGAGATCTCGCAATTGCACTCCAGCCTGGGTAACAAGAGCGAAACTCCGTCTCAAAAAAAAAACAGGCCGGGCGCGGTGGCTCAAGCCTGTAATCCCAGCACTTTGGGAGGCCGAGGCGGGCGGATCACAAAGTCAGGAGATCGAGACCATCCTGGCTAACACGGTGAAACCCCGTCTCTACTAAAAAATACAAAAAAAAAAAACAAAAAAAACAAAAAAAAAACTAGCCGGGCGAGGTGGCGGGCGCCTGTAGTCCCAGGTACTTGGGAGGCTGAGGCAGGAGAATGGCGTGAACCCGGGAGGCGGAGCTTGCAGTGAGCTGAGATCTGGCCAGTGCACTCCAGCTAGGGTGACAGAGCGAGACTCCGTCTCAAAAAAAAAAAAAAACAAACAAACAAACCAAAAACCAAAAAACAAAAAGTAGCTGGGCATGATGGCGGGTGCCTGTAATCCCAGCTACTCAAGAGGCTGAGAGAGGAGAATCGCTTGAACCCGGGAAGCAGAGGTTACAGTGAGCTGAGATTGGGCCACTGCACTCCAGCCTGGGCGACTGAGTGAGACTCAAAAAAAAAAAAAAAAAAAAGTTGAAAAAAAAAACAAAAAAACAAAGGCGGGAGGGGACCTTCCAGGTCGTAGGTAGATAAGAGACAAATGGTTGCATTCTTTTGAGTTTTTAATTAGCCTCTCAAAGGAGGCAATCAGGTATGCATTTATCTCAGCCCGGGGGTGACTGATAGAATGGGAGGCGGGTTGGTCCTAGGCAGTTCCCAGGTAGACCTTTCCCTGTAGATTAGTAGTGGGGCCCCACGATTTATTTTCCTTTCACAAATGTGTATTTTGATACCCATTGGCATACTATGTATATTATTGTATTATACTATGACATTATCTGGTGTAAATACACGATGTATTTATTTGTTAATCGTCTCCCGGCCTCCTCACATCTGTACCCCTCCTCTCCTGTTGACAGAGGGCAAAAATTTTGCTTTGTTCGTTGCCGTATCCGCAAAACTCCCAAAGTGCCCGGAATGCTGCAGGCGCTCAGTAAGGACCTGCAGGAAGAAATAGCGAATGAATGATGTACACGTGTAGGAACCAGCAGACTCGGACGCCTGGCTTCTGCGGCTGCCCTAACGTCCTCCAGCTCCAGATGAGGTCGGGGAGCTGGGGCCAAGGCAGCTCCCTTGGCCCAGGTGAGGACGGGGGTGCGCGCCCCTCACCCCGACGACCCCGGACCGCGGGCGCCCGAGTCGGCGGCTGCGAGCACTCCTTTGCGTGGCGCTGCACTCAGCGGAGGGTTACAGGCGGGGGGGCGGGGCCTGGAAAGGGGCGGGGATTCGGGGCGGGGTCTGCGAGGCGGGGCCTGGGCCAAGTGGCCCGCGGAGGCGGCGGCTGCAGTTCAGTCGGTTGCTTTCCGCCGCCGCCGTCGCCGTCTCAGCCCGCCAGGCCCTCCAGACCGTCGCCTCCTCCGGACCCAGGTCCCCGGCCCCTGGTCCCCAGCCCTCATCGCAGTCCCGGCCACCCGCCACCGCCATGTCCAAGGAGGAGCGCGCCGGGCGGGAAGAGATTCTGGAGTGCCAGGTGATGTGGGAGCCTGACAGTAAGAAGAACACGCAGATGGACCGCTTCCGGGCGGCTGTGGGCGCCGGGTGCGGCCTGGCGCTGGGTGAGAGCCGGGCGCGCGGCCGGGCCTGCGGGGGATGGGCGGGGGCCGTGCAGGGTGGTTGGGTGGTCTCCCGGTGGCTAGTTTCATGCTTCTAGGGTAGAGGAGCCACTTGATGGCCGGCAGGCCTTATGGCTGCGGGGTTCCCCCCTCTCTTGGGGAACATCACCCCTCCACAGCACCTCCTGGCACTTCCTGACTGTGCAGCGTCTCCTCTGCATGTAGGGGTCACCCTCTCCCCGGGAGTGTCACCCCTCGCGAGGGCCAGCTGCCTGTTGACTGGGTGGTCCCCTGCTAGGCTTTCCTACCTGTGAGGTGCTCACTGGAGTCTTGACCTCCAGCCTGTGGGGGCTTCACCCGGACATAGGGCCTTTTGACTTGGAGTCTTCCTCTGTTTGTGGGGGTCCCTTGCCAGTCCTCAGTGCCGTGCACTCTGCCCCCCGACCTCCCCCATCTCCAGCTGCCCCTGCTAGAGGCCAGCACCTAGAAGGATGGCCAGGGAGGAGGCCCTGTCCACGTGTCTACACTCCCAGCCCCCAAACAGAACCTAGTAAAAGACTCTCTTTCCACCCATCACCTTGAGCTTCAGAAACCACCTCTCTGGGTGTGGGTGGGGCAGAGGCCCCTTCTCCCTGGGGTGACTGTTCCGGGTGCTCTTCCTGAGCTCTAGCTGGCTTGCCCAACTACCAGCTCTACCCCTCCACCCCCGTCTCCCCTGGGTGTTCGTAGGGGATTTTTTTTTTTTTTTTTGAGGAGGAGTTTTGCTCTTGTTGCCCAGGCTGGAATGCAATGGCGTGATCTCGGCTCACTGCAACCTCCACCTCCCGGGTTCAAGCGATTCTCCTGCCTCAGCCTCCCGAGTAGCCGGGATGACAGGCATGCGCCACCACGCCTGGCTAATTTTGTATTTTTAGTAGAGATGGGGTTTCTCCATGTTGGTCAGGCTGGTCTCGAACTCCTGACCTCAGGTGATCTGACCGCCTCGGCCTCCCAAAGTGCTGGGATTACAGGCATAAGCAACCGCAACCAGCCTCCCTAGGGGATTTTTAACTCATGGTCTCCCCTCACCCCTCCGCCAGCGCAGGGACTCCCTTGTTTCTGTCAGTGGCATCCCTGTTCTTGCTCAGGCTCGCAGGAATGGACACCCCAGTCACCTGGCCCACACCAGAAGTCTTCTGCCACAGCCCCATGGCTTTCTCACATCTCCTCTTTTGCAGCCCAGTGCCAGGGGTTCTGGGGCCTCCTTTCCTCCTCTCCAAACAGTGGTTGGTTTTCCTGCTTCTTGCTTTTCCACCCATTTGCATCCTGCTTGCGTTACCAGAGTCATCTTGAAGCACACAGGTCTTACTTTGTCACTCCTTGGCTCAGAAATTCTCAGTGGTTCCTCGTTGACCACAGAATTGCAGACTGCTGCCTGGCAGCTTCCAGGCCCCACAGCAGCGGGGAGCTTCCACAGAGTCGTTTCCTAAGCTAACCGAAGCTGAGCCTGAGCCGTTTCTCTCCTTCCCTTGCTCTCCCTTGGAGACAGGTGTAGTCTGTTGCCCTGGGGGCTTCCCCCCGCCAGCAGTTGGTAAATGACTGTGTGTTGGATTAGGGCAGCCTGGAGACCCCTGGAAGAAGCAGGAGGCTGCCATGTGGGATTACGTTCTTCCTCTGTGTCACCTTGCCTTGATTCCATCTGTTTCCTCTGCCAGCAATAACAGAATGCTGGTCTGGTGCCTGTCCAGCCCTGATGTTCTGAAATAATTTCAGATACGGGCAGCCCTGTTAGATGGGTGAAACCACCTTCCTCCATGGGAAGTGTTGAAGAGAAGGGATTTGTAATCTACTTGGATTTCTTTTTTCTTTTTTTTTTTTTTGAGACGGAGTCTCGCTCTGTCGCCCAGGCTGGAGTGCAGTGGCCAGATCTCAGCTCACTGCAAGCTCCGCCTCCCGGGTTTACGCCATTCTCTCGCCTCAGCCTCCCAAGTAGCTGGGACTACAGGCGCCTGCCACCTCGCCCGGCTAGTTTTTTTTTTGTATTTTTTTAGTAGAGACGGGGTTTCACTGTGTTAGCCAGGATGGTCTCGATCTCCTGACCTCGTGATCCGCCCATCTCGGCCTCCCAAAGTGCTGGGATTACAGGCTTGAGCCACCGCACCCGGCCTCTTTTTTTTTTTTTTTAAGAAAAAAGATTTCTTCTGCCCCAGGCTGGAGTGCGATGTCGCAATCTCGGCTCACTTCAACCTCTGCCTCCTGGGTTCAAGCAATTCTCCTGCCTCAGCCTCCTGAGTAGCTGGGATTACAGGTGCCTGCCACTACGCCTGGCTAATTTTTTTATTTTTATTTATTTATTTTTTAAATTTTTTTTTTTTGAGATGGAGTTTCGCTCTGTCGCCCGGGCTGGAGTGCAGTGGCCGGATCTCAGCTCACTGCAAGCTCCACCTCCCGGGTTCACGCCATTCTCCTGCCTCAGCCTCCGGAGTAGCTGGGACTACAGGCGCCTGCCACCTCGCCCGGCTAGTTTTTTGTATTTTTTAGTAGAGACGGGGTTTCACCGTGTTAGCCAGGATGGTCTCGATCTCCTGACCTCGTGATCCGCCCGTCTCGGCCTCCCAAAGTGCTGGGATTACAGGCTTGAGCCACCGCGCCCGGCCTTTTGTATTTTTAGTAGAGACGGGGTTTCACCATGTTGGCCAGGCTGGTCTAGAACTCCTGACCTCAGGCGATCCACCTGCCTCAGTCTCCCAAAGTGCTGGGATTACAGGTGTGAGCCACCGCGCCTGGCCGACTACCTGGATTTTGAACTAGCTCTACCACTTACCAGCTTTGTGATCAGGAGGAAGTCATTGGATCTCCCCATGCCTCGTTTCTTCATCTGTAAAATGGGCATAACGGGACCTGAGTCATTGAGTGGGTGTGCGGGTGACAGGAGATGGTCATGTCCAGTGCTCAGCTCTGCCCTGGGCCCCCGGGGTTGTGGAGTAAACATGAGCAAGTGCTGGGAGGGCCCAAGCACGGCTGTGGAGCTCCTTTCCGTCCTTCAAGGCTCTCAGACTGGTGGCCCATGGGCCAGGTCTCATCTGCAGACACACTATTGAGTTGCCTGCATTTAAAAGTTAGGAGAGAGGGCTGGGCGTGGTGGCTCACACCTGTAGTCCTAGCACTTGGGGAGGCTGAGGTGGGTGGATCTTTTTTTCTTTTTTTTTTTGTGACGGAGTCTTGCTCTGTCACCCAGCTGGAGTGCAGTGGTGCCATCTCCGCTCACTGCAAGCTCCGCCTCCCGGGTTCATGCCATCCTTCCAGCATTCTCCTGCCTCAGCCTCCTGAGTAGCTGGGACTATAGGTGCCCACCATCACGCTGGCTAATTTTTTGTATTTTTAGTAGAGATGGAGTTTCACCGTGTTAGCCAGGATAGTCTCGATCTCCTGACCTCGTGATCCACCCACCTCAGCCTCCCAAAGTGCTGGGATTACAGGTGTGAGCTGCCACGCCCGGCCTGGGTGGATCTTTTGAGCCTAGGAGTTCGAGACCAGCCTGGGCAACATGGTGAAACCCCCATCTCTACAAAAAATACAAAAAATTATCTGGGCATTGTGGCATGCGCCTGTAATCCCAGCTACTCTGGACACTAAGGCAGGGTCGCTGGAGCCCAGGAGGTGGAGGTTGCAGTGAGCCCGAGATCTCGCCACTGCACTGCAGCCTGGGTGACAGAGTAAGACTCTGTTTCAAATAAATAAAAGTTGGGAGACCACATATGAAAAGCAAGCTTTCCAACTTCTGAGAATTCCAAGGCCTGTCATGGTGGGTCTGCATTCCCAACGTGGCAGCATTGTCCGGAGCATTGTCCGAGCTGAGCGAGGCCCCTCCCTTTAGTCTGGAGGAGGGCGTTTAGAGCTCGGGTTTTGTCCTTTTCTCCTCTTACCACTCTTGACGGTGATTTCCACCTCTCTCCCCTTTCTTATTCCTGGCCCCGGACGCTTTGGGCTTCGCTTGAAGATCCAGCTCAAATTCAATCTTTTTTTTGATTATTCTCTTTGAATATTTCTGCCTTCCCTCTTCTCTCCAAGCACATGTAATTTGGGCTTTCATTCTGCCCTGCCGTTTTGTGTATTTGTGAGCATTCTTATTGCTTAAAGACAGTGCTCGTGAACTTGCATCCTCTTCTCTGTGTCCCAGCAGGGGCTCACTTGTAGCCTGTGTACAGTATGGGGCCATGCTTTGGACTGGATGTCAGTAGAGAGCAAGGCACACATCCTCAGCGGCATTGCTCCAGCCCTTCAGCCTTCAGGGAGGAAGGGAGGGGCGTTCCCCACTCCGGCCGCCTCTCCGTGAGCCAGTCTTCCCAGACCAAGGTTGGCAGGAAGTTTCTATCCCTGCAGTTTGGGAGGCTCTGGTAGGGTTACCTACCGTCTTTTCCACTACCAGAGCCGCAGCTTGGTTGGTTCCTGTCACTGCTTCCAGCCGAACCCACCTGTGCACTCCCTGCACACCCACATGGGGCTCTGGGGTCCTCTGATGCAGGCTTCCTTGGGGTCGGGTGCAGCTCCAGCCTGGCATATGTGCCTGTGATTCCAGGCCTCTAGCAAGCTCTGGCAGACATGCTGCATGTACTAGCCCTCTGTAATTAGGGGGCAGAGAGGTGGCACCAGTTTCAAAGGCATGCTCTTTTGGAGGACTATGCCAAGTGTCCTTCTGTGTACCACAAGCTGCATGTCGGCTCTCTGTGCAAGCGGCTGGGATGGAGTTTGCCAACAAATAGAAGGCTTGGGCCCTGTTCTCAAATAGCTCCAGGTGCTAGGGGAGAGAGCTCACGTGAAGATAGTGCCACAAGTTAGTGGACACTGGGCATTCCACGAATGGGGCATTAGTGTTGACATTCTGAGTACGGCACTGTTGTATGGCAGATGCACCTGATGGCTGTAACTTCAGAAGAATGTATGTTCAGAGTTCCAAGTGAAGGAATCTGAGAGTGGCCAACCCGGATTTATTCCTTGTCTATAAGGAACATCTGAACCTCTGGCCCACCCCATGGAACGCAAGCTCTACAGGGGGACTGAGGTCCTTTATTTTGGAATAAGTGAAGGTTGCCAGGTGGAAGTTGCTAGGGGAGCGTGCTAAGTGAAGGTGCTGTATAAACTGCGTGCATTTTACAAGCACTTGTGGTTCTCCGTCCAGCCTGCTGCCCCCAAACCATCCCTGTAGGTAAGTTTCCAATAAACCCTGTGTCTGGCTCACTGCTTCCAGATCTCTGGAATCTGGTGCCATCTATTGGAGTTAATAGGGGTCCAGCACAACAGCAGTGTGCTGGGTTTAGCAGAGAATGCGGTTTAGAAGGGCAGATAGCCTGTCATCTCAGTGACTTGGGCAGCAGGGGCAGGAGGATTGCTTGAGTCCAGGACTTAGAGGATGCAGTGAGCTATGATCATGCCACTGCACTCCAGCTTGGGCAGAAGAGTAAGACCCTGTCTCTAAAAAAATGAATAATTAAAAAAAGGCAGATAAAATCTTCAGCTAAGATTTGAAGGTATAGACTGGCCAAGATTCTCCTAGGTGGAGAGGAAGAAGGGTTGAAAATTCAGAAGCCTGTAGGGACCAGACAGGTGCCCAATATAATAATAGTTACTATTTAGTGAGCTCTCTCTCTATGCCAGGCTCCATCTGGCACCTGATATGTATCAGCTAATGTAATCCTCTTGGTAATCCTACCAAGTGGGGGGTAGTAGTAGCCCCATTTCACAGCTGAACAAACCAAGGCACGAAGTCTCAGTTAAGACTTTGTAGCTGTAGGCGGTGGAGCTGTAGTCTGCCATCTGGTTAGTTATTGCCTCTGGCATTTGCCCGAGGGCCTGATGAGGCAGCTGTTCCCAGTTCTAGCCGATTGTCACTGTTTGGTGTGGACAATGCATTTGTTACCCGTTGCTGGTGACAAATCAGCCCAAAAGTTGGTGACTTAAAACAAGAATAAACCTTTATTACCTCTCAGTTTCTGTGGGTCAGGATTGGGGAGTGGCTATTTGGGTGGTTCTGGCTCAGGATCCCTGAGGAGCAGCAGTGGGAATGCACCCATCCCCGAGAGGTCACTCACATGGCGGTAAGTTAGTGCTGGTGGTGGCAGCAAGGTAGTGCAGGAGGCGTCTGCCATATGCCATCTAGGACTGCGTGAGCATCCTCACTGGCTTCTCCCGGAGCAGGTGACCCAAGAGAGCCACATGGCTGCAGTGACCCTTACAACCTGGCCTTGGAAGTCACATTTGACGACTTCCACAGTACCCTGTTGGTGACACAGATCAGCCCTCTCAGGTTGGGAAGGGGACCATGGAGGGCCATGAATGCCTGGAGGTGACAATTATTGGCTGACGACCGCAGTCAGGGACTCAATTTTCTCAGGAGAAGCCGGAATTTCATTTAAAAATGGATTGATGTGCTTGCTTTGGCAGCACATATACTACGTAGAAAAATGAGCATGATCCTTGCACAAGGTGGAGATGCAAATTCACGAAGTAGTCCATCAAAAAGCAAGAACAGGCTTCTAAGTGTGAACAGCTCGCACAGGCTAAATCAGACCTGGGCTTGTGGTTGCAGCGTCCTCCCCGTAGAGGCGGGGAGCGTGGGAGCAGAAGAGAGTGTCTCAAGAGTCACATTTGATGAGAGGGCTGAGTTGCTGACAGTGGGAAAGTTTCCACGTGAAGTCGGCCACTTTTGCTGTCGTCTCCCAGGGTCCTTGTGGTGTCAAGATGCCATTGTGGCTGCATCCTTCCAGATTCATGGGGCTGGTGGCGTCTGACTTCCTTAGCGATGCTGTTGGTGAATGAACTTTTTTTTTTTTCCTGAGACGGAGTCTCGCTCTGTTGCCCAGGCTGGAGTGCAGTGGCCGGATCTCAGCTCACTGCAAGCTCCGCCCCCCAGGTTTACGCCATTCTCCTGCCTCAGCCTCCCAAGTAGCTGGGACTATAGGCGCCCGCCACGTCGCCTGGCTAGTTTTTTGTATTTTTAGTAGAGACGGGGTTTCACCGTGTTAGCCAGGATGGTCTCGATCTCCTGACCTCGTGATCCGCCCGTCTCGGCCTCCCAAAGTGCTGGGATGACAGGCTTGAGCCACCGCGCCCGGCCTGATGACCTTTTGTGATAGGCTTTGTTGTTGTTGTTGTTGCTGCTGCTGTTGACTGAGTTTCGCTCTTGTTGCCCAGGCTGGAGTGCAGTGGCATGATCTTGGCTCACTGCAACCTCTACCTCCTGAGTTCAAGAGATTCTCCTGCCTCAGCCTCCCGGGTAGCTGGGATTACAGGCATGTGCCACTACACCCAGCTAATTTTTTGTATTTAGTAGAGATGGGGTTTCGACATGTTGGTCCGGCTGGTCTCAAACTCCTTACCTCAAACGATCCACCCACCTCGGCCTCCTAAAGGACTGGGATTACAGGCATGAGCCACCGCTCCTCACTTTTTTTTTTTTTTAAATGGGGTCTCACTCTGTCACCCACCCAGGCTGGAGTGCAGTGGCAGGATCATAGCTCACTGCAGCTTCAAGCTTCTGGGCTAAAGTGATCCTCAGCTGTCTCTGCCCCAGTTCTTGTCATCCCTCTGAGTCCAGCATAACTGAGGACCATTCCTGGCCACCACAGTCAGAGGGGACACTGCTGAAGGAAGCATCGTGTCTCTTCTCTCTTCCCCCCGGGGCTGGGAACAGTGAGGATGGGCACGTTTGACTTGACTGATGTCGGTGAGAGAATTCAGCTCAGTGGTTGTATTCTGCCTTTTTCCCCATTTGTGATACCTCGTTGGCCATCTTCCTGACATGTTGTTATATCCCTGCCAGTCTCTGCCTTCCTGGAGCCCCAGCAAGGTTGTGCTTTGAAACAGAAGCACTGTATGACTTCCCTTGGTCCCTGATAGGATAAATTTCTGCTATCTCTAAGGACTGATTGGCTCACTGTGGCCAGTCCACTTGGATCCTATGCAGTTGAGTGGGTAAAAAGTCCTCAGCTAGGCTGGGGTCAGTTTTGCAGTGAAGTCACATTTCGTTTAGGAGTTAAATACATCTCTTTGTATTAAGTTTCCAGCTCATGTCTTGATGGTGGGGAAAAGCTGTTTTGAGTATAACTGAGTGGAATCTGCAAGGGGGAACTCCCCTGGGCATAAAAAGTAGGATTGTTGTGGAATAAAAGGAGGGAGACCTTTTACCATATAACTTTTTTTTTTTTTTTTGAGATGGAGTTTTGCTCTTGTTGCCCAGGCTGGAGTGCAATGGTGTGATCTCGGCTCACCACAACCTCCACCTCCCAGGTTCAAGCGAATCTCCTGCCCCAGCCTCCCTAGTAGGTGGGATTACAGGCATGTGCCACCATGCCCAGCTAATTTTGCATTTTTAGTAGAGACAGGGTTCCTGCATGTTGGTCAGGCTGGTCTTGAACTCCTGACCTCAGGTGATCTGCCTGCCTCGGCCTCCCAAAGTGCTGGGATTACAGGTATGAGCCACCATGCCCGGCAACTTTTTTTTTTGGAAATGGAGTTTCGCTGTGTCGCTCAGACTGGAGTGCAGTGGTGCGATCTTGGCTCACTTCATCCTCCCGCCTCCCAGGTTTAAGCAATTCTCTGCCTCTGCCTCCCAAGTAGCTGGGATTACAGGCGCCCGCCACCATGCTCAGCTAGTTTTTTTTGTATTTTTAGTAGAGACAGGGTTTCACTATCTTGGCCTGGCTGATCTTGAGCTCCTGACCTCGTGATCCACCTGCCTCGGCCTCCCAAAGTGCTGGGATTACAGGCGTGAGCCACTGCGCCCGGCCTCCATATAACTTTTTCCACTTTTGTAATTTTGAGTCTTGTGAACATATTGCATATTCAAAAATCAAAATAAGTAATAACACCCCCCAACATTATACTGGCCTTGAGAAGTCATCAACAGACTACCAGTTTTGAACTTCTGGGTTTTCCAGTGTATTGACTATAAATTTCCTAAGGTTGTGTGGTATAATAATGGCGAACTCCTAATGCCACTGTGGTAATTTCCAAGGCCCTGCTCTAAGGACTTTCTACCTGTGCTCATTTAAATCCTCACAACAGCCCTGTGGCTGGAGGGGGACTATTCATTATCCCCTGAGGTCACAAAGCTAAATAAGTGGCCGAATCAGGATTTGAACCCGGGCATTCGGGCTCTAGAATCTGTGTTCTTAGGCATGGTGGTTAAGATATAAAATCACTGAAGATGAATCAAAACATCACCGCCTCAGCTTTTGTTCTTTTTGGGGACTAGAGGGATTGGGTTTGCATCAATACAAATTAAGCTCCTTCCTCCCGCAGACCATTTCTCCTCAGATTAATTTGGCTCACTTGGACACGCCCGAGGCTCCTGACGTGTGTCCATCGCCAAGATTTCCCTTTTAAGGTTAATCTGAGCTATTTCATTTTTAGAGAATTATGATGACTTGTACCATTGGTCCGTTGAGTCGTATTCAGACTTCTGGGCAGAGTTCTGGAAGTTCAGTGGAATTGTCTTCTCACACACATATGATGAGGTAAGTAAGAGATTTTCCATGGACGTGATCTCTTTTTGTGGTCGTGCTTCAAAGTGAAATGCTAATTTTGGAGAATACTGAATCGTATCTTTTTACAACCTCATGCGGATAGGAAAAAGTCATTGCCCTAGAGAACTGGCATGAAATTATCACAGACCTCGTTGAGAACTTTACAGCCCGTTCATCCTCTGTTGGGTGGGGACCCCAGGCCCTGTCCTGGGAACTTGAGTGATCCTAAATAGTAGTTTTTTCGTTTGTTTTTAATTTTTGAATATTTGGGACTGGATGCAGTGGTTCACACCTGTAATCCCAGCAGCTGACAGACTAAGATGGGAGGATCCCTTGAGCCCAGGAGTTTGAGTGCAGGCTAGGCAATATAGCGAGATCCTGTCTCCAGAAAAATAAATTAACTGGGCAAGGTGGTGTATGCCTGTGGTCCCACCTACTCAGGAGGCTGAGGTGGGAGGATCGGTTGAGTCAGGAGGTCGAGGCTGTGATGAGCTGTGATTGCGCCACACTCCAGCCTTGGCAACAGAGACAGACACTCTCAAAAAAAAAGATTTAATTATGTTGAAGTACATATGTCATAAACTTTTATGTAACCATCTTAACTATTTTAAACTGTACACTTCAGTGATGTTAAGTACATTTACATTGTTGTAGGTTTTTTTTTTTTTTTTTTTGAGATGGAGTCTCGCTCTATTGCCCAGGCTGGAGTGCAGTGGGGCCATCTTAGCTTAGTACAACCTCTGCCTCCCGGGTTCTAGCAATTCTCCTGCCTCACCCTCCCAAGTAGCTGGGATTACAGGCACGCACCACCATGTCCAGCCTGTTGACCAGGCTGGTCTCAATCTCCTGACCTTGTGATCCGCCCACCTCAGCCTCCCAAAGTGCTGGTATTACAGGCTTGAGCCACTGCGCCCGACCATAGTTTTTTAAACTATTAGGAGTTTCTTTCTTTCTTTCTTTCTTTCTTTCTTTCTTTCTTTCTTTCTTTCTTTCTTTCTGTCTCTCTCTCTCTCTCTTCTTTCTCTTCTTTCTCTTCTTTCTTTTTTTTTTTTTTTCTGAGACAGAGTCTCGCTCTGTCGCCCAGGCTGGAGTGCAGTGGCCAGATCTCAGCTCACTGCAAGCTCCGCCTCCCGAGTTCCCGCCATTCTCTTGCCTCAGCCTCCGGAGTAGCTGGGACTACAGGCGCCCGCCACCTCGCCCGGCTAGTTTTTTTTTTTTTTTTTTTTTGAGACGGAGTCTCGCGCTGTCACCCAGGCTGGAGTGCTGTGGCCGGATCTCAGCTCACTGCAAGCTCCGCCTCCCGGGTTCACGCCATTCTCCTGCCTCAGCCTCCCGAGTAGCTGGGACTACAGGCGCCGCCACCTCGCCCGGCTAGTTTTTTGTAGTTTTTAGTAGAGACGGGGTTTCACCGTGTTAGTCAGGATGGTCTCAATCTCCTGACCTCGTGATCCGCCCGTCTCGGCCTCCCAAAGTGCTAGGATTACAGGCTTGAGCCACCGCGCCCGGCCCTGGCTAGTTTTTTGTATTTTTTAGTAGAGACGGGGTTTCACCGTGTTAGCCAGGATGGTCTCAATCTCCTGACCTCGTGATCCGCCCGTCTCGGCCTCCCAAAGTGCTGGGATTACAGGCTTGAGCCACCACGCCTGGCTCTTCCTTCCTTCCTTCCTTCCTTCCTTTCTTCTCTCTCTCTCTCTCTCTCTTTCTTTCTTTCTTTTTGAGACCGAGTCTTGCATTGTCACCCAGGCTGGAGTGCATCTCGGCTCACTGCAACCTCCACCTCCCGGGTTCAGGTGATTCTCTTGCCTCAGCCTCCAAGTAGCTGGAATTACAGGCGCCCGCCATCACGCCTGGCTAATTTTTGTATTTTTAGTAGAGGCGGGGTTTCACCATGTTGGCCAGGCTGGTCTTAAACTCCTGACCTCAGGTGATCTGCCTGCCTCAGCCTCCCAAAATGCTGGAATTACAGGCATGAGCCACTGCACTCTGCTGGAGTTTTGTTATTTTTTTAACCTGCAGTTTAGAAAAAACTTTTTAACTCTTTACACTGTAAATCAATAAATATCTGAGAAAAGGGAGTCCTGCCGTTCAAAGTCAAATTTATTGTCTGTTTGGGGCAAACCATTTTGAAATGTTGATCTTTTGGGACTTTGACAATAAAAATCAAGGTTCCAGCACCCCAAGGAAGGAAGCAAAGGCTGAAACTCCCAAAAGTTGTGGGCAAGGGGCAGCCGGTCCCGGAGCTTGCTCTCCTGGTTTCCGTGTGTCTGGGCAGAGCCTGATGTGTTGGGCGGCGTCTTTGTCTTCAGGATCTCTCATTGTGTAGATGCTTAATGAATATTTGTGGAACACATACATTACTGGGGATGGTTGTTTTCCCTTGGCATTAATCCCTACTTTCAGTTTCTAGCCTTTAAGCCAGTTCAGAGTTCAGTCCATAAAATGATTTAAAAATGCTCTGGGCCATGAGTGAGCTGGCTTCCCGGGAAGCAGAATCGCTTTTGCTGATTTGTGGCGTAGGACTCATGTTGTGTGTGTCTTGGTGTGTTGTTCTCTACAGGTTGTGGACACATCGAAAGGAATCGCAGATGTCCCCGAGTGGTTCAAAGGCAGTCGGCTTAACTATGCAGAAAACCTCCTGCAGCACAAAGAGAATGACAGAGTTGCCCTTTACGTTGCAAGTGAGTCCTGATGGTGAGACCCGAGGTTTCCTCTGTGGAAGTTCTAGATGGGTGCGTGCATGCGGTGCCACATAGTTGGAGAGACAGGATTTCCAAACCATATTTTGGCACCTTTCTGACATAATTAAGATTTCTCTTGACTTTATTTTTGCTGGGGAGGGGAGAGGGCCAGTGTGTGGTCATGCTTTATGGGCAAAATGGAGATACTCAAGTAACTAGCTTGTGTCACAGAGAAAGTTAGTGATGAAACTGTAACTAGAATCTCTTCCCATTGGCTTTTCCTTTTAAAATAAAGTTGAGGCCCGGCGTGGTGGCCCAGGCTGGAGTGCATTGGCATGATCATGGATGGCTCCCTGCAGCCTCAGTCTCCCGGGCTCAAGCAATCCTCCCACCTCAGCTTCCTGAGTAGCTGGGACTATAGACACACACCACTATGCATGGCAGATTTTCTGTTTTTTTTTTTTTTTTTCCAGGGTCTTGCTATGTTGCCCAGGCAGGTTTTGAAATCTTGGGCTCAAGCAGTGCTCTCATCTTGGTTTCCCAGACTGTCGGCATTTCAGACATGAGCCACTGTACTCGGCTCCTGTGCAGCTTTTAACAATTTATTAGTATTTTTATTTTTATTTATTTGTTTATTTTTTGAGACGGAGTCTCGCTCTGTCGCCCAGGCTGGAGTGCGGTGGCCGGATCTCGGCTCACTGCAAGCTCCGCCTCCTGGGTTCACGCCATTCTCCTGCCTCAGCCTCCCGAGTAGCTGGGACTACAGGCGCCTGCCACCTCGCCCCGCTAGATTTTTGTATTTTTTAGTAGAGACGGGGTTTCACCGTGTTAGCCAGGATGGTCTCGATCTCCTGACCTCATGATCCGCCCGTCTCGGCCTCCCAAAGTGCTGGGATTACAGGCTTGAGCCACCGCGCCTGGCCTATTATTATTTTTAAATTGTATGTTCAGCAAGAGCTTATTGAACACTCATTGTGTCTAAGACATCTTGCGATGTAAGACTCAAAAATAAACTGAAGTCGTGTTCTGCCTCCAGAATATTACATTCTAATCATGGAAATAAGGCCAACGTACACAGAAACAGTTGACAATCTGTATTAAATGCCAAAATGAGTCTCCGAGTTGGCAATTTTTTTTTTTTTTTTTGAGATGGAGTCTTCCTCTGTTGCCCAGGCTGGAGTGCAGTGATCTAGGTTTGCTGCAACCTCTGCTTCCTGGGTTCAGGTGATTCTTCTGCCTCAGCTTCCCGAGTAGCTGGGATTACTGGTGCCCGCCACTAGGCCCGGCTAATTTTTGTATTTTTAGTAGAGACAGGGTTTCACCATGTTGGCCAGGCTGGTCTCGAACTCCTGACCTCAGGTGATCCGCCCGCCTCAGCCTCCCAAAGTGCTGGGATTACAGGTATCAGCCACTATGCCTGGCCTGAGTTGGCAATTTTTATTAGAAGCCAGAGAAAGATTAATTCACCGTGGTGTAAAATACTCATCAGAAAATGAATTTCCGTTTTCTTAAATTTCCAAGAAACTTCCCTCACTCCCTAGATCAGCATAAAAAACTAAACCACTGGAAACAGGCAGTGAGTGGCCCTGCCCAGGCTACAGAGCAGGGCCTCCCTTCTGCCATTGTGGGAAGGACCAAAAGACGCTGTGCAGTTGTTAAAGATCCTGGCAGTCCAGTTCCCACCGAGACCTACTGGAACACATCTTCCAGGGTTGGGGCCCAGGCCTCCATGTATTTTCAAAGCCCATGGGTACTTCTGATGCACATTCCTGGTGAAGAGCCATGGAGCAAAGTCTTGACATACCATTTGGGCTGGTCAGTGTTCCACTGCTGTCTTCCTTGGTTCTCAGCCTTGACACAGGGCAGAGTAGATGGGTGGTCTGGGGTCAGGGCTCCGACTGGCTCTCCCTTGCCCTTTGGGTGCCTACCTGTCTGTTCATCCATTCGTTCCTCAAATCTGTATTAAATGCCTCCTGAGGGCTGGGCGCAGTGGCTCACGTCTGTAATCCCAGCACTTTGGGAGGCCAAGGCGGGCGGATCACCTGAAGTCAGGAGTTCAAGACCAGCCTGGCCAACATAGTGAAACCCCGTTTCTACTAAAAATACAAAAAATTAGCCAGGTATGGTGGTGGGCACCCATAGTCCCAGCTACTCGGGAGGCTGAGGCAGGAGAATCACTTGAATCCGGGAGGCGGGGGTTGCAGTGAGCTGAGATTGTGACATTGCACTCCAGCCTGGGTGACAGAGCGAGACTCCATCTCAAAAAAAAAAAAAAAAAAAAAGCCTCTGTGAAAGGTGCTGGGAAGACAGCACCTTGAATAAGATAGACAAGCTCCCTGCCCTGGGAGGGGCCCATGTTCTGAGGGGAAAGCATGGTGGTTTAGCCATAAATAAGAAAACATATGCTTGGAAGAATAAGCATCGTGATGGAAAAGGTATGATGGGGTGGGGTGCAGGGCTGTTTTAGACAGGGCTACCAGGGAAAGCCTGTTTGAAGGAGTTGACGGAACTTGAAGAAGAAGAAGAAGCCTTCCTCTGGCTGACCCCTGTACCTGGAATCTCCTCCTCCTACCTCTGCAGAAGTCATGTTCCCAGGCACAGGGAACAACCAGAAGAAGGCCCTGGGCTGGAGGAGGCTCTATGGCTGTGGGGAACAGCCAGGAAGGCTGAGCTGGGGGGCCTCGGTTGTGGGTCCAGGAGTGTGGGGAGGTGTGAGAGGGAGTGGGCCATCCTCAGGGTTGTGAGCAAGGGCTGGGTGATCCTGTGGTGACCTGGCTGCTGGGTGGAGAATGGGAAGGGGTTGCATCATGGGAAACGAGACTTTGGAGACTGCTCCGTGCTCCATCTCTGTGTCCCCAGGGTCACTCCTCTGACAGTGGCAGAGGTGGCTTAGAGGCAAGATTCTGGGGCTTGTGGATGTGTCCACCAGTGGTACCAGGCTTTCAGGAAAACTGTGATATTAAGTCCCAGCTTCATAAAGATGGATGAGTGAGAACATTGCCTCCAGGATTTCTTTAAATTCTTTAAGTCGAATGAGTTCCCTCACTGTTTCAGAAGACTTGGTTTACACCACTATTTCAGGAGTGTGCTGGCTGTGTAACTAGGCAGGCCCTCAGCCTGTCCATGGGAATCTTCAGACATTAGTCTGGGGCAGACCCGGGTGGGAGAGTCAGTGGACCCAGGCTCTGGGAAGGGGAATGGTGGGAGTTAGAGATTTTTTTTTTCCTTTTTTTCTTTTTTCTTTTGAGACAGGGTCTTACTCTCTTGCCTAGGCTGGAGTGCAGTGGCACGATCGTGGCTCACTGCAGCCTCGACTTCCCAGGCTCAAGTGATCCTCCCGAGTAGATGGGATCACAGGCATGCACCACTGTGTCTGGCTAATTTTTTTTTTTTTTAAGATTTTTTGGGCCGGGCGCGGTGGCTCAAGCCTGTAATCCCAGCACTTTGGGAGGCCGAGACGGGCGGATCACGAGGTCAGGAGATCGAGACCATCCTGGCTAACACGGTGAAACCCCGTCTCTACTAAAAATACAAAAAATTAGCCGGGCGAGGTGGCGGGCGCCTGTAGTCCCAGCTACTCCGGAGGCTGAGGCAGGAGAATGGCGTGAACCCGGGAGGCGGAGCTTGCAGTGAGCTGAGATCCGGCCACTGCACTCCAGCCTGGGTGACAGAGCAAGACTCCGTCTCAAAAAAAAAAAAAAAAAAAAGATTTTTTGTAGAAATGAAGCTTTGCCATGTTGCTCAGGCTGGTCTCAAACTCCTGGGCTCAAGCAATCCACCCGCTTTGGTCTCCCAAAGTGCTAGGATTACAGGCATTAGCCACCATGCCCAGCCAGCTCTTTTCTTCCAATTGGCATATAATTCATATACCACAGAAATACCCTTTTGAAGCACACAGCTCAGTGGTTTTTAGCATTTTCAAGAGGTTGTGCAGCCACCACCCTTAGTTCCAGAACATTTCCATTTTCCAAAAGGAAACCCCGTATCATTTAGCAGTCACTCCCTGTTCCTGCCTCCGCCAGCTCCTGGCACCCATCTCTCCGCTTTCTTTCATGGGTTTCCCTGTGTTCTGGACATTTTGTATAATTGGATCATACAATACGTGGCCTTTTGTGATTGGCTGCTTTCGCTCAGCACAGTGTTACCAAGGTTCATCCACATTGTAGCGTGGATTAGTATTTCATTCCTTTCATGTCCTAATAATCTTCCACAGTACGGACAGACCATATTTCACTGATCCCTAAGAGGCTTCTATGAGCCTGGCCTGCCCCAGGCACTGCAGTGCACGTGGGAACCTCCCTAGGGTGCCAGCCCAGTCACCTCTTTCGTAATCCTGAGGAGGAGAACGAGGACGCTGCGTCTCTTTTCTTGTCCTGGTCCTTTTAAATGCGTGTGCTTTAACCCAATGTCTCAGACGCTTCATGAGGTCCTGGTTTCTCCTGGAAAGTGGGAACAGTCAAATGTGAATCTTCTTAAGAAAAAGCCCCAAAACCCAAAACTAAAAATGTAAACCCCACACTAAAAAACTAAAAATAGACTTGATTCCCAGTGATGAAATAAGCCAGTCTTCCCAGAACTTGTAATACAGGTGTCTGAGTGGAGACTGAACTGGGTGGGGTGTCTCTCTCCCTCTCAGTTATATACAGTATTGGCTGAACCCAGCCAGTTGCCTTTTATTTTTTTAAACCCAGCCCTGTCTTGAGGGTGGGTTAGGGAGGCAGGGTTATAATTCTGTGTCCGTTTCACACCCCCACCCCTTTTTACCTTAGCGTCTTTCCTCTTCACTTCCACCATCTCTTCCCTTTTAAATATTTGAGCCCCCTTCCTTTTTAAATTATTTTTAAGTTGTTATTTATTTATTTATTTATTTATTTTGAGACGGAGTCTCGCTCTGTCTCCCAGGCTGGAGTGCAGTGGCACGATCTTGGCTCACTGCAAGCTCTGCCTCCTGGGTTCACACCATTCTCCTGCCTCAGCCTCCCAAGTAGCTGGAACTACAGGTGCCCGCCACCACGCCTGGCTAATTTTTTGTATTTTTAGTAGAGATGGGGTTTCACCATGTTAGCCAGGATGGTTTTGATCTCCTGACCTTGTGATCCGCCCACCTTGGCCTCCCAAAGTGCTGGGATTACAGGTGTAAGCCACTGCACACGGCCTTTTTATTTTATTTTATTTTTTTTTAAGATGAAGTCTTGCTCTGTCACCCAGGCTGGAGTGCAGTATCATGATCATGGTTCACTGCAATCTCCACCTCCCCAGTTCAAGTGATCCTTCCACCTTAGCCTCCCCAGTAGCTAGGGTTGCACGCATACGCCACCACACCGGCTAATTTTTCTAGTTTTAGTCGAGATGGGGTTTCTCCTCATGTTGGCCAGGCTGGTCTTTAACTCCTGACCTCAAGTCATCCGCCTGCCTCAGCCTCCAAAAGTGTTGAGATTACAGGTGCAAGCCACCATGCCTGGCAGAGCCCTTTCTTTTAATGAACTCTTTCCTTCCTTATAATTGCAATGGGAATAAGGACCCTCAAGCCAGTGATCACAGTTAGTTTATAAATCGCATCCCTTACTTAAGCAGGGGTCTGAGCAGCCGATTATTGGCTCGGGGGCTTTAAGATCATTGTGTTTGTTTTCTGCATGTTTTCCTGACTTGTTCCTTACTCACCCAGCTGGGTACAGGTGCTCACAGAGCTCTGCTCTATGCTCAGGCGTTCTCAGCAGAACTCATCTCTCCTGTGGGTAATCCCCGTCGAGGCCATGCAATGCCCTATTTAAAAAGATACATGTATGTGCACAATTGCCTTCATGCTCCAGCGAGTGGAGCAAATGACATGCATTAGCCCATCCGTGTTGAGATTGTTAGAACAGCTGCCTGCGCAGCACATTTCGCTTTTGAAGAGTAGCTATCAGCTTACCAAGTATTTTCACACGATAGAAAGTTTTCTGGGCTGCGAATGTGGGAGAGGTAACGAAAAGGCTACCCCAGGGCAGCAAAGAAAGGATAAAGGGCACACACCTACAACTCTAGGCAAATAGACAAAAAAAAAAAAAAAGATCACTTTCTGTGTTTCATGTAACATTTCTCCCTCCCTTCCTTCCCTCCTTTCCTTTCTTTCCTTTCTTTTATTTCTTTTTGACAGGGTCTCACTCTGTTGCTCAGGCTGGAGTGCAGTGGTACGAACATAGATCACTGCAGCCTTAAACTTCTGGGCTCAAGTGATCCTCCCATCTCAACCTCCCAAGTAGCTAGGGCTACAGGTGTACACCACCACGCCTGGCTAGTTTTAATTTTTTTTTTTTTTTTTCCAAGACAGGGTCTTACTCTGTCGCCCAGGTTGGAGTGCAGTGGTATGATCTCAGCTCATGGCAGCCTCAACCTCCTGAGCTCAGGTGATCCTCCCACTTCAGTATCCTGAGTAGCTAGGACTACAGGTGTGCACCACTATGCTCGGCTAATATTTTAAAAAATTTTTTGTAGAGACGAGGTTTTACTATGTTGCCCAGGCTGGTCTCGAACTCCTGAACTCAAGCAACCTGCCCAGCTTGGCTTCCCAAAGTGCTGGCATTAACAGGCATTCGCTACCCTGCCTAGCCTTAGTTTTAACATTTTTTTGTAGAGTCTCACTATCTTACCCAGGCTGGTCTTGAACTCCTAACCTCATGTGATCTTCCTGCCTTAACCTCTCAGAGAGCAGGGATGATAGACATGAGCCCCTCTGTCAGCCTATATAACATTCTTGAAATGATAGAATTATAGAACTAGAGAATATGTAAGTGATTGCCCGGGGTGAGGGTGGTGTAGGGGTCAGGGATGACTATACAGGGGCAACAGGAGGGAAGGGCTTGGGGTGGTGGAAATGTCCTATGTCTCAATTGTGGTGGTTGCAGGAAATTCCGTAAGGTGACAAAGAACCTCGCACATGCATTTTGCATCCATGTCTATTTCCTGGAACCACACACATGCACATTGCATCCACATCTGTTTCGTGAAACCACACACATGCACACTGCATCCACATCTATTTCGTGTAACCACGCACATGTACGTTGCATCCACATCTATTTCGTGGAACCATGCACATGTATGTTGCATCCACGTCTGTTTCCTGGAAACACACACATGCACATTGCATCCACATGTGTTTTGTGAAACCACACACATGCATGTTACATCCATGTCTGTTTCCTGGAACCACACACATGCATGTTACATCCATGTCTATTTTGTGGAACCACACACATGCACGTTGCATCCACGTCTGTTTTTTCTTTTTGTTTTTGTTTTTTTTTTTGAGACGTAGTCTTGCTCTGTCGCCCAGGCTGGAGTGCAGTGGCCGGATCTCAGCTCACTGCAAGCTCCGTCTCCCTGGTTCACGCCATTCTCCTGCCTCAGCCTCCCGAGTAGCTGGGACTACAGGCGCCCGCCACCTCGCCCGGCTATTTTTTTTTTTGTATTTTTTAGTAGAGACGGAGTTTCACCGTGTTAGCCAGGATGGTCTCGATCTCCTGACCTCGTGATCCGCCCGTCTCAGCCTCCCAAAGTGCTGGGATTACAGGCTTGAGCCACCGTGCCCGGCCTATCCACGTCTGTTTTGTGGAACCACACACATGCACGATGTATCCACGTCTCTTTTGTGGAACCACACGCATGTTGCATCCATTTCTGTTTCCTGTCTTTGCTGTTGTACTCTAGCTATGGAGGATATAACCACTGGGGAAGCTGAGTGAGGGGTCATGGGACCTCTCTGTACTTTCTTTGAAACTTCGTGTGAATCTGTAATTATTAAAAAAAAAACAACCTACAATTATAATCAAAGGATTCTTCCGTTAATAAAAGCATTCCCAGTAGAAAATCTTATTTATTTAGAGACAGGTTCTTGCACTGTCGCCCAGACTGGAGGTCAGTGGTGTAATCATGACTCATGTGATCCTTCACCTCAGCCTCCCGAGTAGCTGGGACTACCGACGCGTGCCACCATGCCTGGCTCATTTTTACATTTTCAGTAGAGATGGAGGTCTCACTCTGTTGTCAGGGCTGGTCTTAAACTCCCCGGCTCAGGCAATCCTGCCACCTCAGCCTCCCAAAGTGCTGAGATCATAGGCATGAGCCCCTGCACCCAGCCCAATAGAGAATCTTTGTGCAGCGCATGGTGTTAGTGTATTTACTCGGCTGGCTCTCACACAGCCTTTCTTCTGCGTGAAGTTAAGTTGACCTGTATCTTGCTTGTGTTCCTTGCGTCTGTTTTCCCTGGGTGTGGATTAATAACCTGCATTGAAATAGGTGGGATTTTTCATTCAGTGTCTGGCTTGCAACTTTTCTTTTTGCGGTGGTCTGTGTACAATTTACTCTTTTTCTCTTTCCAGGGGAAGGCAAAGAGGAAATTGTGAAGGTGACTTTTGAAGAGCTGAGGCAAGAAGTGGCTTTGTTTGCAGCAGCAATGAGGAAAATGGGTGTGAAGAAAGGAGATCGGGTCGTTGGTAAGTATTTTGGGTGCTGGTGATGGTTTGAGGGAGGAGACCAAGCTAGAATGGGTGGTGTGAAGGTCAAGACAACTTTTGAATGAGGTGGAGTCATGTTGTGTTACATGGAACCTCGTGGGACTTGGACTCTAAATGCAAGGCAAAAAAAGAGACGAAGGAAAATTGCTGAAAGAATATGCTGCTCTGCGAAGTCAGGAATTTGCTTTGCTTTGTTCCCTGCTTTGTCCCAGAGCCTGAAACAATTCCAAGAACATCAAGGGAGTGCATTCAATGTGGGCTTGCTGGAGGAATGAAGGCGCGTTCAATATGGGCTTGCTGGAGGAATGAAGCCGCATTTAGGAGTTAGCCCTGCAGTGGGGCAGGGCAGGAAAGGGCAGTCCGGGCAGCAGAAATGGCCTGTGAAAGGCCTGGAGGCAGCGAGCAGGAGGCGTCTATATGAGCTCTGTGGGGTGGAACATGGAGGGCAGGAGGTGGAGCAGGTGCCCCGGTCTGATCCCAAAGGCCTCGTCAACCTTCTTCTGCTCTGCCTAGTTTCCTGAGGTGCTGGTCCGTTCTGACCGCCCTTCCTGCCTTGAGCCATAAAGCAAGGGAAGTAGGACTGAAAAGCAGGCCCCAATCGGGGATTGTTCTAGAAGGAGCAGGGGCTGGAATCTGTAGACCTTGAGGTGTGGCTTGTCTTCCTGCTCTGGGCTGGGGCCCTCCTTTGTTCCCTGGGATAGCAACTGAGAATTTCCCACCGAGAACTACTTAGGTATTTTTCTTTTCTTTTTTTTTTTTTCTGAGATGGAGTCTCGCTCTGTCACCCAGGCTGGAGTGCCGTGGCGCGATCTCGGCTCACTGCAACCTCCGCCTCCCGGGTTCATGCCATTCTCCTGTCTTAGCCTCCCGAGTAGCTGGGATTACAGGTGCCCGCCACCATGCCCGGCTAATTTTTTTTTTTTTGGTATTTTTAGTAGAGATGGGATTTCATTGTGTTAGCCAGGATGGTCTCGATCTCCTGACCTTGTGATCCGCCTGCTGGCCTCCCAAAGTGCTGCGATTACAGGCGTGAGCCACCACGCCCAGTCCTACTTAGGTATTTTTCTTACAATTTTCCTTTCACCTTGACTTCTGGAAAAAATGTAAAGGCCTGTGCATGGACCCGTTCTTTACCCCAAGCAACTTGTTAGTTAATTGAGATGCAGGTAGGTGTGTACATGGGGATGAGCAGGTGTAGACAAAGGAGATTTATCTTCCAGTGCAGCCCTGGTGGTTGGGGCTCCCGACCTCCCTCCCTTTCCCCTCCGTATCATGGGACAAGGACCACAGGAGTTGGGTGGCAGGAAAAGCCACTGGGGAGGGGCTTGGGCTTTGGAGCCTTGGTGTTTGGCATAGGTGTGCCTCTCCCGAGGGAACTTACTGCAGACTGCTGTTCAGCTTGTTTGCAAAGAGGCGGGAGGAGCTGGGCAGCCTTGTTGTCTATAAGTGCAGTAAGCGGCTGGACCAAGAATCCTGTGCGCCGGGCCCCACTACCCTGCCCCGCCTCCCCCTTGAGTAACAGGACTGGGCATGGAGTTAGTGCTTAGCCTTTGATAGCTGACTAGAAAGGAATCCAGTGATGGGCATGCCAGCTGCCTCCTGTCTCAGCCCGCGGCGGCCTGTTCTCCTTTGGCCTATCCTCAGGGTTTACCCTGGTTCGTCGGGGTTGCCGCTCAAACGTTACCTCCTCAGAGGCCGTTCCTGGTCAGCCTTCGAAAAATGCATCCCACTCTTCCTGCACCTGCTTTCATCGTAGTCCCATGGCTCACCTGAAACTGCAGGGATCTTGGTGTGTTTGTGTGCATGTGTCCTTGGTACTAGAGGGCAGGGGCTCTGTTTTCTCCTCACTGCTGTATCTTACTTCATAGAGAGTGCCTGGCACCCAGCAGCATCTAAGAAATGTTTATTGAATGAATGATTATGGGTATTGGGCTGATCATCAGAGCAGGCTTGTTTTTTTTTTGTTCTTTTTGAGACAGGGTCTCACTCTGTTGCCCAGGCTGGACTGCAGTGGCATGATCATGGTTCACTGCAGCCTTGAACTCCTGGTCTCAAGGGCTCCTCCCACCTCAGCCTCCTGCGTAGCTGGGACTAGAGGCACATGCCACCATGCCTGGCTAATTTTTGTATTTGTCGTAGAGACAGGGTCTCACTATGTTGTCCAGGCTGGTCTCAAACTTCTGGGCTCAAGAGATCCTCCTGCCTTGGCCTCCTAAAGTGTTGGGATTACAGGCGTGAGCCGCTGTGTCTAGTCACAAAGCAGGCATTTTTGAGGCTGAAACCTCACTTTTTGGGTTATTCTTGGTCTGATTTAATCTGTACACTTTTTTTTTTTTTTGAGACGGAGTCTCGCACTGTCGCCCGGGCTGGAGTGCAGTGGCCGGATCTCAGCTCACTGCAAGCTCCGCCTCCCGGGTTTACGCCATTCTCCTGCCTCAGCCTCCCGAGTAGCTGGGACTACAGGCGCCCGCCACCTCGCCCGCCTAGTTTTTTTTTGTATTTTTTAGTAGAGACGGGGTTTCACCGTGTTAGCCAGGATGGTCTCGATCTCCTGACCTCGTGATCCGCCCGCCTCGGCCTCCCAAAGTGCTGGGATTACAGGCTTGAGCCACCGCGCCCAGCCATCTGTACACTTTTAAGGTCTTGCAAAGGAATGCAAAATGTTCTAACTCCAGTTTTTTTTTTTTTTTCCTTCCAATTCTCATTTAAAGAAATCTTCTTTTGGGCCGGGCGCGGTGGCTCACATCTGTAATCCCAGCACTTTGGGAGGCCGAGACGGGCGGATCACGAGGTCAGGAGATCGAGACCATCCTGGCTAACACGGTGAAACCCCGTCTCTACTAAAAAAATACAAAAAAACTAGTCGGGCAAGGTGGCGGGTGCCTGTAGTCCCAGCTACTCGGGAGGCTGAGGCAGGAGAATGGCGTAAACCCGGGAGGCGGAGCTTGCAGTGAGCCGAGATCCGGCCACTGCACTCCAGCCTGGGCAACAGAGCGAGACTCCATCTCAACAACAACAACAACAAAAATCTGCTTTTGAAGCAAACATTTCTGAGTGAAGGAGAGACAGAGCAGGTTATATTGGGGACAGTCAGGGTTCCTCTGGGCTGTGCTTTCTTTGAGGAGACACCTGGCCGCGACACCCTGGACTTTTCAGAGTTGAGCTGGTCCCTTGTGCCCCAGCCGTTTCATGGGTCTCAGTTGGATACCAATTTGACCTGATCACAGTTACTAGGATTTGGGACTTTGAGTTTCCCAGAAAACACTAGAAAATGATTCTGTGGATTAAATGGGGTTGGATGCTTTAGAGTCTTGGAAAGATGGAGTTAAAGCTGTGCCTAGGTCCGTTTTCCTTTGTCTGTGAAGTGGTCCCCAGGGTTGGGGTCTGATGTGCCATGGGAGAAGGGCCAGCTCCTCCTCACTTGTCAGCCACACGGAGTCAGCTGGTTAAGCAGCCTCCCCTGGGCACCGAGGCCTGCCCTGCCCCTGGGGGTGACAGTCTTGAGATGCTTCAGTTTACACTCACAGCCAAGTCTCATCTTTGTGGCAAACTCAGTAAACGCCATCCATCTGCCAGATGTGGGTGGAACCCCATGGTGGTGTGACCCCTGCCCCTTGGATGCTTATGGCCCAGCAGGGGAGACGCATGTGAATGTAGACAAACAGAAATACCCACTGCAGGGGGAGAAGGCGGGACAAAGGGAGCCAGCCGACCAGGGACCGCTGCGGGCGCACCTGGGCAGCTGCACCTTGCTCTGATGAGGCCTTGGCCGTGGCCCTTTGTCTCGGGACTGCCTTCTGCCTGACTGTACAGGTCCTTTCCTCTGGAATGTGTAGAGTGAGCTGGTCAATTGATCATAGTTTCTGTGGCCATGAGGATTCCCTGCCTCTGTTGTCACAAAAGCCAGCCAGCTAGGTGGTGGAGGGCCTGAGGACTCTGCCCTCTATGGGCTTGAATATGGCTCTTGACAGTACTGCTTGTGTTCTTCATTCCCTCTCCTCTCTATCCATCCAACCAACGATCCACCAGTCCACCTGTCTGTGCAGCTCTCCATCAACCCATCCATCTGCCCATCCATCTATCCATCCTTCTCTCCACCTACCCATCCATCCGTCATCCATCCATCTATCCATCCATTCATCTATCCTCCACCCATCATCTACGCATTCATCCATCTGTCTTCCATTTGTCATTCCTCCTCCATCATTTATCTAACCATCCATCTATCCATCCATCCATCCATCTATACATTCTTCTCTCCATCTACCCATTTACCCATTATCCATCTATCCATCCATATATCTATCCTCCACTCGTCATCTGTCCATTCATCCACCCATCCTCCATTCATCATCCCTCATACATCATCCATCCAAGTATCCATCCATCCGTCTATACATTCTTCTCTCCACCTACCCATCCATCCATCATCCATCTATCCATCCACTCATCTATCCACCCATTATCTACCCATTCATCCATCCATCTTCCATTTATCATCCATCACTTATCCATCCATCTGTCCATCTATCCAACTATCCATCCATGCATCCATCCAACTGTCTATACATTCTTCTCTCTACCTACCCATTCACCTGTCATACGTCTCTCCATCCACTCATCTCTCCTCCACCCATTATCTACCCATTCATCCATTCATCTTCCATTCATCATCCCTCATACATCATCCATCCAACTATCCATCCATCCAACTATACATTCTTCTCTCTACCTACCCATTCACCCATCATCCATCTGTCCATCCATTTATCCATTCTCCATCTGTCATCCATCCATTCATTCATCCATCCATCCTCCATTCATCATGCATCATCCATCCATCCATCCATGCATCCTTTCTTCTTTCCATCCATCCATCCATCTGTCCATCCATCCATCTGCCAGCCAGCAAATATCTGAGGACCCTTGATGTGCAGGGCATGGTGAAAGGCATTTGGTAAAGAAAAGAACAAGACACACAAAGTCCCAGCCCTCATGTGAGAACCAGATACTAAACAACCAGTTACACAGGTGATTATTCATTTGCAGTTATGCTAAGTTTGGTGAAGGAGAAATACAGTGTGCTTTGAAGGTTACTAGTTGGGGGACCTGAGTTCACCAGGTTGGGGGCAAGACGGCCTTGGAGAAGGCTGGTCTGAGGAAGTTTCAATTGAGTGAAGAGCTGCAGGATGAGCGCACACTGAGTGGAGACTGCTGGTGTGCATGGAGGAGTGTTCAGCAGATCAGACAGCTGTGCAAAGGCCCTGAGGCAGGAGGCGATTAGGACAACTGAGGAGTCGGAAGAAGGCTGCTGTGACCAGATCCCAGGGAGAGAGGGGGAGCAGAGGGAGGAGAGGCCACAGGGTCACTGTCATCAGAGCATGGAGAATGGATTGCAGGGGGATGGTGGGGAGTGGACAGGCTGGCAGCAGGCGATTTAGCTGGGTGGGGGATGGTGGTCAGGATCCTCAGGCAGTTCAAAGCCAGCCCCCTTCCCACTCTGACCCTGGCTCTCAGAGCAACCTTTTGGATGTCTGCTGCCTCCCATATACCCTGAACCCAAGGCTTCTTCCTGTGTTTTCTCCACAGGTTATTTACCCAACAGTGAGCACGCTGTTGAGGCCATGCTGGCTGCAGCAAGCATTGGCGCCATCTGGAGCTCCACGTCCCCAGACTTTGGTGTGAATGTGAGTCAGGGTCTGTGGCAGAGGGGGCACCCCTTGCCCTGTGAGCTTCCTGGGTAGGGGCTGTAGGGGCTGAATTCCCAGGGGAGCCAGATAGCAGCGTGAGCCTAGCAGGAGGAGGTAGCGTTGCAGCGGCCTCTGTGGGGAAAGAAGCCAGAAAGACGTGTCTCGTTCTTCCTTTCAGGCAGTCCTGACGTGTGCCCGCTCCCCACCGTGCTCATGGAAGACCTGGGCAGGTGGCTTATGCAGCAGCCAGTGTTGTTAAGGGCTAGTGAGGTCTAGCCCTGTCTTCCTCACCTGGGACTTAGTGACCACGTGAGGTTTGCTAAGTGTGTGTCCTCTGAGGACAGTTTTTTAGATTTTTGTTCTCAAAGTCTTGCTTGCAGGTGTTCCCCGGGACCTCCTTGTGTTGCTTTCTGCTGTTTCCAGCCCCTTCCTCTGGACCTGTGCTCGTGCCGTGTGGGTGTGCACTCTGGGAGGGCAGCCTCTCTGTCCCCAAACCGCC
The DNA here is from genome assembly GCF_009764315.1 of Trachypithecus francoisi. Lineage (NCBI taxonomy): Eukaryota > Metazoa > Chordata > Mammalia > Primates > Cercopithecidae > Trachypithecus > Trachypithecus francoisi. The sequence continues at coordinate 8,066,850 of NW_022681456.1, read as the reverse complement.
CCAGGGTGTGTCCAGCTGCCCAGAGTGGCCCAGGCAGGGCCGGAAGCATGTGCTGATCCCCACTGTGGCCCCCTCGGCCTCTAAATCCCTCCACAGAGCAAATGAAGTAGCCGCAGAGTGGGTCTTCCTGGGGCCCCCACTCCCCAGCCAGGGCCCTCTCCTGGCTGCAGAGCCTTGGACGTCAGGGACCTTCAGGAGCCATGAGACTCTGTTACAGGACGTGCAGCATCCGGGTCCCTGACTGCTTCTCCTGGTGCCAGCTGCCTCTGTTCTGGGCCAGGCCCTGTGCTCTGCGTCAGTCAGCAGCACCAGCTGCAAGTATGGCTGCTGGCCCTTTAAAGCCCAGCGCCTGGACTTGGTGTCTGTGCTTGTCCACAGGGGAGGCTTTTGGGTGTGAGCTTAGAAATCATGTCCACTTAGAGGCTTGCTTTTCCAGTAAGATTTTGCAGGAGGAGTCTCCTTTCTCCACACCATGGAAGGAGAGATCAGACACAGGCCTGGAGGAGTGAGACTGGCCGGCCATGCGTCAGGCTGTGGCACCAGCCGGGCTGAGCATGGAGCCCTGCTGGGTTCAGGGAGGGCGTGGCCACCTTGTAGATCCGGACTCTGGCTGGATGGCATTGCCTTGCCTTCTAGAACTTTCCTGTGTTCTTTCCCAGGCCATCTCACCCCAGGACCTCCCCAGGTCAGCAGGGACTGACCTGAGACAGAAACTCAACCTGTGGTCTCTCCTGTCCCCAGGGCCCTCTGTGGGGGCTGCCTAGGCTGCTGGGGCCAGTGGTGTCCTTGTGGGAGGGTCTGGAGGGGTGGGGTTTCTGGACACTCAGACCCCTCAGCTGACCTTGAACCAGGCTATCCAGGGCAGAGGGAAGGGCCCCAGGGTGAGATGGCAGATGGCCAGGTGTGCTCAAGGCCGGGCAGGCTGGCTGCCTCTGCTCCACGCAGCTTCCTTGATCAGTGTCCTTGGGCAAGCGCCCTGGTGTCCCCAGAGGGTGAACGGCAGCAATGTTAGTGCAAGTGCAGGGAGCCCGTGCAGATGGCAGGGGCCACGTTTGTGTGGAGCTGGGGACAGGGTGTAACCCTCCAGGCCAGCCCAGTAAGTGTTAGCTACTGTTAACTAGTTGGGAGATGGGTGTGTTTTTAGTTAAATGATGACTGACGTTTTGTAAATGGGTTGTGAGAGGCTGGGAGAGCCATGTGTGGCAGGGGAGTGATCATGGCCTCCCAGGGCTGGAATGTAGCCCCCTGGAGAGGTGATAGCAGAGCTCCTGGAATGGTGTCTTTGGTGGTGTGTCTGAGGCCAGGGGGCGGAGGGAGGGAGAGCCTCTGACTCTGCGTGGCTGCGGTGGCGGGGCTGGACCCCAGCCTGTCTCACAGCTGCATCCAGCCTTGCTGGGTCGTTGTCCTTTGCGTGTCACTCCCTGCAGACTCCAGTCCAGCAGGATCTGCCCATCCTGGCAGGGCCCAGGAGGGATGCATGGCTCTGTAGCAAACATGGTCTCTGGGACACTGCTTCCTGGCTGGGGTTGGTCCAGGGTTTTCTGGAATCACAGCCTCCCTGAGCCGCCTCTGGAGCGGGAAGTGTTGGCCAAGCTGCTGGGCGCACTAGATGGCAGCATGGCTCTGCTCACCCCGTGGCTCCCGCAGCCTCTGGGAAGAGAATAGTCCCAGGCGTCGCGGCTACCTCTCAGGTTAGAAAACAAGGCCACCCGCCCTCCTGCTGAGATGCTTCTCTCTGTCCCTCATTTTGCTAGTGTCCGAGGTATAGTCTCCATCCTGCCGGAGACGGGGGTGTGTATGACATGCGTTACTCGCACTCGAACCAAGATCCCGCCGGTTGGCAGGGAGTCTGTCGGCATTTGGCGGCTTCATGGCAGGCATTATTGGGCAGCACTCCTGGCCGCACGCACCCAGCGTGGGAGGCCCTGCGTGGATGCCATGTGGCACAGCGCTGGGTCCCACAGACACCTGGACACCCACTGTTGGAGCTGAGTAAGGACCTGGCACAGGTCAATCGTGCCAAAGCCTCTGCTCACTTTCTGTTTACCATCCTTGTTCAGGGGCTAAAACTAACAGGGATGAATTCCTGGAGTTGCTGACGAGGTGGGGCTGGAACTGAGCCGAGGCTGATGGGTTCTGGGCTCGTGGACAGTTCCCTGCATCGGTTTACTTAAAAAGGAGGTCCCATTTTTAATTTCCAGCGTCACCATGTTAAAATTCAGACGGTGCCCCGTTTTCAGTAAGGGGCACTCTTCAGAAACTGCAATGAAACGTGAATGTCTTCCCTTTGGAATCATGTTTTCTCTTGCTTTGAAATTATGTTTCTTTGAATCTCAGAGAATATTGTAAAGGGAAATTGCCACTCTCCTACAAATCCTGCGTTGACTTCTAGTCTCTGTTGCTGGAGTCGCACCGTTGGACTCGTGGGTTCAGGCGCCTGTCCGCTGAGAGCTCCCCGGCTGGCTATGGTCTGCTGCAGAGCCACAGGCCGCAGTGGGCTGTCCAGGGAGTGCTGGGGCATCATCTTTCCTCGATGACATTGGGGGAACGAATTTCCGGCCTCCGTCACTCCCTGTGCTTTATTTCCACCCATTCCGGGCTCTCTCCCACCACTGCCCACCTCCCTCTGCCCGCTCTCTGCTATCTGCCTGGGCATCTCGGTTTGCCTTACTAATGCTTTTGGGCTCAGAGGGCATCGCCAGGTTGGGGAAGTGCTCTGTTGTCAGCGTTCCCAACCTTTCCCACCCCAGCAAGATCTCTAGGTCCTGAGTCTTTCGATGGCTTTGGGTTTTTTGTTTCACTGTTTACCTTTGAGCCTTTGCCATTTTCAGAGATGTCAGGGAAGGCCACCCTCTGATCCCCACACACCAGAGATCCTGGCCTGTAGCCTGCAGGCCTTGTCCTCCTGAAGTGCCATCAGGTGGCCGCGCGCGCGCGCGCGCGCGCGTGTGTGTGTAAATAGGACAGCCATTCTTGCTCGCTCTGGGTGGCTGTCAGCGTGATTCAACACCGGCTGTTGGTTTCAATGCTTGATTGGTTGCTAAGCACCGTATTCGGGTCAGACACATGTTCATAGGTGTGTTTGTTTTGTTGCAACATGAAAGCCATCCTCGAGCAGCTCTCCTGGGCCAGGACAGGCTGACAGCTGGTTTTGGATGCTCAAGATCTTGACCCCTGCTGGTCCAGCCAGGAAAACTTCAGCTGTGTCAGAGGACACAGCCTCAGGGAGGCTGTGATTCCTGAGTCATTTCATGGGGCTAGGGGCCAGACCTCTGATTTGGAAACACTTGTCTTTGTAGCCTGATCACTGTCACTGTGCCTGGGGTCCTGTGGCATTTGAGCCCCAGATCACTGGCAGGCTCAGTCCTTTCACCCTGAGATCCTGGTTTCCCTGTACTGGGCTAGTTCTCTGAGATCCCAGCTTCCTTGTGGACATTTTCTGCTGCCCTCCGGGGCTCTCCCAGGCTGGCTCCCTCTGTTTCTTTCCTGGCCTTGGGCTTCCTGGCTGGTCTTCCTCTGGGCCCCACTCCACCTGCTCCTCGGTGTTGATCTCTGTGTCCTCTATTCAGAACAGCCTCTTCTCCCTCCCACCTACCCTGTGGGACCTGATTATTCTTTTTTTTTTTTTTTTGAGATGGAGTCTCGTTCTTTCGCCCAGGCTGGAGTGCAGTGGCGTGATCTCGGCTCACTGTAAGCTCCGCCTCCTGGATCCACGCCATTCTCGTGCCTCAGCTTCCTGAGCAGCTGGGACTACAGGCACCCGCCACCACGCCTGGCTAATTTTTTGTATTTTTTAGTAGAGACGGGGTTTCACCGTGTTAGCCAGGATGGTCTCGATCTCCTGACCTCGTGATCCACCCGTCTCGGCCTCCCAAAGTGCTGGGATTACAGGCTTGAGCCACCGCGCCTGGCCTTATTGCCCCTCTCTTAAGGCTGTGAAGGGCAGTGAGTGCCTCTAACGAGCTCAAACTGGGGCCTGGCACATAGTAAGCATTCAGTAAATGCTCAATATGTTATACTGGCAATCATTTATTCCCCACGAAACCAAGGATTCTCAGTCCATCTTAGAATCCTGGGCACAGAGAGGGCGCCAGTGTAGACATGCCATTCGTGGGTTGTGTGTTCGCTACAGCAAAGGTCTGGACAGGCCCCATACCTGTGGGTGAGGGAGCTTGGGTGTCAGGAGTGTTGGGACTCACTTTGCATAAGGGGTGACTGGGGCTGGAGGGAGCCAGGTGCAGGGATGCCTTGTCCAGGGCCATGTGGCCAGGAAAGGGAGGAGTAAGGACCATGGACTTAGAGTAGGTTGAATGTGTTACCTTGATATTTGCATAGAGCTAGCCTCAGAAGTAAACAGAGGGACACCCAAGTCCCAGCAGGACATGAAAGAGTCTGAGAAATGGCTCTGCATGCACTTAGGTGCATGCACATCTAGCCAGGATGTGGTATCTTTCCAGGAAGAGCAGGCACTTGCTCTCGGGGGATGCATCTGGGTACTGAGAATGGGGAAGAGGGGCTCACCTGGCTGGGGGTGAGCTTCTGTTTGGATGCCTTGTTCCAGTGCCAGTGCCCAGGTGCTGGTCTAGGGGGTGGAGGCTTCTCTCCCAGATGCTTCTGTCCCGGTCTCGTGCCCATCAGAGGTGGCTGGGGAGGAGGAAGGGGTAGCATTCTCAGGAGGGCTTAGTGTCAGGAAGGGCCATTTCTGGACATTATCACTCGCCTTCTGGTGGTTTTGGGCAGGGTGTATGTTAGCATCAGACCCAAGGAGGGCCAGCCCTGTGGCCTGTGGAGTAAATGCTAGTGGGACTGGGGTGCCACCTGCCTGCAGACTCGCCCGGGTGCTGCTGGGCTCCTGGGGGGCACCATTTTGGGGCTTTCTGCAGCCACCTCTGTGTAGCAGTTTAGAGCAGTAGAAGAAGAAGTAGGAAATAGTCTTTGTCCACCAAGAGTGTCACCGAGGATGGGGTACTGGGGGTACCCTTGAAATGGAGGAGGGAGGAGGTGGATGATGACCAAAGGCCTAATGTCGTGAGGCCAGGGGCCAAGTCCCTGTTAATTGCATGTCCCATGCACTTTTTTTAAACTGATGCTGAAGTTGGCCAATGTTTCACTTAAAAACAAAACAAAACAAAACAAAAAAAGGTGCACTGGGGCGGCTCCAAGGGCGTCTCTGTAATAACGTCACATTCATTCCCTTGCTGCCCACCTGCCTGCCTTGAGCTTTGCTGAGGGGCAGAGGAAGTGGCGGGAGTAGAGAGAGAGGCTTGACTTGGTCTGCGCCTCCTCCTGTGCCTTCTGCAGTGGCCAACGTGTTCGGCTGGAGGAAGACTCCTTGTTCTTGTCGTGACTGTGCATCCTGAGAGCACTTGCAGCCTTCCTTCCTCCTGTCCAGTCGGCAATGGTGGGGGCTGCCAGAAGTTCTCAAGACTCAGGGAGCCCCAGATGAGCTCACAAGTCCCCAGGGGGAGCCCCATCTCAGTAATCCCCGCCAAGCCAGGAGCCCGAGCTGTGCCCCACACCCTTTCACTCCCTTCCCTACCGTCGGCTGTTCTTGCCGCCTCTCCACTGTCCTCCTTCATACATTTGATTGAGCGGTTCTCTCCACTGTCCTCCTTCATACATTTGAGCGGTTCCTCAGTTCCTCCGTGACCCCGGCTAGGCACTGCCATCGCTCACGCCTGCCGTCGCAGTAGCTTCAGACCAGTCTCGTTTCTGCTTCTCTCCACTATACACCTTTTTATCTTTTTCTTTTCTTTCTTTTTTAACTTTAATCACCTTTCTACTATCCAGTATACACCCTTCAACAAGTGGCTCCGAACCAGTGTTTGCTTCTGTCTCTCTCCCAGATTAAATATTCTTTTTTTTTTTTTGAGGCCGAGTCTGGCTCTGTCGCCCAGGCTGGAGTGCAGTGGCACAATCTCAGCTCACTGCAAGCTCTGCCTCCTGGGTTCACACCATTCTCCTGCCTCAGCCTCCCGAGTTAGCTGGGACTACAGGCGCCCGCCACCGTGCCCGGCTAATTTTTTTTTGTATTTTTTAGTAGAGACGGGGTTTCACCGTGTTAGCCAGGATGGTCTCGATCTTCTGACCTCGTGATCTGCCCGCCTCGGCCTCCCAAAGTGCTGGGATTATAGGCATGAGCCACTGCGTCCGGCCAGATTAAATATTCTTTAAAGGGCCGGGCCTGGTAGCTCACACCTGTAATCCCAGCACTTTGGGAGGCTGAGCCTGATAGGATCACTTGAGTTCGGGAGTTTGAGACCAGCCTGGGCAACATGGCGAGACTCCATCTCTACAAAAAAGAAATAAATTAGCTGGGTGTGGTGATGCACAGCCTGATCCTGAGCCTGGGAGGTTGAGTCTGAGTGAGCTGTGATCTGTCTACTGTACTCTAGCCAGGGTGACAGTCTCCAAAAAAAAAAAAAAAAAAAAAAAAAAAAAAAAATCCTTCAGTGACTTTCTTATATTCTTTCGTTCTGTTTTTCTCATTACCTTTTTTTTTTTTTCTCCCTGAGACAGTCTCACTCTGTCACCCAGGCTGGAGTGCAGTGGCGTGCTCTCAGCTCACTGCAACCTCTGCCTCCCAGGTTTAAGTCATTCTCCTGCCTCAGCCTTCCAAGTAGCTGAGACTACAGGCGTGCACCACCACACCTGGCCAATTTTTGTATTTTCAGTATAGATGGGGTTTCACTATGTTGGCCAGGCTGGTCTTGAACTCCTGATCCTCAAGTGGATTCACCCACCTTGGCTTTCCACTGCGCCTGACCCTCATTACCTTTTCAAACTGTATTGCTGGGGTTTAACACCACTGTTTATTTTGCTGGATTGAGTTAAATGTGGCCATCTTGCCTAACTTTGATTTGTTCTAGTGATTTTTCTGGAGATTTTCACAGATTTTGTGTGCAACTGTTCCCGTTGTGTGCAGGGGGCAAACTATTTCTAGTTCTCACCCCGGGACGTAGGTGGGGTTGTTTGGCACAGGTACAGGTGGGCTAGGGGTGGGTGTCTTGCATGTTCTTTTCTCACTGGACATCTCATCTTTTACCAAGTGCGATATGTGCCGTCAGGTGTCTGCCAGATCCCTGTTGTCAATGAGGAAGTTTCCTTCAGTTTCCAGCTGATTAAAGCATGGGTGGAAAGCACGTTGCCTTTTATCAGAAGCTTCCAAGATAATCCTGCGATTTCCCCCTCCGTTAGTCTCTTGCTGTAGTTGATACTGTTGGTCTGTAATCTCTCCCTCTTTTGGTTTGTGTGTTTCCTGTCTTTCTCTGCCTTCTGTAATGGCTTACACAGAAGGGATGCTGTAGCTTATGGAGACTTGGTGCTCGCCTGCAGAGCTGCCCACCCTGGAGTCCCTGGAGGAGGCAGATCTTTGTCACTTCAGCTGTCGTGCTGCTTTTTGAATAAATTTTGATAATTTATATTTTCTTGAGAAGTCATCCATTCTATCTGGATTTCAAAATCTATTAAACATTGCTTTCTGGCTCATGAATCTTTTCTGTAGTCAAGTGTGATTTCTAATTTTGAGAGGCCACATGCTTCAGTTTATTCATCTGCAATATGAGGGTGATAAGGGCACCTATGTCCAAGGTTAGTCTGAGCAGTAAATGAGCAAGTATCGGTCCAGCGCTTAGGGCAGCACCTGACACACAGTAAGTGTTCTGCAAGGGGTAACTGGAAATGTTAGATTCTTTTTGTTTGTTTGAGATGGAGTCTTGCTCTGTCACCTAAGCCAGAGTGTAGTTAGTGGTGTGATCTCAGCTCACTGCAACCTCTGCCTCCCAGGCTCAAGCAATTCTCTTGCCTCAGCCTTCTGAGTAGCTGGGATTATAGGCATGGGCCACCATGTCCGGCTAATTTTTATATTTTTAGTAGAGATGGAGTTTCTCAGTTTTGGCTAGGCTGGTCTCAAACTCCTGATCTCAAGTGATCTGCCTGCCTTGGCCTCCCAAAGTGCTGGGATTACAGGCATGAGCCACTGTGCCTGGCCAAAATACTAGGCTTTTTCTTGATCATATGTTTCAAGAAGCTTACTTTTATTTTGTTTTAAGACAGGATCTTTCTCTGTTGCCCAGGCTGGAGTACAGTGGTGTGAACATAGTTCACTGCAGCCTCGAACTCCTGGGCTCAAGCAATCCTCCCACCTCAGCCTCCCACGTAGCTGGGATTACAGGTGCCCTGCTAATTTAATAAAAAAAATTTTTTGTAGCTGTCCAAGCTCGTCTCCCAAAGTGTTGGGATTACAGGCGCGAGCTACCGTGCCTGCTAAGAGGCTTACGTTACTGGTTGTTTTGGAAAAATGATTTTTGATTTTGCTGATCAAGTCCATCATTAGTTTTTCCTATGGCTTTAATTCCTTCTCTCTTTTTCTTTCCCTGGCTACCTAATTTTGAGTGTAGTTTACTGAAAACATTGGAAATGGAAAACAATAACATTTGCAATTGTTTTCCTGTTGTGTTTCTGATAGATCGTATGTTCCGGGGAGTGGGAGCCATGTCTGTCTGGTTCCCTGGCACGGTGCCTGGCACGTAGCACATGGAATAAATAAATACTTTCTACTCCCTACTCTTCTCTGTTAATTTAGCTTCTAGTTTGGGAAACTGGACAGTGTTGAATAAACTTTCAATCCTAGAACTCTTTGCCCAGAGATTCTCAAATCTTATCCCACCTCAGGATCATCTGGACGGCTGGTGAGAAGAGATTGCTGGGCCCCCTGCAGAGTTTCCAGTTCATTAGGTCTGGGGCTCCAGGTGAGGCTGACGCTGGCTGCCCTGGGGACCACACTTTGAGCTGTCCAGCCTCCCTCCCCCAACACCCTGCCCCTTAGACTCCCGCAGAGTCAGCGCTTCTGCTTCCCTGCTTCCCTGCTAAGAGTCATGGGGCAGCTCTGAAAACAAATGCCTGCCGCTCCTGACCCATTAATTAGTTCTCCTAATGAGCATAATTAACTTAATAGTCCCACTGTAGGTGGTGCTACCAGGTGGATAGCCCTGTCCTGTGAAGTCCTTACTCAGAGGTTCTGGGGCCACCGTGTGTGCCCTGGGGGGCAGCCCAGGTGTTGGTCTTGAACTGCTTGTATCAGGCTTATGTGTGAGGGAATAGCAGCCATCTGGGCGATGCCTACCCGTGTTTGTGGATGGCAGTCTCTTAAGACAGTGTAACCTTGAGGATGGCTGGGAGGGAAGTGAATAGAAGCCTTGTCTGAGAGTGCTTTAATCTGTTACTAACTAATCATCTGGACTAACACTCAAGGAGTATCAGTGAATATTATGAGTTCTAGGAACAAGGCCATGCCTGCATGGGAGGAATCCCGTCTTTCAGGAAAGCAGTGCCCTTGGCTGGACTGCAGACTCCACGTGCAGTGCAGACCGGAGACATGGGTGTGGCGATCCTGCCTTTTAAGATGGGGCTCGTTAACTAGCGTGTGCACGCGTAGGCTTATGCCATTGGTTGGCATAAATGCACTGCTTGGAGGATTCGGGTTCCTCTTTAATTGAAGATTCCGAGAACAAAAATATGGGACCACTTTGCTTTGCTGTTGTTGCCTGTTTGGAAGATGAATCTTCTTTTGTATACACTAGAGGAGCTGTGCTAACAGGCTCTTTCTGTGAAGTGGGAATCTTTTTGGTAGCGCAAATACACACTCTATACTCTTCCTATTTCAGTATATGTCTGTAAATACTTCTGGTATTTCTTGATATTGATGCCTTCCTTGGCATGGTGGTTGTTCTCAGATATAAGATGTGCTTTGATCAACTTTTTTTTTGAGATGGAGTCTCGCTTTGTTGCCCAGGGTGGAGTGCAGTGGCACTATCTCGGTTCACTGCAAACTCTGCCTCCCGGGTTCAAGCGATTCTCCTGCCTTAGCCTCCTGAGTAGCTGGGACTATAGGCGTGCACCACCATGCCTGGGTAATTTTGTATTTTTAGTAGAGATGGAGTTTCACCATGTTGGTCAGGCTGGTCTCCAACTCCTGACCTCATGATCCGCCCGCCTTGGCCTCCCAAAGTGCTGGGATTACAGGCGTGAGCCACCGTGCCTGCCTTTTTTTTTTTTTTTTAAACAGAGTCTCGCTCTGTTCCCAGGCTGGAGTGCAATGGCATGATCTCGGCTCACTGCAACCTCCATCTCCTAGGTTCAAGCGATTCTTCTGCCTCAGCCTCACAAGTAGCTGGGGCCACAGGCGTGTGCCACCATGCCTGGCTAAGTTTTGTATTTTTAGTAGAGATGGGGTTTCACCACATTGGCCAGGTTGGTCTTGAACTCCTGACCTCAAGTGATCCACCTGCCTCGGCCTCTCAGAGTGCTTGGATTACAGGTGTGAGCCAGCGCGCCCAGCCTCATCAACTTTCTTTATTGGCTGCGGGTGCTGCGGACACAGGGACCTGGCCATGCAACCTGATGATGTTGCCCTTTCTCGCCTGTGAAATGCAGTGGTCCTATTGGCTACTGAAGGTTTTTGCCATTTTGTTTTTTTAGAGACAGGGTCTCACTCTGTGCCCAGGCTGGAATGCAGTGGTGCAAGCGTAGCTCACTCCAACCTTGAACTCCTGGGCTCAAGCAATCCTCCCACCTCAGCCTCCAGAGTAGCTGGGACTACAGGCACCCACCACCATGCCTGCTGGGTTTTGCCTTTTGAATGATCAATGATGACTTTCTCCTCCTGCTTTCAGGGCGTGCTGGACCGGTTTTCTCAAATTCAGCCGAAGCTCATCTTCTCTGTGGAGGCTGTTGTGTATAATGGCAAAGAGCACAACCACATGGAAAAGCTGCAGCAGGTGGTTAAAGGTATGTGGCCCTTCCAGCTCCCAGCCGGCATGGCCGGGTGTGTGTGCCGGTGCATCAGAATCTGCCAGGAGTCAGCCTGGGTAGTCTCTGCCCCAGATTGTGTTATATTCTCTGCCCCAGATGGTGTTGTATTTTGTGGGGGGGAAAAAAAATCAGCAGCCAAGCATCTTTGTCCTGTAACCTTGTGTTTTCTCCTCCTGCTCCTTCCAGGCCTACCAGACTTGAAGAAAGTGGTAGTGATTCCTTACGTGTCCTCCAGAGAGAAGATAGACCTTTCAAAGATTCCAAACAGGTAATGTACCGTATTCTGACCCACAGGTCTGTGTGGAACCCACTGGAGCTCCCGCGGGGAAGTAGACTCCTGGATCTTCCACTTGGGGTCACTCAGAATTTTAGAAGTGGAGGAAGTTTTAGTTAAAAGCGTCATTTTGTAGATGAGGCACCTGAGGCCCCAGAGGAAATCCCCCAAGGCCACACAGTGAATAAGTGGCGGAAGAGAGAGGTCCCAGGAACCCTCACTCTTCCGATCTGGTGTCCCTCGTATAGGGGGCTCTGATGGGGCCAAGCCCACCTTCCCAGATTGGCCACAGAAATTCTGCACCGGAAATCATGTGTACATGTATGTGTACATGTGGGTGCATGCACTGCACACGCATGCACACGACACAGGCACATGCATATCCACATGTGTACACATGTATGTGCATTTACACATGTACATATGCGCACAGGTGCACAGGGATGTGTACATGTGTATGTATGGCTATGCTTACGTGAACACTGATACAGGTATTTTTCACCTTTTAGGACATGCATGTGTTCCCCATTGCTCATGACATCTTTCTTCCTTGGCTTTTCTGACATTTATAAAAGAATAAACCACATGTTTTGTGTATCAAATAGAATTGTAAGAATCATAATTTTGAATAGAGATTAAGGAAATGGATTATGGTGTAGTCAAAGTTGAATTTGTCCCAAAGTTCTTAGAGTTACCTTCCTTTAATTTTTCTTGAAACAGTTGTGGGGAGAGGGTTCTGAGCTCAGGCATTTACCCCCACGGGGTAAGCTTTCCCTTGAACCTCGGGCCTGGGCCACTGGAGGGCACCTCGTACGTGGCTCCTTGAGGCCTGGTGAGGAGGGGCTGCGTAGACATGGCAGAGTGTCTTCATGCCAGCCACGGGGACCAGAGGTGGCAGAGAGGAGGAGATGGCGGAGGCCTTTTTGTTCCAGCAAGTGGTAGTTGGTGCATGGCTTATTACCATCTGTCAGGGTGTTCCTGGGGGAGGTACAAAGCATGTGTCCTGTCCTCCAGGAGTTGCAGTCTAGTTGGAGAGGCAAGACCCATGTGCAGGAAGGATGAGCTGTGACCACTGGGAGTGTGGGAGGGACAAGATGTGCCCAGGCGTTGACAGCAGGGCCTCGTGGTTTCTCTGGAGGATCTGGGGAGGTGACATCTGGGGGTGGCTTTGAGGTATGAGCAGGGTCTAGGGACAGCTGTGTGTGCAGGGCACATTCTGGAGCCTGAAGGGTGCTGCAGGCAAACAAAGCATTTGCCAATCAGGTGATGAACAGCAAACAAAGGACATGGGCTCAGAAGACTTCAAGGCCATTTCCAAAGCCTCCTTCAGCAGTGTTGGTACACACATGGCTTGTTCATTGTAAGTGATCCTTCTCCGTGGTGGTTATGAAAACAAGACCATGGCTTGGTGAGGGCCATGGTCTTCAGATCCGACTTGTCAGGTTCAGTTCTCAGCTGTGTGACCCTGTGCAAGTAATCTCTCTGAGCCTTGTGTCTCCATCTGTAAAATGGAGATGAGATGGTACCTGTTTTAAGTCGTTCTTGCCTTGCTATAAAGAAATACCTGAGACTGGGTAATTTATAAAAACAGAGGTTTAATTGGCTCACGGTTCTATAGGCTGTGCGAGAGGCATAGTGCCGGCATTTGCTTCTGGGGAGGCCATATGGAGCTTGTGACATGGCGGAAGGGAAGTGGAGCGGGCACTTTACATGGGAAAGCAGGAGTGGAGGGGGCGGTGGGTGGGGTGCCACACACTTTTCAATGACCAGGTCTTGTGTGAACTCAGAGTGAGAACCCACTCATCACCAAGGGGATAGTCCGTGCCATTGACGAGGCATCCACCCTCATGATGCAAACACCTCCCACCAGGCCTCACCTGCAGATTGAGGATTACATTTCAACATGAGATGAGGGTGGGGACTACTAACATCCACACTCTGTCAGCACCATCCTCTCAGGCTGGCTGGGAGGATTAAATCAGCCGCTGCTCTGCAAAGCGTGCACAGTCAGCTCTGAGTGATCCCGCCTGTCATTGTGCAGCTGCAGTGGGCTATGTCCCCTGAAGCACCTGAGTCAGGATGGGCGGATCCTTCACAGGCAGGCCCAGGTGCCTGTCCCTGTGGACTGTGGGACCCTGCCCACCTTAATAAATTACAGTCAGGTGCCAGAGCCCAGCTTTATTTCATGCAACCTCGGATTTAGCGCCCCAGCTGTATGGATGCAGGCCATGACGCATGGAGGCTAGGAGGAAAACCAGACGGGGTTTACCAGCCCCCTGGTTGGCCCGGCTTTTATTTTTTTCTGAATAATATTCATCAGCAGTTGATATAAAATGAAGGCATCCAGCAGAATCGTGTTAGCCACTTCATTTAGTCCGATACAAGGCAGAAGCCCCCTCTTGATACCCCAGGGGCTGGACTCCCACTGCAGTCCATCCTTTGATTGTGGATGCCACAGATAAAGCAGAATAGGGTACGTGTCCATCTGTGGAGAATTGACGGGGGTCGGGGGAGCCACCCTGTGGGCTTTTCATTCTTAGAAGAGCTTTAACAAAGGTAATCATTGTGTACTGTGATTTATGGGCCATTTGAAAGAAAAGGCTTTTCTCCCTGTGAAGTGTCTGATTCGATTGGGCACTTTATAATGGGATTCTTACAGGAGGTAGAGGTGGGATCAAGTTTTCATTGGCCGTAAAGTTCCTCAGTGAATAGTTTTCCTGACACGCTGGAGCAGACGGCTTTGTTTGTTTCTTGCTTAGAGTTGAATTACTTTGGATGCCCTTTTTAAACCCCAGGAGAAACCTTTATCTTTTAAGGATGCACAGCAAAATTCTTCATTTTAGTATGTATGGCATTTGTATTTCAGAGTAACTGTCCCTAGCAAATGGTTGCAGGCTGCGTTTCACTGATTCCCACCTCCTTCCCTGAAAGACAGTTCCATTTGTCATTTGAGTATAGAGCCAGTGTTTTCAGATGGGTGGTGCTGCGCATCTCAAAATAGAAAACCACCTTTTCCCAAGATGGCTTGTGGCTTCTGCAGCTGTTTCTAGTGCAGAAAACCAATCTCCTGTTTGTGTCCCCCTTTGGTGGTTCTTGGCCACCTACAACAATGCTGCATGTCAGCTTTGGGGGTAAGCCCAGGCACACTTCCTGGGTGACAGTCAATAGCTGGGATGAATGTTATTTGTTTTTGGATAGATATTTGTATCTTGCTATTGTAAACCTCAGGATCTAGTAAGTGAGTGATAACACATGGTATTTGCTGAGCGGTTCTCTGTCATTGAGCTGTGGTTTAGGAAATTGGCCCCACATCTGTAGGAAGGGCTCATTAATCTGGCATCTCCTCCTCTCCCTTCTCCCCACGGGGGAAGCATCTTGATTCAGACCCACTTGGTAAGTGCTTCCTTTTGGTCGATCATTGGAAACAAAGCATTTGCCAATCAGGTGATGAACAGCAAACAAAGGACATGGGCTCAGAAGACTTCAAGGCCATTTCCAAAGCCTCCTTCAGCAGTGTTGGTACACACATGGCTTGTTCATTGTAAGTGATCCTTCTCCGTGGTGGTTATGAAAACAAAAGATTCTCTAAAAGACAGCCCTTGGCCCTGTCAGCAGTGCTGATTAAGCACCTTGAAACCTTTACTCGTTCGATGAGTTTTCCTTCAATTAGCTTGAATCTCTGAGATGTGACTTCCTCTGCTGGTCCCAGAAAGTTTCCAAATCAGGCCACCATCCCCCTGGAATCCTGGCTTTTCTGGGGTAGCAACAGAGGGCAGTGCGTGGGTGGAATCAGCGGGTCCGGCCCAGCATCCTGGGACGCTCATGGTGTGTTTCCCTGCATTTCGGCCCACAGCATGTTTCTGGACGACTTTCTTGCCACCGGCACCAGCGAGCAGGCCCCGCAGCTGGAGTTCGAGCAGCTGCCCTTCAGCCACCCACTGTTCATCATGTTTTCATCGGGCACCACGGGCGCACCCAAATGCATGGTGCATTCCGCTGGGGTAGGTCTCTGGGGAAAGCTCTGCAGGGGCCTCCTGTTGTCTGTTTGCTCCAACAGGGTCTCCCAGCTGATGACGGCAGCGTTGGGGTTGTCAGGCTGCACCCCATCCCCGGAGAGTCCAACGTGCAGCTTCTCTCCAAGTGGGGTGCTGCGCGGAGATCCAGCACTGGGCCCAGGGCAGTGGAGAGCTGCCACTTCAGGGACTGGGATGGCACCTACCACCATGGTGACAGGCTTGGAGGTCACTGTACAGTGCGGCGTGCCTTGGGGGCGGGGGGGTGCGCTGGCTGAACCAGCTACATTTCAACCTGCAGGTCCAGACCAGCTGGGGGATTATGAACTCAATAGGTGGGCCCTGCCACCTATTTTAAAAAGAACAAATCAGAATAGACAAGAATAGATAACATTAGCACAGTGCCAGGCGCAGTGGCCCACGCCTATAACCCCAGCACTTTGAGAACCTGAGGCGGGCAGATTGCTTTGAGCCCAGGAGTTTGAGACCATCCTGGCCAATATGGCAAAACCCCATTTCTACTAAAAAATACAAAAATGAGCTGGACATGGTGGCACATGCCTGTAGTCTGAGCTACTCGAGAGGCTGAAGTGGGACAATTGCCTGAACCCAGGAGGCAGAGTTGCAATGAGCTGAGATCGTGCCACTGCACTCCAGCTGGCAACAAAGCCAGACCCTGTCTCAAAAAATAAAAGTAAAATAACGTGTTAGCAGAGAATAGGCTCATAAGAGGTATGGGTGTTGTTTTGTGAAGCTGTCATTATGTGGAGTGGATGTGTGCACGTGCTGGGGGCCTTGTAAAACTTACATCTGACCGTGGGTTGTGGTGAAATATTTGAAAGCCACTGGTTAGGTGATTGGAAGGCTAGGTTACTAGGTTATTATGTGGTTATTAGCGTCTAATTAACTGAGAAAGAGCCTGCCTGTGCTGTGAGTCTGTCGGGGCTGCCGTAACCAAGTGCCACAGGCTGTGTGGCTTCGACACCAAGGTGCCGCAGGGTGTTCTTGTCTGAGGCCTCGCTCCTTGGCTTGTGTCCTCATGTGGTCTTTCACGTGACACCCCTGGCATCCCCTCTATGTGTCCAAGCTTCTTCTCCTGAGGACCCCAGTCAGATCGGATCTGGGCCTGCTCTGACAGCCTCATTTAAATTCCGTCACCTTTTAAAGGCCCATTTAGTCGCATTCTGAGATACGGGGGATTAGAGCTTCAATATATGAATTTTGGGGGTCCATAGTTCAGCCCATGACACATGCTTTTAATATTTCTTATTTCACCAAAAGTCTAACTTTATTAAAGCACCTGAAATAATATGTTAATACTATGCAATAGAATTTATACGTATAGGTTAGTGACTTTTAACCTTTTATTTATTTGTTTATTTACTTTTCTGAGATGGAGTCTTGATCTGTCACCCAGACTGGAGTGCAGTGGTGCGATCTTGGCTCATTGCAACCTCCACCTCCTGGGCTTAAGCAATCCTCCCCACCCAGCCTCCCACGCAGCTGGGACTATAGGCATGTGCCACTGTGCCCTACTTGTTTTTTTTTTTTTTTTTTTTTTTGGTAGATATCGGGTTTTGCCATGTTACCCAGGCTGGTCTCAAACCCCTGGGCTCATGTAATCCACTTGCTTTGGCCTCTGAAAGTGCTGGGATTACAGATGTGAGCCACCAGGCTCAAACAAACCTTTTATTTTTGAAAAAAATAAAATACCTAGAGAACCTATAGAAAAGTTGCAAGAATATGGCCGGGCGCGGTGGCTCAAGCCTGTAATCCCAGCACTTTGGGAGGCCGAGACGGGCGGATCACGAGGTCAGGAGATCGAGACCATCCTGGCTAACACGGTGAAACCCCGTCTCTACTAAAAAATACAAAAAACTAGCCGGGCGACGTGGCGGGCTCCTGTAGTCCCAGCTACTCGGGAGGCTGAGGCAGGAGAATGGCGTAAACACAGGAGGCGGGGCTTGCAGTGAGCTGAGATCCGGCCATTGCACTCCAGCCTGGGCGACAGAGCGAGACTCCGTCTCAAAAAAAAAAAAAGAAAAAGAAAAGTTGCAAGAATAGTAAGCTCCATGGTACCCTTCAGCTGGATTCTTCCATTGTTAACATTCTGTTTTTAACATTTTCAATGTCATTTTTTTTTTTTTTTTTTGAGACAGTTTCTCACTTTGTTGCCCAGACTGGAGTGCAGTGGTGTGATCATGGCTCACTGCAGCCTCTACCTCCTGGGCCCAAGCAATCTCCCACCTCAGTCTTCCAAGTACATAGGACTACAGGCACATGCTACTTTTTTATTTTTGTGGAAATGGGGTCTTGCTATGTTCTCCAGGCTGGTCATGAACTCTTGGGCTCAAGCGATCCTCTCGCCTTGGCCTCTTGAGTGCTGGAATTATAGGCATGAGCCACTGTGCCTGATGTCAACATCAATTTTTAACATGTCCTGACAGCTTCTTTTGCCTTCTTTCTCTCTCTCAGCATATATACACACGTTGTTAGTTTGCTTTTTGCTGAACCAGTTGGAGTACGTTGGAGCCATAATGATCTTTCACTCTGTAATATTTCAGCACGTATCTCCCAAGAACAAGAACGTTCTCTTACAGAAGGGTAGCATGCTCATCAAATTCAGGAAGGTTGACGTTGGTGCAGTGCCGTCCCCTAATCTGTGGTCCACACTCAGGTCGCCAGTTTCCCAGTGGTGTGCTAGCAGCTCAGGTGGTGGCACGTCAGTCGTCAGGTCTCCTGCATGTCCTTGGGTCTGAAGCAGTTCCTCGGCCTTCTTCGTCTTTCGTGACACTGACATTTTCGAAGAGCCCAGGCTCCTGGTTTGGCAGAATGGCTCTCTTTGGGTCTGACTGGTGTGTCCTCGTGGTTAGGTCCAGGTTGTGCAGCTTTGGTGGGAACACCCTGGAGATGGGTGTTGTTTTCTTCTCCGTGCATCTATCGGGGGGTGGGGGGACACAACGTCAGTGTATTTCATGTTTGTGATTTCACTAGGCCAGTCTTCAGAAATGACATGCCTGGGTCAATGTGGTGCTTTGCTTTTTTTTTTTTTTTTTGAGATGGAGTCCCAGCATTGTCACCTGGGCTGGAGTGAAGTGGCACAATCTTGGCTCACTGCACCCTCTGCCCCCGGGTTCAAGTGATTCTCCTACCTGAGTGTCCTGAGTAGCTAGGATGACAGGTGCCCACCACCATGGCTGGCTAAGTTTTTTTTTTGTATTTTTAGTAGAGACAGGGTTTCACTATGTTGGCCAGGCTGGTCTCCAACTCCTGACCTTGTGATCCGCCCTCCTCGGCCTCCCAAAGTGCCGGATTTACAGGTGTGAGCCACTGTGCCCAGCTGAATGTAGTTCTTTTCTAATAACTGCTATCACGTCTTTCTTTCTCTGATCCTCCTCTGCCCCTGGGCTTGATAAGAGAGCTTCTTGTTGAATCCTTACCTTGCACTCAGACTTCTCCTGGGGCGGTCTGTGAGAGTCAGGATGCTTGCTCCATGCTGTGGCTGTCACCCTCACGCTGTTCTAGCTCTCCTCTGGGCCAGCTCTTCAGCTCTCCCCGTAGCTCATTTCCCCATTTCCCTCTCAATTGGCTCAGTCCACAGGGAGGAGAAAAATCTACCATATCTTGGTCAAACCTTCTGATCACCACTTTTCCCCGCAAACTCAGAAGAAGAGAATTCTCCAAGTGGAGAAACCTTTGCTTGATTAGACAGTGGCGTTTGAAAAGGAAATATACAAGTTCCTTTATTCTAGCTCATTTAGCTTTTACAGATGTTCCCTCTACCTAGAAGCAGTTCGAATCCCTTCTGTAAAAAGGAAACATTTACACTGGAATCATTTGAAAGCCCTATTAGGCTTTTTACAGAGTCTTTTCATCAGAATGTGGAAAGGAGTCAATGTGGCTTCATCATCACCTAGATCTGGATTCACTGAAGGTCTTGTTGCAGGCTGTGAAATAGATCCGAAGGTCCAAGAGCCTGTCCACACAGGTTAATTCTCAAGAAACCCGGGAGTGGGAGCAAGGGTCTGATGTTAGTGGTGGGGGCAAAGGCCTTATTTCTGGCAGTTACACTGGCTCAACCAAGTTGCCTCTTTGTAGGCCAAGAGCTGTCCTGTCACTCAAATAATCTGATTTTATGAAAGCCAGCTGGGGTGTGTTCACAGTCTAAGGTGTAGCTGGAATCGCATTTTCCCTGTGAAAGGGCAGCCCTCGTGCACCTGGGTGCAGGTCTGTTAATAAGCCACCGAGATGAGCATTTTTAGAAATCTTGCAGACAAGGGCGGGGACGGGTGTATGTGGCCAAACAAGACATTTTAGGATAAATGGAAATGTGTAACTGTACTTTTATTTTTAGTGCTCTTTGCATAGTGTGTGTCATTTTTTTTAAGAGGGGCATAAAATGTATTAGATATAATATAGCTTGCTCATAAAATGATCATGCCTGATATATTTAGTGTGTGGAAAAATCAGGAAAAATTATATGTACTCCATCTTCACTGGGCTCTTGCATCTCTGGAGAAGTGACTAAGCATGTTGCTCGTTTTCTAGAGTTATCTTGACCACAAACTTGAAAACAGTGAGGCAACATAGGCCAGAGTCCTAGGGGCTCATAATCTTCGTGATTTAATGGGGTGGGGGTTATGTTACTGGTTTGTTGGTTTGTGTTTCCTAAGTCCATGAAGGGTGTCAGAACGCGGTTCCCCATTCTCTTCCTTCACATGAAATTACTCTCTGGCGCTGAGACTCAGGAAACCATGCCGTTTATGCTGCCTTACCCTCAGGGAAAGCATTCAGACTTGACCATAAATATTTAAGAATTAAGGGAAAAACGATGGATGTAACTTGTTAAGATTCACACAGAGAAATTATTGGGAGAGGATTAGGGCCCATTGTTCGTTTTGTGCCATCTGAGAGAATGAGGCTAATGAACCACTGAACGAATGCAGGCTTGTAGCTCCGCTGTACTCTCAGCAGACCACGTGGGTGAAGCTGCAGAGTTAAATGCTGATTTCAAGTGAAAAAGAAAATGGGAGAGGGATTTGCCATAGGCTCTTAGAATCAGAGTTCCCTGTCCTTTAAGTGGATTTGTGGAAAGATTTAGTTCATGGAGACAGTTCCTGAAAAGTTTGTCATCCCCAAATTATTGCCTACCCACTGTCCATGAGAACAGAGTGCCATGGAACTTTCTAAGAAGCTTTTGAGTGCCTGGGGAAGGGAAGAGGAGGCTGTCTCTTGACCCTCACTGGGGATTCTTGTTAAACTCCACCCTGCGGCTCAGCTTCCAGAGCCTAGAGGCAGTCTCGGGGGACTGCAGAAAAGGGCAGTGTGTTAGTCTGTTTTCATGCTGCTGATGAAGACATACTGAGGGCTGGGCATGGTGGCTCACGCTTATAATCCCAGCACTTTGGGAGGCCAAGGTGGGCAGATCACGAGGTCAAGAGATCAAGACCAGCCTGGCCAACATGGTGAAACCCCGTCTCTACTGGAAATAAAAAATTAGCTGGGCCTGGTGGTGTGCGTCTGTAGTCCCAGCTACTCGGGAGGCTGAGGCTGGAGAATCACTTGAACCTGGGAGGTGGAGGTTGCAGTGAGCTGAGATTGCACTGCCGCACGCCAGCGTGGTGACAGAGCAAGACTCTGTCTAAAAAAAAAGACATACTGCGACTGGGCAATTTACAAAAGAAAGGTTTAATAGACTTAACAGTTCCACGTGGCTGGGGAGCCCTCACAATCATGGCAGAAGGCGAGGAGGAGCAAGTCACATCTTACATGGATGACAGCAGGCAAAGAGAGAGAATGAGAACCAAATGAAATGGGTTTCCCCTTATCAGACCATCAGATCTCATGAGACTGATTCACTACTGAGAATAGTATGGGAGAAACTGCCCCCATGATTCAATTATCTCCCACCTTGTCCCTCCCACAACATGTGGGAATTATGGGAATACAATTCAAGTTGAGATTTGGATGGGGACATGGAGCCAAACCATATCAGACAGCATCTACCCGTCTGCCTGGCAGTCTCTGGAGGCTTCAGTTGCAGCTGTTTGTGGGCCAGGTGGCGGTTGCCTGTTTGGGATGGACTCTGGAATAGGAATTTTGGCTCCTGAATGGGAGCCTGTGTTGGATAGGATTGTTCCTGTTGAGCTCTTAAAGGGATCGTCTCCTGCAACTGGCTTTTGGAAGCTTTTCCCTTGGGTATGATGAGGGCCTTCATGACTGGGTTTTAATACACAAGTCCTTGCTTCAGCCTTCTAGGCCCTTCACAACCAGAAGCACCTTTGTCGTGAGCCAGAGGCTCACATCTGTGGACCAGACTGAAGGGCAGTGGTCACTGAAGGGGCAGCATCCCGTCTGTCCTCAGGATCTTGTACAAGATCCACTGGAAAGATAGGCAAACCGAGGCTGGGAGTGTGGAGTGACGGGTGCAGGGGCTGCTGGCTCTGTCTGCTGTCTTTGTTGTGTCTGGCGATGGGAGGCTTCCTCTCCTCCCTGCCCCTGCTGGACACACAGAGTTGCTTGGAACAAGTGTGTTCTGGGCAGTGGAAGATCATATAGTTGTAAACAGACATGAGGGAGCTCCTGGCATGCCAAGGAAGATGTCCCAGGTATGCTGTTGGGTGGAAAAGGCAAAGTGTGGGACACTGGGTCACAATGAACAAAATGGCCTTAATAAATATGTACTGGCATCAGCAAGAAAGACATTCACAGGAAACTGCTAGGACTGGCTGCCTCTGGGGAGAACTGGGTATAGGACAGGGAGAGAGGACAGCTTTTCATAGTATCTGCCTCAGAGTTCTGGACCGTGCAAATATATTGCCTATTAAGCACCAAAATTGAAGGTAATAGTGTATAGTGGGTGGGAGGGAGCGAGTCTGCTTGGGTGTTTTAGCCAGAAGCAGGGTCTTGTGCTGTCCGCTCAGCTGAGGCATTCCTGAACCCCGATCTTCAATGTGAGTCCCAGCTACAGTCTTGCTCTGTTGCCGGCGCACCACCCCCACCACATCCCCCTCACCCCATGTTCCCTGTTCCCCATGAGGCTGGGCTAGCACCTGTCCTGCAAGGGTTAGGCCCTGGTCTTTTGCTCGTTGACTCTTTTCTCAGTAAGGGTCACTTCTGTTCTGCCTGAAACGGGTGGGCCTCCGTGGTACCCTTGATGTCTTGGGCACTGAGAGCTTGAGGGCAGACAGGATTGTCAGGGTTTTCCTCTCCAGACTACCAGCCACGCTCAGCTCTCGGGGCAGAGGGATATGGGGGCGTGGCTCATCACAGGGGAGAGCGGGGAGCCTCCAAAGTCTGCTTCTCCCAGGAAGGAAAATGGGAATCTGCTGGGGCTTCTTCCTGGCAGCATCTGAGCGGCGCGTGGGCCAGGTACCAGGTTCCTGGTACTGTACGCCTAACAGAGAGCACCCACTCCTCGTGTCTCCCCTGCAGGGCACCCTCATCCAGCATCTGAAAGAGCATCTGCTGCACGGCAACATGACCAGCAGTGACATCCTCCTGTGCTACACCACGGTAAGGGCTTCCCCGAGGTGCTGGCCTGTGCTGGACCACAGTAGGGGCTTCCCCGGACACCAGCCCATGACACATGGTAAAGGCTTCCCTGGGCGCCGGCCTGTGCTGGACCGTGGTGAGGGTTTCCCCAGCACACGGTGTCGAGTTGGGCCTGCTCTTCCACCCACCCTGCCTCCGCAGCTTGGAATCCATGCCATGAAACCAGAACTCAACTCAAGGTGTTGGAGGGCTTCCTGCCCTTGCTGAGCACTGAAAAACAAAAGGTTAGGACAAGTTAAAGCAAGTGTATTTTACCCCAGAGGAGAACTGAACACATCAAGAGCTTCCAGAATGATCTAGCTACAGGTCCTGAGTGGTGCTTCTGTGCCGAGTTTGTTTGTTTGTTTGTTTTTGAGACGAAGTCTAGCTTTATTGCCCAGGCTGGAGTGCAGTGGCTCGATCTCAGCTCACTGAAATCTCCGCCTCCCGGGTTCAAGCGATTCTTCTGTCTCAGCCTTGAGTAGCTGGGACTACAGGCGTGCGCCACCATGCCCAGCTAGTTTTTTGTAGTTTTAGTAGAGATGGGGTTTCACCGTGTTAGCCAGGATGGTCTCGATTTCCTGACCTCACGATCTGCCCACCTCGGCCTCCCAAAGTGCTGGGTTTACAGGCGTGAGCCACCGCGCCCGGCCTCCCCACCACGCCCGGCCTCCCCACCACGCCCGGCTTCCCCACCTGGGTTCTAACAGCAGCCTCGGTGGCAGTTGTTTCATGTCCTGCAGCCCTGGGCCCAGCCTGTACGGTGACCCACCCTCCCTTCCTCCCTTCCTTCCCCTCCCTTCCTTCCCCTTCCTTCCCTTTCTTTCCCCTCCCTTCCCCTCCCTACCCCTCCCTTCCCCTCCCTTCCTTTCCCATTTTCCCTTTGCCTTTCTTTTTTTATTTCGACAGAGTCTCAGTCTGTTGCTCAGGCTAGTGTGCAGTGGTGATCATGGCTCACTGCAGCCTCAAACTCCTGGGCTCAAGTAATCCTCCCACCTCAGCCTCCAAGTAGCTGAGACCACAGGTGCACTCCACCATGCCTGGCTAATTAAAAAAAATTTTTTTTTCTAGAGGCCAGGCACGGTGGCTCATGCCTGTAATCCCAACACTTTGGGAGGATGAGGTAGGTAGATCACTTGAGGTCAGGAGTTCAGGACCAGCCTGGCCAACATGGTAAAACCCTGTCTCTACTAAAAATACAAAAAAGTTAGCTAGGTGTAGTGGTGGACACCTGTAATCCCAGCTACTTGGGAGGCTGGGGTGGGAGGATCGCTTGAACCCAGGAGGCAGAGATTGCAGTGAGCTGAGATTGTGCCACTGCACTCCAGCCTAGGTGACAGAGTGAGACTCCATCTCAAAAAAAAAAAAAAAAAATTGTTTTTCCATAGAGACCAGGTCTCACTGAGTTACCCAGGCTGGTCTCAACCTCCTGAGCTCAAGTGATCTTCCCACCTTGCCCTGCAAAATGCTGGGATTACAAGGCCAACAGGCCTTGACTCAACTCTTAGCAGCTTTGTTGGACAATGAGGTGGCCAGGAATGCTTGGGGCTTCCAGGCACTGGTTTCCTCTTTGGGGAACAGTTCCTTAATAAAAGAAACTGAACAAGTACATTAAGACCTATTCAGAAAGCAGCTCAATGGCCAGGCGCAGTGGCTCATGCCTGTAATCCCGGCACTTTGTGAGGCTGAGGCAGGAGGATCCCTTGAGGCCAGGAGTTCAAGACTAGCCTGGACAACAAAGTGAGACCTCATCTACAAAAAATAAAAAAATTAGCTGGGTGTGGTGGCTCACATCTGTGGTCCCAGCTACATGGGAGGCTGAGGCAGGAGGATCACCTGAGGTTAGGAGGTCGAGGCTGTAGTGAGCTCTGATTGTGCCACTGCACTCCAGCCTAGGTGACAGAGTGAGACTTTGTCTCGGGGCAAAAAAAAAAAAGGAAGAAAGCAACTCAACTAAATGGAGACCTTTGGCTGTGTCCTTGTGCCGTCTGCCTTTGTGCATGGGAAGTCGGTGTGGGGGGGCCTTCTGGGGGACATTGGTTTTGGGTCACTATAGCCCACATGATTGGGGACAGCACTAGGCTGTGGCAGGCAGGAGGCAGGTTCCTGGCACCATTCATCATGGATGAACAGTGTCTTGGGGATGGTTCCGGGTCAGTCTGGACCTCATTCTGTTTCATGGCTGCGCAATGGCTGCCGTCATACTGCTGGGGGCAGGTGCTGTTCAGAACGTCTCATGTGGCTTCGGTGACTGTGTAGGAGTGTCAGTAGCAAGTGTGCACCTCCTGTGACCTTTCTTGTGTTGATAACACCTACATTGCTTTGTCTCTGTCACCAGTAAGGGTGCAGCAGACATTCTGTGACGTGTCTTCATGCACATGTGTGAATATGTCTGTGCGATCCATTCTTAGACGTGGAGTTGCTGGGCCAGAATGTCCTGCGTTTGAAATGGGCAGTTAGCGCCAACCTGTGGCTCCATCTTAGGTGGTTTCCCAGGGACATAGGAAGCTGAGCGGGCAGCGCTGGGGGAGCAGCCTAGCGCCCACTGAAGCCGCACCCCTCCTGTCTTTGCAGGCCGGCTGGATGATGTGGAACTGGATGGTGTCCATTCTGGCCACAGGAGCGGCCATGGTCTTGTATGATGGCTCCCCGCTGGTGCCCACGCCCAACGTGCTCTGGGACCTGGTGGACAGGATAGGGTAGGTACCAAGATGCCGTGCTCAAAGCAACGGACAGGCAGCACCAGGAAGGCTCCTTGGGATCAGATGCAGAGTCGTGCCTGCCTTCGGGGCAGTCTCCAGAATGCTCTGCCTTTGTGGACGCCCCCTCTCCAAGAGGAGGGTGTGGGAGGTGCCAGAAGCAGAAGGTGAAACTGTTAAGAAGGGAGGGATGCCAAGGGCCAGGGCTCTTCCCTTCAGAGTGAGGGCTGAGAAGAATCCTATGGGCAGCATGCGATCTCATTTCTTTTAAGAATCTATTTTTATTTTTAAGATTACTTTTTAGTAAAAATTGTATGTATCGTAAGGCACGCAGCATGGTATTTTGCTGTGTATACACGTAGTGAAATGAGTACTGCAGTCAGGCAAATTCGCATTTGCATCTCCTCACACAGTTACCTTTTTGTTTTTAGCAAGGAGAGCACCTGAAATGGACTTTCTTATCAAAGTTCTAGCACTTACACAGTATGGTGTTGTCAGCTGCAGTCATCGGGCTGTGCATTGATCTTATTTCTCTAGTTGTGGCATTTCCCAGCAAAAGGAGGAAAACTGAGGGTCGCTTAGAGTCCTTTTTCACACAGGTTCTGCAGACTCAGGAGTGAGATTGTATTCATCCATTTTCGTACTACTATGAAGAAATACCCGACAGTGGGTGATTTATAAAGAAAAAGAGGTTGAATGGACCCAGAGTTTCATGTGGCTGGGGAGGCCTCACAATCGTGATGGAAAGTGAATGAGGAGCAAAGGCATGTCTTACATGGCAACAGGCAACAGAGCGTGTGCAGGAGAACTGTCCTTTATAAAACCATCAGATCTCGTGAGACTTATTCACTATCAAGAGAGCAGCTCGGGAAAAACCTGCCCCCATGATTCAG
Organism: Trachypithecus francoisi; assembly: GCF_009764315.1. Lineage (NCBI taxonomy): Eukaryota > Metazoa > Chordata > Mammalia > Primates > Cercopithecidae > Trachypithecus > Trachypithecus francoisi. The sequence continues at coordinate 8,040,626 of NW_022681456.1, read as the reverse complement.
TTACCTCCCACTAGGTCCCTCCTACCACACGCAGGGATTATAGGAGCTACAGTTCAAGATGAGATTTGGGTGGGGACAGCTAAAACATAGCAGAGATGAAGTGAGGTGAAGGCTGAATGCACAGGGGAGGTGTGTGGATAAGTTTGTGAGGGGTGGGTGCAGAACCTGTGCCTGGGGGGCTGCGTGGTGTTTGGATTTCCTGCCGCCTTTCTCCTGAACCCACTGGCAGAAGGAGAGCTCTGCCATCCCTTGGGGCTGGCAGCCACCTGTCTTCTAGGGTCGCCTTGTCATAACTGCACTGAGTGCTTCCTGGGGCCCCTGGAGGTGATCACTTCTTTCCTGTGGCCCTGGCTGGACAGTAGACAGGAATCCCATGAGCAGTGGCAGGAGCCAGTTAGGAGAGACACACTGGGTACCCTCCTGGTGCCTGAGAATTATGCAAATGGGGATAGGTGCAGTGGTCCCTGCTGCCGCCCCCCGCCCCCATCATCATCATGATTAGAAGGCATCAGGAGATCCAGTCTCTTCAGCGCTTCGCTGATGAATTAATCACAACTGGCTAGCGTGTTCTGGCCACAGTGGTCTTGGTCACCCTTGGCCTAATGACAGTTTCTAGAGATAAGAATATAGAAGTCGCCAGAGCTCCAGGGGCCCAGAAACAACCATGCTCTGAAGTGTCCTAATTACTCTGTGTCTGAATCTGTTCATGGGGCGAACAGGAGCCACTCATGTTTTTAGAATCCTTGGCCATTAACATTTTAATTATAACTTGGTCTGGGTAATATTTAAATCCTGACATTTGGCTTACAATCTTAGTGAGGAAGGCTATTTCCTAATGAGATTGTTTCTAGCAAAAGGTTAATCAAATCCCTGGGAACTTCAGATGGCTTTAGAATCTTTACCCTTTTACCCTTAAGCCGGGCTCCAGGTGGAGAAACTTTTATTGGTGTGTTGGGGAGGCATGCACTGGGTCGGGGGTTACTGGAGGAGGGGTGGAGAGAGAAATGTACATCATTGGGGCCCGGTGCTAATGAGATCCAGGGATGAAGCGTCCCAGGGAGACCCTGCTCTGTGTGTGCATGAGTGTGAGTCTGCGTGTGTGCAGAAGTGTATGTGAAAGTGTGTGTGCGTGTGCATGTAGCATGATCATGTGAAAGGGAGTGTGGGAGTGCATATGTGCATGAGTGTGTACACATACATGTGAGAGTGCGAGTGAGTGCATGGATGTGTGTGCATGTATAGGTGGGTGTGTGTATGCACGCAGCTGTGAATGTTTGCTGTATGTGTGGATGCATGTGTGCCTTGTGTATGTGTGCATGTGCCTGTGCGCACGTGTACATGTGTGAGTGTTCACAGCATGGTGGCTGGTTCCGTGCCATAATCACGGGCCCTAGGTTGGCCAGAGCACTGAGGCTGACTGAGGTGTGGTCATGCTGTCACAGGGCTCCCTCTGGAAGTGGCCTTTGCCTTGCCTGAGAGAGCTTCCTGTGCAGTTTGGCGAGGCAGGTGTGACTCGGCACCTGGGCAGGGGCTGCGGGTGAGGGGCTCTCAGAAGGATGCGGGCCTTAAACCACTGCACTGGTCGCCACCAGCAGTGAGAGGGAGCTGGTGCTGGGAGGGAAGGACACTTCAGCTCGGTTCTGTCCACCTCCTGGAAACTGAATGCTGTGCAGCAGATGAAAGCAGTCATGGCAAACCCTGTTTTGTGGCAAGAGGTGCGCAGGGCAGGCACAGTCCTCGTGGTGCTGTCTCAGTGCCTCTGCTTAAAACCCACGTCTGTTAGTAAATGTGGGTTGAGATCTCTATTGATTACTGGCATGTCAGCTCCCAGACTTATTGACACCTTTGATCAAAGAGCATTTATTTTGTAGGCACAGACAAGATAATTTTAAAAGATGAATTTTCTTCTTCACAGGGATGTGTTTCTGGGTTCTAGTGAGGGGGCTATTCTGGATAGAATTAGGTCCAGGACCCTGGGGACTTTGTCCAGTTTGCTAGTTGCGGGGCAGGCGTGCACGTTGTCTGGGTTGCCCAGTTTTGCCTGTCTCTGAATGGGGCCATTGTCTAAGGTGGTTCTAGAGGGCGGGGCCTTGTGGGTGAGCAGGCTTGTCCTTCTAAGGAAGTGCATGGGTTGGACAGCACTTTGCCAGGATCTGCACCCAGTGTGTGCTGGACTGCGTGCTGTGAACCAAGCTCCCTGCTGGGTCCTGGGGGCTACACAGCAGCGACCAGGGGCCAGCACGCTCTGTCCTCATGGGGCTGGTACTGGGAGGGGGAAGGTAAAAAGAGGCCAACCTCGGGCTCTGAGGAGTGCTGTCAGAGACCTGGGGTCAGGGAGTCCTCAAGAGGTCTTGACATTTGGGCTGAGGCTGGAACGTTCAGGAACTACTTTTGCAGAACTGGGGACGTGTGCTTCAGGCAGAGGGAACCACCAGGAGGTGGGCCTAAGATCCACGTGTTGTGGAAGCTGGAAGGGGCCTCCTGTGGCCTGAGTGTGAAGGGTTGATGCGGGGCTGGGGGCAGGAGCGGGGGTCGGAGGGGCGGGGACTTTTGGGGCTGCTTGAAGGGTGAGTTTTTCCCCGAGTGGAATGGAACAGCAGTGGACACTGAATCATGAGAACACTGATCTGGTTCATGTTATTAAAAGGGCAGTGTAGGCCGGGTGCGGTGGCTCACGCCTGTAATCCCAGCACTTTGGAAGGCTGAGGTGGGCGGATCATGATGTCAGGAGTTCGAGACCAGCCTGGCCAACATGGTGAAACCCCATCTCTACTAAAAATACAAAAAATATGGCCAGGCGCGGTGGCTCAAGCCTGTAATCCCAGCACTTTGGGAGGCCGAGACGGGTGGATCACGAGGTCAGGAGTTCGAGACCATCCTGGCTAACACCGTGAAACCCCGTCTCTACTAAAAAAATACAAAAAAAGCTAGCCGGGTGAGGTGGCTGGTGCCTGTAGTCCCAGCTACTCGGGAGGCTGAGGCAGGAGAATGGCGTAAACCCGGGAGGCGGCGCTTGCCGTGAGCTGAGATCCGGCCACTGCACTCCAGCCTGGGCGACAGAGCGAGACTCTGTCTCAAAAAAAAAAAAATTAGCCAGGTGTGGTGGTGCAGGCCTGTAATCCCAGCTACTTGGGAGGCTGAGGCAGGAGGATCACTTGAACCCTGGAGGCAGATGTTGCAGTGAGCTGAGATCGCCCCACTATACTCCAGCCTGTGTGACAGAGAGAGACTCCGTCTCAGAAACAAAACAAACCAACAAAAAAGGGCAGTGTAGTGCCTGAGCCAAGAGAGCATTGCCAGGGCAGGGGCAGGGGCAGGGGCAGGGGCAGGGGTAGAAGCTGAGAGACTGAGATTGCTGAGCCCACAGGCGCAGTGGCAACCCTGGAGGGGCTGCCTGTGGGCTGATCCACACTTGGCTCCGCGCAGGGCTCCGGGCAGTTGTGGGCACTGGGTCCCAACGGTTTAGAGCCCTGACGCTGTCTCATGCTTTTGTGCAGCGACCCCTACAGTACTTGCTAGAAATAAGACGTGGCATGAGTGCCTGCAGGTGGGCTCCTGTGCTTCCAAGAGCTGAATGGGATTGAATTTCCTAACCGTTTTACGTGCACCCTGTAGATAGATGGAGGACTTTGCTGTTTCTTCAGACAAGCAGGGCTGTGACTCACAGGCCGGAGAGCACCACCTCTGAGTGCTGGCGGAGCCTCACCAAGATCAGGGTTTGCAGAGTCTTGCCTGCACCTAGATGCACTTTAAAATCACAGAGAGCCTTCGAGTTTTCTGGAGGTGGGCAGTGGGGGGATTGCACAAAACCCCTGTGTTGTTCGGGCGTGCCTGTTGATTGGAGAGCTTTGTACCTGTAGCTGGAGGCAGTCACTGCTGCTCAGGGCCGGGTGATCACCATTAGAGTCATGAGGTCTCCATCCTCTGTTAGTGATACTTGCAAAGGAAGTGACACCTTAATCCTTGGCTGTGATGTTGAAGTAGTTAATCAAACTCTGAGTTTATGAAAGAAGCATGGGGGACGGTGGGAGGAGCTAGTCTCCCTCCCCCAAAACTCCAGCCATCTCTAGGGTACAGTGGTGGCTTTGTTGGTGGCAGGGTGGGTCTGGGGAAGTAAGAGAATGAAGGTGTGGGAGGTGGAAGGACCATGGTAACCTGCCTCCTTGAGTGGAGGGAGACCCACCCTGCCATTGCCTTAGCCACGCCCAGCCCAGCCAGCCCTGAAATCCGGGATGTTCTGTGCCATGTTGCCTCGTGGCTTCAGACAGCAAGTGCCATGACAGTCTTCCTTGGGATGAGTCTCTCCACCGGATGTGCAGGAGTGAGGTTCTACTGCCCAGAGTGACCCAGAAGAGTCTGAATCTCACAGCCTCCTCTAGGCACCGAAGAGAACAATGTTCTTTAGTTGGGCCGACTGAGTTTACATGTGAAGGGCCACCTGACTGGAAGAAAAGCTGAGGAAGGAAATAGCATGTTAGGGCTACCCTTGAAAATGCAGTGATGTATATTCAGCAGCGTGTGTCGTTCTGTGAGCACAAATGCATAGAACTGTGGATTCTGAACATTCAAGAAGAGCTGCACTTTTCTGAGTTTCATAAACATGTGAACTTGTTTAAGAAAAGGGGATGGGTGGAGTTTCAAGTATGGCACATGTTTTAACAAATAAAAAATTTGTCCCAGCACTTTGGGAGGCCAAAGCAGGAGGATCGCTTGAGCCCAGGAGTTCAAGACCAGCCTGGCAACATAGCAAGACCCTGTCTCTTAGCTGGGCGTGGTGGCGTACACTGGTAGCTCTAGCTACTTGGGAGGCTGAGGTGGGAGAGTCACTTGAGCCCAGGAGTTGGACGCTGCAGTGAGCTGTGATTGCACCACTGCACTCCAGCCTAGGCAACAGAAGGAGGTTCCGTCTAAAAAAAAAAAAATTATAATAATTCTGTAGCCCTCTCTTCATTGGTGAATGAATGTGTGAGGATAGAATTTGAGGGGACTTGATTTTATGGCCTCCTTTGGTCCCCCAAGATAAAATACTCTGCAGCTGGGAAGATAATGGGTTCAGGTGAGCTGCTGTTGTATGTGAAGCCTCGTGGTAAAGGGACCTGGCCCTGCGTGCTGGAATCAGCATAAAGAGCAGTCAGGTGCGCCTGTGAGCAAGGCAGGTGCTGTGACTCAGACTTGAGTAAACACGAAGTATGAGTTCAACCCAGAAAACTGCTCTCTCTTGGGTTTTGCAAACTTTTCAGAAATAAATCACTAACTTTAGAAAGCTTTGGTACGAGAACCTTGAAGAGTTTCTGGTGTTTTCTTTCCCGCCTGCACCCTAGCATCACTGTCCTGGTAACCGGGGCCAAGTGGCTGTCGGTGCTGGAAGAGAAGGCCATGAAGCCGGGTGAGTGTGCCTCTTTAATATTCATTCCCCGTACTGCCAATCAAGGAAATTAAATCCATCCTATTTCCTGCTTGCACGTGAGGCTTCAGGCACTGGGTTTAGTTTTAATCTTTTTTTTTTTTTTTTTTTTTGAGACGGAGTCTCCCTCTATCGCCCAGGCTGGAGTGCAGTGGCCGGATCTCAGCTCACTGCAAGCTCCGCCTCCCGGGTTTACGCCATTCTCCTGCCTCAGCCTCCCGAGTAGCTGGGACTACAGGCGCCCGCCACCTCGCCCGGCTAGTTTTTTGTATTTTTTAGTAGAGACGGGGTTTCACGGTGTTAGCCAGGATGGTCTCGATCTCCTGACCTCGTGATCCACCCGTCTCGGCCTCCCAAAGTGCTGGGATGACAGGCTTGAGCCACCGCGCCCGGCCAGTTTTAATCTTTTGGTGATTCTTCGCCCCAGTGGAACCCACAGTCTTCAGATGCTCCACACGATCCTGTCCACTGGCTCCCCACTGAAAGCCCAGAGCTACGAGTATGTCTACAGGTGCATCAAGAGCAGCATCCTCCTGGGCTCCATCTCAGGTACGGCCCCGGGGGGACGGTTCTTCCAGCCATCCCTGTCGGCCCCATAAGTATGCACACCTCTGCCCAGTGCTTGGATTCATCCCAAGGACACGGTCCGCTGGGCAGCCAGTACACACAGTGCCTTCTCATTATCTGAGGCAGTGATGCTCCGCGAAGTCACTGTGAACTCTGAGTCAGCCCATACGGAACCCTTGCTCCTGGGGGAAATACATTTATATACACACACCTCTCACATCGATTATAGTCTTAAAATCCAAAACAAGACATCTTGGTAGGTTCTATATTTTTTATCTTGGGAAAGAGAAAATGCAGTTCAGAAGCATTCAGTGACTTGCCCAAGGCCACCCCACTGTCAGATGCTAGAGCTGGGATGCCAAGCCCGGGAACAGGGCACCCTAAGCCACCCTGCCCCGGTCTCCTGCGTGTGAGAGCGAAGCAGGGAGGCTGTATCGCCTCGTGTGACCTCGGTGGGAATGTGCCTGGGTGACTTCGGGTTTTCACTGCTCTGCAGTGTCTGAGAGTGACTGCAGAAGCTCCAGATGATAGATCTGGAGGCTACACGTACATTTTAGTGAGTAGGCAAATTCCCAAAAACAGAATCCGCAAATAGTGAGAATCCAATGTATGGAAGGACAAATATTGCAACATTGTTTATATAAGTAAAAAATAGACGCTACCTGTATGCCCAGCAGAAGGAAATTGATTGAATAATTTAGGGCACATTCTTAATTTATGCAGCCATTAGAAGTGAAGAAATACACTGATGGACATTGAAACATGGTCATGATGAGTGAAAAAATCAGATTGCAGAATTACAAGGTGCGGTCATTTTTGCAGGTGAAAAACAGGAATATATGGATGTGTACATGCACACTCGGGTGTATAATATGGGTGTATTATATGTAGATTCCAAGTGAAAAAAAAATTTTTTTTTTTTTGAGACAGAGTCTAGCGCTGTCAGCCAGGTTGAAGTGCAGTGGGTGCGATCTCAGCTCACTGCAACCTCTACCCCCTGGGTTCAAGCAGTTCTCATGCCCCAACCTCCCACGTAGCTGGGATTACAGGCATGTGCCACCATGCTCAGCTAATTTTTCTATATTTTTAATAGAAATGGGGTTTCACCATGTTGGTCAGGCTGGTCTCGAACTCCTGACCTCAGGTGATCCACCCACCTTGGCCTCCCAAAGTGCTGGGATTATAAGCGTGAGCCACTGTGTCTGGCCCCCAAGTGCATTTTTCTCATAACTTTTTTCTTAACATAAAGTCGTGCTTTAGAACATGGTTCCTACACGTGGTAAAAAAAATTCAGAGTTCACAAAGGTACCCTCATTGCTGCCGTCCTCCTTCCCCAGGGAAGCCGATGTCATTTCCTTCAGAGATGTTCTGTGCGTAGGTGAGCGTGTGTGCTTGAGTGTGTGTTTGCGAGTGTGTGTAAATGGGGTGAGAGCACCCCCTTTTTACACAGATGTAGTTTAGAGTACACACCTCAATCCCCCTTCACGTGACTTAAGAGTTGATTCCTTTGCTGCCCATAGAAATCTTTGAGTCACTTTTTGTTTTTTTTTTTTTAAAGACAGGGTTTTGCTTTGTTGCCCAGGCTGGAGTGCACAGTGACGTGATCATGGCTCACTGCAGCCTCCACCTCCCAGGCTTAAGTGATCCTCCCACCTCAGCCTCCTGAATAGCTAGGAACATAGGTGTATGCCACCATGCTCAGCTGTGTTTTTTATTTTTTGTAGAGATGGGGTTCCACCATGTTGCCCGGGCTGTTCTTGAACTCTTAAGCTCAAGTGATCCTCCCACCTTGGCCTCCCAAAGTGATGGGATTACAGGCATGAGCCACCGTGCCTGGCCTGGGTCACTTTTATTTTTTTTGTTTTACACATTTGTAGTTCTGATTTTTCTCCTTGTGATTTAAAAACATACTCTCAAAGCACCTCTTGAAGAGATGCCATTTGCCTGAAGCCTGAGGCCGACCCCCCAACCTTCCTCCCCACCGTTGGTTCCTCAGCCTGAGATGGGGGGTCTGAGACATTCCCACCAGCGGGGAGAGCAGCAGGAGGTCAGGAGCCCTGCTCAGATCTCGATGGTGGCAGAAACGAACGGGACTCACTCATTTTCTTGGGACACGTCAGTCAGTGACATGAAATGGCAGAGAAGACATCACATTTTATTCACTGCCTGAAGAAAGAAAGAAAATCACACTCCACGGTCTTGGAGCTGGGAACTTTTTTTTCTTTTTTCTTTCTTTTTTTTTTTGAGACAGAATCTTGCTCTGTCGCCCAGGCTGAAGTGCAGTGGTACAGTCTTGGCTCACTGCAACCTCTGCCTCATGGGTTCCAGTGATTCTTGTGCCTCAGTCTCCTGAGTAGGTGGATTTACAGGCACGCGCCACCACGCCCGGCTAATTTTTTGTATTTTTAGTAGAGATGGGGTCTCGCCATGTCACCCAGGCTTGTCTCGAACTCCTGAGCTCACGCAATCCGCCCACCTTGGCCTCCTAATGTGCTAGGATTATAGGCGTGAGCCACTGCGCCCGGCCACATTTCTGTTTTTCCAACCATTAAGTCCACGTAAACCATGGCACTCAAGCCTTCCCATGTCATGGGTCTGCCTAGGCAGTGCCTGCCAGGTGGCTATCACAGGCAAAGCTTCCATTTCCTACCATCCTGAGTCTTGAATTTCAGCATGACCACAGGAGGTCATTCGCTTCGCGGATCCTCTAGCAGGAAGGCTCGGCCAAAACGTCAAATACCAGATGTGGGGGGTTCATTCCAAATTCCGTATCGCGCCTCCCACTGCTCCCTGCAAAGAAGCCCCACCTGTCTGGATGTCGCAGTGTGTGTCTGGGAGACTAGATACTTGTCGTCTTGGCACTTTCTCCTTTGTTGCTCACTAATTTAATGCAATTTGTCTTGGGCTTCTGAAGTTTGAATCTCTCTTTGCCATTGCTTACAGGAGGCACCGACATCATCTCCTGCTTCATGGGCCACAATTTTTCTCTTCCTGTGTATAAAGGGGAGATTCAGGCCCGGAACCTGGGCATGGCCGTGGAGGCGTGGAACGAGGAAGGTGATGGCTCCGCCAACTGTTTATCTTTCTGTGATTAGGCATGAGTTGGGAGCTTGGGAGCACTCGGATGTGTCACTTTGCTTGGTGAGAGTTCTCCAAAACAGCCCTCGGAGGGGAGGCCCGTCACTTGCATTGTGATGTCCTTTCCCCGCAGCTTGGCTTAACACCCACCGGGCTCCTGATCCCCAGTCCCTGAGAGATCAGGGTCGAGCTGGAGGACAGGTGGAGACCTGTGCGCTCAGGAATGGCGGGCAGGTGGGTGGTCACTGCCCTGCATCTGAACCCTGGTGCTGGATACACAGGCAGCCGCCAGCTCTGAGCTTCTGAGAACCTGGTCATTAAAGGAATAGTCTCCCGGTGTTCCGGGCCTGGCAGCTAGAAATCCAGCTGTGCTAGGAGGGGTGAGCAGGGCTCAGTGCAGCTGCTCTGCAGAGCAATGTGGGAGTAGTCAGTGAAGCTGAAGATGGATACGTGCCCTGTGATCTGGGAATTCCACTCCTGGAAGACTTACTTGTGATACATGCAAGAATGTTTGTAGCCCCATGATTCGTAACAGAAAACAAAATTGGGAACAATAGAAATGTCCATCCTTGGGAGGAAGAAACTCTGTGATCACAGGTGGAGAAGGACTAAGTGGTGAATATGAATGAACCACAGCGAGTCCTAGTAGCCCGAACGAGCCACCCAGATGTCATGCTGAGTGAGCACAGGAAGACGCGGGACACAGAAGGACAGTGTGCATGTGTTCAGAGGCATGCAGAGTGATGACATATGCTATTCAGGGATGCGTGTGGATGGAGCCGAAATGTTAACACACATGGGAATAACAAATCACTACATCCCAGATAGCAATTTTGGGGAGCACACAGGGAGGGGACTCCATCTGGGAGGAATGCATTATTAGGCTACCATGACAGGTGTGTGGGTGTGGACCATCTCTGTACCTTTGTAATTGTCTGAAGTATTGCATAATAAGAAATAGCTTAAGAAAGAGAGAGAGACAAGCCAGGGTGTGTGGCTGTGGTGTGCGTTGGGCTTATTTTTAATTCTCCCATACCAGGAAAGGCGGTCTGGGGAGAGAGCGGCGAGCTGGTGTGTACTAAGCCGATCCCTTGCCAGCCCACACACTTCTGGAATGATGAGAATGGCAACAAGTACAGGAAGGCGTATTTCTCCAAATTCCCAGGTCGGTTGGAGAGATGCAGAAAGAGCTGCCTAGCCTCTGCCTTGCCTGGGCCTTCTATGTCTAATTCTGTACCCTTGTCCCTCCCCTCCCATCCTGCCCCTCCCGTCTTCCTTCCCCCACCACCAGGGCTTGGAGAAGCTGCTTATAGCTCATTCTGCCAGTGGGGCGATAATGAATTTTTGGTCAATATCTTGTTGTCTTCAGCTTGAAGCTATCGTGTGCAACTGTAATCTGGTTTAGTTGAATCTCAGCTACCTCTGCCCAGAGCCTCTTGGCTCCAGCCCCTGCTGCTGGGAGCTGGCGCGAGCCTCTGGTTTGCATGTGGGAGGGTGGAGGGTGCAGGGCCCATTCGCTGAAACAGGGTGATGCTTGCCTGTTCAAGAGGAATGGCATGTGGAAGTGGTGTCTGGCTCGGGTCTCTTCCTTCATGTCTCTCACCATCATCCAGTCCTCATGGAGATGCTAGAGGAAGAGCGCTTTTGCGGTGGAAGGATTTACAACCCGACATGTCACTCTCACATAGACTGACACCCTTGGGTGTCATCTTTTGAGTGGTGCCTTGCCCCAAAGCAGGGAAGTCTTTTATTTAAAGCACTGATTCCTGCCTTCCTGTAATCTTATTTCATAAGCAGTCTCGAGTTATTGCTGCTGTATAATTCATCGTTTAGCAAGCCTTCTGTTCCAGAGTTATTTATACTCAGTACTTGCTTTCTGTAGTCTCTCAAAAGGTAATCTGGTTTAGCACAGACCACGTATGGAGAATCAGAAAGCGGCAAGTGGTAGGATTTGCCAGGGATCCTTCCTGCCTTGCGTGTTTTCGTGTCACCGTAAAAGCCATTGTGCCTGGAATAGCGCCTTTCTGCAGCAGCGTGGGGCATCCCCCCAGGGGTGGCTCAGCCTCCACTGCATACCTGCTGCACCTGTGCCCCACCTTGGCTCCTGCTGTGAGCAGCTGTGTAGACAGACGAATGCAGAAAAGCAAGAGTGGATGTAGAGAAACACTCTTCAGATGACCCTAAAGAGGAGGGCAGGAGCTCCTGCCTTGGGAGGAGAGGCCAAAAGGATTAGAATCTCAGCTTGAGGATCCATCTAAGAAATGACTGCCCTTCATCTTCTGTAACATTGCTCTTTGAAAACTCTTTTCTGTCATTTTTTTTTTTGTCACATGTGCAAGGGTTCATGTGATAGATGTCTCTCAGGATTAATTTCAGGATAATCTCTTTGAAACTGACATTCTTGGAGAAGACAAGTACTTTGTGATGTGTTGTATTTCCATTTTTGCCTTGGCTGCCAGGAAACTCAGAGCTGAAATCATTGCTTTGTTTTTGTAGTCCTCTTACCTTTAGAGTAAGATTTTGCTTCTCTTTAAATAATCCTATCATGAAGTCAGTTTTACAGGTCGCTTCCTCTGATACTTCCTAGATGTAGGTGAGAGAGATGAATAAATATGGAAAGACAAAGGCAGATCAGATAATGAGATCTGAAGCTGTTTATCATGGACAGGGTGAACACAGGCTACATTTAGACCATTCCTCAAGCACCAGCGTTGAGAGAGTCCTGGGCTGTATAGGAAATGGCGTGATGGCAAAACCAAGCAACAAAAGCAAGCCTTCCTTTCCACAACTGGGAGTAAGTTTATGGACATTGTTACCTTAAAAAATGATGCCAGGTGAAAATGTAAACAGGCCATGTGCTGGTATGGAAAGATACCCAGGAACTTAGTAAGTGAAAATGAGAGTTTAAGAACAGAGGACATAGCATCCCTTTGGTGTAAATTTTTATTTTTATTTATTTATTTATTTATTTTAGAGACAGGGTCTCCGTCTGGCCCCAGGCTGGAGTGCAGTGGTGTGATCTCGGCTCACTGCAGCCTTGATCTCCAGGGCTCAAAGGGTCCTCCTGCCTCAGCCTCCTAAGTAGCTGGGACTACAGGTGTGTGCTACCATGCCTGGTTAATTTTTGTATTTTTTGTAGAGATGAGGTCTCTCTATTTTGCCCAGGCTGGTCTCGAACTCTGGAGCTCAAGCAATCTTCCCGCCTCGGCCTCCTCAAGTGCCGGGATTACTAGCATGAGCCACCACACCCAGCCTTGTGTAAATTTTAAAAGGGAAGTATATATGTGTGATTGTGTGAATAAATGAATAATGGGTGTGAATAAGGGCTTATATGAGTGGTGAGATGATGAGTCCATTTTGGTTTTCTTTATGGCTTTTTATTTTTTTGAGACAGCGTCTCACTCTGTTGCCCAGGGCTGGGGTGCAGTGGCACGATCTCGGCTTCTCCTGCTTCAGCCTCCTGAGTAGCTGGGATTACAGGTGCACGCCACCACACCTGGCTAATTTTTGTATTTTTAGTAGAGATGGGGTTTCACTATGTTAGCCAGGCTGGTCTCGAACTCCTGATCTTGTGATCCATCCACCTCGGCCTCCCAAAGTGCTGGGATTAATAGGCATGAGCCACCATGCCTAGCCACTTTTTGTTACTTTTAAAAACTTAATATTTTAAAAGAAAGTAAAAGGAGACTTAAGATTTAGGTCGTTGCAGATGCCACATTCCAAACAGGCCTGGTCTGTTATCGGCAGTCACCTGTTCCCACCGTATTTCCACTTTCTCCTCAGCTCCCAGGAGACTCAGAGCTGAAGTCAGTGCCTTGAAGAATGAGAATGATCTAAATCTGTTCAGTCCGCTGTAGAAAGGAAGACATTGCTTCTGTAGCTTTATTTTGCCATCACGCCACTTCCTTTGTGGTGCCCTGGAGCCAGCCACTAGTGGATTCCTCCTCTCAGGTAGGCTTTGCAAGGGATCAAAGTGGGCGAAGTTTCCACAAAAGAACTTTTCTTCAGGGTGGATTTACATCTTCCTTTTTCTCTGCATTTCCGGGGTCTCAGTAATTAGGGCACAGTACTACAAATGGCCCTAAAACCCAGAAATTTCCCATCCAGTTCAAGGGAGATCTGACTCCAGGCAAACAAGACTATATGTTGCTGCTGGCACCAAAGTTCCAGGGTGAGGCAGGATTCCCAGGTGAGCAGCACAGGCTTGCAGCTCTCATCTTCCAGGGCTGCCGCTCATAAACTCAGTTTGCTGAGTAGCCATGCAGATGTGTTCCTGCAGAACCCGGCATATCAATTGCAAGCCTAGGAGTGGGTTTGTTTTTGTTTTTCCTTATTTGTGTATGTGAATCTTTTAAAAGTCCAATGAGAAGAATTGGTTTCGTTCTCTAGCTTGGGGAGGTGGGAGGAAAGACCTGAAGGCCTGCAATTCTCTTTTTTTGCATCGGAATAACTAGCTTAGGTCTCATTTCATTCTCTTCGGCTGCCTCCCAGGGACCGTGCACAGTCCCCTTGGCCTTCGTTCCCGTAGAAGGCTTGGTTGTGGCTTGTGGCAGTGTCTCCATGATGTCACATGAACGCGTGAATAGACTAGGTAGCTGTTGAGTCATAAGCTGTTTGGGTTAGCGCTTGCCTCAGAGTGGAGAAGTGCTGGAGAAGTGTCTCGAGATTTGGAGGGGAGGAGATGCCTTCTGAGGTTGCGGCTCGTCAGTGAAGACACGTCGAGATTTGGGAGTGAGATGCCTTTTGAGGCTGCCACCCATCAGTGAAGACACGGAAGTTGGCCGCTTTACTGTTTTCCCTTCCCAGATCGCAGGAAATCTCTGGGGCGTTATTGCAGGAGGCCAGCCTGCTGCTGAGGCAGATGACTTCCGGCATTGCAAAGCGGCAGAGATGCACTTTTGATTACGGCCAGCCAGTTCCCCTCAGTGTGGCTGATCAAGGGCTGGGCGTGGGTGTCGGCAGCAGGAGGCCCCCAGCTGGTTAACTGCTCCCTTGGTGACTCTCAGATGCGTGGCTTCTCTTCACTGTTTGGCGCCTGGGTAGAGGATGTGGCAAAGGAACCTCTCTCCTCAGATGCTGCATCCAAAGCTGGGGTTTGATCCCTTTGGTCGATCAGCTTCACGGCGCCACCCCAGCGCGCGAGCCTTCTCTGAACAGCTGCACACGTGGCCACTCATGTGGCCTGCTGACACTGTGTTGCTGTCACCCCTGGCTCTTTCCTCTTCCCCCGCCTTCATCCCCTGGGTTTTACCTGCTAATCAGCTCTCTGCACATGTGGCTGATGCTTTGGTTCAAGCCTGCGTGACTGGGACTGGTGCAGTAGCCTCCTTCCTGGTCATGGGCTTGTGTATTCCATTCCAAGATCTGGCCCCAACCTCTGCACACTCTGTGCCCGCCGCTGCCCCTGGCCACTCTTGCTTCCCAAGACGTGGCTCATTCTTTCCTGTGCTACACTCAGGGTTGTCTCCAGACACTCCTGTTGACCCCCAGTGGCCTGGCTGAGCTTGGTCCCGCCCTCTGTGAATTCCCGGGTCCTTGCTGGTGCCCAAGGAGCTGCGTTACTCCTTGCCAGCTGTGTCAGAGCTGCCCAGGCAGCAGTCCCCCAGAGGGCATGTTCCTTGAAGCAGGAACAGTCTGGCTTCCTTCTGCCCCCAGCCCCACGCCAGACCTGCCTCTGGGCCCCAGTTATGTCTGTGGACCCGCACCCAGAGTCTGTCCACGCAGCCTGTCACGGCCCCTTCTTCTCGGGGTGACCGGGCACCTCTGCTGTCCTTGCAGGTATCTGGGCTCATGGCGACTACTGCAGAATCAACCCCAAGACTGGGGGCATCATCATGCTTGGCCGGAGGTAAGGGCTGCGGAGTCGGCCTCTCTTCCCTGCAGCCTCACCTTCTGGAGGCATGGGGGTGGAGGAGGAGGTGCTTTCTGTAGAAGTCAGTGCCTTCCTGGGCACCCCACTCCACTCCAGCATCAGGGTGTCCACACCTCTCACACCCACTGGCTGGTGCGCCATGTTTCCCCACCCCTGTGCCCAAGCACACACTGCCCCTGGGCCTGAAGACCACCTCCGAGGAAGCATTTTCTGCTCAGTCTGCGACGTGGCTGACTGTCCCCCATCTTGGACCCTTCCTGTGTCATTCCTGGGGTGGGGCATCCCTGTGCCAGCTTCCTTCCCAAGGGCTAGGTCTGGGCATGATCCACGTTTCCCTGCCCTGTGATGCGGTTCTCAGGTAGGGGGTGTCAGGGTGGGGGTCCCACAGCAAAGGCACAGCAGTGTCCACACCCGCAATGGGGGACACGTGTGCAGGTGGGAAGGGAGCAAGGTGACAGATGTTCCTGCACAGAGGTGCCTCCCTCGATGTCGAGCTTTAACCTGAGAGGGAGAAAGAGCCGGGTGGCAGGGCAAGGAGCTGGGGAGGGGAGTGTCCATGACGTGTCCATGTGGAATGGAGAGGGGGTGACCGCCCTCCCATGGGACCCCTGGGACTTGCCTCACTCCAGAGCTGCAGTGTGGCCCTGACCTCTTGTCTCTTTCCAGTGACGGCACACTCAACCCCAATGGGGTGCGGTTCGGCAGCTCGGAAATCTATAACATTGGTACGTGCTTCCCCTCCCTGAGTGTCTCCAGTTTTTTTTTCTTCAATTTTTTTTTTTTTTTTTGAGACAGAGTCTTACTCTCTTACACAGGCTGGAGTGCAGTGGCGTGATCTCAGCTCACTGCAGCCTCCGCCTCCTGGGCTCAAGCAATCCTCTTACCTTGGCCTCCCGAGTAGCTGGGTCTACAGGCGTGCACCACTATGCCCAGCTAATTTTTGTATTTTTTGTAGAGATGAGGTTTTGCCCTGTTGGCCAGGCTGGTCTACTCCTGAGCTCAAGTAATCAACCCACTTCGGCCTCCCAAAGTGCTGGAATTATAGGTGTGAGCCAATGTGCCCGGCTACCTGCCTCCATTTTTGGGAGGCCAACAGGGTCTCACTCTGTTGTCCAGGCTGGGGGGCAGTGGCGCAACCATAGCTCACTGCAGCCTCGACCTCCTGGGCTCAGGCGATCCTCCTGCCTCAGCTTCCCAAGTAGCTATGTCTACAGGCATGTGCCACCATGCCTAACTTAGTTTTTAATTTTTTGTAGAGACAAAGTCTCCCTATGTTGTCCAGGCTGGTCTCAATCTCCTGAACTTAAGTGATCCTCCCACATCAGCCTCCCAGAGTGCTGGGATTACAGGCGTGAGCCACCAAGCCCGGTCCTCTTTTTTATCTTGCATTAACTTCTCATTAAGTAAGGCCCACATCTGGCCTCCTGGTAGAACATCACCCATCCTGCCAAAGCTGAAGCTGTGTCTGCCTCCCCAGTGATGGGTTTTCTTCCACTTGTGAAATGGCTTCCTCAGCAAATGTCCCTCCAGGACACTCCTCCTGGGTGGGCTGGGAGAACACAGGCATCCCTGGTGGGCCTGGGACACCCAGCTTGCCCCTCCTGCTCGGCCAGGTTGTTGTGAGGCTCGACCCCGCACTGAGGGGCCCCCTGTGTGAACGTGCGCCCCTCCCCTGTCTCCACAGTGGAATCCTTCGAGGAGGTGGAGGACAGCCTGTGTGTCCCCCAGTATAACAAGTACAGGGAGGAGAGGGTGATCCTCTTCCTGAAGATGGCTTCCGGGCACGCCTTCCAGCCTGACTTGGTTAAGAGGATCCGTGACGCCATCCGCGTGGGCTTGTCTGCGCGACACGTGCCCAGCCTCATCCTGGAAACCAAGGGCATCCCGGTATGGCCATCTCCCGCCAGCGAGGAGACCGCAGCCATCGCCCCACGAGCCCACACGTTGAGGGGAGCTTACATCTGAGCAGCTTGCTGGTGCTTTATATATCGTTTGTCCACGTTGCCTAGCAACGCCATCCTCTCCCTGCCATCCTTTTTCCTACCCTTCCTAAGACTGCATTTAAAGCAGCTTCTGCTAAGTACCCATGTTCGGAGGGTTAGGGGGCCCAGCCCTGCAGGTCCAACTGGCTTCTCCCTGCTAACCTGTGGTTTTAGTGTATTCTCAAAATTTTTAATGAGAACATTAATTTTAACTTTTTATTTTTTATTTTATTTTTTTGAAACTGAGTCTCTGTCACCCAGGCTGGAATGCAATGGCTCAATCTCAGCTCACTGCAACCTCTGCTTCCCAGGTTCAAGCAGTTCTCCTGCCTCAGCCTCCTGAGTAGCTGGTACCGGGGACTGCAGTCGCATGCCAGCATGGCTGGCTAATTTTTGTATTCTTAGTAGAGAGGAGGTTTTGCCATGTTGGACAGGCTAGTTTCAAACTCCTTACCTCAAGTGATCCGCCCACCTCAGCCTCCCAAAGCTCTGGGATTACAGGCATGTGCCACTCTACCCAGCCAATTTTAATTTTTTAAAGTGCTGCTGGGAAGCGTTGCTCTTGCCTTTTAAGTTCTTCCGGTACATACAAGACTTGACTCTTTTTAGAGGCAGGTCTTCTGAAGGCTGTGTCGTCATCCCCCAGCCCCTGGCCCCAGTACACTCTGCTTCGATTCTAAGTCATGGAGGAGGAGGTTCACCCAGAGTGGATCACAGCTTTCATTTGCATTGCTTACAAAACGGGTGCCCTGCAAGCTGACAGAAGCTGTTCTGTGTGTGTATGTGTGTGTGTGTGTGTGTGTGTGTGTATGCACACAACAATTTAAACAGACAGTGGCAGGCTGTATTTGAAGCCTACGGAATGGCTGTTCATGAAGGAGAAGATGGGAGCAGACACTCACTGGGTTCCCAGGGGAAGCTGACTTTGTTGTTGCCCAGAGTAGGGCTGAGTCTGTGAGGTATCACCAGAGACAGGGTTTACCAGGAGACGCTGCTTCCTGGAGAATGTTGAAATATGCGATGCCGTTGACTTTGAAACCCATAGATCATTCTCTTCGCCTTAAAAGTTATTTCAGCATCTTCAAAACAACCTGTCCAGGAGTGGGGGCTGGGAAGAGCGCTTGTAGCACAGCCACGGCGTGCAATCCCTGACCATCCCTGGAAGGCTGACTCCCACTCGAGACTCTGTTCTTTCTCCTCCCAGCGACTGTCCACATCTGCGCTGACTCCCACTCGGGACCCTGTTCCTCTTCCTCCCGGCGCCTGTCCACATCTGCGCTGACTCCCACTCGGGACCTTGTTCCTCCTCCTCCTGGCGCCTGTCCACATCTGCGCTGACTCCCACTCGGGACCCTGTTCCTCCTCCTCCCGGCGCCTGTCCACATCTGTGCTGACTCCCACTCGGGACCCTGTTCCTCGTCCTCCCGGCGCCTGTCCACATCTGCACTGACTCCCACTCGGGATCCCTGTTCCTCCTCCCGGCGCCTGTCCACATCTGCACTGACTCCCACTCGGGACCCTGTTCCTCTTCCTCCTGGCGCCTGTCCACATCTGCGCTGACTCCCACTCGGGACCCTTATTCCTCCTCCTCCCGGCGCCTGTCCACATCTGCGCTGACTCCCACTCGGGACCCTGTTCCTCCTGGCACCTGTCCACATCTGCGCTGACTCCCACTCGGGACCCTTATACCTCCTCCTCCCAGCACCTGTCCACATCTGCACTGACTCCCACTCGGGACCCTGTTCCTCCTCCTGCTGGCGCCTGTCCACATCTGCAGTGTTGGTTCCCTTTTGTGGTGTCCACACGTTTCCTTTGCGTTCTGGTTTTGTGTGGGAAAAGCCCTGCAGCTTGGGGCTTTTTCTTTCTCTCTTTTTTCATCTTTTTTTCTTTTTTTTTGGTTGGTGACTCTTGGTGGCTCTCTGTGGGGACGCTGGTGCTCTCCAAGAAGGTACTTCTTGAATCAGTGACCCTTATTGTCTTTTCCTGATGTGGGTCTAAGGTTTTCCTTTGGTGAATCAGTGCTGTCTCATCTGGAACATTTTAGGGAACTGGAATTTGAATTTGTCCCCTTGGCTTTATATTATTGAAAAAGAACTTGGGTCTTTTGCTGCCAGAACAGTTATTACCAAACCATATCTGATCACGAGGGTAGTGGAACGATTTATTCTGAAGCGCGAAAACTCAGCACGTTTCTTTCCCTGGTCGTCCTGGCTTTTGTGGGCCTGCGGCCAGGGCTCCCAGCGGGGTTCTGGTCCCTTTTTCTCCCCAGATAGGGGCTTCTCCTGGGTCCATTTGGGAAGTCTTTGGGAGGGTTCCTCCAGATTTTGGAAAGCCCTTTTATCTTCAAGCCCTCGTGGCAGGCTTAGGAGAGGATTTACCTCTTTTGTTGCTGAGCTAGGGAGGGGCCCAGCATCCACAGGGAGGTGACATGGCGTGGCCCCAGCCTGCCCATTCGGGAACTGGACCCACTTCAGGGTCAGAAGAGGACAACTGAGGTCTCATCTGCAAAGTCCCAGGGCCTTGCTGAGGCAGGAGAGCCTGTTGCAGGTCTGACCCTTCACATGGTGCTTGTGGGGAGTGGGCTACCCTCCCCTCACCACCCCGAGAATAGCCTAAGCCTGAGGCGCATCCGAGCGGTGGGAATAAGTGGCGGCCCATCTCTGTCTCTGCGTGGAGAGACACTGCCGCTTCTGTTCCCTGGGAAGCCAGTGTCATTTTCAGCATTTAAGGGGTTCCTGGCGAGTGCTCAGGAGAGATCTGGGCCCAGAGCCAGCCCCACTCCTCGTGTTGAGTAAGACCGGTCCTGTCTCTGGCCTGTGACATGAGGAGAGGAGCCCCTCACCTGCCCGCCACAGCTCAGGGTGGTGATGCGGCACTAATGGAGTGAGCGGCCCTGGGGGACTAGGGAGGCTCTGGCCGGCGCAGTCCTTGCTGCCAGCCTTCACAGCGGGTCCTCTGAGGGTCTTTATGCATAGGGGCTCTGTCACTTAGCCCTGGCCCCCCCTCTGCCCCTGAGGCATGACTTTGGGCAACTCAGCATCCAAGCCTCAGTTTCCCCATCTCTAAGATGGGTTGACAACAGAGCCTCCCTGGTGGGTGCCGTGGGCCACAGGGTGCCCAGAACGCAGTCCCCATGCCTCGGTTTCTGTGCTACCTCCGCTCCCCATCAGCCTTCATTCAGAATAGGTCTGCATGCCCTGCAAAGCCCTTCCACACACCTGATCTCAGTTGCTCTCTTGTGCAAAAGTCAGAGAGGCTTTCCCTGCATTTCCTGTTTGAACAATGTCCTGGCCTCCATCTTTAGCTTTGACAGTGTTTGCCATGGGGTGACTGAGGGTGAGTTCTTGTGTATGTTCACATCTTTCTGTGTGGAGCAGAGGCCACTTGAGGACAGGAACCTTGTGGGTTTACCTCCTTTTCTTCGGAGCTCAGCTGACTGCCTGGCAAACGGCAGGTGCTTTTGGTGTCTGGTGAGTGAATGGGGCGTGGGGAGCTGGTCCTCTGAGCCTAGTGAGGTGGGACAAGCTTGTCTTCCTCACACCCATCTTACAGATGAGGAAACCCAGAGAGATGAGGGGTCCTGCCCAAGGAAGTGGTGTCCATAGTCAGCTCCGCCTTCTGCTCACCCAGAATAAAGACCTGGGGACCCTGGGAGGGTCATGGCCAAGTGGAATGGACTCCTGGCATTTGAGGGCTTCCCACCTGTAGCCCTCAGACAGCCATGGCTGTCCCAAGTTCAGCTGGCCTTTGCTTGGGTCATGGCTGGGATGTCTGGCTCTTCCTGACAGGAGGCTGCTGGGCTCCTGTCTACCTGGGGAGGCCTCGTGCAGGAGCTGGTTGGGGGGCAGGGGGACGGCAGCTTCTTCCTTTCTCTTTCCCTTTCCTCTACCTTTCCCCTCTCCCCAGAGGAAACAGTAGCAGGATTTCTTTTAAGAGGATGCTGCTGTATTTGGCCAGTGGGTGGAAGGTGGCGGTATTAGCTCCTGTGAGCTGCACGTGGACCCCTGCGTGAAGTGTAGCGGGGCACAGAGCAGGCGAGACGTTTGCGTCTCACGGTGGGAGGGCCAGCGACACCACATGAAGTGACAGGCAGGCCCTCGGAAGGAAGTCGACTCTTAGATCCTTAATTAGTTCACACGTCGACTGAATTTTTCAAGTGAATGAATTTTAATTATATCTCAGGTCAAAAAAAAAAATGCGCCAGTGATCGAGGGCTCGGGCAGGGGAGCGTTACTGGGCTCTGTTGCTCCTGAAGTTTCCTAGCCCACAACACACCAACACTGCCAAGGGCTCATTTGGATTCAAGGTGAAATACATGTGCCATGAATCTTAGAGGGAGCTCTGAGTGTTTGGAAAGGGCCCGACTGTGAGAAAAAGGAATGCACCGTCCCGTGCAGCTGGCTGGCTCCGAGGAGGAGGAGTCCTTGGTACTGTGAGGACGCTCTTGCCTCTAGTTCTAGGAAGCTGGGCCACTTCTGAAGTCATGGCAATAACTGGTCTTTATCATAGAATAACATGTGATAAAATATATAGAGAAGTATGAAAAAGTATAAATAAAAGTAAAATCATAAAACATAGTAGCTAGGCGCTTGTGAAGCTGTGCGTGCCCTGACTGATTCACCCTGACTCACAGCCCTGCAGCCTCAGTGCTGGCACCCCCCGTTTCCTTCAAGGAAATGAACTCAGGTGCAGGAATTCACCCAGCATCGCCCAGATGGGGTGGCAGAAGCCACGTCTTCCCTGAGAACTTTCTTGCCCAGGGTGCCTGCTGGGATTTAGGAATGATCTATGCCTGCATTTTTATCCTGGTCAGGCAGACCCTGAACCCTGAGAGACACTCTCTTTGTATATTCCCATCTGGAATATTCACTGCTGCGGTCAGTGGGGTGTCTGGAGGGCCCTCTCGAGGCCATCTTGGATGTGACACGTGGCGGGTCCCAACGGGGTCCAGTGGAGTGTGCAGCGTTAGAAAAATGAACATGCTCGTGGTGACCTCTGGGCATCTTTGAAATAGCCTCACTTTCTCAACAGCCATGCCAGTGGCAGCGTGGGGGCGGGGGGCGGGGTTTGGAGGGGGTTAGCGTTGGGTTTCAGCACCGGGCCTCAAAATCGCCTTTCAGCACTTTGGGAGGCCGAGACGGGCGGATCACGAGGTCAGGAGATCGAGACCATCCTGGCTAACACGGTGAAACCCCGTCTCTACTAAAAAAAAAAATACAAAAAATTAGCGGGGCGAGGTGGCGGCGCCTGTAGTCCCAGCTACTCGGGAGGCTGAGGCGAGAGAATGGCGTAAACCCGGGAGGCGGAGCTTGCAGTGAGCTGAGATCCGGCCACTGCACTCCAGCCTGGGCGACAGAGCGAGACTCCGTCTCAAAAAAAAAAAAAAAAAATTGCCTTTCAGAACAGGTTTTATCCCCCACACACAGAGGGGACAGTGGTCAGTTCAGCGTACTCCGGTGCATGTTTGCAGACCTGGTGGGAGGAGGGGCATCTTGGAGCTGAGACCCATTTGCTCTTGGCGCTCCAGGTGGAGCTGGGCCTTTGGGGCCTGGATATACCCAGGGCTGTGGATTCTCCCCGCTTCAGGTTTAAATGCCGTTTCTTGTTTTTCTACCTTTCCCTCTCAGTATACGCTCAATGGCAAGAAAGTGGAAGTTGCCGTCAAACAGATCATCGCTGGAAAAGCTGTGGAGCAAGGAGGTGCTTTCTCGAACCCTGAGACCCTGGATCTGTACCGGGACATCCCTGAGCTGCAGGGCTTCTGAGTCGGACTGGCTGGCGTGTCACTCAGCTGTACCTGTGTGTACTGTTACTTGTGTGTGCTCAAGAAATTACATAGAAACCTACAGCTGTTGTAAAAGGCTGTTTGCACCAAGTGTTCCGTAGGCTTGGGGAGGGATCGTTTCTCTGTTTTGTCGTTAAATCTGGTGGGTACCTGGATCTTCCACGCGCTGGAGCGGGATTCTGGCCTTCAGAGACAGGGAGTGTCTGGGCTGCACATGTGGCACCGTGGCGAGTGTGTGTCTTTGCACACACAGTGCAGTGGGAACGGTGGGGCTGGTTGGTGCTGAGGACAGACACACTCCTGAGCCAAGGTCTTGGCTTCGACCTCCCCCTCCCGTCGTCCCATTTTGCTCTGTGAGGGTGCAAATCCCTTTCTTCCCTTCCCGTCTCAGGCTCTCCTGTTTTCCCTCAGGGTCCAGCATACTTTTGAGTTTTAGCTGTTACAAAGGAACCCCTGTGACTTGACACAACTTTTCACAGCTGCTGTTAGGACCAGCGGTCTGGGTGCTCGTGTGTCTGTGTCATGGATGGAATGTAGGCCCTGGAGGACCGTGCAACTAGAGCGCACTTCCGGGCCAGCTTCCCTCCAAGGAACGAGTGGATTTCATGCAGGATCTCTTTATTGCACAGACTCTGAATGGCGTTACATGTTTCTAATGTGACTTAGGCGTGTGAAGCAGCGGGTGTCCACCCGTGTTCCTCATGGGTGCGCCCTCCAGCCGTGAGCCCAGGCAGCGCGGTCACCGAGGGTCCTCCTCACCAGGAACCGTATCCCTGCGCTGCCTCCGCCTGAGAGTCGCTAGGGGGTTCCTGTCGAGATCATGTCATCAGCACCCCACCCCTAAGTCGAGTCACGGGTTTCCATAGCCAGGCAGTTGGTATGTATCATTCAGTTCAGCATATGAACTTATATCTGTAATCTGATGTTCATTTTTGTATATTTTGAAACTGAGCACAATGAAATCCTTTCTTGAATCGTTTTCCTTTTGGATTATAAAAATACGGGGTAAAGTGCTATGATGAATTTTATGCAATAAATATATACAGGTGTGCGCGTGCACCCCCAATGCGTGTGCAGTGTGCTTGTGTAAAGTTCTCTCCGAAGGGGGAGACTGCATCTGCGTGTGTGAGGCTGGTGGTGCTTGTGCGCCCGCCAACAGCTGTGCCCTGGCGTTGTGTGGTTCGAATTGTTGGGGGCACTTCCCAGGGCCCTGGTACTTACCCACATTCCCTTGTGACCAACTGGCCGAGCGCTGCTCCATGTGAAGCCAGCACCCTGGGCCCCCTCCACCCTGAGACTCCCCAACACCCCGCGCCAGCCAGGTTTCTGGGCGTCAGCTCCTTTCTTGTCATCGCAAGAGCTGCATGTCACTTGGTTGTGTGGCTGCATGCCATGGAATCCAGGCTTGGCCCAGCAGCGTTTTCGGCTCTCACGTCACAGGAAGTTGGAGGCAGTCCATTCTCCTGGGGGCCAGGCAGCGACTCCACAGTGCAGCAGTCCTGGCTCCTGTCTGTTGCACTCTGCTGTCCTCAGGATGTGGCAGTCATCATCTTGGCCCTGGGTGGCTGCCCCACCTCTAGTCTTTCATCTGTGCTCTAGGCAGGAAGAAGGTGGGAGTGAGAAGGGGGCTGGGTAAAGGCAAAAAGCTGCATCTCTGGAGTGTGTCCCTTTTTATCCACAAAATGATGGCTTTTCTGGAAAGCCAGCAGTATCTGCTGGGGCTCACCAGCCAGCATGGGGACACGAGGCTGCCTTTGCTACAAGGGCATCTGGGGGTCTTGAGTATTTCAAACAGGACCTGTTCCCTTTCTGACAGTTTGACAGCTGCTGTAACAAATTTCCACAAAGGCAGTGGCTTAACACAGTCCCAATTACAGTCCTGGAGGTCAGAAGTCAGCTGTGGGTGTCACTGGGCTGAAATCAGGGTGACAGCAGGGCTGCGTTCCTTCAGGAATCTGCAGGGGAGAATCCATTTCCTTGCCTTCTCCTGCTTCTAGAGGCCACTGTGTTTCTTGTCTGGTGGTGTCCTGTTGTCTTCAGCAGTGGCCGCTCACACCCTCCTTCCGCTGCAGCTCTCTGACGCTGACACTCCCACCTGCCACGTTCACATTTAAGAACGCCCTGTGGTTGCAGCAGGCCCACTTGAGGAAGTCAGGATAATCTCCTTATTTTAATATGTGCTGATTAGGCCGGGCGCGGTGGCTCAAGCCTGTAATCCCAGCACTTTGGGAGGCCGAGGCGGGCGGATCACGAGGTCAGGAGATCGAGACCATCCTGGCTAACACGGTGAAACCCCGTCTCTACTAAAAAATACAAAAAACTAGCGGGGCGAGGTGGCGGGCGCCTGTAGTCCCAGCTACTCCGGAGGCTGAGGCAGGAGAATGGCGTAAACTGGGGAGGTGGAGCTTACAGTGAGCTGAGATCCGGCCACTGTACTCCAGCCTGGGCGACAGAGCAAGACTCTGTCTCAAAAAAAAAAAAAAAAAATGTGCTGATTAACAACCGTAATTTCATCTGCAGCCCTCATTCCCTCTCACCACGTCTTAGTCCATTTTGTTTTGCTGTAACAGAACACTTGAAGCTGGGTGATTTATAAGTTAATTATTAAGGGGTTCATTTGGTTCATGATTCTGGTGGCTGAAAAGTCCAAGAGTGGGCAGCTGCATCTGGTGAGGGCCTCACTCTGCTTCCACTCAGGGAAGAACATGGAGGGGGAGCAGGTGCATGCAGAGATCACGTGGTGAGAGAGGAAACCAGACCCTTCAACAACCGCGCCCTTGGGAACTAATCCGTTCTCACGAGGCACAAGTGACTGCAAAAACTCACCCCCTACAGAGGGCATTAATGTATTCAGGAGGGATTTGACCCCTCCCAACACTGCTACATTGGGTATCAATGTCAACATAAGTTTTGGCATGGACAAGCCACATCCAACTCACAGCACCACGTAACCTAACGCACAGCGCCGTGTAACCTAACCCACAGCGCCGTGTAACCTAACCCACAGCGCCGTGTAACCTAACCCACAGCGCCGTGTAACCTAACCCATTCATAGGTTCCAGGGATTAGGATGTGGGTATCTTCAGGGGCTGCTATTCTGCTGACCTCACTTTGCAAACACAGTCTGGTCCTGTTGGCCAAGGAAGAAGTGGATGGTGGTTGTTGGGAGCAGCAGGGAACCCTGGTTGATGGCACTTGGGCTGGGATTGTCCTCCCCTGTGAGTGGCCCGTGGGCCTTAGGGTTCAGGTCGGGCCTGGGGCCTGCAAAGTCCTCTCCTCTCACTGGGTGCTTGGAGATTCCCTTCATGTTGACAGTGCCTGAGGAGTCATTACCCCTTAATCAGTATGCTCTTTAGTTCCAGCAAGACGGCCCAGGCTGAATAAGCCCACGCATCCTTATTAATAAGCCCTGCCGGACAACTTCATTAATGAGAAACAGATGGTCTGGAACAACAGCCAGTTGAGTGCACGTGGTGCTGAGGCTGCTTTTGACGTTCCTTGGCCTGAGCATCACTCTCAAAAACCCACCACCTGCCGGCCAGCTGCCTTTTCATCTTTGAGATGGCCGTGGGCTGCACTGTGCCTTCTCGTCTTCTTCCAGCTCCCCACCAGGCCTGTCCCATCAGGAGCTTCTAAAGGCATCAGGATCTGCCACGCGGCCCGGCTGGGGCTGCCAGGATTCTGCTGTCTCCCACGGCCAGCAGGTCTCTGAGCAGCTGGTCTTCCTCCAGGCCCTTCCTGCCCACCTCCAGGAACCTTCTCCAGGCTGGAGGTCTCCTTCTCACGCTCGGGCTGCCCAGCTCCACCTTCTCGCCTGGGAGGATTCTCTACTGGAGCTGAACTGATCAACTCCAGCTGCAGGCAGCCACTGACCTGTCCCCGCAGTGGCATCTGAGCCCGCTAGGATAGGGCCTCGGTTGGCTCACTTACCTGTTTCTCAAACAGACGGCCTGAAACCCACACTCCTTAGGAAAGGCATCTTCCTGACGTCGTAACACCCCTGTCACCATGGCTGCAGGTGAGCAGAAGAGCCCTTCCCTCGAGTCTGCAAATGCCCAGGAGAAGGGCTCATGGGGAACAAAACTGCCTTGAGGACCCAGCCACATCCTATCCCGTGATAGGCTCAGGCTTTCAGAGGGAATGTCACGTGCGGATTTATGGGGGATAATCTGTCACTAGGTTCAAGCTGGGCTGCTCTAACAGGTGCCCCCAAATCTGGCTCAATCAGGAACGTGTCTTCTCTCCTGTCACCACTCTGAGGTGACTGGGTGGGCCGGGGTGGGCAGGTGGCTTTGTTTTGCAAGGTCACCCAAGGGCCTGGGCTTCCAAATGGTTGCTTTCCCCACTGGTGTGCAGGTCTTGTCCACTTGGAAGATGCTGGCTCATGGTCATGGAAGAGGTGACCTAACCTTAACCCTCACCCCCTTGGCCACAACCTTGTCACCCGACTGCAATCAGCTGTGTAGGAGGCGGGGAGATGTGCTGCCCAGCAGGGTGATGGGTGCCCTCCCAGAACTCTAGTGGTGGGTAGAGATGGCTCTGTGACAAGGAAGGGTGGGGAATGGTGATGGGGGACAGTTGCAGTCCCTCCCACAGGAATGAAGGAATCTGGCTGCTTCTGTGCCCAACTCCTGGGCGGCTGCTGCTTCGCTTGAGCTGGCATGGGGGTTACCCCGCTGGGTCCTGCTGCCCAGGAGCTGGAAAATCGGCTGGGGTGGAGCATGCGTGTACACGTGTGCAGAGGCGATGCTGCTTGTGTTTGCAGCTCTGTATTTTGAAGGGTGGACTGTGAGGTTTGTGAGGCAAACGTGTCGGTTTTTACAACTTTAGCCTTATGTGTGTATGTGAATGTATGTGTATATGTGTGTGAACATATGTGTGTGAATATGAGTGTGTGTATGTGCCTTTAAAGCTGAGAATGCATGCCTATCAAAACCCGAAAGAGCCAGGCATGGTGGCTCACGCCTCTAATCCTAGCGCTTTGGGAGGAGGCCAAGGCAGGAGGGTTGCTTGAGTCCAGGAGTTTGAGACCAGCTTGGGCAACATGGTGAGATTCTGACTACAAACAATTTTTTAAAAATTAGCTGGGTGTGGTGGCGTGCACCTGTGGTTCTAACTACTCAGGAGGCTAAGACAGGAGGATCCCTTGAGCCTGGGAGGTTGAGGCCACAGTGAGCTGCGATTGCAGCACTGTACTCCAGCCTGGGTGACAGAGCAAGACCCTGTCTCAGAAAACAAACCCCAAATCTCCAAACCCCAAAGAACAGAGCTGTGAGGATGTCAGAACGTAGTTTCTATTCTAGTCCAAGTTGAATCCCGAAAGCCCAGTGCCCATCCACACGGGCAGGCAAGCAGGGCGATTTCCCTGTTCTCAGAGAACACTGACCAACTGCAGCTGCTCGTGGCCACCGGACCTCAGCCTGTGCCCTCAGTGGTTTTCAGTTCAGTGACAGCTCCGTGTCCCAATCCAGTGGCTTTTCTTCAGTGTTCTGCAGAGCCCGGGGACCAGGTGCTAACTCAGGTGTCCGACAGCTATATCTGTGCTTCTCCTTGGATCCAGTGATCACCAGGGTAGTTGAGCTCTTTGCACCACAGAGAGTATGCCTCGTGGAGGCGGACAGACAGCCAACAGGAAACAAGAGGAGCTCTGATGGGACAGGATGCTCTTTAGCCACAGTGGTCGGGGGCCTCCTTTAGGTGACACTGAAGCCGTAGCCTGGGAGGCCTGACACTGCCATGTGAAGATCGTAGGATGACCAGCCAGCCAGAGGTCCTGAGAAGGGAATGAACTGAACTACAGGAACAAGAAAGGCTATTTCAAGAATACGGGGGTGTGATAGTTACTACTGAGTGTCAACTTGATTGGATTGAAGGAGGCAAAGTATTGATCCTGGGTGTGTCTGTGAGGGTGTCGCCAAAGGAGATGAACATTTGAGTCAGCGGGCTGGGGAAGGCAGACCCACCCTTATTCTGGTGGGCACCATCTAATCAGTTGCCAGGCAGAAAAACGTGAAAAGGTGAGATCGGCCTAGCCTCGCAGCCTACATCTTTCTCCCGTGCTGGATGCTTCTTGCCCTCGAACATCACGCTCCAAGTTCTTCAGTTTTGAGACTCGGACTAGCTCCCCTTGCTCCTTAAGCTTGCAGACAGCCTATTGTAGAAACTTGTGATCGTGTAAGTTAATACTTTAAGATAAACTCCCCTTTATATGTATCTATCCTCTTAGTTCTGTCCCTCTAGGGAACTCTGACTAATACAGGGGGCAAGAGAGTGGGAAAGCAGATGGGATCGCAGTGCTGGGCATGGACCACATTCTAAGGGCGCCCAGAGCAGTGACATCATTGGATGAGCATTTGGAAGATCATGCCGAGGGCAGTTCCTTTTGCTGGGCTCAGTAGGGGCAGCAGGTGGGTCTGCATTGGGCGCTGGCTGGTGAAAGCCCAATGACTACAGGACGTTGGCTCACCAGCTTCCTCCTTCCCTTCTTGCTCTCCTCTCACTGTGCCTGAGCACCATGTGTGCACAAAACACGAGAAGGGTTCTGACCATCCAGCAGACAGGCAGTGAACACACAGCAAAGATGATCAGGAGCCTGTCTGATTAGGCCTCAGAAGCTTAAGCGGGCTTTGAGGAGCTGAGATTCTTTTTCTCTGAGCCATGACTGCCTTTTAGATTAGTGCAAATGATTTCTAAAAGCTTCCTGCCAATTTGTGTCCAAACTTTAAAGAGAATCATAAGTAAAGGCCTGTTAAAGAAGGTGTTTAATGACGAGGCATGGCGGCTCACACCTGTAATCCCAGCACTTTGGGAGGCTGAGGCAGGCAGATCACCTGAGGTCAGGAGTTTGAGACCAGCCTGGCTAACATGGCAAAACCCCACCTCTACTAAAAATACAAAAAAAAAAAAAAAGAAAAGAAAACCCACAAAAATTAGTTGGGCATGGTGGTGCACACCTGTAATCCCAGCTACTCAGGAGTCTGAGGCAGGAGAATCGCTTGAACCCGGGAGGTGGAGGTTGCAGTGAAGAAAAAACAAAAAACAAAAAACAAAATAAAATAAAGGTGTGTAAGGCATATTCCAAGTGGAATTCTGGCTTTGTTGTCATGGTTTATCCCATTAGAGAGCACTCTTGGCCATCACGGTGGTAAATTGATGGTCTAATAATTTCATTAGATGACTTCCAGGGGAGAAACAGGTGTTAGTCAGTTCATTATGCTCTGGGACTATTTCCAAACGATTTCATCTTGGGACTCCCTCCTACTTCTTTCTTTCTTTCCCTGGCTCAAACACTGAGATCACAAGTCATGTTGGGTTTTTGGGAGAGTAAAAGGGAGTGGTTGTCAAGTGGCACCACGAGGCTTGGACCCAGTTTCCATTTTGCAGGCTCTGTGCTTATCAGTCTCACCAACCCTGCTCACTATTTACCTGCAGGGCCTGGTCCCCTTGTTTTTGGCATCCACCTTTTTTTTTTTTTTTTTTTCAATCATGACTAAATATTTTGCTGGCTACTAGTAACAGAAACCCCAACACCAACTGGCTCAAGCAGAAAAGGGGTAATTGGCTCACCATTTTGAAAACGCCAATGCTAGGATTAGCTTCAGGTATGGCTGGATCCAGACGCTCTGATGACATTATCAGTGCTTCCTCTGTGTTGACATTCTCAGATGGACTCTCCTCTTATGATGGCAAGACGGATTCTTTCAGCTCCAGGCTTATGTCCTCACAGTGTTAAGAGGGAAAGAAAGATTTCCGCCCCAGTAGTTTCAACTTGAGTCCCCATCTTGAAGCTTATTGGCTATTTGGATCATATGACCAAACCTGAGCCAATCACTGGCCAGGAGGAGGGAATATGCTGATTGATTAGGCCTGGGTCATATAGCCCCTTCAGGTGTGGAACCCACTGCACACAGTAACAGGACTGAGGGCTGGGGAGGTGGGCCCTGAATGGGCAGGTGGTTTCCTTTAAGAAGCAGGAGGCAGCAACCAGCCCTGTTTCGTTTCCTCTTTTCACAGGTGCTGGCCCCCTCTCTCCTTTCCTCCCTTGCCCTTTCTTTCTCTCTGTAGCCTCCCTGTGCCTGTCTCCTGCTCCCACCCCAGCACAACAGAGTCTCGGTCTGTTTTCCACTGCTAAGTGTGTGATAATTTACCATGCAGCAGTAGAGCACTAACACACTCGGCCAGTGGCTCAGGCCTCAGTGTGCGGCACACTCTACTTAGCACCTCCAGATATGTGAGTTCTGTCTTCTCAGCCCCACTCCAGTCCTTGAGGATGGCAATCTTCCTCCTTTACCTTCTCTGTATCTCCCACCCCTTGGTCCCAACTACACAGTAGGGCTCAATAAAGTGCTCATTTGAATTCGGCATAGCCCTATGTCAGTCAGAACTCTTCAGATGCAAGTGACAGAAAGCCATCTCTCATTACTGGCTTCAGGCACAGCAGGATCCAGGGCTGGGTCAATGTAATCAGGATTCAACGTCTCTCATGGCATCTGTATGGGCAGTAGGGCATAGTGGTTAAGACCATGGGCTCTGGAATTGGGTTGCTGGATAAAATACAGGACACCCAGTTAAATGTAAGTTTCAGAAAAACAATGAATAGCTAGTTTTTTCAGTGTAAGAACGTCCCAAATATTGCATAGGATGCGTTTATACCAAAAAGTATTTATTGCTAATCAGAAACTAAAACATAACCAGGTATCCTGAAGGTTTGTTAAATCTGGAACACTATTCTGGAACCAAGTGCCTGAATGTGAGTGATGGCTCTGCCTCTTCCTGTGTGACCACAGACAAGTCACTTAACCTCTTTGAACCTCCTTTCTCCCATTTAGAAATGTGGGGATTAATAATACTATGCATCTCAGCTGGGCATGGTGGCTCATGCCTGTAAACCCAGCACTTTGGGAGGCCGAGGTGGGTGGATCACCTGAGGTCAGGAGTGCGAGACCAGCCTGACCAACATGCTGAAACCCCATCTCTACTAAAAATACAAACATTAGCCAGGCATGGTGGTGGGCACCTGTAATCCCAACTACTCAGAGGCTGAGGCAGGAGAATCGCTTGAACTCAGGAGGCAGAGGTTGCAGTGAGCCAAGATTGTGCCATTGCACTCCAGCCTGGGTGACACAGTGAGACTCCGTTTCCAAAAAAAAAAAAAAAAGAAAAGAGAAAGAGAATACTATGTATTTCATGGGGCTGTGATGCTAGTGAAATAACTATGTTGCCAATAAAACAGTGCTGGGCACATAGCAGGTGCTCAATAAATGCTGTCTCCTATTCTTTTACAATCTCTCCTTCCTTCTTTCTCCTGTGTAGGCTTCAGTCTGATTTTTTGCCGAAGTTCCAACAAAAGGCCTGAATAGGAGTCCCATTGGCTTGGCCCAGGTCATGTGCCCATCTCTGAGCCAATCATGGAGACCAGGGGAATGGGAGGTTCTGATTGGTGGCACCTGGATCATGTGACTGCCCTGCGGCAGGAGGAGGGGCCGTTCAACTGGAAACACGTGACCTGAGCTTGGGGCATGGAGGCGCCTCAGGGGAGGATCAGGGCTTGGAGGCTGAACGGGGAGAGGATGGATCTCAGGCATGACAAGCACCTCCACCTAATAGCAGTCATGGGGCTTTTGTGAAGAGGCAGAATTCCAGGTGAGGAAGAAGTGCCGCGGCTGAGTTGTGAGCTTAGGTCACTGCTTGATTCTCTGCCTGACTTTAGATGGCTTACCAGGGTTCCACAAGCCCAGGGCCGTGGACCAGTACCAGCCCGTGGCCTGCTGGGAACTGCGCCGCACGGTGGGAGGTGAGCAGCAGGCGAGAGAGCGTTACCGCCTGACCTCTGCCTCCTGTCAGATCAGCCGTGGCATTCGAGTCTCTCAGGAGCTCACACTCTGTTGTGAACTTCAGTCATGTCAGGGATCTAGGTTGTGCGCTCCTTATGAGAAGCTAATGCCTGATGAGTGGAACTGTTTCATCCTGAAACAATCAATTCTCCCCATGGAAAAATTGTCTTCCACGAAACAGTTCCCTGGTGCCAAAAAGGTTGGGGACCTTTGCCTCAGGCAATGAGGTCCCCAGTGATGGTGGATGCATGCAGATTGGTAAGACAGGCCTTGTTTTGGGCGGTCGGAGAATTAAAGAATTGCTGGTTCTGACCTGGAAGAATTCCCAATCAGAATTCCAAAAAAAAAAAAAAAAGTCTTTCTAGGTCTGCATGCTCACGGGTCACGAAGACAAATGAGGCTTATTTGCACAGAATGCAGATGAAAGAATTGGGTTTTGAGGATCCGTGGGATTTAGGTGGGAGGCTAGCTTTTGAGAAGCAGCAGCCCCTTCCGGGATAAATCCATCTTATAAAATTGTTGTGCTCTTGAACTTTACAGTTACCTCAGGGGTTGTGGCAGTTAAAGAAAAACGA
This sequence comes from Trachypithecus francoisi, assembly GCF_009764315.1. Lineage (NCBI taxonomy): Eukaryota > Metazoa > Chordata > Mammalia > Primates > Cercopithecidae > Trachypithecus > Trachypithecus francoisi. Next base: position 8,007,530 of record NW_022681456.1, on the reverse strand, counting down.
CCACACAATTTTTGACACTTCTTTTGGTGAGGGGCATGTCTATATCCCCTCCCCACCAAACTAGGTGGGCTGGTGACTGGTTTGTTCTATAAAGTATAACAGAGGTGACACTCAGTGACTTATAGCCTGGACCAGGAAAACCAGGTAGCTCTGCCTGGTTCTTTTGGGGATGCTTACTGTCAGGAGCCTGCTACCATTGAAGAGGTCTCATACCCTGAGGTACCATGCTGGAACAGCCACGTGGAGGCGCTGTGGTCAGAAGTCCCAGCAGAGCCCCATCCACCAGCCATCCCCACCAAGGCACCAGGCACATGAATGGAGCCATCTTTCAGCCTCTGGATCGGCCATCTGCCAGCTGCATATCATTGAGTAACCTCAGTTGACACCACGTAGAACAGAAGAATCACCCAGTCAAGCCTTGACTGAATTCCTGACCCATGGAATCTGTGAAATATAATAAGATCACTTTTGTTGTATGCTACTAAATTTCGGTATAGTTATACAGCAGTCGTAATTGGAACAGGGATTTGGTGATGTAAATACGAGTAGAAGGTCGGGTACAGCCACAGGGAAGCTGAGGACAACAGGAGCCTGCTCTGTCTAAAGGCCATGGATGTTAATGGAAGGCACAAGTGTGAGAGGACTGACCCTGGCTCCAACAGTCTGGGTTAAAGTCCTGACTCAGCCAACTGGGTCATACTGCAAGTTTTTTGACCACTCAGGGCCTTACCTCTTCCATCTGTAAAATGGGACTAGCCATGAATGGCAAACTTAGCCACAAGGGACAGACGTCTCAAACTGATGGCCAGGGGTTCAAATCTAGCCTCAGCTGTATCTTGCTTGCTTCTCACAATCACTGTTTATTTGGATCCAATGCCAATGTAGAAATTGGGAGATTTCACAGCTTCTCTTGGAATAAAAGGGAAGATGAGGCAAGGCTGGGCCCACATTCCTTGGGTCCCCGATTGCCAGGTCAAAGTGGCTAACATGGAATGACCACCAGCATGGGCTGGGCCCTGTTCTGAGGGCTACATGTGCATTGATTCGTTAGCCCTCAGACAGCCCTGCGGGGTCTGCATCATCGTCATCCCCAGGCTCTGCCAGAAGGGCCTCCCTGGGTCAATGCTTAGATCCAGAGAGCCATGAGGCCACCTCAGTGGGCACCACGGCGGGGAGGCGATAGTGAGAACATGTCCCCTCCGTCCCCTGCTATGGCGAGACACATTCCTGCCCAAATATAGGCACAACACTGGGGAAAGAAGGGAAGTCTCACCGATGGCAGATTCAGCATCCCTACAAGAGTGGGAGTTCATAAAAAGTTAACTTTGGTTACTGAAAAATTGTCCTGTTTCTGCAAAGTCTACAGTGTGGGCTGAGCAGAGTGGAAACCACTCCTTGAGCAAACCCTCAGTGAGCTCTCAGGCTGTCCTGAGCACGTAAAGCACCAACTCCTTTAACCCTCACACGTATCCCACAAAGAAGATGCTTTTGTGATCTCTGTTTTTACAGGATGGAAACTGAGGTGCAGAGAGTTTGACCCACCCAGCGTCAGCCCGCCAACAGTAGTGGACTGGGAACTGGAGCCCGGGAATCCTGGCTGCCGACTTCTGTGAGCAGTGTGCTGTGCCGCCTGTCTTCATCAGTGGCCCATTTCCCCGAAAAATACCCTGGGAGAGCAGAGATGGTGCCCTTCTATGGTCCATCAGAGGCCGCAGGTAGGATGGAAACCTTGAGTGGCCTGGGGCAGGAGTCCCTGGCCTGCAGGCAAGCAGGGCTGAAGGACTGCTGGTGGGAACTGGCACTTGAAAGAAGGCATTTGAAGAGGGTGGTGATGGGTGCTCATGTCTCACCCAGGCTGGGGCGGAGGGAACTGCAGTTTTGGTAATGACTACCGGGTCCCCTCTGTGCCTGTTATTAAAGTTTTTTGTCAGCCTGGGCTGTCTGGTGGTTAAAGGATATGGCTCCTATTGTGTGGTCTGCTGAGTTGTCCTTTTGTAACAGGGCCTGAGACCACTGGCTTCAGGGGCTGGAGTCACAATTGTGTGGGCTTTGGGCTGGGTTCTGTTGAGCCGTTAGGGCTTAGCCACTTGGTGCCAATAATAGCTAACATTGCTCTAGTACATACTGTGTGCTGGGCACTGTTCCGGGACCACGATCCTGACTATAACCCTAGGAGGTAGGTGTCATCATTATCCCTATTTTGAAGACGGGGAATAAGGCTCAGGTTCAAAGTACTGGCCCAAGGTTCCATGGGCTAGGGCCAGCCCTTTTGGAAAGAGCTCTCAAGAAGGATAGAGAGACTCCCTCTTTTGATCATCTTGTTTCTCGTGGTCCTTTCTTTGGGTATCTCTAGACTGATTAAAAGAAATCATACCCCAGTGAAGAAGATCAATTACATGTACGTTTTCCAAGCGCTTTGACGTTGTCACAAACTCTCATATGCCTGAGCCTCTAATTAGATTTGGAGTGAGAATCATTTCATGTGTCATGAAATTTTAAAAGACAACGTTCCCTGAATGGTACTTCCCATTATTCCAGCTTGATTGAAATTGTGTGTTTCTAAAAAGATGCTATTTATACTCTTAAGACAATGGAACTTTCAAAAGGATTCCGACTCTTAAGTCTTCTTATGTGATTTCTAGGGAAGTGGAAATTTTCAAATTTTCATAATGAATGTGTCTTTGTAGCTTTCCTTCTTTTCGTTCTTTCTTTCTTTAAATAACCTGACTTGACAGTGTTTCTCTCCCTCTTGATGGGAACCTCAGGTTCTTGCCAAAGTATGTATCACATAATTGCTTTCGTGTTCAGACGCGGCAAGAGTGCGTTGTAAATGACCGTGACACAGATGTGACAATTCTGTTAGGCCTGGGTTCTTACATGATTGACCTTGCAAATTGAATTCAGGGAAGGCAGTGCTTCTGTCTGGCTGCTAGATTTCTTGTTCCCAGTTTGGGGAGAGGCCTGGGGAGGTGTGGGCTGGGATTTCCGTGCCCAGGCAGCCACCCTGGCTTGTCCTGTGCTGCATCCCTCCTTTCCATCTTGGCATCTTCCTCAGCTCTCCAAACAGAAGGCAGAGGCCCATGATTGATGGGCACCTGCACGCTGCAGCATTATTAGCCACTCTGTCAAGGTGACAATGTCATTTTTAATGTTCCATTTTCAGACTCGAGGTTTATTTTTAGGTTGAGTGTTAGCCAGCCTTGCCAGAGATAGAACCACTAAAAGTTTAGGGCATGGTTCTCGACCCTGGCTGCTGGGGAGCTTGCAACAATACCGATTCTCATGAGGGTACCTTCTGGGGTACAGGAAATGTTAGATGTCTCTATCTACGTGGTGGTTACTTGAGTTCATATATGTGTACCAAACAGCTGGGCTTTGAGGAGGATGTGGAAAAACTGGAACCCTCGTGCCTCGCTGGTGGGAATGTAAATTGTGCATCTGTTGTGGAAACATGCTGGTGGTTCCTCAGAAAGTTAAACTTATAATTACCCTGTGAGCCAGGAGTTGCACTACTGGGTATATACCTAAAAGAACTGAAAGCCAGGACACAAACAGATGCTTGTATGCTAATGTTTGTAGCAGCATTATTCACAATCACCAAAAGGCGGAGGCAACCCAAGCGTTTGTCACTGATGAATGATAAACAAAACGTGTTCTATCCCTGCAATAGAATACTGTAGAAGATAGAGGAACTTCATTCCTTTTTGTGGCTGAATAATATTCTGTTGTAGGGATAGAACACATTTTTTTTTTTTTTGAAACGAAGTCTTGCTCTGTCGCCCAGGCTGGAGTGCAGTGGCCAGATCTCAGCTCACTGCAAGCTCCGCCTCCCGGGTTTACGCCATTCTCCTGCCTCAGCCTCCCGAGTAGCTGGGACTACAGGCGCCTGCCGCCACGCCCGGCTAGTTTTTTGTATTTTTTAGTAGAGATGGGGTTTCACTGTGTTAGCCAGGATGGTCTCGATCTCCTGACCTCATGATCTGCCCGTCTCGGCCTCCCAAAGTGCTGGGATTACAGGCTTGAGCCACCGCGCCCGGCCAGAACACATTTTATTTCATAATATTATATGAAAAGGAATGAACACATGCATACATGTGCACACACACACATGCAGGCATACACTGCAATGTGCATGAACTTTGAACACATTATCATAAGTGACAGACCCTGGTCACAAAATGAAAAATACTGTATGATTCCACTTCTATGAAATACCTAGAATAGTCAAATTCATAGAGACAGGAAGTAGACCAGAGCTTATTCAGGGATGGGGAGAGAGAAGGAATGGGGAGAGCATGTTTGATGGGTACATAGTTTTTGTTTGGGATGATAAAAAGGTTCTGTAAATGGATGGTGGTGACTTTTGCATAACACCGTGAATGTACTTGATGCCACTGAACTGTACACTTAAAAATGGGTAAAGTGGCAAGTTTTATGTTATGTATATTTTACCATAATAAAAATATTTGAGATGTACAGTTAAAATTTTTGTTGTGGACTATAAATGTATGTTATACCTGAATTGTAAAATACTGATTTCCAGGCCCTACTCGCAGGGATTCTGATTTTTAAAAAATTTTTTAGACGGAACCTCATTTTGTCACTCAGGCTGGAGTGCAGTGCCACGATATCGGCTCACTGCAACCCTCTGCCTCCCAGGTTCAAGTGATTCTCGTGCCTCAGTCTCCCAAGTAGCTGGGATTACAGGCGCCCACCACCACGCCTGGCTAATTTTTGTGTTTTTAGTAGAGATGGGGTTTCCCCATGTTGCCCAGGCTGGTCTCGGACTCCTGACTTCAGGTGATGATTTGAATAGTTTGGGGAAAATCTGGGCATCAGTATCTTTAAAAACTGACGATGAGGAATTTATAGTTGAGGAAAAGGGTCAAAACTTAGGCATGCAAACCCCTCAAGAATAAGAATTGTGGAATACAGCGCCAGGCCCTGTGTTCTATGAAGGCCAATGAGTTGTGAGTGGAAGGGACGTGTCGTTTCTAGGCCACAGCACTTCATTGCTGATGTAAGAGTCTCCGGAGCTCTCTTTTCCCTTTGGTAATAGTTGACATGGGGGCTGCCCTGTCCGTCTGGTCCTGAGTGATACAGGTTCTGACATTGGGCCTGGAATGATGAATGGGATTGAAGGAGTACAGGAATTGAATGATCTTATGTAACCTAATAAGTGGAGCAGCAGTATCAGGGAAACTCATACATGGGGACAGCTTTGTGAGTTTCTTGGCCTTTTCCTCATGGTCACAAGATGGCTGCTGCAGCTCTGGCATCACATCCTCACATTCTTAAAGCAAGGAGCCAGCCAGTGCAGTGAGAAGTCTCTTTGAAGCCCATTCTTATTTTACCAGAGGAAAATTTATCCCCAGAAAGATCCTCAGCAGCCTTCTCCCCCAATTCATTGGCTAGAACTGTGTCTCTTGGCCACCCCTAGCTCTAGAGGAAACTGGGAAGCAGGTATCTGTATTCCTTTCCTTTTTGTGTTTTGACATAATTTCAAATTAAAGTTTCAAGAATAACATAAACAGTTCTAGATATTCTTCACTCAAACTGCCCAAATGTTGGCATCATGTGACATTTGTTTAATCTTTTTCTGTCTCCCTACATATACACACATGCATACATACACACTTATGTGGTTTTTTTTTTTCTGAATGGTTTGAGTCAACTGGAGACACAATGTCCCTTTGTCCCTAAATACTCCATTGTGAATTCCTAAAAACGAGGATATTCTCTTACATAGCCATAGCACAATCATCAGGAAATTAACATGGAAACTACTATTATCTAATCTACTAACCTTTTTCAGATTCTGCCTTTGTCTTAATAATGTCCTTTGGCTGGACACGGTGACTCACGCCTGTAATCCCAGCACTTTGAGAGTCCGAGGTGGGCGGATCATGAGGTCAGGAGATTGAGACCATCCTGGCTAACACAGTGAAACCCCATCTCTACTAAAAAAACAAAAAATTAGCCGGGTGTGGTGGCGGGTGCCTGTAGTCCCAGCTACTCCGGAGGCCAAGGCAAGAGAATGGCGGGAACCCAGGAGGCGGAGCTTGCAGTGAGCCCAGATGGCGTCACTGCACTCCAGCCTGGGGGACAGAGCAAGACTCCGTCTCAAAAAAAAAAAAAAAAAAAATGTCCTTTATAGCAGAATAAAGGCCCAGATCACACAATGCACTCTATTGAAACAGCTCCTTCTTCTCTGTGAATCAGAAGAACTCCCTGGGACTTTCTTTGCCTTCCATGGCTTTGATGTTTTCGAGAGGACAGGCCAGTGATTCTGCAGCATGCTCTTCACATTGGGTTGTCTGATGGCTCCTGTTGTTTGGATTCAGTTAGGAACTTTTGGCAGGACTGTGTGGAGGTGGTGCTGAGGCCTTCTTGAGGTAGGTCATATCAGAGGCCACACATCAGAGCCCCAATAATGGGACTAATGCTCATTATTAATAATGGGACTAATGCTCATTATTAATGGGACTAATGCTCATTATTAATAATGGGACTAATGCTCATTATTAATGGGACTAATGCTCATTATTAATAATGGGACTAATGCTCATTAGTCCCATTATTGGGGATGTTAACTTTGGCTGCTTGGGTAAGGTGGGGCTTCCAGTCTTCTCCACTGTGAAGTTACTATTTAGATATTGAATTTTTCACCTCGATTGTGGTAATGGCTGTTGGGTTGCCAACTACAGAGTCTGCTATACTGTTGCTGATCTGAGTGTGTGACCTGTGGTTCCTCTGTTATTGTTCATCTTGAGTGGCGGGGAAGGAGGTCTTCAGGAAGCAGCAGATTCAATATTCTCTTTTTAGCTCCACTTTCGAAGAACCTCTGGGTGTCAGGCTCCCAGACAAGGCCCCACAGAATATAGACAGTAATGGATAGCATTGTCTCCCCTCAGTGAACTTCCTGCCCAACAGGAGGGAACGAACAAGTATTTCTTGTTCACCTACTACCTGCCAAGCCTCGAGTTAGCCACTCACATCCACCATCTCCTTCAAATTAGTGTATCAGCTCTGGGAGGCCAGTGCTGTTACCTGGGTAATGATTTGAGGGACTTTATTCCTTTCAAACCAGAGGAGCCATTCATAGCTTTCTCCAGTTCCTGGGTCGGCCTCACCTCACCTCACTTGAGTACAGTATTTTTAAAAAAGAATCTGAAATATTTTTTGTATCAAGTGTTTCAAGGACCTAATTATGAACTTCATTATAATTGTTCATTAGTTATATTTTGTTCAATTACTTTAACAAGTTGCCAAATGGAACACAAAGCTGGCAATTAGCATTATGTAATTGTAATGAGACACTCAAATTGGGTGATAGAACGTCGTCTTTGCTGGTGTATTTTTCCTTCAGAGGAAGACAAACCAAAGGCAGTGGCTGGGCCTAGTTCTGTTCACTGGCTCCATCTAAGCTGCACGGGGTGGAAAGAAGCCTCCTTTGATGTATAAAGGTCAAGTTTGGAAAAACAAAAACGTTTAAGTGTGGTACTCAAAGTACTTTAGATGATGAGTATTATATCTAATAATAATATAAATATAAATATAAATTTACCGGACCTTGCTGTGATGGCTGCCGTGAGATTCGCGTCAGGGGCTAAAGGCTTTTCTTCCCAGTTCTGCTTCCTCCACCTTCTATCTTTCATAGGAATCACTCCCAATATCCCTTGTCCTCCTGGCCTCCTCTCAGGGCCTGCTTCTCAGCAACCCAAGAACACTCCAGGGGCATTTTCCAAGAAGCTGGACTTCTCGGAACCAGGGGTTCCAGCAAAACTCTCAGGCCTGACTCTCATTGGTGGAAATTAGGGTACCCGGCTTGTCCCAAACCCTCCCTGTGAATCTGACTGGCTAGGCTTGGGTCATGTGACCACTCATGGTCGGGAGCATCCCTTTTCAACAACATCCCTTTGTAGTTCAGCAAAGGAGAGCTGCCTCCTCCTCTCAGCAGGGAAGGGAATGGCTGCTGTGCAGGCAGAAACCGTGGCTCCCCCTTGGCCCCCTTGGCAGGCTGTGAGTGCAGAAGTCCTGGCCCTTGGCTAGCTTATCACATCACCTGTTTTGGGACTCAGTGTCCACATCTAGAAAATGGGGCACATGGCAAATGGATTCTTGCCCGGGTTCTTCATGGGACCTTTGTGAGCAGCCTGGGAACAGCCTGCTGAGGCATGGCTCTGGGAGGGGACTCTGTCACAGTGCTCTTCCTGCTCTGGGTCTGACCAGGCTGGGAGAAGGACTTGCTAACTGTCCCAGCCATGGCTATGTGTGTGTGTGTGTGTTGGGGGGTGGGTAGAGATGGGGATGGGGCAGGTGAGAGGGAAAGGTGTTCACCTCCTTACATTAGAACCTTTTGCCTTCCTCCAAAGGCCCCTGATTCAAGACCAGCTTCAACTGAGGGAGACGGAAGGGTGTGCTTCACAAATGTTCTTCTGGAAACCATGGTGACAGCCCCAAATGTGATTTAGTGACACCCTTCTGTTGTCTTAGGTCACCTGCCAGCAATGCCAAGCTGAGGACGGAGCTGGGGAAGCTGTTGAAACAAGTGTGCATAATTAGGACTGTTGTCTCCTGCTATGGTCTGAAGATTCTTATGTGGAAACCTAATCCCTACCTTGTGGGTAGCAAGAGGTGGGGCCTTTGGGACATGACAAGGTCATGAGGGCCCCACTGCCATGACTGGGATTAGTGCCCTCTTAAAGGAGGCCCAAGGGAGCTTCTTCACCCCTTCCACCAAGCGAAGATGCTGCAAGAAGGGGCCACCTGTGATGCAGAGGGTGGGCCCTCATGGAATCTGCTGGCACGTTGACCTTGGACTGCCCAGCCTCCAGAACTGTGTGCAATACATTTCTGTTGCTTATAAACAACCCACTAAGGCATTTTGTTGTGGCATCCTGAATAGACTAACACATCTCCTAAGGAGAGTTCTTCCTTGAAACTTGTGTCTTTTTTGTTTTTTTAAAAACAATATTTTAGGCCGGGTGCGGTGGCTCAAGCCTGTAATCCCAGCACTTTGGGAGGCCGAGACGGGTGGATCACGAGGTCAGGAGATCGAGACCATCCTGGCTAACACGGTGAAACCCCGTCTCTACTAAAAATACAAAAACTAGCTGGGCGAGGTGGCGGGCGCCTGTAGTCCCAGCTACTCGGGAGGCTGAGGCAGGAGAATGGCGTAAACCCGGGAGGCGGAGCTTGCAGTGAGCTGAGATCCGGCCACTGCACTCCAGTCCGGGAGACAGAGCGAGACTCCGCCTCAAAAAAAAAAAAAAAAAAACAATATTTTAAAATTCAGTTTCTGTATAGTATTCCATTGTATGAATCTTGTGTAATTTACGCCCCTCCCTTATTAATGGATGTTTGGGTTGTTCCTCATTCTTGTTCACCTTTGACCCCTTCATAGGAGGGCCCCACCTTCCTTTGCAAGGTTGGGCGTGGCCCCTGGGAGAGAGGGAAGCACAGCTGTGGCTTCATCTGTCCCAGGAACTTTGTCCCAGGGTGCCCTGACACATCCCATCTCTCCTTGTCACAGGGTCTCCTCGACATTGTCTGTCTCTCTTACAGTCCCTGTTTCTCGGTTTCTCTCCTTACAACTCTCTTGCTCACTCTCCATCTCTTTCTTTGTCCTTCTGTCTCTCTCTCCCCTTCTCCCACTGTCTCTATGTTTCTCTTTCTCACTCTTCTCTGTCTCTCTCTGTGTATCTCTCTCTCCTCTTTGATTTCCCTTTTCTATAAGTCTCTCTCTGTTTTTCTATCGCTGTCTCTATTTCTCATTATCTATCTTTTTCTTCCTTCCCCTCTTTCTATGTCTCTCCCTTTCTTTCCCCGTTTCTCTATTTCTCTGTCTCTGTCTCTCTATTTCTGTCTGTCTCTATTTCTCTCTGTGTCTGCTCTGTCTTTCTCTGTCTCTCCCTCCCTCCCTCTCTGCTGATCTCTGCTCACAGCTCTCCTAACAGCATCCATCTGGGCTCCATGCTGTTCGTGTGAGCCTCTTCCAGATGGTAGGACGGATTTGAGTTGATAGCTTGGTGTGCTAATGACACAGAGCTAATTCTTAATAATGATGAAATGTGATTAAAAAAAAAAAAAAAAAAAAACACCCTCATCTGGGTCAGCTCAATACCTGGCCATAATGGCACTATCTGCAGCAGTCCTGGCCACTGTCACCTGAACAGATGTGATTGTACTAGAGCTGGGTAGACCTGCAGCCTTGTTCCCCTCCTGGTGGGGCTTCAGAGTCTGGAAAGTCAGGGTTATTTGAATACAGGGCTGGAGAGCTGCAAAGGCCAGAATCCCTCCCACAGAAGCTTGAGTCACAAGAGAACTTATTGTAAGTGCTGCAGCCACAGATCTGGGATCACAGACACAGGTGTGCATCAAATGGGGCCCATCAGTTGGGATACCTGGGTGTGAGCAACAAAGGTGGACTCCAGTTGACTCAAGTGGAAAAGGAATTTATTGAAACAACACCTGGAGCGCTCACAGAGTTGTTGAGAAACTGCAAAAATAGACTCCAAAGAGGACGTGCAGACAAAGGGAAGCATGCCATGGAATCTGCCTGATGAGGCCATCGCTACCACTGCTGCCGGGCAATGGGCGACAGAGTCAGAGAACATCAGAGCCGATCGTCACCGCCGCCCTGCTGTCCCTGGATATTCGACATTGTTGCTGCCACTGGATTAGCTTCTCCCTGTCTCTGCTTCTTCACATCAGTTGCTCCAAATTCCAAGTCTAGTTGGCCGAGCTCTGTCACAAGCTAATACCCTCACTGGAAGGGTGGCAAGGCATTAAGTGCGTGGATGCTGGAGCCAGACTGGATTTGAATCTAGGCTCTGCCACATGTCTGTGTGAGCTTGGACACCATGCATGCCTCAGCTTGCTCATCTACAAAATGGGGATAGTGTAGTCATGCCCACCTCTCTGGGGGAGGGGCTGCATGAACTAAATAACAGAATATATGTGAAGCCTGTAGAAGAGGTGACTGAGTAAGCATTTTAAGTTTTAGCTATTACCATTATTATTATTATTATTTTGAGATGGAGTCTCTGTCGCCAGGCTGGAGTGCAGTGGCACGATCTTGGCTCACTGAAACCTCCGCCTCCTGGGTTCAAGCGATTCTCCTGCCTCAGCCTCTGGAATAGCTGGGACCATAAGCACGCTACCACACCCAGCTAATTTTTGTATTTTTAGTAGAGACAGGGTTTCACCACGTTGGCCAGGATGGTCTTGATCTCTTGACCTTGTGATCCACCGCCTTGGTCTCCCAAAGTGCTGGGATTACAGGGGTGAGCCACCGTGCCCGGCCTACCATTATTATTTTAAAATTATTTGGCGTTTATTGTGCGAGGCAGCTGCCGTTTCTCATGAAGACTCAGACAGTGGGGGATTCTCCAGATGTACGGAGGGGTACACACAAGACAGGTGTCTACCACAGCCATTCCCCTTCCTTTTTCTACCACTCAGATTTATTTCTATTTTGAGTCCTGATTCCTCTGTGATTTCAAAAAATCCCAGTCAATCTGGAGTCCAATACCTGTTCCCTAGCGTTGTTTTTAAAACATTAAATTGGAACATCTTGAAGCAGAGCGTTCACTCTCCAGTTTACCGCAGTCTAGTCCACTCCCTATTGCCCTACACCAGCCCTGTTTCACTCACATACGGTACTTAGCCTGATTCCCATGGACATTTCACTTTATGATTCCAGAACCTAAGAGCTAGGGTCTTTGAGAAATGAAAGGAAGAAGGCTGGACATGGTGGCTCATGCCTGTAATCCCAGTACTTTGGGGGCCAAGGCGGGCAGATCACCAGGTTAGGAGATCGAGACCATCCTGGTTAACATGGTGAAACCCCGTCTCTACTAAAAATATAAAAAAAGCCGGGTGTAGTGGCGGGTGCCTATAGTCCCTGCTACTTGGGAGGCTGAGGCAGGATAATGGTGTGAACCCAGGAGGCGGAGGTTGCAGTGAGCCGAGATCGCGCCACTGCACTCCAGCCTGGCCAACACAGCAAGACTCTGTCTCAAAAAAAAAAAAAAAAAGAAAAGAAAGAGAAAGAAAAACAAAAGGAAGCTGGGCTCGGTGACTCACACCTGTAATCCCAGCACTTTGGGAGGCCGAGGCGGGTGGATCATTTGAGGTCAGGAGTTCGAGACCAGCCTGGCCAACATGGTGAAACCCTGTCTCTAGTAAAAATACAAAAATTAGCTGGGCGTCGTGGTATATGCCTGTAATCCCAGCTAGTCAGGAGGCTGAGGCAGGAGAATCGCTTGAACTAGGGAGGCAGAGGTTGCAGTGAGCTGAGATTGCGCCACTGCACTCCAGCCTGGGCAACAGAGCAAGGCTCCATCTCAAAAAAAAACAAAAAACAAAACAAACAAACAAAAAACCTTAAAGGCTTTTGTATCTGCTTTTGTGAAAGCCACATCCCTGCCCTGAGCCAATAATTACAGATCTATTATCTGCTAGACAGGGGGAAAGAATACAAAGCCCACGCGATACTACACAGCCTCAGGAGGATATTGCAGTCTCACACGGGGCCCCAGTGCAGGACACGCAGCTCGGCCTCCCAGGAACTGGACAGTCAACAGCACCTGCTGTCTCTCTGCTGCTTTCTCTGGGACTGCTGGTTTCTTGCCTCTCCTGTCTTCTGTGCCTCTGATTCTTTTCCTTCTCCTTGAAGTAAATTCTATGGGCCTGAACCCATTGCTCCACTCCCTTTGTTGTGAAATGAGTCCCCAAGCAATACTTGAGCGGGCTTCTCTATTTCAGTCCCAGGGACCTTGGGACAGTTAGCCTCTGCCAAACCTCCTACAGGCCAGGGCTTGCTGACCACAGGCATGTGGTGCGGTCCTTTATGGCAGGTATGCTTGCATTGCGCCTGAAGGTTGGGCACTGCCTCTTGGCTTCTGCTCTTGGGAGCTCCTATCAACGGTGGTCACACCCCCGATCCATCATACCTGGCCTACAAAGGAGAAAGCTGCAGACCTTCTAAGGATGCAGCTGTTTCCCCCATGAATGTATTTCTCAGCTCTTTCACAGAGAAAGCATTTTCTGGGGTCTCCTGGGGTATGTAGTTGGTGGGTGGGTATGCAGGTTGCCATGGTAAATCCTTTCAACACTCCGATCTCCCTAAGCCTTTGCATGCCATAGCGTGCCAGGGTAGCTCTGGCATCTCTGCTAACTAAACTTAGGCCACCATGGAGTCCTAGTTCCAGCCACTAACCAAATAAGCTTTGAGAGCCACCTCCAGCTAAGGAAACTAACACATGATATCCAAAATCTTAGTGCACCTTGGTCAGTGAGTTCAGTCTACTCCTGTTCTTCTGCCTGCTTTGGTCTGACACCCCCACACACTCCTTAGGTTTCTGCCAATATATGTTGGCAAAATCTTGCAGTTCTCGTGGTGTAAAAGCTATCTCATTTGAGGCCATAGTGGGTACTAAAAATCTAAGATTCTATGTATGAGTCAGGTGCCAACAGGGAGTAGTTGTGGTGGGTCTGAAGGAGAATGGGCATCTCCTCATGTGAGATTGTCATACAGTTTTCAAGAAAAGGACAGCTAGTCTCCTTAGACACAACAGAGCAAGCTCCTTCCTTTGGCAACAGAGGCTCAGAGTGACTTGTGGGTTCAAGATTCTCAGTTTCATCTGAGTCCCACCAGATGTCCCCATTCTAAGCTTCAGCATCCCTTTTAATGTCCTACCTTTTTTTTTGAGATGGAGTCTTGCTCTATGGCCCAGGCTGGAGTGCAGTGGTGTGATCTCAGCTCACTGCAACCTCCGCCCCCCAGGTTCAAGCGATTCTCCTGCCTCAGCCTCCCAAGTAGCTGGGATTACAGGCGCATGCCACCATGCCTGGCTAAATTTTGTATTTTTAGTAGAGATGGGGTTTCGCCATGTTGGCCAGGCTGGTCACAAACTCCTGACCTCAGGTGATCCACCTGCCTCGGCCTCCCAAAGTGCTGGGATTACGGGCATGAGCCACCGTGCCCAGCCTTAATGTCCTACCTTTCACATGAGAAATGTGGTGAGGCTGTGAATCCACCTGGTGGAATTCTATAACCCATACAATTCAATTGCGTTTTTAATTTTCAGTAGCATTAGTCCTGGCTAATGTAAATAAGCCAGCTACAATAAATAAGAATTTTCATTGAGGGCATCATGGAAGCTTTTTGGCTCTAGGACTGTGCTTTGATATGAGTTAAGGGACCCGAGATTCCATTTTATTTTCCTGTAGGTGCTCCAGTGCACACAGAAGCATCTATCCCCACACTACAGCCCTTGAGGCCATCGTCATGGGCATCATGTCAAGTGCCTCAGCCACCTGCCTTCCCAAGGCATGTGCTTCAGTCAGCACTTTGTCAGAACCAACCACAGGTGATGGTGTGACTGATTCGCTGTGATGGGACTGCATTGCTGTGGGTCACTGGTGCCCCATTTCACGTGGTAAAAATCCCAGCATGGCACTCAACTCCAAAGGCATGGTGAGTCTCCAAATCCCACTCCTGGAGATCTGTATGTATTTAGAACCACTTTCTTAACTAGTTCTGTATCAGCCAGGGTCCAATCAGGAGACCCTGACTGATTCTACATCAGTAATTTGAACTGGGAAAGTCCAATATATAGAATTATTGCTGGGCGTGTTGGCTCACACATATAATCCCAGCACTTTGGGAGGCCGAGGCAGATGAATCACCTGAGGTCAGGAGTTTGAGACTAGCCTGGCCAGCATGGTGAAACCTCATCTCTACTAAAAATACAAAAATTAGCTGGGCATAGTGGCACCCATCTGTAGTCCCAGCTACTGGGGAGGCTGAGGCAGGAGAATCTCTTGAAGCCAGGAGGCAGAGATTGCAATGAGCCAAGATTGCACCATTGCACTCCAGCCTGTGTGACAAAGAGAGACTGACACACACACACACACACACGCACAGACACATGACAACAAAAAAAGAATTATTAACTAGTAAGACGTGCTTAACTTACTAATGGGGTCAAAAAGAACTCTAAGGGGTCTAGAAATATCAGGTATAAAAAGGTTACTATTGCCGGGAGTGGTGGCTCACACCTGTAATCCTAGCACTTTGGGAGGCTGAGGTGGGTGGATCACAAGGTCAGGAGTTTGAGACCAGCCTGGCTAACATAGTGAAACCCTGTCTCTACTAAAAATACAAAAACTAGCCGGGCATGGTGGTGTGTGCCTGTAGTCCCAGCTAGTAGGGAGGTTGAGGCAGGAGAATCGCTTGAACATGGGAGGTGGAGGTTTTGGTGAGCTGAGATCACACCACTGCATTCCCGCCTGGGCAACAGAGTGAGACTGTCTCAAAAAAAAAAAAAAAAAAAAAGGGTTATTACTCCCTCTAGACTGAGGGAAATGGAGAGTGAAGAATATGGAACTATTCTAGTCCCTGAGGCCAAGAACCAGTCCTCTCCGAAGAGAATGTGGCTACTATGAGAACATGCAGTTTGCTGGATGAGGACACTGTCAGACGACAAAGCCTGAAGCTGGTCCATATACACCATCTGCCATTGCCAGACCATGTGAGTGGCCACAGCTGTTCTCTAAGAAATGCCCACCCGGTGGGGAGAGCGTGGTTCAAGGGCAGAGTCAAAGATGGTTGGTTGAAGCTGCTTGCTGGGTGGGCGAGGATGGCCTGAGGGGATGGCTGGACCTCCTGCAGAAGTGGCCACTGTGTGGGGAGAGTGTAGCTGAGGGTCCCTCAAGGCTACTGTGGAAATGGCCACCAAATGAGGAGAGTGTGGCCTGAGAGGGTCACTGAAGCTGACCTGAGAGCTGCTGGTGGAAGAGCTGCTTGCAGTAGGAGAGGAGGACAGGAACCCAGAGTGGACGGGCTCTCCTGCTGTATAGCTGCACAGTGTAACCCATGCCCTCTACGGACGAAGCCGAACATTCTACCAGCTGGCAAAGGAGAAATGTTTCCAGGGCCCAGCTCCAGGATCACCAAACATGGCAAAGAAGGGTGGGTTTGGAGCTGAGTGACAATAAATTGACAAGTGGAACGGGAAGAAGGATACAAGAGGCCGGGAGGAGAGGTTTGGGGATAGTTTGGAGAAATAAGAGGAGGTATGGAGTGTGAAGGACATAGATCAGCAAGGGGAGGAGAATTTAAAGAAATATTTCTGTGGACCATGTGTTGCCTTTATGGCATTCAAGAAATGCAAATAAGGACGTAAGTTTTATTGGAGTTCCCTTGTAGTTGACGGACAGTGTTACACTGACCACAACACTACTTTGAGACTGGAATACTTGGGTCCTGGGTTTCTAAGTGGGTTATAACAGTTTTCTCTTAGCCTAAAGCCGAAATTTACAACGAAAGTTTTTGTTTTTAGGTTTATTAGGGCTGCCCCAGGGATCTTGTTTTATATTATGGGTTCTTGTCTCTCCATAAGTTGGATTCTGGAAATTTGGAAGTCCAGGTTTTAGTATTTATGTATGTATTGAGACGAAGTCTTGCTCTGTCACGCAGGCTGGGGTGCAGTGGCATGATAGAGCTCACTGCAGCCTTAACCTCTCGGGCTCAAGTGATCCTTCTGCCTCAGCCTCATAGGTAGCTGGGACCACAGGCATGCACCACCATGCCCAGCCAATTTTTATATATTTTTTTGTAAAGACGGGGTCTCACTATATTGTCCAGACTGGTCTTGAATTCCTGGACTCAAGTTATCCTCCCACCTTGGCCTCCCAAAGTGCCGGAATAACAGGCATGAATGCCTGTGCGTGGCCCAGGTTTTAGTTCTGAGTTTCAAGTTTCATTGCATAGCAGTGTGATGCTGGGGCAGCTCCCTTAACCTCTCTGAATCTCGGATTTTTTGCCTAACATGTGGGGGACCTAAAGTCTGCCCATGCAGACTCTCAGGGGATGTTGCCATGATGAGGTTAGATAGTGGGTATGCAATTGCTTTGGGCAAAAGACAAAGTTTCATTCACTTAAATGAAGCTGCTTGTACCCATGCAGTCAGCATATTAGCAAGAAATGTTTTTGCTTGCAAACACCAGGAAGCTCTACCATTGTGGCCTAGTTAGGATTTATTTTTCTCATATACCAAGAATTCTAGAGGTAGTTATTTATGGGTAATGATAAAGCTGCTTAGTGACATAAGGACCAAAAATCTCTGTGATTCTCTTGCCCTTTCTCCTCATGGTCACAAAATGATTGCTGTGACTCCAGCCATCAAGGTTACATTTAAGCAGGAAAAAGGGATAGGGCCTGGTCAGGCACCACTGTTCTCTTTTTTAGGTAGCCTTGCTGGCTGTCCGCCAGGGCTGCTTTTAGCTCCTAGAGGCCCCCCACATGTCTTCTCATTGGCCTCCTCCATCTTCAAAGCTAGTAGCGGAGATCCCCAGATCATCTCCAGATTGTTTTATTTCATCTCACGGGACAGAAGTAGGACTGCAAGAGAGTCTGGGGCAGGGGGTATTTAGTTTTCCCACCCCTTCTAGAGCGAGGAGGCAAGGGAGAAAGAAAGAAGTTGGGAACGGGTGTTGGATTAGACAGCTGACAGTGTGGGGAAGAGCTGGCAAGTTCTAGACGGCAGCAGCTGAGACTGTTGTGATGGAGGGGAAGCAGCCGCTGGAGGATTTTGACTCCCACCCTTGTAACTACCTCTCCTGTGTATCCGAGCCCTTTCATGGGGCCTGGCTGCATCTGAATAGCGAACATTTCACTTTGGAGGTGGAATTATATTAAAAATCAGATGCTTGTCATTATGCAAATGGATGTCTCACTATTGCTTAGGATTTTCATTTTTCTATGAATTATTCCTTTTTTCAGTGCTTTTTTTATTCCCCATGGAGGAAATAAAAACAACCACTGGCTGATCAAAGGAATTTTCCAGTCATTCAGTCAACAGATATTTCCTGAGTGTCTGTGCCGGGCCAGGAACTGTTCTAGTCCCAGGGAAATAGTGATGAAAAGACAGTTTCTGCAGCAGTGGAGCTTGTATTCCAGGGGAGGAAGTAAGCCATCAAGTGAATTAATGAATAACTTACGAGAATGACACATGCTATAAAGACAATAAAACATGGTAGATCAATAGCTTCATGGGTGGGAAGTCTTCTTTAAATGGGGTGGTCCGCCAAGGTCTCAGAGGAGGTGGTATTTCAGGAGAAGCCTTAAAGATGAGAGGAAGCTAGCCATGCAGCGATCTGGGGGAAGGGTGTTCTGGGCAGAGGGAACAGCAGGTGCAAAGGCCCTGACGTGGGAACAGCATGGTATGTTTGGGGAAGAGAAGGATATCCAGGAGGCTCCAGCACAAGGAAAGAGGGCAGAACAACAGGAGATGAGGTTGGAGATAGGTGGGGCAAATCACACAGGGCTTTGGAGAGGCGACTGGGCTAAAGATTCTGTCTGCCGGGGGCCGGTTTGTTGGCCTGGGCCATTGAAACTTAACCCATTGGCCAGGCATGGCGGCTCATACCTGTAATCCCAGCACTTTGGGAGGCTGAGGTGGGCAGATCACTTGAGCCCAGGAGTTCCAGACCAGCCCAGGCAAGATGGCAAAACCCTGTCTCTACAAAAAATAAAAAAAAATTAGTGGGGAGTGGTGACAAGTACCTGTAGTCCCAGCTACTTGGGAGTTTGAGTTGGGAGGATCACATGAGCCTGGAGTTCAAAGCTGCAGGGAGCTATGATCACGCCACTGCATTCCAGCCTGGGTGACAGAGCAAGACCCTAAAAAGAAAAAGAAATAGCCCGTTAGGCCATTGTCCTGGCATTACCTCCCTCTCACATTATCTTGTGAATTATTGTGTCCATTATGTATTTCTTGCCCATTGTCCATTTTCCTAATTTGAATGTAAGCTCTGTGTGGACAGGAGTCTTGTCTGTCTTGCTCATGGCTATGTCTCCAGCACCTAACAGGGCCTGGCATATAGTAGGTGCTCAAAGATATTTAATGAATACGTATTTGTTTTCTGTTGCTATGTAACAAGTTACTGCAAACTTAGCAGCTGAAAACAAAACTCACTTATGAGTTCCCAGTTCTGTATATGGGGAGTCCAGGCATGGCATTGGCAGGGTTCTCTGCTCAGGGTCTCACGAGGCTGTAATCAAGGGGTTGGCTGGGCTGTGTCCTTATCTGGAACTTGGGACCCTCTTCTAAGCTCATGTAGTTGTGTCATGTGGGGGTTGGGTTTCTGTGGTGGTCATACTGGGGTCCCCGTTTCCTTGCTGGCTGTCCGCCAGGGCTACTTTTAGCTCCGAGACGCCCCCACCTGTCTTCTCATTGGCTTCCTCCATCTTCAAAGCCAGCAGCGGAGAATCTCCCTCAATTTCAATCTCTCACACTTCAAATCCCTGACTTCAGAAAGAGTCCAGTCTCTTTTAAGGGGTCAGCCAGGCTAATCTCCCTTTCTCAGGGTCAACTACACCCTATAACAACCTAATTACAGGTGTAAGTGGGTCTTCTGTTGTGCCTCTGTAATGGGTGCATGGTCCCACCTTAGGGCTTTTGCACTTTCTGCTCTCACTGCCCGAAAGCCTCTCCCTGTAGACCCCTGAGTGGCTCCTTCTCTCACTCTCTGTATTTGCTCAAATGTCATCTTTTCAGATTTCCTCACCTGCTTAAAATCATCCTCTTCCTCTCTAAAAATACTTTCTTTGCCTGTTTGACTTTGAGGTGTTTTCACCCGCCCTGCTCCGTAGTTTACTTATTTATTTGGTTATGGTCTGTCTCCCTGCACTAGGCTGGCGGCTTCACAAGTGCAGGGAATTTTGTCTGTGAGATTCGCTGTCACATCCCCAGTGCCTGTGATAGTACCTGGCTCACAGTCAGGGCTTAATAAATTTCAGTCCAGGGAATGAATGAATGAGCTTTAAGGATCACAGTTTTAACTTTCTTTATCTGATTTTTCTTTTTTCTTTTTGGAAAAACCTGAGCAGGCGCAAGTCTCCCTTCCCAAGGCAGCCTCGTTATATAATCAGGGCCCTGTTCTGCAAGGAACTGTCAGCACCGCTTCAAGCAGTTATATTTAGTGTTTACAGCTTCTCCTTTTGGCTGCATGAGATCTCCCGAAGAGCTCTGCAAATTAGGCCTTGCTTCAACAGGGAGAGAGGGCTTCTGGCCCAGTCCAAGGGGGCCCCGGGGGCTGGTGGGCACTCGTTGGTGGCAGTAGCCAAGCAGCCCTAACCTCAGGGTCAGCCTGTGACCAGTGTCCGGTTCAGAGCATCCACATCCAAGGATGGAAGGTGAGTTTCTCCTGTAAATCACAGAGATAGGAGAAACCAAGGATGGGAGTAGAGACTGATTGGCGTTCAAATCTTGGTTCTGACACTCATTAGCTGTGTGATCTTAGTCCAGTTACTTAACTTCTCTGGGCCTCACTTTCCTCATTTGCAGAATGGGGATAGATCCAGCATATCTTGATTCAGTGAAATCATTCATGGGCAGTGTCTTGCACAGGATAGGGACTTCACCAATCAGTTATTTTTAGCTGTGTTCTAAGAGGCCCCTTGCTTGGTTCTGAAGAAGGAGCAGGTACATCTGAGATGCCCCTGGTTGTGACTGGATGGCAGACCCATACCTCTGGGGGTGACTCATGGCAGACCCACACCCCAGGAGGTGACTGATGGCAGACCCACGCCCCTGGGGGTGACTGATGGCAGACCCACACCCCAGGAGGTGACTGATGGCAGACCCACGCCTCTGGGGGTGACTGATGGCAGACCCACACCCCAGGAGGTGACTGATGGCAGACCCACGCCCCTGGGGGTGACTGATGGCAGACCCACACCCCAGGAGGTGACTGATGGCAGACCCACACCCCAGGAGGTGACTGATGGCAGACCCACGCCCCTGGGGGTGACTGATGGCAGACCCACACCCCAGGGGGTGACTGATGACAAACCCCCAGGTGTTCTCTGTTCTTCGTGCTGCGCTTGCTGCTCCTTAATGTCCAGGGAGCTCTCACGGATTTGCTTGGAGGTGTTATTTTGGGATGAGCAGAGCCGTTTCTTAGGCAGGGGCCAACAGACTTCAGTTCATGGGCCAAGTCCAGCCCATCCCGTTTCTGTAAAGGCCCTTGAGCTAAGAATGGTTTTTGCATTTTTAAATGGAAGAAAGAGAAGAATCTACAATAGAGATGTTGTATGGTTGGCAAAGCCTAAACTATTTCCTATTATGTGGCCCTTTAAGGAAAACTTGGCTGACCCATGTCTTAGAGGATGGAGTGCAGTGGGAGTGGGGGGTGGGCTGGTGGGGGAAGGGTAAGGTCCAAAGTAAATTCCAGTGTGGGTATCCCTTGCCCCCCACTGTAAAGCCCAGTAAGTTATAATGGCTGTTCCTTTCCCAACACCTAGTATGTGCCAAGCACTTTATCTATAGACATATTCCAAACCTCAGCCCAGCCCAACTCAAGGCATGACAGTCGTCACCAATTCCATTGTCTAAATGGTGAAACTGAGGCTCAGAGAGGTTGAGCTGCCTGCCTGAGATCACACAGCCAGTGAGTGGCAGAGCTGAGATTTGAACTGTGATAGTTTCTGACATGGGAGTCTGTGCTGTTTCCCCTTTACCCCAAGGCCTCCCAAGAGGCAGTATCAAAGGACATGGAGAGGGATATCTGTGTGACATCCATTGACTTGTCTGGCCCCTCCTCCCCCATCCTTGTGGTCACCGCAGAAACTGTTGGAACAGTGACCCTGTCCCCAGCATGCCTGACTCAGGGAGGGTGGCGTAATCTGTGCCAGACAGGATAATTTGGTTGCAAGTGACAGAAACCAAACTATGGATAATGGTGGCAAGCTATGGGGAAGCTCACGGAGTCAGCAGGAGACCTGCTGTAAAACTCATCTGTAAAACGGAGAGCCAGGCTGGAAGTGGGTGGTGCCAGGCAAGCTTGCTCCTCCTGCCCTATTCCTGCATCCCTGCTTACAATGGATGTGTTTGAAAGGGAGAGTCTCATGGGTCTGACCTGGCTACCTGCCCACCTCTGACTAGGAACGTGTAGGGAGTCCCGAGGGAGGTGATTCTCCACAGGGATTTAGCTCTGATACAGAGATGAAGAGGATGCCACTGGCTAGCCAGGAATGAATGTCCCCTCCAGTGGCCTCCCCAGGACCAAGAGATGGCAGCCTCAGCCTTCTCTTGACCGGAGGGGTGGCTAACTCTGGCCTCTTGCTGGCCGTTTGCTTTGCCACATGGATGGAGACATAGAAAATGGCCATCTGCATCCAGCCGGAAGACTGGAGCTGGCGTTGGAGGAGAAGCAGAGAGTGGGCTTTCTGTGCTTCTTACAAAGCCAGTCCTGGCTTCCAGCTTACTCCGGAGACCCAGCTGTGCCCATGCCCTTGGGTTTGGTGAAGCAGCCCTGGCTCATGTAATAAATTCCTGTCTTTCCCTTCACGGAGCTTCTTTTACTTGCAGACCAAAGTGTTTTAATTAACACAAATGGCCAAGACGCAGGTTCGGGAGCGGGCAGTCCTACTTACTGGCCTTTGTGACAAAGATTGTGTTTTCTCCCAATCTCCCTTCTCCTTTTTGCACACGAACAGAAACCTAATTCTAACTGGCCACCCAGAATAAAGAAAGGTACATCTCTCAGCCTTCCCAGCTGTTTAATGCGACCATGTTCTAAGTTCTGATCAGTGGGATGGAAATGAAAGTGTGTGTGTTACCCTCCCAGGAAGTGTTTTTAAATGGAGAAAGCATGCCCTTCTCTACTTGCTTTCCTGGTTCCTAGAATCTGAATGTGATGGCTGGAGCTCAGCAGCCACTTTGGACTATAAAGTGACTTGGGAACTGGAGGCCAGTCATAGTGAGGCAACAAAATAGAAGGAATCTGGGTTCCTGACACCATGCAGCACCATACCCACTTATACTGGCCACCTCTGGACTTTAAGAATTTGAGAGAAACAAAGTTGCATCTTGTTTAAGCTGGTTTTTTTTTTTTTTTTGGTTACTGATAGCTAAACCAAATCCTAGCTGCTGCAGCCTTGGTGGTGATTTGCAAGGGATGGTATGGATGTTTCTGGTAGACTGTGCTGTTGTTCCCAATTCTTCATCTCTCTCTGTATTCACACTCTTTGCCATGTGATGTTGCTGTTTTTTCTACTAAGGGCATAATATCCTTCTTCACCTTGGCTTTGCACTTGCCCATGTGACATGCTTTGGCCAATGGGATATTAGCAGACATGATGCAAGCACACCCTTGAAATCTGGTTGTGTGGTTGGGCTTGCCCTATTGTGTTTCCATCATTGCTTTGAGACGACCCTGCCATGGCTCATCTGCTGGCCCAAAGAGAAGGAGAAACACTTGGGACACTGGAACCAACCCACAGCTCGTAGAAAAGTCCAACTGAGCCTGGCCTGGATCAGTGGATCCTCAGCCAAACTGCAGCTGTGTGAGCAAGAATTAGTCATTGTGGAAGCCACTGAATTTCCTGGTGGGTTGTTACACAGCATCATTGTGGCCATAGCTGGCAGATAGTGTTCTCTCATCCTTTAGTAGAACTAGATGGTAGTGTCTCTCCATTTTCCCCTCCCACTGCTCCTGAGCCTCTGCCCAGCAACTCTCCCTGCTTATCATCCCTCCTGTTCACAAACTCAAGGTTACATAGAACAACCCTGCCTACTTTCCAGACTCCAGGGCTCCTCGGCCTGGAGTTTCTGCCTACTGCCTCAGTTACATCACTCTTGTCTGAATTCTCTCAGGACTTGTGACTAGAAAGGAAAGAAGTCACGTGTGATGTGACTCCGATGTTCTTCCTTTGCAATGGCCATGAAAGGAAGACAGAGGGTAGAGGAAAGCTCTAGGTGCGTTTCCATCCCACCCAGGAACTTGCTGATGGTACATACTAGGGAGACCCTGAGATGATACTGATGGTTAGTAGGGGCGGGAGCTGACCTCTGGGAGACGTCACACACTGCTGAGTCCAGGGGCATGCATGTCCTTGAGTGTCCAGAGCATCTCCACATGCCTTGGGAATTCAGGCAATGCAAGCATGTCCAGCTCAGAGACTCACTTGTGTTTCTGGAATCTGCAGCAGAAATCAGCAAAAGGTGTCACACCTAACAGCATCCACAATCTTGGTGGGAGCTCTTGCACCTGCCTGCATGACCTCCTCCATGATGAGGGAAGCCACTGGCCTCTCCAAGAGCCATCTCAGCCACCAGCCGAGTCCTCAAATCCCAAGGAGTCACGTGGACAAAGGCTCTTTTCATGGCCAGTTTATTAGAGGTCTACAAACTCAATCTTGTTTATTTATTCATCTTTAATGTACACTCTCTGTTTTATGCAATTAATAAGAGATTTCCATTTCAGGTTAGTTCATTATACCTTATGAATTTATAAATGTCAAGGAGATGATCACAATGAAATATAGATGGTGTGGTTTCTAGGATGCTGTACCCAGGGGGACTTCAACAGTTGTGTTTAGTAAATGCAGTGGCGTCCCTTGTTCCAGAACAGATGTGAGGTCTGCCTGGGGGCTGATGCAGACCTGAGCACCTTGGCATCTTTAATGCACATGAATTTTCATGGCAGGGATCCCAGTGTTTTCAGCAGGTCCTGGCTTTCCCAGCCAATCTGATTCTGTTCCTGAGGTTCCATCATCAACTCTAATAGCCTGGTTGTTATTCCCTGTTTGCTTTCAACATGGATGGAGGAAGTTACACAATACTCAGTGCTGAACAACGGTGTGGGCCACACCATGGATACAGCTCCTGTGAGGGCAGCTCCTGAGGGGTGACTGCCACCCAGTGACAGTGCTCTGTCCCTCTGTAGTTGGCTCTGGGTCTTGGCATCTGGAATCCCCTTCTCAAGAGATGGAGGAAGAGCACTGTGGTGGTTCAGAGAGGGCCCTGGGGACAGCTAGGTCTCAGGTCAAATTTTGACTCTGCCATTTGGATGACCTGGGGCAAACTGATTAAACCCTAGAGCCTCAGTTTTCTCATCTATAAAATGGGGATAAAATACTTCCTTCAGTGTTCCTGGGATGGTCAATGGGTTTGTCACCTTGGAAGGTCTTAATGAACAGTGATCATAGTCATTTTATTAGGTGTAAGAGAGTATTCATGGTGGGACGCCTGCACTGATAATGGTGAGGTTTCCTCCTCTAAGCCACAGAAGCATAACGACAAGATCTGGACACGCTGGAAGAAAATCCACCAGCTGGGTGTGGTGGTGCATGCCCATCATCCCAGCTACTTGGGACACTGGGGTGGGAGGATCGCTTGAATCCAGTAGGTGGAGGCTGCAGTGAACTATGATTGCATTGCTGCATTCCAGCCTGGACAACTGAGTGAGAGCTTGTTTTTTTTTTTTAAAAAAAGCAAGAAAAACCCCAGACCAGGCATCGTGGCTCATGCCTGTAATCCCAAGACTTTGGGAGGCCAAGGCAAGTGAATCACTTGAGGTCAGGAGTTCGAGGCCAGCCTGGCCAGCATGGCAAAACCCCATCTCTACTAAAAATACAAAAATTAGCTGGGCATGGTCGTGGGTGCCTGTAGTCCCAGCTACTCAGGAGGCTGAAGCAGGAGAATTGCTTGAACCCAGGAGGTGGAGGTTGCAGTGAGCTGAGATCGCATCACTGCACTCCAGCCTGGGCAACAGAGCAAGACCCTGTCTCAAAACAAAACAAAAAAAGAAACCCAACAACAACAAAATTAGGGTTTACTGAGCTCTAGCACTTGCATTTTGGGAGGGCAACCCTTCCCCACTCTCAGGCTGTGTTGTTTAGATAGGGCTGATCCCCTCCCAGTCCCAGGTTGCACATGTAACTCAGGCCTGGGCAATTACCATAGTCCATCCCCTTGGGCACAGTGATTGGTCCAGGGATAGGCATGTGACCTCACTGTGGCCAATAATATTTCTTTCCTGCCACTTTCCTCCTGAGATTAAATCGGGAGTTTGTTGAGCCCCTGGAACCAGCCAAGCCTGAAGCCATGGAGACTTTGAGTATGTGAGTCAGTAAATCCCTTTTGACTTAGGTTTTTTTGTCATCATAAAAATAGAACACTATTCTGAGCCCTGTGGCTACAGACAAGAAGAAAACTCTTGGCCCCTTGTAGGCTAAATATAGTGACTTAGCAAGCCAGGCAACTCCAAGGCAAGTCCTCTGAGAGGATGTGCAGGACCACATCCATCAAGCAGCTGTCTCACCTCCCCACGACATTTCTGTAATTCCACTCCATCCTGTCCGTGCCGAAGGGATCACTTCCTGTACCTCCATGGAGCTGTAGTGCTTTGCAAACCCTAATTAACATTAATCCTGGTATAGTTCTCAGTGTGCTCTAATTTTCCCACAGGAAGCTCTCCTAAAGGACTAAAGAATGAGTGTAATTTGCAAGAGAAATAAAAAATATTTATAAGCATACAAAGGCAAATGTGGTCAAGAGAAAGAGCTATGCAGATGTGACAAGCCACCGATTTTCTCAACGATGGCACAATGATGGCCCTTCACACCTGGACAGATCTTCAGATTTTAACAAGGGGTAGTGGACTTAAAGGCCGGGTGCGGTGGCTTATGTGTGTAATCCCAGCACTTTGGGAGGCCGAGGCAGGCAGATCACCTGAAGTCAGGAGTTTGAGACCAGCCTGGCCAACATGACGAAACACCGTCTCTACTAAAAATACAAAAATTAGCTGGGTGTGGTGGTGCATGCCTGTCGTCCCAGCTACTCAGGAGGCTGAGGCAAGAGAATTGCTTGAACTCAGGAGGTGGAGGTTGCAATGAGCCAAGATCACACCACTGCACTACAGGCTGGGTGACAGAGCGAGACTCCGTCTCAAAAAAAAAAAAAAAAAAAAGTGTAATAAGTAATGATAAAATTACAACTAGTGATGATTTCACTGATTTTTCAGATTTTATTGAATTATCTTGATATTTGCCAATTCTTGATATAGAATGAATACCTGAAGTTTTAATCTTTTCATAGTTGCGTAACGCAGACAGTGTAGATTTAAATGAGTCAATTAACCAGGTGGAGTTTGTAAACCTTGAATAAAGATTTGAGCAAATGGCATTGCCTTATATTCACAGGAATTTGAATCAGCATAACTTTTCGGAGAGCCAGTTAATGTGAAATTTCTAAACTGCGTATCTTTTCATTTGACAATTCATTTTTTAGGAATACATCCCGAAGAACTAATCTTGCACATGTATAATGGTGCAGGGATAAGACTGTTGCTTTTTGACAGTGAAAATTTGTAAATGACCTCAAATGTTTGGCAACACAAAAACTGGTTAAACAAATTACAGCATATCCAATGATATAACTGTACAACATCATGAAATTATCATATGGAAAAACAAATGCCATGGAAAGATGTTCACAATATATAATTACATATGAAGAGCAATTTGAAACAGTACATATCGTGTGAACCCATTTTTAATTAAAAAAACCATGTCGAGTATGCATAGGAAAGGGACTGGAGAAATACATTAAAATATTAGAAGTGTTTATCTTTTAAAGGTGGCAGTTTTGCTTTTTGGAATATTTGTATCTTTGAGTTTCTGTGAGGATCAAAGAATCTGAGAAATATTGAGTTATGCCACATATAGAGAACTAATAATAATAATAATAATAATTTAACTCTCACAAAATCAGTTTAAAAGAAATAGATTTTTCTACTTTTTTTTTTTTTAACCATTTGACTTAAGGTCTCAGGCTGTTTTGTTGACGGGATAAATGCATATAACAGTCCACTTGGGGCTTTTCCTGAACCCACCATGATGGTTGATTTGGCTGTCAACTTGCCTGGATGAAGGGGTGCCCACATAGCTGGGAAAGCACTATTTATCCTCAGTGCTCCTGCAGGGACTGGGGCTGTCCCTCTTCTGCTGAAAGGGAAGCCCAGGTGGTTTGGTATTTGATTAGGATGATTGGGCTGTCCCAGGTGTGCTTGTGAGGGTGTTTTGGAGGGGACTGGCATGTGAGTCTGTGACCTGAGTACGGAAGCTCCTCCACTGGCGGGGGCCCAGACGCAGTAAAGAGGTCGAGGGAGGGTGAATGCTTGGTCTCTTCCGCATCTGGGTTGCCCTTCTTCTCCTGCCCTTGACATCGAACTCCAGGTTCTCCGGCTTTTGGACTCTGGAACTCACACCAGCCCCCAACCTTGCAGGCTCTCAGGCCTTCAGCTTGGACTGAGAGTTACACCATCGGCTTCCTTGGTTCTGAGGCTTTCGGATTGGGACTGAGCCCCAGCACGGGCTTCCCTGGGTCTCCCGCTTGTGGATGGCCTCTTATGGGACTTTTCCATCTCCACAATCAAGTGAGCTGATGCCCCTAATAAGTCCCTTTGCATAGCTTTCATTTTGTGTATATATATATTTTAATTATTTTTTATTTTTGGTAGAGACAGGGTTTCACCGTGTTGGCCAGGGTGGTCTCGAACTCTTGACCTCAGGTGATCCGCCCACCTCAGCCTCCCAGAGTGCTGGGACTTACAGGTTTTCTGTCTTTCTGGAAACCCTGACTAAAACACCACCTTTCTTAATTAGGCTGCTTTTTGCTGCAAGTAACGGATGTCCAAACAGCAGTGTTGAAACAATGCAGTTCATCAGCTCAATGCAGAGTATCAGCTCAGTGAATGCCCCTGGCCTTGGGACCGCATTTCTGGGGTGACACATTGGCTCGAGGATGTTGCCAGGATCTGTCTTTCCACTCTCCCACCAGTAGCTGTCAGTGGGCACTGTGGCTCCCTTCCCATCACACTTGTACTCAACAGGTTGCCAAGAAGGAAGAGGGTAGCGGGCAAAAAGGAACTTTGTCTCTCTTGTTTGATCAAGGAAAGTGGGCCTCCTCCAGCTCCTCTTTACATCTCATTGGTCACTCGGGTCCCCATGCCTCTTCCAGAACCGTCCCTGGCTTGAGGGAATGTGGTAGGCTGAGATCTGTTAGGATTCTGACCTCGTCCCCAGGGCTGGGCATGTTGCCACTCAAATAGGGAGCCTCTTGGGAAGGGAGACAGGGCTGCATCTAGTTCCTGGGAGTCTTGGGTTGTGCCGAGGCATGGTGGGTGGAGAAGGGATGGTTGGCTTAACTCATCCATCTTGGTTAACAGACCCTGGGGTTGGACTGCTTGGGGTTAAACACAATTCTGCCATATGTTAGCTGACAGTGCAGCCATGGAAAAATTGCTTCACCTCTCTGTGCTTCAGTTTTCTCAGCCAATAAAATGGTTATGGGATTAAATGAATCAAAACATGCAAGCCCTAAAGAATTGAAAACAGGTATTCTAACAGAAAATTATACAGCGCTGTTTACAGCAGCACTATTCATAATAGTGTTTCCAAGGTAGAGAACAACCCAAATGTTCCTCAACAGATGAATGGATAAACAAATGTGTTTCATCCACGCAATGGAATATTAGTCAGCCATAAAAAGGAGTGAAGCTTTGACACGGTACAACGTGGATGAACCTTGAAGACACAATGCTAAGTGAAAGAAGCCAGACACAAAAGATCACATACTGTATGATCCCACTGAAATTAGTTAGTGGAGCAGTCAAATTCATAGAGACAGAAAGTAGTCTGGTGGGTGCTGAGCGTAGAAGGGAGGGGAGAATGGGGAGTGACTGGGTACCAGGTTTCTGGTTGGGTGATGAAAAAGTTCTGGAACTGGAGAGTGGTGATGGTTGCATAGCACTGTGAATGTACTAAGTGCCACTGAATTGTACACTCTAAAGTGATTAAAATGGTACATTTCATGTTACATGCATTTTACCACCACTAAAAAAAACACACGTGCAAACTGCTTCGAGCAGCGTCTGGTACGTATTCAGTGCTGCATCATTATTATTATCATTATTATTTATTATTAGTCTTGTTCTGCTCTAGCACACTTTACACTTGCTCCAAAATCCCATCCCAATGGTGCCTTCACCCCTGGCTGCTCCCTCACACCCTTCCCAGCCCCTGCCGGTCCAGGAATCATTTTATACTGGGAAGCCAGGGGTCAGAGCTGTTCAAGGTGCTTTCTGCTCAAACACACCAGGAAGCCGTTTCTCCCCTGTGGCCTCCTTCCAATTGGGGGTGTACCTGGAAGGGAACTCAAGTCCTTTCTGGTCTGAGTGTTCATGGGCTCAGCGGGGCTTCCCTCACCTCGCAGGGCTCAGCGCTTACTGTACTGTCCAGCCTGAGCTCCTTTCATTCATACATTAACATAACCAGGACTGATTGGGCCGCTCTCTGCACATATGATGCTGGGCGGTAACCACTGTTACGAAGAAGAATAAAGCAGGGAAGGGGACAGAGGGTGATCATAAAGAGGCCCCTTCCTTCCATCATGGGTCCGTATGTCCAGGTATGCAAGTGACTGATTTCTTGAAATTCTTTATTCTTAGGAAATCCTTGATTACCTGTGTAAGTGAGCTTGGCTTCTATTTTGAGAGGCCCCTTTCCCCTACCACTCACCTGTGGTGCAAATGCAATCTGAGTCAATTCTGTGTTCCCTGAACATGCCAGAAACGTCAATGTGTGCATTGGACAACAGTCCCAGGCTTTGCAAAGAATTTCAATGGGTGGTCACCATGGCAGCAGCTGCCTGCATGTTGGCGTTCAAGGGCAAAGGGGTCTGTTATTGCCACTGCCAGTTGGCTGAGGTGGGGAAACCTCTCTGCCTATTCGCCGCCATGTCACCCCCACCCGCACACCAACCTTCACCTCTTGTCTTCCTTCGGCAGCGCCCTCCAGACCTGCAGTTTCAGTTTTAGCCACGAGATGGCAATGTTGCTCTTCGCCGGTAGCCCGGCGGGCGCGTGGGCTGAGCTGCAGCAGAGCTGGGGTGCAGGGACTGACCGGGAGCAATCCGTGCTGGAGGCAGTCTCTTACTGTGCCGGGGATGGTGGGGCCTGAGGACGCCTTGCACGGCTGTGCTGGGGCTCGAGGCGGGCTCTTAGTCGAGTCGGCCTCTACACTTACAGATCCAGGAAGGACAATTCCTGGACCCAGTATCCCATCAATACCTTGGAGGAGATTGTAGGCTGTGTGATTCTTATGGTCCTGCCCAGGCTATGAGGCCAGCAGGCTGGGCGCGAGAGTCTGGGTAGGAGTGAGAGGAGAATTCCGCTCAGCCCTGGGGTCTCCTCGTTACTGCCGCCAGCTTCTCACATTCCCCCGCAGCCCTTCAGAATCCAGGGAGGCTTTTTTTTTTTTTTTTCCCCTGCTTATTTCCTCCAGAAATACGCCCTTTAGAGATACAGGCTCAGGGGCCTGGTTAATATGCAGAAATCCTCATCCAACCACAAGACAGGCTGAGCCAGGCTGGAATTCTCATTCCTACCCCACAAATGAGCTCAGGGAGGATTAGGGGCTTGTCCAAAGTCACACAGCTGGGGCACAGAAAAGCCACCCTCAAAAACAGATTCCTCTTTTCAGTGTCTGGCTCAACCATCGTCGGCATATTTTAGTGGGGAAGTGCCCTTCCCCACTAAAAGGTCCTTTCTTGGAGTATGACCAGGTAGTCTTGAGTATGGGGGTGAGGGGAAGGCAACTGCCATCTGCCATCACACCTGGGACTGTGTGACCACTGGCTTGGGGACTTGCTGGACTGATTCACAACCCCCTCCAAGCACTGCCATTAAGCCACAGAATGACCCCTTACCCCTGCCAGAAAATGACTTTTTATCTTTGGCCACAGTCTCCCAGCCCTCACTGACCTGCTTCCTGGTCAAACACATGGTTCACCTTGGCACCAGCACCCCATGGCCACTCCTGTGGCTCTCCTCTGCTGTCGTCCATTCATTTCTGCTTCACCATCCCCTGCAGAGGCCGGCACACAGTAGGGGCTCAGCTCTGCAAACGTTATGAACGAGTGAATGGGAAAGAGGTTTTTCCCCCAGTGCCCCGGGGGCAGCTGGGCACAGAGGACCCTAAGAGAGTCCTGACCATTTCTCCAGGATCATCCTCTTATCTGGAGAAAGGTCACAGAAAGGGGACAGATGGGTCCCTTGCAAGGCCACCCCAGGCCTGAGGAGACCCCCAATCCCATCATCCAGCCTGTTGTATGGCTCTCCATACATTGCAGGCCTTGCCAGGGAGCCCAAAGGGGGCTTGGCCTGGGCATGAGCCCCCTGCAAAGGAAGGCGATTAACAGCCATGGGAAAATCCCTTTACGTCTCCTAATTAACCTGGGCTGGAGACTCACCACCTGCCCCTGGCTTTCTTCCTTCTTTTATCTGGGAAGAACTGAGTGCTGCCTCTGCTAATGAGCTTGTCTGTACTAATCAAGCAGGTGCCCTGTCCCCCATCCCCTCTTGGCAGCCGGGAGTGGGGAGGATTGTTCTTCTGATGTGAGCTCTGGGCCCGCAGAGGAAAATCAGATCTATCATAATAATGGCCACGATGATGAGAATGATAATGTTGACAGTGACTCCTTTAAATGAGTTCCGACTTCCTGGGTCAGGGGCTTTATATGTGTTATTGGGGGCACCAGGTGATGTGCAAAGACTTCTGTTTCTCAGATGAGAAAACTGAGGTTCAGGGAGGAATAAGGGACTCGCCCCAGCTTGGACAGCTAAGGAGTGGCAGAACTGGGATTCTCAGCCACGACTCTGTGAGTCCAGAGTCTTCCCCAAATCTATCTTTTCATCACCCCACGCTGCCTTATTGACCATTTTCAAAGAGTTTGACCCACTTTTTCATGGAAAACTGAGATGGCAGAGCAAGTGGCCGGTGTGATGGGGGCTGGAGTGGAGTCAGGACTCCAAGCCACCCTCCCAGGTGGACAACCCCCCATGTCCCCTGTCCTCCCAGCGTGGTGGGGAAGATTTCAAGGCATCTGAGCGCTGCTGGAGACGCCCCCACAGGCCCCCAGCATGACTCATTCATTCGGCTTAGCCCCCGTAGCTTTGCCCTGGTTGGGCGCGGGGCGCCCAGGAGGATCAGTGGTTCCTGGGATAATAGATACTGGGGCTCTGTGTGACCTGCGACCTCCCTCCGCACTCTGGCTGCGTCCCTGCCCCTGGATGGAAGAATCCGACCACCCAGTAGCCCGGCCCTGCGCAACACCTCCGCGCCATTACTGCCTGACCCTGCGCTGGGAACTCATTCCCAGGACCACCAGGGAATCTGACCTTTCCAGAACTCCTGGCTGCGTCCGCGTGCTCCTAGGACCTGCGCGAAATGGGAAGGCGCATCCTCTAGCCCGGGTAAATAAGGGACCCTGCCTCACACGGGTGGACATCCCCACGCCGCCTTCGCTGTGTTCCAGGTGACGCACCCCGCCTGCGCGCCCCCAGCCCCTACCCCGGTGCCGTGCAGAGACCGCACACAGCCCCGGCCTCCCGGAGGCCCTCCCGCCTCTCCTCTCCCCTCTCCCACAGGCACTCCCTAACTGTGCCACATTTAACCCGGGACGTCCTGTCCACGCTCAGCCTCGCAGTCTCCGGCCCCGGCAGACACCACCTTTCCAGAGGTCGCTGCCCCATCCCGGGGACCCTCCTCTGGCTTCCTCACCCCTCGACCTTGGCAACTCCTACCGCTGCGCCCTAAGACGCCAGATCTAGCTGGGCATCCCCTCTCTGCACTCCGCACCCCTCCCGCAGCCCCTGTCCCCGCCAGCGCTCGCGACCCCCGGCGGGTTCGACCGGGCGCCCTCCCCCGGGCCGCCTAGTAGTGGCGTGTCCCGCCGCCTACTGGCCGGGCTGCTGCCTGTGCCCGGGCTCCCGGGCGGCCCCTCCCCCGGCCGCGGCCCCGCCCTCCGCTCCCCTCCTCCTCCCCCTCCTCCTCCTCCTCCTCCTGGCGCTCGCTCGCTCACTCTCTCGCTGGCTTGAGGGGCGGCCGGCAGCTGGCGCTGGCAGAGGCGGCGGCGGCGGCGGCGGCGGCACGACCGGGATGGGACGGGCGCTGGGGCGCAGGAGCCGCGGCGGCGGCGGCGGGGGCCGCGTAACTCGGGCCAAGTGCGGGGCAGCCGGCCAGGGCGCGGGGCGCTGAGCCTCGGCGGCCCCAGCTCCCCAGCCAACGCACGGCCGAGCCCAGGAGAGCGCGCAGAGGCGCAGCTGAGGAAGCGCCGCCAGCGCCGGCGCCTGCGTCTGGGGAGGAGCGGCGCGCTGGGAGCGAGCCATGCCCGGCGCCCGGGCGTAGCCGCCGGGGGCTGCTCCGGGAGCCGCGGGCCGGGCCGGGCGCGCGAGAGGAGCAGCCCCGCGCCGCGCCCACCGCGCGCCGAGGACCATGCCGCCCCCGGGCCGGGCGCCGCCGCTCGGGCTCCTGCTGGCGCTGACTGCGCTCCGGTGCCCAGGTAACGCGTCCCCGGACCCCATCCCCGACCCTGGCCGCCGCGCACAAAGTTGGCTGAACCGGCGGCTGCTTCCTTCTGAAGTCCCTGGCAGCGCGCATCTCCCGGACTTGAACAGACCTGGGGAGACCCTGGAAACCCAGGAGACCCCGGCCCGTTCCCCTTTGCCTAGCGCCTGGGGAGAGCCCGCTTGCCTTCTCCCCCAAACCCCTAGCTTCCTTGCGGATGCTTTCGGAACGCACGAGGGCCACAGACGGGGGCACTAAGCCTCTCGAGGCGGGTGGGGGCGCGCCTCCAGGAATCGAGCCCCCTCCCCGCCCTGCCTTGGGCCAACGTCTCCCCAGGTCCCATTTTCTCCGGGGGTTTTGCTGAGCTGGGGCGTCGACGCAGCCCTTCTCCAGTGCCTTGCTGTCTGCGGTCGCACAGTGGTGCGTTCCCGGGACACCTGCGGGCCCCGGAGATGTCTCGGCCGACGCTGTCTGGCTTGTCCGCAGCCCCTCCCCACGCCCCGCGGCCCTCCCCTGCTTTCACACCGCCCTCCCCAAGCTACCCATCCTCGCCAAATGGCCTTCCCTTGGCCAAAGAGCAGCCCGCTGCTCGCCTCCTGCAAACGCGGACTACGCCAGCGCCCTGACCCCAAGGCGGGAGGGAGAGGGTAGCGGCGGCCAAGCAGCCCAGGACGCGCCGGGCAGCCTGGAACGCGGTGTTGTCCAGAGCCATTGCCTGGGCACCGGGGAGCTGGACTCCCTGCTGGACCAGCTCAGCCGTCGCCCAATCCTAGTGAGTGGGGAAAGCAACATAGTCAGGTATTGTCTGTCTCCGCTGGAGTTTGGAAAGCTTTCTACCCACCTTGGTGTGGCTGTATGTTGGTTCTATAGAAAGCGTATCCTAAAATGACAATTCCTCCCCTCCCCCCACCCCATGCAAGCAGTGGAGAAAATCCTAAAGGCTCAGATGAACCCCGGGAACAGTCACGAGCAGCCTTCATGTGCTTTTGAAATCTCAGTTCCCTAAACCTTTTAAAATCAAGACCCATGACTTGGGAACAGGTAGCTTTTGCTTTAGAAAAATCTCTCCTCATTTCCCTAACAAACAAACCGCACAGACAGGCAGAATGCAGTAGAAAATACAACTTTAACTTTTCCGCTTTCACCGTCTTGGTAAGGTTGCAGTTAGGAGCAAACCTTGCATGTCAACTTGATGTTCGATGTGTTTTATTTGCATGGAGAAAGTCAGTGTCAGCTTCCTTTGAGATGCCCTTAAGTGACCCAAAATATTTACCAGCACCTTCGACTTGGAGAAAACCTTCTATTGGAGATCTCCGTCAGTGTTCGGCTTTGGTTCAGCCTAGAGAGTGGCATCGGGCTTAACGTGGATGAATCTTGCCTGCTTGGCTAAGGAGCAGCTGTGATAGCTGTTTTGCTTTCGGCATTCCTCTGTGGTACACGAGAGGGGCTGCTGCTGGGGCCGAGGCTGTTTTCTCTTAGCCGAAGCCCTGGGACCTGTTTGCAAAAGTGCACAGTCCCTCGGACTTGAAAATTGCAGTTTTGTCTCTATTTTGTTTCTCCACGGGGGTCAGCATTTTCCTGGATGTGCTTATAAGTGAATATCGGAAGTCTCTCAGAAAAGCTGAGAGACTTTGTAAGAGAACAGGATGGTCCCCCTACCACCCACCCCCCGCCCTCTCCCCCAGCGACAGAAGAGCCCGTGCCTGGCTCTGGAAGGCCCCATCTTGGGAGGGAAGGTGAGCTCCCACCGAAACCTGCTGCTGGCCGGCTCTTCCCCTGCTCCCCTGCTCTTCCCCTGCTCCCCTGCTCTTCGCCTGCTCCCCTGCTCTTCGCCTGCTCCCCTGCTGCTCTTTGGGAGAGTCTCAGCAGGGCAGCTCCTTCAGTTCCAACAAATGCCGCCTGGGCAGAACCCCCAGTGCCATCGCCCCGTCCTGGAAGCACACGCAAGTCTTTCACTGGTCTCCACCAGGGACATAAAGAGACGACAGTTTGATAACTCTATATTTAGCACTAGTTAGGAGGGATGGCAAAAAAAAAAAAGAAAAAAAAAAAAAAAAGAAATTCCTGAAAGATACTTTGCTGCCTACACTTGGTTTTGAGAGGTTCAGAGGAATTAACCAGACCTTCCTTTAGAGCTGGTTGGATTTTCTGGATGATTTCTGCCATGGTTTACCTACCCCCTTTGGCTGAGGCTCTGGAAGAGGGGCTGGAAGAGTTCAGAGGCAAAGGTGCGCACACTGTCTCCCATCACACAAGCGGGGACTGGCTTCTTTGTCCCCCACCCCCCTTCCTGCGTGGGTAGCTGCCATGGTAAAGAGTATGGTGGGTGTACTTCTTTCAGCCTTGCAAGTGCTTCAACATATGGAACGGTACTTGGTAAGAGTCAGCACAAATCCCCCAGCTTAGCGACTAGGGAGCCCCTATTATTCGAACCACTTTTGTACATGCCGTGGCTTTGCAAATTAGCGGCACAGTTACAGTCCCCGCTGGGGAAAATGAATGAACCTTGCTTCGTTGACTCATTATGCATGGGGGTCTAGGGTCTATGAAATCAGGGTGGGTGGAGCACCCCCCACCTGCCCCACGACAGAGGGGCCATGTGAGTAGCAGTGGGGAGCTTTGGCTTTCAGGGCAGAGGCTGTCTTCCTCCTGCCTGGCACCTTGCTGTGGCATGTGGTATATTTGTTTCTCATTACAATAATGATGGGGGTGGGGGTCCCTGTGTGTGGTGCTGCCCTTCAGAGAGGTGGCATTGGGAAGTGGTGGGGAGTGGTATGCAAATGTCGTCGCCTTCCCCAGTGATTTAATGGCTGCACAGTGGAGATTCCCAGAGTAAATCATTTCATCCCCCCTCCTCCCACCGGATGCAGGGAGCTGGGGAGGCGTGGGGCTTCTGCATGAGCTACTGCACTCAGAGCCAACAATGAGCACGGTGGTTGCCTTGATCCAAGGGAGCAAAAGAAACTCCTCATTTGTTGGCTGGGAGTCTGGGGTGGGGGTGGTCTCCGGGCCAGCAAAGCCCTTTCAGGGGCCTTGTTCCCAGATGCATCTCCCAGCTCTATGCGGCTGGGTGGCTCCTTTCTTCTCTCCTGGGTCTCAATTTGAATGGGGATGGAGGGGGTCCATTTCCCCTGAAGCCACGGGATTCAGCAATTCATCGCCGCCCATCACTGTGGCGAGATGGAGGCACCCTGGTACCGTGGGTGACAGAGGTGCTGCCAACTCTTCAGCAGAGTAGGTGCGTTGACTTCTAGAGCAAGAAGGTGCCTCAGAGCCTGTCCTTCAGCAGCCCCCTGGCAGATGGGAAGGAGACTTGGGCATGAGGACTGCCCCTTCAGGGTCACACAGTAAATTGGAGGCATGGGCTTCCCACTCCTTAACTCCTCACCTACGACTTTCTAACCCTGTACCTGGGAACTCTTCTGGTAGAGGAGTTCTACTATACAGTCCTTTAGGGAACTATGACTCCGTTCAAGGATCCCAAGGTTATGAGAATGATAGCCGCCTGGCCTGGCCAAGACAGCCAGTGTCAAATTCAAAAGTTAGAGAGCAGGTCTTAGTGGTGATAGTGATGGGAAAGGGGTGGTGATGTGGAAGGGGAAGGGGTGATGATGGGGAAGGGGAAGGAGTGGTAAGGGGAAGGGGAAGGATGGTGTTGGGGAAGGGATGTGATGGTGATGGGGAAGGGATGTGATGGTGATGGGGAAGGGATGTGATGGTGATGGGGAAGGGGTGGTGATGGTGATGGGGAAGGGGTGGTGATGGTGATGGGGAAGGGGAAGGAGTGGTAAGGGGAAGGGGAAGGATGGTGTTGGGGAAGGAATGTGATGGTGATGGGGAAGGGGTGGTGATGGTGATGGGGAAGGAGTGGTGATGGTGATGGGGAGGGGGTGGTGATGGGGATGGGGAAGGGGTGGGGATGGGGAAGGGGTGGAGATGGTGATGGGGAGGGGGTGGTGATGGTGATGGGGAGGGGTGGGGATGGGGATGGGGAAGGGGTGGGGATGGGGAAGGGGTGGGGATGGTGACGGGGAGGGGATGGTGACGGGGAGGGGATGGTGATGGGGAAGGGGTGGTGATGGGGAAGGGGTGGTGATAGGGAAGTGATGGTGATGGGGAGGGGGTGGTGATGGTGATGGGGAAGGGGTGGGGATGGTGATGGGGGAAGGGCTGGGGATGGGGAAGGGGTGGGGATGGTGATGGGGAAGGGGTGGTGATGGGGAAGGGGTGGTGACGGGGATGGGGAAGGGGTGGCAACGGTGATGGGGAAGGGATGGCGATGGGGATGGGGAAGGGGTGGCGATAGTGATGAGGAAGGGATGGCGACGGGGAAGGGGAAAAGGTGGCGATGGGGAAGGGGTGGGGATGGGGATGGGGAAGGGGTGGGGACGGGGATGGAGAAGGGGGTGGCTGGGGTGGCGATGGTGATGAGGAAGGGATGGCGATGGGGATGGGGAAGGGGTGGCGACGGGGAAGGGGAAAAGGTGGGGATGGGGAAGGGGTGGGGACGGGGATGGAGAAGGGGTGGCGATGGTGATGAGGAAGGGATGGCGATGGGGATGGGGAAGGGGTGGCGACGGGGAAGGGGAAAAGGTGGGGATGGGGAAGGGGTGGGGACGGGGATGGGGAAGGGATGGGGACGGGGATGGAGAAGGGGTGGCGATGGTGATGAGGAAGGGATGGCGATGGGGATGGGGAAGGGGTGGCGAGGGGAAGGGGAAAAGGTGGGGATGGGGAAGGGGTGGGGACGGGGATGGGGAAGGGATGGCGATGGGGATGGGGAAGGGATGGTGATGGTGATGGTGATGGGAAAGGGGTGGCGAAGGTGATGGTGATGGTGATGGTGGTGGGGAAGGGGTAGTGATGAAAGCAGGTGCTTCTTCGTGTGCTGCAGGCACCATCCAGGCCTTTCCCTGCATGAACTCGATGGGATGCTCACCTCTCTGGCAAGTAGACACTCATTATTCCTAGTTTACAAGGGAGGATCTGGAGGTCCAGAGATGCTAAGTAACTTGGCTGGGGTCACATAGGATTAGGATTCCAGCCCAGGCACTGGTCTGTGTCTTACCCAGCACCTCATGCAACCAAGTTTCACTCTCTAGCCTTGTGCAGAATGGTGTGGCCCGGCCTCTGAACAAGCCGGGCTTATACTCCAAAGTGGTGGATAGTTGTTAAGCTCCTTTGATGTGCTAGCCTTTGCCGGTCTTTCACTTCCTTTCTCCTCCCTCTTTCTTTGCAACAAATAAATGTATTAATGTGAACCAAGGCTTAGAGCCATAGAAATCAAACACATCAGAGTCAACTCTGTAGGCAACTAGGAGTCCTTTAGAATTCTGTGCCCCTGAGCGATTAGATGGCTATGTTGAAGGGCAAGACTTTGGCAGGCGAATTTTGGTCTCATGCATTGGAATAGTGGTTTATCCCCTTGGCTGTGAGACTCAGTTTTCCCGTCTGTAAAATGGGTGCTGAAATTCTCCCTGTCTGTTCTCATTACAAGGTTGGGGAC
This sequence comes from Trachypithecus francoisi, assembly GCF_009764315.1. Taxonomy (NCBI): domain Eukaryota; kingdom Metazoa; phylum Chordata; class Mammalia; order Primates; family Cercopithecidae; genus Trachypithecus; species Trachypithecus francoisi. Next base: position 7,967,817 of record NW_022681456.1, on the reverse strand, counting down.
TTCAGCAAGAAAGAGGTTCGTAAACAGCAATGGTGTGCTGATGTGTGAGGCTGTTAGCACAGGGCATGAGCCCCAGGACAGGAAAGGAGGCAAGAAAGGAAGGGCTGACTGGGGACACGTGCTGCAACCATCACAGCTGCAAAGAGAAGAATCATGTGCCTCAGAATTAGTAGTAACACAATAGCTAACCCTGCTCTAGGGCACACTGTGTGTTCTTAGCCCTTTGTAGATTTCACTTCACGGATTCTTCTCCAACCCTATTGGAGTAGGGACTTCTATTTGTTCCATTTTACAGATACGGAGACTGAGGCCCAGAGAGGCAATGTGAGGTTTGCAAAGTCACACAGCCAATAAGTGATGGGGTGCGAGTGTGAACCCTGGTGTGTCTGTCCCAGAGTTGGTTCTCTTAGCTACTACGTTCAGTTCATGGGCACTGAAGCTTTGGTGCAATTTATTGGATTTTGAGGCTGATTTGCACCCAAGGGATTAAGGGATGTGTCTCGAGTCAAGGGGAGAGTTGGGTCTTTTGCGAGAAACACAGTTTGGAGAATTGTGCCCCTCCCCTGATCCCCACTTATTTTAGGGATGAGGTCTTGCTCTGTTTCTAGGCTGGAATGCATTGGCGCAGTCATAGCACAGTGCAGCCTTAGACTCCTGAGTCAAGCCATTCTCTTGCCTTGGTCTCTCAAAGTGCTGGGATTACAGGTGTGAGCCACCATGCCTGGCTGAATCCTGTCCCTTCTAAAGTCCACCTCCTCATTCGGGAGCCCTGGCCTGCCTCGGCAGGAGGGCTTGGCATTTGTGGAAACAGCAGATGTGGAAGGCCCCTGGAGGATGGATGGCTGCAGACTTCTCTTGTTAGTCACCAGCATTTACAAATTGGGAGGTGTCAGTGTCCCAATCCAGTTTCTGGCTTTGCTCAAAAAATTGGGAGATCTTGGAATACTGGTTTAGCCCCTTGGCTTCTGTGAGACTCAGTTTTCCCATCTGTAAAATGGGTGCTGAAATTATCCCTGGCTGTTCATATTACAAGGCTGGGCGCTCCAGCAAGAAAGAGGTTTGTAAACAACACTGGTGTGCTGATGCGTGAGGCTGTTAGCACAGGGCATGAGTCCCAGGACAGGAAAGGAGGCAAAAAGGAAGGGCTGACTGGGGACACGTGCTGCAACCATCACAGCTACAAAGAGAAGAATCATGAACCATCAGCTGTCTGCCAAGTGGTTCCTCACTTCAGGATTTCACAGGATTCTTGGGCAACTGTTGAGTTAAGGGGTAGGCTGTGTCCTCAGATGGGGACACTGAGGCTCAGAGGAACCTAGGGACTGACTCAACATAAGTTAGTCCATGAATGGCAGGGTAGGGTCTCCTCCCTGGAGCTCATGACTTCTGTGCCGATGGTGCCTTCTTGTTCCGGAGTTTTGCCTCAGTTTCCCTGCCCTCAGGCCTGGGTGCCTGTGATCTCCAGGGTTTGTGTTCTAGGGCAGGTTGGGTGGTGATGAGGAGACAGATAAGAAGCTCATAAATACACCCACAGGAAAATCCCAGACATTAATTTGTGTTTTTCATGATCAATGCAAGGCAATACGATGAAGAGTGACTGTGCGATCCAGGACGACTTCTTAGAGGAGGTGACAGTTTTCTAAGTTGAGACCTTAGTGACCAGAGAGAGCCAACTGAGAGAAGGGGGTTCTGGGCAGAAGGATGTGAATCCTTGCAAGGTTCTTTACAGAGTGTCTGGCACATAGAAAGTGCTCAAGAAATGGCAGCCAGCTCATTCATTCATTCATTGAACAGAGGTATAAATCGGTGCTAAGCACTTGGGACACAGCAGGGAACAAAAGAGACAAGTCCCACACTCTGATTCTTGCAGAGCAAGACAACAGTAAAGCAGTGGACAAAGAAATCCGAAGTTCAGTGTCAAGTGCCATGGGGAGAGAAATGAAGCAGAGGAGCTGGACATCACTTTCCTACTCCACCAGCTACATGGCTTTCCATCTTCCCATTCAGGGCAGAATGGACTCTCAATGCCCGTTCTCTGCCGGGGGCAGGAGAGAAAGAAGCCTGGATTCTTTGGAGTTGAATTCCAATGCCTTCCCTTGGCCAGATCACCTGGTTCTGCAGCCAGGGTGCTCCTGTCTCCCTTCCCTGACACCCTGACTCTTAACTGATCAATACTCTCTCCTTATGCTCGGCCCCAAAATAGTTACATAAAAAATCAATAGAGTCCAATTTGATTTGCTGTATTTTATTACTGAGGGTGATAGAGTCGCTCGGTGCTCTGAGCCTGGTCTGAATTAACCCGTTGGGGGGCCTCACTCATCGTGGCTGCACCTCCGAGTCCGGGATGCCGTGCCCAGGAGGGGTGACTCAGTAAATCATGCCTCAGATGTCTGCTTTGTGTCCTGAATGCCTCCCGCCAGGGCTCTCAACACATTGCAGCAAATGGACACATGAAAATACTGCTGTGGCTGCAGCCGGCACTCCTGGGGTGACTCCCCGGGCCTTCCAAGGGGTCCTGTCTTTGTTTTTGGAACTCTGGAAGGGGGGCTGGCAGTGCCTCATCTCCTGGCTCCCGGAGTCTGTGGCTCTTTGTTTGCTGGGTCCTCTCCGTGTTGTGTACTCTGCCGACATATCTATATCTTTGGCTTGGTATTTTTCCTTTCTGTAGTCTTGCCATCTGCTGCTGCAGGCTGCTAGCATTCCTGGCAAGCAGAGGAGGCCAGGTCAGTGGGGTTGGGGGGTACCTGGGCAGAGAGATGGCAGAGGTGGGAGGGCCGGGTGGGAGGGGAACCTATTTTCTGCAAGTCTGCAGGTTGGGCAAGGGGAGGGAAGGGGGGAGGCATGGTATAGATGGAAAACGTTATTTTGCTAGAAAAGTTGTGTCTAAGCAGCAGTGAATCAGAACTTTTCCAGGCTGGTGGAGGGCCACTGGCTGCCTCTGGGCCATATCTGGCCTGCAGACTTCTCTTATTAGTTGCCGGCATTTAAAAATTAGGAGCTGTCAATATCACTATACAGGTTTCTGGTTTTTCTCAAGAAATTGGGGATTCTGGGCAGTGTTGGCCTTGCCTCTTTTTTTTTTTTTTTTTTTGAGACGGAGTCTCACTCTGTCGCCCAGGCTAGAGTGCAGTGGCCGGATCTCAGCTCACTGCAAGCTCCACCTCCCGGGTTCACGCCATTCTCCTGCCTCAGCCTCCCGAGTAGCTGGGACTACAGGCACCCACCACCTCGCCCGGCTAGTTTTTTATATTTTTTTTTTTTAGTAGAGACGGGGTTTCACCGTGTTAGCCAGGATGGTCTCGATCTCCTGACCTTGTGATCCGCCCGTCTCGGCCTCCCAAAGTGCTGGGATTACAGGCTTGAGCCACCGCGCCCGGCCGGCCTTGCCTCTTGACCTGAGACTCAGTTTCCCCTTCTGTAAAATGGGCTCTGCACTCTCGCTCTGGCCGACCTTGTTCCTGGAGACCTCCCTCCAATTCGCATCCTTCCTGCCTTCCTGCCTTTGTCTGTTCCAAGATATTTTTACTGTGCACTGCACTGTGGCAGCCCCTGTCCGTGGTGCTGGGGATATCAGCAGGAAGAAGACAGGCAAAGAACCCCGTCTTTGTGGTTAGCATTAAGGTGGAGAGAGACGGATACTGAACACAATAAATGAACACACTGTTGATTACCTGGTGGTCAGTGCTGTGGAGAAATGGAGTGGGGGAGCAGAGATGGAGCGCCGGAGAGGAGGGTTTGTGGGTTTTTTTTTTTTTTTTTTTGAGATGGAATTTTACTCTTGTTGCCTGGGCTGGAGTGCAGTGGAGTGATCTTGGCTCAGTGTACCCTCTGTCTCCCGAGTTCAAGTGATTCTCCTGCCTCAGCCTCCCAAGTAGCTGGGATTACAGGCGCTCACCATCATGCCTGGCTAATTTTTGTAGTTTTGGTAGAGACGGGGTTTCACTGTATTGCCCAGGCTAGTCTCGAACTTCTGACCTCAGGTAATCCACCCACCTCGGCCTCCCAAAGTGCTGTATTACAGACATGAACCACAACGCCTGGCCCGGTTCTCTGTTTTATACAGCAGAGTCAGAAAGGTGGCATCTGAACAAAGACCTGAAGGGTCAAGGGGGGAGGCCAGGTGGCTATCTTGGGAAGAGTGTTCCAAGCAGAGGGAACAGCAGGTGTAAAGGCCCTGAGGTGGGAATGTGCTTGGTAGGGTCCAGGGACGGAAGGGAGGCCAGTGAGTGCTGTTCCCTCACTCTGTGGGCTGAACGAGTGAGAGAACAGCAGGAGGAAAGGATGTGAGGGCAGTGAGAAGGACTAGTCTTTGGTTAGAACTTTGAGTTTTACTCTGAGTGAGATGGGAGCTGTTGGCAGGTTAGAGCCGAGGAAGGATCTGCTATGACTCACAGGAGCAGAAGCTCTGAGGGGCTACTGCAGTAGTCCAGGCAAGTGACAGTGGCTGCTTGGACTGAGTGGTTGCTGCAGAGGAGGTGAGAAGTAGTGAGATGTGGGGTGTATTCTGAAATTTGAGCCACAAGATTTACTGATAGATTGAGTTCATTTAGTAGATATTTATTGTCTACTACGTGCCCATTATGGTACTTGGAATTGGGAACAAATCAATATTTCTTAGTGATGAAATTAGCAAACAGAACAACAGAACTTCATCTGTGAGTTGAGCCTTTGCCTTTTGTTTGATCTTCCCAAGAGCCCCAGTGGAGAACAGCCTGCATTTTTGCATCTGTAAGATGGAGATATTTATACATCATTAATGGCCGGGCACAGTGGCTCATACCTGTAATCCCAGCACTTTGGGAGGCCGAGGTGGGAGGATCACATTAGGCCAGGAGTTCAAGACCAGCCTGGCCAACATAGCGAAACCCCGTCTCTACTGAAAATACAAAAAATGAGCTGGGCATGGTGGTGCATGCCTGTTTCCCCAGCTACTCAGGAGGCTGAGGCAGGAGAATTGCTTGAGCCTGGGAGGCAGAGGTTGCAGTGAGCCGAGATCACGCCACTGCACTCCAGCCTGGGTAACAGAGCAAGACTCCGTCACAAAAAACAAAACAAAACATCATTAAGGAGAATAAAGTTAAGAGGGGTCATGAGATGATAGTTGTGGAATGCTTACTGGCGCATAGTAAGTGCTCAGTAAAGAGTGGCAATGATGAATATTGTTAGCATAATGCTGATAGTGTTAGTGATGATGCTTGATGGGACCAGGACTCAGTTATGCTGCTTGCCCCGGGAGAAACACAGCTGAAAAGAACAGAGTTAGGATTTGACTTGTAATCTGTTGCACTCAGTTTGGTATTCATTTTTCCTGCTGAAATCACTAAGATTTTAATTTTTAAATTAACGTTTATTTTAAGTTCAGGGGTACCTGTGCAGGTTTGTTATGTAGGTAAACTTGTGTCATGGGGGTTTGTTGTACAGATTATTTTATCACCTAAGTATTAAACCTGGTATCCATTAGTTATTTTTCCTGATCCTCTCCCTCCTCCCACCCTCCACCCTCCTGTAGGCTCCAGTGTGTGTTGTTCCCCAATGTGTGTCCTTGGAAATCGCTAAGATTAAAAGAAAAAAATTCTTCTTCTGTTCATGATGCGATGATTCTGGCACAGTTTATTGTTCATTTGCTAGTACAGGTGTTTTGGTTTTATTTAGTAGAGGTGTATGTGGAAAGGTGTGTGTCAATTAAATTTTATTTCCTCCATCAACTTCCAGGACATTTTAGAGATGTGTAAATTCTGTTTGACCCTTTGCTGGCCTTGGCTCCTGACTTGTTGCTTGTTGTTTTCTGTACCCTTTACTCCAGGCATCAGCAAGCCATGGGCCATGGACCAAATTTGGCCCGCCACTTGTTTTTTAAATAAAGTTTTATTGGAACACAGCCATGCCTATTTGTTTACATATTGTCTACAGTTGCTTTTGTACAAAAATGACAGAATTAAGTAGTTGTGACAGGTATCATATGGCCTGCAAAGCCTAAATAACCTATCTACTCTCTGGTCCTTTTACATAAAAAAATTGCCTTAAATGTTCAAGTAGGGAATGCTCTGCGAATGTATGTTTATAGGATACTGACAGTGTTCAAAAACAAGCCATCATTTTTAATGTCAAAAAAAATTATCCAGCTCCTCGGAATGAGAAGAATTGTGGGTTTGGTAACTCTCAGAGGAAAAAGAAAAACATAATTGATCGAAAGTTGCCATCAATTTAGTAATGCTTTTGAATGAGTAGGTTTTGGTAATTACAGTAGATTTATGTAACATTTAAAAAATAGTAGCACATGTGTGTGTGAGATATTTTTTACTCTGTAGGCAAAGCTCAATGGCTCACAGCACAGACGACCCCTTGTAGGGAGGCTGTGGAGGGAACTGATCAGTGATTTTATACTCAGAGTGATTCCAATCCATGGATCTCTTTTATAACCTTGTGTTTCTTCATATTGGGTTAAAAGATGGATATAGCCTTCTTTATGTTTAATCTGTGACATCCAGGCTTATGATATTTTAAGTTTCCAATGTGATGCTGCAATGGAGATGAGGTGCCAGTGCAAAGGAATGTCACTATTTTAGTCTGATTCTCTTAGTTGTAAGGGACAAAAATGGGAATTTAGGGATCCTTGGAGCTGGGAAATTTAAGAGGGAAATGGCTTCAGGTATGGCTGGGTCCAGGGGCTTAACACTCTCCTAATGGGGGCTTCTGCTCTGTCTGCCACTTGGTCTCTTAGTTCTTTTTCTCTCTGTGTTGACTTAATTCTCAGACAGGCTCCCCCATTCTGATTGCAAAGTTGGCCACTGTTGACTCCAGCCTGTCCTCCAACCAGCGGAAATAGAATGTTTCTTTCCTAGTCATCCTAGCAAGAACCCCAGGACTGACTTTTACTGGAATGACTTGGGTCATGCATGTGCTGACCCCTCATCCAGGGACTGGGACTGTGGGGATGGAATCTGATCGGCCACACTTAAGTCAGAAGCTCATTTCTGGAACTGGAGTTAGAACCACATTGCCAGAGAGGAGCAGAGGTTATTTCCCAAAGGAAAATATGGATGCTTGCATCAGAAGGAAGAAAAACTACTACTGCAGCCCACCAAGTAGGGTGGGGAGAACCCACAGGCCTGCAGAGCACTCACATGTGATTGATGCCTCTGGGGTCCCTATGCCAGGAAAGGAACCGATGCTGCCTCCCTCCCGCCCCTGGAGGCTGCCTTTTGAGCTGCTTTCAAAGCTCCTCGGGCTTCTTTATTGTGTGTGTGACCTCTGAAACCCCAGCCCAGTGACTTCCCACGTATTTTGTGTTGCTTTGGTTGAGGACGAATACTTGGAAGATAATCTGCCAATATGGATTACAGTAGTGTCTGCTCTTTGACCCAGCAATCCCACTTCTGGGAATTCCATATTGTATAAATAAGAGGATTGCCATGAAACAGTTGTGTGTGCTGTTTCAGAGGCAGCACACAGCATTAGTGATGGAGTTTGGCTCTTAATCACTGCTGTTTGCTGCCCCTGAGACAGGCACACACACAGCATCATATGCACTTTTGCATAATTTTACAAGTGTGCAGGAAGGTGTGGGGACCCATGCCAGTGGTTAACCTTACTGACCTCAATGAGGGAATGAAGGGGTGATGCTTGCAAGACTGATGGAAAAGGAGGGGAATGAGAGGGGAAGGAAACCAAGAATGCTTTGGGTATCGTAGCTACAGTAATGCTGATATTTAAGTTGTGAGCCCAGCTCTTAGGGTTTCTGGGTCCCTGTTGGAGCAGGTGGAAACTCTCTGAGTTTGCTGCCATGGTTTGTGGGTTCTAGGGGGCTGTGATACAGGGAGCTTAAGTGGCACATTAAGAATGACACTTGGGGCATCTCTGGGGGAACAAGGAAGCCTAGATTTGATGTGCTGTGTATATCTGTTCAGATTGGGTTCGTCAGTGAGTGAAGAGACTTAAAATAGTGGTGGCTTAAAAAGCAGAGGTTTCCAATAAGATTCTGAAGTTAAGTAGCCCAGGACTGTTATGTTGAATCTGTTCCATGAAGTACTCATGGACTTGCCCTCCTTTCTACCGTTTCAAGGTTGTAATTTTTATCCTCATGGCTCAAAATGGCAGCTACAGGTACAGCCATCTCATCTCCATCCCAGGCACCAGGATGAAGGTATAGATTAAAAAAAGGGCAGAAGATAAGCATCAACTGTCCTTTAAGGAAGAGTCCTAGAAGCAGCACCATGGTGCTGCCTCATGTATCGCACTGGTGAAGACTGAGTCACATGGCCACATCTTGCTGCAAGAGAACCTGAGAAATTCAGTCTTTATTTTAGGTTGCTAAAAATCAGGGTTTCTCTGTTACCATGGAAGAAGGAAAGAATGGATATCGGGCACAAAGTTGTTAGTTTGTGGTAAATCCCTTGGCAGGATGTAGGATTGCATTTGGAGAAAGGACTTGAACCACCAGTGTTATAACCACACTTGTCTTCATAGAGTTTGTGTGTGTGTGATTTCATTCTGCCTTCTAAGGTGGGGGCTGGGGACATGTAGTTTTTCTGGGTGCCAGGAGAAATAAAAACAATTTGCTGAATGCATACATGTATCCCTTTCAAATATATAAAAATGGTTTTGGAAATATTATAGATAAGCCTGAAGTCCTTTTTGACCAGTTTCATATTCTCTCAAGAGGTAATCAATTGTTGGTTTGCTGTGTATTTTTTCCTGTAGGAAGTCTATAGTATACCATTGTTTTAAGTTTGTTTTTATACATATACCCCTTGTCTCTTCAGTATTTATCTCTATCTTCCAGGTACATATAGAGCTACCTTATTTTTTTTGAATTGCTGGCTGGTACTCCATGGCATGCATATAGCAAGGTGTAGCTAGTGAATTTCCTCTGCCTCATGAGATGGGGGATTCCTTAGGCATGAAAGGGAGTTCAGAAAGATTTGCAAATGTCCATCCCACCCACCAGGAATACTGGGTAGGGATCAGCACCCACTGAGGATCTCTAGACATTGAAGGAAAGTGAGGATATGATTGTGTGATGGCAGAAGAAAGAACTGACATCTGAGGAGATTGAGTTAACAGAGAAATGTGGAGCCTGGGGGCAGTCAGGAGATGGTGGGAGAAGGGTACTTGTTCTTAGAATCCAGACCTCTTGCCTAAGAGTAGCTTCTTGAGGGCAGGACCCGGCCAGTGCTTCCCAAGTTTCTGTGACTGGTGGTTCTGGCTGTGGACAATTCTCAGAGGACTTGGAATGCCAGCCTATCTACTCATGGCATTTCTCCAGATTCTAGGAGCTTTGATCTTAGAATAGGAGCACCCTCTAAGTTCTCTGGTCTATGCCTCTGTAGCACTTAACACAAACACATTTGTTTCTAATGGAAAACTCTCTAAAAAGCACTATGAATTTATGATGGGAATTTATTTCTTTGATATTTTTTTCTCTCTCCACCCACCACCCCTCATGCCCAGCCCAGTTAAGTGTTTCTCTCTTAAATTTATGGGCTGAGCTGCTGAGAGGGTCTGCATATTTCAGGGGGAAAAGTATTGGGGGAGGAGGTGTCAGCCTTGCTGTTTGCACTGGCATCATTTACACAGGCTCCGAAGCAGCCTCATCTTCCTATTTGATCAATTTGCCTGTCATCTCTGGTCATTTCACAAGGGTGACTAAATTCTGCTTCACTCACACTGTAGCAGAGAGGACAGTATGAGAGAGAAAGGTGCTAGAATTTCTTTCTCAATATTTCTTGTCCTTCAAGTTTTCCTTACTCCTCTTATTCCCTTTCTTTCTTCATGAAAGATTTAAATAAGTGTTTGGGTGAGGGAATGAACTACCACAGCATTTCCTGTCAGCTTTATATCACTCACTGCTTCGTTATATACCATTTGCCCCTCAGCTAGCTGCTTATGCTTGCTAACTGAAGTACATCACTGAAATTAAGGTCATGAATTTAGGCAGCAGGCTGCCTGGGTTTGAATCCCAGCTCCACCACTGGCTAGCTCTGTGACCCTGGGTGAGTTAATTAATGTCTCTGTGCTGTAGCATTTTCATCTGTGAATGGGGAGAAAAGGAACTCCTACCCCTTGAGATGTTGTGAGGATTAAGGGAGGTACTGTGTAAGAAGAAGTTAATGTAGTGCTTGACATCACATCAGTGTTTAGGAAATGTCAGCAACTGCTTTAATCTGCTTTGCCAGTCGGTGAGTTCAATGAACACCTACTATGTGCCCTGGTGGTCGTCTCCGTGGTGTTGCTCATCTCTTCTCCCATATTATTTCATATTCAGATTCTGTCATATGATATTGCTTGTCTGCTCCCTTACCCTGGTGTCACTCCCTCATTTTCTCTTGGGGGACCATTTTTCCCTTGCTGTAAATCTCTGTGGCTTGGGTGCTAGTAAATTTTCTCCTCCCCCTCCCATGGGCCAGTTCATGACTTGCACACAACCAATCAGAATGTCCCATCTGTCAGGCCTCAGGGATTGGATCAGGGTTGGGCACATGGCCTAAGCTGGGCCAATGAGGGCCAGCCCTGGGATGTTTGTTGAAAGTGCTGGGGAGGAAGTCTTCCTTTTCTGTTGCAGATGCCAGTCTGTTAGTATGTGAGCCTAGAGGTAAGTCATTACTGCTGTGAAATAAATGACCACAGACTAACAGCTTAAAGCAGCACACATGTGTTATCTCACAGTTCCTGTGGGTCAGGAATCCAGGGACAGCCTAGCTGGATCCTCCGCTCCAGAAGCTCTCATAAGGCTGCAGTCAAGGTGTTAGCTAAGGTTTGGGTCTCATCTGAAAGCTGGACTGGGGAAGGATCTGCTGCTATGCTCACATGGCAGTTGGTAGGATTCTGTCTTTGTGGGCCTTTGCCCTGAGGGCCACAGTTCCTTGCTGACTGTTGGCCAGAGGCTGCCCTCAGTTCCTGCCCCTGGGGCCCTCTCCATATGGCAGGTTGCTTCATCAGAGCCAGTGAGTGACAATCGCTTATCACAGAAGTGAAGTCCCTTCAATGTTGAGGCATTCTATCAGTTAGAGGGAAGTTACACAAGGAGGGCTAGACAGGACTGTGAACACCATGAGGCAGATCTTTGGAGGCTGTCCTAGAAGCTACCTACCATTATGGAACTGCATGAGAATGAAGCCAGATGGAGAAAAACCTGGAGTGCAGGGGGAGTGAGGGAGAGTTTCCTGGTGACCATATTTGAGTGCCCCAAAGTAGCTGTTTCTGATATGGACTTGATCATGAACTTCCCCAGTACATGACCCAACACATTTTTTTTCTTAATTGGGTTTCTTTCACTTTCAACCAGAGAGTCCTGGTGAAGTCCCATGAAGGCTTCTTAGATCCCGTTGCCTGGCACTGTCTTCTCCTTTGAAAGGCTTTGGCTTGACTGAAATCTAGGTTGGAAAATGTGCAGAAGCTTACATCTGCCTCTAGACTGAGCTCATCAAGGGCAAAGTTGCATGAATTTTTTTTATTCCCTTCCTCACTTTACTTCCAGTGCTTAGAATGCTGTGAGACACAGAGGAGAAGCCATCTGCCAGTAATTACTGGTACAAGAGTCCCTTCCTTGTCCCCATCCCTTCCCCTGTGATCAAAAGTGTTTCAAAAATTATCTCTATCGACTGCACCTGGCTTATGGTTGGAAAGCTGAATGTCAAAGACAAAAATATTGTTGATGCTACCCCCTAGAGGCAGTGCACAGCTGCACACAGAAATCTCAGTGAAAGTGTGAACTTCACAGCTTTGAGAGGATCTTCTTCATAGAAATGACACATCACAAGCAACAGAGCTGATCGGAGGTAGAGCTTACCAATTTAACATTTTATATGTTAATTGATTACTTCTATGACCATTGTGACGTATACACACATTTACCTGACACCACTACATTCATTTTTACTGATAGGATTTTATAATTTTTTTCTAGAGTTAGTAGAATTTTACTGCCTATCCAGAACTGATGATCTATTGGCTGCCAATATATAAAAAATGTTTTCTCCATAAACCACTTTAAAATATTTTTCGTTAATGCATGATGTAAAGTGTAATTTTTTTGCTCTTCCTTTATGAAATTGGGATGCATCATACATGCCGGAATTTCTCATAGGTCAGCAGATATGGATGGAGTATACACTCTAGGGCAAAACCCTGCTGGTGTATACTCTAGCCGTATCTGCTGACCTGCGAGAAATTCGGGTATATATGCTGACCTCCACAGAGTACTTTGAACAGGGAAACTTTAATGTAAAGAACTGTCAACTCCTGTGTATAACAGGGGATTAGAATAAGAAGGGCTGAGAAGTAAAGAGAACCTTAAAGGAATAACAGATGCCCAAAGCAGCCTCCCTAGGGCTGAAATGGAGCAGTTAGGTCAGTGGACTTGCTGGATTCACTAAATGGCAATAATCATAATCACTGCAGCCACCTTTCAGTGAGGGCTCCATGTGCCAGGCAGGGTGCTCAGCCCCTTAGGTAGAGTATCTCATGAATCCTTTCAGTGAGGGCTCCATGTGCCAGGCAGGGTGCTCAGCCCTTTATGCAGAGTATCTCGTGAATCCTTTCAGTGAGGGCTCCATGTGCCAGGCAGGGTGCTCAGCCCTTTGTGTAGAGTATCTCGTGAATCCTTTCAATGAGGGCTCCATGTGCCAGGCAGGGTGCTCAGCCCTTTATGTAGAGTATCTCATGAATCCTTTCAGTGAGGGCTCCATGTGCCAGGCAGGGTGCTCAGCCCTTTATGTAGAGTATCTCATGAATCCTTTCAATGAGGGCTCCATGTGCCAGGCAGGGTGCTCAGCCCTTTATGTAGAGTATCTCATGAATCCTTTCAGTGAGGGCTCCATGTGCCAGGCAGGGTGCTCAGCCCCTTAGGTAGAGTATCTCATGAATCCTTTCAGTGAGGCTCCATGTGCAGGCAGGGTGCTCAGCCCTTTATGCAGAGTATCTCGTGAATCCTTTCAGTGAGGGCTCCATGTGCCAGGCAGGGTGCTCAGCCCTTTGTGTAGAGTATCTCGTGAATCCTTTCAATGAGGGCTCCATGTGCCAGGCAGGTGCTCAGCCCTTTATGTAGAGTATCTCATGAATCCTTTCAGTGAGGGCTCCATGTGCCAGGCAGGGTGCTCAGCCCTTTATGTAGAGTATCTCATGAATCCTTTCAATGAGGGCTCCATGTGCCAGGCAGGGTGCTCAGCCCTTTATGTAGAGTATCTCATGAATCCTTTCAGTGAGGGCTCCATGTGCCAGGCAGGGTGCTCACCCCTTAGGTAGAGTATCTCATGAATCCTTTCAATGAGGGCTCCATGTGCCAGGCAGGGTGCTCAGCCCTTTGTGTGGAATATCTCGTGAATCCTTTCAGTGAGGGCTCCATGTACAAGGCACTGTGCTTAGTCCTTTATGTAGAGTATCTTGTGAATCCTTTTAATGAGGGCTCCATGTGCCAAGCAGGGTGCTCAGCCCTTTCTTAATGTGGAATATCTCGTGAATCCTTTCAATGAGGGCTCCACGTGTCAGGGACTGTCCTTAGCCTTTTATGTAGAGTATCTTGTGAATTCTTTCAGTGAGGGCTCCATGTGCCAGGCAAGGTGGAGTATCAGCTCTTTATGTGGAGTATCTCATGAATCCTTTCAGCAACCCCATAGACAAAGAGGTTGAGGCTGAGGGAAGGTGTGACTTGGCCAGAGCAGTTGGGGCAGGAATGGCTGGGGCTGCTAGGCCTCTCTCTCTGTCTCCATGTGGTCTCTTCCAGCCTGGCAGCTTCAGAGCAGCCCAACTTCTGTGGGCTTCGGTGTGTGTGTCTCAAGACAGAGCCAGCTGGCAGCTGTATGGCCTTTTATGACCCAGCCTTGGAAATCATGTCCGTCGCATTTTACTCATTAGCAGCCAGCCTATAATCCAGGGGAGGGGAATTTGGCTCCACCCTTTGATCAGAGGAACATCAAATAATTTGCAGACACACTTTCAAGCCATCACAAATTCTTTGGAGAAAGATTGCAGCAGGCGGGACCCTCAGCAAGGGTGAATCATTAAGTCACCGAAAATGCCTCTAACCCGCCTCAGTCTGGTCTGGGGAGGGGTGGAGTGGGGAAGAAAGAGCTTCTTAGCTCCTGGATTCTTCAGAAAGGCTGTGAGTTGTGGGATAGAGGGTGGGACTGCCCAACCCCACAGCTAGGAGACAGTGGTCCCATGGCCTTGCTCCCTTAGCTTTTTTCCCTTAGTTTTTTCTGGTGGGATGGTATTCCTTTGGTCTTCCTCAGAGGTACCATATGCCCCTTTCCTGGTGCTGTGGCTTGGGGGCCTGTGATTTTTTTTTTTTTTTTCTGAAACAGAGTCTCACTCTGTCACCCAGGCTGGAGTGCAGTGGTGCAATCTCTGCTCACTGCAACCTCTGCCTCCTGGGTTCAAATGATTCTCCTGCCTCCTTCTCCTGGGTAACTGGATTACAGGCACATGCCTCCACACCTGGCTAATTTTTGTAGTTTTAATAGAGACAGTGTTTCACCCTGTTGGCCGGGCTGGCCTCGAACTCCTGGTCTCAAGTGATCCACCCACCTTGGCCTCCCAAAGTGTTGGGATTACAGGAGTGAGCTACCGCCTTGGCCTGATTGATGTAAATGAGGTCCTCACAGTCTCTGGTCTGGCTCCTGGACAACGTGCTTGGTGTGGGTGTTTAGTCTTCCTCTGCTCAGCCGCTTGGGAAGAGCCACCAGCCCGTTGCTCAGTTGCCTTGTGTCGTGTCCTGGCAGTGGCTTTGGGTCGCAGACTTCCCTTCCTCAGAGCCACCTGCCTCCCCCTTCCACTTCATTCATTCGTTCTGCTCCTCTACAAGGGATTCATTTGAAGTTGTTAGCATTCCGAGCTGGTGGCAGCCAGCTACTTTCATCAATGTGAGAAACTTGAATTAGAATATTAATTTCACCTGGGGCTTGGGCGCATTCTGTCTGTGCTGAGCACATATTTAACGGGGAAAATGCAATTGGCTTCTTCCTCCTGTGCTTCTCCCAGAGGCTCCTGGGGGAGGTGATCAGGGGTTTTGGGGTCTCTGAGCCCCGCCGGTTTCTCTGTGCAGGTCTGTGAGCCCTGGCTCCTGACGCATTCGGTGGAAGGAACCTTTATCTACTCCTGTTCCACTGGTTATCAACTAGCATCTCGTGGCAGATACAGCCCAGGACATATCTGTTTGGCCAGCCCAGTGCTTTAATAACTTTTGAGCCAATATTTAAGAGCTAGAAGATTTAATATGAAAATCTGGATTTTTGGCTTCTCGTTGAAACAGCAGTAGGGCAGGTAGCACTGGGTCCTCTTCCCAGGGAGTGACTGGACTGTAGGGAGTGGAGCCTGCTCCCTTGAGACACACTCCCCAGTTCACTCCACTGGCATTTAGTTGAAACCTACTGTGTGCCAGGCATGCTTGTTGGTGCTGGCATTGTAGCCCCTGCTGTCAGGGAGCTTACATTCCATTAAGAATGGTCACTAATTTCTGTTGCCTGTTGGAACACTCCAGACCAGTGCTATTGGATCCATTCTACAGTGATGGAGATCTTCTCTAGCTGCACTGTTCAATATGGTATCCACCAGCCACATGTTGATATGGAGCACTGAAACGTGACCCCTGTGTCTGAGGAACTGGATTTTTTTTTATTGCATTAAACATACATTACAAAATTTACCATCGTAACCATTTGTAAGTGTACAGTTTGTGGCATTGAGCACATTCTCACTGTTGTCCAACCATTGCCACCATCCATCTCTGGAACTTTACATTTTGCAAAATGGAAACTCCATACCCATTAATCAATAACTCCCCTTTCTCCCTTCTCCCTTGCCCCAGGCCTCCACCGTCTTTCTATCTCTATTCATTTGAATATAAGTAGACTCATACAGTATTTGTCCTTTTGTGACGAGCTTATTTCACTTAACATTATATCTTCGAGGTTCAATCATGTGTAGCATGGGCTAGAATTTTCTCCCTTTTTAAGGCTGGATAACATCCCACTAGGGAACTGAATTTTTCATTTCATTTCAATTTAATTAATATATATTTAAATTTAAGTAAATTTAAATGGCTACCCATGGCTAGCTCATGGCTACTGTATTGGACAATGGGGGTCGAGGTATTTGATTTTGCATTCCCCATGCCTCAGTTAATCCAACTTCTTCATTTAACAGTTGGGGAAACTGAGGTACACAGATTCTACAGAGCCAGAGCTTGAACCCACATCTTCCTGGTAGCTCACCTGGCGTGTCCGGTGTAACTAGTATCAGTTAGGCAATGAATGGAGGGATGGCAGTAGACAGAGTTGGGGAAGGTGGGCAGGGCCATGTTGACTAAGGGAAAGAGTTCGGCTTTAAAGAAGACAATTTATTGAGCTGAGATTTACATAGCAACCATTTCAAAGTGTACATTCAAGGGCATTTAGTTCATTCACAGTGTTGTGCAATCATCACCTTTAGCTAGTTACAAAATGTTTTCATCACCCCAAAAAGAGACCCTGTACCCTGCAGGTAGCCACTCCCCACCCCCATTCCCCCAGGCCCTGGAAACCACCCATCTGCTTTCTGTCTCTTCAGATTTGCCGGCTGTGGACATTCATACACATGGCATCACATAGCACGTGGCCGTCTTTCTCTTAGCATAACGTTTCGAGGTTCATCTCTGCTATTGCATGTGTCCGAACCCCTTAGTGTTTTGTCGTGGAATTGTCTTCTACTGTATGGATAAGGGATTGGGATTTGATCTAAGAGCCGTGGGGACTCCCCTGGAAGGCCTTTGGTGGGGGTCTGTTTCTTGCTGAGATGGCTGCGTGGTGGAAAGGAAGGCCCCTTCCACAGCCCTGTGGTAAACAGGTCTTCTCTCCCTGGGTTCCATGAAGCCCATCTCAGTTTTGTGTCCAGGGTCCAAAGGGACAGGGTTCTTGGCTGCCGTAGAAGTGGCTGCCTCGTGTGCCCCTTCATGCCGTCACCACAGGTGCCCTCCTAGGTGCAGAGGACGCTCGGACCTCGGTCAGGGGCTCTGCAGCTGTGTCCCCTCTGAGTGCTGCGTCCCCTCTGAGTGCTGCGGCCACTCGCATGTCAGCTGAGCCCGGGATTATTGATTTACAGGAGGCAGATTATGTTTGGGAAATTGATTTGACTCAGAATGGGAGCTCCCGCATGGAGGGGAAGGGATTGTACTCTGATGTGGCTCTTGCCTGGGAAGCAGGAGCCAGCAGGTGGTGGTGAGAGGCTTGGGGATTAAAGGGAAGAAAAAGAAAAGGGGAAGCCTCCAGCCAGCCTGAGCCTGGGTGCACATGAGGGCCACTGTCTTTCTGTAAATGCATGTTGGGGAACCTGGCCCGCTGGGTGAGGCTCACATCTCTAAGTGGGGCAGAGGCTCGCAGATGGACCGCCCCGGGGGATGGTGCAGTGGACTTGCTGGGTGCCTTTGTCCCAGCCCGGGACAGCAGATGCTAGCAGTGGCAGCAGAGTGGCTGGTCACTGGGACAGTGCTCGACTTGGGGAAGGGGGCTGGCCCCCTTTCTGTCCTGGTCACCCCAGGGGAGGAGGGTGTTGGCTCAGTCAGCCTTGCTTTGCTTGAGGGACCGACGGCAGGGACCCTGGCACCCCGTTTCCTTTGTTCCTGCCTGCTGCGGTGCTGGTCACGCTTGGGAGCGTGGAGACACTCATTCCTTGTCTCTCCAACTCGCCGGCCATTGGCCCAGATCGCAGGCACCTCTTTGGCAGATGTGGAGTCTGAGCGGCTCAGACAGGCTGCTTTTTTTTGTGTGGTGACCCTTCTTTGTTCCATGAGTTTCCTTTTTTATCCGATGGAATGCAAGGGTTACTAATTTTATTAAAGAAGACAATGACACCAGTTGTACTGGTATAGTCTGTCCTTGTGGAACATGAAATTGTTCCCCAATCCTGATTTCTTTTCTCCTTCCCCGGAGATAAATACCGTTAGGATGGCCGTAGTGTCTTCCTTGCCTTGTCCTGTGAGTCTCGTAGGTGCCTGCTCATTCGCTTGCTCATTCATTCATTCAACAGGTGTTAATGTACTGGAGTCTCCTGTGTGTCAGGCAGCGTGCAGACTCTGGGGATGTATCAATGAACAAGGCAGACAAAAATCTCAGCTCTTGCGGGGTGAACAGTCAGGGAGGGGAGCCGGTGAGAAGCTAGATAAGTCACTAAAATGTTCAGCATGTTCGAAGCAGTAAATGCTGTGGGAGAAAAATAAAGCAAGAAGTGAGGTTGGGTGCGGGGTAGGGAGATGCTGTCATAGATTAGGTGGTCTGAGGAGACCTGGGTAGGAAGGTAATGTTTGAACAGAGATCCAGGGAACGTAAAGGGGCAAATTGCAGGGCTAGCTGCGGGAAGGAGTGAGTGCAAAGGCCCTGGGGCAGAAGCCATCAGGTGTGTTAGAGGAACAGCAGAACTGCCGTGGGGCCAGAGCAGAGAGAGGGGATGTGGACTGCTGATGAGGGTGATCACACAGGGTGCCGTGGGCCATGGCAGGGCTTTCAACTTTTGCCCTGATTAAAATGGGGATGCTTTGGAAGATTTCAGCAGTGAAGTGACCCAGACCAATTTCCATTTAAAAAGGTTCTCCCTGTTGTGGTATAGCAGGCAGACTAATGTGGGTAGTGAGAGGTAGGGGGCCAGGAAGGGAAGCTACTGCTGTCGTCTGGTGAGCAGTCATGGGAGCTTGGGGTGGCAGGGGAGGTGGAGGGGACAGGGAAGATACAAGCTATATTTTGAAAATAGAGGGCTGGGTGTGGTGGCTCATGCCTGTAATTCTATCACTTTGGGAGGTCGAGGTGGGCAGATTGCTTGAGTCCAGGAGTTCGAGGCCAGCCTAGGCAACATAGTGGATCCTGTCTTTACAAAATAAAAAAATCAGCTGGGCCTGGTGGCATGTGCCTCTATAGTCCTAGCTACTTGGGAGGCTGAGGCGGGAGGATCACTTGACCCCAGGAAATCAAGGCTGCAGTGAGCTGTGATGGTGCCACTGCACTCTAGCCTGGGTGACAGAGTGAAACCCTGTCTCAAAAGAGAAAGTACAGGAGAATCGCTTGAGCCTGGGCGACAGAGATTGCAGCGATCTGAGCTTGTGCCATTACACTCCAGCCTGGGCAATGGAATGAGACTCTATCTCAAAAAAAAAAAAAAAAAAAAATGTAGAAACAAGGGGATTATTTTATCATGGTTTAGATGTGGAGTAATGAAAGAAAGAGGGGAGTCCCAGGGATATCCCTGAAGTTTTGGCCGAAGCCAAAACCTTAAGATGGGATTGCCACCAGCTGAGCTGGGGCGTCTCTGGGTGGAACAGGCTCGGGTGTGATTGGAAACTCCAGGTTGGGCAGGTTCAATTTGAGATATTTGTTTTCCATGGAGTTGTTGGGTGTGCAGCTGGGTTTGTGGATCTGGAGTTAAGAAGTTAAACTGTCTCCTGCCCCAAATACGTGTTCCCCAGTCATCTTTCTATCACATTATCTTCCGCTTCCTTGCTACCTCCCCAAAGTCAGCCTCCAACCCTGCGGGCTTCCTGGGGCACAGGCCACTGAGGGGGAGCGAGGCTGCTCTGAGCAGACCAGTTGTCTGCCGCCTGTTTTCTGCACCGTCTCCAGGGCATAGAATGTTGGAACAGTGGCCCGGAGGCTGAGTTCTGGTGGGAGGACTCAGTGAGGAGTAGGATGGGAAACCAGGGGATCCAAAAAATAAAGACTGAAAATAGAAGGCAGCGTGCACATTGCGACCGCCCTCACTCCTTCCACCCACTGCACACGGTTCGCCTCCTTAGCACTCAGTCTGGTTTTCTCTGTCACCAAATATAATAAATGCCTTCTCTTCCTGGCTTCTTGCTGGCTGGGATGAGTGAAGGATGCCCTCTCTTTTTCCCATGCCGGCCACCTCTGACCCTGCCTTTAACCATCTTGTCTGGGGAATTGAGCAAGCTCAGCTCCCCGTGGGCAGAGCAGGTCTCAGGGGGTGTAAACACCCTTGTGAATTGCACCAGCTGGGCATTCATTGATGGGCACTGATGGCCTGGAATGGAGACACAAATGAACCTACAAATCCCTTGTTTGTTTGAACAGGACCCAGAACGTGTGGATTTGGTCACCTTTCTTCCCTCTTCGGGGACCGTGGCATCCTCTTCCTGTAGGTAGTTTTTCAATCCGACCACAGACAGGAGTGAGGCTGATTGGCGGCAGCTTGGGTCCTGACATTTGGTGGACTTTGCTTTGCTTTACTTTGAGTTCTGTTTTCGATGGCAGGGCTTCCTGTCCCAGTGCAGAATTTCTCTACTCTGGCTGCCTAGTAGAATAATTTTTGGGGAAGAGAACCTTTAAGATACTAGTGCCCAGGTAGGATCTAGACCTGCTGAACATCTGTGGATGTGTCTGGGTATTTCTTCTGTTTAGTCGCTCACATATTAATTAACTAATTAATATATATATATTTTGTAGAGACAGGGTCTTGCTATGTTGCACAGGCTGGTCTCAAATTCCTGGTCTTGGCCGGGCACGGTGGCTCACGCCTGTAATACCAGCACTTTGGGAGGTCAAGGCGGGTGGATCGTCGCCGAGGCAGGTGGAAGTCAGGAGTTTGAGACAACCCTGGCCAACATGGTGAAACCCCATCTCTACTAAAAATACAAAAAGTTAGCCAGGCATGGTGGTAGGCACAGATAATCCCAGCTACTGGGAAGGCTGAGGCAGGAGAATCGCTTGAACCCCGGAGGTAGAGGTTGCGGTGAGCCGAGATTGAGCCATTGCACCCCTGTCTGGGCAACGAGAGCGAAACTCCATCTAAAAAAAAAATTACTGGGCTCAGGTGATCTGCCTACCTTAATCTCCCAGTGTTAGGATTACAGGCATGAGCCACCATGCCCAGCCCTCTTTCACATACTTAGAATCCTGTTTAATACCTCAATATTTTTTTGTACAAGCCCAGATACAAAAACAAAGGGTTATATAACCTTTTGTCGACAGGTTCTTACTGGTTCACTTCACTTCATTTTTTTTTTTTAAGTTTTTTAAAAACCGAGGTTAAAAATGGCCATACTGCCCAAGGTAATTTATAGATTCAATGCCATCCCCATGAAGCTACCAATGACTTTCTTCACAGAATTGGAAAAAACTGCCTTAAAGTTCATATGGAACCAAAAAAGAGCCCGCATTGCCAAGACAATCCTAAGTCAAAAAAACAAAGCTGGAGGGATCATGCTACCTGACTTCAAACTATACTACAAGGCTACAGTAACCAAAACAGCATGGTACTGGTACCAAAACAGAGATACAGACCAATGGAACAGAGCAGAGTTCTCAGAAATAATACCACACGTCTATAGCCATCTGATCTTTGATAAACCTGAGAAAAACAAGAAATGGGGAAAGGATTTCCTATTTAATAAATGGTGCTGGGAAAATTGGCTAGCCATAAGTAGAAAGCTGAAACTGGATCCTTGCCTTACTCCTTATACGAAAATTAATTCAAGATGGATTAGAGACTTAAATGTTAGACCTAATGCCATAAAGACCCTAGAAGAAAACCTAGGTAATACCATTCAGGACATAGGCATGGGCAAGGACTTCATGTCTAAAACACCAAAAGCAATGGCAGCAAAAGCCAAAATTGACAAATGGGATCTAATTAAAGAGCTTCTGCACAGCAAAAGAAGCTACCATTAGAGTGAAAAGGCAACCTACAGAATGGGAGAGAATTTTTGCAATCTACTCATCTGACAAAGGGCTAATATCCAGAACCTACAAAGAACTCCAACAAATTTACAAGAAAAAAACAACCCCATCAAAAAGTGGGCAAAGGATATGAACAGACACTTCTCAAAAGAAGACATGCATACAGCCAGCAGACACATGAAAAAATGCTCGTCATCACTGGCCATCAGAGAAATGCAAATCAAAACCACAATGAGATACCATCTCACATCAGTTAGAATGGCAGTCATTAAAAAATCAGGAAACAACAGGTGCTGGAGAGGATGTGGAGAAATAGGAACACTTTTACACTGTTGGTGGGACTGTAAACTAGTTCAACCATTGTGGAAGACAGTGTGGCGATTCCTCAAGGATCTAGAACTAGAAATACCATTTGACCCAGCCATCCCATTACTGGGTAAATACCCAAAGGATTATAAATCATGCTGCTATAAAGACACATGCACACGTATGTTTATTGCGGCACTATTCACGATAGCAAAGACTTGGAATCAACCCAGATGTCCATCAGTGACAGACTGGATTAAGAAAATGTGGCACAAGGCCGGGCGCGGTGGCTCAAGCCTGTAATCCCAGCACTTTGGGAGGCCGAGACGGGCGGATCACGAGGTCAGGAGATCGAGACCATCCTGGCTAACACGGTGAAACCCCGTCTCTACTAAAAATACAAAAACTAGCCGGGCGAGATGGCGGGCGCCTGTAGTCCCAGCTACTGGGGAGGCTGAGGCAGGAGAATGGTGTAAACCCGGGAGGCGGAGCTTGCAGTGAGCTGAGATCCGGCCACTGCACTCCAGCCTGGGCGACAGAGTGAGACTCCGCCTCAAAAAAAAAAAAAAAAGAAAATGTGGCACATATACACCATGGAATACTATGCAGCCATAAAAAGGATGAGTTTGTGTCCTTTGTAGGGACATGGATGCAGCTGGAAACCATCATTCTCAGCAAACTATCGCAAGAATAGAAAACCAAACACCGCATGTTCTCACTCATAGGTGGGAATTGAACAATGAGATCACTTGGACATGGGAAGGGGAACATCACACACCGGGGCCTATTGTGGGGAGGGGGATGGGGGAGAGATGGCATTGGTTATACCTGATGTAAATGACGAGTTGGTGGGTGCTAACGAGTTGATGGGTGCAGCACACCAACATGGCACAGGTATACATACGTAACAAACCTGCACATTGTGCACATGTACCCTGGAACTTAAAGTATTAAACAAAAAAACAAAACCGAGGTTAAGCTCACACAATACATAACCATTTTAAAGTGTACAAGTCCGTGGCATTTGGTACATTTACAGTGTTGCACAAATACCACCTCTGTTTGGTTCCAGAACATTTTCATCCTCCTAAAAGGAAGTCCCGTACCCACTAGCAGTCACTCCCTGCCGCCCCCAACCCCTGGCGAGTCTGCTTCCACTTTCCATTCTATGGATGCGCTGGTTCTGGCCATTTAATACAAATGCAGTCATACAATATGCACCCTTTTGGGTCTGGCTTCTTTCACTTGCACAGTGGTTTTAAGGTTCATCCACACTGTAGCCTGTGTCAGTGCTTTGCTCCTTTTTCTGGTTGAATCATCTTCCGTTGTCTATCGGATGTGCCACCTTTTATTTATCTGTTCATCTGTTAATGGATGTTTGGGTTGCTTCCACCTTGTGGGTATTGTGAATAGCACTGCTGAGAACATTTGTACACAAGTATTTGTTTGAGCATCTGTTTTCATTCTTTCTGGTATACCTGGGTAGTTTTTAAAAGCTCTGTATATGGTTCTAATGGGAAGCCAACTGGAAAGCTATCAAAATTTTGAGCCCAGAGTTCGGAGCCTGTAAAAGATTCTTTTATTTTTAGTCAAATGGCTTCTAACTGATCACTCTCTGGCTTCTGGTTCAGTGATGCCTTCTCCAGCCTAGACATTCTCTATAAATTACTGTGTGTTTTTTCTGCCTAGCACTTATCACTCTCTGAATGAATCTCCCTTGTTGCCTGGATAGAGGGTTTACTTGTACATGATCTAGCTTCCCTTGCTCTAGGTAGAGTGTGATCTCCTTAAGTATAGATCATGACTACCTTGCTCATTCATCCACCTGTATTCCTAGAATCAGGGGAGGTTCCTTGTGGCCAGTGCCGGGTTAGAATCTACTTTACAGAAATGGCAGATGCTAGGTTGCCACCAAATCTGTCTTTAGGATAACTCATTCATTTATCAATCTATCCAAATGGATGGATTTAGTCGTTCAAATATTGATTGATGCTTTTTGCGTGCCAGTGTACATAGAGAACGATAGTACCCCTTCATCAATGAGCTCTCAGTCTATTGAGGGGATAGACAGGTAAATAATTCCAGTACAGTGCAAGGAGTCTTCTGTGGAGGTCTGAATTGGGAGCAGAAGCCATTGGGATTAGCTTCAGGAGGAGGTGTTAGTTAGGACTCCTTGAGTTGCAAATGACAAAAACCCAAGTCAGACTGGCATAACTGAAAGAAAACATCTTTTGATTTATGCATCTGGAAAGTCCTCCTAGGCTTCTGATATGGCTGATCCAGGGCCTTAATTTCCATCATCAAGACCTAGCCTCCCTCTGTCTCTCAGCACTAGGTTCTTCTCTAGTGGCTCCATTCTCAGACAGCTTCTTCTAAAACATGGCTATTGGGTAGACCTCATATTCCACCAGCTGAGCACCCCAGCAGGAAGAGAACATCTCTTTCCGATGGTTCTCACAAAAATCCCAATTCTGACTTTCATTGGCTAGCATTAGGTCGTGTGACAATCCTTGGACCAATCACTGTGACTTGGGCCAAGCCTAGGTCATGTGCCTTCTCCTGGAGGAGGGTGGGGAGGGATCCCTCTGGCTGGACCACTTTATATAGAGTGGACAGGAGGCCTCCAAAGGAGAAAGGCAGGGCATAGTTTCCAGGGGAAGGGGGAATGGCTGCGGTCAGCCCAATCAACACTTACCCACTCTAGCAGTCACGCTGGTGCCAAAGAGAAGATGAGCTGGATATTTCCCAGTTGCCCTCTCCCAGATTCATTCTCTACCCTTCCTTGAGCTTTTCTGTTCCCTGGAAGCTGACCCACAAGGGCTGCAACATCTGGATTTCCCTGCCCTTCAACTTCCAGATGGATTTGTACAATGAGAGACCGGGCTGGAAATGAGAGGGTTGGAAAAGAGACTGGGGGCATTGCTTCCCTGCTCCTCTGTGCTTGGTCACCACATTTCTGCCTGGGGCTTCTCCTCCTTCTGAGACTTCTTTTCTAATGACGAAGCCTCTTCTCCCAGCTGCAGCCCTCACTGGTTCCATAACACCACTCTCTCCTTGTCCCTTGAGGCTCAAGAAGTAACAGCTTCCCCATATTGCTAGCCTCTTGGTGCCACACCTACCCTGACACTCCCTTGATGCTTCTCCACTTCTGTAAATAGACCATTGAAATCTCTTCCTTCGAACCATCATGGGGGGCAAATTCTTTTTCCTGCCAGGATTTCTATAGATATGAAGGAGACAATTGCCACTGCATTAATTTCCTGTGTCTGCTGCAACATAGTGGCTTCAAATGACACAAATTTATTATCTGAAACTTCTGGAGGTCAGAACTGGAAATGGGTGTCACCCAGCTAAAATCAAGGTGTCAGCAGGCTGCATTCCTTCTGGAGGTTCTATGGGAGAATCTCTTTCCTTGCTTTTACTACCTTCTAGTGGGTACTTGCATTGCTTGGTTTGTGGCCTCTTCCTCCATCTTCAAAGCCAGCAGCATAGTATGTTCTCTTTTGCTCTGACCTCTGCTTCCACCCTTCCATTTTCTCTGACTCTGACTCTCCTGCCTCTTTTCTTTTTTTTCTTTTTCTTTTTCTTTTTTTTTTTTTTGGAGATGGAGTCTCGCTGTCTTGCCTAGGCTGGAGTGCAGTGGCACAATCTCGGCTCACTACAACCTCCGCTCACCGGGCTCAAGTGATTCTCCTGCGTCAGCCTCCCGAGTAGCTGGGATTACAGGCATGTACCACCACGCCCAGAAAATTTTTGTATTTTTAGTAGAGATGAGGTTTCACAATGTTGCCCAGGCTGGTCTTGATTTCCTGACCTCAGGTGATCCACCTGCCTTGGCCTCCCAAAGTGCTGGGATTACAGGCGTGAGCCACCGCGCTGACTCCCTTTCTTATAAAGACCCCTTACACTGGGTCCACCTGGATAACAGAAGGTAATTGTCCCAGCTCAAGAGCCTCAACTTGATCAGTCTCTGTTGCCAGGAGGGCAGTGTTCCGGGGATTAGGACATGCACCTCTTTGGGCACCATTATTCTCCTTACCACAGCCAACTTTATCTGCCCCTTCTTAAGAATCTCTCTGCTCTTTGACCTCTGAACTTGGGCATCCCTGGAAGCCTTGATTCCGTCTGCTTCCTGTATTAATTTGGGCTACCATAACAAAATTACCACACAGAGTGGTTTAAACAACAGAAGTTGCTTTTTTCACCATTCTGGAGGCTGGAAGTTCAAGATCAGGGTATTAGCAAGGTCAGTTTTTGGTGAGGGCTCCCTTCCTGGCTTGCAGACAGCAGCCTCCCCTCTGGGTCCTAAATGGCAGGTAGAGGGTGGGTGGGGAGGCTTGAAGCAGGGGAGAAGCTCTCTCATGTCTCCTCTTAAAAGAACACCAGTCCTATCAGGGTCCCACCTTATGACCTCATGTAACCTTAATTACCTCCATTAAGGCCCAACCTTCAAATATAGTCACCTTAGGCATTGGGGCTTTCACATATGGCTTGGGGAGGTGAACACAAAACTTCATTGTGTAACATCTCCCTTCCCCTAAGCTTTATTCTCCAACCCTCAGCCTTGGAGGCCTTCTTTGTGTCTTTGTTGAGAAAATCAGAGCTGAGATGTCTTTCAGCCTTGCATTGCCCTTGGAATGATTCCGTTATCGTGGCCTGATTCTCTCTGCTCTGTGAGTGTGGGCACATTGACAGGATGTTAAAGGATGTTCAAGAAAAGGTCACTGATAACAGGCCTTTGATTAGTTCCTGAGAAAAGGAGTCAGTGATTCCTTTTCTGAGCTGGAATGGCGGGGAGTGCAGCCGTGGGGACTCAGAGATCCTTCTTCCTGCCAGAGACTCCACAGATGTCTGGACCCAGGGGCTCGGGTGGGTCCACCCAGGCGGCAAGCTGGCCGGAGGCATCATGCAGCTCCTTCATCATCCTCATGCCTGCTGCGTGGCTGGGCAGGATGCAGTGGCCACTGGCGGCGATCTTGGCGTTTCACAAGCTGGAGCAGTCAGGCGCTGAGCCACTCGGCCGCGCAGATGCCTTCCCTGTATGCCCTGGCTTGTAATTAAAACTCAACTTGCCAGTCTGATTGGATTAAGCAGTTAAATTCATCTGGAAGAGTTTTTCATCTGCATTGTATAATTAGTGACATATGATGCTTGTATTAGCTCAATGAAAAGTTATGGTGATTAATATGGGTAGCAAAGCAGAACCATAAATCAACAGATTCAGGGCACTTGGAGTTCATGGGCTGGGAGGCAGAGAGCCAGCTGCAGGCCATACCTCAGTGGCTGGTAGGCAGGAGGGTGGGGAAGAGAGGCCAGGCTGGGGGCAGGTACATGGCTGGGTAACTCACTTTCCTCTCTGAGCCTCGGTTTTCCATCTTATATATTGGGGTACCAGTACTTTTAGGTCATTCTGAGTTTCAGGGCCTGGGATGGGGTATGTGTAGAAAGTATTCTCTTTTCTCTATATACTCCTTCCCTTAATTCTTTGTTTGTTTGTTTTGAGACAGGGTCTTGCTCTGCCACCCAGATTGGAGTGCAGTGGCACAATCTCAGCTCATTGCAGTCTTGACCTTCCAGGCTCAAGCGATCCTCCCGCCTTAGCCTCCCGAGTAGCTGGGACTACAGGCAGGCACCACCATGTTTGGCTAATTAAAACAATGTTTTTTTATGTAGAGATGGGGTCTCACCATGTTGCCCAGGCTGGTCTCAAACTCCTGGCCTCAAGTGATCTTCCCTCCTTGGCCTCCCAAAGTGCTGGAATTACAGGTGTGAGCCAACACGCCTGGCCTTCCTTCCTTTAATTCTAAATGCACTGACAGGCATTATGTATCAAAATTAAAATGTCCATGACTTGAACCCAGCAATTGCACACTGAGATATTTATCACACAGATACATTTACATATGTGCAAAATGTCTTACTAGTGACTAGAGCAATTGTTCATAAGAGGAGAGATTTGAGGATAGCCTAAACCGATTAAGCAAATTATGACATATCCATGCAAGGAAATATTTTGCAGCTGTTGAAAAATGAGGCAGGCCCATTTTAAGGGAGATGGAACTGTAAGATGTGCTTTTAATGCATAAAGCAAGATGTAGGGAGTTAGTACTGCCAAGTGTGGACAAGAGAACAATACACATGTATATGTTTGCAAATATGTGGAGGACACCCTAAGGAGTCCTGCAACACGGGGGTGGGGGGTGGGGGGGGAGGCGGGGAGTTGGTTACCCTCCTGGGAGGGTAATGGGTTGCCTGGGGGACAAGGGATAGGAGGTGATAATGTTGTACTGTGTGCTTTTGTACTCTTGGAATTTCATGCCATGTGCATTTTTTAACTTAAATTATTTAACAAAAATATTTTAGGCCGGGTGCAGTGGCTCAAGCCTGTAATCCCAGCACTTTGGGAGGCCGAGGCGGGCGGATCACAAGGTCAGGAGATCGAGACCATCCTGGCTAACACGGTGAAACCCCGTCTCTACTAAAAAATACAAAAAACTAGCCAGGCGAGGTGGCGGGCGCCTGTAGTCCCAGCTACTCGGGAGGCTGAGGCAGGAGAATGGCGTGAACCCGGGAGGCGGAGCTTGCAGTGAGCTGAGATCTGGCCACTGCACTCCAGCTTGGGCGACACAGCGAGACTCCGTCTCAAAAAAAAAAAAAAATTTTTTTAAAAGACAAAAAGGCAAGCTCTCAATCCTCCTTTCCCCTTAAATGAGAAAAAAGGGCCTATTCTAGTATTTTCCATAGATTTTATCTTTTTGTCCTTGTGACCGAGAGCTTCCAGAGCTATTTTTCATTGCTGTGAAATTGTAGTGTTTTGTATCTGGCTTCTAGATTTCCAGTGCAGAAATGAAATCTAAAAATCTCAAACGCCCACGACATGGCATTCTGGGGTAGGAGGGAAGAAACCCCCACCCTGGCTGTATTCTTCATTGTCGGTTGTGACTCGGATTTGGTTGTGGACCAAGATTATGAGTACAAGAAGGTCAGTGTGAGCTGTTCCCGTCAGCTCCTTCGATTGGGCCACCCAGGATCCCACCGTGAACTTGAGGCTGGTAAATTCTCTAACCTGCAAGAGAAAAGTACTTGGGATGGGTAGGAGAGAGGGAGAGGCAGCTCTCTTGTTGAAGCTTTTTTTTTTTTTTTTTTAAATTGGAATTACCCAGCAATTCTACTCTTAGGTTTATATTCAAAAGAACTGGAAACAGGTGCCCAAACAAAAACCTGCCCACGAATGGGAGGGAAATAGGGAGTGAGCACTTAATGGATACAAGGTCTCCTTTTGGGGTGATGAAAATGTTTTGAAACTAGATAAAGATGGTGTTTGCACAACAATGTGAATATACTAAATGCCACTGACTTGTACCCTTTAAAATAGTTAATTTTATGCCATGTGAATTTCACCTCAATTTTAAAGAATGAGAGCCATCTGTGGTGAGAGGTCCTGAGCCTCTAGATTAGTCATCCATTGCTCAAGATATATTGCTGGAGTGTTGCAATAAGTTGCACTTTTTCCCCTTTAAATGTATAGCCATGATGGCGAGGTTTCTGGTAGCATCTCAGGGCCACATGGCAGAGACGTGGAAATGCATTCCCAGGGTTTGGGTGAAGATTCTGAATGACACTTGACAGCTCGTGATGGTCTCTGCAGAATTCTGTTATCTTCCTTGAAGCCCAAGGAGAATATCTGGGGGACCTAGTGCATTCTGACTAGGAAGTTGTATCTCAATTAGATTTCTTTCTGTTAATCAGAAGGGTGCTTAGCCATGTGAAAAATCAACTGAAGTATGCCTGGAGTGGGCAGCTGTCTGTGCTCACCTGGCATCTTGGGGGACCTGTCCTTTCCCTAGGCACAACAGAGGTATGATGAGGCTCCCTGGATCCCCAGAGCTGGATTGGGAGGGGACCTCTTCACACCTCTGTTGTGTGTGGGGGAATGACCTGGTCTTTCTCAAGACCTGATCCTCCAGCCCTCCCCGCCAGGCTCTGGGCTGCCCGTCTCCTTCCATCAGGTCCACTTTGGTTTCGAGAAATTCCAAGAGCCCAAGCTGAGACTGGTCTGTGACAGAAGACATTAGGGACTTATGTCCTGGTTTTCCCAGCCAGCCCTGGTTTACACCTGGCATAATCAACAGCAAAACCTTTCACTTTCACAGATGTCTCAGTGGCACTGGATCCATTCAGTGGGCACCCTAGGATCTGTGTATCTGAAGGAGCCACTGTTTCCCCCAGGGATCCCCTAGCAGCCTTCCCCTGGGGAAGGCTGAGGGACCCCCTTTTACATCTCATCAATAGTGACAGCTAACATTTTTGGAAGCCTGCTGTGTGTCAGTATTTGCCATAAGTATTTACACACACGAACTCATATGATTCTCATGACAGCCTTATGAAGTAGGCATTCAACCTTTTCTGTCCCATCCCCTGAGCTCCACAAGGTGACCTTTTAAAGTTCAGCTCTGTAGATTCTTCTAGAGCTTGTTTATGTAATATACAAGCAACTACTAATACATATTTTTATTTTCTCCACTTTTCTTTTTCTTTTTATTTTTTTTTGAGACGGAGTCTCGCTCTGTCGCCCAGACTGGAGTGCAGTGGCCGGATCTCAGCTCACTGCAAGCTCCGCCTCCCAGGTTCACGCCATTCTCCTGCCTCAGCCTCCCGAGTAGCTGGGACTACAGGCGCCCGCCACCTCGCCCGGCTAGTTTTTTGTATTT
This sequence comes from Trachypithecus francoisi, assembly GCF_009764315.1. Taxonomy (NCBI): domain Eukaryota; kingdom Metazoa; phylum Chordata; class Mammalia; order Primates; family Cercopithecidae; genus Trachypithecus; species Trachypithecus francoisi. Next base: position 7,937,150 of record NW_022681456.1, on the reverse strand, counting down.
TTTAGTAGAGACAGGGTTTCACCGTGTTAGCCAGGATGGTCTCGATCTCCTGACCTCGTGATCCACCCATCTCGGCCTCCCAAAGTGCTGGGATTACAGGCTTGAGCCACCGCGCCTGGCCTTTTTCTCCACTTTTCTTACAGCAAGAGTAGCATATTGCATGTATTATTTTGTAGCGCGCTGAACACCACATCTTGGTCAATGGAGGTATTTCTCATCAAGGTTTGGGAGGGGTCTCCTTCCTCCCTCAAGCCACCTCGTGTCTGGGCTGAGGTTGTTCTTGCCCCACACCACATCTGTGAGAACCAGGGGCGACCCAGCCTCACCGTCTGGAGACACATGACGAAGTCTGCAGGATTTTGTTTGGCTGCAAACCTTTAACAAGCTTTCAAGATAACGCTGTTTCTTGGAGGCTCAGCCGCTGCTTAAACAAGTGCAGATTAAATGCTTGTGTATTCTGTATTGATTTGATCTGGGCATCCTGCCAGTCTCGGAGAAAGTGACGATGGCAATTCAGGCCCTTCTCTGTCGGCATTTCCAAGAGGTCTGGAATGAGAAGCTGACCAGGCTTGGGTTTTCTAACAGTGGGAGGCAGGCACCACGGAGCTCCTGGTGTTGACATTCTGTGGTCAGGCAGTCAATCAGCAGGTCCTGGGGCCACGGTAGCTTCCTAGGTGATCTCCCCACTTCCACCCTCGTACTGCTGTGTCTGTTTCCCAGATGGTAGCCAGGGTGTACCTCTTAAGCTGCTAAATTAGTTCATGTCCCTCCTCTGCTCCAACCCTCCCACGGCTCCCAGCTCACTCAGAGTAAAACCCACAGCCCTGAGCTTGGCCCACAAGGCCTCTCCTGCCTTACTCGCTCTTTGTCAGCCACTGGCCTCCTGTTGTCCCGAAGAGGCCCAGCACCCATCTGCCCCAGGGCCTTTGCACGTGCAATTCTGTTTGGAACGCTCTTGCCCAGGGTGTGCGTGGCTCACACCCTCAGTTCATCATGACTTTAGCCACATGTCGTCATTTTAGAGGGGCTGTCCCTGAGCACCCCGCCTACAATAGTGCTCAGCTCATTTCCTGCTTCATTCGTTTTCATAGCATTTCTGTCCAGCTGATGTGACATATCATTATCTGTTCATCTGTGTTTTACGCTAGGATGTCAGCTTTATGAGAGCAGTGACCTCATCTGTCTAGTTCATAGATATATACCCAGGACTAGAATGGTGCCTGGCAGATAGTAGGTGCTCAGTAAATGCTAATGGAATAATGTTCTGTGAGCACTTACTTAGTTCTCTACTCAGTGCATGAGGATTCAGAGTGGATAACACTTGCCTCTTGTCTTCAAAAGGTTCCTGTCTAGTTGGAGAAATGAGTGGTTATTTTCTCCACTGGGTTCTGTGGGCACAGTGCCTAGGGCTCATGACTATATCCAGGCCCCCGAAAAATGTTTGAGATCTGAAAAAGTTATTGGTTCTAAGATCTGAAAAGAAAATGGTAATATCCAAACAAGTATTCAACCACAGTTTTTCCCAACTTATAATTTTATGTAATGCAGGTTGTAGGAACATTTCAATATGTTTAGTACAGTGGAAGCCTGTAAAAGAAAGAATCCTTGGGAGCTAGAAAGGCCTTGAAATGGCCTTGGAGATAACTGGCCTGCCTAAAACAAAGTGATTAAACAGAGGGTGCAATTCACCCCTGTAGGAACAGGAGAAATTCAGAGAAGGGACATTCATGTGGAATTCAGAGAAGGCTTCCTGGAGGAGGTGTGACTTGCGTGGGACCTTGAAGGTCTGGTAGAACGTGGACAACTTGTGGGAAGGGAGATTGAAAGGAGGAGTAGCTTTCCTGTATTTGTGGGCTGGAGCCCAACTAGCATGGTTGGGGCAATCCAGTGAGGCTGGTAAGATGACGCCCCCTCATGGAGGGGTCGTGGAGCCCCAGGACTGCAGTTCAGACATAGAGGGCTGCTGCATTCTCCCAGGGTGATGAAACTGGCTTGGTGTAGACCCTTGTAAAATCTTCCCTTTGAGACTTTGCATAAGAAAAATGGGATTGCTCTCAAGGCCCAAGGTATTTCAGGAAGAAGGTGAGAAAACAGCCCCACATCACCTTTATTAGAAAGGGGGGAAAGGGAGCAGTGGGTGTTTGTGACTCCCAGGGGACAATAAGTTTCTTTGCCTTATTTGCTATATTGTTTAAGCTATGTGTTTGTTATTTATTTTTATCCCTGTTTTCTTCCCTCAAGGACTCAAGGCAGCAAACAAAGAAATCAGTATAATAAGATTAAAATGATTATGACAAAAGGAAAATAAGGGAGAATTGCATAGTTACAATAATGCTGGGGTGGATCAGCACCAGAAACGTATGCCAGGAGATTGTAAATTTGGCCTTGGGTATCCTGGCAGCCAAGGTGACTAAAGAAACAACTGCACAAACCAGGCTTTCCATAAATATAGGGACTCCGTACAGCAATATGGAGGATTCTCACTATCTGAACATTTGTTCTTGGAACTGCTTCAAGTATTTGTTTGCCTAGTAATTAAATGTCAAAACATGAAAATACTTGCCAATGAACTGACCATTTCTATTCTAAATTTGCTTCCTACTCAACATCCCTCTAGACCAAGGGTTCTTAGCCTTGGCTTTATTGACATTTTGGGCTGGATAGTTTTTGGTTGTGGGGCTGTCCTGGGAACTGTAGGATGTTCAGCACCATCCCTGGGCCCTCCATCTGCTAGATGCCAGTAGTATCACCCACCCTGTAGTGTGACAACCAAAAATGTCTCTAGACATTGACAAATGTCCCCTGGGGGGCAAGACTACCCCCATTGGAGAACTCAGTGGTCTAGGGTAAAATATTGTGTCTGTTCTCACTCATGCCATTTTTTCACTAATCTTCCTTTGAAGGATCAGGCAGGAACTGTAGATTCAATACATTACAATACATAATGAGCTGTAAATTCAGTGCAGATCATAAAGTGAAATTGCAAATCTTGCAAGAAATGTAGGATTTCAGGAAGTCGATGAAAGTGATGTTGGCAGATTGCCAGAATCACAGCAAAACCACTGACCAGTGAGGAGCTCTCTCAGCTAGGGCACTTAGCGCTGGAAGAAAAGGAAATCGACGAACTAATGGATGCTTCAAAATAAAGTGATTAGAATATCAAAAGAGTAAGAGATGACCTTGAGGAAGTTGATGATGCCTTGAAATATTTTAGCAAAAATGCACTTTTTATGATCATGTTACAGAAGTTAAATAAGAAGGGAAGGAGATTGCATCCTGCTTTTAACAATTTTCTTGGACGAATTAAATGATTACTTTCAACAGTTTTTTCTTGCTTTAGTCTAAGGATTGACCTGTAGTTGCAACTATAGGTTGCAACAACATTTTGGGAACAAAACAACAGCCTTATTTGTAACATTTTTACTTGATTTTTCAAGAAAAATTTCTATACATGCCTTAACTTTTTTGTGGTAAAATACACATAACATAAAATCCATCTTATGAAACATTTGAAAGTATATAATTCATTGGCATTTAGAATATTTAAAATATTGTGCAACCATTTTACCACTAATTCCAGAGCATTTTCATCACCCCAAAATAAAATCACACCGTTTAACAGTTACTCTCTATCCCACTACCCCCAGCCCTTGCCAGCCATTAATCTACTTTCTGTACCTGCAAATTTACCTATTCTGAACATTTACTAGAAATTGTGTAATATGTGGTCTTTTGTGTCTGGCATCTTTCACTTGGTATAATTTTTTTTTTTTTTTGAGCCAGAGTCTTACTCTGTTGCCCAGGGTGGCACAATCTTGGTTCACTGCAATCTGTGCCTCCTGGGTTCAAGTGATTCTCCCGCCTCAGCCTCCCGAATAGCTGGAATTACAGGTGCCTGCCACCACACCCGGCTAATTTTTGTATTTTTAGTAGAAAAGGCCTTTCGCCATGTTGGCCAGGCTGGTCTGGAACTCCTGACCTCAGGTGATTCGCCTGCCTCGGCCTCCCAAAGTGCTGGGATTACAGGCGTGAGCTGCCACACCTGGCCTAATGTTTTAAGGTTCAACCCCATTGGAGTATGTATCAGCACTTCATTGCCTTTCATGGCTGAATAATATTTCGTTGTATGGATATACCACAGTTTTTAATCCATTCATGTGTTGATAGACATTTGGGTTCATGGACATTTGGGTTGTTTTTGCTCTTTGGCTATTGTGAATACTGCTGCCAGTAACATCCCTGTATGAGTCTTTGTTTGTACTCCTGTTTCCATTTCTCTTCGGTGTATACCTAGAAGTGGAATTGCTGGGCCGTAGGGTAATTCTAGGTTAAAGTCATGTCTTTTTTAATCATGAAAATTCAGTCTTTGTTTTAAGTGAATCCACTTTAAGTGGACTTCCCAGGGTGCCGACTATTTTCTGATATTAAGGCCTTCCAGGAGACAGCTCTCCTTGACCACTGTGCAGTGCTGAAGCACTCATCCCGTTGTCCTTAGGTGGGCGACTGTCTTGTATGAGGCAGGACTTCTTGTGCTTTCTGAGGGATTGGAGCTGCCCAGGCAGACCCTTCCCTGCCTGTCTTCGGGCAGCACTTCTGAGGGCAACTGCTCCAACGGACAGTGGACTTTGATGTGTTTTAAGAGGAAGGGCAGAAAAAAACCCCAACTGAATATCTGATGCAGTTTCTTTTAGAAAGCCTTCTTCCTTTCCCTTCCCTGGCGTTTTCTGGCCACTTAAAAAAATTGTTTTCTTGAATCAAAGGCAGATACATGGTAAAAATATGCCAACAGTATAAAAGGGATATCTGTTGAAAAGTAGGTTTTCTGTTCCATCCGTGACCCCAAGACCGCAATACCTAAACATGCACACACACACACACATTTTTTTGCATTCTTTATTTCCTAACAGAGATCTTCTAAAGAATCTCCTAAAGGGGATTGCTGTATCCTAGGAGATGTAGACCTTCCCCATCCTTTCTGGTGGAAGTGTGGGATACCATGTGCAGCGGTTCAGGTGGAATATGGAGTGGAGGGAGGAGGGCACAGACCTGCACACATGTGCACATTCACATACCCACAGTGTGGTGAGGTCCAGTTCCCAAATCAATCAGCTGAGGATGAACAAAGTCTGGCCAAAAGTGAGGTGGCTGCCCAGGGCAGGGGCAGATGCAGTGATTCTTGGTGTAACTTCCCTGGGCTTCCAGAGTATATAGCAGGATGAGAGGTTACTGGCCATGTAAGCAGGACCAGCCGCACCATTTGTAAGGCCCAGTGAGAAATGAAAATGCAGGTTAGAAAACTGTCAAGAATTTCTAGAGGGCAATAGCAGAGCGTTAAATCAAGGATAAGGGCTTTCTGAGATCAGGTCCCTGTGTGACAGCATAGGCCACTCACACACGAAGCTGGCCTTGCACATAGGCAAGTTTTGCTAGAGGTGGGAAGTTCATTTCTGGCTGTGCTATGCCCCCTTTTTTAAAATATTCTTTTTAAATTTAATTTTATTTTTTGTACTTTAAGTTCTAGGGTACATATGCACAACGTGCAGGTTTGTTACATATGTATACATGTACCATGTTGGTGTGCTGCACCCATTAACTCGTCATTTACATTAGGTATATCTCCTAATGCTATCCCTCCCGCCTCCCTCCACCCCACAACAGGCCCTGGTGTGTGATGTTCCCCACCCTGTGTCCAAGTGATCTCATTGTTCAATTCCCACCTATGAGTGATAACGGGCGGTATTTGGTTTTCTGTCCTTGTGATAGTTTGCTCAGAATGATGGTTTCCAGCTGCATCCATGTCCCTACAAAGGACATGAATTCATCCTTTTTTTACAGCTGCATAGTATTCCATGGTGTATATGTGCCACATTTTCTTAATCCAGTCTGTCATTGATGGACTTTTGGGTTGGTTCCAAGTCTTTGCTATTGTGAATAGTGCCGCAATAAACATACGTGTGCATGTGTCTTTATAGCAGCATGATTTATAATCCTTTGGGTATTTACCCAGTAATGAGATGGCTGGGTCAAATGGTATTTCTAGTTCTAGATCCTTGAGGAATTGCCACACTGTCTTCCACAATGGTTGAAGTAGTTTACAGTCCCACCAACAGTGTAAAAGTATTTCTATTTCTCCACATCCTCTCCAGCACCTGTTGTTTCCTGATTTTTTTTTTTTTGTTTTTTTTGAGATGGAGTCTTGCTCTGTGGCCCAGGCTGGAGTGCAGTGGCTGGATCTCAGCTCACTACAAGCTCCGCCTCCCGGGTTTACGCCATTCTCCTGCCTCAGCCTCCTGAGTAGCTGGGACTACAGGTGCCTGCCACCTTGCCTGGCTAGTTTTTTGTATTTTTTAGTAGAGACGGGGTTTCACCGTGTTAGCCAGGATGGTCTCGATCTCCTGACCTCGTGATCCGCCCCTCTCGGCCTCCCAAAGTGCTGGGATTACAGGCTTGAGCCACCGCGCCTGGCCGTTTCCTGACTTTTTAATGATCGCCATTCTAACTGGTGTGAGATGGTATCTCATTGTGGTTTTGATTTGCATTTCTCTGATGGCTAGTGATGATGGGCATTTTTTCATATGTCGGCTATATAAACGTCTTCTTTTGAGAAGTGTCTGTTCATATCCTTTGCCCACTTTTTGATGGGGTTGTTTGATTTTTTCTTGTAAATTTGTTTAAGTTCTTTGTAGATTCTGGATATTAGCCCTTTGTCAGATGGGTAGATTGTAAAAATTTTCTCCCATTCTGTAGGCTGCCTTTTTACTCTGATGGTAGTTTCTTTTGCTGTGCAGAAGCTCTTTAGTTTAATTAGATCCCATTTGTCAATTTTGGCTTTTGCTGCCTTTGCTTTTGGTGTTTTAGTCATGAAGTCCTTGCCCATGCCTATGTCCTGAATGGTATTACCTAGGTTTTCTTCTAGGGTTTTTATGGTTTTAGGTCTAACATTTAAGTCTTTAATTCATCTCGAATTAATTTTTTATGAGGTGTAAGGAAGAGATCCAGTTTCAGCTTTTTACATATGGCTAGCCAGTTTTCCCAAGTGCTATGCCTTTTTTATATTTTGAATTTCCATCATGTTTCTGGAAGAACTTACTCCATTGCAGTGGGCTGACGGCTCTAACAAACAACCCCCACATCTCAGTGGTTTAGTCCAATAGAATTTTGTTTCTTTTCCATGGAACAGTTCAATCAGAGTGTGAGGCAAGCCTTCCACATGGTGACTCAGGATTCTTCCATGTTGTGGCTCACTTACCTGCCGCAGGGCTTGTGGTTCTGTGCTGGGTCTCTGCATGGAGGAAAACAAATTCGCACATTCCCACATATGGGCCAGGTCTGGAAGTAGTGTACCTCCTTCTTACTTGCAATCCATGAATTCAGGCTCAGTCACATGACCACTCCTAGCTGCAAGGGTGACTGGGAAATGTAGTCCATCTGTGGGCCCAGGACAAACAGTATGGTTAAATCACCATCCTAGGGGAGTGAGCAGACAGGATCTAGGTTTTCTAGCACAATAATTCTGCTCTTAGCTTCCTATCAACCTACAAATTCCGTTTTACCCTCTGATGGACATTTGCACTATTTCTAGTCTTTGCCTTATGCAAAGAAAAAAGAATACCAATAGTGTCCTTATGTGCACCTCTTTGTGGGCTAGTTTCAAATATACCTGTTTGGTTTTCATTTAAATGCAGCAGCACCATCAACTCCGCATCCATGTAGTAGCTTGCTCTCAGCTAAGGGTGTGGAATTTGCATACGACAGAGTCACACAAGGTTGTGAGAGACCAAATAAAGGGGCCTGAGTGGGAGTTAGTACCTCAGCTTCCAGCCCCAGCTCCATCTTGGCCCTGCTACCTACCCTCTTCGTCAAGGGTTTGGGGCTGATGATAATATTAGTTTACATTTCTTGAGCACTGGCTGTGACACTTTCCTCCTTGCTAACATTTCTTGAGCAGTGTCCTAAGCTCTATACACGCATTCCCACATTTAATCCTCACACAGCAGTCCTTCTGAGGAAGGCACTATTGTCTGTCCTGTTTTGTAGATGAGGAAACTGAGGCATAAAAATGGTCAGCAAATGCCTAAGATTATGCGGTTCTCATGTATGTATACTCCCTTCCAGACGGAGGAATTAGGAGAGTCCATTAAGAAGGCCTCATGGGCACAGTGGTAAGAGACTAGCTTTAGAATCAGGGATTGGTATAGATTCAAATCTGGGTATTGCTGGTTCCCTTGGGAAAGTCCATTCTTCTTAGGTCCTCAGTTTTCTCATCTGTAAAGTGGGGGTAAAATCTATGCATCAGGGTTTATTGGATTGGTCATTCCTTCATGTATTCATTCAGCCAGTGCTGCGCCGGCACTGGGGAGAGAATCAATGCTGACCAGGTCCTAGATGTCCCATTCTCGAGGGAGAGTTCTCTAGGATTAGGAGGTGATGCATGTTTAACGCCTAGCTGTACCTAGTGCTTTCTAGGCCCTTGGGGACTGGTGGTTATTATAATAGTGGATGATTACATGTGTTGTAAACTGTTGAGTGCTGTAAACGGTGTTAGGTAGCAATAATATTGAAAATTCTATTTTCACTTAAGGATGTCCCCGATACGTGAGGCAGTGATGAAGAAAAGTGCCAGGCATGAATGACTTCCAGGAGACCAACTCCTTGGGATGGGATGACTCCGCCATGACTTTCTGCACTGTCTCCCAGCGTCGCCCAGTGGGACTGGGGCCCAGTTGCCTGCAGTGTTCTGTGCCACACACTGTCCTGTCTTAAAAGGGGACAGTGAGAGCCAGGTTCCATGGGGATTTAATACTGGCTGAATTTGTCGAGGTCTTACTTGTGGCAGGAAGCACTTCACATGTATTAACTAATTTAATCCTCACAAAACCCCATGAGAAAGGCACTTCATTATCCCCATTTTATAGATGGGGAAAATGAGGCACAGAGAGGTTGAGGAACTTAGTGAAGGCCACACAGCTCCAGAGTGGCAGAGCTGGGATTCAGACCCAAGTGGTCTGGCTCCATAACCTGTTATTTTAATTACTGTGCTCTGTGGGCTCTTGTGACTGGATCTGGATACTGGGTAGGGTTGGAAATGCCTGCCAGGCAGCAAAGGGCAGACTCCCTTGAGTCCAAGAGGGGTGGGGTTGCAGGTGCTTTGGAGATCTATTAGGATGGTTCCCTCTTGATCTCAGTGTCTCTCCCCTCTCTAAGGATCACACAGAATCAGCAGCTTAGAGACCAAGACAGATTCAGCATGCTCTCCCTCCCTGCCCTCAGCCCCTTGCCATTCTTATGCAGGTCCAGCATTCCATGGTTGACACCTGTGAGTTTCCATGTGGCCATCAGAGCTGCTCTGGTTGTGTGTTGGGCTGAACAAAAGTACCAGGAATGAATGACCTCTAGGAGACCAGCTCCGTGGGGTGGGATAACTCCAAAGTGAGTGTCCACACTGTCTCCCAGTGTTGCCCAGCTTTGCCCAGCAGGACTGGGCACTAGTTGCCTGCAGTGCCACAGCACTGTCCTGGCTTGATAACGTACCCTTTGTTGACTTCTTTCTTCTCTCTTTGCATTTCTCCATTCCTCACACGATGCTTCCTGGAATCATGTCCAAATGAAACACCTGTACTCTAATTCTTGTCTCAGATCTGCTTCTGGGGGATCCCAAATTGAGACATCAAGAGTAGCTGGAATCTGCCACCTCATTAGCAAAGTTCCTGGGAGCCAGTGACATGGAAGACCCCCTCTTTCCTCCTCTCGGTTTCTGAGCCTCAGAAGATGGACTGTGAGGCTTCACTGAGCTCGGACTGGACAGAATTCCCTTGGCCTCTGGCTCCTCACCCTGCTGCCCTGGTTAGCACCCTGGGGCTCCAGGACCACGTGTGTGTGAACAATTGCGGATGGTGGGTGAGTGAGGAGGAATTTGGCCCCGGGCGCTTGATGAATGGAGAGCGGTGGAGGTCAGCACCTCTGGGATGGGAAGGCAGCGGCAACCCTCTTGGCCGCTGACCCAGAAAAGATCCGGGGGAAGAGTCGAACAGTTTGGGCTGTGATGCTCTCCTGACCGCAGCATTTCTGCCGTGCTTCTGTTTTGACCAGTTTGATTGGAAAACACAGGGAGGCTAAAACTCAGATGCTTCTGCCACAGGGCTGATGGGCAGAGCTGGACCTGTTCAGGCTTGTTAGGATCAATTCTGTGGTTGGAACGTGTGGGGACATGGTGCATAGAGGGTTGGATCGAATGCTGTCTGCAGCAGACATCACTGGCGCCTACCCACGGCCGTGACCCCCTGTTAACTGCTAGAATAACGTTTTGTTTAGGAGGTGATGGGCCCAGCTCCAGAGAGGGATCCTGATTGGTCCAAACCGATGTATCACTCACTTCCCTCTTTTCCAGTGATTGGTGTAGAAGTGGCCACGTGACCAGGTGCTAGCCCATGAGATAGAACCGAGCCTGTGTACTGGGGCAGGTTTAACTAATTCTCTCCCTAAGAGAGGAGTCTAGGAGGAGAAAATCCTCTTCTGTTCCCATCTTTCCTGTTTGGATGCAGACCCTGAGGACCTGACCAGCCAGAGCTGCATAGCTATGGTGCCGCGGGCGAGGGAGACCTTGCCAGCACGCCGAGGAGGGCAGACGGGGAGCTGGAAGGAATCCTAGGTCCCTCATGACGCAATTGAGTCTCTTCAGCAGCCTGGCCACCGCCCACCTCCGAGTTTCTCGTTAAGTAAATAACACATGTCCTTATGGCTTAAGCCGCTTTGAGTGGGTTTTTCTGTTATTTCAGCCAAATGCGTGCTGATGGATAAGGTCACTATTCTCGAGAAGTCTTTCTGGGGAATTCTTTAATATTTTAACACTTGATCCAGGACTTGCTTTTGAACTCTCGGCACTTCACTACCTTAGAGCATACTTACATTTTGTGCCTGTGATTCAGTCAGTGCAGTGAGTCCTGGCCTCAAAGGTCCTTACTGGCACTAGGTTCGTTTCTCCTCCGTTACCTGCCTCTTACCACACAACGTTTTAATCTGTACTAGTTGAAAATCTTGTGGTTGCCATTAAGAGAAACCGACTGTAACTGGCTAAATACATAAGTAAATTCTATCTACCTATCTATGTATCAGTGTATCTATCTGTCATCTATCGTTTATCATCTGTCTATAGAAAAACAGTCAAATAATTTATTGACTCAACAATGAAAAAATCAAGGCACAAATCTCGTGTTGCAGCTTCAGGCATAGCTGAATCCAGGGGCTCAAACAATAACACTGGGAATGTCCTTTCTGGCTCCTGGTGTTGCTGGCTTCTTTTGGCTGTGTTTCTGCACAGGTTTTCCTCATGAGGTATCAGGATGGCTGCTGATGTTCCCAGCCTTGCATGCTCCCAGTCGCCCAGCTGTGCACTCCCAGTGGAAAGAGAACAGCTGTTGCTTAATAGATTAATCATTCCTCTCATAATTTCGTCTAAGGGGTCCCCCTCAGGGCATGTGTCCGTCCCAGAACCACTTATTATTGTGCTCAGGAGGATAGAAAATGCCGAGGCAGGAGCAACCTTAGGTCACATGCTGGGGTGGCAGCCAATCTCCCCGAACGCCAAGGGCCAGGAACAGGGCGGAGGATGGTTCCTCAAAGGAAAGCTGGGCAAGATGAACAGAAGAAGGAGGACTGGAGCCCAGGCAGGCAAAAACAACAGATGTCTCCTCACAGTCTAAGGTATTTTGGGAGGAGAGGAGACACTGCAGATTTCCTCTAGTTTCTTTTTTTAATTGCTAGTTGTAGAAACTTTTGTTAAAAAACCTTACACGTGAGGCTAACATGTTAAGGAGAAGGAGGTGCTGCTTCTCAGGTTGGCGCTGCGGGGAGGGGTGTGGTGGCTTCTCCTCTGTGTGGAGCGGTGGCGCAATGCTGCTTCGAGTGTGGCCCCGGGACTGCAGCAACAGCATCTGGAGACCCTTTAGAAATGCAGGTCCTCAGGCCTTGCCCTGGACCCACGCAACTAGAAACTCTGCAGGTGGGGCGCAGGACTCTGTGTTTCAGCAAGCCCTCCAGGTGATGCTGAGCACGCTGGAGTTTGAGAACCACTGCAGCGGTGAAGATAAAGGTGAACCTCTGTTGGTCTGGTTGTTGGTTCATGGCCTGTCCATATGGTTGTTTACCCTACCTGTCCCTTTGGTGAGTTATGCTAATTTCTATGGCTGCCATATCAAATTGCCACAAATCTGGTGGCTTAACAAAACACAAATTTATTATTTTGCAATTCTGGAGGCCGGAATTCAGAAACCAAGTTTTTGGGAGGGCCATGCTCCCTCCAGAGGCTCCAGTGGAGGCTCCTTCCTTGCCTCTTCCAGCTCCTGGTGGCTTCTGGCAGTCCTTGGCCTTCCTTGGCTTGCAGTTGCCTCGCTCCTGTCTCTGCCTCTGCCGTCACATGGCTGTTTTCCGTGTGTGTGTGTGTGTGTGTGTGTGTGTGTATGTATCTGTGTCCCGCTCCTCTTCTCATAAGGACCCCAGTCATTGAATTTAATGTTTATTGGCTGGGAATTCATCAGGAAAATTCCATGATCAGGAATTCTCTATTACAGATATTTGTCTCAAAAAAAAGATAAGTGAAAAGTGATAAAAGCAAAAAGTTATTTTTTTTCAAGAAGATATTCTTAGAAGAGGATATTTAAGAAATCAACTGACCAGTGCAGTATGACCTCATCTTAGCTAATGACATCTGCCAAGGCTCTCTTTTCTGGGCGGACATGAGTTTTGAGGGGAAAGGGCCACTGTGCAACCTACTGCATGAGTGACCTTCCATAGTCCAAGAAACGTGGGGTTTTTGGACTACGTTGAGCTCTAAGTACTGGAACTCCAGAGCTTACTTTGGTCCACACAGGAAAACTTGAGCACATTTGTCTTAATAAAAATGATGTGAATAATCTGGCACATTGATATTGCCCATGTCCCAGTGGTTTTTGAAACATATTTTTTAGTGGTGGAATTCTTTTCTCCCCCTAAGAAATATTATGCAGGAACATAGGCTAGAAAACATAGCCGCTCTGATTGGAACCAGGGTAGAAGCTTGCTAAGGCATATTTTTTAAATTCTAGGATTTCACAGAACAGAGTTTGAAAGCAATTGCTTATACATCTTTTTCTTTAAATTAAAAAAAACCCCAGAGGCTTACAATCTTCATACTGATCCCTATTAATACTTTGAAAAATGCTTGTACTTGGTAAAAACAGTTCAAATAGTAAAGTTACAAAATAAAACTTCTTTTGTGTCCCCACCAGAACTCAGTCTTTTGCTTTGAAAATACCACCTCTCCATAATTCTAGAAAAATATATGCACAAACCAGTCTGTGTATGGGTGTGTGTTTGTAAAATCTATGTGAAGAAAGGCACAGTATACATACTGTTTTGCACTTTGATATAAAATATTTAGTTTATATTCTAGAACTTTCCACACGTATGCACATATAGATCTACCTTATCCTTTGTAATAGCTGTGTAATAGTCATTGTCTTCATATATTATAATTTATTTAGAAAATCTCTCCATTGACGGGTGTTTATGTTGTTTCTAGTTTTTTTCGTCATTATAAACAATGCTGATGTGAGCATCTTTGCCTTTCCTTTGTGTTATCACCATCTCACGGTTCTTTGCTTAGATTCTTTTGTTTAATTCTTTTTGGAGCTCTCCAGTAGAGTGTGTCCATTTGAAGAAGATAGAAGTTTGAAAGTGAGGTGGCAGTCCCATATTACAGTCAGTTGATTTCTTAAATATCCTCTTCTAAGAATATCTTCTTGAAAAAAAATAACTTTTTGCTTTTATCACTTTTCACTTACCTTTTTTTTTTGAGATGAGTATCTGTAATAGAGAATTCCTGATCATGGAATTTTCCTGATGAATTCCCAGCCAATAAACATCTCCTGATTAGCTGAATTATAAATTGGCATTGGGAGAAAGTCCTAGGCATAAATATAGAATTGACACCTGCTTGCCAGACAGACAAGGATGTGCTGTAAATATTGGGACAGGGTTAAATGTGCAAAGTCACATTGTGCATTTTTTTCTCTCTTATAAGTGTATAAATAGCCCCCATGTTGTTCCTAAGGACCCAAGCCTGACTTGTTTGGGCAATTAATTAACTGAGGTGTTCGGTGAAATGGCTATGTTGTTCTTTTCTGTTTTTAGCTCTGGCAAAAGCATTATTATGGACTCTTCTAGCTAATGAGAAGATCTTCCTGATGAATGTTACTTTGGTATAAAAAGCTCTAGCCTGGAGAAGTTGGGAAAATAATTTTTCTCCCAAGAGTCCCAACTTCCTGATCTGTGAAATGGGTTGGTCGGATCAGATGGTCTTCAAGACCTTTCCAGTTCAGCGATTCCATACCTCTTTGAGTGTCATAGTGGCCTGTATATGTGTCTCTGACGTCCCTGGCTGGGGTTTTTTTTTTCCCCAGGTAGGTCAGTGTGTTAATCTTGGCAAAGGGGACTTATCCAGGCCAGGACTAGGATTTTTTAACTCACCCCAGTGTCTGAAACAAAGTGATTACTGGGCCCTCGGCAGCCATGTAGAAGTAGGTTTGGATGTGTGTAGCACAGAAAACCAAAATAATAAGGGATTATACAGGATAGAAGTTAATTTCCATCTCTCACTACTAATGTGGTGGCTCCATGATGTCAAAAAGACCCAAGATCCTTCTAGTTTCTGCTTTGCCATCTTTGGCTTGTGACTTCCATCGTCATGGTCACCTCATTGTTGAAGGTGGCTCCCAGAGTTCTGGCCATCATCTCCACCTTCCAGGCAGACCTTGGAGGAAGCAGATGTCCCAATAGCTGTTTTGACTGTCTTCAAGCTGTCCTCTGAGAAGTCCCACCCCATGTGACTGATATCCCATGCTTTTACTTATATCTCATTGACCAGAACATAGTCAGTGGCCACACTTAGCTGCAAGGAAGGACAGAAAAGGGAATTTTCAGCTGCGTCAGATGAACTTGGGGTTCACTTCTTAACAAGGAAGGGGTGGATGGATGTTGGCATAGGCAGTTGAAAGTATCTTTTGGGACCAGGATTTGGCCATTTAGTCTGAATCAAAGCAGACTTTTCCACGGATAGGCTTGAGACTTCTCCCGTTGATTGGGCTCAGGGATGTAGAGCTTCTCAGCCACTGCTGAACTGATAATGCTTTATGCTAAGGATCCTCTTCCTGGAGCCTGAATCTCCAGGTCAGCGGATTCTGTCTTATTCAACTGCCTCCCCATAGAGCCTGGCATGGTGCTGGCCCATAGCAGCCATTTCGTGAGCTCCTGTGGTCTGATCATGGAATTTTTTGCTGATTTTATAGGGGATAGGAATTTCTCTTACTGGCTTCTTCTTATGAAGATGTGTATAAGGGTTTATCTTTCCCACTAGACACCAAAAGTTTGCTGTAGTCAGGGATGTAGATCTTTTTCCTGGGACTCTCGTAGCACAGCTCCTGGCAGGCAGTTGGTCTTTGTAAATATTTCCTGGATTATATTCTCTTTGGGGGCAAGTGGCTGTGGCCAGGGATAGTGCTGGGCTGTGTGTGAGGTGATGAAGTTCATACTTTTTGCATCCTCCTCTTGTATCTTTGCCTTTCCCCACTTCCTGACTCTTTGCTTTTCCTGATCACACAATTCTTGTTGCTCCTGTTGAAAATGTGCCATCCTGTGACTCCACTGCAAAGGACCCAACCCAATATTTTCCATGGCACTTCCTCCCAACCTAGTGACTCAGCCCTGTGAACTAGAGAAGGTGAGTTTTCCCCGTCACCTCCTGCTGAAACCAACTCATGATAGACTGCACAGTGGTTCTCCATGTGGGGTCCTGCACTGGCCGCATTGGCACTTCTCGGAAGCCTGTTAGAAATGCACACTCTCAGGCCCCACCTACCGAGTCAGGTGGGACCCAATGATCGTGTTGTACCAACCCCCCGGGTCCCTTCAGATTCTGAGCCTTGCTCAGGAATCTGTATTTTCAGCAAGCAATACAAGTGATTCTGATGAAGGGGGTTCAGGAGCCACAATCCAAGAGATGTCCTCTGTTCAAGATGGGATCAGATAGGTCCTTGCGCTGTTCATGAGAAGGTTCTGTGTGTCACCAGACACCAGGATGCACCTAAAATGATAACACCTCCAGATGGAGTTCTCTGCTCACTGGGAGACAAGGCTCTTCCTCTATGCCCTATCTCTTCCCTTGTTTAATATTCCAATTGCTTTATCTTAGGGTGCAGGCTGTTGTGGGGATAAACAGAGTGTGGGGAGAGCTGAGGGGGCATTGTGAACAATGTGGTGGTGAGGAGGGGGTTGAACTGACAGATCTCTTTCCAGTGTATTCTTTGCAGCTGATCCTGCTCCTAGAGCCTGTAGCATCATGGGATTGATGAATATTCCTAAGCCTCTGCATGCTAGTTTGGCTTCCTTCTTAACTATGATCCCCCAATTCCAGGGAGCTGTACTACAGCTGCCACTCACGGGTGGTCATGGTGGGCTCTGGATGGTGGTGCCCCGGGAGAGGCTACATTTGCATTTCTCACCTATACGGTAAGGGGCTTGTGGGAAGTTCAACCCAGGTCAGGCAGCAAATAAAGACAGAGTCCACAAACTCTCACATAATGTCCTGCCAAAGCTGGGACTAGCCTGGGAGTGCCAAATTGTGACTTGGAACCTCCAAACTATATCTTAAATGCTGTACTTCTCTTCACCTCCATGAATCCCACCTTTGTCCCGGCTACTGTCATCCCTCCCTCTTCCTTCCAGCTGACCCATTATCCACCCGTGGATCCATGGAGGCTCTTGCTGCTGGATTTTTTTTAAGCTGAAGTGAAATTTACATAACATAAAATTAACTGCTTTAAACTGAACCATTCAGTGTTACTTAATACATTCACAACATTGTGCAACCACCATCTCTACCTACTTCCGAAACACTTTCATCCCCCAAAAGGAAACCCCATACCCGTTGAGCAGCCACTCCCTAATCCTCTTCCCCAGCCCCAGCAATCACTGATCTGCTGTCGGTCTTTATGGTCTGGCCAAGTTTGGGTATTTTATGTAAAGGAAATCATACAAATATGTGCCCCTTTGCGTCTGGCTTCTTTCACATAACAACGGTTTTGAGGTCTATGTTGTAATGTTTATCAGCACTTCAGTCCTTTTTTTTTTTTCCTTTTTTTGAGACAGAGTCTTGCCCTGTTGCCCAGGCTGGAGTGCAGTGGCACAATCTTGGCTCGCTGCAATCTCTGTCTCCTGGGTTCAAGCGATCCTCCTGCCTCAGCCTCCTGACTAGCTGGGGCCACAGGCGTCCACCACCATGCCTGGCTAATTTTGTATTTTTAGTAGAGACAGGATTTCATCATGTTGGCCAGGCTGGCCTCAAACTCCTGACCTCAAGTGATCCGCCCACCTTAGCCTTCCAAAGTGCTGGGATTACAGGCATGAGCCACTGTGCCAGGCCAGCACTTCATTCCTTTTAATAGTTGATTTTTTTTTTTTTTTGGAGACAGAGTCTCTGTTGCCCAGGATAGAGTGCAGTGGTGCAATCTTGGCTCACTGCAACCCCTTCTTCCCAGGTTCAAGTGATTCTTGTGCCTCAACCTCCTGAGTAGCTGGAATTACAGGTGCACACCACCACATCCAGCTATTTTTTTTTTTTTTTTTTTCAGTAGAGACAGGATTTTGCCATGTTAGCCAGGCTGGTCTCAAACTCCTGACCTCAAGTGATCCACGTGCCTTGGCCTCCCAAAGTGTTGGGATTACAGGTGTGAGCCACCGCTCCCAGTCAGTTCCTTTTTATAGTTGAACCCTATTCCATTGTCGGGGTAGACCACATTCTGCTTATCAGTTATAAGCTTATCTGTCATCCGTTAATGGACACATGAGACTGGTGGAGTCCTTTACAGAGGCCGTTGCATCATGTCTGTTGTCTGTGTTCGGTGCTACCTTAGAGCCTCCCCGCTGCTGCCACTGGAAGAGAGTCCTGGTTCCCCAGGCCAGCTGCAGAAGCCCATCCAGCCTGGTCCCACCTGATGTATCCTGCACCGCTTCAAGCTGTCAGCGCCACCCTTCCTGGCCACTTACCCTGGCTTCTCTGTCTTTTGAAAAGCTGAGCTCTTTGCCCTCAGGGCCTTCGATAGGCTCTTTCCTTTTCCATATTTTCATGGCTATCAGAACTTGGGTCTTTCCAAAAGCAGACCCCAAGACAAGGATTTGGGTACCTGTAGTGCATTGCAGACAAGATGATGAGGGAGCAGGAGTGGAGACAGGAGAGGGAGGAAAGACAAGCACAGGTGTGTGAGTGAGCGAGCAGGTCACTGCTGTGGGCAGCTGGGGCTCAGGCCCCACTGAATGTCCTACAGAGGCAAGAAGGAGCTGGGATATTGATCCACTGACCCTCCTCGCTTCTCTCTTTGGGTGCTACCCAGAGGTATCGACTCGCTGGCACTGCCAGCATCAGGCTGAGAATGCTCAGCATGTGGCCAGAGAGAGAGCCCAGGTAGAGAGAGGTAGGTGTTCCAGGTTGTCAGCATCCTGGGGCCGTCACCAGTGCCGCAGGTGACCTCCAGGGGGCACCAAGGGGCCGTGGCTTTGCTGCTGCCGCTGGCTCACCCAGATCCTTCAGCTGTGACGTCAATGTTCTCACTTCAGACAGGCTTTCCTGCACCGCCCCAGCCCGAGCAGGCCTCCCCTGTTCCTGTTCTCTCTCCTACGACCCTGTTCCTCTCCTTCCTAGATGTGATAACTTGCCAGGATAAGTTGGCAAACTTTTTTATTTTTATTTTTTGAGAAGGGCCTCACTCTGTTGCCCAGGCTGGAGTGCAGCGGCGTGATCTCTGCTCATTGCAACCTCTGCCTCCTGGGTTCAGGCAATTCTCGTGCCTCAGCCTCTTGAGTAGCTGGGATTACAGGCACCCGCCACCACGCCCGGCTAATTTTTTTTTTTTTGAGACAGAGTCTCACTCTATTGCCCGGGCTGGAGTGCAGTGGCATAATCTTGGCTCACTACAACCTCTGCTTCCCGGGTTCCAGTGATTCTCCTGCCTCAGCCTCCCAGGTAGCCGGGATTACCAGCACCTGCCACCATGCCCAGCTAATTTTTGTATTTTTAGTAGAGACGGGGTTTCACCATGTTAGCCAGGCTGGTCTCGAACTCCTGACCTCAGGTGATCTGCCTGCCTCAGCCTCCCAAAGTGCTGGGATTACAGGTGTGAGCCACCATGCTTAGCCACGTTGGCATACTTAAAGTTGCATTTGCCTCCTGGGTGGTGAACTTCACAGCACCAGCATGATATTTGCAGGCAGCGGCATCCCTTGTGCTTGGTGCTGTTGTGGTACATGGTGGATGCTTGGTTGATGGTGTTGAATGAACAGACCAGGGCTCCTCTGCTGTCATGGCCTCCTCCCTGGTTCCTCAGAGGGGCCGTGACTTCAGGAGCAGACTCGATGTCCCACGACAAAGTCTTTAGTGTATGTCACCAGAGAATGTCACAGAAGCCCAAGATCCAGGGAGTATAGAGCAGCTGTGCTCATTTATTTTTCGAAACCAGACTTGGTTGTATTTGGATTTTGTAGTTCCTCCTCTTCTCCTCTTTTTTTTTTTTTTTTTCGTAAAGGGCCTGACTTCTGAGCACAAAGATGTTGGGGGAATTTCTGGGAGGTTATTGCATATTTTCTCTCAAGCGGTCGCCTCTGTTTGTCAAAACAGTCTCAGATGTGGGCTTTGCTTTCTCTGCTGTGTGTAATTTGGTTTTCTTTCCCTGTTTCTTTTTCTTTAAGCTTTGGGCTTTCCTGCTGAAGTTAATTCCTGGGAGCATTAGGTGTTGATTTTGTATTTGCTCATTTATTGCAGTGCATTGAAATGGCTATTTTGATAAGTCGGGTGCTTCTGTTTTCTGGGCTCGATTTTTGAGAAACATTTTGTTCAGAAAGGTCCAAAGGCCAGAGAAATGCACGGAAGAAAAGGATGAGAAAAGTTGATCAGTGACAGGTGGGGTGGTCAGCGCAGATGTTTCACCCACGTGGGACGTTTCACAGACCTGTATTGATGTATTTCCTCTCAAAACCCTGGCTGTTTGTATTTAAAAGTGTTGAGAATAATGAGAAAGAAGGGAATCAGGGTATTGTTAGGAGACAGGGGAGGTGAAGCAGATGGTAGGCCTGAA
This sequence comes from Trachypithecus francoisi, assembly GCF_009764315.1. Lineage (NCBI taxonomy): Eukaryota > Metazoa > Chordata > Mammalia > Primates > Cercopithecidae > Trachypithecus > Trachypithecus francoisi. The sequence goes on along the minus strand of NW_022681456.1, from coordinate 7,916,994 downwards.
GGAGATGCATTTATTCCTTTGTTAAGAAAAGATCAGCAGAACCCCACACCATCCCAGTCTCTGACGTGGTGCCTGGAATAGAAGATGAAAGATGTCCTCAAAAGATTTACATTCTCTAGAGGGAGACTGAATTTCAGTCCAATATGGTAACTATTATGGTAACAACGTGTTCAGGGAGAGCATGGTGGGGGGTGGGGTGGGGCAGAATTGAGATGCTTGGTATGGGAAGGTCAAGGAAGGCTTCCTGGAGGAGTTGATGGATGGGCAATTCAGTTTTGGGATGGGGAGAGAGAAAGAGAAAGAAAGAAAGATGAGATGAAGTCCCAGGCTTAGAAACTGTTAGGGAGGAGTGAGATTTTGTGGTGTGGATGAGTAGCCAGGCCAGGGGGTTCTGTGATGTTCTGATTTGTTCTGGCATGTATTCCCAAGGATAGGGCTAAGGCTCTCTGGCCTTTGGGATTGAACTATAGTCATAGTCAGGATTCTTTTGGTTGCAGGAAACAGAAACTTAAGTCAAACGGCTTTAAGAAAAAAATTCCCATTTGGTTTCTGTAAAGGAAAAGTTTAGGGTTTCTGGCTTCAGGAATGGTTGGATCCTGGAACTCAGGGAGTTCCACTGGATCCTGGTCTCTTTCTTTCTGTCTCTTGGCTTTGTATTTGTCTGTGTTTGTTCTCAGGTCATCTTCTCATAGTGATTAGATGACTGTCTTTTGTTTTAGCCAACATCCTTGCCTTTCCATAGGCCCAACAGCATGGTATGCGTCTTCCCTGATGGCACTAGTGTCCCAGAATTGAGTGTGGCAGCCCAGGGACACTCATGTGAATGCAGAAGGTAGAGGTAAGGCAGGGCCACCCTCTGCTCATCCTCCTGGCGAGCACTGCTGTGGAGGTGCCCGGCTTTCACGAGATGGTGTTACCGAGGCCCCATGCCTGCTCATGGCTTCAAGGGGTAGGATGCCGCAGGCATTGGTGCAGTAGGAGTGATCTGTATAGCTTTTTCTTGATAGTTGTGGCTTCCTTATTGCAGTGGCTTCCAGAGGGTGGTGGTGGTGGTGGCATGATTTTGGAGCTAGCAGCTGTGGTGACAACACCCCAATTCAGCTGGTGGCATCCTCACCTTACAAGAGAAAACAGCTCCCTTGGTGCCCTGGATCTGCCATGCGACTTGCAGGGTCGTTTCCGGAACGTTGACCTATAGAGGTGATTCCTTGCACCTTCTGGTGATTCTGTAAGGACTTCACCCCTGGGAAAAACAACTCTGCTTCACCGAACTGGAGTGGATTCTGTTCTCTGCAACAAAACCCTGCCTAACACACTGAGTGTCTCTGGGCTATGGCTGTCACCCTGGGGTGAGGGAGTGAAACTGGGGCTGGTTTTGGCCCAAGTCCCTGTCATTTCCATGACATCTGTGGTAGAACAGCCCTCACAGAAGTGCTATTTGGGTTAATGGCATGTTCCTAGCTGTCTCCTTCCTTTTGACAGGTCTGTTATTAGAGCTGACATCTTACTGGGGCTCAGTAGTGCATTTTATGGACCCTGCTAAGCTACCTTACAAGTAAGGCCTGATCTGTGGGCAGTTTGAAAAAGCAGAAACAAAGACAAACCCACATGAGCAAAACTTCTGGCCTCAGATGGCCTGGAGTCAGAGGGTAGGAATGAGTCCCAGATACCCCAGCATTGACCTCTTGGTTCAAGTAGAACTTCTTAAAAAAGACATGCACCTTACTCTTAGACAGGCATGCTCCTAGGGAATGGAATGCAGAGCATTTCAGCTCCAACGCTACTTTCTGGACCCCCATCTCTCTTCTGGACTGTGTCCGGTTTCCAGGTGTGAGCTCCCTGTGTCCCCTAAGTTTTGTGTTCATGGAGCTTACTGCAGTGTGTGATTATGGACTGTATGGTGGGATTAGTTGGTAAATGTCTGCTGCTTTTACTAGGCTGCTAGGCTGGAAGCTCCAAAATGCCAGGCCCTCATCCCACGCCTGACGGAGAGCACGTGCTCGATGCACAGTTGTTGAATGAGTGATCAGTGAGTGAATGGGTGGGCGTGAAAGTCTCCAGAGCTCCAGAAGTGAGTGAACAGTGGTGGGCCGGGGTAGGGTGAGTACCTCCTTTAAAACAAAGATTCTTAACCCATTTTGTGCCACGGATCCTTTTAGGAGTTAGATGAAGTTGTCTCAGAAAAGCGTCTTTTAAATGCATATCAAAAAATACAGAGGATGACAAAAGAAACCAATTTTGTTGAACTCCAGGTATTGAAATATGAGGAAAAAGAAATTTGAGATATGGTAATTTGCTTTTCCGGAAAAAGAAATTTGAGATATGGTAATTTGCTTTTCCAGTGAACTTAAATACCAAGAAACAGTGGGGTATAAAATAGGCATCATTCTGAGGTCATGGTGAGCGTAAATGATATTTTGAGATCTGAAAAAATGGGAATGGGATATAAAAATACCTGTGATTCTCTTGGAGGCAAGATCACAGGTCCTGCTGACACACATAGGTTTGCTGCTTCAGTTTGTGATGCTCTATTTCAGCTGGGGTTTCATGATGTGAGTGTTTTCCATGCATATTCATGGACCCCTGAATTCTGTTCACTCACCCCAGGCCCCGGACCCCCTGTTTAAAGGAATGTTGTCAGGACTCATCTGGATGTGACTCATGGCTCGAGATTCCCTCTTCCCTCTCACTCTCCTTTCTGTACGACAGTGGGTTTCCACTATCACCTTCTGTTGAGCCTTCAGAGGAAGCATGGTTCCACTGGCACCTTGTTGAACCTTCAGAGGAAGCGTGGTTCTGCTGGCACCTGGGTTTTGGACTTCTGGTCTCCAGGGCCATGAGAGAGTATGTTTCTGCTGCTAGAAGCCATCCAGTCCATGGCAATTTGTCATGGCACCCCTAGGAAACTAACACCGTTTCTAAAGCTCTCCTTGCTACAGATGTATGAATAAAGTTCGATGACCAACATGTATAAGTCTTCTTAGCACTGGCCACACTTGATGTATCTATGGTCCACCTGTTCAAGGGAGGTCTCCTTCCTGCAAATGAAATCAGACTATAAGGCAGACCTGTGGGGAGCATGGCAGGTCCACTCAGTTCTGTTTTGAAGTTCTGTCCCAGCAGGTAGCAGGTCCTCCAAAGATTTGTTGTGAATGAATAGAATAACAATGAATATTTTCTGAGATACTTAACTATAAGCCAAGTCCTGTTCTAAAATACCATAGGAGGGCTCCCTTTTTAATCCTCACATCAACGCCATGAACCCAGTCCCAGTGTCACCCCCATTTTAAAGAATTTTGAGATAGGGTCTCACTTTGTTGTCCAGGCTGGAGTTTAGTGGTGTGATCATAGCTCACTGTAGCCTCAACCTCCTGGGCTCAAGCAATCCTCCTGCCTCAGCCTTCTGAGTAGCTGAGACTAGAGGTATGCACCACCCTGCCCAGCTAATTTGTTTTATTTTTAGTAGAGATAAGGTCTTGCTATGTTTTCCAGGCTGATCTTGAACTCCTGAACTCAAGCAATCCTCCCACCTCATTCTCCGAATATCATTCCCATTTTATCCTCGAGGAAACTGAGACCCAGAGAGATTGAGTGATTTGTTCCAAATCAAATAGCCTATCAGTGGCAGAACCTGGCCTTGAGCCTAGTTGAACCACTCCAGAACTAAGCTCACTCTAGGTGGAGTTGCATACTCCTGACCTCAAGTGATCCGCCCGCCTCAGCCTCTCAAAGTGGTGGGACTACAGGCGTAAGCCACCATGCCCAGCCACAAAAGTATATTGAGTGGTGTTGAGGTTTTGAGTACAAATGAGTCTATCACCCAGGTAGGGAGCGTAATACCCAATGGGTGGTTTTTCCAGCCCTTCCCCCCCATCCCTCTCCCGTCATAGTCCCCAGTGTCTGTTGTTCCCATCTTTGTGTCTGTGAGTACCTGTTTAGCTCCCACTTCTAAATGTAACCATGCAGTATTTGGTTTTCTGTTTCTGCAGGCCTGAACGAATGCAGACCTGCAGATGTAACTAGAACATATGTCTCACCCTGAATGGAAGCCCCATACCTATTAGCAGTCACCCCCAACCCTCCCTTTCCCCCACCCCCTGCCCACCACCAACCTCCTTCCTGTCTCTCTGAGTTTGCCTATTCGGGACATTTCTCATCAATGGATTCACACGCAATGCAACCTTTTGTGTCTGGCTTCTTTCACTTAGCATGACGTTTTTGAGGTTCACCCACATTGTAGCCTGTGTCGGAATGTCATTCTTTTTATTGCTGAATCATATTCTATTGTATGAATATGATACGTTTTGTATATTCATTGGTTGATGGACATGTGGGTTGTTTGATTTTTTGGCTATTGTAAATAATGTTGCCATGGACATGAGTGTGTACATTTTTTGCCCGAACACCCATTTTCAGTTCCCTTGGGTCTATGCTAAGGAGTGGAATTGCTGGGTGACAGGGCAGCTCCATCTTCAACTTATTGGGGAGCCTCAGTGCTTCTGGAGTGAGAGCAGAAGTGGGCGTGAGGCATGACCATGCTATGGGGAGAGGATGGCACATCCCTGGGCAATGCTGGCCCCTCAGGGAGCTGCTTCTGCCAAACCAGCTTCCGGCCTGGGGACCCAGGGCCCAGACCCCGCTGACGTGGGGCCTCGCTTTCCTAGGCTGCATCTTCCCCAGTGTTCCCTGTCCAACACCTCCTCTTGGCCACTGTCACGGGTATACACCCAAGGGAACTGAAGGTCGGTGTCTGGACAAAAATATTACCAGCCAACTGCCAGTGAAGTGGTTCCGAGTGGGCTGGCTTGTGGTTAGGAGACCTTCCTCCCCTCCCCAGAGAAAGGTCAGCTCATTCATATGACAGTGAGATCCCCTTGAACAAGCCTTCAAAGCCACCTGAAGGGATGATGGCTTGTCCTCATCTAAGCAGCCATTGCAGGATGGCTTTAAAATGAAAATTCCCTCCTAGATTAGAGTTGCTGGTGGCAGCTCCTGAGCCACTGAAAGAAGCGTGGTGGGATGGAGGTGTCTGGCCAGGAGCCTTGAGGCCAGCCCTGCCCCCGCCATCTGCGTGAATTCACTTCCCTCTCTTGGCTCCTCCCTCAGTTTCCCCATTTGTGCAATGGGGGGATGGAGCTGGGCAACTCTTTCCCAGACATCAGTAAGCACCGGCCCTCTCTGCTAGTTTTTCACTTAAAAGTATTTACTCAGGACGACAGCAGTTCTGAATTACTAGCCCCAGTGGAAAGCCTGTATCCCTGGAAATAATCCGAAGGCAACAACAAAAGTACTTTTGTTGGTTTCCTTTCGTTTTGTTGGTTGTTATTTTTCCTTTCACTTGGTTTCTTTTCAGAATCATTTTATAAAAAAAGGGCAATGTTGAAAATCAAGAACGCTTCCTTGTTCCCAGACCCACCCCCAGCCAGCCCCCCCGCTGCTGTTCAGGAGGGAGGAAAATGACTTGCTACTCTCTCCCCCACCATGCCTGCCAGGAAAAGACACCCCACCATCAGGCAACTCTTGCCCCTCCCGTCCACCCCTCTGCGTTGATTCTGGTCACAGGTGGCTGAGGTAGGAACGGTTGGGATCAGGTTGGAGTTCTGTCTGTGAAGAGCGCGTTGCCCTCTGACTCCTGGGACAGGCAGGACCCACGATGGGGAGCTTCGATGCAGTTCTGTGTAGCTAGACTTGGAGGGGCAGCAGCTGCTGTCCCTGCAGGAACCAGTGTCAGCCCTAGCTGTTTTCATCTGTGGAGTGTTTGATGAGTTCTAGCACCCCGGCCCCTTGCTCATACAGAATGTCGGGGGACGGGGGGACTTAGCCCTGGAAACAGGCCTGGCAGTGTTGGTTCTTCTGCCAGATGGGCAGATAGCCCAGGCAGTGCTGGGGGAGTGCTGGGCAGATGCCCCAGACCCTTGCAGTCTCTGGCTTGTCCCACATCACATCCTCGCAGGTGTCCCATGCTTGTCCCACTACCCCGTACCCCAGCAGTCCTCCAAGGTCCAGGCTCTGAAATGGGGTCATGAGCTCCCAGGTCGGGCCTCCTTTGGGATCAGGCCACCCGGCATCTCTGCGGCCAGATGCAGGCTGGGATAGTGACAATAACAAGGACCATTTTAACACAAAACGGGACCCTCGTGTGCTTCTTCCACTGGCAGGATGGGCAGAGCCATTCCACTGACCAGTGGGGATCAATCTGGGCCCTGGCAGTGACTGGCTCTGCCTCTCCTGTGATCCTGCTGGCTTTCTGCTTCATGACAACGAGAGCTCTCAGTATTGACTGGACTGGAGGTCGCTCTGTGCTGAGGAGAATGTCAAGCCCGTTAGATCATAAAAACCGGCTTGCTGTCAGTGTGAGCTTGGCTGGTGGCTCCTCCTTTCCCCGCCTTCCCTGCTACAGGGAACTCAAGCCGGTTTTGGGTTAGGGAGCAAGTTGACCCATGTAAATAATGCATAGGATTATGAATATGAATAGGGGACTCGCTCGGTTCTGAGGAAGTCAGCTTCCTGGGCTGTGTCTGTCATCCTGTTTATTAACACGCCGTCCCCACTTAGATGCCGTGTTTTGAAACAGTGTGCCGGTGTTATGATTGTGATGACTATTATTATTTGTGCAGCGGCATTTGGAAGCCCTTATTAAGTGATTCCCATTTGCTTCGGCATGAACGCACAACGTGCGAGACTTCAGGACAAGTTCAGCGTCTCCAGCACACACAGTGCCATTTAAAGAGGAAGCCCTGGTTCCAGTGTTGGCCTCAGAGTACAAACAAATACTGAGTTTTCCATTTTGGGCTCTTTTGTGAAGTGCTTTGATTCTTAAATCGGAGGCGGCTTTCAGGCACCTGTCTTCTCACCCTTTGTTCCTGTGGACAGAAGTGATGGATTTTGCAGTCTGGAAGCATCTGTCATTTTGAATCCATCTGCTTGTTAGGCACTTCCAGTGTGTCTGATGTGACACCATTCGGGGTTTCAGCATTTCATCACATTTCCCACCGGGAGAGCCTTGGGTTGGTGGGGGAGGTGGCAGGGGTAGGGGCACAGTCAGGATTTTCCACTTAAGTTATTACTATTTCAGGCTTGGGATAGTATTTTTAGAAGACGTTAAATCAAATGAAAGGAATCTGAGTGGGGACCCTCCCCTATACAGGAATATTCCCTCTGTGTGCTGTTTTGGTTGCTTCCAGTAATGAGACGAGACACTCACTACCTATAAGGTAATCCATTCCATCAAAGTTCAGGTCTGACTGTTACGCCTTATTCTCTCCTTTCTTTGCGTCCATAATCACCCACCCCTTTGAACTTCTGGAGTTGTTCAGAACAATCTTACTTAATTCAAGTAAGAAGTAAGTCTTAATTCAAGTAAGAAGTAAGTCTTCTTACTTGAATGAGACACAAATATCACACCCCATCTTCAGGATGAAAAAGCTCCATTCTGTCTGCTTTTAGTTTGATGGCAACTTGCATGGGACAGTTTCATATAACAGGCTCTATCTAGTTTAAAACCTCATAGGAGATAGGTTCTGGGGGATCTTTGGAGGTTCTGCCAAGATTCTGCCTATTCACAGATGATGGGACATGAACCCATCTGTGATGCCCCTGCCATCCCCCTCCTGTCTACACCCCGTTGAAAGGCATTCCTAGTTGATTCTTTAGGCTTGATGTCCATGTTTCCATCCCAGTGATCATATTTGGTGTAGGGGTGGCTGACATACCTTGGCCCAGGGACACAAGTGACCAATCAGAGATAACATCCTGGTCAGTCAGAGCATAGCCTTCCTATTGGCCAATCAGAACATAGCAGCCCCCTGGCCAATCAGAGCACAGCAGCCCCCTGACCAGTTAGAGAATAGTATCCCCCTGGCCAATCAGAGCATAGCATTTCCGTATGTCACTGGCTCTGTGATAGGCCTGACCTATTAGACCTCATTTCAGAACTTTTACTGGGACAGTGTGGGAATGTGCCCCCCCCACCGCCAGATGGCATGAAGTAGGGACTACTCCTTGCTGTCTCGCTCTCTCTCTTTTTTTTTTATTTTCCAGCCAATTAACTCGCTTTTCGCTTAAGCTAGTTTGAGTTGGTTTTCTGTGATTTGCGGCTAAAAACTACCTTGAGACACTTACTGCTTCGGAGCACAGCCTTCAGTGTGACTTTGGATTAGCGCATATATTCTATGCAGCCAGGTTGCATGGTAGAAGACTTGAAATAAAATCCCAGCCAGCATGATTTTTATTCCCAGAAGCAGATCTTGGAGGTGGTGACCAGGACAGAGAGTCTGAAAAGAGGCTGTATCTGTCACCTGCAGGCACTCTAATACCCACAGCTAGTAGTTTAAAGCAACGGCTCTGCAATTTTGAGGTCCCTAATCTTGTCTTTCTTCAGGAGGAAAAATTAGGAGCTAGCAGGAGATATAGCCAAGAAAAGAGAACCTCAGCAACACCGGAAAAAGCATCTTTATGAGTGTAAACCGTATTAATTCAATCTATCCTTATTTAAATATCTTAAAGCTCACAACAGGCTTTTCTCAGAGGAGAAAAAGAAAATGAAATCTCCATATGGAGACTTGAGTTATTGTAATATTTTAGATAGGTTACCAGGGGGCATCAATGATTGCGTTGCCATTGGTTTTTTACTACACTAACTTTATTACCTTTATCTGGATTTATATAGCGTTTGATAGAGTTTATATCACTAGATGTGTAGAAAACCATCTGAATGTGCTCATAGCGTTGTGTCTGAGTGTGCCCCATGGAAGCCTAATAAATTATAAAGTAATCTATCTATTCCACTTAAAGGCATAAGTGTTGTTGATTCTGGCTGCTTTATTTATGTGTTGGCTTATGCTTTAGGCTGGTATTTTTGTGGGAAGGAGACTGGGTCAGGGGAGTGGGGTTTGGGGAGCATGTGAGGATGTCTGCCCAGAAGTTGTAGTCCATTTTGGGCCTGCACCCCAGTTCCCCTTCTCCCTCTGCCCACTGTGGCTGCTTTTTCCCCTGCTGCAGGCACTGGTCTGAGGGCCTGCACCAGCCGTCCTGCCGTCATCTCCATCAGTCTTCTTCCTGGGGAGCCCAACCTGTGACACCTCCCTCTTATTAACCACCAGCCAGTCACCCACACTGGTAACCCCTGGTTTAGGGCAGAGGTCAGGTCTAGGTGCCACTGAGCCCCTTATGAGCATGTGACCTCCAGGTGGAGTGGGGCAGGGCTTCACATACCTCTCTGGACTTGTGTTTCTCATGGTGATGGGGGGTCTGTAAGACTTGTCCTAATTTTTCTAATGCTTGGACCACAGGACCTGAAACAATCTTTCAGACAAGAGACAGCTCAGAGGCTTAAGTTAGCCCAGTAATTCCCACCCTTGAGTGAGCCTCCGATCACCTGAGGATTTTGTTAAACGGCATCTCCTGGGCTCCATCCCAGAGTTTTGGTCAGTAGGCCTGTGGTGGGGCCTGAGGATTTGCATTGCTAGCAGGTTCCCAGACGCTGCAGGTGCTGCCGGGTCGAGAGCCATGCTCTGAGAACCACCGAGGAAACAAAAGGAAAATTCACACAAGGGCAGAAGCCATGAATCTTTCTTTGAACCACATTGCTGTGGAATTATCTAGAAAGTTGATCTATTAGTGATGATTAGTTTGCGGTGGGACATAGAATCCTCTCCCCCAAAACCATCAGCCAGATGCCACAGTGGGTTAACTTTACTATGAGATGGCGATGAAGATGGAGATGATGTAATCATCACTGTGTCGTCCAGACTTGCTTTTACAAACGCAGCTGTCTCTGACAGGGGTTCTGCATCACTGAAATTCCTACCAAGATGGTAATTACTGGCAATGTCGGGCAGGTTTTGAAGCAGTTTGACAGTTGTCATCAAGCTATCATCAAGCACTGGGTGACTGATTAAATGAGGGGATCTGTAAGACCCTTTCAGAGCTCGTGGTCTGACAATGGGAAGGGTGGGACAAGTATCCTTAATCTCATGTCACAGTTAGAAAAGCAGGTTCAGAAAGTCCCCCATCGGGCCACACAGCTCATAAGAAACTCAGTGGCACCTAGAACTCACCTTTGCCCTGAATCAGTGGTTACCAGTCTGGGGGCCAGGCCAGTGGTTACAAGGCTGAGTTCCCAGGAGGAAGACTCTGAGGCGGAGGTCAGAGTGCAGGGCATTTTATTGGGAGAACCCCCCGTTAAGCAGAGATGCCTGTGTTTTTACACCCCTGACTGACTCAGTTGTTGGCTCTGGGTTACCCTGGGCATGGGCAGGTCAGCTGACAGCTGAGACCACCCACAGCAGCATCACAGCAGCTGGGCAACAAGGCCCACATTGTGGGGGGATCTGGGCAGTACACCCCAGTGCCCAGCACAGCAGGCAGGAAAATGTGAGCGCCGCAGACAAGGTCCCTGGTGAGCTCCTCATGGTATTTCAGAAGCCTGTGCAAAACTGGCTCATTTACCTGCACTAAGTCCCCATTGCATAAAGAAAATGTCAAGTCACTTTGCTCTTGGCAGAAAGAGTTACCTTGCTGTTCTGTCTTGCACATATCAGGCCTTCTCCGGATTCTTTGATGCCCTCGTGTCTGTGGTCCTCATGCCTCTGGGACCCTCGTCCTGACCCTGCTGATCTTTCATCCTCAGTGTGTCCCCTTGCCCTCCTGCTCCCATTGCCCCCAGTCCAGGATCCTGTGCAGTCTCCAGCATGGAACCTTCGCTTACGCTCGTCACCAATTCCGTCCAATCTTTTGTCTGAACACAGGAGCACTTAGTGTGCTCCAGGAGGTGCAGGCTTTTGAAACTCAAAAATCGAGCATCCCTTGTGCTTTCCTTGGCTCCCTCTGGGTTCCCCCTTCCCTGAAGCAGTGAGCCCAGAAGACCCAGTGGACTGAGTAGGAGGGGGCTGCAAGTGAGAAGGAATCACAGGGCTCAGCAAGCACAGCAATTTATGTTTCAAAAATATCCCATCCATACTCAGGAGCCTCCGGGCCCCTGCCCATGGTCTGCTGGGAAAAAGGAAGTGGCTGTCCCCGTCTTTACCTCCTGGAAATCTGAGTCTCCCTCTATTCCCTTAAAAAACCCAGCACAATGTGCACACAGCTGCCAAGGTGACCTTTCAGCATTTCCTCTGCTTCAGTACCCCGTTCTCCTTATTTGATTTTGTTGTTACATTTAATGAGGTTTCTCTAAAAAGAAGATATCATTTCCAGCTATTGCTAATTTAACAATAAGTGGAAAAGCAGTACTTAGGAGTGAGTGGTGTCCCCTTTGATTTCTTCGGTAGGACATCATCCTTCAATAGAGCAGAGGTGTCTTTCTGGGCTGGCCTGAGAGAGTGAGGATTTAATGGCATGGAGAAGGGATTTGCTTCTCCATACATGGGGCATTTAGCTCAGAAAGTGAGATTATTTTTGAAAATATCAAAAACTATCTTTAATTTGGGCTGAACCAGCTAGTTTTAAACATTCAATATTAAATACCATGAAATAGCATTTTAGAAAAAAACTGGATGGAAATGTATTTTGTGTCTTGAGATTTTTCTTCAAGGATGGGGCTTAAGATGCAGTCATACTTAGGTTCAGTTATATGAGCCTTTAAACCAGGGATTGCAAACGGAAATACCTGCAGGGTTAACACAGGAAATGTATGAGAGGGAAGAAGTCTGGGTTTAAGAAATTCGCTGCTCTCTGCCTGTCTTTGAACTCTTTTGATAGGCACTTGATTATAAAGAAATCTTTCTCTACCATAAGAAAAATAACATTATAAACTAAACGAGGCAACTAATACCCAGGCTCAGGGTTGCTGAGACAATAGGGAATGGTGTGGACTGTGGCAAACTGGAGAGACTGTGTGCCCCAGATGAAGGGGACAGTGGTAACTCAGTTCTAGCTTGTTGGTTCCGTTTGGAAATAACAAGCCCAGTGTTGCCAGAGCTGATTTTCCTAGAAAGGCCATTCCTTTGGATTTTCATGTGAAATTTCCCAAGTTTATAACGTTAATAATCATAATTTTAAAAATATTGAGTGGTCAAAGCAAAACAAAAGAACAATAACAGCACTTTAGAACACAGGTGCCGCGTCTGGCCTGAAGGCCTTTATGCATGATCTGCAGTTATCTAGAAGTTGGAGCTGGAAGGATTTCTAGGGTGCGCCAATTTCAACCTCCTGCCTAATTGGGGAGAGTTATGTGTCAAGCCTTCTTACAGAGGGGTATTCTTCCTCTAGTACACACTGACACTGGTGCACTCACTACCTAACGAGATGGGATTGCCACTGTTTCCCAGCAAGAGTTGTAAGAAATTCTCTTGGGTGATAAATAATGACAACCAAGACAAGCCAAAAAGAAGCTCAGGGCGGAATGCAGCCAGTGGGCCTCAGGAAGGGCCCGGAGTAGGCAATGGGAAGCCACCAGAATTCCCCTTCCCTGGGCTCTGCTGCCTTCTGCATCTTGCTTTCCCTTTCCCTTCTCTCTAGTGAGTGCCTTTCTTCAGGCCTCCGGTTCCCATGGTGGCATGTGGTGGCCTCACAGCTTCTTCCATTAGGCATGTCTGTTTCAGCCTCCCACAGAGGCCTGCACTCGCTGTCTCTGGTTCTCATTTCCAAGGGTCCAGGAGAGAGAATCTGATTGGCTCACCTACAAGTAGGTGTCGTGCCCTGGTCCAATCAGCTATGGCCAGGGGGTGAGATCACACAGAATAAAGATGGCTTCTGAACAAACCTGGCCAACTCCATGGGTGGGAAATGTCATGTGACTCCCACAATTCACCCGGAACCCCCAGAAGGTGTCCCTGTGATTCTGTTGGCGTGGATCTTTCTCCCAGGGAAGTCTTCTACTGTGGCCTCTAATCCTGCCTCCCGCAGAAGCACACAGACAAGCCCAGGGTCCCTGCCCCATGACTGAGGATGGCTATCTCCCCTGAGGGTGGATCTTCTGGCTCAGTACCCACAGTTCCTCCCCGTTTCCCAGCTGATTAGGTTCCAAAGTCATTCTCCGTTCTGTGCACTCCCTGGGGAAAAGCTCAACTTGGTCAACATTTTCTTGAAACGTGGTACCTGACCTCATCCCAGCCCTCTAGGACAGTTGCAAAAATAGTGGCATTTCTAAGAACTCAAAGGGGTTGACTGTAAGACGAAAACAACTTTAAAAAATCTATTTGCTCTGTGTCTGGAGCCCCGTGGAGCCGGGAGGGAATAGTCTTCCTCCTCAAGAGATGCTGAGATGGGAACGTGAGCTGTCTTGTTGTAAGAAATTCATCTGTCATTGCAAAGGAGCTTGGCAGAGGAAATGATCCCCTCGTGGAGGCTGCCTCTGACCCCCTCCTCCCCACGCAGAATTAAACCCTCTCATCTCTGCATTTTCTCAGCACTTTATCCGCCTTGTTATGAGAGCTGGGTCTCTGAGTGTTGCCGTTGGTTCATATTTATGGAAGCTTCACTATGTGCCAGGCACTGCGTTAAGTCCATTAACAAGGACTAGCCAGTTACTCGTCTGGCAAAATCTGCTAATGAAACAGTAATAATAACAAAGTCTATTTATTGAGCACAGTGCCCAGAACATTTCACACATCTCTTCATTTTCTTTTTTCTTTCCACCGACTCTGTTTTTTTTTTGAGACAGGGTCTCACTCTGTCGCCGAGGCTGGAGTGCAGTGGTGTATCATGGCTCCCTGCCGCCTCGACCTCCCAGGCTCAAGCAGTCCTCCCACCTCAACCTTCTTAGTAGCTGAGACTACAGGTGTGTACCTGTGTACCACCATGCCCAGCTAATCTTTGTATTTTGGGCAGAGATGGGTATTCACCATATTTCCCAGGCTGGTCTCGAACTCCTGAGCTCAAGTGGTTCTCCTGCCTCAGGCTTCCCAAATGCTGGGATTACAGGCGTGAACCACGGTGCCTGGCCCATCCCTTCATTTTTTATCCTCGTAATAACCCCATGAGGCTGCACTGTTATCATCTCTATTCCAGAGCCCAAGAAAGTTAGTTACAATAATGTGCTCAAGGTCACCTGGCTAAGAAGCAGAGGGTCAGGTTCTGCACCTGGGTCTGACTTTGGCATTTGCGTGTGGCATCACTCTCTTGAACAATGTTGTGTTTGTCTTTGTTTCTGTGGAGCTTGGCTTTTGCATAGAGCTTGAAATAAATGGGCAAAGGAGAGAAGGATCAAGAAAAGCCAAACTGGGCTGGGCGTGGTGGCTCACGCCTGTAATCCCAGCACTTTGGGAGGCTGAGGTGGGCGGATCACGAGGTCAGGAGATAGAGACCACCCTGACTGACACGGTGAAACCCTGTCTCCACTAAAAATACAAAAAATTAGCCGGGCGTGGTGGTGGGCACCTGTAGTCCCAGCTCCTTGGGAGGCTGAGGCAGGAGAATGGCGTGAACCTGGGAGGCGGAGCTTGCAGTGAGCTGAGATCGCGCCACTGCACTCCAGCCTGGGTGACAGAGTGAGACTCCGTCTCTAAAAAGAAAAAGAAAGAAAAGCCAAACTAGACTGGGTGCGGTGGCTCACACCTGTAATCCCAGCACTTTGGGAGGCAGAGGTGGGAGGATTACTTGAGCCCAGGAGTTAGAGACCATCCTGGACAACATAGTAAGACCCCATCTCTACAAAAAATGCAAATATTAGCTGGGCCTGTGGTGCATGCCTGTAGTCCCAGCTATTCAGAAAGCTGAGGTGGGAGGGTCACCAGAGGTCGAAGCTGCAGTGAGTCACATTTGTGCCATTGCACTCCAGCCTGGGTCACAGAGTGAGATCTTGCCTCCAAAAAAGAAAAGAAAAGAAAAAAAAGAGCAAAACTAACTTTGAGAAGAAGAGCAAAACCACAAAATTGTACACAAGACCTGGTGGCATCCTGATCAGGAGAACTCAAGAAAGGAGCTTGGGTGAGGTTCTGTTTGCCTTCGTCAGCCCCCTTAGACTGGGAACTTGAGGAAGCAGCAGCAGATGTTTCCATGAGGTTTTGCTTGTAAGTTGGTTAGTTTTCCGTCCATTAACCAAGAGAGCCACAGCTTTGCCTAGGGAGCCTCCTTATCCATCACCTCCACAAAGACCCTGTGAGATTGCCTGTACCCCTCCAGAGACACTTGGATTAGAGATGGAATCGCGTTTTTGTTTAAGTGCAAGGTCCTCTCTCCTGGGACTGAGGAATGGGCCTAGGAGCCTCTTCCTACTTTTTTTTTTTTGATGGAATTTTGCTTTTGTCACCCAGGCTGGAGTGCAGTGGTGCAATCTCAGCTCACTGCAACCTCCGCCTCCCGAATTCAAGAGATTCTCCTGCCTCAGCCTCCTGAGTAGCTGGAATTACAGGTGCCTGCCACCACACCCAGCTAATATTTTGTATTTTTAGTAGAGATGGGGTTTTGCCATGTTGGGTGGGCTGGTCTCGAACTCCTGACCTCAGGTGATCCACCCACCTTAGCCTCCCAAAATGCTGGGATTACAGGTGTGATCCACTGCGCCTGGACGCCTCTTCCTACTTTAAACGATGGGAACTGTGACGAGGAGGTTGACAGGGAGCTCTCATCCTCTTTGATTGATGAAATGTGTGGAAATGTGGGGAGCAGCTGAGGGAGGGCGTTGCTTTGCATTTCAGTGGGGGTTGCGGAAATCCACATGACTTGCCCTCACCTTTGCCACCCTCCATCCCTAGCTCAGAACCAAGGTAGGGGCTTGCTGGGAGGAGAGGGTAGCAGCTTGTGGAGCAAACTCTCTCT
Organism: Trachypithecus francoisi; assembly: GCF_009764315.1. Taxonomy (NCBI): domain Eukaryota; kingdom Metazoa; phylum Chordata; class Mammalia; order Primates; family Cercopithecidae; genus Trachypithecus; species Trachypithecus francoisi. The sequence continues at coordinate 7,901,295 of NW_022681456.1, read as the reverse complement.
CTCCTCTCTCTCTCTCTCCTCTCTCCTCTCTTCTCTTCTCTCTCTCCTCCTCTCTCTCTCTGTATGTGGGTGCGAGGGGGTGGGGGTAGTGGAGCCACAGTTGCCCATGGGGGCGGCATGGCTGTGCTGTAGGCTTTAGGCAATTATCAGTTCTCTCTTTAATTCTGTTCAAGGTGACTGTCAAAAATCCACAGAAGACTTTCCTAATGAAATGGAAAAGTGTGCAAATGTATCCTGCTGCATACAGATGCCTTTTCTTTTTATCTCCTAAAAATTGCTCCCTTAGGTTCAGCTCCACCATATTAAAGGATCTTTTCTTGTTCAACAATTAGTCAGAACAGTCCACCTAGTTCACCTGCTTGAGCCTGATCCTTGGAGAGTGCTGGGCAGGGACCGGGGATCTTGGAGCGAGGTCTCTGCCCTTTTCCTTCCTCTCTTTTAAAATTTTATTTTTTTATTTATTTTGATCTCATAGGGGTGGTTCGAATACAGGTGAAATGAGATGTTCTCGAGAGTGGATGTGTCTGAGGGAAAACAACATCTTTCAACAAGTAGAGATGAAAGATGGCTCTGGAAGGACATGTTCTGGTTGAAGTTGTCACGGCGACTGATCGTGGGTTTGATGAAACTGGTATCTGATGCCGAGAAACAATTAGTAAATTCACCTGGGCCCTGTTTTATGCTTCTGTTGTCAACCCTAATCACTGAGTTTTAAGTCATCTGGTTTTGTGTGTCGCTTTTTTTTTTTCTTTTAAAAAGAAAAACATTTAAATTTCTCATCTCATGGATTTCACAGAAGCAATTCTGGGTCAGTCAGTGTGTTCATGTCCTGGCCCCTGTCATCAAACCCTGAAGATCTTGCTGAAGCTGAAAATGATTAGCTTCTGCTGGAAAGAGACAGAGGCCAGCTTCAGGAATCTGCTGCACTTTCTTCTCTGACAGCCGTGCTGGAAAACAGGGAGGTGTTTGGAAATTGCAATACAGTCTCTAAAAACGGGAGTGTGCCACACCACAGGATTCACATATTTTTAATACAGCCTCGCTGAAGGCAACTTAAGAACATCGGCTGTGCTGCGAGGAAGGTCAGGCGTTTGGGGTGGCCAGGGGAACCTGTAAACTTGCTTTCAGGTTTGTTGGTGGTTGTGTTGGAAGGCAAAACTTTAACTTGGAGCTGAGATTTGCAAACTAGGGTCTTCAGGTCAAATCTGGTCCCCAGCCTGTTTGTTGTAAATAAAGTTTTATGGGAACATAGCCACACCCATTCATTTACATATTATCTGCAGCTGTTTTTGGAGCTACAAAAGCAGAGATGAATAGATGTGACCTGCAAAGCCTAAAATATTCGCTATCTGGCCCTTTACAGAAAACATTTGCCCACACTTCTGTTAGAAGGTTCTTCTGCCTTTTAAGCTTTGTATTAGGTTGGTGCAAAAGTAATAGCAGTTTTTGCAATTACTTTCAATTGCAAAAACCACAATTGCTTTTGCACCAACCTAGTATTATAAAAGTGAAATGATGAGACAACCAAATTGAAGCAGTCAGTTCAGGGCTGTTGAGGACTGTCCATTGACCTTCGCTTCACCTCTTCTGGGTAACTTCTCTGTTCATCTAAGGGTGAGCAGTTGAAAGAACAGGGGGCTCTTTACACAAAGATTTCTGCTTCGCAGCAGCAGTTCTGACAAGAAGGCTTTTCAGAGAGGAGTTGGAGATCCTTGTCTTCATCAGGCCTGGGATTTATTAGAAATTGCAGTTTTTGTAGGTAAAAAAGATGGTCAGGCCGGCACGGTGGCTTATGCCTGTAATTCCAGCACTTTGGGAGGCTGAGGCGGGAGGATCACTTGAGGCCAGGAGTTTGAGACCCACCTGGGAAATATAGCAAGACTCCAACTCTCAGAAAAGAAAAAAAAAAAAAGAGTCAGGTGTGGGAATGTTCACCTATAGTCCCAGCTACTTGGGAGGTCAAGGTGAGATGATCACTTGAGCCCAGGAGTTCAAGGCCGCTATGAGTTATGATCATGCCACTGTACTTCACGCTGGGCAACAGAGAAAGACCCTGTCTGAAAAAACGTCAAGTAGCAGTTTCACCTGGAGGCTTCCTCTTTCTATTGTTGGTCAGTGCAGGGAGAACGAATGACCAAGCAGGCTTTTCTGCATGCTGTTGAATCTCTGCTGTTGCTCCTCCAAACAGATTCTACGTTTCTGGTTCTGGCTTCTGTCACCAGATGTGGCACTGGCTGAACCCTTTGCATGTGTGGGTGGTGCGTGGGGGCTGCTTCCTTGCCCAGGAACTGGACCTCCTTTCTTGGATGGTGTAGTAGGCTGAATAATCCTCCTTTCCACCCAGGGTGACCACCATTCCTGGAGCCTGTGAATATCACTTTATATGCCAAAAACTTTATAGATGTGATTATGTTAAGGATTTTGAGATGGGGAGGTTATCCTGGATTTTTCTGGGTGGGCCCTAAATGTAGTCAAAGTGTCAAAGGTGGGCAGATAGAGATGTGACACAGAAGAGAAGGTGATGTGGCCATGGAGGCAGAGACTGGGATGATGTGGGGCCACAAGCCAAGGAATGCCTGCAGCCATCAGCAGCTGGAGAGACAAGGAATGAATTCTTCCCTAGGGCCTCTGGAGGGAGTGAGACCCTGGCGACACCTTGAATTCAGCCCAGTGTTGCTGATTTTGGACTTCTGGCTTCCAGAACAAAGAGAATAAATGTGTATTGTCATAAGCCAGCAAGTTCATTCCAGCACAATTTGTTACAGCAGCTATAAGACACTGATACTATGGTTTTTAAACTATGCAAGTTTTTGGTATTAGTTCCCTCTATATTTGTTCAGGAAATATTTACAGGGAGCCTCTTGTGTGTAGGCACTGTTTAAGGGCTGTTTACGAAGCAGGCATGGTTCCTGCCTTGGACAAGGCAGACAAATTAGATGATTTCATGAAGCAGTAAATGCTGTGTTCCCGGTACTATTGCTGCATAAGAAATTACCCCAAACCTAGTGCCTTACAACCACCATTTTATTATGTTCCCAGATTTGTGAGTTGGGGATTTGGACAGAGTACAGTGGAGATGACTAGTTTCTGCTCCACAGTATCTGGGCTTCAGCTGGGAAGGCTCCAAGGCTGGTGGTGACGCAATAGCTAGGGGCAGGGAGCAGCACTGACTTCCTCATTCATATGTCTGGCTCCTGGGCTGGAATGGCTTGAAGATTTGAGCTGCCAGTCTGAGTATCTTCATGTGGCTTCTGTGTGTGATTAGGTTTCCTTACAACATGGTGGCCTCCAGACTCCAAGTGCAAGGCAAGCTGCATGGCCTTTGAGGATCCTGTCTCCAGAGTCACATAGTATCACTTGTATGGCACTCTGTTGGTCAAAACCCTCACAAGCCCACCCAGATTGAATGGGAAGGGACATAGACCCCACTTCTTGGTGGGAAGAGTGACAAGATGACATTGTAGAAGAGCTTGTGCATGGAACACGGTATGCTGCTGTCTTTAAAAAATGCAATGTGCCACATGCTGAAAAATGATAAAACAGGATGATGGGATCAGGAGTGGCTGGGATGTGGGGGCTGTTTTAGATTGGATGATCAGCAAAGACCTCTCTGCAAGGTGTCAGTTAATCTGAACGCTGAGTGAGGAGAAGGAGCCATGCTTGGGAAGATCCAGAGAAAGAGTGATCCAGGCAGGGGAGAGGCATTTGTACCCTTAGCGGACATAGGGTATGGCATTGACCAATCAGCCACAACACCACGGCCATTTGGGATGGACATCAGCTGTGAACTGTGAGGATGACTGTGCCAGTGATGTTCCAGGAAGAGGGAAAAAATGAGGGAAAATTTTCTGGGTGAGAATGAGTTTAGCTTTCCCGGTCAACCTATCTTATCACCCCATCACCCTGTTTTATTGTCTCTTTTGCATGTAGCCACTTTCTGAAATTGTCTACTTCTTGATGCTTTGTCTCACCTACTAGATTAAAATCCCATGAGAACGGGAACTTTGTCTTGAAAACCAGCCTTCTCAGTGTGTAACAGGATGCCCGGCATCTATAGGCATCTGATAAAATTTGTTGAATGAATGACACATGCTTGATCAGGTCTACCTCTTAGCCACAGGGCTGCCTGGCAGAGGATTTCTCCTTGAGTGTGATGTCTATCACTTCAGTAATTGTCACAAGATTTAAGTAATTAGAGAAAAGCCCAGGAATGTCGTCAGCCTTCTGGATGCTTGAAATTTGTTACCGGGTTGAGTTGGAACCCAGCAATGATGCTACTCATATGGGCCATTGGGTCTTTTAAATGAAATTCTCTTTCCTTGGTTTGAAAAATGCTCTGAGAATCAGGAGGGAACCCTTCGTAAATGGTTTCTGTAATTAATCCCCTGGGACTCGTCGGCAGTGGCATCCCGCTCATTACTTACGCATAGAAATAAAGATAAATGTGTCTGGATAATAGCCCTGGGAAGGTATAAATCTTGCTTGTTTATGGGAGAAGGCAGCACACGAGGACTTAATGCTGTGGTTAAGGTTTTGTTGGATTTATGAGAACGCACATACTGGTAAGAGCTGAGATTTAGAATCAAGGTTAAAAGAGAGGATGAGTGTGGCCGCCACCCTTGTGGCTTTGGGCTGAGCTCACTGCAGAGTCTTCCAGTCGGTTCTCGGTGAACGTGTTTGTCCAGAGGGGTCTCTTCGCTCATTTGCGGATTTGGCAGCCATCATCCTAGGGAAGGGTTTCTCCAAACTGTAGAAATTATGTTTTGCTGTGGAGTGAGCCCATGGATGCTAACTTGGTAGAAACTGCTGGTATCCACACTGAAGAAATTATGCCAGCCAGGTTGGAGCTTTGAGAGAGAGATTGAAGTGAATGTTGGTGCCCAGAGATGCATTTTGTTCTGTCATTTTGCCGCCGTTCACTTACATGTTTGGTCAACGTTTGTGGAGCTTTGGAGCTCCTGCCTTGGGCTAGAGCTTGCAGTTTTGGCAAAATGAGTCTTGGTCTCTGGAGTACATCACTACTGGAAATAGTTCCAGGGTTTGCCAAACTGCCACTATTTCCTAACCACCATTTACCTGTGTACAAACTCTATTATGACTTACTCATGTATTTTTTTATTTTTTAGAGATAGAGTCTTGCTGTGTCAACCATGATCTGATCATAGCTCACTGTAGCCTCTAACTCAGGCTCAAGTGATCCTCCTGCCTCAGTCTTACAAGTAGCTGGGACCACAGGTATACACCACCAGGTCTGGCTAAGGTTTGCTTTTTTTTTTTTTTTTTGTAGAAACAGGGTCTTGTTATGTTGCCCAGGCTGGTCTCAAACTTCTGGCCTTCTGCCTCAGCGGTGAAATCATAGCTCACTCCATCCCCGACCTCCCGGACTTATGTGATCCTCCAACATCGGCCTCCCAAAGTGCTTGGGGTTACAGGAGTGAGCCACCATGCCAGCCTATATTTATTTGAGTATGAGTTAGGAATAAATATAACCAACACAACAAACCAGTAATACTTACACCTCAGGACAAGGCTAAACTTGACATTAAGTTTAAAAACAAGTGGGGCAATATAAAGATAAATATTGACTGGGCACAGTGGCTCACATCTGTAATCCCAGAACTTTGGGAAGCTGAGGCAGAAGGATTGCTTAATGGCAGGAGTTTGAGACCAGCCTGGGCAACATAACAAGACCCCGTTTCTACAGGGGGAAAAAAAAAAAGTAAACCTTAGCCAGACCTGGTGGTATGCACCTTTGGTCCCCGCTTGGATTCAGTCCAAAGACTGAATCTGACCAACAGATATGTTTTGTTTTGCTTAAGGAGTGTCTGAAAAAATAGGGGCCAACATAAAAAAAATGGACTCTTGCTCATAAATAGCTGTATTTTTGGTCTGTCTTGGAACAGAGCAAACGCTGGCAACATTGGAATGGTGCTGATGAGTGTGTGCCCCCTTTAGATAAGGCGTGGGCTTGCCACTTTGCCACAGTCACCACCACCCCCTCTTGTCTACCCTACATCGAGGCTGTCAGTTACCATTTATAATCATTCTTGAACTATAGTTTTTCTTATGGGAAACAAATATCTCTCTCTTTCCCAGACTCTGTCAAAAATTAGAGGCTTCCAGAGGGCTGTGTGTTTTGAGAACAATAGGAGAGAACATCTTTGTAGAAGTGAAGATCATTCTCATATATTTAATATTCAAGGAAAGTGTGTTGGCTGCCTCTGTTCATTTACTGTTGCTGTCAGATCCCTGCAGGCATTTGACTTTCTGACCCTTGAATTCAGCTAAGAGGCCAGGAAGGGCCTCTTCAAGGCAGACTGACTATTGGGGAGCACCTTGCAGAGCCTTGTGCCCCCAGATGCAGTAAACCAGCCTCCCAGGCCCCTTGAGCATGGAGTGGATTGGAGTCTGTTTCATCCTTAATGACTGAATTGAATAGCTCACAGCAGGGGAAGCTTTTACCCAGCAGTTTTCCACTTAGAACTACTCATTCCTTCTCAAGTAATCAACGGAGTTTGCTGTTGTCTATTACCCTGTGGTATTGGCGGTGGTGGTTTTACATCTGTGGGGACAATGAACTCCCCACTTTGAGGTCAGATTTTTCTTACATAATGTGTCTTCACCTAACACCGGATGCAGCTCCACTTCACCTAACACCGGATGCAGCTCAGAGTGGAATGAACATTTGATGGGAGCAACTATTTTTCTGCTGGACAGTATGGAGAGGTAGGTGCCTCAAAGCATCATACTGGAAGCCAGACTGCCTGTGGCATTGTGTAAGCTGTCTGACCTCAGTTTCGTCACCTGTAGACTAGGCAGAATAATAACACGTTCTCATCAGGGTGCTACGATTCTTGATAAGCTCTGACGTGTAAAGTCCTTGGTGCCTGGCACTTGGCAGGGACGTTGTGTTTTTGTTCCTTCTCTATACCTCAGACTCGGAGTAGTGCCTAGCACATGTGAGGTCTTCATGCATATTTATGGTTTCCAGCTGTATCTTCAGCACCCAGGACAGTTCCAGGCCCTTGGTGGTCAATAAATGTATCAAGAATGAACGAAGGGTTTCAAAATGTTTTTTTTGAGGTTGGTGTGCATCTGAGATATAGGTATAAAAACATGTTCTCCAAACCAGAAGTCAGATGTGTGGTATAACCAAGGGTTTTGGTGCAAGAGGTGGCCTGGGGGATGTGATTAGATGTGAACTCTTGGTGTTTGTGGCTGTGTTGATGGTTTATGGGTGAAATGCAACCAGATGTAGAAAGTCACAACCATCTGAGGGTTTATTGTGGAGTAAGTTTGCCCCAGGCATAGTACTGGGTACTGGCTGTTTGGGAAAACTTGTGGTGTTCCATGTATTAATTTTCTATTGCTCCTGTAACACATTATTGGAAATTTAGTGGCTTACACAACACAGATCTATTATCTTACTGTCTAGAGGTTGGAAGTCTGAAATGACAAGGAATGGAATCAAGGCAGGGCTGTGTTCCTTCTGGAAGCTCTAGAGGAAAATATGTTTTCTTGCTTTTTCCAGCTTCTAGAGGCTACTTGCATTCCTTGGCTTGTGGCCCCTTCCTCCATCTTCAAAGCATGCAGTCAACTTGTCTCTATCATCACATCGCCTCCTCTGCCTCTGCCTCTCCTGCCTCCCTCTGATAAGTGCCTGTGAGATGATGTTGGACCCACCATGGCAATCCAGGATATCCACCCCATCTCAAGATCCTTAACCTAATCACATCTGTAGAGTCCCATTTGTCTTATAAAGTAACATGTTCACAGGTTCTGGCATTTAGGATGTGGACATTTTGGAGGTCATCACTCTGCTAAGCTTTTGAGGGTCCCGGGAAGTCAGAAAAGGTAGGGTGTTCTGGTTGGGCTTTGGCAGCCTGGAGGGGCCCAGGCAAAACAAGTTGGGCCATTCTGGGCAGATAGGGCCTGGGGCCCAGGTGCTGGAGTGTTGATGGGGATGGACTGTTTTGGGCAGAGGAACATTACCAGTTGTTCCCAGCTCAGGTCTTTAGGGGTCTCAGAAGCAGCTGGGTCTGGGAGAGTGGAGCAGCTCACAGCTGGTGCACAACTGTTGCATGCCAAGCATGCAGTTCCCTGTAATAAAATGACACACCTTGTTCTCAAACACAATTTAAAGTGGCCTAATTTGTTTTCTGGTCTGCTTCTCCCTCACCTCTCAGATTATAAAGTCCATCTGCATTCTTTTCCCCTTGCATGAATGCAGACACCCACACGCATGTGCATAGACACACTCAGCCCATCTTTCCTTATGAAATTCATTTATGTTTTGAATTTTTCATTGAATTATAATATATAGTCATGCATTACTTAATGACAGGGATGCCTTCTGAGAAATTTGCTGTTGGGTGATTTTGTCCTTGTGAGAACATCACAAAGTATATTTACACAGACCCAGGTGGTAGAGCCTTCTACACACCTAGGCTACTAACCTGTACAGCTTGTTACTGTACTGAATACTGTAGGCAACTGCAGCCCAGGGATAAGCATTTGTGTGTGTAAACATCTCTAAACATGTATAGTAAAAATATGGTATTATAGTTTACAGGACCACTATTATATGCATGGTCTGTTGTCGACAGAAATGTCATTTTGTGGTGTGTGACTGCATATATATATAGTATTCCCCGCTTGTCTGCAGGGGATACGTTTCAAGATCCCCAGTGGACGCCTGAAACCACAGATGATACTAAACCTTATAATAGACTGTTTTTTCTATACATACACACCTATGATAAAGCTCAGTTTATCAATTAGACATAGTAAGAGATTAATGACAATAACAAAATAGCACAATTATACTTGTAACATCGTTACAAGGAGTGACTACTCATTCATACTCATTGCTGTAGAACAGAGAGGTTGGCAGACTCTAACCTGTGGGCCAAATTGAGCTTGTGAGCTAAGAATAGTTTTTAAGCTTAAAGGATTATATATTAAAAAAAAAAAAAAAAAAAACCCAGGCCAGGCGTGGTGGCGGGCACCTGTAATCCCAGCTACTAGGGAGGCTGAGGCAGGAGAATTGCTTGAACCCTGGAGGCGGAGGTCATGGGTGAGCTGAGATCGCGCCACTGCACTCTAGCTTGAGTGACAGAGAGAGACCCTTAAAAAAAACAAACCCAAAATTAAAAAATTAAACCCCAAACAAAGAAGAATATGCAGCAAAGACTAAATGGCCAGTACAACCTAAAATATTTACTCTCTGGCCTTTTATGGAAAACACTGGCCAAGGTCTGCTGTTGAGCATTGACTTATGTGAATCTATTACCGCTTACCCATTCTATTGCCAGTGGGCACTGGGTATTACTTTCCCTTTAAAATCAATTTATTATAACTGAGCATAATTATAATTAAAATCTTTTTTTTTTTTTTGAGACGGAGTCTTGCTCTGTCGCCTGGGCTGGAGTGCAGTGGCCACATCTCAGCTCACTGCAAGCTCCGCCTCCTGGGTTTATGCCATTCTCCTGCCTCAGCCTCCGGAGTAGCTGGGACTACAGGCGCCTGCCACCTCGCCCGGCTAGTTTTTTTTTTGTGTGTGTTTTAAGTAGAGACGGGGTTTCACCGTGTTAGCCAGGATGGTCTCGATCTCCTGACCTCGTGATCCGCCCGTCTCAGCCTCCCAAAGTGCTGGGATTACAGGCTTGAGCCACCGCGCCCGGCTCTATAATTAAAATCTTAAGACTAATATATGCACGGGATCAAAATGGAAACACACAGAATGGCATGGAAGCAAGTCTAGCTGCTCAGGCCAGGCCTGCTCACAGAGATCAAGTAATTGCTGACAGCATTTTCTGTTTTGGAGATTTTTCCGTTTTGTCATGGTTGGGGCTGAGGGTCAGGTTTGGGCTGGGTTAGGCCTTCTCCACACCACACTTGTAAAAAAATGTTACCCAGGCTTTCTTCTGGTACTTCAGTGTTTTCTTTTGAAAGTATTTGATATTTGGAATTTATTTTAGCATCAGGGTGAATTTGGGCTTTTTTTTTTTTTTTTTTTTTTTTTTTGAGGCAGAGTCTTGCTCTGTCGCCCGGACTGGAGTGCAGTGGCCAGATCTCAGCTCACTGCAAGCTCCGCCTCCCGGGTTTCCGCCATTCTCCTGCTTCAGCCTCCCGAGTAGCTGGGACTACAGGCGCCCGCCACCTCGCCCGGCTAGTTTTTTTTTTGTATTTTTAGTAGAGACGGGGTTTCACCGTATTAGCCAGGATGGTCTCGATCTCCTGACCTCGTGATCCTCCCGTCTCGGCCTCCCAAAGTGCTGGGATTACAGGCTTGAGCCACCGCGCCCGGCCTGAATTTGGGCTTCTTATCCAAGTCCCAGTAGCTCATGAAATTGTCTGGATGTGAGTTATCAATCAAGTCCATGTTTTCTGACTGCCTTGAAGTCATTTAATTTGAAAGTGAATATGTCCCATGGCCCTCTGGGCTAGGCTGTCCAGTGAGACCACAGTGGTGAGCAGATCACTGTATTGGACCCAGGATAGTGAGCCTTGGTGATCTCAGGATGGTGAGCCTTGCTGGTCAAGCAGGCCAGGCATTTGAATGTTAAACACTTGGGAATATTCTTCTTGTTCACAAAGAACCATGCTTTCTCTCCATTTTTGGGGATGTGGCAAGCTGCTGTATCATGGAGACCTCAATGTGCAGTGGCTCAGACAAGACCGTTTTTTCTCTTCTCGTTTAACCGTCCCCATGTAGGAGTTGCTGTGATCTCTGAGGTCATCCTGGGACCCAGGGGTTTCCATCTCTTTGCTCTGTCACTCCCTAGGCTGGTGTCTGTTTCGTGATTGAGGTTACCTCATCTCCATAGGTGCATTCCAGGCTGGATGGGGAAGGAGTGAGGAAGTGCAGGGCTGGGATTTTCCTTTTTAAAGGGTGTGGCTTGGGAATTGCATGCCTCACTTTGGCTCATGTCCCAAAGTCTGGAAATAAGCCATGCAGACACCGTCAGCTGCAAGAAGACTGGGAAAGGTAATCTCCAACCTTGTGCATTGGGGGGTTCCATGAATAAAAGGAAGAAGGGGAAAAAGGAAACTAGAATTAGCCATTTTCTGTCACATCCTCTCTCTTTTTGGTTAATTCTTCTGATAAGCACATGGTCATACAGAAATATTTCTCTGTTATACAGAAAGTAACACTGCAGTTGGGATGATAAGAGGAAACTGAAACTCGCACTCATGGTTGGGACATGCAATGGGGAGTGGTGGGGACTGTGGCTCATTACAGAGCCTGAGCATGAGTTGGTGGGGGGCAGCGGCTCCTAATCTGTGACTGCCACTTACTATGCTGTGAGAATATGAACTTAGAGTTAACAGATGTGATTTCTCGAGAGAAGCTAGAAATCTATATATATATTTTTAAATGAGAAGTGTCTTGATTTTTTCAATCTTGGCTCAGTGTAAGAAATGCAGTGTGGGCCAATCAATATTGGTGTGCACGTTGCATTTGGCCTGTGGACCTTTGGTTGGTGATTTCTACTCTAAAGGCTGCTATGAGCCAGGTGAGGTAGTGCACGCCTGTAATCCCTGCACTTTAGGAAACTGAGGCAGGAGGATGGCTTGAGCCCAGGAAGTCAAGACCAGCCTGAGCAACTTAGCAAGACTCCATCTCTACAAAAAGAAAAAGAAACAATGAAAAATAAAGGCTGCTATACCAAGGTGAGATGGTATCATCCTCTGACTGGCAGAGCTCAGGGATCTATCAACTTCATAAATGAGGAAATTGGGACTTGGCTTTTGTACACTATGTTAGCAGTGTTGGCTCACCTTCTCTGGAGGGGAATTTGGCATTATCAGTTAAAATTACAAATGCACACGCTTTGACTCATCCAGTTTACTTCTGAGAATTTACCGTTCAGAGAGATTGTACCTTTGCAGATTAACCCATGCATGAGGTGATTCATTGCAGCCCTGCAGTAGCATAAGGCTAGAAGCAACCTGAATGTCCATCAGGAGGGGCATGGGTAAATAAATGTTGGTGCATAGCCATACAGTGGAATGCTATACAGCGTGAGGAGAATGAAGACAGTGTATATATCGGCTGTAACCATCTCCATAAAAGATTGCTAAGTGAAAAACAAAACCAGGTGCAGAACAGGGTGTATAGTATGTGACAGTGTTAAAAAGAAAAAGTAATATAGTCTGTGTGTATATGTGCACTTTGATGTACACACAATATTTTTGTAAGATCCATGAGAAACTGGTAATGTTGGTTGCTTCTGGGGAGTGAATATAAGACAGAAGGGAGACATTTTATTCTAGAATCATGTATGTTTTGAAGTTTGAGACATGAACATGTTTTACCCATTCAAAACATAAATAAAATTAAGATAAAAGACAAGAAAGACTAGCGAGGCTGTGAGAGAACGTGGGTTTCCCAGGCATCACACAGCAGCTGGGGGCTAGAATCAGCATCCCTGTTTGCGCCTCCCAGCACCGCATCTTGTTACCCCAGCAATCGTACCATGCTGCTAGTTTTTGCTCTTAGAGGCTGTTCAGAAGAACTTCTACCTTGTTAACTAGCAAGCTGAAATTTATTGTACCAACTGATACAGTTAATTGGGTTTCTTGCGGGAGCTGCTGTTTTTCTTGGCCTCAATAATAACGGCCCCGAGGCAACACCTTCTTCTGAAGGATCTTGGGTTCCCAGATATACCTCTGATTGTATTTACAGTTACTTTGCAGTTCATGGAGCAGACCTGGGCTGGTTTCCCTTATGTTTACTTCATCACCTAAGCATTTGTAACCTTGCCAGTGACTCAGGGGCCAGGCGCTGCCCTGAGTGCTGTTGGAATTCCAGGGACTTGGAGGGTCTCCTTGCTACTTCACCTTCCTCCAGTGGTGCCAGGAAAAATAATGATTCCTTGGCTGCAGAAAGCAGGGTAACAAATGCAGGCCCTTTGTCGAGCGAGGCAGGCAGCCTGTCTGGTTCCCTGGCAGAGGTGCCGTTTAAATGACATTTTTCTTGAAGATTAGAGAGCTGTTGAGCGCTGCCTTGGGACTCGAGCCTGGTAATTAGCTCTTTACCTGTGTCCTGAGGATTCTCAGCACAGTAGCTTGTCAAGGGAGCTTGAGAGAGGATGTACTGTGTTCTCACCCAGGATGAATTAGAACCTTCTCCTTGTTTAAACAAAACGAGAAATCCAGGTGTCCAGGGATTGTCCTGTCACCTTACATCTCCCTAGTTCAGTAGGATCCAGCACGGAGCGTGATTGGTCACTTAAATCCTATGTGTTAGGTTGGCTGCAGAGAACTGAGACCTCAAGTAACAACGATTTAAGCAAGACGGAAGTGTATTTCCCTCTCATATACACGCGCAGAAATAAGTTTCCAGAACTGGGATGGCGGCTGCTTGCAGGAAAACTCTCTCTGTTTCCAGTTCCTTCCCCCTCACCATCATTCCTAAGGTGTGGATCTCTCTTCATGGTCCAAGATAGAGCTCCAGATGTGCCTCCCACATTCCAGGTAGCAGGAAATGGAAAAGAGCAAGGGGATCACTGAGCCCAGGAGTTCGAGGCTGCAGTTAGTTAGGATTGCGCCATTACACTCTAGTCTGGACAACAGAACATGACCCTGCCTCTTAAAAAAAAAGCTACGCGGCCGGGCGCGGTGGCTCAAGCCTGTAATCCCAGCACTTTGGGAGGCCGAGACGGGCGGATCACGAGGTCAGGAGATCGAGACCATCCTGGCTAACACGGTGAAACCCCGTCTCTACTAAAAAAAAAATACAAAAACTAGCCGGGCGAGGTGGCGGGCGCCTGTAGTCCCAGCTACTCGGGAGGCTGAGGCAGGAGAATGGCGTAAACCCGGGAGGCGGAGCTTGCAGTGAGCTGAGATCCGGCCACTGCACTCTAGTCCGGGGACAGAAGTGAGACTCCGCCTCAAAAAAAAAAAAAGCTACGCTTCCCAGGTTCCTTTGCAGCTAAGCATGGCCAGAAAGCTAATGCCACATCTCGTATCTTTGTGTGTGTGTGTGTGTGTGTGTGTGTTTTAAGAGACGAGGTCTTGCTCTGTTACCCAGGCTGGAGCGCAGTGGTGCAATCACAGCTCACTGCAGCGTTGAACTCCTATGCTCAAGCCATCCTCCCACCTTAGCCTCCTGAGTAGCTGGAACCTCAGGGTGCACCACCATGCATCCTATCCTGCTAATTTTTATTTTCTCTCTTGTTAGCATATGATCCTTTTGCTCCCTAAGGCCACTTTCCGAGAAGTTGCCTGTAGTACCCCAGTGTCCCTTTTCCTGACCTTATGATGTTAACTTGGGTTCCCTCTAAAAGTGGAAGCTGATATAAGGGCTTGTATGCAGGTAATTTACTTTGGAAATGTATTCAAAGGAAGTGGAATGGGACAACTGGGAAGAGGAAACGGGAGGGGGGGAAGATTGAATCCAAGGCTGCATGACCCAGGTAGTTACCACTGTAGGCCTTGGGGTTCCCTCCTGCTGAAACTGCTTCCAGGAGCAGAGTGAAACAGACTTCAGGACGGTTCGCCAGAGACACGAGGAGGGGAGTATTGACTCCGTCTGCCGAACCCCATTGGTCAAGACTTGCTCTTCAGGATGTTGAATCCTTTGTACTCGTGGTTTTGAGCATGTACGGGACAGCTGAACAGGCTCCTGCAGAGACTCTGCGGTGGGGAGCGGACAGGAGGTGCAGTGGAGGTGCTTGGGGGCTCCACATGTGCCCAACTTCTTACAGCAAGAGCCAGGGCAAAAAGATGGACTGAAAGAAAGTGAGATGGAGCATTAGCTTTATGGCCATGCTTACCTGCAAAGGAACCTGGGAAACAGGTTTTTATTTTTCCCCAAAAAGAGATAGGGTCTTGCTTTATTACCCAGGCTGGAGCGCAGGGGTGCAAGCCTAGCTTACTGCAGCTTCCAACTCCTGGGCTCAAGTGATCCTCCCACCTCAGCCTCCCGAGTAGCTGGGACTACAGGTGTGCACCACCATGCACCATACCCTGCTAATTTTTAATTTTTAATCTTTATTTTTGTAGAGATGGAGTCTTGTTGCCTATGCTGGTCTCAAACTCCTGGCCTCAAGGGATCCCCCTGCCTCAGCTTCCTAAAGTGCTGGGATGGAAATACGGTTTTTATTCACAGTGGCCACAAGCTTGGCAAAATACAAGGGGTCGATTATTGTTGCAAGGATGTTGGAGAACAAATGGCAGACTCTGGCACACCATGATCTTCATTCCACCCATGCATTATGATTGATCGTGGGAAGGAATTCCACAGTTGTTTGACAATGTCTGCCATGGTGTGGTGGTGGAGAGGTGGAAGGTTTTGTGTGGAGAGTCTGCTATTCCTGACCCTTGGTATTTGTAGCACTCACAATTCATGAGGGTTGAGAAAAAACAATTTCAAAATTGGTCAGAGTGAAATGGGATAAGACCCGTCTGATGATGGTACTTGGCCTGTCCTGAGCTATGCTCACCTCTGGTGCGCTCTCTGGTTGTCCTTTCTATTTTCAGAAGTCTCGAATTGCAAACCTACTAAGTGCACAGCTGGCAAGTGCATAGGTAGGAAGAAAGGCTACAATGAAGAGGCCGTGTTTCCCAAACTTTGGGTTTTTTAATATATTACCTTCATATATATATCATATATAATATATATGTAATTTATATAATATATAATGTATAATATATAACAGATCATATATAACACATAACATATATATAATATGTTATATATTATATAATATGTTATATATTATATATAATATGTTATATATTATATATATTTGGCCATATCTACAGTATTCTCTGGCTATTTAAAAAAATCTAATATATGTTTTAAAAAATCAACTCATTGTTTTTACTTAAATATGTTTATTTTAAAAGCAGACTCTATCGCTACCACAAATAGAAAGCCAGTATCACTTGCCATAAATAGCCAGAAACCTTCGAAATAAAGACAATGAAAACAAAGCAATGATCTTAAATTCCAGCTAGATACTGCAGCTTGCCAAAAAGCCTCTCAGACAGAGACCTGCTGTCTCCTGTCTAACAAGGGCCATTAGCCAAATGTTAGAGACTCATTAGCAGAGACGGAGGCTCCCTGTCTTAATGAGAAGGATTGCAGGAGAATTAAGAAAGGAATAGCCTTCCAATGGTGGGATTCCACGTTCCTGAAAACCTTTTTGTAAATGGTCTTCCATGTTGCTGGGAGGACTCGGGAAAAGGCTGGGAAGGGCTTTGAATGCCGAGCTAAAGGGATTGTTGCATTTGTTGCATTTGCAGAAAAGCTCTTGGGATACCTTTCAGGGGGTTATTTGGGGTACAGGAGTAGTTAGTTTCTGCAGCAGAATATATTGATGAATAGGGCATCCCTGTCCTCCAGTGGGTGGGAAATTCCCATTTAGGCAAAAACTCCCTCTTTGGTCCAGCGATTGGCGAGAGGCAGACATGAGCCTCTGATCCCCTGGGCCCAGGCCTGTTTTTGAAGAGACACCGAATAGCATCCATTTCTCAGGAGATGTCCTGCATTGCTTGAGCTCCTGAGAGCTCTTGGATAAAAAATAAATAAATAAATAAACTCGAGTTGGCACCACATCCAAGTGGCATGTGGCGCGGGCGTGTGCAGTTGGATTATTTTTATTTATGATAGCTGATTCACAATCGTCTCCATGGCAATGGGGGAGCTAAAGGCGGAGGGAAGGAGGGAGTCGTCACATTATTAAATGACCCAATGAAAGAAGAAAAACCCTCCAACACATCAGGGATTAATGTAACGCTGTGGCCTTGCCTGGAAGGTCATTCCCCATCCCTGCTACAGATGTCGGCACTTCCACTTCCAGAGTGTTCTGCGCAGAGCATGGCTCATCTTTTTGCATTTCAATGTCATTCTTTGCTCAAACAGTCAGATGCCGGGGGTCGGGAGGGCCACTGGTGACCTCATCAGGAGATGCTCTCCACATAGAACACTCAGGAACCTATTCACGGTGCCCTTTTGAACACATAAGCATCTCTATCTCTATTTATCTCTCTATATGTGTAATTCTGTTTTTATACTAACTTGAATAGGTATAAAATCATCTTTATAAATTACATTTAAGGAATAAAATCGTACAGTGAATACCCATGTACCTACTACTTAGTTAAGAAAAATAGGCCAAGTGTGGTGGTTCATGCCTGTAATCCCAGCACTTTGGGTGGCTGAGGTGGGAGGATCTCTTGAGTCCAGGAGTTCGAAACCAACCTGGGCAACACAGTGAAACCTCATCTGTACAAAAATTACAAAAGTTAGCTGGGCATGGTTGCTCATGCCTAGTGTCCCAGTTACTTGGGAGGCTAGGTGGGAGGATCTCTTGAGCCTGGGAGGTTGAGGATGCAATAAGCCGTGATCAAAACCACTGCACACAGCCTGGGTGACAGAGAGAGACCCTGTCTCAAAAACAGAAAAGAAAAGATTTTTTTTTTACATAGGGTAAAAGAGTGACGTACATACAGTAACAGTATATCTCGATTTCCCCTGACATCCCAATTTTCTCTTGTTGTCACTAAGATAACTAAGGCTAGAGTGCAATGGTGTGATCTTGGCTCACTGCAAGCTCTGTCTCCTGAGTTCAAGTGATTCTCCTGCCTCAGCCTCCCGAATAGCTGGGATTACAGGCACCCACCACCACACCGGCTAATTTTTGTATTTTTGTAGAGGTGGGGTTTCACCATGTTGGTCAGGCTGGTCTTGAACTTCTGACCTCAGGTGATCCACCCACCTTGGCCTCCCAAAGTGCTGGGATTACAGGCTTGAGTCAGTGTGCCTCTACTTTTAAGCCCCCTCTGTGCTCTTCCCCAGTGTCTTTCCCTCTCCCCTCATAAAGAACCTCTCCTGAATTCTGTGTTCATCATTCCTTTGCTGCTCTGTTTGCTCCCTAAATAATACATTATTTTTTGGGTGTCTTCGTGAGCGGTGTGTAAGTGAAGTTGTACTGTGGGTGTCCTTTGGTGCTGCCCCTCTTTCACTAAGCGTTGCATTTGGGAGACTCTTTCACGGTGAAATGTGTAGCAGCTCTATGCTACTCCATTCTCGGAATGTTCCAGGCTTCATCTGTTTCACAGCTGACATTTGGGTTGTTGCCTGTCCTTTGCTCCAATGAACAAGGCTGCTGTGAACATTTTCATACTTGTGTCACAACACGGACAGGCCCAAGTCCTCCAGGTTCAGTGTCTACAATGGCTGGATCATGTGTTCACTGCATCTTCAACTTTGCCAGATGGTGACAAACTGTTTTCCAAGGTGGTTGTCCAGGTTGATCCACCCTCTGGCGACATAGAGGTGTTCTGACCATGGTGCATTGTTGTCAGTGCTCGTTGCCAGACTATTCAGACTTTGAGTGCTGCCTGGGACTATCACTCAGTGCCCAACTTGGGTTCATATGGGGAAGAACCCCAAAGAAGAGAACAGGCTGTATTCTGCAATATTAACTTTGTGGTAATACAGCTGACATTTGGATCTACATCTGCCTTACATCTTTGTCTATTTTAGTTGGTTGAGAACTTGGGTGCCTGCTAAGGGTAACCTAAAGACCACTAACTATACCGTCTCTGGTAACTTAAATGCCCACGGCCTCTCATTCATCTGAGATGGGAAGATTACTTGAGCCCAAGAGGTCAAGGTTGCAGTGAGCTATGATGACGCGAATGCACTCCAGCCTGGGTGATAGAGTGAGATCAGACCCTGTCTCCCAAAAAATAAAAAAATTAGCCCAAGAATTCCAAGGATGCAAAATAAAAAAATTACAAAAATCCCCAAAGCTAGGAAGGTGGGACATGGTTAACTTACCATCTGTTCAACTCCCACTCACCTTTCAAAATCCACTTCAGCATTATCTTTTATCTGAGCAGCTTTACCCAGCTTCCTCATTCAAAGCCCAGTCCCAAACCCAGCTAACGTGGAACTTGGGCTGGACTTTTTCTCTCCTTCCACGGAGCTCGGTGATCACCCCAGCTCACAGCTCGCTCCAGATTCTGAATTCCTAGGATTAGTTTGTGGATTCAGCTTTTTTGTTATTTAATCATATTCTGTTAGCCCGTTGTAGAGTGTACGTCTGGCTTTCTTAATTTGAGGTCATCTTAGGTTTACTTCTTCATAGGGCCAGTGCAGTGTTTTGCCGTAGCTCATTCTTTCAGGAAGTTATTGGTAGCACCCATTACGTGTCAGACCTGATGATCATGGCTGAGGAATCAAAGACACTGAGTCCCTTGCCCTTGATGGAGACATGCTTTTCAGGAGAAATGCAAGAAATAAATGAGAGTGATGTGATGTGGCTTTGATGGGAGGAATATCCAGATTATTAAGGAGAGTTTCCTTGAATGAGGAAATTGGGTAAAGCTGCTCAAACAAAAGATAATTCTGAAGTGGGTTTTGAAAGGTGAGTGGGAGTTGAACAGATGGTAAGTTAACCATGTCCCACCTTCCTAGCTTTGGAGATTATTGTAATTTTGTTATCTTGCATCCTTGAAAACCTTTGGCTGGTGTGTGTGTGTGTGTGTGTGTTTTTTTTTGGGAGACAGGGTCTCACTCTGTCGCCCAGGCTGGAGTGCAGTAGTGTGATCACAGTTCACTGCAGCCTTGACCTCCTGGGCTCAAGTAATCGTCCCATCTCAGCCTCCTCAATAGCTGGGACTACAGGTACGTGCCACCATGCCTGGCTAATTTTTTAAGTTTTTGTAGAAATGGGGTCTCCCTATGTTGTGCAGTCTGTTCTTGAACTCCTGGTCTTAAGCAATCCTCATGCCTCAGCTTCTCAAAGTGCTGGGATTACAGGTGTGAGCCACTGTGCCCAGTTTAAAATTATTTTTAAAGGTAAATACTAATGAAAATTGACAAACATCTTCTCGGTATCCATGGGTGTTTGGCCACTAGAGCACTAGAAATTAGTTGGGAAATCAGTGCCAGTGGTGTCTTTTATGCATTCCTTTGTTTATTTAAATATATAGTTTACATCTGTTGGATATTTGGATAAAGGATAAGGAAAAACAGAACAAACCCTATTCTTAGAACCGTGACTGCCCTGGCTTCTGTTCTGACCTCGAAGCGGTCAGATGACTCCAGCTGGTGACAGCAGCTGGTCTCTGTGCCACAGAGGTGCGTCTCTGAGCATTTTTCAGCCGTTTAGATCAGACCGTGGGTCTGATCACAGTGACCAGAATTGCAGAGTTGTTTTGGGCAGTTGGCTAATTAGAACAAAACCATCAGGTGAAACGAACTATCCATCCCAGACTTTGTTCTGATAATCATTAGATGAGATTTCTGATGAGCAGGCTGTGGGCTATGCTTGATTTCGGGCATCTCAATGCTGTCTGGGGGTGTCCGTCAAGGCTGAATGGCTGGAGTGGAGTTGGGAATGAGAGGATGCTTTTTCTCCCTGGGGAAACCTTGAGAGTGCATTTGTGTGGGTGTGAGTCCCTCGTACCTTTGGGGGCTGCCTGTCTGTTAAGCAATGCTTGCCTACGCCCTTGGCCTTGACCTGACCCTTGTTGGTGCGGCTGTCAGTCAAATGGCAGAAGCGCTGGCGTCTCCCCTGACAGCTGGTGCAGTAACAACTGTCAGCGCCAGTGAAGTCAGCTTGCTTTCCAAGAGGCATGCATAATGTTAAGTCTGAAGAGAGGAATTGATTGAGGGTTTGGACTGTTGAAAGGTAGGCAGAGAGAGGTGCAGCCCTTCCTGGTAATCCAATTTGGGCATAACTTTGGATTCTAATCAAATGGTCTTTCATCATGCTGTCTTACCACATGTGATTTTAATGTAGAGGTTGCAAGTCAGAAGGCCATGAGCTGGATTTGTGGGTACTGTGGGTTGAATTGTGTCCCCCAAAACATATGTCCAAGTCCTAACCACTAATACTTGTGAACATGACCTGATTGGGAAAGAGGGTCTTTGCATATGTGGTCAAGTTAAGATGTGGTCATTATGGTGGGCCCTAATCCAATATGACTCGTGTCCTTAGATGAAGAGGAAGAACAGGCCGGGCATGATGGTTCATGCCTGTAGTCCCAGCACTTTGGGAGGCTGAGGCAGGTGGATCACAAGGTCAGGAGCTCAAGACCAGCCTAGCCGACATGGTGAAACCCCATCTCTACTAAGATTAGCTTGGTGTGGTGGTGGGCGCCTGTAATCCCAGCTACTCAGGAGGCTGAGGCAGGAGAATTGCTTGAACCCGGGAGGCGGAGGTTGCAGTGAGCCAAGGTTGTGCCATTGTACTCCAGTGTGGGCAACAAGAGCAAGACTGTCTCAAAAAAAGAAAAAAAAGAGGAGAACACACACACACACACACACACACACACACACACACACGAAGGCCATGTGAAAATGCAGCAGAGATTGGAGTGATGTGCCTACATGATGCCAGGGAACACCAAGGGTTACCAGCGACACCAGAAGCAAAGAGAAAGGCATGGAACCTCTCCAGAGCCTTTGGAGGGAACATGGTCCTACCCACACCTTGATCTGGGACTTCCGGCCCCCAGGACTATGAGAGAATAAATTTCTGTTCTTATAAGCCATCCCATTTGTGCTAATTTGTTATGGCAGCTCTGGGGAACTAATAACGATGTTAAAAAAAGTTGGACAAATGGCTACTGTTTAAAATCAGAAATTTTGTGTGAAAGTCTAGATTTTTGGCATCTCTGGAAAAATCAGATCTGTTCACAGAGGGCCAACATTCTCCGATGAGAAAAGTATGGAACTGTGCAGTGTGCCCGAGTCACCACCACTTCCAGTTGTCCTAAAACCAGCCTGCTTCTCCCAGTTGTGTTTTGCATCAAGACTCTCTAGGTTTCTAAGTTTGCAGCCCCTTCTTTCATGATAGATCTGGGATGGAAGGGTTGGAAAGAGCCTGTCTCTGGCTTTCTGGTTTCTAGAGCAGAGGTTGGCAAACTACAGCCGGTGGGTCAAATGTGGCACTCTGTGTGTTTTGATAGACCAAGTTTTAATGAAAAGCAGCCATGCCTATTCATAAACATATTGTCTTCGGTTGCTTTCACACCGTAACACCAGGGTTGAGAAGCTTCAATCGAAACCATTTGGCCTGCAAGGTAGAAAACATTTACTCTCTAGCCCTTTACAGAAAGACTGTGCTGACCCTTATTCTGGAGAATCAAGAAATCCAGATTTTTATGTGAACTCTCCTTGTTTTTAAGTGAGGGCAACAAACTCATATTGGTTTTTAATTTCAAAAATTTAACCATCAATCAAGGTCATCTTTCCATGTCAATAAATGGGACTCTCCATCTTTTTTTTTTTAAATAAATGGAGTAATATGAGTCATTTAACCAATTTTTTATTAATGGATATGCAAGCAGTTGGTTATAAGTTTCTATAAACTAGTGAAGACTGGCTAAGTATTGAGCATTGAACTTCTTTTTGGGCATGGGGCGGAAATGAGCGAGTGGGGTATTTAACCCAGAGTTTAGAAAGCCAGCAGACACTATGCCATTATTTTTATCAAATGTTCATGTTGGATTTTTAAAGGCAAGATATGAAACACTGGCCTTGCCTGTCCACAGAAGGCTCTGTAAGAAAAAACAGAACTTAAAAATGCAGCAGAAAAGAATTGTTTTGGTTGTAAGGTGGTAGCTTTTGTTGCTCAAGGTGGTGAACCCTGGAAAGAGTGGCTGAAGAAACTCTTGAATTTCCCTCTCTGAAGACCCTCTAAGAGGCAACAACTGTGCCCAGGTTGGATGTAACCCAGCGAGGGAAGGTCTGTTTGGCCACCTCTGCGCCAGCACAATGGCTCCCTCTACCCCAGCACCGAGAAAACTTCTGTGTGTACCTTGCCCAGCAGGAAGAAGTGCCGTGCTGGATACAGACAGGGGTCATTGGTAGTGGAGGTATTTGGGCATTTAACCATACTTTTTCCATCCCTGGATTAGAGACCAAGAGCTGGGTCAGCCTATCACATGTCCTTCTGAGCTCCAGGGTCCTCATCTGTAATTGGCTGACTCCATTAGTCTATACAAGGCCATTGCCAGATAGGTCCATCCCAGGCTACAGGGCTGTTTGAAGGGTATGCATGGAAGAATAAATGCAGCAGGCCTGAGACTGTTATCCCTGGAAAGGCCTGCTTACAAAGTTGATGGTGTTTGGGAGCTTGGCACTTGGACCGTTCCCTGAATAAGTGTGTGTCATAGTTCCTAGACTGTACAAACCATGTGACTTATGGTGAACACTTGCTTTCCCTCTGGGAATCTGGAATATGGGTACATGCTAGGCAGGGGAGTCTGTGTGACTAGTCCCCAGTACAAATGCTGGGCACTGAGTCTCTGATGGGCTTCCCTGGATAGAAACAGCATGCATATGTTGCTGTGTTTTTCTTGCTGGAAGAAGAGTGTGCTCTGTGTGACCCTCATGGGAGGAAGAGAGAGTGTAAGGAAGCTGGTGCATGGATTTCTACAGAATCTGCCTGTGTCTTTTCCCTGGTTGATCCTGTTGTGTATCTTTTTGCTGTAATAAGCCTTAGCCATAAGTCCAACCAAATGCTGAGTTCCATGAGCTCTTCTACTGAATCACTAAACATATGAGAGTGGTCTTGAGAAACCCTCTAACAGGATGGTTCATTGTAAACTCAATTCCACCATTAAAACAATTAAACAATTCAGAGTCCCTGCCTTGATGAAGATGATAATGATAAATGTATCAGTGATTATATTAATAACTAACACTTAAATTACACAATGTGCCAGGTGCTGTTTAAACACTCTACATAGATTGACTCATTTCATCCTCACAACCATCCTTAGAGGTAGGTACTTCTACCCTCAGTTTACAGATGATAAAACTGAGACAGAGAGAGAGTAAGTGACCTGTCCTTCGTCACCCAGCTCATAGGTGGTGGAGCTGAGGATGAAATTCCCAGGCTGTGAATGACAGACATTTGTGATCCTCCAGAAATGTAGGACTCTCCTTGGATTGGTGATTGGAGCCAGTGCCTTCTTGGAAACTAGCTTTAGTCTAAAGAAGTTAAATAAGGAGGATATTGCATGTTCCCAACACAAAGAAAGAAATGTTTGAGATGATGTATATGCCAGTTACCCTGATCTGATCACCATGCATTATTTGTATCAAAACACCACTATGTACCCCATAAATATGTGCAATTATTATATGACAATTAAAAAATAAAAAGTATTTTTTAAAAAGAGGCTAACTCAATTGGTCTTTGCTTTTTGATGGAGGGTGTATCAGTGAGAATAAGCTGGAATAACAAAGCATGTCAAAATGCCAGTGGCTTAAAATAACAGGGTTTATTCCTTGCCCAATCTGAGTGCCCATCCCACCTGACTGTGGGCTCTGCTCCGTGCCCTCCTCCCTTGGACCCAGGCTGCCAGAGGAGCAGCCCATCTTCCCTTGCTGTGGGATGTCAGGGCGCTGAGAGCTGCAGCTGCTGCTCCCCTGCGCTGGGACAGCTCATGTCTCATTGGCCAGAGTAGTCACATGACCCCACCCAGGCACTAGGAAGGCAGGAAGTGAGTCCTAGCGTGCGTCCCCAGGGCAGATAGTACAACTCTTCGGTCAGCATCACGGGGAATGCTCCAGCGAGGATTAGGGAGGAAACCAGACTTTTGATTTCCCTGACTCCAGACTTTGCGAGGAGAAGAATGCTCATTGAAGGAAGATTTGGGAGTTGAGAGGAGGGGGTGGGAGTGAGCTGATTATTGTCAAAGGCAGAAGTGAGAAAACAGGGGGCTGATAGTTAAGTCCTTTCAGAGCAAATGAAAGTGATTTCCATGACAACAATTCAATTAGAAAGCGACATGAAGTTCCCTGTGTGAGGGAACGCTGGGGAATTATTACACAATGAACCCTGAGCATTTTGGCCTTGGGGTGGAGAGGGGTGAGAAAGGCCCCAGTGGGGGACCCACAGTGGTTCCTGGATACAGGGCATGCCTCCCTAGTGGGAAGAGTCACCTCTTCCAGCACCCAGGGGAGGGAGGAGGGAAGAGGTTGGCAGAAATAAGCAAATGCGGAGCGTATGAGCAGTCACGGGCCAGGGGAGGCAGGGAAGGCCAGGGACTCGGGCGGGCGATTGAGGCATGTGTGTTTTGCTTTGCTTCTGAGGTGGGGTGGCTTGGGATGGTATGGTTGGAGAATAGATGTTGAAATGTTTCCCCACAGAATTAAAATTCAGACATGGGTGGTGGCGGGGGAAGGTGGGAAGGAGGCCACAGGATGTGGTGGAAAAAAACCAGGCTTCAAAAGCCCACCCTGGTGGCTTTGAATCAGTTTTCTCCCCTTGCTTTCTGTGTTTGAGCTTAAGTTCCCTGAGCCTCAATTTTTTTGACCATAAAACAGAGCTCAGTTTGCCAGTTAGCAGAGCGATGGTGAGCACTGCATCATGTAGCGTAATATTCGGCACATAGTAGGTGCTCTCTACAATGTACCTCTACTCCCTTCCCTGGGATTAGGGATGAGGGCAAAGCGATTTGATCTCAGGTGCAAACTCTGAAGCTTCAGCAATGGCTCCCTGGGACCTGTGTTAAGAAGACTTTTTGTAATCCCAGCACTTTGGGAGGCCGAGACGGGCGGATCACGAGGTCAGGAGATCGAGACCATCCTGGCTAACATGGTGAAACCCCGTCTCTACTAAAAAATACAAAAAACTAGCCGGGCGACGTGGCAGGCGCCTGTAGTCCCAGCTGCTTGGGAGGCTGAGGCAGGAGAATGGCGGGAACCCAGGAGGCGGAGCTTGCAGTGAGCTGAGACACGGCCACTGCACTCCAGCCTGGGCAACAGAGCGAGACTCCGTCTTAAAAAAAAAAAAGAAGACTTTTGAGGCCGGGCACGGTGGCTCACGCCTGCAATCCCAGCACTTGGGAGGCCGAGGTGAGCAGATCATGAAGTCAGGAGATCGAGACCATCCTGGCTAATATGGTGAAACCCCATTGCTACTAAATATACAAAAAATTAGCTGGGCGTGGTGGTGGGCGCCTCTAGTCCCAGCTACTCGGGAGGCTGAGGCAGGAGAATGGCGTGAACCCGGGAGGCGGAGCTTGCGGTGAGCTGAGATCGCGCCACCGCACTCCAGCCTGGGCGACAGAGTGAGACTCCGTCTCAAGAAAAAAAAAGATTTTTGAAGCTTGGTGAGAGTGTGCTCCAGTTGCTTACTGATGTCTGTCACGGACATGGAAGTGGTGTTGTGTGCATGGCATTTGCCATCCTTGGTTTGGCCTGTCTTTCCCATTGGAGCTTTGCTTTTTACTACACCCTTCTGTAAATCCTTTGCTGCACTCACACTGCCCAGCTCCCTGGCCCCTGCGATGCTGGATGCCACGTGCTGCCTGCCTGCCTCTGTGCCCTGGTGCCCCTGCCTCTGTGCCCTGGTGCCCCTGCCTCTGTGCCCTGGTGCCCCTGCCTCTGTGCCCTGGTGCCTGCCTGCCTCTGTGCCCTGGTGCCCCTGCCTCTGTGCCCTGGTGCCCCTGCCTCTGTGCCCTGGTGCCCCTGCCTCTGTGCCCTGGTGCCTGCCTGCCTCTGTGCCCTGGTGCCTGCCTGCCTCTGTGCCCTGGTGCCTGCCTGCCTCTGTGCCCTGGTGCCTGCCTGCCTCTGTGCCCTGGTGCCTGCCCCGGCCTGGGGCACTGTCCCTCACTCCTTAGTTCATCCAGGCTTGTCCTCTTCGGCAAGGAGCAGGCCAGACTGCCCTGCAGGGAAGCTCCTCTAACCCACCTCTGCCCTAACCATTCCACAACCGAAGGATGCCATCTGCTTCTGAATTCTCATAACATTCTCCCCGTATTCCACGGCGTGCACACACATCTCACAGCACCTCATGGAGGCACTGGTGTCCTTTCCTCATGCCTATTGCTGGCCTCTTAGTGACTGGGAGCCCCAAGGGCAGCTATGTTGTCCCCTCCCCTTTGTTGGGGACAAAGGGAATATGATTTGGATGATTTAATGGAAAGAGCTTGGGTGTGGAATCAGAGATCCTAGCTAGGGCTCCCAGTGCTGCCACTTGGGGATGTGTGACTGTCCCTAAATCTTTTGACCTCTCTGAGCCTCAGATTCTTCTTCTAATAACACAGAGTCACTGGGAACATGCAGAGGGATGTGTGTGCCTGGTGCATTCTGAGCTTTGGTGCATAGTAAGCACTTGCTTAATACCTGGTACTGGCCTCCTCCTTTCCTTCCTGGCCCGGATTCCGTGAACAATGATTCCAGGGTGGTCCTTACATCTTTCTTTGGGATGGTCCTCCAAGTATTTATTGGGTGTCCAAGTGGTACAGCCTGAGAGCTTGGTGCAGGAGAAAGAGGATATGTATTCACTCATGGAAAGACCCAAAGTTCATGGGAACCCCAGCGTCAAAGGCAGCCCTTTAGGCAGCAGCTGTGTTCGTGCACAACTACGTGCAATTTCAATTTGATTAGCTTTAACATGAGCCCCCTTTTACAAGTCCCAGGGAACTTGCCAATTAAAGCTGTGTTTGGCAAATATTTTTGTAAAATGCAGAGTCACCAAATTGTTCTGCTTTCTGGTTCTGGATTCATATATATTAGGTTTTCTTAAAGTAGGTATTATTTTAGCAGTGAAACCTCCTTATATTCTAGCCAAGTTTTTGAGCTTCAGTAGTCAAAATTGCTATTTATTTAAATCTGTTGAATATGTATTATATTCCAAAAGCTATTTTCAAGTCATGAAAATTAAGTGAGAAAACTAGAGTTACCAGGGTTCATCTTCTGTTCCTGCTCTGTACCTGACTCTCGCTGGCGGTCCTGGCAGATGCTCAGCTGTCCTTGATAAAGGAACAGGAGTGCTAAAAGCCAGGCAGATGCTGAGAACGAGTAATCTGGTCTGGGAAACTCATAATTATCACGAGTGCCAGTCTCTGTAATAAAGCATTGATAGGCAGAGTCCAGAGCATAAATGACCGGGAAGGGGGTAAGGAAAGATGTCGCGTCCAACCGTTTAGCCTCCGAGTAGCTTCCGGCAGCTGTCCTGTAATGCGTCTTGTTTGGTGCAGACCAAGACAGATGCATTCCGGTGCATTCCACCTCAAAGGGAGATGAGCATGGAAGCAGTCAAGGGAGACTGCTGGTCTGTCTGCCACTCCCTCTGGAGAGACGCTAGAAGTTTGAGTAGTGTTTGCTTGTTACAGAATTTTAGATTTCCAGGACAGACTTTGAGATCAACCCTCTCATTTTACAGAAAAAGGAATCGAGGCCCAGGAAGGGGAGTAGAATTACCAAAGCCTCCAAGTGAGTCAGTAGCCATGGTCGGTACTTGAGCTTCCATCCTTTGACTTGGTTTACCTTTGCTACCTCACTCAGTTCTACCCCAGGATGGCCAAAGGAGACCAGGCTTGACTCACAGCCCCATTTCCTAGGGGATGTCACTGTCTAGGTGGAGGTAAGAGATTTTTCCTTCTCTGGTAGATGATTTTTTTTGTCTTACTGTTTGTTTAGTGAATTTTTCTGCATAGTTGTACATGTACATGGCTCAAAATTCAAAAGGAATACATTGAAAATTCAGTCTCTCTTCCTCCTACACCTGTTCCCCAGCCTCCCTCACCGCCTTCCCAGATGCAACCAGTGTTACATGTATGTTTGCAGAGATTTTTCTATGTATGTATGAGCAATCACCTATTTTTGATTCATTCACTCGTTCAGCAACTATTTGTTGAGCACTGTGCATGTTCTGGGCTCTGTTGTAGGCACGGAGCTGTAGCAGTGGACAGAACAAAGACCCCACTGCCATGGAGCTGGGGTTAGACCGCAAAGATCTCTCTTCCTCCCCCTGCTCCCTTCTAATACCCCCAGTTCTGTGCTTTTATTAAACCCGAACCTTATATCTTCAAGGGTCTTCCATACCAGTTTGCATAGCATTGTCTCTTTTTAATGATGGTGTTGCATTTCATCACGTGGATATACCGTAGTTTCTTTATCCAGTATCTGATGGATAGACATTCAAGTCGCTTCTGGGGTTTTTTTTGTTTGCTGTTATAAGCAATGTTGCAATGTTCTTGTATACATTTCCTTTTGCACTTGTGAGAGTAGATCTGACAATTTATTGGCCAATGTAGCTAAAATGTCCAGAGAAATGGACATGCAGGGCCATATTCGGTGCACAAACCATGTCATTTGGACTTGATCTCTGAGTCCTGCTTTGCTGTGTGTTGGCTTTATTTTCAGAGATAAGAAGGCTTATTAAGTCCTTATTCTATTGTATTAACTACACACTTACAATGTGCCACATGTCTTAGACGCTGGAGATATAGCAGGAAGAAAACACACCCAAATCCTGGCCCACATGGAGCTGACATTTTAAGATACGCCATACCATCAGTCAAAGGTTTATATTCTCCCAGATTGGAGGGGAAAAAGAAAACCTCCTTCCTCCTCATAGTAACAGGTCTCTGGATTGGATCTCATTGGACCAACTTGTGTCATGTGACAATCTCTGACCCAATCGTTTTGGCTGAGGGCAGGGGTACAGTAAACTGATTGGTTAGGCCAGGGCCTCTGGAACCAGAGAGTGGAGTCAATCTTCCTAGGAACCACGTGGACCGAGCTTGAGTGAGGGATTTCCTCAAAAATGAAGAGTGAAGATTTTCTGGCTGGCACTAATGTTAGCTACAATGGTGGATAGAGTCAGAGGCAAAGACACAGCTAAAAGAACTACAGGGAAGAGCAAGAAGGGAGAGAGGAAGCCAGAGCTGCGTGGTTGGGGCACAGCGTCCAGGCCCCAGTGAGTAGTCCTGGGCACTCCCAGCTGAAGCCTCCTTTTATTTTGCTGAGCTCTGGAAATCCATCCAGCGCTGAACTGAGCCAGTGAAAGAGGGGATTCACACCATTCAAGTATGATGTAGAGATTGCAAAGCACATGGTGAAATTTCGTTCCCAAAGTGAGTCAGACCCAGTGTTCACCAGGTGAGGCCACAGGTGGTTCCCACAGAAGGGGTCTTAGTTCCCCTGGGGCTGCTCCTGGGGCTCCTAGCCCCCACCCATGCCCCAGATCCCTGGTAGCAACAGGAAGGAGACCCCAGGTCTGACTGCTGCCCCATCACACTCCAGGGCCTGGCCTGGGGCATCGCCAAGTGGCCAGGGGGCAAAGCCTTTCCCAGCAATTGAGCAGGGCCTGGGGAGGTAGAGGAGAACCTGGGGTGGTGGTGGTGGGGGGCATCACTTAACATTAGAGAAGGTAAACATCCTTGACAGGGAGTTTTAAGGTGCTTACTGCGCCTTGACACCCTGTGCAAGGGTAAGAGAGACAAAAGCATTTCACTCAGGGCCTGTTCACTGAGGACCAGCCATGGGAAACAACCGTGATCCATTCCACATGAACTGGAAATGAATCATCCTCATGTGTTTATTGAGGTCACCCTAGTGCCAGGTACTTTACATGTATACATTTCATCCTCACCGCAGCCTTCTGAGGTAGGGATTATTTTATCTTTGGCAGATGAGAAAAGAGAAGCACAGAGAAGTTAATTCACTTGCCCAAGATCACACAGCCAGTAGCGGGAGAGCCAGTACTTAACCCCAGGCACTTTGCCTCCAGAACTCATGCTCTTAGGTACAGCCTTCTTCTGCCTCTCTGTGTCAGGGAGAGCACTGGCACAGAACTAAGCCCTGCTGCTTGCTCTGACACCAAGTAGCTGAATGATCATGGGCAACTGTCATTGAATAGTGCCATGCCTCAGTTTCCACATATAGAGAATGGGATGCCAGCCTGACTCTGGGTTTTTCAAGGATCCGGTGAAGTATTTGGCAGGAACACCTTTTGGTGGGAAAATATAATAAAATAACACATATTAGTTTTCTGTTGCTACTATAATAAGTTACCACCAATTTAGTGAATTAAAACAACAGAGATAAATTATTTTATATAATAGTTCTGGAGGTCAGAAGCCTGCAGTCAGTTTCACTGGGCTAAAATAAAGGTGTCAGCAGGGCTGTGTTCCTTCTGAGGCACTAGGAGAGAATTCCTTTTTTTTGTTTGACATGGGGTCTCACTCTGTCGCCCAGGCTGGAGTGCAGTGGGACAATCTTGGCTCACTGCAACCTCCGCCTCCCGGGTTCAAGTGCTTCTCCTGCCTCAGCCTACTGAGTAGCTGGGACTACAGGTGGGTGCCACCACATCCAGCTAATTTTTTACATTTAATAGAGACGAGGTTTCACCATGTTGGCCAGACTGGTCTCGCACTCCTGACCTCAGGTGATCCACCCACCTTGGCCTCCCAAAGTGCTGGGATTACAGGCGTGAGCCATCGGGTCTGGCCAGAATTCCTCTTTTTTTTTTTTTTCCGCCCCCCCCAGCTTTCTAGAGGCTGCTTGCATTCCTTGGCTCATGGTTCCTTGCTCCATTGTGGGGGCCAGCAGAGTAGCATCTGCAAATCAGCCTCCCTCTCCATCCCTCCCTGTCTATCTCCCCAGCCCTGTCTCGACCCTACCCTCCCTCCCTCCTCTGCTTCTGTGGTCCCGTCTCCTCTGATTAGGACCTCCTGCCAGCCTCTTATAAGAACCCTTGTGATGACATCATGCCCACCTGGACAATACAGGATCATCTCCCATCTCAAGATCCTTAATTTAATCATATCTGTCCCTTTTACCATGTAAGGTAACATCTTCACACGTTCTGGGAATTGGGACGTGGGCATCTTTTGAGGGAGGCATTTAAATCTGTCTACTACAGTACACATAATTTAAATTATTTCATTATCTAGCACCTATGTAACTCTTTTTAAAGGTACCATTTCCAAGCTTTTAAAGCATATGTAGATCAATACTCAGACAAAAACAAGAAAGGGCCTTAATCTCCCTGCCCAAATAACCCCAAGGGATGAATTTCTTCTGTTTTGACATTTAAACAGAAAATGCAAGTAATATTAGTAGAAGGACAAAAAACGCAAACCACAGAATGATGCAAAACAAAAATTAAACCTCCCTGCGTAGTCTCTCCCCAAAGGTAACCACTTTACAGTTCCA
Organism: Trachypithecus francoisi; assembly: GCF_009764315.1. NCBI lineage: Eukaryota > Metazoa > Chordata > Mammalia > Primates > Cercopithecidae > Trachypithecus > Trachypithecus francoisi. The sequence goes on along the minus strand of NW_022681456.1, from coordinate 7,869,362 downwards.
GAGGATACCTTCCAGAACAAACAAATGCACATGCTAGAATAAATGTATCTATTTATACCTTCCCTTCTAAAAAACACTAGAGAACATACTACTTACACTATATGCATCTTGCTTTTTTCACATTATTCTATACCTCTTAGATCTTTGTCCCAGCACATCACATAGAGATCCCTTTCTCTCTGTCTCTCTCTCTTTTTTATTTCTTTGAGAAAGGTCTCACTCTGTCACCCAGGCTGGAGTGCAGTGGTGCAATCTTGGCTCGCTGCAACCTCCACCTCCCGGATTCAAGTGATTCTCCTGCTTCAGCCTCCTGAGTAGCTGGGTCTATAGGTGCCTGCCACCACCATGCTCAGCTAATTTTTTTTTTTTTTTTTTTGTATTTTTAGTAGAGACAGGGGTCTCACCATGTTGGCCAGGCTGGTCTTGAACTCCTGACTTCAGGTGATCTGCCTGCCTCGGCCTCCCAAAGTGCTGGGATTACAGGAGTGAGCCACTGCACCCGGCCTCTTTCTCTTGTAAAGAGCTGCCAGCTACACCTGTAATCCCAGCACTTTAAGAGGCCGAGGTGGGCAGATCATGAGTTCAGGAGTTCGAGACCAGCCTAACCAACATGGTGAAACCCTGTCTCTACTAAAAAAAATACAAAAATTAGCTGGGTGTGGTGGTGCATGCCTGTAATCCAGCTGTTCAGGAGGCTGAGGCAGGAGAATCACTTGAAGCCCTGAGGCAGAGGTTGCAGTGAGCCAAGATTGTGCCACTGCACTCCAGCTTTGCGTAGGATGGTGCATCACTTATTCACTTATTTTTGTAACTCATCCCATATTGTTGGTTACTTTGGTTGTTTCCAGCTTTTTGTTACTATGGGCATGCTGTGTGGGTATTCTTGGAACCACATCCAGGACCATGTTACGCTTGTATTTTTAGGTTTTTGTCTTGGCATTTGGGGCAAAATGTTTTTTTTTTTGTCGCAGGGGGCTGTTCTGTGCATTGTGAGATGTTCAGCAGCATCCTGGACTCTTCCCACTAGACAGCGGTACCACTCACTTCCAAATTCGTGACAACCAGGTATTGCCAGATGTCCCCCTGGGGGCACAGTCATCCTGGTTGAGAACTTTTGTTTTAGGGGTATTCCTCACAGTGGGGTGCTGGGTGGGAGTTTTCTTGTAAATTTACGCCAGGCTGCTGATGGCAGTTGGCTGGTGGGCTATGGCCAAGCTCAAAGGGCAGGCAGGTCCATGCAGAGGCAGGGGACTGTATCTTGGGGTTGGCTGGTCGGCAACACTGAGTTCCTAAACCTTATTGCAAGGAGTTAAGCAGTTACCACACCTGGTCTGTTCTTAAGAGAATTTGTCCAAGCGTCGATGGGCTTGACCTGGAGTGTTCTCAGCAATGTGTGTCTTGCACTTGTGGCTCAGGGGTTCTGACTCCTTCCTGGCTGAGGTGGGTTCTGAGTCCCATACTCTCTGCCAAAGGAATCTGAAGTATTTATATATTTATAATAAACAAACTCACACAAACACTGAACAACCTGACCTTTCACGAAGGTTCTTCTCTTCTTCCTAAAATGAGGATAGAATTGGTATTTCAAAAGCAGTGGCACAAGGCACCCTTCTGGTGCTTTTCTTGTGTTGACTTCTTTAGTCTGCACAAGAACCCGCCTGCCCTGATCATCATCCCCATTTTACAGGGGAGAAAACTGAGGCTCAGGGAGTACACATGATTTGCTCCAGGTTGCATCACTCTTAAGTGGTGAAGCTGGGATTTGAAACCAGGAAGTCTAGTTCTGGCATGTATTTGCAGGTCCACACTATTTCACAATGGAACCCAGACAGAGAATAAAAATAGCAGCATGGATCACACACCTGCTACATGCTGGGCTGGTTCTAGGTGCATTACACATGTTAGCAGGTTTACTTCTCAGAGCAGATGCATAAGTAGATACTTTCACCAGCCACATTTTGCAGACAGAATCTGAGGCACAGAGACATCAAGTCACTTGACTGAGGTCACACAGCTAAAAAGTGGCCAAACATGGATCTGAGCCCAAGTGTCTCCAGGGTGCATGGGCTCAACCATCGGGCTGCACTGTCTCTGGACAGAGGGAAGCAGTGTTTCTAATGCAACAGCAGTCTCAAAAATCCTCACCTTGGGAAAGTTTCCAAGACGTTTGGACAATTTATCCCCTAGTCATGCTGCTGACTATCTGGGTTCTCTTCAATCCCCCAATTATAATCCATCATGCTGTATGTCCCCCTTAAATCAAAGATATACCACGTCGGCAAGAGGAAGCCTGGATATGCTGTGTGTGTTTTTCTAGTGGTGATTGTTTCTTCATTAGAGTCTACAGAGTCGGTATGTTTTAAAATCCAAAACTGGAACAAAATGAAAGCCGTCCGTGAATCTTGGCTGAGGTTGGGCCGTAATTCATTCAAGTAGCTCGTTATGCATCGGAATCACCCAACTGCCGAAGCTTCTGAACAGCAGGCAATTCCAGAGCTTTAGTTTCAACTCTCTGCTCTTATTGATTTATGAAACCTCACTACCTTCAAAATCGTGAAATATTCCAGGCATGCAAAGAGGCATAGAGAATATTTTAATGAATATCGTGCACCCACCACCCAACTAAGGAAATAAAACATGACAGTTACAATAGATGCTCCTGTAGACTCCTCCCGGATTTCCTTCCTTCTCTCTTTCCCTAGAGAATACCACTGCCTGGATTTAGCAATTTTTCTTAAGTTTGCTATCCATATATGTAATCATAAACTACTTGAAGCATTGTGCATGTTTAAAAACTGTATATAAATGGCATCTTGCTAAACATATCCTTCTGCAATGTGTTCATGTTGCCGCGTTGGTGGGACTCATCTGTGCTGATCTATATTGCTGTAGTTTATTTCACTGCTGCATCGTATTCTGGCATATGAATATATCATGGTGTATTCATCCGTCCTGCTGCTGATGGGCAGCTGTTTGCTGTTTCTCTCCACGGTAAACAGTGCTACAGTGAGTGTCCTCGTACATCTCCTTGCGTGCAAGTGCGAAGCTTCCTCCAGAGCATATACTTACGATTGTAATCACTGGAGTTCAAGGCATGTAAGGTAGACAGAATGGAAGGTGCACATGCCCTGTGTAATCTCCAGGACTGTGAATGTGAGGAATATCGCTCCTGAGACTGGATTGTGTTTTATGACACAGTCAAATTTAAGATAGACAGTGTTAAAGACAGGATAATTGTGTCCCCATACCACTGTCATCCTTCCCCACCTCCTAGCCAATTCATACGTTGAAACCCTAATCTCTAATGTGATGGCACTGGAAGGTGGGGCCCTTAGGAAGTGATTAGATCATACGGGTAAACCCCTCATGATGGGACTGGTGCCTTTATAAGAAGAGGTTAGAAGGCTAGCTCACTCTCCCTCTGCCATGTGAGGACACAGTGAGAAGGTGGCCATCTGCAACCCAGAAGAAGGCCCTCACCAGAACCTGGCCAAGCTGACACCTAACCTTAGACTTTCAACCCTCCAGAATTGTGAGATATAAGTCCCTGTTGTCTGTGAGCCACTCGTCTATGGTATACTTTGTTATAGCTACCTGAGCTAACAAAGTGAGATTATCCAGATGGGCATGATCTAATCACCGGAGCTCTTTAGATGAAAGTCTGCTGGCCAGAGACTGAGAAGTTAGAGGGGTTTGAAGTGCTAGAGGGAGATTCTCCATGCTGGCTCTGAAGTTGGAGGGGGCACGTCACCAGGAATGTGGCTGGTGTCTAGGAGCTGAGAGCAGCCCCTGGCTGACAGCCAGCAACAACATGAGGATGTCAGTCCTCCAACCGCAAGGACCTGTACTCTGCCAGCAACCTGAGTGATCTTAGAAGAGAATCCTGAGCTCCAGATGAGACCACACCCCAGGGCATGCCTTGACTTCATCCTTGCAAGAATCTGAGCAGAGAACCCAGACGTGATGTGTCTGGGTTTCTGACCTATGGGAACTATGAGACACATTTGCTTTTCTTAAAAAAAATTGTGATGAAATATCCATAACATAAATGTGCCATTTGTAGAGGTACAGTTCAGTGGCCTTAAGTCTATCCACATGAATATGCAACCATCAGCACTGTCTATCTCTAGAACCTTTTCATCTTCCCAAATTGAAACTCTGTCTGTATTGAAATTCACATTGTTTTAAGTTGCTAAGTTTGTGGTAATCCATAAATAGCAACAGAAAATTAACACAATATCCAAAGCCATATATTTTTTTTAACAGAAATCATTTTATCAGAGTAGTCTCACTCATTTGCCTATGGTGAGTATCACTGTTCAAGAATTTCTAGGGTACATTTATTACCAATATATCAGAGAAGAATTAAAATAGCTCAACCTTTGTTTCATTCTCCTGTGGAGGTTTCATGCAGGTAGTGACTTCAGAAAGAAATGGGAATAGTTTCTAACTAGATTAAACCTTCTAATTCTCCTCCCCCTCCCCCATTACATATATAATTTGTTGCTTAGAAACACCTTTACTTCCCATTTTATTTTTAAAATTGCAGTGACAGAATGGAAGGGAGGTGTTAGCTTGAAAGGTTTTACAAACTGGAGCAAATGTTAAGTGTTTCCATTTCTCTGGTTTTAGAGCTGGTGGCCTGCAGCCAGGGAAGATTTGGTTTGATTAAAAAAAAAAATTATACTGCATTGGTTGAGTTTGGTAATGAAAGCAAGGTCTAGAAAGTGACTATAATGAGACAATGTAGCAGCTACAGATCTTCTGTTTGCATGTGACAGAAACTCAACTTAAAACTGGCTTGCACAAAGAAAGAGATTGGCTCGCAAAACTGCATTATCTGGGAGGGATAGCTTCAGATATGGCTAAATCCAGGACTCAGATGAAGACATTAGGACTTGGTCTCTCTCCATTCCTTGCCTCTTTCCCAATTGTCCTCTTTCTCTGGCACCCCTTCAGTAGTGACCTGTGACAATCCAAATGTATGTCATTCGTATAGCTGGTGATGAAAAGGAGGCTTCTCTTTCTCAGTTGGTTCAGCAGAAATGACAAGACTGAATCCCATTGGATTTCCTTGGATCATGTGCCTGCCTCTGAACTCATTCCATGGCTAGAAGTTTGCATAATGCTGATTGGCCAGGTCAGGATCACATGACCACCCAAACCATGTGGGCTCAGAGTGGTTTCTCAAAGGAAAATTGAGGTGTTGTTAGCAAATATATGGGGAATGGTTGCTGGATGTGCAAGAACAATGGATATTTAATTGAGCGAGGAGTTCTTAAGCCAAGGTCGTGGGTTGGATTCTTTTGGGAGCTGGTGAGCTCAGTGCTCCTGGGCCTGGCTCCCTTCAACACATGTCATTGACATAATGGAGGCATGGGGATAAATTGATGGCCAGGGATGTGGTACAGTCTCTCCCTGAGACATTGGCACAACGTGTCAGGCCCCCTGTTCACATGTGGTTACTCACGTGGACAAGAGGACCTGCTGCCCTTGTATTACTTTATTGAGTCAATTCTTAGTAAAGCGTATTGCAGCAGTTTTATTTAACTTTATTTTTTATTTCAATGTTTAGATTCGGGGGGGTACCTGTGCAGGTTTGTTACATGGGTATATTGTGTGATGCTGAGGTTTGGGGTACGATTGATCTTGTCACCCAGGTTGTAAGCGTATACCCAGTAGGTAGTTTTTCAGCCATTGTTCCCCTCCTTCCTCCCTTGAATAGGCCCCAGCATCTATTGTTTTCATCTTTATGTCTGTGTCTACCCAGTGTTTAGCTCCCACTTATAAGTGAGAATGTGCAGTATTTGGTTTCTGTTTCTGCATTAATTTGCTTAGGGTAATGGCCTCTAGCTGTATCCATGTTGCTGCAGAGGACATGATTTTGTTCTTTTTTATGGCTGTGTAATATTCCATGGTGTTTATGTATCATGTTTCCTTTATCCAGCCCACCACTAGTGGGCAAGTAGGTTGATCCCATGTCTTTGCTACTGTGAATAGTGCTTATTGCAGCAGTTCTAAAAACTGGTCACACAGTTTTGACATTCCACCCCTTGAGAGATGTGGTGGTCTATGTCCCCTCCCCCTGAATCAGGGCTGGCTTGTGACTACTCTGACCTATAGAGTGGCACTGTGTGGCTTCCACAGCTAGGTCCCTAAAGGCCATGCAGTTTGGTGCTCTTAGAATGTTCTCTCTTGAGATACTTTCCTCCTGGAGCCCAGCTGCCATGCTGTGAGGAAGCCCAAGCCAGTCCATTTGACAGCTGAACCCAGCCTTGCAGCCAGCAAACCTAGAAGTGACCTGTGAGTGAGAAAGCTTCTAGTTGAAAAAAGTCCCAAGCCTCAGAGTCAGCCTCATCACTGAAGTCTCTTTTGTTGAGGCCTCCATCACTGTGAGCATAGACAGCCCATCCCCGCTGTGCCTGATCTGAATTCCCATTTCTAAGATTCTGTAAGCTGTAATAAACTGGCTTTTGTTCTGTATAACTGCCTATATACCACTACATTTGGGGTGATGTGTTAGGCAGCAGACAACTGGAATAGGCATGCTTGCATTGCTGGCGGTATTGGTTGGATGCAACAAGCCAGACCTGGTAGAGATTTAAGAGTTACTCATGCACTGTTGGACCTCGTAATTCAACTGCTGGAAATCTATCAAAAGGAAATAATCTCAAGTGGGAAAAGTGGATTAAACATTATGCATGGTGATGTTCATCACATAACTATTTATAATGGTAAAACATTGAAAACAACCTAGTTTTCCAATGATGGGGATATGGTTCCTTGATAAAATAATTATGGCTGCCACTGAATGTCTAAATAAGTGCTAGGCACTGCACTAAGAGCTGCGTATATATCAACTACGAATCTTCCCAACAACCTTTGAGGTTATTATGACCTCAATTCCCTACCATACAAACGTGGAAATTGAAACTTAGAAAGCTTGTCACTTGCCCAAGGTGATAAGCAGCCAGTCTGCTGACTCCGAAGTCCTGCTAGTCACAATATACACGATACTGATTTAAGGCAGGAGAATGATTTAGAAAATCTGTGGAAGAGCCATGGCATGGCATATTAGGTAGTCTTTATAAATAATTGTATAAAGAATTTTTTTTTTTTTTTTTTTTGAGGTGGAGTGTCGATCTGTCGCCCAGGCTGGAGTGCAGTGGCGCAATCTCAGCTCACTGCAAGCTCCGCCTCCCGGGTTTACGCCATTCTCCTGCCTCAGCCTCCCGAGTAGCTGGGACTACAGGCGCCCGCCACCTCGCCCGGCTAGTTTTTTGTATTTTTTTAGTAGAGACGGGGTTTCACCGTGTTCGCCAGGATGGTCTCGATCTCCTGACCTTGTGATCCGCCCGTCTCAGCCTCCCAAAGTGCTGGGATTACAGGCTTGAGCCACTGCGCCCGGCCAAGAATTTTTAATAATAGGAGAAAGTGTTTATGCTAAGTGGCAGAAAAAATGCAGAATGAAAGTAGGGTATGCAATAAAATATCAACTTACTGAAACTATGCATAAAGAAAAATGCAGGAAGCAAGGTTTTATCATTAAGGTAAAACCTTAACAGCGGGTGGTAGGATTGTATATGTGTGAGTCCCCCTAAGCTTTTCTGTATTTTCAGTTCTTCTAGAGGCAAAGGCTGTCGAAGAAAAAAGCACAAAAAGGAAGTGAACAGAAGTTAACAAGAGTCAGACATGATTAAACAGCAAAATGACCAAAGAGAACTAAAGTTGCTGGTTAGTTAAAAAGGAAAAAAAGCTCATTAGTGTGATAATTATCTTGTGCTTCTCTTCTGACAAGTCACCTGGGAGAGCACTCAGTGGCTGGGCTGGGAGTGGGAGAACCACAGAGCTCTGGGTGGGGCCCCTTCTTCCAGCCAGGGATCTATGAGGTATTCGAGTGAAGGTCTGTGAGTGTCTCCTATGGCCACTCACACAGGGATCCAGCCTGTTGGGGCAGGAGCTGGAAGGGATCGTGGACATGAAATGATGGAACAGAAACACACGACATGGTGGCTTGGAGGAGGGACTCTGGAAAGGTGTGGGTCACATAGGCCGGCTGTCTCTCCTCCATGAAGCCTGTGTGTGTGTGTGTGCGCGCGCGCGTGCGTGTGTGTGTACGTGTGTGTGTGTGTGACAGAGACAGAGACAGACAGACTTGGGTGTCAGGGGCAGGCTGCTGTGTTGTGATGATGTCTTATATCCTTAGACATCTCCTTTGAGTTAGTTCTCAATAGTGTGCAAAAATCACAGATGTTGCCCAAAACGTAGGAGGCAGACCATGTTGTGCTTAAAGCCGGGACTTGAGTCTGAGACCTGACTCCACTGTGAATTGGTGGCTGGGCCTTGGGCAAGACAGAGCCTTAGTTTTGCCTTCTGTGGAATGGGAACAAGAATGATGCCTTACTCACTGGTTCATCTCCAGGATTAAATAAAACGATGCATAACAATCAGGCGGCACTTAGCACTGTGGTGAAATAGCTGTTGCTGATAGTAGCACTCAGAGTAACAGGTTCTGATTTTAATTGAACACTTTATATGAGTATGCTTTTTCTCCTCTCTTCACATATCAATGACACTTCTTTTTATACTTAAAACAAAAAGGTTGCCCTTGAGTTTGCACTATACATTCACAACCACTCCAAGTCAAAGGGAGCTTCTGATACCCGGGTCCGATCCTCTCCTTCCTCTGCTCAGAATGCATACGCACGCCTTATCTTACTCTGAGAAAAGCCGAAGTCCTTATGGTGGCCCCATGGCCCAATGCAGCCTGGCCCTGGGCTTCTCCTGGTCCCATCTCCTTCTGCCTGCGTCTTGCTGTGGCCACACTTGTCTCCTTGCTTTTCTTCACACCCACCGGGCACCTCCCACCTCTGGGCTTTTGTTCCCAGTGTTCCCTTGCCAGGAGTGCTCTTCCCAGATCTCTGTTTGGCCAACACCCTCACATCCTTCAAGTCTCTGCCCCGCTCTCACCTTCCCAGGATGGCCTTCCGGACCTCTCTACTTCACACTGTGACCTGCCAATTGGGCACCGCCTGCCCTGTTCCCCACTGCTTGTATCACCATCTGACAAACCGGATAGTTTACTTGCTCTGTTTAGGATTTGCTGTTGTTCTCCCCCAACAACAACATCTACCCCATGAGGGCAAGAATGGCTTCTCTGCCGTGTCGCAAATACTCAGCGTAGAACCCAGCACCTGGCAGCGGTGCCTAACTATCCCTGGGTGAATGAATGCTCCAGTGAGCATTGGCTGCAAAGTGTCTTTCCATCCCACTCCTTTAGCACTGTGTGAACAATCACAGAACCGGGACCAGGTTGTCTGGGCAGGAGGACTCCTCAGGCTCCTTGTGCTAAGTTAGGGATTGCAGCAAAAGGAGCTGGGGAAAAGCTGTTACAGCGACAGCCGGGGTCGGGTAATCTCTTAACCGTGCACAGGAGGCTGCAGATTACTAGTTGCTGTGGAAGACACATGCTTGTCCCTAAAAGGTCTGCACAAGCAGCTGTGAGTGAGCTCGTCCATCCGTCCCTCTGAGAGAGCAGCAGAGCAGCGGGAAGAATGGTCTTGGTCTTGCTGTCTCTCTATTCTCTAGGCCAAGGGGATGGTGATGAAGCTGGAGGTCACTGTGCTGGTCACAGGTCCAGAGACTCTGGGTTTCCTTGTGGGGGGTCCTGCCTGGGTCAATATTGGATGGCTTTTCCTACCAAGTTGGACAACAGGGTGGATGGGAGGAGGAGGTAGCCTTCTTCCCCTTGGAAGGGGATCGTCTCATGTCTCAAAGCAGGCACACGGTGACACCATATTTCAGCCTCCCTGCTGCATGGTATGGACCTGATAGGTGACAGGGTGACAGGTGTGGATGAGCCTCTGAGCACTGTTATTGGCCCACTGCCACCAGAAGCCCTTCTTGTGATGTGGCCTGTGTGGGTGCCCTCGGGAAAATGGCCAGCCTTCTGGCTTAGTGCTGTCCCCAACACCATCCATCCTCCACGTTTTAGAAAGCAGAGCAGGACCACCCTTCAGTGGCCACCTATTGCTGGTGATTCATCTCATCAGCATTTATCGAGCACCTACGATGTGTCACGCATTGCGCTCAATACTGAGGCTATAAGGTGGACCTCACTTCCCTGCAGCTAGGTAAGTGGAAGCAAGAATTGAGATGCTCAAGGGTGAGGTCCTAAATATTCACACCCAGTTCAGTCCAGGTGCTGGCCAAGTAGCCTGCTGGTGCTCTAGACCTCCACCTGTGATTTGGAGGAACATGAGCCCAGGGAGGAACAGGGACAGGATCTTCTAGGAGTGAGTGGACCCATAAATGAAGGGGAACCCTGGGGTGGCTCATGGGTTACATCCCATTTCCTCCTGCCTACTCCTTAACTCTGCTGTCATTCTTCCTCCTCTCTCTTTCTCCCACATTTTCCATGCTCCTTTCTCTGCTGGATCATTCCCAACAGTTTAAACAAGCATGCTGTCCTCCTAAGCAATACCTTTAGGCTTGACATGGTGGCTCATGCTTGTAATCCCAGTGTTTTTGGAGCCTGAGGCAAGAGGATCACTTGAGCCCAGGAGTTTGAGACCGGTCTGGGCAACATAGTTACAAAAAAGTTAAAAATCAATTGGGCATGATGGTGTAAGCCTGTGTTCCCAGCTACTCTGGAGGCTGAGGTGGATCACTTGAGTGAGGATTCTGGGCTGCAGTGGGCTGTGATTGCACCGCTTCACTCCAGCTTGCGAGACAGAGTGAGACCCTGTCTCAAAAACAAAACAAGCCCCAATACCATTGACCAGTCCATCTCCCTCCCACCCACTCAAAGGCTACTGCCAGTTTCTCCATTTTGTAGGAAACTTTCCTCAAAAGTGTTACATAGGCAGGACGTGGTGGCTCATGCCTGTAATCCCAGCACTTCGGGAGGCTGAGGTTGGTGGATCACCTGAGGTCAGGAGTTCAAGACCAGCCTGGCCAACATGGTGAAGCCCCCATCTCAAACAAAAATACAAAAATTAGCTGGGCGTGGTGGTGGTTGCCTGTAATCCCAGCTACTTGGGAGACTGAGGCAGGAGAATCACTTGAACCCGGGAAGTGGAGGTTGCAGTGAGCCAAGGTTGCGCCACTGCACTTCAGCCTGGGCAACAAGAATGAAACCCCATCTCAAAACAGAAAAGAAAGTGTGTTGCATCTACTCCCTCCCTTCATTTATTTTTTAGAGATGAGGTCTTGCTGCATTGCCCAGGCTGGCCTCAAACTCTTGGCTCAAGCGATCCTCCTGCATAGCTGGGACTATACAGATATGCACCCTGGCACTCTGCTGCCATCCGTTCTTTTACCTTGTTCTCTCTTGAACCCACTTTTATCAGGCTCCAGCCCCCACTGTTCTCTGCAGCAGCTCTTGTCAAAGTCGCCCCACTGTCTCTCCAACACTCGGGTCTGTTCCCTTCTCCCTCCCTCCTGGATCTGCTCTTACCTGGGCCCTGGGACTCATCACTCACTGGCTTTCTTCCTGCCTCCCTGGCGGCTCCTCCCCAGCCCTGTTGTGGCTCCCCATCCATCTCCCTGACCTTCGGCATCTGGAGTGACCCAGGACCTGGTCCTCCAGCCCTTCCCATGTCAATACCTTGGATGGCTGCCTCCAGTCTGTGGCCTTCCAGACCCACTCTAGGCTGATGGCGCCTGCTTCACCCTTCTCTGACCTGCTCAGGGGCTCCCTAGAGCCTTCAGGAGCCACCTCTAGCCCCCTGCAACCCGTGCATCCTTTGGTCTCCCCATCCCAGAAATAGCACCTCATTGCTCCAAGTGTGTAGACCCAAAGCCTTGGGGCCGCCCTTTCACCACTCTTCCAGATGCGTGTCCCCACACCAGTGTCAGTGTTCATGTCCTGTCTGATCCACCAGCAAGTCCTGCTGGCTCTTCCTCCAAAGGATGCCCAGAATCTGAACTCTTCTCACCCTGGTCTGAGTGACCCCTCCCACCCTGGTTCACTCTCCTGGACCCGCCTGTGTCCCCCACTTGCCCTGCTGTCTGTCCTCCACACAGAGCTTGTGGGGTTCTGTAAGTTGTCAATCAGATTATGCCATTTCCCTGCTCTCAACTCCCTGCTGGCTTCCTTCCTCACTCAGAGCAAGAACGCAAGTCCTGCTCACGGCCTGAGGCCCTGCAGGTCTGGCTCCCAGCTGTTCCTCCCACTCGCCTTGCGTGGGCTGCCCTGGGGGCTTTGCACTGGCTGTTCTTGCTGCCTGGAACACCTTCCCCCAGATACCTCCAGGCCTGACTCTCCCTTCCTTTCTTCATGATCACCCCACCTAAAGGAACCCCTCTCCCTACCCCAGGCATGACCCCTCCTCTTAGCCTGCTCTTTTGTTCTTTTTTTGGGTATGTGTAGAGATAAGGGCTCACTATGCTGCCCAGGGTGGTTTCGAACTCCTGGCCTCAAGCAGTCCTCCCACTTCAGCCTCACAAAGCATTGGGATTACAGGCATGAGCCACTGCACCTGGCCTCTTTTGTTCTTTATATCCCTTGTTACAGCCCGACCACCTGACACCCTGCCAGAGCCAGAGGCTGTAGGGAAGCTGAGCCAACCCCCAAGTGACATCAGATGGCACCTTGGCCCCTGTGTGTGGCCCTAGAGAAGTGGCACCTACCTATCTGCCCACATCCAGAGATCATGTCACTGCATCTCTGCCCCCAGCCCTAGATAACACTAAGGCCCTGTCTGAGCAAAGGGAAACATCTTTGTAATAATAACTACCACTTATGGAGGGCTTACTGTATACCAGGACCTGTTCTGAGCACATCAGGTGACTTAACTCATTTAATCCTCATGGCAACTCTGTGAGGTAGGAGGAACCGTCATTAGCTCATTTTATAGATAAGGCAGCTAAGACACAGAGAGGTGATGGAACTTGCCCAAGGCCACACAGCTGGCAAAGGGCATGGCTGGGATCTGAACCCTGGCCACTGTGCCTCCAGAGTCCATCCACTGAGGTGCTGCACTGGGCGAGCCTTGTTTCTTGAGCTGCCTGCAAACAGCCTTACCTGTGCTATGCCTGCACTGGGGAACTTTTGTGATGACAGCTTTCTCAGTGATTTCTGAGGATTGGTTCCCATGGCGTATAACCTACAAAGAGTTCAAAAGGAGAATGTTATGAGGTTGCCTCCATTGCTACGTGGCTCTGGGATATATATATATATAACATGGTATACATGTTGGTATTTAAAAAATTTCTTTAGTTGAAATTTTGAGCATTTGACCTAAGTGGCTGATAATATCTCATAAAAGCTGACATTTGTTAGTGGATTATAATGTGTCAGGCTCAGTGCTACCTGCTTTCTGTGGATTATCTCAGAATCCTCGCACTGATCTATATTTTTCATTTTATAGAGGGATCTATGTGGAGGTGCTGAGTTGCCAAAGGACACTGGCAGAGCTTGATTGCATTCGGGGCTGAATTCCTCTGCTAAAGTGGTGGGGTCTATTTCTCCACCCCTTGAATCTGAGCAGGGCTTGTGCCTTGCTTTGACCACTAGAATTCAGGGAGATGGCCTGTGCACCAGCCCTGAGCCCAGCTCTGAAGACCCTCTGTGTTTCCTCTTTGCCTCTTGCTTTCTGCAGCCATGAGGAGAACACACCCAAACTACTGGAGGATGGAAGGCAAGTGGAGAAGATCCAAGGCATGCCACCAAGGCCAGTCTAGATGAGCCAAGAGCTAGCAGACCCCCAGATATTTAAGCGAGTCTGGCTGGGTGTGGTGGCTCATGCCTGTAATTCCAGTACTTTGGGAGGCCGAGGCAGGCGGATCACGAGGTCAGAAGATCGAGACCATCCTGGCTAACATGGTGAACCCCGTTTCTACTAAAAAATACAAAAAATCAGCTGGGCGTGGCAGCAGGTGCCTGTAGTCCCAGCTACTTGGGAGGCTGAGGCAGGAGAATGGCGTGAACCTGGGAGGCGGAGCTTGCAGTGAGCCGAGATCGCGCCACTGCACTCCAGCCTGGGCAACAGAGCGAAACTCTGCCTCAAAAAAAAAGAGAAAAAATTGGCTGGGCACGGTGGCTCACGCCTGTAATCCCAGCATTTTAGGAGGCCGAGGTGGACAGATCACGAGGTCAAGGAGTTCGAGACTAGCCTCACCAACATGGTGAAACCCCGTCTCTACTAAAAGTAAAACATTAGCCAGGCATGGTGGCACGCGTCTGTAATCCCAGCTACTCAGGAGGCTGAGGCAGGAGAGTTGCTTGAACCTGGGAGGCGGAGGTTGCAGTGAGCCGAGATCGTGCCACTGCACTCCAGCCTGGCGACAGAGTGAATAAATAAATAAATAAAATAAAATAAAATTAAAAAATTAGCCAGGCATGGTGGTGCTCTCCTGTGGTCCCAGCTACTAGGGAGGCTGAGGTCGGAGGATCACCTGATCCCAGGAGGTGGAGGCTGTAGTGAGCTGAGATCATGCCACCACACTCCAGCTTGGGTGAAAGAATGAGATCCTCTCTTAAAAAAAAAAAAAAGAAAAAAAGTCAACCTGGCTGAGACTAAAAGAACTGTCCAGTGAGCCCAGGTGGAATCATCTACGTGCAGATGGGTGTGTTAGACGAATGCTTATTGTTCTAAGCCACTGAGTTTTGGGGTTGTTTGTTATACAGCACTATTGTGGAAAGGAATAGCCAGTATAGACACTCAGTCTACAACTGGCAGAGCTGGATTTGAACCCAGGCCTGCCCAAATCTAAAGTCTGGGATGGGACTCTGGATTTTCAGTGCTTGCAGAGAGGGCAAAAGGTGTTTTTCCCCTCTTTAAAATTTTTTTTTGTAATATGCATAAAATTTGCCACTTTAACCATTTTTAAGTGTAATTCAGTAGCATTAATTGCATTCACCATGAAATGCAACAATCACCTCTGTCTAGTTCCAAAATGTTTAATCATCTGAAATGGAAACTCTGTATCCATTAAGCAGGCTGGGCAGCAGTGGCTCATGCCTGTAATCCCAGCATTTTGGAAGGCCGAGGCAGGGGGATCACTTGAGGTTAGGAGTTCGAGACCAGCCTGGCCAACATGGTGAAATCCCGTCTCTACTAAAACAACAAAAATTAGCTAGGCATGGTGGCAGGTACCTATAATCCCAGCTACTCAGGAGGCTGAGGCAGGAGACTCTCTTGAACCCAGGAGACAGAGATTGCAGTGAGCTGAGATCACACCACTGCACTCCAGTCTGGGGACAGAGCGAGACTCTGTGTATTAAAAAAAAAAAAAAAAAAAAAAAAAAAAAAAAGAAGGAAATTCTGTATCTATTAAGCAAAAACTCCTCATTTTCCCCTTTCCCTTCCCCCCAGCCTCTGATAACTTTGAATCTACTTTTTGTCTCTATAACTTTGCCTATTCTAGATATTTCATATATAAGTGGAGTCACACAATATTTGTCCTTTTGTGTCTGCCTTCCTGTGTTTAACATAATGTCTTCCAGGCTCATGCATGTTACAGCGTCTATCAGAACTTCATTCCTTTTTGTAATATTCCATTGTGTGGATAGATCACATTTGTTTATTCTTTCATCTGTTGATGGACATTTGGGCTGTTTCTACTTTTTGGATATTATGAGTGATACTGCTGTGAGCATTCATGGACAAGTATCTTAGAGTATCTGTTTTCAGATCTTTAGGGTCTATAGCTGTGAGTGGAATTGCTGGATCATATGATAATTCTATGCTTAACTTTTTGATCAACTGCCAAACTGTTTCCTACAGCAGCTGCACCATTTTATATTTTCACCAGCGATCTGTAAGTGTTCCAATTTCTCCACGTATTTTCCCAGACTTATTATTTTCCCTTTAAAAAAGTGTAGCTATCCTAGTGAGTGTGAAGTGGTATCTCATTGTGGTTTTGATTTGCATTTCCCTAATGAATAATGACGTTGAGAATTTTTTGTGTGCTTGTTTGCCATTTGTATATCTTCTGTGGAGAAATGTCTATTCAAGTCTTTTGCTCATTTTTTAATTGGGTTGTTTGTCTTTTTGTTGCTAAGTTGTAGATGTTTCTATTCTCTGGATAGTAAACCCTTATCACATATGAATTTGCAGATATTTTTCCCATTCTGTGAGCTGTCTTTTCACTCTCTTGGTATAGTGTCCTTTAATGTAGCAGTCCCCAACATTTTTTGGCACCAGGGACTGGTTTCATGAAAGATAATTTTTCCATGGACGGTGATGGAGGATTGTTTTGGGATAAAACTGTTCCACTTCAAATCAGGCATTAGATTCTTATAAGGAGCAGGCAACCTAGATCCCTCGCATGCGCAGTTCATGATAGGGTTCGTGCTTCTATGAGAATCTACTGCCACTGATGATCTGACAGGAGGCAGAGCTCAGGTGGTAACGTGAGCGATGGGGAGCGGCTGTAAATACAGATGAAGCTTCGCTTGCTCACCGGCCGGGCTCACCTCCTGCTTTGTGGCCTGGTTCCTAACAGGTCACAGACTGGTACTGGTCCACAGCCCAGGGTTTGGGGACCCCTGCTTTAATGCACAAAAGTTTTATTTTTAAGAAGTCCAATATATTTATTTTGGTTGCTTGTATTTTTTTGGTTATATAAATCTTTGAGATTTGTCCTTCATGGATTTTGCAATGATTTCATAAATATAACACCCTTGACAGATCATGAAGATTTTGCCCTTAGGTTTTCTTCTAAGAATGTATAGTTTTAGCCCTTTTAGTTAAGTCTCTAATACATCTTGAGTTAGTTTTGGTGTGTGGTATAAGGTATAAAGGTCCAGCTTCATTCTTTTGCATGTGGATATCCAGTTTTCCAAACACCAGGAACTAGTGTTTAAGCATTTTCTTCTTTAGTGAGGCATGGTGCTGCTTGCCTGTAGTCCCAACTACTTTGGGGGCTGAGGAGGGAAAATCTCTTGAGGCAGGGAGTTCAAGGCTGTAGTGCACAATGTCTGCGCTTGTGAATAGCCACTGCACTCCAGCCTGGGCAACATAGTGAGACCCCATTTCTAAAAAAAAATCTTTTCTTCTTTGATGCTGCTCCACATTGATAGTGCAGATATTGACACATTCTTAGCAGAGCACGGATGAGCTTTTTCCTGAGTGTAGGGAGATCATTGTTCTCTCTGGTAATCACTGTTGGAGTCATTGTCTTGTTGGAAGTAAGACATTTGCTTTGCTGTTTGAGGATATTAGACTTGTTACTTTTTAACTCCCCCAGGGGAGTTTGGACATTCCTTGTCATGGATTGGAGAACTCCCCAACTACTCTGAATATGTTGGTACACTTCTGAAGCCGTACAATGATCAGTTGTCTACTTTTCAACCCATCTCTTCCACCTTCTTCCAGGAGCTGCCATCATGGAGATCAGACGTGGGCAACGGTTTAGATTCAGGGGTTCCCATTCAGCAGTAAGAGACCTGTGCAAGTAAATACTACCGAGAACTTTTAGCTGCAAACCTTGACATATGAGATTCACGCTGGGATTTGCTGTCATCAGGAGGTATCAGCTGGAGCTCGTAACTAAAGTTCTGATGGGAAGCAGGAGTCCAATTTTAATGGCTTATCAATGTAGTGTGAGATGGCAGCCACATGTCCAAAGCCCAGGGTATGGGGGGAAGCCTGTCTGTTAAAAGTTAATGATCTAAGAAGTCCTGACATAAAGTAAAGCCTTGAGTGAAATTCCATGGCGTCACAGACAGTTAATTCTTTATTAGGTTTTCCTAAGATAGAGATAAAAGGCATTTTATCTTTTCTAAGGTTTGTATTAACATGTCATTGTGTTTTATAGATGCATTGGTCTTCATTTGGCCAATCTGGGACAGGTAATGGAAATATATGCTTTGTGGGATGTCAGAGAAAACCTCCTAACACTTTGCCATGATTTATTATTGTTTTGTTGGGGATCTCTAAGTTTAAAAGACAAGGAAATCTTGATTGAGGGAAATGAGAGCCAGATGGACTGTTTGTGTTGCTTCCCACCTGGCTGACATTGAGTTTCCATCTTTCTCTATTGCTGGGTGTTGTTAACAACTCTGTACTCCAGTGAAGTTAGAGATCATGCCAGGTTGTTTTGTCTGCGAGATCCTTGTAATGAGCTTTTTGGGTAGATAAGAGAAAAAGTCAGACGTTCCAGGCTTTGCTAGCTTTGTGCTACGGCAGTTGTTTAAGTGGAGATTCATTTCTTAGCGTCTTGTGCCAGGAGTGTCACTGATAGGCCCCAGGGGGCCAGGCAGGTGAAATGATAAGCTTAGCTGGCCAACTGGAAGCTCCGGTTGGCTGCCTGGTCCAAGGAGGTGGACACTGCCCATCTCCAACCAGGAATTAGAGTCTAAAGTTGGCAGATTTTCCAATTTTCCAACCACGACTAGAAATCTGGACTCTTATGAAAAATGTGGGAAATAAATCTAAATTAAAAAATATTATGCAGGTTTAACACAACACACCTGCTGGCCACATTTAGCTCTTGGAGCCTCAGGTTTTAGCAGATGGCAGATGAAGCTTATTCACTCTATCTCCAGCCAGGACTTCTCTCCTGGGTTCTAGACGTCTCTCTCTTGACTGTCTACATGATATCTCTACCTGGACATCTCATTGGTATCTCATACTTACCTGGCCCAAAACCATACTTCCCACCTTTGTCCTGAATCTATTCCTCCCACAGCCTTCCCTACTTCTGATGGCAAATCCATCCTTCCAGCTGCTCAGGCTAAAAAACCTAGAGCATCCCTGATTCTTCCCCTTCAGTTCCTTCCAGGCCATCAGCAAATCTTGTGGCTCTGTCTTCCAAATATATCCAGAAATTAACTCCTTCTCCTTCCCTTCACTGCTCCCAGCCATTATTGTTGCTTGCCTGGACCATTGCAGTGGCCTCTCCTTTGTCCTTTCTCAACCCTTTCTTCCCACAACAACCAAAGCAACTTTGCTGAATGTCAATTGCACCATGTTTCTCCTCTGCTCAAAATGCCCCAGTGGTGTTCATCTCCTTCCAAGTAAAAGCCAATGTCCTTAAAGTGGATCAGAATGCTCTAAATAATTGGTCATTCCCATTACCTCTATGACTTCCTGTCTGTTTACTTGCCCCAATCTGGCCACACCGACCTCCTGCTAGCCTTGGAACACCCTGGGCATGCTTCTGCCTCAGGGACTTTGCACTTATTTCCTCTTCTTGGGACCTCCTCCCTTCCCTTTCTGTGCTCCTACCTCCTTCGACCTTTATCATGGTGGCCCTTAGGACGTTCTTGGCCTCCTACTTAACACTGCAGCCACTGGAGTCCACTCCAGTGTTCTTATCCTCCTTCATTTTTCTCCATGTCATTTGCAGCTATCTAGAATCCTATGCGTTTTATTATTTATTTCATTGGTAGTCTTTCTTTTTTCCATAAACCTGTCAGCTCCACAAGACCAGGGATTCTGTCTGGCACATAGAGAGGGCTCATTTTTGAACAAGTGAATGAATGGTGTAGACAGGAAGGTTTCGTGCAGTATCACGACAAACCCATGGATTTAAATACAAGTAATGTGTTTCAGTCTGTATGGTTGTGATTCTTTTTGATTTAAGTGATTTTCTTAACCTCTCTGTACTTTGGGATCCTTCCTGTAAAATAGGAATAATACTAGCATTCGACCTCTTAGGACCATTGTTGGATTGATTGAATGAATGCGTGGAAGGCACTTAGAACAGTGCCTGGCAAATCAGAAAAATGAGATAGGGTTTGCTATTATTATTACTGTTTATCTGTGTGAAAATGAAAACATTACAAATAGGGCTTAAGTCTGCTGTGATCAGCATCTCAAGTCCCACGTCTCTACTTTCTCTCCAGAAGTAACCACAGTTATTACACCTTTATTTTCTTTATTTCAGATCGTGTCTATGTCTGTACTTGTAATATAAGTATATATATGTTATATAAGCATATATATACTTGTAATAAAAGTATGTATATACTTGTAATATAAGTATGTATATACTTGTAATATAAGTATATATAGTTATATACTTATTTATATACATATATACTTGTAATACAAGTATATATACACTTATATTTATATACTTATATACTTGTAATACAAGTATATATACTTATAATACAAGTATATTACAAGTATATATATACACATAAGTATATATATACTATAGTATATACATACACATAAGTATATATACTGTAGTATATACTTACATACTTATACTTCTACAGGTGAATATATATACACTCACATATATAACTATATATATACTTATACTATAGTATACGTATATACAATATACGTATACTATACAATATACGTATACTATAGTATAAGTATATATATAGTTATATATGTGAGTGTATATATATTCACCTGTAGAAAAATACAGTATTTTGACAAAGATATACTTTACATAATATTTTTGCAACTTGCCTATTTTCCCTCAACAGTGCATCCTGAAGATGGTTTCACAACAATTCACAGACGTCATCCACTCTGTTCTTTCCTGCTGCTGTATATTGTTCTGGAATATGGAACTGCTCTGGACACCTTAGCTGTTCCCCACTTGTGGACATCTAAGCTGTTTCCAAGTGTGTTCCATTACGAGCAATACTTGGCTAATATCCTGTTATGTGCCTGAGTGCTTAGCCTTTCTCCAGGGTGAATATTAAGACATGCAATTGTGGGGCTCAGGGGGTTATGCATTTGCCATTTTAATAAATTATTGCACATTGTACTTTAAAATGTGGTTGCTAATTACAGTTCTACTAGCAGGATGTGAAAAGCCTTTCTTTTTTTTTAATTGTAATTTTTATTTTGCGAAATAAACGTGAAAATTACAAAGAGTAACATAACAAACATCAGTGTACTCTGCGTCTAGAATTGTCAGCTGTTCACATTTTGTCACATTTGCAGCAGGTCTTTTATTATTTTGTAAAAAAGGACCCGAACATTACAGAAAACATTGAAGTTCTCTTTTGCACCATCCTCAATTCCATCCCCTCTCCCAGAGGCAAATACGATCATGAATTTAATGTTTTTATATTTTTCCTTATATGTGGAACCATGAACAATATGTTATTCTTGTGCATTTAATTTTTCATTTAAATGTTATATTGACATAGTATTCCGCAACTTGCTTTTTTCTAGCCAACAATATATTTTGTAGACCTGATCATGTTAGCACATTTACACTTACCTCAGTCTTTTTACCTGCTGTGTAATAGTCCATCGTGTCATGATTTATTTAACTCTTCTCCACCTGATGGGCTTTTAAAACTGATTCTAGTTCTCTGCTATTATGACTAATCCTAAACTGAACATTGTGGTCAGGAGATACTCAGATTCTTTATTATATATTTTTATAATCCTTCAGTTTTATATGCTATTTGGAATAAGATGCTTTTTATCTTTTCATAGACTCAGAAGCAGCCTTGAAAAGAAAAATATCACTTTATCTGCCTTCCTCTACTTGCCAGATGTTTGTTCTTTTAGGGGTAGTAAGATTAGATCTTTGCAGCTCGCTTTTATTAGTTTAGTTATTGCGGTTACTACTACTAGTTCTCATCAGGTGAAAACACTCGTTACCACACTTTAGAATCTTAATTATTCGGTTCTTTTTGTATCTGATGTTCTTATTCGTTTGACCAATATTTTCTGAGCACCTACTATATGCCAGGCTCTGTCCTAGGCAAGGAAAACTCCAATGTGGTCTTTGTCCTCTTGGAATTTCCATTCTCGGGGGAAATGGACACTGCAACAGGCAGAAGTCAGCACCTCCGCTTCCCCTCCAGGTCCATCACTGAAGGGCTAATGGAGATGTGCTTCCTTGGCAGAGTCTGTCCTCTGGCTGAGCCCTCAAGGAATTTTATAGTGAGCAGTTTGAGTGAGGCTCAAAGTTAAAATTTCTAAGAGTTGTGTTCTTATGAACAGTTGCAGTGTAATGAACTACCCCAAGACCTGGTGACTTAAAAGAACAATGCCATTTATTTTGCTCACTAGTTTAGAATTGGAACAGGGTGTGGCAGGAACAGCTGTCTTTGCTCCACTTGCTGTCATCATCCGAGGCAGCTCAAAGGAGTCATCTCAGGGCTCACTCGAATGTCTGGGGGTTGGTGCTGCTGTCTGCTGGGATCAC
Organism: Trachypithecus francoisi; assembly: GCF_009764315.1. Classification (NCBI taxonomy): domain Eukaryota; kingdom Metazoa; phylum Chordata; class Mammalia; order Primates; family Cercopithecidae; genus Trachypithecus; species Trachypithecus francoisi. Next base: position 7,847,273 of record NW_022681456.1, on the reverse strand, counting down.
AGCTGGGCTGTGGCTGGAACACCTCCATGACCGCCTTCCTGTGGCTGCTTGGTTTCCTTGCAGTACGGCAGCTGGTTGCAAGGGTGAGCATCCCAAGAGGCCCAAGTAGGAGCTGCATTTCCTTTTATGACTGCCCCACAAGGGCCATGGAGTCCCTTCCACTGTAGTCCCAGGCCCACCGAGACTCAAAGGGAAGGGATGTTGGCCCATGCCTGTAGGAAGGAATGTCATGTGAGATGGATCTACTGGTGTGACCCTCTGGAAGACACCATCTATCACAAGCTGTGCAAAGCAGCTCTTCCTGCACCCATGTCCAGCCAGATCTCCTGGCGGGCAGTGGCATGGCTTGTGGGAGACCCGGACAGAGGTGGTGGTGTGGACAGTGGCTGGGAATTGCAGCAGGATTGTTGAGGGCTCCTGTTTGCTGGGCACATTGCCTGTCTCCGTAGCTCCCTGCTACACCCATGTTCCCTCCCATTTTACAGATGAGGAAGCTGAGGTGCAGAGCTCTTGAGTAAGCTCCAGGGTTCACACAGTTAATCAGCAGGGAAACTTGGGTTTGAACCCAGGCATGTGAGTTAGACTGCCCTCTCCAAGTCTACATAACCACCCCCTACCCCAGGGAAGTGAGACTTCTCTACTCGGAAAGCTTCCAGCCACGAGTCTCCCGTGGGGCTGTCTCTCAGTGGCTGCTGCCTCTGGTAGGCCTCTGGTTACCATGGCAACAGCAAGCAGCCAGCCTTGCAGAGAAACACTTTGACCTCCCCCTGCAACACCCCCACGGTGGTTCTGGGTCTTCCTGAACAATGAGAGGCATAGTACATTTAGAGGCTTTGGGAGAGCACCTCCCTTTCATCTGCTAATGGGTGTGTGGATGTGAGAAATGGTTTTAAGATGTCTCCTTGACTCAAGGCACAGGATGAGCAATTATAGAAATGAAATACGATGTCACATCAAGTGGCCCATCACTGAGTACTGGTGTCCGAGGCTGTTCAATTATATGCACCTGTTTCCAGAGCTTCCCAACTCTTCAGTGAAAGACCTTTTGGGGTGGAATATTTCCTGCTTGCTCTTCTGGGCTATTTTGGGAAGATGGGCTGAGACACTGCTCCCATCTTCTTAGACATAATTGAGTGTGACAAAAGGTGGATGTGTACTGGGGTTTGCAGAAGAATCCTGCAGCAGTGGCCCTTTAAAGGGAGATTCTTTCTTACGGATGCTCCTGGCTCGCTGGCACTCAACCCATTTGGCATCCCTGTTTGTTAGTCATAGAGAAACCAGGTCACCATTACAAGACAGTGCCATTTTGATTCTAGGGAGGCAGGCAACAGCTGCTTGGGAATGGTGATTTTAAATAAAAGTTAATTGGGATTTCAATTAATTTAAATAGACATGAAAATCATACTTTCCCAGAACACACGTGGCAGCTGACGGCAATTTCATCCTTCCAGTTTGCTCAGGTTGAAAACCTTGGCATCATCCCAGCTTCTCTCTTCCTTTCACATCCCACATCCTATCCATCAGTGAGTTGTCACCTCTAGCTTTGAATTCCCAGGGTTCTGGCCCATCTTCTCTCTTCCACCCTGATCCAAGTCCCATCATCTCCTGCCTGGAATCTGCTGAAGCTCTTTCTAGCATCTTGCTTCTCTCATGCTTATCTCTTTCCAGTCTGTTCTCATCGAGGAGCCAGAATGAGCCTTTAAAAATGCAAATCATAGCCCACTGTCCCTCTGCACAGAACCCCAACCAAATGGCAGAGAGCGGGCAGGCCAGAGGATGTGTGGCGGGCGCAGGGAGGTTGGGTGGGGAATGTGGCCCATCATTTTTCAATAGCATGATATTTCCTTCTGATCATGGGTCTTTTGGAAGCAGCCTAGAGAAGCTAGGCCAGATCTGACCTCCAGGAACTGCTAGATGAGGGATGTTCCAGATCAGAAGGATATTTTCGACCGAAGTAGCAGGTACATGGCATAAAGGAGTGAAGCAGGTGCTCATATACAAACAATCAATGAGTACTCTTTCTCTGGTGCAGTAATAGGGAGTGGTGAGGACTGTGGCAAAGTGGAGAGCCTGTGCCCTGCCTACAAGGGGGACAGCTGCTCCCAGCTCCATCCAACTGTCATCATATGAGAGTGTAGGTCTAATGCTCTCAGATCTTCCAGGTATTCAAGAGAAGCCAGAAATCCAGCCCAATAGACTCTCCATATGCTGGTTTGTTAGTATCACTGTGAGCTCATGAATTTTAGTATATTTGATGGGTTTCAACCCACGGAGTCATTAGCTGTTTGGATGCTCTAAATCATCCCATCGTCGCCCAGCAGGTGCTCCTTCCAGCTGCCTTGCATGTCCTTTTGGTGCATCCCCGTCAGTAAGAGCATTTTCCTACATCTTGGCACAGGATCCTCCAGATTCATCTGGTACATGTCTTGCTCTGGATGTGGGATCAGCCATTTCTTCAGGATGCCAGGGCTTGAACTCCCCATTTTTAAAGGTTAGCAAGAAATTCACGTTAAGAATGAAAAGGTCTGCTGTAGATCTGTTCCTGGGGTGCCCTCTGGGGACCTGTGGGTAGATGTCCCAGCGTCCTCTGGAGAGTCCCAGGCTGAGCGCCACCATCTCTGAGGAGGTTGGCCTCTGTTTCTGGAGCCTGCTGGGCTGATGGATGGCACAGCTAATGTATCTGGATGGTTGCATTCCACTCAGGGACAGTCACTGAGAAATGTCTAAAATGCACTCACCCTGTAGAGCTGTTCCTACAGGTTTTACCTTGCAGAAATCTGTCAGGATTCAGAGTTGGCACAGTGGGCTCTGTATACTGTGGCCATTTCCCCATCCTGTTGTCTTCTGTGCTATTGAGGAGTTACGAAAGGGCAGAGGGTGGGGGTGAGGGTTTCTAGAATGGGCCGTCCCTAATGAATACACCCTAAACCAATGGGGAGCTCTTCCTTTAACCCTTCTGCCTCCACAGACAGCTGGCGCGGGACGTGTCTACCAAAGCGCCTGCTTTCCTGGAAGCCTGCACGTGCTCAGGATGTGGACTGTGTGCATGATTTTTATTTGACACCTCTCGTGTGAGCTGGGAGTGAGAGTGCCTGGGTTTGAATCTTGGCTTGGCTGCGTACTGAATCTGAAATCTTGGGCAAACTGCCTAACCTTTCTGTGCCTCAGTTTCCTCATCTTAAAAATGGGGACATAGAAATACCTAGGACAGGGTCTCGTGATGATAAATAAGTAAATGAGTCAGTACATATAAATCCCTTAGAAGAGTGGCTGACACCTAGTGAGGGTCAGTAAACCTTGGTTTTGAGGATGATTTGAACCTGTGTCCAGTCAGATGGAAGCAATTCCTAGATGGTTAGTTATGTGATCCATATATTTCTCTTTTCCTTTTCCTTTCTCTTTCTTGATGCCTCCTTGCTCTTTAATTCTTTCATTCCTTCTTTCCATTCTCTCTTCTCTTCTTCCCTCCCTTCCTCCCTCCTTTCTCTCTTCCTTTTTTCCCTTCCTCCCTTCCTCTTTCCCTTTTTTTCCCTTCCTCCCTCCTTTCTCTCTTCCTTTTTTCCCCTTCCTCCCTTCCTCCTTCCCTTTTTTTCCCTTCCTCCCTTCCTCCTTCCCTTTTTTTTTTGAGACGGAGTCTCGCTCTGTCGCCCAGGCTGGACTGCAGTGGCATAATCCTGGCTCACTGCAAGCTCCACCTCCCGGGTTCACACCGTTCTCCTGCCTCAGCCTCCGAGTAGCTGGGACTACAGGTGCCGCCACCACACCCAGCTAATTTTTTGTATTTTTTAGTAGAGACGGTGTTTCACTGTGTTAGCCAGGATGGTCTCGATCTCCTGACCTCGTGATCTGTCCACCTCGGCCTCCCAGAGTGCTGGGATTACATCCTCCTTCCCTTTCTCTCTCCCTTCTCTTCCTTCCTTCATTTCCCACCCCCTCCCCATTCTCCCTCGCCTCCCGTTTCCCCCTCCCCTCTCCCCTCCCCTCCCTCCATTGGTTTGGGTTAATTTTCTGCCACATGCAACCCAGGCTGGCTTCACGGACATGGGACTAGAGCAGTTGCAGGGGATGCTATGCTCAGAAGGACCCCAAACTTTGTGTCATGATCTTGAAATTCTTAATACTTTTTGATGAAAGGCTCCTGCCTTTTTATTTTGCACGGGGCCCCGCATATGACCTAGCCAGTCCTGTGTGTTGCCAAAGTGTCCGGCCAGACGTCCTCTCTGTCAGGACATCTCTTTGTGTCTCTGTCTTCTGGTGCATGATAGGCTTTCAGCAAATACAGGTTGAACTCAAATCTTCATCCCCAGGATCAGTGCATCTTTTTTGGCCTCTGTGCTTGTCATCCAGCACCTGCCTGGGTGGCGTGCAAACTCATGTATACTTGTGTGCAGAGAGCTTAGCTGAGTGTGTGCAGGGGACTTGATTATGTTTTGTTTCTCTGAAAGTCTTGCTCCAATTCGAGGTGCAGGCTGCCACGTCCCAGCCTCCAGTCCTGTGCAAACCAGCCTTGACTTCCGCGTGGGCGTCTGGAAACAGTAACGAGGTCTCACCTTCTTGGGATGTGGAGATTTTGACAAAGATCAGCAGCGATAGCTCCTCCAGAGTAATTGGAGGTTTTGCTGAGATTCAGTACCAACTCTAGGCAGCAGATGGGAGGCTCTTTCTTTCTTCTTGCTCAGAAGCCTGGTTTGGAAGGCAAAGCTGCCTTCTGCCTCGAGGGCGAGGAACAGGGGAAAAGTGGTCCTGTGGGCCCCAGAGGTGGTGCTGGGCTTCCCGGGGTCTCTTGTGCTGCATTGAGCAGGTGCTTCCTGCACCCGGGCTCTGAGGGGCTCAGCTACTTCTTCCTGGAAGAGACTGAGCCAGCAGGGCTTGAACGGGGCAAATTCTCTAAGCTGGGAACCGCACGAGAGGTCGTGAACCCTCGCCAGGGAGGCACAAAGATCTTTTCTTCCAGCCCAAATGAGTGAAGTTGCCAGAGGCTGCTGTCATTTTTCAGCTAAGTCTGAGGGGTTAGGAGCTGGGATGAGATGTTTCTTTCTTCAATGCTAATGACTATCTAGGTTGCCTGGCCTGTTCTTTCAGAAATTAGAATAAAAATTAGCTGAGAAATGTCTTCTTTGTGCGAAGTGCCTCTGGTGAGCACTGGCTGCCCGTGGGAGGTCTGCGGATACCCCTTGGAGCTGAAGGGGGCAGTCTGGGGGCACTTGCCTGTCTACACTTGCAGGCAGAGCTGGGGCTGGTTAGCTGCTCAGGTTTATTTGGTGCTCTGTTCTGGGTTTTTCCTCTCCTATGTGCTCTGGACAGGCTCAAGAAGGCATCCTCCTGGGCTTGCAAACTCAACCAGTGCCAGGAAGCAGGCAGCTTACGCACAGAAGGAAGTAGGTTCAGGGTTAGGGAATCAGCACAGCTGTGAATCCAACTGATGACACTGTGTCTACGTGAAGGTGCATCATAATAGAAATTGTTTTTGTGTTTTGTTTTGAGACGGAGTCTCACTCTGTCCCCCAGGCTGGAGTGCAGTGGTGCAATCTTGGCTCACAGTAACCTCTGCCTCCCAGGTTCAAGAGATTCTCCTGCCTCAGCCTCCCAAGTAGCTGGGACTACAGGTACCCACCACCATGCCCGGCTAATTTTTGTATTTTTAATAGAGACGGGGTTTCACCATGTTGGCCAGGCTGGTCTTGAACTCCTGACCTCAAGTGATCCGCCTGCCTTGGCCTCCCAAAGTGCTGGGATTAAAGGCGTAAACCACCACGCCCAGCCAATAATAGGAATTGTTAACACTATTGTTATTTTCCAGCCACTGCTCTGAATGCTTGTGTGTATCTTAACTCATGCAATCCTCACGATAGCCCTGATGCTATGGCTACCATGATCCTTGTTTTACAGATGAGGAAACTGAGGCACAGAACGATGGCATCACTTGGTCAAGGTCACACAACTAGAAGGCAGTAGAGCTGGGATTTGAGCCTCAGATTCTGTGTCACTTGCCTCTTGGTGGTTAAGGGGTAATGGGACTTGGAGTGAACAGGAGACCCCATTCCCCATCTAAAGATAGCAGTTGCTACTTGGCCAATTGTTGTCATGCACACCAGCAGTTTGCAGCCCTTGACGTCTGCCCAGCAGTGGCTCCAGAGACTGAGGATGCTCTGGAGGTGGTTATAATGGAGGTACTTAGGACAACAGGCAGGGGACCCTGGGTCACCACCCCCCGGATGTTGTGGAAATGGAAGATCAGCATCCCCTTCACCTGGCTGGCTTTTCTGGGGACACAGGTGGTCTTAGAGTAGCAGAGTTTGTCCTGGATACTGAGTTCCCTGAATTATCTCTCCAACAAGCACTCCCTTAGCTTCAAGTTGCCGAACTCAGAGGAAGTGGGCTCATTACCTCCTCTTCTGTGTTTAGGTGTTGGAACATTCTTTCTACACAGATCCAAACCTGCCTCCCCATCAAGTCCATCCTGGATTCCAGGGATTACACAGGATAAGCCTAATTCCTCCTCTACAGGACAATTGCTGATGCGCTTCATAGCTGCCCTGCTTGAGACCCCTTTGAGAATAAAATCCAAGCTCCTTCTGGTGGGTATGGGGGGCAGTGGCTGCATGGCCTGCCCCTGCCCTGATTCTAAGCAGCGTCTCTTTCCACTCTTTCTTTTCCTCTATGTCAGGCATCCTAACCTTGCTTTTCCTCAGTACACCAAGCTAAAGGGTTCTTTTCTTTCCTTTTTAAAATGCTTTATTTTGAACCAATTTTAAATGTAGAGAAAAGCTGCAGAATGAGTACAGAGAGGTCCTGTGTGCCTTTAACCTGGCTTCCATGAAGCTATTTTCCAGAAGGTGGTCAAAGAAGGCAGCACTGAGGAGTTGATGTGTCAGCTGAGGTCTGAGTACCGGGAAGGGACTGACTATATAAAGACCTGGGGCAATTCATTCCTGGAGATGGTGGGCAGGAAGCGCAAAGGTCCTGTGGCAGAATGGTGCCAGATGTCCACTAGACACGAAGTGGGGGGCTGCAGTGACGTAAGCGAGGGGGACAGAGCAGCGAGAAAGACCATCCCACAGACCGTACTGCAGGCCACCGTGAGGATTTGGGCTTTTACTCTGAGTCAGATGGGAGCCATGGGAGGATTGGAAGCAGGGCAGGAGGCCTGATGGGACTTCCCTAAGGTCCCCCATAAATAAGTACGTCTCCTCTTTCTCAGCCAGAGCCTTTGGCCAGGCCTTCTCTCCTTGCCTACCCACCACAACCCACCTGCCTCTTGTTGCTGGCAGGGTAGTGAGAGGGCTGGAAGCAGAATGGGGGGCTCCCCATCAAAGAATAGTGCTGCCTTCCCAACTTGAGGGCAGAACCCCTTGTCATCCCGATCCTTCTCCATCATCAGCCAGGCGGAGACTCCCATCTGTTGACCTTGGGCAAGTGACTTCCTCTCTCTGTGCCTCAGTTTCCTTCTCAGATGGAGCTGGTCATAGAACCTGGGTTGTTGAGAGGATTAGAATGGGTTGGTACACCGAAAGTGATTGGAAGCACCTTGCCCGGAGTGCACACTGTGTGACTATTAGGCACGATTGTTGAAATTCACCTGCAGCTTCACATTGCTGCAGGTGCATCTATGTAGAAGGCTGAGTCTCCACTGCCCATCAGTCTCTGCTGTGCAAGATCACCACGCAATGGGAGCATGGATCCACTGCACCCTCCCGATGGGCAGAACTGAGAAATGAGGGTGCTCCCCTTCAGTCTTTTGTCCTTGCCTTTTCCTGGGCTCAGAGCAGGACTTTGGGTTTTGGTGAGGAGTCCTGGCCTGAGTGAGGGGGACATCATCAAAGGATAGTGCTGCCTTCCCAATGTGGGGACAGGTCCCCTCATCATCTCAATCCTCCTCCATCATCAGCTTAGTCGAGTCTCCCACCTGTTGGCAAGTGACCTCTGGGGCTGGGCTTCCACCTGGAGCCTTCACATTCTGGGGCTGCCAGAAGGGGTGGCCAGTGTGACTTTGAGGGGCTCCGACCTGCCCTCCTTGCTGCATCTGGGGAGCTCTCAGTGGTTCTCTTCATCGGCTTTCTCTGTAAGGGTGTTTTTTCACCTTAAACAACTCAGAAACTCCACTCTTAGGTAAGTGGAAATGCAAATATAAACACGAAGACGTGTGTGAGAATTGTTTCTTAAAACATTGTATATAATCACAGAAACCTGGAAACAACCTAAACTTGCAGCAGGAGAATGGATCCATATGGTATTTCCATACAATGGGATACCAAATAGTAGCAAAGTGAGTGGGTTACGGCAATGTGTGTCAATAAATGTAACTTCTGTAGACATGATGTTGGGTGGAAAATGCAAGTTGTAGAATCATAGAGTACAATACTATTTATATAAAATCTAGAAATGATACAACATATCTTACCATATGTAGGCATTATATACTACAATACAAGTAAAAAAGCTCACAGCATGGGGAATCCCAAGTTGAGGAAAGGGTTTACCTCGGGGGTCAGGAGGGAACTGTGGTTGGGGAGGGACCACAGAGGACTTCAGCTGCGTTGGCAGTGACCCCTTTCTTTCTCTCTCTTTTTCTTTCTTTCTTCTTTCTTTTTTTTTTTTTTTTTTTGAGACGGAGTCTCGCTCTGCCGCCCAGGCTGGAGTGCAGTGGCCGGATCTCAGCTCACTGCAAGCTCCGCCTCCCGGGTTTACGCCATTCTCCTGCCTCAGCCTCCCGAGTAGCTGGGACTACAGGCGCCCGCCTCGTCGCCCGGCTAGTTTTTTGTATTTTTAAGTAGAGACAGGGTTTCACCGTATTAGCCAGGATGGTCTCGATCTCCTGACCTCGTGATCCGCCCGTCTCGGCCTCCCAAAGTGCTGGGATTACAGGCTTGAACCACCGCGCCCGGCCCTTCCTTCCTTTCTTTCTTCTTTCTTTCTTTCTTTCTTTCTTTCTTTCTTTCTTTCTTTCTTATAGAACTTTTAATGAATTTATTTTTCTTCAACTTTTATTTTTAGTTCTGGGGTACATGTGCAGGGTGTGCAGGTTTGTTACGTAGGTACATGTGTGCCATGGTGGTTTGCTGTGCCTATCAGCCCATCACCCAGGTATTAAGCCCAGAATGCATTAGCTATTTTTCCTGATGCTCTCCCTTCCCACCCCGACCCCTGACAGGCCCCAGTGTGTGTTATCCCCCACCCACCACGTCCATGTGTTCTCACCATTCAGCTCCCACTTATAAGTGAGAACATACAGTGTTTGGTTTTCTGTTCCTGTGTTAGTTTGCTAAAGATAATGGCTTCCAGCTCCATCCATGTCCCTGCAAAGGACATTTAATTCCTTTTCATGGCTGCATAGTGTTCCATGGTGTATATGTACCACATTTTGTTTATCCAGTCTGCCACTGATGGGCATTTGGGTTGATTCCATGTGCAGTGACCTGTTTCTTAACTTGGATGGTTGGTCCAGGTATATTCATTGTATTATAAAAATCCTCTTGTAAAAAAGTTACAAAATCAATTAAAATGTTATTTGAATAACAGTTTGTATAGCTAAGAAAAAAATGAGTCTGGAAGTTAGTGGACTGGATGTCCTTGACCTCTCTTGCTGGTATTGACCCACTGAGGTCCCCCGGTTGTCCCCAGAGGCCATGATATAATCCTGGGTTTCAGGGCAGGTAGCCCAGTGGTAAGAGCATCAGTTGGAGGTGGCTTAGGTCCTGGTTTTGTCCTGGTGAACCTTGGATAAGAGTTGTGTCCTCTCTGAATGTCAGTTTCCTCAGTTGTAAAATGGGGAGAATTTTGTCCCCATGACTACAGCTCCCGGGGCTGGTGGGAGGATTTGCAAAGATGGTGGCACGTGTAGCGTGTTTAGCTCGGAGCCGGTGGCAGTGTACTCTGAACAACACACAGTAGATGCTGTTAATGATGATAGTGAACAATCATTCCATCCACACAGTGAGAGGGACAGGCAGAGGACGAGGGGAGAGATGATGAGAACTCGGCTCTCCAGTATGGGTCCCAACGCCTCCACGTTAACGAGGCTGCCATCTTATGTTCAAGCCCCAGGAGGACTGGTTGCTTTTGAGCCACACTGACTGGAAGCCTCTCTTCTGCTCTGGCCACACACCCTGCTGCCCTTCATGTGGCCATAGACTAACCCTGACCCATCACAGATCCACAGCTGATGGTGACCTCAGACTACCCTCCCGACCCCACTGAGATAGGCACTGACTCTCTGGTTCCCCTCAGGGCTGGGCTGGGCTGCCTTCCTTCTTGTGGGCTCAAAATGGGGTTGGGGGCAGCCTGTCCACCCTCTGATCTGGGGTAAGCCTTTCTCTCTGAGGATGGAGAGGCTGGACCTCAGAGGGCAGGGGCTCTGTCCAAACCAAGAGAGAGTGGACGGAGATGCTTGCTATACTGCAGCTGTCTGGCCTGAGATGTCCCCAAAGCAGAGGCTTTTCAGGAACATTTATGTTCCTTTTTGTCATGAAAGTGGGGTCTGTCCACTTGGTCACTTGTTATGCGCTGGGTGCAAGAATTTCTCTTGCATAACAAGTAGTGTAACAGGAATGCATACAGTCCTGGCTCACCTAAGTTTTGATCGAGAGGAAGCAGCCTTGTTAGTGGAGTAATTCTCAAGCTTTGGACACCAGACAGTTTGGATTTATGGACATTGTCTAAGGAAGCCAGCAGCCCACACCTGGAGATCTCAGGGAATGGGAAGCTGAGGCTCGGGCCACTCTTCCCTGTACAGATGAGAGCCCCAGGTACTATGGGAAGCTGAGAGCTTCTTGTCCAGATAACCCTGAGGGAGCACCCATGGTCTTGATGGGACATTATCTCAGCATTACTTATGAAGACTGAAGTATCAGTCTTCATGCTCCGTGTATCACCCTCTTTCTCATTTGCCTGAGAACTAGATCTGGGATATCATGTCCTGGCAGGTGGAATCCTGTTTTCTCAACCCTCTAAAAAGTGAGACATCCCCTTTAGTATCATACAGAACACAGTTTGATGATGGGACGGTTTGTCTAGAAATCCTGAGAAGAGATTGTGTTAGTAAGAGCATGTTTGGTTTCAAGAGATAGAAAACATTAAACGGGGAAAATGGGAATGCTATTGACTCATGTAGTTGAAAAGCAGAGAGCTACAGCTTCAGGTATGGCTTGATCCAGGGGTTCAAATACTGTTTCCAGGATCCAGTATCTTTCCTTGTCTTGCACTTCCTCTGAGGATTGGCTTAATTTTACACATTCACATGGGGGATAAGATATCTTCATAGTAAAGCCCAGTGGCAATAAAGAATTCTCATCAGATGTTTCAAGCAGAAGTCCTACCCCTTATTCCCACTGACCTACATTGGGTCTCTGATTGCCTGGGCTTGGATCAGGTACTCATTCTTGTAAATGAGAGTGGAATTGCCACTGCCTGAAACATGGGAGAGAGGGAGGAGAAGGTAGTTCCCAAAGAAAAACTGGGGTGCAGTTACCTGGAGGGGAACGGATACTGAGGGGCTCAATGATCACATAGGTCCAGTGATCAGAAGGGAGCCACTGGCCAGGTGCGCTGGCTCACACCTGTAATCCCAGCCCTCTGGGAGGCAGAGGTGGGAGGATCGCTTGAGTCCAGGAGTTCAAGACCAGCCTGGGCAACATAGTGAGACCCTGTCTCTACAAAATATAAACAAAATTAGCTGGGCGTGATGGCTTGTGCCCATAGTTCCAGCTACTTGGGAGGCTGAGGTGGGAGGATCACTTGCACCCGGGAGATCGAGGGCTGCAGTGAGCCCTGATTGTGCCACTGAACTCCAGCCTGGGCAGTAGAGCAAGACCCTGCCTTAAAAAAAAAAAAAAAAAAAGACAAAAGAAGCCACTGGTGTAGGGCACCGCAATCCACCTTTTCTGCAAGGACTGGCCTCGCTTGCCTGGACTCTCCTGTGATGTCTCTGGGTCCTGCACTGAGCTTTGGCCTTTTGGAGGCTGGCTTGGCGCCTCACCGTCCCGCTGGAGCCCCTCATGTAACTGTATCAACAATGGCCCAGCTGGCGAGGAGGTCTGATCCAGCAGCCTCATTCATGCAGGCACCAGAGAGAAAATAGGAGCAAATAAATTGCTGGCCTACGTTAAATTTAGACTTATTCTGTTGGAGCTAATTGTAATCTTTATTTGGTCCCAAGTGATTCATTCTTATCGCTCTTATTATAGCTGAGAAAATTAATTTTTATTCTACCATAAAGGTGGCTGTAATAATCTGGGTTCAGGGAGGGGGATTCCTTTAATAAGATTTGCCAGCAGGCTTTGAAGCAGTCAGCTTTTATTAGCATGTGGAACCGGCCTGTTGCAATGGAGAGGACGTTAGGGGGCCCCGGCGGGATTGCCGGGGTGAGCTTGGCTAGGAGAAGGGACAGGTTTGTTTGCTCTGTAAAGAGCTCAGGCCTGTTTCCACGCCTGTGTTTAAGTACAGGAACGGCGCCACAAGGCGGGAGCTGAGTTGACCTCAGTCTTTGGCCGATTCAAATGGAAACAAATGTATTTAAATGAATCATGAGCCTGCTCCCGAAACACCATGCACCACAGGGACAAGGGAAGATGCTCTGGGGTCAGGCTGGTCTTAGACATTGGGACAGTGGGGAATATGGAAAGCAACACACTATCTAGAAGGAGCAGATGTTATGCACCCATTATCTTTTTGTGATTCCGGATTCCAAAACCTCTGAAAACCAAAACGTTTTTGGTAAATTTTCAGCAGACTCATCGGGTGGTAGAACCTCACCTGAGCTCGTTTATGACTTTATTTGTTCCACTTAAGAGGAAGGCCCTTATCTTTGACTTGGAACCACTGGTGTGTGGATTTAAAGATGCTGCCCCAGGCCCCACTGAAGGTGCTACTGATATTCAGCATATGCTTTGGTCTTGCCTGTCTAAATCAGAAAAATTAGGAATGGACAGTTCTGGAAAAGAGGTGCTGGATCTGGATACATGCAATGTAGACCAAAGAAGTGGTAGATTTTTCTGATTTTGGGGGAGAGAAACCAGAGGTCCTAACTGTTACGTGACATCTCTCAATTTCGATTTGTTACTAAGCCAAACTTTTACATTTTATGTTTTGAAGACAGAAAATATCCCCAATACTGTTAGTCATTAGGAAAAGGCAAATTAATACCATAATGAGATACCACTGCACAACCAATGGAATGACTAAAATGAAAAACCTGGCGATATCAAGTTTTGGTAAGGATGTGGAGAAACTGTAATCCTCTATGTATTGATGGGAATGTAAAATGGTGTAGTCACTTTTGAAAATGAGTCATTTTTTTTTTTTTGATGGAGTTTTGTTCTTGTTGCTCAGGCTGTAGTACAGTGGCGTGATCTCGGCTCACTGCAACTTCCACCTTCCAGGTTCAAGCGATTCCTCTGCCTCAGCCTCCCAAGTAGCTGGGATTCCAGGTGTGCACCACCATGCCCAGCTAATTTTTTGTATTTTTAGTAGAGGTAGCATTTCCTATGTTGGCCAGGCTCATCTCAAACTCCTGACCTCAGGTGATCCACCCACCTTGGCCTCCTAAAGTGTTGGGATTATAGGTGTGAACCACCAAGCTCTCCTGGTTCATCAGTTTGCTTAAAAGTTAAGATACACCACCATATGACCCATTAATTCCACTGCTAGATATCTACCTAAAAAAAGAGACCTGTTTATAAATGTTTATTCGTCATTGCCCCAAACTGGAAACAACCTAAATGTCCATCAACTAGTGAATGCCTGAACACCCTTTAGGACACCCATACAATGGAATAAAAAGGCACGAACTACTGATAAATATAATAATATTGGTGACTTATCAATTATTATGCCAAATAAAAGAAGCTGGGCACAAAGGTCTCCATATTGTATGTTGATTTGGTTTGACTGTGTCCCCACCCAAATCTCATCTTGAATTGTAGCTCTCATAATCCCCGTGTGTCATGGAAGGGCCCTGGTGGGAGGTAACTGAATCATGGGGGCAGGTTTTTCCTGTGCAGTTCTTGTGATAGTGAGTAAGTCTCACGAGATCTGATGGTTTTATAAAGGGCAGTTCCCCTGCACACACTCTCTTGCCTACCCCCATGTAAGGCGTGCCTTTGTTCCTCCTTCACCTTCCACCATGATTGTGAGGCCTCCCCTGCCATGTGGAACTGTGAGTCCATTGAACCTCTTTTTCTTTATAAATTGCCCAGTCTTGGGTAATGAGTAGCATGAGAAC